>NC_089273.1:20168355-22822355 GCF_963678975.1 Dysidea avara
AATAAAACAAATCCTGCCGGTTACTTGTACTTGCAATTGTTTGTTTACGTTTCTGTATCATAATTTTTACCGGTGAACCCACACATAGCTACCACATAAACACTGTTGCCAAAACACCTTTTATATGTGCTGCTACCGTCAAAGCATTACCAGATATATGTCCAGACTGTTATACGCAAGGTTGCAAATGAATTGGTATGGCAAGCACCTCTGCAATAAATTCAGTTGTTGCAGAAAATATATAGGCGGTTCACTGAGAAGCCATGATACTGGGAATTGAAACCTTACATTTTCTACAAGCATAAATTGGGAAAGTTAATGATGCATGCATTGTACTGTACACACTTCGGCATGCCAACAGGCACCAACTGAAGCCTATGTTATTGAGTTACCCTTGTCTGAAGGAATCACTGGGCCAATCAGTCAGACAGTCAGTCAGGAGAGAGTTCCATTGATACTAAAATTCCGTAGCAACAATTTTCACCAATTTGGAAACACTTTTGGGCTTGATGTTACCTAGCCAATACTATGTACCATGGCACCATGAAGGTAATGTGAGGCCGGTTTCTGGTTGATATATACTTTTGTAATGACAAGTTGGAAGCCTCCATGATCACTGATATGCTTTACTTTTGTACCGTTTAAAGCATCCACAGAAAGTAATACCAACTAGTATAGCTATATTAGATGCATTTCAAAGCTTGGCTTCTTGAAGGCCATATCCCTTTTCACAATATGTGACTGCTTTCTTTTTTGTGCACCACACAAATATCAATACTACAGTGTATAAGCTAGCTATATCACTACTCACAGTCAACTTTTTGTATGGACTAAAAGTCCTTCTTCTGACACTCAGTAGTGCATCCTCCAGCACACTGGACCTTCTGATTCTGAGTGTGAAGTCCTCATCGCTCATCATTTGTGTTAGCTGCCCTATTACTGACAGCAGTGGATGGGCATTATCTCCAGTCCTATCAATGGAGAATGATTGTATGAGCTGAATTTACAGGTGTACGGTAAAATAAAAAGCAATGATATATACCTCACTGTAAAGTGTTAATAATAAAAAAAAAAATACAAGGGAGGTAATCTACACCAGCAGCTATACTGTACCGGTTGACATTCAACTTCAAGTATAGTCGTAACTGCAAGTTATTAATGTCAACTAGAATAGCTGCAGGTAGGCAGTGAGTCAGTAAATCAATTAGAAAAATTCAGTTGAATAGACCTTTTCCACAATATCATAGGGACTTATTCAAACTATATTTATCAAGCATTCATACTGTATCATCTTACAATTGAGGGTCTTGGTCTTGGTCAGGGGATACATCCACAGGCTGAGCAACTGCCATTGCAGAATCATCTGATACTGCACCCACCACTGAGTCCTGCCCGAGCACTTCTAAATCTTCATGTTCACTCTGTAAAAAATATAAGCATATTATAGTGTACGCACACACACACACACACACACACACACACACACACACACACACACACACACACACACACACACACACAAAGATGTACCTCAGTATCTGAGTCCAAATTTATTGGACCAGGTGGTGGTGACCATGGATCACGGTAGCTGTCGCCATTCTCTGATGACTCCTCTGACTCCCTACTAAAACAAAGGCATTAAGTAGCACTCTGTGCATGTGCAATGGACCGTGCTTGTAATATAATTATACAGTTCTGTCTAGCTGGGCATGGTTGGTGTGTGTTTTCCTGGATCCACAGTTTAAAAGTAGCTATTATCAGAAATGTCCTTTGATGTTAGCAGCCAGACAAAGGAGCCATGGTACCTTATACTTGTGTAGGACACACGACTCATGCCTCAGCATTGAATTAGAATGCCTGCATTCTGTACTGAACATGCATTATGAACAATTCAATACACTACATTGAGGGGCTGAAATTTGAAATAAACTTTATTTGCTATTTATGATTACAGAAATAACACACAACATAATAGTACTGATCAGTAAAGCATATAGTGAGTACTAATTCAACACACAATACCAAGCTATAGCTTGTCCATATAAATTCAATGCTGCATGCAGTTGTAGTATTATTAAGAGGTGTCAATTTGATCAAAGTGGATTGACTAAACTTTCAAGATTTTGTACAAGCTGTAATGTATTTTATGCATGTGCTCACCTGGGCCTGCATACCTCCAGATGCTCACGCAGCTCTGCTATTGGTATCAGCTCCTGGCACTGGAGACACTTCTGTCGTATACTCTGCACCTGATAGGAGCATGCAGAATATTGCTTGGTTACTCTAACTAAACATGACATTTTCCCACCTCTTCTTCAACTTCCTCCGTAGGAGTTAGGTCCAAATTGAGTTGGATAGGCCTGATGTATATCCTGGCAGTCCCTATCCAAGATTTCAGAAGCCTCAGCGAATTGCTGATTTTGAATGGTATGAGCTCTAACTGCCAGGTGCTTGCTGCACACTTCAGCAGTTCGAACCCTCCGCCCTGTCGAAGTTTAGGAAATTCAGTTAGCAGTGCCTCCTGAAACTCCTGTGGTGTACACTTCACATCAGATATTGTCACGCTTCTCTCGCCAAGGCCAGCAAGGACCAGCTCATTCTTTCTTAAGCTACTTGATGGCACCCTGTCCTCATCAGTCTCAGCGAGACAATAGTATTTGTGTGTCCAGGTGCTGAGCTTTGGCCGTTTAGCCTGCCTCAAAGCAGCAGCAGCACCACTACGTCGTTTTCCTCCAAAATTATGTCGTTGCTCCACAGCGATCGATCCAGTTCTTGCGTCTCTCAGTGCAGCCATAGCCTGGCCATAAGCACCCTCCAGTCTCTGCCGTCTTACTATAGCAATAATACAACAATTTAAAGAAATTGAGTAATAACAGAACATGACACACGTGTGCAATTAAGTTCCTCAGTCTTGGTGGATATATCATTTTGTGCATAAGCAACAACAACTAGAGCTCTAACATTAGAACTTGTAAGCTTGCAATAATAGCTAGGAGCACCAAATTTGACACACAGGAAAGGCCAAAAAGTTCTAATAACAAGTAACTTACAATGATTCCTAAGAAGTTGTTCAATCAGCAAGTTTTAGCTAGTAGATAATTCCACTGAATTTAAATAAACTTAAAATTTTGCAACAACCTACCTGAAGCTGTTTTAGCCACACTTTTGTGTTGATTCTACCTATTGAAGGTATGTGTATATGTGAAGCTGGTTACTGCATGGTCTGTGAAAGGATACAAAACCTCCATTATCCCTGATAGCTTATAATACAATAGGAGGTCAAAAGAGTAGTGTAATGCTGACTCAGACAAATTTGCAAGTAACACACTCTCTAAATTTGATGAGGTGGCAGCCTTCTCCATTGACACCTTTCCTTTCATTACTGCAAATCACAAAATGTGTCAACTATACTTGCATGTTGCCAAAGAACTTGATATTTTTTTTGTTGACATGCTCATGCATTCTGAACAGCACTACATAAGCATGAGGGCTCTGGCTATAAGTCTACCTCAAATATTTAGTGTGTAAAATCTCCTGTGACAATCCCCTTATTGACCAATGTTTAGCTAACTGGCACCAAATAGCTAAATTTCCTGCTTCCTGTCCTGCCCCATAGAAAACTGTACAGCTAAAAGCAGCAAAATGGTCATCTTTCAAGCACCACGCAGAACTTAACACAAAGCCGGATTTGTGCCAGCTTTATTATACCATGACACGTGATCATGAGTCAAAATTAATGCAAAATCTGCACCTTTATGCTGGGAAGCGGTCAGCGCAGCAGGTAGCTAACCATATTCCCAGGAAAAAAACGATGGAGGGTCACAGTAGAGTTTAAAATAACTGCAGAAAGGAAATTTCAACCGGACTAGCTGGAAAAATAATGCTAGCTACGCGGCCGGTTGATATTATAACTCTAGGCCGGCTCAGCTACTGGCGGAATAATGGAACACTCATTGCCCGACACACACACAGTAGCTAGACAGATACGTGACACAGCAAATTTATTTAAAGTATACGCACCTCTACCACTCTCGCTGGATAGCCGATCACTTGCTGCTGCACTGCTCAGAGGTGTGTTGGTGTCACGTTGGCGGCTCGTGTTATGGCTGGATGTTTGCGGCTGATCACTGCAGTTTCTGTCAAAGCTAAAAGGCTCATTGGCCCTTTCTTCCGTCCTCGCTCCCAGTCTCTGACTTCCTAAAATTTGCACATATTATATGGCTGTTAGATAGCTCAGTTATATGTGAGACTCACCAAGGTCATCACCATTCGGACGTGCAGCCAATCCATGCTGAAGGATATCGATCGCATCCTGGATAGATCTCCTACGCCTCTCCGACAAGAACTCCATCACTCACTATTTCACACTACTAATCTTGAATAGCTACACCACGACTGTCAAAATAAGCAAGCGCCCGCCGCGACTTTTTATAGTTATATGCATAGTCTCGGTTATAGTTTACGGATGTTGCGTTAAAAATGGAGACTGTAAATACTGGTGAATTGCTGCAGGAAGTACAGGCGGCTTTGCACTCACTAGCTAATAGAATTTCCAGCCCCGCAGCTACTGGGACAAACTCTGGGACAACTAGTATTGATTACTACAATGACGCTATTTTGGGTATTGAAAATATGTTGCAAAGGCTGGTCGTCTTGCAGCCACTGCTCTCTGTGGAATTTCCAGGCATAGCTCAAGTAATTGAGAGTGTCAAAACTGTTTTGACGGAGTTAAATGCAGCGGAGGACGAAGTGCAGAGACAATTAAGGCGCAAAGGAAGACCTGAAATTGTGATCACCCAACAAGAACTGCAAAGTCTTTTAAACCTACAATTTACCCAGGTTGAAATCTCCAAGCTATATGGATGTTCTCCTCGAACTATAAGAAGAAGGATTCTAAGGTATCAACTGCAGGAGTTTATTAATTTCAGTGACATAAGTGATGAAGATTTGGATACCTTGGTATCTAGGTTTGTCGCTACCTTTCCTAATGCAGGTCAAAACACCCTTGCAGGCTATCTACAATCATGTAATCTACGCATACAGAGACGGAGAGTCAGGGACACCATGGCAAGAATTGATCCTCAGGGAATAGCTCTGAGAACTCGTAACATTTTACATCGACGTGAATATAGAGTCCAAGGGCCAAACAGTTTGTGGCATATTGATGGAAACCACAAGCTGATAAGATGGAGAATAGTTATCCATGGTGGGATTGATGGATATTCACGTATCCCAGTTTTTCTACATGCCAGTGACAACAATCGGGCAGTAACTGTATTACAGTGTTTTCTGAATGGTGTACAATCGTACGGCTTACCATCAAGAATCCGGTCTGACTGCGGTGGGGAAAACACCCTGGTCTCAGAGTACATGCTGAGGCATCCTCAACGTGGCCCTGGGCGTGGAAGTTTTATCACTGGTAGGAGCGTTCATAATCAACGCATTGAACGCTTCTGGAGGGACTTGTTTTCTGGGTGCATATCTGTGTTTTATTATCTCTTCTACAACCTAGAAGATTGTGGACTGTTACATCCTAGTGATGAAATAGATTTGTTTGCATTACATTATGCCTTTTTGCCACACATAAATGCCAATTTAGATGTATTTCGTCTAGCCTACAATCGCCACAGACTAAGGACTCAAAGAAACCATTCACCACTGCAATTGTGGTTGCAGGGCATGCTTATGACTAGTGATTCAACAGCTGCATCAGGAGTGTACAACTTTGAAGAATTAACTGAAGTGAGTATAGGTATACTACATAACTTATGCTAACAATAGTTTATCTTCATATGCGTTATTGTCTGCCTGTATACATTTCACATAATTGAGGCCCAAGTACTTGGATGCTACTTTACAAACAAATTCTGTCTTCCATAGGATGAAGCCATTGACTTTGGGATTGATTGGAGTGGCCCACCTGTGGTGGACGGTGATGATGATGTCACTGTTGAGGTTCCTAGGGTACTCTGTCCATTGGAACCAGAAGAAGTAGTTGTCTTGCAATCTGTTTTCAGCAATGATCCCCTTGATGATTTAGATGGTGATATGGGAACATCATTGTACATCTCTACTTGGGAATTTGTTAGGAGCTGTGTTAGATTACACAATTAGACATGACTGAACATTTTTCTAATACAAACGCATTTATTATTTGAGAATGTGTGAGCAATGTAACATTGTCATTTTAAAACTTTAATGTTGTATCAAAGATTGTAGCCATATTTTCCATACAATATGCCATCTAAAATAATCAGTAGCTACTATAGCTACCCATGGCCACTGGAGTATCTAAAGTGGAACTGCGATAGTGGCTTACTATAATGTTTGGAGGCTGCAGCTGTCAGATATAATAATATGACAATAGCGGCTAGAAAGCTTGGTATATATAGCTAGAATGCATCCCAAAAGTGACCAAGCATTTCTCTAGTTTGACCAAGAAATATTATACACCTGAAAAATGGTTTTAGAATTCTCTCAACAAGAATGAAAACCATCATTATTGATGAAAACAGTGTAATGGCGGGGTCCTTGTTGCATAAACTTTAGCATAAATCCACTGATAATACCTTGACAAAATGCTTATAAGGTGATTTTATGAGTATTTGTATTATTAGTGATCATATAATTATGCTAAGACAAAATTTCATTATAATACTCAGTATATTGATTAAGTAAAGCCTAAAAGTGAAGGGGGGGGGGGGGGGGGGGGCTTCAGCCCCCAAACCCCCCTCCCCCCCCAGATCTGCCCCTGATTATTACATTGACGTTTGAACTCATCAACTTGGATTTATTATCATCATTATTGTATAATGTATAAACCTAAATCACGAGTATAATATACATGATTGGTTAACAAACTAAACGTTAATAAACTTAATAAATTACATGTAAGTAACTATAATAGTAAGTATCGACATTATCAGTTTCCATAAGGTGATCGGTATAGGTGATTCCATAGTCGGATTGCCCTAGGAAAGAATTTTCATTTGCCAGCCTACTTTGGCATGCAGATCCACCCCAAATCACCCATGCCAAATGTTTATGATGCTGGGATACTCTAATAGAGCAGCCACCACAGAGATACAGCACTATTAAGATTCCTCCACAGCTGATGAATTTGATCGATAGCTTGCACTGCTCAGCAGTGCCATCCCATTGGCACACTTAAGGATAAGCCTGATAAATTGTTTTTGTTGGTGTAAATCAGCATACATGTTCAGTCTTTTCTATTTTAATTTAATCATAACTAATAACTGTCACAGCCCTGATAAATAAATGCAAAAAAAGTTAGAAAAAAATATTCTAACGTTCCTCTGCCAGTATATGATGGATTGGGGTTTCTTGCTCAAAATGTTACACATGGTCAAAGCCCCGGCCCCAAGTTTTGTACGTTAGAGACAATCCCATAAGTAACTCTGAACCCTTCCAACCAGTTTCTGTTAATTTGTTTAAAATTATAATAATTGCATGGGCAATTTTCTACTAACTGCATGGCTAACTATAGCTAACTGACTGATGCCTTCAGTAATGTAAGCGCAACTGGACTATGGATAGGGCAGCAAACTTGATTTTGTACTGTTCAACATCGTCCTGAGCCTCTACCCAACCGCAACAGTCACCTTTGTCCATTCTCCGTGTCCCTCTACTTCTGAGTATACGTATGTAGGTGCATGTTGATTGGTGGTAATGGTTCTCGAACTTCTCTGTCCTGCATGAAGCAATATAATGGTAGCTACAACCCGGCATTCTTGGAAATCCCTGGATTCATTTCTTGAAGTAGTCACCATTGAAATAAGTCAATTGTTATTAATGTAGCTACAACTTCTATAAGAGAAAAAATGTACATATTTTACATACAACTGCATACGCATACAAATGTACATATTGTAAATACATATGCGTATTGTTTATTTATTTATTAAAGACTTTACAGTGTAACAAACATGAAGTTGTAGCTACAATGAAAATAAACTATGTATATAAACTTATGCTGTGAAGGAATAATTGATTCCCCTTTGAATACAAATCCGGCCCAGGAACAAATATTTAATTCACTTGGGAAAATTAAAACAAGGCTTGTGGGGACCAATAGCAATTGGCCAACTTCACTTTAGAATTTTCTTGAGAAAACTGGAGGACCTATTGTATTACTTCTAAGAGTTGGAAACAAATAATTAGCTGCCTCGAAATATTTTATAGCTAAAAGTAATGTCTAAAAATACAGCTAGGCTATGATTTCCCCCACTTGCAGCATAGCTAGCTACACATTTACACTTTTTGAAAAGAGCTAGGGTATTTTCCATTTTTTTAAGCAACTGGAGTATTAGCATGCACCATGCACGTGCAAAGATAATGCTTGTAAACATGGGGATCAATTATTTCAACTGGGTTATCTTGATCCCCTTTGCATGTGTGCAAGTAAAGTTTTACTAAATTTTGCAGGAGGGATAAATATTTCAGAGGGAGTCCATATATTTCAAATATTTTTGTTCAAAGGATCGAAATATTTTGATATGTTTTGACCAGGAGGAACCAGAATAAAAGAATAAAACCAGGGTTAGCTAACCACATCCAAGCAACAGTCTATTACAGGTCCCACAACTTGATTCAAGAGATATGGAGTGGGATTTATAAAGGGAGGGGGGCTAAGTCAAGGTACTAATCTCTTGGGTGGAGGTGTGCGAACTTTGCATGCTGGAACTACAGCAGTCTGGGGGCATGCCCCCCAGGAAATTTCTGAAACATAGATGTTAAAATACTGCAATTTGGAGACATTTCCACATATTTCTGGCAGTAGATATTTATATATATACTGCCTTTAGATTATAGGTATGGCTCTGTGAAGCATTTTGTAAAGTTTGGATAGGTACAGCAACCAAGCACATGATGCATCCTCTCACAATTGCACAACAATAGGTGCATGTTAGAATAATAATGTTGAAAGTGAAATTTGAATGATACGAGATTGATTTCGAGAGCATTTTCAATGGAAATTGTGTACCTGAATTAAATCTTGCCATACATATTAGCTACACAAGTAGATGAATCAAGCCTTTCAATACACTTCACTGCATGCATAGGTGCAGGCAGATTTGTAAAAATTCTATAACAGAACCAACTATATGCTTCCAGTGAATGTTCTATTAGAGTAGTTAGCTGACTGCTCTATTAGAGTATCTCGATCTTGTACACCTCCGATGCTGATCGGGGTCCATTGTTGCATAAACTTTAGCATAAATCCACTAATAATGCCTTGGAAAGATGTTTATAAGGTGGGTTTATGAGCATTTGTATTATTAGTGATCATATAATCATGCTAAGACAAAATTTCATTATAATCCTCAGCATATTGATCAAGTAAAGCCTAAAAGTGAAAGGGGGGCTGAAGCCCACCCCCCGGATCCGCCCCTGAATAGTTAGGTGTTTGTCATAATACAAATGCTCATCATGAGTTGCTACAACGTCTTTGACTGCACACAAAAGAGTATTAATTTTAAAGGGTACATTGTATTTTGGTCTGAAGGAAAGATTTTACACTATGCTACCCTTTTACTCTAAAGGGAAGACTTTTACACCAATCTTTGCTTTATGTACTTAATGGGAAAATTGTACGCCAGACAGATGGCAATGCAAACGGTATCATCAGTAATGCAAAAATGTTATATGCCAAACCCCACACATTGCACAACACAAGAATAATACCAGCTAAGTTCCAGGTAACCATGGTAACAAAAGTACTATAATATTTATTAATTATTTATTTGTAATGTACAGGACGCAGAATTGAGTATATGGTACATGTAAACATGCAAGTGATTAGTTAAATAAGTAATTTTCTAAAAAGTGCTTTGAATTTGTCCAAGTCTGGTGATGTAATAATTTGATCTTGGAGGGTGTTCCAAAGTTAGATGGTGGAGGGAGGGAGGTAACCATGCTTTACAGGACTGCATACAGATCAACCAGCAAATTGGCATACTCACCTTCTAAGCAATTAAATCACAGACCTGCGGTAGCAATAATTACTTACAAATTATAATCTACAATAATAATTACAAGGGGTAGAAAGAGTACAATTTCTGAAGCAACTTACACCCAGTGGCCTGGGTCTAAAGTTGCTGCAAAGAAATATAAGTGTAACTTGCCACTATTCAAGGCAATGCAATATGTATACTGTATACCTAGCTGAATTCTCTCTAAAAAATGATTAACCTAGCTAAATTGTCTAGAGGGTGAATTTAATTTAAACCTAGCTGAGCTCTTTACAGGATGGCTTTCAACCTAGTTTAAGTCTCTATAGGATGACTTTTAACCTAATATGTAGCTGAATCTCTAGGGAATGACTTTCAACCTAGCTGAACTCTCTACAGGATGATTTTTAACCTATCTACTGGATGACTTTTAAAATAGCTGAACTCCCTAAATGATGATTTTAACCTAACTGAGTTGTTTACAGGGTGACTTTTAACCTAACTGAAGTATCTACAGAATGACTAGTTGAACCCTCTGCAGGGTGACTGTTAACTTATCTGAGCTCTCTACAGAATGACTTTTTATCTATGCAGCTGAACTATCTACAGGATGATTATTAACCTAGCTGAACCTGCTACTGGATGGCTTTTAAAATCCCTAAAGGATGATTTTTAAACCTATCTACAACATGACTTTTCACTTTGCTGAAGTATCTACAGAATGGCAACCCTCTATATACAGGGTGGCTGTTATAACTTCTCTACAGAATGACACTAGCTGAACTCTCTACAGGATGACTTTTAATTTATAGCTGAACCCTCTAAAGCATGACATTTAACCTTCTCTACAAGGTGACTTTTACCTAGCTGAACTCTCTCTAAAGGATGACATTTAATCTAACTAATTTGTCTACAGAGTGACATTTAACATAACTGAAGTGTTTACAGGGTGACTTTTAACCTAGCTGAACTATAGGATGGTTATTAACCTAGCCGAATTGTTTACAGGATGACTTTTAACCTAGCTGGGTTCTATACAGGATAGCTTTAAACCTAGCTGAGCTCTATATATACAGGATGGCTTTTAAAGGATGACCATTAACCTACCTGAATTGTCTACAGGGTGACTTTAAGCTTAACTCTCTATTGGATGACTTTTAACCTAGCTGAATTCTCTACAGAATGACTTTTAATCTTGGACTCTGACTTGTTATGTATCTACAGGAGGTTTATTATAGTGTAGCTGAACTCTCTACAGGGTGACTTCAAACCTAGCTGAATGCTTTAATAGAGTTATTTATTTCTAGCTGACTGCTCTATAAGGGTGACTGCTCTATTAGAGTATCTCAATTTATTATTGTAATAATTGCAGAACCTCGCAAGCGAGTATAAATGCAATATGTGTTACAAACGTCATTGCATAATTAAATTGGCAAACATGTCAATTGCAGTTTTATTGAGCAGTTTGTTCCATATAATGTTCCAGTAGCTGGAAAGTAACTAAACTTGTATGAATCTATCCTTGTAAATGGCACTGTGAGTTTGTAATCATGACCTCTGGTGATTCCAGTGATAAATAATCAGGTAATTTTAAATCTACAATTTGGTGGATTGTTTTGTGCATCATTTGTAGTCTAATTGTGTCTCTACAATGGTTAAGGCTGTTCCATTGCAGTTTATTAATCAGCACGCCTCTGCAGTGCTACTGAATACAGGGGTTTTGCTATGATAATTGTTGATACAGCAATAGTACGTTTAGCTAGACTACCACTAATGAAGTTAAATTGGTCAAAAGGAGGAGTTTCAATTGAAATCACAGAACTTCATTGTAGTTTAGCTATATATATATAATTCACCTCGGCTGGAGGCTCCGCCAGCATTGTTGAGCAAATGTAAACCCTTTGTTTCTGCAAAACACACCTCTTTGTTTTGGTATTTAAGAATTCATTTGTAAATCCAATTCACACAATAATTCGTGCCGTCACAATGACCGAGAAATTAGAATAGTGAAATGTGTGGGGTCATGGATGAAATCTTGATAGCTATATACTAACATCTTGAAATCTTCACTGTTTTCTCCATGGTCTTCTGGAAATACCTATAAAATAATGCCGAAATCTTGAAATCCTTGTCGTGAGGCCTTGAAATTCTGAAGGTGATATCAGCCGGTTGCAGATCCCTTGGTCAAATGGACAAGAAGTTGTCAGTTAAAATGAAAATAAAAAACTAAACAAGAAATTGGACTCTTGAAAGTGAAAACTGACCAAAAAGTTGGACTAGTGAAATGAATAATTGAGAGTTGAAGTGAAAAGTTGGACTATTGAAATGGACAATTGAGAGTTGAAGTGAAAAGTGAACAAAAAGTTGGACATTGAAATGGACAATTGAGAGTTGAAGTGAAAAGTGAACAAAAAGTTGGACTATTGAAATGGACAATTGAGAGTTGAAGTGAAAAGTGAACAAAAAGTTGGACCATTGAAATGGACAATTGAGAGTTGAAGTGAAAAGTGAACAAAAAGTTGGACCATTGAAATGGACAATTGACAGTTGAAGTGAAAAGTTAACAAAAAGTTGGACTATTGAAATGGACAATTGAGAGTTGAAGTGAAAAGTGAACAAAAAGTTGGACTATTGAAATGGACAATTGAGAGTTGAAGTGAAAAGTGAACAAAAAGTTGGTGTATTGAAATGGACAATTGAGAGTTGAAGTGTAAAGTGAACAAAAAGTTGGACTATTGAAATGGACAATTGAGAGTTGAAGTGAAAAGTTAACAAAAAGTTGGACATTGAAATGGACAATTGAGAGTTGAAGTGAAAAGTGAACAAAAAGTTGGACTATTGAAATGGACAATTGAGAGTTGAAGTGAAAAGTGAACAAAAAGTTGGTGTATTGAAATGGACAATTGAGAGTTGAAGTGAAAAGTGAACAAAAAGTTGGACTATTGAAATGGACAATTGAGAGTTGAAGTGAAAAGTGAACAAAAAGTTGGACTATTGAAATGGACAATTGAGAGTTGAAGTGAAAAGTGAACTGAAAGTTGGACTGTTGAAATGGACAGTTGAGAGTTGAAGTGAAAAGTGAACAAAAAGTTGGAGTGTTGAAATGGACAATTGAGAGTTGAAGTGAAAAGTGAACAAAAAGTTGGACTATCGAAATGGACAATTGAGAGTTGAAGTGAAAAGTGAACAAAAAGTTGGACTATTGAAATGGACAATTGAGAGTTGAAGTGAAAAGTGAACAAAAAGTTGGACTATTGAAATGGACAATTGAGAGTTGAAGTGAAAAGTGAACAAAAAGTTGGTGTATTGAAATGGACAATTGAGAGTTGAAGTGTAAAGTGAACAAAAAGTTGGACTATTGAAATGGACAATTGAGAGTTGAAGTGAAAAGTGAACAAAAAGTTGGACATTGAAATGGACAATTGAGAGTTGAAGTGAAAAGTGAACAAAAAGTTGGACTATTGAAATGGACAATTGAGAGTTGAAGTGAAAAGTGAACAAAAAGTTGGTGTATTGAAATGGACAATTGAGAGTTGAAGTGAAAAGTGAACAAAAAGTTGGACTATTGAAATGGACAATTGAGAGTTGAAGTGAAAAGTGAACAAAAAGTTGGACTATTGAAATGGACAATTGAGAGTTGAAGTGAAAAGTGAACAAAAAGTTGGACTGTTGAAATGGACAGTTGAGAGTTGAAGTGAAAAGTGAACAGAAAGTTGGACTGTTGAAATGGACAATTGAGAGTTGAAGTGAAAAGTGAACAAAAAGTTGGACTATCGAAATGGACAATTGAGAGTTGAAGTGAAAAGTGAACAAAAAGTTGGACTATTGAAATGGACAATTGAGAGTTGAAGTGAAAAGTGAACAAAAAGTTGGACTATTGAAATGGACAATTGAGAGTTGAAGTGAAAAGTGAACAAAAAGTTGGACTATTGAAATGGAAAGTTGAAAGTTGAAGTGAAAAGTGAACAAAACGTTGGACTATTGAAATGGACAATTGAGAGTTGAAGTGAAAAGTGAACAAAAAGTTGGACTATTGAAATGGACAGTTGAGAGTTGAAGTGAAAAGTGAACAAAAAGTTGGACTGTTGAAATGGACAATTGAGAGTTGAAGTGAAAAGTGAACAAAAAGTTGGACTATTGAAATGGAAAGTTGAAAGTTGAAGTGAAAAGTGAACAAAAAGTTGGACTATTGAAATGGACAATTGAGAGTTGAAGTGAAAAGTGAACAAAAAGTTGGTGTATTGAAATGGATAATTGAGAGTTGAAGTGAAAAGTGAACAAAAAGTTGGACTATTGAAATGGACAATTGAGAGTTGAAGTGAAAAGTGAACAAAAAGTTGGTGTATTGAAATGGACAATTGAGAGTTGAAGTGAAAAGTGAACAAAAAGTTGGACTATTGAAATGGACAATTGAGAGTTGAAGTGAAAAGTGAACAAAAAGTTGGACTATTGAAATGGAAAGTTGAAAGTTGAAGTGAAAAGTGAACAAAAAGTTGGACTATTGAAATGGAAAGTTGAAAGTTGAAGTGAAAAGTGAACAAAAAGTTGGACTATTGAAATGGACAATTGAGAGTTGAAGTGAAAAGTGAACAAAAAGTTGGTGTATTGAAATGGACAATTGAGAGTTGAAGTGAAAAGTGAACAAAAAGTTGGACTATTGAAATGGAAAGTTGAAAGTTGAAGTGAAAAGTGAACAAAAAGTTGGACTATTGAAATGGACAATTGAGAGTTGAAGTGAAAAGTGAACAAAAAGTTGGACTATTGAAATGGACAATTGAGAGTTGAAGTGAAAAGTGAACAGAAAGTTGGACTATTGAAATGGACAGTTGAGAGTTGAAGTGAAAAATGAACAAAAAGTTGCACTAATGAAATGGACTATTAGTGTAACACTTTCAAAGTAAAAAAGGACATTCATGATAGACAATTTATAGTTAAAGCAGTAATATACATGTAGTAAAATGGACATGCACAGTGTGCTGACGCACACTGACACACAATAATATATAATACTTAAACATTGATATATAGAACTTAAAATTGGATTTTTGTCCACAACGGCATTCCATAGATTTGTTTGTAGCTGAACTATCTACAAGATAACTTCTTCTAGCTGATCTCTCTACATGGTGATTTGTTTGTAGCTGAATTCTGTATAGGTGATTTGTTTGCAGCTGAGCTCTTTAAATAATGGTTTCTTTGTAGCTGAACTCTCTACAAGGTAAATTCTTCTAGCTGATGTCTCTAAAAGGTCACTAGTTTGTAGCTGAGCTCTCTACATGGTGGTTTCTTTGTAACTGAACTCTCTACAAGGTGACCTCTTCTAGCTGGTCTTTCTACAGGGTGATTTGTTTGAAGCTGAACTCTGTACAAGGTAACTTCTTCTAGCTGATCTCTCTACAGGGAGATTTGTTTGTAGCTGAACTCTCTACATGATGGTTTCTTTGTAGCTGAACTCTCTACAAAGTAACTTCTTCTAGCTAATCTCTCTACAGGGAGATTTGTTTGTAGCTGAACTCTCTACATGATGGTTTCTTTGTAGCTGAACTCTCTGCAAGGTAACTTCTTCTATTGATCTCGATTTGATTGCAGCTGAACTCTCTACATGGTGGTTTCTTTGTAGCTGAACTCTACAAGGTGATTTCTTCTAGCTGAACTATCTCTTTCCATAGTTGCATGAACTCCATACAAGGTAACTTCTTCCAGCTGATCTCTCTACAGGGTGACTTGTGTGTAGCTGATCTCTATACAGGTTTCTTGTTTCTAGCTGATCTCTTGAATTCTCTTCAGGGTGACTGCTCTATTAGGATGACTGCTCTATTAGAGTATCTCGATCTCGCACTTGCTGCACCAAGTTGGATTTCGTGTTATAACTCCGTGGCTTTAAGTCTGATTCTTCTACACCATTGATGAGCCTTTCTAAGATGATTACTCCATCTGTACAACGATTCTCAAAGCATTACCCCAAGCGGTTTATCTGGTAGGCGTGGCAAGCAGTCGTATTTTTATTAGCTAATCTCGATTGCATAATTGTTACACACTGTTGGTTTTTTCGTTGTATCTTCATGTTTTTTAGCTAGATTTCTTTCAAACCACAAAAGGTTTAAGGTTCAATAGTTAACCTATTCACGCACCGATTTTCAGCTTCTTCCCATACGCGGTTTACCCTGTAGGCGTGACAACATATTGGTGTTATTTTTCGTGAATAATCGCTCATAACTCTTTGCCTGTTTATCGTATTCCAGCCAAAGTTGGTACCGAGATGCGCCTTTATATCCCCTTTCTGTGTGCCAAATTTCAAGGCAATCGGATGTGGCGTTCACGTTTTATAGCAGTTTTTGTAAGTGTGCGACAAGAGGAAGAAAAATAAGAAGAAAAAAAATGAAGAAACTGAGCCAATTTTTGAAGTCGCATATCTCGGGAACGCATGAAGCGATTTTGCTCAAATTTGGAATGTGGAGTGCTGCAGTTGGAGGGCATGTCCACAGCAAAAATCGTCAAGGAAGCACAGAGCTACGGAGGTGCGAAAATTGCATTTTCTTTCTTCCTGTCAATATACTCACGGGTGTTACACACCTGCTTCTTGGGCCGCACGACACACTACCGTGTGTCTTGATCTACATGCATACCAAATGTGACCGAATATGCAAAACTTGATAAAGATAATAGTGGATATTTAAATTCTTGTTTATTTAAATTGGAATGCTTTGGTAAAGTCTCAGCTTCATATATTGAAGGCTTTTCAAGTTACAGTAGTAACAACAGAAAAATTAATTTGTACAACAACTATAATGATTACTAATACAAGGTTAAAACTTGTACCATCTTGTTTATCAAATCCATTACTGGGTAAGTCCTCCAAGTTGAATCGGTGAAGAAAAATAAACAGCATACTATCTATCTTTCACATAATATAAACAGACATTCATAACTCATGTTTCCTCAAGAACATAGTGTTTTAATAGTTTACACACAAAATCCACACAGTAGTGTATCATGCAGCTCAAAAAACCGGCATGCCACACTGTGACTATATTGACAAGAAGAAAGAAAATGTGATTCATATATTTGTAGCTCTGTGCTGTCTTTATGACACAAGACGATATTTACTGTGGAAATTCCCTCCACATTTAGTAGTCCACATACCAAACTTAAAGCAAAATTGCTTAAGCATTTCTGAACTATGAGACCTGAACATTTCATCGTTTGTTTTTCTTATTATTTATCTTCTTTTCGCACACTTACAAAACCTGCCAAATGCAATATCTTATTGCCTTAAAATTGGGCTCACAGAAGGAGGGTATAAAGGCACACCTTGGTACCAAGATTGGCTGGATATGATAAAAGTGAAGACACCTACTGGACAAACCGCTCAAGGTAATGAGTTGAAAATCAGTGTACAGATGGTTAGATAATCTTAGAAAGACTTTTGAGTAGTTTAGAAGAACTGGATTTAAAATTGATTGAGTTATAATGCAAAAATCAACTACATGTAGCAAGTGTGAGATTGAGATACTTGAATAGTGCAATCTAGTGTTGTTTTAGTAATGCATTTGACTTTTAGTTATAGCTGTAGATAGAAAAACGTTTTAGTTAAAGTTTTAGTTTTAGTTACCATCATTAATATATTTTAGTTATAGTTTTAGTTTAAGATGTTAGATTTTTATAGTTTTAGTTAAAGTTTTAGTTTTATTGCCATCTTCACTACATTTTAGTTGTAGTTTTAGATCTTATATTTCAAGAGTTTTAGTTTCAGTTATCCATACGGTACCATTTAAAACAAATACCACAGTACTAAATAATTATAATCATTTGGTCTTTTCTGGCCAAAAATATCACTGCTGCTGCACGTATACCCACATGGCTTTTGGATTTAGATGCGAATATGTAAATCAGTTTATATGTTAGTTGCAGTGATGTATTTAAATGGAGTTTAAACAAGGTTAACATTGGGAGGTGTACAATAATTTTACTTACTGACAACATGTAGTTGATGACTAGGTAGATGCAATAGGGTAAATGGGTTCCACAATGCAAAGTAGGCAGGAAATAGTGAGCATTATAATCAGAATAACTCCATTATAATCAGGATAAGTCTCAAAAGCAAGCATCAGAAAAGAGTACACAGATGGCCACATAAAAATTTTGTCCCTACCCAAAGCCCACCCCTAGATCTAGGAGACTATATTCACAATATGCGTATATTATTGTGAATATATAAGCAGTGCAAATAATAAAACAAACAAAAATCATTAGCTTAATTCATATATTTAATAAATAAATAAATAAAGATATATGTCAGGCTGGGGGAGGATATGCACCCACAATGTGAGTCTATGGGGTAGACTTTTGCCCCATTCCATGAGTTGCCACCAACTCAAAGGTTAGCTTGAGGTGCGATAGTGCAGGGTTTCAGTATGATTGGTAGGATGAAGTTAGAAATTCCTGTGGTGTCAAATATAGGAGAACTGTGGAACCCTGCACAACTTACCAAAACAACCACCATCACTAGACGGTGGCGAACAAGTGCTACATGGCAAACAGTGTTTGTGTTATTGTATTAACTATTGAGTGATAAAAATTGCACTCCTGCAATTTAAAAGCATAATAAGTTTGCTTGTTTGTTGCGGCAAAACATATTCTAAATGTTTCTGAAAATACAAGATACACAATGTGACAACTAAGGTGCCAAGATAGACATGGTAAGCAAAAGATCAACAGAATGTACTAAGGACCAACATCAAAATGAATCGTTGTAGCAAGTGTCAACACAATTGTAGTAAATATGAAGACCAATTTAGCAGTCAGTACATTATCACCCTTCAATAATTTGATGCAACCCACCATGTTTGGTTTATGCAATAATGAATGCAGCAGCTTACCTATATGATTCTTTTGAAGAATTAGTATAATAGAGCAATGGCGGATCCAGGATGGGGCATTTGGGGCAAATGCCCCCCCCCCACTCACCTTGTGGAGGAGCCATATTTCTGATTAAAACACTAAACTTTATGCCAGGCAAGATCAGCTTATTAAACTCACGAAATATACACATTTTACTAGCATTTATTATGAATTCCCCTGCTACTAAAGCGAACCAAAGTCAAACTAACTATGAAATGCTTCACCCAGCACCTTTGTGCATACTAAGCGCCTCTAAAAACAATTATCATGTTACTGTTGTTGTTTAAGAAAGACTTCATAGCCTTCTGCAAAGGCCAAAATGGTAAAAAATCAACAGTGAGATACTACTAAGTGGTGTATTATTTGCTGCTCCAAAAATTCAGCAATTAACAAGATCATCTGGCCTATAAACGTGACCACCTACAAGTGACTTGCCCGTTTGTGCCCCTCCCCTTGCCAGGTCCTGGATCCGTCCCTGTAGAGTGCACATGATTTCACTGATTTTAAAAGAGCTCTTATTATTAAACTCTGTGATAGTTAAAGTTAGCTACGTCCTGCTTGACAATGTCGCAGTAGTAACTTTTTTAGCATTAAACCCTTGTGATGATTATTAAATCAAGACACACGGTAGTGTGTCGTGTGGCCCAAGAAGCCGGCGCGTAACACCCGTGAGTATATTGACAGGAAGAATGAAAATGAAATTTTCGCACCTCTGTAGCTCTGTGCTTCCTTGATGAAACAAGACGATTTTTGCTGTGGACATGCCCTCCAACTGCAGCACTCCACATTCCAAATTTGAGCGAAATCGCTTCGCGCGTTCCCGAGATATGCGACTTCAAAAATTGGCTCAGTTTCTTTGTTTTTTTTTTCTTCTTCTTCTTCTTATTTTTCTTTTTCTTGTCACACACTTACAAAAACTACTATAAAACTCGAACGCCATATTCGATTGCCTTGAAATTTGGCACACAGAAGGGGGATATAAAGGCGCATCTCGGTACCAACTTTGGCTGGAATACGATAAACAGGCAAAGAGTTATGGGCGATTATTCACGATAAATAACACCAATATGTTGTCACGCCTACAGGGTAAACAGCGTATGGGAAGAAGCTGAAAATCGGTGGGTGAATAGGTTAACTACTGAACCTCAAACCTTTTGTGGTTTGAAACAAATTGAGCTAAAAAACAGGAAGATACAACGAAAAAACCAACAGTGTGTAACAATTATGCAATCGAGATTAGCTAATAAAAAAACGACTGCTTGCCACGCCTACCAGGTAAACCGCTTGGGGTAATGCTTTGAGAATCGTTGTACAGATGGAGTAATCATCTTAGAAAGGCTCATCAATGGTGTAGAAGAATCAGACTTAAAGCCACGGAGTTATAACACGAAATCCAACTTGGTGCAGCAAGTGCGAGTTCAAGATACTCTAATAGAGCAGTCATCCTAATAGAGCAGTCACCCTGAAGAGAATTCAAGAGATCAGCTAGAAACAAGAAACCTGTATAGAGATCAGCTACACACAAGTCACCCTGTAGAGAGATCAGCTAGAAGAAATTACCTTGTAGGGAGTTCATGCAACTATGGAAAGGGATAGTTCAGCTAGAAAAGATCACCTTGTAGAGTTCAGCTACAAATAAATCGCCCTGTGGAGAGATCAATAGAAGAAGTTACCTTGCAGAGAGTTCAGCTACAATGAAACCATCATGTAGAGAGTTCAGCTACAAACAAATCTCCTTGTAGAGAGATCAGCTAGAAGAAGTTACCTTGCAGAGAGTTCAGCTACAAAGAAACCATCATGTAGAGAGTTTAGCTACAAACAAATCTCCATGTAGAGAGATCAGCTAGAAGAAGTTATCTTGTAGATAGTTCAGCTACAAACAAATCTCCCTGTAGAGAGATCAACTAGAAGAAGTTACCTTGTAGAGAGTTCAGCTACAAACAAATCACCCTGTAGAAAGATCAGCTAGAAGAAGTCACCTTGTAGAAAGTTCAGTTACAAAGAAACCACCATGTAGAGAGTTCAGCTACAAACTAGTGACCTTGTAGAGACATCAGCTAGAAGAAGTTACCTTGTAGAGAGTTCAGCTACAAAGAAACCATTCTGTTTAGAGCTCAGATGCAAACAAATCACCTGTACAGAATTCAGCTACAAACAAATCACCCTGTAGAGAGGTCAGCTAGAAGAAATTACCTTGTACATAGTTCAGCTACAAAGAAACCACCAAGTAGAGAGTTCAGCTGCAAATAAATCACCCTGTATAAAATTCTGCCACAAACAAATTGCCCTGTAGAAAGATCAGTTAGAAGAAGTTACCTTTTAGAGAGTTCAGCTACAAAGAAACCACCCTGTAGAGAGATCAGCTAGAAGAAGTTACCTTGTAGATCGTTCAGCTACAAACAAATCACCCTGTAGAGAGATCAGCTAGAAGAAGTTACCTGTAGAGAGTTCAGCTATAAAGAAACCACCATGTAGAGAGTTCAGCTGCAAAGAAATCACCCTGTAGAAAATTCTGCCACGAACAAATTGCCCTGTAGAAGGATCAGTTAGAAGAAGTTACCTTGTAGGGAATTCATGCAACTATAGAAAGAGATAATTCATCTAGAAGAAATCACCTTGTAGAGTTCAGCTACAAAGAAACCACAATGTAAAGAGTTCAGCTACAAACAAATCACCCTGTAGAGAGATCAGCTAGAAGAAGTTAACTTGTAGAGAGTTCAGCTACAAAGAAACCATCATGTAGAGAGTTCAGCTGCAAACAAATCACCTGTAGAGAGTTCAGATACAAAGAAATCTCCCTGTAGAGAGATCAGCTAGGAGAAGTTTCCTTGTAGAGAGTTCAGTTACAAAGAAACCACCATGTAGAGAATTTGTTTACAAACTAGTGACCCTGTAGAGACATCAGCTAGAAGAAGTTACCTTGTAAAGAGTTCAGCTGCATAGAAACCATTCTGTAAAGAGCTCAGCTGCAAACAAATCACCTGTACAGAATTCAGCTACAAACAAATCACCCTGTAGAGAGATCAGCTAGAAGAAGTTACCTTGTTGATAGTTCAGCTACAAACAAATCGCCCTGTAGAGAGATCAGCTAGAAGAAGTTACCTTGTAGAGAGTTCAGCTACAAAGAAACCATCATGTGGAGAGTTCAGCTGCAAACAAATCACCTGTAGAGAATTCAGCTACAAACAAATCTCCCTGTAGAGAGATCAGCTAGGAGAAGTTTCCTTGTAGAGAGTTCAGTTACAAAGAAACCACCATGTAGAGAATTTGTTTACAAACTAGTGACCCTGTAGAGACATCAGCTAGAAGAAGTTACCTTGTAAAGAGTTCAGTTACAAAGAAACCATTCTATAAAGAGCTCAGCTGCAAAAAAAATCATCTTTACAGAATTCCACTACAAACAAATCACCCTATAGAAAGATCAGCTAGAAGAAGTTACCTCGTAGAGAGTTCAGTTACAAAGAAACCACCATGTAGAGAATTCATTTACAAACTAGTGACCCTGTAGAGACATCAGTTAGAAGAAATTACCTTGTAAAGAGTTCAGCTACATAGAAACCATCATGTGGAGAGTTCAGCTGCAAACAAATCACCTGTAGAGAGTTCAGCTACAAACCAATCTCCCTGTAGAGAGATCAGCTAGAAGAAGTTTCCTTGTAGAGAGCTCAGCCACAAACAAATCACCCTGTAGAAAGATCAGCTAGAAGAAGTTACCTTGTAGAGAGTTCAGTTACAAAGAAACCACCATGTAGAAAGTTCAGCTACAAATTAGTGACCTTGTGGAGACATCAGCTAGAAGAAACTACCTTGTAGAGAGCTCAGCTACAAAGAAACCATTCTGTAAAGAGCTCAGCCGCAAACAAATCACCTGTACAGAATTCAGCTACAAACAAATCACCCTGTAGAAAGATCAGCTAGAAGAAGTCACCTTGTAGAGAGTTCAGCTACAAAGAAACCACCATGTAGGAAGTTCAGCTAGAAGAAGTTACCTTGTAGAGAGTACAGCTACAAAGAAACCATCATGAAGAGAGTTCCGCTGCAAACAAATCTCCCTGTAGAGAGTTTAGTTAGAAGAAGTTACCTTGTAGAGAGTTCAGCTACAAAGAAACCATTCTGTAAAGAGCTCAGCTGCAAACAAATCACCTGTATAGAATTCAGCTACAAACAAATCACCCTGTAGAGAGTTCAGCTGCAAAGAAATCACCCTGTAGAAAATTCTGCCACAAACAAATTGCCCTGTAGAAAGATCAGTTAGAAGAAGTTATCTTGTAGAGAGTTCAGCTACAAAGCAACCACCATGTAGAGAGTTCAGCTAGAAGAAATTACCTTGTAGAGAGTTCAGCTACAAAGAAACCATCATCTAGATAGTTCAGCTGCAAACAAATCACCTGTAGAGAGTTCAGCTACAAACAAATCTCCCTGTAGAGAGATCAGTTAGAAGAAGTTACCTTGTAGAGAGTTCAGCTACAAAGAAACCATACTGTAAAGAGCTCAGCAGCAAAAAAAATCACCTGTACAGAATCCAGCTACAAATAAATCACCCTGTAGAGAGAACAGCTAGAAGAAGTTACCTTGAAGAGTGTTCAGTTACAAAGAAACCACCATGGACAGTTCTGTAATAAATATATATATTATATATATAATTTGTACATTTACTGATAAAATCAGAAATATTAAAGGTACATCTGCTTCATCTTTTCTTCTTCCTGTGGTAAAGAAAAAAAGATAGGTTTAAAAAGTCCCAAAGCAGGCCATAGGCCGGCTTTGGGGTATACAAATACAAAAAGAAGTGAAATCTAATCCAAAACAGCCAAGCTGTAAAAAAAGTGTGCAGCCCTCAAAAAGGCTATCATGGTAAAAAAAGATGTGAAATCCAAGGTGGCGGCCAAGAAATGGCTGTGATGGTAGGTTAATGGTAAAAATTTTAATAACGACAATTCAGGTGAATTTTGTGCCAATTGACCAAGCGGCACCAAAATTCACCTGAATTGTCGTTATTAAAATTTTTACCATTAACCTACCATCACAGCCATTTCTTGGCCGCCACCTTGGATTTCACATCTTTTTTCACCATAGCCTTTTTGAGGGCCGCACACTTTTTTTACAGCTTGGCTGTTTTGGATTAGGTTTACTTATTTATTTAGGACTGGGTCACATACAACCAAGTACATACATCAACGTTGCAACCTACCCATTGGGCAAGTATAAACAGTGCCATAGCCAGCACTCAGAGCAGTGTGTGTGCTGGTGGAAATGATATATATGCATACGTACACAGGCAAGGGAGTTTAAGCATAGATATATATTCGTTACCCGGGATATGAAACGTAACCGCGCACTCCAATAGCAACAATACATTCCAAATTCCGCATCCGTGTTGTTAATTATTTCTATACGCTCCTCGTTCTTGCTAGGTGATGAAGCAATACTACCGACTCTTCTTCATTGTTTGTTTGTTTAAAAGTGAGTTTAAGTAACTGAAAGACCATGCTGCTAAAAAGAATTGGTCAATTCGGCCGTGTTTTGACGTTTCTATGGAATTTATGAGAAATTGGGGCAAAGCGGACCATGCCTATTTTTGTGTACCAAATTCATTGCAATAACGCTTCTATTTAGACAGTCCGATGCTTTTCTACAGTAAAGAACTCACCCAATATTAATAATAACTGGTTATATTATTAATTTCATCCTGGTACGTCTGGTTGTGGACTGCTGTTTGTAAGAGTTGTTAATAGCAACAAGAAATTTTTGTGGACCTGCCAAGCTGAACTGCTGGTACTATTTCAATAATTTTTATATTGAAAGTTATCTACTGTTGTTATAGTTTGAGATGAACCATATAATAAAGTGTTGTGTTACTGGTGATTGTTTCTATGACTCACAGAATTCACTTATGTGTGATGTATTTTTACACTTCTATGTGTTGTATTTATTACACTAAGTTGTTATACAGATAAATTTAGTAGAAAACAACCTGCCATTCCAATAAAGGAAGGTTGTGTAGCTACCACTGAAGCAATGGAGGTAGCTGCCTGCTTGGCCGGGAACTACTGAAGGTGATTTAGCACTACAAAAGATGTGAAATACCAATTCAGCTACTTTTAATAGAGCAGCCAGGTTGCCTTCGTCTTCTAAAATTTAAATTGTCTAGTTGCATTTTTGAGAGCTATTCAACAGTTTTAGTGGATCTCATCATATATATCTGACTTCAGCAAGTGATGAAATTTTTTGATTAGACTCCCCTAGACGGCACATTAAATGACACATACCTGACATCATAATACGTTAGCACTATATGTTGTCAGTGGTGATGCTGTACTTTTTAATGGTCAGGCTAATGGTGGTCTCCACTGCTAACTACAGAATGCCATCATGTACAACTTGGCCACGTGATAATATATATGCTGTTCAAATATGCATGTACATCATATACCAACGTTTACTGTGAAACACAACTTGTAAATCAGTAGTCAGTTGACCACATGCACATCTAGCAGTAAAATGGAAGTACTCATGGTGTATATGTAATTGTAGCACAATAATTGTGATATAACACACTGTATGTAGAAAAACGTAATAAAATATGACTGTCCTTCAAATTATTTTTACATCAGCCACTTGGAGTTCAGTCATTCATTCAAGAAACTTTGCATGTCTATCTACCATTAGTGAATCTCAGAAGTATTCCATTTATGAGGTTGCATCCATGACCATGCGGCATCGATCGTTTGATCATGTCATTAATCGCATCTCTGGTACAATACATTTTCCACCAGTACCTTGTGAAAAGGCTTAATTGCAGAGGTTGGTTGGAAATGAATGCAATCCGGTACACTCTAGATGAAACAAATGATGTCGCCATATGCTTCACCCTAGATAATAAACACCCCCACTCTACGGCTTCACGCAGCTACAACAATTCTTTAGCAGATGTTACATTCATGCCTGTTGTTCAGGCAAATCCGGTTGCATTGTCTTAGTTAATGGTGATTACACAGTGACACAGACTATTATATCTTTATCAGGGATATGAAACAGTACCGTCTCGATTATCGCGCACTCCATTTGTTTAAACTACTGTAACTACCTCTTCCACTTTTCAGGTGTTCATTCACATGATATGGGTGTAGCATTGCATGTAGCATAGGGCATCATCTTACTGTTCCTTAGATATGTTGTTGTAATGTCACAGATTCGAATGTCGTCTATGACTATGTCTTGTACAACACAAAACCCATCAGCCCCAGGAGCAGTCACTGAAGTGCGAAGACCAGTTAGTCCGGAATGCGTGCCAGCATAGATAGTGCCATATGCTTTCATACAGCAACTACAGTAGCCAGATCATGCTCCTCTCATGCCGGTTATACATCTGCTCGGGAAGGTGCTTATAAGTGCCATGAATTCTGGTGACTGAGTCGCCAGAATATGTACACAGTTCTCCTGGTTTTCTGTAAGGTCTAGCGGCTCATTAACGTTTGACCGCTGGTAGCTGTGCTATAAATTGGATTAAAAAAAACGACGATAAAGAATGTAGCTTGGTAATAACTACCTTATTTTTATCTTAGCTCACCTTCAAATGGTTCTTTTAGCGAGTCATTTAGGAGTTTGCCATCACCTGTGCATTATAGTTAAGTGCCTCAACAACACAGAGTGTCAAAAGCAAAGTACTCCGTTTCATATCCCGGGTAACGAATATCGGATAACGAATATATAATCTATGCTTTAAGTGACATCAGAAAACCACAATACTAAAACACAACTTACACAAAAACCAAGTTAAGTTAGCTATATTGTAGGTGTGATGTGTCTCTGAAGATGACTCATCAGTGAAATGAGGCTATGCACAACAAGGGACATGGTGAAGGAACAATTGGCAAATGTTCCCAATCAATTAAGTCAATATGGCACAATCGACTCTGTTGTAACTAGAGGCCACTGGTGATGTGTCAGTGTGACATTGGCACTAGTTGGCACAGTGAACACAGTCTATCATGAACCATGATCGTGGTTCATAATACGGATCAGGGCAAAAATTTTCAAAATTCTCTAATAGAACGTATGCCAAAAGCAGCCTTCCAGGCTTTGGATGTATTTCAAAAACCTTCCAGACCTTCCTCTGGTGTTGTAAAGACTGACCTAGAAGTATAAAACACAAAAGAAATGGTTTTTGGGAGTTTTTAAAAATTTCCAAAATTGCCCTGAATCTCCATCGTTTTCTTCGTATTTTTCTTCATCTTATTTTGCGCATCTGCAGCCCACAGGAAGTAGATATCAGCACTAAAAACGTATGGCATATTTTACAATCATTCCTACCCAGGTCTGTGTGGTATTAAAATCTTTGCTTTCTAAGGTGATTGCAAGATATAGAGCAAGAGTCATGGCTTTAAGACGACATTCACTCGTGAAGCCATAAAAGCAAAAGTACAGCAGTTTAAAAATGCCATATGAAGCAACATACAAGACTAAAACGCATCAAGATGTATTATACTAAACATTAAACATAAATGCTACTCACTGAAATTTGTTTCTGAATGTTTTAGAGTTCTTCAACTACATCAGTGAAGGGGGTGTGGCAGAACTTTCCTAAGGGCTGCTACAGCCGTTTATCAGTCAAGAATCAACATAACAAGCCTCATAAGCTATCAAATGGTGTAACCCTTCGAACCAAAAAGGGGGCGTGTCTCCTTTGTAAATGATCAAAAATTAAGGGCAGCTCCAATGCTTTGGGGGAAAGAATTTGCGTAAGAAAACAGTTTCACCTTCCAGTATATGTATCAGGCCTTATAAGCTACTGGAAATTTAATTCAGAAGGTTGCTATTGATGTTCAACGTGGCAATGCTGCTTCTGTAATGGCAACAATTCCATCATCACAGGATTGGACAGAGAAGCACTCTGCCCACTGTTTGAGCATGAACAACCTTTCTTTTATTATTGATTTATACTATCATCTTTTATATTAAACAAAAAAATACTTCCATCATAAAAAAATACAATTAAAAAGAGGGCGTGTCTCCTTAGTACATGATCGAAAGATTGAGAGCAGTTATCTTAAGGATCTGTACAAGAGAAGACTAAATAATAGCTACAGAGCAGTCAAGAATTTGAGGCACTGAAGCCACTCAGTTAGTAATATTATTATTAACAGTAAAATGTGCATATGAGAAAGATTAGATGACATATTGACAATCATGGCCCTTGTGAGCCTGGCCTCTTTCACAAGTTTATGTGTCTACTTCTATAATTTTTTTGGCCTCTTTAGGTGTACTGTGTATATATGTCGATTACTATTATAAACGCAAGCAATCTAAATAAACTAAATAATTATACACACAAATTAAGTTAGACATGATTATTAACTACCACTTCTATGCATTTTATCCAGCTGTCAAGGTAAATAATCCCTAAAGCCATAATATTTGCATAGTTACTGACATGCACCATAAAGCTACCTATGAACAAACCATTTTTACAGTGGTATTAGCTGCAAAAAGGGGTATGGACCCATAGAATATTCATTTATTACTGTAAAAGTAGTCTAAGAGTTTATCTCAGCATGTTTAAAATCTTCTGGGGGGCATGCGCCTTAGTTTATCATGTTAATTCTCTACTAAAACTTCATCTAGTATTTGGCCTGTATGGACACTCAACTATAGTCTGCATACTACATCTTGGAATTCTGAAGATGTGCTTCCCTAGGAAATATGTAATCTGAAATACAGTACTTGAACTGGTAGCAGGTTTTCCAGAAACATTTTAAAAGCTGAGTATCTCTTAATAACTTACTGACATAATTATATGCTACTCATGCTTCTGCTTGTTACAGTATCAGTGCAATAGAAGTTTGGAAACCAACCACCAAATGCCTTTTACAATAAAAGAATGAAATAATCTTATGATTATTCAACATGATATTTCCTACACATCCCAATCATGTGATTCCATGCCATACAATTTAACAAGTTAACCAGTCTTTTATATCACTTAAATTATATTGACTGACTGCTTTATTAGAGTAGTTTAAGAGTGATTCAGTAACATAGTGACTCAATTTGCATAATATATCAAATGCACATAGGAAGGTTGTGAAGGTATAATATGTAATGTGTCACAGTACGTAGTTTCAGTTGTGACATAACTCACTTAGCCAGTTATAGTCTTTGCGTTTACAATCATCCTACTATAGTATGTTCACGTTGAGCTGAATCCTGAAAAACAGCTAAAAATTAAAAGTGGATTTTTTCTCAACAGAGTTAACATTTCAGCCAACCAGATGATTATTGGTAACAGCAAAGGTGTCAACAATAGACTCGTATATGGTTTGGCTCCATTACAAGTCCGGGAAAGGGCTGTTACCAGCTGTAATGGACACTGGACTTATATGGCTTCCCCATAGGAATGTATTGTGAAAATTTTGATTGGCTGTAAATATTATGTCAAACACCATTTGAATAAAAAGATTTTGAAATATTTTTAGCGGGTCAAGCAGCACTACAAATGAGCCAAATTTCAAGATCATGTATAATTGCATCCATGAGTTATTAAATGTTTTTGAGGATTCAGCTCAATGTGAACATACTATATCACATAGTACGGTAGTGCTGTTTAAGTAGGGTTTGCATCAAAAGTGACGCATATGCTGCCAAAAATACCGCCCTTAAAGTACCAGCTAGAAACTTTTTATGCGATGAAATCACCTTTACGGAATAATACTAGTCCATCTAGCCATAGATATTAGAGCCTACGGAAACTGTTTCTGTAGGCTCCAATATCTATGCTGTGATTAACTCTTAAAATATTGTGACTGCATGTATGGTTTTGTGAAAACAAGCTATTTAGTGGTCATGAGCTTGCAAAAAACTTCACAAACAAAGTATAAAGGAATTTTAAATTAGAGCAGGGACAGTGTTTAGTGCTGCAATAAAAAGTACTGAAACAAGTTGGATCAGAGTAGTACGTAATGTCCAAATACTGTAAAACAATAAGAAGTGAATATCCCTACTGTGCATTGAGTGTAGCACAGCAGGGACATTCACTTTTTTATTGAATGAACATGCACTCACACTTAAAGCTAATATTATAGAGAACTATTATTTTATTATTAACACTTTACAGTGACCAACATACTATATTAAATGCCATGGCTACTATACAGCTTCAACAATCAGTGTTTGTAGCATATAAGCAACTCTGTGAATATTTAGTATATCAAATGAAAGCTGCTATTGTAAAAAGGCTATGTACTTACTTACTTTATATTTAACAGCTTTAGCATATTTCACTGCATGTGTGCACTAAAATGGAGCAGCGGATGAAAGATACATGTGTATGGCCTCCAGACACATAGATATAGAATAAGTATTGCTTGTTTCATTATTGAGAATATGACTGAATAAAATGTAGGATAGTCTACTTTACTTTCCTAACATGAGGTAAAGCAGTTAACTCCTTAGAACAACACTTCTGTATGAATTCAAAATAGCTGTGGCATTTAGTCAAAGGTAGTGACCATTCAAAGGCGGTGTTTATGCTTTTATTCAAGGACACAGTGTAGCCACTATTCGAATGCAGGATGTAGCATTTAACCAAGTAAATATAGTGGTTTGCATGTGTGCTTATTCCACATAATAGCACATTACTTTGCAGGGAAATGTGCAATATATATTATGCTTAATATAGCATAATACATAAAAAAATTTTGTGTGTAATGAAAATATATCTTTACTATAGTACACAGAATTACATATTTATTACATACATAAATACTAGCTTACATACATAAAGACTATTGTTATACACATGTTGGAAGACTTGGAATGACACTGATGTTGGCATTCTACCAGAACTACCATCATTATTTGGACTTAGCTTGTACTCAGTGCAGTTCACACCATCCAGTATTTCAAACTATCTTCCTTCATTAGACATATCAGTGTAAGCTAGTCCTGTTGTTGTATTGATTGTACATACTCTACCATCATTAATAAAATGAAAAATGACCCCCTGCCCGCATGGAAATCCTAATTTTTGTGGGTGAGAAACAAATAACTTGGCCTGACAAAGTTTAGTATTTTAATCAGAAGTATGATTCTTCCACAAGGTGAGAGGGGGGTATTTGCCCCAAATGTCCCATCCTGGATCGGTCTGCTAAAATATGAACCAAATATAGTATGATACAATTAGCCAAATACATTATAGTAACTGAAATGTATAATATATGGTAGAATATTTACCACAACTTAACAAGCATTTATATTACTGGAGAACAATTTAAACCAGTGATATAACCACGAAACTACAATGAAAACCCCATGAACATACCCATGAGAAGTCACAGTGGGTGTTTTTCATGTATGTACAATGAAATACTCATGGTATGCAAGAAATAAATCATGGCCCATGAACTAGTAAGTTTTTATGGCAACAACCCATGAAAAATCTATGAAGTTGCATCCCATGAAAACACTTGGTAATAGGGGCACACTAATTATGCTGGCATAATAAATAATGATCATAATAGGTGCCTGAAAGCATTGAGCATAATGCTAACATAATAGGTAGAGCACCTGTGCAATGCTATAAATTCCTGCTTATATCCAGGTAAATGACTGTTCTATTAGAGTATATTGATCTTTTCTGTGACATGCATTTTGACAAGCAAAGCTTTACAGTCTGTGCTTAAGGTTACGGGATACTGTAAACCCCAAATGTACACTATCAATCATTTTCCATGATTAGGGATTTGGTTTTTCTTAATGCATTGTTATCAAATATTTATGCATTCTTAACTTCTCATTAATTGACATGAAATTCAAATGTTGTTATGAAAACATAAGTTGTCCCCATGCCAATTAGTGAAAACCACGAACCAAAAATCAGACCAATGAAAAACCATGAGAACTTACTAACAATTCTAAGATTTGAAAAACATCACTTGTGAGGGACTGACAACAGGATTTGTGAATAATGTGTATAGTTGCTGAAATATGACTACAATATGGCCTAAAGCAAGACACTGTGGTCACAAAATTAATTTTTAAATTGATATCACAAGCACTAGAAACATCATTTCTAACAAATGGCTCCGTCAGGACCTAGACAAGAAGCCAAACTAGTAGTCTGTTTATACAAAATGTTAACAACTAGTTTGACAGTCTTGATTTTTGGTTCAGGAAAATATCACCATTAGTCAGCAAAACTACGCATACGCTTACAGGTGCGCCAGTTGCTAAGTGTGTTGTTTCTATGTTATCTTGTACTGTTACGTGTGTTTTCTTGTACCTTGTACCTGTCCAGTCAGCACGCTATGATTCTCCCAACAATTTAAGCCTGTTACCAGCTGATACACAACACAACAACACCAAGCCCGCCTTAATTATGTAATAAAAATTTGTTTGACAGTCGCTCAGTATCCCGTAACCTTAATCCACTTACTGTTTTCCCATAAAGTGCAAAGTTATTAGAAAAGCATGGGAACTGAGGTAAAAATATTTAGCTTAATTTGAGCATAATAAATAAATATTGAGCATTAATTTAAGCATAAGAGGTAAATTTTTTAGCAGCGCAGCATAGCATATAATAGGTATAATAATGAGCATAATTGGTGGGTCCCTACCTGGTAAACCCATGAGTATATTTCAAAAGTTTTCTATAGGATTTTCATGAGTGCAACTTCATAGATATTTTTTATGGGTTGTTCCCATTAAAACTTACTAGTTCATGGGCTGTATTTTATTTCTTGCATATCATGTACATTTCATTGTACATGAAAAACACCCACTGCGACTTTTCATGGGTAAGTTCATGGTGAACATTTTCATTATAATCATTGGAGTTTCATGATTAATTCATTGGTTTGTTCTCCAGTATGTAGTAAAGTATCATTGTTAAAGTATGATGGTGAGTGGCCAACAGAAGTCAGCACAAGTATGTGTAACAGAACCACACAGATACTGAAATGGTGGGATTGTCAAACACTAGTAAATCCAATATTTCTTGTAGTGTTAGCTCCTATGAGGTAGGACAAAATAGGGTTCCAACTACCTCCAAAAATCTTTTAAAAGTTCATCCTTGATCCTTTTGACTTATTTTATTCTGTGAATTTGCTTCTTTTTCACCACTCAGGGTATATTTCTATAACTTTTGCATATTTAGTCGTATTTATACTGTATTTGTAGAACAGTAAGAGTACATTAAACATCATTAGTGTAATATATTTTCATAGACTTAGAGATTGGGTGGAGTGAAATGCAGTTTTCAGAAGAATACAAGTCCAACTGGCTGTTACATGAATACACTGCCAGCTGTATTTTCTTGGATACTTGGAAAATTATTCATTACCGTATACACAAACATCAAGGTATTGCAATGAAACATATAATCCACAATCTTCAACATATACCAAATCATAGTATGTACACATTGAACTGAACCCTCAAAGACATTAACTCAAGTTACATAAGTTCTGGAAATTTGGCTCATTTGTAGTACTGCCTGACCCGCTAAAAAAATTTCAATTTTTTTTCATTCAAATGTCTGACACAGTGTTTATGGTCAATCAAAATTTTAACTATACATTACCTTTGTGGAAGCCATAAAAGCATTTCATTTATTTTGTTTCTTTCCCAACTTGTAGTGGGAGCAAAACTGTACATGTATGTTCTACTGTCACCACTAATCATCTCATTGGCTGAAATGTTATTTCTCTTGAGAAAAAATCCACTTTTATTTTTGGCTGTTTTCTCAGACTTGCACATACGTACTATATAGTGAGTAGCTTAGCAAAATTATTGTTACAGGGTGAATGAAAGTACCATTCTTGGTACACAAGTTCTTAATGGTGTACTCATTAAGGTACCCACCAAACCTAATTATGTGTGGGCTGAATACAAATTATCCCAGTATAGTACATGTATGGTATGGAGTGGAATGCACATATGTAGTTTTTCTACTTTAAGGTTACGGGATACTGTAAACCCCACATGTACACTATCAATTATTTTTCATGATTAGGGGTTTGATTTTTTTAATCCATTGTTATCAAATATTTATGCATTCTTAACTTCTCATTAATTGACATGGAATTCAAATGTTGTTATGAAAACATAAGTTGTCCCCATGCCAATTAGTGAAAACTGTGAACCAAAAATCAGACCAATGAAGAACCATGAGAACTTACTAACAATTCTAAGATTTGAAGAACATCACTTGTGAGGGACTGACAACAGGATTTGTGAATAATGTGTATAGTTGCTGAAATATGACTACAATATGGCCTAAAGCAAGACACTGTGGTCACAAAATTAATTTTTACATTGATATCACAAGCACTAGAAACATTATTTCTAACAAATGGCTCCGTCAGGACCTAGACAAGAAGCCAAACTAGTAGTCTGTTTATACAAAATGTTAACAACTAGTTTGACAGTCCTGATTTTTGGTTCAGGAAAATATCACCATTGGTCAGCAAAACTACGCATGCGTTTACAGGTGCGCCAGTTGCTAAGTGTGTTGTTTCTATGTTATCTTGTACTGTTACGTGTGTTTTCTTGTACCTTGTACCTGTCTAGTCAGCACGCTATGATTCTACCAACAATTTAAGCCTGTTACCAGCTGATACACAACACAACAACACCAAGCCCGCCTTAATTACGTAATAAAATTTTTGGTTGACAGTCACTTGGTATCCCGTAACCTTATATTTGTGACGTTGATACCACATTCACAAGTCATTGACAAGTTACTGGTTGCCAAGTACATGTAATTGAAAAGGCTATAAGACCCCTTTTCGCAGACCGGTTAATATTTGGATCACTTATACCCCTAACACAGCACTATGGTTTGGTGTAATATGAGGTGATAGGTTGCAAACATGAGGAGTTATGATTAGTCAAACTTGACAATTTGGAAAGGGCCGAAAGGCTATAAAACCACTTTTTGCAGACCGGGTCACATTTAGCATTCAATATGTACAGACTTGTAAAATAAATTAGCAAGTTTTGCATGCGTGCAATTTGAGTAGTCTTCTTAGACCAGTTAGTAGCAGTTACTACCAACGTTTAAGATACATGTTTGTAATCTCACTTTGGTCAATACATTAACAGGAATTTTTGGCTCAAGCTACTGTGTTCATGCAGACAGTGCAGTTTGGTAACTTTGGACCAATAAAGAAGACTACTCAAATTGCATACATGCAAAAGTTAACTCACAGTACCATTCACTGATTCATTTGACAAGTCTGTATGCATATTGAATGCCAAATATAATTCAGTTAAAATAGGAAAACTAAGTGTATTTCACTCCATATTTAAATGATAAACTGTAAATGTCACAAAGACAATACTAAATCTTTCATATTGGTGGAAACTTTAAAAACTTAATTATGTGTGGGGTGAAAATAAAATACCCATCAAGTAGATATATCAGACAGACCATGAGTGTACATGTTGCAACTGTTATGTGACACTTTAAAGCAGTTGTAAGCAAGCCTTTGATGTGCTGCCAAGTGTGCTATACATTACATTTGTAACACTAAAAATCCCTTTGATCTGAGGTATGAAACTGTTACATTAGGCACTGGTGCTGGACACATTTTTTGGAATATTGAGGCTATCCCACTAGGAACATGTGAGAAGGCTAGGCCTGTAAATACAGGGAGTCAGAAACATGCATCTAAAACTGTGAAGAGTGCATAAAAAATCCCAGATCTAGTGGTAACTTGATCCTCTGCAACATGCAATGTAGGCATGTGCCAAGGAAGCCACAACAGCTGGGGTCTGAGATATTCTCTGCATTCAACCACTACTTAAACACTGACTCCTCACCATCAAAGGTTTTTTGTATTATGTGGTACCATGTGGCATATTAAGCCACAGAGCCACCACCACCTTAGAATAGATTGTCTTGATGCAATGTTCAGTAATAAACTAGTTTGAGTTGAGGATATTAAGCTCTGAAGTAACCATATGGACAATTCAGTCTGCTTTTTTGCTTTGCATTTCAAGTACCTACACTGTATGCATCTTTTTGGATCTTGGGTTGCCTTGTACACTGTCTATATATTCAAGTAACACTCTATTCTGTCATAACAAAATGCACTGTTGTAAAATTGCATTCTGTGTAGTCATAACAGGGTGGACCAACTCCAGGAGGTTGTAATCAATTACAGCACTATCCATAACATGCAGAGATGAAAGTGCTTACAGTACACCAAAGATGTAAATTTTTCAATATTTGCATTATGCTGAGCTACCATGAAATTGTCATGGTCCTTTCAAGTTTAAGGGCAAACAGGTCAAAAATTAAACTTACTGTATACTGCATAAACAACTTAAGAGAAGCCAAAGAAAGTGTCGCTTTTCTTAACCTGCAGCAAGCCAGAGAGTGGGGATAGCGTAACTTTGGAAATGAAATTATACAGTGAAGTTTGAGTAATACAGCAGATTTGGATGCCATTCTGGGGTCAGATTATAGAAGTATTTTAGACTGTTCTTAGTGTGTTATTGCAGATAAATTATTAGCTACAGGCCTACAGCCTATTAAAGGAGATAATATATACAATAATTATCTGTTAGTGGTTAACTGCTGTATTAGAGTATTTAGATTTTATGCTACAAGCAGTGACCAATAATAATTGGGGTGGGGCACCCCTTCTAAAAATGGTCCAAATGTTTAACTTTTAGGAAAAAATTGGTGCTTTTATCCACTTCATAACGATTTCATCAAAATTCAATGCTAAGCTATCCTACTATTAGTAAGCAACTAGGTTAGAGAACAGGAATACAAGCATACGTTACAATGCAAACTCTTTTTATCAGTAAATCATAATAAATTGTATAATTATAATTATAGCTACCAATAATCACCGATTAATATTCTCTAAACACCTATACAATACACACTGAATTGCCACATGGCAATGGGAAATTGCTTGGATGGCCTTGTATGCTGGATCTATAATAGAGGTGTTTCAATGAGTAAAACCTTGGTAGTGGCCTTGCACAGTAGCTAGCAGCAGTAAAGCATGTTAACAACAACCACAGTCTATGAGGCATATAGGAAATACATATTGATTTTGGTATCTCTTCCAAATAAAACCCAACATGAGCATCTATGACTAGCATCTCTACACATCCAGCTGATCAAGTGTATTCTCAGCTATTTAATTTTTTTATATCACATTATACTATCAAATTCTTTACCCAGCTATTGTAATTGCATGTTGCAAAGCATGGTTGCATTGTCTTGGTATCCATTCTAGTCAATACAATTACTGCAATGCACAAAGATTCATTTTATGTTCTAATTTGTGCACTCTACTGTCCAAGATTTTATAGGACATCTTGCAGAATCTAGCAACAGTCCTGAGTTGAGAAACACCAAAAATCAGACAAAAGTTATACGCTAAGGAATGTGTAAAAGTTGCATTGCTCCTGTTAATACTGAACACAAAAGTAGTGTAAAAGAAATGAAGCAGAAGTAAGGGGGCATGATCTTGATGAAGCAGCACTAACTCATTTTGTAGTATTGTGTGGGTGAGTAGTAGTGAAAGGTTTGCACTCATAGTTTACATATTTTTAGCCAGGTTATTTATTCATGAAAATTTATTTTTCCATAACAACTTTTGCTTTGAACATTTCACTGCATGCAACTAGTCTAATGCTCTTTTAACTATAACATACTTATGGCTAGAAGCTGATGTGAAAGGCAGAACACTTAATTTATGCCTATAACTTGCAACTCAATGGTGATTTCCTGTAAGGGCTTAAATAATTAACTCAATCATCTCACTTTTATATTCAAACTCACTGAATTCTACATAATGCCAATAATACAATAACAAAGGTATTTAATTATCTAACTGTATAATGTTTTTATATAAGTACCATATATCCTTGACTAAAAGCCACACCTTTGATAGTAGCCACACTTGAGTGGTGCCACAATTGATTTCAAAAATAAAGACTTAAACATCATTCTCGTACAGCAAGTGGTGACCAATTCTGAATAGTTGCCGCATTGATTTTTGGAACTAAGGCAATAAACACAGCTGCATTTAACCAGGTAGAACACAAAGAATAATATATGCAACTTCTGTTAATTATGCTAGCTACATTGTTTTCAATCAATGTATGTTATCCAGTTTACTCAGTACAAAACCACTAATTGTAATGTAATAGTGTCCAATCAACACAGTTTCATAGTTATATCTACATGGTAAAAAGTTGTGTATGCACAGAGACAGCACATAAAAGTGACAAATTATATATAACAATTGTAGCATCAATCCAGGCTAGTGTACATTGGTCCAGTTAGGCACGACGAATCCTGAATGTTGATGTATGGGATAATCCTTTTATTTTCCCTGGACATGTGGACACCAAGGTAATTGAATGACTTCCACGACTTAGTCTTGAGAACTTTTGAGGGCTTGTGCCTAGAGAATTATACAATTTAAGACAAAAGTAGAGTATCTGGCGCATTGAGTAGTGATTTAGTAACTAGTTTGGATTTCAGAAACACATTAGTAGATACAATGATTCTAGCTAATTAACTCTTTGTTACTTCCCACTGTCGGCTTTATAGCTCCTAATAAAACATTTTATCAGTTTATTAATTGGGGCGAGCCTGAGCGAGCCCCACACTAGTGAGTCAGCGGTGTAATGGACACATTTACAATAAATTACGATATAAAGCGGATACCTTACACGTGCTTCCAGACCATTCTCCTTATAGGGTGTGCGTAGTCCATACAAGTGCGTGTAATCGTTCATTCCACGGAGGACTTAACGTGTAGATTACTGCTTAGCCATATTTGGTATGTGTAATGGTTCATTCACGGAGAAGTTTACAACATAGATTACTGGTTAGCCATATTTGGTATGTGTAATGGTTCATTCACGGAGGAGTTAACGGCGTAGACTACTGGTTAGCCATATTTGTTATGTGTAATGGTTCATTCACGGAGGAGTTAACGGCGTAGACTACAGGTTAGCCATATTTGGTATGTGTAATGGTTCATTCACGGAGGAGTTAACGGCGTAGACTACTGGTTAGCCATATTTGGTATGTGTAATGGTTCATATCACGACAGTTATTGGTGTAGATTACTGTTTTCAGTGGCGGATTTAGGGGGGTTTCAAAGGTTTCCACGGAAACCCCCTTTGAAAAATGATTGCGTAACAATTAAATGTTTTAATTATCGCGGCATGCGTCTCGATCGAGATACTCTAATAGAGCAGTCACAGTAGCTACTAAAGTAGTGTGTAGGAAGTTATTTAATATATTTTATGTACTATTACTAGGCTGTGACCTTTTTTTTTTTTTTTTTTTTTTTTTTTGGTCTCACCTTACCAAACCAGACGATGTAGTGCAAACTTTTGCGTATCTCATGTCAATATATATTTCCACCTTCTAAACTGGAAACCCCCTTTATAAATTCCTAGATCCGCCACTGGTTTTGCCATGTGATGAGTGATGTCTGGCCACGTGTACTGAACGATTTAATGGATATGGATGAGGAGGAACGTCTTCGACGTAGGAGAGAGCAGTACAGGCGCAGAAGGGATGCAGAAACTCCTTAAGAAGCAGAAAGAAGAAGGCATAGAAACCGCGAATATATGCGGCGTCGAAGAGCTGCAATGACAGAGGAGCAGAGGAGACTGGAAAGAACCAGAAGTGTACACGTTAGCATGCCCCAATACACTTGAAATTATGTGAGTAACAGTCACTGCTATGAGCACAGTGTAAATCATTACATTGCACAGTAATCTGAGAGATAACCAGATTAGTTATCTAAGTTCCAATCTAATGACATTCTTTTCAAGCATGCCAGATGGAAGTGTGATGTAAGTGTACATAGTAATTGATACTTTTCTTGTGCTTTCCCTGTACTTTTTCCAACTGGAAAAGCTGAATTTTTAGCACCTCGCTGGAATACTGTTACTATAGGGAACTATTTCAAACATCTCATGCTATATGATGATGGCAGATTTGCTAAGCACTCTAGATTCCGTTATTTTGCCTTCAATACAGAAATGAGGTGGCGTGCTTTACAAACAGGACGAGTATATGTAAGACAAAATCCTGAAGATGCTCACCTGTCTATTGAAGACCTGAGGGACATGATAGGCCGTCAGGGAGAAAATTTTGCGAATAGTGTTTTACATTATGCAGCCAGCTTAAGAGGAACTAAGCAATACTGGTTTCAGCAAAGGAGTAGGTTAATTTCCATGGTAGATGCACTTGGTATGCCTACAATTTTCTTTACACATAGTGCAGCAGACTTACAGTGGCCTGAACTAGCACGTTTGATTGGTGCTGAAAACGCAGGACGGTCTCATCATAATAATGCTTTAATTGAAAACCCTGCCATTGCCGATTGGTTTTTCTACCATCGAATCCAGAAATTTGTAGACATATTTTATGTTGATATTCTTGGTGCTTCAGACTTCTGGCTACGTTTCGAATGGCAGCATCGAGGGAGCCCGCATGTACACGGGTTAGCTTGGCTACATAATGCACCTATTGTTAAAGAAATTGTTGAACAAGGTGACAAAGTTGCTAAACATGAACTAATTGAGTTTATAGACAAGCTGGTATGCACACAAAACCCAGCAGTTTTGCCAGATGGCAGTAATTTAGAAAGTGCACCTTTGGCAAAGCTTGATCCCCATGTGTGTAGTCAATCATATCCACAGATCGAAGACCACAATTCTGATTTAACAGACCTTGTAGCAACGTGTCAGCGACATACACGTTGCTCTACTAGCTATTGTTTACGAACCAAACAAGGAGTGCAAGCTTGTCGATTTGGTTATCCAAAGCCTTTACAAACTGACACTACTATTGCACATGAAGATGGAACGTATCAGTTGATAACTGCACGTAATGACACTTTAGTCAATAGCTATAATCCACTTCAGCTTTCCTCGTGGAGAGCGAATGTTGATATGAAGTATCTTGTATCCAGAGAAAAGGTTGTGGAGTATTGTGCAAAATATGCCACTAAAAGTGAACCACACTCAGAGCCAATACAAGAAACTTTCAAACTGATCGTGAATAGCCTTAAAGATAGCAATAATTCACTTACTGCTATACAGAAGCTACTAATAAATAGTATCGGTGAACGTGTTTACTCTTCTCAAGAAACTTGCCATCTACTGCTTCAGCTTCCAATGTTTAAAGCTTCAAGGGATTTTGTTGTGTTGAGTTTAGATGGATCACATATTCTTCAAAACACTACACAAGATGATCAGGTAGCAACTGCACTTTCAATTTTTGACCACTATGTGCGAAGACCATCTAGCCCTGAATTCAATACCATGACCTTGTTAACATTTGCTAAGTGTTATACCATGCCAAAAGAACCATCTGTTCATCCTACACGAAGAAGGAAGGATGTTGTAGTTGTTATGCGACCCTATTGCTCCCCAGATCCTAACAGTCCTAATTATGAACAATACTGCAAACAAAAGATGATGCTTCATGTACAATTTAGACAACTTTCTGATTTGCTTGTACACCACAAAACCTTTGTAGAAGCCTATCAACATTATTTATTATCAGCTGATGTACCGTTATCACTGGATGAGGATATTCACAGATTGCAAGAAGTGGACACAAATTCAGATGACGAAGATGATGGTGGTGAAAACAATGAAGTATGTTACCAACAGTACAATATGATATTTGGTATTATATTTTAGTAACATATCAAGCTTAATCTGCCCTCTTAGCATAGTAAATTGTTTAATGACTTAGCGGTATTGTTGCTAAGTAATATAATACATATATATCTCTATATTTCTGTAGGAACAACCTAGAAATCACACATCCAGACATGTTGAAGAATGGATGCTTATATGTCAAAATATCAGTCATGGCATGGAACCTTCAAATGATCCTAATGATAACATTGACTGGACCCTTTCTTCTCGTCTATACAACAATTTACATGAAATACCTTCTTTTGTAGCCTCACACCATCAATCAGCAACACATGTAACATCTACTGCTAATGTGAATCCAAATATGTTACAACTAAAACAGTTACAAGTGTACAATGCAGTTGCACAACACTTGGACTCAAATGAATTTCTACCGCTATACATGGTTGTAACAGGCACTGCTGGAACTGGCAAATCATACTTAATAAGGTGTTTGAAACTTCTCTTGCAAGAAAAGTTACATATTGCAGCAACAACAGGAGTTGCTTCGTATACAATAGATGGACACACTTTACATTCTTTATTCAATTTGCCAACCAAAGGTGATTTTAAGGAATTACAAGGACAGGCCCTTCAAACCATTCAGCAGTCATTTTTGGAAGTTAGATATGTGATTATTGATGAGATGTCCATGATGGGAAGAAAACTTTTTGGACAGATAGACCAACGGCTACGTCAAATATTCCCTCATCATAGAGCTTGTATCCTTGGAGGGTGTTCGTTAATACTGTTTGGAGATTTTGGCCAACTTCCTCCAGTAATGGACCTGCCTCTATATACAACAATGCCTCGTACCGATTTATCAGATTTAGGTAGCACTACCTACCATACTTTTAACAAAGCCATTGTCCTTGACCAAGTTATGAGGCAGTCTGGAGAAGATGCTGATCAAATACTTTTTCGAGATATTCTTCTTTGATTAAGAAATGGCCAAACAACTGTGCTTGATTGGCAGCATTTAATGAAACAGACACCATCACAGGTTGAAGACATCTCATCTTTTGAATCTGCCCTGCACCTGTTTCCTACAGTACGAGCAGTTGTAGAATACAATCTGGATAAACTCAGAAGCATTAACAAACCAATTGCCATTATAAAAGCAGTCCACAGTGGCCCCAATGCTTATAAAGCATCAACAGATGATGCGGGAGGACTAGACCCAGTTGTACATTTGGCTAACACAGCACGTGTCATGCTTATAGCTAATTTATGGGTTGAAGCTGGACTGGTAAATGGTGCTCTGGGGACTGTAGTGTCCATATGCTATCATAACAGCACTCCTCCTGACTTACCATTAGCTGTGATGGTCAGATTTGACCACTATTCTGGTCTAACATTAGCTGATGGGACAATTCCAATCACTCCTTTACGACGCACGTGGTCACATGTGGGTGTTCAATGCTCACGATTGCAAATACCTTTGAAGCTAGCTTGGGCAGTTACCATTCACAAGGCTCAAGGTCTGACTTTAGACAAAGTGACAGTTGATATAGGGAAAAATGAATTTTGTGCTGGATTAACATACTGTATGTTGCTTGCTCTAGAGTTAGGCGTTTGAAAGATCTACTTTTTATCTCTCCCTTTTCATATGAACGTTTGTCAAATATCTCAAAAAGTAAATGGTTGCAAGAACGCCTTCATGAAGATGAACGCTTACATTTATTGCAACACAATTCACCATCAAGGTGCACTCAGTTACCACCATCATCAAGGATTAATTTATCATCAAATAACACTCCATCACCACCATCATCAACGAATAATTCATGCACACCATCACCACCATCATCAAAGAATAAGTCATGCACACCATCACCACCATCATCAATGGACACTCCATCACCACCATCATCAAGGAATAATTCATGCACACCATCACCACCATCATTAATGGACACTCCATCACCGCCATCATTAAGGAGTAATTCATGCACCCCATCACCACCATCATCAAGGGCCACTCCATCACTGCCATCATCATCATGCAACACTCCATCATCATCAAGAAGTACTCCATGACCATCATCAAGCAGTACATGTACTGTCATTTTAACTTTATACTTTGTAAATTTGTGTACTCCATTACTGCATGTCTGTCACTGCCATTTTAACTAAATTGTCTGATGAATAATCATAATCATATACAATTGTAATAATAATTAATAATACAATAGCTCAAAAAGTTAATCACGCATGCAGTCACACAAGCAGTTATTTATAAAGCTTGTTCGACCCTAGTAACTGAAGTTGCAATGTCTTTAACATTCACAGTATAGCACAATGTAGGTGCCAATAATAGCTTCTCTGCAACATCAACATTGCTACTCGACAAATCGGCATAATTAACAATACTATGAACAACTTCACTAAATATAGTGACCTTGTGTTCTTGCTTTTCTGTGTCTTCCACAATAACATGTGCAACCGCTTTTTTAGCACATTTTGACACTTTCATTTTAGAATTACATTTTCCACACACTACTATTGCTTGACTTGATTCCACCTTCGCATTACAGTTTCTACAACTAGTGTACTCCTCTACATTCGTGACTGCCACAATTTCTCCTTCAAACATCTTGAGTTTCCCACTGCCATCAAATGCATCTTTCTCCACAACACCACCTATGTCACTTATTTGCTGGACTTCACTTTTTTGGCCTAGTGATATATACTTTGCCCCACTGAATGATCTTATAGTTACATTTATTAGCTTGTAAGAATATTCCTCTTTCAACGTATTTACTTGCTCCTGCCATGTAATACCTCTGCATACATCTGTACAATCTGCCAATACAAAGTCTTGTTTCACTAACACTGTACCACCTTTTCCTTTAATTTCTTCAGAAGGTGAAATTGACTGCACTTTTCCAATGATGTTAACACATTGGAATTATTGTAAATCTCTTAATTCTTCGATTGTATCTAAATCCGAGCTATTAGAAATCACTGCTGCTTGCTTATCCTTTGCTTCATCACTAATTTTAAATTTCTTTGGTGAGCTCATTATCTCCGTCTTGTGATTAGCTAATATCTCAAACGCATTCCCCAAGCCCCTTTTCACACTACAGTTGCTTACTGCTATCTCGCGTCCGTCTTTGTGAGCATTCTCCACTGCTTTTCTAAGTTTAGGTTCAAAGGACACCATACGAACTGTATTATTACCGTCACTAAGATTCGCTTCAAAATATTTCCTATCTGCGCATTTCCGACTGACTTTTATAGGTGAAACATCTCCCACAAAAATTCCGTGTACCGTAGCTAACTTCCTCTCTTGAATATTGGATGGATCCATCTTTGCCATTTTTCTCCAACATTCATAAAACGTGCTGCCACGTGAAAAGTAGGAAAGTAAGTGTGCCACAATTAGAAATCAATGTTTCTGCGCATGTGGTGTACGTGTAACACCTCGTGTGCATACCTCGGTGCATACTGACGCCTTCAACTTCGTATCAACCATGGCAAGCATCCCTCAAGCCTGGAATTCTTTCTTACATTTTGAACAGCAGCAAAGAGGTAGTGAACACTGGCATGCTTTGTCTTTCACAAATATTGACGATGCGGCAAGTGATGGTGAAGACAGAAATGAGTGCCTGTGGGACTGGGGAAGTGTCTCCGACGATAATGACCTCCCTGACGAAGCCTGGAATTCTTTCTTATGTTTTGAACAGCAGCAAAGAGGTAGTACGCACTGGCATGCTTTCTTTTTGAGAAATGATGACGATGGCAGTGATGGTGAAGACAGAAATGAGTGGCTGTGGGACTGGGGAAGCGTCTCCGACAATGATGACCTACATGACGATCAATACCGGACAACTTCAGACAATGATAGCCTGGTCACAGTAACATACCCTGCTGACTCACTGACTACACCTGTGAACTACATTGTTGTCATTGTAATTATTATTGTACAGTAGTTATTTCACACATGCCTATTTGTACAGGGTATATTAATTCTTAGACACTCTCCTCCATAAAATATTATGAACTTTTATACAATTCAACAATTCCTTACAATGTTTCAGTATTTTCAACTGCCATAAATACTTCAAAAATATACACTCAGGCTCGCCCCACGATGCTATTAGCATCTGTTTAGTAGCCAGCATGTGGGTATACAAACCTATATTTTGGCCATGCAATACATGTAGGTGGATAGGGGAAGTGAGTGGACTATTCACACAAATGTGAAATGGAGTAATATACAAAGTAAGACCAGAATGCAAATTTCCATCCCTGCATGGCCTTTTCCCACACAAATCATTTCTAGTTTCCTGCCATTTGGTACCAACCTATTATGCATTTATGCTGTAACACTAAAAACTCAACCTATTATGCTCCTAATGATCCTCAATATTTTTATGCTTTATTCCCATTATTTGTTTCTAATAACTTTTCAGCTTATAAACATTAAAAACTAAAAGCAACGCCTGCAAGCATGCATTACCCATTTGCAATTGAGCTATTGTTCGTTCATTAGGGCATGAAATACTTCAGCCATGGTTCATAAGACAGCTCTAGAAAGCAGACCAAACAATAAAGGAAGATAATTATGGTACGTAGTCTACAAAATTATAAGCATGGGCATCAAGTTGTAGTAAAAAGTGAGTTTGATCTTCTACATGTGGCAGCCAGAATCAGTTAGCTCTTAATTCATGTGATGCATAGAAAACATGAAAGGGAGCCAAAGTTTGTTACAACTATTAAGAGTGGTTATATATGGCTAGTCTGCTAGATAGTCAATTCGTAGATAAATTCAGTTAAATAGAGAAGTTTTCTGGAAGGGTTGGGGGTCTCTCTCTGAAGGAATTGGGCTTGGTCATGCCTAACCAACATCATAAAGCTATGATTTAGGAATAGTGAAGCTGATTTTTGGGTGATTGTTTTTGGAAAAGACAGCCCAAACCTCCATGATCTTTACTATACAGTACAACTGTACTGTATAGTATCAATGTCCAACTTACAAGCAACTGCAGTTCCACTATCTAGCTGGCAAGTAAAAGTGGCATCAGAGTGTGATGAAAATGTCACAGTTGCTGTTTTACCTCTTGTAATGATCTGAACAGTGATGCTTTTAATGTCAACACAACCTAATATAAGTATATAGAAGGAAAACACAAATTTAATGAAATTTTAATTATGTAATTGTCTTGACTATGCACAAAAATTATTGCATATAAGAATGACAAAATAATCTTTAATAAATAAAGGATTGTAATGATGAGTGCAGCAGTTGTGTTTACAATTTTGTAGAAACTTTTAAGAACAATACTATTGTGCAATAAGACTACACTGCACTACAGGAAATTTTGTAACTGGAAGCTGTGTCTTGTAAGTCACTATGTTTTATCTACGTAGATGATATACCCAAACCATAGGCTGGCTTAAGAGAAATATCACAGAATTATTTATATATGCGATTCTCCGTATCTGTATAGTAGTCAACTAAACTATGTACGCTCATACTTTCACCACTAAAATATACAACACAGTTACAGTATAAGAATAAGCATTAAGTTATCATTCATTTGTTCTACTGAATACAAAAAGCATCAGTTCATATTATATTGATTACTGGACATTCTATGCCATTCAAAGAAAAGAAAAGTTTTACTGTTACATATAGGTATCTGATAGTCAATCACATGGTTTAATGAGCAAACAATGAGTCAAGGAGTAGACAACACTTATCATGCTGTGATGAGGCTTTTATGATTGTGGTTCATAATTATGTAGTTTTGTTTTCTCAAGCAGCAAGTCAGTGCTTTTGTAAATTTGTTGAAATAAGCAATTTTTAATTGTAGAAAGTACAGTATGTAAGTAGTTTTAAATCATTTTGGAGAAATATGAGCCAGCATAATTATGCTATTGCAATAGAGAAACTGGGGAAGAAGTTGATATGTGGGTACACACTGTACCCCTTTGTGGCTGTGTCATGTGGTAATTAAGTACTGGATAATGCTTAATCCCAGAACTGAACTTATCCACAATTTTGTTTGTATCTATAGTAATAACCATTATATACGAAGTTTTATGTCATACCCATAATATTATTGCAAGTAGCTTGATTGCCAGTCCATTTGCCTCTGTTATTTCGGATTCGACATTTGTTTGTTTGACTGCCACTTAGATCAAAGCCATTATTGCAAGTAAAAGTACACATATCACCATTAGTAGGAACTCCATCATCTCCCAGTGAACAATCAATCATACCATTATTAGGAGCAGAGAGAGGTTTACATGATGAAGGTGCTGTTACTGCTGTAATTGTTACAGATACAAAAGGATTAAATAACTGTACTACACTAAACACTATACTATTATGATCATCATTGCATATTTGGCATTTTATTTCTCTGCTGTACCATATTTACTGTAGCTTTAGCAAAAGTGTTTCTGTACACATTTCAAATTATAACCAAGATTGTAATAGTGACTTCAACAACTCATGGTTCTGTATGACAGCATAAAAATTATCAAAGTAACTATATACTATGTGATGGTAACATAATAATAAACGTGCATTTATCTAATTTGGTGGTTTATAAGGACGACAATGCCCCAAAAAACAACCTTGTTTTAGATTACAAAGGAAGTTATTGTTGCAGCTGTCTTTTTCATAAGAGTGGACCTCAGTAAGACATACACTAAGGCATCCACCATGTCACAACTGCTTAAAGTCTTTAGTACCATGTTAACAGTACCTGCAAAAGTATTTCATCATTATTTCTGTTCTTTTGTTTCTTTGTGACAGGTTTTTTTAGTGAACTGGAGCTGTTTAAGTTTATTCTAATATATTCATACAAGATGTCATTTAATTTGAACCTTCATTATAAGTTATTCAAACTGTCAAGAAGTCACACGTACAGCAAATTACCACACATGTAGATTATTTTTAAACTAACTATGACCACCACAAATAGAAAGTACAAGGTTTTAGGTTGAGTATAGAACATCTACACTGTAGTTGACAAGGAACTATTTTCCAAGGAAAGCATCAGATTTATCTTCGTCAACCGCATACAAGAGTGTACTAGAAAGCTTAAGCACCTATGTAGAACTACATCAAGATTGTGAGTAAGAAAAAAAGAGCCAACTGAAGGTACGTGAACTTAATGTATTAGAGGAGGAAATGTCAGTACAGCTGAAGTTAAAAAAGTTTGAGAAGCTACTATCACTCCAACTACAGCATTTGGAACCACCACAGCATTAGATAAACAGATATGTGCCATCGTTCCAAGAGAAAAAGATAGATAAGTACTTCCGTCATTGATTTTGAGAAAGTAGCAACAAGTTAATCATAGGCAAAGGAAGTGTGGATGGTGAGTGTGTTTACTGGCAAGGCCAGGGAGTTGTGCTCCATTTAAGCACTTTTCACAGTATGATCATGTTAAGCAAGTTGCTCTGAAAGCGTATGAACTTGTACCAGTGGCTTATAGACAAAATTTCAGGAATTGTAGAAAAGAAGAGAAGCAGACATACACAGAATTTGCTCACACAAACTAAGTTTTATTTTACCACTAGTGGACATTGAAAGAAGCAGTAAAGGAGTATGTAAAGCTTTGCCTAATTTTGGTTGAAGAATTAAAAATTGCTTACCCAGTAACTAAGACTTACATCGAAGAGCAGAAAGGAAGCAGTCTTCAACAGACAGCTATACTTCTTGATGCTGACTACTTGGAAAATTTATACATGATTTTATACAGTAAGTGAGTGTTATATTCAAATACTTGACTGATATATTAAAGCATCTTGATCGCTTTTGATCTACAACATTTCTCAATAGCATTACAAGATGTGGTTCATTCTAGATATTCTAAGACAACATTCTGTTAAGTGTTAAATACTGTAGTAATATTGATCTAATTCAAGCTGTAAAAAAGAGTGCGGCCCTCAGAAAGGCTATAGTGAAAAAAGATATGAAATCCAAGGTGGCAGCCATGAAATGGCTGTGATGGTAGGTTAATGGAAAAAATTTTAATAACGACAATTCAGGTGAATTTCCTTACAGCTTGGTTGTTGCGGATTAGATTTCACTTCTTTTTGTATTTGTATACCCCAAAGCTGGCCTATGGCCAGCTTTAGGGCTTTTTTAACCTATATTTTTTTCTTTACCACAGGAAGAAAATAATGAAGATTTTAAATACTTAGCTAATTCAGATTTTATCAATAAATGTACAAATTATATATACAATACATACATTTATTACATGTCAATTACTCCCTACGGATAACTTGTTTGCAGCTGATCTCTCTACTGGGTGACTGGAAATGTAGCTGAACTCTCTACAGGGTAATTTGCTTGTAGATGGACTCTCTACAGGATTCTCTCTACAGGATGACCTGTTTCTAGCTGAACTCTCTGCAGGGTTATCTGTTTGTAGTTCAACTCTCTACAGGATGACTTGCTTCTAGCTGATCTCTCTACAGTGTGACTTATTTCTAGCTGAACTCTCTACAGGTGATTTTTTTGCAGCTGATCTCTCTACATGGTGGTTTCTTTGTAGCTGAACTCTCTAGAAGGTGACTTCTTCTAGCTGATCTCAGCTGATCTCTCTACATGGTGGTTTCTTTGTAGCTGAACTCTCTAAAAGGTGACTTCTTCTAGCTGATCTCTCTACATGGTGGTTTCTTTGTAGCTGAACTCTCTAGAAGGTGACTTCTTCTAGCTGATCTCTATAAAGGGTAATTTGTTTGTAGCTGAACTCCCAAAGGTGATTTGTTTGTAGCTGAACTCTCTACAAGGTAATCCTTCTAGCTGATCTCTCTACAAGGTAATCCTTCTAGCTGATCTCTCTACAGGATGACTTGTTTCTAACTGAACTCTCTACAGGGTAATGTGTTCATAGCTGAACTTTCTACTGGGTGATTTGTTTGCAGCTCAACTCTCTACATGATAGATTCTTTGTAGCTGAACTCCCTAAAAAGTTACTTCTTCTAGCTGATATCTCTACAGGGCGATTTGTTTGTAGCTGAATTCTCTACAGGGTGATTTGTTTGCAGCTGAATGATGGTTTCTTTGTAGCTGAATTCTCTACAAGGTACCTTCTTCTATCTCATCTCTATACAGGATGACTTGTTTGTAGCTCAATTCTCTACAGGGTGATTTGTTTGCAGCTGAACTCTCTACATGATGGTTTCTTTGTAGCTGAACTCTCTACAAGGTAACTTCTTCTAGCTGATCTTTCTACAGGGCGATTTGTTTGTAGCTGAATTCTCTACAGGGTGATTTGTTAGCAGCTGAACTGCCTACATGGTGGTTCCTTTGTAGCTGAACTCTCTACAAGGTGACTTCTTCTAGCTGAACTCTCTACAGGGTGATCTTATCATAGCTGAAACTCTGTACAGGGTGATTTGTTTGCAGCTGAACTATCTACATGATGGTTTCTTTGTAACTGAACTCTCTACAAGGTAACTTCTTCTAGCTGATTTGTCTACAGGATGAATTGTTTGCAACTGAATTCTCTACAGGGTGATCTTTCGTAGCTGAACTCTCTACAGGGTGATTTATTTGCAACTGAACTTTCTACATGGTGGTTTCTTTGTAACTAAACTTTTAAAAGGTGATTTCTTCTCGCTGATCTCTCTACAGGGTGATTTGTTTGTAGCTGAACTCTCTACAGGATGACTTGTTTCTAGCTGAACTTTCTACAGGGTGATCTGTTCGTAGCTGAACTCTGTACTGGGTGATTTGTTTGCAGCTAAACTCTCTACATGGTAGTTTCTTTGTAGCTGAACTCTTTCTACAAGGTGACTTCTTCTAGCTGATCTCTCTACAGGATGATTTGTTTGCAGCTGAACTCTCTACAGAGTAATCTGTTCGTAGCTGAACTCTCTATAGGGTGATTTGTTTGCAGCTGAACTCTCCACATGATGGTTGTTTTTGTAGCTGAATTCTCTACAAGGTGACTTCTTCTAGCTGATCTCTCTAAAGGGTGACTCAGGGGCATAGCTAGCCAGACGGTGGTGGGGGGGCAGGCATCCCCCACAGAACACTCGACATTGTTCATAATTGCACAAAAGGCTAATGACCCAATGATGGGCTAGCCAACATACGGTGTTGTATTATTACAGCTTATGTAACTAGCTACATAACTACTTCATTACTGATTGCTACCAGTCAATGGAAGTATTTTCGTCGAGCATCATTGCACATGCCACAACTGTACTCCAACAAATTCGCCCACAATCCAGCAGAACTATATTGTGAATGTTAGTACAAATACAATGTGTCACAGTTACTTACATCAGCCTCAGTCTGTGCTGCAGTCCTAGTACACTGGTATAGTATGACGAGCTCGCTCACTTCAGCCGGCGAAATTAAAACGCCATGTATTGGCATGAAATCCCAACTCTACACCTTTCCTGTTTATAGCAGAATTTGTAAGCTTGTGACGGATCATCTGACTGACTGACTGACAAAGTGAAAAAATTAAACTGGCATGCCACCACACTGTACAAAGATCCAGAGTGATTAACTCGGGAAAATAAAAGTTGGTCCATTTAACACTTTATCACCTCGTAGGTTTGTAGCATCATTACATATCACCTGTCACTTAAACCATAAACTGAGTTGCGACTCTTGCGAAGTCATTTTGAGAGCGTCATCTGTTTTTTAGGTTCGAAAAAATGCACTATCACGTGAGTAGTGTAGGCTAAATATAGAACTGTGTCTAATATTTTCGTTCAGCAAAGGCATAGTGTCTATACGGGGAAACCCCTGGGGATTTGGGCATACCTTATTGTTAGCGCATCATTTTATTAATTGCTTGTAACGCGCAAGAAATCATCGTATTATTATCACCATTCACAAACGAGTTGAATGTTGTGTGCACTTACGTAGTAACGCACAAACAGTAATTTGGAATGCGTGTCAGTTACTGGAAAGCTTGTGACGGAAGTTTTTTAAAAAATCACTTAGTGACAGGGGGGCAAATGCCTCCCCTTGGCCCCCTTGGCTACGCCACTGGGGTGACTTGTTTCTAGGTGAACTCTCTACAGGGTGACTTGCTTGTAGCTGAATTGTCTAACTGTTTGTAACTGAATTCCCTACAGAATAACCTTCAATGTAATATAACTCTGTAATGGAGTAAGTCATAAACACTACTGGACAATATATCCATGCTATTACTATGGAATTTCCATAATCACCTTGAAATACCCATGAAAGTTTCAGTTTGTATTTTTCATGGGTAATGGGACATATGAGATGCATGGAGCAAAATAATGTACCAATGAAAAACCCATGAATGAGTGAGTTTTCTTGGGTTTGTATGTATGTGCAACCCATGAAAAACCTGTAAAATCACAATTAAATAAATGTACAGAAAGCCTATGAAACACATTCATAGGTTTTCCACAGGATTTTCATTGGTGTGATTTCATGGGTTTTTCATGGGTTGTACATACATACAAACCCATGAAACTCACTTATTCATGGGTTTTTCATTGGTACATTATTTTGCTCCATGCATTTCATAGATATTTCATTACCCATGAAAAACACCAACTGAAACTTTCATGGGTATTTCAAGATGATTATGGGAATTCCATGGTAATAGCATGGATATATTGTCCAGTAGTGAAACGTAGTTGAATGCTCTATAAGGGTGATTATTCTATTAGAGTATCTCGATCTCACATTTGCTACACGTAGTTGCCTTTCGACTTGTAACTCAGTGGGTTGTACTCCGATTCTTCTGTACTACTGCAAGGACTTTCTATAACCATTATTCCAGCTACATACTGATTTTCAGCTCATTGCTCTAAGTGGTTTGCCTGGTAGACGTGAAAACTAATAGTGTTTTTGTTCATAAAAATCTCTCGCGTAATTTTGACACAGTTTGGGTTTTGTGTCATATTTCCATGGTCTTTATCTCGATTCCTTTCAAACCACAAAAATACACTCCTACGATGGTTACTCCTCCATCTACATATCAATTTTCAACTCATTCCTCCAAGGGGTTTATCCTGTAGGTGTGACAGACCTTCGACCTTATTTTACGCAAATAATCGGGGGTGTCTATTTTACGGACCAGACCGGAAGAGGTATAATTAAGGCATGCATGCACGTGGATCGATGCTTTCATGATCGTCCGTGCTTTTTGAATTCCGTGTGTAAGGCTTTAAAGGCCGAAAGCTTGTGAGAGCTGCTGGTTTTCGGGTCCCATCAGAGCTAGTGGTGTTCAGTAGCTATCTCAGCATAATGTAGTGTGCCATTATTTCAAAGTGGACAAGAGTGAAGATTTAGCCGTACCCGAAGTCATAAGATAGTTAATTTACAGCTTCAGTGCAGGTGATTCAGGGACAGAGATTGCAGATTAGTCATGTGCAAGGCAATGTGTGACTTCTCTGGGGACTGGAGGCATATTTTTTATGCCTATATATATGAGAGTGTGTAGACCACGAAAGTAAACTTCCACTGTAGCTATTTATTGCTAGTTGTCACTGAGCTGTTGAGCAGTCTGAACAAGAAAATTTTCGATAGGATAGTTAGCTATTGCTGCATACCGGAGCCAAAACATTGTTTCAGTGTGTAACCAATTGCCAAATTAATTAACACTTTTTCTTCTGATACAGATCAAGGAAAATTGGCCAGTCAAAAAAAATAGCTATGGCCTTTTTGATATTTGCAATTGTATACGTAGCTATAGCATGCTAGACTATAATAAACTGCTGTAATATTACACAGTAAGCTATAGCTACTGTAACATTTTCATTTGATATTGGTTTGTACGATAATTGTACACAGAGGACTGGAAATCTGACTATGCGGTATTGCATACTGGTATCAAAGTGGAACAAAAGAGCTTCTTGGTAGATCTCAAGAAGGTTCACAATGTGTGTGTGTGACACCAGATGGAAAGGACATGTGTGCAAGTCTTTTAAATGCTTGACTTGTTGAATATTACCTAGGTGTGATTCATGCGCAATACCACAGTGTACATATGGCAGTCCAGTTTCCACATGAAACTTATAGATCAGGGTGTTATAATCACTCAAAAAGTTCAAGCCACACAATGGTTACAAAAAACACACAGGTATATCCCTACTTCGAATGAGACACAACAGCATGAAACTACAGCAATTCTTACAAAGCTGAAACTAAGTTGTTTACATCAAGGTGCATGTGATTTGGTGTAATTACAATTGATAATGCGCATGCATTATTACAAGTCATTAGCTACATTTCCTCCTTTAATTGACAGAGCAATTATAATTAAATAGTAAATAACTCTAATACCTTTTATAGGTTTGGTATACAACTACATCTTGGGTTATGATGTGGCAAAAGGGAGGGAACAGTCTCTGTTATTGGGTCTTCCCCAGATGATCCAAATGGCTCGGTGACAGTGGTTTCTTGATGTCGTCTTAAATGGTCTTGATGTCTCCTCCATATCATGTCCCCAACTAACAAGCAAACTTTAAATGACAATGCATGGGCCACTCATGATTGGTGTAATTACAATTAATAATAATAATGTACGTGCATTATTATACAAGTCACTATACTCAGGGTTTCTGATAAAGCATGCATGCAGTGCTGTAAAGTAATAATCAATCAATCAATCAATCAGTGATCACCACAGGAGCATGGACAAATTGCAGTATTATCAGTAACAGCCAGTTTACCCTGTACAATCAGCCAAGATGTTTTTAATGGACTCACAATGAACTATACATCCTCAGCAGTCAGTGCTAGTTATATCCAAAAATTTAATGCTACATGATGGTGACATAGACATCACTGGCTAACTGTCAGTAACCTGACCAGGAATTACATACGTTTATCTCATGTTTGAGCTCAAATGGCATGTTTGCAACAGACAGAGAGTCCGGTCCATCCATATTCTAAATTTTGTAGATGTGCATGCATACGTGAGAATCTTGATGACTGTGGCATATAAATTTGCCTCGTATAAATTACTAGCATTACTTATTCCATTGCTTTGTGCCTTGGTTGACAACCTGGATCTTTATGACCAGCCGTGGGAATTTATTGAAATATCTTCAAAATCAGCACTATAGTTTTCAATGTTTTCTAGTAAAGGAAACTTCTTATAGAAGAGGGAATTTAAAGTCTGACAGCAAAATAGTGTAATTCTATATTCCAAGGCAACCAGATATCAGTGATCTGATGAGAAGTGGCACCCTCGGTGGTAGCTACTATGGCAACAAAGATGCTTGGAACAGATACTATATGTTCCTTGGTCAGTAGCTATTGCTTACAAATTCAGGCTGTGCTTCAAATCATTATCTACACACATGCTTGATTATTTGGTTGTATGAAAAGCTTTCAAGCTGCTACATGTACAGACTGATATATTGTTGAGTAGCCACTATTTTCAATCATTTGATTTGTTCTATCACCTGAAAAGCGCCGCTAGCATGCTCAACACTATATTAGCTAAACGTTTGCTGTTGCCAGGTAGCTAAGGGCATTAGCTAGCAAGATTGCTGTCGTCTCTGATAAGCTTCACCCGCGAACAGTTGCTATCGAGGTTGCTATTTACTGTAAGCTATACAGTTACTGTAGTTAAAATGGCTTTGCAGGGCTATGGCTAGCTCGAGCTAGCTAGATACGTACGCCCAGCACGAAAGTGACCAGACCAATCGTAGTGCGAAGCTATAATCATCCGAGCACGACAGAGCTGGCAAAATGTTCGTGAGCTGGCACACAGACTATTTCTAGTCTGGTCCGTAAAATAAACTTGAACGTATTAAACACTTCGCTTGCTAAACAGGAACTTCCAGTCCGACGGTCCGTAAAATAGACATTCCCAAATAATCGGTCATAACTCCGTGAATGTTCATCGTATTCCTATCAAAGTTGGTACTAGTGTTGTTCCAGTACCAGCTTGTTATTTCAGTTCCAGTTCCATTTCTAGAATCATAAACCTTTGGAATTACAGTTCCAGTCTAGAACTATAATTGTTGAAATTATGGTTCCAGTTCCAGTTCTGGAACCATAACCTTTAGAATTATAGTTCCAGTTCTGGAAACATAGCTTTTAGAATTACAGTTCCAGTTCTAGTTCTAGAACTACAACCTTTAAGATTACAGTTCTGTTTTTAGTTCTGCATATGATGACAGTGTGTGCTAAACTATGGATTTTGATTTGATTGTGTTATGTATCTAGGCAGAGTAACTACTACAAAACTAACTATACGTGCAAGGCATTGATGCTCCAAGGCTTTGATTATGAGGGATGATTGAAGTTAATTATCAAACATATAAACACATTTCAGAATGACAGAAATACCTAGGTAGTGAGAAATATTGGTTTCACTTCAGTGTTGCATTGGGTGTATACAATCACTGGACTGGATCGTGGACTGGACCAGTGGACGGACCACATGGACTAGACCAGTGGACAAGCCATGGACTGGACTAGTGGATAGACCATGGACTGGACAAGTTTCTTTCTTTTTAGTACAAGTGTTTAGGAACAGGTTGTAACTACAGTATTGTTTCCACAGTGCATGGCACTAAATTTAGACTATACCTGTAGGTGGACCTGTCAACTTACAGCTTGTATATGGAAAAGCAAGACTGACAAATAAACTACAGCTAATTTTGCTTACCCGAATTCCTATAGCTTGTGTTAGAGGATGCATGTCATTACAATGTTAAGAACAAGAAGGATGGTGGACACACATGCACATACACAGCTAAGAGTTTAACTATAAATGGAAGTATTTAATACATAATTTTTTAACAGCTATTCTTCACGTTTTTCAAGATTGACTAGCAAACAATTCCTACTCAAAACATTAACACAAGTTGTTATTTGTAAAATGAACAAGCAATGCAGGTGGGCAAAGTTGATAGGTTCATTTGCATATTCTACACATGAGTAGCAATAACATTTCTTTTATAGCAGTATAGCTAAGTTCAAGAACTGATAAGTATTCAATAAAATGATGCAAAAGGTTATATAGCTAGAAACACTGGGCTGAACTGGAGGATTGGACAACTGGGCTCATGCCTTATATTAATATTCAGGCTTGGAGAAACCATTACATTGTTAGAGTTAATTCTTTCTTGTTTCTGAGGACAATTTTGGCTTTTAACTTCCATGTTTTTGAGATACTTGCTTTTATTAGCACACTGTAATCATGCAATGAGCATTCTATTTGCTGTTTTTATTGATAATAACTAACTCATTATGACCAATTTCAGTTCCAGTATTAGTTCTAGTACTGTGATAAATTTTCATTTTAGTTCCAGTTCTAGTTCCATATTAATTTAGGAAAATTAATTATTGATCTAGTTCCAGTTCCAGTATTGACAAAAGAAAAAATTATTGTTCCAGTTTTAGGTCTAGAAGTGGAACTAAAATAAAATTGCTGGTACTGGAATTACTTTTAGTTCCAGTACTGAGAACTGGAACAACACTAGTTAGTACTAAGATCCGCCTTAATGAGCTCTTTAAGTGTGCCATATTTCAGCCCGATATGAGCACGCATTTGTGTTTTATGGCGGATTTTGTGATGTGTGCAAAATGAAGATGAAGAAAAAAACGAAATTAAAACAAAATTTTGTTCGCTCGTATCTCGGAAATGGCTGGAGCGATTTTCTTCACATATAGTATGTAGACTCCCCTAACTGGCCAGCACTTCTCCAGCACATTTGGTTCCAATTTGATTAGGAATCACAGAGCTACATAGGTGTGAAAATTGTGTTTTCTTTCTTCCTTTCAATATACTCACGGTGTGGTGTGCCGGCTTCTTGGGCCACACGACACACTACTGTGTATCTTGATTTTGTGGTAACGCTGTTTTTCAAAATTTAAACAATGCAAGTATCGTTTTATTTGTATCCTGTGGTTTTTTGATAATACTGAGTCACCTACGAGCCCTACCAAGTATCCAAGTTGAAAACCAAATATCCTGATTAAGATTTGGACATCAAAGAGAACTAACCTAGAACCCATCAATGAAGTTGTTTATAAGACATAGTTTTCAGAAGTTGTGGGTAGGTCTATTTCTAGCTTATGTAGGATGATCACTAAATAGAAGCCGTTGTAGAATAGCTTACATACTGACAATTGACTGGGCATGCACCTGTCTTCCTGGTGTTGGCACATGATTTCATGTACCCAATTAATAAGTGAAAAAAAAAACAATGTAAGAATCATGCAGGTATGACATTCTTACGTAATTAATAATCGTCAAAATTTTATCTAACAAAATTAAAAGTTAAAACCAGTGTTTAACTCTAACAACTACATCCCATTATGTTTTGTTCAGACCAATTAAACCATTGCTTTATGATGGTTAATGTTTCATGCATAATACCTTCTACACAACGAGCTTCACCACCAGACCAATTCATCTTACGACGTTTAATTTGACATGTTCTTGTTGCATCACCACTTAATGTAAACCTGTTATTACAGGTGACAATACAAGTGTCTCCATTAGTAGCAACTCCATCATCTCCCAGTGAGCAGTGAACCACTCCATTTTCTGGTGCCATTAGTGGTGGGCATACGTGTCCTGTGAATAAAAACAGACCATCTCGTAAGTAGTTATTTTACAATGCCTTTTATTACTCAGAAGATCAAGTACTGTATATACATAGAGATTATAGTCAACAAATCTGATTATGACTTTTAAAGTCTGCATCAAAACACAGAAATTATATAAAGCTACATGTGATCAAGTTGATATCATCTGGAATTCATATTACCAACTTAGTCTTAATCTGCTAATAATTACCGATACTGATATTGTTGAAATTTGGCTGATAAACCGATTTCCAATTATTTACTGACAATTAGTGCATCACTACCAAGAACCTCTAAAAATATTTCCTGTTATACTTGTTTTGGCTTTGTTTCTCTTTGTAGCTGCTTTGGAAACATTTCTTACAGTTTATCTCTTAATTAATAAACTCAAAATGATATGGCTTAGGAGTTAAACAATATTAATAGAGGTTTGTTTGGTCAGTTTCCAGTTTTATCATTGAACACCTGTCAGGTAGCTAGCTATTACAATAGCTAGCATCTTGCACACAGTACTAGAGTGCCTCCAAAATAGCATCTCAAAATGTGCAATGTTTAATTTTCCTGGGGCATGCTGAGCCTTGCCACTTTCGACGCCCCTGTATACCTCATGAAAGATATGCATGTTTTTTTGCAAACTGACTCACCTGAAACCAAAGTCAAACCAACTGTCAAGCAACCTGTCACTAAGCGCCTCAAAAATAATTATTGTTTCTGGTACGGTGTTTAAGACATTCAAAGCCAATGGCAGATCCAGCATGGGACTTTAGGGGAAAATTCCCTCACCCTTCTGCCATTTTCTTTTAGGAAGGGCTATATCATTATGATAGGTGCCATTTCTTTGTGGGTTGCAGAAGTGCTCTTCAAACAGTTCTTGATTTGTAATGTTGTGTAATAGGTTGAACATAGCTGAAACCAAAAAGTGTATTGGATACTTCACTTTTCAGCCATTTTTTTCTTTTGATGAGGTATGCGTGGGTTCACCAGTAATAATAATTATTTACAGAAAACGTTAACAAACAAGTACACAAAAAATTGGAGTTTTCAACTAGAGTAGGGACCATACCATCGATAAAAAGTATTGAAACAAGCTGGAGTAGTGCACAATGTTAAATCACAATAAGAAATGTTATATCCCTACTGTGCAAATCCCTACTGTGCTAAAGATACCATAATGGAAACGATGTAACATTTCTTATGATTTTACCAAGAGTTCATAATATTTGTACGGTGGAGAGTGTCTAACTTGAATGCACTCACCAAACACCCTGCATAAAGTAACAGCTCAGCCTTATTTCAGAACAAAGGCTTTGCCTTCATCAACACTAATCAACACCAATCAACAGTTTTCTATCCCCAGTGAAGGTGTTGATTTGATGAAAGGTGAACTTTGGTGAGCTTTATGCAGGGTGTTTGTACAGGCTATACTGAGAGTTAGACACTCTCCCCTATACAAATATTACGAACTATTGGTTTTACTATCATGCACCACTCCAGCTTGTTTCAGTACTTTTTGTCGATGTGCTATGGTCCCTATCTTAGTTGACAAATCCCAAAATTTTTGTGTACTTGTAACACTGGACTATTATTAATAATGATTTGTCTTGTATTCTATATGATGCACTGTTATTGTATGCACATACGTAGAGTGTGAATGAGAAGTGTTACCTTGTGTTGTTGAGGTGTATCCAGTTGGCTTTGAACTGGTTATTACACTTGACGTAGTCGGTAGGATTTTTACAAGTGGATTCCTTTCTAACCCCAGGCATTAATATCTTGTGCCGTGGTCTGAATCGGTACCACACGAGGCGAGTTTGACACGTGCTGGTTTGCTGTTGTGTTCCGTCTGTTACCCTGTAGTGATTGCTGTCACAGAAGATGTCACGCAACAAGCCACTGATAATTCCAGATACTTACCAAAGAGGCAAGGGATGGGATGATTGGATAACCAGGTTCGAGAACGTTGCAACTGTCAATGACTGGAATGCGGAAGCCAAACTGAACTGGATCAAAGTATGCCTGGCAGGGAGGGCCCAGAAGGTGTTTCAAAGTTTCTCTGAGGAGGCACAAGGTGATTACGACAAAGCTAAGGAAGCACTGACACAGAGATTTGAACCATCTAGTAAGAAAGAACTCTACAATGCTGAGTTGCAGGTGCAAACCAAACGTCCAAATGAAGGGTGGGCAGACTTTGCCGAAGAACTGCGACACCTTACTGAAAAGGCTTTCCTTGAGTTAGATGCAAAGGGTGTGGAGCAGATGGCCCTAACCCACTACCTAGGCTGCTTGAGTAACCCACAGGTGGCGTTAGCAGTCAAGCAGCAATGCCCCAAGAAGGTAGAAGAAGCTGTACGTGCCACACTGGAGGTGGAGTCGTATATGGTGAAGCCAGCTATGGTGGGAAGCTTAAATCCAAACGTGGATGGTTTACAGTTGGGACAATTGGCTCTAGTGGAGGTGCCACGGCACGTATGTCACAATCATCAGAACAAACCTTGACGCAAGCAATTGAGCAGCTATCCCAGAGGATGTCACAGCTTGAGATGGGGATAAACCAGCAGGGCATTCGCAGACCAGACTACAGTCATAATAGGAAGCCATTGAATCAGCACCTGCACAGAGACCAGGTGCCAAGCGCGATCTGCTACCGCTGTGGGAATTAGAGACATTATGCCAGGGGCTGTGCCCTGCGCCACCCATTTAGACAGGGAAACTAGAAGCCCCCCTTGCCTTTGGCCAGGCAGGGGAGGGTAACTCAAACATGGCCAATAACATTGTAGATTGTTTGCTGTCAATCCACATGCTGCTATTCACATAAATGGTATTATTAACTCTTACACTGTGGATTTTATGCTAGATACAGGGGCTGCTGTGTCACTAATGGACACTAACACATGGAATACAATTAAAGGCACCTCATCATTAACATCTTGGAAAAGTCCAGGATTGATAGGAGTTGGGGGCACCCCGCTCATAGTGGCACAGCTAAGTTACAACTGGAAAAGGGTGGAAAACAGTATCAGGTAGAGATGGTAGTGGCTGATTTGAGAAAAGAAGGTATATTGGGACTTGACTTTTTGGAAACCCACCAATGTGCTATTGATCTGTCCCATGGGACAATGAAACTAAATGGAAATAACCAGACAATCTCGGCTAGAAATTCAAGTCATCAAACTAGAAAGACTGTGAATGTAGTGTTGTCTAATGACATATCCATTCCAGGATGTACAGAGATGGAAATTGAAGCAGTAATACAAGGAGACATGGCTGAAGGTACCATGATGATTGAGTGAAAACCTCTCCCACGGAAGTCATCTCTTCTGCTGGCCACTTCAGTTGTGAGCATACAAGAGGATACAATAAACCCACTGGTGCCAATACGGCTATTGAATCTCTCTGCAGATAGTATCACTGTATATAAGGGAACTAGAGTTGCATGCGCACATGCTCTGGACAGCAACTCAATTATGTTAGCAGGGGTTGAAGATAACTCTCCTACACAGTGTGATGTGTCAAATGTTAAACGACAACAACTGTGGCAAGCAGTGGAGTCTACAGCAGAGAAACTCACTGAGTCAGAACAGGAGCAGTTGTATGCCATATTGTTGAATTATGCTGATGTATTTGCAGATGACTCTGGGAAAGGCAGATAAACTACAACACACCATTAATACTGGAAATGCATTACTAATAAGACAATCTGCTCGACAAATACCTGCAGCACAGCGAGAGGAAGTATGAAAACTACTCAGGGAAATGGAAGAGAAGAGAATTATCCGGCCATCAAAGAGCCTCTGGGCATCACCAGTTGTACTTGTGAAAAGAAGGATGGCTCTACCCGGTTTTGTGTAGACTACAGGAAACTGAATTCAGTGACACACAAAGATGCGTATCCACTTCCACTCATTGATGATACCTTGCAATCACTATCAGGCTCCAAGTGGTTTAGTACTATTGACTTGTTAAGTGGATATTGGCAGGTGGACATTGCAGAGAGTGACAGGAAAAAGACTGCATTCATCACACATGATGGATTGTTTGAATTTAATATTGTACCATTAGGCCTCCGTAATGCCCCTGCCACATTTTAGAGACTGATGAACCTTGCTCTTTCAAGCATGCTGTGGAGTGAATGTTTGGTCTACTTAGATGACATTGTAATTTTTGGCCGCACATTCAAAGAACATCTCAGCCATTTAGCATCTGTACCGGCATGACTGAGAGCAGTCAATATGAAGGAGAAAATGTCAAAATGTAACTTTCTTAAAGAGCAAATTCTTTACTTGGGACACGTCATCTCTCCAGAAGGAATATCTACTGACCCTAGTAAAATACAGAGAATCACAGAGTGACCTACACCTCAAATGTACAGGAAGTCCAACAGTTCCTTGGATTCACAGGGTATTACCAGAAATTTGTACAGAACTTTGCTGGAATTGCCAAACCATTCAACGCCTTATGGAACGAGACAGAATTTTTAAATGGACTGTTGAATGTGAGAATGCTTTTGCTAGGCTTAAACTGCTCTTAAGTACTAGCCCTATTTTATTATTTCCAGATTTCTCATTACCATTCATTTTGGACACTGATGCCTGCCGGTGTGGCATTGGAGCTGTACTGTCTCAAATTCACAAGGATGGTACTGAGCAAGTGGTAGCTTTTGCCAGCAGAGCAATGTCCAAGTCAGAGCGAAAGTATTCTGTAACGCAGCAAGAATTACTAGCAGCTGTCACTTTTATCAATTATTTTAGACAGTTTTACTGGGAAAGCATTTTGTGCTGCGTACGGATCATGGTAACCTTCAATGGTTGCACTCTCTTAAGGAGCCTGAGGGACAGTTAGCAAGATGGCTGGAGCATTTGCAAGAATACAACTTCAACATTCAATATTGGAAAGGCAGCCATCATCAGAATGCTGATACATTGTCTCGACATCCTTCCCACCACCCTGATTCTCCAACAATGGAGAATGTAACAAGCACAGTGCATAATCATTGCTCTCAAGTTGTATCTCCAGTCATCACAGAACCCCTACCTGGACTATGTGAACACACTCTCTCAGATTTGAGGAAGCTACAGCAGGAATATGATACTGTTGGTCCCCTACTAAAGTCTGTGGAAGATTAACAGTGCCCACCTTCTAGTGCGACAAAAAGAACCAGTAGGAAATTTCAGCTACTACTACAACAATGGAAGCAATTCTATGTTAATCAAGGACTTCTGTCCCGCCGCTACGAAGACTGTTAGGGTAAGAGAAATAGACACAGTTGGTATTTCCAGACTCCTTGAAAACTGAAGTACTGAATAGTCTACACAGCGGGGTTGCTGGTGGCCATCTAAGAGAGGACAAGACATTAAACCGGTTGCGAGAAAGGTTTTACTGGCCTGACCATACAGAGGATGTACACAAATGGTGCCAACAATGTCTACAATGTACGCAGAGGAAAACTCCAGCTCCCAAGAACAGAGTACAACTCACCAGTATTCATCCAGGTTACCCGCTCCACCTAGTAGCAATGGACATCTTGGGACCACTACCAGAAAGCTGTCACAAGAATTCTTATGTTCTTGTTGTTGCCGATTATTTTACTAGATGGACAGAAGTATATGCACTTCCAAATTAGGAAGCGGAAACGGTAGCACGCAAACTTGTTGACGAGTTCTTCTTCAGATTCTCCCTTCCAGAACAGTTACATTCTGACCAGGGAAGACAGTTTCAGTCCACCATCATCAAAGACATCAGCAGCCTTTTACAGATTAAAAAGACTAGTATCATCCACAATCGGATGGTCTGGTTGAGCGGTTTAACCACACCCTACTATCCATGTTGTCCACTACCATAGCTGATCACCCATGGGACTGGGAAGACAAATTAAGGCAACTGTGTTATGCTTACAATACTAGTGTACATTCTAGTACAGGCTATACACCATTCTTTTTAATGTTTGGATGACGAGCTAGACTCCCAGTGGACCTAGCATTTCAACTTGCACAGCACCAGCCAGTATATCATAGTAACTATGTTGCACAGTTGCAGGACACTTTAAGAGACTCCTACAAGCAGGTCTAGGAGAAATTAGGACACAATCTATACAGACAAAAAGAACTTTATGATCACAGAGCCCATGGACGCCCATACACCAAAGGTGACATTGTGTGGTTATATACTGCTGCTACCCCTTGAGGACAACACAAGAAGTTCCACAGGCCATGGTCTGGGCCTTACACCATTGTGAAGAACCTTTCTGAGTCTATTTACCGAATACAGCACACTCAGAGTCATTCTAAGTGTAGTGTTGTGCATTTTGATTGCCTAAAGCCATTCACTGGAGTTGTACAATTAATGCAGCACAAGCCTGACAATGGCCAATCCCAGACCCCTATCTCTGATCCTGCAACATCATCACAGAGCGTGGAGCCAACCTTACAGCTGTTAGAGGATGGAGACAGTGAGAATGAAGATGATCAACAGGCAAGCTCAGTGCCTTCTAGCCATTATCCATCTCGCACCCGCCACCCACCGAGTTGTCTTACTGACTATGTTCATCACTGAACTTGGGACAAGTTCTCTTGAAGGAGGGGATAGTGTAACACTGGACTATTATTAATAATGATTTGTCTTGTATTCTATATGATGCACTGTTGTTGTATGCGCATGCATAGAGTGTGAATGAGAAGTGTTACCTCATGTTGTTGAGGCGTATCCAGTTGGCTTTGAACCGGTTATTACATACTTGTTACAGTACACTAGTTAAATTACATAACAATATTTGTGACCGAATTTTGGAATATCATCCATATGGGTGCATTTGACACCTAATATATTTAATGATCAAATCACAAACTTTATAGTGCAATTCTACTTGTTGATGGATTTAAGCTATTATATTACAAGAACATTCTTGAAATAATTTCAAAACTGTGGTGTGCTGTTATCAGCAACCCACTAAACATGAAAATTCTAATTATTTCACATGCACCCATATGCGTGATTTTCCAAAATTCAGTCACATTTATTTATTCATACCTGGTACCTGCACACAACGAGCTTCATCACCATTCCAATTCCTCATACGGCGTTTAGTTCGACATTGCCTTATGGTACCACCTTGTAGCATAAACCCAACATCACATGTAAAGGTACAAGTGTCTCCATTAGTAGGAACACCATCATCTCCCAGTGAGCAATTAATCATACCATTTTCTGGTGCCATTAGTGTTGGGCATATACGACCTACTGTATGAGCAAAAACAGATGTACAAATCATTATTTCATTGTTCATACATACCGTATAACAGGAACAATTTGTGAAAGAAAACATTCGCGAATGATCTTATGTTTCCTCATTTACGAGAAAACGTTTGCAATTTATTGCATAAAGTAATTAATAATTGGGTGCACACCCACAACGAATTAATCTTTTTTTCTATGGATAGCTAGGGAATGCTCAACTATATGACATGTTGCATACTACGCATACTAGTAGCCATGCATGATCACTATTTCACTGGAGAAGTAGGCATTTACGATAATGAGCGCGGACGCCTCATATAGCTTGGGGGCAGCACTAAAATTGAGGCTAAGACATGCCATTCTGGCACAGTGAATTGCTGGGCTGCAATTATATTTGCCCCATTTAGTAGCACTGATTTTTCCACAGTCACTGAAGTTTGCATCTCTGTTTGAATCACATGCCACGATCCTGCGCCTCACTGGCTATACCATCACACATATATAGCAGTTTAGCAAGTAGCAAGGTGAGTAGCTACCTGCTTATGTACTCATTACATGAATGCTACATCAACTGATCCTTGAAAAAATTTTTTAATTGTAGGAAAATTTTTAGCAAGAAAACATTCACAAATGTGACTGAATTTTGGAAAATCACCCATATGGGCGTGCGTAAAATAATTTGAATTTTCATGTTTAGTGTGTTGCTAATAAGAGCATGGAACAAATTTAAAAATATTTCAAGAATTTTCTTGTAATTTACGGTATTGAGAATGGCTTAAAACTATCAACAAGTAGATTTGCACTATATTGTTTGTAATTTGATCATTAAATATTTAAGGTGTTGAATGAGCCCATATAGGTGATTTTCCAAAATTCGGTCACAAATGCACCTAAAATCACAAAATTCACAAATGTTTTCTTCCGAGAATCACTCCCGTTATACAATATGTGCATACATGTAACATTGTCACTGCCTTAGTAAAATAAATGAGTCAATATATCTAGATTATGGCCAGTTGTGGAATACAGAAAACTAAATGTGGTATAATAACATCATTTGCAGCTATTGTTTAGCTTATCTTTGATTTCAAGATTTTATGCTGGCCATTTTAGGATGAACAAGGTTACAGGTTGAACTATTGGTGTAGTGATAATAGATGCTTTAAAAAAACATTCTATGCATACCAGGTTCACATCTGGCTTCATTGCCACTCCATGATGTCCCTTTACCATGTTGAAATTGACACTCCCTCATAGCACTGCCATGTAATTTAAATTTATCATCACATGTGAAGGTACAAGTGTCCCTAATATTGGCAGCACCATCATCTCCCAGTGAACAATCAATATCTCCATTATCAGGAGCAACAAGAGGGTCACATACTATAAATAAAAGTATGACATGCTTATTAGTTTAACACTTTTTAGACTACAACAAGTTTGATACTGAAATTTGATTGGCTGAAAATGTGGTCTCTAAATCTCGTAGAGCCACGCTCATGTCCAATAGAGACCACGCTCTGAGGCGATACGAAACATGATAATTACGCGCCTGTAGCATTGGCAACGCATGGGCGTTTAAATGGCTAGTAACAGCCGTACTGAATTAGAGGGAGGTATAATGGGCTTGTTTGTACTAATCAACACTACATTACTTGCTTACAAGCAGCTGTCGAGGCACAACAACAGCAACAATGAGATGTAGTCCACTCGCTGAGTCCTGTACTTCGATACATAGCACGCGCCTGTAACATTGACAACGCATGGGCGTTTAAATGGGTAGCAACAGCCCCGCTGAGGTCCCGCCATGTAGGGAGGTGTAGAGGGCTTGTTTCTAGTAATTAGCCATACATTTCCCATTTACAAGCAGCTGTCAACTCAAGGTACAATAACGAGTTGTAGTCTAAATAAGTTAGACGTCAAGAACCACTGGGTTCTACGGGATTTAGAAATCCCTCAGGCCCTTAGTAGCGCCCTCGCTTCGCTTGTGCGCTACAGCCCAGGGCCTTCGAGTTTTCTAAATCCCGTAGAACCCTGGTTCTTGACGTCTAACTTTTATATGAATGCTTAGTCGCAGTGAAAGAATATTAATCTCTAAAACCATGTTATGACATGACTGTTTCATGCATTTTATGAAAGTAATACATTCGCATGTACACATACAATTGTACTATTCTCTCCTATGATATTGCTTCAATGCTATAGTGCATTTAATCCATACTGAAATTCAATAAATTACAACACATAATTTTTATCTGACTGGATAAGAACCCCACACATTGGTGCATTTTCAAATTCCATTTTATTACATTTTCTCTATCTAGACAGCCAAACGAATGATCAACCAAAGTTTCAGCTTTAGAAGACAAGAACTTTCAAAGTTACAGTGCTACAAAGTGGTAAGAGCAACACCTTGTACAGTGACAATACAGAAAATTAGCTACATGTGCTTAATTAACCCTCTCACCGCCATGTGGCAGTTTCTGATTATAAATGCCCGTAGCATCACATTCTAAATGCTCTGTAACTTCAGTTGAGCATTTTACTAGCACCTGCGCTTATCCTGTAGTGGGCACACCCTTAAGTGAATGGGAACAAGGATAACCAGTCTCTTGCGCACTATTGCACGGTTAGATGATGCAATCGTGTACTTTCGGTACATTGATAACAAGCATTGTAGACGATTCTTCGATGTGATAATGGCATTACTAATAAAGAGAAACAGTAAGGAGAGGGATTATATAGGTTGGAGTGGCATGTTGCTACTTTTGTACGCCTCGAAACAGTGACCTCGTGCTTGTATGCGCATGCGCACTTGCTCAAATGTTGGAAAACCATACTTAGAGATAATCGCTTCAACTGTAAACTGGTTAGTAATGTTTATTGTATTATTATAAACAAAGCTAGCCTGTAAAGTAGTGAAATTTCACGTTTGGTTTCACTTAGATCAATTTTCATACTTTAAAGTTATATAATGGATTTGTGGTTGCTCTTGTAAACAACAACTTCACAATCGAATTCCTTGTTCTATAGTGAGTAAATTGATATAGTTTTATAGGATTATATGGTATGGTGTGTAAGTTATAGTAGTTTAGAAACAATAGATTGGAGCCTCTACAAATGTGGTGGTGAAGGGGTTAATTAAATTAAACAGTCATAACTTATGAAAAGAGGCCCTCTACAAAGATGCTATTTAATTCTCCATGAACAGGTGAATCCATTTCTGGGTAAATTTTTTTCTATTGGTTTTTGCTGCAAAGGGGGTAAACACAAAAACAATAAAATGACAATAAACAATTTATGCCCATATCTTTGGGAGTTACAGCCCTACAAAGTAGCAACAGCAGAAAAATTGATTTGTAAAAAGGTCCCATATCAAAACATATGTATGGGATTTGTCAAATCAAACATTTTCAGGTGGTCAACTTAAAAGTTTTTAAAACACTGGGTTAAACCCTTAAAAATTAAAAATTATGCATTAAATAAATCTAATATCTGTTTAATATCTTTTTTGAAACCTCAACTAGGTAAAACAGGCTGATCATAAAATCTCAACATTCCTTGTCATTCATTGTCCAATGCAAAATACATGTATTTTACACAACATACAAAAACACTAATTTACAACCTTTAACTCACAAAATCTCTGCAGCACACCATACAATAAAAGAAAGCCCTTGAATTTCTCTGTTTAATGCCGACCACACAAATGGGAAAATGTAGCCATAGCAACAGTTATTTAACGCTGATGATGACATAATACATGCTCCATACATTAAACTACTGGAAAATTTAATTATCTCGACGGGAAAATCCCAATTAACAAGTTGTTATCCTCAACCAAATTCGCTAAATTTTGTATCATTCTACACAGTGAAGGATGCTTAATAAGACTCCGACCGTACAAATTGATAAACAGGTTAGTTTACAGAGACATGTTGAAAAACACGGGTTTTTACGAGAATTCTGAACACGTGAATTTCGCAGTACAAGGCTCCCTTTTAGCTTCTCATTCATTACCACACAAAGGACTTAGACATGAATCGAATTGCCTTTCATCAAGGAATCCGATAAACCAAACTTCATGTCTGTCAACCACAGTACATGGAAGTTATTGCACCTTGTTTAGAAGACAGTGTTATTTTATACAAAACAGGTGTAACCCATTTGGAAATCCGGAATATCTTACACAAGTTTTGATATGCGGCCTTTAATGCTAACAAATTTTAATAATGACCCTGTGCATTAATAAAATTTGTTATCATTAACATCATTGCAGCCATTTGATGATACATATCATGCATTTTGCAAACTCCTATTTATTAAATATTTATAATTACTTAGCCAAGTGCATGCTCTGGTAAAGTATTAGTCTCGTATGCCAATAACTTTGGGAGTTACAGCCTTACAAAGTAGCAACAGCAGAAAAAATGATTTGTACAGCAACTATAGGGAAAATAATTGACAGGTGCTTACTAAAATGGTTGTAACATATGAACAGATGAACAGAATGACACACAGAGTTAAAATTTGCACCATGCTAATTACCATGAGTAGGGGAATCAATTACTGGGTAAGTTTTCCTTGCTTCACTACACACAAAGACGGAAATATGAAGTGAAGAAAGATCAATCACATACAATCATTTTGACATGATGTAAACAAATGCTCATAACCTTCATATCTTTGATTCTACTGCAATGAAACAAAGATTTTCAAGCTCCTCTTGAGTAAGCAAATAAGGTGACCACACAAAAACAGCCAGGCTGTGAAAAAAGGTGCGACTTTCAAAAGTCTGGGTGAAAAAAAGTTGTGAAATCAAAGATGGTGGCCATGAAATGGCTGCAATGATGTTTATGATAATGAAATTTATTAATGTACAGAGTCATTATTAAAATTTGTTAGCATTAAAGGCATCACAGCCTGGCTGTTTTTGTGTGGATATCACTTCTATTTGTAACTGCAAGTTCCAAAGCCAGCCTATGGTTGACAGGGGCGGATCTAGGATTTCAGAAGGGGGGGGGGGGGGTGCTAACATGGACATTTACATATGTGGCAAGAAAGTTGATACAACTAGTGTGAGAAGCACACTCCGCATGCGGAGCATGCTCTATCTAGGGGGGTCTGGGGGCATGCCCCCCACAGGAAAATTTTGCAAAATTGGCCTATTGATATTGAATTTGGTAGTACTTTTGAGTGAAAAATGATGTCACTTTGTTTATGTGATACCATTATTCCCCATACAGCTTGTCAATATAACTAAAGGGTGCAGCCATGTAGCTAAAATTCAATCTTAGACTAACATCTTAAAGAATTAGTAGTGGAAACATATGGGTATCAGCTGCACATGATCAAATTTAGTGTTTTGAATTTTAGCATAATTTAATTACAGTCTCATGGCTCAACTACACTAGCTGTCCAAACAGTAGAGAGGGTAAGTGGGAGTGGAGAAGGCAAGTAGACTGACTCACCAGTGTGTGAAGTGCATGTACACTCAGCTGTATAGCTAGGGGGGCTCTAGATCTGGTGGCATATATACTCCCAAATCCCCTGGAAATTTTTGAAAAATGGCTATCACAAGATTGAATCTAGAAGCTATTTTTAGGGTACAAGATAAATGAGTTCAGTTGAAAGTAATTTTAATTTGAATGAGTTCAGTTGGAAGCAATTTTAATTAAAAAACAGAACTATACACTGTTTCTTGTTATTGGATTTTAAGAAAATGTATAATAGTGGCTTGTCAAAGAGAATAAAGAGTGTATAGTTAATTGAATCTAAGGTCAAGGAGAATATTTAAAACACAGGATTGGATCTACCTTCATATGTAGCCACTGTTCTGAAGTGCAGGTTGCTATTTCAATCTAACTTTTAAAATGATGGATCCATCCATCATTATAATTGTTTTACAACTAGTCTACAAATACAAGTTTTTTGCCACAACTAATCCCTTTTTAGCACGACAACATAAATGCTGCAGTATCATTTAAGCTTAAAGTTGAACTTCAAGGGATTTGATAGTGCAAACTCCAAAGCTGCTAGATTTATACAAATGTAGCATGGGATTTGATCAAGTAAGGGAAACAAAAACGAACAGCTCTCAGATGTTGCAGCCTTGTGAACTTTATAAAAGCTAAGAAATTCACTATTATATAAGACTACTGTTTTATTTGCAAGAGAAGCATTTCAACCCAAGAATCAAGTTTGTAGCAGAGCCTAAAAAAACTTAAACTATTTGACAGAAAAGGACGCTGTTTTTCAGAATAGATTTTCAATTAATGATGTTTTATATAATTTATAGTACATTAAAGGTATAAATCTTTTACCTGAAGTGATTGGTATATGGCAGGATGTTTGGTACAATGGTGAGGGTAGCAGTGTACAGGTCTATAAGAATAGGTTTAATTTCAGCTTACACTCTGGTAACTTCTTAAAAATTAGTTTTAATGATAGATGTTCTATTAGAGTAGTTGACTGTTATATTAGAGTATTTCGGATTTAGCAACTTCTAAGGTAAGACTTACTCCAAAAGTATAATTTTGAACCCCTCTTAATAATTCTTGGATAAGATTAGCTATTCCCCTTGCTCTTTCCATCTTTTCATTGCCCATACATGTGCATAAAATGCAACTGCACCTGTACTACAGCTTCTAGAAGCTTCCCTAGCTTGCTCATTGTAAAATTTTGGAGGGGGGGTGCTTCAGCACCCCAAGCACCCCCTAAATCCGCCCTTGGTTGACCTTGATAATTCATTTCACCTTTTTCCCCTTTACTACAGGACTGCATGGTTGAAGTAAGAATGTAATTTATTGCTTGCCAATAAATTGAAGTTAACGTGCTCGGTAGTCATAGCACGCGGTGAAGATTCAATAATAAAATATTGAGACAATAATACCTGTTAAGTAAGTTCTGGAAGCTCACGTGCTATACCGTGTCCCGTGAGTCAACACGCCGTTCAAAGTGTGATATTATCTCCAGCTGTAAAAAAGGACCAGATCTCTATAATAAACGTTCTATCTTCACTGAAGAGGTGGCCCGTCATCGTTGCTACCGCGAACAAGTGTACTACTGCTGACTCGTACTACTGCTGACTCATCGAATTCGATCGTGGACCACTCAATAGTACCGCCGCGCCCAACTAGGATTGGATACGGCCATTTGTGCTGATACTACCATCGTCCTAACACTGCTATCATTCCGATGTGCGTGAGTTAACTTTATGTACGTTCTGTTGTTTTAAATGTATGTTGTCCTCATCCACAGTAATTGTTATAATGCCGGCCACTCGTCACGCATCTGAAAGTCTAGCAGCCGAACCTTACAGCCTCGTAGGCGCGCCCAAATCCAAACTAGCAGCTTTGACAGTGACGGCATTGAAATCCCATCTTCAGCATTACCGCTTGCCCACAACAGGAAAAAAAGCTGCATTAGTAGACCGTCTCTACAACCACTTATGTTCACTTTCTGAAGGAGCTGCTGGAAATAACCCTACCACTAGCACGCATGGCTCTCAAGCAGGAAATTCTACTACCCAATTAACGACTTCCAGTACCCAATCAACACATTCCACAACACAATCTGCAAATCCCAGCTCTCTAGCTCTGCCACAACAACTTCTAGACCAGCTGACTGCTTACCTCCAACAGTATCAAACCACACCAGTAGGAATCCAGGCCAGTAACAGCGGAAATAGTACAGATGATGATAACCTGTCTGTTGCTTCGGGGCCAACTCATACCACTGTCTCGGTTCCAGCTCAAGTGGTAACTTCATTTCCTGTTGTTACAGTAACATCAATTACCACCATCTTGTCTGATGCCACGTTACCTGCAGTCACTAGGACCCCACTACCCGCAACAATACCTGCTGTTACCATCCTGCCACCTCCGGCTAACCTATCAAGGTCTCCACTACCTGTTATCCCTACTAGAATCAAAGATAAGATAGCAAGAGGTGAGTACATCGATTTTGTCACCTTGTTACCTAAAGCCATGTTCGGCACAAGCAATCCCTTGTCCCAGCAGTCAGTAACAATTCAACTTAATCATGACGGTGACTCGTTTACCATTCAGCAAGTGCCTATTGCCAGCAATTCCTCTGCTAAAATACCCTCCTTCGCAACTTGGATGGAGGCCTGTAACATATACTTATCCGTTTGCACATCCCTTAACCCCTCCTGTGCACTAGAATTAATACATTACCAATGCATTATAACCTCAGCTAACTCCGACCATCACTTGACAGCATGGCTTAAACATGACCAAAAATTTCGCACAAAGCTGCAAGTGACTCATCTCTACGATGGGATACTCGTGACCCTGATCTATGGCTTGAATGCTTTACCACAAATGCTATGCAATCACTGCACTAGCCATGTCCTCATTGTGGATCCATAAAACATTTCCCTGACAGATGTCCTTTTCGTCTCTTACCTTCAAGCAATCGAGCAGGAAACAGACCACCTCCTGGACAGCCATCTCGCTCAGATATACCTCAAAAATGCTCACCCGTCTGCCGAGATTACAACCAGGCAGGCTGCTTCCGCACATTCTGCAACTATGCCCACAAATGCGACTGCTGTGGAGGTGACCACCCTGCCAGGAGCTGCCCATTCCGTGGGCAGCCCAGACCTAAATATACCCTTACCATGGACCCCGATACGACCATTCATTCTTGAACGTGAGCTAAGTAATTATCCCAACAAAGCCTTTGTTAGGTGGCTCATTAATAACTTACGACACGGCTGTGCAATCGGCTATGTAGGACCTCAGTTTACGTACTTTGCTAACAACCTACACTCTGCATCTCAGCAGCCAGAAATAATTGACACCACCCTGAAAGATGAGTGCAGAGCCGGACGTATTCTTGGACCCTTTCGCCACCCACCCCTCCCGAACTTTTGTACCTCTGGTTTAGGCCTTGTTCCAAAACACGACGGAGGATGGCGAATTATTTATCATCTCTCAGCACCTCATGAACGTAGCATTAATGATTACATCGACCCAACAGAATATTCCCTATCTTATTGCACAATAGATGATGCATACAAAATAATTAACACACTAGGCCCTGGTGCAGTTATGAGCAAAATAGATCTAAAAAATGCATTTCGTCTTATCCCAGTTAGACCAAAGGACTGGAACCTTCTCGGGGTATGTTGGCGTGGTCAATTCTATATAGACACATGTCTGCCTTTCGGCCTCAGGTCAGCCCCCCACATCTTCAATGAATTATCAACTACTATTCACTGGATTTTGCAGCACTCCTATGGTGTACAGCATCTACTCCACTACTTGGATGACTTCTTCACTGCCGGTCCCGCTGATTCACCAGTGTGTGCGCGTAACTTAACAGCCATGTTAACATTATGTGACAAGATCAACGCCCCAATTAAGATGTCTAAAGTCGAAGGCCCTACCATCTCACTGACTTTCCTGGGAATTCAACTGAATACAATTACTATGGAGGCCAGTATCTTGTCCGAAAAGAAATATGAACTACTTCACGAGCTTCACTGGATGACACACAAGGATAGTTGCACAAAGAAGGAACTACTCTCGTTAATTGGGAAGTTATCCTTTTGTTGTAAAGTACTACCCGCTGGTAGAATTTTTCTCCGTAGAATGATTGACTTATCCACATCAGTAACACGGTTAAATCATCACATTCCATTAACCACCAAGGCGCAATTATATATCCAGTGGTGGATCAACTTCCTACCTAGATGGTCAGGAAAATGCCTTATCTTGAGTAATAAATGGACACCGTCACCAACATTACACCTTTATACAGACGCATCAGGATTACATGGCTGGGGAGCATACTGGTCGGGAAGATGGCTGCAATCCAGCTGGACACCTGCCCAACAACACATGGATATAACTTGGAAAGAACTTTTCGCAATAGTATCTGCTGTGCATGCTTGAGGTTCATTTTGACCCCGTCAAAAAATCCTGTTCCACTGCGACAACCGGTCAGTGCTGGACATCTGGGACAAGGGGTCAACTCGTGCCACACACACTATGGCTTTAGTACGGCTACTGTACATCTGTGCCATACACCATAACCTTAATGTATGTTTTGCCCACGTGCCAGGTGTATGTAATAACATTGCTGATGCTCTTTCCCGTTTCCAGATGGACAGGTTCCAAAAACTAGCCCCCAATGCCAATCCATCACCGGACAACATCCCTGCATGGCTGATGCAAACCTTCATGCAAGCCTCCTGCAGTGCCAGTATTATGGAGTTGCCCACTCCACAAGGCGTACCTACCACTCAGGCCTCACCAAGTTCCAATCACTCTGTCACCAGTACAACCTAACCGCACTGCCAGCGTCCTGTCTAACTCTGCAATACTTCTGTGTACACGAGGCCCAATGCATCTCCTACAAGACCATAAAAGTGTACCTGGCGGCCATCCGCTTAAGGCACATTGAACATGGCTTTCAAGACCCCACCACTGATAATCTTCTCCGGTTGGTATGCAGAGGCATTCGCCGTCGGCAGGGCGATAATCAACGTACACGACAACCCATCACCCTCAACATTCTTCGGATCCTGAAAGAGAAACTCCGCGAGTCCACAAATACCTTCACAGAAAAACTCATGTTATGGGCAGCATTTACTATGGCATTCTATGGCTTCATGCGTGTGAGTGAATACGTTAACCTTTGTTGGCGTGATATAAGCTGCTCCGAGGACTGCATATCAATATTTCTTCACCAATCGAAGACTGACCCATTCAGACATGGCCACACCATTCATATTTTTAAAACCAACTCATCCACCTGTCTGCACAGCGCATTCAACCGCTATAGAAACTCTGGAAGTAGTATAAACACATCACTTGATGCTCCTGTATACCAAGCTGGCAGGTTTAACCCCCTATCCCGTGCAATGATCACCAGAACAATTCGCCAACTTCTCTCACAAGCCGGTTTCAATCACATGGCATAAGCCTCTCACAGCTTCCGAATAGGCGCCGGCTGGCCTTTCAGCATGGATAATTAAAAGCTTTGGTCGCTGGTCAAGCAATGCCTACTTTTCATATATTCATCGCCAACCGAATTTAACTCCAGCTATTCACCAACTACTGTCTCGTACAGATACATCCAATCAACTACCATGGGATCCAGATACTTCTAACTGAAAATTTATCTAACTAGAATTACCAGAACCAACATGACATGCTCAATACTTGTACCTTATGTAATTGCTGCTTGCTGCTATGTACCTCTTTATTTGTTTACCATAATTGTGCACAACTGATCAGTAATTTTTGCACTGGCTAACTTGTATGGTATGGATCAAAGCAACCGCAGTAGTCACTTATGGGTAATGGTAGAGTCAAGATAGACACTAAAGCGCAACTAGGGTATTTACCAATGTGCAAGTTAGATACTGGGGCAACTGAGGGAGGAATATCAAATAATAATAATAATAAAATTAATTGGAGTAATTTGGGCTAAAAATTTGGGCAAGTTTGCTTTACCGGACAAGCTTTCCACGGTATCATGTTCTGTGTATATCTGCATGCTGCATGAATGCTGGTGCAGATATACACAGAACACTAGAATGCTAGTGCAGATATACACAGAATGCTAGTGCAGATATACACAGAACAATATTGTACTAAGAGTGTTACTACATGATACACTGGGAGTGCCGCTGCATGAACATTACTGCTGCTGCTATTGCACTGAGGGTGCTGCATGTGCTGCATGAGTATTGCTGCTGCTATTGCACTGAGGGTGCTGCATGTGCTGCATGAATATTGCTGCTGCTGCTGCTATTGCACTGAGGGTGCTGCATGAGTATTGCTGCTGCTGCTGTTCCTATTGCACTGAGGGTGCTGCATGTGCTGCATGAGTATTGCTGCTGCTGCTGCTGCTATTGCACTGAGGGTGCTGCATGTGCTGCATGAGTATTGCTGCTGCTGCTGCTATTGCACTGAGGGTGCTGCCACATGAATATTGCTGCTGCATGACTGTTATAGCTGCTGCATGAATGCTATTGTTGCCACTGCTATCATCCTGCGGGCAATGCTGCATGAAGATCACGTCTACTGCATGCTAGTTACCGCTGCTGCCATCGTTATTACTGCTTCCGTCAATGCATATCTTAACCGTTTATTGTCTAGTGTGTAATACTGCATAAGTATGGCTACTACAGCGTCCAGTGATCCCCTCAGTTTCCCAATTACGTCCAAATTATCTGCTTAAGCATACCTTAGGTGGCTTCATGATTGCATATGGCTTGAAGATATGGTATGTGTCTTAATGTTACAGGTATGAACCCAAGGGGGGGGGGGGGCTGACCTGCCAGTAACAGTACGCTCGGGGGAGGTTGGGTGGTAAGGCGCAGGTCATCGCCTGGGATCCCTCCCCCCCTTTTGGGTTAATAGATGAGCCCAGGATTATGACACTGCATGGCAAAGTAAGCATTATTACCCGCATGTTGTGGTGTTTATACAATAATTGTATGTAAAATACTGTGAATTCAGGGGTGACAAAACTCAGTGTTATCCAACCACCCAGGGGGTGTGGTGGGGCTGGCCGATATGTAAGTGTATGCTCGGGGGCGGTTAGGAGGCTCGCGAGCAGCCCCACACACGTATTCCCCTGAGGTGGTTGGAAAAATAAGAACCAAACTGCATGTTAATGAATTCTTGCCACCACCTTGACATCACAGCACTATATGACACTAGCTACTCCTTCTGAAGAGAGACAAGGAGAGCAAGTCTTCTGTAAAATACAGCACTGAACAGTATGACCCATACCACCCCTTAATGTTGAAAATACAATTGGGGTAAACGAACCCATCTCAATTTCGTTGTTCATACTTCAGTTGCTTCTCACGTTCAAAACGTCAATAAACTATGGTGAGGATACTTGGGTATACCACAATCTGAAGGTGCAATAGTCTTAACTTTGACATTTAAAAATATGCCTTCAGATGTTTGCTTACCTCCCCACAATCCTGAAGCATAAACGTCTACACGAGCTCCATACTCATTATTAGCTGTTGCATATCGAAGGCCTTAAAGAGGCTGCAACAGATGCATGAAAATGACATTTTCTGGTTCCATAATATGAGTATGTCGCCCATGCACATTGGCTGTACTTGGCCACACGACACAGGTACTTTCATAATTGTTGTAGAATGTTCTAGAACAATCTAGAATTTCCATTGGTAGATCTATGAAAGATCTATGAAATTATGAACTTGACTATTGAGTAAATTTTAGCTAGAATTTTCATTTGCAAAGTAAAAATAAAGTGAGGTGATCAGTCATGGCAGCAGCGGCTCAGTGGTTAAGGATTTGGGTGTTCAGTATGGAGGTCCCGGGTTCGAACGCTGGTCAGTTACTTTTTTATAAACATTTTTAATGCATCTTTTTTACCCCGCAGTGACTGTTTTATTAGAGTATTTCAATTCCACGATTTACAGTTGTTTGGTTTTTGCCTTGTAACTCTGTAGCTGTCAATGCAATTTCTTTTAAACCATAAAAGGTTTGAGCTATGATGGTTAACCTATATGCATACTGATTTTTAAGTTATTCGCATAAGTGGTCTACCCTGTAGGCGTGACAACAAATCTGCCTTTTTAAACTCAATTAATCGTCCATAGCTCTATGAATATTAATCAGATTTGCACCAAACTTGGTACATGATTGTGCTGCAATACATCTGTAAAGCGTACCAAAGCTCAAGACAATTGAGCTACACATTTCCATTTACAATAGTTTTTTGAAAAGTGTGCAAAAAGAATAATTTAAGCCTTCCAAGCCCGTTACGAAGAAAGTAAAAAAAAATGAAGAAATTAAGCCAAAATTTGAAGGCTTATATTTCACGATTGCATTAAGCAATCTTGCTCAAATTTGGTATGTGGGGTCTTGAAGGTGAACGGCATTTGTAGTACAAAAACGATTCAATTTGAGAAGGGAGCATGGAACTATGTATGCGTGAAAACCGCATTTTGTTTCTTCCTGTAAATATACTCACAGTCTGGTGCACCAGCTTTCTTGGCCGCACGCATGCTACCGTGTGTCTTGATATCCAAGTCATTACTGTTTGGCCCTTCGTTCACTAATAACAGAGTGTTCAAAAAATTTGACAGAATTTTTCAATAATGTTTCACCCATTGTATTCAATGGGTTGTACCATAAATTCAGGCTTGCATGATTGCATTGGGTTTCCACAGATTCTTGTATAAAAGTAATTGATTTTCAAAGTATAATATGGGTCATTCCATGTAAAAACAACAAGGAATTTAAGGTCACCTTTCAAATTTTGACGAACCTGGTATGTTTGTTGCACCTGTGATGCTTATTGCTCATGCAAATTTTTAGCTTCATACACCACATAGTTTCTGATTTATGATCACAATAATATTAATTTGATTCATAAAAATTGGTCCATCTCTAGTTATGAAACTTCAGACTGTGCAAACACAATTTTCACTGTTGGAAGACTTTTGGTTGATCTTTCTAGTGATCCCTAAATTATGGGATATATCTACATTATTATGGTTCAAAAGTACTTTATTGAAAAGTTTATTCCTTTTTATTTTGAAAAAAGCTGCTTGAAATTCTTCAAAAATAATTTTTGAATAATGATTGGGTCATGGTCTATGTTCCATAAAATTTTTGTGGTGGGACCACAATGGGATATAATAAGGTATGCAGTGGAATTTTGTAGTCTATTATTGCTGTATGGGAATGTAAACCAATAACCACTGCCATGCCAAGTTTGTCCCACAGAGTGAAGGTGTCTAAGTAGTGTGTGACCTATATTGGTGACCACCTGTATTGAAAGACCATCTATGTGCTGCAGTTAAAACATATCTAATCCAAACCAGCCAAGCTGTAAAAAAAAAAGAGTGTGGCCCTCAGAAAGGCTATGGTGAAAAAAGATGTGAAATTCAAGGTGGCAGCCAAGAAATGGCTGTGATGGTAAAAATTTTAATAACGACAATACAGGTGAATTTTGTGCCAAGCCCAAGTGGCACCAAATTCACCTGAATTGTTGTTATTAAAATTTTTACCATTAACCTACCATCACAGCCATTTCTTAGCCGCCACCTTGGATTTCACATCTTTTTCACCATAGCCTTTCTGAGGGCCATACTCTCTTGGCTGTTTTGGATTAGAATTCACCTCTTTTTGTATTTGTATACCCCAAAGCTGGCCTATGGCTGGCTTTACGGCTTTTTAACCTATCTTTTTTTTTCTTTACCACAGGAAGAGGAAAAAGATGAAGCAGATTTTATAAATATTTTGACTAATTCTGTTTTTATCAGTAAATGTACAAATTATATATATAATACATATATTTATTACGTGTCAATTAATCTCTACAGGATAACTTTTTTTTGCGGCTGATCTCCATACTGGGTGACTTGAAATGTAGCTGAACTCTCTACAGGGTGATTTGTTTGTATGCAGATGAACTCTTTACAGGATTCTCTCTACAGGGTGACTTGACTCTAGCTGAACTCTCTGCAGGGTTATCTGTTTGTATTTTAGCTCTCTACAGGGTGATTTGTTTGCAACTGAACTCTCTACAAGGTAACTTCTTCTAGTTGATCTGACTACAGGGTGAGTTGTTTCGAACTGGTCTCTGTACTGGGCGATTTATTTGTAGCTCAATTCTCTACACGGTGATTTGTTTGCAGCTGAACTCACTACATGGTGGTTTCTTTGTAGCTGAACTCTCTACAAGGTGATTTGTTTGCAGCTGAATTCTGTACATAGTGGTTATTTTGTAGCTGAACTCTCTACAAGGTGACTTCTTCTAGCTGATCTCTGTACAGTATGACTTGTTTTCAGCTGAACTCTCTACAGGGTGATTTGTTTGCAGTTGAACTCTCTACATGATGGTTTTTTTGCAGCTGAACTCTCTACAAGGTAACTTCTTCTAGCTAATCTGTCTACAGGGTGACTTGTTTCTAGCTGATCTCTCTCTAGGGTGATTTGTTTGTAGCTGAACTCTCTGCTGGATGATTTGTTTGCAGCTGAACTCTTTACATGATGGTTTCTTTGTAGCGGAACTCTCTGCAAGGTGACTTCTTCTAGCTGAACTATCTCCACGGTGATCTTTTCATAGTTGAACTTTCTACAGGGTAATTTGTTTGCAGCTGAACTCTCTACATGATGGTTTCTTTGTAGCTAAACTCTCTACAAAGTAAATTCTTTTTCTAGCTGATCTCTCTACAGGGTGAATTGTTTGTAGCTGAACTCTCTACAGGGTGATTTGTTCGTAGCTGAACTCTCTACAGGGTGATTTGTTTGCAGCTGAATTCTCTATAGAGTGGGTCTTTATAGCTGAACCCTCTACATGGTGACTTCTTCTAGCTAATCTCTCTACAGGGCGACTTGTTTCTAGCTGAATTGTCTATAAGATTAACTGTAGCTGAATTCCCTACAGAATAACTTGCAATGTAAAATAATTCTTTAATGGAGTAAGTTATAAACGTAGCCGAATGCTCTATTAGGGTGACTATTCTATTAGAGTATCTCGATCTCTCATTTGCTACACGTAGTTGAGTTTCGAATCATAACTCAGTGGTTTGTGATCCAATTCTTTTGTACTACTGCAAGGACTTTCTATTATTCCAGCTACACACCGATTTTCAGCTCATTGCTCTAAGCGGTTTGCCTGGTAGGAGTAAAAACTAGTAGTTTATAAAAATCAATTGCATAATTGTGACACAGGTTGGGTTTTGTGTCATATCTTCATGGTCTTTATCTCAATTCTTTTCAAACCACAAAAAGGCTCTCCTACGATGGTTACTCCATCTACATAGCAATTTTCAGCTCATTCCTTCAAGGGGTTTACCCTGTGAGCGTGACAGACCATCGACCTTATTTTACGCGAATAATTGATTATAACTCTGTGAATGTTCATTGGAGTTGGTACTGAGATCTGCCTTAATGAGCCCTTTAAGTGTGCCAAATTTCAGCCCAATTGGAGCATACATTCTTGTTTTATGGCGGATTTTGTGAAGTGTGCGAAAGGAATTGAAAATGGCTGGAGCGATTTTCTTCAAATTTGGTATGTGGACTCCCCTAACTGGCTGGCATTTCTCTAGCAAATTTGGTTCCAATCAGAATAGGGATCACAGAGATACATAGGTGTGAAAATTGTGCTTTCTTTCTTCCTGTTAATATACTCACAGTGTGGCGTGCCGGCTTCTTGGGCCACAAAACACACTACCGTGTGTCTTGATATACTTCTTTAATTGAACATTAATGTATAGTACCAAAGCATCAACCCTTTCTATCAAATACAAAAATGGTCCCTATTAGACAGACTGAGTAATTATTGATCTTACCACATGTGTCCATAAACATGCATGTGAATGTTATACCACCTCTTCAGAAAACCTTCTTTATTAATTATGTGGCTGCATAAGTAAGTACGTACAACAGGACTCCTCAAAGGGATACCTGGACACCCAGATAACCAGGATGCCTGTTTACGCTCCCACTTCAGTAGTGTACATACCATTAGTACATTTGGACCAAGATATTTCTGTGGCTTCTGCAATATGAGCAATTTATTATGGTCCTAGGGTTTTACCGTATACATGCATTACTTGTACCCCAATGTATGAAATTAATTGCTTTATATTTATGACCACTTTGAAGATCAAGTCAAAAATTCATGCACATATTCACACAGGAGGTAAACATTTTTATGTGTATTTAACATTTACCTGTACTGATCTTCAAAGTGTGAATGCAAAATACTTTGAAAACCATTTAATTATTACAGTACTATATAAATCACACACTGAGGTGCAGTGCAAACAAGTGTTTATAACAGAAAAAATTCTTGGTACGAGTAATACATCTACTGTATACAGTATAACTCTTCTATTCCCTGGACCATTGATACAGTGCTCATTTCTGAGAAACCACAGACTTTTCTTGGGTCCAAATGTACGTACAATTATAAAGTAAGATCATGAACAGATATCCTGGTTAACACACAGCATAATTCATACACAAAAAAAAACTAACTGTATTTATGTATAGGTGTTGGAACTAATAGTCCAAAAATTCTATCTTGGCTCAAACAAAAAACAGACCACAATCCCCAATAGTGAATAACATTAGAATCATTTATAGACTTGAGGTTCATCTTGTCTCATTATAGGGAGATTTTTAAAATAGTTGTTCCAATACCAAATAAAGACAGGGTTAGAATAGGTAGTATTGGAACACTATTATTGCTGTACAAGGTGCCCAGGTTGTAGGAAATAGACATATGGAGCAGTAGTATGTAGTTAATTAGACAATATGATTTAGGCCAATAATGTATGAATGTTGTAGTACATTATTCTATTGGATCGCGTGATGTTAATTATCAACCTAGTTATCACGTGAAGCTGCACGTAGCCAAGAAACCTGTCAAAGGGACCGCTACATAAGCCAGATCCTGTTTGTAACCACAGTCTTGATTCCCTGATGCCGGTTAGAGGCACCCGTGCAGGTACCTGTATAGTGTGAAGTTACACCTGTTTCTGGCATTGTTTTTCTCCTAGGTGTAGGAGGACCCGATATCAACGCCACCTTCAGAAGCTGCCCCATGGCCCTCCTACACATTCAGGTTGATCTGCAAATAGACAGAGGGACTGACTTCACTGCATGGCGACTACAGTGGAGATCCTACTGAAGCCTATCCAGACTGGCTCAACAGGAGGCATCAAAGCAGGTAGAAGCATTAAGTTTGTGTTATTCATGAGAAACTTTGTCAATACTTAGGCCTTACAAACGAGCAAAGGAATGACATAACGACCATTATTGAGGCACTTCAATGCTACTTAAATGAAACCGTCGAGTGCTGCAATTTCCATCAAAGGGTGCAACAACCTGGAAAATCATTTGATGACTTTCTTATTACACTACGTGAACTGGCGAAGACATGCAAATTTTGCTCTGATGCCTGTACTGAAAGGAACATTCGTGACCAAATCATCGAAGGTGCTAGTGATGGCAATACAATAAAAGATTTATTACAAGAGAACAACCTCACCCTAGCCAAGACGATAAGTATGTGCCGTAGTCGTGGGGCTGCAAAGAAACATTGCTCAGACATATACGTGCCGGACATGGGGATGGTGGCAGCTTTACACCAACATAGCCAACCACCAACACAGATGTGCTGAGGATGTGGATCTAATATGCACAAAGGTGGACACCGATAGTGCCCTGCCTACAACCAAGTGTGCATGTCCTGCCATAAGGTTGGCGACTTCGTCAAAGTGTGTCGGATCAGGGGCATTCGACAGCACCCTGGCAACACTTTACAGCCACCACAATCACAGGCATTACCATCTCACCAGTACCATGGCACCACACAGGAGCTGGCTGTCCCTCAACTCCAACCAGGTGCAAATGCCATCCGACTGCAGTCTCAGCATCATAGCCAGGCTAACCACTTGCAGCTATACAAAGTGGATGACACTGCCACAGAGCCAGCACCGAGCGTTACTGTCTGTGTTTCATCACCTGCTGGTTCCCACTACATTGATGTACTCCCAGATTCAGGAGCAGACATTTCAGCTGCAGGGCAGGAGATGCTTCAAGCACTAGGCGATCACATCGACAACATACTTCTATCAAACATCAGTCCAAGAACGGTGAATGGTTCCAGCATGGTACCACTGGATAAGATACCAATTACTATCCAGCTGGGTGCATTGAAGTACTAAGATGAATTGCACATATATCCTGGAGTAACAGGTGCACTAATTTCATGGAAAACTGCCAAAGGCTTAGGAATACTGCCTCCATACTACCCACAACCAGCAGTCCAGCTACTGCAAGGAGATCCTCAGAAAATGACAACTGCATGTACGCTGATCCAGCAAACTAAGAACCAGTCAGTGGCCCAAACCCTAGTGGCTCAATACCCAGCAGTGTTTGATGGCCAAATCCACGTGATGGAGGGAGAGAAGTTCCATATTACCCTGATGGAAGATGCTGTGCCATTCTGTGTAAAGATGCCAAGGTCAATCCTATTCCCTACAGGGACAAGTTACAAGCAGAGCTTGATGTATTGCAAGAATAGGGCATCATTGCCCCAGTTACTGAAGTGACAGAGTGGTGCTCCCCTATAGTAGTAACCCCTAAGAAAGGGTCGGATAGGACCCGCATGTGTGTTGACCTTCCTGTCTTAACCAATACGTCAAACAAGAGCAATACCAGTCTCCAACTCCTGCAGAGGCAGTAGCAGACATCTCTTCCAGTGAAGCAAAATACTTCACAGTGATTGGTGCAGCCAAGGGGTACCACCAATGTCCACTTGATGAGGAAAGCCAGTTGTACACCACCTTCATTGCTCCATTTGGGAGGTTTAAGTACTTAAGAGCACCGTATGGGCTATCATCCATAGCAGAACATTACAACTGTCACATGGCAGAGGTATTTGAAGGCCTATCAGCATTTTGCAGATTGGTGGATGATGTGGTAATATTTGATAAGGACAAGGACAGTCATATTACACATGTCAAACAGTTTCTGCAACATTGCCAAGACTACCAAATATTGCTCAACCATGATAAATGCATATTCTTCCAGACAACAATCACTTTTGCAGGCTTCAACTTGTCCACTGAGGGTTACCGCATTGACTCATCAATCACTGATGCCATAACCTCCTTTCCTGTTCCCTCCAGCCGCTCTGACCTTCGCTCTTTCTTTAGCCTTGTTAATCAGCTTTCATCTAGTACAGACATGATTGCTAAACTGCTAGTACCATTGCATCCTCTATTAAGCACAAAAAATGCCTTTTTATGGTCTGCTGAACATGAGCAAGCATTTACTAGGGTGAAAGAGCACCTTACAGAAGTCCCCACATTAGCATACTTCAGTCTAGACAAACCAACAAGACTATGCACAGATGCTAGTAGACATGGGGTAGGCTTCATCTTACAACAGCAGCAGATAGGTACAGAGCAATGGTCCATGGTACAGGCAGGCTCTCGTTTTCTCACACCAGCAGAGTCCAGATATGCCGTCATAGAACTAGAGCTGTTGGCTGTTGCATGGGCAGTCATGAAGTGTAACACGTTTTTACATGGCCTGCAGAATTTCCAAGTCTTCACAGATCATAGCCCATTGGTGCCCATTCTTAACAACCACCGACTAGACGAAATTGATAACCCTAGATTGTAACACCCGAGGACCAGACTGATGGCTTATAATTTCAGTGTAAGGGTAGTACGAATGCAGCACCTGATGCACTGTCACGCTACCCGATCAAGGAACCGACACAAGATGATGCAATCGCAGAATGCGAGGAGGACCATACCCCAATCATTTCCATTTCAGAGATGAGAGTCCGACAGTCAAGCAGTACAGAAGAGAGTGTACGGCTCCAAGGCCTGCGACAGCAGGCAAGGCAGGATGAAGAACACCAGCAGTGGAAAGGCATCATCATGCAGGGGTTTCCAAACCATAGGGGAGACTTACCAGAGTCTTGTAAACATTACTGGCAGTTGCGGCATCACCTCACTGTTGATGATGACTTAATTGTATATGATTGTCACCTGTTGATCCCTTCTCAGATGCATTGAGGAATCCTCAACCAACTGCATGAATCACACCAAGATGTAGTGCACACCAAGCAACGCGCACGGCTCACAGTTTACTGGCCAGGCCTGGATAATGATATAGACAACATAGTCTCACAATGTACACAATGTCAAGTTCATAGGCCATCAAACACCAGAAAGCCAATGATTGCAAAGCCACTTCCACCTCGTCCTAACAAAGAATTGGCAGCTGATTTCTGTTATCATGGAGGCCAATGTTACCTTGTTATTGTGGACTGCTACACAGATTGACCAACCGTAGTTCCCATGGGTAAATCGGCAAACACCACCAATTTGATCACTGTACTCAGAGAGTTATTTGCAAGTACAGCAGCCCCGGATACATCTTGGTCAGATGGAGGACCACAATTCTCTTCCAATCAGTTTCATTAATTGCTACACAATGGAAGTTCTAACACCAGATGTCATCCCCACACTACCCACAAAGTAATCGCAAAGCAGAAGCCACCATTAAATCCATGAAGAAAATCATCCGTACAGCTTGGAACGGTAGATATTTAGATGGTGACAAGCTTTACAGAGCTTTGCTATAGTTTAGAAATACACCTTCAGTGAAAGACAGGCTGTCACCTGCACACAAGTAGTTCGGACACCCAATACAGGACACTCTCCCTGCCCACACCAGTTCATTCACTCCTATAACACAATTACAACAAAATCAGGCTAGGGTCAAGGCAGAAAAAGTCCAGCAACAGGCCACAAATTATTACAACCGCAATACTTGCCCACTACCAGACATACAGTTACAGTCCCAAGTAGCTCTGCAAAATCCCAGAACAAAATTATGGGACACTTATGGAGAAGTCATTGCAATTGGACCATATCGCCAGTACACGATTAAGACATCATCAGGAAAGATCCTCATCAGAAATCGAAGATTCATCCGACGCAGAGTACCATTGTCGTTACTACCACAACCAGCACCACTCATTCAATATCAAGAACAACAATCTTCATCAATGGAGTTATCATTGCCACGACATTCTAGCAGAGTCAGCAGGAGGCCACAGAGACTTATTGAGGACCCCACCTGGCAGGGCCCATATTAAGCTTTTTCACATCTTGTGAAAAGCTTGGTGGGGAGGTGTAGGAAATAGTTGACAATAGACATATGGAACAGTACTATGTAGTTAATTAGGCTATATGATTTAGGCCAATAATGTATGAATGTTGTAGTGCATTATTCTATTGGATCGCATGATGTTAATTATCAACCTAGTTATCACACAGGTATCATTTTTGAGGAGGTCTGTTGTACCTATGCAGCCCTGTACATAACTTGAATAGTGTGGAGTAGGGCTACGTATGGACATAAGTGCACTACAGTTGGATTTGACAAGATGGTACAACATTCACATGTTTATGGCACATGGTGATCTCATTTTAAGTCCACCTGTCTAGTGTGGACCATTTTTGGATTTACTAGAAAGGATTGATGCTTTGGAGCTGTACATTACTATTCAATTAAAGAAGTATAAATTAACTGCAGCACATAGATGGTCTTTCAATACAGAGGTCATTAATACAGGTTAGACTCTACTTAGATATCTTCACTCCGTAAGACAAACTTGGCATGGCTTTGTTGCGAGTGGTTATTGGAGTATACACCCCCATACAGCAATAATAGACAAAGTAATAGTTGTAACACAGGCATGAAGGCTTTGCCTGGTTGCGGCCCGAGGGCAGAGGGCATACATATCATACAAAGCCCAAATGCCCTGTGTTACAACTAATATGTAGCACTTATCAGGCTGATAGCCTGTACAAGGAGATCAATCACCCAAGGCAATATGAGCAAGGCAATACAAGTACAGCCACTGGCTGTATTATATATGCATACCTAAAATTTTTGATTACAGGTCAGCAGCTAGTACGTTCTGGTTACGTTCAGTTATGATGAACGGACATATCTTAGAGATATAATGAAGGATTTTGGTAAGGCGAGTTTAATGTTTTGTTTAATTAATGTTATTGAATCATTTATGGAAAAGTACGGAGTTCACTGAAGGCCTAGATAGGTAAACTTGCTTGTAGAGTAGTTCCTCCGTGCAGAGTGGCAGCTTCATGATGGGGGCATGACCGTATTTGAAAACATGTGGAAATGATTGGTGAATAAACTATAACACTAGTTCTCACCTTAGCCCAATGTTTTTCAATCATAGGATGGCGAGGATAACAAAACGCTCTGCATCTGAGTGGTTTTCATGGCAAAATCCAAGTTGTGCATCCTAATCATGTGAGTATTAATCAATCCCCACAATCAATTTTGGCCTTGATGTCTATATAACCACTGCTCAGATGTACCTCGCTGCATTTCATATGTAGCCCGGTTAGCTAGGCTACATACGAAATGGAGCCCGGGTGGCTCCTTTGATCTGAAGTGTGAAAGTATTACATAATTCATTATATCTCTTGAGCCCATTGTGGTCCCACCACAAAAAATTTATACCATGACCCAGTAATTATTCAATAAAAAGTTTGAAGAATTTCAAGCAGCCTTTTTTGAAATAAACTTTTCAATAAAGTACTTTTGAAACATAATTAAGCAGATATCCCATAATTTAGGGATCCCTGGAAGGATCAATCAACAGTCTTTATCAGTGAAAATTGTGTTTAAAAATATTTACACAGTCCAAAGTTTACAGTCGATTTTGCAACTAGAGATGGACTAATTTTTGTGGTCATAAATCAGAAACTATGGGGTGAATGGAGCTAAAAATTTGCATGATTGATAAGCATCATAGGTACTACAAACATACCAAGTTTCATCAAAATCTGAGAGGTGACCCTAAATTACTTGTTGATTTGACATGGAATAACCCATTATAGTTAACCATCATGATATTGATCTAATGTACTTTAGGAGATTAGATGCTAGTAAGTGGAGAAACTATACATGATTGTATGTGTAGGTATATCTACATCATAATACACAACAGCTACTTATGTAGATACAGTATGCACACTTAATATTACTACTGGCTCAGACATACACACATATACGTGGCCAATTTTGGAAAACCATACTTTCTGGCACATTGGTCAATTTTCTCTTTTGTAGCTAAAATGAGGCACTGGGTGTTTGTCAACCTTGTGCCAAAATTTCAGCTTGATATCTTGAAGGGTTCCAGAGATATGGTCAATTTACTGTCTAATACATTACAAAATAATTTTTCATATTATTGCATCGAACTCTGTGAGTGATTAAGCATGACAAATTGTGACAAATCACTTTGTTTACAAATAATTCCATTCCTACTGTCTAAAAATATTATAAATCGATAGTTGAATTAAGTATTCCTGGTCTTTTTCTTTAGTTAAATGCCATGTATCATTGTCTAAGACTTAGTTTTAACCATTCTAGCACTTGAACAAATCACCCCATTTGCAAGTTGATTGGTGTCCCACGCACAGTGAAATCACTACATGGTCTGATAAAATCATCCATATCTCCTAGCAGAAAGAAGCTTTGGGTGTGAAATTTCACAGTTGCTTTATCCAGGAGTCTACCAGGTGGTCAGGATGTTTTCTCCTTGTTATTATCATGTAACTATAGCGTAAATCGGATGGCTGCAGGTTCGAGGCTACCTAGGTCCAGTCATGGATTTTTTCTCCTTTCTCCAACTTTTCAAACATACCTTATGTAGCTAAAGTCTTTGAGCAGGCTGTAGGACCAGGTGTCCTACAGACCTTCAGCACTTGTGCTGTAAAGCATTAATAAATAAAATAAATAAAAATAAAAATCCAAATGTGTAAAAAAATTAATTAAAAAGAATTGCTCAATTGAGTTTTCCTGCAAATTTTGCATGTGCCCAAAAGGATGGTTTTCCAAAATTGGGTCACATATATTGTATGACTGGGTCTACGAAAACTGGTCTTATCACCCACGACAGCAGAATTTTTTTTAACCATGAACACAAAACTACTTGAAAACATTATCAAATTTCTCTGTCAAAATCAGCTGGACTTGAGTCACATGCTTTTGTTGGCTGCTTTTCAAAAGCTCGCACTCAAGTAGTCTAGAGTCCTGATGAAGCTCTGGACAACCTTGGAATGGTTGTATGTGGCTGTAGAGCTCCATACCTGTGCTGTAAATTTCCTTTCATTTTAGCCAGTTTCAAACCCTAGATGGCACATAACTGGGTCCCTATGTGTTCCTCTTACATTTTGTAAACAATTTCTCGCCGTCTATCATCCACTGCCCATTTTGGAGTTAGCCTAATACAGTCAACCTCAAATTTTAAAAAAACTGTCTAACTGGCAGAAAACTTAGCTGTTATCTACTTGCACAGTGGATGCTCTTGAAGGTAAGGAATTGGTCTAAAATGTGTGAAAATCTGATACAGTAACAGGTAGCTCTGATCAATAGCAAGCTATAACACTCTAATTTATTATGTAAAACAGGCATTTCTCAATGCTTGTAAATAGGCGATAAGACCAGCTTTCGAAGAGCCAGTCACATATGCGTATTAAGTAATGCATCATTTTCACACCTCACTTCAAAGGAAAGAACAAGTATACAAATGTCATATGGCAATGCTATCTGTGTTCATTAATGAGAAATAGAGGTAGTATACTAAAAAACTGCATCCTGCTTAGGAGGGAGTATGTTTTTGATATACTACATTTTCAGGCATTTCCCAGAATCATCAGATTCTTTTGATGAAACTGTAGTCCATGTTTTACGTGGCACCTAATGGATTTAGATAGACACTAATGTGTGCCAACATATTTGTTTATTCACAGCTATTACAGTAAGTTATTATAACCTTGCGTTTCGGTTGTCTCTGCTTCATTGTGCACTGCTTTCTGCATGTTAGCATCATCACACTTACGCTCTGCCTCAATAAGACCTTGTGGTTTTTCTTGTGTTACTGTAGGTTACCCACAATTTAAATTTCACAATGGCACAAAAAAATGCACTTGGAAAAGCGTACTTACAGTTTCCCACACTTGAGATGAGTCACCCAAGTGGAAAATACCAGTTGTAACATGGACCTTTGTGATTTTCCTGATATACTCAGGCCTGCAGCCCTTGTGCTTGTGCGTATTTATCAGGCAAATCACTTGTGCCACTAATGCTCAAGCGATAGTCTCCAGGATTCAAGATACAATATATACATAATGACATACACCTGAAGGATAAATTTCAATATGGTTTCAAAGTTGCATCTGTCTCCTATATAAGTAAATAAATAGCCTATTGCTCACATTGTTTATGTTGTTTACTACAGTATTTAAATCTTCAAAACACCAGGATTTTAAAGTTATAAAACCAAAAAAGGGTGACTAATGATATCAATGCTAAATGTATGTATTACATTGCAGCCAACTCCTTTGTGTTTACAATGTTATTAACCCAAGTGTTTTTTGTGAAGGCCACACTGTTCATAACAACTAGGCGGTTTAGGCATGGATTGTACTTTACCTCATAACATGTAATAATATCATTCAAAATTCTATAACATAGAAAAATATGTTTAAACATGTTTTCTATGATTTACCTAATAAAATATATTTTACATGACTGCTCTACTACAGTATATCTCAATCTTTCGCAGCATACAGCAAAACAATTGTCAGCCAACAAAGCCAATACATACAATATAGTTTACCCACATGCACAGTTGAGAACTTTGGCCAGTAGTTATAGCTAGATGTTTTCGTGTATCGTGTAATTTTTTTTGTAAATTGTTACATGCGAAAATTTATTTACTATGAAACAAAGCAAAGTAACACCACTACCATTCACATACGTACGTACATACCTTTGTTAGATTCTGTACTAGTGCAAACAGTGCCATTATCTTTTGCGATTGGTCTTCTTTCATAATATTGTGCACAATATGTAGGATTAGAATCAACACAGCAAACTTTGTATGGAAAATAATCTGATGATTGGTGCTGTAAGTAATGTGTTCCTGGAAAGTAATAATCAGCTGATCCTGCTGGTCCATTGGTAGTAATATATTTTCCTTCAGTATCATAACAACATTGTTGGCCAAAATTACTACATATAAAAACAAAAGTTTGTATATGTGACCAGATCTGCGAAAACCCGACATAATGGCACAAGCCCAAATTTTCAGTATAAGCCATTGATTGCAATAGGTCAAATATTTGCGTAATCCAAAAAAAAATCATAAAGTTTTAATGCTTTGTTCTTTGTAAAGAAACAGTCCAATGATTAAAACCTGGATATCTTATTCACCTACTCAAGAGGAGTTCAAAGATATTATTTTTTGTTTCATTGCAGTAGACTAAATGATATGTAAGTTATGGGCATTTGTTTAAATCACATCGAAACAATCATACGTAATTGGTTTTTCTTCACTGATTTCGTCTCTGTATGTAGTGAAGAATGGTAATAGAAGAAACAACTTACTCAGTAATTACCTTCCCTATTTATGGTGAGAGCAATGGTGCAAGTTGCAGCTCTGTACTGCATTGTGTGCCAGCGCATGTAATTTATTTTCCCAATACTTGCTGTACAAATCGATCTTTCTGTTGTCGCTACTTAGTAGGACTGTAACTCCAAAAGTTGTTGGCATACAAGGCTAAAACTTGGCCAGTGCATACACTTGGCTAAGTAGATTATAAATATTCAATAATAAAGAATTTGAAAAATACACCATTATGTCGGGTTTTCGCAGATCTGGTCACATATTAGTACAACAAATGAACTACTTAATACTCTAACAACCGTCCTAATTTTATTTTGTAATGCACTGTTTTGTACTAGATTTTAAAATTTGAGAAGATTAGGTTTGGTATGATAGAATGAAAATGTACGTACCAAAAATTTATGGCTTATGGCCAGATGAACAACACTGCAATCACACCTATATACCTTTATTACATAATATGCTCTGATCTTTGGAAGATAACGAGGTTTTTAAAATCCATGTTAGGGACTTGCTAGTAGAGAGACTTCAAGCATTACAAACCTCATTTTGATCATTGCTCATCCAAGGCTAACAGTAGTCAACCAAGCCACACAAGTTCAACCACTCCATTTATTTTATAAGCATGGGTAAAAGAATTTGATTATGGGAAATAGATTATATAGAGTCCTATGTTGTAGCTACATCTGTTATGATGAATGGACAAGTCCAAAGATATCTTTTTTAAAACATCACATGATATGAGTTGCATATTCATACTTTTGGCGAAGTCATTTCATCAACCTTTTTACTAATCTTAGTGAAAATGCTGTAGTACCATGGCATTCCTTTCTTGGATAATGGTACCTTTTAAGGCCAGTAACATCACTTTATTGAGTGTTTTCTTGTGGTGTTCCCTATTTAGAATTGGCAGTGAAACATGAATGTCTAAACGTTCAGACTGACTGGGTGGAGACACCCACCCCCCAAGAAAAAAGCCTAAGGAGCCTCTGAATCTCCAGCTTCTGCAGCTAATCCCAATGAGAACAAGCTCTATAATTTACCTGGTGGGAAATTCCCTCACTGCGACGAGGATTGTACTGCTGAAAGTAAAGCAATACAGTGTGATCTGTGTCACTGCTGGGTACACAATGAGTGCGAAGGAATCTCAAGTGAGTTATATGAAAACGAATGCTGTGTTCTCACAGGTCACCGACGTATTGTATTACTGTGAATTTAACTACTGTAACAGTAGTATCAAGCAATTAGTTTCAGATTTGAAATTGTCACAAAGTGAATTTCCTCCAGTTGAGGAAATTAACAAATCAGTTCAGTCACTTTCATCTACATATGATTCTCTAATACAGTCAGTCAGTCAGTGATTTGTCCTTGAAGATTGAAAGTCTCCTCTCCAGGAACAGTAATCTACAGATGGAGATCAATTATCCACACTCAAACTAACAGCCACTCTTCTACAACAACCTCTGCTACAACTACAATGAATATCTTGGACAAGTTGGCTGACAGAGAACAGAGCAGTAGAAACTTAATTGTTTATAATTTAAGCGAGTCATCTGACACTTATACTGCATTTACACTTGCCTTATGTCGTGCACTGACTTAGTTTGGCATAACTTGTCTCAGTTTTCACTACAGTATAAATGCCCACAGAACTGAGCCGAGCCAAACTGGGCCAGCCCATATAAAACTGCCATGCCAGCACGACTTGGTTCGGTTACCTATATTCAATGTGTCCACTAGATATTACAAGTACACAGAAAAATTTGGAATTTTCAACTAGAGTAGGGACCATAGCACATTGATAAAAAGTACTCAAACAAGTTGGAGTAGTGCACAATATTAAATGACAGTAAAATAATAAGAATGTGTTATATCCCTACTGTGCTCATGATACCATAATGGAAATACACAGTAGGGATATAACACTTCTTATTGTTTTGCTATGATTTAATATCATGCACTACTCCAACTTGTTTCAGTACTTTTTATCAATGTGCTATGGTCCCTACTCTAGTTGAAAAGTCCAAAATTTTCTGTGTACTTGTTTGTTAACTTTTGTAAATAATTATTATGGCCTGGTGAACCCACACATCTGAAATGGCACCGTGTGGCCAAATTATTATCTGAAAAGTGAAGTATCCATTACGCTTCATTGTCAGCTTTGTTCAACCAGTTACGCAGCATTTTGAATCAAGAACTGGTCGAAAAGCACCTCTGCAATCCACGCAAACTGAAAGAAATGGTGCCGCACGCCCCAGTTATATCAATTATTATCTGAAAAGTAAAGTATCCATTATGCTTCGTTGTCGGCTATGTTCAATCTGTTACACAGCAGTATGAATCAAGAACTGTTTGAAAATACCTCTGCTATCACAATAGCCACTATGACAAATACAGACAATTTCCGTTATAAAGGGAAGCCATCACGTACTATTGTCAAATCGACACTTTCGCTGTCAGCAAAGATGAATGGGACACAAAGGAGGACACTGGTAAGTCCATGAAGAATGCATGTGGTATGCCAAAAGGCACCCGTCGGGCCGAAACGACGTCAAACAGTGAAAAAATCAAACCCATAGCCATAGCCATTATCGAGTTACGCTTGTCTGAAGGCACCAGTCAGCCAGTTACTTACTTACTTACTCAGTCAGTAGAAAATTCTGTTAAATAAATTATTTTTAAAATTCTGTGGCAACTTGTTGAAAGCATTTTAGGTCAATCTGAAAGCTTGTTTGTGCTTAGTTCTACCTAACCAATACTGCCTCATCGTCGTCAGGGGAAACTGAGGCTGTTTTTCGGGTGATATTATTTCGTGGGTCACACCTACTCCTTTGTGGTCCCTACTATACAGTCACTATCGTACTGTATGATATCAAAATAAAGCTTAAATGGATAAAAGAAACACTATATCGAATGGAACAATTCAACACTTCATAGCAGGAAGAGCACACAATTACTTACGGGTATCGACTACTTCGTAATAAGGGTATTAACGGCTGGTATAAGTTATTAACCATCCCTAGAGCACAACCGTGCTACTGCCTTACTTCTCAACCACCCGTTAACAGAGCCCTACTTTATGCCATTTTCCAGGCTAGCATACTTCATTATAGTGGTCTAAACACAAGCCCATAAACAGGATGTCGCAGTTTCATAAACCAAGCAAAACCATGCTAAGTATAAACCTGACACACCAAAGATTAAAGAACTACTCAACGCCATTTTTGGTCATGATGTTAATGTATCTAGTCAGTCACCTTCGTCACAAAAATGAGTCCAAATCAAGACCACTACTCATTAGTTTTGATGATGTGGTTGCCAGAGGCACATTCCTGTCTCATCCTGGAAAGCTCTGTAACTTTGACCAATATAAAAATGTGTATCTGGCTCCAGATAGAACAAAAATGGATCAAGAAAAACATCAAAAGCTAGTAAGTGAATTAAGGCACAGAAGATCAAACAGTGAACAGAATCTAGCAATCCATAATTGTGTTATTGTTTCTGTGACTTGCCATCCTCAACCCTCTGTTTCCAACAACTCCAGTTTGGAAAAAGGCATACATTGTATCCAATTTCAAGAAGGGCAACCATGATTCTCCTAGTAACTACAGGCCTGTATCCTTAACTTGTATATGTTCCTTGAACACATAATATATTCACACATATTCACCCATCTATCTTGCCATAGAATTTTATGTGATCAACAACACGGATTTCAACAATCAAGATCATGTGAGTACCAGCTCATACTAACTGTTAATGACTTTGCTGAAACACTTAATAAATAGGGGTGAAACGAATATTAAACTTTAGGTATTCTAATATTCTTCAAATTAACAAACGAATTAACGAATTATTCTTTAAGAATTTTCTGTATAATTAGGTGCTTGAAAGGGACAAAATCACTTTGATTACTACTAAAACCTTAAATGTTAAAAAAGAAAAGTCCTTTACATGTATTATCAAGATGAAAAATTACATTTTACAATGACAGTTTTCAGTTGTCAAAATGTTTTCAAGGTTAAATGTGTACATTATCCGATTAACGAATATTTAACGAATAACGAATATTTCTTAACGAACGAATAACGAATATTCGTACTATTCGTTTCAGCCTTATTAATAAAGGAGATCAGTCTGATGTGGTAGTTTTGGATTTTTCCAAAGCATTCGATAGAGTAACCCATTACTACCTATTTCATAAGCTTCATCACTATGGTATCCGTGGAGATACAATATTAGATTGGATAAAGAACTTCATTTTGAATAGATCTCAATAGGTAATAACTGACGGTTAGCTAAGTGACGTATCTAGAACTTCTTCTGGTGTTCCTCAGTGGACAGTCCTTGCCCCCTACTATTTCTCTACTTTATCAACAACCAGCCTAACAGAATAACATCAAAACATAAATTATACATTGATGACATACTGCTGTATACTACTATCCACTCTCAAGATGACTGCCACAGACTACAGCAAGACCTTAAAACTCTAGAGCAGTGGGCACTAGACTGGAAAATATCATTCAATCTACAAAAATGTGAGTTTCTCAGAATCACCAACAAAATTAAAATCGCCCAATATTAACTCAATACACTTTGAAAAGCCAGGTTATAAATGATGTAACTCATACTCCTTGTTCCTAACACTGACATCTACCATACCAGAGGCCACAGTAAAAGATTTATGTAATAATTAATCTAATCCAAAACAGCCAAGCTGTAAAAAAAGCGTGCAGCCCTCAAGAAAGGCTATGGTGAAAAAAGATGTGAAATCCAAGGTGGCGGCCAACAAATGGCTGTGATGGTAGGTTAATGGTAAAAATTTTAATAACGACAATTCAGGTGAATTTTTGTGCCAATTTGAGGGCCGCACGCTTCTTTTACAGCTTGGCTGTTTTGGATTAGATTTCATTTCTTTTTGCATTTGTATACCCCAAAGCCGGCCTATGGCTGGCTTTGGGACTTCTTTAACCTATCTTTTTTTCTTTTCGACAGGAAGAAGAAAAGATGAAGTAGATCTGCTTTAAATATTTTATCAGTAAATGTACAAATTATATATATATATATCAAGACACACGGTAGTGTGTCGTGCGGCCCAAGAAGCCGGCGCGTAACACCCGTGAGTATATTGACAGGAAGAAAGAAAACGCAATTTTCGCACCTCCGTAGCTCTGTGCATCCTTGATGAAACAAGACGATTTTTTGCTGTGGACATTCCCTCCAACTGAAGCACTCCACATTCCAAATTTGAGCGAAATCGCTTCGCGCGTTCCCGAGATATGCGACTTCAAAAATTGGCTCAGTTTCTTCGTTTTTTTCCTTCTTCTTCTTATTTTTCTTTTTCTTGTCGCACACTTACAAAAACTGCTATAAAACGCGAACGCCATATCCGATTGCCTTGAAATTTGGCACACAGAAGGGGGGTATAAAGGCGCATCTCGGTACCAACTTTGGCTGGAATACGATAAACAGGCAAAGAGTTATGAGCGATTATTCACGAAAAATAACACCAATATGTTGTCACGCCTACAGGGTAAACCGCGTATGGGAAGAAGCTGAAAATCGGTGGGTGAATAGGTTAACTATTAAACCTCAAACCTTGTGTGGTTTGAAAGAAATCGAGCTAAAAAACAGGAAGATACAACGAAAAAACCAACAGTGTGTAACAATTACGCAATCGAGATTGGCTAATAAAAAAACGACTACTTGCCACGCCTACCAGATAAACCGCTTGGGGTAATGCTTTGAAAATCGTTGTACAGATGGAGTAATCATCTTAGAAAGGCTCATCAATGGTGTAGAAGAATCAGACTTAAAGCCACGGAGTTATAACACGAAATCCAACTTGGTGCAGCAAGTGCGAGATCGAGATACTCTAATAGAGCAGTCATCCTAATAGAGCAGTCACCCTGAAAAGAATTCAAGAGATCAGCTAGAAACAAGAAACCTGTATAGAGATCAGCTACACACAAGTCACCCTGTAGAGAGATCAGCTAGAAGAAGTTACCTTGTAGGGAGTTCATGCAACTATGGAAAGGGATAGTTCAGCTAGAAAAAATCACCTTGTAGAATTCAGCTACAAAGAAACCACCATGTAGAGAGTTCAGCTACAAACAAATCGCCCTGTGGAGAGATCAATAGAAGAAGTTACCTTGCAGAGAGTTCAGCTACAAAGAAACCATCATGTAGAGAGTTCAGCTACAAACAAATCTCCCTGTAGAGAGATCAGCTAGAAGAAGTTACCTTGTAGAGAGTTCAGCTTCAAACAAATCACCCTGTAGAAAGATCAGCTAGAAGAGGTCACCTTGTAGAGAGTTCAGTTACAAAGAAACCACCATGTAGAGAGCTCAGCTACAAATTAGTGACTTTGTAGAGACATCAGCTAGAAGAAGTTACCTTGTAGAGAGTTCAGCTACAAAGAAACCATTCTTTAAAGAGCTCAGCTGCAAACAAATCACCTGTACAGAATTCAGCTACAAATAAATCACCCTGTAGAAAGATGAGCTAGAAAAAGTTACCTTGTAGAGAGTTCAGTTACAAAGAAACCACCATGTAGAGAATTCAGCAACAAACTAGTAACCCTGTAAAGACATCAGCTAGAAGAAGTTACCTTGAGAGAGTTCAGCTACAAAGAAACCATTATTTAAAGAGCTCAGCTGCAAACAAATCACCTGTACAGAATTCAGCTACAAATAAATCACCCTGTAGAAAGATGAGCTAGAAAAAGTTACCTTGTAGAGAGTTCAGTTACAAAGAAACCACCATATAGAGAATTCAGCTACAAACTAGTGACCCTGTAAAGACATCAGCTAGAAGAAGTTACCTTGAGAGAGTTCAGCTACAAAGAAACCATTATTTAAAGAGCTCAGCTGCAAACAAATCACCTATACAGAATTCAACTACAAAAAAATCACCATGTAGAGAGATCAGCTAGAAGAAGTTTACTTGTAGAGAGTTCAGCTACAAAGAAACCATCATTTAGAGAGTTCAGCTTCAAACAAATCACCTGTAGAGAGTTCAGCTACAAACAAATCTCCCTGTAGAGAGATCAGCTAGAAGAAGTTACCTTGTAGAGAGTTCAGCTACAAACAAATCACCCTGTAGAAAGATCAGCTAGAAGAAGTCACCTTGTAGAAAGTTCAGTTACAAAGAAACCACCATGTAGAGAGTTCAGCTACAAACTAGTCACCTTGTAGAGACATCAGCTAGAAGAAGTTACCTTGTAGAGAGTTCAGCTACAAAGAAACCATTTTGTAAAGAGCTCAGCTGCAAACAAATCACCTGTACAGAATTCAGCTACAAACAAATCACCCTGTAGAGAGGTCAGCTAGAAGAAATTACCTTGTACATAGTTCAGCTACAAAGAAACCACCAAGTAGAGAGTTCAGCTGCAAAGAAATCACCCTGAATAAAATTTCTGCCACAAACAAATTGCCCTGTAGAAAGATCAGTTAGAAGAAGTTACCTTGTAGAGAGTTCAGCTACAAAGAAACCATTCTGTAAACAGCTCAGCTGCAAACAATTCACCTGTACAGAATTCAACTACAAACAAATCACTCTGTAGAGAGATCAGCTAGAAGAAATTACTTTGTAGAGAGTTCAGCTACAAAGAAACCACCATGTAGAGAGTTCAGCTGCATAGAAATCACCCTGTATAAAATTCTGCCACAAGCAAATTGCCCTGTAGAAAGATCAGTTAGAAGAAGTTACCTTGTAGATAGTTCAGCTACAAACAGATCTCCCTGTAGAGAGATCAGCTAGAAGAAATTACCTTGTAGAGAGTTCAGCTACAAAGAAACCACCATGTAGAAACTTCAGCTGCAAAGAAATCACCCTGTAGAAAATTCTGCCAGAAACAAATTGCCCTGTAGAAAGATCAGTTATAAGAAGTTACCTTTTAGAGAGTTCAGCTACAGAGAAACCATTCTGTAAAGAGCTCAGCTGCAAACAAATCACCTATACAGAATTCAGCTACGAACAAATCATCCTGTAGAGAGATCAGCTAGAAGACGTTACCTTGTAGATAGCTCAGCTACAAACAAATCTCCCTGTAGAGAGATCAGCTAGAAGAAATTACCTTGTAGAGAGTTCAGCTACAAAGAAACCATCATTTAGAAAGTTCAGCTTCAAACAAATCACCTGTAGAGAGTTCAGCTACAAGCAAATCTCCCTGTAGAGAGATCAGCTAGAAGAAGTTACCTTGTAGATAGTTCAGCTACAAACAAATCTCTCTGTAGAGAGATCAGCTAGAAGACATTACCTTGTAGAGAGTTCAGCTACAAAGAAACCATCATTTAGAAAGTTCAGCTTCAAACAAATCACCTGTAGAGAGTTCAGCTACAAGTAAATCTCCCTGTAGAGAGATCAGCTAGAAGAAGTTACCTTGTAGATAGTTCAGCTACAAACAAATCTCCCTGTAGAGAGATCAGCTAGAAGACATTACCTTGTAGAGAGTTCAGCTACAAACAAACCATCATTTAGAAAGTTCAGCTTCAAACAAATCTCCCTGTAGAGAGATCAGATAGAAGAAGTTACCTTGTAGAGAGTAAAGCTACAAACAAATCATCCTATTGAAAGATCAGATAGAAGAAGTCACCTTGTAGAAAGTTCAGTTACAAAGAAACCACCATGTAGAGAGTTCAGCTACAAACTAGCCACCTTGTAGAGACATCAGCTAGAAAAGTTACCTTGTAGAGAGTTCAGCTACAAACAAATCTCCCTGTAGAGAGATCAGCTAGAAGAAATTAAATTGTAGAGAGTTCAGCTACAAAGAAACCATTCTGTAAAGAGCTCAGCTGCAAACAAATCACCTGTACAGAATTCAGCTTCAAACAAATCACCCAGTACAGAGATCAGCTAGAAGATATTACCTTGTAGATAGTTCAGCTACAAACAAATCACCCTGTAGAAAGATCAGTTTGAAGAAGTTACCTTTTAGAGAGTTCAGCTACAAAGAAACCATTCTGTAAAGAGCACAGCTGCAAACAAATCACCTGTACAGAATTCAGCTACAAACAAATCACCTGTAGAGAGTTCAGCTACAAACAAATCACCCAGTACAGAGATCAGCTAGAAGATATTACCTTGTAGATAGTTCAGCTACAAACAAATCACCCTGTAGAAAGATCAGTTTGAAGAAGTTACCTTTTAGAGAGTTCAGCTACAAAGAAACCATTCTGTAAAGAGCACAGCTGCAAACAAATCACCTGTACAGAATTCAGCTACAAACAAATCACCTGTAGAGAGTTCAGTTACAAACAAATCTCCCTGTAGAGAGGTCAGCTAGAAGAAGTTACCTTGTAGAGAGTGAAGCTACAAACAAATCACCCTATTGAAAGATCAGCTAGAAGAAGTCACCTTGTAGAAAGTTCAGTTACAAAGAAACCACCATGTAGAGAGTTCAGCTACAAACTAGCCACCTTGTAGAGACATCAGCTAGAAAAGTTACCTTGTAGAGAGTTCAGCTACAAAGAAACCATTCTGTAAAGAGCTCAGCTGCAAACAAATGACCTGTACAGAATTCAGCTACAAACAAATCACCCTGTAGAGAGATCAGCTAGAAGAAATTACCTTGCAGATAGTTCAGCTACAAACAAATCACCCTGTAGAAAGATCAGTTAGAAGAAGTTACTTTGTAGAGAGTTCAGCTACAAAGAAACCATTTTGTAAAGAGCTCAACTGCAAACAAATCACCTGTGCAGAATTCAGCTATGAACAAATCACCCTGTAGAGAGATCAGCTAGAAGAAGTTACCTTGTAGAGAGTTCAGCTACAAACAAATCTCCCTGTAAAGAGATCAGCTACCTTGTAGAGAGTTCAGCTACAAAGAAACCATCATGTAGAGAGTTCAGCTGCAAAGAAATCACCACTGCCCAAATTTCAAGGCAATAGCTCTTTCCAATCTGAAGTTATCAATTGTCAAAGTTGGCAAATTGGATGTGTGGAAGGCCCCTTTTCGCAAATCCGGTCACATATGTATTATATATATAATTGTACATCTACTGATAAAATATTTAAAGTACGTACATCTACTTCATGTTTTCTTCTTCCTGTAGTAAAGAAAAAAAACATAGGTTTAAAAAGTCCCAAAGCTGGCCATAGGCTGGCTTTGGGGTATACAAATACAAAAAGAAATGAAATCTAATCCAAAACAGCCAAGCTGTAAAAAAAGTGTGCGGCCCTCAGAAAGGCTATGGTGAAAAAAGATGTGAAATCCAAGGTGGCGGCCAAGAAATGGCTGTGATGGTAGGTTAATGGTAAAAATTTTAATAACGACAATTCAGGTGAATTTTTGTGCTGCTTCACAAAATTTACCTGAATTGTCATTATTAAAATTTTTACCATTAACCTACCATCACAGCCATTTCTTGGCCGCCACCTTGGATTTCACATCTTTTTTCACCATAGCCTTTCTGAGGGCCGCACACTTTTTTTACAGCTTGGCTGTTTTGGATTAGATATATAATACATATATTGATTACAGAAATCTCCATGGTGGTTTCTTTGTAACTGAATACTCTACAAGATGACTTCTTCTAGATGCTCTCTCTACAGGGTGAATTGTTTGTAGTTGAACGATCTACAAGGTAACTTCTTCTAGCTGATCTCTCTACAGGGTGATTTGTTTGTAACTGAATTCTGTACAGGTGATTTATTTGCAGCTGAGCTCTTTACAGAATGGTTTCTTTGTAGCTGAACTCTCTACAAGGTAACTTCTTCTAACTGATCTTTCTACAGGGTGATTTGTTTGTAGCTGAATTATCTACAAGGTAATTTCTTCTAGCTGATCTCTTATTTGTTTGTAGCTGAATTCTGTACAGGTGGTATGTTTGCAGCTGAGCTCTTTACAGAATGGTTTCTTTGTAGCTGAACTCTCTACAAGGTAACTTTTCTAGCTGATATCTCTACAAGGTCACTTTTTCTAGCTGATCTCTCTACAGGGAGATTTGTTTGTAGCTGAACTCTCTACATGATGGTTTCTTTGTAGCTGAACTCTCTACAGGGTAACTTCTTCTAGCTGATCTTTCTACAGGGTGATTTGTTTGTAGCTGAATTCTGTACAGGTGATTTGTTTGCAGCTGAGTTCTTTACAGAATGGTTTCTTTGTAGCTGAACTCTCTACAAGGTAACTTCTTCTAGCTGATGTCTCTACAAGGTCACTAGTTTGTAGCTGAGCTCTCTACATGGTGGTTTCTTTGTAACTGAACTCTCTATACAAGGTGACTTCTTCTAGCTGATCTTTCTACAGGGTGATTTGTTTGTAGCTGAACTCTCTACAACGAACTTCTTCTAGCTGATCTCTCTACAGGGAGATTTGTTTGTAACTGAACTCTCTACAGGTGATTTGTTGGCAGTTGAACTCTCTACATGATGGTTTCTTTGTAACTGAACTCTCTGCAAGGTAACTTCTTCTATTGATCTCTCTATAGGGCTATTTGTTTGTAGCTGAACTCTCTACATGGTGGTTTCTTCTAGCTGAACTATCGCTTCCATAGTTGCATGAACTCCCCACATGCAAGGTAACTTCTTCTAGCTGATCTCCCTACAGGGTGAATTGTTTGTAGCTGATCTCTCTACAGGGTGACTTGTTTGTAGCTGATCTCTATACAGGTTACTTGTTTCTAGCTGATCTCTTGAATTCTCTTCAGGGTGACTGCTCTATTAGGATGACTGCTCTATTAGAGTATCTCAATCTCGCACTTGCTGCACCAAGTTGGATTTCGTGTTATAACTCCGTGGCTTTAAGTCTGATACTTCTACACCATTGAAGAGCCTTTCTAAGATGATTATTCCATCTGTACAGTGATTTTCAAAGCATTACCCCAAGCAGTTTATCTGGTAGGCGTGGCAAGCAGTCGTTTTTTAATAGCTAATCTCGATTGCATAATTGTTACACTCTGTTGGTTTTTTCATTGTATCTTCCTGGTTTTAAGCTCAATTTCTTTCAAACCACAAAAGGTTTGAGGTTCAATAGTTAACCTATTCGCCCACCGATTTTCAGCTTCTTCCCATACGCGGTTTACGCTGTAGGTGTGACAACATATTTGTGTTATTTTTAGTGAATAATCACTCATAACGCTTTGTCTATTTATCGTATTCCAGCAAAAGTTGGTACTGAGATGCGCCTTTATACCCCCCTTCTGTGTGGCAAATTTCAAGGCAATCGGATGTGGCGTTCGCATTTTATAGCAGTTTTTGTAAGTGTGCGAAAAGGGGAAGAAAAATAAAAAATAAGAAAAAACGAAGAAACTAAGCCAATTTGTGAAGTCGCATATCTCAGGAACGCGTGAAGCGATTGTGCTCAAATTTGGAATGTGGAGTGCTGAAGTTGGAGGGAGTGTCCACAGCAAACATCATCTTGTTTCATCAAGGCAACACAAAGCTACGAAAATTGCATTTTCTTTCTTCCTGTCAATATACTTACGGGTGTTGCGCGCCGGCTTCTTGGGCCGCACAACACTCTACCGTGTGTCTTGATAAATAATAAATAATGTTTGAGAAAACTACAAGGCCTAAGGCTTCGCACTCACTGGGAATAGAATCCATGTTGTATGAAGAGACAATCATAAAATGGACGGGTGTTTTCGTGAAGGTGATAGAAACGTACGATTCTATTTAATGCCAATCAAACCAACTAGCACGTGATACCCACTAAATAAACAAACTACTGTTCAGTGCTTGAAAGTGGGTGACAGCAACTATTTCGATTGGAAGACGAGTGGTTGCTACGCCTGCTTAATAAACAACATGATTGGAAGTTGCTACTACAATCGCTGGAGGTCAGTTTGTGTTGGTTAAAACACTTTAATAGTCTTGTTTCTCTAGTCTCACGTAACTAGGCTACCTTCACTCATGTATGGGATGGGAGAAAGCCTCACCTGGCAGGCCATTGTAGGGGTGGGCAGTATACCGGTATTTAGTTGTTGTGCAATATATTTTTAAAACGGATTAACAACATTTATTAATACCGCATACCGATATACAAAGAATACTGGAAATAACCAGTTCTCGAATGGTATTACTCCAGCTGGTGCTAATAAGCCAGTTGCTTGTACGGTATGGCAGAGCTTGTTAATAAAAGTGGAACGAAGAGTGTAGCATGGGATTATTTTGGTTTAGAGAAAGGTGCTGATGGGAGAGTGGTTAACGATGGAAGTGCCGTTTGTCATCTTTGTCGTAAACGCGTGTTGGCTAAACATGGAAACACCTCAAATTTGTTTTCACATTTAAAGAATAATCACTCAACAGTGTACAAAGAGGCTATGGATGCAATGAAAGCTAAGGAGGACTCCACTGAACGACGAGCAAGATGCGTTCCACCGGTTAATCAGCCTACATATCAAGAAGCGATGGTCCGCTCACAGCCATACGATCGGAAGGGAAAGAAATGGAAGGAACTAAGCGATTCTATTACTTATTTCATAACCAAGGACTGCTTACCTGTTAACACCGTCGAAGGTGCTGGCTTTAGGAAAAAGGTTAAAACTTTTGATTCACGCTACGACATTCCAAGTCACAATCATATTTCAAGAATAGCTTTACCAAGCCTTCATGCCACCGTAAAGCAGCAAGTTAAGCAAGGAATTAGCTTGATAAGCCATTTTTCATCAACGACAGATATGTGGTCAAGTATGAGGATGGTACCTTATATCAGCTAAACCATACACTACATCAATGATGAATGGAAACTGTGTAATGAGTGCTTACAGACCCAATATTTACCTGAGAATCACACAGGAGCTAATTTGGCAGAAGCAATAAAAGCAGCATTGGAGACTTGAAGCTTAGATGTTGTTAACCAAATTTGCCTTACAATAGACAATGGTAGCAATATCATTTCTGCTGCAAGGATCGTGGACTGGCTAAGGCTTCCCTGTTTTGGCCACAACTTACACCTTGCTGTCACTAAAGCTGTGTAAGATGACAGTCGATGCAGTCGGGCACTTGGTGTGTGTAGGAAAATAGTCAGTTCTTTTTCAATGAGCTGGAAGAGGAAAAGGGAACTGACAAAAGCCCAAATTAACATGGATATCAAGCAGCATTCCTTAGTTGCAGTAAGTATAGCAAACATTTGAAGTATGTTTCAATGTTTGTACAAATAAAAATGAAATAGTTCTTTTACCTGTAGGACTGCCCTACCAGGTGGGGTTCAATGTCAAAGATGGTATCAAGAATTTTGGAACAGAAGGAACCTATCAGCTGCAACAAAATTTTCCAAATTTTCTATACAGCAGAGTTTTCTGATGACTGACTGCCTTGTAACTCAATAATGGCTAAGAGTTTGATTTTTTCACTGTTTGATGTCACTTCAGCCCCCACTGTTGCCTTTTTCCATACCACAGTAAGTACAATGCATGCATCATGGACTTAATTAAGTTGCCTTTGTGCCCCATTTCTCTTCATTGACAGCTCAATGTGTCGATTCCTGGTAACATGTAGTGGCTTCCCTATCTGTAATCACCCATATTTCCATAAACCCTGTAGCCAGATTAATTGCAGAGGCACTTCTCTCCATTTTTAATGCTGTGTAACAGGCAGAACATCCCTGAAAATGAAGTGTAATGGCCACTTCACTATTCAGTAATTGATTATTGGGGCGCATGCTCAGACGCAAAATTAATTTGATGGCATGAATGTATGCATCATGGAGTTATCTTTCTTTGCATTCAATGTGTTTTTGCTGGCAATGTAAGGTGTTGATTAGCAGTAGTAAATTAATGGTTTCATTTGTAAATGAAAATCATCTGTGCACCATGCCTTAAACAGTAAGCAAATTTGTTGTAACTCATCATTTGCCATGAGTACAAGTACAAGGAATTTTTTAAGCTTCACTTTGGACAATAGAAATAAAAAGTGATGAAACAAGGGAGATCATGCATCTATTTCTGCAGGTATGCCAATGGCAAAATTGAGTTACCAGAGCCATCCAATTTATGGGTGGATATAAATTTGGTACAGATCATTCCAAAATTGGATGACCAGAGCCATCCACTTTTGGATGACTACAATTTGGTACAGATTATTTCAAAATTGGAAGACTAAAACCATCCACTATTGGATGACTATAAATTTGGAACAGATTATTCCAAAAATGGATGACCAGAACCATCATCACTAAATAGGAAATGAGCTATTTCCATCCAAAATTGGAAGAATATATCACAGAGTAAAAAACACATCCAAAAGTGGATTTTAAATAGGTCCACCATATCCTTCCATTTTTGAAGTGGAACATATATGGAAGAAAGACATAGGAAGGAAAGTTATGCCTAACAGTGAACATTTTCCTGTAGATCAGTGAAAAAAATAGTAATAATGAAAAAAATGGCATATCTCAGGCTCTTTTTGCTTTTGACCTCATATTATCCAAAGGTTTCATTTGTTGTTGGGGGAGATTTTAAGGTAGTAATTATGTGAGTGTTCTATCAGGATTATGGAAAAACAACAATATATACTGTAAGTGACCTCTATTATGAACCACTACCATGGGTCATGATATGTGAATGTGCATACATATATAAATACGTAGTCTGCCACTTACATCACATTAAGACTCTTCAAATAGCAAACAGCAGCATTAATATTCTCATGACATTTTCTAGCAAATGATGAACATGTAGGATCAGAGACAAATTCAGGATCAAATATAATGCCCTCCACAGTACATGGACAAGCCTGAAGAGCACTGTGCTTTATAATTTCATTGCTTTCTGCAAACCATAAATTACAGTATTTCAGTAGTGCAGTTTCTCCAGTAAATTGACCAAATAGTTTTTGAGCAAATGACAAAATTGAAGAAGTATACATAATGTTGAGATTCTTCGTGTGCTTGACTAAAACTATGACTGAAATTTCAAAATGAAATATTCTTGGTCTATTAATTCTTTGTAGAAATGTAACATTTCCATTGTCATAATCAGTGTGTACAATGTTAAACACTGGTAGTCCATGGCCACGCTTTTGCCATCCACCCAAAAAAAAAAACCAATTTTCAACTGAAAAGGTTATAGTACAATTTTCTTTAAATTGATCCTTCTTTACTTGTTCAGGGTTCCATCTAGCCATATGAGGCCTGCCATATTCAATTAGAGCAAATTCTAGTTCTCCATCACCATCATATATATGTACATCTGGTGTCTTAAACACAGCTAGAACTAAAACAAAATAAATCAAAATGGATGATCAAGACACGCGGTAGTGTGTCGTGCGGCCCAAGAAATCGGGGCGCCACACCGTGAGTATATTAACAGGAAGAAAGAAAATGCAATTTGCACACCTATGTAGTTCTGTGATCCCTTATCCGATTGGAACCAAATTTGTTAGAGACATGCCGCCCAGTTAGGGGAGTCTACATACCAAATTTGAAGAACATTGCTCCAGCCATTTCCGAGATACGAGCGAACAAAAGTTCGTTTTAATTTCTTCGTTTTTTCTTCTTCATCTTCATTTCGCACACTTCGCAAAATTCGCCATAAAACACGAATGCGTGCTCTGATTGGGCTGAAATTTGGCACACTTAAAGGGCTCATTAAGGCGGATCTCCATACCAACTTTGGTAGGAATCCGATGAACATTCACGGAGTTATGACCGATTATTTGCGTAATTTAAGGTCGAAGGTCTGTCACGTCTACAGGGTAAACCCTTGGAGGAATCAGTTGAAAATTGATATGTAGATGGAGCAACCATCGTAGGAGTGCCTTTTTGTGGTTTGAAAGGAATTGGGATAAAGACCATGCAGATATGACACAAAACCCAACCTGTGTCAAAATTACGCGATTGATTTTTGTGAATAAAAAAAACTTTTAGTTTCGTGTCTACCAGGCAAACCGCTTAGAGCAACGAGCTGAAAATCAGTATATAACTGGAATAATCATCATAGAAAGTCCTTGCAGTAGTACAGAAGAATCAGGTTACAAATCACTGAGTTATGACTCCCTCCGAGTATTTCTTCGTCCTCTGGTGTTGTAAGACCTCAACTATACTGCTGAAACTGAAGAATTACCACGAGAAGAAACCGTAGACACCAGACGAGGAAGAATCTTATAGTCCCAGACATCGGACTATTCCCGCCAAAACGTTTACGCTGTTGTACCGTGGCTAACATCACTAACGGTACCTGTAAAGGTTCGACCATTCTAAACAATCGAACTGTGTGTTTTCTGTCGTTATTTTGCAGTCACCACACGAAATACATGAAATGAGTACTCCTAGTCGACGTACTAGAAAGATCAAACGGAAAAAGCCCATTCACAACACTCCTCCTAACAACAATGTTGTTAAGAAGACTAAGGAAACTCAGGATGACAACCAGATTGAATGTTTAATTTGTGACAACATCATATTAGAGCCTGGAGAAAACACAGATGGTCACGACGCTGTATTCTGCGAAGGGGAATGTCAGGGGTGGATTCATAGACATTGTACCGGCATTACTCGTCCTGTGTTTGAGAAGTTACTAAGTGAGTCCGCTCCATACTTGTGTCCACACTGCACCTTTAGCAAACAATATAATGAAATCAATGCTTTAAAAGAGACCATAAAGACCCTAACTGACAAAATAAGCAAGCTAGAAGGGAACCAGACTAGCCATCCTAAAACTATACACCAGCAGCCAATGTTGCCTAGTAACCAATTGCCTGATCCCCCAAATCAACCTACAACTCCCCTCATCAATCAGCAAAGGTCATCCGACAGGAAGTGCAATGTAGTATTTTATGGTATCGCAGAATGTCCTCCAAACACATCTAAACCTGCTAGATCCCAATCTGATCTTAAAAACATCCTATCAGTTGTACCCAATATTGAAAGCTCAGCAATTAAAGATTTACACCGACTAGGGAAATTCAAACCAACTCAGCAACGCCCAAGACCACTTTTATACAGTTTCTCCGTGCACTAGATGCTCAAGCTGTCCTGTATGATAGAAGTAAGCTTTCTCCTCCTATACTTGCCAAGCCTGATATGACCCCTGAAGAGAGAAACACTGAATCCTTACTACTTAAAGAAAGATGGAAGCTTATCCAACAAGGCTATTCTCGCAAATCTATCAAAATTCGTAATGCTCACATTTATGTCAATAATCAGCCACATGGCATAGTCACCAATTCAAAGTTTAACCAACTCAGCCAGCTTGCTCCTCTTTCCTTTGACGCTGCAAGTACAAATACATCTCAGCCTGAGCCATCCCAAACTATGGACAATACTTCCACTGATTCCCAATGACTAAATTCTGATAAAAGATATTATTGTCCTGATGATTTTACCCCTACAGAATCAATCCCTAGTCACAACAATAATGACAACAATTACAATCCATTAGTCAACGTGTCTCAATATCCACTAAAACTCAATGTAATAATCTTAAGTGTCTTAGTTTAAACTGTTGCAGCCTCAGAAGCTCAAGTAAGAAGGCTTGCCTTCTAGCACTGATTGACGAATCCAACCCAGACATCATCTGTGGCTGTGAATCCCACCTTAACCAGTCCTATTACTCCTCAGAAATTTTTCCTGATTTGTACATTGAAATAAGAAAGGATCGGGTTGAGGGAGCTGGGGGGGTCTTCATTGCTGTGAAAAGGTAATTTAATGTTTCAGAAGAATGTGAACTAAATACTAATGCAGAGCTAGTTTGGGCTAAGGTATCAATTCCTAATACACAACCTATCTATGTTTGTTCATATTATCGTTCACCTGACAACAATTTAAATCCTATTTTACAACTTCAGATATCTCTAAACAAATTAGTAGAAAAGTCACTCAACATACCATCAATTTTACTTATGGGCGACTTTAATTTTCCTAGTATTGTGTGGTCAGATGGTTATGGTCTACTAAACCCTAATCCAACTAATGGCAGTGAACTTAATAATGTATTTCTTGAGACCATGAATGATGCTAGTTTAGAGCAGTATGTCACTGAACCCACCCGCCAGAACAACATATTAGACTTGGTCTTATCTAGCAATAACAATATTCATAATTTAAATGTAGTTCCAGGAATCTCTGATCATGATGCTATTCAGTTTTAACTCTCAGTAACACATAAATCAGCCATACACAAGCCTCCACACAAGGTAGCATTATACCATAGATGTGATCTCACCAATATTAAAAGGGACCTACAGGATTTTGCGAATTATTTCCTACAAAGTGACTCAACTTCCAAATCCGTTGATACAATGTGGTCGGAATTTAAAGACGCTATTCATGAATGCATAGACAAACATGTACCACATAGAACAGTTCGATCTAACAAGAGTCTACCTTGGATTAACCATGAGATTAAAAAGGATATGAAAACTAGAAAACGTCTATATAACGCTGCTAAGAAGAATAATAGGCAAGATGACTGGAATGCTTATAAAAGAATGAAGAATTTGATTAATGTAAAGTTAAAAGATGCCCACAATAATTACTATGGAAGACTATTTGACAACTCCTTTGGTGGGAACAAAAGACAATTCTGGAAGTAAATAAAAGCAAAAAGAAGACACTAATGCAATCTCCACAATCATGATTGATGGGTCTCCCCACACAGATACCTTAAGCAAGGCTGAAGCACTCAACAAACAGTTTAAGTCAGTTTTTACTCATGAAGATATCGACAATATTCCAACCATGGCCACATCTTCTGATACTGGAAATTCATTTCCCATCATGTCTGATATCACATTCTCCTTAAATGGAATACAGCAAGCACTCTGTAATCTTCAAGTAAATAAAGCAAGTGGTCCTGATCGTATTCCTCCCTATATTCTTAAAAACTGTGCTGAAGAAATCTCTCCAGTGCTAAAAGTGATATTCACCAAATCATTCACAACAGGTATTTTCCTAAAGACTGGCTTACAGCTAACATATGTCCAGTTCACAAAAAAGGAAGACATGATGATGCTTCTAACTATAGGCCCATCTCTCTGACATCTATTTGCTCCAAAGTCCTTGAGCACATCATATATCACAACATCATGAATCACTTAAACAACAACAATATTCTCATAGAGAATCAACATGGGTTCCGAGCAAATCATTCCTGTGTCACCCAGTTACTAACACTAACAGAAGACATATCATATGCCCTCGATCACCGGAAGCAAGTTGATGTAATCCTTCTCGACTTTGCTAAAGCTTTCGATACTGCTCCCCTCAACGACTCCTTACCAAACTTCATTTTTATGGAATTCAGAATGACACTTATAACTGGATTAAGGCATGGCTTTCCAACCGCACCCAGCAAATCCTTCTTGATGGTATAACATCTAGCTCAGTAGCTGTAACATCTGGTGTCCCTCAGGGCACAGTCCTCGGTCCTCTTATGTTCCTGTTGCACATAAATGACATCACCACCAACATAAAGTCGCCTTTACGAATATTTGCAGACGACTGTCTTTTGTACAGAGTTATTAACTCTCCAGAAGACACTATCATTCTCCAATAAGACCTAGATCAAATCTCACATTGGGTCAAAATATGGCAGCTTAGACTAAATGTTACAAAATGTGCACTAATTCGATGTAGCAGATCCCTAACACCAATAGTTCATCACTATACACTTAATAATTCTTTCCTAAAAGAAACTGACCAGCATCTCTACCTGGGGATCATGTTGAATAAGACATTGTCATGGTCGTCACACATATCTAACATAGCTAAGAAAGCATCTAATACTTTAAATTTTATAAAGCGTAATCTGAGTGATTGTTCAAGAGAAGTAAAAGCACAAGCATATCTTACCATGGTAAGACCCCAAATGGAGTTTGCCTCAGTTGTTTGGGACCCCTGTTATAATGTTGATGTAGACAAATTGGAAAAAATCCAGCGTAGAGCAGCCAGGTGGGTCATCAGTGATTACAACAGAACTAGCTCCGTGACACAAATATTAAATCAACTATCCTGGCCTACCCTACGGACACGACGAAAGATATCTAGACTGCAACTGCTCCACAAAATCCTCCATCAAGACATATCCCTATCAATTCCCCTATATTATCAATTTGTAGAGAGACAAACAAGACACTATCATCCCTTGCATTTTATCCTGCCCACACCATCAACAACATCTTATCAACAATCATTTTACTCAAGATCAATCAAAGAATGGAATGAACTGCCTGTATTTATTATGGAGATGACAAACTATGATGAGTTTACAACTAACTTAATATCACACTTTACAAACAATCAACACCACATTAGTTAGTATATAACTGTACCTAATACTGTGATTCCCTTTTTTTCCTGGGAACACCAGCTGTGCTGACTGCCCAGTAATCATAAATAAATAAATAAATAAATATGACTCGAAAGGCAACTATGTGCAGCAAATGCGAGATTGAGATACTCTAATAGAACAGTCACCCTAATAAAGCATTCAGCTGCATTTATAATTTACTCAGCATTGCAAGTTATTCTGTAGGGAATTCAGCTACAAACAAGTCACCCTGTAGTCAGATCAGCTAGAAGAAGGTACCTAATAGAGAGTTCAGCTACAAAGAAGCCATCATGTAGAGAGTTCAGCTCAAATAAATCACTCTGTAGAGAATTCAGCTACAAACCAATTGCCCTGTAGAGAGATCAGCTAGAAGAAGTTACCTTGTAGAGAGTTCAGTTACAAAGAAACAATCATACAAGAGTTTAGCTGCAAACAAATCACCCGGTAGAAAGTTCTGCTATGAACAGATCACACTGTAGAGAGTTCAGTTAGAAACAAGTCATCCTGTAGATAGATCAGCTAGAAGAAGTCACCTTGTAGAGAGTTCAGCTCCAAAGAAACCACCATGTAAGAGAGTTCAGCTGCAAACAAATCACCTGTAGAGAGTTCAGCTACAAACAAGTCACCCTGTACAGAGATCAGCTAGAAACAAGTCATCCTGTAGAGAGTTCAGCTACAAACAAGTCACCCTGTAGAGAGATCAGCTAGAAACAAGCCACCCGTAGAGAGTTCAGCTAGACAAAGTTACATTGTAGAGAGTTCAGCTACAAAGAAACTACCATGTAGAGAGTTCAGCTGCAAACAAATCTCCCTGTAGAAAGATCAGCTAGAAGAAGTTACCTTGTAGAGAGTTCAGCTACAAACAAATCACCCTGTAGAGAGTTCAGCTACAAACAAGTCACCTTGTAGAGAGTTCAGCTAGAAGAAGTTACATTGTAGAGAGTTCAGCTACAAAGAAACTACCATGTACAGAGTTCAGCTGCAAACAAATGCCCTGTAGAGAATTCAGCTACAAACAAATCACCCTGTAGAAAGATCAGCTAGAAGAAGTTACCTTGTAGAGAGTTCAGCTACAAACAAATCACCCTGTACAGAGTTCAGCTACAAACAAGTCACCCTGTAGAGAGTTCAGCTAGAAGAAGTTACATTGTAGAGAGTTCAGCTACAAAGAAACTACCATGTAGAGAGTTCAGCTGCAAACAAATCTCCCTGTAGAAAGATCAGCTAGAAGAAGTTACCTTGTAGAGAGTTCAGCTACAAACAAATCACCCTGTAGAGAGTTCAGCTACAAACAAGTCACCCTGTAGAGAGTTCAGCTAGAAGAAGTTACATTGTAGAGAGTTCAGCTACAAAGAAACTACCATGTACAGAGTTCAGCTGCAAACAAATTGCCCTGTAGAGAATTCAGCTACAAACAAATCACCCTGTAGAAAGATCAGCTAGAAGAAGTTACCTTGTAGAGAGTTCAGCTACAAACAAATCACCCTGTAGAGAGATCAGCTAGAAGAAGTCACCTTGTAGAGAGTTCAGTTACAAAGAAACCATCATGTAGATAGTTCAGCTAGAAGAAGTTACATTGTAGAGAGTTCAGCTACAAAGAAACTACCATGTAGAGAGTTCAGCTGCAAACAAATTGCCCTGTAGAGAGTTCAGCTACAAACAAGTCACCCTGTAGAAAGATCAGCTAGAAGAAGTTACCTTGTAGAGAGTTCAGCTACAAACAAGTCACCCTGTAGAGAGATCAGCTAGAAACAAGCCACCCGTAGAGAGTTCAGCTAGAATAAGTTTCATTGTAGAGAGTTCAGCAGTTCAGCTGCAAACAAATCGTCCTGTAGAGAATTCAGCTACAAACAAATCACCCTGTAGGAAGATCAGCTAGAAGAAGTTACCTTGTAAAGAGTTCAGCTACAAACAAATCACCCTGTAGAGAGTTCAGCTACAAACAAGTCATCCGGTAGAGAGATCAGCTAGAAGTATCACTTTGCAGAGAGGTCAGCTACAAAGAAATCACCCTGCTTTATCTTTTCTTCTTCCTGTAGTAAAGAAAAAAATGATAGGATAAAAAGCCCTAAAGCCGGCCATAGGCCGGCTTTGGGGTATACAAATACAAAAAGAAGTGAAATCTAATCCAAAACATCCAAGCTGTAAAAAAAGAGTGCGGCCCTGAGAAAGGCTATGGTGAAAAAAGATGTGAAATCCAAGGTGGTGGCCAAGAAATGGCTGTGATGGTAGGTTAATGGTAAAAATTTTAATAACAACAATTCAGGTGAATTTGGTGCCGCTTGGTTTTGGCACAAAATTCACCTGAATTGTCGTTATTAAAATTTTTACCATTAACCTACCATCACAGCCATTTCTTGGCCGCCACCTTGGATTTCACATCTTTTTTCACCATAGCCTTTCTCAGGGCCGCACTCTTTTTTTACAGCTTGGCTGTTTTGGATTAGATTGTATTAAAATAATGGTAAATCTTCATGTGTGACCTTATTTTACAAAGATGACTTTTGGACACAATTTAAATGCAGTGGTGTAGCTACCATTGAGGCAACCGAGGCAGCTGCCTTGGTAAAAAATGTTCAACAATTCAGGCTAAGCAACTTGAGTTTTCAGTGGTACCCCTAATTTTCTACTCAAACGTTTACTACTACTAAGATAACATTACTGTACCACACATAATAGGTTGATGATCTATATGGCTGTAGTACTAAGCAGGCCGGAACCAACGGTGACAAAGTCCTGCATTGGCTGCACCACTTTTCAGCTACTTGAATTTGTATCAAAAAGATCGAGATACTCTAACACTGTTCTCATTACACTGCTTGGTCTAAATCATTTACATTTATGTTAATTGTCTTTAAATTACTTTTCAAAAGTTCCAATGAGTCAACTGCATAGCATTGCATTGAGCTACTGAAATGATCACATAATGCATTAGCAGTTACAATCAAAAACTAGCTCCCACATGCCATTTCAAAGCATATAATTTCAAAAATTTTCCTTGAGGGAGCATGCCCTTATGCTCCTAGCTTGACATGCACCTGAATATCACATGAAAGAGATAATCTCTGATTTAAACATCACGACAGATCAATAAAAGTATTATAGTGTGCATGACTATGACCTCCGTTGCAGTCCATGGATGGCCTGACCTCTAAAAATATCTCCAGAGTAAGCCAGCTTTTTGTGCTGAGTTTCCAGTATAATAATTATTATTATTGGGGGTACAGGTAAGAAGGCAAAGCCTGTAAAAACCTGATATAAACAATCAAACTACAATTGAAGCATGGTATACTGTAGCATTAACTAAGCTGGAGCATTACTTATGACAAGTAGAAAAATGTTCAGTCTTCTGAAACACTTTCTTTCCAGTCAACCTGCAATTGCCAAACTTGAAAGTGTTTGTAAATCAGTTGAGTGAGACCTTCTCAATTAGGTCAATGTATAAACTTTGCCTCGGTAAAAAAAATTTTTCTGGCTACACCACTGTAAATGTAGTCCATTAAGCTTGTAGTAACTCAGTGAACTCACCGACACTGTATTATTATTGTACATAAGTAAAGTAATGCTCTTAAAGCTATTGTATTAAGGGCCTTCTAGAACATCAAAGAAGCAACCTTTCTTGATTTTTAGAAACAAATTACTTGCATTACACTGGCAATAATATTACAAACTGTAACATTGTTGAATGCTTTGAGGAATCACCTCAGCAGAGAACAGCAGGCTCTACCTGTACCCATAACACTGAGTTTTTCGGTATACAATACACTGTAATAGCACATATGATATTAAAAAAATTAAAAATTTTGAAATAAAGAATAGGGATTGCTTAAAATTACTATGAAACTAGAAGGGATCACTGGAATAAATTGACAAGGATAGTGGTTACGTAATTAAAACCCACAAATTCCCATTATGCCTTATTTAGTAGTGTCAACTAAAGTGAATTTTTATAGTTGAGTCACAATAGGAATTTGTGAGTTTACTTGATATAACCACAATCATTGTCGATTTATTTCAGCAATCCCTTCTGATTTTTAAGCAACTCCTATTCTGTATTTTAAAGTTTGTAGTAGATAAATTTTACAAATGTGACTGAATTTGGAAAATCACCCATATGGATGCTTTTGACACCTAAAATATTTGTGACCAGATCTGCGAAAACCTGACATAATGGTGCATTTTCAAATTTTTTTTTATTGAACATTTATAATCTACTTAGCCGAGTGCATGTTCTGGCCAGGTTTCAGCCTTGTATGCCTACAACTCTTGGAGTTACAGCCCTACAAAGTAGCAGCAACAGAAAAATCGATTTGTACAGCAAGTATTGGGAAAATAAATTACAGGTGTTTACAAAAACAGCTATAATTTACAAATGCAATGCAGTACAGAGTTGCAACTCACACCATTGTGTTCACCATGAATTGGGGAATCCCACTTTTGGCTATTGCACACATGTGGTTGATTTTGCTAAATCCGGTCACATATGTTGGTGCAATTTTCAAATTCCATTTTATAACACCACAACACACAGTAGTGTGTCATGCGGCCCAAGAAGCTGGTATGCAACACCGTAAGTATATTAACAGCAAGAAAGAAAATTTGTAATTCCATGTTGCCTTTATGAAACACTAAGATTTTTGCTGTGGGCACCTTTCAAGCATCCCCAAGATATAAGACTTCAAAAATTGGCTTAGTTTCTTCATTTTCTCCTTTTTCTTCGTCTTTTCACACACTTACAAAATTGCCATAAAACACAAATGCAATATCCAATTGCCTTGAAATTTGTCACACAGAAGGAGGGTTGGGGGTATAAAGGTGCATCTTGGTACCAACTTTGGCTAGAATACAATAAGCAGTCAAGGAGTCATTATTCACAAAAATAACATATATTGTCATGCCTACAGGGTGGAAAGATGCTGAAAATTGGTATATATGGATAGGTTTACAATTGAACCTCAAACCTTTTGTGGTTTGAAAGAAATCGAGCTAAAATCCACAAAGATACAAGAAAAAACAATAGTGTATAACAATTGTACGATCAAGATTTGCTAGCAAAAGAAACTGACTACTTGCCATGCCTACCAGACAAACCGCTCAGTGGAATGATTTGAAAATTGGTGTACAGATGGATTAATCACCTTAGAAAGGCTCTTAATAGTTGAGAAGAATCAGATTTAAAGCCACAGAGTTATACAAGTGTAAGGGCAAGATACTCTAATAGAGCGGTCACTCTAATAGAGCAGTCATCCTGAAGAGAGATCAGCTAGAAACAAGTAACCTTATATGGAGATCAGATACAAACAAATCACCCTGTACAGAGATCAGCTAGAAACTGTAAAGAGATCAGCTTGATCAATTCACCCTGTAGAGAGCTCAACTATATTTCAAGTCACCCTTTAGAGAGTTCAACTAGAAACAAGTTATCTTGTAAAGAGATCAAATGCTAGAAACAAGTCGCTCTGTAGAGAGATCAGCAGGAAACAGGTCACCCTGTAGAGCATTCAACTATATTTCAAGTCACCCTGTAAAGAGTTCAAATACAAACAATGAGAGTTCAGATACAGTTCAGTTATGTAATAAGTCGCCTTATTATTATGCAATAATCATTTATTAAATATTTAATCAGACAAAAAGCTATGCACATATTATTATAATTGCTTCTCTTATTCAACAATTCTTGTAGTAAAAAAAAGTTAAAAGGAAGCACCAAAGCCAGCTTATGGCTGGCTTTATGGCTTACAACACAAAAAGAAGTAATATCTAAACCAAAACAGCCAAGCTGTAAAAAAAGTGCAACCCCCAAAAGGCCAGGGTGAAATAAGTTGTGAAATCAAAAGTAGTGGCCAACAAATGGCTGTGATGGTAGGTTATGGCAAAATTTTAATAACAACAATTCAGGTGAATTTTGTGCCAAATCCTAGTGAAAATTGGAGGAGGCAGCACAAATTCACCTGAATTGTGGTTATTAAATTTTTACCATTACTCTAGTTACCCCAGTTTTTACCCAAATTTTTACCATTACCCCATATCTGCCTTTTCCAACTACCCGTTTATCTGTACCACTTGGTTGCTAAGAGACACTACATTCTTACAACCCAAGGGGGTGGCCATGAATGTACTAGGCCTACTCCCATTCGATTAGCCATGTTACAGTAGCTCACAACAAGAGTAATGAACGATGATACCAGAATTAATAACCATACACAATCTAACTCTTAGTTTAAATGTCCCACTCTGTCCTACCACTACCGTTCAAGCCAGCACATGACAGGACATTATGACCAGTCTACTGCAAAACATTATATTTGTCTCTGTATATCCCTACTTTGTATTTTTGTAATGGTATCTTGAGCACAGTAGGGATATAACACTTCTTATTGTTTTACTGTGATTTAATATCACGGACTACTCCAACTTGTTTCAGTACTTTTTATTGATGTGCTATGGTTAATTCCTACTCTAGTTTAAAATTCCTTGTGTACTTGTTTGATAATACATCAACCGATACTTTCAAGATGCAATAAACACACTGTGAAGCTGGTTTTTGAATATTTTCAATCGGAAAACACAAACTTTCATGATCCTATACAAAAGTATGCATACAGTACCATTTCCTAAAGTAATGACAGCATTGTATGTATATAAGTAAGTTTCTTTACCTGGTTTTACAGGTACTATAATGCTAATACTCAAACATGCGAATATCCTATTTGTACAACACTTATAGTATTCTATCAACTTACCAACTTCAAATTCTCCAACATATCTTCTGTCATTTAATACAACAGTTAAATTATGAGAACCCAACTTTCTAAACAATGGCATTGGGCAAATAGCCTTACAGTTTACAACAATGCCATTGATGAGTCTAGTAAAACCCCGTGGAAAACCTTCAGTTACATCACCATCATCATCAGTGAATACACATGTGATCTTCTCATGACTACTAGTCGTGTCAAAACTTGGTCCAGTTAATGTCATTACTCCACCATTGATGATTGATGGTGTATCAGGGTCCACTAGTACTGTGTAGATAAATATATAACGGATTCAAGTGCATCACAATAGGAAATTCCTCACAGTAGTGCAGTAACTATGCAGGGAATTCCTTGTTCATGGTTTGCTCCTACTTTGGTTCATTCATGTTATGCCCATCATGTCTAGTAATTCATTTCTTAAACCTTTACTTTACTATTACTTTTTGTTATGTGTGACTGTTCTATTAGATAGCTACTACAATTCACCCGGCTGGTTGTTGCATTAGAGTAACTAACTCCTTTACTGTATTAAGGGTAATTAAACTATCCTATCTTTAAAAAGTGTGATGACAGTGTTTGTATCCACAGAAACACTTCCTTTATAATAAAGTAGCACTGCTGCACACAGGACTCTCTCTACAATGTATCATACACTTTCAGTTTTCAGTTATTGATAAGGGTAAGAAAAATGATGAAAATGTTTGAGAAGAAAGTATTTAGAGTAGAGCAAAAATGGTTGCTTTGACATTGACCCCTTTCTAAATACATGTTTGAAGTTTATCAAATGTAAAGAGGTGGTCTTCATAAAAGGTAACCATGTAGTGTTCTAATCAATTAGATCGTTTAGTATGCTTTAGCTGTATATCTTTAGAACCTAACTACAATGTAATCTTTGTATAGAGGTGGTCTTTGTAAAGAGGAGTTAAGTGAGGTTTTCACTCTAGGATACACGTACGTATATAACAATTTGACCATTTCCATTTTTTGTTTCCAGTTACCATTTCCACTACTTCCAATTGACCTTATATAGCTATAATGAATAACAGAAATTATAAACTTCATTTAATTCCCAGATGATCTGTGTTATGTGTGACACAAAACTATCTTGATACCTGTAGCAGTTGGTAAGAAAAGAGTAGGACATCAAAGTAATTTAAATGGCCAGAACACCTTTTAGCTTTGCTACCAATGGTACCTGCAGAACTACATTACACACTTTTGGTTTCAAAATAAGCCAAAATCCCTATAATCTGATGCACAGAAAATAAGCATTAAAACATCAGCATAATTCATGTCCTATGTCTATGCCGCATACGGTACAACTCAAACATAACGTCACATTCGCTCGCACCATTCAATTACGAGTGATTAGGTGATAAAATTTATATATAATGCACACTTGCCTGTGGCACGCATACACCAATTTATTTTGGCTAAACATAATACATAGCTATTTGATGTAAATACATACAATCTCATTCACTGCACAAAATTAAATACTATAACGAACTGAACAACTGGTGAAATTCTTTTAATATGTACATATTACAGGTTTTTTCAATTGAATCCGTCGCCTTTGCGATTGAATTCGTCCCGTTTGCAGTTGAATTCGTTGGTATTGCAATTGAATTCGTCCAATTTGCAATTGAATTCGTCGGTTTTGCAGTTGAATTAGTCGGTTTTGCAATAGAATTCATCGCGTTTGCATTACAATTCGTCATAAACAAAACGGCTCCAAGAAACCAACCCGTTCATTAAGAGATGAACTATTTATGCCTTGGAGAGTTACACTTGAGACACTAGAAAGTAATTGAAGCTGGTAGTACGCGAAGTTGATAGCTGTCTCACAAGTTAATTAACTTGCTCACGAGTGACCACACCCATCGCGAATGGCGTAGTAGAGTTTGGAATGTTGCTGGATATCCTGTAGAGTAAGAATTATTGCCTTATAAAGAGTTGTTTACTACTGTTGTACTTGAACAAGTTCTTGTAGCAGCTGCTACATCATGTTTTCGTGCTTCCTCCAGCTGCCATTCTTGTTACGGACGAATTTAACTGCAAAAGCGACGAATTCAATTGCAAAAGCGACGAATTCAATTGCAAAAGCGACGAATTCAATTGCAAACAGGACGAATTCAATTGCAAAAGCGATGAACTCAATTGCAAACGGGACGAATTCAATTGCAAAGTTGCCGAATTCAATTGCAAAGTTGCCGAATTCAAATGCAAAAACCTGTAGTATGTACATATAACATCAAGATTAAAAGTTATAATTTTTGAAAAAATGGTTTCCTGAAGTCATATGGTATAACACATGCACACTCACGGGAATTAGTAAAACGCGGAATACGGAATAACGGAATTGCGGAATAACGAAATAAGCAAAACTTATCTTTTGCAGATTGTACAAATAGTTACATGCTCTATAGCAATCATACTTTATTTGCACCTTGCAACAGCTCTGCATGGCACGCCACGGCGATGGATAGCTAAACAGCAGCTGGGCGAGCATTAAATGGGACGAGCGAGCACACAGCCCATCACCCTAGAACGATATACCTTCGCTAAACTTACTTATCTATACTCCTTAGTTGATATAGCTACAAAACGCCAAGACTTAGTTCTATTCTTAGGTTAAACTAGTTGCCCTTCATGTGCATAAGACAGAATTTATTAGAGTCACACTAGAGTTCAGCAGGAAAGTCCAGTGGTTGTGTGTCTTTAAATGGATTTCAAAACTCTTCAGGTTTGAATCAAGAGTGTAGGTAGGTAAAGTTAGCGAAGGTAGATCGTGCTAGGATGATTGGTTGTGTGCTCGTCCCATTTGATGCAGCCAGCTGCTGTTCTATCCATCGCCGTGGTGTGCCATGCAGAGCTGTTACAAGGTAAATAAAGTATAATTACTATAGAGCATATAACTATTTGTACAATCTGCAAAAGATAAGTTTTGCATATTTCGTTATTCCGCAATTCCGTTATTCCGTATTCCGTGTTTTACTAATTCCCCACACTCACTAGGAAGATCATCACATTGTGATACTGTTAATGAACGAACATTCCTTATAACTGTGCTATCACCTCGGTATACATACTGACCAGGACTACCAGTATTTGAGTCTTTTTCAATATCAGCAATAGCTGTAGTCCTTGAGGTAGGAAATGAATATGACCTTAGTATCTCTCCTCCAAAATTAAACCCAACTTGAGCATCTACTTGACTAGCATCTTCACCAATCCAGTTGATGCCATCATCAAGGTAATTGAAAACAACAAATGAGTGTCTACCATCAGTAACAAGTAGAGCTTGGAATGTGTTAGTCTGGAAATTTAATACACATAAATCATGTATAGTTGTTCATGTAGCACGTGGACTAACTAATGCACACAGTACATTATATGATTGTATGCGTGTGTAGTTAGAGAACTTTCTAGAACTTGTTACATTTGTACTATTGTTGGTTGTCAGTATCTAGTTGTGTGTGAGTGAACTAAGTAAGAATACCACATTCACATGACCAGCTATGCAAATCTGGTTCTAATTCTGCACCACACAGTAGCTACCAAGTAAAGGGATTAGAAATCAAACAGTATGGTAGTATTGTTTCCCCTAAACATGAACAGTGCCATTCAAAATACTGCCAATCAAACCATCACAGAAGTACAGGGTAGGAGTATCATATGTGACAAAAAGTGAGAATCTTAGGGGTGGTCCACAATTTTAAACCATTTCACGGGTACTCCTCTTTCTAACCCCTCCCCCCGGCCCAAAGCGTACTGTATAAATGTTGACACATGCTGTATGGATGTATTGTATAGCAGAACAAACACATGGATATTATTTTAATATTGCAAAATCCATGTTATGGTGTTTATTTGTCTTTTAGGCATCTTATCATTTTGCTGCTTTTAAAACTGATACCCTGAAGGAAATGTTTCTACACACAACAGGCATTAATATTAAACTGATGCACATTTGCAAATGTCTATATACACATTATGGAAGCAACTCATTCTTGACTTTCTTCAATGTGTTCATACAACACCATCTCACCACTGGCAGTAGCAAAGGAGTACTAGTAGTTTGTTGGGCATTTCACCATAGTCAAATGTACCCTGACTGGAGTCAGGGTACATTTGCAGAGACAGGTTTTCTCTATGGGCAACCTACAACTACCACAACTATATGTAGTGTAAACAAATTAGTACCCACATAATCCAGCCTCCCATACCCAATAGTATTCCTAAACCCACAACACTTTCTGCAGGTAGTAAATAAAAGCAACAAGCAGTGCAGCTATGTATGTATAGGTTGTAGTATGGTGCATGGGCAGATCAAAGGCTGCCGCCAGTGTTACAAATCAGTTGTAAACCGGTTTACAAATCAGTTGTAAACCGGTTTACAAATAATTGTAGCATGGCTAAGTACCTCCTTTTGGCCACACAGTCTGGCCACTAATTAGTTCAAAGACTTCAAACGAAACCAAACACCAGACCAACACAGGAAATCACAATGCAAGGCTAATAATGTCCAGGACTGACAAGGAGGTAAACCGCTCTGGAACAAATGAACACACAACACTGCACTCATCTGAATGAATGGGAAGCAGTACAACCACTGGGCTGAGCCCGGTAATCTACCACAGGCTCGTTCGCCAATAAATTAAGCTAACCAAGACTATTATAGCGCTGCACCACTCAACAATGAATATCAGACACTTCAGTTACACCCGTCTAAATGATTCAGAAGCTGTACAATGGCTGGAATGATTGGCATCGATGATGGTACCTCGCGCTCGTGCATAACAAACGCGCTACCAATGAATAAACTAACTAACAATGAATTAACTAACCATTAAGACAGTAATTAATGAGTAAAATCGTTTCTTGTACGCAGCGCTCAGCAGTAGCCAATATTAGCGGGTTTTACTCTTTTCACCACCTTTCATAACCCTTACGTAATATTAAGCTCAAAAGCATCCAGACTTCCTACTGTAGTTGTTGCTCTCTCTCTTCAACTTTAGGGCACGCATCTAGTAGTTTCCGCGAGTAGTCGACTTTAGGGGATGCGTCCAGTAGTTGCCGCGAGTAGTAGACTTTAGGGGAAGCGTCCAGTAGTTGCCACGAGTAGTAGACTTTAGGGGAAGCGTCTAGTAGTGTTAGCGTTAGGGTTAGGGTTCAGCTTTGGTTTCTTCTTCACCTTTAGGGTTAAGTTCTTCTTACTATATACAGCTTATTTCGTTAGTCACATTTATAAGATACAAAAGAAGGGAATCAAGGGAGCTAGCAGCGGTAGCATAATCGGTAGCACACTGGACCATCACACTGGGATCCTGGGTTCAATCCCCCTTCAAGACTGCAATTTTTTTTCGCCTTTTTGGTTTACCGTTATTTGTCTAAGTTCTGTAGGGTTATGAAATAGGGTGAAAAGAGTGATACCCCAATATTAGCCTTGCGTTCATGCTCCTTCCGTGTTACAAATGGGCGCCCTTGATCTGCGCACGCCCCATACCACAAATCAGTTAGAACACACCCATTCGGTTTGTATCTGATTTGTAAACACTTCACCCTCGGGCCTGCAGCCCTCGGGTGTCGTGTTTACAAATCAGATACAAACCGTGTTTACAAATCAGATACAAACCTCATGGGTGTGTTACAACTATTACTTGTTGCACAAATCCAGGTATCTTTGCTATTTTATAGACCAGAGGAATCTTTGCTATTTTAGAGACCTGAGGAATGGCACATATCACCCGAGGTAGTTATGTGCCATTCCTCAGGTCTCTAAAATAGCAAAGACACTGTGGATTTGTACAATAACTGATTTAGACTATGACTCGTACAGCTCTGGTCACTGCCAATAATGGCGGCTTCCTGATTGAATTAATGCTAAAACAATTAACTGGTAGGCTTCCTAGATGAATATAATCATCTTTACTATCCAGTGATGCTTTCTTTACACTCTAGTGGTGATTTCTGATGGCTGCTGTGACTGGAATCCAGCAAAACATGTGATACATGTGACAAAAATATTGTCATGGGTATCTAACCAGTTTAGACACATACCCACGGGTATGGGGTTCTACGGAATTTAAAAATCTGAAAGGCCTTGTAGTAGCACCCTCACTTCACTCGTGCGCTACTACAGGGCCTGAGGGTTTCTCAATTCCGAATAGCCCTGTGTATCGATGTCTAACCAATATTGACCACAACTTGTTGTTATACCTTCGCTGCTGCTTGTAACACAAGAAATGTAGCGTTCTTGAGTAGAACAGGCCCCTGTCAACTTGTAACGGTGCTTGTTAAACACTCATGCATTGCTAATGTTACAGGCATGTATTTGCCATGTTTTGTATTGCTGCAGAGACAGGGATCTATTGAGACATGAACAAGGGATCTACAGGATTTAGATACTTGTAAGTAGCCAATGAAATTTGAGTATTTCACCTTGCTGTAGTCTAATGGATTTTAAAACCATACTAATGACTAAACTTCAAAGTATATTATGCATGTCATAGTCTAAGTACTAATTGTTTACCAGTGTTAATTGCTAGACTAAGACTAGCTAAAGAAAAAGAAAGTAAGTGCTGTTATATAAAAGTATATAAATATAAAGCCTGTAGAGTTATCACACTGATAGCTACAGCCTGTAGTTTGAAACATGTTGCAATGGGCTTCATCTTTGTCTTTCTTTCAACTTATAAAGCCTCATTTCATTGGTAACCAGCCCTTCATTGTTCACCAAAGCATACCATTCCAGTCATGTTGGCTAAGGCCCATGCATTAACAGCATCAACTCGCTTTAGTCCACTGTGTAAATGGACACTGAATTGGATTAATTAAGTAGCAGTAGTGGTTTACTGGAGCCTTATGAACTGTATTCAGATTTCTCACAAACTCATGTGATCGGCATTTGTAAAAAGCATACATGTGATTGTACCCCCTCTTCCCTGGTATATGGTTTGTACATTTGCAAAAAGGCTGAAAATTGTGGACCACCCTTAGTGCATTAAACAGCAAATCCAGCCAAAAAAAGACACTCACAGAAGGCCAAATATATTTAAAAAAAACTAACATTGGTACCTACCCTGTGCGCAGTACTATTTCCACACTCCACATTAACCACAATAACATGAATCAATGCATTGGGAATGAAGCATTAATGGTCATATCCTAAAGTAGTATGCATGGTGATATCTTTTGCATGAACCTTATTCGACCATCATGCAAACCTAATAGTTAAAGTGATCTAATCCAAAACAGCCAAGCTGTAAAAAAAGTGTGCGGCCCTCAGAAAGGCTATGGTGAAAAAAGATGTGAAATCCAAGGTGGCGGCCAAGAAATGGCTGTGATGGTAGGTTAACGGTAAAAATTTTAATAATGACAATTCGGGTAAATTTTGTGAAGCGGCACAAAAATTCACCTGAATTGTCGTTATTAAAATTTTTACCATTAACCTACCATCACAGCCATTTCTTGGCCGCCACCTTGGATTTCACATCTTTTTTCACCATAGCCTTTCTGAGGGCCGCACACTTTTTTTACAGCTTGGCTGTTTTGGATTAGATTTCATTTCTTTTTGTATTTGTATACCCCAAAGCCAGCCTATGGCCAGCTTTGGGACTTTTTTAACCTATGTTTTCTTTCTTTACTACAGGAAGAAGTAAAGATGAAGTAGATATACTTTAAATATTTTATCAGTAAATGTACAAATTATATATATAATACATATGTGACCGGATTTGTAAAAAGGGGCCTTCCACACACATCCAATTTGCCAACTTTGACAATTAATAGCTTCAGATTGGAAAGAGCTATTGCCTTGAAATTTGGGCAGTGGTGATTTCTTTGCAGCTGAACTCTCCACATGATGGTTTCTTTGTAGCTGAACTCTCTACAAGGCAATTTCTTCTAGCTGATCTCTCTACAGGGAGATTTGTTTGTAGCTGAACTATCTACAAGGTAACTTCTTCTAGCTGATCTCTCTACAGGGTGATTTGTTCGTAGCTGAATTCTGTACAGGTGATTTGTTTGCAGCTGAGCTCTTTACAAAATGGTTTCTTTGTAGCTGAACTCTCTACAAAGTAACTTCTTCTAACTGATCTTTCTACAGGGTGATTTGTTTGTAGCTGAACTATCTACAATGTAATTTCTTCTAGCTGATCTCTCTACAGGGTGATTTGTTTGTAGCTGAATTCTGTACAGGTGATTTGTTTGCAGCTGAGCTCTTTACAGAATAGTTTCTTTGTAGCTGAACTCTCTACAAGGTAACTTTTCTAGCTGATGTCTCTACAAGGTGGCTAGTTTGTAGCTGAACTCTCTACATGGTGGTTTCTTTCTAACTGAACTTTCTACAAGGTGACTTCTTCTAGCTGATTTTTCAATAGGATGATTTGTTTGTAGCTTCACTCTCTACAAGGTAACTTCTTCTAGCTGATCTCTCTACAGGGAGATTTGTTTGTAGCTGAACTCTCTACAGGTGATTTGTTTGAAGCTGAACTTTCTAAATGATGGTTTCTTTGTAGCTGAACTCTCTACAAGTTAACTTCTTCTAGCTGATCTCTCTACAGGGTGATTTGTTTGCAGCTGAGCTCTTTACAGAATGGTTTCTTTGTAACTGAACTTTCTACAAGGTGACTTCTACAAGCTGATTTTTCAATAGGGTGATTTGTTTGTAGCTTCACTCTCTACAAGGTAATTTCTTCTAGCTGATCTCTCTACAGGGTGATTTGTTTGTAGCTGAATTCTGTACAGGTGATTTGTTTGCAGCTGAGCTCTTTACAGAATGGTTTCTTTGTAGCTGAACTCTCTAAAAGGTAACTTCTTCTAACTGATCTTTCTACAGGGCAATTTGTTTGTGGCAGAATTTTCTACAGGGTGATTTCTTTGCAGCTGAACTCTCTACATGGTGGTTTCTTTGTAGCTGAACTCTCTACAAGGTAACTTCTTCTAGCTGATCTCTCTACAGGGTGATTTGTTTGTAGCTGAACGATCTACAAGGTAACTTCTTCTAGCTGATCTCTCTACAGGGTGGTTTCTTTGTAGCTGAACTCTCTAAAAGGTAACTTCATCTAACTGATCTTTCTACAGGGCAATTTGTTTGTGGCTGTATTTTCTACAGGGTGATTTGTTTGCAGCTGAACTCTCTACATGGTGGTTTCTTTGTAGCTGAACTCTCTACAAAGTAATTTCTTCTAGTTGATCTCTCTACAGGGTGATTTGTTTGTAGCTGAATTCTGTACAGGTGATTTGTTTGCAGCTGAGCTCTTTACAGAATGGTTTCTATGTATCTGAACTCTTTACAAGGTAACTTCTTCTAGCTGATGTCTCTACAGGGTCAATAGTTTGTAAATGAATTCTCTACATGGTGGTTTCTTTGTAACTGAACTCTCTACGAGGTAACTTCTTCTAGCTGATCTTTCTATAGGGTGACTTGTTTGTAAACGAATTCTCTACATGGTGGTTTCTTTGTATCTGAACTCTCTACATTGTGGTTTCTTTGTAGCTGAACTCTACAAGGTGATTTCTTCTAGCTGAATTATCTCTTTCTATAGTTGCATGAATTCCCTACAAGGTAACTTCTTCTAGCTGATCTCTCTACAGGGTGAATTGTTTGTGGCTGATCTCTCTACAGGTTGGCTTGTTTGTAGCTGATCTCTATACAGGTTACTTGTTTCTAGCTGATCTCTTGAATTCTCTTCGGGTGACTGCTCTATTAGGATGACTGCTCTATTAGGATGACTGCTCTATTAGGATGACTGCTCTATTAGAGTATCTCGATCTCGCACTTGCTACACTAAGTTGGATTTCGTGTTATAACTCCGTGGTTTTAAGTCTGATTCTTCTACACCATTGAAGAGCCTTTCTAAGATGATAACTCCATCTGTACAGCGATTTTCAAAGCATTACCCCAAGCGGTTTACCTGGTAGGCGTGGCAAGCAGTTGTTTTTTATTAGCTAATCTCGATTGCGTAATTGTTACACACTGTTGGTTTTTTCGTTGTATCTTCCTGGTTTTTAGCTCGATTTCTTTCAAACCACAAAAGGTTTGAGGTTCAATAGTTAACCTATTCACCCACCGATTTTCAGCTTCTTCCCATACGCGGTTTACCCTGTAGGCGTGACAACATATTGGTGTTAATTTTCGTGAATAATCGCTCATAACTCTTTGCCTGTTTATCGCATTCCAGCCAAAGTTGGTACCGAGATGCGCCTTTATATCCCCCTTCTGTGTGCCAAATTTCAAGGCAATTGGATATGGCGTGCGAGTTTTATAGCAGTTTTTGTAAGTGTGCGACAAGAAAAAGAAAAATAAGAAGAAAAAAAAACGAAGAAACTGAGCCAATTTTTGAAGTCGCATATCTCGGAAACGCGCGAAGCGATTTCGCTCAAATTTGGAATGTGGAGTGCTGCAGTTCGGGGGCATATCCACAGCAAAAATCGTCTTGTTTCATCAAGGAAGCACAGAGCTACGGAGGTGCGAAAATTGCGTTTTCTTTTTTCCTGTCAATATACTCACGGGTGTTACGCGCCGGCTTCTTGGGCCGCACGACACACTACCGTGTGTCTTGATATAAACATGCAGGTTGACTAAACAGCAGAATTCCACATATACTAAACCAATAATTATCAAGACATGTGCAAATTATGTGGTGCTGTCTTATCATGCAGACACTGTAATAAGTGGTCAACAAAGAGTATTTGTTGTAGCTATACTGTAAGCAAAGGTTTGTGCAAAATTAATTTAATACACAGTCCTGGCTAATTGTTTTATAATTTAGGCAAGTAATTAACATCACAAAAACTTGAAGTTACAAAGAGAAGGTACTTACTCTAATAGAACACATGGGGCAAACAAACAGACAAGCAAACACACACCCAATTGATCTGCCCATGCCTGCCTTATACCTATCAAATGTGCTACTGTATACTTTTCTACCAGTCCATATTATGTTATGAAGCAATAACCTGGATGCTATGAACCTACTATAAGAAAAAAGTTGAGTTAGAAAAAGTATGCACCTCAAAGTAAAATATATAAAACAGAAAAACATAGTTTGTCACTGGTAGTAATGGAACTCTCACCCTACACAGCGGTAATTGCAACAGCTATTGGGAGGTGCAGTTGAGCCATGTAATGTGTGGTTAACAATGGAATGCAGCTGAAGTTTTCTCTACGTCATGACCTTCAATATATTGTAGTGGACGAAGGAATGCATGTAGAAACTTGCAATAAACTTTGCAACATAAACAGATGGTGAGTGAGCATTTCATTTTGCATGTGAATCATGTTGATACATGCGCAGATTGCCAAGTATACATCATCAACAGCTGACACATGAAAAAGTGTGTCATGACGAGGAGGGACAGAGAAGAAAAAAGCTATCATGGGTAGTAGAAAACGCTTTGGCTTTAGGAATGTATCTCAAGGTTTCCTCTGCACCGATGCCTTCAACACACTGTAGAGAGCAAACAAAAGCATGGACTGATTTGTAACAGCAAACTTGTAGTTGCCAGATGATGAACACTTAATTTTGTTAAAGTTGTGTGTCAATATGTGCTTTAGCTATCAAGTTAGCAGCATCACAAAGCAAATGGACAGATAGACAGATTTTCAGCTGTATATACAGTGTATCAAGACACACGGTAGTGTGTCGTGCGGCCCAGGAAGCCTGCACGCAACACCTGTAGGTATATTGACAAGAAGAACGAAAATGCAATTTTCGCACCGCCCTCCAACTTCAGTACCACACATACCAAATTTGAGTGAAATCGCTTCAAGCGTTCCCGAGATATGCAAATTCAAAAATTTCATTTTTTTTCTTCTTATTTTTCTTCTTTTCACACACTTACAAAAACTGCCATATAACGCAAACGCTATATCCGATTGCCTTGAAATTTGGCACCCAGAAGGGGGTATAACGGCACATCTCAGTACCAACATTGGCTGGAATACGATAAACAGGCAAAGAGTTATTAGTGATTATTCACGAAAAATAACATCAATATGTTGTCACGCTTACAGGGTAAACCGCTTACGGGAAGAAGCTGAAAATCGGTGGGTGAATAGGTTAACTATTGAACCTCAAACCTTTTGTGGTTTGAAAGAAATTGAGATACAAACTAGGAAGATACAATGAAAAAACCAACAGTGTGTAACAACTATGCAATTGAGATTAGCTAACAAAAACCGACTACTTGTCATGCCTACCAGAAAAACCGCTTAGGGTAATGCTTTGAAAATCACTGTACAGATGGAGTATTCATCTTAGAAAAGCTCTTCAATGGTGTAGAAGAATCAGACTTAAAGCCACAGAGTTATAACACAAAATCCAACTTGGTGTAGCAAGTGCGAGATCAAGATACTCTAATAGAGCAGTCATCCTAATAGAGCACTCACCCTGAAGAAAATTCAAGAGATCAGTTAGAAACAAGTGACCTGTATAGAGATCAGCTACAAACAAATCACCCTGTAGAGAGTTCAGTAACAAACAATTCACTGTGTAGATAGATCAGCTAGAAGAAGTTACCTTGTAGGGAGTTCAACTACGGAAAGAGATAGTTCAGCTAGAAGAAGTCACCTTGTAGAGAGTTCAGCCACTAAGAAACCACCATGTAGAGAGTTCAGCTATAAACAAGTCACCCTGTAGAGAGATCAACTACAAACAAGTCACCCTGTAGAGAGATCAGCTAGACGAAGTTACCTTGTAGAGAGTTCAGCTACAAAGAAACCATCAGGTAGAGATTTCAGCTGCAAACAAATCACCTGTATAGAGTTCAGCTACAAACAAATCACCCTATAGAGAGATCAGCTAGAAGAAGTTACCTTGTAGAGAGTTCAGCTACAAACAAATCACCCTGTAGAAAGATCAGCTAGAAGAAGTCACCTTGTAGAGAGTTCAGCTACAAACTAGTGACCCTGTAGAGACAGCAGCTAGAAGAAGTTACCATTAAGAGAGTTCAGCTCAAAGAAACCATCATGTAGAGAGTTCAACTACAAACAAGTGACCCTGTAGAGACATCAGCTAGAAGAAGTCACCTTGTAGAGTGTTCAGTTACACAGAAACAACCATGTAGATAATCTGTAATAAATATATGAATTATATATATATATATATATATATGTGACCGGATTTGCGAAAAGGTACCTTTTTCACACACAAAATTTGACCCATTTTTTGAACTTTGAAACTTCATAACATTTTGATCATGGCATATAATTACTTGAAATTTTCAAGAAATGTAGCTACAGTATCTGGCTACATTTTGATACTAAGAGCAAGGTAATTAGCATATGGAGTCAAGTGTTACAGCGTTTTGTTTGCTGGTATGTCAAATGTGTGGAAAAGGTACCTTTTCGCAAATCCGGTCACATATATAAATTGTACATTTACTGATAAAACCAGAAATATTTAAAGTATTTAAAATCTGCTTCATCTTTTCTTCTTTCTGTGATAAAGAAAAAAAAATAGGATAAAAAGTCCCAAAGCCAGCCATAGGCCAGCTTTGGGGTATACAAATGCAAAAAGTGAAATCTAATCCAAAACAGCAAAGCTGTTCAAAAAGAGTGCAGCCCTCAAAAAATCTATGGAGAAAAATGATGTGAAATCCAAGGTGGTGGCCAAGAAATGGCTGTGATGGTAGGTTAATGGTAAAAATTTTTAATAATGACAATTCAGGTGAATAAGCGGCACCAAAATTCACCTGTATTGTCATTATTAATTTTTTTTACCATTAACCTACCATCACAGCTATTTCTTGGCCGCCACCTTGGATTTCACATCTTTTTTCACCATAGCCTTTTTGAGGGCTGCACTCTTTTTTTACAGCTTGGCTATAGTGCAGTATGGCTATACTTTGAAAAGATGGACTGAGTTGGTAGAGGAGATCACATGGCCAAGTGCAAGGACTGTGGGACTACTGTTAATGTTTTAGAAGTTAATACAACGAACTTGATGAGCCATCAAAGGACAAAACACCCTAAGGTATATGAAGTAGCAAGACAAAAAACAGATGAAAAGAAGAGTATTCGTAAGCAAACCAGCCAGGCTACTACCAAGCCACAGATTACTCTACCTGGTATGGCTGCAAGAAAAGCAAAGTTAGACAGCAACAGTACCCTACATAAGTAGATTACTAGAGGAATAGCTGGAATGATGATACATGATTTCCAACCATATTCTTTTGTGGAAGACAAAGGATTTATAGAATTGATGCAGCAATTAGAGCCTCGTTAAGAGATACCCCACAGGATAACATTTTGAGGTATGTCATTCCTACAATGTATCAAGAAATGAAGCAGCAAGTTGAAACAAAGCTCACAGACGTCCAACAAAGTATAAGCAAACTAGCTCTCACAACTGACATGTGGACTTCAGAGGCTAATGATGCCTATCTTGGGCTATGCTGTTATAATTTGACAGCAACCTTTGAATTGGTTTCACGCAGTTGAGCACTTTACAGGAAGGCACACTAGTGCAAATATTGCTGCTTGCTTAAAACAGATCCTTAGCAATTACGGCATTGACCAAGCTTCAGTATTTGCTGTAGTAACAGACAATGCATCTAATATGGATCTGGCACTGTGTCTTGGAGAATGGACTGCTTTGGCCATACTCTACAGCTGGCCATTGATGATGGCATTAAGATGTCTCCAGAGATGATTAAATCAGCCAAAGCCATTGTGTCCTTTTACAATTGCTCAACTAAAGCCACAGAAAGACTGAAAGAGCTTCAAGGACATTTGAACCTGCCTAATCACAAATTAATTAAAGACTGTCCGACAGGATGGAACAGCACATACTACATGCTTCAGCATCATTTGGAGCTAAAGCCGGCAGTTACAGTTATGCGTGCTTCTTCTGCAGGACCACAGGTAAGCCTTTCTGCTTCTGAATGGTGTGTGCTGAAAGAACTTGTTTAAATCTTGCAGCCTCTAGAAGAAGCCACACGGGAGCTTAGCACTGAAAAAAGAGTATCTTGTAGTAAAGTAATCCCTTTGTTGAATGTTACATTGTTTGGACTTCTCAAAAAAGTAGTTGACGAGGATGAGACGCATGTTCCTGATAATGATGAAACCCAGATACCAGAAAGCCAGGGAAGCAGTGTTCCTATTTCTGAAGAAACCTAGCAAGTAATTGCAGGTTTGATAGCGTCAATAGAAAGGAGATGACTAGGTTATGAGGAGATAAAATGTATAGTATATGTAGTCTATTAGATCCAAGATTCAAAGAAGTCTGCTTCATCAGTTCTGCACTGGCTAGAGCAAAGAGAGTACTTCTTAGCATCATGCATACAGATCCAGTTTGTAGTAGTGCAAGTGTTGTCATTGATGCTGAAGATGAGGCTGAAGATAATCAAGAAGGTGCTCCTGTGAAGAAGAAGTGTTTGTGAGACAATAATGTGATGAGTATCCCAAAAAGAAGAAATCTACGCAACTATCAATCAGTCAAGACAAAAACAAGCATGAATTGTCATTATATTGCAGTGTTGAGTACATTGATAGAAAGGAGGATCCTTTAGCATGGTGGAAAGAAAACAAGAACCATTATCCTACCTTGGCACAGATAGCAAGGGAGTATCTAGCAATACCAGCCATGTTAACGCTATGTGAAAGACTAATATCAGCAGCTGGATACATTACTGTAGTGAGCCAAAGAAGATCCCAGTTAAGTGGAGATCACATTAATGAATCAGTGTTTCTTAACAAGAACATGTAGTTGAAATCAAGAAGACATAAGTACAATATTGTGTTGTGCATGAATTACTGAACTAATTACATGATTATTAATCACTATTATAATTTTAAAAGTACTTTCATACAGTACACAATGTTAGCTTTGTAGTATGGATTAATTCTATAATAATATTGTTATAATTTAAAGAAACTACTATGTTCACACACAATTTGAAATAAATATATACTTATAGAACTTTGCGTTGGCAAGATCAAAGGAAAAAGTGTACTTTAAATTTCATAAAGTACACTTAACTGTGGCAAACAGTGCTTTATTGCACCACAAAGAGTGCTTTATTCGTACAATAAAGCACTCTTTGTACAATAAAGCACTCTTCCCACACTTCCCACAATAAAGCATTCGTACAATAAAGCACTCTTCCCACAAAGAGTGCTTTATTCGTACAATAAAGCACTCTTTGTGGGAAGTAAAGCACAGTTGCCCACGTGCCTTAGCAGGCTAATAGCCTGCAGCATTCATGCCAGTACGACTGATCACCCAAACCGGTGAAGGCTGATAGCCTCACCACGCTGAGTGATCAATCCCCAGCCAATACAAGTTCTACAACTGGATTGCTTTTATAGACATACCTAAATGCTTCGAGGGTGGGTGGGAGAAGGTAATGTTGCTGTTATGTTTGTTAATGTAAAAGGACAGGTCCTGGAGATATCACGGAAATACTTCACCATGTGTCACAATAGAATTGATTGTGGGTTTTGACTAAAACCTCCCAAAATATGTGATGAACGTCTACTATGCCAAAATATGGTGTGAACTATGTGTGAGTTACTTTGTTAAACTAGTTTGGGTGCAGTCAAGCTGCTAATAGTTTGTGCAACGCGTGTTAATTACAAGTCCTAGCATATGGTAAAGCTAGATGACTAGAAAGTTCCATAAATCATTTAAAGCATTGCCTTGCTTGTGCTATATGAAAAATAAAGCACTCAGCCGCATGCCTCGTACTTTATTTTTCATACAGCACTTGTGGCAATGCTTTAACATACACATACTGTACAGTAGCTTTTACATAATACCAATATTGATATCGATATCAAATAATGATAGCAATAATCCTACCGAAGGAATACCAACCTCCAAAATGTAATATTGCACATCACTAGACCATACCCTTAATAACCTAGATGCAGTTGTTGGTATGGAAAAGAAGACATGATAACTACACCTCTTAATCCATTGCATAGCTCACTCAAGATAAGTAGGGAGATCAAGGTACTCTAATAAAGCAGTCACAGCCACACATGTATATCATAGTTAGTGTAATTAAAATTATTAATGAAGTTGGGTTCCAGCAATAATAAAGTAGTGAAACAAAAGACATGAATGCTGGTAGCTGTTACAACATACACATTATTGACATTATTATCATTGTAGCTATTTCTTGGTAGCCATCTTTGATTTTATAACCTTTTAACCCTGAAAACTACATTCTTTTCACAGCTACAGCAGAGAAAATCCTTACTTTGGAATTGCAATAGTATAGAAATTAAAATTTCACTATGGAGTATAAATCCAAGTAATAAGTAGTGAGACAAGAGAAATAATTGTATACCATACTGTAGTTACATAACAGTTAGACATTGGTTCTATGAAATATAGTAACCCGAAAGGCTACTACAGGGCCTGAGGGTTTCTAAATTCCATGTTTCAATGTCTAACTGATTTAGACCACAGCTCATTCACTGCTTGTTGTACTTTCACAGCTGCTTGTGACATGCAAAATGTAGTGTTCATTGTAGAAACAAGCCCAATACACCTCACTTTAACTTGTAATGGCACTTGCTATCCAGTTCAACAATGCGTTGTCGTAATTGTTGTGTTTTATATTTCCCCAGAGACAGGGATCTATTGAGACATAAACAAGGGATCTACAGGATATAGATACTTGTACGTAGCCAATGAAATTCAAGTATTTTACCTTGCTGTGGTCTAAATGTGAGCACCTACTTTGGTCTCCTGTAGTTTAATTTAATTTCTCACATATCACTATAGTACAATTGTTTACATGCTTTGAAACACTGTGTGCTTTGTTCCCCATAGGCTGTTAGGTTTTTGCACATCACATGGGTGTGCATGTTAATACACACCTACATCTTTACACTACACTCAACAAGAAATTCTCACCTTATCAGTCTGAGTACTAAAATATCCAACATTGAACCAGGTGGCAATCAACATCCATCGAGGATTAAACCTTAACAGTCCTCTACCTTGAACAGTAGCCCTTTGTATCACAACATTTGCTCTTAGCAGCTGTGAAGCATTGGATGTTACTTTAAAGAATATATCCCCAATTCCCCTAGTGTCAGCATCCACCCAATATGGAGAAATCAAAAATTTTCCTGGTACAGGAAACATTTCTGGGATAAACACATTCTGTGGTTCAGTAAATGAAATTATTCCATTTGTGTTAATCTGATAAAAGTACAAGCATTTACATAATACACTGGTTATCATCACCTGCTTTAGTGGTGCTGGAAAATAATTTGAATGCTGGGTTTAAGTTTAGGTGGCTCCAAATTTATGTGTTATCACTTTAGGAAATGTTTAGGCAAAATTGCAAAAGTTCGCAAGGTAAAAAAAAAAATCAAGACACATGATAGTGTGTCGTGCGGCCAAGTACAGCCAGTGCGGGAGAGCAACAGACAAGTGTGTATTTTACAGGAACCAAGTAAACACCGTTTTTATGTATTCATCGCTCAATAATGGCTAAACGGAAATTAACCATTTTTGCTGTGGAAATTCCCTCAGGGTAGGACACTTCTGATTCCAAATTTGAGGTGAATCCACCCATCCATCACTGAGAAGTTCGTCTTATTTTCTTTGTATTTTTCTTAATCTTTTTCTTCTTCGCACACTTTAGAAAAAATCGTAATAACTCGTACATATTTTGGTTGATTTACTTAAAATTTGGATAGCAGTAAGAGTGTAATACTGTACATTTAGAGTCCAATTTTGGTGCAGATCAGACAAAGAACAAAGTAGTTATGCACAATTTTTCAAAATTCCAAAAGCAATTTGTTGTCACGCCTCCAGGGTAAACCGCTTGGCAGAATAACTTGAAAATCAGTGTGTACATGGAGTAACTATCATAGTGCAAAACTTTTGTGATTTGAAAGATATCTCACTAACAGTCATAGAGTTATAACAAAATTTTCAACCATGTGTAAAATTGTGGGATCAAAATATTCTAATAGAGCAGTCATATTCTTCTTTTTCGTCTTGCACACTAGAAAAATTGTAATAGCTCAAACATGCTTTGGTTGATTTACTTAAAATTTGGATGGCAGTAACAGTGTAATACTGTACATTTACAATCCAATTTTGGTACAGATCAGACAAAAACCAAAGGAATTATGCGCATTGATTTTAAATCGCGAAGGTGATTTGTTGTCACGCCTCCAGGGTAAACCGCTTGACAGAATAACTTGAAAATCGGTCTGTACATGGAGTAACTATCATAGTGCAAACCTTTTGTGGTTTGAAAGAATTGTATTAACAGCCATGGAATTATAACAAAATCTCCAACCATGTCTAAAATTGCGGGATCGAGATATTCTAATAGAGCAGTCACCGTAGGGTAAAAAGGTGCACAAAAACTGTTGAAAAAAATTTACCAGAGTTCGAACCAGGGACCTCCATATGTATCTAACACCTGCATCCTTAACCGCTGAACCACTGCTATGTTGGCTGCTCACCTTAATTTATTTCTGCTTTATAAATGAAAGTTCATCAACATTTGTAATTCATAGAACTTGTAGATCTATCAGTGGAAATTCTAGAACATTTTACATGTGTTATATTGAAGCGCTCAGAAAAAATGTGTGCTCTGTTAGAGTAACTACTACAAAAATTATGAAAAAAGCCTATATTTTCTTCTAGCTTGTTTTCCATAGAGACATGTGGGTGGAAGGGAGTGCCATTGGGACCAGAGGAAAAAAATAAATAATTAAAAATATCAAGTGTGTCATGCGGCCAAATATAGCTGGTGTAGGTGGGTGGGTAGGCAGCCATATTCACTTTATGGAATCAAAAATCGCCGTTTTATGTATCCGTTGCTCCATAGTCTTGATTGGTGTAATCGATTTTCTGTTATGGAAGCTTCCTCAGGATAGGGTATCTTTCATTCCTAATTTGAGTCGAACCTGTCCAGCTATCATTGGGATATCTGTGCCTTTGTGAAATGGGTGGATGGAGCTTGTCTAGACATTTCTGCTTCAGGATTCTAGGGAGGCATGGAAAGCATTTTTGATGTCAAAGTGTTTATTAATGCTAATGCACCTCCATATCGTGGTACCCAATTATCCTCACTTTATCGATGTTTTGAATGTGAGAAGCAATGCAACTATGAACAATGTAGCACTATGGAAATGAGATGGGTTCTTTTACCTCACTTGTATTTTCAACATTTGGTGCAGTGGTGGTATTGATTGTGCTACTGCTGCTGTATTTTACAGAAGACTTATTTCCTTGTCTCTTCAGAAGGAGTCCTGTGATATTATGGCTTTGTTGCAGGATTAGTTATTCTATGTTATGCTGCACTATATGTGTTTGAGAGGAGCTAGATTACACATCAGGGCTGTCCACCACTTTCACTAGGAGCACCGGTTTGTCTAGCACTTCTAACATCTTTAGTGCTAGGGATGGTGGCAAAGGGTGCTGGTATATAACCCTAGGAATAAAAGTAAAATTTAAAAAGATATACGTGCTTTCAAAAATTTATCTTATTTTAGTTCTTCATTTGCTATGTAGACTTTGATGATTCCTGTAAAGGGGGAATAGATCAAAGGAATTATCAAGGCCAACCATATATGCTGGCTTTGGAACTTGCAATTACAAAAACAACTGATATCTGCACAAAAACAGCCAAGCTGTGAAAAAAAGTGCGGCTTTAAAAAACCTGGGTGAAAAAGTTGTGAAATCAACGGTGGCAGCCAACAAATGGCTGCAATGATGTTATGCTAATAAATTTAGCTATGCGCATTGTTAAAATTTATTAGCATTAACATCATGGCAGCCATTTGTTGGCCGCCACCTTTGATTTCACAACTTTTTTCACCCAGGTTTTTTTAAGGCTGTACCTTTTTTCACAGCTTGGCTGTTTTTTGTGCAGATTTGATTTTACAGTAGTAATGTAATGTCAACATACGTAACACTGCCATTACTCAAGCTAGCTAAATATCTGCTATATATAGTACACTTGTACTATTTATTAGTAGAGATCACAAAGGTTAAGTTAACCCTTATATTACGTGACTTGGTAGTTACAATCCAGTTGAAACTTGTCAATGGATTTTCTACCGCATGGTCAACAATTGCAGTTCACACAGCTACTAATACAATTTTGTAGTCTGTTGTATGAAGTTCATAGTGAAAACATGTAGGAGTCTTGCAAGGGTGGCTCCAGGAATTTTGGCAGCAGGTTTTCCAAAATTTCTGTTGCATGCACACTTAAATTTAGGGGGTCTTGGGGCATGCTCCCCCAGGAAACTTTTGAAATTTATGTATTCTGAGATTGAATCTGGTAACCACTTTCACCAAACAAACCTTTAAGCTGACACGCTAGGAATTGATGGATATAGGCTGCAGCTGCTTATGCTGGTATAGTATCAGGAGCACGCTAATGAGTTAAGAAGTGGAGCTATGTGAAGTTTGAAACATGCAACAGACACAGATGCCATTATGGGGGTTGAGGGGATGCTCCAGGAAAATTTTCAGGTCTTGGACACACTGAGACATGATTTTAGATAATAATTATTTTAACTCAACTTACAAAATGTGACTGTTTAAATAGTTGACAGCTCTATTAGAATGTTTAGATCTGCAAATCTTTTCCTGAATATACAAACCCCCTGGATCTGCCCCTGTCTTGTATAGTAGCAGTGTTATCTGCAGAACCAATCCTTGTACAGTACGATACATGTGTAATTTCTTAATAGTGCAGTACATCTTTATATAGCAACTATGTTTTTTAAAATGGCCACAGGTAATTAATTACTCAAATTGTTGATGAATTACTGGTGACCAGAAGCCACATCCTAAACAAACATTGAGGTTTTGGATGCATATATATACCACTTCATACAGCATTGGTTACACTATCCACAAGTGTTATTAGCATTATCAGTTTACCCTGTATAGGTTTGATAATATGAGGAGCTTATAAGCGCTGAAAGTGTGATAAGTAATGTGTGTTTAATGTGTGTTCACACCTTGTGGCACTTAATTATGAACTCCTGATAGTACCAATATTACTATACACACCAGGTACAATATGATTATGCACTTTATGGGAAATACCTAATGCTTCAACTTGATATTATGTGAAATACTTAACCAAAAGAAAATTTCCTCCGCAAAAACATCTTTGTGAACAATGAAATTGCTCTGGTAAACATCACACAATTATGATTCCTTAGCAAGCCGTGCCAGAGCACATTGCTTTTACATTATCTTTTTTACTACCCTGATTAAGGAGCTACTGTTACATGTCATCCATCACATTCACACCATGCCTCCAGATTAATTCTATTAGGCAGGCTCCAAATAATTATTGTTCTCCTTGAGTAGGATACTGTAGCGGGCCAGGAAGAAAGAGTTTATGTAATAATTTGTGCTATACTTGTAAAAACCTAATGTTCAATAAATGATGAGAATTGCTGGAATTAGTGAACTACGTATGCTGTATGAACTAAAAATAATTACATAAATTACAACTATAAATTTCATGGTTTATTTTTGAACACAGAAATGTAACAACTTTAACTTTTAACTTACAAAAACATTCCTAAATTTCTTGGTGAAGAATGGAAAACTAAACCCAATGCTAATACTATATGAGCTTCCATCATCATTAGGAGTAAGTCTAAACTCTTCACAATCTCTTCCGGTCACATCATCAACAGATACTCCATTAACATCCAACACATTACTAGTATGGACTAATCCTGTACTAGTATCATACAAGCAAACAGCAGATCCATTGAATGGAAAGAAGTCTTGTAGAGGAATACCAATGACTGAATGTACCAGCAGCAACAACACTAACTGGTAAGTCATATTGACAGTAACTGATAATGCATGGTATAAACTTGCTGTAATATAGTGTGCTATCCACTATGAGGAACCATACAAGTACAGCACCTGTTAGCCATAAATGAAAAAATCATATAAATTAAAGACATAATTAAGCCACAAGTAAATATTATTGGTTCCACATTCTATTTGTTTAACAGTTTATTAGTCATTCTACAAGTTGGTATGATTCACTTTGGCAGTGTTTAAGTAGCAAATAAATGCAGGGTTTTTTGTGGTCATTTTCACAAATAGAGCCATCAAGATGAGCAGAACTGTTATTAAACATTATGCATACTCTGGGCATTACTATATTGCCATGATAGTGGCTTGCCGTAAAAGCAGAAATATATTGACAGGAAAAATATTTGGAGAATCAAACAACATGTTTACGTATTTGACAAATTTAAATTTGACAATTCCCCTTGCTCACAGGAGCCTACACTAATCATGCACAGACCAAGGCACGGACCACATTTAGATGGCAACATGACAGCTTCATGGCAGCTTGAGCAATAGCTTTGAGTACTATAGCTGCATCGTATCAGTAGTCACTTGGTAGGAGAACACCTTGCAGGTTCCTCTGGCCATAGATTACGTGCCCCTATGCTCGGGCCTACGACATATGAAAAACATGATCTGAAAGCAATTGTCTGGCTGCAGCTATGGGACCATTCTAAGTAGCTAGTATATCTTCCAATGTTGGCTTTGTCAGAATTAGCTGTGTATGTCTTCCCTTGGATTTCTCTGTGTTTTTGATCTCTTTAGTTGGCCAGATATTTGGTGGATTTAAATTTGTCAATTTCATGAAAATGACCAACTGCCAAATTTAATTCCTCATCAAATTTTCTGCTTATACCATATATGAATATGGTATAAACACGCACAGCTGGCTTGGTTATATCAGTGTGGATATGAAATTAAACTAAATTAGCACTGAACAAATTGTGGTTTTACTTATTGGATCAACCAATTTTAGTGTACTTAAGGATTCTGTGATAGGAGGTAATAAATTGGTGTTGAAAATTAAATAATGGTCACAGTAGAAACGAGATGAAACACAACAGCAGTTCCAGCTGTACAAGTTCCTTTATCACTGTTCTGTTTAATTGGAGCACATTCAGAGGCACAAAACATGAGAGGCATCCATACTATTCCAAAGTAGCAACTATTTTGGGATAATCTTTTCAATATTAACATTTTCAGTGTTAATCAAACAGTACTGTTTAAATAAGGATCGCTCAAAAAATTTGTTGCGGCACCCAAAATTCCGCCTTTAAAATTACCCTAGAGACATTTTACACAACTAAAATCACCTTTACGGAATAGTACTAGTCCATATAATATACAAAACAGCATAAAGTATAACAAAACATTTACAGGTGGCCAGATATAGAATTTGCAGCACATGGCCACCATTTTTTGCAACAATAACAATGACGACTGCGCCTTGTCTTTTCTTTTTTTTTTTACGTTTTGTAAACCTCTCTGTAGAAAAGTACAATACATAGCTATATACACAGTTATTTTATCTTCAATCAGGCTACTTGTCTTCTTCTTCATCCAACAAAACCATATCGAGGTGTTAATTTTCCTAGCAGCACTTTCCTTCATTTTAGCCTACAATCACTTCATGCTATTTGGCTTTAGCTATGATGCATGCATTGATTGTGGGACTTCAGCATCACATGCCATACAACCCACACATAGGGATGCTTCAACTGTAGATTCTTCAACTCATAAAATGAACAACACAGCTGATTCATACTTGGGCTGAAACGTGTCTTGACCACTCTGTGATTCACAAAATTGTCATGACACCAGTTCATCCACTCAAACTGTGACACAGTAAGAGCACCATTTCCTGTAACCAGCCACTAACTCTACCACAACCTGTTGAGTGGTCCAGCCTAAAGACTTCTCTAACATTGTTTACTTGATTCTTTCATCGTAGCTGTATCCCAATAAATTCAAGCACTGATTCTTCAGCATTATATACTGAAATCAAGTAGCAAACAGCTATATATGTAGTTGTCTTGAGTACTGGCCACTTCGCAAGGCCTGTATACAGGAAAACTCCAAACTATCATCACTTTGATGTGACAGGGCTGGCATATCTACGCTCGTTTCAGATTTAAATATAGTAACTTGTAATCTATTGTAGGAACAGTAAACTGTAACACTTACTTTACATGCATACATACTTGTAACATTAAGTAATTCTATTAATGTGTGTACGTTATTATGTGATGACGTGATAAAGAGAGTTGACCTCGTGTTTCCTACATGGCGCTGTGAGCAGTTCAAAACTGAGCAGTTGCGACTTACCGCTATTCGGCAACTGTAAAGGAACCACCAGACTATATCCCTGTGCCGGTCGAGGCACCTGTAAAGGTGATTTTAACCAAGTTGTAGTCGTTTCTGTCGCGTGCTCCCTTGTAGACAGATACAAAACTACCCGGAGAAGATGCCATACGTGTTCCGGCAAACTGACTTGCCCAATCTCGACATACAAGTAGACAGAGGGTCCGATTTTGAGGCGTGGAAGGATCAATGGGCATCGTACTGTACCCTCTCAGGGCTGGCAGAGGAGTCCGCAGCAACTAAGGTACAAGTATTAACTTTGTGTTTGTCACGAGAAACCCTCGCCATTGTTAATAATCTTGGTCTCACTACGGAGCAACGGCAAGACCCATCCGCCATCATCACAGCAATAAAGCGCCATATCGATGGTCATATCAACGAATCTGTAGAGCGACGTAATCTACGCTTTCGCACACAGCAACCTGGTGAGAGCTTTGATGATTTCTTGGTCTCCTTACGCGAGCTAGCAAAGACATGTGGCTTCTGCTCAGAGCAATGTACGCAAAAAAGCATACGGGACCAGATAATTGAAGGCTCTCTCGATGGTGATGTCACTGAGAACCTACTGAAGCAACCAAACTTGACATTGGATACTGCCATAACCATGTGTAGAGCACAGGAGGCTGCTAAGAAACAGCGGAGTGAAATGAACAGTGCAAACCCTGGAGCTGTCTTGGCAATTAAACAACGGCGACAGCCACCAACTACTCAACCCAGCCAGCAGCCTGTGATCTGCGCAGGGTGTGGGTCAAAGCCACACATTGGGGGTCGAGTATGCTGCCTAGCATATGAACAAATCTGTCATCACTGCAACAAGGTGGGACACTTTTCCAGAGTATGTCGGGCTAAGAAAGCCACACTACCCCAACCCCCACCACCAGTCTCTGCTAAATCTGTACAGACAACATGGACTGAGGACCATCAGCAGCATAGGCTAGATACCATCACACAGATTGCTGCCACTGAACCAGCACCCACCATTGAAGTTTGTATCTGCTCTGCCAATGGTTCATGTGATACACTAGCCCTACCAGACTCAGGTGCTGACATTTCAGCAGCCGGACCACAGCTTCTACAGTTGCTTAAGGAACACCCCCTTAACCTATTACCGTCAGAGATCATCCCCCGTACAGCAGATGGCCATAGCATGCAGCCAATGGGCAAAATACCTATAACATTTCACCTACAGGGAAGGCAGCACAAGGAAGACATGCACATTTATTCACAAGTATCAGGGGTCATCATGTCCTGGAAGGCAGCTAGAAGCCTCAGCATATTACCCTCACAGTACCCCCAACCAACACCAATCTTTGCACCCTCCATGACACCTAGTAATGACATCAAGACTGTCAACGCAACACCCAGTATAGCAGAAGTTGGTGCAATGATCAATAAATACCCCACAGTGTTTGATGGCCAGATCAGAACCATGCAGGGCGAAGAGTTCCATATCTGTCTATCAGCAAATGCCAAACCCTTTTGTGTACACACACCTCGCACAATACCGTTTGCTTATCGCGACAAATTAAAAGCTGAGCTAGACCTCCTGGAGTCACAGAACGTAATCGTTCCAATCACTGAGGCCACAACATGGTGTGCACCGATTGTGGTCACACCGAAGAAGCATTCGCAGAACATTCGCATGTGTGTGGACCTATCACATCTCAACCGCTTCGTTATCCGAGAAAGATACCAATCTCTCACCCCTACCCAAGCTGTGGCTGACATTGCCACCAGTGACGCAAAGGTATTCACTGTTCTTGACGCACTTAAGGGCTACCATCAATGCCCATTAGATGCAGACAGCCAAGAACTGACCACATTCATAACACCATTCGGTAGATATAAATACCTACGAGCCCCCTATGGCATCTCCTCAATTTCTGAGCATTACAACCGGAGAATGACTGAAGCCTTCAGTGGGTTGTCAGGGTTCAGACGCATTGTTGATGATTTTGTAATCTATGATAACAATGTCACAGACCATGTTAAGCATGTGGAGCAATTCTTGCAGCGGTGTGTGGAGAACAACATTGCACTGAACATGGAGAAGTGCCAGTTCTTTAAAGCTCAAGTCACCTTTGCAGGCTTTCAGCTATCATCACATGGATACAAAGTAGACCCATCTATCACAGAAACAATTACCAAGTACCCTACACCTACAACCAGGTCCGACTTGCGCTCCTTCATGGATCTAGTCAACCAACTGTCAATGAGCACCCACACTCTGGCATCACTGTTGACGCCTCTCAGACCACTGCTCAGTACAAAAAATGAATTCTTATGGTCTAGTCATCATCAGGAAGCCTTCACAAACATCAAGACATCCCTGACTACCTCACCACTGCTGTCTTTCTTTGACATGACCAAACCGACAAGGTTAAGTACGGATGCCAGTAGACAAGGCCTTGGATTTATTCTACAACAGAAGACTGGAGATGAATGGAACCTGGTCCAAGCAGGATCTCGATTCTTATCTGACGCAGAAACACGATACGCAGTGATTGAGTTGGAAATGCTTGCTGTCTGTTGGGCAGTCACCAAGTGTAGAGTATTCTTAGCAGGCCTACAGCATTTTCTTATAACAACAGATCATAACCCACTGATCCCAATCCTTAATACACGTCGCCTGGATGAGGTAGAGAACCCTAGGTTGCAACGCCTTAAGTCTCGCTTGATGGGATACCACTTTACCACACAATGGACTAAAGGTAGCAGTCACTGTGCTCCTGATGCGTTGTCCCGCAACCCTGTTAGCAACCCTCTTGTTGAAGACTCATTAGCAGAGTATGATATCCAACACAACCCTGAATTATCAACAGCCGAGATTAGAGCTCTGTCAAGCTCAGAGCCTCTCACCACCACATGCTTACAAGAACTACAAGACAATGCAGCCAATGACCCAGAATATCAACAGCTGAGAGAGATGATTCTCAAAGGATTTCCAGATCACCGACAACAGCTTCCAGAGTCCTGCAGACGATTCTGGAATGTACGAGAACATCTTAGCATAGATGGTGGCTTTATTGTCCACGGGTGCCGTTTGTTAATCCCCACCACTATGAGACAGCAAGTACTATCTGACCTTCATGAATCACACCAGGGGGCAGTTCGTACTAAACAGCGTGCACGGTTAACTGTCTACTGGCCAGGAATCGATAATGATATCGATAACATTATTTTATCTTGCCAGTTGTGCCAAGATCACCTACCCTCTCATCCCAAAGAGCCACTGATGCAGAAACCACAGCCACTTCGTCCTTTTCAGGAAATTGCAGTTGATTATTGTAGCTATGGTGGGCGCCAATTCTTGATCCTTGTAGACTGTCACACGGATTGGCCAGAGATTATTCCAATGGGTCATAACTCTACTACACACTACCTTATCACAGCATTAAGGCAAACATTTTGTCGCACATCAGTACCTGACATTCTATGGTCCGATGGGGGTCCACAATTTACAGCCCATGCATTCAGAAACTTTGCAACGCACTGGGGTTTCACACACAACACCTCGTCACCACGGTACCCACAGAGTAACGGCAAGATAGAAGCCACAGTAAAATCAATGAAGAAGATTCTGGCAGCCTCATGGGATCATCGTCACCTCAATGAAGACCGATTGTGTCGTGCCCTTCTCCAACACCGTAATACACCTTCACGTAAAGATGGAACCTCTCCAGCCCAGAAATTGTTTGGACATCCCATACAGGACAGTATACCAGCACACCGCCGATCGTTTGCACCAGAGGGCAGAAGAGCACTCAAGAAGCTGAACAACAAGCCACTGAGACGCTAGCCCAATCTAAGGAATTTTACAACACCCATGCTCATTCACTTCCTGACATTCAAGTTGGTTCTAAGGTAGCTTTACAAAACCAACAAACAAAGCTGTGGGACATATATGGAATAGTTGTCAGTGTTGGACCTAATCGCAGGTACTTTGTCAAGACGCAAAGTGGAAGAATCCTTGTCCGTAATCGCCGCTTCCTCAGACGCCGTACACCAGCTTCACTTCAACCACCCTCCCTGTCACATGATAGAAGAACAAATGCTCCACATTCCTCCCCACCAACATCTCCAAGACCACCATCACAACCTCCAGCTGAGATACGACGCTCTGTGCGTCCCCACAGACCACCTGCAAGGCTTATTGAAGACCCCAGCTGGCCTGATTGATATCAGCATTGGTGCTCGCCTGTGCCACCAATGCTTGGGGGGAGGTGTAGGAACAGTAAACTGTAACACTTACTTTACATGCATACATACTTGTAACATTAAGTAATTCTATTAATGTGTGTACGTTATTATGTGATGACGTGATAAAGAGAGTTGACCTCGTGTTTCCTACATCTATAAAGTTATTTTTAGAAGTCAGACTTAATTAAATGTGTAGTGTTTATCCACCCCAAAAACACCTTCGCTGTAAAAAAAGGCGCGCCCAAGAAACTACAAGTACCTGGAACCCAATGTAAAAAAACAAAAAGAAAACAGCTCAGCTGAAGTGAAAAGTAACTGGTAACTTAAAGAGCTGATATCTGAAGCGGCCAAGAATACAATTACTAAAGTTTAATCCATGCAAGAACACCTTGGCTATAAAACAGGTGTGCACATGAAAGTAACTGGCAACTGAAATGGCTGATATCTGAAGTGGCCAAGAATGAATGGTCATATACAACTAATTCAAAAATTTAACACTGAACCTTTATAATTCAGCTGTGTTCTATATTCACTCTTGCTGCATCGTAAAGTAATTTCTTTTAACTCTAATTGGCTGGTAATTTGGCCGCCTTTTTTAATAGTCAGTGTAATAGAGCAAATAAAGGCAGCCAAATTACCAGCCAATTAGAGTTAAAAGAAATTACTTTACGATGCAGCAAGAGTGAATATAGAACACAGCTGAATTATAAAGGTTCAGTGTTAAATTTTTGAATTAGTTGTATATGACCATTCATTCTTGGCCGCTTCAGATATCAGCCATTTCAGTTGCCAGTTTCTTTCATGTACACACCTGTTTAATAGCCAAGGTGTTCTTGCATGGATTAAACTTTAGTAATTGTATTCTTGGCTGCTTCAGATATCAGCTCTATAAGTTACCAGTTACTTTTCACTTCAGCTGAGCTGTTTTCTTTTTGTTTTTTTACATTGGGTTCCAGGTACTTGTAGTTTCTTGGGCACGCCTTTTTTACAGCGAAGGTGTTTTTGGGGTGGATATCACTCATTTTTGTCAGTGATAGACTCTACATTTGGTTTAAAAGGTAATTTTTTTTGGAAATGAGCAATTAACATTAATGCAGAATATTATCTTGGAGAATCAGTAAAATCCATATATAATAATGATTGTTTCATAACACCGTAAATTTGGAAGTATGAATTTACGGTGTAGTATGACTGTTCTATTAGAGTAAATCTATCTTTACTGCCTGCATGTGACGAATATATCTCATATCTGTGCATGTTAAATGCTTCAGACACCTAATTAAACTTGCAAGTGACCAATTAGTTCACAGTTGCTACACAGCTATAAATACATTTGTAATTGTTATCACCATAATCATTTATCATGTTATAACCATTTTTTAATATTTTGGTCACAACTTCAGGATTAGAGCAGCAGAGGAAGGAATAGAGGACTCAACCATCAAGACTTGTATATGGGAGATAGAACAGTATTGCGATGGACAATGCCGGTACTAACCCCTCAAGGGTGTTGCAGTGCAGTATAGATGCAAGACCAGAGCCTCAATCGTCACCTTTTGACTGTGATCACAACTTCAGGATTGGAGCAGCAGAGAAAGGAATGGAGGACTCAATCATCAAGACTCGGGGAGATGGAATAGTATTTCCAAGGATAATGCCAGCACTAACCCCTCAAGGTTGTCACAGTACAGTATCGATACAACCACTCCAACCAGTGCATAAGACCAGAGCCTCGATCATCACCTTTTGACTGAAATTTTTATACTTGAAGCAATTAAAACAAAAAAGTTGTAGTACGTATACTTTCCTGAGGGAGCATGCCCCCAGAGTCCCAGACTCCCTTGCCTGTTCAGCAGAATAATAGGATTGAGCCTTACTACCACTTCCACCTTTATTCTTGGTTCAGATCTACATATCGGCAACATAATACAGTAGCTGTAGATAATGCCCCTAGGCAGAGCTATAGGGGTGGGAATTTTTCCCTACTATCACACTATCATAGTAGTTCTTCTCGCAGTTCTTTGCCTGGCCATAATCAACTGCTGTCAAAACATAAGTGTCGTCCCCCAGACCCTTCCTCAAGCATGCTTATCACACAAAAATAACTTAGTTTAGCAGTGCACAAACAATTATTGACAGCTTATACTATATTAAAGTACACTTACCGCATTGTTGAACAATGTATACCACCAGAATCCACCGGATTGACAACTAACACGTGATCTATTTAGGGGAAATCTCGTGGAAAGTCCCTAATTACCTTAAGCGGACACTCGTGATACGTGGTTTTAAATTGAATGGTTTAAGAATGTAACTAGATGGTGAGGCGTACTTTAATCGGCTAGACTTTAATGAGAAACTCGAGCCCCTCGTGAGAAACTACATCGCTTGAGCAACGCTTGAAGAAGTAAGAGTCAAGAATACTGATCGAGGTACTCTATGATATATGCCGGTCTTGAATGCTAACGAAACCTCGGTCTTGATTTTCCATGTAAGAATCTTAGAAAGAATTCGCTGCAAGCATTTGCTACAGTCAAGCTGTGGCGCCATAGTGGATAGAATCATAATATTGTCAGCAGATGCCGGAATCGATCACTGACAAATCAGAAAAGGATCAATGATTTTGACTCTGCATAGCCGGTTAGAAATATTTATGGGTGCCCAAGCACCCATGCTTCCTACGCCCCTGTATAGTTCCCTAGCCTTAGCCAGCTATTCATAATTAAAATTTCATTACAAAGTGTATCACTGTATATACCACCCACATAGTTAAGTAGTAAGCTAATACATACTTCACCATCTGGTTGGTACAGAGCATTCGTGACCTCTTATCATTGTGATGGCTCCTGTTATCTAGTTTATGATAATGGTGATAGTGAGCAGTCTGTGGATCTTCACACTGTGGAATGGTGCTATGCAGGCAGATATCGCAAAGTTTATCGCTCTGATAAACCTAATACCCAACCATCAACCTCTACTAGTGCAGCTGCTGCTCTACCTAAGATTTGTTATTCATCAATGCATAGAGCAAAGGGTTTTGCTGATGACTTGACTGTCATCTCCAAAGATGTCAAGTCTCATCAACAAGCTTTATCATCACTTGTCCTAAAGGCAATAGACATATGTTTTGAATTTCAACCTCCAAAGTGTATTTCCCTTTACTTTAATGGTCATCGTATGCTTTCCTCTACTGTATTTTCAATGGCGGCTGGGAATACCATTAATATCTGTAATGTGGATTGTACTAAGTTTCTGGGTCGCACTATTGGTGTTTCTCCAACTATTGCTCGATCGGTAGCTTCTGCTAACATGAAGCAACAAATTTTACAATTTTTACAATCCATCGATAAGTGTTCTGTTCGGGGAGAATATAAGATATGGATTTTAAAAAACTTTGTGTCTTCTGTTCTACATTTTCATTTAGCTGTTGAGAGGCTTACCGTGTCTTCTATTATTTCAGCACAGTCATCAGTATTGAAATTTGTGAAAAATTGGTTGAACCTCCCCAGAAATTGTACTCCTGGAACTGTTTTCCACCCAGATGTGTTGGATCTCCCCTTTTTACCACACCTGAAGCAATCAGCCAAACTTTCATACATTCTGGCTATTGAACGGTCAGTTGATCCACTGATTATAGAGCTGCGACATTCTATTTTAGCTAACAGATCCGATATCTCTTCCACTGTCCTTGACTGTTTATCTGCTGCTAAGGCTTCAGTTGCCAACATTCACTCTACAACTTTCAAGAACCATGCTCGCCACAACTTACGTTCTGCTCACATTGAATATTGGAAATCAAAACTGGAACCATTAACTGTTCAAAATAAATTTTTAGATATTGTAACTCTGGAGCAAGCTTGCCCTCTGTGGAAGAGATTGATGTATGGCCTCCCTGAAAAACAGCTGTCCTTCCTGCTACGTGCTGGTTGTGACACTCTACCAACCCCTATGAACCTGGCCAGATGGAACATCATTACTGATCCTAGATGTGCTCTTTGTCAAGCTCCTCAACCCACAACAAACCATATTTTGACTGGCTGTCCTGCTGCTCTAGATCAAGGCAGGTATACCTGGAGACATGATTCAGTTTTACAGGTCCTTGTTCATGGGCTCCAACAGCATTTACCTGAAACATTCAAACTTTACGCTGACCTTCCAGGTTATCTAGCTAGTTCCAGCCCCCCTAGTACCATCCCAACCAATCTTTCCTCCACCCTCAGCAGGCCTGACTTGGTATTGGTTTCTAATGATTCCATTTGTTTGTTCGAATTGACAGTACCAACTAATACCCAGCAACATCTTCTTGCTGCTAGAGCTAGAAAGGAAGATCGATATAGCTCCTTGCAATATGACCTCCAGCTTTCTGGGTTAACTGTCAATCTTGTTCCCATTGAAATTGGTTGTTTAGGCCACTTTTTGTCAGAAACAATTGCTCAAATGGCTACTGCTTGTGAAGTGCCAAAGAAAACCATAAGATCCTTGTTTGAGCAGGCAGCTCGCATTGCTGTGTCCTGTTCTTACAGAATTTTTAATTCTAGAGCCTCCCCAGGCTGGGATCTTTTAGACCACCTTAGGTAAACTTTAAGTATTACATATATGTAGATATAGTTTTTTTTTTTTTTTTGTGTGTATTGTAATTTAATTTACCTTTAGTTAATGTAAGTCTTGCCGGGCTCCTGTACTGATCCATCAGCACATGGTACCCCTGTGTCTAGGCCCCTGTATGCTTGTAATGTATATTTTGTCTTAATCATTAAGACGTTTATTCCCATATCAAATCAACACAGAAAACAAATTCTTGATATTGCAAGTCACCAATCTAAATACTACCATGGTACTGTGACATGTGACTAATCAGGAAGCTGGCACGCCATCCCAGGGGCGTCAAAGTGAAAGTGGTAAGGCTCAGTCTGGGGACATGCTCCCAGGAAATTTTTAAAATTGCACATTTATAGATGCCATTTGGAGGCACTCTTTGGTTGTAGTACTGTGTGCAAGTGTTCAAAGGAAACTGACCAAAAAACATCTCCATAATACTGTTTAACTCCTAACCTTATCATTTGAGTCTATTAATAAACAGTAAGAAGTGTTTCCAAAGCAGCTACAAAGAGAAACAAAGCCAAAGCTAGTATACGGTAATTATTTTTAGAGGCGCTTAATACGGACAAAGTCAACATGAAGCTGTTCTGAGTTGCAAAGTATTACAAGTTAACTACTTTTAGTTAGGCTTCATCAAGTAAATTTTTTTATTTCACTAAGCCAAAAAGTGGTGAGGCTCTGGCCTCACTGGTCGCACCTACTCTGACGCCCTTGTGCCATCCTAGTGTGTTATTAACAGGATGAACAGTTATGTGATTTTAACTTATAATAGCTCTGTGCTACATACATCTACAAAATGAGACTACTTTTAATGCAAAAATATCCTCAACCTTCAAAGTTTACATAGTCCAATCACCCCAGGATATAAACCTTCAAAAATCAGGTACTTTGCTTCCTTGCCTATTCATAAATTAACAACAAAATTTAAGACAAATGTATGAGCTGATTGTGCTGAAATTTTGCACACATAAGAAAGATTCAAAGGTGAATCTCAATTAGTTTTATAAACACTTGCAGAGTTATTATAACTGTTCACATAAAAAACACAGATGTGTTGTCATGTACTGTTAATGTGAACAGATTGAAATTTGGTATGTGAATATGCTAAACATCGTAACTTAAACCTTTTGTTGTTTGAAAGAAATCACATAGTAACAGCCATAAAGCTATAACACAAAAACTAAGATTTGGTAATGTGCTTGTTTCTAAACTGCTCAAAAGGACAAACTTGAAAATACATATATATATACATATATATATATATATAATATGTGAATAGTCTACCTATCACACCTCAATTATTCTGTGGTTACACATCAATAAGAGTAATAGTTACAGAGTTATAATGCAAAAGTCAAACATGCCTTGTATAAAAATGTGTAATCAAAAATTCAAGATACTTTAATAGAGCAGTCACCCTATTAGTATGTTCATAAAAAAATCACAATAATCAAAATTAATGTATATATAACAAATAGTTATTTTCTTAATTACGACAGGTAAGAGCAAGCCACAAGTCTGGCTACTGACTATAACCTGGCTTTGGAGCTGGTAAATACAAAAGGAATTGATATTTACACTAAAATGACCAAGCTGAGACAAACCTCCAAAAGAAAGTCATCATGACTTGAGTGGCAGCCAAGATATAGCTGTGATAATGTTGAAAATCCAATCATTTTTAATACAAATGATTGCCAGTAACATCATTGCACCCATTTTTGGCCACCATCTTTGATTTTAAAACTCTTGTCATTCTGACTTTGTAGTGGGTTAAGCAACTTGGCTGGTGATAAAACAGCTAAAATACTCTAATAAAACATTCAGATGACAGTTTTATATTACTATTATCATGCATCAATCACTGTTTTCCCCAAAATCTATGTAGTACACTACAAAAACATTATAGCTTCTTCTACACTATCAAGACACACAGTAGTGTGTATGAATGTGTGTGTGTGTGCGTCCGTGTGTACATGTGTGTGTGTGCACATGTGCGGTCAAGGAAAGCTGGTACAGATGCATGACAGAAAAGATTCATTTTCACACATCACTATATACAACTCAATCATTCCATGCAGTTTTTCAGTGGAAATTGACTAAGGATGGGACAAATTAAAGTTGAGCATCAATCTAACATGATACATGGCTACAAATTTTCTTTCACGCCTATGCATGCTTTTCTTTCAAACTAGGATGACAGTAAGACCATACTTACATAGCATACCTGTCCATTATAATTGCATGCACAAACAGTTAGCAAGTTACAAACCAGTACTGAAATCTAAATAATATACTTTGTAATTAGCTATAAGGTACAAAATCAAAATGGAAATAAAAGATCATAGAGTTATAATCTTAATAAAACACTCTTATAAAACAGTCACTATAAATTATTGCTCAGATTATGGAGGGTTTGGTAAATTTTAACCCTTAAACTTGAAAAATACTTTGGGGAATGCAAGTTTACACAATAAGGGTATACATGGTGACATTAAGTAGCCTAAAACTACATATTGATTGAAAGTCTATTCACTGGGCTCCTTGGAGAAGGTTAAATGACACTGTAACTACAGTGGTTAACTTGGTATAAAAGAGTATGTCTCCATAATTCTTGCCATGACGTGTTAAATTTTTATTGTGGCTTTACTCACGTGACCTGATAGAAAAGTTAGTGGTGAAGCAAACAGAACTTGTTGTAAGGTGATAGGAGCAACCACCATCAAGTTATGGAACTTTTTATAAATGTATGCAAACAGTTTGCGTATTTCCTTACTGAAAAGTTATTTACACAACTAGTTTTGGCATCACCATTTACTATTAGGGTAAAACCTTAGGGATCCTTGTTAGATCTTTATTAGCAAGTTTTTAAATTATTCTTTGCGACATTGTATTTGGGCAGTATGGTATATAAAAAGATACAACAATTTTAACTCCAATAATACTTACACGTTTCATTTTTGTTGTCACTGTTCTTTCTGTACAAACAACTCACATGCTATCCCCTTTTTACTCTATAGGTAACTAAGTAGTATATTTTACTTAGGTAGTTAGTATTTGTAATTAGTTACTGGCAGTTCATGCCTTTAGCTATCAGCCACCCTATTCTAATCACTAATCATCATTGTCAGTCTTGTAATCAACTATATTTGTACATGTACAGTGTGGTTGTAAAACTAATTATACTAATGATAATACGAAATGCGGTTAAAATTACATCATTAATAATGAATGAATAAATAAATAATAAAAAACTCAGATATCAGTTGTAGGTGATAGACAGTTGAAATGCTCTGCTTTTATCCTAATCTTACTGTGGTCTGCTAATACTTCCCTTATATGTATGTGCCAGTCAATTCCTCTAGAATTGTATTACTGTGCATCTTTTCTACCTGTGTTGGCCATGCACTGTTTGTACATGCCCCATTAGTGGGTTGTCCCGTTGGTGATTGTACTTGGTTGTATTTGCCCCAGGTTTAGTAAATAAATAAATAATAATTGGATTATGCCAGGATGGTAATGAGAAAATCGAAAGCTGTATTATCACTGTAAGGTAGTTACATTTAGTGCCTGTATGAAATAGAGATGACACACCTCTGACACGTTGTGAATACACATTTACCAACCAAAAACTACAGAGCAAGCCTCAGGAGTATCTATTTAAGTTGAAAGGTGCTGTGTCTTTCTCTCATGCAAACAAAAATACTCAGGGCTTGGTAGAAAATGTTTGTGCAAGAAAATATATAATGTTGAATTTCAAGCCAGCATATACAGGCTGTAAGTAGAATAACATAAATAGCAGAGTCATAATGCAATATCAAAATTCATAGGTCTGCTTGTTAAAGAATGTAGAACCAAAAAACATTTGCCTCAGTATTTGCTTAGGATTCTGGACAAGACAAGCATATGCATTATTAGCATTGACACACTAATATCACAATGTGAGGGTGGATCAGTGAAACACAGTACTAGCCTCCATATGTTTTGCTTTCTTTCCTACTTAATTTTTTAGAATGAGTTGACAATGTTTCTATGCCATTTATAGCTCCTAAGACAATATGGGCTCAGCTACCATAATTAATTGCCTTGCTTTAAGCTTTCACTCGCATTGCAATTGTCCTTGCGCCTCTAAATAGTATAAAACATTGTCAACTCATTGTAACTATAACTTTATAATGATTACTAAGTGCTGTAGATACTTGAACATTCACAAAACACTAAAATACAACAGGTTAAAATTTTCTCTTGTGGATTTATCAAATACTCAAATTATCATCATAAGTGCCATCACACTAGAGAGATCAGTTCTGTTTTAACAGTTTATAAAGTTTATGAAAGCAAAGTCACCAATTTCCAACTAATTAAATGCAAGAATGGCTGTTCTATTAGAGTACAATCAGTAGGTGTTTGTTCTATTAAACTTATTTTGTTTTTCATACTATTTCAGAATTATAATTATGGACCTCAATCCAGGCATGTAAACTAAATGGCAGGAAACTTCATGTCCTAGGGAGGACCAAACTACCTACAGTATATGTTAAAATTGTATTCTTGCTTAATAACACACGCTATAGCTATAGTGATGTGTCAAATCACCTTAATTCCTTAGCCACATAACAACTCTATCAGGCAAAGTGAATACAAAATTTCTTGGTAGAGCGGTAACACATCTAATCCAAAACAGCCCAGCTGTGAAAAAATTGCAGCCTTCCAAAAAGAGAATGGCATGAAAAGATGTAATATCAATAGCTTAAGGTTGTATTATACTGTCACTTAATTTGTGACATTTAAGATTAATTGGCATAATCACTGCAGCCATTTCTTGGCCACCACCTTTGATATCACATCTTTTTCATGCTAGCCTATTTTTAGAAGGCCACACCCTTTTCACAGCTTGGCTGTTTTGGATTAGATATCATTAATTTTCTCTTCGTGTGTATAGGCTATGATGACTACTCTATAAAGGGATCTCAAAACACACTTGGTAAATATCATGTATGGTTGGATTTCATGTTGTAAATCATTGACATTTAGCTCCATTACATCACTGAAGGTATGGTTACGCATTCAAGAAAACTGATTCAACTAGTTTCCAAAAGCGATTTAACCAGTAGACATTTAAAACAAAATGCAGCAATGCCAACTGCTCTAATAGGCTGATTTAGTACTAGCTCTAATAGAGCACACACTTTTTATGAGCACTTTTAATACAACACACATAGAATGTTCTAGAATTTCCATAGATATACCCAGTCGCATTAGCCTTCCTTGGTCACATGACATACTATTATGTATCCTAGTGTCTTTGGATATACAGTTCACATACAGTATACTAACACATACAATAGCAATGCACATTAGAAACTCTGCATCATGAAACCAGAAAATTCCATACATACCATTCATAAATAATTAGAACACAACACTAATACTGTTGGACTACCAGCTGTTGAGTATCCTAATAACTAATACCAACAAGTTGCAGCTACGTAGAATGTTCACGGTCCCTTAGTACACAATTTTAATTATACACTAGTTCATACCATACCATTGCTATGATGTGGTGGATCCTTGATTTGGGAACCCTGAAATCCATCATAAATTCCTTAGCATTTCAAGTAGCTATAGCATGTATATTTCCTTTGACCTTTGGAAACATTTATTAATGTGAGCAATGATCATTTAGTATCATTACTCATTAGTGCATGCCACATGATTTTTTTCCGGGGCTAGATGGACTACCCTTGCCACCACCCCCAGCACTAGGTGTTAACGTGCCGGACAGCTGGAAATGCCAGCAATCAAACAAGGCCGCCGGACTCCAAGCGACCCTCGGAGTAGGCTAGATCAATATTAGTAGTTGATGGAAGGCCAAATGAAGAGCGATGACCCCTCAAACACATTACTGCAGATCTTAACAATGAAAAGTAAAGCCTACATTGCAGCCAGAATAAGCATTTGCTGTAATTAATGCTGCGCTTCTCAGCCAACATTGAAGCAAGCTTCCTAAAAACTGTTGTAGCAGTGGGCCCCATGCCACTAGTAGCAGCAAGCACCAATGGTGAAAAGCAAGCTCTCTCAACCTCTCTAACACGCTCATCATATGCCCGTCTTTTTTCACGTTCATGAAGCTGGTAACATCTGGGCAATTGGGAGCGAAAATAAGAGCGCCACATGCCACTTGATGGTCCCTGAAACAGAAATCAAACACTGTAAAAAAATGAAGTGTGTCTGACACACCAAAATGTTGCAATATACTGTACACACCAACTCGTCAAGTAGGTGTGTATGTTGCAATATTTTGGACCTAGGTGCGTCAGACACACTTCATTTTTTTTAGTGAATAACTACAATATTGGTCTACCATCTTAAAACTGGACCAACTAGGCATTTTTTTTTTGACCAACTAGGCATTATTTCTTCAGGGTTGCTCCTCCCTAAGGGGCTCAGGAAACCCTTTTGGGTTCTCACACATGTAGCTGAACATCAAGTCGATATGCAGAATCATGAAAGAGGGTACTCTAGCAGTTTCTCACCGGCAATAATTGATGCGGCTATCCGGCAAAATACTCTAATAAAACAGTCAGGCAACATAGTGATCACAGTATTAAAGAAAAGAGCTAAACTAGGAAGGAAGCATTCTTGCGCAGATCTCGGCGCAGATCTCGGCGCAGATCCACATAAAAACTAGTAGCTAAAGCTATTGTGTCTATGCATAAATAGAATTTTTTCCGGATAGGCGACAATTTATCAGCACAAACTACAACCCAATAGCACTTAAATTTCATGCAATAACAATGCGTGTGTACTAGCCCGTAGCTAGCTGCTTTTCAATCTCGCCCAGGTTTACACCCCGTATCAGTTAGGACATCCTGCCGTTTACGAGTTTATCACGTGATACTGTGATTAGTAACGAAGTCTGCAGAACGCGAGGGAGAAGTCAACCACGTATTTCAAAGAGCCTAGACGACATTCTCTTGAGAAAACTTCCTCAGTTGACGCGGATTCAGTCAGACCGTATACGTAATTGATGAGCAGTTGAACGGCTTAGCTTTAGCGTGAGTGAGTGATTTAAACTGTACATTTGAATCTCGATTTGAATTAAATATCAAGCACTCTTATAATCTGAATTGTTAACCAAAACTGTATGTCGATGTCGTACGGGTACTAGTGGTAAACCATGATAGCAAACTCTAAGTGCCTGGTCTATTAAGGCAAACTGTCTGCAAATTAAAACTCATGTCAGCTCATGTTATTTGTATTACTTGACTGAGTAGGGGGCTATGGCCTTCCATGTTCAGCTTAAATTTGTATCATGAACAGTAGCTATGTAGTACTACCGTGAATACTGCATATATGGACCTTATCCGCAATGACATCATAATTGACAAAATGGCGATGTTTAGTGTGGGAACTTCTTATGTAATCACTAAAATGAGCTTTGTTTGCGAATTTCACGACATGAAACTATTGGATAATAAAGGTAAAAGGCTAGTTAGCATGATGTGGCGATGCAAAATAGTCCCACCCGACGAAACCAGACTTAAGCTTGCTATTGACGCAAAACCACGTGCATTTGTCTTGTAATTAAGTATGTATGCCTCACCTTGCCCCTTTCTGCAGTATGTAAACGTTAACATAGCGAACCACCATCTTTCCCTATAGCTTCTGTGCAAAAGTGCTCACACTATCGGCCGCCATTTTGTAATTTGACGTCATTGCAGATAAGCTGATTCAAGGTTAGGGTAGGGAATATATAATCTATGGTTAGGGCCTCTCATATTTTTATCCCCTACCTTGAAGTTCAAGTTGGATATATGTCATGCGTAAAGTACCGTATTTCCTTGTTTAAAAGCCACATTCAATCAAACGCCCTCGATTATAAGCCAGACCTTAGGAAAATAAATGCCTGGTCTCAAATAGATGCCCGGGCTATTACTTCAGGCTACTGTATGGCTTTAATTGTTCCCTGGTTGCTGCTGTTGCTGCTTCTTCATACTTGAGTTTAGAACCTTCTGAGGGATGAAGGTACTATGAGTAATCATGTGAGTAGTCTGGGAAAGTCCACCTGCATGCAGATATACTATTTTACAATCATTTAAGCGTTGGTTACATTGTTTGTATAGTTAATATACCATATCTATGCTTACCATTACAGTAATCCTGTTCTACCACCACCATCCAAATTTGATTAAACACCAGGCATTGGTTGGGCCAATCCAAAACAAATGCCTGGTCTCAAATAAGGCCCTATTCATGTACAGGCTGGGTCAAAAATGCTGGAAAGGAAATAAAGGCCCAGGCTTTTACACGAGGAAATACGGTATGTAGTTAGTAATGCACTGTAATAGAGAGAATACATAGCATGAAGCATGTGATTGAGAATGGGGTGAAGCTGAAGGTAAACTTTAGCAGCTATTCAATTACTACTGGTCCTTAGCTATAATGTATGATACATGCTGGAATCTGGACTCACAAGCCTGTATTGCATTAGGACATTACAGTAAGTATCATTGCCTGCCAACACCCAGACCAGATTCCAATCCAGTGATTATTTTTCTTCCAGAGTGTGTGGTTCTATGTCCCTACTGAATATTCACCAAGAGTTGTTAATTGATACTTCAAGCAGAATAGCCCACCACCTATATAGCTGTAAATTATCCCTGTGGACAAGTGTGAATACCACAACATACTGTATATACTTCAAAGCTTTGTGTTTTGTATACCCTGTTGACATAGCCATACTAACAGGAATGATTTGTGGAAGAAAAGTTTTGCAGATTTCATGATTTTACATGCATTTGCAAATATTTTCTTGCAAGATTTTTCCTATAATTAATACTTAGCCTGAAAAAGTTGTACCTTTAGCAGGCTAATGAATCTTCTTCAACCTTCCTCGTACAATTCATGCCTTAGTTTATGCACCATTTTTATACCGAGTGTGCATAGCTACTCACCTCGCAACTAGCTACAGTGTAGGTGTAATATGTTATTGATGTATGCGTAGTCTTGTATCTGGTAATCGACACGTGACCTCCCTCTCTCGTCCGTGTGCTTGAGTTGTAAGAGTGATCTTTTGTTGTAGTTGTTCTTGAGTTATTACATTGGTGCCGAAACCCGGGACAATGGCTACAGGAACTACGATCTGTTTACCATAGCCTTTGGAAGATGGAAACGCTAAGTCATGGTTTGGGCAATTCGATGTGTGCACCGCAGCCAATGAGTGGGACGCGGCCAAGAAACTAGCGAGACTGCCTACGTTACTCAGGGGATGTGCTTGGGCCATTTATGAGTCTTTGGGAGAGACTGACAACGCGTCATATGATGCTCTCAAGAAGGCCATAATCAGCAGACTAAATCCTGACACTGATGAGGATCATCTTGCAGCCCGTGAGCAGCTAACACACAGATGTCTTCAAGAAGGAATCGGAAGCCTAGATGAACTCGCTCGAGATATAGAAACGCTGTTAGATCGATCATCCCCTGGACACTAGTGACTCAGAGCGGAGATTCCATTTAATGAGTGCCCTACCTGAGAAAGTCGCTCTTCAGTTGAAGTTGTTACCCAAGGGAACATATGCACGGACAATTGCTAAGGCTAGAGAAGTCATCCTGATATATCAGAAGGTAGACACAAACAAAACTCACCCTGTAAGCCATGTGAAAGAAGTTGAAGAGTCAAGCCGACTAGACAAAATGGAGGAAACCCTGAAAGTGATGACAGAGCAGTTGGCAGCATTAAGTGTCAACAAGGCAAGCCCCCGCACCAAACGTTGTTTCAAGTGTGGAAAAGTGGGCCACATAGCCAACAACTGTCGTTCAAGGAGTGAGCTGATCTGCTATAATTGTGGAAAAAGGGGACATACTGTAGCTATCAGAATTGTTGGAGTCAGGGAAATGGCAGGGGGGGTGTCCTGAACCATCAAGCAGGGGGCACTCCCTAGATTTAAATAATGCTCGACCCGTTGCACATGTTCCTACACTTGCACACAACAATTACACTGCTTTTACACATGGACACTTGAACAGCAACCCACTCACAATATTGTTAGATTCAGGAGCATCATGCTCAGTCCTCAGCAAAGATCACTTGCCACCACCAAACGTCAAGCCAATTTCCCGCACCAAATTAGTGAATGCTGATGGAAGGAACATCACACCCTGTGGCATAACTAATGTAACTGTGACTCTGGGACCATTTTCTACTGAACATTCCTTCATTGTTTTTGATCACATGTCTGTACCAGCCATACTGGGATGTGACTTTCTGAGAAAACATGGATTTGTGCTCAACTTCAAATCCAGTATATTCCACAGAGCAGATTCTCCACATCAAGCACTGCCATTAGGACTGACAGAGCTGAAATCATGTGGTGCAGTTACCATTGATGACGACTGCCCCCAGGCCATTCCTGTAAAGTGCGCTGATAAGAATTGTATTCAGTTTGAGATGCCCACAGATGTTCACCTGAACTGGAAACAGTCATACAAGAATTTGAGGAGCTATTCTCAAAACAGCTGGAACAAACAAATGTGACAAGGCATGTCATAGATACTGCAGAGGCAATGCCAATCAAAGTTCCACCTCGACAGAACCCCTTTCACTATGCGGAATGGGTACACGCCCAGCTAGAAGACATGGCCAAGGAAGGAATTATTCACCCAAGCACATGCCCATGGTGTGCCCCAGCAGTATATGTGCCTAAGAACTCTGGGGAGGTAAGAATATGTGTGGATTTTGTAAAACTCAACCAGGTGACTAAGAAGGACTCCTATCCAGTGCCACAACCAGCGGGCCCTCAATGACGACTGGCTGGGAAGAAAGCGTTCTCCAAATTGGACCTGTGGAGTCCCTACTGGCAATTCCCAATGGACAAACAATCAATTGAGAAGACAGTCTTTTGTCCTGGACCAGGCTATGGTCTCTGGGAGTTCACTGTTATGCCGTATGGGCTGACTGGGGCCACACAGACATGTCAGAGTGCCTTGGATCACACTCTAAAAACATGTAAGGATTGTGTTGACAATTATGTTGACAACCTCATAGTGTTTTCAGATGACATGACATCACACATCAGTGATCTTCGCCAAGTGTTGCAGAAATTGAAGGCAGCAGGTTTCACACTGCATGGATCAAAGTGTTTTTTTGGCAATGTAAAAGCTGTACATTTGGGTTTTGAGTACTCTTCTACAGGTGTGACACCCTCCCTAGAGAAGACAAAGGTTGTACGAGATTGGCCAACACCTTCCTGCAGCAAGGATGTGAGATATTTTCTTGGCCTGATGAATTTTTCAGGAGATTCATTCCCCACTTTGCTGATGTAGCTCACCCATTGACTTCCTTGACAAGCAAGACTACCCAGTTTGTTTGGGAATCTGAGCAACAGGCTGCATTTATAGCCTTGAAGCAAGCCTTACTGACACAGCCATTGCTAGACTACCCAAAAAGAGATGACCAGTTTGTGCTAGCCACAGATGCTTCTGAGATTGGCCTAGGAACAATCTTGTCCACTCAACAAGGCACTGTTGTTGAATATGCCAGCCGCACCCTCGATAAGGCTGAAGGGAACTACTCAACAACCAAGAAAGAATGCTTGGCCATTGTTTGGGCTGTCCACAAATTTCGTCATTATCTAATTGGAGCACATTTTTTACTGGAGACTGATCACAAATCTCTTTAATGGCTGGAAACCACTAAGAAGGCAAGCAAATCATGTTCTCAGCGGTTGGAATGATGGTCACTAGAGTTATGTGCCTTTCAATTTTCCATAGTACACCGACCATGCGACCTTTTAGATGCACTGTCAAGGCATCCCCTACAAGTTGTGAACGTAGAAAGCTCTTTAGACCATGTTGCCATTGCCCAGGTCCAGAGATCAGATCCGGTTTTGTCCCAATTAGTTAGCCAACTGGAGGCCAATCAACCACCACAAGTTGCTGGCAACTGGAGAAAGTTCCCTCTTCGTCGGTACCTTCAATTGTGGCAACAATTGTTTCTCCAAGATTCAGTCCTCTACCGCAAGATGAAACATCACTCAGCTGCAGAAGAAAAGTTGCTTATTGTGGCTCCTGCCACTCTCCACAAGAACGATGCTGCTGGCCATCAAGGAACTAACAAGATCCTAGCCAGACTATTGGACTTCACATATTGGGTTGGAATTGCCAAAAATGCAAGGCGCTATTGCACCAACTGTATAACTTGTCAGATGGTGAAGGCCCCAGCAAGACCACCAGCTCCCCTACAACCGATTGTGACTAACAGACCCTGGGAATTAGTAGCGGTGGACATCCTCAAAGTCCCCATGTCAAGTAGAGGAAATCAGTATTTGCTTGTGGCACAAGATACTCCAAGCGGCCCACTACCTGATCAAAAAGCAACTACCATTGTCACAACACTTCAAGATCAAATTTTCACCATGGTTGGACCTCCTCAAAGATTACACTCGGACCAGGGGAGAAACTTTGAGAGCCACATCCTGTCTGAGTTATGCAAGGCATTTGGGGTAGAGAAATCCCGTACAACACCCTACCATCCAATGGGAGATGGACTAGTTGAGAGGATGAATCGCTCCTTGCTTAACTTATTGAGAACACTGATGGAGAGGCAATTCAACTGGAAGACCATTTGCAGCTTCTTCTCTTTGCATACCGAACCTCTCAGCATTCAACAACAAGACTGTCACCTTATGAAGTGTTATTTGGACGAAATCTTCCCCTGCTCCAGTTACCCTTACCACCCACCTCAGTATTCCCTGATCCAGGGGATTACAGCTGTCAACTTCAGCGGAAGCTCATGGAGATGTGGGAAATGGTAGGGGCCCATACAACCAAATCTGCAGAAGCACAGCAGAGCAACTACACTGGACAGAAGAAAATGACATTCGCAGTAGGACAAAGAGTGTTCCTACAAGAGGAAAGCTGGATCCCCACTGGACTGGTCCATGGAACATCATCAGTATCAAAGGACCTCTCACATTAGAATTACAGATGGGATCCACAAAGCGCATAGTACATGTGAACCAAGTGAGACCAATGTTAACTGGTGAAGCTGACAATTCCTCCCCTTGTGAGAACTGGTCACCTCCTTTATTTACACTATGAGAATCCAGTCCCAACCCAAGACAATCAGACCACTCATAATAATGAGCCAGTTTCACATTCTCAATACAATGGAAATTCACTCCAAACCCATTGCACAGTGACTAGAAGTAGACAAGTTGTTAGACCTCCAGACTATTATAGAGTATCAGGAAACTTTTAACATTGTTGCACACATACCCAATTTGTAAGTACTGCTCATACTTTAGTTCGAAGGGGGAGGTGTGTAATTATGTTATTGATGTATGCGTAATCTTGTACCTAGTGATCGACACATGACCTCCCTCTCTCGTCCATGTGCTTGAGTTGTGTGATTTTTTGTTGTAGTTGTTCTTGAGTTATTACATAGGTAAACTATGTAATAAACTGAAGTTTTGCATCTTGAACAGAGATGCAAAACTTCATCGACAGTAGCTAGGTAAGTGACAGTGGGGGAAAAAACCATTGCTAGCTACTACAGCCAGGCGAATCAATGTGCATGGGCTAGTGTTACTAGCATAGGCGTGTCTTTAATTCCTCCCACAGTCTGCTCATACGTTAATAAAAACAAGTAAAAGGAAAAAACACATTAAACTTCTTCTCAATCACAAAATCAGTGATCTACGCAACATGTCAGAGTCAAGCATTTCCCACTCTATAACTAACTGGTTGTAGGTGCGCACCCATTTCCTAAATTACTTCATGCATATAATAATCTCACAAATGAGGAATTAGTAGATCATCTGCAAATAGTTTATTCTGCAAGTCATTCCTATTACACAGTATGTCCATAAATGGCTTACTGCATTGTGGAAATATGCTGAGTTTGCACAATTAGCAAAACATCAACCAGATGTAAAGTTTAATTGTCTCCAGTGTTTTCTTCTTTAGTATTCACATTGCTGATAATCCCCACTTTAACTTGATCATTTGTTTCATGGGCAAAGCATTAATAGATCTGTATGTTTAAAAATCCAGTAAAAGATCAGTTGAAATTAAGGGGTTGGTCATGTGTCATAGTTACAATAGTGTTTGATTGCACGTCCAGTGCTTGAGATTTGTGTGTGTGTTTTTTTTTTGTTTAGTTTTTTTTGTTTTTTTACGTAGTGGAAGCAATGGGTTGTGTTTGGGGTGACCTGACAAAAGGCTTGTAAGAATTTTAGGATGTAATGTAGACTTATTCAACACCTCAAAATATACTTCTATCAATCTGAGGTATCATTGTTTAGCTAAGACCAGCCTCAATCCTCTGGTACTGCATGAGTTTAATGGAAAATTTTCAATCAAATTACTGACATCAAGACTCTTCAACATGTTTCCTTCCATAACAGGGCTTGACCCACCCATCAACAATATGGTAAGGTTGTTCCCTAAAATGCTCTGGTACACTTGATTTTTGGTTGGTTGACCAAAAAATCGAAGTACACAATAATCACGTGCTTGAAAGTAGCCAATGAAAACTGGTCGCATTTAGTTTAAATAATTAATTCTTCTTGCTCTACCTGTGGCAATAATTTTTGTTGGCTATTTTCATGCATGTGACATTTTGTACAGTATGTTTGGACTTGTATCATGGACATGGAGGAAAGGGAAAAGGTGTCATGGTTAGTGGCATGTCCTTATGTGATAATCCATATCCAAACCTGTGCATTGGTTGGTAAAGAGAGTGTTCCACTTAATAAATATCCTCATGTACTGTACATATGAAGGTCTTGTTAACAACCTGTATAGTGAGCCCGTGAAGCACTTTATGTTTCTCAAGTCCAGTTGATCAGGTTTTTTTTTCTTTTGTTCCCAAGCTAGAAACATAAATTTTTGATCCATGAAAAATATTAGCTTCTTAAAGTTGTGTATTTTACAAGGATGCATGTATAGCAAAATTAGAGGCTGGTACTTCTTAGAGGTGGGGGGCATGGTCCCTGCACTTAGTTGTTCTTCATTGGATCAGTCATAAAATATATTGTATTATTGTATTAATGCTTTACAGTGACCAGCACTGAAGGTCTGCAGCAACATGTGCTGCAGCCTTAGGATTACCTAACCTAATTTCAAGGACTTAGACTTAGTGACTTATAGCTGAAAAGGTGTAACAGAAAAGGGGCCAAAGTAAGGAAAAAAGGATAGCTATAATGATCAACACCTTGGTATAATGGTATTGCCCAAAGCCACAGAAGCTGTTTTAGTTAGATGCAGCATGCTGACATGTCACATTTTCATTCAGTGGCTTGCATACACCCTGAAATTGGTTAGGCTAGGCGTATAAGTTTACATAAATCTTTTTAAAATCAACAAATGTACATATACATCTTGTACTATACATATTTCTACATAGTATCCAGATGGCTCACACAGTAAGTTATAAAAATATTTAGTTAAGTACACATTCTTGGTTACACACCTTGGTCCACCAAACAGATGTTATCAATTCTAGTCATAACATTCTTACCAAAATATTTTTTTATAGTTATAGTTAGACTCACAAGGTTTCTACACAAATCAGAAAGACCTTAGGGACAATGTGGACAATGTGGACAATGGAGACAACTGTTGTACCTGTATTTCCAGAAATTAAATACCATGCAGTCACATCGTCTAAATCACATAAACTTCTTCTCGTGTAAAGGTGATAATGCAGATCCTGCCAGGCCTAAAGCTTACAGTATTGACAGCGTTATAGTAGTGCTCCAAACAACCCACCTATCAACATTTATCTTATATCACAGAGAGTAGGCTCACATTAAGACTATTAATTTTTGATCACTACTATACTGGACAGGTTACCAATTAATATGTTCCTCAGGTTTCTCTTAGATAATAAAAATCTTTAAGCCTTAAGACATTAAAAAGTATTAAACAGGGAAGGAAACCTTAATAAAACAACCAAGTTCTGTACAGATGATAACACCCTAGGGTGGTGGTACTAAGGTACAATCAGTCAGCAGTAAGCTATTGTGGCCAAATATTGTATGCTTTTGTGAATGTACTATCATGATAACCATTTACTAGTACTTATTGCTATACAGTAGAATGGTTCTGTACCAGATAATGGTACCAGTGTCACTTATTGGGAAAAAGCACATCAATCTTAACATTATTGACTCTCTAGTAGTGAGTTGGGAATACGATTTGACTGTTCAATTAGGACACCTTCCTACATTGCAAAAGAGGTGTTCAAAATATATGGATTTTAAACATAATTTCTAAGTATTCTGCCTGCTGTGTTTATCGTGGCTCTACTGTTACATTATGCTTGCATGATCATGTGGGATTCTTGCAGATCTGACACACTTAAATATTTTTTCAGAGACTTTTAGATATAATGTATACATATTAGAGGTGTGCGATTATCTAGATATATCCGATTATCGAGATATCATAAAACTTATCGAGATAAAGGTGACAGGGGTGTAGATAATACTAAACTTCTGTAAATTACTTGTATACCAAAAATTACCTGATGGTGCAGACACTTCCTGGGGGTTCCAACTCTCCTACTACATGTACTTGGAAGCATTGTTAAAACTAACATTTTAAACTTTTTTATACTCTTCAGATTGCAATTTGCTCACTTAACTGGTTAAAATATTGACAGTCAACTACAACAAATAATTTTTTTCAATTATCAAGGTATGTTAGTTGATAGAGATAAGTTTAAATAAATAGTGAGATATGTCTAAATTTGTCATCACACACCTCTAATACATATAAACTGGCTTGGTAAATCAACTAAAATTTAGTACAACATTGTCCATCACTATTCATACGTTCACTGGAACAATCCTACAGTAGCAGAACACAGCAATAGTATGTCATTTGGTACATTTTTACCAGCCAGCAATGTGTTTTGTAACTTGATGAAACCTGAGAATGTATTGAGAATTAGCTAAGCAACTTTTTTGTGGTTGTTACATGCAAATATATTCCCATGAGATAGCCAATTTGTAGCAAGCCAATAAAATGCTACACCTGAGATGCAAGCAAACCTATCATACAGTAAGTGTTCACATAATTAAATTCTCACTGCTTCTTAAACTGGTAATAATTTTTATTATGTGTAGGTGGTTACCCTAGTCACCGTGTGATTTTATGGCTTTTAATACATATTAAACTTGCAGTATGAAGCTGCTAACTTATTAAAGCAGTGTCAAGAATTTAATAAAATCATGTTACTCATCATGAATTTTTGGTGCCAAGCATTGCTTTTTGTTTGTTTGTTTTTTGAAGAATATCACTGCTTGTAGGCCACCCAAAGGTACATGTAGTAGTCGTTCACTATACTCAGTAGCCGGATCAGTCATATCTCCATCATGCTTTGTCCCATAGCACTAACTAGCTGTTGTTAGACTCAGCACATTACTAATGATGATTTCGTAGGTATACGAAAGAAGAGAGGAGGTTGGTCACACGTCATAGGCACAAAAGGTAGTTTTATCACTACACTAATACCAAAATAGACTACACGAGAAAGTACTTACAGTACACAAACTAACATCGAAAAATTATTACTCCTGGTGCCTTTCTTTCAGCCATTCAACACTTTGCGTGACTGTTCTACCTAGCAAATGCTATAGGATGCATACATCTCATGAATGCGACAAAATACTTCATAATCAAGATACCGATTTTAGATGCCACGTTTGCTGTACAGTCACACATACTGTAGCAGTAATACTAACTTTGTTTGACAGAGTTTTCCTTTAATACACAGTCTAGTGGCACATTCCTCCATTCTTGAAAAATAATTTTGTGCTTACTTACAACATGAATATCATAATTTCACAAGCAAATTCACAGTGTGAACTCTGAATCCACAAAAGAGAACTTCATATTAGGAATCAGGTTTTTAAAATGCATACATGCTGCATATATGTTACTAATTTAATGTAATATGTATTATTTTGTATTATTCTGTAATTATTCATTCATTGTTAACCCTTGGTATGCCAAGGATTACTGTAGTTATCTTGTGCTGCTCTGTGCAAATTTGTCTGCTAATTAAAACTTTCACTGCAGCGTTCTTCATTCATAGATTTTTTTTTTTAAGCAAGGTGCCATTAGGCTTCTCTTGATGAGTTTAACAAATGAAACATGTGGATTGTTCTCTTGACCTTCCTCACTTCTTGCTCACTTCTTGATGAACTCTCAATGTACAAAAGTGATAACAATAAATTCTTTTCAACCATAGTAGTGCATTACATCCAGCTGATTCGGACAAGGAATCGACAGATTTGTCAAAACCAGGGATGAGATTTCAAAATGTTCAAAATTTCAAGTGAGATTTCAAGATTTGCATAAGATCTTAATTATCATTAACCTTGTCCAGATTTTACCAGCGATCTACAACTTTTCAGGTTTCTTGCAGATTCCTCAGATTTAGACCGAAGTTTCTTGGCTCTTTAAAAGTTAACAAGCCTTCACGTATCATGGGCACGTAATCGGTAATCCTATATGGTTAAAGTAGAGTGTACTATACAGTTACACTGTAAAGGCTAGTGCCTGATGGGACTAAGGTCCATGTGTTGTCACGCAAAGAGTATGCCTACTTGTTTTATGCAAATTGTGTTGTGGGTAGCTTAGCATTTTCCCCACCAACCTTAAACAGACACAGTCATGTTTAGTGGAGTATAACAATATACCACTGTATTTCTGTAAAATGCATGCAATTACACTTACTATATTAAACTTTTCACCTCCAACTTTAGTTGAGATACTCTAGTAAAACATTCAAACAACACTAAGGCATGCTGCGAAAAATTCTTGTTTCATATTTATGTGAATGCTATTATATTAAGCCATTTTGATGAATCAGCAGCTTTGTGCTAGAAGAGTATATTAATGTTAATCACTTGTCATTCATTTAACTTAGCAGTTAGGACATTTACTTTATTTGAATTTACAGTACATTCTGAGTCATGTAAGTGAAACCCATCCAGCCACATTGCTATTTGACAAGGAGAAACCACCCGGCAGACTCCTATAAGCATTCAAACATATATTGGATGGCTGCAGGATCGAGATTTCCCATGGAGTTTTCTTTTTCTGTACCTTTTCAGACACATTTAATATACAGTAACATCTTTAGATGTCCTACAGACCTTCAGCATTGTGCTGTAAACCTTGCTAAATAAAAAAATAAATGAATTTTGTGAATGGGAAACTAGTAGTTTGAAAAAACACTTGAATTCCATTCCATTTCCAGTGTTTATCATTCCTCAGTACCACTTGTTCATCATATGTTCAGTAACAAAGAGCTGTGTAACAAAGAGTTTAGTATTCATTAGCAGTGGGGGATATCTGTGGAGCCAAGAGTATTCCATTGAAATTGAATATGTCTGGTATGTGAATATTGTGAGCTATATATGGCTTATGGGTTACTGTATATAGGACAAAGAACATGAATTTAAACAAGTGTACTCAACTTCTGTATATAATAATAATTTTATGGCACACATTTTCAGTTGCAGTGTTACAGTACCTACCCAAGATGATTTGTGTTATAGTGGTACTGCTGCTGGTACATTCAGTCAGTAGTATTCCTATTGGTGACTTCCTTCCCTTCAATGGTCCTAATGTCTGCTTGTTCGATACTGTTACAATGTTGGTCCATAAGAGTAATACAATTGGATCAGATGGACTACCTATTGATGAAGTCAACAGAAGAGATTGTGAAGAGTTCAGACTCAGTCCTAATGATGATGGTAGCTCCCCTAACATCAGTATTGGATTTACATTTCCATTTTTTGCCAGGCGATTTAGAAATCTCTATGTAAGTACTGCATACAGGTAACTGTACTACATGTAATAATATCCATGCTTGTATTCATTGCTGTTTCGTGTGTTTAAAATTAACACATGCAGACTACAGTACCATTCTTAAGTACACGATCCTCTCAGCTAGAACTCGCATAGCACAAGTATACTTTTTAAAATAAATATACAGTATGTGAACTGATAAATGGCCATACAGCTCCCTTGTAGAAACATGGATTATAAAGTATGCAAGGAATAAAGTCAGCTTCGTACAAGCCCATTTATAGTAGATTTAAGCCAAACACGCCTGTAGCGGTTCCTGTTTCTGGGATAACCAGATCTAGCTGTTTTTGATTTTTAACTGGCATGCATGGGTTTACATGTACACACACACACAGAGACACCTGATTTTCTTTTAAAACCAATTTCAGGCACATCATGGTCATAACACAGTACAGTAATTGCTTATATAGCTGGTAGAAAGTTTGCAAGAGAAAAATTAATTGAGGATAAAATGTTATAAGATTTTGAACTGTCATGGAAAATTGTACTTTTGTCCCCTCTAACTTCTTAGAATGTACAAGCTAAAACTAACTTCTCAAATCCAATGGTTGACAGATGTAGTGTAATAGCAGGTACATACTCAGTTCTATAATATGTTACATGTATTTCATGTGCAACATTTTTGAATAATGTGCGCATGGATGTATAATAGTACATATAGAGGATTGTGGAATCTTTGCAATACAGTAAGTCACCAGAAACGTGACCTATCAAAGTTGTGGTGATACATTTCAAAGTTGATGGATCGTGTTTTTCGTTTGGCGCTTTACAGTTTTGTTGCAAACATTCCGCAAACCTCTGTACCTCTGATGGCTTTCCAATAGCATTTGTGGTTCATATATTACAATGTGGTATTTTTTTTCAAATCACATGCATATACATATTGCTACATTTAGGTCAACACAAATGGAGTGATATCATTCATTCAGCCAGTCCCTCAATTTAGCCCAGATCCATTTCCAATAGATAAGAAGTATTTGATTTCCCCATACTGGGCAGATGTCGACATTAGGGGCATTGGAGATGTGTACTTCAAGGAAACAACTAATTCATCATTGTTGGCCCAAGCTAATGATATAATACAAAGTGCTACTACTCCATCTAGAGGACTGTCAAGATTTAAGCCTCGATGGATGTTGATTGCCACCTGGTACAATGTTGGATATTTTAGTACTCACACTGATATGGTAAACAATCAATTCATGATTTGCTGTGATCATAATAATAAATATAGTACATGTCCGCTGTAATTAGTCTGCACAATATACATGATGTCATGCAATACCCATGGTGGATTAATTTGCTTGACTTTAGAGTGAATAGTTGTTCAGGGCTGAGCAAATTTAGGGGGTCAGAAACTCAGGGGAGGGCTCCTGACCTCCAAAGTTTTAGTAGGCATATCAATTATATATCATGAAAATCTCATCCAGTGTTTATTTATCTTTCTGTAGCTATACATATGTCACTAATCTCATGAAATCACCTTTATGGAATAGTACTAGTCCATATCATCATACAGTATGATAGTAACTGTATAGTAGGGACCACAAAGCAGTAGGTGTGGCCCACAAAATAAAATCACCCAAAAACCAGCCTCAGTTTTCTCTGACGATGATGAGGCAGTATTGGTGAGGTAAAACTAAGCCCAAACAAGCTTTCAGATCGACCCGAAACGCTTTCAACAAGTTGCTACGGAATTTAAATTTTTCTTTTATTCAATGGAATTTTCTACTGACTGAGTAAGTAAGTAAGTAACTGACGGATGCCTTCAGACAAGCATAACTCGATAACGGCTAAAGCTACGGGCTTGATTTTTTCACTGTTCGACGTCGCTTCGGCCCGACAGGTGCCTTTTGGCATACCACAGTACGTACAATGCATTCTCCATGGACTTACCAGTGTTCTCCTTTGTATCCCATTCATCTTTACTGACAAGGAAAGGTGTCGATTTGGCGTGAGCATGTGATGGCTTCCATTCGAAATGGAAATCGTCCGTATTCTTCTTAGTGGCTAGTCTGATTGCAAGGCGCTTTTCAAGCATTTCTTGATTCGTATTGCTATGTAATGGGTTGAACATAGCCGACAGCGAAGCGTAATGGATACTTCACTTTTCAGACGATAATTAATAAAATTGGGGCGCGGCACCATTTCTTTTGGTATGCGTAGATTATAGAGGTTCTTCCGGAAAAGTTCTTGATTTGTATTGCTGTGTAACGAGTTGAACATACGTACGTAGCTGACAACGAAGCGTAATAGATACTTCAGTTTTCAGACAATTATTGATATAGCTGGGGGGCGCGGTGCCATTTCAGATGTGGTATGCATGGGTTCACCAGTCCTAATAAAATTATTTACAAAAAAAAGTCAACAAACAAGTACACGAAAAAATTTGGAATTTTCAACTAGAGTAGGGACCATAGCACATCAATAAAAAGTACTGAAACAAGTTTGAGTAGTCCATGATATTAAATCACAGTAAAACAATAAGAAGTGTTGTATCCCTACTGTGCATTTCTGTTATCTTGAGCACAGTAGGGATATAACACTTCTTATTGTTTTACAGTGATTTAATATCATCAAGAGTTAATAATAAGAGAGGAGAGTGTCTAATGCTGTATAGGCCTGTAATAGATGATTGCGCAGAAGTTAAACGGCTTCCTTTCCGTGTAACGTACAGGCTTCTAGTATTTGTTCGTTTCCTTACCGCAATTAGTTTAGCCGCACCGTGATGAATCCTCGAGAATATTCGAAGACTGAACTAAAGACTGAGCTGTATGTACAGGGAACAGTGCTCCTTCAATTGAAGAATGCTCAAAGGTAGGGTAACATGGCGACGCAGTGAAAATTCGAAGCGATACTCCGCCTTTGGTTCAGTGTTTATTGGTTTCTCAGACGCTCTCCCCCAGAGTTATCTTCGAGGTTAACAGCCACACTTCTTTACGCAACAGAGCGATGCTCTTCGTGGTGAACTTGAACATCGAATTGAACGCACGCCCTTGTGTCTGGGATAGCCTTTGTGGTTAAATGCGAAAATATACTAGCCAGTCTGTCGTTACGCGGAAAAGAAGTCGTTTAACTTCTGCGCAATCATCTGTTACAGGACTATACGGCGTTAGACACTCTCCTCTCTATATTATTAACTCTTGATATCATGGACTACTCCAGCTTGTTTCAGTACTTTTTATCGATGTGCTATGGTCCCTACTCTACAGTAGGGGCCATTAAAAAGTTTACACTCTGTTTGATTTTAACAATAGTTAAAACAATAGTGAAACATTGTCGATTTTAACAAAACACTTATGTAATTTACCATAACAGTCTGTATTTGCTAATAATGATTTGAACTATTTAACTCTTACAACTGTTAAAACAATAGTTTTAACAATTTGTATTGTTAAAACAATAATTTTAACAAATCCTATTGTTAAAACAATTAGTTAAAACAATATTTTTAACAATCTGTATTGTTAAACCAATCATTTTAACAAATCATATTGTTAAAACAATAATTTTAACAATTCATGATGTGTTATTTACTGCATATCTGTGGCTTTGTTAAAAAGATAGTTCCATTAAACTAATTGTTCTTTTATAACCATTCAAATGGTTTAACTACTGTTAAAACCAAACAAAGCGTAAACTTTTTAATGGCCCCTACTGTAATTGAAAATTCCACGTTTTTTCGTGTACTTGTATATAATACAGCATTAAATATAACAAAACACAGGTGGCCGGATATAGGATTTTACAAAAATCGCCAAAACTCGAATTTTAGTCTCACTGCCTGACAGCCTGACCGCAGTCGCAAGGCAAGAGGACAAACAAAGCAGTACACGGCCACCATTTTATGCCACAATAACAATCTCACCAGTGGGATGTGCCTTTTGGGGTTCTGACGAGTATAGTCCCTCTGTGCCTTGTCTTTTCTTTTATCTTCAATCAGATTACTTGTTTTCTTGTTCAACCAACAAATCCATATCGATGTGTTAATTTTCCGTATCAACACTTTCTTTCAGCAGCATATTTAGAATTATTAGTGAACCAGAATTATTTCAGAGCTGCATTTCAGAAGTGTTTCAGTTTCCGACGCTACTATAAAAGAGGTACACTACAGTAGCTAGATATCTGCAACTTTGCGATTGGGATCCCGTTCGCGATTAGTTCATGACCACGTACGCCCATCAAATATATATATGTATATAGGTGGACTAATAGTGACAGAGTACGGAGACTACATGCACCTCTAAACAATCTAGCTATTTACTTATCAGTAAACAAGATGACCTCACCCCGGCAGCCCTCATTGGTCTAGCTAGCTGCATACCCCTTGGCTGATTCAAGATATATTCTAATACAACAGTCACTCTAATGTCTTTGAGTAGGCTGTAGGACCAGGTGTCCTACTGGCCTTCAGCACTTGTGCTGTAAAGTATTAATAAATAAACTAGTGTCTATTTGGTTCTACTTGGGGTACTTAGAGATAATGAGTTACTCTCTAGAATTCCTATGGATATAATTACATGAAAAATAACAAGGAGAAAACATCCTGACCACCTGTAAACGTTCGAGCATAAATCGGATGGCTGCAGGTTCGAGGCTACCTAGGTCCAGTCATGGATTTTTTCTCCAACTTTTCAAACACACCTTAAGTAGCTAATATCTTTGAGCAGGCTGTAGGACCAGGTGTCCTACTGGCCTTCAGCACTTGTGCTGTAAAGCATTAATAAATAAAATAAAATACAACAGTCATGTAAGATATTCTAATCTAATCCAAAACAGCCAAGCTGTAAAAAAAGAGTGCGGCCCTGAGAAAGGCGATGGTGAAAAAAGATGTGAAATCCAAGGTGGTGGCCAAGAAATGGCTGTGATGGTAGGTTAATGGTAAAAAATTTAATAACAATTCAGGTGAATTTGGTGCTGCTTGGTCTTGGCACAAAATTCACCTGAATTGTCGTTATTAAAATTTTTACCATTAATGTACCATCACAGCCATTTCTTGGCCACCACCTTGGTCTTGGCACAAAATTCACCTGAATTGTCGTTATTAAAATTTTTACCATTAATGTACCATCACAGCCATTTCTTGGCCACCACCTTGGATTTCACATCTTTTTTCACCATAGCCTTTTTGAGGGCCGCATTTTTCACTTCTTTTTGTATTTGTATACCCAAAGCTGGCCTATGGGGCTTTTTTAACATATCTTTTTTTTTTTCCACAGGAAGGAGAAAACATGAAGCAGATGAATATTTTAAATATTTTTGATTTTATCAATAAATGTACAAATTATATATATATATAATGCATATTTATTACAGAACTCTACATGGTGGTTTCTTTGTAACTGACCTTTCTACAGAGTAATTTGTTTGTAGCTGAACTCTCTACAGGTGATTTGTTTGCAGCTGAACTCTCTACATGATGGTTTCTGTGTAGCTGAACTCTGTACAGGGTAATTTCTTCTAGCTGATTCCTCTACAGGGCGATTTGCTTGTAGCTGAACTCTCTACATGGTGGTTTCTTTGTAGCTGAATTCTCTACAAGGTGAGTTCTTCTAGCTGAACTACATAGTTGAACTCCCTACAAGGTAGCTTCTTCTAGCTGATCTCTGTACAGGGTGAATTGTTTGTAGCTTATCTCTATACAGGTTACTAGTTTCTAGCTGATCTTTTGAATTCTTTTCAGGGTGACTGCTCTATTAGAGTATCTCGATCTCGCACTTGCTACACCAAGTTTGATTTCGTGTTATAACTCCGTGGCTTCAAGTCTGATTCTTCTACACCATTGAAGATCCTTTCTAAGATGATTACTCCATCTGTACAGCGAATTTCAAAGTATTATCCCAAGCGGTTTTTCTGGTGGGCGTGGAAAGTAGTTGTTTTTTATTAGTTAATCTCGATTGCATAATTGTTACACACTGTTGGTTTTTTCATTGTATCTTCCTGGTTTTTAGCTCGATTTCTTTCAAACCACAAAAGGTTTTAGGTTCAATAGTTAACCTATTCACCCACCGATATTCAGCTTCTTCCTCTAAGCGGTTTACCCTGTAGGCGTGACAACATATTGGTGTTATTTTTCGTGAATAATCGCTAATAACTCTTTGCCTGTTTGACATATTCCAGCCAAAGTTGATACAGAGATGTGCCTTTATACCCCCCTTCTGTGTGCCAACTTTCAAGGCAATCGGATATTGCGTTCGCGTTTTATAGTGGTTTTTGTAAGTGTGCGAAAAGAGGAAGAAAAATAAGAAGAAAAACAAAGAAAACAAAAAACAAAGAAACTAAGCCAATTTTTGAAGTTGCATATCTCGGGAACGCTTGATGCGATTTCGCTCAAGTTTGGAATGTGGAGTACTGAAGTTGGAGGGAGTGTCCACAGCAAAACTTGTCTTGTTTCATGAAGGCAGCACAGAGCTACGCAGGTGCAAAAATTGCGTTTTCGTTCTTCCTGTCAATATATTCACGGGTGTTGCACGCCGGCTTCTTGGGCCGCACAACGCACTACCGTGTGTCTTGATAGAACAGTCACAAGTTACACTGTAGCTAGCTGTGCTACAGCAAAAAATAAACTACAGTAGTATTTTAAAGAATTTTATGAATGATGCATGCTATTACAGCGTAGAAAATCCCTACTTTGGCATTGAATAAAATAGTTATCATTAATGTTTCAAAGTAGGGACTTCCCATCGAGCTACAGGTGTATGCTGTAATAGCATGCATCATTCATCTCTTGTTTCACTACTTTTATTGCATAATGATACAGTCCATTTACTGCTCATGAAGGTTGCTAAATCACTTAGTCACCTGACATGCACCTACACATGTTCACGTAGTCAGCAATTTTGTATATGATAAATATTATAACACGAAAGGCACACTAGAGTACTTGATAATACTGTAATAGTCCTCTTTTCCATATTCTGCAAATATTTCTGGACAAATAGTTGTAGCTCTAGCCGTTACTCTGGTTAGCGGTTGAATAATTATTTTTTGTGGGAGCTGTAAGGACTTCAGGAAGAAACCGCTCTGCTGTTCTGCATTGCTCTTTTACCCCACATTCATGCCCTGGCTATGAAGATACACACTTTAAACCATAGTCTAATTAAGTTAGACAATGCGACCAGTGGGAACTAAGTGATTTAGTAACCCCTCGGGCCCTTAGTAACACCTTCACTGCACTCGGGATGCTACAGCCTAGGGCCATTGGGGTTACTAAATTCCTTGGTTCCTTTGGTATTCGTATCTAACTATTGTTTATTCTAGCTGACTACCAGTCGTTCATTGAACAAAATCATTGTTATAACATGACAAAGTAGAGATTTTCCCACCAAGCTTTGCTGTAGTACCATCATTCATCTCTTGTTCTACTACTTTTTATTGCTTGGATGTCTACTTCATTTTAAAATTAATATGCTAGTGTATACTAACAATATTGCATCATTTGTTCACCACATTAGCCTTCTAAAATTTGCAGACAGTGCTAAGTGTTTTTAAACACATTATCACTGAACTAGATTAGTCTCCCTTACAAAAAGAGATTACTGCTTTGGTTACCTGGTCTGATTACACTATTATGAAAAGGGAACTGTATACCTATCTTTCAAATATAAGGACTGCCACTTCATACAGTGCGTTTGGCAGTGTTGTCTCTCGTCTTCTGGCTAAGAGTTCAAACATTGTCATGCAAAGTCTTGCAGCTTGTTTTTAAAGAAAAAATATCAGAACCTCTCCCTTAAAAACAATTAAGCCATCCATGTGTAGGTGCAAGGATGATTTTCAATATGCATTTGACTAATATGTTTTGCATCATACCATTACTGTATAGGCAGAAAGTTTGACAGAAAATTTAATTTTGCAGTTGGCAAATTTTCACTGAAATCATTAAATTTAATTCCGTAAAGAGATCAAAAGCACAGAGAAATCCAAGGGAAGACCTTTAAACCTATACAGCTTATTCTGACAAATATCTAACTTTAGAAGATACACTAGCTACTGAGCATGGTCCCACAGCTACAGCCAGACATTTTAGGATTTTTGCTGGCCAGGGGCACCTGCAAGGTGTTCTACAGTACTGTCCAAATGCAACGTTGCGAACCGCAAATGCACATGACAAATTTTTTTTTGCTTGCAAAAGGGGCATGGCAGCCATTTTGTTTGGGAGTCTTCATCTCTCAACTGGAAGGATAAAGACTTGCAAGCAATATGGCTGCCACACCTCTTTTTTGAGCAAGTTTTTAATCACGCACAATTAATGATCATGACGTTGCATTTGCGCAGTAACCATAAGTGAATCTCCTAGTGATGCATCCCAGATAGCTACTGAGCTACATTTGTACTCGTGGTAACCTCAACCTTGGATACAGCTACACCTGTATGATATTCGCTCGAAGCTATCACTCGAGTTGCTATGACTGTTGCTTGGGATTTCGTGACACCATGTGAATTTCTCAAATGATAGGTTCAGATAGTGTTACTTTTTCACTGCTAGAAGTTGCTTCAGCCCAACAGGTGCCTTTTGGCATACCACAGTATGTACAATGTACATACCATGGACTACTTTTTGCATCTCATTTCTTTTCTTTTGCTGACAAGTCAATTCGCAGTAGTGCATTATCACTTTTACTGTATCACTCACATTTATTATAAAGACATGTCCACTCTTTAATTTGCAGTGACTAAATTTCTTGCAGAGGTGCTTCTTTTACTGTTCTTCATTTGCAGTACTGGGTAACAGGCTGAACATAATAGAAAATGGAGGATAATGGCCACTTAACGTTTAGTAATTGGTATCTAAACCAAAACAGCCAAGCTGTAAAAAAAGAGTGCAGCCCCCAAAAAGGCCAGGGTGAAAAATGATGTGAAATCCAAGGTGGCGGCCAAGAAATGGCTGTGATGGTAGGTTAATGGCAAAAAATTTAATAACGACAATTCAGCTGAATTTGCATTGCCTCTTCCACGTTTCACTAGGATTCGGCACCAAATTCACCTGAAATGTTGTTATTAAATTTTTTGCCATTAACCTACCATCACAGCCATTTCTTTGCCGCCACCTTGGATTTCACATCTTTTTTCACCCTGGCCTTTTTGGGGGCCACACTCTTTTTTACAGCTTGGCTGTTTTGGTTTAGATATCATTTCTTTTTGTATTGCAAGCCACAAAGAGGGCCATCAACTGGCTTTGGGGCTTCTTTTTAACTTGTTTTTTTTTCTTCACTGCAGGAATTGTGGAACAAAAGCCAGAAGCAATTATGTGTATACCTTTTTGTCTGATTAAATATTTCTATATTTTACACTGAATAATATCACATATGTACTAAGGTGATTTCTTACATAACTGAACCGTAGCTGAAACTCTCATTGTTTGTATATTTGAACTCTTTTCAGGGCGACTTGTTTCAGGCTGAACTCTCTACATGGTGATTTGTTTCTAGCACATATTTCTACAAGGCGATTTGTTTGTAGCTGATCTCTCTATAGGGTAACTTGTTTCCAGCTGATCCTTCTACAGGGTGATTTGTTTGTAGCTGATCTCTCTACAGGGTGACTTGTTTCTAGCTGAACTCTCTACTGGGTGATTGAACTCTCTACAGGGTGCTTTCTTAGTAGCTGAACTCTCTACAAGTTAACTTCTTCCAGCTGATCTCTCTACAGGTCTAGCTGATCTCTCTACAGGATGACTTGTTTCTAGCTGATCTCTCTACAGGGTGATCTGTTCATAGCTTAACTCTCTACAGGGTGATTTGTTTGCAGCTGAACTCTCTACATGGTGTTTTGTTGTAGCTGAACTCTTTACAAGGTAACTTCTTCTAGCTGACCTCTCTACAGGGTGACTTGTTTCTAGCTGAACTTTCTGGGGTGATCTGTTTGTAGCTGAACTCTATACAGGGTAATTTGTTTGCAGCTGAATTCCCTACAGAGTGGTAGCTGAACCCTCTACAAGATGACGTCTTCTAGCTGACCTCTCTACATGGTGACTTGTTTCTAGCTGCATGATCTCTCTACTGGGTAACATGTTTGTACATGTAGCTGAACTCTCTACAAGATTATCCTTCTAGCTGATCTCTCTACAGGATGACTTGTTTCTAGCTGAACTCCCTACAGGGTGATTTGTTTGCAGCTAAACTCTCTACATGGTCGTTTCTTGGTGGCTGAACTCTCTACAAGGTAACTACTTCTAACTAATCTCTCTACAGGGTGACTTGTTTCTAGTTGAACTCTCTACAGGGTGATTTATTTGCACCTGATCTCTCTACATGGTGGTTTCTTTGTAGCTGAACTCTCTTCAAGGTGATTTGTTTGCAGCTGAACTCTTTGCATGATGGTTTCTTTGTAGCAGAACTCTCTACAAGGTAACTTCTTCTAGCTGATCTCTCTACAAGGTGACTTGTTTCTAACTGATCTCTCTATAGGGTGACTTTTTCTAGCTGAAATCTCTGCAGGGTGATTTAGCTGAACTCTCTACATGGTGGTTTCTTTGCAGCTGAACTCTCTACAAGGTGTTGTGTTTGCAGCTGAACTCTCTACATGACAGTTTCTTTGCAGCTGAACTCTCTACAAGGTAATTTCTTCTAGCTGATCTCTCTACAGGGTGACTTGCTTCTATCTGATCTCTCTACATGGTGATTTGTTTGTAGCTGGACTCTCTACATGGTGGTTTCTTGTAGCAGAACTCTCTACAAGGTAACCTCTTCTAGCTGATCTCTCTACAGGGTGACTTGCTTCTATCTGATCTCTCTACATGGTGATTTGTTTGTAGCTAGACTCTCTACATGGTGGTTTCTTTGTAGCTGAACTCTCTACAAGGTAACCTCTTATAGCTAATCTACAGGGTGACTTGTTTCCAGCTGAACTCTCTACAGGGTGATCTGTTCATAGCTGAACTCTCTACTTGTGATTTGTTTGCAGCTGAACTCTATACTTGGTGGCTTCTTTGTAGCTGAACTCACAACAAGGCACTTTCTTCTAGCTCATCTCTCTAAAGGGTGATTTTTTTTGTAGCTGAACTATCTGCAGGGTGATTTGTTTGTACCTGAACTCTCTACAAGGTGATGTCTTCTAGCTGATATCTCTACAGCATGACTTGTTTCTAGCTGATTTCTCTACAGGGTGACATGTTTCTAGCTGAACTCTCTACAGTGTAATCTGTTAAGTTTGTAGCTGAGCTCTCTGTTGTTTCTAGCTTATCTCTCTATGGAGTTATAACTTGTTTGTATAGCTGAACTCTTTACAGGGTGGTTTTTTGATTGGTTGCTGAACTCTCTACGTGGTGACTTGTTTGTACTGTAGAATGACTTGTTTGTAGCTGAACTCTCTACACAGTAACTTACTTGTAACTGAACATAGTATGAAGTAACTTGTTTGTAGCTGCAGAGCAACTTGTTGTAGCTGAACACTCTACAGGGTGACTTGTTTATAGCTGAACTCTGTTCTGAGTGATATATTTGTAGCTAACTCTCTACGGGGTGACTTGTTGTAGCTGAATTATTTCTAAGATTAACTGTTTGTATCTAAACTCCCTACAGAATAATATGCAATGTAGTATAATTCTATTACCGTACGCAAGGAAATTTTGACGTCAAAAAATTTGACGAATCGGCTTAATTCGTCAAATTTAAATTCTTCAAATGTTTATAAGCGCCCTTAAAAGTACAGGTTTTGCCTACAATTTCTTGATTTTCGTCAACATTTTATTCATCAAATCTGCTGAAGTCTGAATTCGTCAAAGTTTTTTGACGTCAAAATTTCCTTGCATACGGTATGGAGTAAATTATAAACGTAGCTGAATGCTATATTAGGGTGACTGTTCTATTAGAGTATCTCGATCTCGCATATGCTATACGTAGTTGGCTTTCGAATCATAACTCAATGGTTTGCAATCCAATTCTTCTGTACTACTGCAAGGACTTTCTATGATGATTATTCCAGCTACACACCGATTTTCAGCTCATTACTCTAAGCGGTTTGCCTGGTAGGCATGAAAACTAATAGTTTTTTATTCATAAAATCGATCGCGTAATTGTGACACAGGCTGGATTTTGTGTCATATCTCCATGGCCTTTAGCTGGATTCCTTGCAAACCACAAAAAGGCACTCCTACGATAGTTACTCCATCTACATAGCAATTTTCAGCTCATTCCTTCAAGCGGTTCACACTGTGGGCATGACAGACCTTCGACCTTATTTTACGCAAATAATCGGTCATAACTCCGTGAATGTTCTTCGGATTCCTACCAAATGTGGTACTGAAATCCGCTGTAATGAGCCCTTTTAAGTGTGCCAAATTTCAGCCCGATTGGAGCACACATTTGTGTTTTATGGCGAATTTTGCAAAGTGTGCAAAAAGAAGTAGAAGTAGAGATTTCCAACTAAATTAAATAATTAGCATTCCATGCATTCATTAGTATGACAAATATTGTGCTATTTTTCAGGGTCATTTTAGTGCAAACCCCACCTCAATTGGTGGTTCCTATCAAAAGATATAAGCAAAAGAAGTTGACAGTGTGATGATTTTTGTGTACAGTATTTTCAATGCTTTTTACATGTATTGCATGGCACCAAACACAATATTCAAAGTATCATAATCTAGATAGGAAACTAATAATGACATGAAATTTTCACCATATAACTATTTTATGGAGAACAGCATATGAGCTAGGTAAAAACCTCTCAAGTATGACCACTTCTTTGTAGACTGACCACTCAGAATATTACATGAATACAGCAAGTGACTCACAAATAAAATTGTGTGTATTGTGTAATACTAAGTATACACAAGTACCTAATGCATTTTCAAGGATAACTAACTAGAAAAATCAGTAATATTATATAACATGATAAGTAATGGCATCACAAGTCACAATTAACAAATACTTCAGAAACATGATGATCAGATAACAAAATGTAAGACAAATATTTTTATTAAAATAGGTTTGTTTGGACACTGTTCAGCTTTGTTTGTCACATTGTAAGCACTACGTATAATAATTATTATATGACACAATGACATCACTATACTACAAAGAGAAATTATAAACAGTTTCTGACCAAAATAGTTTATAAACAGTTTTTGATCCATTTTATAGTATCACTGAAGCTACTATAAAATGGATCAAAATAGCAGTAAGTACACCAAAATATACCATCAGGTACAGGGGTAAGTGTGAAGCCATGTAAGGTTGGTATCACATGCCAGTCTCCACTTTTGAAAAGATTATGGTCAACCTTGAACCTTATATTGTAATTCCGCGCAAGACAACAAAGTGCTCACCTTCAAACTATACTTGCATCGATGCAGAGGGATGCCTTGAAGCCCAGGGTGATTGTAATGCTGAATTCTGAGCAGTGTTAGATGGCGATTTACCTTTACAAGGGCTATATTTTCGTCGTAATCCAACGTCAATCATCCTCCAATAAAAAAAACACGATGAAATCGAAATCAGCATATACGGTTTGCCCAGGAACACTTTCTTCGTCCTCATCTGCCACAGATTCACGTGGAAACTTTGGCTATCACCGGTGCCGTATTCTTCCAATTAGAATTACATACGCAATTATTTGTATGGATTCCTATGGGGACTTTTATTTCTCAAACTTTGATTTGACATATTTCAATAAATACCGCATGGATTTTAATCCAGTAAAGTGTATTACGAAGTACGAAGCACTGACTACCATTAACTGGAACAGCAGCTTTTGAAACATTTATTGAAGGTGTGTAATTTAAGTAGCAAAAATATGTGTGAAAAATAGATTGGTTGGAAATCGCTAGAAGAAAAAAACGAAGAAAGAAAACAAAACGTTCATATCTCGGAGATGGCTTGGGTGATTTTCTTCAAATTTTGTATGTAGACTCCCCTACCGCACGGGCACTTCTGCAGGAAATTTAATTGCAATCAGATAAGGGATCACGGAGCTACAAAGGTGTGAAAATCACGTTTACTTTCTTCCTGTTAATATACTAACGGTGTGGCGCGCCAGCTTCTTGGGCCGCATGACACACTACTGTGTGTCTTGATATAGTTGAGGCAAATATTCAGACTCATAATTAATCTTATGAGAAGTCTAGTACCTTTCTTTCTTTTGATGCAGTATGTATGTGTTCACCAGTCATAATTATGTTACAAAGCAAGAGTAAACAAACAAAAGAAAAACAGTGGAATTTTATGGGGATCATAGAATAAAAAGTAGTGAAACAAGGGAGTTCACCTAAACCTACAAATATACTTGTGGCAATTTTACACAGCATAATTCATACAAGTTTAAGGAAAAATTAGAAATTTTAAGTTCGATTAGGGATCATAGAAAAAAAAGTAGGGAAACAAGGAGGTCGCCTACACCTGCAGATATGCTAGTGAACATTTAATCCCTAATTCAGTCTTGGTCTTGGGTATAGACTGGATTGGAGATTAAAAGTTCGCTAGTATATCTGCAGGTGTAGGTGACCTCCCTTGTTTCTCTACTTTTTTTTTTTTTATGATCCCTAGTTGAACTTAAAATTTCTAATTTTTCCTTAAACTTGTTTGTTTACTTTTTTTGAAACATTATTATGACTGGTGAACCCATGCACATCGAATCAAAAGAAAGGATGGTGCCAGAATTAATGTTGTCGTCTGAACACGCGTCCCAGCTATCAAAAGCTGCTTCGAAAGTGCAGTGGCCATTACACTTCGCTTTTACAGCACTACAGACAAAAAACAGTGGATGAAGTGCCTCTGCAATAATCCAGTCACCACAAAAATACGATTCGTGCACCCCCAACTATCAATTACTGCCTCTAAAGTGCAGTGGCCATAACGCTTTGCTTTCAGCTATGTTCAGCGCGTTACACAGCATTACAAATGAAGAACAGTGTTAGAATCATCTCTGCAATCAGTCCAGTCACCATGGAAAATATAGATGATTCCCATTTACAAAACATACTTTAGGGAAGCCATGCATCTCGCTACCTCAAATCGACACCTTGGGCTGTCAGCAAAAAGAAATGTGACACAAAGAAGGGCAAAAGTAAGTCCATGATGCATGCATTGTACATACTGCGGTATGCCAAAAGGCACGTCTTGCGACAAAGCAACATCGAACAGTGAAAAAATCAAGCCCATAACCTTAGCCATTATCAAGTTACACTTGCCTGAAGGCATCAGGCAGGCAGTCAGTCAGTAGAAAATCCCATTGAATAAATTTTTTTTAATTTTGTAACAATGTATTGGAAACCTTTAGGATTGTACTGAAGGCACTTTTGTACCTAACCAATACTACCAAGGTGCCAGGATGGAGTTGTGAAGCTGGTTTTTGGGTGAATTTTTTGGCTAGGAAAACCCTAATCTCTGTGATCTCTAATATATAGTACTACTGTACTGTATGATACAAATACTTCCTATATTTATTCTGTCACTGTTTTGGTGTTGAACTAATTTTACCTATGCTCAAACAAAATCAGACCACAAGCTCCAATACTGAATAGCATTGGAGTAATTTATAGGTTTGTGGTCCATTTTCTCTCAATAGAGGGACTTGTTTTAATTAGTTGTTTCAATACTGACTAAACATGGAGTTCGTATAGGTAGTATTGGAACACTATTCTTGTTGTGTTATTTGTACCACTATAAACTATGCTTTTTGAAAATTGCTTTGTTCTTTTAATAACGCAATGGTATGTTACACCAGCTTCTTTGGCCACACAACACTACCAAATATGTGTCTTGGCTCTGTTTAAACACTGATACCTGGCTGAATGAAAACCAGGTTGTTTACTCACATTTCTACATGTAAATTCCGCTTCTCTGTTATCTATGGTAACAAAAGAGTGGACAGCCAAAATTTCAGCCTTTAATGATGAATAATCTTGAGAGTTATTTTATTGATTATACTGTAACTCACAAGGTGAAGACAGGACTTTTGCTCAACATGAACTGGCAAACTTAATGAATCCATCAAGGTATAGTGCTTTCCTTGTACTCCTTCACGTGGACAAAGAAGGTCATTCCAACAAAGAAATGATGACTGTAAACTTTATTTCCACTGCATCATAAATAGGCACCCATAACTTGTATATCTTTTGCTGTACAAACATGGAATAAAGATTTTACTCTCCATGAACAGGAAAATCTGATGGTGTATAGGTTTTATATTGTCTTAGTGTATACTGAAATAACTGAATCAATTAAAATTTGCCCACATTTATGTGTAGCTTTTATATTTTACCCAGTGTATTTATTTTTTTATAGCAAATAGAATTTAACAAAAACAGCTAGTTTTCATTCAGCTGATCACATTTAGTGATTGGTATAGCATCAAGAGGCTTTTAGCAATGACTGAATACATCAAACTATCATAACCTCGAAGAATGAAATGTGAATCTTTCTTTGTGGACTCTTCATCCTTGTCTAAATTACCAGTTAATATTACAGTAGGATATTGAATATCTGAATCTCAATTCTTAATCACTAGAAGTGAACAACCATGTGTGTTATATTAGAGTAATTGAGCAAACACAGTAAAGACCCTCCTGTAATTATACTACATTGTTGTGTTTTCTGCAGGTTATTTCTCTGCCTGTAATAATATTTTGTTACTACTTTCCAGGCCAACACATTTCAAGCTCTACTTGTTACTGATGGAAGACACTCATTTGTTGTTTTCAATTACCTTGATGATGGTATCAGCTGGACTCGTGGAGATGCTAGTCAAGTAGATGCTCAAGTTGGATTTAATTTTGGGGGAGAGGACCCAGAATCATATGTGTTTCCTACCTCGAGGACTGCAGCTATTGCTGATATTGAAGAAGACCATAGATTTAACACTGGTAGTCCTGGTCAATATGTGTATCGAGTTGATAGTGCAACAATAAAGAATATCACTACAAATGGATCTGGATGTGATGAACTTCCTAGTAAGTGTACTATGTATACATATACTTCATCATACAGTAGTACTATACAATGGGCCATAAAGGTTTGCACCTTTCCACAATTAATATTGACAAGAAACCACTTACTTACTTACTTACTTTGCACCACAGGACTATTTTATAAACACAGTTTTACATATTTGTTGACATAAAGTCACATAGTATTTATTATGTCAGAAATTTTATTACTTCTCCAATTTAATCAAATTCTCAAGATATAATGGTTGGCACTTATCGAGATATAGGTTTTACTATTATCGGACAGCTATAATTTGAAATCTGTTGCATTAAGTTTAAACTTTAACCTACTAGATGATGCACAACGTACTTATATGTACAATGGAGTTAACAGGAAAGTGTTTGATTCATTGGCTATACCTGTGACAAAAGCCAAATAAAACATTTACTTCTGCAATCAAAAAAGTTACTGATGGTGTTGATGAGAATGTGACAAAGTTTTTCTCAGAGTGACTTGACATTTAGGTTTGTAGTAGATCAAAGTCCCATGTCACTCATACTACATCCTATGTTGGCTATGCACTTGAAACCCTTAATATGATGGCCCGAAACAAACTGGACCAAACATACCATCATATGTGACCCACTGAACTAAAACTGGCTGTTTTCCTTGAATTCCATTTTATTGCTTCTCTGTTATCTTCTAGATGAATAAAAATTTGAAAATTTTGGTAGGGTGAATAGGGATGGCTTAAAAAGCCATGAAACAAGAAGGGATCGTTGGGGTGGTAATGTAAACCACAAATCCCTATTTTGACTCTCTGCAATAAATCTTCAATTACACAAGTACACAGAAAAATTTGGAATTTTCTACTAGAGTAGGGACCATAGCACATCAAATAAAAAGTACTGAAACACACTGGAGTAGTGCACGATATTAAATCACAGTAAAACAATAAGAAGTGTTATGTACCAGCTTTCTCACAAGCCAATAAAATGTGGTGTGATGCAGAAATATCTGTTTAAGACTTTATTGGAGTATACATAAAAATGTTTGTGGGTGCCTAATTATCTGGATTGCACAATAGAAACTTAAGTTATGTACCACCACAGGCAGAACATATCAATGAACATAGGAGGTGGAAGGGTACTACAGTTGGGGGTGCCCAAGATTTATAGTGGTAGTAGTAGCACACCAAGCATTCTAATTCTAGGAGGATCTGGGGGTATGCCCCCCAGGAATATTTTGAAAATTAGGTGTCAGGAGATTAAATTTGGAGGCATTTTCGGTGGCTTTAGCTGTTAATCGAATACTAGTACTTTTTAATAATACATGCATGACTGTTGTATTAGGGTGACTGCTCTATTGGAATGACTGCTCTATTAGAGTATTTTGATCGTGATTGACAAGTTTGTGGAAGTTCACATAACGACTATTGCATAATACAGCTTTGAGTCCCCAGCACCCCCTCTTCCGCCACCTATGATGAATACATGCACATGTTGTTGTAGGGTAGGTAAATGTACACTTTTGTTTGCTTAAAACTATAATGCAAATATCGGACCAACTATCGGTTATCGGCTTCTTTTGGTGGTAGTTGGATATTGGCACACCTCTATATTAGAGTATCTCAAGTCAGCAGCCAGGGGTATGCCACTATTATATTTTTGTTGTGCTAGTATTATGAATACAGCTAGGTCAATAATAATGGGGTGTGTCATTGTGATAGATTGTTAAAGAGATGTGGGCTCAGCCAGTGCTTGATCGTTATTAATCAACCAAGATCGCACTGATTAATTAACAGGCATGGCATTGAATCTATTGTGAAATTACATGTATCTACCGAGCCAAGATTACATAATAAAAAAGGGAGGGAGAGTGTCTAACTAGGACACTTTCAGCCAAAATCACTGCGAAGTAGCTTTACCTTACTCAACACCTATCAGCAGCACTCAACACCTATCAACAGATCTCTATCATCAGTAAAAGTGTTAATTTGTTCAAAGATCATTGTCTATTCAATAATAAACAGTGATTTTGTACAGACTGCATTGGCAGTTAGACACTCTCCCTCCCTATTTTTATTATGTGCTCTTGACTAAGCATAAGTATATAAATAAGTTCGCAGTGTCTAACCATGCTGCTCAAGGAATTTTTTGATAGGGAAAATTAATGCCTCAATATGACTTCATTACAACAAAAAAGAAGACAATGATCCTGATTGAAGATAAAAGGAAAGACAAGGCGCAGAGGTCACAAACTCGTTGGAACCTCAAAAGGCACATCCTACTAGTGAGTTTGTTGTTGTAGCGTAAAATGGTGGAAGGACTGCCACTTCATACAGCATGTTCAGCACAGTTATCTCTCCCTTCTGACTAATTATATATACATTGTCATACAAAGTCTTGCAGCTTGTTTAAAAAAAAAAAAAAATCAGAACCTCTCCCCTAAAAACAATTAAATCATCCATGTATAGGCGCTAGAATGATTTTTTGATATTTCTTTGACTAATATGTTTTTCATACGGTACTGCCCAAGCACAACGTCGCACGTGCAATTTTGCTCAAGATTTAAGAAATCGCTAATTAATGTGCGTGGCAACTGTTTCGCTCATGATTCTTGTGAGCAAAACAGCTGCCACGCTGTCTCACAGCGAAACCGTTGCCATGCCCCTTAATTAGCGATTTTTAAAATCTCGAGCAAAATTGCACATGCAAGCAAGTGCAACATTGCGCTTGGGCAGTACCATATCATTACTGTACAAGTACACAAAAACATTTGGAATTTTCAACTAGAGTAGGGACCATACATAGCACATCAATAAAAAGTACTGAAACAAGCTGGATTAGTGCATGATATTAAATCACAGTACAACAACAAGAAGTGTTATATCCATACTGTGTTGTGCTATGGTCCCTACTCTAGTTGAAAATTCCAATTTTTTTGCTGTTAACTTTTTTGTGTGAATAATATTATTGTGACTGGTGAACCCACGCATACTGCAAAAGAAATGGCACCACATGTCCCAGCGCTAAACCAAAACAGCCAAGCTGTAAAAAAAAAGTGCAGCCCCCAAAAAGGCCCAAATTCACCTGAATTGTCGTAATTAAAATTTTTGCCGTTAACTCACCATCACAGCCATTTCTTGGCCACCACCTTGGATTTCACATCATTTTTCACCTTGGCCTTTTTGTGGGCCGCACTCTTTTTTTACAGTTTGGCTGTTTTGGTTTAAATATTGCTTCTTTTGTATTGCAAGCCACAAAGCTGGCCATATGGCTTTGATGCTTCCTTTCAACTTGTTTTTTTCTTTACTGCAGGAATTGTGGAACACAGGAAGTAATTGTGTGTATAGCTTTTGTCTGATGAAATGTTTGTATATTTAACATTGAATGATAATTATCACATACTGTAATTAATAAGGTGACTTCTTACATAACTGAACTGTGGCTGAAACTATCATTGTTTGTAGCTGAACCCTTTTCATGGTGATTTGTTTCTAGCTGAACTCTCTACAGGATGATTTGTTTGCAGCTGAACTCTCTACATGGTGGTTTCTTTGTAGCTGAACTCTCTACAAGGTGACTTGTTCTAGCTGAACTCTCTACAGGGTGATTTGTTTGCAACTGAACTCTCTACAATATGGTTTGTTTCTAGCTGATCTCTCTACAGGGTGACTTGTTTCTAGCTGATCTCTCTACAGGGTGACTTGTTTCTAGCTGATCTCTCTACACGATGATTTGTTTCTAGCTGAACTCTCTATAGGGTTATCTGTTTGTAATTGAACTCTCTACAGGATGGTTTCTTTGTAGCTGATCTCTCTACAGGATGGTTTCTTTGTAGCTGATCTCTCTACAGGGTGACTTGTTTCTAGCTGATCTCTGGATGACTTGTTTCTAGCTGATCTGTCTACACGGTGACTTGTTTCTAGCTGAACACTTTATAGGGTTATCTGTTTGTAATTGAACTCTCTACAGGATGGTTTCTTTGTAACTGATCTCTATGGGGTGACTTGTTTCTAGCTGATCTCTCTACAGGGTTAACTTATTTCTGGGTGAACTCTCTACGTGGTGGTTTCTTTGTAGCTGAACTCTCTACAAGGTGATTTCTTCTAGCTGATCTCTCTACAGCAGGGCCGTCCACAGGAGGGGGAGGGGACTGGGGCCTTTTTCCCTGGGCCCCAGCCTGAAAGGGGCCCCAGGAAGCCCCACGAAGGGCCCCTTGATACCTGTTTAAAAGATCAATATACTCTAATAGAGCAGTCAGATCTAGATACTCTAATAGAGCAGTGAAGTATTCTTCAGAGGAGCAGTGTAACAAGCTTATAAATAAGGAGATATGGTTCGTGAGGGGTAGCTATTGTCATTGTCAGCATGTAATGACCTTTTTTTTTGGTCTTCAACTTACAGCCTGGGTGAAGTTGTGATTCAGAATGGAAACCTCCTTACCCCTGGGGCCCCACTTTAACTCTTTGCCCTGGGACCCTGAATTTCTCTGGGCGGCCCTGCTCTACAGGGTGATCTGGTCGTCTCTACAGGGTGATTTGTTTGTAGCTGAACTCTTTATATGATGGTTTCTTTGTAGCTGAACTCTCTACAAGGTAACTTCTTTTAGCTGATCTCTCTACAGGGTGACTTGTATGTAGCTGAACTATCTGATAGCAGGGTGATTTGTTTGTAGTTGAACCTCTACGAGGTGATTCTTCTAGCTGATCTCTCTACAGGATGACTTTTTCTAGCTGAACTGTGATCTGTTCATAGCTAAACTCTCTACAGGGTGATTTGTTTGCAGCTGAACTCTCTACATGGTGGTTTCTTTGTAACTGAACTCTCTATAAGGTGATGTCTTGTAGCCGATCTCTCTACTGGATGACTTGTTTCTAGCTGATCTCTCTATAGAGTTATAACTTTCTCTGTAGAGTTATAACATGTTTGTATAGCTGAACTCTTTACAGAGTGGTTTTTTGATTGGTTGCTGAACTCTCCAGCTACACGGTGACTTATTTGTACTACAGAGTGACTTGTTTGTAGCTGAACTCTCTACAGAGTAACTTACTTGTAGCTGAACATTGTATAAAGTAACTTGTTTGTAGCTGATCTACAGTAGATGAACTCTCTACTGGGTAGCTTTTTTGTAGCTGAACCCTCTATGTAGTAACTTGTTTGTAGCTGAATTCTCTAGAGTGACTTGTTGTAGCTGAACTCTCTACAGGGTGACTTGTTTATAGCTGAATTCTCTTCAGTGTGACTTATAATGTACTGAATCTCTACAGCAACATATTTGTAGCTGAACTCCAGCTACAAGGAAACCATCCTGTAGAGAGTTCAGCTACAAACAAGTTACCCTACAGTGAGATCAGTTTGAAACAAGAGATTTCAGCTACAAACAAATCACCCTGTAGAGAGTTCAGCAATGAACAGATCACCCTGTAGAGAGTTCAGCTATACAAGTACAAGGAGAAAACATCCTGACCACCTGGTAGACTCTTGTAAGCGTTCGAACGTAAATCGGATGGCTGCAGGTTCGAGGCTACCTAGGTCCAGTCATGGATTTTTCTCCTTTCTCCAACTTTTCAAACACATCTTAAGTAGCTAAAGTCTTTGAGCAGGCTGTAGGACCAGGTGTCCTACAGACCTTCAGCACTTGTGCTGTAAAGCATTGATAAATAAAAAAAATAAATAAATAAAATAAAAGTCACCCTGTAGAGAGATCAACTAGAAGAAGTCACCGTCTAGAGAGATCAGCTTCTACAGGATGACTTGCTTGTAGCTGAATTGTCTATAAGATTAATTGTTTGTAGCTGAACTCCCTACAGAATAACTTGCAATGTAATATAATTCTATAATGGCATAAGTTACAGTATAAATGTAGCTGAGTGCTCTATTAGGGTGACTGTTCTATTAGAGTATCTCGATCTCGCATTTGCTACACGTAGTTGGCTTTGGAATCATAACTCAGTGGTTTGTAATCCAATTCTTCTGTACTGCTGCAAGGACTTTCTATTATAATTATTCCAGCTACACACCGATTTTCAGCTCATTGCTCTAAGCAGTTTTCCTGGTAGGCGTGAAAACTAAGTTATTTATTCATAAAAATCGATCACGTAATTGTGACATAGGTAGGGTTTTGTGTCATATCTCGATGACCTTTAACTGGATTCCTTTCAAACCACGGAAAGGCACTCCTACGATAGTTACTCCATCTACATAGAAATTTCAGCTCATTCCTTCAAGCGGTTTACCCTATGGACGTGACAGACCTTCGACCTTATTTTACGTAAATAATCGGTCATAACTCCGTGAATGTTCATCGGATTCCTACCAAACTTGGTACTGAGATTCGCCTTAACAAGCCCTTTAAGTGTGCCAAATTTCAGCCCGATTAGAGTACGCATTCATGTTTTATGGTGGATTTTGCGAAGTGTGCAAAAGGAAGAAGAAAAAATGAAGAAAAAAACTCCCAAACTTTGGCCGATCATATCTCGGAAATGGCTGGAGCGCTTTTTTTTTCAAATTTGGAATGTGGGCTCCCCTACCTAGCTGACACTTCTGTAGCAACTTTGGTTTCAATCAGACAAGGAATCACAGAGCTACAAAGGTGTGAAAATTGCGTTTACTTTCTTCCTGTTAATATACTCACAGTGTGGCGTGCCGGCTTCTTGGGCCGCACGACACACTACCGTATGTTTTGATTATTGTTTGAAAAGTGAAGTATCCATTACGCTTCGTTGTCAGCTATGTTCAACCCATTCGTTACACAGCAGTACGAATCAAGAAATGCACCTCTACAAATCAATCAAAGTAACCACTATGAAAAATACAGATGATTTCCATTGCAAAGGGAAGCCAACACATACTACCACCAAATCAACACCTTTCACTGTTAGCAAAGATAAGTGGGACACAAAGGAGAACACTGATAAGTCCATGAACAATGTGGTGTACGTACTGTGGTAAGCCAAAAGGCACCTCTTGGGCCAAAGCGACATCAAATAGTGAAAGAATCAAGCCCGTAACCTTAGTTGTTATTGAGTTATGCTTGTCTGAAGGCATCAGTCAGTCAGTCAGTCAGTAGAAAATTCTGTTTGAGGTCGATCTGAAGACTTGCTTGGGCTTAATTTTACCTAACCAATGCTGCCTCATCGCCAGGGAACGGTGAGGCTGGTATTTGGGTGATGTTTTTTCATGGACCACACCCACTCCTTTGTGGTCCCTACTATACAGTACTATCGTACTGTATGATAAGCAGAAAGTTTGCAGGCAATTAAACAAGTACATGAATTTGTGCACTGCCTAGCCTTGCAACTGTGGTCAGGCTGTTGGGCAGTCTAGAATCCAAATTTTAGCAATTTTTAAAAATTCTATATCCAACCACCTTTAAGGGGTCATCCATAATTTTCAGCATTTTCGCAAGCATACAGAGCGTACGCTGGGGGGGAGGGGGTAAATCCAATGCGTACGCTTTTTAATAATGTTGATATTAGTAGCGCTATATAAAAATAATTCTAAATAATTTAGCATGCGCATACAATTTCAGTATCAAGATGGCGAAATGTGAGTTGCAGCTCGAGGCAAGGCAGTTTCTTCTTGAACTCGCTAGGCATCCAGATAGTGTACACAAGTCACCAACTAATCATTACCAGCATTTCGTGAACGCCTTTGTTGTGACGAACAATATGAAAATGAAGAGGGCAGATGCTGTGAAGCGCGCAAGTAGAATGGAAGGAGCGAGTTGTTTACAGCAAAGAGCACTATGTGGCAGCACTGAAAAAAGCTGTGCAACACTTGAAGTGGAGCAGGACAAGGCGTATTGATTCATTTTTCAAGGTACAATATATAAACAGGCTATAAAACCACGTAGCTAGCTATGCATTAGGTATGCAGGTAGCCATGACTAGGCCATGTTAGGTAATAGCCAGAATCGCTTTCAGTAAAAAACTGTTTTCACTGTACTAAAAGCACGTAGCTGTATAGTACTAAATGGCTAGATTGATAGGTTTAACACTATTTCATACATGCAGGATTGTAGCTTGCCAGATAGCCGGTTTAATTTATAGAAGTAGTGTTTACAAATAGGTGACTTGCACAATGTATTGAACGACAGCTACCTATAACTTGTTTTCTTTGCAGACAAGCACAGTGAATGAAGAAACTGTAGCAGTAGAAGACGACGTCAGTAGTGGTGCTGAAGCTCATGATAATGTACAAAGTGTTGTAACTCAGCAAGTTAGTACAGGTGTTTCAAGCTGTAGTACTGATGATAATTTGATGCATTATATTGAAGACAGCCAACAGATAGCCATTTCTGTGATGTGCACATTTCCGTTATGCTTTTACCAGTGAAGCTGACAAGGAGCGCTACACATGCCTGATACACAGTGGAACTAGGTCACAAGAGGAATCAGAATCTACTTCACAGTCAAAGAAGTCCAAAGTTGAGATAAAATGTCTTGTTTATGGTGAAATTTATCCCACCAAATACCAGCTTCAGAAACACCAGACTGAGCAAAATTACAAAATGGGAAGGGGAAGACCTAAAAAGAAATAAGTATATGACTGTCACACAAATTCACACATGTAAATAACTTCTTGTGTGATTGATCTGTCTGCATTTCCTACAGCAACAATAACTCTTAAAAACAATTTCATATGTGACATACACACATACATACATACATACAACAATTCATGATCGATATCAACATTTTTAATAGTATGCTTTTAGGTGGGGGGGAGGGGGTTATGGAAAAGAGTACTCTCTGTACTCTTGTGAAAATGCTGAAAATTATGGATGACCCCTAAGTGTTTTCTTGTTTTTAATGCTGTATTTGATGTGAGATGGGCTAATATTAGTATATGTAATAGGATGGATGGCTGTGGTATTCGGGATTAATAGTGCGAGCATTGTAAACGGGAAGGAGTAAAATAGTGCGAGGCGAAGCCGAGCATTATTTCCTTCCACTTTACAATGCGAGAACTATTAATCCCGAATACCACAGCCATCCGTCCTATTGCAAATTAATCCGACAACCATAGCAACTGTTGCTAGGCAACAGAAATCCAAAAATAACCACTGTAATAGACCAATCACACTTAGCAACTGTTGCCTAGCAACCATTGTTTATGGTCTCAAGATGCCATTCACCTTAGCAACGGTTACCTAGCAATCATTACTAAGCAACCATATTGTTGCTATGCCATGGGGCATCTATTACTATGGTAACACTAGATGTCAAGTCGGACATTTACTTCTAATAGGAACACACCACAATATTTTATCCAATCAAATTAGTATTACAGATTTTTGTCAAGCAACCTTGACAAAAAAGTGTAATATTTCAATATAATACGTCAAGCTGCTATTGAGAGTATTATATTGTAACACATTCAGTTGTTGGATTATTCTATAAAGGTGATTTTCGTCCTGTAAGATGTCTCTAGGATGATTTTTGAAGGCAACATTTTAGGTGGCTCGCATCATTTTATGGGCGATCCCTACTTAAACTACCATACTGTTTGATAACATTTGTGCATGACTGCTGTATTAGTATGACTGCTTTATTACAGCATCATGTCATCAGTCTTAGTATTATCACCATTGTAATGATCCCTACTATGTAGCTTGTAACTATCATAATTTTTCTCACACTTGTCTGTTAACTTTTTTTGGTACATGACTCCTATAGCACCACATTAAGCAATACTAAGCTATATATTAAAAATTATAAATTTAAAAATGAAGTAGGAATCTAAGCGATAAAAAGTAGTGAAACACAAGATGAACAATGGTAGCTATTACAGTATAGCTCAGTGGGAAATCCCTACTTTGGCATTGAACACAAAATAATTCTTATACCTGCCAAAGTAGGAATTTCCCACTGAGCTATACTGTAATAGCTACCATTGTTCATCTCTTGTTTCACTACTTTTTATTGCTTAGATTCCTACTTCATTTTTAAATTTATATACTAGTTTGTTTAGTTTTTTGATTAAGCATACAGCTAGCTATAAACATGTGACTGTTCTATTAGGGTGACTGCTGTATTAGAGTATCTCGAGTCAGCCTGCAAAGATGTGTGCTTGCCCCAAAAAGGGGTGTGGTCATTGTGTTTTCGATCAATTCATAGTATTAGACTAGAGAATCTCGAATCCAAGCTCAAATCAGCCTACCAACTTGAAGGTGTGTGGTACAAATACAGCTAACATAAAAGGGACGTGGTCATCATGGTCTCAGTTGATAGATTGATAATACGTAGAATAAAGAATGGGGCATGAACTTTGTGACCCACATATCATGGAGTACCGGTACCTCCGTACAGTAGCGTAGTCTAAGCACCTTAAGTAATTTTGTGGCATCTATTGTGCTGCTTAAAGAAAGTGTTGATATGGAAAATTAACGCCATCATATGGTTTTGTTGGATGAAGAAGAAGACAAGTAACCTGACTGAAGATAAAAGAAAAGACAAGGCGCACTCGTCAGAATCCCAAAAGGCACATCCTACTGGTGAGTTTGTTGTTGTGGTGTAAAATGATGACCGTGTGCTGCTTCATTTGGGCTCTAGGCTTACGACTGTGGTCAGTGAGTGAGTGAGTGAGTGAGGCAGTGAGACGAAATTTCGAGTTTTGACGATTTTTTAAAATTCTATATCCGGCCGCCAGTAAGCATTTTCTTGTTTTTAATGCTACATTTGATGCTAGATGAACTAATATTATTCCGTAAAAGTGATTTTCATCGGTTTTTAAAAGGCGATATTTTTGGTGGTGCGCGTCATTTCGGGGGGATTCCTACTTAAAAATACCGTACTGTTTGATAATTGTAAAGAGTGACCTTTAACGTACAGTAGCTTAACTCTCTACAGAGTCACTTGTTTGTAGTGTAGCTAACTCTCTACAGGATGAGTTTTAATAGTAGCCAAATGCTCTAATAGAGTGACTGCAATTTTAGAGTATCTTGATCACCCAATAACCGGTTACATGTAGTTGGTTTTCTCAATGGTTTTTCATCTGATTTCTTCTAAGCCATTGAAAGGCTCTTCTACAATGATTTATCTAGTTATATTACTATTTCTAGCTCATTTCTTTTAGCACTTTCTGGTTGTTGTTTTTTTAAATTTATGAAACGAGATCACTTGCCTTTTACACGTGGTTGGCATTTTATAACTCTGTGGCCATCATTGCAATTTCATTTAAGACCACAAATGGTTTGCACTACAATAGTTACTTCATGTACAGACCAATTTTCAAATTACTTCAAGCAGTTTTACCTTGAAGGCATGACAGCAAATTGCTTTTACACTTTTAAAAAATTGTGCATAACTCCCTTGTTCTTTACCTGATCTGTACGAAAATTGAACTGTAAATGTGCTGCATTATACTCTTACTGACCTTCAAATTTGAAGTACATTGACCAACCAGACATGTGAGTGTATTGTCATTTTTTCTGAAGTTGAAAAGAAAGGGAAGAATAAGAAAAATATGGATAATATAAAATGAACTTTGAAAGTGCATAACTATATCAGTAATAGCTTGGCAGATTGGACTCAAATTTGGAATAGAAGGTGCCCTACCCCAAGGGAGTGTCACAGCAAAAGTGGTGCTTTCTTGGTTCTTGTGAAATACACACTTGTTGTATGCTTACTTGGCTGCACAACACACTGTCATGTGTCTTGATAAATTTGTAGATACCCCCGTATTTGTGTGCACAGCCAAAAGCCAGTATATGTAAACATTGGGTGATTTTTCTCAAATTATTATGTGCATTGCAGACTTTACAGCTGAAGTTGCCTTGTTAATCTTATGTGGTATAGAAGTTGCTATATATATTGTAAGTGTTGCATAATTGTAGTTTACCACCTACACAGTACTATTGGACCCTGATACCCCATCAATCATCAATGGTGGAGTAATGACATTGAGTGGACCAAGTTTTAACAAAAGTACTGAACATGATGATGTCGTGTGTGTGTTTTATGATGAAGATGGTGATGTGACTGAGTTTACTAAGATGATGAGTGGAGCAACACAACGCATAACTACATCTATTAAAGGCATCATAGTAAATTGTAAAGCTATTTGTCCAATGCCTTTGTTTAGGAAACTAGGTCAACACAGGTTAAACGTTACAGTAAAAAACAGAAGTTTTTTTGGTGAATTTGAAGTAGGTAAGTCAAGTGTAAAGGTTTTATTTTTGTTTCCCTGATGTGAAAGGTCTCAATTCTATCTAATCCAAAACAACCAAGCTGCAAAAAAAGAGTGCAGCCCTGAGAAAGGCTATGGTGAAAAAGATGTGAAATCCAAGGTGGCGGCCAAGAAATGGCTGTGATGGTAGGTTAATGGTAAAATTTTAATAACGACAAATCAGGTGAATTTGGTGCTGCTTGGTCTTGGCACAAAATTCACCATTATTACAATTTTACCATTAACCTACCATCACAGCCATTTCTTGGCTACCACCTTGGATTTCACATCTTTTTCACCATAGCCTTTCTCAGGGCCACACTCATTTTTTTGCAGCTTGGCTGTTTTGGGTTAGATTTCACTTCTTTTTGTATTTGTGTACTCCAAATCCGGCCTATGGCCGGCTTTGGGGCTTTTTTAACCTATCTTTTTTTCTTTACCACAGGAGGAAGAAAAAGATGAAGAACATTTTAACTATTTCTGAAAATGTACAAATTATATATAATACATATATTTTTGTTATATATCAATTATTCCCTACGGATAACTTGTTTGCAACTGATCTCTCTTCTGGGTGACTTGAAATGTATCCGATCTCTATACAGGGTAACTTGTTTACACAGTAACTGAACTCTCTACATGGTGGCTTCTTTGTAGCTGAACTCTCTACATGTTGGTTTCTTTGTAGCTGAATTCTCTTCTGGGTGATTTGTTTGCAGCTGAACTCTCTACATGGTGGTTTCTTTGTAGCTGAACTCTCTACAAGGTGACTTCTTCTAGCTGAACTCCCTATAGGGTGATCCTTTCGTAGCTGAATTCTCTACAGGGTAATTTGTTTGCAGTTGAACTCTCTACATGATGGTTTCTTTGTAGCTGAACTAACTTCTTCTAGTTGATCTCTCTACAGAGTAATTTGTTTGCAGCTGATCTCATTACATGATGGTTTCTTTGTAGCTGAACTCTCTACAAGGTAACTTCTTCTAGCTGATCTCTCTACAGGGTGACTTTTTGTAGCTGAACTATCTGCAAGGTGATTTGTTTGTAGTTAAACTCTCTACAAGGTGATCCTTCTAGCTGATTTCTCTACAGGATGAATTGTCTCTAGCTGATCTCTGGATGACTTGTTTCTAGCTGATCTCTCTACAGGGTTATCTGTTTGTAATTGAACTCTCTACAGGGTGATTTGTTTGTAGCTGAACTCTTTACAAGATGATTTGTTTCTAGCTGATCTCTCTATAGGGTAACTTGTTTGTAGCTGAACTCTCTACAGGATGGTTTCTATGTAGCTGATCTCTCTACAGGGTGACTTGTTTCTGGCTGATCTCTTTGCAGGGTGATTTGTTTGTAGCTGAACTCTCTACAGAGTGATTGTTTGCAGCTGAACTCTTTACATGATGGTTTCTTTGTAGCTGAATTCTCTACAAGGTGACCTCTTCTATCTGATCTCTCTACAGGGTGATTTGTTTGTAGCTGAACTCTCTACAGGTGATTTGTTTGCAGCTGAACTCTCAACATGGTGGTTTCTTTGTAGCTGAACTCTCTACAAGGTAACTTCTTCTAGCTGATCTCTCTACAGGGTGACTTGTTTGTAGTTGATCTCTCTACAGTACACTTAAGTACACTACGTAATGTTTATCAATTCACGTGGATTTGTCCTCCCCTCCAGGACAGATGGTCTGCATGCATCACTCTCTAGTTGAGTTTTGGATAATTATTGCAGCAAAGCTGTGTAGCTACATTCACCCAGCTTAGATTCTTTCTTTCATTATCATTTATTCTTTTTTCTATGTATCCATTTTTTTATAAGTCAGCCTTTGACAGGTTAGGGAATTAAGGGTAGGACGTTACTATACTAGCTGACAGGGCACAAGTGTTCTGTCACAAATCCTATAATTACGTATTGCACCTAAAACACTGATTATTACTATATATATTAATTGACAAGTTACCTTAGCATTTAATGTAGATAGCGCTTGTGGCTGAACATGTAAAGTCCTTTTAACAAGTTAAACATTATTTAATCATGTACATTTCTCATGTGCAATGGAAACTTGTGGGATTCAAGAGAACACTTGTGTCAATATTGTTAGCCATAGGAGGAATCCTCATCAGGCAGGACAGACCTGGTAACTGATACACCTATGTAGATTTTGAATGAATCAAACTCTTAAAATCACATGATTCATTTAACACCATCAAAATGTTGCTGCCATTTTTTCATAGTGGGTACTGAACTCTTCCATCTGATACTGCCCAAAGAAAGCCTCCAAAAACCCTCTCCATGTTTAATTTCTTTGTTATGACATTATCCCTTTAGTGTATTCACCATGAAAGATTTGTAGTGATAAAATCAGTTGACAAATATGAATAGTTTGTGGCTTAGAGTCCACAGATACACTTGTCCTTGAAATGGCATCACCAGTGAGTCACTTGAGAATTGATTTGAGGTGCTGGTTGATCCAAGACTCTGGAGTAACCTACCAGTTGGATGGTGATGTCTTAATGTAAGCTTGAACTATGCCGTTGACCAAGTAATTTGATAGTGACATCACTGATACCCTGCTGATCAGCAGTAGTTGCAGCCCTAGATCTAAAACTGTAGCTTTAAAACTTTTTCCATCCTCCCTGATGGTGTGAAGGACCTTTCCTAACTCGCTATCACAGATTGCTACTGGGTGTTGAACAACCCACACTTTTATCCCTATCCAAAGGGGTCTGTCTTGGATTGTTCCAAGTAGATATGGAGCTGTTAGGTTTTGCAAGACTGTCTAGTGAATATATCAGAAGACTCGCTTGCTCCCCTACAGCGAGGACATGGAATCACTGTTAAAGTACCAGATCCTGAGTAGGTACTAGGTGGGGTCATACTCGAAGGCAGTAGGTATCACTTGAGTGCAGAAAAGTTGTTAATACATTGCTAAACTGACTGACAGGATGCAAGCATTCACAGCCAAAATCAATACTTATAGTGCCTTTTATTGTGCCTAAAATATTACTCTACACATGACCTTATATTAGCGTTTACTCTAGACAGTGCCTGTAGTTTAATGCATGAACTACAGTTTAATGGAGAGCAAGGCAGTGTTAATGTAACACCACAAATCTATACTTTGAAATTTGAACATCAGCCTTGTCAGCTATGAAAGTGCAAAATGTATTATAGCTATGTTACCTTTGACTTGTGAAACACATGAAACTTTCAGTGCCAAAAGTAGTAGTGTAACAACATCATAATGTACACGCTGCTATTAGTCAAGTAAAGCAGGAAAACAGGCTACTGCATTGGCTCCATATATGTAACTGAATTTTGGAAAATCACTGTGGGTGCATTGTTGATTCACAGAAAAACATTTTAATATTTTAAAGCACTGTAACTCACCAGCCCTGGCAGCTACACTTACGGATTTTTCACCAAAGATGGAGCAATTCATAACCTGTAAGAGCGTCTGGTAGTCAAGGTAGTCCTAGTAGAGTTTCCCATCATTTAGATACATGGGACAGGCTGGGGCAGGCAAGAGATAGACTACAAAATGGACGAGGATGGTAATCAAAGGAACCGGACCACAAAACAGCCTGTCAGAAGCCAGCTGCAAACAAATTGCCCTGTAGAGAATTCAGCTACAAACAAATCACCCTGTAGAAAGATCAGCTAGAAGAAGTTACCTTGTAGAGAGTTCAGCTACAAACAAATCACCCTGTAGAGAGTTCAGCTACAAACAAATCACCCTGTAGAGAGTTCAGCTACAAACAAGTCACCCTGTAGAGAGTTCAGCTAGAAGAAGTTACACTGTAGAGAGTTCAGCTACAAAGAAACTACCATGTAGAGAGTTCAGCTGCAAACAAATTTCCCTGTAGAGAATTCAGCTACAAACAAATCACCCTGTAGAAAGATCAGCTAGAAGAAGTTACCTTGTAGAGAGTTCAGCTACAAAAAAATCACCCTGTAGAGAGTTCAGCTGGAAACAAGTCACCCTGTAGAGAGATCAGCTAGAAACAAGTCACCCTGTAGAGAGTTCAGCTAGAAGAAGTTACATTGTAGAGAGTTCAGCTACAAAGAAACTACCATGTAGAGAGTTCAGCTGCAAACAAATCACCCTGTAGAGAATTCAGCTACAAACAGATCACCCTGTAGAAAGATCAGCTAGAAGAAGTTACCTTGTAGAGAGTTCAGCTACAAACAAATCACCCTGTAGAGAGTTCAGCTAGAAACAAGTCACCCTGTAGAGAGATCAGCTAGAAACAAGCCACCCATAGAGAGTTCAGCTAGAATAAGTTTCATTGTAGAGAGTTCAGCAGTTTAGCTGCAAACAAATTGCCCTGTAGAGAATTCAGCTACAAACTAATCACCCTGTAGAAAGATCAGCTAGAAGAAGTTACCTTGTAGAGAGTTCAGCTAGAAACAAGTCACCCTGTAGAGAGATCAGCTAGAAACAAGTCACCCTGTAGAGAGTTCAGCTAGAAGAAGTTACATTGTAGAGAGTTCAGCTACAAAGAAACTACCATGTAGAGAGCTCAGCTGCAAACAAATCACCCTGTAGAGAATTCAGCTACAAACAAATCACCCTGTAGAAAGATCAGCTAGAAGACGTTACCTTGTAGAGAGTTCAGCTACAAACAAATCACCCTGTAGAGAGTTCAGCTACAAACAAATCACCCTGTAGAGAGTTCAGCTACAAACAAGTCACCCTGTAGAGAGTTCAGCTAGAAGAAGTTACACTGTAGAGAGTTCAGCTACAAAGAAACTACCATGTAGAGAGTTCAGCTACAAACAAATCACCCTGTAGAGAATTCAGCTACAAACAAATCACCCTGTAGAAAGATCAGCTAGAAGAAGTTACCTTGTAGAGAGTTCAGCTACAAACAAATCACCCTGTAGAGAGTTCAGCTAGAAACAAGTCACCCTGTAGAGAGATCAGCTAGAAACAAGCCACCCATAGAGAGTTCAGCTAGAATAAGTTACATTGTAGAGAGTTCAGCAGTTTAGCTGCAAACAAATTGCCCTGTAGAGAATTCAGCTACAAACTAATCACCCTGTAGAAAGATCAGCTAGAAGAAGTTACCTTGTAGAGAGTTCAGCTACAAACAAATCTCCCTGTAGAGAGTTCAGCTACAAACAAATCACCCTGTAGAGAGTTCAGCTACAAACAAGTCACCCTGTAGAGAGTTCAGCTAGAAGAAGTTACACTGTAGAGAGTTCAGCTACAAAGAAACTACCATGTAGAGAGTTCAGCTGCAAACAAATTTCCCTGTAGAGAATTCAGCTACAAACAAATCACCCTGTAGAAATATCAGCTAGAAGAAGTTACCTTGTAGAGAGTTCAGCTAGGAAATAGGCTGAAATTTCACAAAACAGTGATACATCACACATTCAGCTCCCTGCTATTCCATCCAGAATGTTTGAACCCCTCTACAGCATGTACCTGGTTTTCATAGACCTGTACAGATGTCTGGCGTGGTTATACAGTCCACCAGAAACCACTCTACCAAAAGCAGCCCCAACAAGTTGAAGGCAAGTTTGATGTGGAAATTTTTAGCATGATAGTGCAGCAACTTCATAATGGTGTTATCTCAAGTTTAAACCTTGCATCCATATGATGGATTTTGCAAAATCCAGTCACATATTACTGGTGTATGGGGCTGAGTATATGTAATTGTGAATCTTAGTGGCAGAGGAAGTAGTTGATGTGAGGGGAGCAGACTAGATTATAGAATCTTTGATGGGAGGGGTCTCGGGGGTGCATCCCCCCAGAAGCTGTATTTTTAGGTTTTACAATGTCTCAAAGTTCACCAGATTTAACTTATAGGTAATATAGGTATAATTTGATCAAATAAATCACCAACTTTCTACTCAAAAAGTACAGCATTTATATTTTTAGACTACATTTACATTTAGGAACATGTTTTATGAGCTCTATTAGGGTATTTGAGCATTCTCTTAACTTTAAACTACTTGAGTAGAAAGTTGGTGATTTAGTTGATCAAATTATGCCTATAAATAAATTTCACGGTTTTCAGCCTCACTCCAAAAAGAATAATTTTGTTGAGATATCATTCCAGGGGAGGGGAGAGGACTTCAGCTTCCTGGTTCCCACCCTCCCTTATTTTGGTGAAGCAAGCAGTATTACTGCACCCAATTTCCCCCAAATTAAAGATTCTGTAACCACTGGGTGTATCCACAATGCATGTGCAATTATATAAAGTAAAACAAGCGCACAATGTGTAGCAATTACATATTCCTCAGCAATAACTACTGTAGTATACTGTCACTATAACTATGGAGTTGCAACCAAAGTGCTCGACAGCATGCAGCAATGCATCTATAACACTGTCACCTTCGGTAGCAGCGACTGCACGGCATGCAGTGAGACGAAATACTGGCATACACAATGGCAGCAACTATACAACCTGAGCAACTGTATGGCACACAGCAAACACATACCTAACACTGTGGCATACACAATGGCAGCAACTGTACAACATGGGCAATGGCACGTGGCAACACAGAACCCTGGCATACAAAATGGCAGCAGCTGTACAACTACAGAATACGGCAACACATAACACTACATGGCATACACAGTGGTGGCGGCAACACATAACACTGTGGCATACACAGTGGCAGTAACTGTATGACATGTGACAACCCAGAACATTGGCATACACAATGGCAGAAACTGTACAACATGCAGCACTGTGGCTGGAACTGTACAACATGAAGCAACTGCATGGCATGCGGCAACACAATGGTGGTGACACATAACATTGTGGCATATGCAGTAGCAGCAGCTGTATGGCACACGACACTGGTATATAAAATGGCAGTGACTGTACAACGTGAAGAAAACTGTATGGCATGTCGCAATGCAGAAAACTGGAATATACTATTGCAGCAACTGTACGGCATGTGGCCACTCATGGCATACACAGTGGCAGCAACTGGGCAACATGGGCAACTGTACAGCACGTGGCAACACAGAACACTAGCACACAAAATGGCAACAACTGTACAACATGAAGCGACTGTACAGCATGCATTAGCACTTAACACTGTGGCATACACAGGAGCAGAGACTGTACACAACTGTATGGCACGTGGTAACACAGAACACTGGCATACAAAATGACATCAACTGTACAACATGAAGCAACTCCATGGCAAGCTGCAACATATAACACTGTGGCATACACAGTGGCAGCAACTGAACGGCACGTGGCAACACAGAATACAAAATGGCATCAACTGTACAACATGAAGCAGCTGCACAGCAACACATAACACTGTGGCATACACAGTGGCAGCAACTGTACGGCATGTGGCAACACAGAACACTGGCATACAAAATGGCATCAACTGCACAACATGAAGCAACTACACGGCATGCGACAACACATAACTCTGTGGCATACACAGTGGCAGCAACTGTACAACATGGGCAACTGTACGGCACGTGGCAACACAGAACATTGGTATACACAATGGCAGCAACTGTGCAGCATGATCAACTGTATGGCATGCGGCAACAATTAACACTGTGGCATACACAGTGGCAGCAGCAACACATAACACTGTGACATACACAGTGGCAGCAACTGTACAACATGGGCAACTGTACGGCACATGGCAACACAGAACATTGGCATACAAAATGGCATCAACTGTACAACATGAAGCAACTGCATGGCATGCGGCAACACATAACACTGTGGCATACACGGTGGCAGCAACTGTACAGCATGGGCAACTGTATGGTACGTGGCAACACAGAACACTGGCATACACAATGGCATCAACTGTGCAACAGGAGCAACTGTATGGCATGTGGCAACACTCAACACTGTGGCATACACAGTGGCAGCAACTGTACAGAATGTGGCAACACAGAACAACGGTATACACAATGGCATCAACTGTACAACATGAAGCAACTGCACGGCATGCGGCAACACATAATACTGTGGCATACACAGTGGCAGCAACTGTATGGCACGTGGCAATACAGAACACTGGCATACACGATGGTAGCAACTGTGCAACATGAGCAACTGTACAGCATGCAGCAACACACAACACTGTGGCATACATAGCAGGCTTGGAGTCAAGTACATTGGTACTTGTACTTAAGTATACTTAAGTACACATTCTTGGGTACTTGTACTTGTACTTCAGTACTTTTGTTTCTTAGCTATTGTACTTGTACTTGTACTTAAGTTCAAAGTGATGTACTTGTTAGTACTTGAAGTACTTATAAGTACATTAAAGTACTTTGAAGTACACACATGACTTGACACATGCAGGATTTCAACAAGTCACCATATAAAATGTAGCAGCAAGAGTTCATAATATTATAATATTACGAACTCTTGGTAGCAGCTTAATTAGCATAGAGAATGTGTATATTGCCATCATTGCATTTTGTGAAACTGACTCAGCAGTTTGCATCCCTATAAATGTTCAGCCTTAGTCTCTCAGCAGTCAGAGTGGTTTGGTTTTTAATGAACTATGGCAGGAATTGTAGCCAAAAAAGTAAAGAAACAGAAGACTCCTGCTGTACTTAAATTAAGATGATGAAGTTCCAGAAGTATTACCAGATGGCAATTTCAAGCCAAAATGGCGATTTTTATCCATTTTCAGCAATGCTAGCCAAATATGTTCTTGGAGTACCATCATCCTCAGCTCCTGTAGAGAGGTTATTTAGCATTGCTGGCAAGGTGTTTACTACAGAGAGATGTCAGCTCACTGATAAAAGATTTGAACAGTTAAGATGAAATCATGCACACACATCACAATGAAGGTTTTACTACATATATACAACATAGCTTCAACTGTCAAATGTACTTATACTTGTACTTAAGTACCTGTACTTTAAAAAGTACTTGTATTGTACTTAAGTACTTCTTGTAGATAAGATGCTGTACTTGTACTTGTGAAGGTTTCAAAGTACTTGTTCTTAAGTATTTTGAAATGTACTTGACCCCAAGCCTGTCATAGTGGCAGCAACTGTATAACATGGGCTACTGTACGGCACGTGGGAACACAGAACACTGGCATACAAAATGGCGTCAACTGTGTAACATGAAGCAACTTCATGGCATGCAGCAACGCATAACCACTGTGGCATCCACAGTGGTAGCAACTCACTGTACAACATGGGCAACTGTACAGCACGTGGCAACACAGAACACTGGCATACACAATGGTAGCAATTGTGCAACATGAGCAACTGTACAGCATGCGGCAACACATAACACTGTGGCATACATAGTGGCAGCAACTGTACACCATGGGCAACTGTATAGCATGTGACAACACAGAACACTGGCATACAAAATGGCAGCAACTGTTCAATATGAAGCAACTGTTCAATATGAAGCAACTGTTCAATATGAAGCAACTGTTCAATATGAAGCAACTGTACAGCATACGGCAACACGTAACACTGTGGCATACATAGTGACAACAACTGTACAACATGGGCAACTGTACAGCACATGGCAACACAGAACACTGGCATACAAAATGGCAGCAACTGTTCAATATGAAGCAACTGTACAGCATGAGCCACTGTACAGCATGTTAATGCTGGCATTTACAGTGGTGGCAACTGAACCACATGAAGCAACTCTATGGCATGTGGCAACACAACACTGTGAAGTATACAGTGGCAGGAATGAAACAACATGAAGTAACTGTGGCAACACAGATTACTGCAGAGTACGGGCGTATGCAGTGGCAGTGACTGCAATGCATACAACATGAAGTGACATGCAATAAACCAATACATACAAGCGGCAGTATAATGTAATAAGGAATGTAAAACAACATTGGGAGAGAATGTAGTTACAAAATAACTCAATGGAATTGCAAGCAGTTACATGCCTATAGTAACATGGCAGTAGTAAGACGATAGCGACATGGCAGTAGTAAGACTATAGCAGCAATAACAGCAAGGCAGCAGTAACACGTTAAAAGTAGCCTGACAGCTATGACAACATGGTATGGAGTACATCGAAGGACTATACTTACCTTGCGGTATCTCAGAATATTGGTGTCTTAATTCCAACAACATATTAAACAAGCAATGGCAGCAGCAACCTATAGAAACAGCACTGTGACATGCATAATGGTACTGAGGTACAAGAAGCATGCAAAAAACAGTACAAAATGTAATACAAACAATGGTGGCAATATGTTAAACAAGCAGTTAACATATCTGTGGCAGTGTTATGAATAGAACAGCGATGACGACAACACTATAAGATGCAACATAAACAGTGGCAGCAACATAAGTATTTGGCAGCACCAACATGCGTGTAAAGACAGCACTGTGATAATTATGCATAGTGGCACTGTACTTCAAAAAACAGTACAATGATAATATCACAGCATATTAAACAAAGCAACAGAACTATGGCATGCATATATAGTGGTACTGCAGTATAAGCAGTGGCACCATGCAATAACTGCAGTAAAACCATGATGGCAACATACAAACAAAGCAATTAGAGCACTAGCAACTGCAAAATACATGCAAACAAGCCATGACAAATGACAATGGTAACTATGTGCAACCAACAATAACAGCAGCACCAGCTATGTATGGCATACAGCACATGAAATGGTGGTCTGACCGCATGATGTTAGATGCTGGCAATCTAGTTCTAGTGATGCAGTTGCAGAGGAGCTTTGATGGAGGCAGAAACACGACTACCTCTGGAAGGCTTGGGTGATGGCTAATGATAGGGTGTAGTCAACAGCACTAGTCTGTTGTGGAGGACAATTAACAATTGGCTGAAAGGTGTGGTTGCTGGCAATAGACTGTAGGGGAGTGGCAATGGTCAACTGAAGGAGGGTGTTTAACACAATCGATGACTGCAGAGAAGTGATGATGATTGTTGTCACATGCTATAGCATGTTGACAGTGTCTAGACAAGGGCTAGTGGAGCAAGCAGTCTGCTGATTGGTATGGTGGTATACAAGAATTAGGCTACTAGCAGTGATAGCTGGCCTGAATCCAGAGTTGATGATAGCAACACAATCATTGAGTTGGCCGAGTTGGTGGGTGACGAAGTGGCTTGCAATACTATGATTCAACTCTGCATACGAGCTGGAGCAGGCAATGTATAGAGAGCTGACACATGTGTGATAGTGAGTCAGATGAAACTTGGCTCTGCCATACGGTATTGCAACATAGAGGCAGCGAACCTTTTTACAGTATTGACGAGGGTAGTGACAATCAGCCTACAGTTAAGTGAGATGCTGGGTCAAGTACTGGGCTGTGTTGATGGGTTCACCTGTAGACGGTCCACAGGCAGTTTTCAGCAATGTAACTGGCCAGGGTTGGAATCACTAGGAAGCATGAGATCAAATGCAGCAAGTGTAGTAGTGATGCAGAGAACTTGCTATAAGCAGAATTGCATCGAAATACTGTTGTGAGTCTCAACATGATACACAGGACTAGGTGATACACAAGGTACTAGCTGATATACAAGGCTTGCGGATGGCAAAGTGCTAGCTGATACATACATAGGACTTGCTGATACACAAAGCTTGCTGATACAAGTGCTAGCTGATACATAGGACTTGCTGCTACACAAAGCTTGCTAATGCAAAGTGCTAGATGATACAAAGTGCTAGCTGATACATAGGATCTAATCCAAGCTGTAAAAAAAGTGAGCGGCCCTCAGAAAGGCTATGGTGAAAAAAGATGTGAAATCCAAGGTGGCGGCCAAGAAATGGCTGTGATGGTAGGTTAATGGTAAAAATTTTAATAATGACAATTCAGGTAAATTTTGTGAAGCGGCACAAAAATTCACCTGAATTGCCGTTATTAAAATTTTTACCATTAACCTACCATCACAGCCATTTCTTGGCCGCCACCTTAGATTTCACATCTTTTTTCACCATAGCCTTTCTGAGGGCCGCACACTTTTTTTACAGCTTGGCTGTTTTGGATTAGATTTCATTTCTTTTTGTATTTGTATACACCAAAGCCGGCCTATGGCCAGCTTTGGGACTATTTTAACCTATGTTTTTTTTTCTTTACTACAGGAAGAAGAAAAGATGAAGTAGATGTACTTTAAATATTTTATCAGTAAATGTACATATTATATATATAATACATATGTGACCGGATTTGCGAAAAGGGGTCTTCCACACACATCCAATTTGCCAACTTTGACAATTGATAACTTCAGATTGGAAAGAGCTATTGCCTTGAAATTTGGGCAGTGGTGATTTCTTTGCAGCTGAACTCTCTACATGATGGTTTCTTTGTAGCTGAACTCTTTACAAGGTAATTTCTTCTAGCTGATCTCTCTACAGGGAGATTTTTTCGTAGCTGAACTATTTACAAGGTAACTTCTTCTAGCTGATCTCTCTACAGGGTGATTTGTTCGTAGCTGAATTCTGTACAGGTAATTTGTTTGCAGCTGAGCTCTTTACAAAATGATTTCTTTGTAGCTGAACTCTCTACAAAGTAACTTCTTCTAACTGATCTTTCTACAGGGTGATTTGTTTGTAGCTGAACTATCTACAAGGTAATTTCTTCTAGCTGATCTCTCTACAGGGTGATTTGTTTGTAGCTGAATTCTGTACAGGTGATTTGTTTGCAGCTGAGCTCTTTACAGAATGGTTTCTTTGTAGCTGAACTCTCTAAAAGGTAACTTCTTCTAACTGATCTTTCTACAGGGCAATTTGTTTCTGGCAGAATTTTCTACAGGGTGATTTCTTTGCAGCTGAACTCTCTACATGATGGTTTCTTTGTATCTGAACTCTCTACAAGGTAATTGCTTCCAGCTGATCTCTCTACAGGGAGATTTGTTTGTAGCTAAATTCTTTACAGGTGATTTGTTTGCAGCTGAGCTCTTTACAGAATGGTTTCTTTGTAGCTGAACTCTCTACAAGGTAATTTCTTCTAGCTGATCTCTCTACAGGGAGATTTGTTTGTAGCTGAACTATCTACAAGGTAACTTCTTCTAGCTGATCTCTCTACAGGATGATTTATTCGTAGCTGAATTCTGTACAGGTGATTTGTTTGCAGCTGAGCTCTTTACAGAATGGTTTCTTTGTAGCTGAACTCTCTACAAGGTAACTTTTCTAGCTGATGTCTCTACAAGGTGGCTAGTTTGTAGCTGAACTCTCTACATGGTGGTTTCTTTGTAACTGAACTTTCTACAGGGTGACTTCTTCTAGCTGATCTTTCAATAGGGTGATTTGTTTGTAGCTTCACTCTCTACAAGGTAACTTCTTCTAGATGATCTCTCTACAGGGAGATTTGTTTGTAGCTGAACTTTCTAAATGATGGTTTCTTTGTAGCTGAACTCTCTACAAGTTAACTTCTTCTAGCTGATCTCTCTCTGCAGGGTGATTTGTTTGTAGCTGAATTCTGTACAGGTGATTTGTTTGCAGCTGAGCTCTTTACAGAATGGTTTCTTTGTAGCTGAACTCTCTACAAGGTAACTTCTTCTAACTGATCTTTCTACGGGGCAATTTGTTTCTGGCAGAATTTTCTACAGGGTGATTTCTTTGCAGCTGAACTCTCTACATGGTGGTTTCTTTGTAGCTGAACTCTCTACAAGGTAATTTCTTCTAGCTGATCTCTCTACAGGGAGATTTGTTTGTAGCTGAACTATCTACAAGGTAACTTCTTCTAGCTGATCTCTCTACAGGGCGATTTGTTCATAGCTGAATTCTGTACAGGTGATTTGTTTGCAGCTGAGCTCTTTACAAAATGGTTTCTTTGTAGCTGAACTCTCTACAAGGTAACTTCTTCTAACTGATCTTTCTACAGGGCAATTTGTTCGTGGCAGAATTTTATACAGGGTGATTTCTTTGCAGCTGAACTCTCTACATCGTGGTTTCTTTGTAGCTGAACTCTCTACAAGGTAACTTCTTCTAGCTAATCTCTCTACAGGGAGATTTGTTTGTAGCTGAACTCTCTACATGATGGTTTCTTTGTAGCTGAACTCTCTGCAAGGTAACTTCTTCTATTGATCTCTCCACAGGGCGATTTGTTTGTAGCTGAACTCTCTACATGGTGGTTTCTTTGTAGCTGAACTCTACAAGGTGATTTTTTCTAGCTGAACTATCTCTTTCCATAGTTGCATGAACTCCCTACAAGGTAACTTATTCTAGCTGATCTCTCTACAGGGTGACTTGTGTGTAGCTGATCTCTATACAGGTTTCTTATTTCTAGCTGATCTCTTGAATTCTCTTCAGGGTGACTGCTCTATTAGGATGACTGCTCTATTAGAGTATCTCGATCTCGCACTTGCTGCACCAAGTTGGATTTCGTGTTATAACTCCGTGGCTTTAAGTCTGATTCTTCTACACCATTGATGAGCCTTTCTAAGATGATTACTCCATCTGTACAACGATTTTCAAAGCATTACCCCCAAGCGGTTTATCTGGTAGGCGTGGCAAGCATTCATTTTTTTATTAGCTGATCTCGATTGCATAATTGTTACACACTGTTGGTTTTTTCGTTGTATCTTCCTGGTTTTTAGCTCGATTTCTTTCAAACCACAAAAGGTTTGAGGTTCAATAGTTAACGGGAAGCAATAAAACCCGGAATACGGAATAACGGAACAGCGGAATAACGGAATAAGCGAAAATTACATTCTTAATATTTTACTACTATATATACAGTCTGTAGCATTTATACAATACTCACCTCGTAGCAATTCCACAGAGAATCAGTAAGGCGATCCTCAGGGCGATCTTTAAATAGAACTAGCACAAAACTAACCGCTCTAGAATAATCTAACTAAGCTAAAATACTTTCTAATACACTTTACTACAAAATCGCTACAACACTATAAGTTCTTTCTGCTATAGCTACTTATACCAGCCATCACACACGAGTAACTGCCCGAATTTATTAGAATCAAGCTGCACAAAGTGATGTCAGCTAAATACAGCACTTAACCTTTTGAATTTACATTAAGCTTGTTTGGCGATGGATAACTAACAGGTTAGAGTAGATTATTTCAGAGAAGATTTCTTTTTCTTCCCATCATGGACATCTCATCAATAATCACATATCTAACTTCCAAAAATGACTGCTGAATGGTTTGAAGGGCCTGTCCTTGTAATTCCTTAAAATCACCTTTGGTTGGCAAATTGAATAAAGAATGTAAAGTGTGTCCATCTATTGTATACGAAGCAACTCCTGTCGGCAAACCAATGCAGCCGAGGCAAGGTATGCACCAACAGAGCTGGAGGTTGCTGCACTTGTCTATGCCATTGAGCATTTTGAAGTGTATTTGTTGGGAAGTCATGCCACTGTATATACTGATCATCAAGCCTTGGTCACGGCATTTCTCTCACACATGAAGAATCAGACAAAAGATTTGCTGGCCAGACGGTATCTTAGAATCTCAATCAAGACACACGGTAGTGTGTCGTGCGGCCCAAGAAGCCGGCGCGTAACACCCATGAGTATATTGACAGGAAGAAAGAAAACGCAATTTTCGCACCTCCGTAGCTTTGTGCTTCCTTGATGAAACAAGACGATTTTTGCTGTGGACATGCCCTCCAACTGCAGCACTCCACATTCCAAATTTGAGCGAAATCGCTTCGCGCTTTCCCGAGATATGTGACTTCAAAAATTGGCTCAGTTTCTTCGTTTTTTTTTTTCTTCTTCTTATTTTTCTTTTTCTTGTCGCACACTTACAAAAACTGCTATAAAACTAGAATGCCATATCCAATTGCCTTGAAATTTGGCACACAGAAGGGGGATATAAAGGCGCATCTCGGTACCAAATTTGGCTGGAATACGATAAACAGGCAAAGAGTTATGAGCGATTATTCACAAAAAATAACACCAATATGTTGTTACGCCTACAGGGTAAACCGCGTACGGGAAGAAGCTGAATATCGGTGGGTGAATAGGTTAACTATGGGAAGCAATAAAACCCGGAATAACGGAACAGCGGAATAACGGAATAAGCGAAAATTACATTCTTAATATTTTACTACTATATATACAGTCTATAGCATTTATACAATACTCACCTCGTAGCAATTCCACAGAGAATCACTAAGGCGATCCTCAGGGCGATCTTTAAATAGAACTAGCACAAAACTAACCACTCTAGAATAATCTAACTAAGCTAAAATACTTTCTAATACACTTTACTACAAAATCGCTACAACACTATAAGTTCTTTCTGCTATAGCTACTTATACCAGCCATCACACACGAGTAACTGCCCGAATTTATTACTGATACAAGTGCTAGCTGATACACAGGACTTGCTGATATACAAGACATGGTGATACAGCACCCTGAAACATTCCAATTACTGCAACTAGCTACTGATCATGAGGCAGACTGATCATGAGGTAGACTGAACATTAGGTGCCAATACAAGTAGACTGACAGGTGCTACAAGTTGTGGCTTATGATAGTGTGAAAACTGCTATCCCATAGCATGCAAAGAGGTGATGCAATGCTTTGTTAGTACATTCCAGATGGGTTGGGCCTGTTTGCATGTGATTGCATCATGCACTCCCATAGTGCCTATTCTGTTAACTTCAATTTACAAGTAAATTTGTATTACAAACCTCTGTCAAACTACACCAGTACAATGTAGGCTAAGCCATTGATAATAACAGTCTTGTCTATACAATTTAGTTAATAGTTGAAGATTATTATGATTATTGGCCATAATCTTCCTAACAGCAAACGAACAGTGTTTACAAACAAAAACTACGCCTAGCTTGTACACTATCCAATGGCTACTATACTTTATGTAGCTGTTTCTAACCCATGTGTGCGGCTATTTCTTTTTACCCAGCCAGACAATCAATGCTTGTTTTGCCAGCAGCAGCCGGAAGGGAAGAGGAGTTACAGCCAACTGGCTAACCTACGAGCCAAAGACGAAATTCTTCATTCTTATGTAGCTAGAAATATTCATTTAATATTCTGTATTATACTAACATCAGTATGAGAAAGTTCCTTTTACATAGCTCAGTAGTGGCTCTGCCATAACACTTCACAAAACAAATAACTCTCACCGTTTAAATCCCCATGGTCACACCCATTAGATGATTTGGCAGCTTGGGCTTAGACTCACACTTTAACAGCCACAGGAGGCGCTCTCGATGAATCTAAATTATAGGAATGTACATACGTATACAAAAAAGATATAGCTATATGATTGCTAACCTGACCGTCACACTGTTGAATCCTGTTTTTCATCGATTTATTAGTTAGCTCCCAGCCTTCCTTCAATGCTCCGCAAATAGATAAGCCTATAAACTAGTGTTGTACGATATAAACTATTTGTATATTACCTATCATGATTATTGCATACATTTTTTATCATGATACGATAAATTATCATGATATATAAATCAGCATAAAGTCATAGTAATAAATTGCAAATGTAACACTTATGCATATATAAAAAGTACCAATATAGCACCACCTAACCTACTGGAAGTCTCTATTAAAGAAAAAAAAGTTTTACAATACAGTCTTAAACATCATTTTCTAGTAAACTTTGTGTAAAAGTACCACAGCATTATGTGTCACGATAACATCACGATATAAAATAGTCTATTTTTTAATCACAATATAGAAATTTATCACAATACATGATATTATTGATACATTGTACATCACTACTAAAAACTCACAAAAACCAGATCACAGATGCAATGCAAACGTACTACTAAGAGAACTCAACACAAATGCAGAGCAACTCAATGCAAACGCAATGAGAACTTTTTTGACCATTACTGCATCAACTGAAGGATTCATGAAGCTTGTCTTTTCTACCAAGATGAAGTATTATGTAGCAAACCCGCAATAAAGCACAAAGATTCCGGTTATCCCAGAAACACAATCTCTGTGAGTGTGCCTGTTTTAGTGTAAAGGCATATTACTATAAATGTGTGATAGAAATGGTAGCACATTGGAATTTTATAGTGTCATATCGGACAATCTGGTTGTAGCAGTGAAAGAGATAAGTCTTTTAAATTTCAAACAAATTTTTTGGACATCAAAATTGTCAAGCCACAATCCTTGCATCATATTACAGTGTCTTAGGTCACAGAAATAGCAATAGCAATATTCATGCAGCACCCTCAGTGCAATAGCAGCAGCAGCAATACTCATGCAACACATGCAGCACCCTCAGTGCAACAGCAGCAGCAGCAGCAATACTCATGCAGCACATGCAGCACCCTCAGTGCAATAGCAGCAGCAGCAGCAGCAGCAATACTGCACTTACTTGATTAAACGCCGCCCTTTAATAGTTGCAGCATTTGAGTGGTCCCACAATTGATTGTGAAAATAATGGCTTAAACATTGCTCACGAGAAGCGAGTGGTAGTCGAGTTTGAATAGTCACCGCATTGATTTTTTGGAACTAAGGTAATAAACGCCGTTGCATTTAATCAAGTAAATACAGTATTCATGCAGGAGCACCCTCAGTGCATTGGCAGCAGCAGTAGCAATATTCATGCAGTAGCAATATTCATGCAGCAGCACCCTCAGTGCAATCGTAGTAGCAATAACATTCATGCAGCAGTACTCTCTTAAGTGAATCATGCAACATACTTTGCATAGCGTAAAAGTACAATAGCCTCATATACTTGCAATAGCTCGCGAGCAACCAGCCATCAAACATACAAAGTTATAAGCCTTACGTATAGCATGCTACCGGAGAAAGCTTGTCCAGTAAATACTTGCCCATTGGTTGTGGTCCCATCCTCATCCCTCAGCTGCCACCAAACTATATGGAGGAGTGTACAAACACAGTGTAATTAGAGCACGTAAGGTTTTTTTGTGTTTTTTTTGCCGGCGCTACATTTATACGGCAGTATTCTCAGCCAATTATGCGACAGCAGCATATCATGCAGCGGCACTCTCATTATGCAACAGCACTCTCAGCCAAACATGTAACAGCAGCATATCATGCAATGTATCACTCTCAATCATGGAATGGCAGCATATCATGCAGCAGCACTCTCATTATGCAACAGGAGCAATGCAGCACTCTCAATCATGCAATGGCAGCATATCATGCAGCAGCATTCTCAATGCGATAGCATTAAGCTATTACAAGTTTTTTATTTTGCTTTTGCCAGCGATATATGCTTGATAACACCATCTGTGACCCTTAGCCGTAATCTAGCCAGTGCCTATATGTATCCAGCATAAGTAGTGCCTAGTGTCAGTGACCTAATAGAAGCTGAATAGTAGGAGCACTTACAGCTGGCAAATCATCGATGTAACACATTATTATTAAAGCACAATAACATTCATGTGGCATCATCATGCAGCAGTGCCTTATGTGATAGCAGCATGTAGCACTAGCACTTAACTAAGGCATGAGCAACAGTAGTGGCATACGTAGCATATAAAATAAACACAGCAATACTTCATGCAAATCAAGGCACATGTTAGCTGTGCATATATAAACATGCTAATGGTGAAAGCTTATTACACCCTGATAACAATTAAACAACTCAAACAAACAAGCGTAACAGCTGACAACACTTGGAACAGAGGTTTATGACAAACTTGTACAGACAAGCCCGGAAGCTAATGACACAATGTTAAAGGACAAGCTTGAAAGCTAACGACAAGACTAAGCCAGTACAGCAATTCATCGCAGCGTCACTTTAATTATGCTAAACTTCTTATAGAACGTGTGTGAGAACTCGGCTAGTATCCCTCGATAGCAGTTTGTCTTATTGTAATGGTGCGATCAGTTTCGTTCAATTTAGTGCGCCGCATGCAACACATGTCACACAAAGAGCAAGCTCACCGGTTATAATGAACCTCCAGCGATGACGACCTTGTTTCTTGTTTACCATCTCGCTCGTTTCCGTAGGCTGGAAGGACTGCTACGGAGTGAAAGAGATAAGTCTTTTAAATTTCAAACAAATTTTTTGGACATCAAAATTGTCAAGCCACAATCCTTGCATCATATTACAGTGTCTTGAGCTATATTAAAACTCAGTGTTATAGCTATTGCACTAGCCTGGTTTTCTACACCAAGGTGATCAATCACCTTCAAAGCATTCAATAGCTTGAACAAAGCTACAGTTTGTGATAATATTGCAAAATTGAGTTCATCCCAGTGTAATATGTCTCTAAAAATCAAATAGGTTGCTTCTTTGATGCTCTAGAAGGTCCTAAATAAGAGAAATACTTTGGTTGTATATACGTAGTTGTGAGTTCACTGAGTTACCACATGCTTATAAATCTCTTTAAATATATTGTGTCCAAAGGTCATCTTTATATAATAAGGTCAAATATGACACAGCAAAAATAGTGTTCCAATACTACATATTCTAACCCCGTATTTATTCAGTATTGGAACAACTAATTTAAAAAACTCCCTATAACGAGACAAAACGAACCTCAAATCTATAAATGACTCTAATGTTATTCAATATTTGGGGCTGTGGTCTATTTTTGCTTGAGGCTAGGTAGAATTTTTGGACTATTAGTTCCAACACTTAAACATAGACGGAATAAATACAGTCAGTATTTGTGCATGAATTATGCTGTGTGAAGACTTAACATGAAATACATTTATCTTAATTTATTTTGTTTCAGTTCCAGCTGTGTTTAAGACACCAGATGTACATATTTATGATGGTGATGGAGAACTAGAATTTGCTGTAATTGACAATGAAAAGACATATATGGCTAGATGGAACTCTGCACAAATAAAGAAGGATCAGTTCAAAGAAAATGGAACCATTACTTTTACACTTGAAAACTGGGTGTTTTTTTTGGGTAAGCGATGGCAAAAGCGTGGAGGTAAACAAACACTGTTTAGCATTGTACACACTGACTATGACAATGGAAATGTTACATTTCAGCAAAAAGCTAATAAACCAAGGAAATTTCAGTTTGACATTTCAGTCATAGTTCTGGTAAAACGTACAAAGAATCTCAACATTACGTATACTTCTTCAATTTTGTCATTTGCTCTAAAGCTGTTTGGTCAATTTACTAGAGAATCTGCATTATTGGAATACTGTAGTTTATGGTTTGCAGAAAGCAGTGAAATTATAGAGCGCAATGCTCTTCAGACTTGTCCATGTACCGTGGAGGCTGTTAGATTTGATCCTGATTTTATCTCTGATCCTACATGTTCATCAACTAGTAGTAAATGTCATGAGAATGTTAATGCTACTCACTGCTATTTGAAGAGTATCACTACAATGTAAGTGAGAGCCTGACATGATTTTTAAGCAATATATTTTTATTGTGTGCCTACAGATGTACTCCTGGTTTCCTAATATTGTCCAAAAATGTGTGCCCATTGCAAGTATGCATCACTACTGGACAAATTGTCCATGAAGAATATTCCATAAAATTTTTGTTTGACCCATGAAGGTGTAAGTTTCATAAGTACCTACTCTACTCAATGAAATTGCGTTAGAAAATTTAAGGTAAAATTCACATAAAACATTCATCATGCCCCATTACTTTTCTGTTTCAGTGACCATGAAATTACCATTAATGAAGTGGAAATCAAGACACACAGTAGTGTGTCGTGCAGCCCAAGAAGCCGGCGCGCCACACCGTGAGTATATTAACAGGAAGAAAGAAAACGTGATTTTCACACCTTACTAGCTCCGTGATCCCTTATCCAATTAAAACCAAAGACATTCCAGCTAGGTAGGGTAGTCCACATTCCCACATTTGAAGAAAATCGCTCCAGCCATTTCCAAGATACGAGTGGCCAAAGTTTAGGTTTTTTTCTGCTTCTTCCTTTCGCACACTTCGCAAAATCCACAAATGCATACTCCAATTGGGCTGAAATTTGGTATACTTAAAGGGCTCATTAAGGCAAATCTCAGTACCAACTGTGGTAGGAATCCGATGAACATTCACGGAGTTATGACTGATTATTTGCATAAAATAAGGTCGAAGTCTGTCACGCCCACAGGGTAAACCCCTTGAAAAAATGAGCTAAAAATTGCTATGTAGATGAAGTAACTATCGTAGGAGTGCCTTTTTGTGATTTGAAAAGAATCGAGATAAAGACCATCGAGATGTGACACAAAACCCAACCTGTATCACAATTATGTGGTCGATTTTTATGAATAACAAAAACTATTAGTTTTCACACCTACCAGGAAAACCACTTAGAGCAGTGAGCTGAAAATTGGTATATAGCTGGAGTAATTATCATAAAAAGTCCTTGCAGTAGTACAGAAGAATCGGAGTATGAACCACTGAGTTATGATTAAAAAGCCAACTATGTGTAGCAAATGCGAGATCGAGATACTCTAATAGAACAGTCACCCTAATAGAGCATTCAGCTACGTTATATATAACTTACTCCATTATAGAATTATATTGCATTGCAAGTTATTCTATAGGGAGTTCAGCTACAAACAGTTAATCTTATAGACAATTCAGTTACAAGCAAGTCACCCTGTAGAGAATTCAACTACAGATATGTCACTGTAGAGATTCAGAACATTATGTAACAATGAAGAGAATTCAGCTATACAGTTCACCTACAACAAGTCACTCTGTAGAGAATTCAGCTACAAACAAGTCACTGTGTATACAATGTTTAGCTACAAGTAAGTCACTCTGTAGAGAATTCAGCTACAAACAAGTCACTCTGTAGTACAAACAAGTCACCGTGTAGGGAGTTCAGCAGCCAATCAAAAAACCACCCTATAAAGAATTCAGCTATATAAACAAGTTATAACTCTATAGAGAGATCAGCTAGAAACAAAAGAGAGCTCAGCTACAAACTTAACAGATCACACTGTAGAGAGTTCAACTAGAAACAAGTCACCCTGTAGAGATCAGCCAGAAACAAGTCATCCAGTAGAGAGATCAGCTGGAAGACATCACCTTGTAGAGAGTTCAGGTATAAACAAATCACCCTGCAGATAGTTCAGCTACAAACAAATCACCCTGTAGAGAGATCAGCTAGAAACGAGTCAACCTGTAGAGAAATCAGCTACCTTGTAGAGAGTTCAGCTACAAACAAACCATCATGTAGAGTGTTCAGCTGCACAAATCACGCTGTAGAGAGTTCAGCTATGAAAAGTTCACCCTGTAGATAGTTCAGCTAGAAGAAGTCACCTTGTAGAGAATTTAGCTACAAAGGAACCACCATGTGGATAGTTCAGCTGCAAACAAATCACCTGTAGAGAGTTTGGCCAGACACAAGTCACCTTGTAGTGAGATTAGATAGAAACTAGTCACCCTGTAGAGACATCAGCTACAAAGAAACCATCCTGTAGAGAGTTCAATTACAAACAGATAACCCTATAGAGAGTTCAGCTAGTAACAAGTCACCCTGTAGAGAGATCAGCTAGAAGAAGTTGTCTTGTAGATAGTTCAGCTGCAAACAAATCACCCTGTAGAGAGATCAGCTAGAAGGATTACAATTCAGCTGCAAACAAATCACCCTGCAGATAGTTCAGCTACAAACAAGTCACCCTGTAGAGAGATCAGCTAGAAGAAGTTATCTTGTAGAAAGTTAAGCTACAAAGAAACCACCATGTAGATAGTTCAGCTGCAAACAAATCACCCTGTAGAGAGTTCAGTTACGAACAGATCACCCTGTAGAGTTCAGCTAGAACCAAGTCATCCTGTAGAGAAACCAGCTAGAAGAAATCGCTTGTATGTAGAGTTCAGCTACAAAAAATCACTCTGTAGAGAGCTCAGCTACAAAGAAACCACCATGTAGAGAGTTCAGCTACAAAGAAACCACCATTTCAAGAGTTCAGCTGCAAACAAATCATCTGTAGATAGTTCAGCAAGAAACAAGTTCATCCTGTAGAGAGATCAGCTAGAAACAAGTCACCTGTACTCAGATCAGCTACAAAGAAACCATCCTGTAGAGAGTTCAGCTGCAAACAAATCACCCTGTAGAGAGTTCAGCTAGAAACAAATCATCCTGTAGAGAGTTCAGCTAGAAACATATCACCCTGAAAAGAGTTCAGCTACAAACAATGAGAGTTTCAGCTACAGTTCAGTTATGTAAGAAGTCACCTTATTAAATAGAGTATGTGATAATCATTCAGTGTTAAATATACAAACGAGTACATGAAAAAATTTGGAATTTTCAACTAGAGTAGGGACCATAGCACATCGATAAAAAGTACTGAAACAAGTCATGATATTAGATCACCGTAAAACAATAAGAGGTGTTATATCCCTACTGTGCATTTCCATTATGGTATCTTGAGCACAGTAGGGATATAACACTTTTTATTGTTTTATGGTGATTTAATATCCTGGACTACTCCAACTTGTTTCAGTACTTTTTATCAATGTGCTATGGTCCCTGCTCTAGTTGAAAATACCAAATTTTTCATGTACTTGTTTGTGAACTTTTTTTTGTAAATAATTTTATTATGACTGGTGACCCCACGCATACCGCATCTGAAATGGCACCGCGCACCCCAGCTATATCAGTTATCGTCTGAAAAGTGAATTATCCATTATGCTTCATGTCAGCTATGTTCAACCCGTTACACAGCATTTCGAATCAAAAACTGTTCAAAAAGCACCTCTACCAAAAGAAAGAAATCGTGCCGCGCTCCCCAATTATATTAATTATCGTCTGAAAAGTGAAATATCCATTACTTTTCGCTGTAGGCTATCTTCAACCCGTTACACAGCAGTACGAATCAAGAACTGTTTGAAAAGCACCTCTGCAATCAAAATAGCCACTATGAAAAATACGGGCAATTTCCGTTACGAAGGGAAAGCATCACGTGCTACTGCCAAATCGACACCTATCACTGTCAGCAAAGATGATTGGGACACAATGGAGGACACTGGTAAGTCCTTGAAGAATGTATTGTACGTACTGCGGTATGCCAAAAGGCACCTATCAGGCCGAACCGACGTCGAGCAGTGAAAAAATCAAACCCATAGCCTTAGCCGTTATCGAGTTACGCTTGTCTGAAGGCATCAGTCAGTTACTTAGTCAGTAGAAAATTCCTTCGAATAAATTTTTTTTGTAAATTCCGTAGCAACTTGTTGAAAACGTTTCAGGTTGATCTGAAAGCTTTTTTGGGCTTAGTTTTACCCAACCAATACAGCCTCATCGTCGTCAGGGAAAATTGAGGCTGGTTTTTGGGTGATATTATTTCATTGGCCATGCCTACTCCTTTGTGGTCCCTACTATACAGTTACTATCATACTGTATGATACTTAATCAGACAAAAGCTATACACAAAATTACTTCCTTTGTTCCACAATTCCTGCAGTAAAGGGAAAAAAAACAAATAAAAGGAAGCACCAAAGCCAGTTTATGGCCGGCTTTGTGGCTTGCAATACAAAAAGAACTGATATCTAAACCAAAACAACCAAGCTGTAAAAAGAGTGCGGCCCCCAAAAAGTCAGGGTGAAAAAAGATGTGAAATCCAAAGTGGCGGCTAAGAAATGGCTGTGATGGTACGTAGGTTGATGGCAAAAGAATTTAATTATGACAATTCAGGTGAATTTGGTGCCAAATACTAGGGAGGAGGCAATGCTAATTCACCTGAATTGTCGTAATTATAATTTTTGCCATTAACCTACCATCACAGCCATTTCTTGGCCGCCACCTTGGATTTTACATCTTTTTTCACCCTGGCCTTTTTGGAAGCCGCACTCCTTTTTTTTTGCAGCTTGGCTGTTTTGATTTAGATAAAACTATAATATGTGTTTTCATCAGATTTTAGATTACCATTTTATCATGGAAATTGCTACTGCCATTTTTTTTTGGTTGTCTGTCCATAAAAACTTCCTGCATAGAATAGAATAGAGTTAAAAATTCATGAAATCTTCATGGGCAGTTTGTCCAATAGTACATGCATGCATGCATTTCTAAAAGTGTGCAATGCTAGAAATAATGGTCGGACATAATGTGTGACGATACGTTAAGTATGCAATAGAATATTTGCTGAAACATAATGTATATATCAGAAGTGTTTGGAGGTTTATAAACTTTGAAATGTTTCTAATCAGATCTGTGAAAACCTGGCAGAATAGTGCAAGCCTAAATTTTCACTATAAGCTATTGATTGCAATGCATAAAATATTTCTGTAATTTAAAAAATCCATAAAATTTATAAACACTTTGTTCTTTAAAGATCTAATGATAAAAAACTGGATATCATCTTATCCGCATACTCAAGAGGAGTTCGAACATCCTTGTTTCGTTTCAGTAGATCAAAGGATACATAAGTTTGAGAATTTGTTTACGTCATGTCAAAGTGATCGTATACAATCAATCTTTCGTAACTAGTTTTGTCTCTGTATGTAGTGAAGAAAGGTGATAGAAGGAAAAACTTGCCCAGTAATGGACTTCCCTATTCATGGCAAGCATGATGGTGCAAGTTGCAACTCAGTACTTTATTGTGTTCGTCAGTTACAGTCATTTTGTAAGTGCCTGTAATTTATTTTCCCAATACTTGTTGAGGCTGTAACTCCAAAAGTTGTTGGCATACAAGGCTGAAACTTGGCCAGAGTATGCACTTGGTTAAGGAGATTGTAAATATTCAATAATAAAGAATTTGAAAAATGCACTGTTATGCAATTTTTTGCAGATCTGGTCTATTATTGTTTTTGGTAAACATTTCAGGCAAACCAGTGAGCCTGTTATGCTTGTAGACTAATTTGGATGAAAATTTGGCAAGCCCAGGACTTCACTGGAGTGTGCAAATCACTCAGTTAGCAAAGGCAGTACTATCGATTACTGATCTGTTGCAACTGAGAAATTGTTATTCTTCTCAGCATTACAGTACACATTTTCAAGCAGTTATATTGCACCCAATTTCCACAAAGTTAAGCTGGGCTTAATTTCTTATAAAGTTTCTTGATACAAAGAGATGATTAGTGTGTATTTTTAATTATTGCTCTATGTTGTTGGGTTAAAATGATGCTGTTAGCATTTGCTGTGTGTATGGCACAACAACACACACAATAGCAGTATAAAAAAGACAGCACTGTATGACAGCAATACAAACAAGGTAGTATCATATAAATAGTTAAAGGCACAGCAGCAACATATATGAGTACGTATACGTAAAACCTCTGTGTGAAGTGGTAGTAACAGACAAACAGGCAGTGACACAGCAACAAACAGAGACAACACTTTGGCAATCATCACATCACTTGTGGCGATATGGCATACATAGTCATAGTGGCCCTGCAAAACAAGCTTCAGAAACAGCAACAGAACAAAATGCAACACAAAAATGACAACAACCTATATGCTAACATTAGTGGCAGCAATACACTGGCACTGCAGTACAAGCAGCAGCAATAGCAACAGTACACAAAAAGTGACATGTACGTGAAGTAAAGCAGCAATATACATATAGGTATGACGGCAGCAATAACTAGCACAAGTAATAGCAGCAGTAACAAAATATAAGCAATGGCAACAGTAGCAATATATACCACAAGCAGTATGTCATACAATACATGAAATAGTATACTGACCTTTTTATGTTGATGGGAGCATGCTTAATTGCTGTGGGGGTTCCACAGTGTTTGCTGGGTGGGCGAGCAGTGAATGAATTGACTGAAGCAAGTTGGTGGGTAGTGTATATAAATAGAGCTGAGCGATAGTGGAAATCGATCAATTATCATGATAGCTATTAACAATCATGATCTTGATAGTATATCATCATGCTATCGCAATTACTTATCCGTGTCTGCGCTTAGTCAAATGGATAACAAAAGCAAACACGATAGCGTTGAAATTCAGGAAACTATAAAAGACTAGTAACTTGAATGTGGACAACAAAGATAGCAACTGTAATACTGACACATAACAATAACAATTTTTAGTGGAGTGTTAGAAACGCAGATATGTGGTGTGACATAATTGGAGTATTTATTTGTTGTATACATGTAGGTGAGTGTTTTTAATAACTGCTAGTAACTATGGTGATGTTATTGTTATCATGATATAAAATTACTATCAAATCTAGGGCTGGGACAAATATTGAAATTTACCTTCGAATATTCACTAATGAAATGTTTGAACATTTGAAGCTTCAGTGTTACCTTTCAAGTTACAGGTTTTCTTGCATTTATGCACATCCTTAAGTTTTACCTTCTAAACCTATTTAATAAGTTTGTAAGCATTTTGGGAAGTGCATAGCAGCAGTACTGAATGACACGATTGGCCGATTGCAAATGGGCGTGTCTGCTATACTGCAATCATGCATAGGTAAACACCAAGTAATGGCTAAAGTATGCTTTCCATGCATTATCTATCACTTTATAAAGTGTTTAAAGGCTGCAACTATGGTAGCAAGCTGAACTGTGATGGTTTAAAAGTGGGCGTGGCACGCAAAGATCAATTGCAAAGAGACAAACATTGATCATGCAAGAGAAATAAGCAGCTGCAATAAAGATAACGACATGTATTTGTAATTCTTTTGTAGACTATGAGTGCATTATGGAGCTTCGAAGGATACTTTTATGATTCGAAGTTTACTTAACCTTCGAACACACGAAGCATTCGAAGCTTCGTCCCAGCCCTAATCTAATCGTACTAGTGATAGTTGTGTTATCGCTCAGCTCTATATATAAGGTTGGCATGCATCACTACTCCATCACCCCATTCCCTTAATCAGCCAAGCAGGAATACCTACTGCAGATGCAGTAGTGGCAGCACCAATTCTAAAACTGTGGCTGGCATACAAATGCAGTTCATAAGTCATAACCAACAGTTTGGAGGAGGCTGCGTAATGGACATGTCACATGCTCTTGAGATAAATGGTTGAAGCGACCACCAGAGTACAACAGGCCACTCCTGTTTGTGAACTTTCAGCAAACAAGTTCATTGCTCTCACTAGACATGTGTCTGACATGCAACTTACACCAGTGTCAATCACATTACTTCTAAGACAAATCAAGACTGATATCCATTTCAACATGGATACTGTAAATTGTTGGATGTTAATTTTCTTTCCCTGAGGAATCCATAGAATGCTAATGTAGAAGCAGACCAGAGGAACCTCTTCTCAACAATTGTGCAATCATTATTGTCATGTAGTTGAGTTTTTAGTATCTTTAATAAGTTGATTGTGATGGGAAGACGCATGTCTCCTTGATCCCTTTTGCACAGTAGTTGCAGGAGAGGGTTGCCGGTTAGATCACGGTGCCCACGTTCCAGATGTTCTAAGTGTATTCCACGAAGATAGACTTGATAGTTTTGTGTAGGACATGCTGTGCTGATGATGTACAAAAGTAATGCAGTCTGAGAGGAGAACTATGCAGAGAAGGGGAAAATATTGTATCTATTGCATAACAGGAGATATGATCAAATGCCTGCTTTGTATGTACGTCGACTAGATGGTGTGACACCTAAGGATTTGTATTGAAGGAACATTGTGCTCAGGACTGCGTCAGCCATGCAGGGACGAGGTCTGGTGGATTGGCTGCATGTGGTGCCATCTGCGTGAAATCTCACATCTTACAGTATTCTTTGGCATAGCTGTGCAGGTATTGGTGGTGTACCATCACTGACTAGTTGGTAGGCTTGTGGTGTGGTGGTCAAGTAGCTTATTGGGTAGGTAAGTGGCACTATAGCAGGTGTTAAGGTTGGTGGCAAAACAAATGGCAGCACTGGTACAGTAGCAGTTAGTGGTGTGGTTGTTTGCTTGTGAAAAGACAGCTGGGAGGTAGGTAGTTGCTGTAGCAGCATTCTCCAACAATAGGGTATGGTGGGAAATCATCATCAGTGGTTGCTGAAAGGTGTGGACGATCATCAGAATTGCATATACGTGGTGCTCAAGGAGTAATGACAGTCAGCTGAGGGGCATGGTTGACAGATTGCTGTAGAGTTGTACTGACAATCATTGTCACCAGTTGGCAGTATTGACAATTATTGTCACCAGCTGCAGGAGGTTGACGATGGTACTCAGCTTCTGTACACGAACATTGATGGCGGAGGCAGGTGATAGATTACCACTCAGTAGAGAAATGTTGGTTACTGAAGTGGTGTTGTGCAGGAATTGCACCATTATGGAGGATAGCTGGACCTGCAGTTTGGGAGTGATGATAGCAGAGTAGGTGCAGTTAGATTGGAGGATGATGGAGTAGCTTGCAATATCATTAGAATTATGCCCTGAGTAGATACTGGAACATACCACTGGGTAGCTGATGCAGGCATGTAGGTGGCAAACATGGGCATAACAGTAGCTGACATTGTGTAAAGTATTTGCTGGGTCATTATGAATGGTATCGTAAAGGTAATGAGCCAGGACGGTTTTGGTGCCAGTAGTGACAAGGTGACATGATGATCAGTGGAGTCAGAGAACTTTGGGTGAGTTGCTGGATCAAGTACCATATAGCAGAAAATTTTGGCGAATTTGGCAAGTATGCATGGAATCGCCAAAATTTTACTCACCATTTTTCTAAACACTGAAAGTGTAGTAAGCGCTGTTCTTCATCAGTGGGTGAATATTGTTACAGCGGTGAGTGGTTAGTCTTCCGCAAGTATCCCATTGAATACAATATGGTTTTAGACTAGGTAATAGCTCAGGCAGATGGGCAATTCAGCTCCCCATGCACATGCCTTACCATGCACGTTCTAGTCTTAATTACTGACTTAGTGAACTCAGTAGTGCATGTTGTTTTTGTTATAGCTAGCTATTTACATAAGAGCGCGTAGATTCGAAACTGCAGTACTTCGTCCATAGACATCACAAAGCTTCTTCTCCAACGCTGTCAGATTAAAATTGCATGGGCAAAGTAATGTGATGCATTCACCAAAATATTATTCGCCAATTTCTGTCAATGATCAATTCGCCAAAATTTTCCGCTATACGATACTGCGCTACATTTATAGCTCCAGGAGCAGACAACAAGCAGAAAGTCTTTGGCATTGTAAGTAGCATTAAAAACACAATACTAGAGCAGTAATAAATTGGAGCAGTAGACTTGGCTAACTAAGGATTCTCGGTGAGGGCTGCTATCCCATGGCGCACAGTAAATGGTGCAATACCCCATTTAGTACATTCCAGTTAGTGTTTGCTCTTGTATGTAGCCGTATAAACTCTCCAAGTACCCAATTCTGTTAACTTACATTTACTAGGTAAATTTGTATTTCAGACACTTATGTAATAGCATATGTAACCAGATCTGCGAAAACCCAACACAATCACACATGCTTAAATTTACAGTGTAAAGCATTGAATGCAATGGGTGAAACATTTGCGTATTATTGAAACACAATTTGTAATTTTTTTTAAAAGCTTTGTTATTTGTGAAGAAAGGGCCTAACAATAACAACCTGGATATCATCTTATTTGCCTATTCAAGAGGAGCTCAAAATTCTTTGTATCATTGTAATAGACACAAGAATACGCGGTGTTTGTTTACATCATGTCAAAACAATAGTATGTGATCAATATTTCTTTACTAATTTCGACTTTGTATGTAGTGAAGAAAGGTAATACAAGGAAAAACTTATCTAGTAATCGATTCTCCTACTCATAATGAACACAATGGTGCAAATTTCAACTCCATGTGCCATTCTGCTTGTAAGTTACAACCGTTTCAGTAAATGCCTGTAATTTATTGTCATATTAACCTACCATCACAGCCATTTCTTGACTGCCACCTTGGATTTCACATCTTTTTTCACCATAGCCTTTTTGGGGCCCGCACTCTTTTTTTACAGCTTGGCTGTTTTGGATTAGATACCTAATAATTACCGTAAAAGCAGAAAATTTGACAGGAAAAGTATTTGGCGAATTGAACAAGATGTATATTTGACGAATTTAAATTTGACGATTCGTCTTACTACAGGGGCCCACGCTAATTACTCTAACACAAGGGCCCGCGCTAATTATGTACACATGCACTAACTATCGTACTTTATTGCAAGAATTTTAGTGATTGCATCACATGAAAGCACTAGCGATAGTCACAGAAGCTCGAGCAATGCCTTTGAGTATTATAGCTGCATTCGAGGTTACCACGAGTACAAAACTATCTGGGATGCATCCATAGGTGAAGTAGTCAATTGTAGTCATGAAACGGATAATCTTCATGATGACAATGCTGTAAGTGTAGTGCGCAGAGGTGTAATTGTTGGTCATGTTCTGCGTCACTTATCATGAGGATTTTCATTGTTTCTTGAGCTGGGTGGTAGCATATCTGCTTCAGTGATATCAACCAGAAGATATTCAAGGGACCTTCCACAAGGAGGGTTGGAAATCCCATGCTTATACTTGCTGTAAGGACCTACTGGAGAAATCAAGAACATTAGAAAGTTTAAAACCACATGTGAAAATAACTACAAAATGATCAAGCTTGCTGTTTCGAAAGTGTTGAAGCTGAAGTCAGTGCAGCCGTTAAGCAGGAACCTGACACACCAGTTAGTTGCAACCCTTCAAGAAGAAATTTGTGATGCAAAAAACTCTCCTGCTGAAGGTGACGTTAACAGTGCAGCTGCTACTGGGAGTACTGTCAAACCTACCAATACATGTGTCACATATACGATAAAAATTGAGATGTTCACCTCAGTGATGAAGGTACACTAAATTCTACAACTGCACCAACTATTGTTGTTGGAGACTCAGATGTTTCCAATTCTGACAAACAGACTGAAAACTGGGTTTGTCTTGACAGAGTTATCCTGAATTTAAATGATAAAGCCATTTTACTTGGTGGCCATTGTTTAACAGACAAACATTTGCACAGGCACTTTTGAAGAAACAGTTCCCATCTATTAATGGGCTCAAATCAACTCTTGTTGCAGAGCGACATGGTAAGGTTTTACCTTCAAATGGGCTACAAATTTTACTGGTTTGGTAACTACTGGATATTGTTGTCAACTATGCAATGCTCCGATGACAGTGTGAAAGTCTATGATTCAGCTTTTCATAGCCATCCTAAGGAAGTTCTTTTGTCAATAGTAAAAGCTTTAGTTACAGATGAGAAGACACTAAAAGTATCAATCATGGACACAGAAATGCAGCCAACACCTAACAACTGTGGTATATTTGCTATTGCAATGATGGTTACCATTGCTTATGGTGATGAGCCATGCTATAGTAATTACCAACACTCAGTGATGCACAACCACCTGTCACAATGCTTTGAAGATAAACTTCTGGTTCCCTTCAGTTCCTCACCATCAATGAAGGACAAAGCAGAAAGGATGGTTAATTCACTGGTGAACGGCACCAGCTGCCATCGCATGATTACTGTTATATGGACCGCGCCCTGATTAGCCACACCGTCTCCTTTCTTGCTAAATAACTTCAAAATTATGCACCACAGACCATCAAAATTTGGTATAGGCATTGGGTAAGCAATATTCTACAATAGTAGGCTTTGGATTTTCACGATTTGGGTTTGATGGAGTTGTTAGCCAATGTTGTAGCCCACAGGTGTACGTATTCACTACTTTCCATGTTTTTATCAGTGAAAAGGAAAGAGTAGAATTGTTCTACAAGGTGAGAAATGGTTGGAACCAAAGTGATATAGCACTAGGTTATTCACTGGCCAAGTTATTTTAAAAATCGGGTTAAAGCTTGAGAGTTTTATAGATGAAAAATGAAGGCGTGTTATTTCACAAAACTTTGTATGCTAAACTAAAACATCACAGGCTATCACAACAGCTTTTTAGACGTAGATTAAGTTGTACACTAGCAAAGTTTTGGGCCACCCTAAAATAGCTCATTAAGCATGTGGGTTGAAACAAATTGTTTTGTGCAGCTGGACTTAATCGGTTCAGCGCCATCTTAAATCTAGTTGTTTGCTGTCTTTTAAATACATCAAATATTGCCAAGGCAGGCTGGATTGTGGTAGCTTCAGTGCATCTCATTTTGATTTAAGAAAAGGAATCACAATTTTATTCAAATATTGAATCATTGACACTTCATTTGACCAGTGGTTTGAAGTATGTGACACATCCCAACCCTCAGGAAACTCAACTGCCGGGTGACATCTATTGGTTTTGTCCTCATGCAAAATCTGTGGGTGCATAAAGCACCCTGTCAAAGTAGCAGCCAGAACAACAATTATTTGTTGTTTATTGTCTGATCCCTTGATAACTACATTCTTGCTACCCTGCTTTCCATCGTCCAGTCATCAACTGGCAGCAAATGGATGCCTTTGTGGTCCCAGTTGAAAATCAGATCATCTGGTATACCATTCATAATTATTTCTGCACAAATATCATTCAAGAAACCTTCTTTGAGGTAGATGAATTCACTTGGAACCACTTTACCTACGTTGCTGCTCTTTCGCCTCACAAAGTTCATTCTAAACAGAAGAGATTTAGCCCAGGATTTCTTCACCTTGAAGGGCCCCCCTTGTACTTTCAAATATCCAGGACATCACCTAGGTATAATGGCTTCAGCAGCAACCATGACCACCCACATATTGATTGAAGAACTAACAAACCTCAGGAACTTAATTGTATTCCTGTACTGCATGATCAACTTCTTCTTGGAATAAAAGTGTTCGACCCTGACGTTTCGTGGGTAGCTTTTTAATCGGTTTCGTATTTCCAGCCTTTATACACTCTTTTAGCTCACGCAAATACTTCTTTTTGAAACACCTTGCAGATGCCTCTGGCACGAAAAATCTGAAAATTTGGAGAAATGCTTGGATGCAGCTGTTGGACCATGCTCAATAGCATATCTTCCAATGTCTGCCCTATCTTCATCAGAGTAAGTTGCGTACGATACATGTCTTCCCCTACATTTCTCCGAGTTTTCAATCTCAAGCTTGATTTTTTTATTTGCGGATTCAATATCGTCAACGGTCAAGTGTTCATTGGCCTGTAATTTAGATGGCAACTCGTCATTATTCTCTGTCTTCTTGAAGTACTTCAAAAGAGCCATGAGTTCAGATGCACGCGCTTCAGAGCAAACATAATATCTGACGTCATTTAAAAGTTACATAACTGTCCGGATATTTGGCGGATTTAAATTTGATGATTCACCAACCGCCAAACTTAATTTCCAGTCAAATTTTCTGCTTTTACGGTATACTATTCCAATATTTGTATATTTGTATGCACAGTAAATGTAAATAGAATGTGACCGGATCTGCGAAAACCTGACACCATTGCACATTTTTCAAATTCCAGTTTATTAACTGTTTATAATCTACTTAACCAAATGCATGCTCTGGCAAAATGTCAGCCTCATATGCCAATTTACAGCCCTATACAAAGTAGCAACAACAGAAACATTGATTTGTACAGCAAGTAGAGGTAAAAATTTTAATAACGGCAATTCAGGTGAAATAGTGCCTAGACTAAGTGGAACCAATTTCACCTGAATTGTCATTATTAAAAATTTTTACCTACCATCACAGCCATTTCTTGGCCGCCACCTTGGATTTAACATCTTTTTTCACCCTGGCTTTTTTGGGGGCCGTACTCTTTTTTTTACAGCTTGGCTGTTTTGGATTAGATATCACTTCTTTTTGTATTTGTATACCCAAAGCTGGCCGCAGGATTTTATTACATGCAAATTCTTCCCTATAGGATAGCTTATTTCTAGTTGATCTCCCTACAGGGTAACTTGTTTGTAGCTGAACTCTGTAAAGGGTGACTTGTTTCTAGCTTATCTCTCTACAGGGTTACTTTGGCTGATCTCTCTACAGGGTGATTAGCTTTTGCAGCTGAACTCTCTACAGGTTACTGGTTTCTGGCTGATCTCTCTACAGAGTAACTTGTTTGCAGTTGAACTCTCTACAGGATGATTTCTTTGTAGCTGAACTCTCTACAAGAGTGACTTGTTTCTAGCTGAACTCTCTACAGGGTGACTTGTTCATGCTGAACTCTCTACAAGATGACTTGTTGTTTCTATCTGAACTCTCTACAGAGTGGTTTCTTTGTAGCTGAACTCTCTACAGGGTTACTTCTTCTAGCTGATCTCTCTACAGGGTGACTTTTCTAGCTGAACTCTCTACAGGGTGATCTGTTTGTAGCTAAAATGTCTACAGGGTGGTTTCTTTGTAGCTGAGCTCTCTACAAGGTGCTGATCTCTCTACAAGGTGACTTGTTTCTAGCTGAACTCTCTTCAGGGTGACTGCTCTATTAGAGTGACTGCTCTATTAGAGTATCTCCATCTCACACCTTGCTATGCGGAGTTGGATTTCGTGTTATAACTCTGTGGCTTTAACTCTGATTCTTCTCAACTATTGAAGGACCTTTCTGAGGTGATTAATCCATCTGTACACTTTCAAATCATTCCACTGAGCAGCTTGTCTGGTAGGCGTGGCAAGTATTCGTTTTTTATTAGCTTATCTCAATCGCATAATTGTTACACACTGTTGGTTTTTCGTTGTATCTTCGTGGTCTTTAACTCTATTTCTTTCAAATCACAAAAGATTTGAGGTTTAATAGTTAACCTATCCACGTACCGATTTTCAGCTTCTTCCCATAAGCGGTTTACCCTGTAGGCGTGACAACATATTAATGTTATTTTTTGTGAATAATCACTAATAACTCCTTGACTGCTTATCCAAACTTGGTACCAAGATGTGCCTTTATATCCCTTGTCTGTATGCCAAATTTCAAGGAATCAGATATTGTGTTCACGTTTTATGGCAGTTTTTGTAAGTGCACGAAAAGATAAAGAAAAAGAAGGAAAAATAACAAAGAAACTAAACCAATGTTTAAAGTCTCATATCTCAGGAATGCTTGAAGTGATTTTGCTGACATTTCATATATGGCGTACTGACGTTGGTGGGCGTGTCCACAGCAACAATGGTCTTGTTTCGTAAAGACAGCACAGAGCTACGAATGTGTGAAAATCACATTTTCTTCTGTCAATATACTCACGGTGTAGCACGCTGGCTTCGTGGCCGCACGACACACTACCATGTGTCTTGATTCGCTCTTTAACCCTTAAACTTGTACGCTGATATTTATCTTCGATATATCTTTGTTTATTACAAAACTTGAATGCATGCAATTATTATTACTAATGGATGAATGTGTAATAGCTATTAAACTGGCAGTGTATGAAGCTTGTCTAACTACATTAGTCCAAAAACCACCTATCACTGGAAAGTATGTTCATTGGACTACTTAGACAAAGATGTATAATCGGTGTAACAGCATTCATTCACTTGTTATGATGTACTGAAGATCAATGTATAGTTTCCCCTACCTCGTGAACACATGGTCTAGTAGCCATTTTTATAAGTGTCTGACTCATAATGAACTTCATATGCTGTGATTCTTCAATGAATGGCGAAGTTAGTAGTGTTTATTTCAGCTTAATACAGTGAACTGGGAGGGAGTTGTGATTGATTTTCTGAATGTATGTATTGGCATGCATGTTTTAATTGTGTACATGTTATTTCTTGGTGAGTTTTGGCTCCTATACTTTAATCAAAGGATAAATCCCTAGGTATCATTTTATTCCTTATTACATCACGAATATATGGCGCAAATTGCGTAGCTGTAAAGTTATTGGTCAGATAGTGACAGCATTTTGTTTGAGGCCTTGCATAAATCGTAAATGCCAGTGTTTGCATTTTCAATGCATTGTTATTTACGTGCAGGTTTAAGAGTTAACATACTGTATACAGCTAAAAAAATCCTTATCACTACATCTTTGTTTGTTCTATTAAAATTCAAGCCCAGAAGAGCCTATCACTATACTCACGGAACATAAAGTTGATTTCATCATAGTGGGTAGCTGAAAATGGCTGGTTAATTATACTAGTTAGTATTAGTGCTGGGCGATATAACCGATACACGGCATATCACTATATAAATATTTGTGTCGCAATACAATAGTTAGAGCACACATGATCCACCCACTACACGTGAGTTTTCTACAAGATGGCGTCGCCAGGCCTCGTGCCTCACCCGCGAGGAAAAAGCACCATATGGACCCATTTCAGTTTCAAATCAAAGGAAGATGGATCGATAGCAGGTTGGAAAAAGGTTATTTGTCATGAGTGTGGTAGTGCAATTGGGCATTCCGGGAACACTTCTAATTTAACGTATCATTTGAAAAGGCGCCATCCAGACTTATTTACAGCATTCAAGGAGAAGCAGCGGACTAGTGAGCAGAATGCTGAGGACAGTAGTTCAAATCCCTCCGAGTCAAGGCAAAAAAAGATTTGCAGTTAATGCAAACTTCTATTCCACTTCCTCAAAACAGTAAGCGCCAGAAGGAATTAGTGTGTGCTCTCACAGAATAGAGGACTTGCACGTGTGACAACACTGGCTAGCAACATTTGTCAGATGGCCATGTTTTGGGACAACTTTCCATGGCACATGTTGGGTCAGAGCAAAGGTAATAGCATTTATTCACTACGTCACCCTGCAAGTCCTCTATTTGTGTGTCTAGATATGCAGCCAGTAAGTGTTGTAGAGGGAATTGGGTTTTGCAAACTATTACATACTTTAGAGCCACGATTTCAAGTACCTAGTAGAAATCACCAATCAAGCACAGAAATCCCCCACTGGTATAACCAAGAAGTAAAATCTCTGAAGTCTGAGTTATTCAAGTGAACCAGTTTTAGCATCACAACAGATATTTTGTCAACGTCACATCAGGATCATTCCTACCTATCACTTACCTGTCATTTTGCTAGTAGGGACTTTAATTCAATTCAAAATGCTTAAAGGCTGTTGAAGTTCCAGTTGGCCATGATGCAGAATCATAGACAACAGTGATACAGGAAGGGTTTGATAGATGGCAGATTGGGGATAGGGTATTGTTTGCTACCACTGATAATGGAGGCAATATAAAGAATGCTTGTGTGGATCACTTGGAAATACTACACATTCTTTGTATTGGACACACATTAAAACTGGGAATTTTAAAATGTTTTGATGTTAGGAGAGTATCAACAGCATTGGCTCGTTGCCATGCTTTTTTCATTGGTCCTACAAAATAACATATGCATTAAGTGAAAAACAACAACAATTAAAAATTAAGCTGCACAAATTAATACAGGACTGTGTAACAGGGTGGGGTAGCACATTGTCCATGATTGAGAGGATGTTGGAACAAAGAGTAGCGGTTTGTGCAGTACTTATTGAAAATAGAAGTGATCGTACTCTGATACCTATAGCAGATGAATTCACCATTTTAGAAGAACTATCCAGTTTTTTAATCCTATTAAAAAGGCTACTGAGTTATTGAGTGGTAGTAAATATGCCACAGTTTCCTGCATGTTTCCAGTGCTACAGCAGCTGTTGCTCAATTCCCTCAAAACGAAGGAGGAGGATTTCCCTGCATTAAAAAGCATTAAAGAGAGTATAGCTCAGAATCTTTCAACTCAATACCGAGAACATGCACTTAAAAGTATGCTTAAGATGACAGCATTTTCCTACTTGACAGAAAGTGAGAAGACCGCAGTTATTTTAAATACTCGAGAAGAACTTGCTGATTTGATTGAAAAATGTATGACTATATCTGACCCTCCAACTGCAGATTTAGTTGTTAACCTAGATGAAGACCCTCCACCACCCAAGAAGAAAAGGCATGTTTCAGCCCTGCTTGGTGAGCTCTTCAATAGTTTTAGTGAGGCGTCTTCAACCAGGACTGCAGAAGTAACATCTCATATAGATGTTCAACAGTATACTGTAGAAGAACAGCTTGATTTGAACCTTTCACAGCTTGTCAGAAGGTTGTATTGCAATACAGCTACCAGTTGTCCATCAGAGAGATTTTTCAGTGCGGCTGGAAATTTGGTAACGGAAAAACGAAATTGCTTGCTACCGGAGAATGTTGACAGAATGGTTTTTCTCTGTGAAAATTTAAATGAAGAACCACTGCTATTAAATGAAGAAGATGAAGGTAGTGAAGATGAATTTATTGGTGAAGCTGAAAACTGATATGTGATGGTACAAACACCAGCTATTCATTGAATAAACTTGTAAGCAAATAATTATTGTTTACAATCCTTTAACTGTACAAGTACACGAAAAAATTTGGAATTTTCAACTAGAGTAGGGACGACAGTACATTGATAAAAAGTACTGAAACAAGTGCATAGGGGTAGTGAACAATACTAAAATACAGTTAAATAATAAGACGTGTTATATCCCTACTGTGCATTTCCATTATGACATCTTAAGCACAGTAGGGATATAACACGTCTTATTATTTAACTGTATTTTAGTATTGTTCACTACCCCTATGCACTTGTTTCAGTACTTTTTATCAATGTACTGTCGTCCCTACTCTAGTTGAAAATTCCAAATTTTTTCGTGTACTTGTTTGTTAACTTTTTTATAAATAATATTATTATAGCTGGTGACCCCACGCATACCGCATCTGAAAAGGCACCGCGTGCCCCAGCTATATCAATTATCGTGTGAAAAGTGAAGTTACCATTACACTTCGTTGTCAGCTATGTTCAACCCATCACACAGCATTTTAATCAAGAACTTGTTGAAAGCATTTCGGGTCGATCTGAAAGCTTGTTTGGGTTTAGTTTTACCTCACCAATACTGCCTCATCGTTGTAAGGGAAAATTGAGGCTAATGTTTGGGTGATATTATTTTGTGGGCCACGCCTACTCCTTTGTGGTCCCTACTATACAGTTTACTATCGTACTGTATGATAAGCCCTACTCTACCTTTTACACATTCGTTGGCTATAACTTTGTTAACAATGATGTTACCAAATAAGCTATACTTTCTTTGTACCTGTCATAGGTTAGCTATACAGTACACATTGATCATTGTAGTGGGAATATGGTGGAACACAATAAGTAATTGTTGCACATACACTGTAAGGACGATGCTGCTGGAGCGACTGACAACTGACAAGGAATTGTGACAAAACATAATATGCAGGGTTTCTATGAGATTATGCACTAAATACATTATTATTCATGCATTGAATTAGAAGTTTTGTATATGCATTTTACACTTAATAGTGTTAACAGCTTTAGATAGTTATTTGACTATTCCAATCATGTATGTATGTGGTTTTGCTGACTTGTGTAGACAATAGTAAGCACATGCAAGGATACATAAAGAAGTGTTAATACTGTAATAGCGAAGAATATGTTAGTCGCAAAGAAATGCATTTAGAAACGGAAGCAGTTAAACCTAGCTGCTAAACAACAAACACACTAATACTAAAGAAGATGTCTTACGCGTGTATCTTGTCGACGACATACGATAGGTCCTGTATAAACCAAACGTCAAATCACAAACGTATTCTAAAAGTTTGGTGCGATAACACGTGTATTCACAATGATTATGGAAGCCCTATTGATATGGAAGCCCTACTGATGAGCAATGGCCACGATAAAGAAGGATCAAAGGAAAATCAGTAAGGAATAGTGCATACATTGTAGGATATTTAAAATACTAAAAGTTTCATCTCCATGAAATTCGAAGCATTTCCACCAAAGAAGTAAGGCTGTAGCTGTAGCCAATTTTCCGCTACGCTTGACTGAACGCATCAGGCAGGCAGCGAGGCAGTGAGGCAGTAGAAAATTCGCGAAAATATATATTTTTTTAATTTCGTAGCACCTAATCGAAAATGCTTCTGGTCGTTCTGAAGGCATGTTTGGGCTTGGTTATACCTGACCGTGAAGGGTTTGCAAAGATGATTTTGGCTTGATTTATCTTCGTAAACCACGCCCACATCTTCGTCGTCCCTACCATACAGTACTATCGTACTGTATGATAAAGTTATACACTATTATTCAGATAATGTTTACAATGTAACCACGTGTCATTGTGTTGTGATGTTTGTACAATGTAGTTATTGATCAAATTTACAAATCTCATCTGAAAAAAAAACAAAAAAAACAAGAACATACATTTTAAGCATTAGGTTTTAATATCATGACATATATTCATATCATGAATAAATTTTGCCATGACATAACAAAAACCTATATTGCCCAGCACTAGTTAGTATTCCTTCATAACTAGTCATGACCGCTTCATTGTAGTATCATGATACAGTATCATAATACAGTATCATAACAAACGGTTTATTGATGGTGATATGTGATACAAAAAATGTACTATATTTTCCCAGGGAGAAATGATGTGCAAGACTTACAAGCAAGATTCTTGAATGAAAAATGTCCTTTTTCTTGCAAGTCTTACACATTCTTGCAAGCAATGCAAGTGTAGCTCGTAAGTAACATCTTGCACTGTAGTTCTTGTAGTATCTTGCACTGCAAGATTCATGCACGGAATTGCACAGAAAATGTATCTTCACTGTTGTGATAGTTACTTTTTAAAAGTAACTCATTACTTATTACTATTACTTGCTACTAAAACTATTTAGTTTCAGTTACATATACCCATAAAATAAAGTAACTAGTGACCACAGCCTTAAGGCTGCTCTGTACAGTTCGTAATAAATATTTAGTAATAAAATTACTAAATATTCAAGCTGTTACAGTAACTTCATTACTTAGGTAACGTGTTACATTTGTAAGTAAATTAACTTGGGTTATATTACTAGCTTTTATAGCATATTTCATTAGGTACTTAGTTACCACCAAAATAATATTACGTAACTTGTTACATAAGTAATGTGTTACCCCCAACACTGCTTGCAAGTCATTTCTCCCTTGGATACAGAACCCTATTGTGAACCACAGTAGTGGTTCATAATAGAGATCACCTATGTTTTTTTCCAAAATCCTAATAGAACACTCAACTAAACACCACTTTAGAAACCATTTCCAACCTCAAAAGAAGCCATAGAAGTTAATTTGGAAGAAGTTTAGGTCCACTAGCAAAGATGAAGTCGAAAGGGCTTACTTTTTTAAAGAACTGAAATCTGCCATTGCGAGCCATTTTGTTCATCTTATTAATAATTTAAAAAAATTAAAATATGGGCAGAGGAGGTCGGCAGCGATTAAGCGCCTTTAGAAATCAATTACACAATAGTCGGTATTCTGGGATGAAATAAAATGTGTGGAGTATGTAACAAAGTGTGGCATCATTGTTTTGTACACAAGAATATACATACCCGGTTAGTGCTAAAAGATACGTGTCAAAGAGACTTATATAATTTCCCTTGAAATCTAGGGGTTTTACAAAGCAAACTACATTACCTTGATGCTTACAAGAAGTGCAATCCGTATATCAAACAACCCCTTGTCACCCTTACCATTTGCTGGTTTTTGTATTGCGAATATTGAAGCTCACATGAAATTTCAAGCCAAAATATGCAATTAAGGTTATAATTTAAAGTAGCACTTAAATCGCTGCCGACCTCCTCTGAAATATGGGAATAGGGATCACTGAAAAAAGTAAAGAAACAAGACTCAAACAAGCCAGCATGTTAAACACGCGGAGATCTCTATTTGGACTCAATGGATATGGTAGTAACTAAGGAAAAAAACAGTAGTTTCTCCATAAATTAGGGGCAGATAAGTATTGAGAATGCTTCTGTATAAATGTTTATTTGAGTCCAAATAGAGATCTCTGTATGTTTAACATGCTGGCTTGTTTGACTCTTGTTTCTTTACTTTTTTCAGTGATCTCTATTCCCATGTTTTAATTTTTTTTACACTAGTTTGTTTATTTTTATGAATATGAATACCTAACATGATAATTAGAGGTGCAGGTGGTGCTTGATATCAAGTCAGTCGTCATGTACATTAGTAGTTAGCTAACACTATCAGTGTTATCAAACACCAAGATATTGTTTCCTTACTATTGAATGTATACTTTGTACCACACAGCTTTGATATATCCAACTACGTATAAGCAACATATAGGATGCTGAAGGTAGCAGTAGTATGGCTTCAGTTAGGTGATCACAAGAAGTTAAGTACACAGTGGTACACAACATTGCTGCTCATAACATACTGTGGTTAATAAAATGTAGATAATGATAAGGTTTCCAAATGAACATGTTAATGTGAATAAATTGGATACTTATCAACACATATTAACACATTGGTTACCCTTGCAGAGGCTAAGTCAGAAGATCAATGGCAAAGTGAACCTAAAAGAAACAAATTTGCTTGAAAGTGGATGTTAACATTGCAATTTGCATTTAAAAATAGGTCATGGACATGAAGAAAGACATAGGAAGGAAAGTTATGTAGTTTTTATCCCCTATACTCACATTTTGCTCTTGCCCAGTGAGAAAAAAAGTAATAGATGAACAAAATGGCAAATTTCAGTTCTATAAAAAAAGTACTTTTATCAAAGCCTTTTGACTTCATCTTTGCTAGTGGGCCTAAACTTCTTCCAAATCAACTTCTAAGGTTTCTTTTGATGTTGGAGAAGGTTTCTAAGGTGGTGTTTAGTTGAGTGTTCTATTAGGATTTTGGAAAATAACATAGGCGATTTCTATTATGAACCACTACCGTGGTTCATGATTTTTTTTTCCCACAATATGTGAGTACTTTTTGGGGATAAAACTACATAACTTAACTTCCTATGTCTTTCTTCATGTCAATGACCTATTTTTAAATGCATATTGCAATGTTAACATCCACTTTCAAGCAAATATGCTTCTTTTAAGTTCACTTTTCCATTGATCTTCTGACTTAGTCTCTGTAAGGGTAACCAACGTGTTAATATGTGTTGATAAGTATCCAATTTATTCACATTAACATGTTCATTAGGAAACCTTATCACTACCTACATTTTATTAACCATGGTATATTAAGAGCAGTAATCTTGCTGTGTACCACTGGGTACTTGGATTATTGTGATCACCTAACTTAAGCAATACTACTGCTACCCACAGCATGCTATATGTTGCCTATAGTTGGATATATCAAAGCTGTATAGTACAAAGTATACATTCAATAGTAAGGAAATAATACATTGGTGTTTGATAACACTGATAGTATTAGCTATACACATGATGACTGACTTGATATCAAGCACCGCCAGCACCTCTAATTATCATGTTAGGTATCCATATTTATAAAAAGTAAACAAACTACACTGTAGTGTAAAATAATTTAAAAAATTAAAACATGGGAATAGAGATCGTTGAAAAAAGTGAAGAAACAAGAGTCAAACAAGCCAGCATGTTAAGTACACACAGATCTCTATTTGGACTCAAATAAACATTTATACAGAAGCATTCTCAATACTTATCTGCCTCTAATTTATGAAGAAACTACTGTTTTCCTTAGTTTCTGCCATATCCATTGAGTCCAAATAGAGATCGCTGTGTGCTTAACATGCTGGCTTGTTTAACCCTTGTTTCTTTACTTTTTTCAGCAATCTCTATTCCCATGTTTTTAATTTTTTAAAATTATTTTTACACTAGTTATATATAGATGTGTATTAGTGTAAAAGGATAAATATTCTCAGTATTATACATGTTTATTCGCATGAAAATGTTGACTATTATTATGACTAGGATAAAGCACTTATGGACAAGCTAAAAATTGGTATGTAATAGTTGTAACACGGGTATGAGGGCTTTGCCTGATATGTATGCCCGACTGCCCAAGGACCGCAGGCCCAAGGGCAGAGGGCATACATATCAGGCAAAGCCTGAATGCCCCGTGTTACAGCTAATATGTAACACTTATTAGGCTGATAGCCTGTACAGGGCAATCAATCACCCAAACCAATACGAGTGCTACCACTGGATGTATTATATATGCATACCTAAAATTTTTGATTATGGGTCAGCAGCTAGTACATTCTGGTTACGTTCGGGTATGATAAACAGACTTATCCTAGAGATTTCACGGAAAATTTCTGTTACGCAAGTTTAATGTTTTAATCAGTGCTATTGAATTGTTTATGGAAAAACTGCACAGTTCACTAAAGGCCTAGACAGGTAAGCATGCTTGTAGAGTGGTTACTCTGTGCAGAGTGGTAGCTTTGTGATGGGGGCGTGTCCATATTCGAAAACATGTGGAAACAATCGATGAATAAGCTATAGCACTAGTTTTCACCTTAGCCCAATGTTTTTCAACTCGTAGGATGGCGAGGATAACAAAACACTCTCCATCTGAGTAGTTTTCATAGCGAAGTCCAAGTTGTGCATCCTAATCACATGAGTGTTAATCGATCCCCACAATCGATTTCAGCCTCAACATCTATATAATCACTGCCCAGTTATAGACTGGCTACATTTCATATGTAGCCTGGGCGGCTCCTTTGATCTGAGGTGCAAAAGATTACATGTACATACATTAACCATCATAGCAACAGTGCCGTTTGGGAAAAATTGGGATAACAGCTACGAGTGGCAAGGCAAAAACCAAAGAAGTATAAAATCATGGCAATGAGATACTCTAATAAAACAGTCACTACTGGGTAAAATAGTACACAAAAATGTTGGAAGCATTTGAACCCAGCAACCTTCATATCTAGTACCCATATCCAAATTAATCACAAGCCACTGCAGTTATAGCTGTTCACTTAATGTCTACCTTATAAATGAGAATTCTGATTTAAAGTTATGAAATTAAAGTAGCAACCATAAAATAGATGCAATGAAGTTAATGTAATAAATTGTATTAAATGCCAGTGCGTAGGAGTGTCAAAGCGCCATGCTGGGTTATAACTACCATGCAGCTAGACAGAGCGGCACTGCTACTGTGTGATATAGTAGTTATCACCCTGTTGCGGAGCCACTCTGTCTCTTTCGTGACTTCATAATAACCATGAATGGTATTATTTACCAATGGAACAAAGAGCCAAATAAGGAAATATTGATACAAAGCACACCAGTACAGCACTTAAACCAGGTGTATCCATTCACTGGACTGGACTACTGGACTGGACTACTGGACTGGACTGCTGGACTGGACTACTGGACTGGACTACTAGACTGGACTACTGGACTGGACTACTAGACTAGACTTTAAACAGACTGTAGGACCATCTTTAAACAGACTGTAGGACCAGATATCTTACAGACCTTCAGCATATGCGCAGTAACGCCTAATTTAAAAAAAATTTGACTACAGTTAGCTGTATGTGCCTCATTTTTATGCAAGACAAGATATGGAGAGGAGAGCCCTAGCTTCAAGTGTGGTGTACTACTGTATGAAGTCACTTTTAGCAATTGAAAAAGGTGTTTGTGGTTGAAAAAAATGTCTTTGAGCAAATTTTATGTGAGTCCAGTAGTCCAGTCCAGTAATCCAGTCCAGTAGTCCAGTCCAGTGAATGGATACACCCACTTAAATCTGCTAAATCTTACAAGAAAACTGTTAATCCTTTACACAGTAACACTACAATTACCAATACGATAGTTTAACAAATGTCAAGAACAGTCTGTGCCGATTTTCACTCCAGCAATCACTCCCTACAGTCACTATGGTGAAGAACTAACTTCTTTCAATAACCTCTAGCTTCATCATTCTATCTCAGACTACGGTAGCTACTTATGGTCTTTTCTCTTGCACGCCATACGACACCACCATACCAATTTCTGACAAAGTACCTGGAACTACTGCTCTGTAACATCGCCCTTCACTACAGTTTATAGGATCTCTGTTGTAGCTACGAAGTTGAATCTCCACACAATTCGGACGAAATCTTGAGCACAGTGACAGGAACTCAAACCGGAACTTAATTTACTATTCGTAAATTCTGCGCACTGGGATATAAAATAGTTATATCCCGTATACTCAGATGATATCATTGTTATTACACTCATCCTCGGCTCCGCCTCAGACTCGTGTAACTATAACATAATGCAAAGCTACTATAAAATTATAAATAAAGATACTAAAAAGACACTAAGACAATCTTAATAATTATCATCATGTTAACTTCTGCAGTATGGTGAATTCTTGGTTATCCAAGCCTCAGCGGTTGTAAATTATGTGAAATAAACTACTGATATCACAAGTAAACAATGTTATACATATCAGATTATATTTGTATAACCATATTGTGATGTGACATGCATACCATTGAGACTACAGAAATGAAACAAAAATTTTGGAACTCTCAAGCTGGCAAATAAAATGGTGTATAGGCTTAATTTATTTGAGACTGGCTTCCTTGAATCAAAACTTGCATTTTTTCTTGGTAGCATGCATGACTTTTCACCAATATTTTAAAATAAATATTTTGTATTTCCCAAAATGTACACATGCTTTTGTGTGAACTAAGCAGCTGTTCACTGAGATGGTCACATTATGTGTTAATTTTCTCAGCATGACTGGCATTTAATTTTGCTAACAGGAGTTTAGGACAACAATGTTGTTATGATGCTGAAGGAAAATATATCACCACCAACACACCAGCAGGATCAGCTGATTTTTATTTTCCCACACAGCTTTATTTACAACATCAATCATCAGATTATTTTCCATACAAGACGTGCTGTATTGATACTAATGATCCTGAATTCTGTGAAAAATATTATGGAAAAAGACCAAAAGACAATGGCACTGGCTGCACACCTGCACCACCTAACAGAGGTACAGTAAGCTTGCACTTGCTTAATATGTGCACACGCATGTATATCATGATGTATACTAATGTAGCATTTGCAAGACATTCTGTTGTATCCTACCATCCATACGTTGCATGCATATCATATGCTTCAGAATTGTCACCCAATTTTGGAAAACCATCCTTTTGGGCACATGTAAAATTTGTAGGAAAACTGAATTGAAAATTTCAACAATATTAATTTTTTTTAATTAATTTTTTTGCACATATGGATAAAGCAACTATTAAACCTTCTTGCTGTGAAATTTCACGACCAAATGCTTCTTTCTGCTAGGAGATATGGATGATTTTATCAGACCATGTAGCGATTTCACTATGTGTGAGATACCAATTAACTTACAAGTGGGATGATTTGTTCAGGTGCTAGAATGGTTAAAACTAAGTCTTAGACAATGATACATGGCATTTAATTGAAGAAAAGGACCAGGAACACTTGATTTAACTATCAGAAGTCTCTTTATAATATTTTTAGACAGTAGGAATGGAATTATTTGTGAATAAAGTGATTTGTCACATTTGTCACACTTAATCACTCACAGAATTCTGCTTTACTTTGTTTGAAACTAGTGGACTGGTACAACATTATTAGCTGTGTTTACTTTGGGCAGAGCTTGTGGCCAACACTAAATTATTTACCTTAATAAAAATGAAGTAGGACTCTGACAATAAAAGGTAATGAACAAACTATATGAATGATGCTAGCATTACACTAGGTACCTCTATAGGGAAAATCTCAACATCAGCATGTAACCATCATCTGTGCAATGCCAAAGTAGCACACATAGCTATGTAATGCAATGCTACCATCATTGTTTTTCACTGCTTTTTATTGCTTGAACTTTAGAAAGCCATGCAAGGCTATGTACATTATGGGAATAGTTAGCTATCCTCATGAATAAGATAGTCCCAAAGCACTGTTATGGTGTACTTCATGGTCTTGTAAATTGTAAATTGAGGCCTTGTGATGTTCACATCAATTTATTAAACTTAGGTACTTATTCTAATTCATTTTTAAATTAATGGTTAATAATTTTTTTGGTATAGCATATTTTTTGATATATGTGTGGCCAAGAAAACTGGTGCACCACACCGTGAGTATATTTGCAGGGAGAAACAAAACGTGATTTTCATGCCTACTTAGCTCCGTACTCCCTTCTTGAATTTTTCTACTGCAAATGTCCTACACCTTCAGGACCCCACTTACCAAATTTGAGCAAAATTGTTTAATGCAATCGTGAAATATAAGCCTTCAATTCGGCTTAATTTCTTTGTTTTTTTTTGTTTAGGGGCTCGGGGGCTTAGACACTTTACAAAAACTACTGTAAAATGCAAATGTGTAGCTCAATTGTCTTGAGCTTTGGTACACTTTAAGAATACATTGCAGCACAATCATATGCCACGTTTGGTGTGAATCTGATTAATATCCATAGAACTATGGATGGTTATTTGCATTAAAAAAGGCCAAATTGTTGTCACGCCTACAGGGTAAACCACGTATGGGAATAACTATAAAATCAGTATGCATATACCGTATGGAGGGAAACTTTGGCGCCATTAAAATTTGGCAAATGACCATGAATTCGCCAAATTTTCCCCATCCATATATTTTGCTGGTTAAGAAAATAGGAAACCAAGCCTTGGACTAGTCATATTGAATTTATTTGGTTAATAATCAATGCATTAACATTTAAAGGGACACGCCCCCAAAAGTACATAAAATGCTTAAAATGGCGTAAAAACACAGTGATTTTCGTGTATTTTCAAAGCACCCACAACGTTATGTAGTGGTACCCACAAAAAATGGTCTGCTAATTACTCACATATCTCTAAGGAATACTCCACCTTATTTTCATGGCTGTAGCTGTAACGGATACGTGGGCCCAGCACAATTTTTGAACCTGATTTGTCATTTTGCCCAATGCGTAATGTATTGTGGGATTCACCTGTTACCAAGACTATGGGAATTCACCTTAAACTAATTAGTTTAAACACAAAAAACGGTCTGGAACATTGTGTACATGAATAATACTTCTGTAATTTGAGGAAATTGTACAAAGAGTTGTTGCCCTAGTGTGGGCCATTCAGTCTAAAGACAAAAGTTAAAGAGAGCCACTTCAAGAATAGTGCCACATGAGTAACTTAGTTTATAATGGCTTTGTTCTAGTTTCTGTAGGCCTATATAAACAGACACCATGTTTCCCAAGCCAACTTTTAGTGAGTTTCTCATGCATTTTTGACCTTACCGTGTCTGTAGATATGCGGAATTCCACTAAATTCAGTAAATTTTATTAGGTTCGCAATCCCAATGGCTATTTTCAATATGTTAATTTTCTACTCGACCAAGGGCTACTGGGCCAGGCATCACGCAAGAGCCAAGCCTGCCTCAACTACCTCACTAGGTAGCTAGCTGCTGTACACGTGGTATCCTCAAACCTCACTTCGAAATGGGCGTAACAATTTGCAAATACGTAGCAAGTCCTACCATAATAAGTACGGTATTCACTATTCCAGAGGATGTAAATCTATTGCCTTTTAGTTGATAGCTGACTCCAGGCACCGAAGAGGCATGGCACTCCCAGTTCTCACTTCAGACACAGCACTGAGAGCGATTAGTAATGCACAGCAATTAGTAATCTAATTAATTAAATAGGGCGTGCACTTTGCTAACAGTTCGCCAAATTTTATTTCGCCAACAGTGATATTTTGCTTGATTCGCCAAATTTTTCCTCCTCCAAAGTTTCCCTCCGCATGGTAGATTAACCATCATAACTAACCTTTTGAAAAGAAATCGCATTGACAGCTACAGAGTTACAAGGCGAAAACCAAACAACTGTAAATCACAGGGTCGAAATTAATGTTGTGAATTGGTATGGAAAAACCGGTTATTAACCAGTATTGTCTAGGTCAAGCCAATTATTGGCTAAGAAGCCTTTAAACTGGTTTTGCCCACCCACTTGGTAAACCATAAATTACTCCTGCTGATAGGTGTTAACATCATAACATAACCTCAAAGCATGTGTGAATATGTGATTGTAATAACTGTTATTGTGAGGCAGGATGTTGATGGTCACTTTGGTACCACTGTAAGGCTTCCAACAAGCATGTTTAGTGCCAATATGTCTGCTAGTTTACAATCAGACAATAACCGGTCAATATCCGATCATTCACCTCCCGATGACGGTTTTAGTATACTCTGCAGGTTCACAGCAGTAGTCAAAATACTCTAATAGAACAGTCATCACAGGGTAAAAAAAGTGCATAAAAAATGAAAAAATTCCTGACCAGCGTTCAAACTAGGGACTTCCATACTGAACACCCAAATCCTTAACCACTGAGCCGCTGCTATCACGGCTGATCATCTCACTTTATTAATGAAATTACTAGCTAAAATCTACTCAATAGTCAAGTTCATAATAATCTACCAATGGAAAATCTAGATTGTTCTAGAACATTCTACAAAAATTATGAAAGTATATAGCCATGTCATGCGGCCAAGTACAGCCAGTGTGGGCAGGTGACATAATCATTTTACGGAACCAAAAAACATCGTTTTCATGCATCCGTTGCAGCCTCTTTACAGGTGAGACCCGGCCTTCAATATGCAACAGCTAATAATGAGGATCAAGCTCATGTAGACATTTATGCTTCAGGATTCTGGGGATATAAGCAAACATCTGAAGGCATTTTTATGTCAAAGTGTTGGCTTGTTGGGGCAATTACTTTTTAAAAGTAACTAGTTACATATTACATATTACTTGCAACTGACCTATTTAGTTACAGTTACATATACTTTATTATTACATATTACTTTGTGTCCACAGCCTTAAGCTGTCACGTGTGAAACTACCACCTTATCACGTGACATGATTGCGTTGTTGGACAATGTGCAAATCTTGGTTATAAGTAAGAAGCTGGTGGATAAGCTTCATTCAGTAGATTTTGTTTCTTTGTTGTTGCTAGGTGTTACTCAGTGAAATCAGTTCTAACGAGATTAGTAACGTCATTACTTGTGGTAATAATATTACATAACATTAGACTCATTACGGTACAGTTTGTATAAGCCCTTACTACTTCCTGGGGTTTTGGTGACACTACAAACTTACTAAGTAATAGAATGAGCAAACTTCATAAAACTTGCAGGTTTTCAGGGTAGGCACTGCATAAATTACTGTGGTCCTTAAAGGGTTAATTAATTAATGTTATAGTAACACATAGCTATACCTCTTGCCATACAAAACCCCATGCTGGTGTTTAAACATCATCATTAATTTTAAATGCATGTCTTATAATAATTATGACCTTTAAGGTAATGTATGATCCTTTAAGCAGATCTAAATCTAGGATTAGTCACTGCTCCTCAGTGTAAACTTCGGTATCTGCATGGTGCCAGTAATATCATTTTTCAGATGCACAGTAGTACCTGCCCAATCATGCAATTAGTTTATTTTGTACAGCAGTAATGTGATAAATGTGAACGAAGTGTCATACAGATTAAGTGTGAAAGAAGCTTTTACCTACTATGAAATTAAGCAACCTTTGTACCAGTGCTGAAAAACTGTGAGCATAAGAGTATGTGGATAAAAATCAGATAGAACAAAAAGGTCCCAAAAGTAAAAAAACAATAAAAGCAATGGCCTAAGCTGGGATTGAACCCAGGTTGATTATAATCACTTAGGTGTGCAAATCACCACAGTTGTTTATCTGGTTTTTGATAGGAATGTAGCTCAGCTTTTCAGTGATCCTTCCCTACACCAGTGCCTTCATCGCCCTATAAAGGACAAACAAAATCATGCATTGATTTGCTACAATGCTTGAGTTGCCAGATGATGGGCATTTAATTTTGCTAAAATCCTGCATCAATACGTGCTTTGCATGCCAAGGTACTATGAGTTAAAAGTTGAGTTTTTAAAAGGTGTGCACAGTGGTCCTGTTTAAAAAGAAAAAAAAGTTGCTAACGCATGGATTCAAACCCCATAACCTCCTACACGCTAGTCAGGGATTCTACCACTTGAACAGTTTGTGCTGTGGTTTACAAAGGAATGTTGCTGAAGTTTTCTCTACATCTTGAACTTCTATGCACTGTAGAGAACAAATGGAAGCACGCATGAGCCATCTTAAAATAGCCGGATGATGAGTGCTTGATTATCAGCACTGATTGTGTTAATTATTGCTGAGTTTGGTGAGCAAGCAGCATGACGGACGGACAGATGGTCAGACGACTTTTCAACCTTACATAGATTACTATAGCCATTTCTTGGCATGATTTCACAACCTTTTTCGCCCAAGCTTTTAAAAGCCACATCAATTTTTCACAGCTTAGCTGTTTTTGTGTGGATGATTATATTTAATCAAAAACAGCCAAACTGTAAAAAAAAGGTGCAGCCTCCAAAAAGCCAGAGTGAAAAAAGATGTGAAATCAAAGGTGGCAGCCAAGGAATGGCTGTGATGGTAGGTTAATGACAAAAATTTTAATAACGACAATTCAGGTGAAGTAACACCAAATTCACCTGGATTGTCATTATTAAATTTTTTACCATTAACCTACTGCCACCTTTGATTTCACATCTTTTTCACCCTGGCTTTTTGGAGGCTGCACCCTTTTTTACAGCTTGGCTGTTTTTGATTATATATCACTTCTCTTTGTAATTTCATACCTAAAGCCAGCCTATGGCCAGCTTTAGGTTTTTTTTAACTTGTCTTTTTCTATACCACAGATCTAGAGAGAAGATTATTATGAAGAAGATTTTAATGATTTGTTTAGCTACATGTACTTTAGGCAATAATTTTTAATTTTGTTGATTGATCATAAAAATAAGTCACACAGGTTAAACTACATGTATTTGCAGCTACAGGGAAATGTGTATGTAGTTCTTTTCTACAGGGAGCCTCATAATGTAACTGTACTCTTTGACTACATGGTGAATAGTTTGTAGTTGAACTTACCACATGGTGGGTTATTTCTAGCTGAAACACTCTACAAAATGTAGCTGAGATTGCTCCAGTTTCCAGCTGATCTATCTACAGAGTGACTTGTTTCTAACTGATCTCTCTACAGGGTGACTTGTTTCCAGCTGAACTCTGCACAGGGTGACTTGTTTCTAGTTGATCTTTCTACAGGGTGACTTGTTTCTAGCTACACTCTCTACAGTGTGACTTGAAATGTAGTTGAACACCCTACTGGGTGACTTGATCCAGCCAGGGTGATTTGTTTCTGGCTGATCTTTCTACAGGGTTATTTGTTTCTAGCTGATCTCTCTACAGGGCTGCTTGTTTCTACTGAGCTCTCTACAGGGTGATTTGAAAAATAGTTGAACTCTTTGCAGGTAACAGGGTAACTTGCCTAACTGATCTCTCTACAGGGGGATTTGTTTCTAACTGAATGAATACTGTGCAGGGTGATGTATTTCTAGTTGATCTTTCTACTGAAAGATTTGTTCATAGCTGGATTCTCCATTGGGTGACTTTGAAAGTAGTTGGACTCTTACGGGGGTGACTTGATCATGCTGACCTCCCACAGCCTCACTCTACAGGGTACCTTGTTTCCAGCAGATCTCTCTATAGAGTGATTTTTCTAGTAGATCTCTCTACAGCGTGATTTTTTCTAGCTGATCTGATTTATTTCTAGCTGAACACCCAGAGAAAAGCCTATGAAAATGAGATGGAAACCATGAAATTTCATGGACACTGCCTATGAAAATTTGACAATTCATAGCCGCTGCAATCATGAAATTTTCTTGTGTCATGAAGCATTTCATGGCATGGATATTACAATGAAATATCAATGAAATGACTTTCATGGCACTTAATGGGAATTATTTTACTGTTCATGGATAATCTATAGGTGTTTCATGGCACTGGTCTCTGGTAGTGCTGCATGGTACAAACTTCATTCTATGTCATCTTTCTACAAGGGGACTTGTTTCTGACTAATCTTTCAACAGTGTGGTTTGTTTCAAGCTGATCTTTCTACAGGGTGATTTGTTTCTAGCTGATCTCTCTACAGAGTGATTGAAATGTAGCTAATCTCACTGAAGGGTGACTTGTTTCTAGCTGATCTTTCTACAAGTGATTTATTTCTAGCTGGTTTCTCTACGAGTGACTTCTTACTGGTTGAACTCTCTATAGGCTGACTTGTTTCTACCAGATCTCTCTACAGGGTGATTTGTTTCGAGCTGATCTCTGTACAGGGTGATTTGAAATGTAGCTTATGTCTTTACAAGGCTATACTTGTTTCTAGCTGTCTCCTATACAGGGTGACTTCAAATGTAGCTGTTGAACCCTTTGTAGGATAACTTGTTTCTAGCTGATCTCTCTACTGAAAGAGTTTGTTTGTAGCTGAACTCTCTACAGGGGTTGCTTATTTCTAGCTGAATCACTCTACGAAATGTAGCTGAATTCTCTCTAGGTGGTTTGTTTTTAGCTGATCTCTCTACGGGTGACTTGTTTCCAGCTGAACTGTCTGCAGGGTAACTTATTTCTAGCTGATCTCTCTACAGAATGATTTGTTTCTAGCTGATCTCTACAAGGTGAATTGTTTCTAGCTAATTTCTCTACAAAGTGACTTGTTTCTACCAGATCTCTCTACAGGGTGATTTGTGTTGAGCTGATCTCTCTACAGGATGATTTGAAATGTAGCTTATCTCTTTACAAGGTTACTTGACTCTCTACAGAGTGACTTCAAATGGATTTGAACTCTTTGCAGGGTAATTTGCTTCTAGATGATCTTTCTACTGAAATAGTTTGTTTGTAGCTGAACTCTCCACATGGTTGCTTATTTCTAGCTGAAACACTCTATGAAATGTAGCTGAATTCTGTATAGGGTGACTTGTTTCTAGCTGATCTCTCTATGGGTGGCTTGTTTGCAGCTGAACTCTCTACAGGGTGACTTGTTTTTAGCTGATCTTTCTACAGGGTGATATGTTTTTAGCTGATCTCTACTGAGCTCTTTATGGGGTGACTTGAAGCGTAGCTGAACTCTCACCACTTAGAAATGATAAGCGCCTCTGAAAAAGTGTCTTAAGCTGACTGCATTTTATAGGCCACTGCCTGCTCCACAATAAGCATACTAGTCTATTATGCCGCCTAGCTACTAGAATAGTTTAAGAACATTGTGTAAATGCACCAAGACGTACAGTAGGGGACTTTAAAAAATTTACATATGGTTCAAAAAGAACTATTGTAATACTATTGGTACTACTATTAGCAAGAGTATATAATAAAGAGAAGAGTGTCTAACTTCCATATGTGCTATCAAAAATGAGCACATAAAGACCTTTGGCTTCCTTTGATGGTGTTGATAATCCATGGTTCACACATGCTGGCCCACGGGATTCACAAATTACAAAGTACACATGTGAACAATAAAAATTGCGTCAAGGTCCAGGAGTGTCAAAACTCGAAAGGAGGTGAAGTCTAACATGGACAATTCTGATGAAACTAGCAAGCTCTCTGTCAAACGGACTCATAAGCAAACGAAGTGTAATGACGGCACTAGCTATAGCAAGCTCCCTGCCAAATGGACTCCAAGTAAGCAGAGGAACTTTAGTGATGGTACTAAGCAAATCAGCAAGCTCCCTGCCAAACGTACTAGGAAGGAGACAAAGTGTGGCGACTCTGAACGATTGACCAGCAAGCGTAGCAAGCAGGCACATAAGAATGCAAGACTGCCAACGGATGCCGATGAGCAATCAACCAGCCAGCCTTCTACACATAAACAGACTCGGAAAGTGCTGAATAAGAAAGAGAGGCAAGGACTGTGCAACTTTTTGAACTCAGTTGATGTTTCTGTTTTGATTGATGCTGCACGTTGCAAGCTGGACGAGTTGTCTTTACCAGAGATCCTTCGAGAGTTTGTTCTTGGATTGTTTAAAAATAGACAGCTTCTTCAAGGTATTTTAGTACACCACAGAAAAAGATTTGTGGAATTATTTACTGAATGCCAAAAAGGAGTAGATTCATTTTTACGTTTCCAGCTACAGTGGCACCATCGTTGCAGTTCGTTTCTCTTAGGCAAAGAATATTCTTTGTCAGAAATTAATTTTTGCAAGTCCGCTGAAGCTTCAGTGGCCACTGTAAGAGAAGAATGGTTGAATTTTTGTGAAGATCATCACATACCAATCAATGACAGCAAGAAAGTGATGATACCTATATCTTCGGCTGTATATGAGCTTCTGTTGGAAAGGAGTGGTGATTTTCAGAATGACCTTAAGGGTAGCAGTTCTAGCAGGGAATTGATGCAACAGCCTGCCAATTCAGTTGATGGCGATGATGTCTACTTGCGTTTTGGAGGTACAGCACTCTGTGACATGCTGCATCAACATTACAAGCAAATCAATAGTTGTGCCGAAACACAGAGACATGTTCTGTCCCAAGATATAACCATACTCCAAGCTATAAATATGAAAGATAAATCTAAGTTACCTCAGTACCTTATGTACCGTGATAAAGGCTATATGTACTTCCCAGGTATGACTTTTATTCCATTTTTACAGAGCTTGGATGAAGTGGTTAAAAGTGTAATAAACAATGACACAGTACAAGATGACGACCAGATCATAAAGGTGATTTTGTATCTCAATTTGCAGTTATTGTGTATTGTATTGTCTCATTTCAGGTATATAGTACATGAAAAGGTAAAAGAAGAAGAATGCCTTAAAGAATCTTTTTTACAAACTTTAGCTGGGAGATTACCAATTGCAAATTTTCACACATTTGATGAAGAAGCAATGAACACTGTATATAACGTCCTGGTGTGCAAACTCTGTAACACTCGGATTCAAGAGGTGGTGTCAACAGTAAAACAACAAATGGCATCTAAGAAAGGCCTAGCCTCTACAACAGATGTTAATTTACGGCCACTTTTGTTTGTAAACCACACCAAACTTGAGACTAAGTTTACACTAAATAATAGACTTTCATTATCACATGTCATTACAATTATGAGACAATAAATCTTTTGTGTTGTGCTTATTGTAAGTTTTTATTTGCAGTGGGAGCTCAGTTATGTTGAGATTCTGATCTCGATACCCTTTCCCACTATGGTGTGTGGTGACAGTCTGCTTGACAAAATGAGCAGCTCTGGCTGTGCAATAATTGACCGAATCCAACTTTCCCCCAGTGTTATGCTTGTACTGGCTGAACAGGCTTTCCACAGCTGATCCAGATAGTCGCACAGGTGCAATGAAGTAAGTTGGATACGTCTCGAAAAACCACTTACTAAAAGCTCTAAAGCCGTAAACATCAACCCTTAAGAGATCCCATGCTGTAGAAAAAAAAACAAATATACAGGATAGTTAGTACACACAAACAGAATAACCAGAATTGTTGAACGTTCACATTTTGCCTTGTATTTCACAGCTTGACTGACAAATTATTTAATGCCCTATATAAGATATGCCTACATCCTTGCCTACATGCATAAAATTGATTTCTAAAGTCTGTCTACGTTACCAGGGACGGATCCAGGAGTTGGCAAGGGGAGAAGCACAAATATTTAATAGCTGGAATGGTTATTTTTTGAGGTACTTAGTATATAAAATTGGAGGAGGGTTGTATTTGTCAAATGTTTCATCCTGGGTCCGCCATTGATTTAAAAATGTATGCTTACTTTGCCAAGATAGAAACAACTTTTGTGTACTAGATGTGTGAAGAAACTTTGGATCTGTGTACATAAGAAAGGTTCTAAAAGATAATTTGATTACAAAAAAGGGCATACCTTTCTGGAGAATAGAATTGAGCCAGTTAGTAAAGTATAAAAATCTTCTATCTATGTTCTTGATTACATCAGAATCCATGTTTCTCATGCAATCATGGCTTAAGAATCAAATAGCCTATTGCAAGCCTCTAGATACTCGAGAGTCTCTGATGTTACTCCAGCAGAGCTTATGATAACGTTCGGACACCGGACAAAATCCGGTCAAATTGCATAGATGTCTGACCATAATGCAATTTGTCCAGACACTGTGTCCCATCAAAGCACAAGGAAGGAGCCTAAAGGCTGAGCTGGCATGCATCAACAATAACAGTCACTTGGTTGCCAGGAGATAGTATACATTCTTACAACCCAAAAGAGTGACCACAAATGTACCAATGCCAACCCTTTAGTTTACTGTAACCACATAACAGCTGCAGTAAGGCATGTGACATCTTACCACTTAATGTTCATTTGTTATGCTATAGTGGACATATTGGGCATTCATCTTCCACATGTCCAGTTAATTTTGGAAATTGTCCGGCAAATTCTGGTTTGCCAGGACATTGTGGCAGGACAACAGAGAAGTCTTATCATAAGCTCTGCTCCAGCATCTACTGGTGTAGGTTCCTGGTTAGCATACCGGTGGAGCTCTCCTAAAACTTACTCTTGCTGTTGAAAAAAATGATGTGTTAAAATTAAACTTATGTATTTAATGCTAAACATACTTGCATGATTTTTGCAGGGTGAACATTCAACTTGGTCCAGGCATCACGCAGAATGTGAGTCTCCCTTAGCCTTGGAACCATTCTAGCTAAACCTTGCTTTGCCCACTCCAGCTCTCTTTGATATAAATCATCAATAGCCTTCCACCAAAATGCACATTTATCTACTCGTTGAAATTGTTTTGAACCATCTGTCTTCAACAAGAACAGTGCATTGATCATGTTCTTTAACTGCAATTTAATAAGCATGTAAGCACACTCAAATGTAAACAGTATACCTGATGTGACGGACAAATGAGCCAATAAATTCGGTGAGGAGGGTTGAATGGATTGGTCATCCATGGCTGTACGGCAAACTTGTCTTCACCATCAGTACCAGAATAAGCACCACGATGACTATGGCAGGCTTTGATGGTAGGAATGTTGGATGAGCCCCAGTCGCACACCAAAATGCTGGTTTTCAATCTGTGGCATTAAAACAGTTTTACTGTTTCCAGCGCACAAGCCAACACAAACTTGCTATCAACAGAAGATGCACATGTGAAATATGGCCCTCTGATATCAGAACTGCTCATCAAATCTTGCCATAAAAATTGCAACACATATGATGTTTGTTTGCTGCCCTCAGAATTTTGCAATAGCAAATAAATATCATTTAGTGATGCAAGATCTGTTGGTGTCATGGCCAATCCCATTAGCTGGTTATTCCAAGAGTTCCACATAAGCTGACAAGCAACTTTAACTTCATCGAATATCAGTGCTCCATCTCCTCTCGGTTCCTGTTTCCCTGACAATCTGCACTGTTCCTTCAATACCATGTAGCGAGACACCTGATCAGCTATACAAGCTGAACTGACCCCAGGTGAATGAAAGAAAGTGCCTGAGTAAGACTGTAGTGTTCACTTGGCTGGCAAACTCAACATATTGAAATCTTTCGGTGCCTTGTAGGCAGCAGGACTACGACAGTATATTGCCAAGGCTACAGAAATTGATATACTGTAACAACATACACTTGACAATCAATACATACACTTACCCATTCTGATTGTAATCATGCTCCATCGATTACCTCGTCCACCATTGCCTATAAAAAGAAGATGACACCATGTTATAACACTTTAAAGCTATCTTACAGTTGGTTGCCTGATCACAAGAAAACTCCTTCTGCTGCCAATTTAAATCTGTAGCCCCGATATCCTTCAGTATGCATCCAACGTTATGCTTATCTCCTTCTTCATATAGCTTTTGCAACTCCTCCTCTCCCATCTTCTTCACCAAAGCACACATCTCATAATTCTGCTCATCATCTAAAACAATCTCATGTTCTTCATATCGTGCCAGCTTTCTGATGTTATTAGTTCTCTCATACTGAGCTAACTTTCTTCACTTTACTTGGCTAGCTGGGCTCATGTATGACATCCTGGCTCGGGACGATGGACACTGTCTTTTTACGTTCCTTGTTGGCGTTTCTGCTTCTGTATTCCTCTTCTGATACTTCAAATCTGTCACAAACCACTTGCATGGGTAGCACTTCACTTCTTTTGACGATTTCTCTGCTGCTGTAGCATTGTGGGCAGGCTGAAATAGAAGCTTGAAATTCACCGAATCAATCCGTTTAAACAGAAATTCTGTAAGCCACACACTCTTAATATGGAAGTGGATCACATCAAAGAACTCTGTCATGTATTGCTCTTACTGAATTCCTGGGCAAAACTTGTACTGAGACTTTTCACTAATCACCTTGCACAAATTTGTGATATCCTTAGTAGACTCAAAATTTTCACGCTTCCATAGCCTCATCAGTACATGTACAGTGTAGAACTTGTAATGTACTATGACTTGAATTCGTGGCGTGATTCCCAGAGGGGGGTGATCAAATACTTCATGTGGAGTAATCATCAAAACTGGCAGTTGCACACCATCAATCGAAACATGTGACATCACAAAAGAAAATTCCACTAACAATGACTTGCGTTGTCCTGGATGACTTTCAGAAACTCTGCTTGGCACTCTGTCGATACAGTCGATAAGTCGTAGTTTCCAGAGCTGGTGTCGTTCGAATCTGAACCAGACATTTCCACGAAGTGGCTTACATCGCTAGTTTCATCAGTAAGTTTACATGCTGAAACTTCCTCCTGTTCTATACAACCGGCCATAGACCACACAGTTGAAGGATGACTGCTCACTCGTGTCGGCGTTTCCATCCATAGACTGCAGGTTCAGTTGTCTCTCAACATGCTAAATGTCTAAATTAACACAGTGGCTTTTTACATAAATATACTAGTAAAACCGGAAAGTCCTTACGTGCTCATTTTTGATAGCGCATATGGAAGTTAGACACTCTCCTCTTTATTATATACTCTTGCTATTAGTAATTACCATTAGTTTTTACAATTGCCTTAGTAATTACAATAGTAATTATGATTGCTTGTGTTGTGTTGTATGTTTTGTTAATTGACTGCTACATGACAGCTGCAAAGTTACAAATTTCACTGCCCATGCTGTTATCAAGCTTGGTGCCAGCTGGTAGTTACACATTTAATTTGTTCTTGCCCCTCTGTGTGTGGTTGTGCATGCAACTGGCAACTAGACTTGTTTTGTTTTAAACATGTAAACATATTGTAAACATAATAGTAATTACGATGTGTTTGGTTTTTACCATTAAAATGGTCGTAAAACTATTACATTACAATGGTCTTTACAAAACCAAATGTAAACTTTTTAAAGTCACCTACTGTATGAAGAACTGCTGGAACTTGCTTAGCTCGGCTTAGCTAGTAATTGCTTGCCTGCTGCACAATGAGCATGCTGGTCTATAATGTCACCTAGCTACTAAAGTTTAGAAACATTATGCAAACAAATATTCTGGGGAAATAGAGAGTGACCTATAATTAATGCAGTCAGCTTCAGACACTTTTTCAGCGGCACTTATAATTTCAAAGTGGTGATAACATCATGTGAGACACCGTGACGGAAGAAAAAGTGGATTGGCCATGCAAGACTAGTTGCAGAGGTACCTAGTACAAGTATAGCGTGTTGTGAAGTGTATAAAATTCCAAAAATAGTTGGATTCCTGCGGGTCCCAGGTCCACCTATCCTTTCTAAACTACTCTTGTAGCTAGGTGACATAATAGACTAGTATGCTCATTGTGCAGCAGGCAAGTGGCCTATAAATGCAGTCACTTTTTCAGAGCAGCTTACAATTTCTAATTGGCGTGTAAACATTGTGCAAGATGCCATGACGGGGAAAAAGTGGATTGGTCACTTGCAGAGGTATCTAGTACAAGTATAGAATATTGTGACGTGTATAAAATTCCAAGAAGAGTTGGATCCCCAAGTCCCCTGGTCCTGGGTCCACTGTTTTTACCTTCCCGTTTAGATGTATTGTGCAAATGCACCATGATGTATGAAGTCTGATTATTGAGCTATTGGAACTTGCCTAGCTTGGACTGCTCAAATGTAACGTCATACTCGCTCGCACTGCTCGAATGCAAGTGATTAAAAACTCACTAATTAAAGAGTGTGGCACCTGTTTCCTTCGCAAGTATTCATCCTGTTTCGTATGGGATGAATACTCACGAAGGAAACGGGTGCCACGCCTTTTAATTAGCGAGTTTTTTTAATCACTCCCAATCGAGCAGCTTGAGCGAGTGCGATGTTACATTTGAGCAGTACTGTAGTAATTGCTATTTCCCCAGAATATTATTTGTTTGCACAATGTTTCTAAGTATATAGCTAGGTGACATAATAGAATAGTTTGCTCATTGTGCAGCAGGCTAGTGGTATATAAATACAGTCAGCTCATAGATAGACTGCAGTATATCTATGGTCAGCTTCAGACACTTTTCAGAGGTGTTTATAATTTCTAACTGGTGTAGATAAACATCGTGTGAGACACCATGACGGGGAAAAAGTGGATTGGCCATGCAAGACTACTTGCAGAGGTAACTAGTACAAGTATAAAATATTGTGAAGTGTATAAAATTCCAAGAAGAGTTGGATCCCCGTGGGTCCCTGGTCCCCGGGTCCACTGTTTTTACCTACCCGGTTACAGTGATTTAGGTGTTCAGCGATTCATGCTGTGATTGCCCACTTACCCCACCCAGCCATTTTAAACTCCAACCTTCTGTGTTTAACAACCAACTTGGCATTCCAGGATGGAGGGGCACAGTAAGACTGTTTGAAGAATAGCCATAATTTTTTTTTTAATTTTAAGGCTTTACAGCACAAGTGCTGAAGGTCTGTAGGACACCTAGTCCTACAGCCTGTTTAAAGTTGTTACAAAAAGTGTGTTTGAAAAGGTGGAGAAAGGCGAAAAAAATACATGACTGGACCTGGGCAGCCTCAAACTTGCAGCCATCTGATTAACACTCGAACGCTTACATAATGCTGACTGGCATAGCCATCTCTCAAGTGCAGTCAATCAAATGCAGAGACCACAGAAACACCCTAACCTTTTTACTTGAGAGATTTTGTATGCTCCTAGGCTTGCCCAATTTTCCAAATTAGCCTATAAAGTGTTGTTGTTCACTGGCTTGCCTGAGATGTTAAGTGGTACTTAAAACTTGCATACCTAATTTTGAGGTAGTTTTGGCCAAACATCACAAAGCAAACAAAAATGTTTCAATCTCAAATCAGGACTTTATTTATAAACAGTAATATACCTATTAGTCTCCTAAAATGCGGTTTGCCAAAACTAAACTCTTAATAAAGACAACCAAGAGTATGTCGTATTTAGGTTTTAACGTATGCCTCTGTATGAACTATTAACGATAGAGAGATTCCCCAACCACACCACAACGTTACTCACCATAAAATTCCTGATAAAATAGTACCTAGCATTGATGCAGTTGGGAAAAGTGCCTTTCATCACACTACTTGGAAAATAGCCTTCTCGCCATGGCTATACACTGCTTCAATAATCAAGGCATATCTTCACCTTATGTACTGTAACTGGATCTGTGAAAACCTGACATAATCATGCATTTTTCAAATTCTTGATTAATAAATATTTATAATCTACTTAGCCAAGTGGCTCTTGCAAAGTTTCTGCCTCATATGCCAATAAACAAAGTGACAATAACAGAAGAATCAATTTGTATAGCAAGTATAGGGAAATTAAATTATATGCATTAACTAAAACAGTTGTAACTTACAAAGTCAATGACACGAAGCTAACTAAACTTGTACCATCCTGTTCACCATGTGTAGGGGATTTGATTGCTGGGTAAGTTTTTCCTTGTATCACCTTTCTTCACAGGAAAATTTAGTGAAGAAAGATCAATTGTGTACTATCGTTTTGACCATGCATAAACACCCATAACTTATATACTCTTTTATGTATTCTTTTACCAAAACAAAGATGTTTTAATCCTCTTGAGTAGACGAATAAGAAGATATCTAGGTTTTATCATTAGACTAAGAATAAAGGATTCAAATCATTTATGGAATTATTGTAATCAATTCTTTATACTACTCTAAGTGTTGGGCTTGCACAGTGGTGTTGGGTTTTTGCAGATCCAGTAACATATTTAGTCCTAGTGCCTTAAGCTAAGCGACATCATGTTCTACTGAATCTAGTTGTATACATCTGATTGGATACTCGTATCAAGTCCCAACAAATTCTGGTAACAAAGACGTCCACCATTGTGTTGTGTGAAACTTTAACATATTATTATACAGTACGGTAGCACTGTGTATTAGGGATCATGGAGATTTGGGTTTTCCTAGCCAAAAACAACTAGCTTCACAACTCCATCCTAGCACCTTGGCAGTATTGGTTAGGTATAACTAAGCCCAAAAGTGCCTTCAGTACATTCCTAAAGGCTTCCAATAAATTGTTACAAAACTTTTTAAAAAATTATCCAATGGAATTTTCTACTGACTGCCTGCCCTGCCTGCCCTGCCTGCCCTGCCTGCCCTGCCTGCCCTGCCTGCCCTGCCTGCCCTGCCTGCCCTGCCTGCCTGATACCTTCAAGCAAGTGTAATTCGATAATGGCTAAGGCTATGGGCTTGATTTTTTCAATGTTTGACATTGCTTCATCCCGAGACATGCCTTATGGCATACCGTAGTACGTACAATGCACACATCATGGACTTACTTTTGTCCTCCATTGTTTCCCATTTCTTTTTGCTGACAGCCCAAGGTGTCAATTCGCAGTAGCATGATGCATAGTTTCCCTACAGTACGTTTGTAAACAGCAATCATCCATATTTTCCGTGGTGACTGGACTGTTGCAGTGACGATTCTAACACTGTTCTTCGTTTGTAATGGTGTGTAACGGACTGAACATAGCTGAAAGTGAAGTGTAATGGCCGCTGCACTTTTGAGGCAGTAATTGATAGTTTGTTGTTTTTTTTATAGTTGCGGTGCGTGAATCATATTTTTATGGTGACTGGATTGTTGCAGAGGCACTTCTTCTACTGTTTTTCGTCTGTACCACTGTGTAACGGACTGAACATAGCTGAAAGCAAAGCACAATGGCCACTGCACTTTCAAAGCAGTATTTGATAGCTGGGGTGCATGTTTAGATGAAAACATCAATTCTGGCGCCATCCTTTCTTTTGATACAGTATACATGGGTTTACCAGTCATAAGGGTGTTGCAAAAAAGTAAGCAAACAGGTTTAAGGAAAATTAGGAATTTTAAGTTTCATTGGGGATCATAGAAAAAAAGTAGGGAAACAAGGGAGGCTGCAGATAAACTAGTAAACATTTAATCCCTAATTCACTCTTGGATATAGACTGAATTAGGGATTAAATGTTCACTAGTATATCTGCAGGTGTAGGCGACCTCCCTTGTTTCCCTACTTCATTTTCTATGATCCCTAATCAAACTTAAAATTCCTAATTTTTGTTAAAGTACATGAAATAAGGTTTGTTTCATGTATAAGAATAATCTATTCTACCGTGACAGAAGGCTGAAGCTCTGCCTATAATGGGCACTTATACATTATTCCATATTCAAATTAATATTTATGTAACACTTTCATTATGTATCCCAGCTAGCTGGGCTACATATGAAATGTAGACCAGGCTACAACTGGGCAGTGATTATATAGATGTTGAGGCCGAAATCGATTGTGAGGATCGATTAATACTCACATGATTAGGATGAACGACTCAGATTTTGCCATGAAAACTACTCAGATGGAGAGCGTTTTGTTATCCTCACCAGCCTATGAGTTGAATAACATTGAGCTAAGGTGAGAAATAGTGCTATAGCTTATTCACCAATCATCTCAGTATGTTTTCTATTGTGGACACACCCCCATCACAAAGCTACCACTGTGCACAGAGTAACCACTCTACAAGTAAGCTTACCTATCTAGGCCTTTAGTAAACCCCATACTTTTTCCATAAACGATTCAATAGCACTGATTAAAACATTAAACTCACGTAACTGAATTCTCCATTATATCTCTAGGATATGTCCGTTCATCATAACCGAAAGTAACCAGAATGTACTAGCTGCTGACCCATAATCGAAAATTTTAGGTATGCACATGGGTCATTCCATGTCAAATCAACCAGGAATTTAGGGACACCTCTCAGATTTTGACGAAACTTGGTGTGTTTGTAGTACATGTGGTGCTTATCACTCGTGCAAATTTTTAGCTCCATACACTGCATAGTTTCTGATTTACAACCTCAAATATTTTGAATATTTCATGAAAAATTGGTTCATCTGTAGATACAAAATCAATCGTAACTTCACACTGTGTAAATATTTTTAAACACAATTTCAATTATGGAAGACTGTTGATTGACCTTTCCAGTGATTCCTAAGTTAGGAGATATCTACTTAATTATGGTTTGAAAGTACTTTACTGAAAACTTTAATCCTTTATATTTCAAAAAATGCTTCTTGAAATTCTTCGAATTTTTTATGAATAATGATTCAGTCATTATCTACGCTTAACGAAATTTTTGTGGTGGGACCACAATGGGCTCAACAGATATTGTTGTATGCAGTGGAATTTTGTAGTCTACTATTGCTGTATGGGAGTATATACCTCCAATAGCCACTCACAACAAGGCCATAACAAATTTGTCTTACAGAGTGGAGGTGTTTAGGTACAGTGCAACCTGTATTAGTGACCACCTGTATTGAAAAACCACCTATCTGCAGTTTATCTAATTGGATATTAATGTGCAGCACCAAAGCATTAACCCTTTCTAGCAAATCCAAAAATGGTCCTTATTAGATAGGTGGACTTTAAATGAGATCACCATGCTTCCATAAACACATGAATGTTGTACCATCCCTTTGAAAATACTTTATTAAGTCAAATCCCACCATAGTGCACTTACATACTTAGCCCCACTCCACACTATTCAAATTACAGTACGTACATGGCTGCATAGGTACAACAGACCTCCTCGAAAAGGATACACGGACACTTTATATGTTCATGATCTCATTTTATAATTCTACATACAATTGGACCCAAGACAAGTCTGTGGTTTCTCAAAAAAAAACACTTTATCTTGGTCCAAGGAATATACACTGTATACAGTAGATGCATTACTTGTACCAAGAGGTTTTTATATTATGAAGCACCTCAATGTGTGATTTATAGTACTGTTATTACTAAATGGTTTTTCAAAGTATTTTGCATTCACGCTTTGAAGACCAGTACAGGCAGATGTTAAATACAGATGAAAAAGTGGTCACCTCCTGCATGAGTATGTACATGAATTTATGACTTGATCTTCAAAGTGGTTATGAATGTAAAGTAACTTAGTAATTGAAGGGGTCAGTGGGAAAAGGGGACATGTGCCATTTTAAAATTTCCACCTTCTAAGAATTAGAACTGCCTGATTTAGCCATGTGAACAATCTTGTCACTAAGTAAACAACAGAATTTAAAAGTTCATGGCAGTATCAAATTAGTTTTTAGCAAATATCACAATAATTCAATTATGTCCCTAAAGTCTATTTAATGCCCACTATGTGATCACCTAAATTTTCAAATGGCACTTGTCCCCTTTTGCTGCTGACCCCTTCAATTAGTTTCACACATTGAGGTGCAAATAATGCATGTACAGTATATGGTAAAACCCCTCCATTCCTAGAACCATAATAATAAAGTGCTCATATCACAGAAGCCACAGAAGTATCTTGGTCTATATATATTATTGTAACACTAGAGTGGGATTATAAACAGGCGTCCTGGTTATCAAGGTGTCCCAGTATTCTTTTTGAGGAGTTCTGTTGTACACGTACCTATGCAGCCACATACGCAACTTAAATAGGGCTAAGTCCGCCACAGTGGGATTCAACTTAATAAAGAAGGTATTTCTAAAGAGATGATGTAACATTCACATGTGGACACATATATGGTGGTTATATCTGTAATTTAAAGTCCACCTGTCTAATATAAGGACCATTTTGGATTTGCTAGAAAAAGTTGATGCTTTGGTGCTATACATTACTATCCAATTAAAGAACTACAGCACATAGATGCTCTTTCAATACAGGTGGTCACTAATACAGGTTGCACTGTACCTAGACACCTTCACTCTATAAGACAAACTTGGCATAGCCTTGTTGTGAGTGGTTGTTGGAGGTGTACACTTCCATACAGCAATAATAGACTCCAAAATTCCACTGCATAATTCATTATATCTCTTGAGCCCATTGTGGTCCCACCACAAAAATTTCATCAAACATAGATAATGACCCAAATCATTATTCATAAAAAAAAATTCAAGAATTTCAAGAAGCATTTTTTGAAATATAAAGGATTAAAGTTTTCAATAAAGTACTTTCAAAGCATAATTACAGTAGGGGACAAAATAAAGTTTACATTCCGTTTTTAAAAAAACGATGGTAATGTTGTAAAGTTTTCATCGTTATAATGACTGTGCAATCATAAAACGATTGTACAAAAATGATTACATAAGCGTCTATACGATTACATAACCGTTTATATGATTACATAACCGTTTATACGATTACATAACCGTTTAGACGATTACATAATCGTTTAGACGATTACATAATCTTTTAGACAATGACGCGATCGTTTAAACGATTACGCAACGAAGTTGAAGGGCGGCAACATGCACTGTATACTTGTGCACAAAGCAGGTGGTTACGATAGTGCAGGCTGTCATGGAAAGCGAAAGGCCAGTGGGTGTTCGACGGGCACTGGCACTCATTAACGAACAAACCGGTAAGCTATTACTCGTTAGTGGTTTGTGGGATATAGTGGTTTGTGGGATATACCCGTAACCATAAAGCAATTAATCAAATAATTTTTTACCGCCCAGACACAAACCTCAAACCACTAGCCCATTTACCAGTAATTTGTTTATTATGCAACCCTTTTTACAGAACACTACAGTCATTATGTTGTGTATTGGCCAGAAGGCAGCGTTTCTTCAATTAACGCTTCCAAAGTGCAGCCTGACGAAGTGGCCATAGGCCAGGAGTGCCAATTAACAATGGGGAAAACAAGAAGCACAATGGCATTGTGATGGCCAGAGGTAAAGAAATCATACAAATGTTATACAATTTTATAGTTTCAATGTATATTTTAGGCACACAAGCTGAAATGGACAAGTTAGAAGACCAGTTTGTCACTGGTGACTGGGTTTTGTCACTGGTGACTGGGTTCCACCAACTGTAGTAGAAGAAACTTCAACACCAACAGCACCTAAAAGAAAGACAAAGAAACGTAAACAGAAGACGGACAGCAATGAAGCAGAAAAAGAGAAAACAACATGTAAACGGAAGGCAAACAACAATGAAGAAAAGGCTAAAACAAAGAAAAAGAAAAATAGTGGTGAGTTACAATAATCCTACATATACATCAATAATGAATAAATTACAGGTACAATTTTATTTGTCACACCAACATCTGAAGTGGGTTCTGTTGAGACAACAGCTACTACCTGTAGTATCTCTCTGGTGACATCTTCCAGTTCATCCATTGTGCAGACAGAAGTCCTACCTCCCAGTTTGGCAGCTACCACACCTGAACCTTTGCCAGTAGTGATACCTCCCAGCTTGGCAGTGACCACAGCTGTTACTTTACCATTGCCCCACAGTTCTACAGTGACAACACCTCATTGTTTGGCAGTGAATATGCCTCCTAACTTGACAGTGACAATGCCTCCTAACACAGCAGTGACAACAGTTCCTAGTTCGGCAATGATGACAGCTGCCAGATTGGCAATGACAGCACCTGTTACTTTACCGTTAGTCATGCCTCACAGTTCTACATTGATGACATCCATCAGTTCTAGTTGGGCAGCGATGACACCTGTCACTTTGACACCTCCCACTTTGCCAATTGTGACATCTACAGTGGTGACACCATCAGCAAGTTTAAGGAGCTTCCCTTACACCTGTATGTACCACCTTCAACATCAACAACAACAACTAACCCAGATCTCTTTAGCTCGTTGCAATCAGAAGTTGAAGAAATGACATCACCGCAGGCTGACAGGATCCTGGATCAATTACACTGCATGTATGGTGGTACCTGGGACCTATATGATCAGCTGGCATTCTGTGATTCAGGTATTTATCTTTTACATCGAAGAGTTGTGATCACTGTTATATATCACAGGTTCTGAGAATGATATGCCCTGTAGAACAAACAGCAACAGTAACGATAGCAACAATCAAAATAGTTACATCAGCAGCAACAGCATTGATGGTAACAACATTATTGAAACTATGGAATTTCTAGTTTATTCTATAAAAACACTAATGGAGAATCAAACAACAATCATTCACCTACTCAAAGCCATGGAAAACACTCAAAATGGTAACTAGTGTTGTGATCTTATAGTTGTTATTATTTTTAAACAGAAATCCAATCTGAATCAACATCAAGCAGATACATCAATGAATCAACAAGCAGTGTTACACATCAACGAAGAAGACCAACACATCAACATACACTGACATATCAACGAACACCATCAACACGCCAACTAACAGTATCACTCATTGACCAACAAACATCATCACTCACCGACCAACAAACATCAACAAATCAGCAGGCTTCATCATCGAATCAACAATTAGCAGCAAACCTACAGGCATCATCAGCAACTTCATTATTGGCTTCTTGCATTGAAATACCAATATCCGGTAATGCCCACAAATATGGTATGGTTTCATTGAGTGAAATAAATCGCAATTCATTAGTGGGTCCAGACATCATTGTAGCCAAGTACAAGCGATATCACAAAGAAAGCAAGGTGTCAACGTTAGCTCAACGACTGGCTCAGAAGTCATACTTCGGGGGTGATGTGCTGGTTAGATGTACTCCACTTGGTAGTACGCTATACCCTGCTCTTCCAATTGTAGAGCTGAATGAATTAAAGAGAAAAATATTTCAGCTCTTTCCAGAATACTGGCTGAATCCATTAAAATTTGAAAGCACCTGGACTGAATGTGCTAAGTCTATCGGCCAACGCTGAAAGCGGCTAAGAAATCAGAATCCATAGTCAATAAATTATTTATACAAGCTAACTATTCTTTACATACTCTCATATTACTGTATTACATACATAGTGACTATAGTGAAAATTATATGCAACTTACTATTTGATGATGTGAAAATGTACCGAGTCATTATCATTCACCAGTTCCTTTATCTCGAGCTTTGATGTTGAACCAGGCAAGTACTTTTTAAAAGCCATGCGGTAGTGAAAAATATTTCTTCATATTAATTGGATTGCTTCACGTGAGCTCTTCTAGAATATTCGATCCTTTAGCGTGTGTGCTCATCTCAGTGTAGCAAAGACGCTTGTTTTGACTGACAACACAAGTAAATGTGGCTTCAGGAATGGGTGTTATAAGGGAGTTCCTTAGTGATTATCAAAATAAAACCGGGGTAAGTTTCCATGATTACAATCATTGTCCGCTAAGCTGCTGTGATTGCGATCGCTTGTGTTCCTGTAGTGTGATAGAGCGACATTATGGGCTGGATAGAGGTTAATATAATAGGACTTTCAGTATAATAGCAAAATCGAATTAGAGATAAACCATAGTTAGCTTTCCTCTGTAAATTAGATTCAGTTTTACAAGTATGATAAAATTAAACATGTACGTAGTAACAATAAAATATTATACAGATTGTATTTTCAGTTAGTATCCAGTAGCAGCTCCATTTAATTGTACATGTATAACTTTTGGTAATACTTTTTTAAATGATTGATGTATTTTAAAGACTTGTCGACAGTCACGCTGTCCCAGAATTCTTTAATCCCATCTATTAGTTCTTGCTTTGTTCTAGGTTTTTTGACAGAACGGATGTAATTTTTCAACTCGTGCCAGAGATTTTCGATGGGATTGCAGTCGGTCGACTCAGCAGGCGTTCGCTACCAGGTTACTTTTGATCTTTCAGAAATCGCTGCGCCTCATTAGATGTGTGCTTCGGATCATTGTCAGCCATTAAACGATGTCCATCAGGGTAAACTTTCTGAAGAAAAGGGATCAAAGTCACTTCCAGGATTTTGACTTAGAAAGAGCCATCCATTGTACCTTCAAAAATACATATCCCAGTCTTCCCACGTTTGCTGATCCCTGCCCAGATGTGAACTTTCACAGGATGTTTAGCTCTGAAATGACAATTACATACATTTACATTTTAAACAATTTATTGCATTTATTATTATTAAATAATGAATTAGTGAATATTTATCTAGGTGAATAATTACCTAGGTTTTAACCGTGGTGCTTCCCCTTTTCTTCGGCAGCAAAAACGCTTGTGTGTCTCCAGTTGTACGGAGCACTCGTCAGTCCACACAACGTTGTCAAAGTTATCATTTCGATGTTGCTGTGCCCACTCCAGACGTTTCAACTTGTTTGGTTCGCATATTAATTGGCAGTAGGCACTACCCCTGAAGGTCCACCCAAGTGCCGTACGACAATGAAAAATAGTTCTTCTGGAAAGTTGGTGGCCCATTCCTGTTAACAGAGCGTGTAACTGGATGGCTGTCGTCTCGTCGTCCTCCATCATCTGTTCATCGACTATCCTCTGTATTTCGCGTGTTATCTTCGAAGGTCTTCCAGAACCAGAGTTTCTTGCAATGGATCCTGTTGTTATAAACTTCTTGATAAATTTTGCTATCCCAATTCGTGAGGTTGTGACAGTTCCTTCGTCTTTCAGCAGCTTCGGTATTGTTGGAGGTAGATACCCTTGCTGGTAATAGTATAAAATTCGCCGTCTCTCGTACCAAGAATAAACCATATTTCAGTAGCGCAGACAATCGAACAAACAACAACTGTTACAGTCTTTTACATATCTACTGCATTATACTTATATAGCTACTGTAGCAAACGTAAAAACACTTAATAAGTTTTATACGTGAATTAGCTATGCACCCCAATTGTTATTACTATGCAACCATTTTTTAAAAGAGAAAAAACGTTTGTTTTGTAAAAACGGGACAAGTATAAAATGACACCTTGACAAACGTTTTTACTAGAGCAAATGTAAACTTTATTTTGTCCCCTACTGTAAGTAGATATCCCATAATTTAGGGATCACTGGAAAGGTCAATCAACAGTCTTCCATCAGTAAAAATTGTGTTTAAAAATATTTACACAGTGCGAAGTTACGATTGATTTTGTATCTACAGATTAACCAAGTTTTCATGAAATATTCAAAATATTTGAGGTCATAAATCAGAAACTATGCGGTGTATGGGGCTAAAAATTTGCACGAGTGATAAGCACCACAGGTACTACAAACACACTAAGCTTCGCCAAAATCTGAGAGGTGACCCTAAATTCCTGGTTGATTTGACATGGAATGACCGATATATAATACATCCAATGGCTGCACTCGTATTGGCTTGGGTGATTGATCACCCTGTACAGTCCATCAGCCTAGCAAGTGTTACATATTAGCTGTAAGATAGGGCATTCAGGCTTTGCCTGATATGTATGCCCTCTGCCCTCGGCCTTGCACCCCTTGGGCAGTCGGGCATACGTATCAGGCAAAGCCCTTATACCCGTGTTACAACTATTACATGTACAATAATTATTTAGAGTAAGGAAAATTTGGCTATGTGTGTGCATGCATCATAAACGTTGCTTCATTTGTCTGTTTGTCTGTCTCACTAGAGTTATGCACTATTGTTTTATTGATGAAACAACTTTTTTCTGCAGGTAATGGTGGTGGTAGAGGGGATCCACACTTTATTACACTGGATGGAGTACAGTATACTTTTAATGGATTGGGAGAATACACTTTACTTGATGCACATAATGGAGATTTTGTGATCAATATTCTAACTAAACAAGCTGAAGAAACAGGTGGTAGCCTTATTCCAGCCACCTCTATTTCAGTAATCGCGATGAAGATGAGAAATAGACCAGTAATACAAGCCCAATTAGATGAAATATTTGGAATAAAATTACTGGTTGAGTCAAACATGACTGAAACTGGTTATAGAGAACTAGAATTTGAATTTGTTCCAGTCAGGAACTTTGATGGTGGACATGTAGAAGTTGAGGAAGAATTCTCTAGAAATTTTATGCTTGAAAATGGTGTAGTAATAGTTATAAAAGCATCCAATGATATTTTATCATTTCAACTGTCTATTCCTCATTCATTTCGTGATAACACTAAAGGATTGTTAGGTGTATGGAATGGTAATCAAAGTGATGATTTCCTTAGACCAGATGGAACTACCTTTTCTATTGATTCATCAGAAGAAGAAATTTTTGATAATTTTGGAGAAAAATGTGTGTTAATTTATTCATGTTTACATTGCATACTCACAATACTATTACATTTCCAAAAAGTATTTCCTGAATTGGTGTTGATTTTTCCTCATATATTAATTATACAACTAACATAGAGAAGCACGATTTTGGTAACTATATATGTTATTTATGACATAATCTCAACCACACTATTATTCATAGTACTCAGTGTAGGTTGTTTTGTAACTTCAATTCTTTTTGGATGTTAACTGATTGGTTATAAAAATAATTAATCCAGGCGTCAGGAAGTGTACACCTGTGTGTTAAGTTAGTCTTTGCTCGCAATATAGCTATTGACTGTGCCATTTTGTCAAGACTACGGTGATATTTATTTTTTAAGCAACCTGCTGTTCCTATACAGCACATACTTAACACTTTCACCCATGAACCAAGATGAAGTGGCCTAATTAGATAATTAACAACTATGCTTTCCAAAGAGCAGATTGAATGTTACCAAAAGATCAAGTCATTGCTGATCTGGCATTTTTGTGCTTAGTTTTATGTTCCAGTGAAGGTTTGATTCCTAATTGATTCATATGTAATTATTTAACAATTTTCCCACTTAATAGGGGGTGTTGATGAGAGCAACTCACTAATAATTATTGAAGAAGGCTATACAAGACCAGTTAAAGATGAAAGCTTCAAGCCACTCTTTATGACCCCAGTAGTTGATGAAACTACACAAATGATGATAGATGCAACATGTGGAAATAACTCTAGGTGTGCTTTTGACATAGCAGTGACAGGCATTGTGGAAGTAGGCAGAACGACTTTAATAGAGATAGAAGAACAAATGACTATCATCAACCAATCACTACCAAGTATGCAATGAGTATTATTATTTTGTGTTATCGAAAAAAAAATGAATTGATTTATATAGCTTTGTTGCAAACTTCTTACCTAGTGATTATTACCATCCAGGTATATATATATATATATATATATATATATCTAATCCAAAACAGCCAAGCTGTAAAAAAAGTGTGCGGCCCTCAGAAAGGTTATGGTGAAAAAAGATGTGAAATCCAAGGTGGCGGCCAAGAAATGGCTGTGATGGTAGGTTAATGGTAAAAATTTTAATAACGACAATTCAGGTGAATTTTTGTGCCGCTTCACAAAATTTACCTAAATTGTCATTATTAAAATTTTTACCATTAACCTACCATCACAGCCATTTCTTGGCCGCCACCTTGGATTTCACATCTTTTTTCACCATAACCTTTCTGAGGGCCGCACACTTTTTTTACAGCTTGGCTGTTTTGGATTAGATTTCATTTCTTTTTGTATTTGTATACCCCAAAGCCGGCCTATGGCCAGCTTTGGGACTTTTTTAACCTATGTTTTTTTCTTTACTACAGGAAGAAGAAAAGATGAAGTAGATGTACTTTAAATATTTTATCAGTAAATGTACAAATTATATATACTGTATAATACATATGTGACCGGATTTGCGAAAAGGGGTCTTCCACACACATCCAAATTGCCAACTTTGACAATTGATAACGTCAGATTGGAAAGAGCTATTGCCTTGAATTTTGGACAGTGGTCAGCACCACTATAGCTGAATACGTGGTGAAATTTTCAGGTTAATATGTTACTTGAACACCGAGTTATGGTCTCCAACGGTTACGGAATTGGATGTGTGTGGAAGACCCCTTTTCGCAAATCCGGTCACATAATATTATATTGATTACAGAAATCTCCATGGTGGTTTCTTTGTAACTGAACACTCTACAAGGTGACTTCTTCTAATTGCTCTCTCTACAGGGTGAATTGTTTGTAGCTGAACGATCTACAACGTAACTTCTTCTAGCTGATCTCTCTACAGGGTGATGTGTTTGTAGCTGAATTCTGTATAGGTGATTTGTTTGCAGCTGAGCTCTTTACAGAATGGTTTCTTTGTAGCTGAACTCTCTAAAAGGTAACTTCTTCTAACTGATCTTTCTACAGGGCAATTTGTTTCTGGCAGAATTTTCTACAGGGTGATTTCTTTGCAGCTGAACTCTCTACATGGTGGTTTCTTTGTAGCTGAACTCTCTACGAGGTAATTTCTTCTAGCTGATCTCTCTACAGGGAGATTTGTTTGTAGCTGAACTATCTACAAGGTAACTTCTTATAGCTGATCTCTCTACAGGGTGATTTGTTCGTAGTTGAATTCTGTACAGGTGATTTGTTTGCAGCTGAGCTCTTTACAAAATGGTTTCTTTGTAGCTGAACTTTCTCCAAGGTAACTTCTTCTAACTGATCTTTCTACAGGGTGATTTGTTTGTAGCTGAACTATCTACAAGGTAATTTCTTTTAGCTGATCTCTCTACAGGGTGATTTGTTTTTAGCTGAATTCTGTACAAGTGATTTGTTTGCAGCTGAGCTCTTTACAGAATGGTTTCTTTGCAGCTGAACTCTCTACAGGGTGATTTGTTTGTAGCTGAAATCCCTACAAGGTAACTTCTTCTAGCTGATCTTTCTACAGGGCGATTTGTTTGTAGCTGAGTTCTCTACAGGGTGTTTGTTTGCAGCTGAATTCTCTACATGGTGGTTTCTTTATAGCTGAACTCTCTACAAGGTGACTTCTTCTAGCTGATCTCTCTACAGGGTGATTTGTTTGTAGCTGAACTCTCTACAGGTGATTTGTTTGTAGCTGAACTCTCTACAAGGCGATACTTCTAGGTGATCTCTCTACAGGATTCCTTGTTTCTAACTGAACTCTCAACAGGGTGATCTGTTCATAGCTGAACTTTCTACTGGGTGATTTGTTTGCAGCTGAACTCTCTACAAGGCGATACTTCTAGGTGATCTCTCTACAGGATTCCTTGTTTCTAACTGAACTCTCAACAGGGTGATCTGTTCATAGCTGAACTTTCTACTGGGTGATTTGTTTGCAGCTGAACTCTCTAAATGGTGGTTTCTTTGTAGCTGAACTCTCTACAACGTGACTTCTTCTAGCTGAACTCTCTACAAGGTGACTTGTTTCTAGCTGATCTCTCTACAGGGTGACTTGTTTCTAGCTGAACTCTCTACAGGTGATTTGTTTGCAGCTGAACTCTCTACATGGGAGTTTCATTGTAGCTGAACTCTCTACAGGGTGACTTGTTTCTAGCTGAACTCTCTATAGGTGATTTGTTTGCTGCTGAACTCTCTACATGGTGGTTTCTTTGTAGCTGAACTCTCTACAAGGTAACTTCTTCTAGCCGATCTTTCTACAGGGTGATTGAGTTTTTTGCAGCTGAACTCTTTACATGGTGGTTGATTGTAGCTGAACTCTCTAAAAGGTGACTTCTTCTAGCTGAACTCTCTACAGGATGATTTGTTTGCAGCTGAACTCTCTACGTGGTAGTTTCTTTGTAGCTGAACTCTCTACAATGTGACTTCTTCTAGCTGAACTCTCTACAGGGTGACTTGTTTTTAGCTGATCTCTCTACAGGGTGACTTGTTTCTAGCTGAACTCTCTACAGGTGATTTGTTTGCAGCTGAACTCTCTACATGGTGGTTTCTTTGTAGCTGAACTCTCTACAAGGTTAGCTGATCTTTCTACAGGGTGATTTGTTTGTAGCTGAATTCTCTACAGGGTGATTTATTTGCAGCTTAACTCTCTACAAGGTGACTTCTTCTAGCTGAACTCTCAACAGAGTGATTGATTTTTTTTGCAGCTGAACTCTCTACATGGTGGTTTCTTTGTAACTGAACTCTCTACCGGGTGATTTGTTTGTAGCTGAACTCTCTACAGGGTGATTTGTTTGTAGCTGAACTCTCTACAGGGTGATCTGTTCATAGCTGAACTCCCTATAAGGTAACTTCTTCTAGCTAATCTTTCTACTGGGCGATTTGTTTGTAGCTGAGTTCTCTACAGGGTGATTTGTTTGCAGCTGAACTCTACATGGTAGTTTCTTTGTAGCTCTACAATGTGACTTCTTCTAGCTGAACTCTCTACAAGGTGACTTGTTTCTAGCTGATCTCTCTACAGGGTGACTTGTTTCTAGCTGAACTCTCTACAGGTGATTTGTTTGCAGCTGAACTCTCTACATGGTTTATTTCTTTGTAACTGAACTCCCTGCAAGGTGACTTCTTCTAGCTGATCTCTCTACAGGGAGATTTGTTTGTAGCTTAACTCTCTACAGGTGATTTGTTTGCAGCTGAACTCTCTACATGATGGTTTCTTTGTAGCTGAACTCTCTACAAGGTAATTTCTTCTAGCTGATCTCTCTACAGGCCGATTTGTTTGTAGCTGAACTCTCTACGTGATGGTTTCTTTGTAGCTGAACTCTCTACAAGGTGATTTCTTCTATAGCTGATCTTTCTACAGGCTGATTTGTTTGTAGTTGAACTCTCTACATGATAGTTTCTTTGTAGCTGAACTCTCTACAAGGTGATTTCTTCTATAGCTGATCTTTCTACAGGGTGATTTGTTTGTACCTGAACTATCTACATGATGGTTTCTTTGTAGCTGAACTCTCTACAAGGTAACTTCTTCTAGCTGATCTCTCTACAGGACAATTTGTTTGTACCTGAACTCTCACATGATTGCTTCTTTGAAGCTGAACTCTCTACAAGGTGATTTCTTCTAGCTGATCTTTCTACAGGGTGATTTGTTTGTAGCAGAACTCTCTACAAGGAAACTTCTTCTAGCTGATCTCTCTACAGGGAGATTTGTTTGTAGCTGAACTCTCTATACATGATTTGTTTGCGGCTGAATTCTCTACATGATGGTTTCTTTGTAGCTGAACTCTCTACAAGGTAACTTCTTCTAGCTGATCTCTTTACAGGGTGAATTGTTTGTAGCTGAACGATCTACAAGGTACCTTCTTCTAACTGATCTCTCTACAGGGTGATTTGTCTGTAGCTGAACTCTCTACAAGGAAACCTCTTTAACTGAGCTCTGTACAGGGTGAATTGTTTGTAGCTGAACTATCTACAAGGTAACTTCTTCTAGCTGATCTCTCTACAGGATGATTTGTTTGTAGCTGAACTATCTACAAGGTAACTTCTTCTAGCTGATCTCTCTACAGGGTGATTTGTTTGTAGCTGAGCTCTTTACAGAATGGTTTCTTTGTAGCTGAACTCTCTACAAGGTAACTTCTTCTAGCTGATGTATCTACAGGGTCACTATTTTGTAGCTGAATTCTCTACATGGTGGTTTCTTTGTAACTGAACTATCTATAAGGTGACATCTTCTAGCTGATCTTTCAACAGGGTGATTTGTTTGTAACTGAACTCTCTACAAGAAAACTTCTTCTAAATGATGTCTGAACAGGGTGAATTGTTTGTAGCTGAACTCTCTACAGGGTGATTTGTTTGTAACTGATCTCTATACAGGTTACTTATTTCTAACTGATCTCTTGAATTCTGTTCAGCGTGACTGCTCTATTAGGATGACTGCTCTATTAGAGTATCTCGATCTCGCATTTTCTACACCAAGTTGGATTTCGTGTTATAACTCCGTGGCTTTAAGTCTGATTTTTCTACACCATTGAAGAGCCTTTCTAAGATGATAACTCCATCTGTACAGCGATTTTCAAAGCATTACCCCAAGTGGTTTATCTGGTAGGCGTGGCAAGCATAATAATAATAATAATAATAATAAAAATTAGCTAATCTCGATTGCGTAATTGTTACACACTGTTGATTTTTTCGCTGTATCTTCCTGGTTTTTAGCTCGATTTCTTTCAAACCACAAAAGGTTTGAGGTTCAATAGTAAACCTATTCACCCACCGATTTTCAGCTTCTTCCCATACGCGGTTTACCCTGTAGGCGTGACAACATATTGGTGTTATTTTTCGTGCATAATCGCTCATAACTCTTTGCCTGTTTATGGTATTCCAGCCAAAGTTGGTACAGAGATGCGCCTTTATACCCCCCTTCTGTGTGCCAAATTTCAAGGCAATCGGATAACGCGTTCGCGTTTTATAGCAGTTTTTGTAAGTGTGCGAAAAGAGGAAGAAAAATAAGAAGAAGAAGAAAAAAAAACCGAAGAAACTAAGCCAATTCTTGAAGTCGCATATCTCAGGAATGCCTGAAGCGATTTCGCTCAAATTTGGAATGTGGAGTACTGAAGTTGGAGGGAATGTACACAGCAAAATTTGTCTTGTTTCATCAAGGCAGCACAGAGCTACGGAGGTGCGAAAATTGCGTTTTCTTTCTTCCTGTCAATATACTCACGGGGTTGTGCGCCGGCTTCTTGGGCCGCACGACACACTACCGTGTGTCTTGATGGCCACAGTAAACACAATGTTTTCTCCACTGAAATGAACTACAGCTGTAGTTGTTAACAATGTTAAAAATAACAGTTTACTGTACAATGGAATCTCTCTTATAAACCAGTAGCTGGGTTGGATCGATTAATTAGCTTGACAGTGTGGATTGTAATAGCACATTGTAATCTAGTCCTACTTTTTGTGAGCAATTTCAACTGATGGGATTATGTGTTACTGTCTATAGGCATATGTGGAATCTTGCCTATTTATCAGTAGGTATATTGTAGTTTGGAAAGCATGCACGAATCAATGTCCTTTGCTGTCTGCAGGCTTACGTGCAAAGCCACGCCCACACATGCTGCATTTTATTATTGTACTAATCTAGTCTTGTAGTTATTTTTTTATACAGCAATTGTAAAGACAGCTTAATTACAAAAACTTTATAGCACGTGTCTAACTACTTTGCACCCCTACTGTGTTTATGCTGTGAAGTGCGTGTAATGTGGTTTGGTAATATTTAGTTGTCTGTGATCCACCCTGCCAAAATAATGCACCCTGTGTTGCCAATGATACCTGCAATTGCAATACTGGATTTACTGGCAATTTGTGTGAAAGTGAGTTACTGATATGTATAATGAAATAGTGTGGTATTACTACATACCGTAGAGTTGGGTTGTTAAGCACATGTGCCTATTAACCGCATATTACTTGAAGTGCATACACATTTCTTGTCATTTACCATGGCTGATAAGCGCACATGCAAGGCTCAACACACGACAAAGCTATACACAGGAAGAAAAGCTGGAAGTAATGAAAATTTAATCTCTTCTCAAGTGCTTACATCTCCCTTGAGATCTCCCTTCACTATGTATACAGCAAATCAGCCTTCTAGATTATGATATTCTTGTTCATTATGAAGGATTTCACCTAGAGATGAAGTCAAATATTCTTATAAATTGGCATTGTGACCACAAACTACACTATTACACTGTAGTGATTCCATATTAAACATTAATTAGGCGCATGCACCTAACAGCTATATAGTATGATTTTTACCAACATTTTCTCTGAAAATTAAAAGCGCATGAACATAACAACACAACTCTACAGTATGTATAAATTTCATGCATTAATGTAATAGGAAATGGTACATATTTAATTAATATGTGTATTAGCATTTTAGAAGCACATGTACATACAAATGATAAAATGTGACCCAGTCTGGGAAAACAGGGCTTATCGCCTATTTAAAAGTATCGAGAAATGCCAGTTTTAAGTATTTAGTGTGTTGTAGCTCACCAATGGTTGAAGCTATGTGTACCACATTTCACACATTTTACACCAATTCCTTACCTTCCACAGCATCCACTGTGCAAGTAGCCAACAACTAAGTTTTCTGCCATTTTAGATAGTTTTTAAACCGAGTTTGACTGTATAAGGCAAGCTGCAAAATGGGTGGGAGGCAGGGGGCCTGGAAGGCAGGCAAGATGGTATTCAAAAATTGAAAAGGAAGGTATAGGGATAAATTAGGCCAAGTTTTGGGCCACTGAGGTCTCAAAATTGGCTAAAATAAAAGGAAATTCACAGCAGAGATAGTTATTCATCACCACAGAGCTGTACAGCCACATAAAGATATCCCCAGGCTGATCAGAGCTCCATTAGGGCCCCACACCGCATGTACGGATTGCCACTGGGCTTGGGAAAAGCAGCCAGCAAAACCAAACCACTCAAGTCTAGCTGATATTGATTGTGGAATTAGATAGTTTATTCATGTAGCTCTGTGTCCTGAGTGAAAAATCAAATCTACTGACATGGGCGATAAGACCGGTTTTCTCAGACTGGGTCACAAATATTAATTAGTCCCCCTAGCTATGTAGCTACTAACTCATATTTAGTTTTACCCAATAAACTATGAAAGAAATTTCAGTGACATTTTATCAAGGATTTGGTTTGTAGAACCATTTTTTGACTATTACTATGTAACTAATGGCAAATTTCTATGCACACTTGGGCACTGCTTCTGCATTAAAGGTTCAGACTATGTGTTTGGTTTAACGTTGTAACAGTAAATTAATTTGAAAATATTTGGTGAATTGAGCAATATATTTAGTAGATTTACATTTGACAATATCAGTGAAATTTTCCAACTGCCAAGTTTAATCCCCTATCAAAATATTCTGTTTTTATGGTAGGACCATTTTTGGTCATGCAGTGCTCAGAATGTAAAATTACACAGCATACATTATGTCACAAAGAAACTTCTGTCCTCAAAAGTAACAGGCTAAATGTTTCTACACATCATTTATCCTCAAAAAAATGATTTATGTAGTTAAGCACTTTTCTTTTTCTGTTTACCACTTGTACTCATAACAGTACTGTATCTGTACCAGAGTGTGTAACTAATTTTTCCGTAACAGGTGAGATAATACAATGTGATACACCATGTGAGAATGGTGGTACTTGCACTAGATTGGAACGGTGTTCTTGCCTTACAGGATACTTTGGCCAGTATTGCACTAGTAAGTTAAGTGGTTAAACTTATGAGCATGATTACATATGTACACGTACAAATGTACATATCTGGATTGTTTTAAAATCAATATTGGCACTGTTGTTATAAATTTCCATAATGGGTCTTAAGAGTGTGATTGGTTAGTAATACCTGCTTGCCATATACACCCTGTATGTTACGTATGTTTGAGTTGCAGTGTATAGTGATAGATTGCTGGGTATTGGTTAAGGTAAGCCTTATATACTGCATAGCAGGTTATTTTTTGAAGCAGAAAATTCTGCAGAAGAAATGAGATCAGAATTTCTAGATTTCGAGAGAGAAAATACAGAAATTCATGTCATGAAGATATGCATGTTATGTGTGCTTGTTAGATGATGGAATAATCCCCATCTCTATGCACTGGAGGGAAGACTGTGGGTCTCTGCTAGAATTGCATCAGATGGTATCAAAACCCTACAATGGAAGTTCTGGATTAGCTGTTTAATTTCAAAATCCAAGCAATAAAAAATAATGAAACAAGATATGTTACACACTGAACAAAAACCTAACAAGTTTGCATAATTCTGTTTTTTGAGAAATATACAGTGGGTAAAAATGCATACTACAAAAAAATTTACACGTGTTTTAAGTACTTCAGTAAATAGTAAAACAAGGCTCAACTCAAGATAACTAAGTGACCAATGGATCTGTTAAGAATATCTTTGTTTCATTTCAGTGCCGTGAAGAAACTGTGAGTTATGAGTGTTTGTTTGCATTGCGGTAAAATATTACATAAACATCGCCATTTCTAAGTTTAAACAGCCTTTTTTTCTGAAATGCATGGGAGTATGTAGGGAAAAACCCATACCTTGCCGAATACCCCAATTCATTTTGAAGACAGTGAGCCAAGTCCCATCTCCATAGCTTCTTTCCCTCATGAGTTATGATTGATTAAACAAGCACCTGTAATTTTTTTAGTATCTGTACAAATCGATTGTTTTGTACTTCCTGCTGTCTATCACTATAACTCCACCACTATTCACCAGATAAGGCTGAAACTTTGACAGCCCATTGGTTTTTTCCCTCTGGATAACAAAGAAGTTATAAAAAGAAGTTTGATAAAAATGCTAACTAGTCGGGTTTTTGCTCAGCGGGTTGCTTATATTAACGATAGTATTACAACATAGCTCTGTGGGAGAATCCCTACTTTGGTGACTATGTTGTAACACCATCTCTTGTTTCTCTAGTTTTTATTGCTTGGATCCCAACCTTATTTATAAATTGATTATTCTATTTTTGTTATAACACAAAGCTATGATATATATCACTCTAGCATGGGCATTCAAAGGTACCACTTTAACCAAGATAACAACGTGTGTGCTCATGACTTTGAAACCCAACTAGTTCAACAGTATGATACATTTTGACTCCTTATATTGAGGGACACAGAGTCTTTAATTATGGGTTTGGGTTTGCGGGCTAGGCTAGGCTCAGTGTAGTTGCTAAGTTTTGATTGGTTATCAGTTGTTAAATGATGAATGATCAGTAAAATAATCAGTTGGGCAATGCATGGATGCCTATTTCTACTACCACTTGTCAGCCTATTTCTGGCCTTTGCAAAAGTAAGGGTCTGGTGAAATACACTTCTACCGCTCAAATTCTGCAGTAGCCAATAATCAAATTCCTTTTGAAATGATAAGGTATCTGTATTTCACTAAACCCTTACTTTTTGCAAAGGGACAGGCAGCACCAAACTAATGTTAGCCATTGAGTAGACCACGGAGCAACACAAAGAGGACAAATAGATTTATATAGGTGAGTAGCCTTCTATAGTCCTAGCTATTTAATTTATATACTGTCCCAATAGCAAAGCTTAGTAGGTTCAATGTAGTACAAAATGCTAAACCAAAACAATCGGATCCCACAATCACTTTTTTTCTGGTGCTGTGTTTAAAGCGTAATGACATGTGAGTAACATTCTAATGGATATTAGCCCACACTATTAACACCACTATTGATCATCAGATACTAATGAATTATTAAAGGAAAGGAACAAGGTGAGTGCTCTGTAGTTCTTTCACCTATCAGGTGAGTATGCCTAGAGCAATATTTTTTTACTTATACCTCTGGTTTTACTGATATATACACTTATCCCTAGGGCCTGCAGCCCTTGTACTTTGAGTGTACATATCGACAAAATCCCTCACAGCCATTAAATACACATGTGACTGTTACATTAAAATATTGATTAGTTGATTGCTTTATTAGTGAGCCTCAGATTACTGATTTATGTAATATTTTTTAGGGGCATGGTCTTTCTATTCCTTCTTTTCGCTGTGCTACATACCAGTAGGAAGTATGGTCATTATGATCGATCAAATAAGTATGGCTAGATCATCATACAGTACGATAGTTACTGTGTAGTAGGGACGGTGAATGTGTGGATGTGGTCTACGAAGAAAAATCTACCAAAAATCATCTTCAGAAATCCTTCACGGCTTGTTCACAGTATTGGTCAGGTATAAACAAGCCCAAATGTGTCTTCAGAATGGCCCAAAACATTTCCGACAAGGTGCTACGAAAAAAAAATTTTTTTTAAGCGAATTTTCTACTGCCTCTCTGCCTGCCTGATGCATTCAGTAAGCATAGCGGAAACTGGCTACAGCCACAGCCTTGCTTCTTTGACGGAAACACTTCAAATTTTGTGACAAAAAAACCTTTCACAATATTAAATACCTACAATGTATGCACTACTGTCTTACTGTTTTATCTTTGATCGTGGCCATCGCTCATGGGTATGGCTTCCATCAAAGCACACACACCACAGCGCACCAACATATTGAAATAAACTTGTAGCATAATTGTAGCGAGCACGTGATTTTAATGTTGGGGATACACCACAGGATATGTTGCTGCCTGTTCAACATCGTTGTGAAACTACACGCGTAAGGATTAGAGTGTTTGCTTTGGCTCGAAGGTGGTTTCTTTTCCAAGTTTAAAAACTGGGTGTATATAGCGCCTCTCTACAGACTTTATGGGTAGATTTCCCAGAGCACTTTTCAGGCTTACTACAACTGAAAAACACTATAGTAGGCCTCATAGGCTCATGTATCTCGTCGTCTAGAAAGTGGGCATGACCCGTACTTATGCGAACTAAAAGTAAGAGCAGCCCTGAGACTTTGTTGAGAGAATTAGTGGAAAATGATATTGTAGACACACTATAAAACAGTTGAAAAGATACTTCTGTGGGTAATGTGTTGTTTAAAGCAGTTTGTTAAAAATACACATCCTTAGGAACGTTTAGCTGCGTATTTCAGAAATTGCAGGTTATTCATGAGTTACTAAATACAGTTATTCAATAAACTTTACAAAAAAAGTACACCAACCCAACAGGGGTGGATCCAGACTTAAAAAGGGGGGTTCCACTTTGGAATTGCAACTTCAGCCTAGCTGTAAGTTGAAGACAAAAAAAAAAGTTATCACCTGCTAACAATAGCTACCCCTCACCATAGGTGCCCTCACCAACTATATTTCCTGATTTATAACCAGATACATAGCTTGCTACACTGCTCTTCAAGACTACTGTGACTGCTCTATTAGAGTATCTTGATTTGACCGCTCTATTAGAGTATCTCGAGTAAGAAAAACTTTCAAAAGGGGGTTTCATGGAACCCTTTGAGCCCCCACTGGATCCACCGCTGAACAAGTGTACGAAAAATTAGGAATTTTCCATATGAGTAGGAACTGCAGCAATAAAAAGCACTGAAACAAGCTGCTGAGACAAAACACAACTGAATGATTGCATTTTAATCCCTACTTTAGCCTGCTATGGTGTATGGCTAAAATAGAGATTAAAATGCAATCATTCAGTTGTGTTTTGTCTCAGCGGCTTGTTTCAGTGCTTTTTATTGCTGCAGTCCCACTCATATGGAAAATTCCTAAATTTTTCTTACACTTGTTAATAGACATGTTGCAGTGTTCAAACATTATTGCCACTGCTAGATCATAGGGACATGGCCAGTTCTAATATGCAACTACAAGTACTGCATCTACTAGCTAGTAAATAGGGGTGTGGTCACTGTGATCAACTGCTACAAATACAGTACCACTATATTACTAATGCTCAATGGTTATTTCGTTATTAATCCAGCTAGATTATTAAGGGTATGGTTAAGCCTATCTAGCAGCTACAGAGGGTTTAGAAAACCTGGACTGGACCAGACCGGAAGGGACCAGACCAAAAGTCAAGTAAGCCAATTCACACAATAGCTATAACATACAATTCATGCTATAGCTATAATATACACTCCTCACCTTGTCCCCACTCTACCAAGAACACAATTCAATAGCTACAATGGCTCAGACTGCAACAGCGATCTCGCACGAAACTTCAGCCATGCTAAATTAGCTATTTTCTAATACATTTCACTACATAATCGCTACTATAACAAAGCTACAAGCTTACAACCTCTTTCTGTTGTACTCAACTGTTACACATACGAGTAACCACCCGAATTTATTAGAATTGTGATATATTAAGTGAAAGGAACTAAGATAACAGCAAACCTTCGAACTTATTTTGGTGGTGATGAATGAGTAATGGAGTATTTGTAGCTAGCTACATGTCAAGGTAAGCTTTAAATAGAACAAAAGCTTACTATATATTCCAGAAATATCTAGCTAGCTACCCTGGGCATATAGCTATGTGTCAAACTAGCTTACCTTACTTAGTTTAGCCAGTCATCCATGACCACTCCTTTAAATAAGTTCGAATGTATACCTTTCACTTTGTATATCACGATTCTAATAAATTTGGGCTGTTACTCATGTCTGAAACATTTGAGTACAACAGAAAGAGCTTGTAGCTTTGTAGCGATTGTGTAGTGAAATGTAGTAGAAAGTAGTTTAGCTTAGTTAGGTTGTTTTATCGTGGATAAAGTTTTGTGCAAGATCACTGTTGTAGACTAAGCCATCGTAGCTATTGAATTGTGTTCTTGGTAGAGTGGGCACAAGGTGAGGAGTGCATGTTAAGCCACTATTGTGTGAATTGTATGTTATAGCTATTGCGTGAATTGGCTTACTTGAAGAATTGACTTTTGGTCCAGTCAGGTCTGACTCCAGTCTGATCCAGATTTTCTCATGTGAAGAAATTTACTACATGGCATGGACATAATTTGGCTTAATCACGGAACACTGTAATTTTTGCAAACCAACCTGCAGAACTAATTCACAGTGCTTTTGTTCATTGTAACACTAATGTAGTGAAGGTTAATGGCTGTCAAGACATCAAAACAGCTCAGAGCGTTCCCTTCCAAATATCCTCCATTCAATTCGTCATAGAAAAAGTAAGTGATTTTCAACCTTAAATGATGCACTTAAAGTTCCTCTGATTTCCTTCTGTTATAGCTCATCTTAATCGCTATTCACTACTCTTTCCAACTCTGGTTCAGAATCTGAGGTATCTATCACGTGTCGCGGGTTATTGTGCCTTTTATTGCATGCCCCGAAACGCCCAATACAAAATGTATGGGGAAATTTGCTGCACCCAGTCGGTTTAGGCCATTTTGACGCACCTAAATTTCCATGAATTGGACTTCTTTTAGCATTATTGTATTCACAGAGAGTTGCTCTACACGTATCAAATTCAGAAGGTTACTAAACAGACTCAAGGTAAGTGGTACACGATAATTAATCTAAATTTTTAGTGGTTTTTAATCGAAATGTATTGGACATGCCTGTTCCAGCTGGCATTTTTGCCGTGGATAAAAGTATAGCAAATGTCCGCAAACCTCTTGATATGTAAACCCCCGCAGCTATGCTAGGTATCTGCTGAGTGTCCAATGGCTATGTCTCTTACAGTAGAATAATCACTTCAAACAATTTTGTGGTTTTAAAATACCCTCCTCAAAGAGAGTATATGATAAAATGAAAAGCAAAGTGCAAAGAGCAAAATTCATTGGTACCCCAAATCACATGCCACATATCAGTTAATATTGTGAAATATAATGGTGGTGGTACATTGCATCATTTTGCTTGTGACTATGGTCACACAGGTAAGACCAAACAAAACAGGGTTTTGTTAATCTCTTAAAATTCAATATTTGGCCTTGTGTTATAGTGTTTAATAACAGATTTCACATTAGAAATGCCTCCAAAAGGCACTTTTTCTTGAGCATGATGCTTTTTAGTCGCAACATTTAGTTGTTTAATAGTGCTATTCAGCTTTACACAGGTTTTAATTTATTACCACTTATTCCCTAGAATCAACTGTTTTCTTCAAATGCTTTGAAAAAATTGTATGTCCCCAGTAAAAAAATATCTTGCAAGAATCTTGCAATGCAATTTTAACTTGCACAATTTTGCAAGATCTTTGAAACCTTGTAAGATATTTTCCTGGGCCAGTCTGTTGTGTATGGTTCTGTCACCAGCCAAAATGTTTTCCAAGTTTCAAAATATTCATGTAGTTCTTGAACCTGTTTGTTAATATTGCGTGGAAGTATTTGGCATTGCATTTTGATATGTTTTTATTGTTTTTGTATTTATTAATTAGTCTACAATCCTTGTGTGGGAAGTCCATGTGAGCAGGAGTGTATAATTGGCCGTGATGGTTACACCTGTCAGTGTAGTGATGGGTACTTCTTAGCAGCTGATAACATCAGCTGTGTTAAGTGTGCTGAAGCAAAGACAAGAGGAGGAGTTGATCCTACCTGGCATGTTGCCCTGTGTGATGCTAACACTAATGAAATGATGTGTAGTGGAACTGCAATCAATGACCAATGGATATTGACATCTGCTGGGTGTGTTTGCAATGGCCTTGATAGGCAAAGCCTTTCTATCAGATTTGGTAAAAACAGAACTTGTTTCCATAGAGAACGTCGTGAAGTGCGATTGTCTGCCTCAGAAATTTACTGTTACTCAAATTACAAAGCTGCTAAACTTTCCTTGGACTTTGCTCTAATCAAACTTCAGTCAGCAATTCCTGTTAGGAATGTTAAGCGATCACCTCCACTTTGTTTAAGTAGGCAGGTAAGGAGCACTGTTCTGCCTGGTCAAAAAGTGCTGATTTATGGATGGGGAAGAGTAGGTGAAGAAGTACCAGAAGATGCAGTACTTCAGTCATCAGGGATGGTCACTATTGCTAATCTAAGTGAATGTATGACTGAATTTAATTCGGATGGAATTAAAGGTACTCCAGAAAGAATGATTTGTACTATGGCTAACACAACTTCAGCTTGTAGTGGAAATTATGGGTCAGCTGTTATTACCAATACAAAGAATAAACTGTTCCTGACTGCAGTTGTTAGTAAGAGTACCAAATCATGTGGTACTGACCGGTCATTCCTCATCCATTCAAAAACCCGAAATCTTAATTTCATTAAATGGATCAATAACATTACTGTATTTTGAATTTTACTGCTTTGCACTAACTGTCATATACTTCTTACACTTTTAATATGTGATTTTTTGCTATGACTGCTACACAACCCTTTATTAATGTGGACTAACTATGATATGCAATGTTGATTTACATTTTGTGTGAATAGTTTTGTAATTCAGCATTACTACTTCATTTGAAAGTTTAAAGACTTGTGTGCTATTCAATTAAATTGTTAATAAACCAAACTGGTTTAATAATCATTTGAATACAAGAAGAAATGTACTGAAATTGTGTATAACGTATACATAAACTATATTGTCACATCAAGTACAGTTCACCTATCAAAATTTAAAAAATGCGTGGGTATAAAATTTGCATAGCTATATATATATATATATATATATATGTGTGTGTGTGTGAGGTAAAAATAGTGCATGAAACAGACGAAAAACAATATTTAGTACTAATGCGTTGCTAAATGTACAAATTACAATTCTTGCAGTTCTTACTATCAATATTAAACCTGTTGGGCTGCAACTTTGTCTACATAACACACTTTAGTTTATTACTCTACATAATATAGTTCTTTAAAATAATGTTTCACCAGTTAGTAAATCAGTCAGTCAGTCAATAGAAACTTAAGACTTTTAGAACTAGTTCAGAATACTTTTGAGAGCATGCTACTCAACAAACATCATGATTTTTTTTTGATGAGTAGTAAAAATTTTTGATAATCCTTACTAGTGTACAAGTTTAATGAAAAATTAAGAATTTAGGTTCAATTAGGGTTCATAGGGAGAAAAAAAAGTAGGGAAACAAGGAAGGTCGCCTACACCTGCAGATACACACTAGTAGTAGAGATTAAGTGTCCGCTAGTATACTCTGTGGGTGTAGGTGACCCCCCCCTTGTTTCCCTATCATCCCTAATCAAGCTTAAAATTCTTATTTTTTTTCCTTACAATTGTTTGTTTACTTTTTGTAACGTAATTAATCCATGCATACCATATCAAAAGAACGGATGGTGATGTCTTCAACTGAATGCGCACCCCAAATATCAATATTATTACTGACTTGAAAGTGAAGTTGACATTACCCTTTTGCTTTCAGCTATGTTCAGCCTGTTTCACAGCATTACAAAGATCAGTAGAAGTGTTTTTGTGATCAATTCAGTCACCACAGAAAATACGGATAATTCCCATTTACACATGTACTTAGGGAAGCCATCGAATTGACACTTTGGGAAGCCATCGAATTGACACTTTGGGCTGTCAGCAGAATGAAATTGGAACCAAAGGAGGACAAAAATGAGTCCATGATGCATGCATTGTGCATACTGTGGTATGCCAAAATGCATCCGTCAGGCTAAAGTGATGTCAAACAGTGAAAAAATCAAGCCCATAGCCTTAGCCATTATCAAGTTGTTTGAAAGCATCAGGCTAGTCAGTCAGTAGAAAATTCCATAGAATAAAAGTATTGCTTTTAAAAATTTTATAGCAACTTATTGGAAGCATTTTAGGGTTGAAGGTACTTTTGGGCTTGGTTATACCTAACCAATACTGCCACGACACCGGGATGGCTGGTTTTATGGTGATTTTTTTGGCCAGAAAAATCCAAACCTATATGATCCCTAATATACAGCACTACCATAATTATTGTATGATGACTTGTCTTATTCTGGCCCAGCCTTTGCTTGACCATGTAATACAATATTAGTGATTAAATAAGAGGAATTGCTAAAATTACAGTGTTGATATCATACGCAACAAACTAATTGTCACATATGATTAAAAATGGGTACTATATAACAGTTTTCTGCCCAAATATAACACTCAACCAGCATTGTTTACTTCACGACAGCTTGAAAGTACAGGTGTACTGATTAATCATAATCAAAACCAAAAATGTGACCCCAAATACTTCCAACAAGTTTCTATTGTATTTTAAAATTTTCAACTTAAATGAACCAAACAGTATGGTAGCAACTGTATTATTAGGGTTGCACTTCTTGCAAAAAAATATTGGCCAGAATTCAGCCTCACAATACCTTCATGGTGTCTTGGCAGTATTGGTTGGGCATACCTAAGCCCAAAAGCACTTTCAATACAACCTGAAATGCTCCCAATAGGTTGCTACGAAATTTTGTTTGGAAAAATTTTCTACTGACTGACAGTTATTTTCTCTCTCCCTTACTTGCTTACTTATTTACTTAGGCCATACCTACTTGAAAATTTGTGAAATCAACCCAGATTATTTTAATTAAAAAATAATAGAGATCATGTGAAATTTAATTTCTAATACCATTACTTGTGCCACTACCCATTCAAAAGTCCTTATACCAGCAGTGAAGTGAAATTAATCCCTAATTTCAGTGAAAAGTTTCAATTGCAATTTCATTGGCTTGAGTATCATGCAGTACGATGGTAACTGTACAGTTGGGACAACAAAGGAGTAGGCGTGGCCCACAAAATAATATCACCCAAAAACCAGCCTCAGTTTTCCCTGATGATAATGAGGCAGTATTTGTTAGGTAAAACTAAGCCCACACAAGCTTTCAGATCGACCCGAAACGCTTTCAATAAGTTCTACAGAATTTTAAAAAATGTTATTTGACAGAATTTTCTACTGACTGAGTAAGTGACTGACTGACTGATACCTTCAGACAAGCATAACTCGATAATGGCTAAGGCTACAGGCTTGATTTTTTCACTGTTCAACGTTGCTTCGGCCCAACAGGTGCCTTTTGGCATACCACAGTACGTACAATACATTCTTCATGGACTTATCAGTGTCCTCAATTGTGTCCCATTCATCTTTGCTGACAGTGAAAGGTGTCGATTTGGCGGTAGCACATGACATGATGGCTTCCCTTCATAAGGGAAATTGTCCGTATTTTTCATAGTGACTATTTTGATTGCAGAGGTGGTTTCAAACAGTTCTTGATTCGTACTGCTGTGTAATGGGTTGAACATAGCCAACAGCAAAGCGTAATGGATACTTCACTTTTCAGACAATAATTAATATAATTAGGGCGCACGGCACTATTTCTTTCTTTTGGTATGCGTGGATTGTAGAGGTGCTTTTCAAACAGTACTTAATTTGAAATGCTGTGTAATGGGTTGAACATAGCTGACAATGAAGCATAATGGATACTTTTCAGATGATAATTGATATAGCTGAGGCACACGGTGCCATTTCAGATGTGGTATGCATGGTTCACCAGTCATATAAAAAATATTTACAAAAATGTTAACAAACAAGTACACAAAAAAATTTGAAATTTTCAACTAGAGTAGGGACCATAGCACATCAATAAAAAGTACTGAAACAAGTTGGAGTAGTCCATGATATTAAATCACCGTAAAACCATAAGAATTGTTATATCCCTACTGTGCATTTCCATTATGGTATCTTGAGCACAGTAGGGATATAGCACTTCTTATTGTTTTACGGTGATTTTAATATCATGGACTACTCCAACTTGTTCAGTACTTTTTATTGATGTGCTATGGTCCCTACTCTAGCCGAAAATTTCAATTTTTTATGTACCTGCGTCTTATGATGTAATGCTGTTGCTTGGCAATAGTTGCTATGGCCCAAAATGCTTATTACCTTAGAAACGGTCTCCATGGCAATGTGATCATGTTGATGGTTGTCTAGAAATGGTTGCTATGGGCTATTGATTTTCCATTTGACCCATAGCAACTGCACCCTTACAACTGTTGCTTGGCAACCAAGGAACAAGTATGGTATTGACTTAGATTAGCATGGGTATCAACAAAATTTGAGATAAATACAACTCTTGTTGCATTGGAAATGGAAATTTCTCTCAGTTATCCATTGTAAAATTCTAGCATGGTATTTATTCCAAATTTCACTGCTACCCTTGCTATTACTAGTACTAATTGTTACAAAATGATACTCTAATAATAGATCAGTCAGTTGCTGTAATTTTAATCCTATAAAGTTAAAATTCTAGCAAATATAATTATTTTTAACATCCATCTAGGCCAGTGCCCCACCCCCTTGACAAAGGTAATCTGTGCTATGCCAACTTTAGTCTTTAGCATGCTATGAATGTAGCTACTAGTTACTTTTATATCCCTTCAATGTGACTTGCAATTTGACATGCCTACAGACAGTGCAGTATGTGACCGGATCTGCAAAAACCCGTCACAATCATGCATTTTTCAAATTCCTGTTTATCAAATATTTATAATCTACTTAGCCAAGTGTACCCTCTGGCAAAGTTTCAGTCTCATATGCCAATAACTTTAGGAGTTACAGCCCTACAAAGTAGCAACAACAGAAAAATCGATTTGTACAGCAAGTATAAGGAAAATAAATTACAGGCGCCTTAAAAAACGATTGTAACTTACCAATGAAGTGGGTCATGGATCTACAATTTTCACCAACTTGTTCGCCATGAACAGGGGAATCAATTACTGGGTAATTTTTTCCTTTACTCACCCTTCTTCACTGCATACAAAGGCGGAATTTGTGAAGAAAAATTGGTCACGTACAATTGCTTTGATGTGACATCATCATCAAACGCTCTTATAACTTTCATACCCTTGGGTCTACTGCAATGCAACAAAGAGTTTCCAACTCCTCTTGAGCAGGCGAATAAGATGATATCCAGGGTTTTATTGTTAGTCCCTTCCTTCACTACGAAAGAGGTGTTCAAAACATTTGCAGAATTTTTTCAATAATATCCAAATATCTCACCCAACGTATTCAATGCTTTATACTGTAAATTTAGGCTTGCACGATTGTGTCGGGTTTTCACAGATCTGGTCACATATGTTGTTAGTTTTTTTTTATCTCAACCATTTATCTTGTAACAAGATCCAAGCAACAATTTTTCAAATAGGTATGGACTTACCCAGCCGTAATCAAGTTGTTCTTGTCTAAAGGCATCAGTACTATGTACATGCTTGATTTTTTCACTGTTTCACGTTGCTTCAGCCTAACAGATGCTTTGTGGCATACCGCAGTACATACAATGCATGCATCATGGACTTACCTTTGTCCCCCTTGTGTCCCATTTCTCTTCACTGACAGCTCAAGGTGTCAGTATATCATGTGATGGCTTTCCTATACATTTGGAATGGGAATTGTCCATACTAGTAACTGGATTTATTGTGGAGGTGCTTCTTGAAATGGTAATGTTGTGTAACAGTAGGGGCCGTTACTGTGTACGATTAGTATTGTTAAAACAATAATTTTATCAAGTCCCATTGTTAAAACAATTACTTAAAGAAATAGTATTAAAGATTAGTGTTGTTTAATCATTCATGATGTGCTACTTACTGCATATCTTTGGCTTTGTTAAAAGGATAACTAATTGTACTTTTATTACAATTTGAATGGTCTAACTCAAACAGAGTGTAAACTTTTTAATGTCCCCTACTGTGGCTGAATACAAAATCCCTTACTATGAATTCTTGGTAATGGCCACTTAGCGCCTTTCAGTAATTGCTTGTATTGAGATGAAAATGATAAGTCGCCTGGCACCATTCTTACTTTTTATGTGGTATGCTCATATTCACCAGCCATGAACAAGAGTATGGTAAATTAGGAATTTTAAGTTCATTAATGATCATAGAAAAATAATTTGGAGGTTACCTACACCTGAAGATCATACTAGTAGACATTTAATCCCTAATTCAGTCTATAAACTATGGGGTTAAATGTTCACTAGTATATCTTCAGGTGTAGGCGGGTACCCTTGTTTCACTACTTTTTATTCTATGACCCCTAATCGACTTTCCTACTGCACTTGTATTTTCTACTGACTAACTAACTGATGCCTTCAGCCAAGCAAAACTCGATTATGGGAAATGCTAAGAGTTTGATTTCTTCATTGTTCACCATCACTTAGACCCTAGATGTCTACAACACAGCAGCTACAATGGATTTATCACGATAGTAACCTTTGCGTCCCATTTCTTTCTTTGCTACCACATGGGTGTTGTTCTCAGGTACAGGGAATTTCACATTTCTTGCAATTTTGTGCAAAATGCGTAGTGTGGTTGCACATGTATGTTGGTTACATTTCACTATTCTCAAAGTGAAATAACCTATGCAAAGATTTTTTTCAGCAGTCTGAAGTACAATTTTGGGTATCCACCACCATTCTGGTACCAGATAAATTGCTTATAAAAAACATGCATGCATATGCATTCACACTATGCATTTCATACAAAATTTCCACTGAATGCAGAGGCTGTTCAGATATTATTCACTGTGTAACTGGCAGAACATAGCCGAAAATGTATAGTAGAATAGGCACTTCACTTTTGTAATTAATAGTCAACATGCATCCATATGTGAAATTTGGTTTATAATGTGACTGGTGCCATTCTGTTCTTTGATGTGGTATTCATAGGTTCACCAGTCACAATTATGTTGTATGAAAGTAAAAAAGTACAAGAACTTTAAATTTTAGTAGGAGAAATGAAGAAAGGGAAATTGCTTGTACCTACAACTATGCTACGAGACTTTAATCCCTACTTTAGTCATTGACTAACATGTTGATTGATGGGTAGCACATCAATGTGTAGAATTATCAAAATAATATGTGTGATCACATAATTTATACTAATTGTTAGCTGGATAGAGTACTATAGTCATCTCATGCTAGTGTTATGAAATAAATGAATTGTTTTCCAAAATCAGGTCACAAATTATGAACAACTAATTAAGTATAACTCCTGGTAGTCTTAGAACCATTACTTACTTTTTTAAAATTATTTAGTGCTAATAATAGAGTTAATCTTGTAGTAATTCAGTAAAGTATGTATCCATAGACTGAATTATGTATATTGGATACATACACTAATTTTGTGTTCTTTTCTAAGCTGACTGCTTTGTATGTTTTGTAGTCATATTGGATAGGGGAAGTACAAAGAAGTGGGAGGAATTTAAGGTTGCAAAGCTCAATGCTAAACCCTTACTACTGGGTATTCCCATGGCAGGTACTGAGCCATGTAGTCTACAAGCCATTTATATGCACAGCAACACTACAAGGTGCATAGGACTTGATACAAGCCAACATAAGGCTTTTCAAATACTTTTTTGTACCTGCTATAATTATGTTAAATTAGATAATCTAGAGCCTCCCTTAATTTGCATACATGCATTACTAGTTTGATCTGTTTTATTATATTCAGCAAACATGAATGTGTGTGTTTCTATAGCTTTAGCCCATCCAGATAAGTAATTCTGCCTGGAGATAACCATCACTGGCTTGTTCATTTTGAACTCCCACCTTTCCACCCCAATGGAGTATGTACATCCTTTGTAATTTATACCTCAACTCTTTATTTCCTCATATACACCTACAGTCATGAAAAATACAAGTATAGTGAATCCTCTGTTGCCTCCCATGTTAACCCAGGGTTACTAGTTATTGTGTTGGAACTAAGTCATTGGTATACCAGGATGCCAATTTAGACCTAAAGTAAATTATTGTGAAGTTCTAAACATGCATGTACACTGAAGACAGAATTATGCACTTGGTAGATTTGCAGCAGTACATATCAGTTCCCTTACTATTCCAGTTGCCAACACACTCTTTGTCACCAATGAGCGTCAGTTTCAATCCATGGATAATATTAAGTGTTATTTTCATGCTGAAAATTTTATAGTAAACTAAGCTATCTTTTGTTATGTTTTACTGACCAATATGGTGTTTTATAAGGGGTGTTGATTATCACATAGTGAGTCTTATTGGCACAGCACAGACAGCATCACATTATACAAAATTTTGTTATTTTGCTATTTTGTATAACGTGATGCCATTCGTTTGCTGTGCCAATAAGACTCACTATGTAGTGAGGTAGTACATCACTCATTACCAAACCCTATGTTGATCATAGTACTTAGCTTGTAACATGGGGGGGGCTTGCTGATAGTTCCAATTTTAGGGGATGATTTTGAGAGAAGTTGTTTATCACAAAACCTGGGTAATCCCATGCAGATACTCACAGAGTTGCACTGTACATACAAGCCAATAAAGTGTTCCCACAATATAATTGATGCATATGGTTTCTCAAATTTATTGCCATAAATGGTGAAGTGTGATGAAAAGTTCAGCCAATTATCCAGTAGCTGTTGTATGCTTTCTGCGCGATTTTCTAATCTGCTTTCAGTGTTAGCTAATTCACCAAACTTAATGTGTGTATGTACTTACAGTAGCTACCATATATATCATACATGTATGATGATAATGAAATACCATTATAATCTATCTCATACAATAACCTACACATGGTTACATGTTGTGTACAGTTGTGTAAATATGGTTATTTTAGGGTATGAGAGTATTGTAGAGTATTTTTAGGAAAACAATCCTTGCCATGGGTATTCCTGTGCAGTTGTAGCTCCAAACCGTTAACAACACTACAAAGTATACAGAAGCAATAATTTTTTTTTTCATTTTATAACCATTGTCTAGTTTGTTTCTTATAAAACCTCTGGTTCGAGCAACGATCACTTGTGACTTTGTACGTAGGTCCCACAGTATCTCATACAACTACAAACACTGCAGTGAAACCTGTTATTCTAGTTGTTTCTAGGCCAAAATTTCCTGACCTGTTAAGGAAGTTTGGAGATTTTTATTGTATTAAACCTGAATAGACGGGTTTCACAAACAAGAAGTTGGTAAAACCATAGAGGACACTATAATTTTACAAAAATGATACCGGCATAGAATCATCATCAAATATCTACAGTTTTATATGTATATCTTAAACTGTACAGTTAATCTTGTATTGTCAACACACCTCAATGGCGGATCCAAGATGGGGCATTTGGGGCAAATTCCCCTCCCCCCCCCCCCCCACTGACCTAGTGGAGGAGCCAGCCATAGCTACTTCTAAATACTAAGGCCAAGATCAGTTTATAATACTCATGAAAATATAATACTATTTTGCTAGCACTTATTACAAATTCACCTGAAACCAAAGTCAAACTAGCTGTGAAATTGTCAGCCAGCTCCTTCATGCATATTAAGCGCCTCTAAAAATAATTATTGTGTTGCTGCCATTCAGAGCCTTTGACTTCACAAGCATCTGGCAAAAATCAACAGTGAGACACTACTAAGATGTGATTTACTTGCTGCTTCAAAAATGCAGCAACAAGAGAAACTGTTCTCCCCAACCACCTACCAACTAAGCCCTTCCCCTTGCCAACTCCTGGATCCACCCCTGCACCTATAACTCAAGAGTCAAACTTACATTTTGCAACTGCAGCTGATGTTCCTAGATGATGCATGCATGTTCACCCAACATTTAGGTGAATATAACTCATTGATTACATATAATTTATTATTCTGTGAGTCAACAAACATTTTTTTGACCATTAAGTAAAGAGTAGATCTCCCCTATAGATAATACGAGTACAAAGAGCAGATCCAAGGGTGTGACAGAGAGATGAATAGTCGAAAACATGGTAATGTAATCTACGTTGTTAGCTACTTGCAACACAGAACATTTCACACAATTGTGCAGAAAGGGGAGCCTTTTGCAAATCTGTTCTTAAATTTTTTTTGCTTAGCATTTAATCTTGTATTTTTTCATGCAATCAAGCATGCAGTTGTAGAATCAAGATTCTGACTCCTGTGTTTACTGGGTTTTAGCCTTCTTATGAGTCCCAAGTTAGATAACAAATTTCCGGTGTGCTAAGTTTTAGTATGTAGTGTTTAGACCATCATTAATGGTAGTTGAATCATCCATGCATACATGTACTTAGCAATTTCAAGCCAGCTATCTCTCAGTCTGTCAAGTTCTGCTAGTAGATTATTATTCATACCTCTACCAGTAGTAAAGCAACACAAATTGATAATTCACCAGAGTAGCTGACTTGTGAATGTAAGTTGATAGTGGTCCATAAAGGTCGGTACTACAGTAACATTTTCATTAGTTTTTAGAAGATCTAGAAGTTTGTGGGGATAATTTTAAAAATTAATGGTTTGTGGTGTGTTTAGTGTACTTACCCTAGCTGCTCTTATATGGTTTTAAGTTTATTAGGACAAGCTATATTAATTTGAACAAGTACACACCAAACTGGCTCCCACTGCTATGCAAGCTTCTATTTAAAGAATAATTTTATAGCACACACTATCAGTTGCTGAGGTGCAGTACCAAAGATGAAGTACCAGCTAGTAGTATTCTTGCTGGCACATTCAGTCTGTGCCATTCCACTCCAGGATTTCTTTCCTTTCAATGGACCTAATGTTTGTTTGTATGACACTACTACAGAAATGGTTCATACTAGTAATGTGTTGGATTCTAATGGAGTATCTATTGAGGAGCTTGATAGATCACAATGTGATGAGTTTAGACTCAGTCCTAATGATGATGGCAGTTCTCCAAATATCAGTATTGGATTTACCTTTCCATTTTTTGCCAAACGTTTCAAAAATGTCTTTGTAAGTAGAGTTCCTAATGTAATTATAGTAAAATGTAATTGGTATCACAATGTTTGTTTAATGATATCACTCCAGCAAGAATGACTACTTTCTAGGAGTGCAATTAAATACAAGGTGCATGTATGTTCCTGTAGATGAACACTGTGGCTTGTTAATATGTTTGTATATCATCATAAAGTCATATTACTGAAAATCCTTGATGTGTATATGGAGACTGCAAATCATAGCTATATTCATTCAATGAAAATTTCCTTTTATGCTTTGCTAAAATTTAAAGATTCAATTGTAAGGTGTAATGCTATTTTCTTACCATGAAATCTAGACTGTACATATGCTGCAGTGCTAACTACATGATTTGCTGCTCAACCTGGCACACTAGTACTGATGCACATCACCTATATATATGCTTATTAAAGAACTATTTGGCATAATCCATTTCTTTGCTAGCAGTACTATGTAGTCTGGCACTACCTGTTGCTTGCTATTAAAGGTGAAGATGTGTTAGATGTTTCAAGACAGAATTAAAGGAGACAACAATTCCAGACAGTTGGTCTGGCTTTGTGCTGTAAACTGGCTTCCCTGTTTGCATAGTAGGTGATTAGTGGTTCTATTGATAATATTTTATTATTTTGGATGTGCTATAATAACTATGTATGTACTGTTACTTGCATATGTACAGTACTAAGACTGAAATGGATAGCAACTTTACTGTCCTGATATTCTGAACACAATTGTTTTGGATAAAATGGATTGCCATTGTAGGCAAGGAATAATCAGGGGTGTTTCAGTAGTGCCATTCTCCCTGCCGACATGCATTACAAGTATGAGGAATTTTAAGTTTGAATAGGGATCATAGACTTATATAAACAGTAACACGTACACCTCAACCTCCCTTATTTTTAAGTCTATGATCTCTAATCAAATATAGTTCCTAATTTTTTATTCTACTTGTTTACTATTATTTTTTTATAAAATAATTATGACTGGCGAACCGCATCAAACAAAAGAATGGCACCAGAATTTTCCTCTGAATGTTCACCCCAACTGAAAATGTCTAACACTGGACAATCAAGCTTGTGCCCTTAGTGGTTACTGACTTACACCTGTTTGAAGGCATCAGGCAAGCAGGCAGTTAGTCAATCAATAGAAAATAGTTTTTAAATCCCATAGCAACCTATCAGAAGCATTTTTGGCCATTCTGAAGACACTTGGGCTGAGTCTACCTAACCAATACAGTAGAACCTCGATAATCCAAACTAATTGGGGGAGAAGGGTGCTTGGATAATCGAAAGTACGTAAGATCGAATATCCATACATTTATATACTGAGCTTTGCTCAACTACTCTAATAAAGCATACACTTTTTGACAAAATACCCTAATTGAGCAGTCGATTTGTTGTTCGGATAATCGAGAGTTCGGTTAATCGGTGTTCGGATAATCGAGGTTCCACTGTACTACCAAGGCACCATGAAGGTGTTGTGAGGTTGATTTCTGGCCATTTTTTGTGACAAAGTGCAAACCTCAGATACAGTACCACTGTATTGTCAGCAAATAAAAATTCAACTACGTAGCACATCAAGCCACACAATCAATATTGTATTATGTAGCCAAGTACAGCCAGTTTGGGCACATGACAGACAAGTGTATATATTATAGGAACCCATTTTCACACATGTACATCCAAATATGCCTGAACAGAAATTAACCATTTTCGTTGTGGAAACTCCCCAAGGATAGGGAAATTCCTGTTTCAAATTAGAGCTGAATCTGTCTATAGCAATCACTCAGATATGCACTTTTACAGTTCTATGTATTTTTCATGTTCTTTTTGCAACACTTAGAAAAAACGCTATAACTTGTGCATGTGTAGTCTCTACATTTGGAGAGTCTAAATGTAGCATATTTACGGTCAAATTTTCGTACACATCAAACAAAGACAAAGATTTTTTTTTTAATATTTGAAAATGCAAAAGCAATTTTTGTCACAACCACAGGGTAAACTGCTTGAAGGAGTAACTTGAAAATTGGTCTGTACATGGAGTAACCATCGTAGTGCAAACTTTTGTGGTTTAAAAGAAATCACAATAACAATCATGGAATAATATCAAAAATGTCAACGATGTATGACAAACATGCATAGTTAATAATGAAAAGCATTAGTTTTCCATGCCTAACAGACAAATGGAATTAGCTGAAAAAAGTATACAGGTAGACTAATTGTTTAGAAAGGCCTTTCAATAAGAGTGCATAATATTGTTATTGTTATTAGAGCTTTACAGTGACCAGCACTGAAGGTCTGACAGCAACATGTGCTGTCAGACCTTCATGTGCAGACCTTCATGTGCTGTCAGACCTTCAATATATATTATGAACTAGGAATCAGGTCAGAGTTATACTATAAAAGCCAACTAAGTGTAGCAAGTGTACAATAGAGAAAGCTATCATACACTACGATAGTAGTGTATAGTAGGGACTACAAAGGAGTAGGCGTGGCCCACAAAATAAATACAGCCTCAATTTTCCCTGACGATAATGAGGCAGTATTGACTAAGCCCAAACTGGCAAGCTTTCAGATCGACCCGAAACGCTTTTGACAAGTTGCTATGGGTTTTATTATTATTATTATTACTAGGACCGCGTCACATACAACCAAGTACATACACCAATGTTGCAACCTACCCATTGGGCAAGTATAAACAGTGCCATAGGCAGCACTCAGAGTAGTGTGCATGTACCGGTGGAAATGATACATATGCATACGTACACAGGCAAGGGAGTTTAACTGGCATCAGAAAACTACAATACTAAAATACAACCTACACAAAAACCAAGTTAAGTTAGATATATTGAAAGTAACTATATATTGTAGGTGTGACGTGTCTCTGAAGATGACTCAGCAGTGAAGTGAGGCTATGCAGAATAAGGGATATGGTGAAGGCACAATTAGCAATTGATCCCAATCAAGCCAATATGGCACAACAGACTCTGTTGTAACTAGAGGCCACTGGTGATGTACCAGTATATCAGCGGTGTGGCATTGGCACAGTGATTACAGTCTATAATATTATGCACACAGCCATGCACAACATACAGGAGATAATTACACATTGTTGTATATGCAGCACTGCATCGGCTTCTTGTTTAGCTATTACAGACTCACAGTAGAGTAGTAGTTAAGCCGAGTGGACAATAATTCCAGCCGCTCGCAAGCCGGATGAAGATGTATAATACAACTACTGGTACAAGTATTACATTACTCATTACCTTGTTGTTCCAGCTGGTTGTTTATGAACGTATCAGCTAGTATCCCAACTGGTCATCAGCTGGTTGCTCACTGCATGATACCTGGAGCGCATATCCTGCACACAAAATACAGTTACAAAAATTTAAACATACTTGTAATGTTGTTGTTTACCAGTAAAGTGGTGCCTGGCCTCTCCGCGGACGTTTACTAATCTTCTCCTTCGAGCAATCTGTAATTAAACAAGGGCGTGGTGCCGGGCGTTATATAGAATTACACGTATGGTAAAGTCATCAGCACAAACAGGCGTAACTATTATACGGTTGTGCCTTCATTCACAGGCGAATCTATCCCCGCTTAGTTCATGTCTCTAGGCCTCGTAATTTTCTCAAACATTTATTTATTTGTTCATTCATTATTAATGACGTAATTTTACCGCATTTCTATTATTCTTAGTACTTGGTTGTATAATTATTCTAGGACCGCGTCACATACAACCAAGTACATACACCAACGTGATAGCCCCCTGGTGAGGCTATTAGGTGGTGAAGGCACGATCCCCAAATCAACTCAATATGTCACAGTAGTGACAGATACAACACAATAGTGGCATCATAACTAAAGGCCACCAGTAGCTAAAGTGCTAGTACATCATTGGTATGGTAATGGCACAGTGATGTGTACACAGTATATGCATACAAAACCTACAGGAGATGCACAATACTGTAGGAGTATACAAGCCAGGTGAACCAGATAAAGGAAGACAGCCAAGCCAGCCAGAGCCTAGTAAGCTAGGTAAAGGCAAAATGTACAATAATACAAGAAAACATTTAAAACATACCACGCTCTTACAAAACATTAGTACAAACAGACAACCAAACCAACCATAGCCTAGCAAGCCAGAAAAAATATAGTAAAATACAAGACATATGTACATTACAATACAAACAAACATACCTGTCCTTGTGCAGCTGGCATGTCACAGTCAAACCTATAGAGGATATGTGCTAACTTTATGACCGAAAACATTCTAATGAAAACGTGATGTTTTCTTACGTCACGACGGTGAACGAATGTATTGTAGGTATGCATAGAAAGTGCAAATCACCAAAACTAGACCAGTTATGTGAGTTTCTCCAGAGCGATAGATTCCTTTATGTGTATAACAGAGTAACTGGCAGGAGAAGCCCCATCCGTAGTTTATGTGGCAAGTTAGAGTCCGAGCCGCATTTGCTACCTGTACTTTTGTATGGGATTCACGATAGTCGTTCACCGTCAAAAATTCTTGGGCACGCCGCAAATCTTGTTATATTGATCATTTTTCGTTCAAATTAGTAATAGCGCATATCCTCTATTCATCAGGTGTCCTGCAGCCATAGATACACGGAGCACATCCACTGGCAGCTGGCATGGCGACTTGAGACTTAGTGTGCCAACTGGCAACACTTTCAAGCACAATTGAACAGTAGTTCGCTTGTCTAAATAGCCATTTGAATCTGCTCGATTAGTAGTGGGTATATCACGTGCTGTTTTGATCGGCATTAAATAGAATTGTCGTACGTTTCTATCACATCCACGGAAACATTCACCCATTATACGATTATCTCATCATACAACATGGATTCTATTCCCGGTGAGTGCGAAGCCTTAGGCCTTGTAGTTTTCTCAAACATTTATTATTTATTTATTTCATTCATTATTAATGACGTAATTTTAACCACGTTTCGTATTATTCTTGGTACTTGGTTGTATAACTAGGACCTTTTATTATTATTATTCTAGGACCGTGTCACATACAACCAAGTACATACACCAACATTGCAACCTACCCATTGGGCAAGTATAAACAGTGCCATAGACAGCACTCAGAGCAGTGTGCGTGTACCGGTGGAAATGATACATATGCATACGTACACAGGCAAGGGAGTTTAACTGGCATCAGAAAACTACAATACTAAAACACAACGTACACAAAAACCAAGCTATATTGAAAGTAGCTATATATTGTAGGTGTGATGTGTCTCTGAAGATGACTCAGCAGTGAAGTGAGGCTATGCAGAACAAGGGACATGGTGAAGGCACAATTAACAATTGATCCCAATCAAGCCAATTATGGCACAACAGACTCTGTTGAAACCAGAGGTCACAGGTGATGTGCCAGTATATCAGCGGTGTGGCATTGGCACAGTGATCACAGTCTATAATATTATGCATACAGCCATGCACAACATACAGGAGATAGTTACACATTGTTGTATATACTGCATCGGCTTCTTGTTTAGCTATTATACAGACTCACAGTAGAGTAGTAGATAAGTCCAGTGGAAAATAATTCCAGCTTCTAGCAAGCCAGATGAAGGATGAAGATGTATAATACAACTACCACCGGTACAAGTATTACATTACTCATTACCTTGTTGTTCCAGCTGGTTGTTTATGAGCAGTGCATCAGCTGGTATCCCAACTGGTCATCAGCTGGTTGTTCACTGCATGACACCTGGAGCGCATATCCTGCACACAAAATACACAATCACAAACATTTAAACATACTTGTCATGTTGTTGTTTACCAGTAAAGTGGCACCTGGCCTCTCCATGGCTTCGAGCAATCTGTAATTAAACAAGGGTGTGGTGCTGGGCGTTATATAGAATTACACGTACGGTAAAGTCGTCAGCACGAACAGGCGTACTTATTATACGGTTGTGCCTTCATTCACAGGCGAATCTATCCCCGCTTAGTTCATGTCTCTAGGCCTCGTAGTTTTCTCAAACATTTATTTATTACTAGCATTGTTACCTGCCCTACGTGCAGGTATTATAATAAAAAAATTAATGTAATAGTATAAAATAATTACAAAGACAGCATATTATGATTGCCTTTCTGGGTCATTGAAATTTACGGAGCAAATCACCATCTATTATAATGTAGAACTAAACACAATGCAGCTATATATTCAGTCATAATGTATTGCAACATTTTGGAGCATCAATCATAAAATTGTGCATCGGTAGTGCAAAATAAAGTTGCTGGGAATGATATTTGTACTATGCATAAACTATTTTTGGAGAACCCAGACAAATAAACACTTGCACAATGGAGAGTACTTAAATATCCATAGCACGTGTACCCCTTTTGTTGAAGCAGATAAATTAAATAGTGTGATCTGTGTATCTCCAAAACATGTTTACAAAGAGGATTATTCCAGTAAATTCCAATAGGTCTCCAGCATAGCTAGTTGGATAGTATATATTTGTACTATGCATAAACTATTTTTGGAGAACCCAGACAAATAAACACTTGCACAATGGAGAACAGTGAAAATATTCATAGCATGTGTACCCCTTTTGTCCAAGCAGATTAATTAAATAGTGTGAGCTGCGTATCTCCAAAACATGTTTACAAAGAGGATTATTCCAGTAAATTTCAATAGGTCTCCAGCATAGCTAGTTGGATAGTATAAATAAGCTGCAAATAAATACTTTTCACTCACTTGAGTTTTGTAACTTGAAATGAATCTGAACACGGAAGAAATGGATGTTAGTGGTATCGGTGGCGTGTTGGGAGATATTTCATCTATGAAGAGAGGCAAGAGTGCATCATATTTTGATGGCGAGATAAGCGATGAGCAAAAGAAAATAAGATTGTATGGGTTTGACAGCTCAGTCCGAAAACGGTTATTTGAAGAAACTGGAAAAGCGGTTGTCTTGGGAAATTGTGAAGTCAAGAAAGCTCGCCATGGCAATGAATATGAGGTAAATGTTTAGTAGGATTTAATACAGTTTAGTTAAATTTTTTGCATGTTATAGGTGTTAGTGAGCAAGAAAACTACAATAGAGAAATCTCCTCGAAAGTATGATGTACAGAAAATTGATGATGATTGTAACACTGCATTAAGCGATCTATCTGATATTCCAGAATACACAAAGGTTACTTGTGAAGGCAAGGTGATTGAAGTAGATAATGTTGTTGAAACAGCAAATGGAATAAAGCTACAGAGTGTTACGATTGCAGATAGATCTGGTACAGCTAGAATTGTCTTGTGGGGAGATGATGTAAATATGCTGTCTTCATCCAAATGCTACAAATTTGAAAAGGTCATTGTCAAGGAATTCCGTGGTGAGACGCAGTTGTCTGTGTCTAAGAGCAAAATAGATGAAATAGATGACATTGCAGTAAATATAAGAGAGCAAGAGAAGGTGCATACCATTGATGAAGCAAAAGTACTTGGTGTACAATTATTTGAAGTGTACAAAGCTGGTCTGAACTGCCGCAGCAAACTGCCACATGGAATTGAAGGAGAATTTGATACTTGTAGCAGATGTGGTATGCTGCAATGCACGGATGAATGCAAAACAGAAGCGACTGCACAAATGATGATTAGATCTGAAAGTTCCAGCAGTGTTGTTACCCTAAAAGCATTTGGAAGAAGCTTACAGGAAATAGCTGGAGAAGAAGTTTCCAGTCCACTTGCACTTTTAAAAGCTACACCTTTCAGTGCAACTCACCAGCATGGAGTGATCCAATCAGTCACCAGAGTGTAGCTTTTGTAGCATGCAACTGCATATGTGATTAAATACTTTATTGACTTGTTAACGCTGTACTAATGATGTGCTTTAAAAATCACTATTAATAATTCAATAAGTTTGAGGTTAAATGTACTATTTCATGACATCGAATAGCATGCTGTCACTGAGGCCTGCAGCTGAGTTGGATAACCACATTTGTTTGTAGCATTGGTACCTGCCCTATGTGCAGGACCATCTCCACATTAAACATTTTAATGCCACAAAGAGGGACTAAGCATTAAACACCAGCACTGCTAATGTAGCTATGTAGGGTACGTGGTGATGTCACATTTTTTAAAGAGCATGAGGTTTTCTTATGTCATTAATGATGCAAAACACTAAAGTTTATTGTTTGTGGTTTTGACAGGAATGTAGTTTAATTATTCAGTGCATCTTCCCTACCAGTGACTTCAACGTGCTGTATAGAACAAACGAAACCTTTGCTGCTTTACATGAGAACTAATGCAACAATAATTAATATATTGGGAACCAAGCATAAATATTAGTGTCCTATATTTGCTGTGTAGCATGTATGTCGATAGTGCTTTAAAGTACATGATTCTTATGCAGTACATAATAATTTATAGTGAAGCATGCATGCAAGGCTAGCTAATTAGTTAAACTGCATGTGAGCTAAGGCAATTGTATACAGTATACCCTACATTACATACAGGTTGTGTACACACGGTACGGTTTCAGTTTCTACATTTTGATGTTTACCTTACCGACTGTCACAAAGAGAAATGAACTTGAGCATAATTTAAAGTCAACACAATTTGCAGTTATAGTTACTGCATGGCAAGCAAAAGTTCAGAACTTGTCCTATGCACTTTCAGTTCTGATGTTGCAGTGACACATATACCTCTTGCTATACAAAAACCCAGTTTTGAAACACCTGCAGTGTAATTGACCAATAAGGTAATGTATGAATCTTTAGAGTGAAAGCATGTAAGCAGGATAGTGAAACAGTTGTGCCAGGTCAGATGCAGTTCCTCGGTGTAAACTATGGATCTGCATGGTTCCAGTATTATCATTTTTCAGATGCACAGTAGTATTTGTTCAATCATGCAAGCTGCCTATTACTACAGCAGTATTGAGGTAAGTCTGAACAAACAGTTTTTCATGTCAGTGCACACCTATGTGCTTAAAACAAAGATGTAGATATTCTGGATACTGGTGAAAGAAGCTTTTACGTACTCTAATACAACACACTGGACCAACACACAGATGGACAAATATGTTGGCAATTAGTCTGCCCTGTCCCAAAAGTGCTATAAGAGTCCCTATTATGTGAGGTAATTCAGTGCCAGTGCTGAAAAATTGATCATAAGAGTTTGTAGATGAAGACTTGCATGGAACAGATAGAGCAAAAAGGTGCATCAAAAAGGTCCCAAAAGTGAAAAAAAAAGTTATGACCTAGGCGGGGATTGAACCCTGGCTGGTTATAATAACTTGGGGTTAAGGGAGGTGCACAAATAGCCACAGTTGTTTATCAGTGGTTTTGACAGGAATGTAACTCAACTTTTCAGTGATCCTTCCCTACACCAGTGCCTTCATCGCCCTATAAAGAGCGAACAAAAGCACGTATTGATTTGCTACAACAACACTCGAGTTGCCAGATGATGGGCGTTTAATTTCGCTGAAGTCCCGCCTCGATACGTGCTTTGCATGCCAAGATATGATGAGCTAAAAGCCGTGTTTTAAAAGGTGTTCACAAAAAGGTACTAAGTAGAAAGAAAAAAATCTGTCAACACGTGGATTTGAACCCACGACCTCTTGCACGCTAGTCAGGCGTTCTACCACCTGAACAGTATGTGCTGTGGTTTTCAAAGGAATGTTGCTCAAGTTTTCTCTACACCTTGGCCTTCTACGCGCTGTAGAGACCGAACGGAAGCACGCGTGAACTCGTGATAACAATCTTAGAGTAGGCGGATGATGAGCGCTTCATTATCAGCACAGACTATGTCGATTCGCGCCAAGTCTGGTGAGTAAGCAGCGTGACCGTCAGACAGACAGACAGACAGACAGACATTTTCAGCTTTATATATATAGATAGATATAGATAGATTTATTCATTCATTATCAATAACATAATTTTAACCGCATTTCTCTTAGTACTTGGTTATATAACTAGGACCGTGTCACATACAACCAAGTACATACACTAACACGACAACCCCCTAGTGATGTGTACAAAACATAAAGGAGAGAGAGCTATACATTATTACAGTATTGCATGCAGCAATACATTATTAGCAACATCACCGAAGATAAAAGTTACTCAGCTATGCAGCCACTATGCAACACAGTATCAACATCAACTAGAGGTCACCGGTAGCTAAATACGATTCATCAATGGTGTGACAATGGCACAGTAATGGGTACACACTATATGCATAAACAACCTACAGGAGATGCATAATACTGTAGGAATATGCAAGCCAGGTGAACTAGATAAAGGAAGACAGCCAAGCCAGCCAGAGCCTAGTAAGCTAGGTAAAGGCAAAATGTACAAGAATACAAGAAAACATTTAAAACATACCACGCTCTTTACAATACATTACTACAAACAGACAACCAAACCAACCAGAGCCTAGCAAGCCAGAAAAAATATAAAATACAAGACATATGTACATTACAATACAAACAAACATACCTGTCCTTGTGCAGCTGGCATGTCAAACCTATTCAGGTGTCCTGCAGCCATCGATACACGGAGCGCATCCACTGGCAGCTGGCATGGCGACTTGAGACTTAGTGTGCCAGCTGGCAACACTTTCAAACACAATTGAACAGTAGTTCGCTCGCCATTTGAATCTGCTTGATTGGTAGTGGGTATATCACGTGCTGTTTTGATCGGCATTAAGTAGAATTGTCGTACGTTTCTATCACCTCCACGGAAACATTCACTCATTATATGATTTTCTGTTTATACAACATGGATTCTATTCTCGTTGAGTGCGAAGCCCTAGGCCTTGTAGTTTTCTCAAACATTATTTATTTATTCATTCATTATATTAATGACATAATTTTAACGGCATTTCATATTATTCTTAGTACTTGCACTACTGGAGATTTTGTCCATGAAAATCATAATGAAAAAAAAATGTTCACCCTGTCAAAAGTGAAGTTTTCATTGGGTGGCACCAATGAAATTTTATTTTCATAGCATTTTCATAGGGAAATTTAATGAAAAACCAATGAAAAATTACCACTGAAACTTCCATGAAAATCAGTTTCACAGAGTTTTCAGTGGTAATTTTTCATTGGATTTTCATTAAATTTTCCGATGAAAATGCTATGAAACTAAAATTTCATTGGTTCCACCCAATGAAAACTTCACTTTTCACAGGGTGAACATTATTTTTCATTGGATTTTCATGGACAAAATCTCCAGTAGTGTTGGTTGTATAATAATTATCTAATCAAAAACAGCCAAGCTGTAAAAAAAGGTGTGGCCCCCAAAAAGGCCATGGTGAAAAAAGATGTGAAATCCAAGGTGGCGGCCAAGAACTGCAAAGCCGGCCAATGGCTGGCTTTGGAGGGTTTTTTAACCCATGTGTTTTTTCTTTACCACAGGAAGAAGAAAAGAACTTAAAGAAGATTTTTAATACTTCAATTATTTTTGATTTTATTAGTAATTATACAAATTATATACATATATTTATTACATGCCCATTATTCCCCACAGGATATTATTTTGCAGCTGATCTCTCTACTGGGTGACTTGAAATGTAGCTGAACTATCTATAAGGTGACCTCTTCTAGCTGATCTCTCTACAGGGTGATTTGTTTCTAGATGAACTCTCTACAGGTGATTTGTTTGCAGCTAAACTCTCTACATGGTGGTTTCTTTGTAGCTGAACTCTCTACACGATGGTTTCTTTGTAGCTGAACTCTCTACAAGGTGACTTCTTCTAGCTGAACTCTCTACAGAGTGATTTGTTTGCAGCTTAACTCTCAGAGTCTACATGATGGTTTCTTTGTAGCTGAACTCTCTACAAGGTGACTTCTTCTAGCTGAACTCTCTACAGGGTGATCTTTTTGTAGCTGAACACTCTACAGGGTGATTTGTTTGCAGCTGAACTCTCTACATGATGGTTTCGTTGTAGCTGAACTCTCTACAAGGCTACTTCTTCTAGCTGATCTCTCTACAGGGTGATTTGTTTCTAGCTGAACTCTCTATAGGTGATTTGTTTGCAGCTAATCTCTCTACATGGTGGTTTCTTTGTAGCTGAACTCTCTACATGATGGTTTCTTTGTAGCTGAACTCTCTACAAGGTGATTTGTTTGCAGCTGAACTCTCTACATGATGGTTTCTTTGTAGCTGGATTCTCTACAAGGTAACCTCTTCTAGCTGATCTCTCTACAGGGTGATCTTTTTGTAGCTGAACGCTCTACAGGGTGATTTGTTTGCAGCTGAACTCTCTACATGATGGTTTCTTTGTAGCTGAACTCTCTACAAGGTGACCTCTTTTAGCTGATCTCTCTACAGGGTGATCTTTTTGTAGCTGAACTCTCTACAGGGTGATTTGTTTGCATCTGAACTCTCTACAGGATGGTTTCTTTGTAGCTGAACTCTCTACAAGGTGACCTCTTCTAGCTGATCTCTCTACAGGGTGATTTGTTTCTAGCTGAACTCTCTACAGGTTATTTGTTTGCAGCTAAACTCTCTACATGCTGGTTTCGTTGTAGCTGAACTCTCTACAAGGTGACTTCTTCTAGCTGATCTCTCTACAGGGTGATTTGTTTCTAGATGAACTCTTTATAGGTGATTTGTTTGCAGCTAATCTCTCTACATGGTGGTTTCTTTGTACCTGAACTCTTTATATGATGGTTTCTTTGTAGCTGAACTCTCTACAAGGTGACCTCTTTTAGCTGATCTCTCTACAGGGTGATCTTTTTGTAGCTGAACTCTCTACAGGGTGATTTGTTTGCAGTTGAACTCTTTCATGATGGTTTCTTTGTAGCTGAATTCTCTACAAGGTGACCTCTTCTAGCTGATCTCTCTACAGGGTGATTTGTTTCTAGCTGAACTCTCTACAGGTTATTTGTTTGCAGCTAAACTCTCTACATGGTGGTTTCATTGTAGCTGAACTCTCTACAAGGTGACTTCTTCTAGCTGATCTCTCTACAGGGTTATTTGTTTCTAGCTGAACTCTTTATAGGTGATTTGTTTGCAGCTAATCTCTCTACATGATGGTTTCTTTGTAGCTGAACTCTCTACAAGGTGATTTGTTTGCAGCTGAACTCTCTACATGATGGTTCCTTTGTAGCTGAACTCTCTACAAGGTGACCTCTTCTAGCTGATCCCTCTACAGGGTGATTTGTTTCTAGCTGTATGAACTCTCTACAGGCGATACGTTTGCAGCTGAACTGTCTACATGGTGGTTTCTTTGTACCTGAACTCTCTACAAGGTGACTTGTTTCTAGCTGATCCCTCTACAAGGTGACTTCCTTGAGCTGATCTCTCTACAGGTTGATTTGTTTGTAGCTGAACTCTCTACAGGGTGAGTTGTTTGCAGCTGAACTCTCTACAGGGTGATTCGTTTGTAGCTGAACTCTCTACAGGATGGTTTCTTTGTTACTGAACTTTCTACAAGGCAACTTTTTCTAGCCGATCTCTCTACAAGGTGACTTCCTCTAGCTGATCTCTCTATAGGGTGACTTGTATCTAGCTGAACTATCTACAGGATGATCTGTTCATAGTTGAACTCTCTACAGGTTAATTTGTTTGTAGCTGAAACCTCTTGTTTCTCACTGTAGCATAACTTCTTTGTAGCTGAACTCTCTACAGAGTGATTTTTTTTGTAGCTGAACTGTATATAGGATGATTTGTTTGTACCTGAACTTTCTACAGGGTGATTTGTTTATAGCTGAATGCTCTGCAGGGTGATTTGTTTGTAGTTGATCTCTCTACAGGGTTTCTTTGCAGCTGAGTTCTCTACAGGGTGACTTCTTCTAGCTGAACTCTCTCTTGTTTCTAGCTGATCTCTCTACAGATTAACTTGTTTGTATAGCTGAACTCTTTACAGAGTAGTATTTTGGTTGCTGAACTCTCTACACGGTGACTTGTTTGTAGCAAAATTCTTTACAGAGTGACTTGGTAGCTGAATTCTCTACAAAGTGACTTATTTGTAGCTGAATTCTCTACAGAGTGACTTACTTGTAGCTGAACACTGTATAAACTATAAAGTGACTTGTCTGTAGCTGAACTCTCTTCAGGGTTACTTGTTTGCAGGTGATCTCTATAGGGTAACTTGTTTGTATAGATGAACTCCTTACAGGATAGTTTCTTTGTAGCTGACCTCTCTCCACAGTGACTTGTTTGTAGCTGAATTCTCTAGAGAGTGTAGCCGAACTCTCTACAGGGTGCATGACTTGTTTATAGCTGAACTCTCTTCAGTGTGACTTGCAATGTTATGAATCACTACAGCGATATATTTGTAGCTGAACTCTCTATAGGGTCACTTGCTTCTTGCTGAACTGTCTATAAGATTAACTGTTTGCAGCTGAACTCCTTACAGAATATGGTAATAGAATTCTATAATAGAGTAAATAATTAGCTGAATGCTCTATTAGGGTGACTGTTCTATTAGAGTACCTCGATCTCGCATTTGCTACACGGAGTTGGCTTTCGAATCATAACTCAGTGCTTTGTAATCCAATTCTTCTATACTACTGCAAGGACTTTCTATGAAGTTTATTCCAGCTATACACCGATTTTCAGATCATTGCTCTAAGCGGTTTGCCTAGTAGGCGTGAAAACTAATACTTTTTTATTCCTAAAAATTGATCGCGTAATTGTGACACAGGTTGGGTTTTGTGTCATATCTCCATGGTCTTTATCTCGATTCCTTTCAAACCACCAAAAGGTACTCCTACGATGGTTACTCCATCTACATAGCAATTTTCAACTCATTCCATGAAGCGGTTTACCCTGTAGGCGTGACAACAAATCGATCTTGTTTTATGCGAATAATCGGTCATATCTCCTGAATCATTCACCGGATTTGCACCAAATTTGATGCTAGGATTCGCCTTTGTACTCCCCTTCTGTGTGCCAAATTTCAAGGCGATCGGAGTACGCGTTTGCGTTTTATAGCAATTTTTGCAAGTGTGCGAAAAGACGAAGAAGAAGGAAAAAAAACGAAACTTTGGCCACTCGTATCTCGGAAATGGCTTTTTTTTTTTTTTTTTTTTTTTTTTTTAATGTTATTTAGACAGGGAGACAGCATCAGAATGATTTCCTTCAAATTTGGAATGGAGACTCCCCTAGCTGGCGGGCAACTCTGCAGCAAATTTGGTTCCAATCGGATGAGGTATCACCGAGATACAAATGTGTGAAAATGACGTTTTCTTTCTTCCTGTCAATATACTCACGGTGTGGCGCGCCGGCTTCTTGGGCCGCACGACGACACACTATCGTGTGTTTTGATTTAACAGAATTTTTTTTCCCCGGGCTTGATGGACTGTCCTTGCCAACCACCCCCAGTATGTGCTGGTCAACTGAATAAAGGGCCAACAAGGAGACAAGGCCCAAGCATTATTAAGTTAAGTGGGACTCCACTCTTACAAGATCCATTGGCGGTGGAGTCCTACTAAGGACGCCAATGGATGAATGTGCTCCGCAAATGCACTGAATCGCAGAGCGTAGCAGTGAGAAGCAGAGGCAACAACAAGGCCAATCCAGAACAATAGAATATTCATCTCCCCACTTGGTGGATAAATGATGAGCCAGACGTTTATAGAAAACACTAGCTTCATGAGCAAACCCTCCGGTGGCAGAGAGAGAACCATCAATGATGATGAAAATAATGCATACATATAATAGAGTAACTGAAAGTGTAGTGTGTTCTCGGACAAACACAACCGAGGGGTCCGACACTTCTGAAAGAGCGTACGAAATTTCCAGATTTCTACCTTGATTTCTGATTTCCAGGTAAGACCATAAGGTGGGCGTAAGCGTGGCAATTAGGAGGGAAATTACAACAAAACATACAAGACAACAACAAACAAAATAACAGCGAATAAACAAATAGTCCTATATGTTTCTACCGACCACTCAGCTAGTCTCATCCTCGCAGACCCATTCTCCGGGGTGGTGCTTATCGATTGAAGATTATAAGCGCCCCCTCCGAAAGGGGCGCTGATAATCTCTAATCGATAAGTGCCACCCCGGAGAACGGGTCTGCGAGGACGAGACTACCACTCAGCACAGTTCCTTGCTAGGAAAACAATTTAACGGGATTTTCTTCTGACTGACTGACTGACTGATGCCTTCAGACAAGCGTAGCTCAATACTGATGGCTAAGGATATGGGCTTGATTTTTTCACTGTTCCACATCGCTTCGGCCCGAGAGGTGCCTTTTAGCATACCGCAGTATGTACAATGTATTCTTCATGGACTTACCAGTGTCCTCCTTTGTGTCCCATTCATCATTGCTGACAGCAAGAATTTTTTTATTTTTTAAATAATTTTTTTTCCTTTTTTTTTTTATTCCGGCCCTAATGGCACTCCCATCCAGGCCATCCTCCCCAATCTCTAGCTAGAAGTTAAACCTAATTTAATTTATAAAAGACGAAAAGCAGCTAAACCTACAGAGCCTACACAAACCTACAAAAACACCGCATGGACCGCCAGCATCACAGACCTACAAAAACACCGCAAGAAGTGTCGATTTGGTTTTTTTTATTAATAAAAAATTGGTAGTAGCACGTGATGGCTTCTCTTCATAACGGAAATCGTTCATATTTTTGATACTGGTTACTTCAATTGCAGAGGTGCTTTTCGAACAGTTTTTGATTCATACTGCTGTGTAACGGGTTGAACATAGCCGACAACAAAGCGTAATGGATACTTCAATTTTCAGACGATATAGCTGGGGCGCACAGAGCCATTTCAGATGTGGCCGGGTATGGCGTCAGTTCACCAGTCGTAATAATGTACAAAAAAAAATTAATAAACAAGTACACAGAAAATTTTGGAATTTTCAACTAGAGTAGGGACCATAGCACATCGATAAAACAAGCTGGAATAGTGCACGATATTAAATCACAGTAAAAAACAATAAGAAGTGTTATATCCCTGCTGTGGCCATCTGTGTACTTGATTGATTTGATCGATTTATTATTTTATACTCACAAAAATCGGCACAATGCCGTTCCTCCTTGTTGGAGTGATACAAAAACAACAACTAACTAAGCATACAAGAATATACAAGATAAACACAAAGCAAGACAATAGCATACATTACACCACCCACACATACAAGTACACAAATAACACTGAATTACATAGTTGACAAAAAATGGCTTTTTGCGCAGCCATGAAAATCTCTAAATGGATGAAGTTCTTTAATATCAGATGGCAAGGAATTCCACAAATGAGTGGCTTTGTATCAAAAAAATCTTTGCATAAATGTTAAATTACACCTGATCATGTTGGCAAAATAAGGAGCAGTCCTGGCGTTGTAATTAGTCATATTACCAAACTGAATTGGAGGGAGAAGTGGAATCCCCTTGTGGAGTGGTACTGATGAAACATAGCTAGTACAGAGTTAAAGTTGATAAGGTAAGGAAACTTTAACCAATGTAAACAATTGTAATATTCCATACTATGGTCGTATTTGTGTAGACAATAAATTAAACGAACAGCACGATTTTGTAACCACTGTATTCTAGTCACATGGCATTGAAGCAAGAGGGGGCCCCACACAGGCAAAGCATAATACAAATAAGATGGTACCAGTGAGTTCATTAAAAGCTTGATGAAGTTCTTTCTTGTAGCAATTTACTAGGTGGATATAATACTTGTATTTAGCACTATCATTATCCATCACCTTTATACTGTATATGTTAAAAATTATAAATTTAAATATGAAGTAGGGATCTAAGCAATAAAAAGCAGTGAAACAAACGATGAACAATGGTAGCTATTACAGCATAGCCAGGGGCGGATCTAGGGGGTTTCTGAGGTTTCCAGAAACTGGTCAAGTGTATTCAGGTAATCAAAATTATATTTTACAGTGATTTGCAATAGTACAAAAGTTTAGATCGAAATACTCTAATAGAACAGTCAACCACTCTAATAGAACAGCCACATTTTGTGTTTCTCTTAAGAACTGTAAGCTAGCTAGCTACTGTATTTTGTAGTTATAATGTTTTGATCGTAAGTCATCCCAATTGTATCAGTGGATTCATGGTCCCTATACCAGTAAGATAACCATCACTTATAGATGTCTGTATGTGTCTCTATGTGTTATGCTGTCTGTTAAAGCTTCATCCCAGGGAAACTTATGCAGCTATGCATTATAATTAATGTGCTATTTTTTGCACAAAATATGGAGTTATGATTCATTAAAATATTGAAAGTCTCTGAGCGGCTAGGGGCTGCGCCCCAAGACCCCTGCTTCTGGTAACTCAATACTTCTGTTGGAGCTGATCTTCCTTCAAAAAATCCTGGCTACACCATTGAAATTTTATTTCAAATTGCACAATTTTCTGGAAAATCTTGCCCCCACATCCCCCTAGATTTAAATTTGTGTATAGTAAAAGTTTGAAAACCAGTCACCAAAATTCCTGGGGCCGCCCTTGATAGCTCAGTGGGAAATCCCTACTTTGGCATTGAACGAAATAATTGTTATGCCATGCCGTGCAAAGTAGGGATTTCACACTGAGCTATGCTGTAATAGCTACCATTGTTCATCACTTGTTTCACTGCTTTTTATTGCTTAGATCCCTACTTCATTTTTAAATTTATAATTTTAATATATACAGTGTAAAGGTGATGGATAATGATAGTGCTAAATACAAGTACACAGATGGACAGTAGGGATATAACACTTCTTATTGTGTTACTGTGATTTAATATCATGCACTACTCCAACTTGTTTCAGTACTTTTTGTCGATGTGCTGTGGTCCCTACTCTAGTTGAAAATTCCAAATTTTTCTGTGTACTTATAGACTATAAGCATTCAGCTATATAGTAAGTCACTCTATTAAGAGAATTATGTAATGTAACATGTCACCATGTAAAGAGTTTGACTATGTTGAAGTCACCCAGTGACTTGCTTGTAGCTGAATTCTCTACATGGTGACTTGTTAGCTGAGTAAGACCATGCAAAACATTTTACATGAAGCATTTATTTGTTCACGATATGATCAAAAACAGAATATATGTTTGACCTGGTGTGGCATAAACAGACTTATAGCTTTGCATGACTTATAACTTGCTTGTGAATAAGGTATATGTAGCAACTTAAAACTTTGTCAGCTTAAAGCAAGTGCATAGCACAAAATATACTTTCAAGTAGATTTATTAAGAAATAGGGCTACAACGTGGATATCTGAAAAGTTACTGGTTTCAGACTGGGTTACATATAGTTTTCTGACCATGTGCTAAATTAAATGCCTTTAATTGTGTTATTACAGATCAACACTAATGGTGTAATTTCATTTACTGCTCCAGTTCCTACTTTTACTCCAGAACCATTTCCAATAAAAGACAGGTTTTTGATTTCCCCATATTGGGCAGATGTTGACATAAGAGGCATTGGAGATGTGTATTTTAAAGAAACAATCAACTCTACCTTGTTGCTGAGAGCAAATGATATAATACAAAGTTTTGCACATGTGTCTAGAGGATTGTCAAGGTTTAACCCACAATGGATGCTAGTTGCCACATGGTACAATGTTGGATATTTTAGCACCCATACTGATAAGGTAATGGAATATATACTAACCTGTGAAATTTTCACACATGCGTTATAATCTGCCGTGGTGGACATTAACACTAGTAGTAGTGCTATTCCTTGCTTGCAGTGCTTTTAAACATCATTACATCAATGATATTTTGTACATATTTAGCCTACTTGTTTACAATGCACATTATATCCTCAAAGTGTCTGATTAGAAAGCATATCTATCATTAATGTTTTAGTTTTCTTGTTAGATTTGACTAACCTGTAACAGGTGTTCACACCGTATCATGTACAATTGCGTGACACTGATATTGCAAAGAAGTTAAATATCAAGCACAACATCACTTGAAGACACCAATATGAATGTTAGTGTTAAGTATGTACCAAAAATAAGTTGTTTGTAACTGTAACGACATTGAACATAGTAATATAAAGAATGGCTTTTTGTAATAATGCCTTAAATTATATAATGAGTGATGTAGAAATTAAGGTAGTTAGTTTGCATGATAAGTATACTAGCTAGTCAGTGTTTTACAATTACATTTCAGACCAACACATTTCAAGCCCTCCTTGTTACTGATAGCAGGCACTCATTTACTGTGTTCAACTATCTGGACAATGGAATCAACTGGACTAAAGGAGATGCTACTGCTAATGTACATGCTCAGGTTGGATTCAATTTTGGTGGGAAGATAGGAAGAAACTATACATTTCCTGATTCAAGGATTGAAAATATTGTTAATATAGAAGAGCCTAATAATTATACAACTGTTAACGGTCAGTATGTATACCGAGTTGATGGTGCAGTGATAGAAATTCCCAAATGTGATGATAATGGTATGTTATGTATATATAAATAGTCTCATTTTGCGATAGCATTCTTTTGAAATGACTGTGTTGTAAGTCTGTGAAATTAATGTACTCCAGATGGGATGGTTTTGCTATACTGTTGCATGCCATTTCCCTATATTAATAGTTAGCAGCCAGTGACTGCACTACAGAGGTGGAGAAATAGGAAGGGAGGGGAACAGAAGGGACAGTCATCCCCTCGCTTTGAAAAGTGGAAGGGCAGGGCCAGTACCCCTCACTTTTGCCAATGCCAAGAAGCTAAGTACAGAAACTATTGTGCCTCGTTGTACTCATACTTTATTTGTACTAAAGAATGGAATATTACGCATTACGTAGAGCAAATTAGGGTTATAGGGAATGTGTGTTGATGACTCTAGCTCTCAGGTTTGCTCAAGCTGTTACATATAGTTTTTGTTGATTAATTTTAAGTGCATACCATGAAATCCACATAGTTTTATACTCAACAAATTTTTCTATGCACATGGTATAACAGGAAGAAAGAAAACATAATGCAAAACTCCACAATCCTCTCTCCAAGTTGGACCTTTTGGTATTGTAAAACTGTTTTAGCCATTCCCGAGATATTATTGTCTAAGCCACATATGATATTTGGAAATTAGTGTACATACATTAACCATCGTAGCAATGCTTTTGGTGGTTTGAAAGACATCACCTACAAGGTTAGTACAAAAAACCAAATAATTGTGGGATAGCAGCCATTAGCTGGGCTGATATGTGTATGTGGGTGTGTACTCCAATAATAGAATGGTCAAAAATTGCATAAAACATAAGATTCTGCTAATGGAAATTCTAGGTGGTTTTAGAAATTCTATACATGTTGTAGCTTTAAGTGGTCCTCAACGTAATGTTTATATTGAGTATCACAAAACAATTTGTGGTAGTGAGTAATGGCTTCCCTACATTTGTAAATGAGAATTGTCTGTATTTTCTATGGTGACTGGGATTGATTTCAGTGGCACTTCTCCTACTATTCTTCATTTGTAATGTGTAATTGGCTGAATATCGCTGAAAGCAAAGTGTAATGGACACTATTTTCAAGTCAGTAATTGATATATAGCTGGAGCATGCGTTCAGATGAAAACATAAACTCCAATGCTATTCTTTCTTTTGATGCAGTGTGTGTGGGTTCACCAAAAGAAAGTAAACAAACAAGTACAATGAAAAATTAGGAATTTTAAGTTTGAGGGAAACAAGGGAGGTTGCCTACACCTGCAGACAAACTAGTGAGTATTTATTATTGTTATTGTTATTAGCGCTGTACAGTGACCAGCACTGAAGGTCTGACAGCAACATGTGCTGCAGCCTTAGGATTACCTAACCTAATTGCAAGGACTTAGACTTAGTGACTTATAGCTGAACAGGTGACAGGTGTAACAGAAAAGGGGCCAAAGTAAGGAAATTTAATCCCTAGAACTTAAAATTCCTAATGTTTTATCTTTATACTTGTAATAATCAATCTTTTGTGTTCAATAATTATCACTGCCTCCAAAGATCTGGCAGCCAAGAAATGGCAGCAATAATGTTAATGCAAATAATGGCTGAAAGTGTTCAACTGGGTAACAGCACTAAATGTCTCCTACAATAGGTATTGTCTTATTATTAGTAGTTTGCTAATTCCAAGATGCTAGTCATTTGGCAATATAGCATGCTTGATTTTTGTTACATCTGTACTGCAAATTACAACCATGTTAGCTATTGCATCGCTAACACCTTGGCTGTGATCCAAAATATGTATTCTAATAAAACTAACTTGAACAGATGGTACTGCAGAAAATGAAGAAACCTTTACAAAATTCTTAATGCAGGTTTTTTGTATGGTAAAGTTGAAGCGCTTAATTTTATTCAAGATAAGTATACAAATAAAGTTAATTTGAAATGCCAAATTCCAACAAGTTAATAATCCTCTGGATAATTCTTAGTGCTTTTCCGATACAGTACATGACTGTAGATTATTAATGAGCAATGACAAGTATTGATAGTGTAAACAATCCAATTTTGTATTTTAATTAGTAACTCACTGAAGGAATTTATATATAGAAATCTCTAATTTTCATTTAACTATTCCATGGCTGTTGCCCAATTTAGGCACCAGCCTATTATGCTGGCATTATTTTGAGCATAATAGGTACCTGAAAGCATCAAGCATAATGCTAGCATAATAGGCAGAATAACTGTCATACTGTAAGCAAAAATGCATGCCACAGAATGAGGTTGACTTACAATAATAAAACATTCGATGCCACTTATATGGCATTAAGTAATTATCTGACACGGCTGTTATTATAGTTTACAATGCAGCCAAATTCTTAATGCACAACAAGCACTCTTTACATTTAACCAGTTGTTCATAAGCCAAAGTTTATTACTATCCGTAGAAAGTAACAAAACATTGGAACCGTGACAAAGATTTTGAGCATAATTATGAGCATAATAGGCAAAAATTTTGAGCACTGCAGCATAGCATAATAGGCTAAATTAAAAGCATAATAGGCTGGTGCCTAGCCCAATTTCATAAATTTTATATGCAGACTGAGACCATGAAAGCATGGATTATCAACCACACTTACCCTTTCCATATAATCAACCTCTTAATCAATTACAGATCCAGCATGATGTATTTGGGAAAAAACCCTAAAAGTACAGCTATCCAGCATGCTATGCTTCTGTTACTTAGCTACATTATGCATTCAGAGAGGACAGAGACTACAGGAGCATCCTCTCAACAGCCATTTATTAATCAGCTAGAGATAAGAAAATTTATAATCGATACTCTAATAGAGCAGTCAAATACACTAATAGTACAGTCATTGTTGTGGCACACATCTGAGTTAGTACTCAGACAAGACCAATGATATTGCCCCATTTTCTTAGATGCATTGACAACATTTTCACACCTCATGTACACTGCACCCACATGTTGGTCTAGGTGTCCCCTTCCCCTTGCCAGCTGCCTGCCACTTGCCAATATCCTTGCACGTGAAATCTCTGTCCTATCATGCCTATAATTTAAATGCAGCCACCCACAAATGATTTCTCCTCCTTATTTACATAATATATTTCAATCTTCAAAGGACATAACAGGTCATGTTAGCGTAACATCAATCGACTCTTTGTCCCCAGAGTGTTTACCAACTATGGTAAAAAGAATTTCTTTTATCGAGGGGCTGTCTTATGGAAGAATTTTTCAGGAAGTGTTTCTGAGGCTGCCACATTGCCATCATTTAAATTTTACCTCATTTCTTAATAATTTTTTGTTGTTGTTTTGCCAGTTTTATTTTGTTTGCCTTTGCGTTGTATGTAATTATAGTTGAATTTTGTGTAATTTTGTAATACCGGTATAAGTACAGTAGTTGATATCTAATCCAAAGCAGCCAAGCTGTAAAAAGAGGATGCGGCCCTCAAAAAGGCTATGGTGAAAAAAGATGTGAAATCCAAGGTGGCAGCCAAGAAATGGCTGTGATGGTAGGTTAATGGTAAAAATTTTAAATAACGACAATTCAGGTGAATTTGGTGCCACTTGGTCTTGGCACAAAATTCACCTTAATTGTCGTTATTAAAATTTTTACCATTAACCTACCATCACAGCCATTTCTTGGCCGCCACCTTGGATTTCACATCTTTTTTCACCATAGCCTTTTTGAGGGCCGCACACGTTTTTTACAGCTTGGCTGTTTTGGATTAGATTTCACTTCTTTTTGTATTTGTATACCCCAAAACTGGCCTATGGCCGGCTTTGGGGCTTTTTTAACCTATCTTTTTTATTTACCACAGGAAGAAGAAAAGATGAAGCAGATGTTAAATACTTTAAATATTTCTGAATTTATCAGTAAATGTACAAATCAAGACACACGGTAGTGTGTCGTGCGGCCCAAGAAGCCGGCGCGTAACACCCGTGAGTATATTGACAGGAAGAAAGAAAACGCAATTTTCGCACCTCCGTAACTCTGTGCTTCCTTGATGAAACAAGACGATTTTTGCTGTGGACATTCCCTCCAACTGCAGCACTCCACATTCCAAATTTGAGCAAAATCGCTTCGCGCGTTCCCGAGATATGCGACTTCAAAAATTGGCTCAGTTTCTTCGTTTTTTTTTTCTTCTTATTTTTCTTTTTCTTGTCGCACACTTACAAAAACTGCTATAAAACGCGAACGCGTTATCCGATTGCCTTGAAATTTGGCACACAGAAGGGGGATATAAAGGCGCATCTCGGTACCAACTTTGGCTGGAATACGATAAACAGGCAAAGAGTTATGAGCGATTATTCACGAAAAATAACACCAATATGTTGTCACGCCTACAGGGTAAACCGCGTATGGGAAGAAGCTGAAAATCGGTGGGTGAATAGGTTAACTATTGAACCTCAAACCTTTTGTGGTTTGAAAGAAATCGAGCTAAAAACCAGGAAGATACAACGAAAAAACCAACAGTGTGTAACAATTACGCAATCGAGATCAGCTAATAAAAAAACGACTGCTTGCCACGCCTACCAGATAAACCGCCTAGGGTAATGCTTTGAAAATCGTTGTACAGATGGAGTAATCATCTTAGAAAGGCTCATCAATGGTGTAGAAGAATCAGACTTAAAGCCACGGAGTTATAACACGAAATCCAACTTGGTGTAGCAAGTGCGAGATCGAGATACTCTAATAGAGCAGTCATCCTAATAGAGCAGTCACCCTGAAGAGAATTCAAGAGATCAGCTAGAAATAAGAAACCTGTATAGAGATCAGCTACACACAAGTCACCCTGTAGAGAGATCAGCTAGAAGAAGTTACCTTGTAGGGAGTTCATGCAACTATGAAAAGAGATAGTTCAGCTAGAAAAAATCACCTTGTAGAGTTCAGCTACAAAGAAACCACCATGTAGAGAGTTGAGCTACAGACAAATCGCCCTGTGGAGAGATCAATAGAAGAAGTTACCTTGCAAAGCGTTCAGCTACAAAGAAACCATCATGTAGAGAGTTCAGCTACAAACAAATCTCCCTGTAGAGAGATTAGCTAGAAGAAGTTACCTTGTAGAGAGTTCAGCTACAAAGAAACCATCATGTAGAGAGTTCAGCTACAAACAAATCTCCCTGTAGAGAGATCAGCTAGAAGAAGTTACCTTGTAGAGAGTTCGGTTTCAAACAAATCACACTGTAGAAAGATCAGCTAGAAGAGGTCACCTTGTAGAGAGTTCAGTTACAAAAAAAAACACCATGTAGAGAGCTCAGCTACAAACTAGTGACCTTGTAGAGACATCAGCTAGAAGAAGGTACCTTGTAGAGAGTTCAGCTACAAAGAAACCATTCTTTAAAGAGCTCAGCTGCAAACAAATCACCTGTAAAGAATTCAGCTACAAATAAATCACCCTGTAGAAAGATGAGCTAGAAAAAGTTACCTTGTAGAGAGTTCAGTTACAAAGAAACCACCATGTAGAGAATTCAGCTACAAACTAGTGACCCTGTAAAGACATCAGCTAGAAGAAGTTACCTTGAGAGAGTTCAGCTACAAAGAAACCATTATTTAAAGAGCTCAGCTGCAAACAAATCACCTATACAGAATTCAGCTACAAACAAATCACCATGTAGAGAGATCAGCTAGAAGAAGTTAACTTGTAGAGAGTTCAGCTACAAAGAAACCATCATTTAGAGAGTTCAGCTTCAAACAAATCACCTGTAGAGAGTTCAGCTACAAACAAATCTCCCTGTAGAGAGATCAGCTAGAAGAAGTTACCTTGTAGATCGTTCAGCTACAAACAAATCACCCTGTAGAGAGATCAGTTAGAAGAAGTTACCTTGTAGAGAGTTCAGCTACAAAGAAACCACCATGTAGAGAGTTCAGCTGCAAAGAAATCACCCTGTATAAAATTCTGCCACGAACAAATTGCCCTGTAGAAAGATCAGTTAGAAGAAGTTACCTTGTAGAGAGTTCAGCTACAAAGAAACCATTCTGTAAAGAGCTCAGCTGCAAACAAATCACCTGTACAGAATTCATCTACAAACAAATCACCCTGTAGAGAGATCAGCTAGAAGAAGTTAACTTGTAGAGAGTTCAGCTACAAAGAAACCATCATTTAGAAATTTCAGCTTCAAACAAATCACCTGTAGAGAGTTCAGTTACAAACAAATCTCCCTGTAGAGAGATCAGCTAGAAGAAGTTACCTTGTAGAGAGTGAAGCTACAAACAAATCACCCTATTGAAAGATCAGCTAGAAGAAGTCAACTTGTAGAAAGTTCAGTTACAAAGAAACCACCATGTAGAGAGTTCAGCTACAAACTAGCCACCTTGAAAAGACATCAGCTAGAAAAGTTACCTTGTAGAGAGTTCAGCTACAAAGAAACCATTCTGTAAAGAGCTCAGCTGCAAACAAATCACCTGTACAGAATTCAGCTACAAACAAATCACCCTGTAGAGAGATCAGCTAGAAGAAATTACCTTGCAGATAGTTCAGCTACAAACAAATCTCCCTGTAGAGAGATCAGCTAGAAGAAATTACCTTGTAGAGAGTTCAGCTACAAAGAAACCATTCTGTAAAGAGCTCAGCTGCAAACAAATCACCTGTACAGAATTCAGCTACAAACAAATCGCCCTGTAGAGAGATCAGCTAGAAGATATTACCTTGTAGATAGTTCAGCTACAAACAAATCACCCTGTAGAAAGATCAGTTAGAAGAAGTTACCTTTTAGAGAGTTCAGCTACAAAGAAACCATTTTGTAAAGAGCTCAGCTGCAAACAAATCACCTGTACAGAATTCAGCTACAAATAAATCACCCTGTACAGAGATCAGCTAGAAGAAATTACCTTGTAGATAGTTCAGCTACAAACAAATCACGCTGTAGAAAGATCAGTTAGAAGAAGTTACTTTGTAGAGAGTTCAGCTACAAAGAAACCATTTTGTAAAGAGCTCAGCTGCAAACACATCGCCTGTACAGAATTCGGCTACGAACAAATCACCCTGTAGAGAGATCAGCTAGAAGAAGTTACCTTGTAGATAGTTCAGCTACAAACAAATCTCCCTGTAGAGAGATCAGCTAGAAGAAATTGCCTTTATAGAGAGTTCAGCTACAAAGAAACCATCATGTGGAGAGTTCAGCTGCAAAGAAATCACCACTGCCCAAATTTCAAGGCAATAGCTCTTTCCAATCTGAAGTTATCAATTGTCAAAGTTGGCAAATTGGATGTGTATGGAAGGCCCCTTTTTGCAAATCCGGTCACATATGTATTATATATATAATTTGTACATTTACTGATAAAATATTTAAAGTATATCTACTTCATCTTTACTTCTTCCTGTAGTAAAGAAAAAAAACATAGGTTAAAAAAGTCCCAAAGCTGGCCATAGGCCGGCTTTGGGGTATACAAATACAAAAAGAAATGAAATCTAATCCAAAACAGCCAAGCTGTAAAAAAAGTGTGCGGCCCTCAGAAAGGCTATGGTGAAAAAAGATGTGAAATCCAAGGTGGCGGCCAAGAAATGGCTGTGATGGTAGGTTAATGGTAAAAATTTTAATAATGACAATTCAGGTAAATTTTGTGAAGCGGCACAAAAATTCACCTGAATTGTCGTTATTAAAATTTTTACCATTAACCTACCATCACAGCCATTTCTTGGCCGCCACCTTGGATTTCACATCTTTTTTCACCATAGCCTTTCTGAGGGCCGCACACTTTTTTTACAGCTTGGCTGTTTTGGATTAGATTATATATATAATACACATATTTATTACAGAACTCTCTGTATGGTGGTTTCTTTGTAACGTAACACTCTACAAGGTGACTTCTTCTAGCTGATCTCTCTACAGGATGAATTGTTTGCAGCAGAACTATCTACAAGGTAACTCTTCTTCTAGCTGATCTCTCTACAGGGTGGCTGTTTTAATGAGATGTACAGTTGTGTTTGGCACCAACATGATATGTAATGGTATGGTAGTCTTGTTAATGAGGCAGCCACTAAGTAATGGTGTTACAGTTACAGTTCAGTACACTTGGGATTGAGTGTGATTTTCTTTTGAGAATACAATGAAGACATAGTGCGTAAAGTTAGATGTCACTTTCAACACTGTAAAAACTTTAGTAATTTTCTATGAACAAATTTTTGTTCCTTGAAGAAGTTTATGGTGGATATAATATAAATAAATAAATATTGTGCACTCTCACCAGCTTTCTTGCTAGTGTGGGGCTTGCTCAGGTTCAGCCAAATAAGCACTAGCAAGAAAGCTTGTACACTCTACTATTTATGAAAGTCAATGGAATTAACTGGTGTTATCAAGCAACGATTACAATAAATACAAAGTTAACTGGTCTATCAAGCATCACACATTAAAATACACTATAGAAACCTGATACTTCTGGTGCTATCAAACTATCAAAAATTATGATACAGTTTGCAAATACTTTGCCAATTACACACAACTGCGTGGTAAACTACCCGCTACATTTTAGAAACTCCATAAACTTAGATTGATTGATCAATTGATTGTTTTATTGATTGATTGATTGTTTACATTCCATGCAATTCTTCTTTGCAGAGACCAAGTACCTGCAGGGGTCCAACTCTTTTTGGAATTTTATACACTTTACAATATTTTTCTCTGCAAGTAGTCTTACATGGCTTATCCACTTTTTCCCAATCATGGTGTCCCACATGATATTTGAAATTATAAGCGCTTTGAAAAAGTGCTGGGCAACATATTAGACCAGTATGCTCATTGTGCAGCCTATAAATCAGACAGTTTAGAAACATTGTGCAACCAAATATTCCAGGGAAATAGTGATTACTAGTTACGCTAAGCTAAACGAGTTCCAGCAGTTCGACAACCAGACTTCTTACATCACGATGCATTTGCACAATGCTTCTAAACTACTCTAGTAGCTGGAGCGGCATATTAATAGACTAGTTTTCTTGTTGTGCAGCAGGCAAGTGGCTTATTAATGCAGTCAGCTACAGACACTTTCAGCGGTGCTTATAATTTCTAATTGGTGTAAACATCATGCAAGACACCGTGACAGGGAAAAAAATGGATTGGTCAGGTGCACAACTACTTTCAGAGGTACCTAGTACAGGTACAGAATATTGTGAAGCGTATAAAATTCCAAGAAGAGATGGATCCCCATGGGTTCCCTGGTCCCAAGTCCTTGGTCCCTGGATCCACTGTTTCCTACCCACTGCATCATTGTCTGTATGCCATGGGATAGCGGCCTCCACTGTGAATCCCACTGATGGAAAGTCAGCTACTCCAGTTTGTCACTGCTCTAGTGTGCTGAGCACTGTCACCACCACAAATAAATATTGAATTATAGATGATCTCAATAATTATTAATATCATCATCAATTCCAGAATTCTTTCATGTCTGTAGAATAAAAAAAACATATCTATACAATACTGCACATGCAATGCATATGTAACACTAATTTTTTTTCTATACCTACGTATTCACACCATGCTGTTACATAACATCTGTCTAGTAATCTTTGATTACCAACCAGGTTGCTTTATTTTAAGAATGCACTTGCTAGTGTTGTGTATCAATGGGTACATTTTGTTTAGTCAGAAGTGTAAAGACCTCTAATGGTGGTTTCCATGGTACTCAGCACTAGTAGTCTCGGTATTGGCCTTGATTTTGAGTGATTCCCACCATCTTCTTCAATCAATTGTTACAACATGTCTTCACATTATGACACAAACCTACATCAGGAAGCATTTAGCCAAGTATATTGTGTATTTTAAAATCTTTATTTGGTAGTATAAGAAACTATCAGATATCAACAAGCACACGTAATAGGTCAATAATTGGTCACTTATGCTGACATCCTTTAGACAAGAATTGGATATGCATGGGTGAGGTCTGGCTCAATTATCTTACTTATTTCCTCTGGCAAGTGACAAATTCTGCCTTTTGATAATGCTACGTAGTCCATTAAGTCATCACATCCTTTGATGTTGCATCACCCTTCACAATGAGAATTATTGGATACTGCTCCTTAGATATTTTTTACAAGTGCTACTGAAAATCCCTTAACATTCCTTTTCAACCATGCTATATAAGTATAAATAACTAAAAGTCAGGGTCTTCAATACTGACATGAGTATCTATAATATGTCTATCATTTTAAATTATTTTGCGACAATCTAATATATTGAAATCTTTTTGTGGTGGGGTTGGTATTTCCACTAATACAAGCATTAAATGTTACAAATCATTAAGTAAATGTGCATGATAGTTGTGGTAGAATTGCTTATAGTGGAGGTCTTTGATAGTAGTGTGGAAATAGGATGGTATTGCATTCCACCAGTGAGAAGCGGTTACTGTAAATTCTGAGTAAACAAGATATACAAACTTGAGATACATGGTGGGTCCATGATAGCTTACAGTCAAAAACAACACCCAAGTACTTTTGCTTATGCAATGATTTCAGGGTAGAATTATTTATTGAAATGCTAGGAAGCTCTGAAGACTACCAGTTCCAGCCAACTAACCTTGCGCAAATGACAGTACACTGATGCTCCAAATATGGGTTACTACTATCAAATATCCTTTTGGTACTTCTGGTACAATCATCAGTGCTTACCAAAAGGAAGGATGTGTTTATAATCTCTTATCGATAAGTGCCGAGGCAAAGAAATGGAAGATACAACTGCTGAACGTGGCTCCTTTGAAACAGATGCAGACAAAAGCATAGGGAACTGCACAGACAAAGACGCAACAAAGAAACTTTAGAACAGAAACAAGCAAGAGTAGCCAAACAGAGAGAATACCATGAACAGACAGATAAGAGCTAAGATGACACTTGAAAAACATGATAATACAAGGATATCTCTTCACAATGAAATTCCCCCTTAAATCATCATACTGTAGTAACCAACACAACTGAATCACAATCAACACATCATGGTTTGTCACCACCATCACTGAATGCTCTTTCACTAAATAGACCATCACCACCACCTTTCACTGATTTATATAATACAACTCCATCACCACCATCTTTCTCAGTTGATTAGCATATTATGACTTCATCACTGCCACTTTTTTCCATTGATATGACTCCATCACCACTACCTTCTCCATTGACTTAGATAACATGATCTCCATCTTTCTCAGATATCACTCAATCGCCACCAGATAACATGACCCCATGACCACCACCATCATCAATTAACGTTGACATAATATACTAGTCCATTCCCAAATGAAATATTGATGTTGTCACCCACCAGCATACAGTGGAACCTCAGTTATCCAAACCCCTTGGGACCAGGGGTGGTCCATAAGTCTGAAAAATCTGTGTCTCTGAAACTGTATAAATAACCTATAATAGCATGAAGAAAAAAATTTAAAGTATCTGTATTTTCAACTACTCTAATAGAACAGTCACTACTCTAATAGAGCAGTCATTTCCATGGTTCGGTTAACTGAGAATCTGATAAGTGGGGTCCGGATAACTGAGATTCCACTGTATAACACATAATCTTTGTATTGCAGCTTGTTTTAATTTTAAATTGTTATATAAGTTACCTAAAAATGTAAGTTGATACATCTGGTACTTGGGGGTGCATTGGGCTACATATGAGAAGAAACAAGCCCAGCATAACTGGAATGAACTAATGGGAGGGGGGCAGGTATAAACAAACTACATACATGATTGATCATTGCACTGCGCTCTAGTAAAACAAAATAGCATTGTTGTAAGAGACTTTCCCCTGTCACCAATGGTAGTGGATGTTAAAATGTAATTATATGGACCATTTCTCAAATAATATTAAAATTACATTTGTTATTGTTACAGATGTACTATTGGACCCTGACACACCAACAATCCTAAATGGTGGAGTGATGTCTTTAACTGGACCATGTTTTACAAAGAGTTACCAGAACATCACATGTCTATTTACTGATAAAAATGGCGATGTAACTATGTATAGTATCAGGAGGTTAAAACGACATACAATTATAAAGGGAATTATTGTAAATGATCAGGCCGTCTGTCCAATGCCTTTATTCAGAAGACTGGGTGAACACAGGCTGACCATAATAGTGGATGATGTGACATATGTTGGAGAATTCGTTGTTGGTAAGTACTTTGTTTATCAATTAATGCAAGCTGAGATGATAAAATTGTGTTTAGATGATTTAGCATGATAGCATTATTTTAATGACTTGAACAACCCCTAAATCACTATTTTCACTGTATATCAAACCCATTTTTGTCTAGGTTTGCTGTCAAAAAGGTAGAATAATAATACATAAGAGCCATAAAGAGAACTAGTATATTAAAAATTATAAATTTAGAAATAAAGTAGGAATCCAAGCGATAAAAAGTAGTGAAACAAGAGAAGAATGATGGTAGCTATTACAGCATAGCTCAGTGGGAAATCCCTACTTTGGCATGATATAGCCATTATTTTATGTTCAGTGCCAAAGTAGGAATTTCCCACTGAGCTATGCTGCAATAGCTACCATCGTTCTTCTCTGGTTTCACTACTTTTTATCACTTGGATTCCTACTTTATTTTTAAATTTATAATATACTAGTTTGTTTAGTTTTTTTTTTGTTTTTTTGTTAAGGCATACAGCTAGCTATAAACATGTGACTGTTCTATTAGGGTGATGATGTGTTAGAGTATCTCGAGGCAGCCTGCAAGATGTGTGCTTGCCCAAAAAAATGGGCGTAGTTTCGATTGATTATAGAGTATGTCAAGTCAGCCTTCCAAATTGAAGGTGTGTGGTCACTGAAATACAGCTAGTGCAAAAGGGGCGTGTCATCGTGGTTTCAATCGATAGATCGATAATACGTAGAATGAAGAATGGGTGTGATCTTGTGACCTATCGTGAAGCTATCTAGCTAGTACCAGTACCTCCATACAGTACCCTCTGTCATAGATTATATCAGTAAGGAATATAATCTATTCCTCTAAGCGCCTTAAATAATCTTGTAGTGTCTATTATGCTGCTTAAAGAAAGTGTTGATACAGAAAATTAACACCTCGATATGGTTTCGTTGGATGAAGAAGAAGACAAGCAGCGTGATTGAAGATAAAAGAAAAGACAAGGCGCAGAGGGCACACACTCATCGGAACCCCAAAAGGTACATCCCACTGGTGAGTTTGCTATTGTTGCGTAAATGGTGGCCGTGCACTGCTTCATTTGGCCTCTAGGCTTGTGACTGTGGTCAGGCAGTCAGTCTAAAATTCAAAGTTTTGGCAATTTTTAAAATTCTTTATCCGGCCACCTGTAAGCGTTTTGTTGTATTTAATGCTGTTTTATGTATTATATGGACTAGTACTATTCTGTAAAGGGGATTTTCGTCTCATAAGATATCTCTAGGATGATTTTTAACGGCACGATTTTGGGTGGCTCGCGAAAATTTCACATGGATACCTACTTAAACGGTACAACCGTACCGTTTGATAGGAATTTCAAGGGCTTCAGGTAACTCCCTTTTAATTTCAGTAGATTTCTAAGTTTATCGCAGGAACCAATACACTATATTTAATATGGCAGCACAAAAGTAACAAGTACCAAATAGAACCATGAAAACTAACTGGATTATGGCTCACTGAGTCACTAATGGTATTATATACAATGTACATAGCTGTGTAGAAAAACTCCTAAATTTGCAATAAACAATCAGTACTCAGAAAGTAGTTTTCTTGTAAATAGTCTCATATTAAATGGAGATGGTTAATTTTTTTCAGTGATAGGGTTCACAGCACAAAAACTGATATCCTCCAATAAACTACCTAGCTATTGTCATGTGTTAGGCTAATTCAATGTAGTGATGGTTTGATTTTGTTGGTAAGTTCCTCCCATGATCTATGTGGCGTTTTGATGGCAGCAAAATGTTTCTTCCACTGGAGCTCAGGACAATTACAGCAGCAGGTCAACAAGCATCAGCACTAGACAAAGTAGCTGCATAAGGAATATAGTTAAAATTGTTAGCCATCTGGTTGAGCCATCAATGAACTAAAAATTAAATTTTGCAAACAAATACCACAATGGGTGATGAATCAGTGAAGCAATCTCCAATGACAAGGATACAAGGCTTAAATACACCTAACAATGCAACAACCTCATGCAGTAAATGATTAGAGCAATCCAATGCATGAAATATGCACTCAAAATTCTAATTGTGAGAAATACATCCAAAATCTATTTCAATGATCTGAGGGCCCTTAAAAATTACTTGAAAAAATGGCAATAAGGCATGCATGCAATAAATTCAGTGCCTCAGTTAGTTCAGTTCCACATTATCTGGCTCACCTGTGCCATGCTTGCTATGGCCCATACAACGTCTGTGTGAACCGCTGACACCGACATTTACAAAAGGAGTGTAATACTAGGTTCCGTTTCATAATTGAAAGTGATTTAATGAGTATATTTTTGCTGAATTTTCACTCATTGATGGCTCAGCCAGATGGCTAAATAACAAGCTTCAATTTTAACCATATTCCTCACGCAGGTACTGTAACTAGTGCTGGTGCTTGCTGACTTATTATGTAATTGCGGGAGTAGGTAGTTGATTGGAGGGCAATGATTTTTCACGTTTTGTGATGATAATGACTCAAGGGTTAGTCAATAAAAACCATCCTTATCAATCCTGACAACATCCTGTCAAATATTTGTGCTGTGCTTTGATATTGGTCTGTTGGTGGTGCTAGTTTAATTATGTTTGTGTACTATAACTAGTGTCAGCTGTAAACAAGGTACCAGATATACATGTTTATGATGAGAATGATGATGAAAATGATGATGGAATAAAGTTTGGAATGATTAGAAATAATGTAGAGTATACTGCAAAATGGAACCTTGAGCAGTTTGACAGAGATCAGTTTAAAGAAAATGGAAGCATTTCCTTTAGTGTAGAAAACTTCTTTTTGTTCCAAGATCAAAGTTGGATTGATCGTAAAACATTTCAGGGAAGTCAATCAGCATTTTTTGAAGTTGTAAGTGATAACATTGCCAATGGAAAAGTTACATTTAAGCAATCTATTAACAAGCCAACAAGGTTTCAGTTTGATCTCTCAGTTGTAGTTCTTATTAAGAAAACAAGACACCTAACTATCATGTATACCTCCTCACTATTGTCTTTTGTTCCTAAGCAGTTTAGTGCAAATGGTGCACTTGGGTATTGTGATTTATGGTTTGAAGAAAGCAATGAAGCTATAAAAACCACTGATTTACAAAATTGCCCATGCACTATGACTTCTGTGAGATTAGATCCTGATTTTGTACCTGATCCTACATGCTCAATGCCTGGAAGCAGTTGCCATGAAAATCTTATGGCAGATCGATGTTACATAAAAAGTTTTGAAAAAATGTAAGTAATTATTTACTGTAATGTACATGTGCAACAAGTGGCAAAATATACACAAAATATTTAGCTGTATATGCAAATGCTATAAAACCCACAAAGCTTAGACTATGGGCATCAATAATATATAAGGATTGTTTTCACATAAAATCAATATATGAACTGGTTTCAGAAAACTATAATCATATCAGTGCATAAACAAATTTTAAATTAACACCAGCGTGAGATGGCTGCATTGTCTGGCTACCAGTTCTCATGTGTAGTCAGGTATGCTTTCTAGAGCTGGATTTCTGAAGGCCTGTAATGTGCTTTAGTGGCCTTGGGAAGGCACCAGAGTGACTGGTGATTGGCCGAATGACTGGTGATTGGCCAGACAGGCAAAGTTAAATCTGTGTATGTTGTGCCATTACAACACTCCTAGAGCTCCCAGATGTATGTAATTTGGCCTGGAGTTTGTCATAATGGCACTCCACCCTACCCCCCATCCTTATGTGAGTGCTCATGGTACAGGAATACATGTACATAGGGAAACCTTTTGTAAAGGCTGCCCCTTGTACTCCCAATGCTATGAAAGTCCACAAATGACCACAATTTCTGTGATTTATTTGATTTGGTTAAATATTTATCCACTTGGTAATAGTTGTTACTGAGATATGCTTGTCTGAGGCCAGTCAGTCAGTCAGCAGAAAATTCCACTGAATAAAAAAAATATTGTTGCAATCTATTGAAAACATTTCAGATCGCACAATCGTACTGAAGGCACTTTGGGGCTTTATTATACCTACAGTACTGCTCAAATGCAATGTCATCTTGTGTGTATGCAAGTGATTAAAAACCTCACTAATTAAAGAGCGTGGTACCCATTTCGCTCGCAAGTATTCATCCCATTTCATTTGGGATTAATACTCGCAAGCGAAATGAGTACCACAGCCTTTAAATAGCAAGTTTTTTTTATCACTCATACTCTTGTGAGACGACATTGTGTTTGAGTGGTACCGTAATGAGTTGTACTAAGGTGCCATGAAGGTCTAGTTTCTAGTCAACATGTTTTTGTGAGAAAGTGCAAGCCTCCAATATACAGTACTATCATAATGTATGATATATCAATCATACTTTGTATGAGAGGATCAAGTGTTGAAGAGTGCTTTATTAGTCATGATAATTATGCAGTACAACTATCATGCTGTGACTGAATTTGACAAAACCAGGCTTCCATGCACATTCAGTTTTATGACTTTGAGAGATCTTAACTCAATGAAGAAATACACCATCAGCTTCAAATTTTGGCCTGTAATTTTGCAATGTTATGGAAGCATTGTGAGAAAATTTCAAGTCAATAGTATGCTGGCAAATTTGGTCATGTATTTACATGGTTGACAGGAAAAGGTGAGGATGGGTACAAACTCATGCACCAGTAAAGAGTGCACGGAGTCCTGGTATTAGATAAATCCATATTGGTACATCTCTATGATATTGTGAGACTAATACAGCATTGGCTTTTCCTTGTACTGTATTACACATTGTGCTGTATTTTCTTATACATACACAGCGATGCTTTATGCATTACCACATAAAACATTTTATTACTTTTACAACAGGCTATTAGGGCAACAATGTTGTTATGATGACAATGGAAATTACATCACTAGAAATGTAGCAGCAGGATCAGCTGATTATTATTTTCAAACAGATTCATATTTACAGCATCAGTCATCAGATTATTTTCCATACAAGGTGTGCTGTGTTGACAATGATGATAATAGATTTTGTACAAAATATTATGAAATGAGACCAAAAGATAATGGCACAAGTTGTGGAAGTGCACAACCGAATAGAGGTATATGACACACCACAGTTTGAATGCACATAATATACAGTGTACATATACATGTAGTGAGTATAAATTGTTTTAAACTGGTGACCAGAGCTACTAAAAGGCACCATTCATGAAGCAAAGATGGGACCAAGTACTTAAGTAAAATACAAGTATATGCTTTTGAGTTATCCACTCCAGCTGATATCCTTTAGAAAGTACAAATACATTCTGACCATGTTCTTAAGTCCATGTGAGCTTGCATGTAAGTAAAACATTTAATGCTAAATAGCCAGTACAAGAGAAATTAAATTTTGCATTTTTCTTAGTAAATTTTGTTATAAAATGGCTCATCAACATGGTAAACAACAGTCAAAAGTCTTCTGAGCATTACTTACTATAAAGTAAATGGTTTAAGCTAGCAGTCCTTAGACTCTATTTTTTACAGGTTGTTTTGGGCAGGTAATTAATTTTATATAGTCCACCTTGTTTTGTAACATACTCCATGCCTTTAGGCACAACTATATAAATATGCACAAAATCTAGTTTTATCTAATAAATATGCATTTCTAACATGTTGTGATATAATGATGACACATGAGAGCATTCATGGTTTCCATGGCACTAGTAACATTGTGAAAGATTCATCACTTTTGTAGATGCTATTTCAGAATCATCCATGAAAGAGGTAACTAGTCCAAGCATAGTATCAAAATAGTAAAGCATTTATATTATAAACCATCATTCCCTTATTATGTGCTACGGCTTTGAGCTTCACAATGCCAAAATTCTGCTTGATTGTAAGTACCTCAAATGTGCACACCACAAACTTAATATTCATAAACGCATACTGATTCACGCCTACTGATTCAAAAACTTCTTGAAAGCCATATATATATATATATATATATATATATATATATAATTTTAATTACTTGCAGGAAATGCCGGTGGTAGAGGGGATCCACATTTTATTACACTGGATGGAAAAGAATATACTTTTAATGGGCTAGGAGAGTATACTTTACTTAATGCCCGAAATGGAGAATTTGTGATTAACATTCAAACTAAGCAAGCCATCGATGAAAGTGATAGACTAATTAAGGCCACTTCTATTTCAGTTATCGCTATGAAATTAAGAAATAAACCAGTAATACAAGCCCAGTTGGATGATGTGTTTGGAATAAAAGTACTGATTGAATCAAACAGAACCAGAAATGGTTATAGGGAATTTGATTTTGAATTTGCTCCAAGCAGAAAGTTCAATGGTGGACAAGTAGATGTTGAAACCGATTTCTCAAGGGCTTTCACTTTTGAAAATGGTGTAGTGATTATCATAAAAGCATCCAATGATATTTTGTCTTTCCAATTGTCTGTTCCTCAAACGTTTCGTGATAACACTAAAGGATTGTTAGGTGTATGGAATGGTAATCAAAGTGATGACTTCCTTAGACCAGATGGAACTATGATTTCTATCAATTCACATAATTCAGAAATTTTTAAACAGTTTGGAGAAATGTGTATGTTAATCATGTACCTACAGCACTGTAGTTAAGGTGGTCAAATACTTTCTATTTAGTGCAAGCTGTAAATAAATTGTATATTTGTGTATATGAGCGAGTTGTGCTATAATAGTACATAAAATATATAGCACACAAAAAAGTAAGTGAAAGACAAGTATAGCACAAGACAAAGCCAAGTGTTATAATCATATTGTCTTTAGCACTTTGAGTGCTATACATCTTGTATAGCAAGAGCAAAGTGGTACTTTAACTATTATGGAGAGCCACTGAGTAGCAATGTGCTTGAAACCAATGAAACATAGATTTGCCATTGTGCCTACCCAACACCTTCTTATAGCCGTTTTGTATGGGCAGGTCAACTGGATGCATGTTCACGTGTCTGTGTGTTTGTCCCATAGGGAATGTTGATGATGATATGTCTCTTATAATTATTGAAGCAGGATTTTCAAAGCCAGTCAAAGATGCAACTTTTAAGCCACTGTTTATGACCCCAGTAGTTGATGAAGCTACACAAAAAATGATCACTGAAACATGTGGTGGAAATTCTGAGTGTGAATATGACATAGCAGTGACAGGCATTGTGGATGTTGGCAAAACTACCTTGACTGATATAGAGGAACATGTGGCTATTGTTAGGCAGTCCTTGCCAAGTATGTTAACACTGTGTTACTCTAAAACACTTCCTGTTAGAAACAATCAAAATGAAAACACAAGTACATGAAAAAAAATGAATTTTTCAGAACTGTTAAAGAACTTCACTGTACTGCCTAAAAATTTATGAAGCTGGGTATTATTTCTACCATAGAGCCCAATAAAAGGCACAACACAACAGAGATACAGCACAAGCACCTTAAGTTTCTTCATGAAGGAAAAAAAAAACATGTATATTTTAAATTTAATTGTGAAAGTATTTAATGCAGTGTGTTTATGGCTTTTATCCTTCACATGAAGTCGTCTTAAAGCTTAAAGCTTTGGGTGCAAACAGACAGTGCACACATTCAAACAAATTTTAGAAAATGTGCCATAGTGAAGACAGCTATGAGTACAAACTTTACTATACAGTACAGTAGTACTGTATATTAGGGATCATGCATTTTTGGGCTTTCTTGCCCAAAAATATCACCCTAAAACCAGCCTCAAATTTCCTTCATAACAGCTTGGCAGTATTGGATATGTGAGCAAAGCCCAAAATGCCTTTACAGTGACCTCCAAACCCTTCCAACTAGTTTCTATGGAATTTTTTAAATTTTTCTATTTACCAGAATTTTATTCTGACTAACTAAGTAAGTAACTGATGCCTTCAGCCAAGCATAACTCGACAATGGGTAAGGCTACGTGCTTGGTTTTTTCACTGTTCGACATCACTTCGTCCCAAGATGTGCCTTTTTACCAACTGCAGTACGTACAATGCACAATGCACGTATCATGGACTTATCTTTGTCCTCCTTTGTGTTCCAGTTCTTTTCGCTGACAACGCAAGGTGTCAATTTGCAATAGTGCAATATGGCTTCCCTTTGGCTGTGTCATGCTTTTCACCCGCATTTTCCATAACAACTGGATTCATTGCAAAGAATTAAGTTTATTGTACTGTTCTTTATTTGTAATGCTGTGTAACGAGTGGAGCATAGCTACAAACAAAGCGTAATGGCAACCTCACTTTTCAATGCGTATACTGATTACTGGGGTACGCGTTTAGACACAAAATTATTTTATGGAATGTCTGGCACCATTCTTTCTTTTAATGTGGTACATATGGATTCAGTAGTCATAATTGTGTTATTAAAAAGTAAACAAAGAAGTGGAAGGAAAAATTAGGAATTTTAAGCTGGATTTGGGATCAAAGAACAAAAAAACCGAGAAACAAGGGAACAGCTGAAAGTTGTGAAACAAGGGAGGTTGCCTATACCTGTAGATATACTAGTGGACATGTAATCCCTAATTCAATCATGGTTATAGACTGAAGAGTAGGGATTAGATGTCCACTAGTATATCTGCAGGTATAGGCAACCTCCCTTGTTTCACAACTTTCAGCTGTTCCCTTGTTTCTCGGTTTTTTTGTCCTTTGATCCCTAACCCAGCTTAAAATTCCTAATTTTTCCTTCTACTTGTTAATATAAATTTGCTTGGTAATAAAAGGTACTTAACCCGATAGCAAAGGTCACATTGAAAAAAATTTTTTTTCTAATATAATTAGTTTTACTGATAAGTTAACTATCTACACAAAAACAGCCAAGATGTTAAAAAAGGTGCGTCCTTCAAAATGCCTGGGTGAAAAAGTTGTGAAATCAAAGGTGGTGGCCATGAAATGGCTGCAATGATGTGGATGATGATAAATTTAATAATGACCTTTGTGCATAAATAAACTGATTATCATCAATATCATTGCAGCCTTTTCATGGCTGCCACCTTTGATTTCACAACTTTTCTTTTTGAAGGCTGCACCCTTTTTATACAGCTTGGCTGTTTTTATGTGGATTTCACTTCTTTTTGTATCATACAGTATCATACTGTATAGTAGGGACAGCGAAAGAATAGGCGTGGCCCATGAAAACATCACCCAAAACCAGCCTCAAGTTTCCCTGACAACGATGAGGCAGTATTGGCTACATAAAACTAAGTCCGAACAAGCTTTCAGATTGACCCAAAACACTTTCAACAAGTTGCTACAGAATTTAAAAAAAAATTATTTAACATAAGTTTCTGGTGACTGACTGACTGACTGAGTAACTGACTGTGTAACTGACTGATGCCTTCAGACAAGTGTAATTCGATAATGGCTAAGGCTATAGGCTTGATTTTTTCACTGTTCGATGTCACTTTGTCCTGAGAGGTGCCTTTTGGTATACTGCAGTACATACAATACATTCTTCATGAACTTACCAGTGTCCTCTTTCGTGTCCCATTCATCTTTGCTGACAGTGAAAAGTGTCAATTTGGCAGTAGCGTGTGATGGATTCCCTTCGTAATGGAAATCGTCTGTGTTTTTCATAGTGGCTACTTTGATTGCAGAGATTCTTTCAAATGGTTCTTGATTCATACTGCCATGTAACAGGTTGAACATAGCTGACAATGAAGCATAATGGATATTTCACTTTTCAGACAATATTGCTGAGGCGTGCAGTGCCAATTCTTCCTTTTGATGTGGTATGTGACTGATACTGTGCAGCTTAAGTTAACAGCAATTTTGAGATTTATAGTTCACATGTGTAAGGAATAATTAGGACTTTTGGAAACTAATATATATCATTACAAGTGAATCATCATCTGGAGTACTCATTTAACCTCTCTATTAGCCATGATGATTTATTGCTAAGTAACACTGGTACCTGTCCTATGGTGCAGAAGCTTCCCTAGTGAATGGGTAAGGTACACACTGAGTGAATTATAATTTATGGCGTGAAAAGTTATGCATGTCATCAGTAAAAGATAGCATGAAAAGGTGCACATATGTAACAGAGAAATGTGTGGATGAAAAAATCATAGCTAAAAGGTTGCCAAAGTGAAGTTGTGCCATCAAGAAGTTGAACCCACTGTCTTAAGCTTTAAGCTTAGAAAGCACTCACTTTAACCACTAAACATGTATTACACAAAGTTTTAACATCAGTAAAACCTGCTTATACAGATGTGCATAAGTAGATCTTTACGTTCACCATGTGCATGGTTTACGCAAAAGAATTCTTGTTGTACAATGTATATACACTCTTGCATTCAATCTCCAGTGAACACAAAATTGCTACAATATGAGCAGTGATCAGTGAAACAGCTAAATGGCCCTAAAGTAATGTAAACAGACAGGTGACTTTTTCAACTATATTTATACATGTAGCTATATAGATGAAGTAGGTATTCAAGTTTACACTTTAGGTGATAATCCCCCTTGTTTAAACACTCTTTATTGTAATGATTCTAATATTTCCTTGCATCTGCTTGCTAACTGTTTTGTAAAATAGTGTATCATTAGTGAACTTCTATTACACCACATCAAAGGAACAAATGGCACCCTGACGTATGAGGCCATAATTGCATGCAAACTTCTATGCTAATTGCTAGTAAACAGAGTAGCTGTTTAGCATAGTTTTAACTATGTTCTGCCTTTATACATGGAGAGCAATACTGTAGGTAGAGCCATAGTCCACGTACTTCAATTGCTAGAGGTGTGTTGCAATGATTTCCATTTCTTTTTACATGATAGAAACACAAGAAGCCATTGATCCATTACCATGAATTAACATCCTCTTGCATAAATAAAACAATATTGGACACAAACATTAGTCCATACATGCATTGAATGTACAGTGGCATGCCAAAAACACCAGTCAAGCTGAAGCTACATCTATTAGTAAAAAATATCTTGTCTGTATTGAGTTATGTCTGTGTGGAGAAATAGTCGGCTGGTTATTCAGGCAGCCAATCAGAAGAAAATTCCATTGATTATGTTTTTAAATAATCAACTTTTAGAAACATTTTGTATCTCAAAGACAGTCTCACTTCAGGCGCATATGTGGGTTGATCATACTTAATCAATACTCTCAAGGTGATGTGAAGGTATTATGAGGCTGGTTACTGGGTGATATTTTATTGTGGAAAACTGTAAATCTTTAGGATTCCTACTACACAGTACTGCCACACTGTATGGTACAATATAACAAAAAATTAGAAATATTAGGGATCATAGAAAAAAAAGTAGGGAAACAAGGGAGGTTGCCTACACCTGCAGATATACTAGTAGACATTGTTAATCCCTGATTCAGCCTATACCCATGACTGAATTAGGGATTAAATGTCCACTAGTATAATATCTGCAGGTGTAGGTGACCTTCCTTGTTTTCCTACTTCTTATTTCTATGATTTGTAAAATTGCTGATTTTTCCTTATACTTGTTTGTTTACTTTTTGTAACATTATTGTGACTGGTGAACCCATGCATACCGCATTAGAAGAAAGGATTAATGTTTTCATCTGAACGTATGTCCCAGGTATCAATTACTGAATTGAACCATTATGCTTCACTATCAGCTATGTTCACTCCATTATAAACAAAGAACAGTAGGAAAGCACATCTGCATACAATCCAGTCACCAAGAAAAATATGGACGATTTGCAAACCGCAATTACTGAAGATTGAACAGTGACTATTACGCTTCACTTTCACTTATTTCAGTCTGTTACACAGTGTTACAAACAAGAACAGTATAAGAAGCATCTCTGGTCACTACAGAAAACACGGGCGAGATACCAACACAGCCACAGGGAATCCACATTGCTCTGTATATCGTGAATCGAAAACACCTTGCTAGTGTTATCAATGAAAAGAACTGGAACACAAAGGAGGGCGAAGGCAAGTCCATGATGCATGTATTGCACATACTGCGGTTGGCAAAAAGGCCCATCTTGGGATAAAGTGATGTCAAACAGCGAAGAAATCGAGCCTGTAGCTATATCCATTGTCAAGTTATGCTTGGCTGAAAGCATCAGTTAGTCAGAATAAATTTTGTTAAATGGAAAATTAAATTTTAAATTCCATATAACTTTTTGGAAGTATTTGGGGTTGGTCTGAAGACATTTTAAGTCTTGGCTGTGCCTAATGGAAATTGAGGCTGGTTTTAGGGAAATATTTTTTTGTCTGGAAAAGCCCAGTTCTGCATGATCCCTAATATAGAGTACTACCATACTACAAGAAAAAAATTACATTTGAATAAGGATTAAAAAAGCCATGAAACAAGGGAGGTTGTCTACACCTGCAGCTATACTAGCTGACCTAATTCTCACTTCAGCCTGTGAATAATATAGCTATGACTGAAGCAGGTGTAGATGACCTCCTTTGTTTCATTGCTTTTTATATCTGTGATCCCTACATAAATGTAAAATTTACTATTTTCTTTACTTACTTTTCATAATTCATTAAGTTAGGAGAGTTCAATATCAAAAGTAGTTCCATGATGCACATATTGTAGCTGCTGCAGTTGATGGAAAGGAATGTCTCGGGCTGCAATAACGTCAAAGAGTGAAAAAATCAAGCCTGTAGCCTTATCCATAGTTAAGCTATGCTTGGCTGGAGTATCAGACAGGCAGTCAGGCAGTACAAGCATTTGTAAACCAGCTATGTAAGCTACTTTACTGGTGATTTATAGCACCAAAACTACTATTTATTTTGCTCAGTATTATAATTTATCAGCTAGTAGCCCATGTTTTAAATTGCACATACACAGCTAGAATCACATTCACTAGTAAGTCATACAATGTGTATTCTATAATTCTAGTTGTATGTGATCCACCCTGTCAAAATGAAGCACCTTGTGTTGCCAATGATACCTGCAATTGCATCACTGGATTTACTGGCAGTGTGTGTGAAAGTGAGTTAATTGAAACATTAGTACTACATATTGCAGTACAGTTAGTAAATCACTACATTGCCACTAATAATACAATTCTTGATGCTATACTCTTGATGTCACATATTAACATCACACATATATATATATATATATACGTACATATCTTTTCAATCAAAAGTATGTCTAACTTTATGACTCACATATTGTATGTTTTAAATGCATCATTTTGTCACTAATGTGAGAGAACATACACATATATTACATACTGTATTGGAAAATACTACATAATTATTTTACTTTCATAGGAAAAATAATACGTTGCAATACATCATGTGAAAATGGTGGTACTTGCGATGGATTAGAACAATGTGCTTGTCCTAAAGATTACTATGGCCGATACTGCTCTAGTAAGTTAAAAAGAACTTTGCATGTGCACAAAACAGACCCCTCAAACATGATGCAGTGTATTTGGATATTTTTTAGTTTTTTGTTTTCCAGATAATTTCCAAAAGATTACACCACTTTAGCTACTTCTGTGGAGGGCAGCCATACAACACACTTATTTAGTACTATTAATAGTTTAGTGGCAACCACAAGCCCTACCAAAAGGTTGTAGCACATCTTGGTTATGCATGTAACTTTACTAGATATATGTTGCTAAGATAACACTGCAATGTACACTATGTAAGAAGAGGAGTCATACTTTATAAATAACCACATACTAAAGTTAAATGTAGGTTAATGTTGGGTGATAATTGCATGTGTATGGAATAATATCACTTACCAACAGCTAATAGTTGATCACCAGGTGGATGCAATATGGTAAACGGGTTCCACAATGCAAAGCAAACAAAAGAAGGGCAGTGCTTGAAATAGTGGTCGGACATCTGACATTTTTTGACCAAAATTGGTGTATGTCTGAACATGTTCTATTTTGGTCAGACATCATGTCCAACCAAAATTGGTATAAAATTTACTCAAACAAATGCATATCCGACTTAATATAATAATTTTTCATGGCAAAAGTATTCAATGTCTGAACAAGTTTTATAAATGTCTGATCAAAAATAGTTTAGTTTAGGTGATACGTCCTAGCATTTTTGTCTGCTTATTTCAAGCACTGGAAGGGTGAGCATTAATCAGGGTGACTCGCAAATGCATGTGTCAGAAAGAGCACGCAGATAGGGTATGTATCAAGGCCACATTTGTAAAAAAGTTTGTCCCTTCCCAAAGCCCACCCCTGGATTTAGGAGACTACATTCAAATTTGTGTATATACTGTGTATTTATAAGCAATGTAAATAAAAGAATAACAGAAGCACTTTTTTTAATGATGCATATAGTTATATTTGGGGGAGGATGTGCACCACATGCTGAGTAGACTTGTGCTCCAATATTACCCTATTCCATGAGTAGCTTCCAACTCAAGGTTTGCTTGAGGTGTGATAGTGCAGGGTTTCAGTAGGATTGGTAGGATTGCCTTAGAAATCCCTGTGGCTTCAAAGTCGGGAACCCCCAAGTATTTGTCCTCCAAGACTCATGTAGTCAGGGGTGGCTATACATATAAGTGGTCCTGTTTTAAATGTATAGGTGAACTGTGGAATCCTGCACAACTTACCCAAACAACCACCATCATTAGATGGGTGTTGACAAGAGAACGAGTTGTGTCAAATGGCAAACTGGTTGTGTTATTGTTTTGACCAACATTGAATGGTTGTTGTGACCTCACAATGGTGTTTCTGAAATCACCTATTAGTATATGTAATAGGATGGATGGCTGTGGTATTCGATATTAATAGTGCGAGCATTGTAAACAGGAAGGAGTAAAATAGTGTGAGGCAAAGCTGAGCACTATTTCCTTCCTGTTTACAATGTGAGAACTATTAATCCTGAATACCACAGCCATCCATCCTATTGCAAATAAGTCCGACAACCATAGCAACTGTTACTAGGCACTGCAAAAGACCAATCACACTTAGCAACAATTGCCTAGCAACTATTGCTATGGTCTACCTTAGCAATGGTTACCTAGCAATCATATTGTTGCTATGCCATAGGGCATCTATCACTATGGTAACAATATTCGTCAGGTTGGACATTTACTTCTAATATAAGCACACCACATTATTTTAGCCAATCAAATTAGTATTATAAATTTTTGTCAAGGGACCTTGACAAACAAGCGTAATGCTAATTCTATTGGCTAATTGCTTGATGTATATGTCAATGTAAGCTGCTATTGAGAGTAGTATATGTGACTGGATTTTGGAAAAACGATCCAAATCGCACATTAGAAGTTTAGAGATAAACGGTTTTAAAGAATTGAAGCCAGCATAACTCTCCAAGGATAGCAAGCACGTGTATGCAATTTACACAAAAGATGCATCAATCTGTTACCTTTCAAGCCACTTCCAGTACTTGTAGCTGCTTGTACAGTTTCCCGCCAAATAAGATAGAAAATCTGAGCAGTTGGACGAGCGAAGTAGTATCACAAGTGCTCACAAAGGGGTGGAGGTTGGGGGGTGGCGGGGAGGGCAAAAGATAGGCCTCAAAATGGAGGCAGACCACGATTGGAGTCCAGACACGAGGTTACAGGGCTGTGCTGGCTCCTTAGTGGCTGATATGTAGCAAAATCTGCAGAGAACACGTCTGGCCAACATTATAAGGCTGTCCACCAGTAAACCACTGATTCTTGCCAAGCCAGGTCCTTCACAAGGCATGAAACCGCCATTTGGGCACTCCACACCACCCAGAAAAGACGTCTATTAAAACCAGCCTCGTGTAGTTTGAGTAGTGCTGAGGGTCAAAACTTGTAGTAAGATAGTGTAGCTATCCACTGGTGGTGTTAGTTTGATTTTGCCTGATGTGCGATTTGGTTCGGTTCTGTAAAATCTGGTCACATATTGTAACACATTCCGTTGTTGGATTAAACATTAAAATTCAGCTAAACAGCATGATGTATATTTACATTATTTAGTATACAATCCATGTGTGGAAAGCCCATGTGAACAAACTTGTATAATTGGCAATGATAGTTACACCTGTCTATGTGACGATGGATACATCTTAGCAGCTGATAATTTTTCCTGTATTAAGTGTGCTGAACCCCAATTAGGAAGTGTCAATCCTACCTGGCATGTTGCCCTGTGCAATGCTAACACTAAGGAAATGATATGTAGTGGAACTGCAATCAATGACCAATGGATAGTAACATCTGCTAGATGTGTTTGCAATGGCACTGACAAGCAAAGTCTTTCCATTAGGTTTGGAAAAAGTAGGACTTGCTTCCGTACTGAACGTCAAGAGGTAAAGCGCTCTGCATCAGAAATTCATTGCTTTCCAGATTATCATCGTGATGAGCTGACTATTGACTTTGCACTGATCAAGCTGCAATCTCCAATTCATTTGAAGGCTGCTAGACGGTTGCCACCCCTCTGCTTAGATAGAAAACAAAGACCAAAAGTGCCACCTGGTCAAAAAGTATTAATCTATGGATGGGGAAGAGTGGGCGAAAATGTCGCACGAGGCTCAACACTTCGGCCAAATGGCATGGTCACTGTTGTAGATAATGACTTATGTATAGCTGAATTCAAAAAAGAGGGACTAAACCCAGGTGGAATAGTAGATAGAATGATCTGTACTAGAGCAAACACAACTTCTGCTTGTAGGGGAAACTATGGATCAGCTGTAATTACACAGAACGAGGATGAGTTGCTGTTCAGTGCAGTTGTTAGTAAGAGTACCAAATCATGTGGTACTGACCAGTCATTCCTCATCCATTCAAAAACACGTAACAGGAGTTTCTTACAATGGAGTGATGAAATTATCAATTCCTAAATCTTTTGTTTCTGGACTCATGACTGCTGCAAATATTTTAGTTTTCATTTTATATACCTTTTTGAGCATCATATGCAAGTAGATTCCTTATAGCTAGATATTATTTAGCACATATGCTGTATTGTATGCATAACATACTACTGCATTATTTCAGTTATCTGTTAGAGTTTATAGTTCATATTTCGCTATGTGCATATAGCAGTGCATCATATTTGTACTTACATGCACAATACTGTGTCCTTAATAGAATTTCTGTTTATAGCTACTTCGATTGTTACACCACCAGACATTATAGTACAAAAGGACTTAAATATACATTGATCCAAGCCAGTTACACTTACATTTTTTTTTGCACAAAAAACATTTTTTTTGCATAGATAAAGGGGACAGTCTGGTGGTACACACTACTATCCATCTCAGACTAAGAAGTGCATACTGATGATATGTTAAAATAAAGTGACAGTTAGAGCTATGCAATATAGTGAGCAAATGTTAAAGTTACTACAGAACATTCATGGTTACTCCTTGAAATGTATTACCACCTAGCATCCAAGTGGCAGTTGTTATTGCTAGAATACACAAGCAACTTCACAGTTAATCATAAACAGCAATCTCTAAGCTCAGATGACCTTCATTTCTGGTCAAAAACAATTAACTATAACAGATCATCTAACATAATTATACTGTTAACAGAAATGAAGACCTTGGTGTAACCTTTTCAACTGATTTCAATTGGACTGCACATTATACATTTCCATTACTGCAAAAGCTTAGGACTAATCAGACTTACCTATAAAATAAAGAAACAACTATATAATGCATCACCTACTGTAAAGTTCATAGCTAAGGAGACACCAGCTGATAAAATTTATGAAGACATGCAATGTAGAGCTACATGTCATTGTATAAATCTATTCAGCATCGTTTTTACTTTAACAGAATTGAAGACTTACAACTATTTAGATTTTTCACTCCTTCAATTAAATATCAGATAGTTGATCACTTATGGACACATTTCTCCAACAGTAATTAAATCTAGCAGTAAGTAATTAACTACAGTAGTAAGTAAACTATATGTATGTTTCTCTGGCTGTTGGTTCATGTTAACTGTACAGCCCTTTAATGCAGACTGTGTCTAAATTAAATGGCAGATATGTATGCCATTTTTCCTTACCATATTATTGCAATTAAGATCTAATTTTATACAAAATGTGTTTCTGTGTTAAAGATCAAGATAGTCTAGTTATATAACATTCAGTTATTCTACTACAACAAATAAAGTTATACTGAGAGGTACAGTCAAATTCAAACTCGCTCTAAAAAGATTTACTTTAATTTTTTGGATGAAAAGTGCTTTGTTGTAATGTTACACACATGAAAAGCTTACATTCCTGTGTCCATTGTAGCTAGCTAAATCTTCATGAAGTTTGAGTGGTGTAATTTTTAAAGGCTTACCAAATACAGTGGAACTTTCGCGAACCAAACTCTGAAAATTACTGGTCTATTAGGTAGTTCTATTAGAGCAGTCATAAATGTTCAATACATTGTTAGCTAGAAGGTCTATGATTTTGCACAGTAAAGGAACAACAGACCACTGTACTCTAAACAAAAACTTGGCAAAAAAGATACCAATTCACTGTATTTTGTCTACATAACTTTAGTTAGCTTCTACTGCCAGCTGTTCTTGCTGCTGATTCAAGTGTGTGACTTATCACTTTACAATGAGCCAGATTATCACTTTGCAATGGTCTACTTCCTAAAGTTCTTTTTTCTTCTTCAATAACCTGGAACACTTATGCTTGTTTGTCACTACATTTGTAATAATTTACATGACTACATATAATGTAACATGCCTGTGTTAATCTGCATTGCATGATTGCTGCACAGTAATATACACCAATAATTTAGGTTTAATAGTTATTTTGCACAAACAAAATATGAAAGGGGAGTGGTGGTACTGAATAGGCATCTGAGTCAAATATGCTCAAAATTTTGCCCACTGACTTCAGGAATTCCAAAATGTTTACCTAGTATATGCTATTCAAAGTTTCCATTATGCCAGCATTATGTCCTTAGTTAGCAACATTTCTTACAAATAACTGTTCTATTGCAATTTCAACTGACTGCTCTATTAGGGAGTATCAATCAATTTTCATGAAACCATAGTTTGAAATATACACCTAAAATACTAGCATTATGCCAGCATGTTTGACACAGGCCTAGTGCTGGAGCTCTTAATAATGTTAGTAGCTATAGTAATAAAATTCAGGAAACAACAGGCTGTGGGTGATACAATCAAAGGTCACATATGCATCAGCGATGTAAAAAAATAATACAATCAATACATGATGATGGTAAACAAGATAATAGAATACAAGTACATTTCAAAGTTATATTTGTATACATAGCTCTAGAACCCTTCACAATTAGGCTTTACCCCACTTGAGTCTACTGATATTATATATATTATATATAGTTAGGACTGGACTTGTGGGAACTATGCTCTAATTTTCCTTCTCTAAATAAATTATCATTATTCCACAACTTGTAATTTAAATTACCTGTTAACTGCATGTCTAGGCTGGTTTTGGTCCAAAACAAAAAGCAATAAGTGTGCACAACTGCACATATATTCTGTCATACTCTGTCTGCATGTCATTGTAAATGGATGGCAATTCTATCTATCAGTGAATGGAGACTAATCAGTTTGGCATTGTCTAGCAGACTTTTCTGACTCTATTAACCTAAAGTCGTGTTTATTGTGGACACAAAGTCTTAGGCATACCAGATGAATCCTTGATACACTTAGGTGTAGACAGAATGTTTTGATCGTTGATTTAAATATAAATATATATATATTATGCATTATATAAACAATTGTTCCTTTTTATCATAGGTTTATGTCTGTAGCTATTTGTAGCTACACATACTAGCTAGCTGTTATATTACAAATACATCTGATTCACTATCATGTTCATATACTAATTCACATGAAATCCAGTAGGACCTCCATTATCCGAACACCTGTGTGTCAGTTCAATCATAAAAGTGTTCAGATAAGTGAATTTGTTCACAGATTCTATTCAACTACTCTAATAGAACATATACTTACTCTAATAGAACGTTCATCTAATGGCGAAATACTCTAATAGAGCAGTCACTTATACTGTTCGGATAATCAAGATTAGGATAATTGAGGTCCTACTGTATAACAATCTGTTGTATTTTTGAACTATTTGGTTCTTAAGTTGACCCTCACCTCTTCTGGTAGCTCAGGTACTGTTGTCAAAACCCTTTGAAAATTTCTTGGCTATGTCCTTGGTGTACATAGTAGAATTTAAACTTTGACAAACTTATCAGTGATAATTTGGGCTGTGAGATACAATGATACTAGTAAAACGCTATAAATTTCACCATAATTATTTATAATCTGTATACTTATGACAGTTGCATGAATCAGCTACAAGCATTGTAATGGGCTCCTAACTATGCATGTACAGTGGAGGATCTAAAAGGAGGTTTCTGAAAATTGTTAGCATAGCCATGTCTCCAGTATGTCTGATGGGATTTTAGTCAGTGTTCACAGTAAATCCAATTAATGCTTTAAACCATAGCCAGACTTTTGGCAATGCCTAGCTACTTAACACAGTGTAGCTAAATACGGAACATACCCTCTTGCACACTAGCATGCTAAAACATACCTTCCAGGAGATCTGGGGACATGCCCCCAGGAGACTTAAAACCTATTGAGAGTGTAATGTCAGTAGTTAATCACAATAGTTGCTACATCTTTGACCATTGTGTTAGGATGACTGACCTATCAGGGTACCTCAAGTTTGGTACAAGTGCATGCACACAGAAATTTTTGAACATTATACCTAATTCCACCAGTTTATTAGAATGTTTATTTATCAGCAGGACCGTTCAGGGCTATAGTGCTGATGTACAATTACAATTACAATTACAATGTGTTCACATTAACTATAGTGAGTACTAGTTTTTGTTTAAATGCTTCTACACAGTCGGTGTCAATAATCTCATCATCCAGTCTATTCCATTCAGATACAGTTCTTGACTTCTATTACTGAATATTTGCCTGACTGTTGTAGTACAAAGACCATTCTATTACATTGTTTTTAATGTAGTGGAAGGTGAAAACTGAGATAATTAAAAACAATTACATGCATGCTACTGCAATGTAGTGGTATGTAGACATGATATAAATTATTGTCAATGTAATAATAAAGTACCACTGCACCATAGATAATATAGAACATATGGATTGGAAACACCTGTATTATTTACATATTGACGTCATGGGCCATCCTCGCTCTGGTGCGCAAAAACTTTATGATGGAACATTTCACTGTTCTTGTAACCTGAAAATTAGTGTTTGTTGTTTACAGTTGGGTTATTACCACCTATACTAATTGAAGGTTGGATTGGGAAGTGGCATAAACAACAGCATAAGAAATTCAGGTTTGATGGTGAAATATGGTGTTTCAAAATGATTGTGCAATTCCCTGAAGAAACAGAAAGTGCAGCATTGTTTCTTTGCTGCTGTATACACCACTTGTAGCAAGTATAATAGGCCAGCTAGATATTAACCGCTTTGTTATGTATTTCCACTGTTTTGATAAAACGTCAGAAAACAGGCACTACTTTGTGCAATTGTTTAGAGCAGCACTGTGGCATAAAATTTATTACACATTTCTTTGGTTGTGTAAATTAGGTGACAAGAAGTAGGCTAATAGTACTGCTACTGAAATATTAGCTGATGCATACCTGCCATACGTATTGTTACCTGTCACAAACAATATTTCTCCCAATGTCCACAGACATGCTGTGTTCACAATGCAACAATGAAAAAGGAATGTGCACAATTTCAAACTGGCCTTCAAACAAGTGAGAGAAAGTCAAACAACCAGTCAGTACATTTCAACAAATATGTAGATGCATTGGTGCACCGTAACTAGGATAGGTAAATAATTAAATGAACATTTCCAATTCATAGGAACGCGCATAATGAAACCGCTGGGCTAAAGTGGGGGTTTCTGTCAAAACCTCAGAAACCAATCTAGATCTGTCACTGATGCATATATAATCACAAAATGGTTGATCAATTCTGCTCTATATAGTATGTGTAACTGTCTCCACCAAGTGTGCACAATTTCTACTTATTTTGAGATTATTTAGTGTCTAAAGAATGGGTTATTCATTTATGGTTTGTAGTTTTGGAATTATATCGCTAGAGCAAACTTTACTGAAAGTAAACTACAGGTATGTATATTTGTAGCCATAATTTTGTCTACAAAGACTTGTCTACTTGAATAATGGCTCAATGAATACTTACATGTTGTTTCTTTAAAGCATGCATAAATTCATCTATATTATTCTATTAAAAATCATTCTTGTGAAAACTAGGCAGGTTTTGCCTAAGTTTGTATGTTCCACCTAGTAATTATACTGATAGAGGTATTACAACATAGTACTAATATGATATTCAGTCATTTTACAGTACTATTCACACACTAAAATGTACAATAAGAGTAGCACATGTTAAGTAAAAAGCTACAATAAACATGTGTACACACATGCATATATTTGTAAATTGGTCAGTCCAAAAGTGGTACGTTTTGTAATCATTCAAAGGTACACTTAGCCTCAACACACAATAGCTCACCACCAGACTGATCAGTACCCTTGATGTCTATGACATACTCGCGCTAAAAAGTAAAAAATCAAACTGTTTAGAGACAATCACATCATAAAAGTTAGTAGCTACACACAAAGCTGGTTTAAAATTTCTTTCTAGTGTATATGTACATTTGTGTGCGTGCGTGTGCGTGCGTGTGCGTGCATGCTTATACATGAGTGCATGTGTATGTGCCTATATCCACTCACTCCAATTATAGCACTGTAGGAGCTGGAAGACAGCAGATATTGAATTTTAACAGGCACAATTGCTTTTTAAAACATTAATGTGTATTTCTAAGTGTTATAAATTCCCCACAATTTTTCTTGTTTTACATTAAACATTGCTAGACCTCCTGAACAAATAGTAGTAGTTTTAGTTTGGTACCACATACATAGAATGGGTATGTATGTTTCAATGGGTGCCTGTTGAGTTCGTTTCTGTAAGCATTTGGCTTTTGGGTACTGTATACGTGTATTACATACTAGAAACATATTTTAGGAGAAGTAAACGGAACTTTCAATTCCCAAACACTTAGAAATAAACCTGCATGGCTAAAATAGGGATTAAATTTGTAATTAATATGATCTTACTTGTTTATGTACTATATCTTCACTACTTTAAACGAGACTGTAATTGTACAATAAAACGCACACTAATAAAATGCACACTACTAAAATAACTATTAACAACATGAAAGTTGCTGTTACACTTAATTTTCAACTACGTTCTGCCTTTGACATGAAAAACAATGCATGAAGCTATAGCAAAGAATAAATGGCTTGGTGCAAGAAATTATAGATGATTTCTGTTTCACAATAAGCCATGAACATGGTACTGTGAATAAATACCTACTGTGCCATACTATGCTATGTACCTTATAGAAGTCAGTGAAAAGAAATGGGGTAAAGTGATGTATGTATGTATTGCAGACCATGACAAGCTGAAACCACCTTTCAGATGGAAGTAATTTCTAACAGTGAAAAAAAAACCCAACCCATAACCTAAGCCATTATTGAGTTTTGCTTCTGAGAAGGCATTATCAGTAAGACAGTCAGTCAGGCAATCATCAGAAAACTTCACCGAAAATTTTTATTCAGGTCATCCTGAGGTTATTTGGGGGCTTAATTATACAATAGGTATACAGACTAGTAGGAATCATCACACATGAGCCGATTAACTCCAGTAGAAATGTATTTGCTGGATTATTAATACGCCACTAACAATACATTTCTGCATGTGAGTGTTTATTTTAAGTCATTTCTACTTCCGGTAACAATGATCTGGCATGAAAAGCCAGATGATTCCAATCCCGAGTACTATTCTGTATATCTATGATCATAGCTAACCAATACTTATATGTAATCTTCACTATACTATTACTGTATGACAGAAATATTCTGAAAGAAATATTTCCATTGATCACATGGATATACTGATGATACACAACAAGAGTTTGATTTAGCTGGCATCTATATAAAACTGAAAAGCCGTCTCTATCCGTCCATCACACCGCTTACTCACCAAACTCATGATCAGTGCAAATTGACACAATCAGTGCTGATAATCAAACACTCATCATCCAACGAGTTCACACGTGATTCGTTCTCTACAGCGCATAGTAGGTCAAGGTACAGAGAAAACTTGAGCAACATTCCTTTGTAAACCACAGCACAAGCTGTTGAAGTGGTAGAATGTCTGACTAGTGTGTAGGAGGTGGTGGGTTTGAATTCACGTGTTGGCAAATGTTTTTTTTTTCTTTCTAAACAGTACCTTTTTGTGCACACCTCGACTTTTAGCTGATAGTATCTTGGCATGAAAAGCACGCATTGACAGGCATTTTAACAAAATTAAATGCCCATCATCTGGTAACTCGAGCATTGTTGTAGCAAATCAATATGTGCTGTTGTTTGTTCTTTATAGGCAGTGGCGTAGCTACACTGGGGCTCACTGGGGCCTGTGCCCCACCATCAGCTTTCCAGGCCTCATCGTCAGTACGTATTGTAACTCACATGATTCGACACGTGACGATTTCTCACAATGCTATCACATAGCTTTTTGGTATGAAAATCACTACTGCATGTACACTTCCCTTATCATCCCACTATAAATAACACCAGTAGACAAAGAATAGTTAGAATTCCATTTAATATCCACTATCACATGATAGGGAGTTCAAATTAATGTGGGCGAGTTGAAGGAAAGCTATCAGTAAATGAGACTGTACGCATTGTGATTATATCAAGTCAAGGTGATAACACACTGCTTTATAACTGAGACATTTTGATAGAAGATTTGCAAGAGGTTTAAAATAAGTAAAGCATTCCTTTTAATGCCCACTGTGAATAATATTGTGAATAGTGAGCTGATAGTGATGCTAATAGTATGAATAAAAGATCGGAGATTGGATCTATGTGATACTTAGGAGATTGTCGAGATGATGAGGCACGTGCACAGCACTACACATTCCTTTTAATGCCCACTATGATTTAGCAGATCTTCAATAATGCAGAGCTGATAATACAAGTTGTTAGCTGATTAAAAATGTTGGATCAAGACTTAATCCATGAGAGCTGTGGAAGAAGAAAAATTGGGTGTAATTGCATGCTGATTGTGCAATAGCATAGAATTAGCTACAGAAACAGCAGTGTATTTACCTAGCCAGACACAACCATGCACTGTAATAAGCTTTCTATATAAATGTATAAAGAGTCCACAGTGAGATGGACTCGTATGTCGTGTATTTATAATTGCATGGGAGGATTTGATGCGAAGATGTGCCCCACCTAGGCCCCATCATCACTAAAAGTCAAGCTACGCCACTGTAATTATAGGGCGATGAAGGCACTGGTATAGGGAAGGATCACTGAAAAATTGAGCTGCATTACTGTGAAAAACCACAGACAAAACAGTGGTGATTTGTGCACCTCCCTTAACTTCAAGTGATAATAATCAACCTGGGTTCAATCCCAGCCTAGGTCATAGCTTTTTCCCCAGTTTTGGGACCTTTTTGATGCACCTTTTTGTTCTATCTGTTCAATGTTTTTTTTTAATCTACAAACTCTAATGTCAGCACTGGCACATAGATTACTTTACATCATAGGGACTCTTATAGCACTTTTGTGGTAGGGCAGGCAAACTGCCAACGTATTTGTCCATCTGTGTGCTTGTCCAGTCTGTAGGTAAAAGCTACTTTCACACTTAATATGTATGACACTTCATAGCTAGCTAATCATTAATACAGGCAAGTTCACTGTTGTAAATCACTGCTATGTCTAGTAAAGTAGATCGAAGCACAGTCGTACACTTCACACAGGTACTCTAGATTGCAAACAATGGTACAAATTTGTTTTACAAAGTATTATAAGCGAAGTTTACTTACAACTATTACTGATACTCATTACATTTCCGTAAACTCCCAATTTACTGTACCACTTAGGCTATCTTCTCTAGATTGGTTAGCTAATCAACATGACGTTACCACAAAATCTAAGTTATGGGCCATTCAGGTCTCAAAACTGGCTAAAATGAAAGGAAACTCACAACAGATGTATCTATTCAACACCACGGAGCTGTACAGCCACACACAGCCATCCCCAGGCTGACCATAGCTCCATTAAGACCGCACACCACACATATGGATCGCCTCTGGGATTGGAAAAAGCAGCCAGCAAAACCAGACCACTCAAGTCAAGCTGATATTGATTGTGAAATTAGATAGTTTAATTTATTCATGTAGCTTTGTGTTGTAGGTGAAAAATCGAATCTGCTGACATGGGTGATAAGACCAGTTTTCCCAGACTGGGTCACAATCGAACTACATTCCTGTCAAAATCATAGACAAACAACTTTGGTGTTTGCATTATTAATTTCAGTATACTTGCAGGATGGCATAAGAAAGCCTCACATTTTTCCACCATGCATGCTCAGCTACATAGCTACAAGGTATTTAATGCTTGGTCTCTGTTTCCAGCATTAAAACATTTAATGTGGAGACAGTCCTGCACGCAGGGCAGGTACCAATGCTAGTTGAGGATAACTGGTAGTTCAAGGATCACTATTAGGTTTCTTTCTATTTTGTCTATCAATTTGTGATGGTGCAAACAAGTGCCACTTTGATTGAATGCATCCAACTCTAAGCTATGAACCTTGTTTTTTTTTTCAGTAAGTTAATTAGCAATGAAACTAGCCTGATTACAGCCACATTCACAAGACACGCACACACCGACACACACGTACACACAAAACTAACCTTTGGAGCACTACTGGTTATATCTTGGGTTGCTGATCCAGTGAAGGCTCCTGTGTATAGTAAAATTAATACAATACATCTACAGAAAGCCAGACAGAAAGCAACAAAACTAAATGCATGATGTACGTATGCACATTTGAATTTGTTATGAAACTCTTTTACACACATACATATAGCAGGTTGCTATATAGTGACCGAAAAAACAACATCTAAAGACTGCTTAGCAACAAAACTGTTACAGATTAAAGTAAAGCAGACATAATACTGTTTCCACAACCAATATTGAGTTATATTACTCAATGAGGTTTTTGAACTTCCACATGGTGAGGAGACCAACTTTTCCATGCGATTATAGTTCACAAAGCTCAAGTACGCTCTTTTTTCCTTTAACCCTTTATTATCGAATGGCTAATATATTGCCATAACAAGTGCCCTTTATAAACGGAGCCATAACTCCTTTTACCTAGGGGCTACGAAGCTGAAATTGCTACCAAACTGCTCAGAAGGACCGGGCGCGTCTAATGAAGTTTACCGTTCGGCGATAGGAAGAAGCATGGGCAAGATATGGCACTTGGCAATATAAAATAGCGTATACAAAACAATAATACCTGTTTAAAACTCCATGTTCGCCTTCTCCCTGCTACTAGGAGGCTTTAGTTAGAATTACTCCAATCCCCACGTGATAAGAATTCTAAAAATAAATAGTGTGATGTCATTGCGTTGATTAGTAAGATGGCGGCGTCCATCTTTCAATGCCATGGCGATACGGAGAAGATATGCTTTCTTCGCTTCATAGCGCGTGAGTTGTGTGTGTGATCTGTAAGTATTCTAGCTGTGTTGGTAGAAGAGAGAGATGGCTATCAAACGGTATATAGCTTGATGGGTTAATTAATGGGTGGGGTCCACTCGTATCGCCCACAGTTCACACAAGCCATAAAAGTTTTCACACTTGCGGTTTTGTAAAAAAAACTTCGGTAATAAAGGGTTAATTACACCCATGTATTTGAGCCACTATAAGTTGGAGAAAGAACATACTGCAGGGCTTATAATAAGAATTTTTAAGGGTCAAGACAAATTTATTTCCTGACAAACTTGCATTAGGATGGGCAAACATGGACACACCAATATACTACATAGACAAAAATACACTACACTGTGCTGGTTGTGTTGCCAAGTAGCCTGAGTGTTGTTCACAGCCACAAAAAATTACTTTTATGGGGTTTCAGTACAGCAGAGGGGTTGGCATTGGTATATTTTGCGGTCCCTCCCTTGGTTTACAAGAACGTCACATCTCCCAGCAACCAAGAAGGTAGTTAGAATAAACAGTCATCCACAACTCAGACAGTAAGCTTCCCTTTACACTTTGAAAGTACATGATGTCCTGCCAAATCCATTTAGTTGTCTGACCATTATCATAAGCCCTATATAACATAGCGAGAGTTTAAATCCATCGATTTAAACCAAGTTAATGAAGCAAGCACGTGAGCACTCCTAGAGGGCAGTGAGCCACAATAAGAATAACCATGCATGTGCAGTAGTTAACACGAGGCACGCCAAAGGTTAACAGCGGACAATTAAGTCTCCCGTCAGTACTATCAAAAGATGCCAAAGACGAAGGCAAAGAAGATCACTACACGTGAGAAGGACACTCGTCAAAAGTCTCAGAGCCTCTGCAGCGAAGGAACACGCAGTGATAAGGCAACAACCCGCCAAACACAGACCCCTCCCGTCAACAGCCGTAAGAGTAGAGGGGAAAGTCCGACCAACCAGCAGAGCAGTGCCACGAGCAACGCCAGCCACGCAACCAGCAGCCGATCGCAAGCTACCAAACAAGATGACAAACAACAGCAAGGAAGTACTGGCAGCCAACTCACGTACCACCAAACAACAAGAAACGCCTCGTGCACTTTCACCTAAGCGAAAACGCCAGGGACAGGGACGCAACTTAACGGAAGCAGATATACCTCGTCTTGTTGACGCCTTTGTTAGGGCTCAACGCCGTCAGACCACCCCCAAATCCGACGAAGAAGGCTATACGGATGAAGAATATGCTAGTGATAGCTCGGAGGCCCCTTTAACTGATGAACTATCCAGTAAGGAAATTATATATATATATATATATATATATAGGCATAGAGGTATGCATGGTGATTTGTCGTACGTGACTGTTGTGTATGTCAACGTAGTAATGTACTGTAGTTCAAGGTATGTATCACTCGATGGCCTCTCTTCCACTTGTGAAAAATGGGTAACCCCCTCCCCCTCCCCCTCCCAACCCCTTATAACAAAATAAAAATGCGTCAGGCCGTCTATTTGTATAGGTCCTATTGTTACTGTAGATTACTCAGAATACGTTATTGTTAGAAACAAAATTTACCACACCTTCCACCATGTTTCATTTCAGCAGAAGAGGAGGAGGACCTTGCAGACCAGCTTAGCCATGTTGGAGTTATGGCAAGCAGTCACACCTCACAGAAGCAAAAAAGAATAGATGCTTTGTCCAATATCAGTATTGGTGCAGGACACCTGCCAGTTCCGATGCGGTTAGCAAAGAAGATCGAGTCAGGAGCCTTCATGGAATTGTCAGATCTGCTACCGGAACTTATGGGGATTCACAGAAGACGAGATGACCACAGGAGTAAGTGCTCAAAACGCTTCCTCGCAATACTGGAATGGCTTCAGCGTTTTTCTACATATGTATCCGTAGTATCAAGGAATCACCCTGACCATATCCCAGATATCATGGGCTATCAGTCCTTGATTATAGAAGCATCAATGGATGATTGCTGGGCAGGATATGACCGGAGATATCGTCAACAGGTAGCATCACACCCCTCCACTACTTGGTCAATAAATCATCCTACACTGTGGTCACTAGCCTTTACAGGCCGGGCAAAAGTGTCCAGGTGTAGCTATTGCTTTAGTCTTTCCCACCGTTCTGCTGACTGTGAGCTTTCCCCTGACTAACCACAGATCCACACCCAAACAACCTGCAAGTTCTGCTTTCGCTGGAATGAATCTACTTGTACCTTTCCAAACTGCAAGTATGAACATGTCTGCTACATATGTGCCCCAGATTCAACAAATTCCAATGTTGCTCATAAAGCCATCAACTGTCCACAGCGCCCCACACTACCTTGAGGGACGATACAGCCACTCTTCCCAGGAAACAATCACAACAGCATTAGTTAATGTCAATACAAAAGAAAGAAAAAAAAGAAAAACTCTGAACACTTGTTGATTCTTAGCTTAGGTACTGAACTCTTGTTTTTCTACTGTATATCATTAACACAGTATGTTTGTAGCATTTAGTAGATTATGTATGCAAATGCTGTACTGTCTACTGTATGCTACATACAATTATTATTATTATACATATAAATACAAGAACTGTGTTGGCTATTTGGCTTTATACAATCCCCTACACTTCCTGTAGATCTCTTGCAAAGGAATCATCTCCCTTATCGTCATAAGAGGAATGGCTCACGTTTTGGAAGGAGCATGTGGTCAATACACCAAATCCCAGTATACTCCCCTCCTCTGCTCAACTCATTACTACACCACTCAATGTGTGGAACTGGCATCATTACCTGCAAACACATCCCAATCAAGAACTTGTTCAGTACTTCATCACTGGGCTAATGGTTGGCTTTCAAATAGGCCTTACTTCCCAAGCACCCCTGTGCCCAGCAAGAAAGAACATGTCCTCAGCTTTGGCACACCCATCAGTAGTGGACAATTACCTACAAGCTGAACTCGGCCATTTCCACTATCCCAATGTCAAGAAGTTCACATTAGTAGATTTGGAGTCATCCCCAAGGGTCATCATTCAAACAAATGGGGTCTCATTGTAGACCTATCACACTCATCCGGATGCAGTGTCAACGATCATATCCCAAAGTCACTTTGCAGTCTTTTGTATATTACTGTAGACGATGCAGTCCAGAATATTCTGAAGTATGGGCAACATACCTTTTTGGCCAAGGTTGACATCAAAAGTTCCTTCAGGCTAATTCCAGTGCATCCAGCTGACAGATACCTGCTGGGCATGTGGTGGCGCAAGCAGGTATACATTGACTGTTGTTTGCCATTTGGTTTACGCTCAGCCCCTAAATTATTTAACATCTTAGCAGATTTAGTCTCCTGGATTGCAGCTCAGCAGGGAATTTCATGCATCTTTCACTACCTTGACGATTTCTTACATCTGGGCCCACCACAATCATCTATCTGCCAGCATAACCTGGAAACCTTCATCCAGTTATGCTCCGACCTTGGTATCCCACTAGCTTCTGAAAAAATTGAAGGTCCTACCACTTTCCTCACCTTCTTGGGAATCATTGACACACGCCGTATGGAAATTAGGCTTCCAGAGGAAAAAAAACTTGCTAGAATGCAGGAAAGTTTAAAGTAGTGGCTTACGAAGAAGAATGCTACTAAACACATGATCCTCTCACTAGTTGGTCAACTTCAGCATGCCACAAAAGTGGTAAGATGTGGCCGTACCTTCACAGCTAGAATGTACGCTACTGCAGCAAAACTCAAGAAACTACACTACTACACTAGGTTAAACAGGCAGTTTCATTCAGATTTAGCCTGGTGGTACACTTCTTTGCGCCTTTAAGTATCCTACGGGACCCCAGCACTGCACCACCCACACAAATTACTATCCAGACAGACGCTTCAGGATCATGGGGTTGCGGTGCTGTCCACGGTCGCCTTTGGCTTCAACTAAGGTGGTCAGGCAAATGGGCAAGCCAAGACATCATGGCAAAAGAGCTTGTTCCTGCTGTTCTAAGGATGGCTGTGTGGGGTCCATTGCTAGCTAGACAGAATGTTCTGCTACAATGCGATAACCTTAGCCTTGTGACCTCCATTAACAAAGGTACAGCCAAACCACTTCTTGTAATATACACCTACTCTGCAGTCTTTGGTTTTTTACTACCCACTATGACACTGCCTTGACAGCTACACATATTCTGGGAGTCACAAATACCGCAGCCGATCAACTCTCATGGAATAAACTACCTCTATTTCACCTAACAAACCCCAGAGCATCCATGCTACCGGCACCCATCCCAACATCACTACAAAAAATCATTTCTCCAAGTGGACCAGACTGGACTTCACCAAAGTTCAAAAAGCTTTTTAAGGACACCTTGCTAAATATTGTTTGAACAGTCTTGAGTCATCTGTACATATTTGTACCTATTGTATTTTGGACATGTACAAATGTTTAATTCTGTAATTCCAATAAAGCTAATTAATAACCTTTATTGCATTCATCATGTTAACACATAGGTATATACGTAGATGGTGCATGTGAGCTCTGTTCCCCATACTATATATATCACCACTTCAGGACTCCCTAGATTATACACAGCAATGAGGAGGTACTACACTCAAGGGACATCCCCAGCCACCCAAAGATCCTACAAAGCTGGTATCAGACAATACCTCAAATTCTGTCAGCAATCCTCCCTCCGCAGTATTCCTACTTCCGAAAAGACTCTACTATTGTTCTCTACCCACTTGGCAACACATGGTTTAAGTTATGCTACAATTAAAGTATACCTGTCAGCTGTTAGACATACACATGTTACAGAAGGATACTACAATATCTTTGATTCTCAATTTACTCCTAGAGTCCAGCAACTCCTAAAAGGCATTCGCAAGTAGTCTTCCATAACCAAATCAACCAGAAAATGTCACCCAATCACAATGGGAATAATGCAAAAAATCAAGCACCTCCTCACCAAGCAGCCTGCAACTTATCAGTTCAAGATGCTGTTGCGTAGCCTTCTTTGGCTTCCTTCGAGTAAGTGAGTTCACTGTTCCATCCCAACACAGCTATGATCAAGCCTATCATCTCTCACTTGCTGACCTAACTTTGGACAACCAATGTTCACCAAATACAGTGCAGCTACGCATCAAACAATCCAAAACTGATCCTTATAGAGAAGGTGCCTCCATCTTTCTCCACAAAACCAACAAGAGCATATGCCCAGTGGACGCTATTGTGAAATACCTCATCGTACGAGGGAAACAAAATGGGCCTCTGTTCCTCTGGCCAAATGGTATGAAACTTACCAGACCTCTCTTTGCATCAGCCTTAGCCAACATTTTACGCAAACTCAACATAAGCCCACAACTGTATAATACACATAGTTTTCGCATTGGAGCTGCTACTTCAGCCAATCAAGCCGGTTTGTCACCCCTTCAAATCAAGACCTTAGGGAGATGGCGAAGTGAAGCCTACCAGAGATATATCAGACCGTCTCCAAAGCAATTGACCAGCATAACCGAGCAACTCATTTCACATGCTCATTAAGAAACATGTAGTGATACATGTACAAGCACTGAATGACTGTGTGTAGTTGTGTACTTATACCTAGTCACATTGAGTATGTCTAACAATGTTATAGTTTATTGTCACATTCCTTACTGTCTGTTTTTGTGCTTGGGTGAAAAGACAGCCTGCGCTCTTGTGTGCTGTCTTTCTGTGGCCCCTTCACCCAAGCTAATTTTGTGGTCAATATTGAAGCTCAGGTTAGATGACAGACTTCACTGGTAACCTACTAACTAATCACTGGGCTTAGTCCTAGTAACAAGACATCACCAACCCCCCTCCTAGCAGGCGAATTCCAGCACATCTACCAAACCCACCACAATCAATTGATGGTGTTGTTACACTACTACCAGCACACCATGAAGATCAGGTAAGTATATGTGATGTTTGTGTGCTGCATTAATTTATCATGTCAGCATGCTGAAAATCATACTGTATCTGTGTGACCATTGATAAATACAATGAACACATTTTATAACATTATGTGCAGCTTCAACAATTTAACATAGCAAATACAAAATCAACATAGGAATGTATAACTCACCTTGGAAAGGACATCCACCAGACACAACATCACACACATTATACTTTGTATTGAGCACTGGTATACCAAAAAGTTTTGCAGTCACGTCGATTTCCCCACCAGTGATTTCTTTGTCTATTGGTATGCATATAATAATATCACACATGAAATTCACAATTTTTGTGTGCATACACTAAAAAAATATGGCAGATTTTTTTTTTGTATAATAGACAGGTAGGTATTTGTGACTGAATTCTAGAAAACCATTGATGTTCGCTCATACCTCAAAATTCATTTTACTGATTTTATGTTATCTATAGGGACAAAGGACAATTTACCCATAGTCAATAGGTCTTCCTTCTTGAACAGTGTTAGATATTGCACAAAAACTACGTATACTTGGGTGGATATAGCAAACAATATGAACCAAGTTTCAATTCTGTCCATTGTTGCATCAATATCCATGTATGGAGATAAAACAAACTCTTCATGGACAGGATGACACCTAGGATCTCTCACTAGCAAGGCAATGAAATTTGCACAAGTTTAAAAGGAACTTGTATTTTTTACCCATTACATAAGTACTAACGTGGGTACATTGAAGGTTTTCTAAGATTCGGTCACATTTTGCATTTTCATACATTATAATGTTTTTAGATACAGTGTTGGGGGAAAAGAAATATTATTACCTTTTGTGGTACGTAGTAATTAATATAACAAAACTCTATAAAAACTAGTAATATAACATACTTACAATTGTAACACATTTACCTAAGTACTGAAGTTACTGTAACACAACTGGTATTAAGTAATTTTATTACTACAAGTAACAAAGTTACTAATCTTGTTACTAATCCACAATGAAGTTAAGAAGCTAACAAACAAAGCCCACCTCAAAGTAATGAATGAAGCTTACTGACCACTCTTGAATACAATTATAACCAAGATTGAACAACACAATCATGTCACATGATAAGATAAGGTTACCAGAGATTTGGGTACTAAAGTACATTGGTTCCTTGTTTGTTTGAATCTCAGTTACCCAAACACTTTCAATTAGAGCATTTCATCATTGTGTGCATTCCACTAGAGTAGATGTAGTTCTATTAGAATAACTGGACAGTGTGTAAGGTGCCAACCTATCATGCTCAAATTTTTACCTACTATGCTTTTGAATAATCAGAATTAAAAATTAAGATCAAGCTTTAGAATTAACTATCTTATTAAGAGTATACCAGCATTTCCTGACTGCTCTATTAGAGTATCTAGATCATATCTCTGCAAAGTGTAAATAACCAGCCAAGAAACAGCTCATTTAGTTATAGTGTGCTTTTCAGCAGTTAATTCATTAATTGCTTTCTTTCTGGCACATGCATTGCACATGGCACATTTTAATTAAATTTCTGATATTATGCAGAATGCTTTTGGCTACCTATTATGCTTCAAATTATGTGGGCGTAATTGGCTGATGCCTAAACAGGATTAATAAAATCTTTGCTTCACTTGCATACACTAAGGACACATGATTTATGCGTATTTATGATGCAGTACAAAAAATGTTTATGTATACTGTCATCATTCAATATTGCTTTCTTGTTTATACACACAGGTGTTTCTAGTATATACCACCTTGATAGAACTTTGGCTGTCCACTCCTTTGTTACAAAATGGAATTCAAGGAACGTGCCAGGTTTTGCTCAGCCAATTACATTTATTTCTTTATTTCTACTGTAATATAATTGCTGTCAAAGCAAGTTTTTCCACTTCTATTAGCTAGTAACTCAAACACAAGTGTTCAAGATGCTTCCACATGCCTCTAGAGGTGCACCGAAATGGGATTTTATCAATATACCAAATAATATTAGCTTCAAAATGACTGATTCTGATACTGACACTCTTTTAGTGTTGGGTTGCATCTGAACATCAAAGGTTTTCAGTATGGCCACTACGATAACAATAAGGCTAAAAAGGCAATTGCCAAAAAATTAGCCTGACATGGTAATATAACCTTGGCCACTGTAAAACAGTTCACAAATGCTCTACCCAGTGCTACAGGTTCAAGCATACAGAAGGTTGGGTACTTAAGTAAAATATCTACTTAAAAAGTTAATTTTTTACCAATATTGTGATTTTAATACAGATACATTGGTGCACCTCTGACTGGCTCCACTGCATTACTATAAACTAGGACTGAAACTGTGTTAGTACTAAGCCTGAGCGATAGTATCGATAGTATTTACAATTGCGATAGTGCTGTTCTGATGTCGAATACGATGATAGCTTATTTCAGTATTCGAATAGCACACGTGATTCATGCGCATGTGCAAACGTCTAGAAATGGCGGATACCACGAGTGTGATTGGCGACCGTGTTATTTCTGACAACGGCACTCATCGCAATGAAGGCCAGTCTGGGGAAACAGAATTAATCCCACTGGAAGGCTGTAGCAGCAAAATATGGAAATACTTTGGGTTCCCTGGCAAAGATGGCCAGTACATTGAGAGACAAGCGGAAACGAAACGAAGTAACTTGTGGTTGCTGTTGGAAACGTTTCAAGTACAACAGGAATACTTCGAACATGCGCTCGCATTTAAGCTCACTCCACCCCAGTGATTTTACCGCGATGGAGAAAGGAGAAAAAGAAGCCGACTCTGGAAAACATCCAAGGGCAGTGACTACTATTAAATCAAAAAGTATGCTGGTGGAAAATCAGCTCCCAGCTCTTTTCAAAGCTCGACAGCCACTTTCCAATGGTCATCCAAGATGGAAGAAGCTAACTGATTCTGTATGCTACTTCATAGCAAAGGATATGTTACCTTTCAATACAGTAAACAGTCCTGGATTCCAACATACATTTGAGCCACGATACCAATCACCTGATAGGAAAACTATTTCAAACCACTACATGCAAAATTTGTATGAGCGAGAGAAGACAAGAGTCCAGCAGCAGCTGAATGATATGGAGTAGTATGCAATCACCACTGATATGTGGACATCTCGTACTAAACATGCCTATTGTGCTGTGACTGTTCATTTCATTGTGGACTTTAAGCTGCAAAGCTTTCTGTTATGTGTGCACGAGTTTCCTGACAGTCACACTGCAGAAAACATTGTTTAAGAAATCAACGATTCACTATCTGAATGGAATTTGTCAGTTAGAAAATTGTGGTGGCTACCACAGATAATGGGGCCAACATCACTGCTGGTATCAGTTTGCTTGGTGTTCTTCAACTGCCATGTTTCAGCCATACTCTGCAGCTTGCAGTGGAGCAAGCATTGAAGTTGCCAGATATATCCCAACTTACTGGTTGATATAAGAGGCTAGTGGCTTACTTCAATCAATCTGCAAAATCCTATGGTTTGTTATGACAGAAACAAATTGCATTGGGCCATGAGCAGCATGCACTAATCAACGATGTGGTAATTCAATGGAACAGTAGCTACTATATGGTAGCAAGAGTTTTGGAGCAACAACAGCCACTCTGTGCTACACTGCTTGAGCCCAAGAAGGGTGATTTGATGCCAACTGATACAGAATTTTCTAACATGGAGTTGTTTGTGAAAACAATGAAGCCCATTGTTGAAATTACCGAGGCCCTTGGGGCACGGAAGTATGTCACTATTTCGATGTTATGGCCCTTGTTATACAAACTGCTCAATAAGATTCTTGTAAACTGTGACAGTGATTGCAGGCTTGTAAACATGATGAAACTAAAAAATGAAGGAAAATCTACATGATCATTAAGCTAATTCTGTCCTTGATTTATTGAATAAAGCTGCGTTTTTGGACCCACGTTTCAAGTCCCTTACCTTTGTCACAGATTCCGAGAAGGAGCGTAATGAAGACCAGATTACTGTGGAGGCTGCTAATTGTTGTGTGCTACAGACTGAGACTACTACATCTAGTAGGCCAACGTTTCGTGGAGAGAGGAAGTTATTACATATCTTAGAGGATATAGTTCAACCACAAGCTAGCAGTACAGATGCCACAGAGGGTGATGATGACAATGAGAAGGCCAGAAAAGTGGCACAGTACACTGCAGATGTTATTACTCTTGAAGGTGATTCATGGGATAATCTCAATCCTTTACAGTGGTGGGCTGGTTCAATGATGCATTATTCCCAACTGTCACAATTAGCCACCAAGTACCTTGCCATTTCAGCCACTTCAGTGCCTTCAGAGCAGGCCTTCAGTGCTGCAGGTAACATTGTAAACATCAGTCTTTTACCAGATAATGTAAACATGCTGGTTTTTATGGCAGCCAACTTAAAGTAACTGCCTGACAGTATTGACACAGTAGATTTTATCCATATGTAAAATTGATTATTGTAAAATTTACTTTCATTTTGATCATTACTTAAACAATAAACATGTGTATTGGTGTGTGCATTTACATTATACAACAGTCTTGAAGTATATTTCATCAGCTTCATATTCCTCAGCTAGTATCGTGATGGTATTCATAATCGTGAATACTCTACCACACACTATCGTGAACACTAAAAATGTCACTATCGCTCAGGCTTAGTTAGTACTGCTGACTCAGATGACCCACTCACCTGGATTCGACCAAAAGCCAAGACGTGCAGCAAGAGTATAAAATCCACTACTTTATAAAATAAAGGTAGCGGTAAACTTTACAGTTAATGACCAGTAAATGGGCACGATTCCATGTAAATCTACAGTCAGCAAAACAAGTTTCCTACAAGTGAATGTGTATATAATATCTCTATTTTTTTTCAAACACACAGTGACATTTCTATTCAGATTGACAATAGCTGCACTCGAAGACGGTCTTAACTAAAAAGAGGAGTAATAAGTAATAATAGCAAAAGTCCATTGTGAGTATTAAAATGGCTGTCATAAGCAAATTACACTTTGCGGACTCTCTACAAATTGTCATTAAAGTTGTTGCATACTGTATATTGTATATACCCATGACATATGCATACTTTCCTTGAATTCCATATTAATACTTCTCTGTTACAGTATTATCTATAGTGACAAAGGCGTGGACTGTCAAAGTTTCCATCTTTTACAATGAATAGTCCATTCTACGAGTTGGAAAATGCTAGTTAAGGTGAGAACTACTCTTATAGCACATTCACAAATGTTTTGGCAAGTTTTTGAATATGGACCACTCCCAAATTACATATAACTCAGTTAACCACTCTAACAAAACTGACCTCTTTAGGTGCCTTTACATAACTAGTCTTTATAGTATTAAAACACTTCACAAATTCACCAAGATTTGCCCAACTCGATATTTTCCGTGATATCCTTAGTACTTGTCCGTTCATTATAACAAACATAGCTACAATGTTACATGCTGCCTAGCCATAATCAAATCTTTTAGGTACACCTGTAATTTATTTGCCATATTGTTACTGTACAAATTAAATTTGTTGCTGTTCCACTGTTAAGTGCTATACAAGGATACTAAAACCCCTTCATCTGAATGATTCTACTCCAATCTGTGATAATAGTCACATGAACATGTCTAAGCCTTTATAAAACAAACAGGGCAATACCACAACACCTCATCCATATCAAGGCTATGCTTGCTTTGATGCAAGTGGCTTGATATTTTTGAAGTGCAACCACTTTTTCAGGATACATCTCAATGTACACTGGTGCACATGTTGTATCCCTATGAAGAAGTATACATGGCAAATGTATCCTTTGAAATTCCTTTGATCTAAGGTGTGAAAGTGTTACATCACAATTTATGCAACAAGACTGCACACCACAACACAAAAAATTTTGCCAATTTAAATCATGCACTTTCTTGTTGCAAAAATGTCAATTCCTTTGTTCAGCATGACATAGTTAGGTGTTCTGGTTTAGTCACATGTTCCTGGTAGGAGTTGTGACCTTACCACCATATAAGCATACACAAAGTCACTATGAATAACAACTGTCATTTAGCTTACCAAGGTGTCCTGTTATTGTGATCTTTAGTGTCTGGCCTGTCTTAGGTGGATCAGGATCAAAGTTGACCACCAAATCTTTAACCTCCCCACCTACAAACAAAAAGAAGGTTGTATACAATTAATCACTGGACTGGATTAGTGGTGGACTGGACTCCTCCTTTTTACCAAATATTTGGGCAACTGGTTGTAAGGGCCTAATGTATTTCACAGACTGGACTCACACACTGCGCTGGAAACAGCTTTTAAACAATAAGCCAGGCATTATCCATCGCTTGCAACACTGGAGACAGAGTTACAACTGCTAGTACTGCTCTTCATTACAAGTCAACATACTAGCACATGCACTAATTAATTAGAATACACATATGATACACAAGTACTAGCAGCGATAAAGCGCTACAGAGGCTATTGTTGTAGTGCAGATTTTTTCTTTGTTGATTCAGTACTTAGTACTAGTGTTAGGGCTGAGTGATGAGCCAGTTTATTTGCATAGCCCCATCACCTCGCCCGGCGGTGCCACCTATAAGAATAATTACTGGCTCATCTCTACAACCCTAGCACTAGTGCTAAAGCAACGAAGGAAAACATCTACACTACAACAATAGCTTCTATCATGCTTTATCACTGCTGGTATACTAGTGTATTGTAAGTGTATTCTAGTTAATTAGTGCATGCGCTAGTTTATCGACTTAGCAGTACCAGCAGTTGTAGCTCCACAGTGGTGTCTCCAGTGTGGCAAGAGATGGATAACGCCTGGATTATTGTTTAAAAGCTGTTTCCAGCTCAGTGCGTGAGTACAGTCCACGAAATACATTAGGCCAGTTGTAAGTACGCTAGTGTCATGGGTGCATCCATTCACTGGACTGGAACTTGTGCTTAAATGAATATAAAACAATAGATTACAGTTAATTAGCTGTATGTATGTGCCTGTAATATTCAAGACAAGGGCAAGAGCCGTCTCCATGTGTGGTATACTACTCTATGTAATCACTTTTAGTGGTTGAAAAAGTTGTTTGTGGTCGAAAAAATGTGTTTGAGCAAATTTTATGTGAGTCCAGTAGTTAATGGATTCACCACTACTCTCATGTAGTTAAGACTACTCCCCTGCACATAAAGAAATCCACACACATAGAAAAGAAAGGTGTGGTTCTCAACATTGTCATGCTGCAGCTATGCATCAGCTATGGAATAGCAAGACAGTTAATTATGACCAGATCTGCAAAAACCAGACACAATCACACATTTTTCAAATTCTTGTTTATTAAATATTTATAATCTACTTAGCCAAGTGTACCTTCTGGCAAAGTTTCAGCCTAATACGCCTATAGCTTTAGGAGTTACAGCCCTACAAAGTAGCAACAGCAGAAAAATCGATTTGTACAGCAAGTATAGGGAAAATAAATTACAGGCATCTACAAAAACAGTTGTAACTTACCAACGAATCGGGGTATGGAGCTACAATTTTCATCATCGTGTTCGTCATGAACAGGGAAATCAATTACTGGGTAGGTGTTTCCTATACTCACCCTTCTTCACTATATAAAAAGGCAGAATTTGTGAAGAAAATCGATCACGTACAATCATTTCGACGTGACGTAAACAAATGCTCATAACTTCCGTATCCTTGGGTCTACTGCAATGAAACAAAGATTTTCCAACTCCTCTTGAGCAGGCAAATAAGAGGATATCCAGGGTATTATTGTTAGTCCCTTCCTTCACTAAGAAAGAGGTGTACACAAAATTTACACAATTTTTTCAATAATACGCAAGTATTTCACCCATTGTATTCAATGCTTTATACTATAAATTTAGGCTTGTGCGACTATGTCGGGTGTTCACAGATCCGGTTACAATTAACTGTTACCACTTAATTTAGTTGAATGAATAACTATAGCTTGTATTTATGATGCATGGTTACTACAACACTACAGGTTTGTACATGATAAGACGTACAATGGAGATTATGGCAAGAGACAGAGTTGCTATTCAAACTGCACACAATTCTAAAATGAACAGGCAATACCAAGTAGCAAGTTCATCTGCATAATTTTACATTTAATGTAGCAATAGCTACAACCAGTTGCCCAAATGTGCTAAAAAGAAATAAAACCCGAGTCCAGTGATTGCATACCACCTAACAAGAACAAATTGTGGATTCCTCTGATCTAGTGTTGTACACTCTGCAAAAGCATGCTGAGCTATAAACCAACTACACCAGGTGAGAACATGCATGCAATTTCACCCAATAACAAGATAGTGTCATGGCGACTGATCATGACCCCCACCCAAGCAATGGCCTGATAAAACAAGTTTAGCTCTACCAGAATTTTGGCACCTCCAGCCAGATTGTTCCATTTGTGTAATGTGGATTTCAAAGGGTTCGTGGTCGATGGTTAAGGAGACACTAAAGCAATTAAGTAAAACCTTACAATTCTAATCACAATTCTAATGAAGTTTGTGGTCATACAGTAAACTAGAAAACAAACCACTTGTGAGCAGTGATATTATTCACAAACTAACTTCACCACTTGAGCAAAGTGATATACTAACTTCACCACACTTGTCAAAATCAAGCGCCAACACCAGCTGTTGTGTGATCACTGCTTTACAGAGCATGCCCTGGTCAGCCATACAGTTACAACTTAATAATAACTCCATAGCCCCATAAAATTTGGTAGAGGCATCGAGGAACCAAGTTTATGCAATGATCTAATGACATTTGCCCTTAGCAGGCTTGTGGTCACAGTTTCGTGTTTTTCTTTTGCAGCTATGTACCTAACAAAAACCATAAATTTTACATGTGAAGAATAATGGCTGCTGATAAGACTTTTAAACTGATTGGTGGAACAAGCTGAAAGGACATCTTAAAACTTTGCTGTGTAAAAGTTGACAATTTCCAATGCTTTTTGATATGACGTCATCCAATAAGCATTACATTACAGAGTTCAAACCTTGGTCAGCGACGGGAGACTACAGAGTACCAGCGAACTTGTTAGCTTACACACAATTACCAAACGTCCACAGTGCTGTACTTACCACAAGCTTGTTGGCTGCACGGTGCCATTGGCCTTGTTAACTTCAACAGTGGATGACCACAAACTACTCCAAACAGCAAGACAAGCAATAAGATAACTTTCTCCATGGTTAGTAGAGACAACTTCTGTTCTCTGCTATGTGAAGCACCAAGCGAGCCACTAACACTTGTCACGAGCGAGGTCACGAATGATTAACTAGGTAATAACGTGACTGGATCTCGTGACCATAACTAAGTTATACATCAGGGCGCGCGTCAATCTCCTGGTTTCAACGCTATAATACTACAGATAAAAAAAGGTTCTATAAACCTGTAAAGCCTGATCTGTACCAACAACTTTGCACCATTATTAAAGTAAACCATAGAAAGCATGGGCACGTGACTATATTCAACCAACTAATAAATTCGCGCAGGAAAAAGGGTGTGTCGTTATAAGAGAGGGGTGGAGCAGACTTAGCATTGTTGCTTAAAAACTGTTGAACAGAAAAAGATAAAGATTAGATATTGTAACCAATATATTTCAAGCGCAGCGCTTGGCTGGCTGAAGTGCACCGACACTGATTTTTTTTCAACCCGGCAAGCCGAATGTAATCAAGATCTTCAGAGAGCAGCAAGATGTTCAAAGGTTCACCTAAACTAATAGTGACTTTGATTGGCATTGTTAATGCCGGTTACTTAATTTGTGCGATGGTTCTCTATTCATCCATCATTGCTTGGCTCTCATTGGAGTTTTCGCCAAGCCTTCCTGCTGCAATGGCGTTCATCGTCGGTACACTGTGCTTGGCTACAGCCATCCTAGGGACAATCATGTTTGGAGGGAAAGAAACAAAAGATTTATTCACCGCATTATTCGTTTTGTTCTCGGTGTTTGTTTTGCTGGCCTCGATTGGTCTACTTCCACCATTTGCAGCAGAGTTTTATTCCAGTTCAGAAGATCACTCGTTAGGAGATACTTGCGATGACTGTGATGTGTTGTACGGAAATGATGCTCCACTGGATTGCGTCCGCAACTGCAACGATGAATGCTGTTTCACTGATTTAAGTTCTCCACTTGTAAGGCTTCTACTAGGATTTGTGATCATTGCCCTAATAGTGAGTTTCATTGGAATTATAGTCGGGGGAGTGCACTGGTACCTTGTACGAAGAGACAATCATGAAAAGAGCACTCAATAAAAAACATTACTGTGTAGTGCTAGCTATAACTTTGTATACGTAAGTATCCGTAACTACATTACACACCTTATATACACAGTCTATAGTTTGTTATTTTGCATCGAATGTTATATTAACTGTGCAGTGTACATGTGATTATCACAGTTCATTTCATAGCTCTACATACATTTTATGCATAGATGTCTAATATAAACTGATATACGGTCCTTGTGATGCTTATGAGCTCTGGACACTTTGGTACTTAAATTGACTGGGAACTGATTTTCTGCATTAGTGCTCAATAAGTTTTCCTCTCAGTCACGTGTGTGTGTGTGTGTCTAAAATAACAAGCACCATGTAGTTTGTCCCACTACATTTACTCAATATTGTCAAAGCTTGATTTGAGTGATGTTTGCAATATATACATACACTGTATGTGTTACTAATGTCAAGCTTTTCAGCAAACATTTGTTGGTCTTCTCGCAGATCCCAAATAGTATAACAATTATCCTATACTATAAGAAGTTAAAAGTCGGTTTGGTTTAAGATTCCAGTTCCCAGCTGCTGTAACTCCTTTGGTGCATGCCTATAGACTACTACATTTTACTGAAAGTACTACTGGCAGCTGGGATTGTTTCAATCAGCAGAGCTTCATGCAGGCTTTCCTTCTCACAGGTCCCAGCCAAGTGGAATAGCAATTACAATAAATATGCATATACTTATGTTTCATGCATAATTATGTATTCCTTCAGTTTGAGATGTACATGTGTGCACATTCTATATGGATAGTACATAGCTATACATACGTGCCATAGCATAATATTATTTTTACTGTGCATTTATTGGTCACGTGCATGGATCTCGGTATAACAGTGAAGTGTATACAAAGGTTTATTCATTTCATGTTATCCATTTGAAATATACTTACATTTCTTGGTGAACAAATAACATTTTTATCATCATAAATTTATATGTTTGTGTTATATAACATGTAATTACAGCATTTGCCACTGATTTTTGCATAGCAACTAAGAGATACTGTTGCGCTGCATAGTATAGCTTTAGGCGTTTAAGGAGCTGATAGTATAATAATTTTACTATTTGTGACTCTGAAATCTAAACCATATTCATCATTTAGCAGGAAGTATATAGTAACAACATGTTTTATGAATCTGCTTTGAAAAAAAAGGCAATATTTGCCCATAACAAAAGAATTGGATGAAAACGTTGAAATGAGTAGCTTTCCTGTCACTAAAGTTAAGTTATGGGGGTACTGCCTGTGGAATACTTTTTCATAAAGTATACTCTGAGTAATACTGCTATTATTATCACAATTGTAAATGGATGATCTTGCAAGGACATTACTAACACCTATCGAACTGTCTAAATGTACATGGTGAACATGATGGACTCCACTACATACATGGATGCATGCTTTGCACAGTCATTTCCCAACACAACCTATCAAGCTCCATTTATTAAATCTATAAATACTTATCCTTCCTAGAGGGAAGTGAGTAGCCTTGACAGGTGTGGCTATTTACAGTGGCTATGTTTATACAATATGGTGAAGTTATGCAAACAAGGAGGTGTTGTGGTTGACTAAGTATGAGAAAGTATGTCGTAACTATAACAACACTGTTAAATAGTAAACACAGTGGAATCTGATACAGTATGACTATAGTACTGGGTTATATAATTATGTCACTGGAGCTGGAGTTGGGATCTTGATATGTTAGACATTGAGGCATGCATATAGGATATCATTGTCACGTGAATCAATAAACCAACTATATAATACATTATTAAGTGTAGCATCTGTTATAATAGGAATTATATTAGCCTACATACAATGTTTGGATGGCACAATGGAACATATATGGCAACAACATGAAATTTCACAAGTAAAAGCCACTGGTGACCTTCCAAATTTGTATTATATGTAGCTATATGTAGCTATAACTACATGCATACTAATACACTAGTTGAAAAATCATTGGACACACATCTTATCAAAATTTTGTAGCACACTACAGATTAACTTTTTTGATGTGAGGATTCTTAAAGTGAGGAGTACGTATATGTTTTGCATGCTTGTATGATTAAGTATAATACTATATACAGTGTCATTTTAATACAGATTGTATTATTAAATAAATATCCTACTTTATGGTTGTACACATGCACGTAGTTGTCACCTACTGCACACATATTATAGCTATAGCAATCCTGATTATGAAGTTTTAATCATTGTATTAATACCTGTATAGACCTTCAGGCAGCTGCAGATTGTTGTGATACACTGCTTTATTGGCCAGATCTATAATCTGCATATGCTGACAACACTATTCATTTTACATACTTGTCAATAGAACATGCAACATACATGATACTGCTATAACCATTATTACAAATTTTTAGCTTGTTGATATTATACAATCGACTGCTTTTTTTATTCATTTATTTTTTTATTAATGCTTTACAGCACAAGTGCTGAAGGTCTGTAGGACACCTGGTCCTACAGCCTGCTCAAAGACTTTAGCTACTTAAGATGTGTTTGAAAAGTTGGAGAAAGGAGAAAAAATCCATGACTGGACCTAGGTGGCCTCGAACCTGCAGCCATCCGATTTACGCTCGAACGCTTACAGGAGTCTACCAGGTGTTCAGGATGTTTTCTCCTTGTTATTTTCATGTAATTATATCCATAGGAATTCTTTTGTGGTACCTGTGTTCATCAAATCAATTTTGTGGTACTTGTTCATTTAGTTGTTAGACAAACAGGTCAAAAGCACCCAACATTGAACATTTAATGCAGAAACAAAACCATTTTTAATACAGTAGTTCATTTTAATGGAAATACATTTTAACAACCATCATAATTAACTTGTGCCAACGTGGCTATTTCTTGGCTGCCACATTTGAAAAATAACAGTGTTTTAGTTTTGGAGACTATGTCCTTTTTTGCAATTTAGTGGTTTTGACAAAACCAGCTGTAAATTTTTTAATCAATACACAAATCATGTAGCTATAGCTATATATGGCTTCAGAATGATTATTATGCTGTAATATCAATCATGCATACCAATGGCAGTGGTGGGTACATGCACATTTTCTACTCACATACTTATGAAAGGATTAAATGTCCACTAGGTCTAGACTAGCTAGCTATTATCTGCTGGTGTAGGTGACCTCCCTTGCTTCACGATACTTTATATTCTTAAAGTTCAATTCCTATTTTTTTTCCTTGTAATTGTTTTTTTTTGTAACATAATGAACTAGTGCATACTGCATTAAATGAAAACTGATGTCCAATGTCTGAATGTGCGCCTCAACTATCAGTTTTGTTGGTATTTATCTGCTTTATCAGTTTAGCACTGGAGGCCAAACACTGGAGGCAGAGCCTGTATATTTCCGTTACACAAACGTACAGTAGGCCGATGCGCTAGCTACTACAAATCTTGAGCTAGGAAATCTCCTTATGTTCAATGATTTTACTTCACTATGCCAAAAGTGTAAGATGATGATGATGGTGATGATGTAATAACATGTAATCGATGTGCACGCATGTGTGTATTGCCATGTAGTGGTTCTATTATAGTATCCGCTATTGGGCTGTTGTACATGTAGAGTGGTTGTCGGTGGTAGCTAAGAGTCACTTAATTTGCTATCACCTAATACTGTAACTCTGATATTTCACACTACGTGTATGGAAAGGTGTAACCATAAACTACACTGTCCTAAACATGTCAAAAATATTCTACTATGTGGTAGGCTGTATGATCTTTTCTCTAGAGAACTGTCATCATGGGGTATTATGAGTCACTGTGTTCATAAGGTCATTATTTCATATCCAATTATGGTGAATGTTTACAGGCATTCTAATGACTGTCAAAACACCAAGTCAACTTAGTTTGTGCATTTTATAACTTTGTACTCCTTACTAAATGATGAGGGGTACAGGTAACTAATCTCCTATGATGACACAGTTCAAAAGGTTATAGCTATTATCTCCTGATTGAATTTGTGGTTAGCCTATAATCACTGTCTATGAAGTGGTATTATCCCTAGTTTCCTCCTAAATCTGCAGGACTGAATTAATTTATAGCTATGCAACCCATAATACCCCTTGAAGGCACCACGGAGGCTGGTTACTGGTCAATACTTTTGTGAGCAAGTGCAAACCTCCATTATACCCTAATTCAGTTATGATGCTTATACTGTATGTAAACTCATTCACTCATTGTAGCCATGTGGATGATAGAGAAAAACAAGCTCAGAAACATCACAGAGATACTGTGCATAGTCAAAATGGTACGGATATATATGCTTAACAAAAGGGATAAGTATAGTAATTTGATATGAAGGTACTTTAGGGGCTGATCAATATAAGATGCATGCATGGTAGGGAAGAAAATGTGATACCTTAAAAGATTATTAAGTGAGAGAAGTGCCTCGGATGTGCATGCATTCTGTTTTATTTGATTAATAGCTACAAATAAGAAGTTTGCGCATACCAAGAACATATTAATAAACCTCATGAAAACTTGTAACCTTTTATAATATTGTCACTGAACTGATTCAGATACCAAACAATGAATTAATCTCTCTCCATACCACAACTCGAGGCCATCATGACTGCTACAAGAGACCCTCATCAAGGATAGACTGTCATCTACACTCCTTCTTCCCATCAGCAATAAAGTTAAAGTTATGGAGTAGCTTACCCCCTGATGCAGCAGGAACAACATTAGAGAGATTTAAACAGTTGATAAACTGCAAAACTGTAATTTTCCTGTGCCTTACACTCCCTGGTGGAGGCTGTGCACATGCAATACAAATGCCACTTGTGTATGATGTGCCAGTAATGCATGCATTTACAAGGTGTTTACTACAAGCCTATCAGATTATGCAGTAAGTTGACTATAGTGCATATATAGTGTACATAATCACAAATGCAATAGCTAATCATGTTATATAGTTTATCAATATAATAGCCAATAGCATTGTACTTTAAATAAAGTAATTATTTTGTAATAACACAATCTGCTTTACTATAAATAAGATTAGCTGTTGCTGCTGTACTGCAAGTTTGCTGTAAACCATTCAGTGCAACTAAGAATGTTAGCATGGAACTAGCATATAGCTGCAAGCTATAGATATCCTAGCCCAAGTGCAATTCTGTCAGGTAGGCCATAGCTATATAAAGTACATCACAAACAGAACTGGTAGATGGCTAGATTGTGTAAAAACATAGGTCATTTTTTTAAAATTAGCTAGCTACAGAAGTGGCCAGAAATGAATTGCTATGATGCTTCACAAGTATTGCTGGCTGCAGTATCATGCCTATAGCCAGTCTCTTAAATGATTTTGTCACTCATCAGGCAGACAGGCAGGCAGGCAGGCAGGCAGGCAGGCAGGCAGGCAGGCAGGCAGGCAGGCAGACAGGCAGGCAGGCAGGCAGGCAGGCAGGCAGGCAGGCAGACAGGCAGGCAGGCAGACAGGCAGACATGTATGACATTAGCAGCAAGAGTGAAATTAAGTTTCTGTCCAGACTCTTCATCTAGCATACAAACAATCATGTTATTAATAACTCCTATCTATAGAATTTCCATACGTCAGAAATGGCCCCCCATAGTCAGGCAGTAATTTTAGAAAGAAATAGGCAATTAAGGGAGAGAAACCTATTGTCATTGAATAATTAAGACTTGTGTATATTTATAGCTGCTACTGTGAATGAAGTATACTGTAACTATTGTAGTATATTAAAAGCATAATTTCAGGGGGGTCTGGGGGCGCAACCCCCAGAAGCTGCAAGAATTTTGTAATTTAAGGCTTGAAAACAGCCTAAAATTTATGCCATAGATAATATATACCTCTATGTTTATGCTAATAACATGGAAAATGCTAAAAATAACAAAGCAGCTGTACCTAGTGCCTGGGCAACCCTGAGGTTTCTATATACAGCATTTTGTAATCCTAAGGCTCTGGGATGTAATAACTCAAGTGCAGCAAAGGCACTACTAAGAGCCTGAGAGTTACTATATACTGAAGTATCCAACTAGCCTCCCAGACTAGCCACGCCCTGTTCTGAGTTAGTTTGGCGGCGCCCGACACTCCGCAAAAATGCGAATGGGCGGGCGCCGCCAGAGAGTCGAGACACCATTAGCACCATTGTGCAGGCCTAGCTCCACCCTTCGTCTTAGGAAAAATTAGATATTAAAAATAGCTGTTGACATCAACGATCACGTGCGGTGCATGTGTCTGGCTCCGGCTCCGACGATCGCAAATTTTTCAAGGGATTTTTCACGGTTTCCGGAATGATGATGACTTGTCTTGTGCGGGTGTTCGGTGTAACCGAGTAGCTGAAGTATCAGATTGTTACTCGTGTGGTCTCATCGTCGTGGTGAAATTCCTCAGCTACAACTAGATGGCGTCGTCTTGGACCATAAACGTGAAAGGAATAACTGGGCAAACAACAAGGGTCAACGTCACAAATGGTCCGGTAAGTTGGTTTTTTGGCTCAAGAGGCAAACAGCTATATAGCTACTTTACATTTAGCTACACCATAAAGTCTGCTTATTTCATGCTAAACTTGAGACTGATTTACTTTAATCTATAGCTAAGCATTGTAATAACAGCCTTCTCCTCAGGATCATGTCTGCGAGAAGGCTGTTAATACAGGTAGTCAATATTTTGATGGCACTAAAACTGCGTAGAATATATATTCTATTATAAATTCCCTGATTTCTATTATTAATTCCCTGTTGACAATATTAAGGTCACTGGCAATGATCTGTGTGAGGACCACCATATAGAAAGAGCATAGCCTGTAAAGTGTTTACAGCAAATGATATTAGCTATGATCAATAATGGTACCTGTTAGGCACTGGGAGCCAGTCTAGAGTAAAACAAAAGACAGAACCTGTAGTGTAAATAAAGTGGGCAGGCTGCCACCACCCAAGTGCACATTTGGTAGTCAATTTACTCTGAGTTGTTTTACAAGCAAAATCTCAAGACTATATAGGGTCAGCAGTAGGTTAGCATACGAATAAAAATTAATTTGGTATCAAAAAAGAAGTGCAGAAATAACGAAATGAGTGTAGTTGACAAAATGCTCAATTGCAGTAGCATGGGCGTAGCTCATTTGCAGTCATACAGTAAGTTTTGAGGAAGTAGCTATATTTGTAATGAACCGTGTAGTTAAATACGTTGGAAAGAATATGAGGCTCATGTTTAGTGGATATTTTAGTTCATATTTTTAATAATAGCTGTGATTTTAAAAAAATTTACAACCTCTAATAAGGTCAGACTGGTGAAACAACTAATTAACCTAATTATTATGGGAAATGCTAATGGCTCATTGTACTGAATTATGAACTTCCTATAATCAGGACAACATGAACCCACAACCAGAGAAACATAATTATATGCATAGAGATTACTGTATCAATATTATCTACTTACTACAGTTAATTTACTAATCACTGCTACATTTAATTATATGTACTTACTACTGCAGTTGATACATTTTGTTGATATGAGCTGATGACATGCATTGGCTTAGTATGTGCAGATCGACTAGCTAACTATGCATGCCACAAGTTTCTTTGGTAAAAACATATTCTTAGTCAAAATATATTAACATGTCTAATGTAAAGTGTGCTATACATGCTATGATTATTAATTGTTTACAGGATGCTATTATTTTACATTTGAAACAACAAATTGAAACGCAACATGATAACCATCCTCCTCCATATCGACAAAGACTAGTGTTCACAGATCCAAGTAAAGAATACCTTTTATAACACTTAGTTTTTAGTGTAATTTCAGTGCTTGTTATGTATAAACAGCTATGTATGTGGCTAAGGTAGCTTTCAACTAGTTGCACTATATTTAATCATGGTATATTTATTTTTTTTAGGCTCTAACAATCTGAAGTTAGAAGATCCTAATAGAAAACTGTCGTCATACAATGGGCTTATTAATGGTAGTACAGTGATAATGGTGATTCTCCCGTCCTTTGTTCTGTATGTGACTGGGCTAGATGGAACAATGCATGAGATAGAAGTACCTTCCTCTGACCCTCAGGTGAATTGCTCTAATAGAATATACTTTTATGCTTTTATCAAGAGAAAATATAGTAGGGAGTATCAAAGTGCACTATAAGCTATGAAAAATGAGCCCGTAAAGTAATACATTTGTTTGATTTCTCTTGTACATCTGGGCAACCTCGTCAATCTGATTGCCCAAATTTAACATGTTACTAGTTCAAGGTGGGTACAGTGGTATGCATGGGATCTCAAAACTTGCTCTTACTAACACAGATACTGTAACTACATTCGATGATTTCGATCATGCAATTATATGCCATGGCCAAAAAGTTATGAAGCTTCAAGGTTAAAAAAAATGGGTCAAATTTTGCGTGTGAAAAAAGGTACCTTTTGCAAATCTGGTCACATATACTCATTTTTGTTTTTTATTTGTTTTTATCTGCTTTGCCAGTTAGGCACTGGAGGGCGAACACTGGAGGCAGAGACTGTACAAGGCGTTACCACGAGCCAAGGAACCTAAGTGAAAATTGTTGGCTAAAGTGAAATGGGACAAATACCTAGAAGGGGATTGAAAAAATCCATCCCTAGCCTGACTTTGATCCACAGGCCACCCAGATACCAGCCAAACACCACACTCAGTGGTCAAACCAGGAGTCCAGCTAAGCAGGGGGAAGTTGTTGTTTTTATCTGCTTTACCAGTTAGGCACTGGAGGGCGAACACTGGAGGCTACTCTTGCTTTAACGTGTGTACATATATAACATACAGTGTATTAAACATTTTCACTACAATTAGCTTCTGCCTTTAAAATATAAAATGTTATGTATACCCCTACTGGGTAATTTCATACCTAGCTGTTCATGTGCTTAACCATTTTAGCATTGTGTGGTGACAATGGTCCACATTCTTGGCCCTTGTAAAAAGTATCATACATGCTTTAAAATGAAATAAACTTTTCAGTAGTACAGTGTTAGTTAAAATCAAGGCTAATGAATGCTGATTCACAGTTAATTTACTATGTGATAATATCAAGAGTAAATAATGGAGAAGAGTGTATCTAACTCAGTATTAGTCCATTAAAAATGAGCCTGTAAAGTTCACAGTGCTAATTGTCCTGTATGACCACATTTTTAACAATATTCATTTTAAAGAAGCAGGTGTCAAAGGGTCAAAACTCACTAGGCTACTTTACAATGAATAATATTATTGTTAAAATGTGGTCATACAGGACAATTAGCTAGATAGCACCGTGATGGACTAATAGTGAGTAGGATACCCTCTTCTACATTATTTGCTCTTGATAATACGAATTAAGTACAAAATCTTGTAGAAAAGGAACTCATTAGGAAACCATTAGGAAACCATTAATCAATTATGAAATAGCACATTAAATAAATAAGCCACTATATATTGTCCCTAAAACATAATGCAAGGTAGTGGTAGTAGCTAATTGATCCAATTAAATCATACAATGGGCAAAAATCAAACGGTACGGCAGTACCATTTAAGTAGGGATCACCCTGAAAATTTCAAGCGTTCCACCTTTAAAAATCATCCTAGAGACAATGAAAATCACCTTTACGGAATAATACTAGTCCATATAATACATTAAGTATAACAAAACACTTACAGGTGGCCCGATATAGATTTTTTTTTAATTGCCGAACCCGGATTTTAGTCACACTGCCTCACTGATCACAGTTGCAAGGCTAGAGGCCAAATGAAGCAGTACACAGCCACCATTTTATGCCACAATAACAAACTCACCAGTGGGATGTGCCTTTTGGGGTTCCGACGAGTGTAGCCCTTTGCGCCTTGGCTTTTCTTTCATCTTCAATCAGGCTGCTTGTCTTCATCCACTGAAACCACATCAAGGCATTAATTTTCCATTCTTTCAGCAACATAATTATATAGATGCCACAAAATTATTTCAGAGCTAGATTTCAAATGTGCTTCAGCCCCAGTGCTGCTGTAAGTATATACTAGCTAGATATCTGCAAGTTCACGATTGGGCAATAGGTTCGCAACAATGCCCATCAATTAAAGATCTAGGTGGACTAATAGCGATATAGTACAGAGACCACACTTCTTAACAATCTAGCTGTTTACTTAACAGTAAACAAGATGACCTCACACCTTATTGGTGCTAGCTGCACACCTCTTGGCTGACTAGAGATATACTCTAATACACCTCTAAGATTTTTTAAATAGAACTGATTACAAGTTACATTGTAGCTAGCTGTGCTACAACAAAATACTAAACAAACTAGTATTTTTTTAAAATTGATTTAAAAATGAAGTAGGGATTTATGCAATATAAAGTAGTGAAACAATAGAGGAATGATGGTATTACAGCATAGCTCAGTGGGAAAGTCCCTACTTTGGCACATTAGCTATAACAATTATTTTGCTCAATTATAACAATTAATTTGCTAATTCATCTCTACTTTTTATTGCATAGATCCCTGCTTCATTTTTACATTAACAATTAAAAAAAATACTATACTATTGAGCAGCTATACACTTCTTCAAGACTGAAGACTATTGATTTCAAGCATCAACATTCTAGAAGGCTGATTGTGAGAGTTGCACTTTGTATTAAGGTAAATTACAGGTGCTCTTTTAATCAATCGTAAGTCACAAATTCAATAGTCTATTGAGGTAGGACTTGTCTTAACATCAAGGTTTTAGTTTTGTCCTAAATCTGAACTATAGTCAGGTGGGTCACACATATTAAATTAATTTCCAGATTAGGGTATCTCTATCAAACTGTTTGTCACAAGTCTTTAAGGGTCATGTTTGTTTCTGTGGTAGCTATCCATTTGCAAGGGCCAGTGTACCTCACAAAGTAATATTGTAGCATTTATTGTCATGCTGTTAAAGCATGTTAATGTATTGGTATTTTTATTTAGAAATTTTCAGTTGCTGATCTTATACCTGTAATACAACAAAAGATTCAGCAGAGTCTGTCACAATGTCAGGTGTTATATAACAATGAGCCACTTGAGAAAGTGAGACATGGAAAGGCAATGACTCTCAAGGATCATGGTATAAGGTCTAGCTCTACCCTCATTGTGACTAAACTTGGAATTACACTAAATGTTATTAATCCACAAGTGAGGATACATTTACGAGTGGTTATTTATAAGATTTTTGCCTTGACTGAGACTCTTTTTATTTTACTAGGTTGATCTTTGCTTCTTGGTGGACTGCACTGGATCAATGGGATCCCATATTGATTCTGTGAAAAACTGTGTGAAGAAAGTCAGAGATGATTTGGTCCAGCAGTTTCAGGGTTGTGATATCCGGTTTGCATTTGTGAGGTATACAGATTATGATCAACCCCAAAGCAGTAGAACCACTCACATTGACTTTACAAAGTTAGTCTTTATGCACATTCTGTATGCATGTAATTAGATTAATAAATCAAATAGATCAGTGTACAGGTAAAATATTGCAATTGCATGTGCATGATAGCTATTGAATGAAGTAGATAAATAATTTCTTTTCAACTGTCCATATTTCCATCATGGTGTTTTCTCATCATCCTGCTATTCTGGGGTTTTGATCACGAGCTTACACATGATTTTATTCATCCTTTACAGCCATGGTGTAGAGAGAAAATATTGCACTTATAGGTCATCCCTTTGGGTAAAGTATGTATGTGTTCAATAATACCATATGCCTGGTCACGAAATTTTGTGCTAATGTATTGTGAGATTCTGTACAAAATCAAGCTCTGCAAACATCTATTTTTTCCTATCTGTGGTATAGAAATGCAAGACCAATGTGACCACTCTATCTCTAATACTTGTTTCTTAAATATGGTACTAGATCTGCCCTTGTTTATGGTATTGTTGTAATGCCTAAATATGCATTACATATTACAGTATGGTATACATCAGTGTACAAAGGTATTACTAATTTGCTATTAGTACAGGCAATGTACCTAGTTCATTAGGTATAGCACATTGGTTTGATTGAGATGTACTGTGTGATTATTTTTTACAGGAACCAATCTTCTTTTTACAATTTTGTTAATGCAATCAGTGCTGATGTGGGAGTAGGGGGTGACAGTGCAGAAGATGTTATGGGAGGACTACAAGCAGCATTCAGCAACCTTTCGTGGGGTGATAAAAAAGTCTGCAAGGTAAACAGTCAAATCTTTCGTGCACATTATTTAGTACAGTAGCAATAAATAACAGGAATCACAAAGATTTACACTTTTCTACCAAAATATTGATCAGATACTACCCTTGAAAACTACATTTGTTGGTGTATTGGTTAACTATGTAATGCTGAAAATGGCTCAAAACAAACCAAGTGAGTTGCTATGGAATTTTAAAATCCTCAGAAACTATATAGAGAAACTTTTATGCTGATTGACATATTGACTCACTGATATTGTGTCACCAAGTATTTTGAGAAGTGACTTTTGGCATGATGAATAAAGAATACTTTTGTACATATCTCATCACACAGTACAGTAGTACTGACCAAGAAGGTCCAAAAAATAATATTGACCAAAACCAGCATTTAAGGCATATTGGCAGCATTGGTTATGCCCAGAAGCATTAGTGTAGCCACAATGCTTCCAAAAGCTACAAATTCTTTTTTTTTTTGCTTAGTGAAATTTTGACTGACTAACTATTTGATTCCTTCAGATGTATACATAGCTAAGACTACAGGCTTGATCTTTTTGATGCTAGAGATTTCTTCAGCCCAACAGGTGACTTTTGGCCTGCTGCACTACTTGTAATATGGACTAACCTTTGTTCTTCTTGTCCCATTTCATTATTGCAATTGTTCATTTGTGCTAATGCACCATGGCTTCGTGTTGTTCATATAAGAAATCATCCACAATTGACACACTGTGCCCCCAAAAGTCAAAGTGAGTAGATGGGTTGTAGGCTATCATTCTCAAGTGTAGAAGGCAGAACTAAGTCGAAAACTATGTAAAACAGCAATAGTATATAGCTTATTGTAATGATTGGTACAGGGAGTTACAACTTCATATGTCTGACATCATTCTTTCTTTTGTTGTAAAGTTCACTAATAGTGTAAGAGAAAAATTGGAATTTGCAAGCTAGCAGGGATCATTTGAAGAAAAATGTGCTTAAACAAGAGGGATCATCACTTGAATTGCAAATTTAACCCTGCTTTAGCCATATATACTGGTTTATTGGAGCTAAAGAAGAAATATACTTGCACTTCAGGTCATGTTTAAGCACTTGTATTTTAATGATCCCTATACTAGTTTGCAATTTCCTGTTTTCCTTACAATTGTTAGCATACAGTCAGTTATTTTGCTCTATACTATCCTGACAGTGATATGCTCATTCATGTATGTAACTTCAGGGTGAACTTTGGTGCACATGTGTGAGTTATTTTTCTTCAGTATTTGAATTACAGTAAATCGGATTAGGTGTAGGGATGTCTGCATGCATGTTCAAAAGGAGGAGGAATAGGCAGTGCAAGAGACATGGCTGGATCAATACAAACTCACTAAGTTGGTTTCCAACATTGAAAGGGAGTATGATACAAATGTAGTTATTTGTCTGTGCAACCATGTTATGAAGTTGATATAAAGAAATACATATTAGGTATGAAAATCAATGTACTTAACCATGGGACTAAGCACCTATGTAGAGCAGCAATAGTGCACACATGAAAGCACTACACTAGGATTTAGTCTATTATATATTTGTCTCTTAACTACTACCATGTTTATCCTTTCTCATGCATTTTAGCTGTTGTAACATTGCTAAACAATAGGCCTTGGCCGATTTATGCTGACATAATTTAAAGCATAATAGGTGACGAAAAGCATCAAGCATAATGCCAGCATAATAAGGACGATATTTGAAATTTTAATTAAAATGCGCAATATGCGTGCCTGAAAGAAAGTAAATAATCACTGTCAATGATATTATTAGTGCATTTAATATTTAAAAACACGTAATGTAACTATTAAACCGTTTCTTTGTTGGTTATTCACACTTGCAGAAATAAGATCGAGATACTCTAATAGAGCAGTCACTCTAATACAGCAGTCAGGAAAGGCTGATATACTCTAATAAAACAGTCAGTTCTAGAGCATAATCTTGATTTTTAAAGCATAGTTTAGAGCATAATAGGCTTAATTTTGAGCAATGCTCAAAAGCATAGTAGGTAAAATTTTGGGCATAATAGGCCGGGGCCTACTAAACAAACCAGAGCGGGGTACTACATTAGCACCATGGAGGTATACTTACAAACAGCATACAGTAGTTAGAAAATAGTATGCATAAAATCATTTGATCTTTAGGAGAAAATGAGGTCTTAAAATCACTAAGATACCTCTGGAAAGGTTCTCTAAAATGGTTAGAGACCTCCTACATAGCAGATAGGTATCTCCAGTTGAGGGAGTCAACACACAGTACACCTCTCTATAATGGTCGCTGATCTGCCTCCCTCAGTAGCCACAGCAGATCAGTGAGCTTTTTTTATAGATAACAATGTGGAAATTAAGTGCACTAATTTGTAAGTCAGTTAGAGATCACCCACTCAGATCTTCATGGCTTTAAGAATCCTTAGCTTTGCCTTGGGTTTTTAAAATCACGAAGATCCTTGTAGGTCTCTAACCATAACTTAAATAACAGTGTTAACAGGGCTGAGTTGCTAATTAGGTAACATTTATTGTGCTGTGGCGCATGAATGGTAACACCAGGCAACAGTTTTTTTTGTTAACGTATAGTAAGCTATTGCATACTGATGAGTACATTATCCCTTTGGTTATGTATGGTAGGTCATGGTACATATTGCTGATGCTCCTTGTCATGGTTCTCAGTACCACAATGATGTAAATGATAACTACAAATCGGGTGATCCAGCTGGTATAGGTCATGAACAAATGATGGCTAAGGTAGTTGAACATGATATCTAGTATTGGTTTGGCTTCATTAAAGCTGACATGACAAATAAGATGATATCAGTTTTCAATAAATCACTACAACAACTTAGTAGTCACCGACTCTTAATCCGCCAAATTGAAGCCATAGACCCCAAGGTGATGGGAGATGCTGTAAACAGGTAGCGAACATTATTCAGTGATATAATGTGTATCTGTGTACATAGTCTGCAACACTATAACACTGTGGTTGATACAGTATATATTCATGCGAGCCTTAGTTTTATCCACTGCTACCCTATTTGCTTTTCTGAGCTTACATGTACAGTATGAGCCTGTGAAGACATATGATGTAATTGAAATTACTGTACAACACACACTCACACAAGTGTACAAAGCAATGTATTGACTATAATATTGTGCTAATGAGACACAGGTAGCTATAAAGTCAACAGCAATGGTACAGTTTTCACAGTATGGATAGCTTGTGTGGTCATGGCTTTGGCCAATTATAGGGCCAATCATGACTTTCGTATAGTGCCATATAGGCATACACAAACCAAATTCAAGACCATCCTGCAGATAAAGGGAAGAAGCAAATTTTCTCAACTTATAACTTTTTGTTTTGTTGCAAAAATGATGCAAATATCCCAGGGAAAAATATCTTGCAAGGTTTCCAAGATTCTTGCAAGAAAAGGGACATTTTCAGTGCAAGATTCTTGATTTGCAAGATACTTGCAAAATTTGTGCAAGTTTCTTGCAAGATTCTTGCATGCAAGAGTCCTGTGCAAAATTCTTGCAAGAAAAGGGACATTTTCAGTGCAAGATTCTTGCAAGCTTGCAAGATTAGTGTACGTTTCTTGCAAGAACAGTGCAAGAATCTTGCACTGCAAATCTTGCAAGTCTTGCAAGATATTTTTTCCTGGGATATTTGCTTCTGGTCCTGGACCCTTTGTACACATTGCAATTGAATGCGTGGGATTTTATAACAGCTTTGTAAGTTGCATGAAATTAAAACAAACAGGAAGAATCAAGAATATAATGTAAGCTGATGTTAATATGCAAACCACCAATGCTATGAAGGCGTGTACTCCATGTTTTGTATACTACTGTGTATCTATCTTTATTACTGAGATTTGCTGTCACTGAGATGTGTACATATATGTATTTTTCTACTGCTAGGTCTGTAATGGGAAGCATTTATGGAGCTGAAGCTGCCAGAAAAGCCAAACAAAAGTCATACAACTTAAATCCCAACATTCCAGAATGGGGACCTATGCCTGAGTTACAAGGCAAGAAAACATCTGCCCCTCCTCATAAATCAATGGAAGATCTTCAAAAAGGGCTTACGATCAACCCACCCTCTGTCAACATTTCCTTCAAATGTGCCCCAGATCCATTTGCTGAGGGTGAGGAATGTCTTGTTTACCATGGTTATGATGTTACTGGGAAAAGAAAAGTTGTGCTGAAAAAGTACAAACGAGAAGGGCAAGAGTTTAACAGTCTTGACTGTTACATACGAGAATTGAAAGTGAGAACAATTGTTAATACCTATGTACAAAGTTTTAATGATGACAAGCTTAAGCCATCTACTGCCATACAAGTTTCAGTTCATCCAGTGGAAATTATTCAGTGTCAAGGATCACAACAAGTCTACATGCTTGAGTCATTTCTTAGTGGAAATATTGAGAAATACAACAACAATGCTGGAATAGCTTCTTGTAAAGCCGAGGAATCAGATATGATGCAGGCATTTAGTCACTATAGTTGGGTCAAGTCAGGGAAATCTTTGCTAATCTGTGACTTGCAGGTAAACATTTGGTTGTGTGCTTATTACAATTGAATAATTACAAATGGTAGACACACAATTAGGGGAGATAATCTTAGCAGTTTTGGATATGAATGCAGTTAATTTTGTATTCCAATTTTAACCTACAGGGAGTGAAGTCTTACTCCATAGTGATCCTTACTGATCCTGCAATCCACTCAATGACCCCAGGTTGTTATGGATTTACTGATCATGATGAAAGTGGTATCAAAAGATTCTTCAAGACACACAAGTGTGGGCAGTTTTGTATTCAAATGAGCTTAAATCATCAACTACCTTAACAGGATGGATTTTCTTATATAGATTTACTATTATATTGCTTTGTTAGATCAAGGGATCTAAGTAGTTACATTACCTAGCTTCTATGTTTTGCTATATATTACACCATTTTATTCATTTGTGAATTCATTCGAGAAATTGTTAAATGCTGTGATATATAACCATATAGGCAAAGGATACATGAGAGAATTTTCAACATGATGTTACAAAGTTCTGGCAGTTGATTTTACTGCAGTGTGATTATGTATATATTCTAATGATGTTTCCAAAGCTGTTGGTGGCACATATCAAGAAATTATAGAATCACAGAAGGTGGTCACAGTTGTTGTAGATTGTTCTACAGTAAGCGACACCATGCCATCTCTAGTTATTCAGTGCAAAAATAAACACTGTAGTTGCAAATTGGCCTACAATATGTGCTACTGTGCCACCTTTGAGAGTAGTTACTAACATACATGTAACTCCATTTAATTTACTTACATGTAAAGGTATGGCATACAACTATTTGTTTTATCAAAATATGTGGTATTTATCATCAATAATATCGGTGGTGCAGAGTAATTGACAGCGAAACTGTTACCATGTAATAATTACCTGTCACTATTGAATATTCTACTCAGTAGATGAAATTCTCATCAATGGTCTAGTTCATAAATATGTCAGAAAACAGGCTAATTATAACATTTAGAGGAAAACAACCACATTAGCTAATTGTAATTAACATCTACAAATCAACAATACATATCAGTTTTCATGTACAGTATGTTTTTGTAAAGGTACAGTGTATGCACTCAGACCATGTCTATGCATGTGCAATTTGTTTGCCATACACCTGTAAGTGTAAGATACCAATACACCTATCAATGTCATGCAGCTCATGTCCCACCCAAGTAGCTATAAGGAACTGCACGTGGGAAGGCTAAGCCTGTGGAGTAAGTAATGGAGACCTGTGCATGTGTGTGTGTCTGTGTAAACAACGTATTATATGTAACGCCAAGAGTACATAATAATAGAAGAGGGAGGTAATGCCAAGAGTTCATAATATAAAAAAGAGAGGAGAGTGTCCTACTACAGTATAGCCTGTACAAACATGAATCTCAAAGTTATGATGCAATACCTATAGTCACTTTCAATGCGCTAGTTGGTCAGGGATACACTCAGCATTAAGTTTCAATGACTGTTGTAGTTATGACTTCAATAAGCAATCCACTGATGACATTGTCAACACTCCTTAACACTTCATGTGTTGACATGGTATCCTAAAGTAATCAAAGTTTTACTATATTACTTTAAGATACGCGTTTATACAGGTTATACTGCAGTAGGACACTCTACTCTCTTTTTATATTATGAACTCTTGGTAACGCTTATACACGCTATACAAGCTACTGGTAGCAATTTCATTTATTGGTGGAGCAATCGTGTCACTAATTTGCAATTTCAAAAAAAATGCATTGATAGTCAATCCAAAGAATGACCTGATATATTGACAGTCAATGCTGGGGTGTGACAAGGGTAATCCATCTATAATTATGGAAAATGTATATGCACTCAGAGAATACAGCTATTTACTATAGTAGTGCACCACAAAATAGATTAGCTAACTGCCTTAGTGACTTGTGCTGTATATTTGCCACTTGCACTGTTGGAGCTAAACCAATGAAAAATCAATGAAATAGTGCAATTGCATTTTCACAGATAATCAATGAAATCTTTTTCATCGTCTTTCAATAGAGTTATCAGTTTCATAATAAATATTAGTAATTGTACATGTGACCAGATTTTGGATCATGTCACATTTTACAACTCAAGTTGTAAATAATAACGCACCAAAACTTTAGCATTCCCCGAAAATTACATGAAGTAATGTAGTATCTATAAATAGATACACCCAAATTACGCAATAGGGAATCCCTCTGGGAAATTTTCTGACATCAGGGAAATCATGACTTGTTAGATAGCGTTCACGTGACGTCAGGAGATCTAGATGACCATATAACGAGCATGTTAATCATCACAGAGTAGTTGTTTCTCTAATTGGCGGTCGCACAAATGTCTTGGACTATTAATGTGAAAGGAATAACTGGCCAAACAACAAGGATTAACGTCGCTAGTGGTCCGGTAAGCTCGACACTCACTAATCATACATAAGACCACTCCAAATAAATTCTCTGTTTCCCGTCCTGGATTCAAGCATATTTGCATGCGGGCGGGTGGTCCATTTCCATTATTTCATTGCAAGATTGGCAGCTTTTCAAACCTGGCACAACCATAAAAAGCTGCATAAAGGCATGCTTAAGCTTGTTCCTTCCCTTTTAAGCTGCAAAAATAACACAAACGTGAAGTTTGTGCCGACTTGGTAGCACTGCTGACACGTGAGCTGACCCTGTTTCGAGATGGCTTTTACTGAGCCTGTCAGTATGCAAGAATAACCGGAAAATAATGGAAGAATACGGAATAATGGAATATTTATGGCTGACAGTAACTAGATGCGGGCGGTGGACGGGAAACAGAATTTATTTGGAGTGGCCTAAATCGTGTACCCATGCAGTACCCACCGCCCATATACGGTATGCATGTACTGGGTGTAAATAAACGGAGTGGCTATTCGTACGCCAGCCGGTCACGTATGAATAGTTGATGAGCTATAGCTATTTGTACGAGGAATGGGAAATTAGGAAACCGGAAATGAGGAAACGGAGCTAGAGTTTATATTGGTGGTATTGCTAGCAAGTGAGGGCGTCAGAAGTCGTCAGTGAACAGAGGCTGGGGTAGATGGGGTGGCTAGCCAACCACCATGCATGCCAGGGGTGGTGGAGCAGGCCAAAGAGTGAGGGGGCCAGGCCAGCTGTAAGCTGAAGACCCAAAAAAAGGTAACTACCTGCTGACAATAACTGCCCTCCACAAACTACACATACGTAGCTAAGTTGTTTGCTACACCGCTTCTTTGAATACTGTGACTGCTCTATTAGAGTATCTACATCTTGTACTGAGTATCTCGATCTTTTCTTGCAAACATTGTCCCATAAAAGTGGGGAGGCCACATGGCCCCCTGTCTCCACTGCCTATGATGGATGCATAGCCTTGCAGCCACTCAGACATGTAATACTTTAATATACTGAAATAATTATTATATGCTAATTACAAATAACAACCTTTTTTGGGCAGTATTAGCCACCATTACACAGAAAGAAAATATGGGATCTGCTTTAAGGATAAATCATATTAATTGCCAGCAAATCATCCTAGGACATTAACTGTGGCATAATTTATAAAGCAGACACCCCAACTCTTATGCATTACACGTGAGAAACACACATCGGATTGTTGTCTCACGGATGGTTTTCCATCTCACGCATTGCAATTCCTGGAAAATTAAGCTCTCATGTAAAAATTAATTTCACTTCAAACCCCTTGGCAAAGCACTAAACAGCTACAGTGTTCTAATGGCTAAAAATGGAGAGGTGTACCTGAAAATTGCCAAAGAAAGTAGCAAATTTTGCTATTTTTCTACTAAGACGAGACCTCACACATAAGTAAGCAAATTTCACTTATTTTAACCTCAGGTCTCACTCCAAGTACACTTTCTAGGTTGAGGTCTCTCTATAGTGTGACCTCACCAAAGTTGTCGTAGCGACAGACGAGCGCTGGTTCACACAATTTATTTTTCACTACTAACAAAACTCCCTCCTTTAAGCACACATTGTTACATTAAAAGGAACACCAAAAAACCTGTCTAACCCGCTAATAAAAACCGGTTCAATTACCTACGTAATTATATGAAATCATCGCGTTGCGCGAGCCGCGACACTCCCCAGACCAAAGTACTCCCTTCGGTGTTTAACCAACTCTTTATCTTCTGTCTGGCGGCTATCGTTGCTTTTCTCCTTGGACGACCAGTCATTGACATCAAAAAATCGTCGTTACCACCTTCAGTAGTACAGTGACTTGCACTATCAGTTGGCATCGATTTTTCAGGTCCATCAATATCTTCAGCTTCATCAGTCATTTCAGCCGCATTTTCCTCAACAATTGATACAGGATGGTTTCCCTGCATACCATCTACTTGATCATCTGTGTTGTTTTTGATATCAGGGCATTCAATGGGGTACAACAAACTTAATGCTCGATGCAAGTATCTGTGTGGTGCGACAAAGACCTTAGCCGATCTAACCCTTTGGTCTCGTCCTAAAATCATCTCGGATATCTTGCCAATTCTCCACTGACCACGAGGTAATTTGTCCCTGATCAGCACTACTTCGCCCACTTGAGGACATCTAATCACTTGTCCACGTGACTTCTTTTGTACTCGCTCTCTCAAGCTCAACATATAATCGTTCTTCCATGAGCTCCAAAATTGATTCAGACGGTTTTGACCTTTCTTCCAAGTATTCAACAACTGTTGAGCTGTGTTTGGCTTGTTCTGAGCATCAAATTCTGGGTCAGAATCATCAACTATATCAGGCATGATATGCTGAGAATGCAGTGAAAGGAAGTCAGCTGGGGTGAGTATTCTGCTGGAGTTGATGTCTTCATCAACATATACTAAGGGACGCGAGTTCACTACTGCTTCCACTTCTGTCAGGACGGTTGTCAGTTGCCTTTCCGTTAAACATTGAGTTCCCAAGGTCTTCCTGAGGGCTCTCTTAGTAATCCCCACCAATCTCTCATAGAACCCTCCCATCCATGGAGCCAACTCAACAATGAATTTCCATTGGATTCCTTGCTTCGTGGAGTAATCACTGACATCGCTACTTGTCAACATTGTGCTCCAAGCCTGGTCAAGAGTAGCCTTCGCCAACTTAAACTGCTTAGCATTATCAGATACGATCTGACGGGGCACTCCTCGCCGTGCCATAAACCTACGTAAACAAAGTATGAACTCTTCAGCGGTCATATCACCAACAAGTTCAAGGTGGACAGCGCGAACAGCTAAACAGGTGAATAAGCACACCCAAACCTTGGAAATCATTGTTTCAACACCTTCATCAGATGTCTCATCAGATCCTTGTACAAACTGTTTAATGTACATTGGCCCAAAGTAATCAAGACCCGTGAACTCAAAGGGTAATGATCGGGCGACACGTTCTCGCGGCAATGGTGACATCTCAGGCATTGCAAAGGGACTTCCTTCGAACTTCTTACAAATTCGACAATCTTTCAAAACTTTTCTTATAAGAGCACGTCCTTGAGGTATCCAGTACTGTTGCCGAGCTTGCGCTAATGTTTGTGACACGCCTGAGTGTAGCATCTTCTTATAATAGTGCTCAACTACCAACTTGGTGAAGTACCCTTGTTTTGGCAACAGTACAGGATGTTTTGCTCCTTGTGTCAGCTCAGCATTAAGCAATCTTCCATAACATCTGAGGAGACCATTCTCATCAATCTGCAAATTTAACTGATTCTTCAAGTTACTCTTCTTCCCATGTTTGACCTTGTAAGCAACATCTGCATAGTACTTCTGTTGAATGTGGAGTTCCCACAATAGCTTAGCTTTCCGCATCTCTTGAGCCGTTAGTGGTCCTGTCAACGAATCTCTACCATTCTTCAGTTTACTAATAAACCGTAGGGCCCAAGCTGTCACTCTCAACAGCTTTAACAGGGACGGATACCTGTTCTCATCAATAACAGAAAGGTTATGCCTTGTTCCCATGGGTTCTCTGGGGAGATCCTCCCCGCAAACAAGCTTAGCTTCATAGAAAGTTTTGCTTCCTTTAACTTCAGTTTCAAACCCTTGTGGACTATCATCACTGTCAATCGATCTAGAATCTGGCCACTGCTGAACTGGCTTAGCTAACCAAACTGGTCCATTCCACCAAATGGAAGATGATAGCTCTTCTGGGGATTTTCCCCTGGTGGCCATGTCTGCAGGATTGTCTTTTGAGGGTACATGAGCATACGTCACTCCTGTCAGGGATTTGATCTCTTTCACTCTGTTTGCCACAAAAACTGACAGAGGTTTGCTGGTTTTCAGCCAATGCAGTACACAGATGGAATCAGTAAATAATGTAAGACCGGAAGTTGGTAAATGAAATTCTCTCATAACAAATCTTAGGGCCCTAACTCCAATAAGAACAGCCAACAATTCTAATCGCGGTATGGTCGTTTCTGACGGTGCCAGACGAGTCTTTGAGAATACTAGATCAACTCTGCAAGAGTCAGTAGATGACTGGTGTAAATAAACAGAAGTCGCATATGCCATGCCTGAGGCATCACAGAAACAAACTAATCTGTGTTCAACAGATCCCGACCCTTGGTCACTAATGCCAATAAACCTCGGCAGGTGATATGACGGAATACATCCCAACTGCTTGCTGATTTCAAGCCACTCCTTCAGACACTCATCATCCAGTTTCTCATCCCAATCCAACCTTTTTGTCCACAGCTTCTTCATTAACAGTTTAGCTTTCAAGACCGTAGGTGAAAAAAAACCTAGAGGGTCAAAAATACATGCAGCCATCTGTAACACTTCTCTCTTCGTTGAAACACTTTCCATCTTATCTAAGGAGATACCAGGTACCGATAACACGTCCTTGCACAAATTCCACTTGATACCAAGAATCTTCTGATCTGGATTAGATGTTCGATCAGGTTGCGGGATAAATTCCATGAACTGCTGTGAGTTAGATGCCCACTCTCTCATATTCATAGAAGCAGCTGCAAACACGCCTTTAGCCTCCTTGTAGAGAGTCTTGGCTTCTTCAAGTGTACTGACTCCGCTTATCACATTGTCCACGTAAATGTCTCGCTTAAGGAGTTCAGCGAACTGGTTGTCACTTTGCTGTAAGTGATACGTGATGGTGGCTGCTAACAAGAATGGACTAGATATCACTCCGAACGGTATGCGACAAAAGCGATAGGTTTGAACATTATCCTTCAAGCTTGGAATTGTGGGGTCCTTCAGCCAAAGGAATCTAGTGACGTCTCTGTCCTGACACTGCAGACCAACACTTAGAAAAGCTTTCTCTAGATCAGCTACCACAGCAATAGGATGTAAACGAAATCTAATGAGCAGCCCACAAAGGTCAGGTAACAACACCGGCCCTCGATACAAACATTCGTTTAAGCTTTTGTTGCTTTGCTTTGTCTTAGCTGAGGCATCATACACCACCCGCACTTTGGTGGTTGCTTTTGTGGGGGTAACTACTGCATGGTGTGGTATGTAGTGCTTAGCAATACCTTGAATTGACTCACTTGATACTCTCTCAATTATGCCCCGCTCTAGTTGTTCTTGTATAACTGCTGCGTAAGACTGAAGTAGCTGAGGATCCTTCTGTAGTTTGCCAAGCGTGGACTTGAGCCTGCCCTCGGCCAGTTGATAATTCTCAGGTATTATTGGATTTGGCTCTTTCCATGGCCAAGTGACAAAGTACCTGTTGGCTTGGTAACTCACTGTCTTCTGAAAATTCTCCAAGGCCTGATCATCATCGCATGTCTTCGGTGAATCTGTTATTCCAATGGCTTCAAGATTCCAAAAGGACTCCAAATTGGGTCTAGAAACTGAGAGCAGATCAGTGTTATTCATAACATAGACATCTGCTTTGGTGTCCAAGGTAGCAATTTCAAGAGTGCCAACTAAGAGATGTGACTCAGTACCCTTATTTAGAGCAGTATTCTCAGTTTGTTCTCCTAAAATCCAGCCAAGCTTTGAATTAAAGAGAAAAAGACCACCTCCCAAGTCCAATTTTTGTGGTTCTAGCAAATCGAAATAACAATCATTCCCGATCAACATGTTGATTGTGGCTGACTCAGTGTAGTGGGGTAATGAATCGGCTAACATATCCTGGCCAAACTTCTTGTTTAAAAACTCTACATGTTGCGTCCCGAGTGGGAATCTGTTGATCTTGCCAGTTATGCTAGGGACAACACTGACACCCAAAACCATTGAGCTTCCATCCTTCAGCATCAGTTGTAATCTACTGGGTTTGTATCGGAGGTACTTCGGCTTCTCCGTTCCAAATGTAACGACAGTCAGCTTCTCAGGAGGATTCAAATGAAGGCCGAGATTCTTGGCAAGCTTCTCCGTAACATATGTCCTTTGACTGCCAGAGTCCAGTATCATTCGTACCGAGAGTGAGCTTTCACCTGAGATACTCTTAATGGTGCATGTGGCTGTCTGCATCAGAACTTGGTTGCTTGAGGTCAACATCGCCTTCTCTCCTTCAACTACACTACTGACTGTCTGGGCTTCTGTACTACTGTCATCCCTCACTTCCTCACTTCTTTGACTTTCAATTCCAAATAGCTTAGCACACAGACTTCGATGATGACCCAGTTTGCCACAATGAGCACACTGTCTGCTTCGTCTACAGTCCTTTGACATGTGTCCCCTCTGCAAACACTTGAAACAAGAATTCTTCAATTTTTCTTTCCTCGCCTGTAAGGTTATAACCTTTGTACATTCATCAGACCAATGGGACTGCCCACAGTAAAAACACTTGATCTGCACGGGGATAGTTCTTGAAACCGTGGTACTTCTAGCATTACTCGCTAACAAGGCTCCTGCCGTAGACTTTGAGTAATAAAACTGTCCCGACCCTTCTCTTTGGGGATACTTGGCATTGGGTCTCACTGTGGGACGAGGCTCACCACCTGCCATCTCTAATGCTGTTATATGCTTCTCTAATAACTGTCGTAGCTTAGGAACTGTCCAGTTTTCCCCATCGGCTTTCAACATGTACAACTGGTACAAAACTTTCTGTGGTAGCTTCTCAGATATCAAAGCCACAAAGTGGCGATGATTAACACTCTCTCCCATTGCCTCAAGGCTGCGCAAATGGCGCTCGATTGAATCGTAGCATTGCCTCAAACTACTGGTTTGATTAGTAGCAGTGGGGAGATGTGACAGATTACGGTAGTGTGCATCTATGATCAGCTGAGGATTCCCAAATCTACGCTTAAGCACGTCAACAACCACATCATAATTGCTATTGGATAGCTGATACCCAGAAATGGCATTAAGCGCTTCTCCCGTCAATCTTGATTTGAGGTAATTCATTTTATCAATGGAGGAAAACCTAGCCTTATGGATAGCCGCTTCAAACTGGTCCCAAAATTCTTGCCATTTGAGGACATCCCCATCAAAGGAAGTAATCTCTATATGTGGTGGCTTAATGGGGGCTTGTACACTAGTACTAGGTGGTGTCCATATACTAGATAGATCGGAACTTACTGAGCCCAGTTGAGTTGCCTGCTCTGTTGCACTGGTATTGTTTGATGTACGGCTTCGAACTGTCTCTAGCATGGCACGCTTCCTTTCCAATTCACCTTTCAGAATTTTCAATTCCGATATTCTACTGACAACGTCATCAATTAACTCTGCCTCTTCATCAAGAACCTTTTGAAACTGTTCCGAGCCCTCTGTGTCCTCATTTTGCTCCAATGCCTCGATTACTCTTTCATTCGCCGACTCAAGTCGCGACAGCTTTGCGTCCAAGTTCATTAGGACTTTTCCCACCAACATAAGTGACTTAACAACTTTCGGGAGATCGTCATCGACGTCGGCTTGCATTAATTTCTGGGCTTCTGCCTCTTCCTTAATTAACGCCCTCTTCTCACGTGTGCGGGAGCTTTTCATACTGCTGACAAGCGGCATCTTCAATTCTGTAAAATTCAAAAAGGAAACCAACAATCACGTAGCTCAAAGTTACTCGCCTTACGTGGTACCGTTTCACTGTCACGGTACCACAACTTCAGGGTTTCAGGTTACAAATGAGTAAGGCGACTCGGAACGAATCCACGCTCTTCACCCTTGAATTCCCGGGTTTCGGCACCAAATGTCGTAGCGACAGACGAGCGCTGGTTCACACAACTTATTTTTCACTACTAACAAAACTCCCTCCTTTAAGCACACATTGTTACATTAAAAGGAACACCAAAAAACCTATCTAACCCGCTAATAAAAACCGGTTCAATTACCTACGTAATTATATGATGTCATCGCATTGCGCGAGCCGCGACAAAAGTTATTAAGTTATGCAAATTTTATAAAGTCAGCTAGCTATTTAATAGAAAATAAATGTATGCAATGTAATTGGCTATATATTATAATGTTTCTTTCTGTGGGTATATGATAAGTAGGAGATGATAGTTCATATTGTGGAGCAAACCTAAACTATCATCTACACATATCACATCAGAAGAATGTGTAGTATGTGTACAGGTGTTACTAGTGTATTAGATGTTTTTAAGCACTTCATGATCATCCTGTACTGGAATCACAAAATACAGTGCACAAGAGCTGCCATGCTGCTCATGTTATGTGTGTTTCATGTGTACACTATACAAGCTAGATGATAACACTGTTCCCCAATGTAAATAGTACTTCTGCTAACTGAGGCTATCCTGACTCTCAACTTAAAATCTGGCATGGGTCAGCCAACCCCTTAGTTTATTTCTGGATCAGTGCCTGGTGAAGGTGCAAGCTGGACAAAAAAATCAAGTGCATGGTAAAAACTTGGAATTTGAATCCATTATTTCATGTTACACAGTCATTGCAACTTTGCTAGGAGTAGCTACGTAAGTGACAATCAGCAAGACTGAATGAAAACAGCTATTCAAGTGTTCTCAGTATTGTGCAAACTTGGCCTCATTCTTCCGGCATGGATCCATAGATCACCTTAAATTGGCTCATATTTGTGTACCTCCTGCTGTGATTAGCTATACTATAGTGTGATTACTCTATCCAGTGTTACAAGTTCTCCTGTCACTGCTGCTAACACTGGTATATTGTACGTATGATGTTGTAGTTATCAGATGATTGCACATGACATTACCACATGCTTAATGTAATCTCAAATGTAGTGATCAGTGAAGTAGTAGCTAGTAGTATAGCAATGAGTCACCAAGGGAATCTCTTACACTGTATCATGTTCACAAAACAATATTGTACTATACTACAATTACTATACTACAGTCATTACTATAAGTCACGATAACACTGGTAGTGGATTGGTGTTACATGACTCACATCACATCAGGAATCAACATATCCTAACAACTCAAGTGGGTCAGCTTTCTTGGACCAGTAGCTGGTTTCACTCTATGCACTAGGCCACACTGATTGCACATGCGTCATATGCATGTACATATAATCATATTATGTGGCCATGCATATGTGTCATTAGTGGCTACTTTAATTCATAATTCTTGATGAATCATAATTTGATTAATGCCAAACTTCAAAATAAAAGAATTCTTATTTGTTCCAGTAGTTGCACTATTGCCATGGCAGTAGGCTGTAGTTGATGTAGTGACTGGAGAACTTTAAATTTAGTTGTGACAGAACTTGAGTTGTGACACTGGGTAGAGTAGTCACACTATAGAAGTACACAAAAATATGAGATCACATGCCTGAGGTCGAGTTTGGACAATACTGAAAAACTTGAAGAGCTGCTTTCATTCAGTCTTGCTCACTCTAACTACTCCTAGCAAAGTCACACTGACTGTCGAACACTGAATAATGGATTTAAATACCAAGTTTTAACTTATGTCCAGGTTGCACCTTCACTGACGGCTTCTGACACCCTTGCTTGCTAGCAATACCACCAATACGACGAAAATGCAATACAAAAATGCTCCATTTCCCATTTCTGGTTTCCTAATTTTGCCATTCCTCCTTTTAGTGACACCTGAATATATGATCATCTATGCACTACTGTGATGCTTGGTATGTTGTTGTCGAAGGCATTACATGCTATGAAATCTTCACGGATTTATTTTCATGGTTGCTGTGTTAACTACAAAATCCATGATATAGTGAATGATACCTTAAGCTACCCTAATAGCCATTAAAACAGCTACATACATTAATTGGTAATTGTACCAAGCTCGCATACTGTACTGTACTGTGACATGAAGGATGAAATGTGCCGGTGCAGACAATTAAGTCATGGAGCTATCATGTATAACCTTACAGCTAATACTATCCAGGGAGAAATGATGTGTAAGACTCAAGTCTTGCAAGCAAGATTCTTTCTTGCAAGTCATTTCTCTGTGGGATATTATTATAGGCATTCCAGCTCAATTTTTAAATTTAGGGAAAATGGAATTTTTATATGCTCAATATATCGCAGAAATTATCCATGAAGCAATAAGGGTGGTAATGTAAACTACAAATCCCTATTTTGACTCAATTTAAAACAATCAATGGAACGTACATGTAGCTAACTAAAATTTTATGACAGAGAGTTAAAGTAGACTTTTTGACTTTAATTAATCTGCTTCAAGTCAGATTCTGGTCTGCTATCCTGGTTAGTAGGTCATCCAGGTCAGTAATGGTTACCCAGTTTAGGCCACTTATTGTTAACTTTTATGTTTCAGATCAGAGAGTTACAATATGGTGAGTGGCTTATTATTCATTACAATCTTGCATCCACCTGACTGTTTTATTGGAATTAGCTGAATGCTCTATTAGAGTGTCTCGATCTTTAATCTCAACTTATTAAGTAATGAAAGGGATAATTATCCCTTTCACTACTCAATAAGTTGAAATTAAAGATCGATTATCCATTTCATTACTTAATAAGTTGAGATTAAAGATCGAGACACTCTAATAGAGAATCCCTTTCATTACTCAATAAGTTGAGATTAAAGATCGAGATACTCTTAATTAACGTCCCTTCTCCTGACAATGGGATTAGTCTTCAACCCATCTAACCTTCCTTTCTCTATGCCTAGCTATGTAAGCAAGTTCATTTGTAATCATTAAACATCTCTGAGACATTGAGATGATGAAATAATGGTAAAAATCATAATAATACCAAATTTAGGCAGTGAGACACAATAATGCGAGCGGGGGGATCTTAATCATAAAATTAATAACAAGTGGTCTTACGGTTTACCACACTAGGCCAGGACATTTAAGACTGTATCATGTCACATGTGTTCAGACATTTGGAGATAAATACAGTGGTATAAATACATAAGTTTCAGGATAAGGAGTAATTATGTAGGTGATGAGAGCAGACTGCTAAAATTGTTAACATAGCTAGAGATGAACTGACTGTTGTATGTTAGGGTAAATAAACGTTCTATTAATACATGGGGTGTCCTGCACTCACATAGATGAATAGTTTTAGTGTTATCTATTGATATTAGTGGCTTATCTCTCTTCCCTTTATGTGATGGCTAATTATATAGGATGCTTTGATTCTACATTTGAAGCAACAAATTGAAACACAACATGATAACCATCCTCCTCCACATCGACAAAGACTAGTGTTTACAGATCCAGGTAAAAAAATGGCGATCTGTGTATATAGTAAGATCTGACATGGTTACACAGTAGAATACATAATATGAGTAAGACACTATAATTATTATTAGTAATAATGCTATATTGCTTTATAGGCTCCAACAATCTCAAGTTAGAAGATCCTAACAGGAAACTGTCATCATATAATGGGCTTACTAATGGTAGTATAGTGATGATTGTGATTCTCCCATCCTTTATTTTGTATGTGACTGGGCTAGATGGAGTAATTCATGAGATGGAAGTTCCTTCCTCTGATCCTCAGGTAAACATAAAGATATATTTACATGGTTTACACTCAATAGTATTATATATGCAAAAAAATTAATTATTCTGTGGTCTCATAAAAGTTCTTTACAAACCAGCAAAGGAAGTTTCTATTACCGACACAATGCAGGGGTCTTGAACAAGTTTGAATAATGAAATTATTTAAATTTAATAGATTGGTAAGTCTAAACACAATTATTACATTGTCCACATACCATTGTGGTATACTGTATATAAATGTGGGAGACTGATCTGCTTTGCATGCCAGCTTGCATGTTATTGTAGCTTATAAAGCTTGTCCAAATTAGTTTTATACATTATTTTAATGCTTGCATGACTCTTTTAACTTGAAATGAAGAGCAGACATTGGTGTTTGTTTCTGTTTCAACTTCATAGGTTGTTTCTGACCCAAATGCACATATAGATGTACTGCACTCTGATATTGGTTTGAAAATCTAGAAATCCTGTAAGAATCCTTTTCCAAACAGATTTTTTTCTGAATTGAAGTACGTAGCTATGGATCATTTTATAATTCATTGAAGCTTATTGAATTTTTAATGCTTGTTCTGTTGGAGCATATTCCTAATTATAAACACCAGGAAATCCCCTACAATTTTAAATTGTAAGATTTTGTTTGTGATCAACATGTAACATTGAAATATTGGTGCTGTTAAGGTGTCAGTCAAGTAGATAATAGGTATATATCTTCATTATTACAACTTATGAAGTCAGTGTTGCATAATAATTAGTGCATAAATGAATGTACTGCATTTGTTCAATGGTTCGAAGGGTGCATTATTTGAATGACAAAAGCGAAGTTCGAATTTTGTGCATGCGCAACCTGGTTATATTAGCGAGCAGAAGCATAAGAATCCGACTGCACGTCATGCCAGGAATAATTTTCAGTTACACTTAAGACACTAGAAAGTAATAGAAGGTGGTTGTACTAGGTGTCTGACAAGTTAAGTAGCTTGCACCACAAGTGATCACATCCACCGGTAATCACGAAGTGCAGTTGGGACAAGAAGAATATTCACAAGTTGTGTACTACGGTAAGGTCTTTCAGCAGCTGCTACCTTTGTTTTGCATTTCTCCAGCTGCTATATCTTGTTAAACAGATGAGCAATAGTGTTAACGCGAGAAATTCCATTGCCGAAGGGAGCCAAAACAAAAACTATGGATTAAGCTACAATACACTCAAAGTTATGCCACAAACATAATGTAGCTAACTGTAGCTATAGCACCATACAATATTCTTCGAATGTTGTATTCAAACCTTTGAAGCATAAAATTGACATTCGTTTATGTACTAATAATAATAACCTGTAATGTACACACATACAGTAGTTTAGCTACATGAGCATAGCCACAACAGTGCTGTCATATTGTTTCAAAAAATACATTGCAGAACACTGTGTTGAACATGATATCATACAGAATGGTAGTACTGTATAGTAGGAACGATGAAGGTGTGGGAATGCATAGCAATGAATTAAACCAAATTGTGGACTTAAAACTGGCTAAAATTAAAAAAAATTTACATCTTTATGAGTGAGATCATGATCTGCACCGGTGCCAGCTTTATAGCCACTTCAAAGTGAGTTAGTCTGGCATAGCTGCGTGTAATTGAATTAGACTGGTGGCTACACCAGATGTTGATATTGTTGGTGTGTATCAGTAGTATAGGTGCAGCTGGAATGTAAGTGGACAGCCCTTGTGCTTTTATGAAATATTCATGATTAGTTTTCAAGCTAAGGAACGGCTATTTGACTGGAATTTGTCGTATAAATATTAGGAATTCGTCCCTATGGTTAAGAAGCACACTTGTAGGATTAGGAGCAGCGATCTTAGGATTAGGAACAGTGCCCCTAGGATTAAGATCAGTGCTCCTAGGTTTAGTGTTAGGGTTAGGGTCGGGTTTAGTGTTAGGGTTAGGGTCGGGTTTAGCCTTAGTTTCTTCTTCACCTTGTTACTTTAATACATAGGGGTTACTTCAGTTTCACATTAATAAAGTAGAAACTAAGACAATTGGATAGCTGACAGCACCCACAGTACAGTGGTCACAGTGATGGGCTGAAGAGCAGGAGGTCTTGGGTTCAGATCCTGAACACAGCATGGTTTTTATCTTTTGTACTAGTACGTACCTATTCAGTGACACATTTTTTGTTTCAATTAAAATTCCTTCTGCTGGCTTTACATCCTCTACCAACTCACATACAACAATATATAGTCTACATTCATTCAAAAACAGTGGCCCCGGGGACCCAATTCTTCTGGAATTTTATACACTTCACTAGGTCTGAAAAGGTGTCTGAAGCTGACTGCATTTATAGGCCACTTGTCTGTTGCACAATGATAATGCTAGTCTATTATGCCTCCTAGCTAAATTTAGAAACATCGTGCAAACAAATGTTCTGGGGAAATAGTGATTACTAGCTAAGCCGAGCTAAGCAAGTTCCAGCAGCTCGACAGGCCAGATTTCGTACATCATGGTACATTTGCACAACTACTCTTGCTCAGAGATCAAAGCCGTATTGTGCTATGGCCACTCTAGCATATGGAAGGATATTAAGTACTGTAAGACAATAGTGCATGTATTGTATATATGCCAAAGGTTTCTTCTAAAGTGAATTCAAAGTATTTGTATATAAAAATAGGGCTGCCATTTTCCTGCTACGTTTGCTTGAGCGCATCGGGTCAATATTTAGTAGAAAACTAAATTTTTGTTATAATTCTGCAGCAACTTGATGCAAAAGTTTCGAGTTGATCTGAAGGCACTTTTGGCCCCTCCACCCCCTCCCACCACTCATTGAAGCTCACCTAATACAGTCAACATGAAGTTAAAATGTCAGGAATCTTAGCTGTTGCTACTTGTACACTGGATGCTTTGGAATAAAATATGTGGTACACATAGCTTTAGCCTTTGGTGAGCTACAACATACTAAATACTTAAAACCGGTGTTTCTCGATAGACGGTAAGACTGGTTTTCCCAGACTAGGTCACAAATGTGGACTATTGTTTCTTGGCTGTTGGCCATTTGTACATTTTAGAACACTAATACTACATGTAGTCTACACGTATATGTCTGGTGTATGCTATAGATATACGTATGTAGTATAACAAGGCTCGATATTGAGTATGCAGTTTCAGATTTTGCAGATAAGTGTCCAAGACTTCTAAGTAGTAATGTTTTAATTAAATATCATTAGTCTCCAATCCTGTAACTGTTGCATGCACTGTAATGTACTGCGTTTCAGCCAGTGGTAATTCCAGCACTTATATATTAAAACAATCAGAATAAGTGACCATTCAATTAGAGTATCTTGATATTTATAGTATCACAAAGTTTGCATTAATTTATATACTTATTATACTACATAATTATTTTTTGAATTTCTATCTATTTCTATTATATTTATAGACCTATTCTATTGCTGATCTCCTCACTACAATACAACAAAAGATTCAGCAGAGTCTGTCACAATGTCAGGTGTTATACAACAATGAGCCACTTGAGAAAGTTAGACATGGAAAGGCAATGACTCTCAAGGATCATGGTATAAAAGCCAGTTCTACCCTAATTGTGACTAAACTTGGAATTACTTTAAATGTTATTAATCCACAAGTGAGCATTCTCTTTAATGGTAGATGTATGATCACTATTTGTGTGTTTTACATTGACTGAGGGTCTTGTTACTTTGCTAGATTGACCTTTCTTTCTTGGTGGACTGTACTGCATCAATGGGGCCTTATATTGATGCTGTGAAAGATTGTATAAAGAAAGTCAGAGATGATTTGGTTCAACAATTTCAGGGTTGTGATATCCGTTTTGCATTTGTAAGATATACAGATCATGATCAACCACAAAACAGCAGAACTTCTCACATTGACTTTACAAAGTTAGTTGATATGTATGTTTTGCATACATGCATATAGTTAGTTCAAATGAATCAATGCCCCAGCCATGGTGAAATAAGATGTGAATTCCAGGGTAGTGGCCAAAACTGGCTGAGGTGATACGTTAATAGCAAAACTTTTAACAACAATAATTCAGATGAATTGAATGCAATTCACCTGAATTGTTGTTGTTAATTTTTTTGCCATTGACCTACCAACATGGCCATTTGTTGGTGGATTTCACATCTTTTTTTCACCTTGGCTTTTTGTATGTGTGTGTGTGTGGGGGGGGGGGGGGGGGGACAGCTTGGCTATTTGGTATAGATTGTAGTATTAGTAAACAAAATATATACTCAATACAACTGTACCTTCTGCCTTCAATAATAATTGTGGCTGTAAATAAGAAATATATGGGTAAACACAAGCCATAAAGCTGGCCAACAACCGGATTTAGCAATGACAGATCCAGCATGGAGAATTTGAGGCATAATACCTCTAGCTCCTTTCATTTTTATATCATTCCCCTTCCATCCTTGTGGTGATTCATATACAGTGTACAATTCACTTGAACAGCTGTGCAATTGAGATACTTTATTTTGTAAGGGGGCACTTTTTTACAGTTTAGCTGTTTTGGTCTAGATATCACTATTCAGCTTTGTGGCTTCTATTTACTACAGGAATAGAAGCCTCGAAGGATGAAGAATGTGAAAGTTTCATTTTGTAGACTATAATTATGTTGCTATTTATAATTGTAACAATTTTGCAATTGCTATTATAGAATTATCACATGAACTCTCTACAGGTTGACTTGTTTGTAGCTGACTCGTACAGGGTGCTTTGCTTGTAGCTCCTTGCTTGTAGCTCCTTGCTTGTAGCTCCTTGCTTGTAGCTCCTTGCTTGTAGCTCCTTGCTTGTAGCTCCTTGCTTGTAGCTCCTTGCTTGTAGCTCCTTGCTTGTAGCTCCTTGCTTGTAGCTCCTTGCTTGTAGCTCCTTGCTTGTAGCCGTGTAGCTAAGCTCTCTACAAGGTAACTTGTTATATAACTGAACTCTCTACAGGCTGACTTCTGAACTCTCTATAAGGTGATTTGTTTTCTCTACAGGCAGCTTGTTTGTAATCATGTACTCTCTCTATAGGGTGAATTGCAATGTAACTGAACTCTCTACAGAGAGATTTGTAAACTTTCTACAGTGTGAAATTATTTCTTTATATTACACTTAATTAACTTGGCCACCAGTACAGGATACTGGTGGACCTTCAACATGAACACTATGAGCTGACTTGTAAATAGCCGAATTCTCTTCATGTTGGCTTGTTATGCAGTTGAGCATTCTACAAGATGAAAATGTAGCTGAACTCTCTATAGGGTAACTTGTTACCTAGCTGAATGCTGAACTTTCTACAGGATGCAGGACAACTTGTAAATAAGTAAGTTCTCTACAGGGCAACTTGAATGGTACGTAGCAGAACACTGTACAGGATGATTTCTTGTAGCTGAACTTTCTACAGGAAATGTAGCTGAACTCCTAGTGTCGTTTGTAGCTGAACTCTCTGAACTTGTAACACTCTCTACCAGGTGACTTGCAGCATAGCTGAATTCTCTACAGGGTAGCTTGTAACATAGTGGAATTCTCTAGCGTCTAATGCTCTAATAGCCTGACTGACCTAATAGGGTGACTACACTAGGAGTACACCTTGATCACACACTTGCTACACCTAGCTAGTTGGTTTTTTTTTTAAAAATATAATGGTTTTAAATCTGATTGATATATAAACCACTGATAGGCTTTTCTATGATGGTTAAGGTATGTACATACCAGTTTTTGGCTCATTTAAAAAAAGGTTGGCCTGGTAGGCATGATCATTTTTTATTAGCAAGATTCATCACGTAATTGTTACACACTGTTGGTTATCATGCTGTATCTTCATGGACTTAACTCAATTTCTTCCAAACCACAATACGTAGGTTTGAGGGATGATAGTCAATCTATCCATGTGCAAATTTTCCATAAGCAGTTTACCCTGTAGACATGACAACATATTGGTGTAATTATCCATTAATAGTCATTAATAACTCCACGATTGGTTGTTGTATTCAAACCAAAGTTGGTATGAAGTTCCACTATGAAACCTGGCCTATGTCTGCTAAATTTCAAGACAATTGGATAATGCATATGTGTTTTATGGAAATTTTTGTAAGTGCACAAAAAGAAAGAAAGAAAAACAAACCATTGTTGTGACTCGGGAATGCCTAGAACGATTTGGTATGTGAGCTACTGAAGGAGGAAGGCATTTTCATAGTCTTTGTCGCTTTTCATACAGGCAGCATGTCTGTACGTATGTGTGAAAATCACATTATTGTTTTTCTTGCGACTAACACACTGGTGTGGTGTGCCAGCTTCTTAGGCCACACAACACACTACCATGCACATTTTTGAGCATTTTACTGCAACGCACATAGAAAGTTCCATCAGTAGAGAACTTTTATTTATGAAGGTAAAGATTAAGTTGAGATGTGGGGAAGTACATAATTGGCAGTAGTAGTTATATGGTTAAAGTGCTTATGTATCTTTGGTTTGAATCCTTTCTGGTACACAATTTTGCACTGTTTTTGTAGAGTATTTTGACCACTTTTCATGTAACTCTTGGTGTGTGACTCGCTCTATGTGGCAGGTAGTTCCACTGCAATAATAGTCCTATTTGGAGGAGAGACCAGTGAGCTTTATGTAGGGGGGGGAAAGCTGTGTTTTCTTTCTGGTATATAGCATGCTCATGTTGTCATTGTACACTGGTTTTCTTGACTGCATGATTCACTGCAGTGGAACCAATCTGATACTGCCTGCTGCACCAAAAGTGTATTGCTATGTCAATAATCCAACATCCTCACTAATCCAACACAGTTATTGAGTACGAATGAGTGTCAGATTATATAGAGGTTACACTGTATTGTGTATCTTGATATAAAGCATGTCATGAACTTGTTTGATTGAGAAGATAAAGATGTATTTTGTAATTTCTCTTCATAGAAGCCAATCTTCTTTCTACAATTTTGTTAATGCGATCTGTGCTAAATCAGGATTGCACTGTGATGAAGCAGAAGATGTTATGGGAGGACTAGAAGCAGTATTTAGCAGGCTTTCATAGGGTGATAAAGAAGTCTGCAAGGTGAGGTATTAGATCATTGTTAATTTTTAATAGAAATATGTCAATGATAAGATCACTTACCAATATGGCAATTTCTATAATACTGAAAATTTGAACAGAAAACAACATGTCTACTTGATGAATTTAAATTTGATGGTTCTTCTTGCTTGCAGGGGCCCACACTAATTATGCATGCACGAGAATTTTAGTGATCACAACATAAAGGCTCAAGTGATAGACGTAGCAACTCAATAACTTAGAGTATTATGGCTGCATCCAATGTTGATGAGTACAGATGTAGCTACTGTAGCTATATGGGATACATCAGTAGGAGTAGGAGAATGCCTTGCAGATGCCTGACCTTACGAAAATTTGGAAAGTTTCAGAGAATGTATTGCTGCAGCTGTGGTGACCATGCTCAGTAGCTAGCTAAATTCCAATGTTGGCTATATCTTCGTAAGAATAAATTGTGTATGTTCATTGCTTGGATTTCTCCATATTTTTGATCTCATTATATAGCTATTTTATTAATTTGATGATTTCAGTCAAAATTTGCCAACCACTAAATTTGTTCCTGTCAAATTTTCTGCTTGTATGGTATTTGGTAATTGGCACAAATACTCCAAGAACCCATAGTTTGCTTGGCATGTATGAACTCTATTATAGAGCATTCTTACTCACTGCAAACGAACAGGTATGTTGTATAGTTAAAGTTCTGTTTTCTCCATACTCATATCTAACTGTCGCATTAGCACACCTGTAGTATTATTTTATCTACACTTCACTGTGTATACAAATAATATCAGATTGGTATCAGCTGTTTGAAGTAGTACAGATATTTGTACAACATAACTACGTTCTATTTTTACATACAACAAGTAGAAGGAAAATTAGAACTTTTCAGTCTGATTAGGGATCATAGCCATAAAATGTAGTGAAACAGTGGAGGTTGCCTACACCTGCAGATACACTAGTAGACATTTACTCCCTAACAACGGACTAAATGTCCACTAGTATATCTGCAGCTGCAGCATAGTAAAGCATAGTAAAAATGAGGTATGATGATCACACCCATTGAAATATCATGTAGGCTAGAGGCTGACTCTAGATACTGCAATAAAGCAGTCACCCTAATGCAATGACCGTGAAACCAGATTGTATGAATGATGGTATTGCAACATAGCAAATGACAGAATCCCTACTTTGGCATTGAACAAATAATTGTGTGATAACATGTCATGCTATGTTGTAATGCTATGTTGTAATGCTATGTTGTAATACCATCATTCATATCGACATTCATGGTAGCGTGTCATGTGACTAAGAAAGCCAGCTTGCCACACCATGAGTATATTTATAGGAAGAAAGAAAACAGCATTTTTACACATGCCTAGCTCCATGGCTCTTCTCCAAAGCATACCATCCTCCAAGTAGGACAGAAAATTTGATTAAATTCATACCAGCCATTTGTGTGATATATATGGACATTCAAAATTTTCAATTTTATTTCTTCTAAAGCCATAGGGGATCTACAGGGGCTTCGATTTTTTTGCACACATTGCAAAAATTGTTATAAAATGCAAGCATGTAATGAAGAGTATATAAAGTAGTACTGTGAACTGGTGTCCAAATAAAAGGTTATTAACCAGTGTTGTCTAAGTCAGCCAATTAACTGGTTAAGAAGCCTTTAAACTGGTTTTCCCCACCCACTTGGTAAACCATAAATTACCCCTGCTGACAAGTGTTAACATCATAACATAACCTCAAAGCATGTCTAAATATGTGATTGTAATAACTATTATGGTAGGTAACAACAGTGGACCCAGGGACCAGGGACCTGACTTCTTGGAATTTTACACCATTCACAATATTCTATACTTATACTAGGTACCTTTGCAAGTAGTCTTGCATGGCCAATCCACTTTTCCCCCTGTCACGATGTCTCACGTGATGCTTAAACCAATTAGAAATGCTAAGTGCCTCTGAAAAAAGTGTTTGAAACTGTAGGCCACTTGCCTGCTGCATAATGAGCATGCTAATCTATTATTTCGACTCGCTACTAAATTTTAGAAACATTGTGTGCACAAGTATATATATATATATTCACGGGAAATAGCAATTACTAGCTAATTATAAGCAAGTTTTAGTCCAGCAGCTTGACAATCAACCCGACTTCATACATCGTGGTGCATTTGCACAATGTTTCTAAATTTTAGTAGCGAGTTTACATAATAGACTAGTATGCTCATTGACTAATATGCTCATTGTGCAGCAGGCGAGTGACCTATAGATGCAGTCAGCGTCAGACACTTTTTCAAAGGTGCGTATAATTTCTAATTGGTTTAAACATCGTGTGAGATACCATGACAGGGAAAAAGTGAATTGGCCATGCAAGACTACTTGCAAAGGTACCTAGTATAAGTATAGAATATTGTGAAGGGTATAAAATTCTGAGAAGAGTCGGTCCCCTGGTCCCGGGTCCTCGGTTCCCAGGTTCACTGTTTTTACCTACCCTAACTGTTATAGTAAGACAGGATGTTGGTGGTCACTTTGGTACCACCTTAAACCTTCCAGCTGGCTTGTTGAGTGCATATTATGTCTGCCAATATCACTTTACTATACACAACCAATTAACCAATTTTTACCAATTATTGGTAGGCAATTAACTGGTGACTAAAATTTTGTAGGTGTATAGCACTAGTATAAAGGTGAATTAACGCTTGAAGTTTGCTATGAATCTGATAAATATCCACAGAGTTATGAATCATACAGTATGATAGTACTGTGTAGTAGCGACCACAAACAAGCCTTCAGGTTGACCTGAAATGCTTTCAACAAGTTGCTATGGAATTTTTTTATAAATTTATTAAATAGAATTTTCTAGTGACTGATTGAGTAACTGACTGACTGACTGACTGACTGACTGACTGACTGACTGACTGACTGACTGACTGACTGACTGACTGACTGACTGACTGACTGACTGACTGACTGACTGACTGACTGACTGACTGACTGACTGACTGACTGACTGACTGACTGACTGACTGACTGACTGACTGACTGACTGACTGACTGACTGACTGACTGACTGACTGACTGACTGACTGACTGACTGACTGACTGACTGACTGACTGACTGACTGACTGACTGACTGACTGACTGACTGACTGACTGACTGACTGACTGACTGACTGACTGACTGACTGACTGACTGACTGACTGACTGACTGACTGACTGACTGATGCCTTCAGACAAGCAAAACTCGATAACAGCTAAGGCTACGTACAGGCTTGCTTTTTTTCACTGTTCAACATTGCTTCAGCTGGAGACATGTCTTTTGGCATATACTGCAGTGTGTACAATACATTCTTCATGGACTTACCAGTGTCCTCCTTTGTGTTCCATTCATCTTTGCTGAGATAGCGAAAGTTTCGATTTGGCAGTAGCTTGTGATGGCTTCCCTTAGTAACAGAAATTGTCCATATTTTTCATAGTGGCTACTTTGATTGCAAAGGTACGTACCAGTGCTTTTCAAACAGTTCTTGATTAATAATGCTGTGTAATGCGTTGAACATAGCTGACAACGAAGAGTAATGAATACTTCACTTTTCAGATGATAATTGATAGCTGGGGTGTGCGGAACCATTTCTTTCTTTTGATGTGGTATGTGTGCGCTCACCAGTCATAATAATTTTATTGTACAAAAAGAAGTTAACAAACAAGTACACAAAAAAAATTGGAATTATCAACTTGAGTAGGGACCATAGCACATTGATAAAAATACTGAAACAAGCTGGAGTAGTGCATGATATAAAACAATAAAAAGTGTTATATCCCTACTGTGCCTTTTTCCATTACGGTATCTTGAGCACAGTAAGGATATAACACTTCTTATTGTTTAGTATTCCAGCTTGTTTCAGTACCTTTTATTGATATGCTATGGTCCCTACTCTAGTTGAAAATTCCCAAAAAAAAATTTGCGTACTTGTGTTTATTTGCATTCAAACAATCAGTTGTACATGTATGAGTATTTACTGTATTATGTAGGTTATAGTACATATTGCTGATGCTCCTTGTCATGGTTCTCAGTACCACAATCTTTCGAGTGACAACTACAGATCAGGGGATCCAGCTGGTATAAGTCATGAACAAATGATGAAGAAAGTAGTTGAACATGATATCCAGTATTGGTTTGGCTTCATTAAAGATAGCAAGACGAATAATATGATATCAGTTTTCAATGAGTCGCTGCAACAATGCAGCAATCGTCGACTCTTGATTCGCCAAGTTGACGCCAGAGACCCTAAAGTGATGGTAGATGCTGTGAACAGGTAGTGAATGTTATGCAGTGATGATGTCCATGTAACATACAGTATGGTAGTACTGTATAATTGGGGATCATGAAGATTTGGGCTATTCTGGCCAAAAATATCTCCCAAAAAATTGTCTAGTTGTATATAGTACTAAGACAACAGATATGTGTTTTAAAATATGTAGTGTCTCAATTGGTACTCTTTTCAAGCTTCCACTATACAGTGGCAGATACAGGGGGTTGCAATGGGTTCAGCTGAAACCCTCTATAATAAAATGCATGCGCCTCAATTTTTTTTATGATTCGTGTGGGTGATAAAATCACCAAGAGTTATATAGAGTGTATTACATTGGGACTTTTTCTACTGGCCAAAAACTTCAAACTTTTGCCGTTGAATGCCATTTCGGCATCTAAGCATGTTAAGCGTCTCTAAAAATGATTGTCATTATGATGAGTGCAAGTGCTGTTTTGCTTTTGCAAAGACCTGGATTGGTAAGATTCAACTGTGAACCAATGTTGTGGAGTGATTTTTACTGATTCATTGCTAGCTGGTTTATGCCATAGATCTATGTAGCTATACTGGCCACTGAGCTAATAAGTTAACATTCAGCCCAGCTGGACAGTCTGGGATCACAGTTCTGAAAATTTCTAGATCCACCACTGCTATATAAACCATTTATGTATTTGCTAAATGAAATGCATAGTTTCCTGCAATAAATATTGCTACTGCAAACTTTGTGAGATTAATTTGATCTCATAATCTGTAATATCTATAGTTTATGTACATATTCTTTGTGAGCTGTGAAAATTATGTAACCTGATTTTAGAAAACCCTTTTTTGGGCACATAACAAGTTTTAACATAACACCAGCACAAGATGGCTACACTGTGTGTCTAACAATTTTTACATAACGATCCGTTTATCTTGCTATAGTATTTACAAGTTTGGCTGAATCCTAAAAAACAGCTAAAAAAGAAAAGTGGATTTTTTCCAAGTGAATTAAAATTACAGCCAACCACATAATTAGTGGTGACAGTTAAGGTGAGGCATGTGCAGTTTAGTTTCATTATAAGTTTGGGAAAGGGCCATAATGGTTGGTGTATTTTATGGCTTCTTTGTAGGAATTGTATGATGAATGAGGATTGGCCATAAATATTGTGTCAGATATTTAAAAAAAAGATTTTGAAATATTTTTAGTGGGTCAAGCTGTGCTCCAAATTTCAAGACCATGTGTAATTGCATCCATTTATTAAATTTTTTTGAGGGTTCAGCTCAACACATACATACTGTAGGTCTGCTTTCTGGAGACAGACTTCTGTAGGCATGTCAAAGCCCACACATCACTCTATATAGATCCTTGGGTAAGTAGAATTCTAGGAAAGTGGAAACGGGATGGGAATGGAAAGCAGGATTAGGAATGGCCAATAGAAAATGCTGGTAAAGGTCACCACGGTGATACACAGGTTGGATTTTGCAGCATGATGCTTCCTTGTAGCACAATGCTTCCTAGCAGCATTGTTGGATCCTTCCTCCGTAGCTCTGTGCTGCCTTTAACAAAATAATATGATTTTCACTGTGGACACGTCCGCCAACATCAGTAGACCACATACCAAATTTTAGTAAATCGCTTCAAACATTCCCAAGATATGCAACTTCAAAAATTGGCTTAGTTTCTTCAGTTTTTTTTCTTCTCTTCGCACACTTACAAAAACTGCCATAAACGCAAATGCCCTATCCGATTACTTTGAAATTTGGCACACAGAAGGGAAGTATAAAGGCGCATCATGGTACTAAGTTTGGCTGAAATATGATAAGCAGTGAAGGAGTTATTAGCAATTATTCACGAAAATAACACCAATATGTTGTCGCGCCTACAGGGTAAACCGCTTATGGGAAGAAGAACTCGGTAGGTGAATAGGTTAACTATTGAACCTCAATCCTTTTGTGGTTTGAAAGAAATCGAGCTAAAAACCGAGAAGATAGAATGAAAAAAATCAACAGTGTGTAACAATTATGCAATTGATTAGCTAATAAAAAACGACTACTTGCCATGCCTACCAGAAAAACCGCTTGGAGTAATGCTTTGAAAATCACTGTACAGATGGAGTAATCATCTTAGAAAGGCTCTTAAATGGTGTAGAAGAACCAGACTTAAAGCCACAGAGTTATAACACGAAATCCAACTTGGTGTAACAAGTGCAAGATCGAGATACTCTAATAGAGCAGTCATCCTAATAGAGCAGTCACCCTGAAGAGAGATCAGTTAGAAACAAGTCCTCCTGTAGAGATATCAGCTAAATACAAGTTACCCTATAGAGATCAGCTACAAACAAATTACCCTGTAGAAATATGTGCTGGAAACAAATCACCATGTAGAGAGATCAATTAGGAGCAAGTCACCCAGTAGAGAGTTCAGCTAGAAACAAGTCACCTTGTAGAGAGATCAGCTACAAACAAATCACCCTGTAGAAAGATCAGCTAGAAACAGGTTACCCTATAGAGAGATCAGCTAGAAACAGGTTACCCTATAGAGAGATCAGCTACAAACAAATTACCCTATAGAAATATGTGCTGGAAACAAATCACCATGTAGAGAGATCAATTAGGAGTAAGTCACCCAGTAGAGTTCAGCTAGAAACAAGTCACCTTGTAGAGAGATCAGCTACAAACAAATCACCCTGTAGAAAGATCAGCTAGAAACAGTTTACCCTATAGAGAGATCAGCTACAAACAAACCACCCTGTAGAAATATGTGCTGGAAACAAATCACCATGTAAAGAGTTCAGCTAGAAACAAGTCACCCTGAAAAGAATGCAACCACAAACAATGAGAGTTTCAGCTACAGTTCAGTTATGTAAGAAGTCACTTTATTACATACGTATGTGATAATCATTCAGTGTTAAATATACAAATATTTAATCAGACAAAAAGGTATACATGTAATTGCTTCTTTTGTTCCACAATTCCTACAGTAAAGGAAGTTAAAAGGAAGTACCAAAGCCAGTATATGGCCGGCTTTTTGGCTTGCAATACAAAAAGATGATATCTAAACCAAAAACTCCAAGGAGGAGGCAACACAAATTCACCTGAATTGTTGTTATTAAATTTTTTGCCATTAACCTTCCATCACAGCCATTTCTTGGCTGCCACCTTGGATTTCACATCTTTTTTCACCCTGGCCTTTTTGGGGGCTACACTCTTTTTTTTACAGCTTGGCTGTTTTGGTTTATATTATATACACTAGCTAACTCATCAACACTGAAGTTAGCTACTCTTTGAACCAAAAAAACATGTTAAATATTCAACTACTAAACAGAAGAGGTTTACACAGTGTTCTAGTTAACTGACAGTGCCGGGTATATCTATGCTATTACAAACTTTATAAACTGTTTCTGCTGCTCCAGATAAAAAACTATATGATGGGATATGCAGCAGCAGCTTGTCAGGTTGAAGTGGCTCCCCCCATGACTGTTTGTATCTCCTTATTGAAGCCTAATCAGCTTGACACATACTGCAGCTTTTACATACATACCCCATAATGTCACCATCATGTGATTTTTCTCCTGAAGTTGCAGGTACAACTTCCAGAATCTATATACAAGCAGCACTGTCAGTTTATTAGACTGCTTTGTAAACTCCTACGGTTGAATCTTTCAATATGTTTATGGTTTCAAGGATGATTTGTAATGACTAGGCTAGTCCAGTCTATACCAGCTATACTCCATCAATTCACAAGCTTTCAATGCAAATCCCTGGTGGGATATAGTTAACTGTAAAATCTAACCTGTACATTTACATGATGACCTTTATCAGGCATTTTCCATTGGTTGTTCCCATTCCCAATTTCCGTTCCCATCCAGTTCCCATTTTCCTAAAATTATAATAACTCTAGATGCTCTGGGAAGACATTGGGATGACCCAAATGATGTTATTGGCTTGGAGTTACGAAATGTGTGTGTTTTGTGCTAATGTGGTCCATCTTTATTGGGATGTTTAATTTGGCCTGGAGCTCTTTCACTCATCCATATTTTGTACCCCTGATGTTTCCCACTCGAACACCCTACACCTCTTTGTGAGGACTTGGTATCCATGAAAAAACCTATCTAGAATGGTGGGAAATTGTAGAGGCTGCTTCTTATATTCCAGAAAGGCCATATATCTTCAGAGGAAGTTTCACCCACCAGCTAGGGCTAATGAGTTAGCAGCTACCAGTTAAAATGTTTAAAATAAATATTGTTGATCTATGAACGTACAATGTGCCCAAAAGGCGATATCACGTCACATATTTATGGTAAAAGAAAGAGTTTAAACTATTATGAAAGTATGTCTATGAATAGCTTGGCCAACTGTAAAGAGTGTTAGCAGTACTCAAAAAATGTGAGGTAGTCTTTTATATTGGCATACTCAAGAGTTTATTGTGACTTCCTGTGATAGCATAGTACTTCATATGGTTTCTTTGATACCTTTATACTAATTAGTGGCCATTCTGTGTGCATAAAGAGTTTAGATGTTACAACCATTAATATTGCATACCAGTATACAATTGATTTGTAACAGTTGTCCATGCACCATGCTACAAACTAGAAACTACTCTTGACTGTCACTGATCACTACAACTCTTGATCACTTAGAAAGCATGATTTATTGCTGTGATTTTAGATACTTCATATTTCAGTCCTAATATACTGTGTTTTGCAATTATAAAGTTAATTAACATTTATAGCAGCTACTTGGGCTGCACAACACAATAATTTGGGGTATTATACTAAATATGTTCTGTTATTGCATTGTGAGCATAATATAGTAAGGTACTGTATTATTTTCCACTGTTAGGTCAGTAATGGGCAGTGTTTATGGAGCTGAAGCTGCTAGGAAAGCTAAACTAAAGGCATACAATTTAAATCCAAATGTTCCAGATTGGGGACCTATCTCTGAACTACAAGGAAAGAAAACATCTACTCCTCCTCATAAATCAATGATGGAAGATCTTCAAAAAGGACTTACAATCAACCCACCATCTATCAATATTTCCTTCAAGTGTGCCCCAAATCCATTTGCTGAGGGTGAGGAATGTCTTGTTTACCATGGTTATGATGTTACTGGGAAAAGAAAAGTTGTGCTGAAAAAGTACTGAAAAAGTACTTACTGACGAGAAGGGCAAGAGTTTAATAGTCTTGACTGCTACATGCGAGAATTGAAAGTGAGAACAATTGTTAATACCTATGTACAAAGTTTTAATGATGACAAACTTAAGCCATCTACTGCCATACAAGTTTCAGTTCATCCAGTGGAAATTATTCAGTGTCAAGGATCACAACAAGTCTACATGCTTGAGTCATTTCTTAGTGGCAATATTGAGAAATACAACAACAATGCTGGAATAGCTTCTTGTAAAGTTGAGGAATCAGATATGATGCAGGCATTTAGTCACTACAGTTGGGTTAAATCAGGAAAATCGCTAATCTGTGACTTGCAGGTAAACACTTGGTTGTGTGCTTATTAGAGTACATATTCAACTTACAGATTGCAAACACATAGTGTTACGTACTCTGTTTTTGGGCTGCAAATATGCTATAGTTGTGCATTATTAGTATTGTGTAGTAATCTTCAGTGCTGGCCACTGTAAAGTACTAATAAGAATAAGAACATCATTGCAGCTATTTCTTGGCCACCGCCTTTACATTTTCACAAGTTTTTAGCACTGGTGTTTGAAGGCTGCTTCCTTTTTACAGCTTGGCTGTTTTTGTGTGAATAAGGTATTAGGGTTAGCATATTTTGGATACGAATGCGGTTAATTTTGTATTCTATTTTAACCTACAGGGGGTAAAGTCTTACTCCATAGTGATTCTTACTGACCCTGCAATCCACTCAATGACTCCAGGTTGTTATGGATTTACTGATCATGGTGAAAGTGGTATCAAAAGATTCGTCAAGACACACAAGTGTGGACAGTTTTGTATGCAAATGGGCCTAAACCATCAACTTCCTTAACAGGATGAATTTTCTTATATAGTTTTACAATTATACTGCTTTGTTGTAGGCCAAAGGATATCTAAGTAGTTACATTACCTATAGCTTCCATGCTTTGCTATATGTAATACATCATTTATTCATTAGTGAATTAAGTGTCAAAAGCCATGCTGTATTAGGCAAAGAATGCATATGTGCTATTTACTTACAAATAATTACAATCATATATAGTTTCACACAATCATGCCAATATTGCCTTTAGAGCTTTAGACTACTGGCCTAATTTGGTACCAAAAATATGTAAATTTTCATGGTTTCTTCCGGCATCATTATACCCAGAAAACTACCTACACAGGCAGGACACAACAAAATTTTTTCATTAGTGATGAAATGTATTGGACATGTCTAAATTACCAATTTTTCCATGAATAAAGTTATGGCAAAAGTCAGTAAGCATGTATATAGCAGGCAAATGCATGACATTATAAGGTGAGAGGATTTTCAATATGGTGTAATTGGTGTTACAAAGTTCTGACAGTTGATTTCATTGCAGTGTGATTGTAATGATGTTTCTAAAAGCTGTTGATAGCACGCATCAAGAAGTATTATACAGAGTATTAGAGTCACAGACATGTATTGGAAATAGGGAGAAATAAAACTTAGTGGTTATAGATAGCCTACAGTAAGAGCGGTTGCCATGCCATCTAGTTATCAAGTGGAATAATAAAAGACTATACAGTTGCAAATTAGCCTACAATATGTGCTACAAGATTAAATGCTCCAACAATTGAATTGCTGCCAATCACTTGCATGGTGAGTATAAACATTTCTAATGCTTTATCACCCTGCATACTTCATAAGTGTACAAACAGTCCAATACACTGGTTGTACAATTTCATTGTTATTTGTCTGTGAAACAATTAATTTGTGCAAAAATGGCTATGAAACGTTCAAACTTTGAGATGTCTGTGGCAGTAAAATAGAAGACAGACACAATGGACAAATCATAGCAGATGTTCATGACATAATATCCCACTGATCTAATAGCTTGCATATTAAACCAATAGCTGCTGCATGGCGATGCCTATAAACTGTATGGAACACAACTGCTCAGCAAGGTGCTGCATATATATTATCCAACTTAGACAACTAAGTAGCATTAGCTCCCATCACCAGCACACTTGCAACTGGATGCACGAAGGCTTGATTAGTCAAAATCAAGCTGTCTGTGCCAAGGTATTTGTCACAGAAAACCTGATCTCTGTCTGCAACATTGTAGCTACTGAGGATAATCCGTACTGCTTTACTTCTGGATGTGTTAACACTACCTGAATGGCCCTTGCTAGTAATCCCATTATCAGATATAATTGTCTTCAGCAATCCTCTTCTAAAAGTATAAGGTCTAAAACAAGAAAGGCATCTGTAGGATAATTTAGGCAAGTAGTTGCATAAAAAATAACAGTTACAAAAGAGAATGCACTTAATGTAACAGAACAAATGGGACAAACACACAGACAACCTGTCCCTGCATGCCTTATTATACTCTTCCTATTCATAGTCTATACGCGTAAAGGATGCTATGAACTTACTATTAGCAATAAAGTTAAGTTAGAAAAAGTATGCACCAAAAAGATATATAAAACAATACAATGAATTCTTTTATTCTTGTTAACTGTATTACCTGCCAAATACTATAAACAATGGACAACAATTTTTCACTGGGTTCAAGAAAACTGGCAGATAAAAATCTATGACTGATAACTGCTTTCTGCACTGCACAAGATAGAGTTAATTGTTTATAATAGTGAGGAATACCGATCTGGATTGAATAGCATGGAATAAACTAAAACACACAATCGATTCTCTTATGTGAGTCTATACAAGAGAACCTAACTAACACAATCATATGTATACCAACATGCAAGGGTAAAACCCTTAATTTTTGGAAAGGCTCTTCCACATATTAAGCGTAGGACCTTGAAAGACAAGCATGATCGCATAATCAGCATCCACACCTGGAAATTCTCCAGTTGGTCATACATCTCATGATCTCAACAGAAAAGGTTCAACCTATATACCTTGTTATCAATATAAGTTCTAATTAATATTGATAAATCACTGTTCCCATATCAAAAATTTGTCAAATTAACACATTAGTGAATACTAAACATAGTAATATATGTATGATTATGTCTGCAGATTACACTTTCCAATAGTAGTGAACAAATTTCTCTCAATGGACCATAAACAGGTGTTGTCATCAATAGCTAATTACTGTTGCCATGGTAGCACTATCAAAAGATTTGAGTGTCATTAGAAAAAGAAAACAATGAAGAGCTTTATTTTATTGTATAGGTTGCTATAGAGATTTTAAAGAATAAAGTCTGCAGATTTACATTTTTATAAAATAAAATATAAGCGAGTTACATAGAGATAGCAATTTCTGTGTCAAATTTTCACTTTTGGTTTTTGAGCTTGTGAAGTAGTACAATGAGTAGAAATTGAATTCTGTAGTTAGTTTATGCTTTCTTATTGACAATTTTATATATCATACACTGCATTATTTGATTAGCTCTTGAATTGTGTTAGCTCCCAATTATTGGCTTCAATATGCATGCAGTGCCCTTCTTATATAGCAGTCTGTGTGGCTTGCCTTGCTAAGTACTCTGATTCCATATTATATCTATGATGGGTAACCTGTGTACAGAGACTACAGACAGATATTCAAGTTCTAATAAGTGGGATAGCACTATACATGTAGAACAGGAAGAATTTTGATTTGTACAGCAACAATATGCCGGTGAATACTGAAATTACAGGTGCTTATTTAATTGGGTGGATTATATGAGATTTACTACACAAAAAAAATGGCATTTTTTTGTGAATATTGTTAATTGCTTGTGTTTAAATGTGTTGTAATTTTAACTTACAGAAAGTAAAGCCATCTTTGCTGATTTTGCAATCCACAGTCTGACCTACCTTTTGTTTTCTAATAAATTATACCCCAAGCCTTCATGCAAGTAATGTTCTTATATCACTAGGCATTTCCTATGTTCATGAAGTTACTTCATTATGTATGCCACATGAGCATGGACGATTGTCATGGTGCTATAGTATTTAAAGATTTAGCCACTTTGTTGATGTTACTGCATGAAAACTATTGAAGAGGTAAGTTCTGAGTGTAGTGAACATAGAGTCTAAAGCAGTTTATAAGTACAATGTACCAGGTGTATGGATCTCTTGGTTTGCTGCTTGGTTTACTGCATTTAGCAAATCTTTTAGCGTTGTGTTTCTGATCTCTGGCACACAGACTTTGAGCCTGTCAAAGCCTGACTCATACAAAAACGTGAACCATAATATTGCTTGTATTCATATTACAGATAATAAAGTATTATTTCAGGATGAGCATATGTGGATAAACTCCACATATTACCTTTGGTTATGTTGATCTAACCTGCTCTGAGAGCTTTGATTGATTTTATTATTAGAATATTACAGCACAGTCTTTGTCATGTTCCCGAGAGTTAGCTATATAATAGCTAAACCAAATGAAAACAAGCCATACAACTGATATGCAACATCATAACCTCATCACCTCATAGTAGCATGATCATGTCACGTTCTCTTAACATTGTCATGGTACCAAGACCTATAGCCCAGTCAGATGTATTTTTTTACTTTTATACACATGGATTTTTTGGTACAAAATCACTCATTTATGGAATTCCTTGATTTTGATATTATGCTTATAAATGCTGTAGCTATGCTTACTAACCCTGTAGTCAACTTTGCCAAAAGAGTTTTTATTTATTTACTATTAAATGCTATCCCACTATGGACCTGTGAGAAGGCTAAAGCCTGTGAACACAGGGAGTCTGAAACATGTAACTGAGACATTGAAGAATACAGAAAAAAAAATCCTAGACCCAGCGGTGACTTTATCCCCCAAAACATGCAGTCTAACTTCACTCTTTTAGAGACTTTCAAGACTATGTGAAAAGTCATTTCTTATCATGTATGTAATTCAGTGTTGTTTGTAATATTTGCTATTGTCTTACTTTGTGTTTACGTATATTTGCATGTAGCTATGTTTAGTTTGTTGTTGTTTAATTGTAGCTATAGCTATCACTCCAACCTCAACTCCAGCTGAGGGGCCCATGGCAACATGGAAAACTCTAAAATCTTTGCAATTTGGCAAGATTTAAAGCAATTTATGGCAAGATTTCAAGATTTCAGAGCATTTAAAGTCTTAGATATCCGGAATAGTAGCATCATGTGAATGGAATTATGCAGAATCCTCTGCAAACTGGTGGGATTGTTGTACATCTCCTGCAAATTTATGGAGTCTATAGTCAAAGATCACCTAATGAGTCATTTATCATCAAACAACTTACTCTCAGCTTATCTATTTGGATTTGTACCAGGTATATCATGTACCACTCAATTACTTCATGTCCTTGATTACTTTACTAGATAAAGGCTTTTCTGATATACCCAGTCTTTCAAAAAGTTTTCGACTCGGTCCTTCACCAACGTTTGATTCAAAAACTGTCCTCCTTTGGGGGTATGTGGTAAGATGCTACTGTGGATAAAGGATTTTCTTATTTATAGAACACAACAAGTAGTGCTAAATGGACAGAAATCTAATTCCATTACTGTTACAAGTGGAGTCCCTCAAGGATCAGTGTTGGGTCCCGTCTTGCTCACGATGTTAGTTAATGACTTAATTACCCTCAATTGTATCAAGCCCTCTGTATATTTTTGCTGACAATGCAAATTTTTTCATGTTATACGAAGTAGCGAGGGCCATACAACACTTCAACATGACTTGAACTTACTTCATGAATGGTCAGTTCATCGGCAATTGAAGTTTAATATTCTTGAAGTGCAAGCATGTACACTTTGGACCAATACATCATTTTGTGCCATATTATTTGAACAGCGTAATTATTGACAGTGTAAAATCCCACAAAGACCTAGGCATTACCTTAGACCACCAACTTAAGTTCCACTCACACATCACAGAAGTTGCTGCAAAAGCCAACCGTCTATTGGGATTGATCAGAAGATCTTGCGATTATCTAGATTCTGATATAGTGATTAAATTATTTACAGCTTTAGTACACCCTACACTTGAATATAGCAATGCAGTATGGGACCATTATCAAAGAAAAATAGAAAAAGTCCAACGCAGGGCTACACATTTGTTTCCATCAGTTACAAGCCCTATGAGGAGATACTTTCAATACTTCAGTTACCATCTCTGGCTCATAGGAGTCACAGAGGCAACATGATACTTCTAAACAAGATTCTCATTAATTCAGATTTTTCTACTTTATATACCTACTCCAATACCACCATCACCAGGGGACACCAGTTCAAACTGTTTAAGTATCATTCTAGATTAAACTCAAAAGCTGTAGATCAAAATATTTTTTTAATAGGGTAATTAAAGATTGCCTGCAATTGTATAGTTAATACTAATTAATTCTGTAAAATTAAAATCCATGTTAAATAATTACTCTAGATTTAAATTGTTAATTATACTGCTTTACCGATAGCTACTTTAATCATAATCATAATCACGTGCATAGCATACGTGACGATCGAGGGGGGCATAATTATTATACGGAAGTATGATGGAACTTTACAATTTTCACAGATTCAAAATCAGAGATTTCAACAAGATTTCAAAGAGGCGCTAGGGCTGTACGAGATTTCAAGGGAGTTGCGGACCTCCCGACTGCAGCAACTAGTGAAGAGGAACGGCATTGTGTCAATTGTATAAAATAATAAAATCAAAGCCACAGACAGACTCATGCATAATATTGCAGTAGATCAACACGTGTCGTGCATAAAAATAATTATGGTTGATTACGCAATTAGGGATTTCGAAGGGGATTTTTATTTGTTACTTGGAACTACCGGTATACAATGACTTGGTCAATTGCCAGATGACGTGAACGTGGTGTAGAATTTTCGTACAAAAGAAGTGACTACTGAAGTCTGCGGGACTGTAGAAGCGAAATTGTTTGTGGCTGGCAGCTAGTCTCAATCACAATGGCTTGGATCATCAACGTGAAAGGAATAACTGGACAAATAACAAGGGTCAATGTTGCTAATGGTCAGGTAAGCTCGTAAATCTAAAGCTTGTTATTAAGGCTTTACAGCACAAGTGAAAAGGTCGAGCCCAGGCTACACCGGCCTGTTTAAAGTTGTTATACATGTACTAGCTATTCACCGGCAGTGAAAGGTATGCGGTTAATTTGAAAAGGTGCAGAAAGGAGAAAAATCCATGGCCGGGCCACCTCGAACCTGCAACCATCCGATTAACGCTCGAACGCTTACAGGAGTCTGCCGGGCGGTCCGCAGGATGTTTCTCCTTGTCAATCATACACTTGAAGCTATACCCTGAGTCTTTAATTATCACTGTAGAATCTAGCTATTGATGCACAGAGATCATGCTCTGATAACTGAAATTCAGTAGTCTAAATATACACCTATCATTGTAAAACCCTCACTCCCTCCCCCCAGCTGGTATAGGCTAATATGTGGGGTTTAAATAGAGTCAGTGATTTGCAAGAGCCAAAGCACAAATATACTGAGGCATTGAGGTTTCCCCACAACAGTTAATCATATATGGGTACAGATGGGTTTAGTGGGAAGATGTGGTCAGCTTAATTACATACCCTAAAAAATCATGTAAATTATATATGTCTGCCATTTTTGTAGGACAAAAACATGAAGTCTGACATGAGTGAATGCGTGATTAGAATGCGTGATTAGAATGCCTTCTAGTTGTTATGCTGTTATATACACACCATGAGAAAGTAAGAAATGTGCAATTGAGCTTTGTGGATTCTCCAAAGACCCGAAAAATTGTTTTAGTGCAGTTTTGAGCATGCATGGCTAGCTGTAACTTAAGAGAACTTTGGGACGGCTGTGTTGGGTAAGGTATTGTGAACTTTCAAGATTCATTTCAATGCTAGACAGCTAGCTAGATTCTCACTATTATTTCAAATCAGTGAACTGATATAAGATAGCTAGCTAATACTGGCACATCTGTTAGCCATCTTCTGCACTGGCAGGCATATCATGATGTGCCATCAGGCTATTTATTTCAGATAACTTACATTCTACCAAGAGAAAAATATCTTATTTTATTTAATACAGCGACATAAGCATCCAGTATCATGCAGTGCTGGAAAGATGGGTGTTGCTAAATGACTATACAGTAGTTCAACATTATTGAGTTTTACTGATCAGTGTATGCAATTTGTATATCCTGAGCCAGACAAGCGAAGTTAGACTATGTGTCAAACAACGATGGGCTGCAAGTTACACTTGCATACTACAAATAATTACAAAATACACTAAGTGAAATTTCATTATAATTATTAATCTAACCAAACATTTGCTTACTGTATTTACAACCAGAGCAAAATGTATGCTTGATCACAAGCATTTGCAACACAGTCAAAATTGAATGCATGCGAATGTGTTTCTACAATATTATTTTTCAGTCTCACGAAAAGTAAAACACATGTGATGCTGGGTGCTTCTACTATGACAGCTTCCTCTGGCAGCAGCTGCTCAGGTAGGATAAACCAACTTTCCATGTTCATCTTTGAACTGTTACACTGACAGTATGTAAACAGAGTTATAGCTTTGTCTGTCTGCAATGCAAGCAGCTAGTCCTTGCATTTATATGATAATTATTATGTGCATGTAGAGCCAAGTGTATATTTAGCTTCTAACCATGACCAGGATTTGTCTCATTTTATTAGGCTTTGGCTGCAAATACACAGACACTTACTTTCATGTAAATTATCATGACACAAATTTCACTGGATAAACTATTGAGTAGAAACCAAGGTAAGGGGCATTTGAATTTAAGATGTGATGACAATTTCTTGATAGATAGATAGATATAGCTGATCTTAGCTATACATTGTGATGATTAGCTCTCCATTGTACATGACTGATATCTGGTTATGAGTTGCTGAATGTATCACCTTGTATACACTTCATGAGTTGATGCAGCCTTAACCTTCCTTTGTCTGTTCTATCTTCTATTATGCAGTGAAGAGAACACTTAGTTCTTAAACAATGTTCTCTGACAAACTGTGATTCACATGATTAAATGGATAACCTGGAATTTGATGAACTATTCTACAGTAGATAATCTAAATTGCTGCCCTCTACAGTATGTAGAAGTTAACATTTACATGTAGTTAGGCTGAGTCAGAATAAACAAGCTCACTAGCTAATCCTCAGCTTCACTTGCCTTCCTGTGGTGAAATTTATTAATCTTTAATCTCGAACAGATTATCTGGAATCAGTTGCGGCATCTAGCTGATGCACTGCAGACTCTAGTGAATGACTGAGTTTGGCTCTGAGTCGAGTTGACTCTTATTTATTTATTTGTTTTAATGCAGAAATACCTCAGCTATGAGGTGTGTGTGCATGTATAATTTAGCTTGAAAATCATTTACATTTACAACAGTAACACAACTTTAGCAGGGAGGGTGTTCCAGATTCTGATGGCTGTTGGCAAGAATAAATGATGGTCTTTCCAGTGCTGGATCCTCTATGGACAAGTCTCAGGGTCTGAGCAATTCCATGTTGCTTACTTTCTTGCTGCACATAATCCATTAGCACAACAATTAGACAGCATATTCATTCATGTCAAGTTTCATGTTTTTGCCCTACAAAAATAGCAGACGTGTATGATTTTCTAGGTTACATAAGATGACCACGCCTTCCCACTAAACCCATCTACAATTCACGTCACGTGAATGAGCATGCTGTTGGTGTGACCTGCGCATGATTTATAAACTTCACTTCCCAATACTGGGAGCAATGGATTTAAAAAAAAATTCTTTATAATTTTCCTATTTACGTTATATCCTTTACTAGGGATTAACAATGATAGGTGTCTATAGTTATATAAACCACTAATATTAACAGCTTTTAAAGCACTTGTGTTCTTGATTAAGGAAAATGTTGAAGTGTTAACTTTGAGTAGCAATAAAATATTACATTATTCCTGAGGGGTGTGTGTCCACTTGAGAATCCTAGCAACGTGTATCTTAGTTTACATTTAGTCAATGGCTTGTGTGAATGCACAAAGTATACATTAATTTTGTCAAAGTTTGTGACTAGGCATCTTACTGAGTAGGCAGAAACAGTGGATTCAGGGACCAACGGACCAGATTTAAAGTATTTCATGACATTAATTCTTTACCTAATTATGATCGCTTGATTGGGGCAATAATAAATAATTATCTTTTTTTGTCTCAGTAAAGTACCTAGCTTGATGTGATCTTTATTTATTAATTACCTGTAGGATGCTATTATTCTACATTTGAAGCAACAAATTGAAACACAACACAATAACCATCCTCCTCCACATCGACAAAGACTAGTGTTCACAGATTCAGGTAAAGGAAATGTTGCTATATAACAACTTGTGCAATTATTTGTCAAGCTAAATAATGAAAAATCAAGCCTGTAACCATGACCATTATGAGTTGCAAGATATCTTAGATAGTTGAAAATTTTGTAGCAACTGTAGAATTTTGGTTCGCACTGAAGGCATTTTTTGGGTTTGATTATACCTAACCAGTGCTGCCAAGGTATTGTGACGCTGGTTTCTCATCAGTATTCATCAAGGATGTGCAAGCCTTCATAAGCATGTGTGTGCTTAATAATCAGAGTGTATGGTAATATTATTAATAATAATGCTATATTCTTTTAGGTTCCAACAATCTAAAGTTAGAAGATCCTAATAGGAAACTGTCATCCTACAATGGGCTTACTAATGGTAGTACAGTGATAATGGTGATTCTCCAGCCCTTTATCTTGTATGTGACTGGACTAGATGGAGCAATGAATGAGATGGAAGTGCCTTCCTCTGATCCTCAGGTACAGTACGCAAAGATGTCTATCTACACTCTTGTGGTCTTGCTGCTACCGTAGCAATGTTCAAAGGATGTTTATATCATACAGTATGGTATGCTGTATATTAGGGATCATAAAGGTTCGGGTTTTTCTGGTCAAAAAATCACTCCAAAAAACAGTTTCACAATGCCATCCTGGTGACCTTGGCAAAATGGTTAGGTATAAGCAAGCCCAAAAGTGCCTTCTGTATTACCTTAGCCTAAATGCTTTCAACAGATTGCTGCAAAATTTTATTATTTTTATTCAATGGAATTTTCTACTAACTAACTGCCTGCTTGCCTGCCTGATTCCTTCAGGCAAGTGTAACTTGATAGCGGCTAAGGTTACTGGCTTGATTTTTTCACAGTTTGAAGTCACTTTCTCGTGAGATGTACCTTTTGGCATACTGCAATACATACATACAATGCACGCATCATGGACTCATCTTTGTCCTCCTTAGTGCTCCATTTCAATTTTTCTGACAACTCAAGGTGTTGATTCATGGTAGCACGATGCATTGCTTCCGTATGTTTGTAAACAGGCATCTGTAGTTTTCATGGTGACTGGATTGATTGCAGAGGTGCTTTCTGTTCTTCATTTGTAACATAAGTGAAGTGAAGTGTAATGGCCATTTCACTTTCGAGTCAATAATTGATAGTTGGGGCAAGTTAATGTCCGTATTTTTCGCAGTGACAGGATTGATTGCAGAGGTGCTTCTCCTACTGTTTTTCATTTGTAGCACTGTGTAGCGAGATGAACATAACTGAAAGCAAAGCATAATGGCCACTTCACTGTAATTGATAGTTGGGGTGTGCATTCAGATGAAAACATCAACTCTGGCACCATCCTTTCATTTGATGTGGTATGTGCAGGTTCACCAATCATAATTATTATGTTACAAAAAATTATGCAAAACGAGTATAAGAAAAATTAGGAATTTTAAGTTCAATTAGGAATCAGAGTAAAAGAAAAAGGTTGGGGGGAAAGGGAGGTTACCTTCACCTGCAGATAAGTGAGCATTTAATCTCTGTCATGGTTATAGACTGAAGTAGGGTTTAAATGTTCACTAGTATATCTGCAGGTGTAGGCAACCTCCCTCATTTGTCTGCTTTTTTTATAACCAAACTTCCTAATTTTTTCATATACTTGTTATATAGTAAATGCAAGGGTCATGGACATTTTAATATTGAAATAGTTTGCATGTACATGTAGAGCTGCAGCAAGCTTCGAGAAGAAAGGTGAATTTTTTTCCCAATAGAAGAGGCCAACCAGATAATTAATTAGTGGTGATAGTAAAGATGTCAATAGGTGATGTGTGTCCCATTACAAGTTTCGTAACTTCATACACTTTTGTAGTTTTGTTAGACTTTCATGGTTTCCGAATAGTATGATGAAAAGTTTTATTAATGTGTAAGACGTTCAAAGGAAATATTTAGTGGGTCAAGCAGTACTTTTAATGAACCAAATTTCAAGAAATTGTGCAATTCCATTCATGACTTATATTAAATGTTTTTGAGGGCTCATCACAATGTGTACATACTTACTATCATAGATTGATGAGTCTGTAGGTAATAAAACTTTCTAGATTGAATAGTCAAATCATTGCTGCTAATGATTTTCAAGTACTTTAGTGTAATGCAAGTGTAGAGTTTGATTTCCTGCCTGTTCTCCTACCATAGAACACTAAAATTTTATATCATCTACACATACTGTATACACTTGTGGATAGGGCTAAAACAAACCATTCGAATAGTTTATTATTTGTTCTAAATCAAATATTCAATGCTGTGGGAGTAGATTCAACATTCTATAGGTATCCTTTACAATGATAAAGCAATAGACATTTTAATTTTATGAAGCATTTTGTCACTTCTAAATAAAAATGGAGCTTGTAATAGTTATCAGAACAAATGAAACAGTTTAATTTTCTACGAAAACTTAATTGTAAGTGTTTGTGAATCAAATATATACATTAGAATATTTGTCCTTTTTAAAACCATTTCATTGGCATTTAGAATATTCATTTTAGCCCTATTTATGGATGCTGTAGACATATAAATTACCGTGTGATATGTATTATAACAAATTGACTTTTATTGTTATTGTATAGACTTTTTCTATTGGTGATCTTCTATCTGTAATACAACGAACAATACAGCAGAATCTGTCACAATGTCAGGTGTTATATAACAATGAGCCACTTGAGAAAGTGAGACATGGAAAGGCAATGACTCTCAAGGATCATGGTATAAAGGCCAGCTCTACCCTCATTGTGACTAAACTTGGAATTACACTAGAGGTTATTAACCCACAGGTAAGTATTCCTATTAAGAGACTTGATTTGATTACCTTATGTGATTTGCTTTGCTCTTACTGTCAGAACTTATACTATAATTTAAAATGCAGGTTGATCTTTGCTTCTTGGTGGACTGCACTGGATCAATGGGATCCCATATTGATGCTGTGAAAAACTGTGTGAAGAAAGTCAGAGATGATTTGGTCCAGCAGTTTCAGGGTTGTGACATTCGATTTTCTTTTGTGAGATATACAGACTATGATCAACCTGAATACAGCAGAACTACTCACATTGACTTTACAAAGTTAGTCCCTTATTGTGTTTGGCATACATATGTAATCATGATGACCACTAATACTGACGACAGTTATGGTTGCATGCAGTAACTCTTATTGATACACACTAACACTCCCCAGCATGCATACATCACAATATTTCTAAATAATAAATTCTAATAGTTCATAAATTACACTGTTACATCTTTCCCAGCTTCCTAAAAGCTCGTCCCGAGCTACCTTATGTGTAGCGGGATAGTGGCTTGACAATTTTTGTCCATTTTCTTATAAACAGGGGTGAAAGTTGATCTGTCGAGATACTCGGCTGAGCTTGGGTGAGTGAAATATCATCATGTTCAGCACTTAGCGTGTCAATAGTGGCTTCTACTTGTGTAAGTAGATGGTCCTCACATTCATTACTTGCCATATCACCTTCCTTAGCTTGTGAAGCTGAAAAGACATTATCAAGACACACGGTAGTGTGTCGTGCGGCCCAAGAAGCCGGCGCGCAACCCCTTGAGTATATTGACAGGAAGAAAGAAAACGCAATTTTCGCACCTCCGTAGCTCTGTGCTGCCTTGATGAAACAAGACAAATTTTGCTGTGTACATTCCCTCCAACTTCAGTACTCCACATTCCAAATTTGAGCGAAATCGCTTCAGCCATTCCTGAGATATGCGACTTCAAAAATTGGCTTAGTTTTTTCGTTTTTTTTTTCTTCTTATTTTTCTTCCTCTTTTCACACACTTACAAAAACTGCTATAAAACGCGAACGCGTTATCCGATTGCCTTGAAATTTGGCACACAGAAGGGGAGTATAAAGGCGCATCTCTGTACCAACTTTGGCTGGAATACCATAAACAGGCAAAGAGTTATGAGCGATTATTCACGAAAAATAACACCAATATGTTGTCACGCCTACAGGGTAAACCGCGTATGGGAAGAAGCTGAAAATCGGTGGGTGAATAGGTTAACTATTGAACCTCAAACCTTTTGTGGTTTGAAAGAAACCGAGCTAAAAACCAGGAAGATACAGCGAAAAAATCAACAGTGTGTAACAATTACGCAATCGAGATTAGCTAATTTTTATTATTATTATTATTATTATTATTATTATTATGCTTGCCACGCCTACCAGATAAACCACTTGGGGTAATGCTTTGAAAATCGCTGTACAGATGGAGTTATCATCTTAGAAAGGCTCTTCAATGGTGTAGAAGAATCAGACTTAAAGCCACGGAGTTATAACACGAAATCCAACTTGGTGTAGCAAGTGCGAGATCGAGATACTCTAATAGAGCAGTCATCCTAATAGAGCAGTCACCCTGAACAGAATTCAAGAGATCAGTTAGAAATAAGTAACCTGTATAGAGATCAGCTACAAACAAATCACCCTGTAGAGAGTTCAGCTACAAACAATTCACCCTGTTCAGACATCAGTTAGAAGAAGTTTTCTTGTAGAGAGTTCAGTTACAAACAAATCACCCTGTTGAAAGATCAGCTAGAAGATGTCACCTTATAGATAGTTCAGTTACAAAGAAACCACCATGTAGAGAATTCAGCTACAAACTAGTGACCCTGTAGATACATCAGCTAGAAGAAGTTACCTTGTAGAGAGTTCAGCTACAAAGAAACCATTCTGTAAAGAGCTCAGCTGCAAACAAATCACCTATACAGAATTCAGCTACAAACAAATCACCCTGTAGAGAGATAAGCTAGAAGAAGTTACCTTGTAGATAGTTCAGCTACAAACAAATCATCCTGTAGAGAGATCAGCTAGAAGAAGTTACCTTGTAGATAGTTCAGCTACAAACAATTCACCCTGTACAGAGCTCAGTTAAAAGAGGTTTCCTTGTAGAGAGTTCAGCTACAGACAAATCACCCTGTAGAGAGATCAGTTAGAAGAAGTTACCTTGTAGATCGTTCAGCTACAAACAATTCACCCTGTAAAGAGATCAGCTAGAAGAAGTTACCTTGTAGAGAGTTCAGCTACAAAGAAACCATCATGTAGAGAATTCAGCCGCAAACAAATCATGTATAGAGAGTTCAGCTACAAACAAATCTCCCTGTAGAGAGATCAGCTAGAAGAAGTTTCCTTGTAGAGAGTTCTGCTACAAACAAATCACCCTGTAGAAAGATCAGCTAGAAGAAATCACCTTGTAGAGAGTTCAGCTTCAAAGAAACAATTATGTGAGAGTTCAGGTACAAACAAATTGTCCTGTAGAGAGATCAGCTAGAAGAAGTTACCTTGTAGAGAGTTCAGCTACAAAGAAACCATCATGTAGATAGTTCAGGTACAAACAAATCACCTGTATAGAGTTCAGCTAGAAACAAGTCACCCTGTAGAGAGATCAGCTAGAAACAAGTCACCTTGTAGAGAGTTCAGCTAGAAGAAGTCACGTTGTAGAGAGTTCAGCTACAAAGAAACCACCATTTAGAGAGTTCAGCTGCAAACAAATCACCCAGTAGAAAGTTCAGCTATGAACAGATCACCCTGTTGAGAGTTCAGTTAGAAACAAGGAATCCTGTAGAGAGATCACCTAGAAGTATCGCCTTGTAGAGAGTTCAGCTACAAACAAATCACCTGTAGAGAGTTCAGCTACAAACAAATCACCCTGTAGAGAGATCAGCTAGAAGAAGTCACCTTGTAGAGAGTTCAGCTATAAAGAAACCACCATGTAGAGAATTCAGCTGCAAACAAACACCCTGTAGAGAACTCAGCTACAAACAAATCGCCCTGTAGAAAGATCAGCTAGAAGAAGTTACCTTGTAGGGATTTCAGCTACAAACAAATCACCCTGTAGAGAGTTCAGCTACAAAGAAACCATTCTGTAAAGAGCTCAGCTGCAAACAAATCACTTGTACAGAATTCAGCTACAAACAAATCACCCTGTAGAGAGATCAGCTAGAAGAAATTACCTTGTAGATAGTTCAGCTACAAACAAATCACCCTGTAGAAAGATCAGTTAGAAGAAGTTACCTTGGAGAAAGTTCAGCTACAAAGAAACCATTTTGTAAAGAGCTCAGCTGCAAACAAATCACCTGTACAGAATTCAACTACGAACAAATCACCCTGTAGAGAGATCAGCTATAAGAAGTTACCTTGTAGATAGTTCAGCTACAAACAAATCTCCCTGTAGAGAGATCAGCTAGAAGAAATTACCTTGTAGAGAGTTCAGCTACAAAGAAACCACCATGTAGAGAGTTCAGCTGCAAAGAAATCACCCTGTAGAAAATTCTGCCAGAAACAAATTGCCCTGTAGAAAGATCAGTTAGAAGAAGTTACCTTTTAGAGAGTTCAGCTACAAAGAAACCATTCTGTAAAGAGCTCAGCTGCAAACAAATCACCTATACAGAATTCAGCTACAAACACATCACCCTGTAGAGAGATCAGCTAGAAGAAGTTACGTTGTAGATCGTTCAGCTACAAACAATTCACCCTGTAGAGAGAGCAATTAGAAGAAGTCACCTTGTAGAGTGTTCAGTTACAAATAAACCACCATGGAGATTTCTGTAATCAATATAATATTATGTGACCGGATTTGCGAAAAGGGGTCTTCCACACACATCCAATTCCGTAACCGTTGGAGACCATAACTCAGTGTTCAAGTAACATATTAACCTAAAACTGTCACCATGTATTCAGCTATAGTGGTGCTCACCACTGCCCAAAATTCAAGGCAATAGCTCTTTCCAATCTGAAGTTATCAATTGTCAAAGTTGGCAAATTGGATGTGTGTGGAAGACCCCTTTTCGCAAATCCGGTCACATATATATTATACAGTATAATAAAATATTTAAAGTACATCTACTTCATCTTTTCTTCTTCCTGTAGTAAAGAAAAAAACATAGGTTAAAAAAGTCCCAAAGCTGGCCATAGGCCGGCTTTGGGGTATACAAATACAAAAAGAAATGAAATCTAATCCAAAACAGCCAAGCTGTAAAAAAAAAGTGTGCGTCCCTCAGAAAGGCTATGGTGAAAAAAGATGTGAAGTCCAAGGTGGCGGCCAAGAAATGGCTGTGATGGTAGGTTAATGGTAAAAATTTTAATAATGACAATTTAGGTAAATTTTGTGAAGCGGCACAAAAATTCACCTGAATTGTCGTTATTAAAATTTTTACCATTAACCTACCATCACAGCCATTTCTTGGCCGCCACCTTGGATTTCACATCTTTTTTCACTATAGCCTTTCTGAGGGCCGCACACTTTTTTTACAGCTTGGCTGTTTTGGATTAGATATTCATTACTTGTCACATCAGTAGTTACTTCTGAAGTCATATCTATGTCATCAGTAGCCACTCCCTCCTCAGGACAATTAATTATTTTGTTGCAAGCAACATTACTAGTATCAGATAATAATAAATCTACCCACTTTGGTGGGCGACCAGGCTGGGTTGTTTACTGCCATACCAATAGTACCCAGTAGAAAAGTTTATTGGACACTTTTGCACTCGATTCTGGTGGAATTATATATGGCGGTAATCTGGGAAATAAACCTTTACATTGGTATTATTCTTTGACACAATGTGATATGGCCCATCAAGACAATTTACACTGTTTTCTTGTGTCTTCTGCTGGAAAGTAAATTAGCCAATCATTAAGTCCAGGAGGTGAGCTCTCTCATCGTATTGTGCTTTATACCATTTTGAGCTTTGCATATGGCTACTTGAGCTTCCTGTCATGCTGATGAGAAAAACACAATTTGTTTGGTAATCAGAAGGATCACAAACTGTACTGTCTGGTTAGCTGCAGAGGAAAGTAGTGACGCTTCAGTTGGTGAGTGACAATCAACACTAAATAAAAGGAAAGAGAGTTTTTCCTGGTACTATCATGTGGTGTATTTCTGTAAACCCATAGAGCTGATGACAAAAAGTTGTTCCATTGTGGCCCATGTCATGCAGCATTCTTATGTAGCATCATTTTTAGTATTAAACCTCTCTACGAGACCATTACACTGTGAGTGATAAGCAGTAGTGTTAAGCTTTTCTACTCCTACTAAATTACACACATCAGTCATTAAGCGGGATAACAGATTGGTCCCACAATCAGAAAGCAGAGCTTCAGGGACACCTATGATTGGCACTACCTCTTCTACAAGCAATCTTGCTAATGTAGTAGCTTTCTGATCCTTAGTTGCAAGCACAAATGGCCACTTTGACAGGAAATCTTGAAAAACTACAACATATTGATTACCTTTGCTGGTTTTTGGAAATTCCATTATGTCTATTCCAACAATCTGGAACACTCAATCTACAGTTATGGGTTAAAGGAGAGAGTTGCTTTTCCTTCCTGAACCTGTCACAATAGCACAGTCAAGATATGCCTGAAAAAACTTACAGCATCACTGTACATGCCATCCCACCACTACTTGCGTAGCAGAGTTTTGTACAGTTGTACTCCTGAAAAATGACCAGACATACAACTGATATTCTTCATTATCTGGTTTCTGAGATGTTTGGGGATGACAACTCACTTGATGTCTGGTGGTTGTCCACTGTGAATAATAGTGCTTGGGCAGTGATTCTGCAGGCATCTGTGATGCTCTGTGGAAGCACTTTTTCCCAGTAGTGAAAAAATTTCAAGGTCTTTCTTCTGCTCTTGAGCAAAATCAAAAACTGGAAGTAGATGGGGGGGACAGATTCTGGTTGGAGTGTGAGTAGTGAAGAGATGTCATCATATTGTGTGATAGAATCTGTAATAGATAGCACATGGATATCATCATCAGCTGTGCCAACCATTGGTGTAGGTTCCATTGTCTCATCCAGCTTTGTGGACAATAGTAACAGTTCTTAATCCTGCTCCATGTACACGTGTTGACCATCTAGCATGTTTGCCATTTCCACTTGTATTATCTAAACTGCTTTGACTGCAGAGTGGTCAGTGAAGATAGTAACATCATGCCCATACAGATAACTATGAAAATGACTCTTTTCCCACACAACTGCCAAGGTCTCCTGTTCCGTGATGGCATATCTCTTTTGCTGGACAGACAGTGCTCTGCTAACATAGGCAATTGGATGGCACAATTTGTCACTATTAGTTTGAGACAGAATGTCTTTAAGTCCATCTATGCTGGCACATGTTTCCAACACAAATGATTTAGCAAAAAATCTAGGAATGCCAACACTGGGGCTTCTATAAGCTTCTGTTTGAATTGGTTTAATGAAGTCTGGCAGGCATCAGTCCATGTAAAGTGGATGTCTTTCTTGGTTAGTTCATGTAAAGGACTAGCTGATACGTGCAAAGTTAGGTACGTACAAAGTTCCTGTAAAATGAAGCAAGTCCCAGGAATTGATGGAGAGTGGACAGATCAGTTGGTGTAGTGAAGTGTCTTACAGTATCAATCCAGTCATGGTTAGACTGGGGCCAAGATATGTAACTGTTTGGCAGGCAAATGAACATTTCTTTGGGTTCAATTTCAAACTAATCTCTGAAACAGTTTCTGCAAGTGAATTTTGTGTTCATATAGATTCCTTGAAAAGACCAGGATGTCATCCCAATAGACTGCAATGTGGTCTGGTCCAGATGAAAGGTTCAAACCCATCAAGACTTGCTGCAGTAATCTTTAAAAGAGTCTAGGTGCATTCATTAGGCCGAATGGCATAACATGAAATTCATACAAACCCAGATAGATAACAAAGGCAGTCTTTTCTTGGAAATCTGGGAGACCAATATCCTGATTTTAGGTCAAATTTTGTAGTTTCCAAGCTGGTCTAAAGTACCGTCCATACGGAGTAGTGGTAAAGTATCTTCCTTAGTCACACTGTTTAGATGATGATAGTCAATGCAGAAATGAAAAGCTTTCATCTTTTTTCTTTACAAGTACAATAGGGCTGACCCATGGGCTCCGTGAAGGCTGAATAAGATTTGCCTTTTGCATTTTCTGCAGATGATGGGCAACTTCTTGCCAAGCTGCATGAGGGATCCATCATGCTGGTTGCTTCATTGGGGTAGCTTTCCCTGTGTCTATGGTTAGCTGAATAAGGTCTGTTTCTCCTCACTCCTCATTTCCCACACTAACAAATGGTGATAATCCAGCAACATCTCCTGCAGGTTTGCATTGCCAACAATTAACAATTAATGTAATGCATATTTCCTTTCAAGTAGTTAATCACTGGAAATTTGTTCATGCTAGATCTGGGTGCCTTGTCAGTTGCTTGTGCAGGGAAAATTTATTCAAATTTTGATGCCATACATAGTGTAGTTTCTTTCTCTACTGTCTGAGTGAATCCTGTTAGATTTACCAATGATGTTATAGCTGTACCATCTGCTTCAACATGAAGGAGAGACTCTTAAACTTGCAAACCTCCCAATAGTTCTTGTGGTTGCAATGTAAGGAAATCTGATTTTGTAGTGGAACCATCTAGTTGCACAGAAACTAAAACACTGTGGTGAGGTAGAACACGTACAGATTGCAATAGACTTACACATACCTACAAGTGGAACATTAATGTGTTCCTCACCATCTTGAGCTGAATGACCTCTCCAGGGCTCAACAGTTTCAGATGCTCAGTGCTGTCACATATATAGCATTGTTGCTTGATGGCTGTACTTGTGCTACCTGGTAAAGTACTACTGATGTACGGTAGTCTATATACTTGAAACAGTTCTCTGAGTTACTCCTGAGTGAGTTTTGCCATCATCTCCGTGGTGCCAGAACTGTTTAGCTAATTCCTTTTGTCTTTACTCTTCATTTTTAGCAGCAATGCAATAATAACTCTTGGTATGTACAGGCTCCATACATGGCAGGTGCTTTTTACCATTGTATCACCAAGCCTTCTTGTAGTTGAGCATGACATGACACTGGATATGTTTCATTAGACAGTCTTTCCTTTCCATAACCATGATGAAAAATTTGTTCCAGTCTACATATGTAATCAGCTACAGATTCCTTTGGGTTTTTCATTGTATGTCTGAAATCTTGTGCTGCTAGAGTCTTACTCCCTGGATCTAGTCGATGTTGCATTTCCATAGTAGCTGTTTGATAGGACTGTTTCAGTAGGAGATCCCACTGTATCCAGGTAGCTGCATTAGAATTTCTTCTTCTGTCCACTGATTCCATTGTGCAGCTCTATTGAATGTCGGTATCCAGTCCTCCCATAAGATAGCAGGGCTCTCACCAGTAAAAATGTCCACAGGGGGAGCCTTGCCCACCCTTTCATCTGTACTCCCAGTTGTCTCACTTATTGGTCTACTGCTGGGGGTCAAGTCCGCGAGTATTTCGTATAGCTCTGGCCTACAACAAGCATGCACTATTGTATCCTCCACCACTAATCCATGAGGTGTGCGGAGGGCTGTTAGTTCCGCTTTGAAAGCATGTATCTCATCATCTTTCTTATCTTGTAGCTCTTCATGTGCCACTAGTTGATCACAATGCTCTCGCCAAAGCTTCTTAACCCTTTGCTTTTCTGCTACCAGGGTTGTTTTAACTACCATCAACTCCGTCTGATGGAGTGCACTGACCTCTCTCTCTTGCTGTAATGCCAGCTGCGTCTTATGCAGCACTTCTCTTAACACCTCCAACTCATTGGGCGTGGGGGTTACCGAGCACAAACTATGTTTGCTTTGCAGTGCACTGCTCGAACTCAGTTCAAATTCATCACTCATGTGACTGCTTATCAGTTTGGCACCTTAAATAATGCCTTCATAATCTACCAATTACATGTACAATGTGCCATTATCTGTACCTGCTGGATCCTTACCCATCTCCCATAACTTTCCTTCTATTGCTGTTCTAGTGTCTTCAGTTGATGCATATTCTGCTACCCCTAGAATGGCAGCAATCCGTTGCAAATAACATGTCTTCAGTCTCTTTGAGTTCAAATGATACATAGTACCAGTAGGTATACCCTTTCTGGTATGTCGTATCTCTTGTCTCTTCTGATTAGTCCACATTTTCATCTGAGTGAAATTCTTGGTCTTCTGTCAAAAGTTGCTCAACCATCTTTTCGGCCATCCCTGCTATCATCTTAGTAGGACCTCCACTGTAATCGTGATGACCACTAATACCGGTGACAGTTATGGTTGCACGTGGTAACTTTTATTAATACACACTAACACTCCCCCTGCATGCATACAACACAATACATCTAAATAATAAATATTAAGAGTTCATAAGTTACGCTGTTATGCATGCACATGATTATGTAGAATAATTCTTAGTGCAATAGCTTACAAACATATGACATTGAAAATAATGATAAACAATGTGAAATTAAATAGCAGTCACATACAAGCACACATACAATACTCACAACTACTGCATTCATATGTAGCGATTATTCTTGACAGAGACCAATCCTCTTTTTACAACTTTGTCAATGCAATCAGTGCTGGTGGTGGTGGTGATACAGCAGAAGATATTATGGGAGGACTACAAGCAGCTTTTAGCCGGCTTTCATGGGGCGATAAAGAAGTCTGCAAGGTAAAGAAACAAAATATTTGATGACAGATTAAGTCATACACACACCTCAGGCCTGATAGTAAGGTTTAATTCATTATAGCATAGATACTAGAATCATAATACAGTGGAATCCCTCTAAATGGACACCCCTGAATTGTGGACAGCCTCTTTATAATGGACACAAGTACACAGGAATTTTCAACTAGAGTAGAGACCATAGCACATTGATAAAAAGTACTGAAACAAGCTGGAGTAGTGCACGATATTAAATTACAGTAAAACAATAAGAAATGTTATATCCCTACTGTACATTTCCATTATGGTATCTTGAGCACAGTAGGGATATAACACTTCTTATTTTTTACTGTAATTTAATATTGTGCACTACTCCAGCTTGTTTCAGTATACTTTTTATCGATGTGCTATGGTCCCTACTCTAGTTCAAAATTCCAAATTTTTTGTGTACTTTTTTGTTAACTTTTAAAATAATTATTATAATTGGTGAACCCACACATACCACATCAAAAGAAAGAAATAGCACGCGCTCCCCAGTAATCAATTATCATCTGAAAAGTGAAGTATCCATTCAGCTATGTCAACGCAGCATTACAAATCAAGAACTGTTTGAAAAAGCACCTCTGCAATCAAAGTAGCCACAATGAAAAAATACAGACAATTTCCATTACAAAGGGAAGCCATCACATGCTACTACCAATTGACACTTTTCGCTGTCAGCAAAGATGAATGGGACATAAAGGAGGACACTGGTAAGTTTATGAAGTATGCATTGACATACTGCAGTATGCCAAAAGGTACCTCTCGGGCCAAAGTAACATCGAGCAATGAAAAAATCAAGCTTGTAGCCTTAGCTGTTATCGAGTTACACTTGTCTGAAGGCATCAGTCAGTCAGTTGGTCAGTCAGTCAGTAGAAAATTCTGTTAACATTTTGTTACTTCCATAGCAATTTGTTGAAGGTGTTTCAGGTCGATCTGAAGACTTGTCTGGGCTTAGTTGCTTCATCATCGTCAGGGAAAAGTGAGGTAATCAGTAGTAGTAGCTTATACACTCCTTAACATGGACACCTCTTTTATAAAGAACAAAAAATAAATCCCACAATGGTGTCTATCTTACAGGGGTTCCACTGTAAATTGGAAACATGATTATGGCCCAACACAGTCACGTGATTTATAGAAACATTACCGGGCATAGATAATCCAACTGACTGAGACTACTGTTACAGTATTTATAAAATGTTATTACTAAAGATTTCAGCTATTAACTGATTGTGAATGGAAGTTAGTGGTTTACAACTGAAAGTATGAAAGAGAGCATGCAGTTTTTTCAAAAACTAGTGTAGGGGTTTTGGTGTACTGGGCATAATACGTACAAAGCTCTAGACCTACTAAGCAATTTATGCTGAGTGCACAGAAATATTTATAGCTTGGTACAGCACTTATAAGAAAGCAAAATAAAAGTATGCTACATGGCAAAAAGTCTTGTGCAGTTTCCTGGCATTATGAAAACAAGTGTAAGGTTACATGCTGTACTAACAAAATGCTCATACCTTCAAAAGTGCCAAATATAGTATCAATCAAGCAAATAAGATATCCATTTTTGAGAAAACGTTGCATCAAGAGCTACATTTTTGGTCCGATACTCTTCGTGCATGTTCTTAATTTGTGAGCAATAGACTGGGCGGTAAGAAATGCATGTTCCCATCTGCATGACTATTCTATCAGATAAGCCTGCAAGATTATTTGCAAGACCAAATTCAAACCCAAGCCTTTTTGTATCAAAGTTTTAAGGTTGTTTGTACACATCATTGTCAGCTAGTATTGGCCTCTGGTTTCTATTCTTTGGGTAAGACTTACCAATTAGAAATTTTTAGTGCTCCCATGCTCCCTTTTTTATTAGAAGGCTATTAAAATGTGTAATCAGTAAACAAAACCCTGGTTGCATTGCAACTTGGTCTGTGACTGAGTAATCCAGGTGACCAAGCCTGGTTTTAACCCTGATGTGTATACAGAGGCTTTAAGCTTTCTCAGCAATAGTCTAGAAACATTCTATAGAAGAAGTAATAATGGCTTCTCAGTATATTGTTATTTTGGCAAACCTATCAAATAAGCAAATGAAGAAGCTATGCATATATTAATACAATACAATAATACAATATACATCTAATACCCCGATCACCATTGACAAATAGCCTTTTGATTTAAAATTATTACTACCTTATACACTATATAATGTTTGTACTAACATAGCTTGTAAAATTCCTACACTTGTTTGCTAATTTATTTATAATTTCTGCAATAATGCATCAAAGGAAAGAATGGTGCTAAATGTATGAGGCTATAATTGTATGACAAAACAAGCCCCCTACTCCATATTGCGCACAGAGAATGGTATGTGAAACTGCAAAAAGTACAAAGGACAATGGTAAGTGCATTCATTGTACATGCAGCAGTATGCCAAAAGGTGCCATTCAGGCTAGTGAAACCATCAAGTCTGCGGCATTAGCTGTTATTAAGTTACATTTCTCTGAAGGCATCAGTCAGTCAGTAGAAAATTCCACTAATTAAAATTTCATCAATATTTTTGGAATTATTGTGGGTTGCAATGATTGTACCAATACTGCCAAGATGCTGTGAGGGTATTGTGAGGCTGCTTTCTGTTTTGTTATTTTTGTGGGAAGGCAGTTATGAAGTGCACATAGTATTATTACCTGTTAAGTGCACATGGTATACTTGCGCATATATGGTAGTTAAAATCATTTAGCTATATAATGTGTCAAAGCCACATGATGACAATTATGGGGTACAGGTATGTTTTCAATTAGCAGTACAGTGGAACTCCTTTAAGATGGACACCATTGGGGATTTTCTTTTTGTCCTTTACAAGGGGGTTACCTTACTTAAAGGATGTACAAGCTACTAGGACTGTTTATTTGGGATCTGGACACATGTCCACTATATAGTGCAATTCAGGGGTATCCTTTTAGAGGGGTTCCACTGTAATGCATTTAGTTTACCTATACCTCAATTAAGCCAGGCCCCATCTGGATTTTACTATCCAGCACAGCATATTTCATATACAAATACTGACTGTATTTGTTCCGTCTATGTTTTGTTGTTGGAACCAATAGTCCAAAAATTCTACCTCGGCTCAAACAAAAATAGACCACAGTACTCAATAGTGAATAACATTAGAGTCATTTGTAGATTTGAGGTTCATTTTGTCTCGTTATAGGGAGTTTTATAAAATAGTTGTTCCAATACTGAATAAAGACGGGGTTAGAATATGTAGTATTGGAACACTATTTTTGCTGTGCAGGTTAATGGATCATCTAGGTCAGCAGCAATGGGTTTTAATTCTGAAATACAATATGTGTAACATGCATTATATGTCAAGTTAATGACACCTTTATGTTGTGGCTGTAGGTCATGGTACATATTGCTGATGCTCCTTGTCATGGTTCTCAGTACCACAATAATGGAAGTGATAACTACAAAGCAGGTGATCCAGCTGGTATTAGTCATGTCCAAATGATGGAGAAGGTAGTAGAACATGATATCCAGTATTGGTTTGGCTTCATTAATGCTGACCTGACAAATAAGATGATATCAGTTTTCAATGAATCACTACAACAACTTAGCAATCGTCGACTCTTGATCCGTCAAGTTGAAGCCAAAGACCCCAAGGTGATGGGAGATGCTGTGAACAGGTAATGAACATTGCGCAGTAATCTACAACATACCATAGCACTGGCAAACAAGTTGGTAGTTTGCTTTTATCATCATACAGTGGAACCCCTCTAAGATGGACATCATTGGGAATTTATTTTGTCCTTTATAAAGAAGTATCCTTAGTAAGGGGTGTGCAAACTACTAGTACTGTTTTTTTTGGGACCTGGACAAATGTCCACTGTAAAAAGGTTGGTCACGATTCAGGGGAGTCCTTTTAGAGGGGTGGTTTGTGAAAGATGGGACAAGCTTCCATTGATATTGCATAGATTGCTCTTCATGGTAAACAACAAACATGTATCTTATATCCCATACAGGGTGTGTTAGACTCATAGTGATGTGTATCAATAATAAGTTGCAAATTAGTGGTAGCTACTAGTTTATTCACTGTGGCTTGCCAATACATACGTATGCACGGATATGTGTTTACTGCAAATACAACTAGCTATGATGTTAAAGTCCAAAAGCTTTTGTTATTCTAGAGTTAGTAGGTATTTGTTTGTAAAGAGCTTGGTACAGTATAAAGACTTATTTGGGCTTACTTTGTGCATACCAAAGTTGCAGTCATGTCAAAGGCAGACCCAAACTTTAAAAAAGTGAGGTTCTACTCTGTAGCGAGTGTTCTATTAAAGTAGTTGCTTGTGAAAGTGTAAATACATTGATTTTCAGAGTTATGGACTTCTCAGTTACCTGAACACTAGGTGGTCCCAAATAACTGAGGTTCTACTACATACAAAGCTTACAGTAATGTTCAGATATCAGACAAAATCCAGACAAATTGCATAGATGTCTAACCATAATACAATTTGTCCAGACATGGCACAAGGAGGGAGCCTAAGGGCTAAACTTGCATGTCTGTTTTATCTATCGATAATAACAATTGCTTGGTTGCTAGGAGATAGTATACATTCTTACAACCCAAAGGAGTGATCACAAATGTATCATTGTCAACCCTCTGGTATATACTGTAATCACATAGCAGCTGTAAGGTCCTTCTGCTGTGCTATAGTGGACACAATCTTCCATATATCCAGTTAATTTTGGGTAACTATCTGGTCAACTGTGGTTTGCCAGAGCATTATGGCAGAACAACAGAAAATTCTTATCAAAGCTCTGCACTGTAATTTTAGCTTTACCAAATCAGTCTAGCTAGCTACTTAAATTTATTGCAAATAATCACCCCCAGCACTGTCTCACTGTTTAAGGCTTTCGGAAATGCAACTGAAACTATTATACAAGTAGCCCTAAAGCATCGAAGAATAATTATTTTTAGTACATATGAAAATGCTGGCCATGGGTTAGCAGTTTTAGTAAGGAGAGGTATGTAAAATGAGTGCTTTACCACTGCAAGTCTTACAATAAGTAAGTGCATATCCCTTCGACTTTGACTGTTGAACTGATTTTGGTTTTACTTTTTAAATACAGTGGAACCACGGGAATTTTATTTTGTCCTTACATAGAGATCTTTTAGAGGACTTCCATTGTATACAATAAATATGAACTTGGGCTGCATTACTGTGTGGCTAATTTCTGTTCTTATCATGGCTATAAATGTCCACTAGTACTAGGCATAAATAATTTCCCTTGTGTCATGGCTTTTTTATTTCTATCATTCCTACTCAATTCTAATTTTTCTTTACACTTGTAATGTTGTCATTGTGTACATACTTCAATTAGCTACTGTATATTTCTACATTACTAGATCAGTAATGGGAAGTGTTTATGGAGCTGCAGCTGCTAGGAAAGCTAAACTAAAGGCATACAATTTAAATCCCAACATTCCAGAATGGGGACCTATCTGTGAGCTACAAGGCAAGAAAACATCTCCTCCTCCTCGTAAATCCATGGAAGATCTTCAAAAAGGGCTTACGATTAACCCACCGTCTATCAATATTTCCTTTAAATGTGCTCCAGATCCATTTGCTGAGGGTGAGGAATGTCTTGTTTACCATGGTTATGATGTTACTGGGAAAAGAAAAGTTGTGCTGAAAAAGTACAAACGAGAAGGGCAAGAGTTTAACAGTCTTGACTGTTACATACGAGAATTGAAAGTGAGAACAATTGTTAATACCTATGTACAAAGTTTTAATGATGACAAGCTTAAGCCATCTACTGCCATACAAGTTTCAGTTCATCCAGTGGAAATTATTCAGTGTCAAGGATCACAACAAGTCTACATGCTTGAGTCATTTCTTAGTGGAAATATTGAGAAATACAACAACAATGCTGGAATAGCTTCTTGCAAAGCTGAGGAATCAGATATGATGCAGGCATTTAGTCACTATAGTTGGGTTAAATCAGGAAAATCTTTGCTAATCTGTGACTTGCAGGTAAACATTTGGTTGTGTGCTTATTACAATTGAATAATTACAAATGGTAGACACACAATTAGGGGAGATAATCTTAGCAGTTTTGGATTGAATGCAGTTAATTTTGTATTCCAATTTTAACCTACAGGGAGTGAGGTCTTACTCCATAGTGATCCTTACTGATCCTGCAATCCACTCAATGACCCCAGGTTGTTATGGATTTACTGATCATGGTGAAAGTGGTATCAAAAGATTCTTCAAGACACACAAGTGTGGGCAGTTTTGTATGCAAATGGGCCTAAACCATCAACTTTCTTAAAAATGTTGAAATTGAAGTATGTACTATGTTACTTTTAAGTTGTTTTTCTTTAGCTATTGTAAGTTATGCTGAACAGCAAAGGATTTGCCAAATATGGGTATTATTGTGTATTAAGAGTTTTGATCAAAGTGCTATGTATTTATTCTAGAATAAAACTTGTTCAATTAAACCATTTCATTGCATGTTGTGCTGTTAAATTTGACTTGTTAATGTGCAATAATATAAGCAGTTGAGCCTCCTTGAACTCCTAGTTGATTTACCAATGTCATTGGTAATTTATTGGGCCAGTAAACCAAACTTAGCAAATTGACAGTTACTATAAGAATTATGAACAATTAACATAGTAATCTCTTTAATAGAGCTCAATACAACTCATAGAGTTTACAACACCCAGTACAAATACTGCAGCCTAGAGAAACAGATGCTTCCCCCAGAACTATTCTTGAGTATAACTTCTTTTTTCCTGTCATATAACATCGGCACAATATTGCTACATTACCTATATTTCACATTGGTCTTGCCTTAAACTTATCAAGTCTATAGCTGACCTGCTTTCAAGGACAGGAGGAATTGTAAAGGACACCGGAACATTCTCTATAGTAACCGTACTAATGCACTGGAAAGATTGGAGAGGTTGTAAATATACACAAATCTCTTTATAAAACACAATAGAAAAGAACTATGAAGCACAGTGAAAGTTTGTATTGAACCTATTCACATGATTTGTTAACCAAAGAGCTGTGTGATAAAGATAAGACCTCAATGTTATTCACAGGAAACACATCTTTACCGTAAATGGCATATTAATTATTGTGGTACAGAACAAAGATCAAGATACTATGGACTTATAATTTATTTTAATGTAGTACACCAATTTTGCTTTCTAATTCTGTTACTATAATAGACATAGTCTTACACAAACTGAAGCTCATGTTATCATTATTGACTATTAGCTATAGTTTTCCAATAACAGTTGGCAAAAAAATTAGCACTTTCATTCCAGATATCTTTTGGAGTTGATGATGTTTCAGTACTATATCAGCATGCATAGACCACTAGCTAGCATAATGCACTGAGTGTGTACAATTTTATTAGCCATGCACAAGTATTGTTAATATAGTATATTTATAAAATATGAATACTCTACAATATGCAATTATAGGTAAAAAAAACAAAGCAAAAAGTATTGCTGTAGCTTAAATAATTGTGTAATACATAACTGTCCATAAATAAAAGCAATTCACTTAGTCAACCTGCATCACAGCATCATAATGACCAGAGTGACCAGCAGCAGGCCCACAATACTGTAGGTCTTCAATGTTTCAGCAGCACCATCACCTCCAGGTCCACCACTTACACCTAGTGGCTGTAGAGACATTAACTTGTTATAAATAAGAACAGCAAAACTTGAACCTTTCACATGCATTGAACCATCACAAGAGTGCACATAGAATATATATATATGGTTGGTACATACACATGACAGGTCCAAGCATCTTGTGGAACCATAAGTGCCTTAATACCACACCACTTGCTGAGCTACTGCCAAGTATTGTTTACTGCTGACTGTAATTCTGAGAAACGCAAACTGAGAAAACCTGAAACCAATTTTACTTAAACACTCATCATACAGTACGGTAGTAGGGATTATGGAGGTTTGGGCTTTTCTGGCCAAAAATATCACCCAAAAACCAGTATAATAACCAATCCCAAAAGTGCCTTCAGTATGACCCTAAATGCTTCCAATAGATTGCTACAAAATTTTAATTATAAATCTTTTATTGAGGAATTTTCTGACTGACTAACTACTTGCCTACATGCCCGCTTGTCCGTCCGTCTGCCCACACACCCACTTGCCTGGCCGGGAGGTTGCCTACACCTGCAGATATACTAGTGGAGATTTAATCCCTAATTCAGTCATGCAGATAGACTGAGTGGACATTTAAATGCTCACTAGTATATCTGCAGGTGTAGGTGACCTCCCTTGTTTCCCTAATTTTCTCTATGAGCCCTATTCAAGAATAAAAAATTCTTACTTTTTTCTTATACTTGCATATAATACTTATTGTAATACTTGTAGTATAAAGATGCTCATTTTACCTCTCTTTACTGCAACTGCTACATCAACATCTTCATGCCTCTAAAATAATATTGATATGATTAAAGCTACTACAATTTCCATTTCTAACGGCCTAAATGGTAAAGATTTTACAGTGAAGCATTGTTGGAAATTGATTATTTGCTAATTTCTAGGATCCCTAATGGAACTTAAAATTCCTAGTGCCTACTTTTTGCATCATTATTATGATTGGCGAACCCACACAAACTGCATCAAAAGATAGAGTAATATTGTGTCTAAATGTGTGTCCCAACCATCAGTTACTTGTAAAGAGGCCACTTCATTTTCAGCTATGTTCAGTCAATTACAAATGAAGAACGTATGAGAAGTATCTCTACAATCAATCCAGTCACTACGGAAAATATGGACAATTCCTGTTAAACACAATAGCCATCCACAGGCAAGAAAGCCATGATGCACTACTGAATCGACACCTTGTGCTGTCAGTGAACACAAAGGAGGACAAAGGTAAGCATGAATTGTACATAATGCCAAAGGCACCTGTCAGGCTGAAGTGACATCTAACATTGAAAACTCAAGTCCATAGCCTTACCATTATTGATTTATGCTTGTCTGAAGTTACAGGCATCAGTCAGTTAGTCAGCAACCCACTGAATAAAAATTTAAAATTTTGGAGACATTCCAAAGTACTGTGAAGGTATTGTGAGACTGATTTTGGATCAATAATTTTTTGTGATATGTGCAAACCTCCACAGTTCCTAATAAAGTAGTTCTGTATGATTAAGCGATTTCCATGTTTAGTAACAAACAGCTATACATTGTTATAGAGGCAACTTTACAAACAGAAAGCCCTGCAACAAAATGAATGAATGGTCTTTAAGACCTTAACACTATCTACAGTATGTACATAGAGAATAAAGTTCACTACAAACTCTCAATAAAATGTTCTCCATGGATTGTTTGATAGTAGAGCTTATAATAACATCCAGATACTGGACAAAATCCGGTCACATTACATAGATGTCTGATCATAATGTAATTTATCCAGACACAGTGTCTCTTCAAAGCATAAGGAGGGAGCCTAAGGGCTGAGCTGGAATGTCTGTTGATTCTATTAGTAATAACAGTTACTTGGTTGCTAGAAGATAGTATACATTCTTACAACCCAAGGGAGTGACCACAAATGTACCAATGCCAACCCTCTGGTGTACTGTAAACACATAACAGCTGCATCAAGGCATGTGACATAATAGCAATATAAGGTCCTTCTGCTATGCTATAGTGGACGCAACTAAGGCCATACTAATAATCTTCCACATGTCCAGTCAATTTAGGTAACTGTCTGGCCAATTCTGATTCGTCAGGACATTGTGGCAGGACAACAAAAATTTCTTATCATAAGCTCTGTGATAGCACCTGATTATGCTTTCTAAACATGCATAATTTTTTTGATCAAAAATTACAATTTAAATTATCAAGTTAGAGTTGACTGTTTTGTTAGAGTGTATTCTATCAGAGTAAATGACTGGAATAAGATGTAAATAATCAACTGAGTAACATGTTACATGCATTTTTAATGTATTTGTAATGCGCAGTATTGTTCGTTAAATTATTTGCAGTCCTTTTTGGCATGTGCAGAAATGTAAAATATCTAAAACATCCCTATTATGCTGGCAAAATGCTTGATAGTTTTCTGGCCTATTATTATAATTATTTGCATAATTGATGTAAGCCTACTTGTGAATTTACCGTTAAATTTAGGTTAGACTATATTTTCATCATGATACAGAAAATACGCCTACATATTACAGATAGAATATTACCTGACAACGACCTGGGTCTGAAATGCTGCATGCTGTAAGAAGACTTCCAGCTGAACGTGTTGTGTCAATACCACCAGTTGCACAAAACATTTAAAAGCACAATAGCATACACTTTGTCACAAACAATAATTAGTTAATTGTGTACCTTAGCGTAATTACCACATAAAAAGAATTGCAGAGTACATGGCAAACTTTACTTTTGATTATAAGTAATGGACATTACGTACTATCCCACTAGGGACCTAATGTGAAACACTATTTAATAAAACCAAAGACCTACTGTAATGGAAACATTATTCTTAACTTCTAGTCTAACACATGCTAAATAAGCCACAAAGGCTGAGATATGGAACTTCCACTGCATTCAACTTAAACTTGAGGGGTATCTGGATTCAGTGGACTGGAATGGTGGACTGGAATGGAATGGTGGGATGGAACAGTACTTATGTAATTTCAATTAGTGGTCACCTCTCTATAAATATCACTTCTAACAAAGACCTTTTAATGTCTAAATTGTTGTTTAGAGACAGTCTTATTGATGAATTGTGTGCCACATGTTATGTCATAGATTATAGACACTATGGTTATGTCTAGAAAAGCCAGAGTGTTATCTGATTTATGATACAATACAGTAATAGCTACCTCATACAAAAAAAAAAACGGCTTGGCTATACAAAAAAAGATGTGTCCACGAAACTAAAAGTAACTGGCAACTAAAGGAGATAAAAAACAAAAACTTACAGGATCAATTCATACATCTCATAAAAGCAGCATCCACTAGCTTGGGCTAATCTGTTGATTTGCTACACAAAGAGATAAAACTGATGCATAATATGTAATACCAGGCCAATTATGATAACAAACATTGCTTTGTTAACAAGCTGTTATTACATTTAATGTGCACATTACACTCACACTTACCGTAGAACAAAGTTCAGTACAGGTTCCAGCATCAATAAAGTCTGAGCATTGGCCACCTGAAGGCTGAAGACAGATAAATTTCATTTCTATGAAGGTATACAGTACCAACAAAACACATGTATACTTAACGGAGTGGCTATTCATACAACACTGCCATATACAATACTTTTAAAATATTTATACAGCGAGGTTGGAAGGCACGGGGCCAACTTTAGCTCACCTTGAACTCACCTTCATACAAACAGTGAAAGACATTGTTGGATTCAGCTTTGATTTCATCTTCACCTGGGTGTATGTAGCTGGCTAATTATAGGTTTTTATTGGTTCTCATGTATAAAGTAAAAATTAAGGGGAAGTGGTAGCTAGTAGTGAAATAGAATAGTGATAGAACTCTAGGGGATCAATCCTCTCAAGTGCTGAACTTTTATTTTCATTTGGGACCTTATGTCTAAGTTTTTATTTTAATTTTGTGACTGCCATATGAATAGCAAAGGCCTGTACTTAAAGCACAGTTTATGTTACAAAACCTATCTTTTACGTACTTGCAAGGCATTGGCAACTGCATTAATCTGGGAGTTTGCATTAAGTAGTGCACAGCTATCACATATTCCATTGCTGGCAGCACAAGAGATGGAAATAACTGCATTTTCTACTCTTATGCTATCCTGTAATGAACATAAAACAACAATACACAACATAAGATTAACTTACAGGAGTTCCACACTCTCTTACTGCAGTATAGACAACAAATTCTTACATTGTGTACTACAAAATCTATTCAAAAAGCTTTCAGGTGGAGTTTGATCATTTTAGAATGCTGTCACAACTGCAATTCTTGCAGAATTACATGCAGTATTAGCTGCTAAATTAGAAGTTGCAGTATCACACTTCTCTTCATTGCTGTTGATGATGTCGTTGTTGCCGTTAGAATTGTTTTTGTTGTTGGTGATGTTGGCAGTACCATTAGATATCTGTGTGTTTAATATAAGCAAACCATGAATCAAATAATCACAATATCAAGTATGAAATGACAGTGTAATATAGTGTAGGTAACCTCCTACTTTTGCTATGATCTGTAATCGAACTTAAAGTTCCTAATTTTTCCTTATGTAGGCATGCTAAAATTTCCTTATATTTGTAGGCATAAAACTTGATGTGGTCTTTCAAAGGAGGTGGTCTTTGTAAAGAGAAAATCACTAAATGAGATAAATTAATGCACTACTTCATTCTACCACACTAAATCCACTGTTTCAATCCATCATTGCATTCCAATGAATCCAGACATCATCCTAGGATAAATGCATAACATTTCTGCTCCACTTACATCTACAGGCTGTAATGTTTAAACCACAATAAATACAACCCAATCAGTACTGGTTGATGGAGCAGTTCTAAAGTGGTCTTGCAAGTGGCACTGGCATTACGGGTTTTGATTAACAGACTAATTACCTCCCTTGTTTTAGCAGTTTCTTCTGATCTGTTTAGTCAAATGGTCAAGTCTGCATATAGGTGCTCCACTGGCTATCCCCTGTATCTATGACCAAGTCCGTGTATAGTTGTGGGTAATCAGGATTGGGCCAACTTCCCCAAGTGTAATGACACTCAGTAGTAACATTCGTAGTGTGACAAGTTATTAACTGTTAATGGCTTGCTCTTAAACCAACTCCCATTTTTTATCTTGGTTATGTGAAATCCTATGTAGTGTTTGAATTGATGTTTCTATTAAACCCCAGAATCAAGAGTAAAGCTATAAATAAAGTTAAGCTATAACCACAAAGTGACTTTATCTAATGTTCCACCATTTCACTATTCTCCCTCACCATTCTATTACCCTTAATCCATTTGTCCTTGTGAGATATTGTCATTACTTCTGTGTAGCTCAATGTATGAATTTTCTGTGATGTATAGCTAAAGTGTCAATTACCTTACAGCGTCCTGGGTCACTAATACTGCATGTTGTCAGTAGGCTTTCAGCAGTATGTTCTTCCATAACATCCACCACATCAGCACTACAGGTATACAAACTGTACATAATAGTTGTATTACTCAGAGATATGTAATAATTTGCTATGCAATACATAACTATGTCAAAAAGGAGATGTCAAGAACTTAGTCAAACTAGAATAGAAGATAACTATGTCAAACTAGAAGATAACTAGAACTAGAAGATAACTATGTCTAACTTTTGTTCTATGTCAAGAACAAAAGTTTGCTTGTCAAGTGTATAGACAATTGGTTTAATTGTAAAATTAGTGTAAAATATTAAATTTAAATACCAAAAGTTTCTTTGTTATTCCTGTGGAATAAAAAGCAAGACAGTCCCCAAAACCAGCTGCAGGAGTTTTGTAAAGTGTCAGAAGAGGAGGCAGCAATGTTCAGCACAAGCAATATACACAATAAATACAGCCATGCTGTGAAAAAGGTGTGGTCTCTAAAATAGCTAAGGTAAAAAAAAGTTGTGATATTAAAGGCATCGGCCAATCTGCAATGATGTTAATGACAACACTGTCATTGGCTTTTGTAAAATGATTGACATTGATACCATTACAACCATTTCTTGGCTATTTCACAACCTTTTTCACCCTAGTTTGAACCATTTTAAACTCAGTTATTAATTATGCCTAATCAAAATACTTTATGAAAGCTATCAAAGTGCAAAGTCTGTATACTCCTTTACTGTAGTTTCCCAAACTTGTAGTGAAGCCAAACTGCACATGCCTGCTCTTTTGTTGTCAAATCAAAAGAGGAGTGTATTAGGCCAAGTTAAGGGCTAGGACAGCGAACTCCACAGAGCTCTGCACCACCTGTAAAAGAAAGTCAGCAAAAGCAGATCACTTGAACAATGTATGCACTGTGTTCTATAGTTTCAATTCCATGATAAAATAATCAAATCCACAGGATGACAAGACCAGTTTGCCAGACCTTATTTTGTTTACTACTAGTACTATCTCACCATGTCATATTTTATTGTACAATATCAGTGACCACAGAACAATAATATAACCATTTGGCAAATGTGTTTGGATGGAAAACACAACTGCATGAACAGCCTGCTATTGTGCTGATACAATGTGTGATCTCTCTAGCTCTAAATGTTGCCTGCCTGTATATCAGTAGTTGCTGGTTTCGTGTCTAATTATGTTAACATGCTTAAGTTACTAGGAACTTACTCATACATAACTCAGATGGTGACAATACGTGACTTAACATGCCATAAAAACATAATAACAAAATGAGATGGCTAAACTAACTGGCTAACAAATCTCAGGCTTAAATTTATCAGGTCTGCTTTCAGGAGATGGGATTGTGTAGGTAATTTTAAAGCCCTCACAGAGCTCTGACAGCTTAGAGTAATTGCAGACCATGTGATCGGTTTGATCTGCTCTGGTTTGATTTGGCAGGGTCCCTCCCACCCTTCCATTTTTATATGAGAACCCATGATACAGCAACAAATAATCCTTGCAAACAAATACTTACTGATAGTCTGATGGGTAAAATTAAGGTAATTTGAGTACTTTAAGAAACACACCTTAAACAAGAAAACTCAGAAAACACCATTTATAATACTTAGAGCACTTTTTATGTTGGGTGCATGAAAATTCACTATAGAACTTGGGTGTGCCTTGAGAATAATACAGCACTCAGTTTTGCCTTGTGCTATATTGGTCTCTAAACATGCCCTTCTAATGCTCGGTATTTTCCGTACACATAAGCAGCAGTAACAATTGAAGTTTCAGTACAGTTGGTAAGCCTAGCTATGAAGTACTGTACAGCACAACTGAACCACTGTACAGCACAACTGAACCTTTTGGAAAGTAAAGTGCAAAGTTTTCCTTGCTCGTGCAAAGTTATTGAAAATACACCAGTATGTTCTACCACATCAAAGTAAAAAATGGCCCCAGGTATAATTATTATAAGTATGCAACTGAATTAATACATGCTGCAATTATAAGCAAAATGGCTATTCATTTCATTATCAGCTTTTTGTGTTACCTGTTATACAGCTTTACAAACTAAGTACAGTGTAAACTAAGTACAGTGTGAGAAACAACATTGCATCTAACATCAAATCCAGTGATAAAATCAAGAGAAGCTACACCGAAGGCCAAATTTTGAATTTTAGCAAAACAATTCCCAACCAAATTTGCAATCTTGCACTCACTGTGGAAATTACAGACAATATGATTTAACATCAGTGCTTTTAGAAATTATATAAATGGATTTATGCGTTAACCATCATACAACTTATGCAATCAGACCAAATCGCTCATAAAAACATCCAGTGACATTAACAAGCCCAATGACTCTCTATACGAAATGAAACATATATGAATTGGTGAAACAAACATACATACAGTAGTATAACAATCCATATAATATATACTCATGTGCAGGCGCGGTTTTAGGGGGGTTTCTGGGGTTTCCGGAAACCACTCAGAATTTTTATGATTATTGTAATTAAAGCATACCACGCAACATTTGATTTTACTCCATGTGCCACGTGGCAGAACTGTTAGAAGAAGATGAGAAGCAGTTTGGCGAATACAGAAGCTCAAAAAGCCTGACTGAGGATAGGTAAGTGATCTGTGTATATTACTTGTCTAGGAGAGCTAGACAGTAGCTCATAGACGGCGGAAAGGGGGGAGGGGCTAGGGGGCTGAACACCCCCTCGGTCTGTTGAGGGGGTCACGCCGAAATTATCCTTCTTGGAGTGGGGCTGAAAACCTTTGTAAAGATCGAAATACTCTAATAGAGCAGTCACTCTATAAAGTAGTCACAGTATTAGAAAAGTGTTTAGTGAGCCATGTAAGGATTTTTATATAGTTTATCAGCTATAAATGTGTAGCTGGTGAGGTGGGCAGCTATTGTCAGCTGGCTGTGACCTTTTTTTTTCATTTATCCGCTCCTGGTCAGCCCCCCTCATATCAACTACTTCCTCTGCCACTGCAGTAGCTACCCTTTGCATGGATATCCATGCGTGAGTCCCTATGCCTAGTGAAATAGCAATTACAATTATACAGTGCGGCTTTGTGAAAGAATGTTTTTTTTTAATAGCAAGGCTAGTGACTTCATTAAATATAGCTAGATGCAGCTCATTATAAAGAATTGTGAGTTATCAAATGCTGCTAGCTAATTGGAGTAGTGTGTTCAAATGCTCAACCTCAGCGTTAGCAAGTACCAACTACGTAGTCGTGCTTAGTATTGCAAACAACCAAGAATGAGGTGTTTACATTATTACGCTATAGGATATAGTGCTAGCAGTTAATCTTGTGCATGTTTGTAGGTTCTGATGTTTGTGAGGGCAGTCAGGAGAATATGAAGAAGAGATTGTTTGTGTGATCATAGATTCAGATGACAGTTCTGATGAAGACATAATTGAAGTATCTAATGAAGCGACAATTGAAGACATAGGTGCAAACAAGGACTGCATTAATTCTTAAGACTGTTCAAGTACTATTCTACTGCACCACCTTATAAACCCTACTAGACCAAATGATTTTAGTTCATATGTTGGTAAAAGGTTAAGTGATCACAAGCGGCTGAATGCAATTACCAATCATTTTAAGCCAACTAAAGGTACTTGCTTTCCATCACACACAAATATGGGGAAAAACAATCCTTTGTTTATGCTTGGCTTCATTGGCTTAGCACTGATGAACATCCATCGCCATAATAGACATTGACATTGACAAAGTGATAACTATCTTTGCTACAAAACATTCCGGGTGCATGAAAATGGAGAAGATTAATAATTTTTACTTTTATATTTTTGTGTAGCTACGGTACTTTACTACCTCTGTTGTACATGTATCTCTTATAAGAAAATAAGTTGTTTTATTCAGATTGAATAGAATTTTTTACACTTTGTGAGCATAGTGAGATTCCTGAAAATGCATTCAGATTCAATCTCAACTATCATAATTTTTTTTAAATTTCCCTAGGGGGGCATGCCCCCAGACCCCCCTAGAGGGCTCATGCTTTGCATTTCGCTGAGTGCACTTTGCGCACTGTGCGGTGACTCCAGTGTGCCACCCTTAAATCACCTGATTATCAGTGTGCAAATCATACACTATGGTCCATAATTTTTTTGGAAACCACTCAGCAAAATCTCTAGAATCGCCCCTGCTCATGTGTGTGTACGTACGTACATATGTACGTACATACATACATACATACACACATACATACATACATACACACACACAAAAATACAAGCATGCATTCATACAAGCATCATAGGCGGCTGTGGTGACTCGTTTCTGATCAGGAGCATAGCTAGATTTTTGGTGAAGACCAAAAAAAATCTTTATTTAGCATGCTATACTGCTTCTCTAATAATATGACTGCTTTATTAGAGTGATTGACTGTTCTATTAGAGTATCTCGATCTAAGCATCTCAGCTGTGCTTTTGCAAATTATATATGCTTGAATACACTGGACCGGTTTCTGTAGACCTCAGAACCCCCCCCCCCCCCCGTAGCATATACACCCTATACATACAGTATGTACATACACACATTACATCACTGGGTTTGTATAAATAAAACAGGGGCACATTTAAGTACTGCTACAAACACAATAATTATACCTGTGCAAGAAACTCTGAACATAGGCCACCTGCAATTTGGTTAACAAATAAAGTAGCGATTTATACCAGCTACACAAAATGGTCATGTTGTTTGCATTTAAAGCCACAATTACAGCAAGAACAGAACAGTATTAAACATATTTATAATTATTATTATGTAGTGGCAACTTACAAACAATGCACTAGTAAGTGCTTGAACTTCAGTACTGACATTGAGCACTCTACAGCTTATATTGTTATCATTAATAGCACAAGTGGCATTAAGAATTGTATATGAAGTAGTCCATGAAGTCTAGAACAATGAAATGCAATGATTATTACAAAAATCATGACATTACCAAATGTAACCATTAATGGTTAAATTTTTAGCAACCACTGTCCATATTGCCAAATCCCATCACAATAACCGTACAATACACAGAACTACTTAGTAAGCATATATCTAAAAAAGTATAAGAAGTTATATAGGTTATGTTGTTATTGTTAGATAAGAATAATAACAACAGTAGAATTGCCATATATTTCCTCAAATTATATACAGCATGCGTCATATGAGTACATAACAACTCTGCACTGTGCCGCAAACTACAAAGTTAATAACAAAGTAAAATTTTATGGCCTTCATATTAAACTTGTATCTTTTGTTAAAAGGTGTGGAATACATTAAGGAGAAGGTATGAAGTTGATTGCAAGATAGCTGGTCTTGTATGCAAATACCAGTCTTGTATATATAGTTGCTGGTCCCATTAAGTGGTCTTGGCAAGGTCACTTGAAAAAAAAAATCAAGGCCAATAATTTGAGGCAACATGGTATTATGCAGCAAAGTCATATCCACCTTGAACAAATAGTGGAATCCCAACTGACTGTTTATATTATAAGGATGTCATACACTCCATTCTATTGTTTATTTGCAGTATAATCCATTACAAATGCAGCTGGTTTCTTCATGATTTATCCCATTCATAGTGTTATGTATGTATGCACCCATATCCACCATAGAATGTCTGCTTGGCTATTGTCTCCACCTATCTCATCGATGTATATTTCTTCATCAAGTAATGGTTTTTTAGCTTGAAGAGTGTTTAACTCACTAATTCTAATGAGCAATACTTTGCACAATTATGTAATAAGTGTACACTAGCTCTGGCTATCCTAGAACTAACCTTTATGAGCATGTTCATTACAATTCTTGCATGAAGCTGTGTGTAATGTGAAATATATTCTATAGGTGAATTATAATGCCTTATCAATGATAGTTGATTGAAATTTCTAGCTCTGCTTATAGGAGCAGTATGACAAATAGAATATCATTGAAGTGGATTTCTCTGAGAAATACACCAGTTAATGATTATGCTCTCCCACTGGGAAAATTTATGGGGAGGTAGATGGTTTCTTTGGCCTTTCAAGCAATACTTTTGGTAGGATTGTCATGCTGAAAGTTGAAGTGTTTCTTGATAGGTGTCCTCTTTCACTTTAACCACAAGTTTCAGATAAAAATAATTTATAGCCCTGCAATTTTGTATTTTCTCTTCTCTACTTGCCACTGAAATGCTACACATACTAAACTTGACACACGGTAGTGTGTTGTGCGGCCCAAGAATCTGGCGCGTAACACACGTGAGTATATTGACAGGAAGAAAGAAAACGCAATTTTCACACCTCCGTAGCTCTGTGCTTCCTTGATGAAACAAGACGATTTTGCTGTGGACACTCCCTCCAACTTCAGCACTCCACATTCCAAATTTGAGCGAAATCGCATCACGCGTTCCCGAGAAATGTGACTTCAAAAATTGGCTTAGTTTCTTGGCTTTTTTTTTCTTCTTAGTTTTCTTCCTCCTGTCGCACACTTACAAAAACTGCTATAAAATGCAAACGCCATATCCGATTGCCTTGACATTTGGCACACAGAAGGGGGGTATAAAGGCGCATCTCGGTACCAACTTTGGCTGGAATACGATAAACAGGCAAAGAGTTATGAGCGATTATTCACGAAAAATAACACCAATATGTTGTCATGCCTACAGGGTAAACCGCGTATGGGAAGAAGCTGAAAATCGGTGGGTGAATAGGTTAACTATTGAACCTCAAACCTTTTGTGGTTTGAAAGAAATTGAGCTAAAAACCAGGAAGATACAACGAAAAAACCAACAGTGTGTAACAATTATGCAATCGAGATTAGCTAATAAAAAAACGGCTGCTTGCCATGCCTACCAGATAAACCGCTTGGGGTAATGCCTTGAAAATCGTTGTACAGATGGAGTAATCATCTTAGAAAGGCTCATCAATGGTGTAGAAGAATCAGACTTAAAGCCACGGAGTTATAACACGAAATCCAACTTGGTGCAGCAAGTGCGAGATCAAGATACTCTAATAGAGTCACTCTTTTACCATAGAACATGCTCTGTCTTGCCCAAAGGGCAGGTTTCCTTCTCAGAGACATAATGAAGTGCGTGATCTAACTACCAATTTATTTCCGAGGTCTGTAGCAACGTTGTCACTGAACCCCACCTTCAGCCTCTTTCTGGTGAGACCCTTCAATACAAAACAGCTAATCATGATGATAACGCAAGGCTTGACATTGCAGCTAATGATTTTTGGGGAGGACGATTTGAGAGGTCATACTTTGATGTCAGAATTTTTAACCCTAGTGCACCCTCAAATCAACCCCTACACAACTGCATACCGATGTCATGACAAGGAAAAGAGACGTAAATACCAACAACGGGTTCATGAAGTAGAGAATGCCTCATTTACTCCCTTAATTTTTACTACTACTGGTGGAATGGGTGATGCTGCTACTCAGTTATATAAGAGATTGGCCAACCTTTTGAGTGCAAAGCACAGTCTTTCCTATGGAATAGTGATGGGATGGTTGAGATGTAAATTGAGCTTCTCTTTGTTGAGGTCTGCAATTATGTGCATTCGCGGTGCCAGGTCCAGTTTGCGCTGTCCCATTGCTGAGGCACTGATTGCTGTGCAGGTTGCTGAGGCCCATATTTAAGATAATTTGTTTTTGTTTATTATGTATTGTTTTATCTTATGTCATTAAAAAAAAAATAGAGCAGTCATCCTAATAGAGCAGTCACCCTGAAGAGAATTCAAGAGATCAGCTAGAAACAAGAAACCTGTATAGAGATCAGCTACAAACAAGTCACCCTGTAGAGAGATCAGCTACAAACAATTCACCCTATAGAGAGTTCAGCTACATACAAATCACCCTGTAGAAAGATCAGCTAGAAGAAGTCACCTTGTAGAAAGTTAAGTTACAAAGAAACCACCATGTAGAGAGTTCAGCTACAAACTAGTCACCTTGTAGAGACATCAGCTAGAAAAGTTACCTTGTAGAGAGTTCAGCTACAAAGAAACCATTCTTTATAGAGCTCAGCTGCAAACAAATCACCTTTACAGAATTCAGCTACAAACAAATCTCCCTGTAGAGAGATCAGCTAGAAGAAATTACCTTGTAGAGAGTTCAGCTACAAAGAAACCACCATGTAGAGAGTTCAGCTGCAAAGAAATCACCCTGTAGAAAATTCAGCCACAAACAAATTACCCTGTAGAAAGATCAGTTAGAAGAAGTTATCTTTTAGAGAGTTCAGCTACAAAGAAACTATTCTGTAAAGAGCTCAGCTGCAAACAAATCACCTGTACAGAATTCAGCTACAAACAAATCACCCTGTAGAGAGGTCAGCTAGAAGAAGTTACCTTGTAGATCGTTCAGCTACAAACAAATCACCCTTTAGAGATCAGCTAGAAGAAGTTACCTTTTAGAGAGTTCAGCTACAAAGAAGCCACCATGTAGAGAGTTCAGCTGCAAAGAAATCCCCCTGTATAAAATTCTACCACAAACAAATTGCCCTGTAGAAAGATCAGTTAGAAGAAGTTACCTTGTAGAGAGTTCAGCTACAAAGAAACCATTCTGCAAAGAGCTCAGCTGCAAACAAATCACCTGTACAGAATTCAGCTACAAACAAAACACCCTGTAGAGAGATCAGCTAGAAGAAGTCACCATGTAGATCGTTCAGCTACAAACAATTTACCCTGTAGAGAGAGCATCTAGAAGAAGTCACCTTGTAGAGTGTTCAGTTACAAAGAAATCACCATGGATATTTCTGTAATCAATATATGTATTATATATATAATTTGTACATTTACTGATAAAATATCTAAAGTACATCTACTTCATCTTTTCTTCTTCCTGTGGTAAAGAAAAAAAGATAGGTTGAAAAAGTCCATAGGCCGGCTTTGGGGTATACAAATACAAAAAGAAATGAAATCTAATCCAAAACAACCAAGCTGTAAAAAAGTGTGCGGCCCTCAAAAAGGCTATGGTGAAAAAAGATGTGAAATCCAAGGTGGCAGCCAAGAAATGGCTGTGATGGTAGGTTAATGGTAAAAATTTTAATAATGACAATTCAGGTGAATTTGTGCCAAGACCAAGCGGCACAAAAATTCACCTGAATTGTCTTTTCTTTTGTTCAGTTAAAAGGTGCCAGAAAACTTATTGGCTATCCTCTTGTCTACTTGATGATCGTACAGGTAAATTTCTAGCATTTTGTTAATAAATCTTATGGATAGCTCTTGGAGAGTGAAGTAATTAGCTGTTTGTTCATTGTTCTAAATCCTTAAAATAAAAGATTTTGAAACTAATTAAACATTAGATCTACAATATGGGTTCTTGCCAAGAGGTCTGCAACTCCTTTGATCCTCATACAGCCTCTTTGAAATCTCTGAAATCTCCACTCATTTTGAAATCTGAAAATTGTCACAAAGTTCTGTATATTTCCGTATACTTCTGTAATTTAAGCATCATGTGTGCTAACCTAAAGAGTGGTCCGCGACTCTTGTAAATCTAGTAGTGATGGAAATTAAAACTTTCGTACATATCTGGATACTAAGGACGACGTGATTAAACTATTCCAATTTCATTTGTTCTGAAATCTTGCCGAATCTCAAAGATTTGAAATCTCGTACAGGATTTTCTGTGACAGTGTCATTATTAAAATCTTGTGAATGCTCCAAACATTTATGAAGGTAGATGAAAAGTGGGTGAGCTATAAGTACAGAAACAGTACAGTGCTAAAGTTTTGTGAAAATGATTAAACAAATGGGTGCAGTATTACAAGTCAAAAGTGTACAATACGTGATTGAATAATTTGAATTTACACTATACATTTTCATTCAATACCTTACCAGTATCCTACAAGCCATACTTATCACTGTTTAACAACTATATTACTAACACAGCTGTCAAGTATGTGGAAGCGGCAAGGTGCAGATTAGAAATCTCTGCATGACCAACACCTGTTTTATACATCTGCATGACAGGTAATACTGCATACATGCATGTAGTTTGCAGACTAGTGCAAAAGTAACTAAGCAATAGTACAATCAATGATCACAATTGACAACAGGTACATGACAACAAATAGGTAACCTTTATAGCATTGCTTTTGCTATTCCTATTAGGAACAGGAGGCTAGCACTTTTAACTTTGTACATGCAATTGGCAGGAGATTGGGTGGAGCTATAGAGTCTATTTAGCAGGCCTTATGGTACAGACAGTGACGCAGCTGTTTGCAGCAGGTTTGCGTGCATACACAGTTAAATATGAAAACCAGCCTTTAGAGAGAACCCACTTTCAAAATTGAGATATTCCAATACAGCAGTCAAATTAAAGTACTCTAATAATGTAGTCATGTACTCTAACAAATCAACCTCTCTTATTCCTTTAAAAAAAAGAAAAAAAAAGCTGACCTGACCTCAAAAACAGCCATGGCTAGTTGAAAATCAGTAGCTATACATGTACTATATATATATATATAATGCTGTGTCATTTGATTGCATTATATACGAGCCCATTTGAGCTATTTTAATTGTAAACATGTTACAATTCCGAAAATAGTACCCTAGACGACATGAAATTCTACTCTAACCATACTGCAACATTATTTTAAAGCTTTGTCCCTTAGCCAGCTCATGATCATGACATGATAGCTGAAGTTAGAGTTTGGTTAACATGCAATGACAAATAATTACTGTCTAATTTACTAATTCACTTTCTCAGCTTAAAAGGTCAAATTAAATATCCCAAATTTTCAGGTGGGAGCATAGTCTGGTGCAGCTGTCCCTTTGCAAACAGGAAGGGTCTGGGGACTCTAGCATTGTGCAAACTTACCCAATCAAATCGCTTTCCTGCTCTGTTTTGGCTAACTTGACATGTGGCAAACTATGGCTTCTGTTTTAATTGCCTTGAATTGTCCAGTTAGAACAACTTATCATGAAGGAATAAGGATGGCATATTAACAAAAGTACAAAGAGTTAGAAGTGGTGACTTTTTTAGCATCCCACTGGATATGAATATCAGAATGACTAACCATAATGGTGCAATCTAATTACGGAAAACCACGTCTCTCCCACTAATTACATTCCATATGTACAGGAGTGTATTATCTATGGTCTGACCATAAATGCCTTTAGATAACACCAATAGTAATAATCCAACTGTTCCAATCTTGCAAATGGCTATAGTTTGTCCTTCGCAGATATCGTCAAGCAGCACAAATTTCACAGGACACACCCATGTTACCACCACGTGTCCAACTAATTAAATACGTCATATCTATATTATAAGCTGTCTGTCTATCTGCAACGCCCGTAACTCAACAATCAATGCATGTATCGACACGGGACTTTTAAAGAAATTAAGCGCTCATCATCTGGCAACTCCAAGTTTGTTGTTACAAACTACTACTTGTACGTGCTTCCTTTCGTTCTCTATAAAGCAGGGGTGATAAAGCGTTAAAGGCGTTGGTGTAGAGGAAAGCTTGAGCTACAACTGCTAACCACATTATTACAGTGCCTGCATGATAAAGACAGCACCACATAATTTGCATATGTCTTCATAATTATTGGTTTAGCAATTCTGCTGTTTAGTTAACCCCATGTTCACATCATTTTAATTAGTGCTTGCATGATGGTCGAATAAGGTTTATACAAGAAATCATAATGCATGCAAGGACATGGACTTTAATGTTTCAATTCCCAATGCAGTGGTTCATGCTATTGTGGTTAATGTAGAATATGAAATGGTCCTGCACGTAGGGCAGGTACCAATGCTAGTATATCTATCATGCATATTTTAATTCATCCTAACTGAAAGGAGTGGCACCAAAAGGTTAGGTCTGTGGTTCCCCAAAATATCATACACATACATATAAGTTAGTACAGCATAGTACATCCACAGTAGATAGCAAATGCAAACCATAACAAAATAGCTACAGAGGTTGGAGTAATTTACATTTATACTTCCCTGGTTTGACCACCAACTGTGGCGCTTGGCTGGTATCCGGGTGGCCTGTGGATCGAAGTCAGGCTAGGGATGGAACTTTTCAAACCCTTTCTAGGCATTTGTCCCATTTCAATTTAGTCAACGATTTTAGCTTAGATTCCCTGGCACGTGTTAAACACCTCGTACAGGCTTTGCCTCCAGTGTTTACCCTCCAGTGCCTAACTGGTAAAGCAGATAAAAACAAAAACAAATACTTATAAACACACTCAAAAAATAATTACTTCAGTAAATATTTTGGTGGACACACCCATCCACACTTAGACATTGTCCTCTCTAGCTCCACAACAACAGCAATTGTCAGGTGATCATTTCCAGTAGTAGACACAATCTGAACACCAAGAGGAAGCCCCTGATGATTAAGCCCCAAAGGGATCTGGGTGGCTGGAAATCCCAATATATTAAACACAGCAGTATAGGCAAAATTAAAAGGCATGTAAATGGCTTTATGGTGAGGTGGTGCCACATTAGGATGTGATGGATACAGTAAAATGCCATTTGGGCCCAATAAGTCTTCCAACTCTGTTTTTAAGCACTGAGTAATTGCCTTAACTTTCTCAGACTTTACTTTTGACTTTGTGAAAGTAGTGAGCTTTTCAATTGCACCAAGACCAATACAAGGAAGGGTATGCAGTGATTTACCCACAAGCCACTTACAAAACTCCCAAAAAGGATTCACTGATCCTTCAAGATTGGCCATATACTCACAAAAAGGATGACTACTTTTGTTCTCATTAATTGCTGTCAACCATACACCCAATGAATACTGAAGCTTCTGTAACTTTGTCTCCAACACATCAACTTTGTAATGACTCCTCAAATGATCAACTACTTCACTCTGTGCATCTACTAACTGCTGTTCAACTGGGCTGGCATACCATGATCCACCATCATTGGCTATGCTGAAGAAAGACAATTTTGTAATATCAACTGAAGCTACCTTTGATGTCAGAGATGATGAACCTTCTATGGCATTACCAGCCATTATATCCAGCACAAATGGTAAATCTATGGAATATCTGCACATTGGACTCCGTGCTACGTAAGAACGAGCATCACCAGAGGTAGGAGGGAACTCATTACCACCAGGGGTAAGATGAGGTGAGTGTTTGTGACCAAAAATACCACAGAAGAAACAAGGCATACGAACACTTCCACCAATATCACCCCCAATACCAAAAACAGAACATGCAGCTGCATTTATAGACCCTTCTCCACCAGAGCTTCCTCCCACCATACAGTTAACATTGTATGGATTATTGGTTGTTCCATATACATTGTTGCTTGATTCATACCACATACATAATTCACTGCAGTTTGTACTGGCTATGGGGATGCCACCAGCATCCTTTAGCCTACGTATTACAGGAGAGTCAACACTTGCTGTTGTTCCTTTCCTCTTATATAAGCCACCAGTATGGGGCATTCCCATCAAAGAATGGGATTCTTTAACAGTAAACGGTACACCTAAAAGTGGTTTCTTTTCTGGTGAGTACTCTGGTGGTATAGTTTGTCCATCTAGAATTCTATCCACTTCTTGTGCCTGGTTCATTGCTTCCTCAAAACGATAACAAACAGCTGCATTTAAATATGGGTTTATTGCCTTCATCCGATCAATATAACACTTTACAAGTTCTTGTGATGTCAACTGTCTACTGTGGATCTGCACTGCAGCCTGTTTGGCAGATAAAACCAACAGTTTAACTTGTGATGGATTGTTCCATTGTTTAGCTTGAACCAGAGAATTCTTTCTCCTCCAGAAAAACATAATTCCACCAAAAAATCGAAGTATACAATAAACCTTCCATAGAAGTAATGTGACAGAAATAAACAATGGCATCTTAAGAAACCTATAGTAAATCACAAGATACACTACATATGATATTATGATGTACATACACAGGTGTGCATGGTGTAGCATATATTATACAAAAGTTTAATAATCAATCAACAGAGGCAGAATGTAAAATTTGTAACAATGGAAATCAAGTCTTGATATAGCTACATGTAACTATTATTCTACAATCATACATCATACAAGTACACGAAAAAATTTGGAATTTTCAACTAGAGTAGGGACCATAGCACATTGATAAAAAGTACTGAAACAAGTTTGAGTAGTCCATGAAATTAAATCACAGTAAAACAATAAGAAGTGTTATATCCCTACTGTGCTCAAGATACCATAACGAAATGCACAGTAGGGATATAACACTTCTTATTGTTTTACGGTGATTTAATATCATGGACTACTCCAACTTGTTTCAGTACTTCTTATTGATGTGCTATGGTCCCTACTCTAGTTGAAAATTCCAAAAATTTTCGTGTACTTGTTTGTTAACTTTGTTTTATAAATAATTTTATTATGACTGGTAAACCCAAACATACCGTATCTAAAATGGCACCGCGCACCCCAGCTATATCAATTATCGTCTGAAAAGTGAAACTTCGTTGTCAGCTATGTTCAACCCGTTACATAGCATTTCGAATCAAGAACTGTTCGAAAAGTACCTCTGCAATCCACGCATACCAAAAGAAAGAAATCGTGTCGCGCGCCCCAATTATATTATCGTCTGAAAAGTGAAGTATCTATTATGCTTTGCTGTAGGCTATGTTCAACCCGTTACACAGCAGTACAAATCAAGAACTGTTTGAAAAGCACCTCTGCAATCAAAATAACCACTATGAAATACACGGACGATTTCCATTACGAAGGGAAGCCATCACGTGCTATCGCCAAATCGACACCTTTCGCTGTCAGCAAAGATGAATAGGACACAAAGGAGAACACTGGTAAGTCCATAAAGAATGCATTGTACGTACTGCAGTATGCCAAAAGGCACCTGTCGGGCAGAAGCGACGTCAAACAGTAAAAAAATCAAGCCTGTAGCCTTAGCCGTTATCAAGTTACGCTTGTCTGAAGGCACCAGTCTCAGTCAGTAGATAATTCAGTCGAATAAGATTCTTTAAAAACTCCATAGCAACTTGTTGAAAGCATTTCGGGTCGATCTGAAAGCTTGTTTGGGCTTAGTTTTACCTAACCAATACTGCCTCATTGTCATGAGGGAAAACTGAGGCTGTTTTTTTGGGTGATATTATTTCGTGGGCCACGCCTACTCCTTTGTGGTTCCTACTATACAGTTACTATCGTACTGTATGATTATACATTTCAGCAAGTACGCATACGCATATACGCGAGGCCACTAATTCGAGGCATAAAAAGTACCACTCTAATCTACAGGGTATATAACCCCTCTCCTTACTGTTTCTCTTCATTAGTAGTGCCAATGTCACCTTGAAGAATTGTCTACAATGCTTATTATTGACCATCAAAAAGTGTGTGATGATGTCATCTTTCCCATGATCGTGTACCAGGGAACAACTATTCCTGTTCCTGGTAACTTGAGGGTATGACCATTACAGGATAAGTGCAGGGGCTACTAAAACAATTGACAAAAGCTACAGAGCACTTAGAAAGGATCCCTACTCCCTTTTTAAGCAATTAGCCACTCATCATCATAGCCGCCATATGGTGGTTTCAAATTAAAGCATCAAGCAATAAAAAATAGTGAAACAAGAGATGAATGATGGTACTACAACATAGCTCTGTGAGAAAATTCCTACATTGGTATGTTATAGCAATTATTTTAATGTCAAAGTGCCTGTATGCATACATGTCCAGATTTACCAACAGTACTCCATTAGTGTATTGAAGTTCTCCCAAGGTCCTACGGTCCAACTATAGGGATTTCCCAGCAAGCTAATACTACGGACAAAAACAACGACCCACTAAGATGGCAATTTTGTCAATCATGACATCATTGTGGATAAGGTCCATAATACTATGAATGCCCGGTAATACCTTAGCTCAGAATTAACAAGCCTCACTCGGACCATAGATAATGTACCCCCCTGGATTGGAAACTAGTAAGTGCCACTGGTTACAGGCTGGTTTCGCACTCCCTTCAATAACAAGACAAGTTTCTCTGGGCGAAACAAGACTCACCACTGGTAAAGGGTTCTTTCTCAAGATGTTTTGGAAGCCAACAGCGAGTTTCGAGGCAAATTGGCTCTTTATTGTGCAAACCGTAGAAGCGAAACTGAACGTGAAATTAGATGGTTTGGACAAATTCAAGGAAAACACCGAAACCCTGTATCGCACCCAGACCATACCATGGAGAATTATTTGATGACTTTGTAGTATAAATTGTGTAGCGATACTGTCTAGAATCACAGAGAGAATGTGCTTCTGGTTTTGCCAAAAAATACCATCCCAAAAACCTGCCAAAGAAGTTATGGGAAGGCATACATTATTTAGCAGAGGCAATTCTTTATAGCATAGTTAACCTTGTGATACTTTTTTTCTACCTACAGCACTTAGTTTAGCCAACAATGTGCTTCCAACAAAGCATATAGTCTGCCATTGTAAGCCTTCCGACCAAAAGTGATGCAAAGTGGTCAAATTAACCAAACAATTATCATAACAACACCACAAGTCATTCTCGTAACAAAGTAAAGTCGTTAATGCCACCGTTCTGCTGTAATAGGATTAAATTTGTTGAGGCGTGAAACCAGCCTAAGGACACTGGTTCTTGTACAAGCGCATGGCGCAGTTTCCAATCCAGGGGGGTATATTATTGTAATGACTGAACAGTAACTCATTATATTGTATTGTAATGTTATGTCATAGTAAGTGTGTGCGCATGTGTGTGTGTGCTGAGCATCATTAAGAGTGAACCGCGTGCTAAGTAGTAGTACAGAATCAACCCGGTGCCTATAAGTATTTCACAGTGGAGGTCCTACCGAGATGGATGACGGAGACACTCACACACCAGAAGATTTGACGATAGAGAAGTCGACAGTACCGGGGGAGGCGGAAAACCTCGCAGAAGGTCACAGTTTACTTAGTGAGGAGTATGGAGACGAGGATATACCCAAAGGACCTACTTACCCCTTGAATTCGAAGCGATTGAAGGTATGGCAGCTGCAACGGATCGCCCGGACTCTACAACTTCCGACGAGTGAAACTGCAGCAGTTACAAGGCAGCTAGTGGAGGGCAAGCTTACAGAAATGGATAGAAAGCCTCGGAATGTTCAAGTTGTTGTCAAGGGCACGGGTGAGAATGATCCAATGTTTTTAATTGATGAAACGAATATGGAGGGAGAAGTGCGATCAACAGTTGGCCCATGAAGAAGCTATTGATAGTAAAGACCTAGAAATAGCAACATTGAAGACTCGTTTACTTTCACAGACAACTAGTCCACTGCATGAAGAACATAATAGTCCTGATAGTAGCATGTTGACTAGTACCCCAGCCCCATCATATCATCGGGGGAAGGCTCCACCCGTTGACCAATTCAGTGCCGAAAATGAAGATGAGCTTTGGGATGATTGGCTACCCTCATTTGAGAGAGCTGCAGAATGGAACGGGTGGACCAATGCCGAACGCCTATTGCAGTTGGGAGGGCACTTAAGAGGGAAAGCAAGACAAGATTTTTTGCTACTATCTGAAAGAGAAAAAATATCGTTCAAAAATGTTGTGATTGCTATGAGATGCCGTCTGGAGACCGGTAGTAGAACCTTAGCAGCACAAGATTTCAGGCATGCCACTCAGGGGTTCCATGAGCCAGCTTCAGATTACATATTACGTCTCGAAAAGATCTTTAGGAGGGCTTATGGAAGAGATCATATGACGGATGAGACACAGCAAACTCTACTGTATGGCCAGCTGCAGGAAGGATTGCGGTACACATTGATGAAGTCCCCTGCTGTCTCTGGTGCTAGGAATTACCAGGAACTTTGTGTTGCAGAAAGAAATGAAGAGCGGCGGTTGAACAATCTCAACAAGAGGCAACAGTATATGCGGAACAGCACAGTAGATGGGTCACAGGACCGCCAGTTACCCAAGCAATACAGACCTACCACAAGTACAAGGTCATCCCCAATTGATGGTTCCCCCTCAGTGAACAGGACACGCCCACTCCCTTCTAACCATTCCTTGCCACCAAGACGCTGTTACATCTGTAATGATACTGGCCATACAGCCAAAGACTGTAACAAGACTGGGAAGTCTGAAAGCACGGGCAAAGCCAATCAAGTACAAGTCACAACAGAGGCATGTGTGAACGCTGACTGTATGTCCCGTTAGCAAACTACAGATGTCACCACTGGATCTCTTGCTTTCTGACTCTGACGATGAAGATGTGATCCGTGAGGTGAGAATTACTGATAAGGGCAGTGAATCTCGATGTGTTGATGTCCAGGTACAAGGTGTTCCTGCAGTGGGGATAGTAGACACCGCAGCCGATATTACCATAATGGGAGGGAGTTTATTCAAGAAGGTTGCTAGTGTAGCACGACTACGGAAGAGACTTTAAAAGTGCAGATAAGGTTCCCCATGGATATGATCAACGCCCATTTCAACTGAATGGAAGAATGGATCTGGACATCACATTTGGAGACAAGACCATGAAAACGGCAGTGTATATCAAGATGGATGCAGTAGACCAACTGCTATTGTCAGAAGGTGTATGCCGGCAGTTGGATATCATATCGTATCATGGCGATGTCAAAAAATGTAGGGGAGCAAAGCAAGGAGCCTCACACCATATAAAAGTTGTGAAAACTGTCCATGTCTTTCCTCAACAAAGTGTCATGGCCCAGGTACATGTTCCTGGTAATTGCCCACTGTTGATGGAAGATAGCTGTCACTTGCATGAAGCTGCGGGCCTGCTGCTAGAAGATACCTTGGTTAAGCCCAATGCAGATGGACTAGCATATGTAGTGCTCTCAAACCCCATGGGGTATTCTGGCCATGTGACTGCCAGTACTACAGTTGGTATTGCGGCAGAGGTTCAAGTGGTTGACAAGGGTATTACAGAAGTTCCCATACGGGACAAGAGTACTCGCTCTCCACTAGTTGAGGATGCATCAGCTGTGTGCAGTGTCACATCAGAGATGGATCATAAGGGAAGATTACTTGAGCTAATAGAGAAACCTAGCTTACTGAATGACCAACAGACTCAGGAACTCCTTGATTTTCTCACCAGTCACCACACTGCATTCAGCTTAGATGATTTGGACAGGGGTGAGACTAATCTGCTTGATATGGAGATTCACACAGGTAATGAATCTCCTAGAAGGGTGCCTATGCGCCGAATGCCCCTTGCTGTTCGCCAGGAGGTAGCCCGACAATTGCAGAAGATGCAAGACACTGGTGTGATTGAGCCATCAAGCAGTCCTTGGTCAAGCCCAGTTGTTATGGTGCGTAAGAAGGATGGCACACTACGTTTTTGCGTAGATTATAGGGAACTGAACAAAGTCACCAAGAAGGACACCTATCCATTGCCACATGTGGACGACCTCCTAGATGAGATTGGAGATGCTCGATATTTTAGTACACTAGACCTGGCAAGTGGGTATTGGCAAATTCGTGTTGCCCCTAGTTCTCGAGAAAAGACTGCCTTTATAACTCCTGAAGGATTGTTCCAGTTTCGTGTGATGCCATTAGGGCTGACCAATGCACCTACGGTCTTCCAAAGACTGATGCAGTCAGTTTTGATGGGGTTGAACCCAGTGGGAGGAAAGCATTTCGTTTTTGTTTACATGGATGATGTATTGGTATTCTCTGAAACTCTAAAGGACCACCTGAAGCACTTACAGCTAGTGATACAGCGAATACAAGACGCAGGATTGAAGTTAAAACCTAGCAAGTGCCACTTTGTATGTGAAGAGATTCAGTTCTTAGGGCATGTATTAACTCCAAATGGTTTGAAGACAAACCCCAAGTTAGTAGAATCAGTCACCAAATATCCTAGGCCACAGAACATTAAGGAAGTCAAGCAATTTTTGGGGCTGAGTTCGTATTATCGCTGTTTCATAAAGAATTTTGCAAACATTGCGCAGCCACTACATGCTCTTACTCGAGGTGGAGTGGATTTTCACTGGACCGAATATTGCCAAGAAGCATTCGACAGTCTTAAACAACATCTGACAACAGCTCCTGTATAAGTTACCCATCAGTCAATTTTCCGTTTACACTTGAAACCGATGCTAGCATAAAAGGAATTTGTGCCATTCTCTCCCAGGCACAAGATGACAGCTTAGTACACCCAGTGGCATATGCTAGCCGGTCACTAACAGCAGCAGAACGTAATTACAGTATAACAGAACTAGAAACACTGGCGGTTGTGTGGGCTATCACACACTTTCACCCCTACTTGTACAATAATGCTGTTACAGTGTATACTGACCAGTCTGCAGTGCTGGCCATACTAAACACTCCCTCTCCCTCCAGGAAACATGCACGGTGGTGGTTAAAAGTATATGGAGCTGGTATACAGAAGCTGGACATCATCCACAGAGCTGGGAAGATCAATACAAATGCAGACGCTCTTTCCAGGAATCCTCAGTCTTCAGCTCCGAAGAAAGGCATCGGAGAAGATGAACTACAAGTAGCAGTAGTAAATACTGAACCTGTGTCCAACATTCACACTCTCTTACAAGCTGAACCAATCACTAATACAACTACCTCCTTTCGAGTGGAACAAGAAAAGGACCCTTACCTACAAGACATCATTAATTTCATGGAATCAGGTATACTCCCAGTTGACACAACCCAAGCAAGAAAAGTTGCTATTCAGCAGTCGTTGTTTACTATAATTGACAACATTCTCTACTTTGTGGATCACAAAAGGGATGATTGTAGAAGGATAGCTGTTCCTACACATTTGAGAAATACAATTTTGGAAGAGGCTCATCGGGGTATTATGTGTGGATATTTTTCGGGTAAGCGTACATTCAGCTTGTTGGTTTCCCATTGGTGGTGGGAGAATATGTATTCTGATACCATAAGATTTGTGAGTAACTGTCCTGAATGTACTGTCACAGCAGGAGTAAGCAGACATAATAATCCGCCTTTACACCCAATCCCAGTGAGTCGCCCTTTTCAAATAGTAGGTATTGATATTATGGAACTCCCCCAGACCAAGAAAGGTAACAAGTATGTTGTTGTCCTACAGGACTACCTGACTAAGTGGCCATTAGTCTACCCTACGTCTGACCAAAAGACACTGACTCTTGCTCGCATTCTGGCAGAGGATGTTATTCCTTTCTTTGGTGTGCCAGAAGCACTACTTTCAGACAGAGGAACAAATCTTCTCTCGCACCTCATGACTGACCTATGTGCCTTGCTGGGAATAAGAAAATTGAACACCACAGCCTACGATCCTGAGTGTGACGGGATGGTGGAAAGGTTCAATAGAACATTGGAAGCCATGTTACGTAAGCACGCTGCTAGATTTGGAATGCAGTGGGATTGCTATTTTTCAAGTGTCCTGTGGGCATATCGGAACATCCCCCATGCTAGCACAGGGGAAAAACCCTCATTTTTGTTATTTGGATGGGATCAGAAAAGCCCCACAGAAGCTGCATTTGCTCAACCAACACAACCTATTCCAAGTACTACAGAGGACTACCGTGAGAAAATAATATTGTACTTGTAATCAGCAAGAGAATTGGCTCTGGACTCAATTAAGAAGGCACAAGACCAATACAAGCACTACTTTGATCGTCTCTCAAAGCAAGTTGACTACCGGGTAGGAGAGTGGATCTTCATCAGATTTCCAGCTGAAGAGACGGGACGAAACAGAAAACTGTCACACCCTTGGCATGGACCGTATCGAATACTTTCACGAAGAGATCCGATGTGACTGCTGCCAAAATTTACTTTCCCAATGAAGGACAAATACAGGTCCACCAGCAGAGAGTATGCCAGTATCCACCAGAACTTGTCCCTGGTTATTACTGGTATGGGAAAGGACAAAGGAGTGCTGGGAGAACTCCTAGGTGGGTGGAGGACATGCAGATAAGGCTATGCAGTGAAATAGAGAGGAATGCCAACACTACAGATGACAATCCCACCTATGATAATGCTGAAGTTAACCCTGACAAAGATGACGATGTAGTTGATGATGTAGATGATGATAACATAGTTAAAGATAATGAAGAATCCACTGAGCATAATTTAATTGGAGATGACAGTGTGTCCATGGACAGTAGCGTGATTTTTAGACATGTGCCCCAGGATTGCCCTTACTCCCTGAGGAGCAGCACATCAATTCCCCTCAGATTCAGGCAATAGCTCGGGACGAGCTTCATTCAGAGGAGAGAGTGATGTAATGACTGAACAGTAACTCATTATATAGTATTGTAATGTTATGTCATAGTAAGTGTGTGCGCGTGTGTGTGCTGAGCATCATTAAGAGTGAACCGCGTGCTAAGTAGTAGTACAGAATCAACCTGGTGCCTATAAGTATTTCACATTATCTATGTTCAGACTCAATACATGATAGGCCATACCTAAATGGAAAGTTGTTCCTTGGATTGTTTGGTCAGTAGAAAATTTTTGGTAAATCATAGCCGGGGGTAGGGGGACATGCATCTGTTCTATTAAAGTGTCTCGATCATTTTTGCAATTAATTTCTAGGTGTCACGTGATCTTTTTAAACTAAAGGAACAACTTTCATAGCCTAAGCTTAATTAACACACAAACACATCAAAACTCATTGTTTGCTGCGCACCTCTTAAGAACCTACTCTACTTCCGGTATACTCCGTAGCATGAATCACCTCCTACTTAAATATTTTCTAATTATTGCTCACCAATACACGATCACGTGACAGCCTTCCCTTCCGCGTACTATCCACATACAGCGGTTCTAAGAGACCTTGCGTGACAAACAAGACGTCACGTGCGGTAATTATTGTTTGAACTTCAAAAATGAATTGATTTGATTGGATGAAATCTTGTGCACGTGATTTTCACTTGTTTGTTGTCGCGCAAGGTCTCTTAGAACCGCAGTACACAGGTTCTAATAGTTCTTGCGCGTCGACAAATTTAAAGCGGAAGTCACGTGTGGTAATTATAGTTTGAAGTTCAAAAATGAATCGATTTGATTGGTCGAAATCCTATGCACGTGATTTCGCTTGATTTTTGTTGTCGCGCAAGAACTACAGACGATTGCGCGATCTTTGCAACAAAAACCGTCAAGCGAAAACCGAAGACGTGACCATTTGCTTTGAAAAGGTGCCGAATTACGTAACAAGCTCACGTTTCCATTGACTTCCTGTGTTGCATAGATTCCGCAATCGAAGCTGTGTAGTCTCGTGCCCAGCCGGGCTCGCGCTCGGCTGGGCACGAGACCACTATCCACAGGACGTACAGCAAAAGTACCTAGCTAGTATAGTTCAACCATAGAGGACTTCTAATATCTATGGGTCAACTATAGACATTAAAGAGGAGCGTCTATGATTCAAATACAGTGTCTTTCTGCCCACTTTACTTGTTTAGGATTTTTCTGTAAGGGGATCATATTTTCCCAACCTTCGCTGTTCGCCTCGACCTTCGCCCAAGGTTTTTGCGAAAGAGCAGGCGGCACCTGACTAAGTTTTGATGTTTACATAGTCAACCTCCCCCTCATAATATTTTAAGACAGGGGGGTTTCCATCGGAATTCCCTTTACGTAACATGTGATGATAGTTTTTGACCACTATGGAGTGCGGCGCTCCGAGGTACAGTAGTACAATACCGTAGCTGTGTGCGTACCTTGAACGTAGCTTGGAACACAGAGGACGACACTACAGTAAGTTTTCATGCATTAAATCAAACACAACAGCGGTTTTTTTGTAGTAATACATCTGTGATAATGCGAATATATATATTTTAGGTTGTCAATGGCTGGTATCGCGAGAGTCGAGCCTACTCGCATATACGCCAAGGATGGAACCGGACCGCTGGATAAAGAAAGATTAATCAACTACACATGCCCCATCTGCAATCACATTTTAGTGGAGCCAATGCAAGGCGAATGCGGGGATCGGTTTTGTAAGAGCTGTTTGGACGAGAAAGCGTCAGATAAGTAAGTTTCATTTGTTACAACGCAGTTCAACGTGTTGTTATTATGGCATGCGGTAGGAGTATACTATTGTGGTATGCGTATTGAGTAGTTGATACGTTTGAATCCATGAATGAATGTACCTGCAGTTATAGAAATATAAAACAATTTAAAATAGCCAGTTCTCATCAGCCATTTCCTCAGTTACAGGTGGTCATTTTCTCGGTCATTGATAGATATACTATTTTATACTCACAACAATCAGCACAATGCCATTCCTATTGGAGTAATACAAAAAGCAACAAACTAATTACAATAAACGTGTATCAAAGTAAAACAATAGCAAACATTACGCCACACACAAACAACACTAAATTGCATAGATGGCAAGAAATGACTTTTAACATAGTTGTTATTATATTGAAGGAAGCACCCAAAATTACAGCAAAAGTAGATTATTGTATCTGTCACTACAAGGATCATCAAAAGCCTTAAAGCTTATGCTTACACTCCACCACCTCAGGAAGTCTTAGTTAGCTGAAAATGATTGTAGTTTGTCTAATATTGAAATGTTAGTGCACATGATCAATTGTAGTATAGTAATGCATTTAGAGGCATCAGGGGATGAATTATAAAACCCAGAATTGAAACGGGAAACGAAATGAAATAAGCCTAAAGTCTTGTGGATAATCACTACCAAGAGTTAATAATAGTGGAGGGGAGAGTGTCGAACGCTGTATAGGGCTGCATAAAATGAGCGCGTGGGAGCTAAAGGGCTTCACCACGGATAATCTCGTGTTTAGTCGCATTCTCTACACTTGACAACTAGAACCAATCGTCACTTTTGTCAGGTCACATCAACGATGCTGCACAAGTTCATGAACACTAGAATCGATATTTGGGAAGTGCTGATAGTGGTATTTGGTTCCAACATGGCAGACCAAGTAACACCGCATCGCGTCTTCGAACGACGGTTTTCCTACTTCCCATCGAGATGATGTTTCTTCTTCCACTAGAATCTGTTTTCCACTCTCACGGGTACCGCCACAATTTGATATCTTCAACTGAGAACCATGAACGGACGCCATTTTATAACACTCGCTTCTCACGTGAACTGCTATCGATACACTCTTTTCTGGATGAGTATTGCGCAGGCCGCGTAACCATAATTGAATGCGTTAACACGTCGCTTGTTAAGATTGCTGAAGCCCTTTAGCTCAAACGCGCTCATTTTATACAGCCCTATAGAGCGTTAGACACTCTCCCCTCCACTATTATTAACTCTTGTCACTACTGTATGTTATCAAGAGTAAATAATAGAGAATAATAGAGAAGAGAGTATCCTATTGAGAAGAGAGTATCCAATTGCCCCATTGCCATATACATGTACCATATTAAAAATGATCCTGTTAAGTCTTTCTGCATATTTCAGTAAAATTTAGGGTATCATAGAAGTGTTCATATCTAGTAATCATCACCTTCAACACTTACACACAATACAAAGCCTGTGTGCACACCACTTGTTAATAGACTAATTTAACACCTTCTTTGAAAATGTTTTAACAAGCAGAGTGGACTTTACAGGATCATTTTTGATATGGTATATGGCAGTTGGATACTCTCTTCTCTATTATTTACTCTTGATATTATGACACTATAATATATGCACATACTTTACTTGATGCCTGTTTATGCATCAAGCAAGACTCCAGTGGCAGTTTTCTCTGCACGGCACTTATCGTTTACAATGCCTGCTCTGCTCAGAAGGGTCTGGGGACTGTACAATAGAAAGGTTCTGGGCACTGTAGGTGAGCGTTGATTGACCCTTGACCACTTTCATAGATCAACGTGAACTAGCTGAAGCCAACTGTGGCTATCTACACCTCATATGAAGACAATCAATGCTTACCTACCCTGAACTTTTCTATTGTAGAGTCCCCAGAGCCTTCCAAGCAGGAGTTTAATCTCTAATCAATAAGCACCATGCAGAGTAAACACTGCCACCTGGAATCTTGCTTGATGCATAAACAGGTATCAAGTTAAGTGTGTGCATATATTATAACGTTGCTGTGCATAATATAGTGGTTGTCTGTCACTAGACTGTAAGCTTATTTCGTTTCATTTCCCATTTTGATTCCGGGTTTTATAACTTACTGCGCCAGGGTGAAGGTGATGTGGGTAGGTGATGAGAAATAATAAGTCAAGTCTGCTTGTGTGGCCAAACCGCTTATTTTCTTTTTCATGAGACCAAATGAAAAACGAAAGAAGCAGTCTGACCATGTGAGACTATATACATGGTGTGCAGTACTAATGTTAGTGACTAAATGAGTAAATATTATTGCATCAATCAACCATTCAAGGCACAGATCAGTTGTGTGCATTTGTGAGGTGAGAATGATAAGATATATGTGAGCGTGATACAGAATCAGTGTGGTGTGTGGATGTGAAAATTCTCAGTCTATTCCACAATTATAGCCTTCTTCTTACTGGTTCAATTTGCTCAATAGAAAGCTGTCCTGAAACATGCTTGGCCATGTACATTACAACTCTTTCTAGCCCATGTCATCACAAGTGTGCAAGTCTTCTATTAGCTGAGTGCATATATGGCACATTCTGACTTGCACAACTTTAGCAGCACACTTTTCATCCCCCTACATTTATTCTTACTCATATGCAGTAGTGGAAACCTTTGGTGGCACAAAACTTTTAAATTCACCAATTTTTTATTTTATTTTTTGCATGTGACAGAACATGGCAATTCACATTAATTCACAGCCATAATTTCTGTTTACATTAATCTACATGTGCACATTGAGATTGGTTTAAAATGTCCACCATTCTGGTGACCATGGATTAGCAAATCAACTAGGGTATAGTCCTGTAGTCACTTAATTGTGCAATTACATTTGATGGCAGTTTTATTGAAGACAACAATACAGTAAATCTTTTTTTTATGTCTACTGCATTGTAAAAAAATGCATGTAACATGCATACCACCATTTGGGCTACAGAAACAAAACAAAGAATTATTTAAACTCTTCATGAGCAGGCAAATAAGATGGTGTATGATTTGAGATTGCTTCTCAGAGTAATGGTTTGATTGATTAAACTTGCATATTTTTTTGATTTTTTAAAATTTTTTTTTGTTTTTCTCAAAATGCTTGCTTGTGTGAACTAGGCGATGGTCACATTTCATCTTGCTATGGCCTTATACATTGTATAGTTGATTATAGACCACCATGAAATGATAGTACCTAAACGTTTCCCTGCTTTTCATTATTTGAGTAGGGTTTCAATGAGAATATACCTTTACATAATTGTTGTGACCACAATTATATTCACCTTCTTTTGTCCACTTTCTGTGTGTGCAGATTCTTGACTAATGATATTTGTAGGAAATTTTAGGGGATCATTGTGGCAATACTGGACCATGTGCAGTTATGCAAATTACACTGTTAATTGCAATGGATATAACATTATACCGCCTACTCTTTGTGTCATCGCTATAATTTCAGCACAGTTTTATTGTGCGCCTAAAAAAGAGAGGATTATTGTTTGATCTAGCTCGTTATTGTTTGGTATGTGCAGTCTTTAGCTCATGTGTTCGTGAATAGTGGAACATCTTGTGGTACATTGTGTTACTTTTAGAGCGTAGAAAGTACTTAGAGTACTGTGTGACCATACACAGTATAAGAAGCCAATTATTATACTGTATTACCTGTGTTGACCAGCCTGGGAATGTGTTTACATTATATCCAACCCTGTGCCAGTCCACCTCACCTTGTCATGCCAGGCCGGGCTCAGAATGACTAGATTGATTTAAGCTGCAGTTTGTTCCAAGGCATGCTGTGCTGTGAGTAGTGTATGAATGCGGTGATATAGTAGGTAAACAGTGCAATAATTCCAGTGTTGTTCTTATAGCCAACACAATAGACTTTTTACACACTGCTTGCTTACACCTTTTTCATGAAATGGGACACAAAGAAGGGCAATTATGATTTATGTGATGACTCATGGATATGGTGTGTTCGGTATCTCGATTACATATATGCAAAAAGGCATACGTACCATAAACACCAGCAAAGCTTATTTTGTAGACAAAAGTATTAGGAATTTTCTAATCTACAGATACTGTACATGTGGTGGCCGGGATCATGCAACCTGCATTATGTAGTTTTCTAAATTGCTTTCATGTTTCATAGAATTACTTGCATCCATGAGAATGTGTCTTGTTTACCAGGATGTGGTGTAATTGATAAATACCAATGATTCATACAGTCTATTATATGCCTACAGTATCAGTTTTCAGTATATGTAGTTGCATATTGTGTATGACTTTTAGGTTTCATTATTATTGTCTTCTGTCATGTGTCTTGATTATTCTGAGAAGTTTGTAAATACATTTCCTTATTTATAATTATTGCGTCTACACGTTCCTTTTCTGTGCTGGATTTTTAGCACTTCACCAAAATACCCTTTGGTTTCTAGGAAATACCTTAAAGATATGATGGTGTGTATTGATTGTGGTCAAGTGTCATAGGATATTGTGGTCATACGTACATGGGTATAATATATGTACATGACCATTTCAGCAAAACTCAGCATACAGTATGTAGTTTGTACCATTTCTGCATGCCTCAGTATTACATCTACTGTGCCAAAGGAATGGGTTTACCTACTTTATAATTTACTAAGAAACCTGTACTCTAGTACTGTAATAACACAAGTACACAAAAACTCAATTAGGGTAGGTACACTACTAGCTAGTTGAAAATTCCAATTTTTTTTGTGTACTTGTTTGTTAATTTTTTTTGTAAAATAATTATGACTGGTGAACCCACACATACCGCATCAGAAGAAAGAAATGGCGCCACGTGCTCCAGCTATCAATTATCATCTGAAAATGGAAATATCCATTACGCTTTGTTGTCAGCTATGTTCAACCTGTTACACAGCATTATGAATCAAGAACTGTTCGTAAAGCATATCTGCAATCAAAGTAGCCACTATGAAAAATGCAAACGATTTCCATTATGAAGGGAAGCCATCATTTGCTACTGCCAAATGGACACCTTTGCTGTCAGCCAAGATGACTGGGACATAAAGGAGGACACTGGTAAGACCATTGTACGTACTGCGGTAGGCCAAAAGGCATGTGTCTGGCTGAAGTGACATCAAACAGTGAATAAAATCATGCCTGTATACTTAGCCGTTATCGAGTTATGCTTGTCTGAAGGCATCAGTCAGTTACTCAGTCAGTTGCTCAGGCTAACTAACCAATACTGCTTCATTGTTGTCAGGGAAAAGTGAGACTGATTTTTGGGTGGTGTTTTTTCATGTGCCACACCCACACCTTGTGGTCCCTACTATCATACTATATGACTATTTTGCCTATTATTGTATGAAACATGACCCAATAGTCTGTACCTGTAATGGTTATCAATGGGTTATCAATCATGACCCAATAGTCTGTACCTGTAATGGTTCATCAATCACAGCAGCATAAATATTATCATAGGGAATTCCTGGGGAAAGTCCAATTACAAACTGCTGACTACTGATTGCATAGATTAACAAATATTGCAGCCTTATATATACAGTGTACTAGTCTCATGACCTGGCAAATATTGGTGTTATGAATGCTTTCTGTTATCCCTTTGAAGCCAAAAAAATCCATCTTGTGTTTAAAAACTCAGTTAACTGTATTCACTGTGATCACAAACTACAAAGCTTTTTATTCTATTCTGTGCTAGCGTTTTTTAACGACATCTATCTGCCACATTTGATAATGCAACAGTATTACATGATGGAATACAGCAGACCACCAGATGCAGAATTTAATGCTGCATCTGATTACCGTATCTCAATTGGACTACCAGAAAATTTAATAGACTTGGACAAAGTTTTTGTAAGGTGTGCATCCTTCCCCGTTATAATTTTGTATTATGTATACATTTGGTTTGGTGTTGTTTCACCAGTGAAAATTGCCACTTGGCATGTAAGTTTTATACAGTTTAAGCCACCATTCAGTGACACATCAACTGGTAGTAATTGTGTGTTAGTACTGTTAACAGCTTTCTCGCTATGGAGATGAAGAACTTTCAGAAACTGACAAAAAATCACTGATATGGTAATAGATGATGCATAATAATTGTGACTGTCTCAGCAAAAACCTGACTTGTTTGCACAACTTTGAGATTTTTTTTTTAGTTTCTCAGCATTATCTACAGTGACCAAGGAATGGATCACCAAAGTTTCAGCGTTTCATGGTGATCAAGTAGTTTTGAAATTATAGTGCTTGACAGTGAGAAGAGCGAGAAAAATCGATTTTTACAGCAACTATACTGAAAATAAACTACAGGCAGTTACTTTCGCAGCCATACAGTAACTTTTATTTGCAATAGTCTACATCATTGGAATTTGGCTTTAACAATCACCGTAGATTAGCAAGTATATATTGTTAGCACTTATGCATATGGGTATAAAGGCAGTTTAGCTGAAGAAATGACAACTATCTTGTTTACGTTTACTGCTTCATAAACAAATGCATGTGACATGCATACCATTGAAGCTACAGGAACAAAACAAAGATGTTCAAACTCTCTATGAGCAGGCATATAAGATGGTGTAACAGGTGTATAGTTTTAATCAATTTGGGTCTTCCTTCTCTGAGTAATGGCCAATAACAAGAGTATGCATAATTTTACAATTTTTAAATTTTTTGTTTTTCTCAAAACTCATGCTTGTGTAAATGTAAACAAGTTTTTTTTTGTTTTTTTTTGCTGAGACAATTTTTTAAATGCACTGGTACATTCAGAGGGTTAAATGTCATACCATTATTAGTACTACAGCTGTACGTAGATAATTGGTAGCTGGGGCATGGCACAATTTCTTTCTTTTGATACAGTATGCATGGGTTCACCAGTTATAATTTTATTTTACAAAAAAAAAAAGAAGTTAACAAACGAGTACACAAAACAAGTTGATGTTGTGCTACTTCTACAAACCAAGTTCCATGCAGCTAGCTAACTTAAACAACTACAGTATGTATAAACTATTTTAATATTTTAACCAATAAGTTTTTGGTTGTGCAATAATACACAATTAATTTATTGTAATTCTTGGATTTCGTAATTCATGAATATTTTTTGTAGTTTTTCAATTACATTGCTATGCACTGATAAGGAAGCGCTTGTTAAATAAACTGCTTTTTTAACAACATAATATTATTACGCACAGAAATATCTTCTAAACTAGCTGTGACTAATTATTCTATCATGTTTTTTTTACAAATTCTCTCAACAAAGCCTCAAAGCTGCCCTTCATTTCCATTCGGACACGCCCCCTTTCAGATAGGCTATTCCTTGTAGTCTATGAAGCCTGTATTGTTGTTTTCAGTTGTTAAAACCCAAAGAGAAGATAATTCTCAAAGTGTGAGGAGAGTTGCCGTGCCCGTATTGCAGACCACTGAAAAGAAACCACCTCAGAGCAAAGTTTACCTGTGCAGAAGTTTAACACAGACTTCATTTTACTTTTACTTCTTACATAAAAGCTGCTTCTTACATAAAAGTTGCTTTTACCATTTAAAAATTTTGTTCACGTTGGTGCGAACGGACAAACAAACAAAGGTACATGTACAGTAGATAGGTACACGCGCACACTTTTACGAAAACAATTTCAGTAAACCAGGCACATGCCCATACCGGTCAAAGCACACACCTGATCTAAAAATTGGAAGTTTCAACTAGAGCAGGGACCATATCACATCAATAAAAGTACTGGAGTAGTGCATGATATTGTAAAACAATAAGAAGTGTTATATCCCTACTGTGCATTTCCATTATGGTATTTTGAGCACAGTAGGGATACAACACTTCTTATTGTTTTACTGTGATTTAATATCGTGCACTACTCCAACTTGTTTCAGTACATTTTATTGATGTGCTATGGTCCCTACTCTAGTTGAAAATTCCAAATTTTTTGTTTGCTTGTATCTGCTAATTCATGGAAAAACATTCAACGCTGTATAGACCAATACTATATGACCAATCAATGCACTTGCAATTGTCTTGCAAATCATTTTCATTGCTTGATCTCATTTTAAAACTAAAATTAATGGTATATACACTTTAAATGACAAAATACTGTTGTGACTACCTTTTTCCTTGTCAAGCTTTCTTTTTGTTCAACAATATAGGAAAAAACCCTAGCTGAATAAAAATTATGTGTTGTGCAAGTAATACACTTGTGAAATACATAATTATTACATATGTACAGTACATCACTTTTACTGCTTATTTATTTATTTATTGTAGCTTTGCGTGCCCAAGGTGTAATGAGGAAATTAAACATGAAGAAGTAAGTTGTATATAATCGATAAGTAAATAATGTATGACATATTTGCATGTAGTTGATATTAAGTTTACATTGCATTGCATTACAGCTGTAAATCAGTGTAGATATAAAAGCAGCTAGAGCCCAGATCAGATTAAAAATTTTCATTATACATTATACAGTATTAACTGATTTAGTTGGCCAAGGAATCATTATCATGCAGTCATTGTAGAGTTGTTATTGTTAGAGTGTTATGGGTTAGAGAATATATGTATGCTGAGTACTTTTAACAATTAAGTTCCTACTGTATATATCTCCGATGTCCTTTCAGGTTTTCCCCGATCGAGGGTGCAAGAGGGAAATCAATTTGCTGCGAACTAAATGTGATTGTGGGAATTTCATTAGCATTGCAGATTATGCTGTAAGTTATTGCACTATATGTGTGCCATGCTTGTATGTACTGTAGGCTGGAAAACATTTGTTGTTAGGGTCCGTGAAGACCAACCACAATTAAAAAATTTAAGTGAAATTTTCAAATAAGAAAAGGTACCTGTACCCCACAAATGTCATCACATGACTGTATCAAGCCCGCAACCACCACATTTCCAATCCATTATGTATTTTAGTATCTACATGGATAATTATTAAACAGTATGAGGTAAATATTACAAGTTATAAAAATCTAATATTTTAAGCGCTTGTTTTGCAATGAAGAAGATGCTAACAGAAAAAAAACTTGGTTATCATATTCTCCAAAGCCAGAGGCATTCAAAAATCTTTGGTATCATGTCAGTGCTCCCAAAATGTGAGCATCAGTTTATGTTGCGCTAGATGTGTGGTTCCCTAGCTCTTGTCTTTTTCTCTTGTCTTGTCTTTGCCTCTGCCCAGAACCTGTAAGACATAACTTACCCAGCAGTGTGGACTCACCTATAGTGAAAGTTGCAGTACATCTTGGTACAAAACTGCATTTGTAAGTATAGCCATTTATTATGTGCCTGTATTTTTTTTCTCCATATTATTATTGTACAAATTGATCTTTCTGTTTTTACCATTTTGTAATTCACTGTATATTAAAGCCCTCAGCTTCTACTAGTGCAACTTTGGATAACCATTGCTTTAGCTATGTACATGTAGATAAAGGAGATCTAATAAAATGGGATTTGAAAATTCGTGAACATGTGGGGTCTTGCAGATCTTATTAAAGTAAAAAAGTAGCATGTATAATGACATTGTCACTGATTTTAAAAGTTATGAAGTTTCAATAGGTCAAATTTGTGTGTAAAAATGTACCTTTTTGCAAATCCAGTCGCATATTATTTTCATTGTAGAAACATGTGATGAAAGAGTGCGATTCGGTCAAGAAGCCATGTGCATATGGCTGTAATCAGAGCTTTTCAATTGCTGAGTTGGAAGAACACATGAAAACCTGTCCAATGAAGACAGTTACTTGTAAGCATTGCAGTGAGGTGGTCAGAGAAAACATCTTACAGGTAAATAACATACAGCCACCTGAACTTATATGGACCAAAATTCTCTCTAAATAGCAGTAACAGTAGTTTCAGCTTTTACTGTGTTAAGTGTTGTATTATGTTTAATAGTTGTTCCACTGTTACAAAGAGATAGCCAGATACTGTATATGGTGCTTATTGCATTCCGATAATATCTTTGCTAGTAACATTTAATGAAATATGGGAGAAAAGATTTTGGTATTTATTGTAAATATTATTGTGTATGGTGCAAAATAAAAGGTATATCTGTACAGTATGTGCTACTGTATATGAAGAGCGTTAACATTTTTATATTTTCAACAGGAACATTATGAAAGATGTGCAGAGTATCCTAATGAGTGTCCTTATTGCAACATGTCTTTTGATCATAAAATGGAAGTGAGTGAGAATGAACATGTGCAATATTGAATTTTAATAGTTATACCATCATGGCTATGAGGGATAAGCTGATATGTACCACTCTGCGTGGGCAGTTCAAAGGCACCGCCAGTGCCATAATTTGTATATTGCACTGCTGCAGACCGCAGCGAGTGCATTATAACTTATAATGCACTGGTTGCGGTTTTTTAGACCACAACGAGTGCATTATAAGTTATAATGCACCGACCGCAGTGCAATATACAGATATTGCACTGGCTGCGGTTTTGTGCAGCATAGCACAAGTGCCGGTGGCGAAGACCACTACGACACCTCACCTAATAGGTGGAAAGACACTTCACAGATCACTCGAATTCTTTATAGCCTGACATGTAAAGGTCGATTGTGGGCCATAACGTCACCAATACGTATAATGTTTACAAGCAGCCAATGGCGATCGAATAATCCAACACGGGTGCATGGCCACAACTCTAGTCTACATATATATATATATATATATATAAACGTACTTATACACCTTACTAGTCTGGTGCCAGATTAAACTGTAGCCCACTTCGACAATTACTCAATAAAACAAATATATTCTAAATAATACTAACCTTTACGTTCGATTGTGGTAACCAGTTTTGTCATGCCACCTGATTCGAGTTTAGCCAGTGTGAATAGTAAGAATTAGACTAGTATCGTTTAGTAGTTAGGTTTTGTTTACTTAAAACGTCTATTTAGCTACTTTTTTTTGCTCGAGAGAATCACTATGGCGATTAGTCTATATGGCGATTGAGTGATCACGCTGGCATGCTGAGCACTACATGATGAGAGTCGAACAGCGAATGCAGGTTAGTGATATAACCCATAGCATACTAGCTTTCAATATCTCAGGTGGCTGCAGTACTGCAGGGGGAACGTCATCGCAACGTCCGGCTTGGTTACCCACAATCGATGTTAGAAACCTGGCCTTTATAAGTGTTACAGCTGTCTTGTGAGACTCTCCCCACCTATTAGGTGAGTGGTACATAACAGTTATACAACGTGCACTCGTGCTCTGCCTGTATAAACGCACTTGCCTTCAGGCCTAACGGCCCTCAGGCTCGTGCGTTTATATCAGGCAGAGCACTCGTGGCCATTGTATAACTATATAATATACACCCAAAACCCCAAGGGCTAAGGGTATACAGCTGCAGTATATCAGCAAAAACCTGACACAGTCATGGTATATCACTCTAGACACACTCACCTGGTAGGTGAAAGAACTAAAGAGTACTCACCCTGTTTCTTTTGTACATCAGTATCTGATGATTGATAGTGGTGTTAATAGTGTGGGATAATAGCCCTCAGAATGTTATTCATATGCCATTATGCTTTACACACAATGCAAGAAAAATTGTGATTCAGATTGTGGGCAGTTTTACCATTTTGTAATACATTTACTGTGCCGCTATTGGGACAGTAAGTTAATACGTTAGGTAGGACTATAATGTACCCACCTAATTGTCCTTTGTATTGTCCCATGGTCTGCTCAATAACTGACATGTGGTGGGTAGAAATATGCATTCACACATTGCCCAAACAATTATTTTACACTGAGCCTAGCCTAACTTGTAAACCAAAACCCACAATTAAACACTCCAGTATCACTCAATATAATCAATAAAAATGTGTCGTATCTTTAAACTGGTTGGGCATTAAATGATGTGCAAACGTGTTGCCATGATACTGCCCAGGCAACATGTGAGTTAAACCCAAAGCAGCACTTTTTCATAGGAGGTATTAGAATAGAAACTGGGTGCAGTGAGGTTTCTATGTTGCATCACTCTAACACCTCCTACTCAGCATTTACAGTTTATGCATTGAAGATGCTGGTATGTTATGTTAATAACTGTAACAAAAAAAAGGAAACAAACACATACAAGTTTAAGATATACTAGTGGACGTTTAATCCCTAATTCAGTCATGGGTAAATACTGAAGTAGGGATTAATGTCCTCTAGTATATAGATGACCTCCCTGTGACTTGTAAAATTACTTGTACTTGTCATAATAGCATGTTTTTGTATTTCAATGGATGTTTTGTGCTGTAAAATTTGTGGACTTTTGATCAGTAAATTTGGTGAAATCATCAGTAATTTTACTTGTACACACGAAATATTCTACTAGAACATATTCCAGCTAACATACCAGAATGTTGCCGCAATTATGTTTGGCTGTAAGGTTATAATGACAGTTTGTACAGTATGTATACAAGCTGTGTTCATGCTTTTTTGTGATGTACACATGTAGGTACATACCCACTTGATATATAACTGTGAGGTGAAAAAGTACAAGTGTTTCCTATGTGATAAAATGGTAAGTACAGTACTGTACATAATGCATGAAGCATGTTAAGTTGAATTTATATTAGGGAATAATGGCTAAACTTGAGGATCACATTGATGCTCACCATTCTTTCCTCCTGATAAAACAAGTAGAAAACCTGAATGCAATTGTCGCTCAATTAAATGCCAGGATTGAGTATTTAGAGAGGGACAAAATTACCGGTTCCCGTTCTATGTCCGACACCATTGAGCATCAGAAAAAGATGATTGATAGTCAAAGTGCTAAAATAGAAGTGTTGGAAGATAGCTTGAAGAAGATTAACGAAAACCAAAGTGTTAAAATGGCTTCTTTAGAAAGGGATATGAAAGCACTTAAGCAAGAATTTCTTAACAGCAAAACTTCCAGGTTGGATGAAGTAGAGAAAGACGGTAAACTACCAAATGATAGCATCACCAGGTCACAGCCTAGCAGTTATGACATCATGCCTTATGTGTCTAAAAGTGCACCACCATCTTTACAAAAGGAATCACCTGTTGTGGAAAAGAAATTTGCTGAAATACAAGCAGAAGTAACCACCAAGGTCAACCAAGTCAGGGAAGAAATGTTGAACAGGACCATCCAACAAGAGACTAGCCTAGAATACAGCAAGAGTGAAATTGAAAAGATATTCAAGTTACTTCAAACCCAAGATGACAATATTATGAAACAGAAAAACATACTTGAGGATGTTCACCTGCGTCAGGAGCTTCAAGAGGTTAAGGCAACTAAAGGAGTTTTTATATGGAAGATCAATGACCTTGGTCGTAGAAAACAAGATGCTAATGATGGTCGAGTGTTGTCCCTGTATTCACCACCTTTCTTTACCAGCTTCCATGGATACCGTATGTGTATTCGTTGTTATTTGAATGGAGATGGCAGCGGTAAAGGTACACACATCTCTGTTTTCTTTGTGGTGATGAAATCAGAGCATGACGACCTCCTTCCATGGCCTTTTAAACAAAAGGTCACCATTGCTTTGCTAAACCAAGAAACGCCATCTGATAATAGTTCTCACATTACACAAAGCTTCATGCCCGATGCAAAGAGTTCATCATTTCAGAAGCCTACAAAAGATATGAACATTGCAAGTGGGTTTCCTAAGTTTGCTCCTAGGTCAGTGCTAAGCGATAAGCGATATGCTGTTAATGACACAATATATTTCAGAGTGAGGGTTGACTTGGCTGACATACCACTAGATTAAGACTTTATGATGCATACACATTTTTTTATACTTTATAACAGACTTTTTTATAATTACTGCATGTTGTTGTCTGTATATTAGAAGTATGCAATTAATTTTAGTATATAATTGTTTGGTACACATTTAATTATGTAATTGATATACACTGCCTGCATAAGGGAATGTTCTATTTGGGATCATAGAAATAAAAATAGTGAAACAAGGGAGCCTGAAGATATACTAGTTACTAGTAGACATTTAATCCCTATTCCCAGACACATGATCAGTTCAAAACCAACTCTGGTGCCATCCTTTCTTTTGATGCAGTATGTGCTAATTTACCAGTCATAATTAAGTTACAAAAAAAACTAAACAAGTACAGTAGAACCTTAAAGGATCACAGAAATAATAGTAAAAACAAGGTTGCCTACACCTGAAGAACTTCAGTCGCCCAACTATCAATTACTGAAAGTGGACAATGGTCACCATGCTGCTTTTTCAGCTATCTTCAACTTGTTACACAGTATCACAAACAAAGGACAGTATAAGGAGAAGCACCTCTGCAATCAATCCAGTCGCTATTAATTTTTGTAGAGAAGTTGGAGAAAGTAGAAAAACTCCACGACTGGATCTGCGGCATCAAATTAAACCTGCAGCCATCTGATTTACGCTCAAATGCTTACAGGAGTCTGCCACACGGTCAGGCTATGGATGATTTCCATTACAAATGTACAGGGGGTAGGGAACCATCAGCACGTGCTGCTGCAAATTGACACTTTGCACTGTCAGTGAAAATAAATGGTACACAAAAGTACAGTAAGTCACCATTCTATTCCAGTGCTCTGGGATGGGGGTGGAGGTCAAAGGAAACAGCTGAATGGTATAAAGCACAATAAAACACTTTCAGGAATTATTACAATGGCCTTATTATGCATTGACAAGTTTCACTGTAACAGCACATACTGTAATTTGCTTTTATTTTTGTGCAATAAAGTTGCAATGATAGGAATTTTTGAGCAAAAATATTTCACTCAGACTGAAATTTAACAACTCTATTAGAGTATATCAAAACATTATTTTTTTGTTACAGTGGTAAGAGAGAATATCTTTGATGCTTGATACGTACGTTGTTCACTTTCACTGAATAACCACAAAACTTCAATAACTGGTGATAAATATTAAATAACCAATAATCAACTCCCTGTTATTTCACTCAAAACACACACTAATATTAGAGTAGCTTCTGAGTGTTGAACATACCAATCACTGTAATTCGGTGACTGCGTATTGGTATAATGCATTTTGTTATGTATTAATAGTTACCCACTTACGTCAATAAGAATTTTTAATGTCAATCCCACAAGCACATGTGCTCCATAAAGAAATATTTACTGTTTTAAAACTATGTCTAAATCAGTAATACATAGGAAATTTTGGCTAGTAGCTTTGTGTAAAATATTTTGTGTAAACAATTTTGCATACAATATTTTACAACAAAAATATGATAAGCTATTACATTTATAAAAAAATCTATAATGGCACTTGCCGCTGACCCCAGGGGCGGATCCAGAGTTTTGAAAGGGGGGGTGCACTTTGCTGAAAAAGTCACAGCAATAATGGCTTGCCTTTACCAAATGTACTTACTATAAAGTAAAATAAAGATCCTTATTCATAGCTTCATAGTTAAGCTACACTGCCTCATGAACACTGTGACTGCTTTATTAGAGTGACTGCTCTATCAGAGTATCTCAGTCTTGCGTGCAATTTTTTGAAAGGAATGAAGGAGGGAGGGGGGCACATGCCCCTGTGCCCCCTCTGGATCTGCCACTGTACCCCTAGCTTCTTGTTACAGAAATGGTAATTATCCCCCTAACACCCACCAAACCATGTAAAGGCTTAGATTTGTAATCTGGGAGTACACACTTGCGTAAATAGTTTTAACATAATCCTTGTCCTCCAGTTTGCTAGACCTCTCTCTTACCCTGGGGTTACCACCTGTGAGCTTTCATTAAACAAAATATGAAATGTATATACAATATATATTAGAATAGTACTGTAAATGTGTAACAAGCCAGTACAAGTGTATAATAACAAAATAATTATGTATTTACATAAGACACATAATATAAGCACAATGGCAGGAAAACTTTACACAATTGCAAGAAATAATTGTAAACAGTTATACATAACTTCCTTTATAAGGCCGTTTGGTGAAAAATTGGCATCTACAGCATTCTGCTAAGTGAGTGATTCAGAGCGGGGCCGTTTTGCAAGAGGCTTTGCAATCTGACCAGCAGAACTACCTTCTTCAGATACCAAATCATCCTATAGACAACATTGGTGCAAAACAGCACAAGTAGAGAATATTATTATCACATATACATGACGGATTATGAGTATACACTCTAAATATTACAATATAATGTCATCTCAGTGCATTGTGCTCTGAAATACTAGTTTAAGCACCACAGCAAGGGGAAGGTAAAAACAGTGGACACAGCGACCAAGGACCAGGGACCTATTGTTTACAGGATTTAACTGATCAAGACACACGGTAGTGTGTCGTGCGGCCCAAGAAGCCGGCGCGCAACACCCGTGAGTATATTGACAGGAAGAAAGAAAACGCAATTTTCGCACCTCCGTAGCTCTGTGATGCCTTGATGAAACAAGATGATTTTTGCTGTGGACACTCCCTCCACCTTCAGCACTCCATATTCCAAATTTGAGTGAAATCACTTCAAGCGTTCCCGAGATATGCGACTTCAAAAATTGGCTTAGTTTCTTCGTTTCTTTCTTCTTATTTTTCTTCCTCTTTCAGCATACTTACAAAAACTGCTATAAAATGCGAACGCAATATCCGATTGCCTTGAAATTTGGCACACTGAAGGGGGGTATAACGGTGCATCAGTGTACCAACTTTGGCTAGAATACGATAAACAGGAAAAGAGTTATGAGCGATTATTCACGAAAAATAACACCAATATGTTGTAACGCATACAGGGTAAACCGCGTATGGGAAGAAGCTGAAAATCGGTGGGTGAATAGGTTAACTATTGAACCTCAAACCTTTTGTGGTTTGAAAGAAATCGAGCTAAAAATCAGGAAGATACCACGAAAAAAACCAACAGTTTGTAACAATTATGCAATTGAGATTAGCTAATAAAAAACTACTACTTGCCATGCCTACCAGATAAACCGCTTGGGGTAATGCTTTGAAAATCGCTGTATAGATGGAGTAATCATCTTAGAAAGGCTCTTCAATGGCGTAGAAGAATCAGACTTAAAGCCACGAAGTTATAACACGAAATCCAACTTGGTGCAGCAAGTGCGAGATCGAGATACTCTAATAGAGCAGTCACCCTGAAGAGAATTCAAGAGATCAGCAAGAAACAAGTAACCTGTACAGAGATCAGCTACAAACAAGTTACCCTGTAGAGAGATCAGCTACAAACAATTCACCTTGTAGAGAGATCAGCTAAAAGAAGTTACCTTGTAGGGAGTTCATGCAACTATGGAAAGAGAGATAGTTCAGCTAGAAGAAATCACCTTGTAGAGTTCAGCTACAAAGGAACTACCATGTAGAGAGTTCAGTTACAAACAAATCGCCCTGTAGAGAGATCAATACAAGAAATTACCTTGTAAATAGTTCAGCTACAAAGAAACCATCATGTAGAGAGTTCAGCTACAAACTAGTGACTTTGTAGAGACATCAGCTAAAAGAAGTTACCTTATAGAGAGATCAGCTACAGAGAAACCATCATGTAGAGAGTTCAGCTGCAAACAAATCACCTGTAGAGAGTTCAGCTACAAATAAATCTCCCTGTAGAGAGATCAGCTAGAAGAAATTACCTTGTGGAGAGTTCAGCTACAAAGAAACCGTCATGTAGAGAGTTCAGCTGCAAACAAATCACCTGTAGAGAGTTCAGCTACAAACAAAACTCCCTGTAGAGAGATCAGCTAGAAGAAATTACCTTGTAGAGAGTTCAGCTACAAAGAAACCACCATGTAGAGAGTTCAGCTGCAAACAAATCACCTGTAGAGAGTTTGGCTACAAACAAATCTCTTTGTAGAGAGATCAGCTATAAGAAGTTTCCTTGTAGAGAGTTCAGCTACAAAGAAACCATCATGTAGAGAGTTCAACTGCAAACAAATCACCTGTAGAGAGTTTGGCTACAAACAAATCTCTTTGTAGAGAGATCAGCTATAAGAAGTTTCCTTGTAGAGAGTTCAGCTACAAAGAAACCATCATGTAGAGAGTTCAACTGCAAACAAATCACCTGAAGAGAGTTCAGCTACAAACAAATCTCCCTGTAGAGAGATCAGCTAGAAGAAGTTACTTTGTAGAGAGTTCAGCTACAAAGAAACCATCATGTAGAGAGTTCAGCTGCAAACAAATTACCTGTAGAGAGTTCAGATACAAACAAAACTCCCTGTAGAGAGATCAGCTAGAAGAAATTACCTTGTAGAGAGTTCAGCTACAAAGAAACCAACATGTAGAGAGTTCAGCTGCAAAGAAATCACCTATAGAGAGTTTGGCTACAAACAAATCTCCTTGTAGAGAGATTAGCTAGAAGATCAGCTGGAAGAAGTTTCCTTGTAGAGAGTTCAGCTACAAACAAATCACCCTGTAGAAAGATCAGCTAGAAGGAGTCACCTTGTAGAGAGTTCAGCTACAAAGAACCATCATGTAGAGATTTCAGCTACAAAGAACCATCATGTAGAGATTTCAGCTACAAACAAATCACCCTGTAGAAAGATCAGCTAGAAGAAGTTACCTTGTGGAGAGTTCAGCTACAAAGAAACCATCATGTAGAGAGTTCAGCTGCAAACAAATCAAATGTAGAGTTCAGCTACAAACAAATCTCCCTGTAGAGAGATCAGCTAGGAGAAATTACCGTGTAGAGAGTTCAGTTACAAAGAAACCACCATGTAGAGAGTTCAGCTTCAAAGAAATCACCCTGTAGAAAATTCAGCCACAAACAAATTGCCCTGTAGAAAGATCAGTTTGAAGAAGTTACCTTGCAGAGAATTCAGCTACAAACAAATCACCTTATAGAGAGATCAGCTAGAAGAAGTTACCTTGTAGATTGTTCAGCTACAAACAATTCACCCTGTAGAGAGAGCAGCAAGAAGAAGTCACCTTGTAGAGTGTTCAGTTACAAAGAAACCACCATGTACAGTTCTGTAATAAATATATGTATTATATATATAATTTGTACATTTACTGATAAAATCAGAAATATTTTAAAAAATCAGAAATATTTAAAGTACATCTGCTTCATCTTTTCTTCTTCCTGTGGTAAAGAAAAAAAGACAGGTTAAAAAGTCCCAAAGCCGCTATGGCCGGCTTTGGAGTATACAAATACAAAAAGAAATGAAATCTAATCCAAAACAGCCAAGCTGTAAAAAAACAGTGCAGCCCTCAAAAAGGCTATGGTGAAAAAAGATGTGAAATCCAAGGTGGCGGCCAAGAAATGGCTGTGATGGTAGATTAATGGTAAAAATTTTAATAACGGCAATTTAGGTGAATTTTTTTGCCAAGACCAGCGGCACAAAAATTCACCTGAATTGTCGTTATTAAATTTTTTACCATTAATCTACCATCACAGCCATTTCTTGGCCGCCACATTGGATTTCACCATAGCCTTTTAGAGGGCCGCACTGTTTTTTTACAGCTTGGCTGTTTTGGATTAGATGATATTTACATGTATGTACAGTACTTTATGATTTTTATGTACATTTTTTTTGCGACAAAGCGATTGTGAAGTACTGTAGCGTTCCAAAGAAATGAGGTAATGAGTGATGGTGACTATCACAACATATAGCCATGTGAGAAAATCTCTATACTGGCATGCATACTGTATGTGTGACCAGATCTGCAAGATTCCCACATGTTAGCACAAGTCTAAATTTACAGCAACAAATGCCATGTGACAGCTTAAGGCTGTGGACACAAAAAGTAATACAATACGTATAGTTACTTTATTTTATGGGTAATATGTAACTGTAACTAAATAGTTTTAATTGCAAGTAATAGTACAGTGGAACCTCAGCTATCCAAACCCAGGGGTGGTCCATAAGTCTGAAAAGTCCATATCTCTGAAATCGTGTATAAATAACGTTAAAACAGTATAAACAACATTTTAATATTGGTACATTTTTAAATTAACAAATTTTTTAAAATACTAGTAAATTAAGACAGTTTCGTATGACTTCAATGTTGTTTGTTTAGTACCAGCCTAGTTTTAGGTATTTAAAAACAGTGGAACCTCAGTTATCTGGACCCCACTTATCTGGTTAACTGAACTATGGAAATGACTGCTCTATTAGAGTAGTGACTGTTCTATTAGGGTATATTAGGGCTGATAATACTGAAATCTCTAAAAAATGTTCTTTATGCTATTTTTATACACAGTTGAACTTTTCAGACTTATGGACCACCCCTGGTCCCAAGGGGTTCAGATAACTGAGGTTCCACTGTAGACCCAGATGTGCATCTGTAGTTTGGGATGCAGTACCTGGTGTATATTTGAGCCCGATGGATATATACAGTATGTAGTGTTGGGACAATTGCTTTTTAAAAGTAACTCATCACACATTACAGTGGAACCTCAGTTATCTGGATTCTTGGTTAACCACCAAATTACAGAAATGATTGCTCTATTAGAGTAGTAATTGAAGTAGGGATCTATGCAATAAAAAGTAGTGAAAAAAGAGATGAATGATGGTATTACAGCATAGGTCGGTGGGAAAGTCCCTACTTTGGCACATTAGCTATAACATTTATTTTGCACAATGCCAAAGTAGGGATTTTCCCACCAAGCTATGCTGTAATACCATCATTCATCTCTTGTTTCACTACTTTTTATTGCATAGATCCCTACTTCATTTTTAAATTAACAATTTTAGTTTGTTTAGTTCTTTGTTGTACAGCTAGCTACATAGTGTAACTTGTGACTGTTATATTAGAATATCACACATGACTGTTGTATTAGAGTATCTCGAGTCAGCCAAGGGGTGTGCAGCTAGCTAGACCAATAAGGGGTAAGGTAATTTTGTTTACTGTTAAGATTGTTATGAGGTGTGGCCTATGCACCCTACCACTATTATTCCACCTAGATCTTTATTAATGGGCGTGGTTGTGAGCTTATCATGAACGGGATCCCAATATTGCAGATATCTAGATAGTATACCTCTTATAGTAGTGCCAGGACTGAAGCACTTCTGAAATCCAGCTCTGAAATAATTTTGTTGCATCTAAATACAGTATGCTGCTGAAAGAAAGCATTGATACAGAAAATTAATGCCTCAATATGGTTTTATTGGATGAAGAAGACAAGCAGCCTGATTGAAGATAAAAGAAAAGACACAGCGCAGAGGGCCTACACTCATCGGAACCCCAAAAGGCACATCCCACTTGTGAGTTTGTTATTGTGGCATAAAATAGTGGCCGTGTGCTGCTTTGTTTGGCCTCTAGCCTTGTGACTGTGGTCAGGAAGGCAGTGAGGCTAAAATTCAAGTTTTGGCAATTTAAAAAAATTCTAAATCTGGCCACTCATACAGTAAGTGTTTTGTTACATTAATGCTGTATATGGACTAGTACTAAGGTAATTTTCGTCGTGTAAGATGTCTCTAGGATGATTTTCAAAGGTGGAGTTTTACATGGTTCACAATTTTTTTGGGGCGATTGCTACTTAAATGGTACTGTAGTACTGTTTGACAAATAAAGTGCATATTGATGCAGAGTTTAGTAGCATTAGTATAAATTAAATCTGTAGAGATGAAACTTTTCATTATAATATGCAGCACTGTACCTTTATCACATTTTCAGGTGAACTGCTGGTAGATTGTTTTAAGCCCTAAAGCAAATGAAACAAACAGCTGGTACACCTATAAAAACATGTTTGGTAGGGGAACTACAGTATAAGAAATGAGACAATCACATAATATGCAACATAAACTAAACATTTCATTTTTCTTTTGCAAAATTACCGTAAAGTAAAAAATTTTGGAGGTATAAAACTTTGGTGAATAACGTTCAATTTGCCAAAGTTTTTTTTGCCAATTATTTTAGATGATCACATGAGCACATTGAGTAACTAGAACTTGAGATGAAGGTTAGCTCTTACCACCATGCAATAAAGATCAAGCTGACTTTGGAGGTCTTGATCTTCCTAGGAATGTGTCCCACAGTTGTAAGCACTCCTTGGGATAGCATTTCCAACCAGCTTCCCGCTCGGACGTCAGTTTGTTCATCGTCTTGTGATGGATTTGGCCAAATACTTTGATATAAGTGATAACCTCTGCTACTGGAGTTCACTGAAAAAGCAAATATGGTTGCTCTCGGCATCGCAGGAGATAGAGAAACACGCCTTTGCTAGCACGTCGTTAGATCAGTAGCTACAAAGTACTGTTAGAACAACAACGCTAGCTACCTATATGCTTACTACATTACTTAACTGATAAGCTAACACCTTGTCGTTCTATCCTTTATACGTACTGTACAGTAAAAACTTTGGCGGCAAAAACTTTGGTGAATATTATTTCAATCGACGAAGTTTTTTCTGTCAATTTTTTCAACAGAGGGGTTTCGTCACACATTCTTACCGCCAAAGTTTTTTACTATACGGTATACATGTACAGTGGTTCCTCTATTATTCAACCATTGACTAACTGAATAATTGGTTATCCAAACAGTAGAAATGAACGTTCTATTAGAATATTTTGTCTGAACAGGGCTCTATAAATGAAAGGGTTTTATCCAAACTTTTTGACTATTAGAATGCACTTAGGGCCTGATGAATTTGAATAATTTAGGGAAATATAATATATTGTAAAAGTAGGCTCTCTATGATTTACGGCCAGTGTATACCATAGAGTCAGGTTAAGCGCATGTTATTTGTTAGCGCATACACATTTCTTGTGATTAACCATAGCTGACAAGCGCACTTAGCCCAATGCGAGGCTAAACATGAGACAAAGCTACACATGGGAAAGAAACGCTGGAAGTACTGTACTGGAAAATTAATGTCTCCTCAAGTCCCTTTACTATGTATACAGCAAATCAACCTTCTGGGTTGCGATACTCTTGTTCATCACGAAGGAGTTCATGATCACCCTTAAAAGGAGTCAAATATCCTATCCTTATACACTGGCGTAGTGACCACAAACTACTCTATTACAACATAGTGATTCAGTGTTGCAATTTTTTATAAAAGTTTTATCTGAAAATTATAAGCGTATGCGCTTAGCAACCCGACTTTACGGTATAAGCACTATGGCCCATAGTAGGTTTTTGCCAGTTGAAAATATACTGTAGATCACTATACTGTATCAGGTGACAATCATAAATTTAATACACTCTAATTAAACAGTCATCACGGTTTAGCCTTGACGATGAATAGAGCTACACCTGTGGAACCCCCATCACTCTTGATCAGACATCATACAGTCTGTACAGGCCATTTAGATGTAACTTCCACAATCATGTAATTTTTAAAATCATGCTTACTGGCAAAACAGCATACAAAAACTACCCTGAACTCCTTGAAAACTATCTTGCTATCAAGAAACAAACTTTAACCAATGAATTATAATCAAAAGCCAAATGTACTGTACTGTATGGCCAAAATACTATTAGAGGAGTTATACTCTAATAGAACATTCACCAAAACAGGTTGGAGAAAAATCTAGCTATTTACAGAGCTGTACAGGTGTACCTGTGTGCAAACTTTTTGAGCCTATATATACATATGTACAAATAAAAAAAGAATGATGCAGTGTATCTCCAAAACATCCAAAGGTAAGGAAGGTGGATTTAAAGTACACACATGCATGCATGCACACAGAGACAGACAGACAGACACACACACACACACTTATGCACTCTTAACAACAAATATTTTTACTCTAGCCATTTGTTTTTTGTTTGAAGGTTGTCTCTTACTTGTAGCTTGGATTGTGCCACTATAGTAATCATTATGTAGGTAGTGGTGTACTATCTATTGTAGCAGGCGTATAAGTACATGCATAAGGCACAAACAACATACATCTGTACACCTATACATGTGCTTACATTTCTGACTTCATAATCAGCAACAAGCTTTGGTAAGTTGTACTTGCGCTTGTAATTGAAAAAGAAATTTTTACACTGGGCAACTGTCTTGGTTACAACTAATTTTGCCACAGCTTCAAAGTTTCGTCCGTGGTTCTGAAAACCTACAGGTGTACATACACAAAGTAATAGCACAGCGTACAGTGCATACTTTATATACAGAGCAGTGATTGAGATATATTACACTTAAACCCACAAAACGTATTTTGCTCATTATGCTGTACAATACAGTATGCATATTAACTTAAAGTCAAATTAGACATTAGTGCATTGACTTTGCCATAGCAGTCAGGTTACTGCACAATCATGGCACACATCTAAATTACACGCATCCTAAAATACATCAATTGAGCATGGCAGCCACCTGTTTAGAATTTTTGACCCAAACAAGGGTAACCAAGTTTCCCGCCATTGTAGATAGTTGCGAGGTTGACTGCATCAGGTGAAGTCTAAAAGGGGTGAGTTGCAGTAGCTGGAAGGAGGGCAAGAAGAAATTAAAGAGGATAAATTAGGCCGAGTTATGGGCCATTCAAAACTAGCTAAAATGAAAGGAAATTTACAGCACAGGTCATTATCCAATATCCATGAGCTTAGTTTCTGCCCCACGTAATGTTACTTGTCTGGATATAGTAAATGTGAAAGTTTGCATGGTGTATGTACTATAGCTCCAGGTACATGTATATGCAGTACATAGCTGTACCATACAGCATACACCTTGTTTTAAAATTTGCACTGTTGAAGGGCTAGCAGCAAAATGTGTGTGAAATACAGGTATAGCATGTTACAGTATATACATCGTAGATATGCACTATCAAATTTTGCTGTCACAGTCAACCACAGTTAAGTGGTCTGCTTTTGCTTGCTGCTTTTTTCAAGCTCAGTAGTGAGCCATACGAGCGGTCTGGGGTCTTGATAGAACCCTGGTCAACCAGGAGGTGGCTGCATATTACAGCTCCATGGATTAGCTTGCGAGAAAACCCTGGGCATCTTGCAGTTAGTTCCACAAGCATCAGTCACATATATACATATGTATATAGTCACAGTTTGATCTTACAAAGTTGTATTTTCATACAGTACAGCTACTATATTAATCCACTACTGGGTTCTAAACTGCTTAAAAGCAATGAAATGGTCTTCAAACACATTAAAGTGTGAATTCCTATTTCACAACCTTTTCACATAAAAAAATTATGGATTTTGGGACGGTGATAGTAATTAAAAAGTAATGAGTTTGTACTGAAATCTCATAAAATTGTGAAATATTATTATCATTGCATTTTCACGAACTATACTGTTGAATGATAAAGTAGTAATGCAATGAATTGTGATTACACAATTACTGGTAATATTTTCACATCATTTTCACATGAAATTGATATACTGATTTATATTGAGTACGCCTTTTCATGACATTTTCATGTCCAATATTTTGAACTATAACATGATGAAAAGTAAATGAATTTATTTTTATGAGATTTTCATAAAGTGCCAAAACATGTGCACTTATGGCGTAGTTGAATGAAGAGAGCTTTACTGCAAACGATCGATATTCTAATAGAGCAGTCAGCTCTGTAGCGTCAGGTTAACATTGCCTTCTAGCTACGTCTACACTAGTAATTATCTAAAACAGCCTACTCAAAATTTTTAAAATTCAGCACAGGCCATACTATAGAAATGATGACTCGGAAACCACAAATACAGACCAATTATGAGTATCGAGCTACTGTCGAGAAGACAACATGGAATCTTCAAGACCTCAACAGTGAAACATCCAAATCAACAAGAAAAGCCAAGCATAATGATTTATTCTGAAATGACAAACTATTTTGAATTTGTTGTAAAATAACTCTACAGTATGTTATACAGTATATAAACTTGCAAAAAGGGGTCTTCCACACAGAGTAAATTTTTATGATCTCGAAAGACTGTAACTCAGTACTCAAGAGAAATATTAACCTGAAAATTGCTTCATCAACCAAGCTATGTTGGTGCTAACTACTGATCGTCAATAGCTTTTCCAATGTGAAGTTATGAGTCAAAGTTGGTAAATTGGATGTGTGTGGAAGACCCCTTTACACAAATCCGGTCAAATGTGTGCACGCATTTTCAGTATTGTTCTGACACACAGATAATATTTATGATTTGATGTATAAACTGGAAAATTTAGATCACGAATTAACAGACACGGCATTAGCTGTAATATTGTCACAGGATAAGAGTTTTACCGGCTGACTATGAGGACCTGTGAAAGTTAGCATCTATACAAGCCAGGAAGAATTATGGCTGACATCTGGTGATTTAAAGCTGTAGCTATTCCGCACACCAGCCAGAGATTCATTACTACTGCACTACAACCATACTTGCAATTACACTGTATACACTAGACTATACCTACAACCTAACAAGTGATAAGTAACAAAAGGGAGGAGGTTGTCCGTTTTCAGAGTATGCTATAGAGGACAACAATCATCCCCAGATACTGACACTCCCGGGAGACGGACACCTTGATATGTCCATAGATAATAGAGTACTATTCTAATATTTATTTACAATCTCTATTATCTATGATATGTCTACTGAGTACGCACTAAACAAACAGTACGTGAGTAGTTCTTTTTGCCGGGCCTTAAAACAACACTATACAAGAAAAAAAACATTCATACAGTAGCATTAAAACATGTACGAAATCTTACATGCCTTGTACAGGCTCTTTAGATAGTATTCTATATAATTCCTCCCTAAACAAATGATGTAATATTGTCATTAGCAATGACTGTTATGGTGTAGTTATGGCTGTACAGAGAACCTGTGTTTGAGACCCTATTCTGTAACAGTATGGAACAGTGAATTATATTGATTTACGTAATGTAAAGCTCGTTGCTGGACCAATGGTGGCACAGAGGAAACTCAGTGAGTGGAACTGCTGCGCCGGAAGCCGAGCAGGAAGCTGGATAGCAATGTCTGACGGGTGCCTGTTACTCTGGCTGACTTTGCAGGTATGTTTCCTTTGTATCGTTACATTTGTATTAGCCTCTTCTTGTTTGTCCCCAGACGCGGGCTATTACAGTAAACTAGTAATCGCTGCTTTCAGTATATCAGCCCATGTCACCTCAGAGTACGATATACTTATTCAGCTTGTTATGTACGAGTCCAGTCTACAGTTCATTACGTGTTCCTTTCTTCGTAGAGCATGGTGTGTGCTTTTATATCTGTCTTTCATCCATTTAGATGTGACAGGTACAGTACCATGCCAGCTGCTGCAACTGAACAGTTGGTAGTTGAGAAACATGGCCCATGTCTATTTCACTGATGTACACTGTAGAACTTTGCCAGGGTCAATTTTTCTATCATGGTGCAAGCATGTATATTAGTATAGGCTGGTTTCCATACAGCCACGAACTGTCTACATTATTGCCTGTGTCAGAGTATATACTGTAGCCTGCAACTTGCTGTGGTTGGCCTGTGACTGTACCTGAGATGGATTAACAGTTTGCTACTTGTCTGTATTTTATAGATTTAGCAAAATTGGCAACCTTTAATTTCCATTACAGGAGTTTTAGTGACACTCTACAAAACATGATATACTTGTCGGCATCATGCTTGGCTTCTTCATATTGAACAGTGCCTGAGTTTTTGTGCGGTGTTTGTTTCCATTAACAACAAATTGTCCTGCCTGCATGCAATGCTAGAAGAGCCAAGGAGGTTGAACCTCCTCTAATTTTTATGGTGGCTATGGCATAGTTGTTGCAATACCAGCGAGGTATGTTTTATTGTTTAAAGTGCCCCCGCCACGGTAATAATTGCAGGCAATGCACATGCTGGTGGTTTGTGTTGTTATATAGAAACCAGCTGTATGCCAAGTCGCCAATGTGCTTTGATCTCCTTACTTTTCATTATTGCATGATTGAAAACTATACGACCCGCCCATGTTGCTATGGTCTGCCCATGTTAATCTGTGCAGTGACCAACATAGTATACTGCCTAGTAATAAGCATGGTAGGAAACTGTTCTCCACATATTTTGTTTCATAGAGAACTTCTTGAGTAGTGGGCCACCATGACATCAGTTTATGTATATCTTTGGCTGGTATTAATAATACTCATGTCCTGTCTGTAATGTGCACCTGTCTACTTGCATTGTATATATCTAAACTTCATACAGTACATTACATTGTTACTCAGTTGCCAAGGCTAGGTACTGCTGAAAAGTGGCCCATACTTGAGACGCTAGATATTCACAACATTTATCTTAATTGAAATACACATAACATAATTACTGTACATATTAGCATGATTGAATCCTAAGTGTCTATCAGGCTGCACTCCATATTCCATGATGGGTACATTCCAGGAACCACATCTGTATAGCAAGATATACTGTAACCCACAAATGGCATTGGCCTGTGAGTGTAATAAAAATCACTTCATGGTACTTCAGTTATCATGGCACTTGGAGCAGCTAGTGTTTTGTCATGGTATCAGTAGCGTATATTTACAAGTTGTCTAAATGTTTGTGTATTCATGTCATACACTGCACTATAGTACATGCATGCCTCTGTACCATACTTACCACTATTCCCATTCCCTATAGGTTGCAAGTATAAGTATTGGACTAATGACTATAGTGAAGAGGATTGTTGATGCTGTGAAAATTTTTGGATAAAAGGAAAGAAAAGGCGGAAGCATATACAATACAAAGCTGTATAGTACTGTATATAAGGGATCGTTGAACTTAAATAATTTTTCCGTATTTTACATATTTGTTGAATACACAGCTTATGTTCATACCATTCATCAAATGTGCTGTTATGTATTGTACATATGTACATTAAGGGTTTACGTATACAACATGTGCATTGCATGTATGTATGTATATTGCAATTTTAGATATTGGCACCCATTCGGTTGGACGTTTACTATGATATATATCATTCACAACAATTTCATTACATTTTCACAGCTTAAAATTTCACACTAAATTCACATTGTTCTGTAGTGCAATATTCATTTCATTTTCACGACCTTTTCAATATGTGACTTGCACAGAAAGCATTAGTGATTACAGAAATAAAACCAGTAGAATACCTGGTTCAGTAACCAATACATACCTTTGATGGCTAGATCAATTTCCTCTGCACTCCATCGCTGATTCGGTGCAGGGACATCCTTTCTAGCAGGCTACAAAAATAACGGTAAATAAATAATTAGTCTTGCTTAGTGTACTATGTATAGGCCATGCAGTTATACTGTACCTTCACAAACCACAATGGTATGCATGTTTGTATACATAATTATTCATAATTTATACCAGGATGCATGCATCACAAACAAAGTTAACATACTGATGACACAGGTCTGAATTGCTCTAAACTGTCCTGTGATAAAGTACTGCATGTATCTTCAACATTGAAATCGAGTAGCTGCTTGTTTTGCTGGATCTGTACATAAAGAGTTTAATAATATATTGTTACAACTGAAATAAATAGTGCTGACAAATTGTCAATATTATGTTATGTTCGCCAGTAATTAGTGGTAGGATAGGGGTCTGTTTAGGAAGTGGTGACAGCTGCAAGAGAGCTAGTTATTGTGTGAAAATAGCAGCTGTTAAGAAATAACTAAGTAAACAAAAAAAAAAACCTTTTGTATACAAAGTGAAGGCATCAACTATATAGTTAGTACTAGATTTACAGCATTTTAGAATCAGTATTTTCAAGTACCTTGTCAGGTTAGACATTATAACTCCATCTAAACCTCCAAAGGTACTCAAGGCACACACACACACACACACACACACACACACACACACACACACACACACACACACACACACACACACACACACACACACACACACACACACGTGTGCACGCACATGCATGCACGTACGCACACATTCTACAGCTGTACGTATACATACATACATACAACACGTCCACAACCACATGTATTGTACATGCACACATGCACACTCATGCATGTACTGTATTATGCTAACTCACAATGCCATTGTATATTGTGGAACCAACCTGCTGTTTAAATTCCAGTATTTGCATTTCAAGCCGTTTAATTTTCTTGTTTAACGGATCATCAAAAGCAGCAATAAAATCATTAGTTGTCAAGTAAATTCCCTTAGGGAGCTGTTTTCCTTTCATTGTAGTAGGAGGCAAACCATCAATTGGTGCAGAATTACTGGCTTCCCCATTGTTGCTATCTGATGCACTTGGACTAAAAGAAAGAAACAACAACAATCATAATATTATGAATTATTTTTACTATTGTACTGTACAGGGCACATTCCATTTGTAAGCATTTACAGGCTCTGGTAACTTGAGTCTTTGGCTTTGGTTTTCAAATTTGAGTTTCTGTACAGTATTTGCTTTATAAAGATGTGAGTACAGTAGAAGGGAGACAATTGCTGTACGCTCGTGTGCAGAGGTTCAAATAGCACACAATTATCACAAAATACTCTAATTAAACAGCCTCTTACACTGTATCGAAGGTTTTAAACTCTGAATATTACAAAAAAAGCCCTTCTGAAAACTGTACAGATGCTAAAAGCATTGTGGGAAGAGCCTGATCTAGAAGACTTACTAGATACACAAGGACATATACTGTAGTAGCTAGCTATAGGATCAGTATAATGAACACCGGAATTGGGTGCCATTCCCCAGCTCAAAATATTGTGCATGTTATATGCATGTATCTCACAACCTCCATGCATGTTTATTGTAACATGCGTGTTCCGTGAATGTGAGGTATAAGTATCATGCAACATGCATGTTACGGTGAGGGGGATCTGCATGTACCATGCATGCTGGAATGGTGCATGTAGAATCCCACAATGAAAAACTACACTTAGTCATTAGATTACATGTATGTGTATGTTAGAGACCTAGCACAAGGATCTTCGTGGATTTTAAAAACTTTGCTTCTCTCAGTTTTTAAAATCCACAAAGATTCAAGGGTGTGGTCTCTAACCGACTTAGAAAATGTATCAGCATTTTATATGGGCATATAGGTGGAGTCATCCTGGGATTGGGTTATACATCGTACTGAAATCATCACACAATGTTAAAATAATCACGGAAGGCTGAACATGCTTTTGTCAAAGTGTTGAAAAAATCGAAGCTCACACAACTTCCTTTTACAAGTTAAACTTGGGTCTGGCACAGCTGGGTGAAACGGCTGTTATCGATAATGTCGAACCAGGTTAGCGGTAGCCAGTGTCTACGGCGTCACAGCAGTGTAAAGAACATGTCTGGCGAAGAAGCAGCTTGTGTGGATTTATATGATGGGAACGAGTTGTTACACGTTGTGCCTTGAGTGGTGCCACAGTAGCACGAAGAACCAAAGAGAACAGGCACGGTTTCGAACATGGACCACACCCACATTATATGTAGCGCAAATAACGTTTCTACAAGGAAGCTTACCCATTTAGGCCTTAGTAAAGTCCATCCATAGTTTAATAGAAGACGAAAACACTCTAGAAACAGATGGGCACTAAACAGAATTTTCCGTGATATTTCTAGACTTTTCTGTTCATCGTAAATACAACGTTAGCTCCCATAATCGAATTATTTAGGTTATATCTATAAATGAATATCCCACATGGGTGACTGGTTGCCCACTGCAGGCTACCAGCCTGAATATGCTTGGAGGGAGCATTGCAAATCAATGATCGAAAGTGAGATTTTTGATGCTTGAGGTTCTTTCTGCTAGCAGGTTTCTAGTTATTTTAAGAACCTGCTAGCAGGTCTCTTAGTGAATTTTAAAGACTTCATTATCCTCCAAAGATTAAAGCATATTATGCATACCATTTTCTAAATACAAATTGAAACTTTATATAACAGTGAGGAATAGTTTGGTAAGTCAAAGCTGTTGTGAGTGTGTGTGTGTGTACAACTGTTCTACATACTGTACGTGTTCCCAAGTAGTCAGTAATGCTTCTCATAGCAGGGTGGTAGTCACTAGATATAGCAGTAACCATAGTAACAGCATACACCATGCATGTTACATGCATGCCAGTCTTTGGTATCAGTATATGACATGCATGTTGACACAAACATGCATGATAGTATTCATGTATATGCATGCAACAGGTACAGGAAAAGTGTCTGAAATCCATGCATGTTTCAAGATACATTGAAACATGCATGTATGGAGATCCTGTAGGTTGCATGTAACATGCATGGTACATGTGCAATTCTTCAGCATTACTGTAAATGGAGTGCGTTGACCCAATGACAGTGAAACATCGCATGTGGGAAAGTAGCAACTCTCAGTATATATTCTGTGTACAAAATCACTGTGGCAAGTTCACTTTTGATCAAATAATAACACCTAGAGGGCCATTGAATGGTGTTTGCATTGAAACCTTTACTACATAATATAAGTATAAGGAAAATAGTAGGGAAACAAGGAAAGTTGCCTATACCTGCAGATATACTAGTGGACAATATCCCTATGCAAGGGAGGTCTACACCTGCAGATATATTAGTGGACATTTAATCCCTAATTCAGTGTACATGACTGAATTAGGTGTCCACCAGTATAACACAAGGTATAGGTGACCTCCCTGTCTCCTATTGTAGTTCTTTTCTATGATCCTCAGTCAAACTTAAAATCCTAGCACAGCATAATTCATACACAAATACTGACTGTATTTATTCCGTCTATATTTAGGTGTTGGAACTAATAGTCCAAAAATTCTACTTTGGCTAAAACAAAAACAGACCACAGTCCCCAATAATGAATACCATTAGAGTTTTTTATAGGTTTGATGTTCTTTTGGTCTTGTTACAGGGAGCTTTTAAAAATAGTTGTTCCAATAATGAATAAAGACGGGGTTAGAATAGGTAGTATTGGAACACTATTTTTGCTGTGTAGCTTCCTTACACTTGTTTGTTTACTTTTTTGTAACATTATTATGACTGGTGAATCTGTGCATACTGCACCAAAAGAAAGAATGGCACCAGAGTTAATATTTTGATTATTAATTACTGGCTCGAAAGTGAAGTGGTCATCACGCTTTACTTTCAGTTATGTTCAACCCATTACACTGCACTACAAACAAAGAACAGTAGGAGATGTATGTACCTTAACACTCAATTCAGTCACCACAGAAATATGGACGGTTCGTGTTTACCAATGTGGGGAAGGCATCGCACTACTGTGAATCGACATCTTGGGCTGTCAGCAAAAAGAAATAGGACACAAAGAAGGACAACAGTAATTCAATGACGTGTGTGTTGTACATACAACGGTATGCCTAAAGGCACTGTCAGGCTGAAGTGACGTCAAGCAGTGAAAAACTCAAGCTCATAGTCTTAGTCGTTGTTGAGTTACGTTTGTCTGAAGGCATTAGTCAGTCAGTCAGTCAGTCAGTCAGTCAGTCAGTCAGTCAGTCAGTCAGTCAGTCAGTCAGTCAGTCAGTCAGTCAGTCAGTCAGTCAGTCAGTCAGTCAGTCAGTCAGTCAGTCAGTCAGTCAGTCAGTCAGTCAGTCAGTCAGTCAGTCAGTCAGTCAGTCAGTCAGTCAGTCAGTCAGTCAGTCAGTCAGTCAGTCAGTCAGTCAGTCAGTCAGTCAGTCAGTCAGTCAGCAGAAGATTCCACTACACTGTATTTAAATAAAAATTCCTACAGTATCTGAAGCATTTCGGCCATTCTGGAGACACTTTTGGGCCTGCCGAGGTGCCATGAAGCTATTGTCTGGTCAATATTTTTGTGACACAGTACAAGACAAGTATATACATCAACACAGCACTCTGATTCACTGTATATACTGTATATGGCTTGAAGATGAGATGCCTAAAAAAAGATTGAACCCCATAGTCTATTTATTTACCAATTCAACTCCTTCTCTTTTATTCTATTTTCTTGATTCTTGCTTGTTTCTCCATGAAACTGTCCAATACAGTATGTTCGAGGGATACATACAAGCAATATCGATATTGTATCGCCATTAATATTGCCAAAGTTAAGAATTTGGCACAATATACGTACAGTGTATGTACACCCTCCTGTACAGAAAGAAAACAACTAAGCACAAATCAGTCAAAAGCTTCCAGTAAAATTGAAAACCATATGTAATCACTATACCCATTTTGTTATAACTACAACTAAGCAAATACAGATGTACAAGTATATTTCTACATTGAAGAAAAATGACACTACTGTATGTATAGTTATTACCATGATAGCTACTGTATTACCCATGATGGCTAGGTAAAAACCAAAACAACATCACTACTTTATTACAACCAATGAATGTACCATGGTTAAGTGTGGTTACTTCAGTACAAAAGAAATAAATACATTCACAATAACCTTGACCACTCCTAGGGTGTCACAGTTTATCTAACTAAGACAATAAATTGATTAAGTTTCTTCAGGAATTATTAACATGAATACACTATGACATGGTATGATAGCTAAACAAGTTATTGTAAGGTCACAGTGGTTTGTACACATTATGAATCTGATATCACATGGGATAACAGTGATTACATACATGCTGATACGTGATGGGCACCTGTTTTGGATTGATTCTTTCTTTTGCCGATCTTGAGCACGAAGATCCAGAAGGCTAACTTGCAAATATGATCTTTTCCACTGTGTGTAGTAGTGCTTCACCAAATTGTTAATGGATTTGTTTGGTAACTATGTATGTGAAACCACAAACAAGTTAGCATCTGATATGTATATGTGTACATACATACATACATACCCATGTACATGTGCATGCATGTGTGTGTGTGTGTGTGTGTGTGTGTGTGTGTGTGTGTGTGTGTGTGTGTGTGTGTGTGTGTGTGTGTGTGTGTGTGTGTGTGTGTGTGTGTGTGTGTGCGTGTGTGTGTGAGGCAGCATAGCCAAGTGGTTAGGGCATTGGCCTGGTAATCGAAAGGTCCCAGGTTCGATTCCCGGTTGAGCCACTTTGGTGTTGCTGTTGTTTCCTTGAGCAAGAAACTTTACTCACATTGCTCCAGTCTACCCAACTGTTTAAATGGGGACCTACTGTCCTTGTCTTGCTTAGTGGCGTTGGGGTTGTTGTGGAGCTTTAGGTTCTGCGACCTCTCTCCAAGAGACCTGGACAGTCCTCCTGCGGGTTACTAGCCCTAGGATTTGCCTGCACAAGGCTCAAGTGCCTGAGTGGTGTACAGGCATCCCAGTGCTGGTTCACTAGGCAGCAATAACTATGTTTCGCATGGCTGCCTGAGGCTTTGTGTGTGTGTGTGTGTGTGTGTGTGTGTGTGTGTGTGTGTGTGTGTGTGTGTGTGTGTGTGTGTGTGTGTGTGTGTGTGTGTGTGTGTGTGTGTGTGTGTGTGTGTGTGTGTGTGTGTGTGTGTGTGTGTGTGTGTGTGTGCTTGTGCATGTGAATTAGTGAGTACAATAAATACCAGGAACATCCATATGTGTACCACACAAAAGACTTAATTATAGACAGTTCCATTTGTACCTGTTTTCTGAAGCCAAAACACATTAACTAATTACATTATTCGTCCATTAATATACTATTTTTCCAGTAAACAACACTGACATACTGTATAAGTATGCAATGAGCCGGGCAAAAAATTTACATGAACGCAACATGTCATGTTATCATATCTAATAGATACAGTACAGCAATTAGGCAATCGTGACTGAATTTCAGATTGCAATTGAATCCTGATAACCATCTCGTACACATTTTGGCACACCTGATAGTAACACTTTATAGTATTTTATGATACACATAGTGTAGTTCCACGAAACTGTCAAATATGTTCGAGGGATACACACAGTACATGGGATACTGATATCACCATTGCTGCAAGTAGAACACCTGTAATATTATACTTTCCTAAACTTGCAGTGAATAATGTAATACTGCCGCAATTATGTGTAAATGCAGACAAACATCTTCATTTTACTCTATCAGTCAATCTTAATCAAGTTTATTGGTTTTTATGGCATTTTCCATAGAGTAGTCTATGGATGCTTAACATTTTATGGGAACCTCACCCTGTGATGTCATTGGTTAACAAATAAAACATCACTTACATACATAGTAGAACACCAATAGGAGTCATGACAACTTTGATACTAGCTCAATGATCAGTAAAAAGATTTCAATGCAGTAGACACCTCAATTGGCGTCAATAAAGTGCCACCAAAAATTATTGACACAATATTTAGTGGGTTGGGTGCATTGTGCCCTCTAACCCTGGGTGGTATGACACACCATAATAGAGTAAACCTCTAGGATCTGCTTCAGCTGTTTATTATTTTGTTTTTTCACATTTTTTTTTTGTCGATGATCAGTGTTAACAGTCCCGGCTGTGTTTAACATAAATTATGTACTTGGTAGATGTTGTGGTTTCAGTGGCAATCAAATAGCTCAACAAAAATCTTTACAGCAGCTAAAACAAGGATATTCTCCTATTACCTGCGCGCATCTGTACCATACAGTAAATTACCTGTGGGAATACCACTAGCTTGTATGGCTTAGATTTTCTATAGTACTCAGTGATTTGATGGCCATGTCACACTTATATGGGAATTTAGATATACAATTGGTTAGTTGGAACGGCTTTTGACTTTCTAAACTAGTTCACTGACGCTACAAGCATGAAATTCTTGTCCAGCACAAAACCCACACATGCATTCATAGCTAGAGGCATGAATAAATCAATTACTATAAATGGAGATCTGTAGTGGACAAATTGTTGCATTCGCTTCATGTAAAACTGCAAAGCAAGAAACAATTTGTAATTTGATGGTTCTAACAGGTTTCAATACATGACTTCTAATCAGTCATGTGCTGGTGACTCTTTGAGAAAGTGTTGACAAACGAATTTGCTAACACTGTAGGCATGAAACCACTACCTTACAAACATACAGTATGTTATGCACTGGGACATTTAAGGATTTCTGCTACTGGGGTGCTTCATATTGGCCATTTTACCCATCTCTTTGTCCTAAAATCAAAACCTTTTGATTGTCACGTCTTGCCTGTAAGTTTTGATATCACATACTGTAATGGCGGAGTTACCCCTGTAATATTGAAATAGGTACCGAAGTTCAGTGAAGAAGATGTTAGCAATTCGTTGTATCATATAAAAGTATTTAGTTATTATTGTAGTGGATTAAGCAAGCTTTCAATAATTCATTATAGAACAGCAGAACGGTGACAATTACTGCACATTGTATGCAACATTCAAAGCCTAATTCTTGGCTTATGGAATGGGTTAAACAAATATGTTGGCAACATAATGAAACTGCTCTAATTGTATACCCAAACATGAATACACTTGTATGTACGTAGCCTCTTTTCACTGCACAATTCTATAGAGATACTGAAAGTGTTTTGTTTTCAACAGGTCTGTCTTCATCATACAAACCTCAAAGTAAACTACAAAGAATGCAAACCAATAATTCTTGGTCCCAAAGTGCATTATGAAAAAAGTTCCACTACACAGTGCATTTGAGTTGCACACTAAATAACAACTGTAACTAAGCAGCTATGCCCCAGTATGAGTGTAGTTACAAAAAGGACTGGTCCAAGGTACACATGCATTCACACACTCTCCCACATCATTGCAACTATGGTCATTTTGTTAAAGGGTAGACAGTTAGCTTAATCATATTAAACTAATCTCTAAGTGATAAATGTATCTATGCATAATTTATTGGTGTGTGAAATCACAACTTCCCTTTGATTATATGTGTGTACCTTAATAAAACCATGTTTAGTTTATCATAATCAAAATGCACTGCAAATACGGGTGTATCCATTCACTGGACTAGAATACTGGACTATTTTTGGTTTTTGCACATTCTGTGGTTAAAATTTATTGAGCCTTGCGAGCCAAGGGTCCTGAGGGAACCTACAGCCCACTACTAAATGCTGAATATGAGCAGTAGAGTATGCGATAAATGTCTTTTAAATATTTTTGCTGTGATTTATTATGCTCTCAACACTTATTCCCTACCCTGGTATACAGTAATGCTGTAGGGAATGTATATCAGCAATAACTAACCAGCGATCCAACTTGCCAGTTGACAATATCCTTAAGATATCCTTAGTGTGAGCTCAGGAATTGAGCTAGCATGGATGGACTTACTTTCAGTGCTGCGGGATACAATGATTATAATTAAGCACATGCTGAAAAAACTTCTAATCGGTAAGCCTTTCTCCAGAAGTGGTCTTGCCACGCAAGACTATATTATATATAGCTTGCTCACGCTAAGGATATCTTGTCAACTGGCGAGTTGATCGCTGGTTAACTATTGCTGATATACATTCCCTACAGCATTACTACATACCAGGGTAGGGAATAAGTGTTGTAGGACATAATAAATCACAGCAAAATTATTAAGAGTCATCGCATACTCCACTGCTCATATTAAAAGACAGTTATCGCATACTCTACTGCTCATATTCAGCATTTAGTAGTGGGCTGTAGGTTCCCTCAGGATCCTTGGCTTGCAAGGCTCAATAAATTTTAACCACAGAATGTGCAAAAACCAAAAATATGCCAGTCCAGTAGTCCAGTCCAGTAGTCCAGTCCAGTATTCCAGTCCAGTGAATGGATACACCCCATGCAAATACAGTGTAAATAATCATACAAAGACTTACAAATAGCATTTTCGCAACAAACCAACTTACACAGTCAGGTACTAGCACAAGTAAGTACATACAGCAGGTACTGTATGTAGTAATGTATCATCCTAAAGGGACTTTACAATTAAGTCACGTACTTTTAGTTCCCACTAAAATTAAGTACAACTTGACTAGGTTTACTCTGTGGTGCTGTTAAAGTAACATCTGGTTAATTTCTTGTTGTGTCTTCTATCAATACCTGTTGTCTGTTCAGAGTGGCAATTTAGTCATGAATACAACATTCAGGTCTGTTACCAAGGACTTATAACACACCTGTCAGGAATCCATCAAAACTATATGGATGGCTTTATTAAGGGTTAATACCTATTAATACTTACCACCTAGTACAATAGTAACTACACTCTGGCCCCCTGTAACAAAGTTGCGCACTCTGTACATACATACATACACATAGGCATCCAGGTATGGGAATGGCCCTACTGTGCTCTACTAATTCAGTACAGTAAATGGTAAACAATTGCATTGAGGAAAATGCTATAATTGTGAAAGGTATTTAGTTGCCAAGAGATTTCAATCAACTCAAAGTGGCACTGTACCAAAAATGGTTTGAAATTACCCAACATCTGATTGCAATTTCAAGCACTGTGTGCAAATATACCCATAAGTAAATGACACAACTCGGCATGTCATGAGCTATCCCACCTATGCACATGCATACAGTATATACAAATATAGTTAGAGGCTGTACATAGTTATATTCACACATACAGCTGTATGTATTAATGGACTTACAAAAGCCTTTAGCCGATGAAAATTCTTTCCATGCATGTGGAAGGCTCTTTCAAAAACAACCTTTTCTTCCATTGTCCATTCCTCTGAAAATCAAAATTAAATACAACTTAATGCATATCATATATACGTTACAATGACTGCATAAAATATAACAGTTATATAAATTACATGTATTACATACCTTGATAGGCTTTGAAGTTTGGCATATCATCAAGTGCCTTTTTGATGTCATACTCATGCCAGAATAGCATACCTAGTGCCTGCAAAAAAAAAGTAGATGAAGTACTGGAACTAAAATACTAGGGATTGCACAAGTTCAAAACCTCCAACTAATACCTGTAAGCTACTGTACTTTACACTGCACAGTAACTCAAATATGTCCAAAAAAAATCTCTCTGATAAGGGATCATAGCCATGAAACAAGGGAGCTGGGAAGCCATCACATTGCGCTACCGCAAATTGACACTTTTCGCTGTTAGCAAAGATTGATGGGACACAGGTAAGCCTATGAAGTATGCATTGTACATACTGCAGTATGCCAAAAGGCACCGGTCAGACTGAAGCGACATCTAACAGTAAAAAAAGTAGGCAGGCAGGTAATTACTGTAGTTAGTCAATCAGTCAGTAGAAAATCTGTTAAATAAAAAAAATAATTCCGTAGCAACATTTCGAAAGTGTTTTTGGCCACTATGTAGGCACTTTTAGGCTTGCTTATAGCTTATGCCTTACCAATACTGCCAAGGTGCCACAAAAGTATTATGATTTTTAGGATATTTTTGACCAGAAAAGCCCCTCATAATCCAATACTATCGTACTAGTAAGTTTGATGTTTTCATGTTACGCTGTGAGAACTGGTATGTACTGTATGTATGTACATTCCTTTGTTCACATGTAATGTAAATACACATCATTGTACTGTACCTACAGCCTAGTCTCCACAGATATATGGTACCTTGCTGTGAAACATGATGCAAAATTGGAATTTTTTAACGAACTACATCAACAGTGGTAAAAACTAATTAATTGCTAACTAAATCCTATACAGACTATATGTAGTGCTAATTAACTTGTTTGAATAGTTACTATATATACATGTAGCTGCACACACAGGTGTATGGTATAGAAGTAACACTGCACGTACAATTTTTCGTGAGTAGGTAAGGTTGAGAGGCTAGTACAGTTTGTGGCAAAGCATAATTTGTCACAATCCAGAATAACACTACACGATGAGTGGCTATGTTTCACTATCTGGGGTACAGTACTTTATAGCTCATCACCGTGCAGAATGACTACTTAAGTATAACTGCAAGAAAAAGTAACTTCCAAGTGATCCAACATTTTGGTGTGGACACACATGTTCTTTGTGTTTTAATAATGCCATCTGTATAGATACGATCAAGATGATGGCTGATTAAAATTTGTACTCCCCCAGTCTTCTCCCCAATCCACAGAGGGTGGGATCACTCCACTAGTAAGTCAGCTTTTGGCAAGCATGCACACTTTGTGACACAAATTTCCATTTATATGCTGTACTTTGAAATATGCACTCTTTAAATTTCAAACCTGCAAAATTTAGATTTTGTCTTCCTATCAGACACTTTAGCATGCTATTGATATACGGTGATTATTTAGTAATCCTACCAGTTTTAATATGCATACATAGACTTTTACACTTTTGCCATTGAATTTAAGTCATGTAGGGCTAGAGGTCTTCGTTGTACAGTAGAATCTTGTTATAACAGAACTGGTAGGACTGACTCACCAGAAATACATTACAGTGATTACGCAGCTTGCACAGCTGTTTTAAATCTGAAAAAGACAAAGAATACAAAAAAAACTGCTGTATGGTTTTCTCTACACGAAACCGGCTGTACTTACATATCGCATGTAGCATGTGTTATTTGAAACTCAAAGGAGGATGATCTACATTATTAAACATCTGGTGATCTCACAGAAAATTTAAATAACTGAATAACTAAAAATTACACATATCCTGCACACAATGTACAGTATATGGATGACATCATGCACGTTAACTGCTGGTCCAGAGACTGATGATCAGCATGTGGTGCTTATAAATATAGCTGTGCTGTACATGTACTGAGAAGCTTACATTGAGCTGAAGATGCTCTCGTCAACTGAGGGATCTGTGGCATAACATAATCAAATGAGTTAGTCTTGCGATCATGTAATTCTTTGTATGAACATTGTTTGTATTCTAAACAATAATAGTTAAAACAATGAAGGTAGTATACTCTGGGAAACTTGCCGCAAGAGTCTAAGGGGGCTGCTACAGTAGATCGGTAATTAAACAAGCAGCTGATATACTTTACACATATGTAGCTACTGTACATATTTCTCTTGCTCATGAAGCCATGACATACAGTGTGACATTAGTTATACTAAAAGTTTAAATAGAATAATTACTCAATGAAAAGACAACTTTTAGTGATGCATGTGAACTATTCTAAGTGAGAACCAAGGCCATTTCTTTTGTGAATTCTACTTTATCCTTGACTTTATTGACTTGGGGTTTTGAGTTGCTCAGCTGTCTAGATGTCCTCAAGTCATGATTTACATGTGGACGACAGACATACTGATTACACTATCCCTTGCACATGTGAGCAGGGTAATTAAGTTATTATGTCTCGCACCAATTGTTCTATTCTACTGATTGTACACAGTGTATTTGCATCACAAACCTTCTCAGTCATCCCACAGCACACCACTTGGTGTTGCTTCACTAAACAAGTCCCAACACTTGAGTGCCATGTTTTCTTGTTTCACAGGGATTAATCACAATGTGTGACCAATCTCCTCAAATCATAACCATATAAATATCATTGTTTGTGGATGGCTATGGTACTGTACATATACAGCAAGTGAATGCATGTCTATAGTTTTACAATTTGGGATGGCAATTCTGACACCAGAAAGTTCGGTGTTTGTTTATTTGGTTTCACTACCTGGAAGTAAAATTTCATTTGACCTTATTGTTATCTTCTCCTCAAACATTAAACAGGCATGCTATAGTACAACCTGTACACGTATATATACTGTTACTGGGGCACAGTTAGAAAATGGTACCAATGTTCAGGTGCCAATGCACATTGGTGTAGGGTTCAGTTAGAAATGGTGCCAATGTACATCAAACGGTGCCAATTCTCGTATGTTTTTTTTTCTATGATCTCTTAAAATTCCAAATTTTATGGTACCACTGCTCATGTGCACGAAAAATATAGTACAGGTGATAGTTTCTAAAGTACATTACCGTATGTAGAGCATTTGCATAATACACTACACTTACACTGTACTAAAGTACATTACCGTATGTAGAGCATTTGCATAATACACTACACTTACACTGTACTAAAGTACATTACCGTATGTAGAGCATTTGCACAATACACTACACTTACACTGTACTCCCTATCACAGTTGGTGATAAATTGTCTTGTGTTTTGCAATTTTAAATGTTTCTGTGGTTACATGTTGGACTGTTGGTAATAGCCCTAAGTAGTCCTGTCCAGTGAATGGATAACAACTCTTCTAGATTTTTTTACTGTACTCTTGTAAATAAAAGAGTTTACAGGTTTTGTCTCACATGTAGCTTCTATTAACAATGAACGAGAAAATTTTCAAGTATGTTAAAACTATGTATTTAATATAGTCTGTATGTTAGGGATAACGGAGGTTTGCACATTTTCAAAAAAAAAATTGACCAGAAACCAGTCTCACAATACCCTCATGGCACCTTGGCAGATATAACTTAGCCCAAAAGTGCTTTCAGTATGACCTGAAATGCCTCCAATAGGTTGCTACAAAATTGTAAAAAAATATTTATACTGAGACACTTCCCTCTATGATTTCAATACAAGTACTGGTATCAGAAGTATCAGTAAAAAGTTGTATCAGTACACCCCTACTATGAACTTTAGATACTCTCACACATACAGCTGTATAATGTACTTAACCGCATATTTAAAAATAGTAACAATACTTTTACTGTACATAGGTAAAGCTTATCTAGTGAAACATCACGAAAGTGAAACATCACGAAAGTGAAACATCATGAAAGTGAAACATGTAAAAATATGTACATTAATTCCGGCAATTCCGCACTGCATTAGTCACTTATTTACAGACAGCTTAAGAAATAAAACTGCGTAGTGTATGGCGAGCATACAAAGCAGTGTATTCCTATTTATGGAAGATATATACAGCTTGACTGGCAATGTTATGAGGAAATACTCTATAGGAAGATGTTACCTACTTTTTGTGATGTTACATTGTCAGGGAATCTAGTGACATATGCTCTATCCAGGTATGTTGTACAGTACTTCTCCCCAGGAAACAGCAACAGGAAAAGAAATGTAGAGTATTTCACACAATGCAGGAAAAGGAAAGGCAATAAAATGCATTCCTTGAGCTCAGCAGTGTTTTCCTATACCTGAATAAAAATCAACAACCATAAGCCAATTATGGATTCTGTAGGTTTTAGTTCACAAGAACCTGGCAATGACCAATGTACTGTATTGTCTATCACTAAATAGTGAGATCTCAAAGCTTTCCACCAACCAGCCTTATCCCTGTATATTAATTATCTATATGTACCTGTAGGGTATTTGATAATTAGACAATATGGCACTCCATTGGCACAGTGTGAACAGAAGTCTGTTCCAATTTCCTCAGCACCAGTTCAGTTTACTGGCTAATACACCTCAAACTTGAAGTGATAAGCCCAGTGGTACTACTGGTGGAGCAGGGATGTACCCACAGTGGTCGGCAGTGGTCTGGTGGTCAGGACTGACCACCACTCAAATAAAATAGCTACCACTACCACTAAATAATCACTACAAGTTCTCCTTTCACATACACAAGTTAAGGTCCCATACAACATTTCTGGACTCATCTTTTGTGTTCTTGTAGCCACCACTATTCTAAACCTGGGCACATCCCTGGTGGAGCAATATAGGTCAGAGTATAATTACAATGTAGTTATCAAAAACCCTGGTACTTTACAGTGCTATAGCAAACTACTACACAAATGTGTCATCTCCATTATTTTCCCACAAATAAGCTACCTTAGACTGCAGTGCTAGCCATTTTTAACTTTAAATGTTTGTCTGCAGATGGATGGACATACATATACACATGCATTCGCTGGGACTAATTATAAACAAGTGTTGTACCTAAACATTAATACAGTGAATGTTATTTTAGCTAGTAAATTTTTTGCAAAAATACATCATTTAATTAAAAATTTTGTATTTTGTAGTCATAACATAAAATTTTTGTGATTTTTCAATTTAATACCATACCTGTTTCACAGCCCATACAAAAGTCTCAATAGTAGCAGTGAAATTTATCTCGTATTTCACTGACAGCAGTGAAAAGTTGTAATTGCGATTTCATTGGCTATAATTTATGTAACAGTATTACGTAATTAGTGTTTAGCGCCTGAATCCATTACGTTAGCAACGCTAGTTCAATGGCTTTTAATATTCCAGAAGATTTCTTTTCTGAAGAAATATTGCAGTTTTTTAATGACAGTGACATAGGTACTGATACATTCTCAGAAGAACTTACGGCACCTGAACTCGATGCAAGCTCCAGCTCGAGCTCCAGTGTGTTCGCTTCAACAACGGAAAAGGAGATACAAGGTCTACTTGAGAAAAACAAGAATGGAAACACCATAAAGTCTACAGCCACGTGGGTAAAGAGGTTTGAAAAGTGGAAGAAGGAAAAGTGTGTATCTGTAGATTTGCCAAATATTTCTGCGCTGAATTTGAACGTTGTTTTACAGCAGTATTTTGCTGAAATTCGCAATGAAAAGGGAGAAGAATACGAGCCCGACAGCTTAAGAACAATGCTTTCAGCAATGCACAGATATATAAAAGGTACTGGATACAGTCACAACATTCTTACAGCACCAGAATTTGCTAGTGCCAGGGAGGTACTCAATGGAAAAGCTATTGCATTACGCGAAAGTGGGAAAGGAAAGCGAAAAGGAAGGCCGATTTTGTAACTACTGAAGATGAACAAACCATGTGGAATAATGGTATTCTTGGAAGCAGTACACCTCAAAACTTAAATTATACTATGTTCTTTTTATTGAGCCAAAATTTCGGAACACGAGGCTGTCAAGAGCATCACCAAATAAAAATTGAAGACCTAAAATTAATATATAACCCAAGTTCTGGAGAAGCTCTGTATGTTGATTGGGTGGAAGGTCCCACAAAAACAAGACAAGGAGGGTTAGTAAAACAGGAAAGATGTGTATCTCAGCGTATGTTTGCTATTGGAGGAGATAGGTGTCCAGTTAAGATATTTCAAAAGCTACTGAATAAGCGTCCGGAACCACTTAAGTCATCTGGCCCTTTGTATCTCACACCATTGCAGGATTTTCAAGGACAAGCCGATGTCTGGTATTCACAGAAGAGAATGGGAATAAATAAAATTAATAGCTTTATGAAGGACATGGCTAAACAGAGTGGACTTTCAAACAGTAACAAATGCTACACCAATCATAGCGTAAGGAAAAGAATGGTTCACAAATTACAAAAGGCAGGTTTCAGTAATGATAAAATCGCTTCAATCAGTGGTCACAAAAGTGAGCAGTCATTGAGAGATTACTCTGACATTGACATGGAGGATCATCAACAGATTAGTCATACTTTGAGCTACAACACAAGGAGTGACTGTCAGAAGCTTAGCAAGCAAATACATTCTGATGCTGAATTTTGCTCAGTGCAATCCACATCACTTCCCTTATACAATTTTACAAATTGCACAGTACATATTACCAACAATCCAGCAATGTGTTTACCTTGGAAGAGGGCTAAGATTGGAGATAAAAACTCTGAGTGAATCTTATGTGGACAATGTATTATATTAATTGTAATATACTAGCTGGACTAGTATACATGTATAGTCAATGAATCTAATGTACAGTAATTTAAAAGTGTATGCAACGAATATGGTATTAACTTGGAACAGCATGGGTAGCAGTGAAATTTGGGATAAATACCACGATTGTTGTATTGGAAATGGTGATTAATTTCACGAGGCGAAGCCGAGTGAAATTTACCGTTTCCAATACAACAAGAGTGGGATTTATCCCAAATTTCACTGCTACCCATGCTATTACTAGTACATATTGCTATGCACTGTTAAGGAAGTGCTTGTTAAACAAACTGCTTTTAACAACATACATGTATTACGCACAGAAGTAATGTTTGATGAATATTGTGTTTTCACTGTAAATTCTTTTGACAAAACCTCAAAGCTGCTCTTTATTTTTAAGTAGGGGACACACCCCCTTTCAACTGAAAGGGATAGGCTACTCCTGGTAGCCTATTGAGGCTTGCATTGTTGTTTTTCAGTTGCCAAATGCCTATACAATCCAAAGGGAAGATAGTCTGAGGAGTTGCCACACCCATATTTCTGCTGAAAAGAAACAACCTCAGAGCAAAGTTCACCTGTTCAGAAGTTTAATACAGACTTCATTTAGCTTTTACTTTTTACAGGGGGGTGTATGTGCAAGCTGCTTTCACCCTCACGTGGTACAGACAAGGTATAGATAGGTAGTTACACATACACACACACACGCACGCACACGCATTTACGAAACAATTTCAGTAAAACAGACACAGCCTGGTTTAATAATCAAGCCAGTAGTGTTAGCCATAATTGAGGCTACAGTACATGCCTAATTTCCTACAAAAACAAACTTTGGGGAACCTGGAAGAGATACTGTACAGTGGTATTATTATGGTACTGTATTTATGGACTAACCTTTTTTAGTCTAAATACAAACATGCAAATTGTGGATACAGGTGTATACCCTTACAAAAATATTAAGTACAGTTTACATGTGGATTATAAACAACATGCATACAAGCGTGTTTCATTAAGTACAATTTGGAAACTTTTTGATGACAAACCTCCGATTGTAAACTGTACTTATTCTGCATACATGTTCATTAAAGCGGTTATCAATTTGTACTTGAATTGTATACATACAATTTAGTAACAATCGATCATAAAGTGAGGTTATCAAATAGTACTTGAATTGTATACATACAATTTAGTAACAATGGATAATAAAGGGAGGTTATCAATTTGTGCTTGAATTGCATACATACAATTTAGTAACACTCAATCGTAACACTCAATCCTAAAGTGAGGTTATCAAATACAGTAGTACTTGGATTGTATATACATAGAGCTATTATAGTCATGCCGATTAAGTGTATAATTCCATGCTGTTAATTACTACATTTGATTTTGTAGGTGTGCAGTGTATAATATGTCAGATGGTAGCTTGCAACAATGCTGACCAAATCAGTATCATGATAATGGGGCATAATTGATCTGGCGCTTAGATAGTCATTAAAGAATTGATATCCTATAAATATACCATGTGAAAAAAATATCTGTACTTGGGCAGATTACGTACATGTGTGCCGAACAATCATCACCATAAGTATGTGCTGAAAGCTGAATCCAGTAAACTAGACAGATGCTAAAGCATGTGGGGGCGAGCCTGAGCTGATATATTGAAGCTTTATAGTGATCAGCACTGAAAAGTGAAGTGTGATACTTTTATATGAATGAAATAGCTGCAAAAACTTGTAACAACAATTACATTGAGTGTTGCTGGAGACCTAGGTAAACTGTTAACAAATGACGTAACGTCTTGTGGAAGATTGAGTATATGTCCACTATAGCCATATTGTCCATAAGGAAGGCGATAGATGCACATGATTGGAATTATCCGAGAAATCAACATTTCTTTGCGTTGAGTCAAACCCTACACACAAATAGACACACACACACACACACACACATTCTGTATTAACCACATTATAAACTCTAGGTATAAAGTAACCAGTCTAGAAAAGTGTCTATGTACAGAAATGTGTGTCATTAAAAGAAGACTTCTACTGTATCAACACATCCCGCTATTTTGATTTCACACACCTTACCACTATCAACAGTTCTATATTACTACTAAAAGGTAAATTAATTTTGTGGAAGTGCTGCACTGGCAAAGACACCTTGCTTCCCTCTGTTCATCAGATTCTGTTCCACGTGTACGCCGATCTTGCTGTCTTCTGGTAAGCCTTTGGTGTTCATCCACGTTCTCGCGTCTAATTCTTTCATATTGTCTTCGCCTAGCCAACCTACAGTAGTATTTTCGAAAGCCACAGGTAGCAAACTGCACTTAGTGCATGTACCGGCTATTTGCGTTTACAAACCTTGCTTGTCTTTCCTCCTCGGTTTCTCTCTCTCTTCTGAGCCTATCGCGCTCCCTTCTTCTGAGCCTTTCTTCGCTCTGTTCTGCACTTTCAACACTCGCCATGGTCACATCGCGCCACGTGCAATAAAAGTGACCGCTGTAAATTTTTGGAAACTGAATGTGACGGTCCAGACTACCAACAGTGTGGGATTTTCCGTGTTCTTTGCGTAAACGTTTGGGAATGCGACGATCGTACGGTCCAATGGAGTACTAACAGTGTGGGACTTTCCGTGTTCTTTGCGTAAACGTTTGGGAACGCAAAAGTCGTACGACGGTCCAATGGACTACTAACAGTGTGGGACTTTCCGTGTTCTTTGCGTAAACGTTTGGGAACGCGACGATCGTACGGTCGAATAGAGTACTGCAATTGTGGGACTCGCTCAGGCTCGCCCCAATAACTTAATTCCAGTGTTGTAAATTTCATACAAGAACGATGCACATAATTTCCATCACATATATGCTGCACATAAGATCTAGGCTTTTACAGTTGTGATCTAGGCTTGTATAAATTGTAGGTTACTCGTAACAAATGCACAGATGCAGTTAACAAGAAATGAGTGCATACCACAGCAAAGGATGAATAACGTAACAAATAAAGTGGTTGTTTATTTAAGAACAGTTCTGTATATGCAAGTAATTAATAACACTTGCATATATGTATAGAAATCCTCCAATCAAAATATTGGTATATTTTCACTAAAGCAAGACACATGCAAAGTGTTATCGCACAACATACACCTATACATATACACCTATGTATACCATGTAAATATGCCTGCCTTGTAAATGTATAGTATATGTTTCTATATAACTATATACAATACATAAATCATAATTGCTAATCTTTTTCTAGCAAGTTTGCAAATGCAGCAACATACACTGAATTTGGTACATCACTAAAAGCCATAAATATGCATGGACTTATTATATTTTTAATGCTTACAGCTACTACTTCGGATGACTCGGAACGTGGTGAGCACACAAATATGTGTGGCACTACTGTGCCTGATTGCTGCAGCTGTGTGTGATCAAGTGTACATATAATTACTATTGTCTGTGTTGGTATTTCGTTATCGCTTATGACAACAAATTTCTTTATTATTCCATATTCAACATGGTCAGATCTCCTATATGCCACTGTTGCATTGTTTTGCTTCAAGACACCTTTGTTGTTCCACTGAGTGCTATGAAGCATAATATTGTGAAACTTAACACGACTGTAGACTTTGACTTGTCTTGGTCCGTATATTACTTGTTGTAGTGCTTGCACTTCAGAATTTTTAAGCAGCTTATCTATACTACCTATTGAAGGTTTTCCCAAAGCATACAAATTGCTTCCAATACACAGACTGTTTGGTGACACTTTATGCCGATAACTCGAGTCCAGATGTTTGAATGCATCAAGATGACTGCTGGGATGCTCACTGAAGAACTTGTCAACTGTTACTGATAAATTCTTGAAGTGCGAAAATGATTTAATGATTTGTTTATCGATGTGTTGAGTTCCATGCACCAATCTCTTCAGCATACCATTTTGTCCTTCAAAGTAAAAACATGAAAATACCCATAAGGGTCCTATTTGACGTACAGTGTTTGGAAGATGTAATAAAAGGTGGACATTAGCAGACATATATCTCTGGCTATACAAAACTTCAAACTGTTGGCAAAAGGTGTTGATCAAATATTGGCATTGATTAAGCTGTCTGTCAGATATGGATTGCTGCAGCAAGGTATGAATGGAAACCACTAACAAAGAATAGTGATTCCAATACTGAGACGGCAAAATCCCACTGAGTACCGGTAAGGAGTAATATAATAAGAAAGCACGGTATTCGGAAGCTTTATAATATTTAAAATGTGTGGAGAGCTTGCGAGGTTTACGGGTTATTATTGATGGTGGGTTTATTGTTTCAAGATGACTGTCAATTAGTTTAAATTGTCTGCCAATGTAATAATGCTCATTGTGGTGTTCGGAACTAATCCATAATGAGAGTAATAATCTCATTACACCTAATAGCACACAGTGCATGTAATCAATTGCAGTCCCATCAATTATATCATACGTCTCAAGCTTTCTGAGCCATGATGGACCTTTAACTCTATTTATAACAGATTTCTCAGCTACTGCTTGCCGTGTATCTAAATCATTCTGGATACGTGATCGAGCTGGGCCACAAGGATCTTCTGAAGAAAATGGATAAACATGCACGCTTCCACGGGCACTGGTGGGAAAAGAAAGTCCTGGTTGAAGACATTTACTGCATCCAAACATTCCATTGAATTGAATTGTATTTAGAATTAAACACTTAGCAGGAAGGTCACAAGTTCCTGCTAGCAGAACAGCTTTGCTTACAAATGGATGAGGCACAGATGGTGATTGTACCTCAATACCATGTTGCTCTAACATTGCAAGTTCGCCTATGATTGGCTTAAGGTACACGTGCATATTTGGTTTCTCTTCGCCAAACCATAGTCCACCAATTATTATGTTCTCTTTCAGCAGTCTTAGTCGATATGGCAATTCGTTTACTACTAAATAGCACGGCCACAAGCTGAACTTAGACGAGCTAAAAACTGGTAGACCATCTATGTTCCATGTCAAAGAAATATTGTTTTGACTGCTCAGAATTCCATTTGGTGACATTAAATCTTTGTACAATGAACCGTCATAAATATCCTCATAGCCACCTTGATTTGCTTTAACTCTTGTAAATCGATGAAGCAAGTTGTCATAGAATGTTTTTTGGACAAATAATGATCGGATTTGATCAGATATAGATATGTGTATAAAATAGCTCAAATCCTTCACTGAATTGATAGCAGTGTTACAAACAGAACAGGCTGTTACTGTTGCAAAAGTAATAGGGTTGACACTGATAGGGTTGACGCATTGTGAACAGTAGTAACAACACTTAAATGGTAAAACTAAAAACGAGAAGAACTTTTTAAATTTGTAAAGCGTTTTGCAACATCTGTTGGGTTTTGGACAAATGTGATCCATTAGGTACAGTAAATCGGATAAAGCTTCATTTGTCAATTTATGACGAACAGCGAAAGCCAGCAATAAAGTCATGAACACACCAATTGTAATCTCTGCACCTGGATAGAGTGGATCATCATGATCATACTGTGGCTCACTATCATTCTCTTCATCTGAGTCTTCCAATCCTTCATTGCTCTCTTCTTGATCTTCAAATGCCATGTTATCATCAAGTTGCATGTGCCCATCAAATTGCACAGGATCATCTAACGGGCCATCTTCAACCTGTGCACAATTATAAAACTGTACATTGTCATCATCAAGCTGTACAGAATCATTGAATTGTAAAGCATTATCAACTTGGGAAACGGCATCATCAAGCTGTACAGAATCATTAAGTTGTAAAGCATTATGAACTTGGGAAACGGCATCGTCAAGCTGTACAGAATCATTAAGTTGTAAAGCATTATCAACTTCGGAAGTTGCATCCTGCAGAACATCAACGTCACTGAAATCTTCTAGCTGTTCTATATCATCATCACGCTGTTCATCTGTTTGAAGCCATGCGTCAACTTCGCTATGTTCAGCTGAGTTTTCAGCTGCAGAAGGCTCTTCATTAGGCACTATAGTACATGGTGAACATAATTATATAGATATATATATAAACTAGGTGCTGTACTATTGTTTTGGTCTCACATGCCACACGGTATGGAGTGAAAAAGGTGTGGCCCTCTCAAGAAGGACATAGTTAAAAAGGTTAGGACTATAATACACCTGAATTGTTGTTATTAAATTTTTGCCGTTAACCTAGCTACCATCACAGCCATTTCTTGGCTGCCACCTTGAATTTCACAACTATGTTAACCATGTCCAGAGAGGGGGCCCGCACCTTTTTCACAGCTTGGTTGTTTTTGGGTATATATCGCCTTTTTTGAAATTTTTATCTGTGTTTTTATCTATAAGTACACTGGTTTAACAGCAAATTATTTTACTATATTGGAGCTTCATGCATGCAGTATAGCTAGTGGAACGGACTTTTATGGTCAAATAGTAAAGCCATGTAAAGAAATCACAAAGTTCACTGCACACTTTTGCCTTAGCCTATAGTTATACTATACTGTTATAAAGCCAATAATGATGAAAATATAGTTATTAGCAAGCACTGCAATTGATTGATGGGTGCATACCTCATGCAGACTCCCGTGCATTTATACTGAGTGGACGGAATTATACTAGCCGGGTAGCTAGCTACCTTAATAGTCTGGCACCGCCGCTCATTCGCTAAAAGTAGGGGGTGGTGGCTCCAGACTACTGAGTAGCTAGCTACCTATGGTAAACGAAACTTACGCAATTGCTGAGTTGTTCTTTGCGAGATTCTTTGGTGGTAGTGAAGTCGAGTTCTTCGTGGCATTGCTGTCAAGGGGTTGCGTGTTTGCAAATATTGAAGGTAAGGACCGCGACGCTTTCGATCGACCGGAATAGAATTACTGGCCATAACATTAAGATGACTAACAAAGACTAGTACTTCAGCATGTAGCGCGATATCAAGCAAAATTACCGCGACTATATAGCCAATCATTTTTAGCTAGCAAAAAGGCGCGACCCCATTACGCACTCACCTGGATTTAATTGTTCTGTTTTCGTTGCTTGCGTACGTTTGGCTCCTTGCTGCGTTAAACTACTTCGACGCTACTGATCTTAACTGCAAGTGGACAGCAACGTTTAGCTAAAATAATATTGCGTAATCTTACATTTAGCTACGGAATGGCTGACCCTAGAGCTGACCCAACTTTTGCGTTTGTTGTGTGGACAGATGGAAAAAAGAGCGTAGTAAGACGCAAAACAATTGTGAGTGGCAAAGCTGCCCCAGGCCAAGAGGTCGTAGTAAAGTGGAAAGGCGGCCGGCGATATGCTGCCAAGGTGATAGAAGTCGGTAAGACATTATATTAAATTAGCTAGCTGCTTATTAAAATTTATTTAACTATTAAAGGAAATGATGAAGCAATACTGACTGAACTAATGAACAATGCAAGCCAGACACCACAACAGAGGAGGGATAACCAGACACCACAACAGAGGAGGGATAATCAGACATCACAACAGAGGAGGGATAGCCAGACATTACAACAGAAGAAGAGAAGAAAGAAGAAGCAAACTACTGTAGAAAAAGTCAGGGAACAACTAGAAACTGAAATGCTGGAAGACTTTGAAGATGACTTTGTGCCACCACTCCCACCTCCATTGTACATTCTCTCAAACTCTGAAACCAGCGATTCATCAGTGAGTGAAGCTGCCAGAAATCTCATCTCTACCAGTGCAGTTGGCAGCAGATACACAGCCAATCCCACCTCCTCCATCAGCGGCAGCAGACACACAGCAAATCCCATCTCCTCCACCAGTGGCAGTGGACACACAGCCAATCCCACCTCCTCCACCAGCGGCAGCAGACACACAGCAAATCCCATCTCCTCCACCAGTGGCAGTGGACACACAGCCACTCCCATCTCCTCCACCAGTGGCAGTGGACACACAGCCAATCCCACCTCCTCCACCAGCGGCAGCAGACACACAGCAAATCCCATCTCCTCCACCAGTGGCAGTAGACACACAGCCAATCCCATCTCCTCCACCAGTGGCAGTGGACACACAGCCACTCCCATCTCCTCCACCAGCGGCAGCAGACACACAGCAAATCCCATCTCCTCCACCAGTGGCAGTGGACACACAGCCACTCCCATCTCCTCCACCAGTGCAGTTGGCAGCAGACACACAGGCAATCCCATCTCCTCTACCAGTAGATACACAGCCAATCCTACCAGTAGACAGACAGCTAATCCCATCTCTTCCACCAGTACAATTGTTACTCAAACTACCGGCTCGATAACATCAGCTGGTACATTTAATGGAACAGCTGGGCCTCATTATTCTGGTGGTGCATGGAACTACTTAACTCAATATCCACCATACTCACCAGCTTATGCTGCATATCCACCTCAGTCTAACAGTATGTGGAGCTATTCTTCAACAGTCTCCCAACCCACAGTTAGTCAATCAGCCAACCATCAAGTCACAGATTTTTATGAGCAGGTCCAACAACTGGATGGTAGGGTAAAGATAATCGAGGATAAACTGGCTGAATTAGGGCCAGTTTTGCAAGATGGCCATGACAATGATGACGACTTGGGGTTAGGGCTCTCAAGGGAACAGAACATTACGATCAAAATGATATGCAACAGCATGTCCACACAATGGAAGCCTGCCTTGAGGAAGATACTGGCAATAGTGTATGGCCATCAAGTTCTAGCCGTGTCGTGTGCTGTGGGCAGAACCAATGCAAATTCTACCCCTGTCCTCGATGGAAGAAAGCTGGATATAATAAAAAGTACGTATGCATGTACATGTTCATATGAGAAATTGCATAAATGTATACATAATAGGGTTGATGTATGAGCACTTCACAAGAAGGCATCCGAATGAAATAACGAATGAGTCCATCAACATCGTCGTGAACAGTGCTTGTGCTCTATCGAAGAGAAAACTGAAACAAAAAGAGTAGCAGTCAACCATACCATAAAGTTAACAATATAATATAGCTGCAGTATATGTACATACATTGATCTTTTCATGATAATATTATATTAGTGATAAACAAAATTACATACAGTTTGCTTGCTACAAAATATGTACAGTACGCATGCAATTTACGTAGCGCATGCATTGTCATGCTTGTATACAATTTGCGAACATTTGTATGCATACAACAACTCTTTGCGAACAATTCATAAACATTTGCATGCATACAAATGATTGCATACAATTTACAAACAGTTGTATACATACAAAATGGCCAATACCTCACTTTTGTATGTGTACACAAGTATACAATTATTATGTAAACAAATTGATAACTGTATGCATGCAGATTGCATGCACATTTTTGTAAGGGTATACTGTATTGACTTGTATTCTACCTTGTTACAAACAGTACAGCACTATACAACAGGTCTCAACAACAGAACCATATATTACAAACTGATTATAAGCCTGCAAATATTTATAGGTCCGTGTTTAATGTGAAAATGTTTACTCATGACTGTGTGGTAAAGCACATGCGTTAAATGCAATTGAGCTGTGTGTAGGGTTGGGAGATTGTATCGATTGTGGGATTAATTGTGATTGTCTCTGAACATTGTGATGTTGATATGTATTGTAAATAATGGACAATATCCGCAATGACAAAATTTGATGTCATAATTGACAAAATGGCCATGTTAGCATGCAGTATTCGAAATGAATGTCGTCTTTAGTTTCTACATATGGAACCAGGAGATAATAAAGGTAAGAAGTACTACATGTACCGTGATGATGCAAAACATGCTCCAACAAGGAAAGCAGACTGAAAATTTTAAATTCGGACACAAATAAGCTTATATGTATTGCATTATATACTACAGGGTGTATATGCTTTCGCCCCTTTTCAAATTTATAAACGCTATCATAGGGAAACACTATCTCGCCCAATACCTCCATGTACAAAGTCCCCACACTAGCACAGCCATTTTATAAACTTTTTTTTAATGACATCAGAAAACGTCATTGTGGATATCGTCCATTGTGATGCTGGGATATCACATGAAAATGTATAATAGCAAATTTAAAATGGTGGCGCATACTATTGTGGAAGAGAACAATCCAGAAAACAAGCCTACACTTCTGAGACAGTTTATTGTGTGAATAAATCTTACTGCATAGATACTAGTCATCATGCTGTTTGCATTAAACTGTAACTGCCTATGACCTTAATTGTGTTGAACAGTTGTACACAATTTCACCGTGTATTGTTAATTCATACAAAGTAATGCATGCACGATCATCATATTGATGCATGTGAGCTGTAACATTGTGATAGTTATCATTGTTGCATCTGACAATCGTGAAAGTAGAAAAATGTCACAATTGTTCAGCCCTAATTGTGTGTGTACTCAACAAAATTGTTCAAGCCACAATAACTTGTTGTGTGAGTGTTAAGTCTTTTGGCCAGACAATAGGCCAAGTGCGCTGATTGTGTATTTATGACATTAGCAATTATGAAATTTAGGTTATACAATATTACTATACAATACTCTGTACATACGTAAGTGTGCATAGCATACTATACTGTGTAACATATGTAACACGCACGCATGTGCACACACAAATTACACATAAACAAACACATACACATGTACATACATGTGTATAGTATGCATAAATACAAATATGGGTGCATAGACAAGTGATAAGCTGTATAGCAAGGATCATGAAGACTTGTGTTCTGCTGCATATTACCCAAAACCACCCTCAATTTCCCTTCACAAATACTTGGCAGCATATTAGTATGTATGTACATACAGTATACTGTATACAACACAAACTTTACCTGCTCAATGGTGTAATTATAGCTACTTTCTGCAATTCGCAGGTATTCATCCACTATACATACAATCATACAAAACATAATTACTATGGTGTGGTAGTACTTAATTCCTTTATGACTTGACAACATTGGTTGGGTACAATTAAACCTGAGTTGTGTATCATAGGAGAAGCAATGCATGCATCAAGGATTTAACATGTCCCATCTTTTGCAATGCCAAAGCATTGATTTACAGGTAGCATTATCAAAGTCAGCTGGATTATACATATACATAATTGTCCATATACTACTGTATATTGTACTGCAGGATAAGTAGATTGATTGCAGACATGCTGTGTGTGCTACTCACCCTAAGAATTAATGGTTACTCCTGTAGTAATTATTAATAATATTTAGCCATGTGTGTCAGGCATTAATTGTCCAAAGCCATTGTTTCCTTTGATGTAGGCATATACAATATGTGACCAGATCCCACATGTTACAACAAGAAATCATATGGGGGAGAGTGTTTAACTGCTAGTATGGCCTGCACAACTGCACTGCTGCAAGTTCATATGTACTTATGTACACCTCTACCCTGCTTCTATTGATGAAATAGAACTGTTGATAAGTGATGTTAGGTGTTGATAAGGTCAAGCATTTGTTCTAAGAAAAGTCTTAGCTATTATTGAATGAAAAATTTGATGAATTCGACAAATCAGTTTGATCATCAAATTTAAAACATCAATAAGCACCTCAAAAAGTCAGTGTTTAGAAATGGATTTGCCTGTTTATGAGAAACATGATAGTTCAAGTTATATATCCATGTAAGACTGCATTCGTAAATTATGATTGCACCTGTAGTTTAGACACATGGTATGAACTATGGCTCACTTCAGTGTATTGTACTGATATACAGTACACCCTCATCCTCAGTTATCGAAAATTTGCTGTTGGTACAGTAAGTGCAATACACCTCGTAGCCATGGTTTATAATGCATTTGAAGCTTACCTGCAATGCTAATGTTATACACATAGGCTATAGGCCTTACAGTATGTACTGTACACTAAACATGTCACTTGGGCTCAAGTTTTTATAATACTTTTCTGTACATGTACATGTATATTCATTATGACTTCAGTCAGTCGGTCGGTCAATCGGTCGGTCATTTACAAGTTACAGTACATGTGCAAAAAAATGTGGTTAAAATTTTGAAAGCACATACCCAACCAATACAAACAAGTCATCATAACGGAATTCAAGGATGTCAACATTAGGGAATATTAAAAAAACACTACTATTATGTAATACCATATTGCACAATGAATGTATAAAGCTTAAATCGAATCAAATGTACTACTGTAAATTTGGGAATAAGAATCATCTATTTAACATTTTGATCATCAATTTTTAAGGGTGTATCCATTCACTGGACTGGACTACTGGACTGGATTACTGGACACAGATTTTTTTGTTTTCTTATGTTTTTATCACCAAACTTAACTAAAAAGTGTTTAGTGACTGACACCATTCACCACAAGACATAATACTTGTACATTAATCACAAAAACTGCACTAAAACGTTATTGCAGTTTGTTATCAAAAATAATTAAACACGACTCCACTAAGACAGCACGATTGATCCCGTGTGTGACATTGTAAATCGCTAAAACTAGCCAAACTAATCCTTTAGTTCGTTCTATGACTAGAAATGCAGTAGATCATAAGAACACTTACTGATATCCTGATCACCGAAAATCACAGCGGTTTGAGTACTAGAGGAAATCGCTTCGAGGCAGACGACCAGGAAGTACAATATAACACTTAAAGCACCACCTTGCTTGTGTGTACAAAAATACAGTACTCGGAGGGTGTCTTGAGGCAAATACAGTACTTGCTTCGCCTTGTGCTGTATTAGCCTCTCGACACACACCCTCGTACTGTATTTTCCATACACACATGCGGCGGTACTTTAATTCTAACATACAGTGTAACACATATTCATACACTCAACTACGGTATGGTTGAAAGCAGAATTCTAGAAGAAATCAATGCCTTGACTAACTTTTATTACCAATTGAATAATCTTGTCATTGTTTATACTGCATGTATTTGTTATCGCATGTTAGATATAGCTAATTGTTACAGGCCTGTTTGCACTTTTGTATGTGTGTGTGTGTGTGTGTGTGTGTGTGTGTGTGTGTGTGTGTGTGTGTGCTGTGTGTGTGTGTGTGTGTGTGTGTGTGTGTGTGTGTGTGTGTGTGTGTGTGTGTGTGTGTGTGTGTGTGTGTGTGTGTGTGTGTGTGTGTGTGTGTGTGTGTGTGTGTGTGTGTGTGTGTGTGTTCATTTTGAATTAGCAATGAGGAAGAATGGTAAATCATAAATCAACCAATCACATCTATAGTGTTTGCATCATATATACAGCCTTACAGTCATGGTCAGAAATAGAAGGGGTAGGCTTCCATAGTAGTAGAGAGGGACGTGATATACTTGGCTGTTCATCAAAATTGTCTGTAATAGGTAAAGAAATACTGTATGAATAATACCCATACATGCCACACTAATTATACATATTGTACAGTAGCTGTTACTACATGAACGGAAAAGTTTAAAAGAAACACAAGAAATGAAAACCTGGAAAGTTCACAGTGCATGTACATAAGCAAACTTCTCAAAACCCTTTTTCATGAATTTTTATTTCACAACTCTCTAATGATCCATCATTTCGGATATCTTCACTAGAGGATCGATCAACATTTGCAGTTAGTCAAGGAACAATAACAATAAAACCAGTCACAAATACTTTAAGCTTTTATAAAATTTTCCAAATTGGAAATTAAGTGTGAAGGTTAGTTTTACAGTATACATAGTATAATATTCCAATTCAGTAAATATTCCCTCATATTCAGGCTCCTCAGCATTTTATGCTATATGATGGTTATACATGGAATATTCGGAATGACACATTTTGCTAGTGTAATACTGTCAAACTCATCCAACCTTACAACAAGTGATAAGTTTATACATGGATACAGTATGTAAATCTGGCAGGAGCGATGGAATGGCAGAATTGTAATTGTACATAGCAGAGTAGTACACTGTAGGTCAGCATATAAATAAAAATAAACAGAAGTTAGGAGTGTAGAAATTGAAATTAAGAAAACGAGGTTTGTGCTCAGAGCTCATGTAATCTTTTACTTTTCTTATCAAACAGTATGGTACGTAGTACTATATATTAAGGATCATGGAGGTTTGCACTTTCTCACAAAAAATATTGACCAGAAATCAGCCTTGCAATACCTTCATGGCACGTTGGCAGTATTGGTGTTTTTTCTCCCGGGATAGATGGTACGTCCTTGCCTACCACACCCAGCACAAGAGGCAAGTGTGCTGGACATAATGGAAGCAAACAATAATAGGGATAACTAAAATTCCCTAGGGCCATTTATAAGGTCATTCATAAGGCTCAATATGGATGCCATGAGCAACAGAAGAAGATGGAGTATGGTGATTGTGTTTGTGATGTGGAGTTGGCATCTTTCACTCCTTTAGTTTGTTTTTTCAGCAACTGGGGGTATGGGCAGGGAAGCGTTCACTTTCTGTTGCCGCTTGGCCGAGTTGCTTCCAGACATAGTACCATGGCCTGCAGTAGCACTCTTGCAGATGAAACACCCTTATATTAAAAAAAAAGCACTTTGCTGCCGACCCCAGAATCCACGATCATGAATGTCAACTGTGGCATATCTTGTTGGTTGGCAGACTGAGGATTAATTACTTCTCCACTGAGAGATTGAAGAGGTGGCTCAATTGCAATGTCATTACAAACCTTAGACAGTGACTCAGCTATAATGTCACACAAATCGTTATGACGTACTGTAAGAATGTTAGGCCACCATGCCAACACATCATGGCATGGTCGATAGAGAAATTGGTACCACAATCTTCAATAAATTTCAACCATATCATTGGCAGTATTGATTACCATCCGACATATCATTGGCAGTATTGCTTAAGTACTTTATCATCTGCCCCAAATTTAAAATATTGTTATTCAGTGGAGTTTCTGTTGACCAAGGTGACTAACTACATAACTAACTGATGCCTTCAGACCAGTATAACTCAAAAATGGCTACGGCTATGGGCTTTATTTTTCACTGATAGTAGCACACGTTCAGAAGTAAATTTTATAACACACTAAAGTCTGGTGTTATTCTTTCTTTTTTGGTGTGGTATGTGCGGGTGGTCACCTACGCCTGCAAATAACTATTGGACATTAATACCTACATTTAGCATGGCTAAAGTAGGGTTTAAATGTACTTGTATATCTGCATTTGCAGATGTAGGGGACTCCCCTTATTTCAGTACCGTTTTATTCCTACAGTGTATGATCCCTAAAATTCCTCATCCTTTCCCCTTGTACCTGAAGATTTATATATAAAAGGTGGGCCCATGAAACAACTAATAGAGGCGACACAGCCTAATTAAGCATCCACAGAACATTTTGATTGTTATTTTATATTGTCAGTTTGATTTTGCAGTGACTATAGTTGTAATTGCTAAATTAGTTAAAACTATACTCTGCTACAAAGCATCACTAGATACATGCAGATGTAGGTGTTTCTGCCTATCACATGCCAACCACTGAGTGAAGTTACCATGGATCAAGATTACTATGCTAGTAGTGTGCATACTAACAATTGTGGGATTCAATTTTTATTGTAGTTGGGGATTTTGTATGTCATAATTATACCTCCCTGTACAAAGTCCCCACACTAGCACGGCCATTTTGTTTTGTGACGTCAGAAAACGTCATTGTGGATATCATCCACACTAATTTTGTTATTAGAGCAAAAAGTTGATAGTGCAGTATGTACTTACGAACATAGTTAACAAATTGATAACATTCTGAGGGTTACTAGCCTGGAACTACAAATCACAAACATAGTGCTACTATAAACGTTTTGAACAATTTTTAAGACTACTGTAACAAAAACAGTTTTTTGTACCTTCCTCCTGATCAGGAATAGCAGCTTGATATTCTTCACCAATCCTCATACCTGGTTCTAAACAAAGGTTGATAGCACATTACATGCAGTTTCATTGCAATATTTACAGTTAATTAATGTACAACAATTCTGTAGCTACATGGTAATACCATGGCATGACATTTGTTGTAATGCTGATAAATTATAAATAGTTCTCTTACATTGTGTAGCAAAGCTGACTCACTCCTTACTTATAAGCCTCCTTCTTGTAACCATAGATAATATACCCCCCATGGATTGGAGACTAGTAAGCGCCACTGGTTACAGGCTGGTTTCGTGCCCCCTTCAATATCAAGACAAGTTTCTCTGGGTGAAACAAGACTCACCACTGGTAAAGGGTTCTTTCTCAAGATGTTTTGGAAGCCAACAGCGAGTTTCGAGGCAAATTGACTCTTTATTGTGCGAACGGTAGAAAACGCGAAATTAGATGATTTGGACACATTCAAGGAAAACACCGAAACCCTGTATGCTACGCCCACCATACCATGGAGCATTATTTGATGACTTCGTAGTATTATTTGTGTAGCAATACTGTCTAGAATCACAGAGAGAATGTGCTTCCAGTTTTGCCGAAAAACACCATCCCAAAAACCTGCCAAAGAAGCTATGGGAAGGCAAATTATTTAGCCGAAGCAATTCTTTATAGAAGAGTTAAACTTTCCTTTTCTACCTACAGCACTTCGTTTAGCCAAGAATGTGCTTCCAAAAAAAGCATGTAGTCCGCCATTGTAAGCCTTCCGACCAAAAGTGAAGCACAGTGGTCAAACTAACCAAAACAATTATCATAACAACACCACAAGTCATTCTCGTAACAAAGTAAAGTCGTTAATGCTACCGTTCTGCTGTAATAGGGTTAAATTTGTTGAGGCACAAAACCAGCCTAAGGACACTGGTTCTTGTACAAAGTCTATGGGCGCACGGCGCAGTTTCCAATCCAGGGGGGTATATTATCTATGTTATAACACTGCTATACCCTATACCTGTAATACAATACATATTATACTTGTATACAATGTACTTCACCCTAACTGATTATTTCATATGGGTTATATATTTAATGATTAATTGTGATTAAGACTACAGCACCGTTCTCTAATCTCAATGACTTGCCATGTAAAACTACCATCATAGATAGTTGTACATACTATATATGTAATGGATCCATGCACTCTTTAATTACACCTATGTACTTTAAAAAAAAAAGTTAATGTACCCAAACTATAACCCACAATTAAATTTCTTCAATTGTTGCAACATGTGAACTGTAACTGGTTCGTACAGACTGCTAAATAAAAGGCCAGTTAATATACAGTGGTTTGTATGTGTGGTAGAACACTGTAGTCATTCTCGATGTATTCTACAGTGTTGTTCAATCTTTTTCTTGGCAACAGTATAACCACAGCAGGAAGGCTGATGCAAATTACACAATGCATGATGTAATTTTCAACATCCAACATGCAGTGCAATCTAGATCAGCTGGACAAAACAGTAACTTCAAAAAGTCCAAATACACACTGAGATTTGACAATTAAACAGGTAACATAGTGACAAAAAGATATACCTTTTTCAATTTCAAATGAACCGTTTCCATTCATATGTAGTGTTTTTCCTCCATTAGCTGCTGCTGCCGCTGCTGCAATAAGCCTCAAACTTTGGCGGGTGTTCATTTCTGCAGTATAAAAAAAACGAGAAAAACATAAACATGTTGATTACAGAATTACCACAAAAATATTCGAAAGCAACAAAGCCTACAGTTATAATCAACTTAAACATCAATAAGACCTTTTCGATTGATAATACAAGAACGCTAAAGTAATTCAGTTGTAGTTGCTCGATTTGCCAAGTGCCAATTACACGGATGTGAAAATTATAACAATACTACAGCCAATTTAATTACCAACATTTATAACTCTCTAGTTTTATAATTAATTACTAATACCAATATGCCTACAAACTTGTCCCTGCTTTACCTACCTGTCTTGACGCCTCCACGTTGCACCTACACCGACTACCCGCAAAAATTTCTTGTATCAAGCGAATTCCTCAGGTAGTTAAACAAAAAAAATCAGGTATCACGTGGTACGTACACTTAATATGCCTCGATATGCCTTCCCTTAAAAAAAGATTTCAATGCTGTCTTATAGGAATGACATCAGTGTGTGCATCCGGAGGTCTAACTACACACAAAGGTGTCTGTTCATATCGCGGGAAGCTCCAGATTTACGAAGTGATGATGCTGCTTAGACAAGCTGCGAGATTAACTATGCTTCAGAGGACGGGGGCTGAGATGTTGTCTAACTTGCGATTCCAGGTTAAACGTTTTAAATTCAATGCTCATGATGCTGGGCTGCTGGTCACTCCTGATCAATTGCTCAGGCATGATCACACACTATATTATTAACTGTGATACGAGGAATGTGATCATGAAGAGACTATTATTATATTATTACTGTGCAGACCTCTGAAAAGAGTATGATGCACAGATCACAAACAAACAAATAGCTTAATCAATATTAATAATTGTTGCTAGACCAGCTAGCTAGTCTTTGCTTAAATTGATCAATGTCCTTAGAGTCAATCACGTGTTGGGGTAGAGAATTCCAGAGTTTGATAGTGGAGGGAAAGAAGGAATATAGATGAGACAAGGTAAAGCTATCTTATCAGTACAGGCTCTACCTTTTGCGTAAGGCCAGGTGATGATTACTTATTTTTTATTGGCCACTCTTCCTCAACTGAGTCCGCAACTCCTTTGCGGAAATCTCAAACTGCCTCTTTGAAATCTCAGCTCATTTGAAACCTTGAAAATATTTGTTTTAAAACCATGTGTATTTATGCAACAACCATACCACTATTTCAGCATGGGCTTATCAATTGAGAGATTGAAAGTGCCTGGCAAACCAAGATTATAAGTGCCCACGCTGAAAAGCACAGGTGCTTATACTCTCTAATTGATAAGCCACTGCTCTGAAATAGTGGTCTGGTTACACAAGACTAATATGCAGCATCATGTGTTCTAAGGGTTTGTAGCTCTCGTAAGGTTCCTAGAAAATGTGAAATGGGAATCTTGGGCTCATGAAAGAGTTTCCAGATACCAAATATCTTGTGATCCAACTAGGTTATACTACAAAAGCTTTTGCTCTGGAATCTTGTTATAAAACTCTTTCCTCTTCAGTATGGAGTGGCGTACATGCTCTATTAGCAAAAGATGATGAATTCATTGTACATCTCATAGATTGTACAAATAATGCCACAACCGCATTAATGCAAAAGAGGTATATACAATTTTGCATTAAAATATCAACATGCAGTGATATTTTGATATGAGTTTTAAAATAAACACTTCATGCTCCTGCATGGATTCTGCTTCTGCAGGCATGCAGTAAAAAGAGTTCCTATAATAGTTGCAAGAGTTCATCAATATTTGTATGAACTATTGATAGTTGCAAAGTGGGCAATAATTCTATGAGAATTGACTGACAGCTAGCCATTCCTTTGACCCTTAGGTAGTCTGGCACTGATTAATAAGGAACAGTGTCATTCAAGCAGTTAAAAATATATCTGTTTTGAATTAGTCACTAAACAGCAAAGGTATCAACTATAATAAGCCTGGTATGGTCTTACTTTAATGATACTGACGTATTTTACACCAGGAAATGGCTGCATCTGTTATACTGTACACCAACTAATCAAATACTTAACAATTTTGAGAAAATGACAAAAGTAGAAAATTAAGAAACAAATTATGAAGCCATTTTCTTTCAAGTAAAAACAAAGAACAGTGAAGCCTGTAGGTCACTCAGTAATAAAGTCAGCTGTCTAAACCAGCCAATTTATAATTCAAGTGCTTTTGGTAAACAAAGTGACAAGTCACTTGCATGTTTATTAGGAAATGTTTTATGCACATGCATTGGGACAAAAGCATGGAATAAGAATGGATTCCATTACTGATATCAAAAAATACATCTTGGGATCAGTTGCTATATAAAAAGCAAAATAACAATAGAATCTTAATTATACCTGTTATCACCTTATTACCTGTTATATAACACACATGATCAGTTATTACCTGTTATCACACATGACCAGTTATATCATGATGATCTAAATTTCTTGCTCTGTAAGTACATTGTTACATGTTAAATGCAAACTTTAGAATTTCAGGGTAGTCTACAAGATGTTCTGAGAGTATCATATGTACAATTTGATTACCATACAGTTTATCTCCTTGATCAAGGTGCCGAGTGGTTGTTGGTACAATGTATGTATAAGTACTCATAATTGTTAAGAATTCCAGCCATGTAATGAAAGGTGTTCACATGAACCAGGATCTTAAGTATAGGGTGATTTAATGGCAGTTCACAGTTTTGTTAGCATGATGTCAAGAGATTGTGATCATATGTTAGTAATTATCAGAAGTACAATTGTTTTCAATGAATAATAAGCTGTTATATAAGTTTGATAAAAGTATCTGCCATGAATATGGCATGTGTCTGTAAAGCATCAATCATTCTTTTATTATTATTATTATTTGTTGTATTGTGCAGACCTCAAGAAGAGTTGGTGCACAAAAGAAACAATAGTACAATTACAATCATACATAATTACTAATTAATTAATTAAACAGTTTCTAGACCAGCTAGGTTGTGCTTGAATTGTTCAATCTCTGTCGAGTTGATCATGTGTTGGGGGTAAGGAATTCCAAATTTTAATAGCAGATGGACAACAAGAAAATTTGTAAGAGTCAATCCTTGTCATTTGTATCATGAATCTTTTATTGTGTCCTCTGGTGTGGTAGATGTCAGAGCTAGGAATAAGGAGATTGTCAGCATTTATATCAATGTGGCAGTTTATGATCTTATATAACATTATAGCCTTCTGTTCATTTCTACATCTGGTTAACGTGGACCAGGTCAGGTTGGATGACATTTCAGTCACACTTGCGTACCGGGAATAATTGTTAGTTACAGATCTCGCTGCACACCTTTAAACATTTTCGATGGTATCAATGTCTCTCTGTGTGTGGGGTGACCAGACAGTGCTTGCATATTCTAATATAGGTTTAACAAGAGCCTTGTAACAATTACTTTTGGTTTGGGGGGATACTTGCTTATATTATGTTGTAAAAAGCATTTTACATTATTGGCAGAATAAAGTTTTATGGATTAAACTCCTAACCACTGAACTGTTAGCATATGTATAGCACACATGGAAAGTTGGTGACAGCCAACAGGGTGTCATCATTCCATTCGTAGTATATTGGTCTGTTGGGTAGATCTTGATAATAGGTCTAGTTGGACTTGCTGTCATGGTTGGGGGTCTGGTGAAAAATCACAATCAGTTGAGTTGTGGGATAAGCTAAAGCAATGTTTGCAGTTTGATCTAGCTTGTCCTTGGAAAGTCAAACTCCACAACATTAGTTCAATTGCAGCCCAGCTGGTTTTTTGGTGGAAGGCTGCCCATTTCCAAAATGGTCTATCATAACCTAACCAACATTCATTCCAGGATGATTAGTTAGTACCCCATCAGATCAGGGATGCGGTGAGGTTTTATTCCTGACAGCACTGCCAAAAACACTGCAGACCCTTTAAGCCACTCTGTCATGCCGGAAACCCTGTAGTGTTTTGATTTCTGTCTTGGGTCATCACCTGTTTGATATGCTCTGACCAGGATAAATTCTTATCAATAGTCACCCCTAAATATTTGGCATGAGTTACTTCCTTTATAGTTTGGTATTGCAGAGTGTATTGAGTTAATATTGGGTGTTTTTTGTTGGTAATTCTGAGAAACTCGCATTTTTGTAGATTAAATGTCATTTTCCAATCTAGTGCCCACTGTTCTAAGATGTCAAGGTTTTGCTGTAGTCTGTGGCAGTCATCTTGTAAGTGAATAGTAGTATACAACAGTACATCATCTGCATATAATTTTATCTTGGATGTGATTCTATAAGGCAAGTCATGAGCAAAGAAACAGTAGTGGAGTAAACACCGTCCCCTGAGGAATGCCAGATGAGACGCTAGAGACGTCACTTTTTTGATCACCAATTATTACATGTTGAGATCTATTCAAGGTAAAGTTCTTTATCCAGTCTAGTATATCTCCACGAATACCATAGTGATGAAGCTTGTGAATAGGTGGTGATGGGACACTCTATTAAACACTTTGGAGAAATCCAAAATACCACATCAGACTGTTCTCCTCTATTTAAGTGTTTAAGCAAAGTTGTTAACTGTCAGTATGAGCCCATTGAGCTGGGATTCACACGATCTTGATTGTCGAAATCCATGTTGTTTGTCGCATAAAATCCTATGGTGAGATAGATGGGTGAATATATGTGAGTACACTATGTGTTCCAGAATTTTAGAGCATATACAAGTTAAGGATACAGGTCTGTAGTTATTAGGAGCATCACGATTGCCCTTTTTAAAGATGGTACAATATAATTATGCTCTTTTTCAATCTGCAGGTAATGAGCACTGATGTAATGATGCTTAAGTAAATGAGAGTAAGTGATGGGGCAAGAAGATCACTGGTTTCCTTTAACTGTTGTGCTGGTATTTCTTCAGGCCCAGAAGCCTTGTCAGTAGTGTACCTATAAGGACTTTAATAGTTCAACAACACCATTAGTGTCCACTTATCCATTGCTGGGGGAGTATCTAATGAAATTAGCGTAAACACTGATTTTTTAGACATGTACTCATTTGCGTAACATAATACCTACCACTTGATAACACTTATGCACACACCAACTAGATTATAAAATTGGGTCTTAGATAATCTTGAATCACGGCATACGTATTGTTGGCCCACTGCATATAATATAGTGCTCATTAATTACATTGTACCTTTTTCAGTTGACACGTGTGTATAAACTACTTGCATTCATGAATATTAAGTTATGGTTTGGTGGCTAGTATATATTTTGATATGTACTCAGTCATGTTGGTACAGATATAGTAGGAATGTATCTGTGTGATGTAAAGTGTAGCATTTGATAATTTGTATATGTACAAACAATGTAATGGCTTAATTGTACATTAGTGTATACATACTCTTCATGCATAACAGAATGGATTCCTATGCAATTTCAAGCCTTGCAAACTGTTGCATACATGTGTAATGTTAGCTATATCTTTTGTCTGTGTCTCCTTTACCTACTTATAAAACTAATATATTTATCAATGCCTTTAGCAACCGAGTGTGGCAAACTCAAGTCTATCAAGCATAGCAATTTCCAAGTGTCATTTTGTTATATTTGCTCATATATAACTGTGACTAATCATGTCTACTGATATAGAAAAACTGTGTGGTCATCTGAACAGTCATCTTTATTTGTAACACTGGGATACCACATTGCCACATAATTAGTTTCTCATCCACCAATATTCAGTAAATATTTTAGCAATGCAGGCGGGAAGATATAATACTATATAAACTAGAAGGGTGAATTAGACAATTCACATGATCCAGAATGCAACATTCTCAGTCTGTTTAATACTAGCTTACTAACTTAAAAAAGTTGCCAAAATTGTTGGTGCGGTAATAAAGAAAATGGTGATGCAGGTGGGGACTAAGTTTACTGCCTGGCCTACTGAATAGTCTTAATTGTTTAATAAGCCAGTTTTGAAACAGTGACTAGGTAATTTTGTTACTCAAATCATCATAGGACAAAAATTTGTGTATGCTTCTCAAATCACATTTTTCGCAGCTACAAACTAAGAGGAGCTCAGTTTTGTTGACTTGGGTCATACACATCTTGAGTCTGCAGCAATTATAAAATGATATTTATTTCTTATTTCAGCTCAAACATTAAATTTACAACTATTATGTCTATAGATATATGTTTGCTGGTCTATACTTGGAGATTGATTACATGGTCCATGGCATGAGGATCCAAATTGTGTAGAGATGTCATGTTATGATTTGTAATTACATGGCTCATGTATTCTCAGACCATCATTGTTGAGATGATATAATAGCAATTTTGAACTTACATCAGCTCTTGCTGTAATTGTGGTAAGCTACAGATGCAGTGATAGATTATGGGTAGTATGCATTTTTAATTTGTTAATTTTCATACCTTGCATTCTAAGCACCTTGAAAATCACATAGCTATGTGTAAAGTCTATAGCTAACTAGTTTTATATTGTGAGGAATTTCTTATTATAACCCTGATATCTATACAACACTTGTATAACTATGTAAGCTAAGGATTATACGAGTAAAGTTGTGTACAGTCATTTATTCAGTATAGTGGTATTGTCAGTTAATGGACTAATATTGTTGCGCTTACAAACTTATAAGTGTACGCTAGGGAAAGGGTTCTTAGTTTCTAAGTGACCAGCAATTAAAGCAATTTTATCCTCCCCTGTAATTTATGAGTTGACAAATTAATGGATACTCCCAGCTAGCTAAGAAGCAATGTAGTGACAATTGTATTGGTATAATATGGTACCACAGTGCCTCAGTATGGAATCTGTACAATCTAGGTACCACTGTAATAATACCACCTCATTATTGTGGCCATCAAACATACCTTAGTAATGAGGCTACCTTATAATATTTTAAAAATACATTTTGGTCCCATAGTTGGCACTGTTGATAAAGTTTCACTGTAGCTATGATACACTTCAAAACTTTGGAATAAACAGTAGCTGCAAATGTGTGTGTGTAATCCAACCAAGTAGCTAATTATTTTCATTGCAAACATGCATACCCAGAGCTGTATGTTGTTTGATATATGACACAATGCTAATTAAGCTACTGAACACATCCAAGACATCGTACCAGGAATCTCATCAAAAAAGTATAGGCTACAAAAAACCTTGTTCTCACTACCTTTAAATCCTTTAGACATTACACCAGTGTATTTAAGCTCAGTGGATAATACAACAGTGTAGCTAGTTGTATTGTAAAGCATTTATATAGAAATACACTACCATGGTACATGAGTTGCATCTATAATTGATAGTTAAATAGCTACCGGATGCATGGTTAATAGTGTGATTAACAGTGATTCATAAGTTCTGAGAAAGATGTAATAGTTTGATTGAGCCATAACCAACACTAATACACACCCATATTATGGCATTAATTACGTTTACTGTTGCTCATTATCTATGCTTGTAAATATATCATACATACATCATTTCATTGATGACATGTCTAATGTTCAATGAACTTGTCTCAGTTACTACTATACCATCCAGTGATGCATATAATTAATGGTACAGATATTACATTCTTAAGCATTTCTAATGTACTATGAAGGATGGCAGTATCGCCGGGACTAATACATGTAGTGTACTCTATATCATCAGTGATGTAGTCTGTATTTTGGGTGAACACCTGTTACTCAATAAATGATTTTAACAGTGGCTGCTTCTGGATCACATCATGTGTATTACTAATGTGACCAGTATTGTTGCGTTGTTGGTCATTTGTTTTGCGGTCATGCACTTGTTGAACTGCATTGGTGGATCGTATATGGCTGGATGCTGCAGGATGCACACTTCTGTTCCTTTTAACTAAGGAACAAAAACATTTGAGGATTAGATACATTCAAAAATTAGAGGAGAGACAAAGGTTCTACTATGTATATAAAAAATAAGTCTACTACTTTGCAAATAACAATTTCATAAATTTAAATGCTATCCATTTAACACTTAGGGGGGATCAATTGCTTGGTCTATGGTATGTAGATTTAGAGATCTTAAGTAGGCATTTGTAAGAGATAATCACTCTTCTATATCAAGAGACATGTCAGTCACACTCACTTAAGTAAATACGATGAAAAGGACAAGTGTGTCGAAGAAAATGTGGCTGCCACTACACGCGCAACAATAAGTATTTAAAATAAAAGCAAGAAAGCACCAGTCCAATCTTATACATTCCTATGGCTCCAATCCATTCCTAAAATAATCCTGTACATTTTCTAACTTGTAATATATATATAATGCTGACATGTTGTTTTCACAGCTATAAACATTTTCAATAATATTATATTGTTAGATGTTTACTGGGCATTTACTGCTAGACAAATGTTAGCACAAACTTTGTTTATATTTCAAAATATTATCACACACGTACTGCACACGCAAATGCTTAATCATGGTAAGCTATCATGTTAACAGTATTGTAGTGTCATGTTGTAGATGTAAGCATTATGGGACAGTTATAGGCATTAATTGGCAAGTTCTGTGTACTATTCCTAAGTTACCCAGTAGAGATTCTGCCAGAACGATTGACATTATTTGTATTGATAATTGATATAGAAAACTGCATGTCTTGTGTTTGTACAGCTGTTGTATCAACTATTGGTACTTGTATCCCATCTACAGTGGTACATATTCACATGGGTTAAAAATAGTACAATGGTTGTGGTTAGAACAAAGTAAGGTTAGGGATTGAATACATTGGTTTATAGACTAATGGCAATCCATAGCAGACGCATCAATAGTTAAATGGCTCATAGAGTGTTCATGAACTCTTGCTCATAGCCAGCTGGGTATTACATGGATATTGCTGTGGGCAAAAATTACATTAGTGTTGATGATGAAAACTAGATTACCTACCATGTGAAGTTTGGTTTTAACTGGTGTTGATTCAGGTCATGCTCTGATAAAGAATCCTGTATAAATTTTTCTGTGACTTTGGAGAGCCCTCTAACCACAATATTTTGGTTGCACTTATTTTAAAGAATGATGTAAATATGTGTGTTATTAGCGTTAATATGCATTGTATTGATATTAACAAGCCCAATAAAAACATTTGGAAAATGAAGTCGATGAAGTAAGTTAGTTACATATAAAAAAGAGTATACGTAAAATCTCTGTTCTAATAGCTACTCATTGTAGTGACAATTCTGTGGAAAGCACATCTTAACAAGCACAGGATTTGGTTAGATAATATAAGCCCATCACTGTTATAAAAGCCTTCTCACAGGTCCTTAGTGGGATAGCATTTATAAAAGATTGCTGGGATGAAAGGGATGCACAATTAAGTACTGAGCTCAGCATTAATGTATTCAAGATTACAAATACCATATTCACAAGGCATGATTTGTCAGTTAGAAAGGCTAGTATTCAGGCATGGAAATACTTTATCTGTATTCTAGAAAATAATTACAAGCAGTTTAGGACTTCCTAGACAGTCAACTTGAGACTGCCAGCAGTGATTATCTGCATGGAAATATTATTTAATAATTAGTTAACTTAATCATGCAAAAGCTATGTAAGTATAACATGAAATTGTCATATAGGTTGCTTTTTCCAACCACTTATGTTGTATGTTTTTTAAAAAAAAACTTATAATTCGCTACTTCTCTGTGATATGATATGACTTACTTGATTAGCTACTAGCCAAAGATGTAAAATTCATGTATGCTTATAACATAAATTATGGCAAAGATTCAAGCTTATTTATTTATTTATTTATTACTGAGTAGAAACTCTGTATAGAGTATGGCATACAGTATGGTTAGTATCGAACTGGAAAGGCTGCAAGGCTGGTTTCATGCAGGCATTTTAACAACTCCTGCTGAGCTATTGCCTGCTGCTGGACTAAAAGAAATGATCTTACAGGTTATTTGATGAAACAACAATGATTTATGATCTCATCTCTGAGACCTGTAGACAGAAGTTTAAGATTTCTCAGCTATAGCTACCAAAGTAGCTATGCTGCATGGTAGCTCATAGTGGATTGTACTGTTAGTGTTTAATTGCTGCATTTCTCAATTGTAGTCATTTCCTAGTTTTACTATTACACACGCTATTTGTTGCCTCCCTAGTGGGATAGTTGAACAATGATGATGATACTACACGTGTTGATGTTAATGATGTACTGTTGCGTCATTGTGATTATGATCACGTGATTTAATGATCGCATGTTATAAACGAGATCCGTGTGCAGGGGTTTAGTTGCATTATACAATTTCCTGTTAGTCGTACAGTTTGAGAATGTCTAAGCTGTTTTTTCTTACATGGATCATCAGTATTTTATATGTTGCTTTAAGCATGGAAAGGCATTGCGCAGAAAAAGTCTGCTCCATATGCCACGAACATGATAGTTCGTGCTCCAATGTGACTTGTAGTGATTATGGCAAATGCAGTGGAGGTTTAACGCACGATCACTGTGGATGCTGCATAGTTTGTGCTAAACAAGAAGGTGAAAGCTGTGCTGGATCATTCGGAGCAGAAGGCTTTTGTGATGTTGGCTTGAAATGTACTGTTCCAGAAAAAAAAGCAGTGGCGGGAAAAGTTGATGATGTGGGAGTTTGCAAAGGTAAGAGTTGATGCATTTCTATAGCTACCTCACATATAGATCACTAGGAGCGAACAGTTTGCTAGCTAGCATCATTTTTCAAATCGCTTGCAAATATAATGCTAAGTGGCACGGCTCTATTGCGTAAGACAATAGAAGTATTTTAAGCTTGATTTACACTTGCTGTGGTAGTAGCTGCTAATAACATTACATAAGTTCACTTGTTGGCGTGCAGTGGCAGGTCCGTTATATTTCATGCAGGAAGGTCACGCGCAACTAAGGCACAAAATTCTGTCATGCAGCCTTAGGTGACTAAATTTATGGCTGCTTAGCTCCATGAAGTCAAAGGTGCTAAACATTAGCTATTTATTTCAAAGCAAAATATGTTGCAGCCACTGGATACCTTGTAGTGGCTATAGCCTAGCTATTTTAGTTTCAGTTTAAATTGTTATTTTGCACACATTAATGTTCTTCAATACCAGTCAGTATAGCTACTTACATGTAGAATGAAATATTGCAATGAACTTTACATAGTATGATTTGTATATCATTGAATGCTTATAGCTAGCTAGAGTACTAGATTATTTGTGATAAACATGGAGTACATGTATTTATACATTTCTAGATATATACTGCTTCCGAACCTGTGAAAATTCTAGACACTTGAAAGTCTGTGGAAGTGATGGAAAATGGTACAACAATTTGTGTGAATTGAGGAAGTTGAAGTGCAAAGGAAAAGATATTATAAAAGTTTCAAACAAGATTTGTGAAAACAGTAAGTTGAATTGTACTGTAGCTATGCATATTCCCAAAATATTGAGAGCTTGGTTTGTAATCAACATGTTCACTTAGAGGTAATGGAGTGATAACTTTGCTATGGCATCTATGATAATTTATGAATATATTATAATATGGTATAATTGCAAGTAATACACTTACGTGTTCCTGTTTTGCAAACCAAAGTATCTGGCAAGTGTCTGATGTTTTCCTGTAATGTTGATATATGGGACCTGGCTAATTCAAGAAGCCATCCTTTGTATACTGTTATAGCCACTCTGAACTTATTGGTAAATATAAATTGGCCTTTTTAGTGGTTTCAAATTTTCTATAGAGGTATACCAGCAGCCATACATGATTAGATTCCAGATGTCTACAAAGTGACAACATGGGTACATACTTGCTCAATTGCAGTCATTAGCTGTCCCAATAGTTCTCTGGTTTTGGTGATTATCAAATAGTCTGTGGGTTTATTGGGTATATAGTAGACACTATTCTTTAGCAACATAACCTGACATAAACTAGAATTGTATTCGTTGCACTACACCATATTTTAAGTTGTTCCTTCTCTTGTTTTCCAGATCAAACTCTCTGTGACACTATCTGTAATAACACACGGTACTCTCCAGTGTGTGGGACTGATAAGAAGTGGTACCACAATATCTGTGAACTGAACAAGACAGCATGCTTGTCAAAGTCAAAACTAGAGATAGCATCAAGCACAGCACTATGTTCCAACAGTAAGTTTTGTGTTAATTTATGACGTTTGTCGTTCAATTTCTCTATAAAGAGTATTATATGTCCTAAGGGTCATTAACTACCACATCATGCTGCCCACAAAGCATAACATACCATAGAAACACTTGAACATCCTCCCCAGTAAGGTTGAAATACGTGGGTGCATTACTTGTTTTTATTACTGACATCCTCACAAGTGGTCTCAGGAGTGTTTCTTGGTGCTTACATTCTTAATGACTAGTAAAAGCTATGTAATAAGCATGATTTTGCAATCCCACAAGAAAAAAATCCTCTACAAGCAAAATTATCAAATGCATTCTTTATCACTTGGATGTACAGAAGAGGATGTTGTGAGAAGTTTCATGTCTTAGGGCAATAAATTGTGGCATGAAGTATGAATATGAAATGTGAGTGGACAGCTGTTTATCTCTGCGAACCCACAACTCCTCCTATGTACCCCACTGACAATAATGTGGACTTGTAAAAATGTAATCTAATAATGCCCATACCCATTGACACCTGTCATTGCTCCTCTTAACTTCTGACCATAAGTACTGTGAATATCTGTCCATGCCCCATTATTATTGGTGTATGCAGTAATGAAATGGTGTTCTATGTTACAGAGCAATTATTTGTCAAACAGTAAACCTTCCTAATTAATAATGTAAAATATTGTTGCCTTGTTAAATAGGAGAAGGATTAATTATTATCATCATGTGTTCTATGTGCCACCATAAACAACATAACGGAGATCATAACGTTGTACTTTTAATAATGAATAGTCACTAAACATTAGCTGAGAATCATGGCTTCATGTAGATATTTTTGGCATATACCATGATATTAGTAATGTGAGGATAGCGACAGGATAATGAACATGACCTATGGCTCTTGTGGGCCAATGGCATTTTGTTCAAAGTAATTGTTTTAATTTCATTAAGAGGTTTGGCAGCTGCCTACGGGACTGGTTTGATACCACTTTTCACTGTTACTTCACTGCTCAGTTCAACCCTGAAAATGTTGAAAGGATTCATGTATAGACAGTTTTCTTTTGTGGTCATGATTTACCTTACTTGGTTGGTTTCTTTCACCACTTGTATTAGTTGAGGAGGATACAAGAAACACAGTTTTATTTTGCTTGTCGATGTGTCAGTGCAGTACTCTATTAGAAATGGAATGCTGCCTGTAGTTTTCAATGACTAACATTTGGCCTTGTCTTTTGCAAATAATTGTGTAATTACTATAGAAAAGTGGGGCTTACCATCACTCGTACTTAACTCTTAATATATGAAACAATTCATGTTTAAATACATGCATGCATGTATTAATTCAATGCACTAACCAAAGAGAGCACATGTTGGATTACCTATCTAAAGATACATTTTGTGTGGGTGTTGAGACTTAAGCTTCCTATAATCCATATTAACCCAACCTAGTCATTTAGCATTGAGACCAGTACCACAACAAAGGAAAGTACTGTTGTAGTGAAGTTTGCTTAATTATAAAGTTTCTTTTATCACACCTAATGGTGCTAAAGTACGTAGTTGCAGCTAGGTAAATAATATTGCTATTTCATGCAAGCAACGACAATTTCCTTTTGAGGTAAATGTCTTGTTTTATAAGGTGGTTAGCTAGTATCTACAGAACAAACTATCCTTACTACGAGTATACACACATGTGGGGGTACTGTATATAAACAGTTCCAACTTTTTGTCAAGAAATTTGTTCGCTAGACATTGGTGTTGAGCAATGTCTCAAGTTTAACATTGCTTAATTGAATCAATCAAATTTTTTCTGTATACTTGGTACAAATTGTTACACCTCCTCTGCATTTTTTGTTCTCTGACCTCACTAGCTTCCATACTTGTTACACTTTGTAGCTGCCACCTGTTGTCCAAACCATTGCAACTAAAATTATGCTACTGTTTACAGATTTTCTATTACTTACAGTACCACTATTTGGGAGGAAAAATCTGTTGAAAATTTTCTCCATCATTACAATACTTACTGCTTCTTTCAAAACAGGAATGTTTTATTGACACAAGTGTGTACTCTATGATAAAATCCCATAGTGTATGATTAAGCAGAAGATACATATGTAGGGTACAGTGATTGGGTTCTTAGTTCTGAGATTCAGTATATGTATTTTGAACACACTGTAAAGTGGAGATTACTGTTACTTAACACATGGTTCTTTTACAGATCTCAATGTTGCAAATCCTTGTTTACTGGTAAAATGCGGTCAAGGAGAAAGGTGTGTCCCAGTGGACAGTCATGAAGAGAAAACTGACCAGCCATTTGCAGAGTGCCAATGCATCACTGTCAGAAAGCATTGTAGCAGAGGAATAACAGTGTGTGGTAGTGATAATAAGACATACAAAAGTGTCTGTCACATGGACGCAGAAGCTTGTGCTACCAAAAAGAAGATCAGTGTAGTACAGTTAGGAGAATGCAGCAGATTGAGTAAGTGCCTATACATAGAATTGTAATTTTGTTTGTACACACTAAACGGACCCAGTGCACTTATTTCAGATTTTTAAGGTCTTCTATGTACACACTTTGTACTTTTACTAGTATACCTAATCTTTATGACTATGATGTCAAAAAGCATCTCCATTACAGTGCTGAGAAAAAGCACAAAAGCATGTATCTTTGTCATGCACGCATGTGTGAATGTTATCACTTGGGTAGTAATGAAGTGGTCTAGCAACTGGATAACAATATGTAAATTATGCATTTATAACCACATAGGAAGCTGACTTACTAATTATACAAGTTGTACACATGTCGCTGCTACAATGCCCTCCAGCACTACATCTTGTACAAATAGCTTGAGATTTTCATACCCACACTTGATAAGCACTGTACATGTGAGAAATGTTATCCAAATTTCTAACTACATAGGATTGATTATAAACATACCAAATTGAATACACATGCATGTTGCAATCTGTTTGTGTAGACTACCCTTTACACATAGCGCATGCACATGTATGTATACATCGTTTGGTACTATCAAATGTATTTACCATTCTTTTATTCCTTATAGATGGAAGTGGAATTCAACCACCTCCTCAGACTACAACTACAACAGGATTGACGACCAATCCTGGACCATTCCATGACCAACATAATTCTAGGACATAGTGAAAATATGATAGATTGCTGTTTTGCTCTGTACATTTGTAGTGTATCAATGTTTTTCGAGTAATCATCTGTATCTACTGTAACTGCTTCTAAAGAGAATATACCCATCTCCCCTCCTTATTATCTACTGTAGAAACAATGGTGAATAAAAGTAATAAACAATCTTCACAATGTAACTTACAATCGTTGTTTATAGATGTAATACATGTGCTTTGTTGTATTTATTTTGTCGACTTTATCCAACTCTTTTTATTGAATTACTGTAAATGAATATATATAGTTACATTTTAACATTGTGTGGATTGATAATTGTACAGTTGATGATACGTATGATTCTTTACTGTTGTATTTATTGAAATGAATAAACAAACAATTATGTGATACTATTTAGGTTGAATGCTATGACTATACTATTATCCAATAGTCTGAATCATTAATGTGGCTTCTTTGTGAAACTTAATGTGGATGATATGGTGGAATTAAGGATACAATAGAAAAAATCACTCCTTACAAGGAGCCCACACTTTATCTTAGTGCCTAAATTTTTGATCAATTACCAAGAGTTCATAATATAGTAGTACTATATTATGAACTCTTGATTTTACCTCTGAAAAATGAAATTGAAGTTGCTGCATTACAGGATTGAAAATGAACTACATTTGTGGGGGTTAATCCTAAAGTGTTTTCTCCATTGTATTCAGTACAAACTGTTGTATAGTATTACTGATGGTGATGTGCATTAAAAGGGGAAAAGGTTTGGCTTCAGATGTACATAAAACCATGGACAGAACAGTACTCCAAGGGGACAATCATCCAAGAACAACTTACTTGACCAAATCATTAATGGTCACTTGATTGTATCTATGTTTATGTTCCAAGCCATTGTAAGTTTAGCAAAAACATGATTCTTATGCTTATTCTTACTTGCTTTAAAAATAAACTTTTCAGCTGTTTAAAAGAACATTGCATTTTACCAAGTCTCACTGGTGCGAGGAATAGGCATTGTATAGATACAACTTTCAATGCCGGATGAACTGCACAATATAGCAGAACTAGCAGTACATTTAACCAATGAATGCTCTATTAGAGTAGGTGACTAAACTACTATAACTCAGGTAAAGTACAGCGGAGTGTGTAATACTACTTCTATTTTCCTTTTATGTATTGGTTAGACATAAACATGCCTTTAGAACACTACCAACACGTTTCCATGGAAATAAAGTTACCTCAATTTATCTGTACTAACTGATGCCTTAGCCAAGCGCTTGACCACAGTATGCTATGTGGGGCTTAACTTCTTTACTGATTGATGTCAGTTATACCCAAGACATGCCTTTTTGCCAACTGCAGCAGTTACAATGCATGAATTAAGGACTTACCTTTGTCTTTCATTTCTTTCTCCACTCTCTGCTTGTAAGCTACCCTTCTAATTAATTTCAGTATAGGTACAAGGTTCTATAGTGATTTACTCACATCTACTGTACCAGACTATCTGATGTGTACACATATAGCCAGTTTATGCAACATACATTTCATGTACACATCACATGATTAACTACTACGCATCACCACAATTTACCGGTAAGGTGTGAACATCAAAAGGTATCAAACAAGGAACACCTGTTCTACGCATTCCTTAAGTTGGACATAGTATAGGTTAGTGAAAATCCTTTGATAATAAATGATTATGGTACAAGCAGGAATACATGCTGGCTCATATGACAACACTATTATTACATCGTAACATGTCTTTGCCTCCAACTCATGTAAAAACAATACCATACTTTTAATGAGAACACGTACGATATAATATTATGACATCACATTCAAAATGTCCTCAGACAGCAAACATACACTTTACAATGAACCTCATTAATAAGGTCAGATATGAATGGGGCTACCCTGACATGACAATCATGTATACGGGAATTTGCAATTTGCATGTCCTTGAGATATACAGAAAATGAATAAAACTGACCAAAAATTGATGCCTAAAACTGGAATTTAGTAGGTGCTTTTATATATTAGTGAACTGGCTATTAATGCAATTAAAAGTGTTCTATCAGGACATTTAGTGAGATACTAATAAAGAGGGTGGTTTTACTTATGCCTAAGCCTGGGACGGCTTAAACACCCAACACAACAGTGCTGTGAATTGATTAATAATATACATATTTAATTATGAAGTCAGGCTGTTGTTGCTGTTTGCTATAAACTTCAACTTCAATATCCTGTCCAGTGAGTCTAAGTGAATGCAAATTTTTGTGTTGCTCTGTGAATATGATACGTAGTATACATAAAATCCCCATACACATTCACAGTTAAAACAGAAGTGTTATGGTAACACCTTAGTTGTCATATAGTGAGTGCATTATACCTACCCCAGGTGTAATGCAATCACCATGACACCTAAGGTGTCTTCTGTTTCAACAGTGTACCAAAGGTAATTTTGTTATATGTGATAAGTAAATAATCGATACACACCACTATTTAAAAGGTGGTCACTATAAGACGTTTCATCATCCACTTTCTAATAATGATTTAAATTCCCTATATTTCAAGATTTGAATGATATGTACAGCAAATCAGCCAAGTCATTCTTTCTTCCCAAACAGAACAATAAAAGAACAAATACACGTACTGTACATATGGGCATGTACATATCATCTAAACATCATCATGCAAAACCAGAGAGGTTTCCAAACCTACTGTAATGTACAAGAAGCTAGGATAATAATATTGAGTTTAAAATGGCCAAAGTGAGTACATGTGAGATAAATCCTGAGAAAACAGCTAAAAAGTATAGCAGATATTTAAGGCTTTAAGTGTTAGCCTATCTTGTGTTAATCCATCACAGGTTACAGTAACATTTTGGCTACTTTCAAAGCCTTGTTCTTTGAAAATTAAGGGCATAGAATATTCTTCCACTGTATATCACAATCATTACTTACCTTTAGCATGTATTCTAGTCTCGCTCAGCCAGACCACTCTTTCCTTTAGTGTGTGTGCGTGTGTGTGTGTGTGTCAGCGTTGAAACCGGGTCACTACTGCTGACCCAGATGACTCGGATAGCAATCCGGGTCAGACCCGGATTTGACCTAGATTAATTAAAGCCGAGGCGTGCGATAAGAGATATGTTTCGGGTAGTCTCAAGCGAGACTACGTTTTGAGCGTTCAATTCGTGTTGAGTAAACGAGTAGTTATGTGATAACTAAGCTGGTAAGTTTATAATTTATAATCAGTCAGTGGGTTTTGGTTCCACGTAGCTACTGCGAGTTTACAGACAGCAAAATTGGGTGTGGCTTCCTGCATACCCAGTATTACAATTTCCCAATATATTGAAGTGGGTGTGGCTCACGAAAGTACTTATCCTGCTGCAAGACTTGACTATATACAACTCTTACAATAATCGATTAGTGGGCGTGGCTCCACGTAAGCTTGCAGACAGCCAACAGACACAGTTTCATGCTACAGACTACACTTACTACTAAATGAGCGTGGCTGAACGTATGTTTGTAACACGATAAGTGGGCGTGGCTCATGAAAGAGCTACACAATAGCGTTTATAAGTTTCTATATCATCAAACGAACAATTTCGTTTCTCACATGATCCAATCTGAACCGGGTTGGACCCGGATGACCCGGAGAAAATGTGACCCGGTTGACCTGACCTGGTTTCAACGCTGGTGTGTGTATGTGTGCGTGTGTGTGTGTGTGTGTGTGTGTGTGTGTGTGTGTGTGTAGTGTGTGCGTGAGTGAGTTTGCTTCTTCCTTATTGCACATGTTGTGGTGTGGAGCAAATGGTTTGGTCAGTGTGAATTGGACTTATTATTGCTCAACTGGAACTTCTCTTTTCTTGCTTGTGCCTCTGCAGTCGTGTCAGTACTTTCCTGCAGCAGCTGAGGTATGGAAATAACAATGTGGCCAGTTAAGGCTGGGCTTTCTGAGTCATTAATTTCAATACTTAATTGGAGCCTCCTTTCTCTTGCTTGTGCCTCTATATCAAAACTTCTCTGATGGCTTCTACCTTCTTGGGGTGTTGCAACATTTTGATCAGTATGCTTTGGACTTTCAATTCTCTGAGGTACGGAAGATACTGGTATTGTTTGGCATGTTTGATAATGGCCATCACGAACTCAAAGAGCTGGAACTTGATTGAAAATTTCTTGCTACATCATGCTTAAATGCCTCGAGGTCCTTCTCTAATGTCGCAATCCTTTTAAGTGCATGAATAACAAATACTATAGGATGGCAAGTGATTCCAGAGTAGCTTTACCATCATCGAACTTTCCACCATTTGGTTTCTTGCATTGGTTTTTTCCTATTGTTGTCGCTAAAGATGATTTAAAAACACAGATCACCTTCGACCATACATAATATATAACCTCTGGTCCGGAGGTAGCTAGCTATATATTATCTATGCTTCGACACAGTCACTGCGTAAAAGATGTGAGCCTTCGTTTATACGAGATCGACGTCATCCTATCTTCCGGCCAGAAACCGTTCAAGCATCCCCAGAATCTGTCGACTGCCAGAACAACAGTGCTATGCTATGTTCGCCAGACCCTTTTTTCCCCACCCACCCACAAAAGGAAAAAAAGTGGTCTGGCTGCACAAGACTAGAACAAGGCAGCCTCGAGATCCTATGTAAGTTGGTGTTTTCTATTGAAAATGAACAAAGACTAGAAAGCGTCTTGAAGCAACCTTATCCATTGTTGTTGCAATGGATACACTTTTGATTAGAGATACATCTTCACAAAAGAAAGAATGAAACTAATAGACTCAGAATGTATCATATATGGGAGAAGAATTAACATTAATTTGGCTCAGCAATTGTTGAAGAAACAGTTTCCCAATCTGAATGAATTTAAATCTACACTGCTTTAAGACAAAAAGTGTGTACTAACAGAGAAAGCAGTCAGAGATAACGTGCAGATAATCTACTGTAATGGTGGACACTATTGGTTTGTCGCCTCAACTGTGAATAGCAGCATTGGCCAAGTAATAGTGCACAATTCTTTGAATACTTGCCCTGATAAGGAAATGGAAAGAGTCATCATGTCTTTGTTTGAGTGGGATTCTAGAGAAGTAGCATTGAAGTTTGCCCATTGCCAAAAGCAAATGGGAGGTGTTGATTATGGCTTCTTTGCTATTACATTTGCTACAGCCATAGCAATTGCTTTTACCATGTACATGATCAACAATAGTGTTTGTTTCAATATTTATTTATATTTATAACTGTATTTATTATGGTCAATGTCAGTGCATTTTCATTGATTTGTACAATACACTAATCATAATCATATTATTATCAACAAAAGTGCAGTCAGACAATCCAAATCCGTTCTTTCACAAGTTTATTGCTTGTCTATTTATTGGTGGTCAGGATGTTTTCTCCTTGTTACTTTTCATGTAATTATACTTCTCACGTGTCATTCACCAAGGATATGAAGCTAAATATGAAGAAGGGAACTTTTTTATTGAACAGCACCAACAAGCAGCAGTTCATTAATATACTTAGCTACTTCTTGGAAAGAAATTGCAAAGTATACCATGCTTCAGGTGAAGGTGATGTGATGTTTGTACAGAGTAGCAGACACTGGTAATGATACCGATCTTCTTGTATTGTTGTGTTATCATGCCTGGTTGGAATCACACAACATATTTTTCAAACCAGAGCCAAAGAAAGCCACTATGAAACCCAGGGTGTGGAACATAATTGCTGTCAAAGAGAAACTTGGCTTTGAAATATGCAACAACATTCTCTTCCTGCATGCAATACTTGGATGTGACACAACATCACAGCAATATTACATTGGGAAAGGTACTTCTCTTAAGAAGTTCAAGTCCAGTAAACACTTTCAAATGCAGGCCAAAGTGTTCAGTGCAGCAACATCTATACCAAATGACATCAAGGCTGCAGGAGAGCAAGCACTAGTGGATTTATACAGTGGAAGTCCAAAGGAAGGATTAAACTCTCTCCACTACAAGCATTGTTGTGAATAGGTAGCTATAAGTATATTACATTTGTCGGTTCTTCCACAAACTTTGCCACCTACTTCAGCTGCTGCTAAATATCATGGTTTCCGTGTATATTTCCAAACACAAGAGTGGAAAGGTGATGCCAGTGAAATGCAGCCTACTGCATGGGAGTGGAAAGACTACAGTATGACGGACAGCTGATGCCTGTGCTAACTGATTTATCACCTGCTCCAGATGGGCTGTTGAAAATGATTAGATGTAACTGCCACACTGACTGCAGCAGCATGAGATGCACTTGCAAGATATACAACGTGAAATGCTCTTCTGTTTGTAGCAACTGAAAGGGAACAGGCTGCACCAACTCAGACACTCCAATCCATGAAGAAGATGATACAGATACCAACACTGAATGAAAGCAAAACTTACCATTTATATACACAAGAGAATAGATTTTCCCCTACCATAGCAATACAATTTTATCATAAATCCAACCATAGAATGTGCAAAAACCATATCAAGTGACATGATCAGCACACACAGTAGTATACCACCAGGTAAACGACCAAACGGATATTTGATGTTAACATCAATCCAACAATATGAGATTGGCAAACTAGCAGCTGCACATGGAGTTACCACATCACACTAAAGTTATCATCATTTTACTGGACAAAACTAATAACATTATTTAGTCCCAGGCCACGCACTTAATTAAATTTTGCTTTAAGCTATTTATTGCTTGTCTAATGATAGTTTTCCCATGGCAAGGGACATTTTTATAACAGAGGGTCATAATGAAGACTAGGAGGTGCAAGTGTTATCATGGAAAGCGAGAAATAGCATACAGCTGTAGCATTTATATACAATTCGGTTGTTTTCATTCCCCCCCCTATTGTCATGAAGATGGATTTAATTCTTTACAACTCCAAACCCGACATTGTACACGTTAAGTTAGGTACATACATGATGACACTCATTTGCTTGTAAGCACCTTTAGGGCACACTTCTAAATGCAGAAGATGAGCAGTAGAATATGCGAAAACTGTCTCTCACTACTGTTCATTATGCCACTATAAACTATTATACACCACTTATTCCTTACCTTGGTGTGTAGTACTGCAAGCAGTGCAGGGAAAGTGAAACAGTAAAATAGATAAAACATAGACTAATCAGCAAAAAAATGGACTTAAGCAGGGGCTAAGGCAACTCCAAATGGGGGTTTTACCAATTAGAGATGTTTCAGCACAGGTGCTTACTATCTTTAATTGACGAGCCCTTGCACTGAAAGTCTGGCAGCAAGACTAGCTTGCTTTAAGGATATCTCAAAGGGTATTGTCTACTGGCAAGTTGGTCGCTGGTTAACTATTGTTGTCACATTCCCTGCACTGCCTGCAGTATTACTACACACCAGGGTAAAGAATAAGTGCAGTATAGTGGCATAATGAACAGTAGCAAAATTATTAAGAGACATATTTCACTGTTCGTCTTCAGCATTTAGAAGTGGGCTGCAGGTGCCCTAAGGGTACTTACTAGCAAGACTCCGCAAATCCAACCATATAATGTGCAAATATGCCTGTCCAGTAGTCCAGTCCAGTATTTCAGTCCACTTTTACTTATTTATTTATCATACAGTACAGTACAGCATAACGGGTTAATTTCAAAGGGAAATTTTCAAAGAGTAGCAGCTAAAATAAATTTTGAAGGTATAATTTTCAAATGCTCTATCATCATGCTTAGCACCACTAAATTTATTTTTGTAAGTGCAAGCATTAAATTAATTTAATGCTTGCACTTACATTTGCAAGCATTAAATTTGTAATTTTTTTGGTGACTGGATTGATTACAGAGGCGCTCATTGTTCTTCATTTGTAACGCTGTGTGACAGCTGAAAGCGAAGCATAATGGCCATCACTTTCGAGTCAGTAATTGACAGTTGGGGCGCTCAAATTATCCGCATTCTTCGCAGTAACTGGATTGATTGTAGAGGTGCTTCACCTACTGTTCTTCATTTGTAGTACAGTGTAATGGGCTGAAATGGTCACTTCACCTTCAAGTCAGTAATTGATAGCTGGAGCACGCGTCACACAAAAACACTAACTCTGGCACCACCCTTTCTTTTGATGCGGTATGCACAGGTTCACCAGTCATAATAATTAATGTTATAAAAAAGTAAACAATGACTGAAGTGGGGACTAAATGTTCACTAATATATCTGCAGATGTAAGTGACCTCCCTTGTTTCCCTACTTTCTTTTTCTCAATGATTACACGGCTTGTTTAAAGTTGTAATGTATGTTTGAAAAGGTACATCTGAATAGAAAGGAGAAAAAAAATACATGACTGGACCTGGGCAGCCTCAAACCTGCAGCCATCCGATTGACACTCACATGCTTACAGGAGTCTGCCAGATGGTCACTACTTGTCAATTTCATGTATATGTATCCATACGAACTCTAGAGAATGACTTATTGTCTCAAAGTAACCAATTTCATACAAGTGTGAACCATGTCTACAAAACAAACTGCCATCTACTTATCAATTAACTCCCTACCTCAAATATGATGCTTTTGCAAATGACAATACTCTACATGTATGGACAACTACTCTGGGTCATCTTGAGGAGATATACAAAACAAGTTCGTGCAGCAGTGCAATGGACTATACCAATGACTTATTCACCAATAACATTAAATTTTTGCATTATAAAGCAATAATAATTTTGTGTCATGATTGTACTTGCTGTCATCACACACTACAAACACACAGACACATCCATTCATACATTACATACAGTGTACATATGTTAAGCAGCCATGATACATAATTATAATATATAAATACTATGCTACAAATTGAAGCTTTCCTTAATTACGTTTACAACATCTTATGGATGATGATAATGAGAACAATCATACACAATTTGCAAATGGTGGTTATTAATACATAATGTACATGCACACCACAAAAACTGACACACACACCTGCTCAGACTGTTATAAGACAATAACAGGGTCTTGGATCTGAAGAACTAGACCAGATTAAGCACTAATTTAGGTTATGCAATACTTTCATGCTAGCGACAAGTGAAGTCATTTGTGATACATTCTGTTAAGCCAGTGGTTGAAAGAAAAGGCTATAAACACATAGACTATTGTTGTCTAACAACTTTTAGGTAGTAAGGTTTAAAGTAATGTCCTTTAAACAAGCACACACTATGTATACTTGCATGTCTTGTAACAAAATCATTAAGCATTAAACTTTGCAATGAGACGGTAAGGATATAATACTTTAGTTTAGTACCCAGTTTATATATGTACCTAGTTTATCCAGCCAATTAACATCAATTTCTTAATGTTCTTTAACTTATGTGACTGATTACCACATTTTGAATTACAGAACAATTGATGATGAATGGTCAGGCTTAGTTTCACATGGCCAGACTTTATTTTATCATGGTGGCATTTACAGATTTTCGATTATACCCCCCCGAGGATCTATAAGACGCTTCCAATAATTCATAATATGGTGTGTTCATGATTGATGAGACTGGAGATAAGACTACGCTCTAAGAATTGATTGCCACCATAGATATTGTATGCGTTCTAATGGATTGGGAACACCCGTTAAATTATTTTCCTATCCTGGTTATGGTGCGCCAATACATTAGGAAATGTACTATTAGTCTAAGTGGCTGTTTGGCTTTCTCTGGCTTGTTTGAAGGCCAGTTTGAAGGTGTGAATATTCCTTTTTACATTGTTTATTGTGCTGCATTGTGTACTGAACAAGAACACAGCGTGTCTGTGGACATTGGGAGAAATATTGTTTGTGACAGGTGACAATGGCAGGTATGCACCAGCTAATATTTCAGCAGCAGTACTCTTAGCCAACTTTTCTTCACCACATTTACACAACCAAAGAAATGTGTGATACAATGAAATAAATTTTATGTCTCAGTACCGCTCAGCTTGAGCTAAACAATTGCACAAAATAGTGCCTGTTTTCTGACGTTCTGTCAAAACAGTGGAAATATACAGCGAAGCAGTGAATATCTAGCTAGCCTACTACACTCTACCTGCTACAAGTGGTGTAAACAGCAGCAAAGAAACAACGCTTCACTTTCTGTTTTTTCAGGAAAATTGCACAATCATTTTGAAACACCATATTTCACCTTTGAACCTGAATTTTCTTACACTGTTGTTTACTACTATCCAGCGACCCTACCCAGTCCAGCCTCCAAATAGTGTAGGTGGTAACTAACCCAGCTGTAAACAACAATCACTAATTTGCTGGTTACATGAACAGCGAAATCTTCTACCTGTCGAGGCCATAAAGTTTATGCGCAGTGCAGTGAGGAACTACACATACTGGTACGCAGTCAACTAAAAAGTGTTTATAAACCCCATGGGCAAGTTGAATGGCATACTGTAGGTGTTTACTTATGGCAAGAGTCCATAACAATATAGTATTTTAAAATGAAAAATGAAGTAGGAATCCAAGCAATAAAAAGTAGTGAAACAAGAGATGAACAATGGTAGCTATTACAGTATAGCTCAGTGGGAAAACCTACTTTAACATTGAACACAAAATAATTATTATACCATGCCAAAGTAGGGATTTCCCACTGAGCTATACTGTAATAGATACCATTGTTCATTTCTTGTTTCACTACTTTTTATTGCTTGGATTCCTACTTCATTTTTAAATTTATAATTTTTAATATACTAGTTTGTTTAGTTTTTTTTGATAAAGCATACAGCTAGCTATAAACATGTGACTGTTCTATTAGGGTGACTGCTGTATTAGAGTATCTCGAGTCAGCCTGCAAAGATGTGTGCTAGCCCAAAATTGGGGTGTGGTCATCGTGATTTCGATAGATTTATATAGTATTAGATAAGAGAATCTCGAATCCGAGCTCGAATCAGCCTACTACCTACTAACTTGAGGGTGTGAGGTCATAAATACAGCTAGTGTAAAAGAAACAGGGTCATTGTGGTCTCGATCGATAGATCAATAATACTGTACGTACTTGTAGAATAAAGAATAGGCGTGATGTTGTGACCTATCGTGGAGTACCGGTACTTCCGTACAGTAGTGTAGTCTAAGCACCTTTTTTCATGTTTTTAATGCTACATTTGATGCTAGATGGACTAATATTATTCTGTAAAGGTGATTTTTGTCACGTAAGAAGTTTCTAAGCTGGTTTTAAAAGGTGATATTTTGGCGGCGCGCGTCATTTCAGGGGATTCCTACTTAAACAGTACTACTGTACTGTTTGATTATGGACTCTTACTACAGTCATGCATGTGGTTGATAGAAAGAATTTCACTGAGCTTTGGATTGACACTCCCGTCTTCACAGCACTATGGAGAACGAACAAAAGTATGTAGTGATTCGTAACAACAAATTTGTAGTTGCTGGATGATGTGCACTTAATTTTGTGGAAGTGTTATGTTGATATGTGTTTGGGTTAAGTCGATACATGTTTGGGTTGTTGAGTTAGCGGCATTACGAGGAAGGAATGCAGACAGACAAGCAGACAGCATTTCAGTTTTATACAATATATATAAATATATAGGTACAGGGTGTAAATGATTTGGGCACGCAAACATGTTGTTTGGGCTCAGGTGAATGCATACTGACTACTTAAGACTAATTAAGATACCCACAAAATCCAATGTGGTAACACTTGTAACAAGCGCAGACCAGTTTTGTTTCAACTAACATAGTGAAAAAGTGATTCGTGGTGCATGGTATCATACATGCAACCGTTGCATTGCTTTGTCTACTGTCTTTCGCATCCCCGGTTGTATCCATCATTACACATAGCTCTGCATGGGTAGGGAGAAATATTTACAGGTAATAGAGAATTGGACCTTGCTAGAAGGCTAAATCACAACCATTTTTAGTCCAAACCATTAATTATTCCAGGTCACATGCACCTTAGGCTAAATCACAATCATTTTTAGTTCACACCATTAGTTAGTTTGGGTCACGTACACCTCTCCTTATCTGTATTTCTTGCTTTAACTCGCAATAACCGTTCACAGCTTTATACCTGGATTTAGCTGGGCAAATGTATCTTTCCAGAGTGCTTAGTGATGAAGCTGTGACCATAGACTAAATCATGCAATGATGACACCAAAATTCTCGTGAATTACATTTTATGAATGATTCCAAATACTAAAATTACTTCCCCACTATAAAAACCCACTATACGGTATTTCATTGCTTTTAATGCAGAGGGGTAAAGTATTGCTGAGGGCATAATTTCGTGCTTTAATAGTTTGTGACATGATTGTGCATACTGTCATTTGAACAACACTAGTTAGCTGTGAGCATTTCATGAAAACTACAAGAAAATAACTGAGGTCTGGAGACACAAGATTACCTAGGTATGTGCGTATTGTTCATGGATACTCGCCCTGACATTACCTAAGTCTAGGACTATATACCACTGCTGCACACTAACATCGTACTAGCCTCATGCCCAGCTTAGTTTTATCCAGAGGAGAATGTAAAATATTATTGCATTGCATTTATTACTGTGCAGAGCCTCCACAAGGCACAGGAAAATTACAATTTGCACAATAGAGAGGATGATTAACAATGAATGAACAAAAACATAAGAATTTCAGGTTTAGTCTCCCCATAGACTGGTTGTATTATAATCACTGGACTGGACTACTGGACTCAGGTTTTTTCTTCCTTTTCCACCAAATATCGGTCAACTGGCTATTGGTTATACAACTGGTTATACAGAATATGCTAATCTTATGTAGTTAGACATCACTCCCACCTCCACACACAAGAGAAAGCAGTGTAGCCATGACAGAATACAGTGAATGTCAACTTTGCCCAGCTGCAGCTATATAGCATGACTCTCTCAGCTGTACTCATGCATGACTCTCTGGAGATCATGCCCTGTAAGAAATATTTGACTGTAAAACAGATGGGTATAAGTAGCCAATGAAATTTGAGTATTTCACCTTGTTGTTCATTTAAACACGTAGATGTAGTTAACAGCGGGTAATGGCAAAACCAGGAACGGAGAAATAGGAAACGGAAAACGAGAAATGGGTGGAAATGGAATTCCTTCGCTGCAGAACACTCTTCATTTATAATTGAAGGGGTGGCAGAGCACAGATTTTCTCATGACTGGTGGCCAAAGTAGCAGTGAATGCTGTATTAGAGTGTTTTGCAACTCTACTCAATTGCTAAAAATATCATAAGCATATACTAACAGAATGGCAATTGTATAATGTCTTGGGTCAAATTTCTGATAGTGGATCATAGTAATACAATACAGATTATCCTGACGGCGGCAGTGGCTAGATAACAATTCATTTAGCTAGCAAATGTACTACCACTATTATGACATTAAGGCTTAAATCCAGGCTGGCATGTATACTACCAAAAAAATTCTCAGAGGCTCTTAATGACGTTAAACTTGTAATAATACTCTGATCATACTGTGATAGAGCAGTCACTTCAACATAAGCCACTGAGGATACTGCCAGGGTGATATGCATTATCCACCAATAGAAATTTGACTATTATTACAATTACTGTCTAAAGAGTTTACATACAAACACAGATAATTATACAGGGGGTACAAGAGATATACTGTACATAAGTAGAGTTCAAGTTATTGCATAAAATCATCAACATCATTAGTGATTGAGGTACTGTAGATAATTCCATAATTTTACTGCTAAAGGTAAGAAAGAATGTAATAAGTTTCAGTTTTAATTGGTGGACTGATAGCATAATGACGAGAGTGACCACAAGTACATGAGATTAAGGAAATTAGAGTAATTGATGAGACTTCAACAAGACCGTGAATCAATTTAAAGACCATAAGACATTTTCTTCTTAAGTTGGCCAGGATAGCTAGGTGGTCCAGTATGCTGCCGAATCGAGAAAAATCATTCATAATGAAACAGGCTGCACTTCATCTAATTGATAGATTTGATATTGTATCAAAACATTATACAATTGCCATTCTGTTAGTATAGTTGTATGCTTATATCTTATGATTAATTTTTTGAGCAATTGAGTTGAAAAACACCGCTCTAATACAGCAGTCACTGGGCCACCAAAGTCGTGAGAAAATCTGTGCTCTGCTACTCCTTCAATTACAAATGAAGAGTGTTCTGCAGCAAAGGAACTCTATTTCTACCCATTTCTCCATTCCTATTTCTCCGTTCCTGGTTTTACCATTACCCGTTAACAGCTGTCTCTTGATTTGCAATCAGATCATTGTGTTAATTGTGCTAAAATGGACAGGTAGTGCAAGTAGACAGGTCAAACTCAGGGGGACACGATATCTCTACAAATCACGCACGCCTTTCAGCTACAGAATCACAAATTAACAAATCTTGAACGATTTTGTCTACGTAAATAAACTGCTTGAAAACTAGCTAGTTTTGAAAACATATTTCTAAACAATACAAGCTCACAGTGATACAATACTAGTTCTTAATCATGAACTATTGTCCTTCAGAACCCAGTAACATCCTAACAAATCACACTAAGACAATCTCATTCATGACGTTTCAAATCAAGTTTCAAACCACAAAATGATTTCAAATCACGTGCAGATTGAGGTATTGCACCCCTTGGGGCAATAACTACAACCAATTGCCCAAATATGTGTGCTTGAAAGATAGGAGACAGACAAAAAACTGAGTCCAGTGATTGTATACAACCAGATGAATTTTTCTCTTGTGTGAAAATCCCTACCCACGAACAAAAAAAAAATCGGGCTGATCATAGAGTTATAAACCCCGGAGTTTATAAATCTATGATCTGGTTTACGTGAGATAGACCATTATCTCTGGATAGTCACTCGCGTAGCTTGGGCTGGTCATTCATACATTGTTAAAGTCTAGTCTGGCAGCGCCCACCCCTTTGCTTTTAGAGTGTCTAGTAACCGTAGTACTGAGGATTTCCAAATCTTTGCAACGCCAAAGCGCAATGCGTTCACGTGCACACCTATCACGTGAAGTTTAAAATCAAGAAACACAGTAGTGCGGCCCAAGAAGCCGGCGCGCAACACCCGTGAGTATATTGACAGGAAGAAAGAAAACGCAATTTTCGCACCTCCGTAGCTCTGTGCTTCCTTGATGAAACAAGACGATGTTTGCTGTGGACATGCCCTCCAACTGCAGCACTCCACATTCTAAATTTGAGCGAAATCGCTTCACGCGTTCCCGAGAAATGCGACTTCAAAAATTGGCTCAGTTTCTTCGTTATTTTTCTTTTCTTCTTTTTCTTTTTCTTGTCGCACACTTACAAAAACTGCTATAAAACGCGAACGCCACATCCGATTGCCTTGAAATTTGGCACACAGAAGGGGGATATAAAGGCGCATCTCGGTACCAACTGTGGAAGGAATATGATAAACAGGCAAAGAGGTATGAGCGATTATTCACGAAAAATAACACCAATATGTTGTCACGCCTACAGGGTAAACCGCGTATGGGAAGAAGCTGAAAATCGGTGGGTGAATAGGTTAACTATTGAACCTCAAACCTATTGTGGTTTGAAAGAAATCGAGCTAAAAACCAGGAAGATACAGCGAAAAAATCAACAGTGTGTAACAATTATGCAATCGAGATTAGCTAATAAAAAAAAAAACGACTGCTTGCCACGCCTACCAGATAAACCACTTGGGGTAATGCTTTGAAAATCGTTGTACAGATGGAGTAATCATCTTAGAAAGGCTCATCAATGGTGTAGAAGAATCAGACTTAAAGCCACGGAGTTATAACACGAAATCCAACTTGGTGCAGCAAGTGCGAGATCGAGATACTCTAATAGAGCAGTCACCCTGAAGAGAATTCAAGAGATCAGCTAGAAACAAGAAACCTGTATAGAGATCGGCTACACACAAGTCACCCTGTAGAGAGATCAGCTAGAAGAAGTTACCTTGTAGGGAGTTCATGCAACTATGGAAAGAGATAGTTCAACTAGAAGAAATCACCTTGTAGAGTTCAGCTACAAAGAAACCACCATGTAGAGAGTTAAGCTACAAACAAATCGTCCTGTGGAGAGATCAATAGAAGAAGTTACCTTGCAGAGAGTTCAGCTACAAAGAAACCATCATGTAGAGAGTTCAGCTACAAACAAATCTCCCTGTAGAGAGATTAGCTAGAAGAAGTTACCTTGTAGAGAGTTCAGCTACAAAGAAACCATCACGTAGAGAGTTCAGCTACAAACAAATCACCCTGTAGAAAGATCAGCTAGAAGAGGTCACCTTGTAGAGAGTTCAGTTACAAAGAAACCACCATGTAGAGAGTTCAGCTACAAACTAGTGACCTTGTAGAGACATCAGCTAGAAGAAGTTACCTTGTAGAGAGTTCAACCACAAAGAAACCATTCTTTAAAGAGCTCAGCTGCAAACAAATCACCTGTACAGAATTCAGCTACAAACAAATCACCCTGTAGAAAGATCAGCTAGAAAAAGTTACCTTGTAGAGAGTTCAGTTACAAAGAAACCACCATGTAGAGAATTCAGCTACAAACTAGTGACCCTGTAAAGACATCAGCTAGAAGAAGTTAACTTGTAGAGAGTTCAGCTACAAAGAAACCATTATTTAAAGAGCTCAGCTGCAAATAAATCACCTATACAGAATTCAGCTACAAACAAATCACCATGTAGAGAGATCAGCTAGAAGGAGTTACCTTGTAGAGAGTTCAGCTACAAAGAAACAATCATTTAGAGAGTTCAGCTTCAAACAAATCACCTGTAGAGAGTTCAGCTACAAACAAATCACCCTGTAGAGAGATCAGCTAGAAGAAGTTACCTTGTAGAGAGTTCAGTTACAAAGAAACCGCCATGTAGAGAATTCAGCTACAAACTAGTGACCCTGTAAAGACATCAGCTAGAAGAAGTTAACTTGTAGAGAGTTCAGCTACAAAGAAGCCATTATTTAAAGAGCTCAGCTGCAAACAAATCACCTATACAGAATTCAGCTACAAACAAATCACCATGTAGAGAAATCAGCTAGAAGAAGTTATCTTGTAGATAGTTCAGCTACAAACAAATCACCATGTAGAGAGATCAGCTAGAAGAAGTTAACTTGTAGAGAGTTCAGCTACAAAGAAACCATCATTTAGAGAGTTCAGCTTCAAACAAATCACCTGTAGAGAGTTCAGCTACAAACAAATCACCCTGTAGAGAGATCAGCTAGAAGAAGTTACCTTGTAGAGAGTTCAGCTACAAAGAAACCACCATGTAGAGAGTTCCGCTGCAAAGAAATCACCCTGTATAAAATTCTGCCACAAACAAATTGCCCTGTAGAAAGATCAGTTAGAATAAGTTACCTTGTAGAGAGTTCAGCTACAAAGAAACTATTCTGTAAAGAGCTCAGTTGCAAACAAATTGCCTGTACAGAATTCAGCTACAAACAAATCACCCTGTAGAGAGATCAGCTAGAAGAAGTTACCTTGTAGATCGTTCAGCTACAAATAATTCACCCTGTAGAGAGAGCATCCAGAAGAAGTCACCTTGTAGAGTGTTCAGTTACAAAGAAACCACCATGGAGATTTCTGTAATCAATATATGTATTATATATATAAATTTTACATTTACTAATAAAATATTTAAAGTACATCTACTTCATCTTTTCTTCTTCCTGCGGTAAAAAAAAAGACAGGTTAAAAAAGTCCCAAAGCCGGCCATAGGCCGGCTTTGGGGTATACAAATACAAAAAGAAATGAAATCTAATCCAAAACAGCCAAGCTGTAAAAAAAGTGTGCGGCCCTCAAAAAGGCTATGGTGAAAAAGATGTAAAATCCAAGATGGCGGCCAAGAAATGGCTGTGATGGTAGGTTAATGGTAAAAATTTTTATAATGACAATTCAGGTGAATTTTGTGCCAAGACCAAGCGGCACAAAATTCACCTGAATCGTCGTTATTAAAATTTTTACCATTAACCTACCATCACAGCCATTTCTTGGCCGCCACCTTGGATTTCACATCTTTTTTCACCATAGCCTTTTTGAGGGCCGCACACTTCTTTACAGCTTGGCTGTTTTGGATTAGATTCCTTTAACACGCCATGAGACCAGTGAAACACTGACACACAAGTACAAAATCTATCAACAAGCCACTTGGTTGAATCACAACTGTTGGTCCGGTATAAAGGGTCTAAACCGTCGAATGAGTAAAAGGCAGGAAGTGACGTACAGTACTGGATCACGTTTTTCCACTTTGAGTTTCAGACGTATTGCAAAGATTGGGAAATCCTCAGTATACTTGTGGTGCTACTACCACTATATACTACCACTATAGTGGTAGAGCCAATCAAATCACAGTATCCAGTTTAAACAAGTATTTGTGACGTAAAACGTGTACTTTGCACCATGAATAACACTCTCCAAGCGCGTATTTGAGCAGGCTGTAGGACCAGGTGTCCTACAGACCTTCAGAACTTGTGCTGTAAAGCTTTAATATATTAACTAGTGTCCATTTCGTTCTACTTGGGGTACTTAGAGATAATGAGTCACTTTCTAGAATTCCTATGGATATAATTACATGAAAATAACAAGGAGAAAACATCCTGACCACCTGGTAGACTCCTGTAAGCGTTCAAGCGTAAATCGGATAGCTGCAGGTTCGAGGCTACCTAGGTCCAGTTATGGATTTTTTCTCCTTCCTGCAAGTTTTCAAACACACCTTATGTAACTAATGTCTTTGTATCTAGTGTCTTTGAGCAAGCTGTAGGACCAGGTGTCCTACAGACCTTCAGCACTTGTGTTGTAAAGCTAAACAAAAATAATAAACAAAAATTAAATGAGACTCCGAGATACACACACTGTAGACCTACGTTGACTTTTGTGCTTTCTTCGCCGAGTTACAACAGCCTGAAAACAGCCAACAGGTAAATTATTACGCATAAGGTCTTGAAAAACAAGTTGATGTTGTGCTACTTCTAAAAACCAGGCGCCAAGCAGCTAGCTAACTCATCTGGAATAACTAGACAGTATATACTACTATGAATTAACCAACTATGTATTACTACTTTACAATAGGGTAGTTTGATAATATAATTAGCTATTTCTCGTATTTCGTAATTCATGAAATATTCGTAATTCGTTCAATTACGTTGCTATGCACTGCTAAGGAAGCGTTTGTTAAATAAACCGCTTTAACCAACATATTACGCACAAAACTATCTTCTAAATTGTTTTATAGTGTGACTAACGTGTTTTTTCCCACAAATTCTCTCGACAAAGCCTCAAAGCTGCTCTTCATTTTCGTTCGCGTACGTAAGGGATACGCCCCCTTTCAACTCGAAGCGATAGGCTATTCCTGGCAGTGTACGAGGCCTGCACCGTTGTTTTTCAGTTGCTAAATGCCTGAAAACCTCAAGGGGAAGGTAGTCTGAGGAAAGTCACCACACCCGTATTTCAGTCCGCCGAAAAGAAACCACCTCAGAGCAAAGTTCACCTGTGCAGAAGTTTAATACAGACTTCATTTCACTTTTACTTCTTACGTAAAAGCTGCTTTTACCGTTATTAAACGATTTTGCTCACGTGGGTGCGTACGGACAAACATAGGTAGATAGGTACATAGGTAGATAGATAGGTACACACACACACACACTTTTACGGAAACAATTACAGTAAACCAGGCGCACGCCCACAGCCGGCTGTGGGCGTGCGCCTGGTTAAAAATTATTACGTCACGCGCAATTTGAAACCCATGTCGCTGCCAGACTAGTTCAAGTCATTGTAATAAAATTCATTTTCTTAACCATCATCTCAAAACAAACAATAGACTATGTCATCACTGTACTCACCAAGATCTGCTGCTTGTCAATGTAAAACTGTGTAAAAACTGCAAACCCGAACAGCTGCCAACCACGAGTCACAGATACTTACAACCCGAGATTCAATAGATACTGTAAAGCACTAATACAATACAATACAATACAATACAATGCAATGCAATGCAATGCAATACAATACAATACAATACAATACAATACAATACAATACAATACAATACCGAGATAGATACTGCATGTACTGTACTGGTACTCTAGTATCTATGATTCAACCAACTCACGTGCAAGTATATTTGCGCGGGCTGGACCAGACCACTCACGTATGAGCGCATCCTTTATATAAGTGCGATGTTCAAGCACTCAGGTTAAGTTGATGAAAGACGATGAAGTGTATTTATACAGGGAAAACAGCATCAACTACCGGTACTTAGAAAACGTGGCTCGACAGAACATGATCTGACATCATCAGGTACTATAGAGTAGAGTGGCTGTGGTAATTATGAGTCACTTAAGTTAAAAGCATCGCTATCACCTAATACAGTGACCCCAATATTTTCACACTACTTGTGTAACCATATGCTACGTTATCCTAAAATTTCAAAAAAATTTACTTACCATGTATTGGGTGTTTGATCTTTTTACTGAAGCCATGTAAGTGTTGGTATTATGAGTCATATGGGGTATTATGAGTCACTCTGTTCATAAGGTCATCGTTTCATGTTGAATTATGGAAACATTTGCAGGAACTCTAAACGTTGTCAAAACATCTTGGTTAACTTAGTATGTACGCTTCGTATCTTTATCCTGGTAAGGGATACAGATAGCTAATCTAGACTGGCATTTCTATAGTGACATAGTTTAAAGTCCTGTATAACCTCTTAATTGGATTTGTGGTTAGCTTATGATCACTTTATGTTGATCTACATGGTTGTTATGTATGATATGTTGGACAGTTTGTGTACCTCTATGCACTGAAGAATTATTAATCTGTTGCATACTATGGGACTTGTGTACAATTGTGAGAGTGTGGCATACTACAGTTTCTAAACATATAGGGTGTATTTAGTTGGGGTTTGCTTCCTGCACTTCTTTAGAATATATACAGTGTGTATATTGTGATTATAATTCATTGTGTAGTAGAGATTGAAAGCAATTTTAATATCTGTTGGATTGTAAACAGCTGAAAAGGGTGTGTTAGAACTACTAATGATGCAACAACCTCCCTAACACTGACTTTGAAGTGGTTCCTTATAAGCAGTGGGTGCTAGTTAGCCACACATCTCTTTGTGCCAACCCAGAGGAGGTTGGATGAGCTATCAGTCCTACTTAAATATATTGCTCTTAATTGCATTCTTTTCTTTGGTATTTCACATGACCCTCAATAGTCGCAATACTAAACTGAAAAACTAGGGAGTTCACTGGGGTTCGTCAGATATTCAGATCGTCCTTCACGTAGGCTTCAAGGCTATGTACTCAAGGCACTTGAGATTCGGGGTGAAATTAACAAATTGTGATTTGATGCATGCAACTTCACCAGACTCGTCACGTACGTTTTCTATAATGAAACAACGACCCTTCACTGTGTTACACTAAGATCGCTGTATTACCTTCCTCAATAAAACTGATTTCGCGTAATTTATTTTATTGGCACTTTAAACTCTGGCTTTATTTCCAGCCAAATCAGCGGGGTTCACTGGGGATCGCCACACCGTTAGATTTAGAAATACATAAACTTTCAAATGCACTATAGTTTTAATAAATTTGTCTTGAAACGAAGGTTTTCCAATGAAAATGTACAGCTCACGTGAACACATCCAACCTCCTCTGGTGTCAACCTAGGTTGGTCACTCATCATATCTATATGAGTGAGATTATATATGCAACCAAACCTGGTGCCAGCAGAGTTTGAAGAAGTTTTCAATTAGGGATCAAAGCAGACATAAGTCAAACTTATAAGCACTGTAAGCACTTGTTTTGAAGTGCTTACAAGTGTTTGTTACTGTGCAACATTTGTGCTTGTGCTGGTACTTAATTACTTATATTTCAAAATGCTTATAAGCACTTTTAAAGCACTTTTAAAGCACAAAAGCTGCCAGCTCTTATCAAAAGTATTTAATGAGTTTCTCATTTAACAGCCAAAAGTTGCTATTAAAAGTGAATAATTGTTCTATCAGGTGTATCTGTAGACAATTATTCAGTGTAGCAGGGTAAGTCTTTAGGCCTGAGAAGTGCAGATTGAAAGATGAAACTTTTAAAACTAGGCGCATGCCCACTGCCGGCCAAAGGCCAGCTGTGGGCGTGCGCCGGGTTTACTGAAATTGTTTTCGTAAAAGTGTGTGTGTGTACCTATCTATCTACCTATCTATGTTTGTTCGTACGCACCACATGAGCAACAAATCATTAAATGGTAAAAGCAGCTTTTACGTATAAGGAGTAAAAGTGAAATGAAGTCTGTATTAACTTACACACTGGTAAACTTTACTCTGAGGTGGTTTCTTTTTGGCGGTCTGAATACGGGTGTGGCGACTCTCCTCAGACTTTGTAAATTACCTTTCCTTCAGGTTTTACAGGCGTTTAACAATTGGGAAACAACAGTGCAGGCCTCGTAGATTACCAGGAATAGCCTATCCCTTTGGTTGGAAAAGGGGTGTATCCCAACGTACGCAAACAAAAATGAAGAACAGCTTTGAGGCTTTTGTTGAGAGAATTTGTGGGAAAAAACACTATAGTCACACTATAAAACAGTTTTTAAGATACTTCTGTGCGTAATACATGTATGTTGTTAAAAGTGGTTTGTTTAACAAGTGCTTCCTTAGCAGTGCATAGCAACGTAATTGAAGAATTACAAAAAATTCATGAATTACAACATCCGAGAATTACAATAACTTAATTATGCGTTATTTCATAACATAATAAAATAGTAATACATAGTTGGTTAATTCCAGATGAGTTAGCTAGCTGCATGGCGCCTGGTTTTTAGAAGTAGCACACCATCAACTTTTTACCAATTGATGTTTATTATAACAATCAAATAATACAGGTACATGATTGCATACACCACATTATATATGTTGGTATAAATTGTTTGTTAATAAAATAATTAAGTAATTATATCAAGCACTTTCATAGTGCTTCATTTTGTATTTGAAGCATTTAGTAAATTGCAGCTTTTGTGCATGTGCTTGTACTTAAGCACTTTAATAGGCGCTTGAAAAGTGCTTCAAGCCCTGCTTGACCCATGTCTGGATCAAAGGTAATAAAAAGTAGTGTGGTTGCTCCTGAAGATATACTAGTGGTCAGGTAATCCCTCATGCAGTCATGAGTGTATAGGCGATCTCCCTTGTTTCACTTCTTTTGAACTTAAATTTCCTTGTTAACTTTATTATGACTGTGATATGCCACCTTCTTGAGGACTGTGTACACATGCATCGGTATCCAAAAAATACCTTAATAAATATACCTCCCAACCCTAGTTCTCAGTGTCTGACATCATTCATAAGAATCACAGAGGTTTGCACTTTCTCACAAAAAATATTGACCAGAAACCAGCTTCTCCATACCAATGTATGCTTCATAGATTTGTGCCTCCTTTGTGTCCCATTTACTTTTGCTGACAGTGAAAGGTGTTGATTCACGGTAGTGCCACATGATGGCTTCTCCAAGTTTGAATGGGAATCACCTGAATTTCCATTGCGACCGGATTGATCACTTGTAGTGTTTTTCATTCATTTGTAACGCTGTGTAACAGGCTGAACATAGCTGAAAATGAAGTGTATATTGCCATTTCAGTAATTGACAGTTGGGGCCACGTTCAGATGGAAACAATAAGTCTGGCATCATTCTTTCTTCTAATGCAGTATGTGCAGGTTCACCATGAGATGCGTCTCATTACAATACACAAAAGAGATTAGTTTTGAGCAGCAGACAAATGCCACAATTGGGATGTACTCTACTTCATTTGGATGATGTCGCATGAGCTAACAAAGTGTCTGAGTGTGGTATGAGGATCAGTTTACCAATAGTTGGTGCATCACCACAATGACTAATTCAACTTGCATTTGTCACATAGCTACAGTGGTTTATATTTAGTTAGATTGTGTCGATAGAGTAACTGAATTGGAGGTCCATTTCTACATCCTAGTCATAATATTGTTGTGTTGTTTACTTATTGCATGACTAAGTGTGTATGCAGTACAGTATTGAGTATGGGTATTCAAGTTAATCGGCTGTACTGAGCAAGTAGGTCAACACCAGCATGTGCAGAGAAGAGTTGTTTATTAGTTGATTTCAGAATAAGATATCAGCATAGCTAGCCCAGGTGAATCCTTCATACGAAGAGTAGTTGCCCAATTAGAGGTCGTGTGTTCTATTAGGGTACACTGTAAAAACGGTTTTGTCATTTTAACAAATTGTTTGTTACATCGCGATTTATGTTCTATATAGGGTAGTTAAAGTAATAGAGCTTCTGGAAGTTCAGCTGTCCCTGTAGAGTTGACCAAAGAGTGAAAATGTGTCTCCCTACATATTGAAGACTGCAATAGAAACTTCATGATCTTGTCCACGATTTGTAGGCTAGTAAGGTAGATGTATGTTCTATTAGAGTAGTTGAAACATAATCTTCCGTTCAGCTCGCTCGCGACAATAAAGTCATCCTGCAGGGTGCAGAGTGTGTCTTTTAGGCGAGTCTTTGTATAGTCTGTTAGGCAGCCTGATTGGAGTGATCATTGCTCTTTAACTTGCCACACCCACTACAAAACTCCCCTTTTTTGACTGTTTCCTTTTATCTTGCAGCAGTGTTGCTGGTAATCCTCCGTTTTCGTGTTGCAGTAACTATACTTCGTCTATAGCACACAGTGGTGTAAGTCTCAGGACATCTATCCTTGTAGTGGACAGCACAGCAAGGTGCAGAGTGTGTATTGCCGGTGAGTCTTCCTTCTGTAGTCTCTGTCAAGTAGCCTATTAAGAATGATCATCAATCATAGACTTGCCACACCCACTACGGAACTGTCATTTTATACTAGTGGGTGTGTTTGCCGGATGATAGCGTACACACCAGATCACATGATCAAATTCGCTGATGTGATTGGTTAAATGATGAAAAAGTGATTGATCCTATCTCATTGTAAGTTTTTAGATATTAAATTTTAACCATGACATCATCTGGTTTCTATTAACAACACATGTGTACCGGAATGCCGTATATGTGTATCGTAAACTAATAATGGCATTGACAGTGCTAAGTATCTTGCAACGAAGGTTAGCACGTAATGATAGACATGAAAACCACCTTATGACACACTGATTTGGACCTGTAGTTGGTCTAGCGAGTTTGAAGCTAATTGGGGAAAAACCTGGGAGAGTTTGTGTTTGAAATTTTTATGGCCTCAATTTTTACGTTTCTCATTCTGTCGGCCACAGGGGAGAGAAATGCCTAGTGTAGCTGGGATGGGGAAGGCTGGCAACACGATAAGGATATCCAGAAAGTTTTGGACTAAATTCGTGTCTTCCTCAGGTAGTTACAGTGGTTTAAAGGGTATTTCCTGTAGTTTAACAAATCGCCACCAATAATATTTGTCTAGATTTGAATGATACCGATCCGATTGGAATCCTACCAAGAATGAACGGAACAGTGCTAGAAAAAACATATGCGTGGGTGTTCGAGAATTAATATATAGATATGGTATACTGTATGGAGAATAGAGGCACTTTGATCCTCCCTTGTAAAGCATAGATCAATGAGAAAAGTTCCCATCGATCTAAGGTGCTAATGTTGAATTAGTCATCATGTTGTGATGATTATAATGATGCCTTCCTCTGGTACTATATGTATATAACTGATTACCTTGAAATAATTGTTCCAGTTGTGTTAGTTTCTGTACTGCTACAAAACAGTGATACCCTTTCCATGAAATTTTAAATTGTCTGTATAACTGAATTTTCTACTAGCTGACTGATGCCTAACTCGATTATGAAGTACGTACGTTATACATACGTAACTTACTTTTGTCCCCCTTTGTGTCCCTTTTTTTTCTCCACTACAGGGGTGGAGAACAGTACTCAAAAAGTGGAGAGGGCAAGTCATGTTGAGTTTACAAACTAACTATTTTAAAATCATGGACAACTTCCATTTAGTCTGCATAAGGAACAAATCAAGCACCTATATTATAGTGGAGCAGGGGTGCCCCCCTTTAAATGTAGAGTGGCAGTGCCCCTTTTCCAATCCCCAGTTGCTAAAGTAAAGCAACTACTGTACTCATTAGCCAAATTTCTTTCAGTTTGCCATGGATTTTGTGCTAAATGTTATGTAAGGATATGCCTAATGCTATTCCTTTGATTCAGTATATGAAGGTTCACCAATCAGAATTGCATTGCAAAAATTGAATTCGAGTAGGGATCATAGAAATACGTAAGAAGTAATGAGATAAGGGTGGTTTCCTACACTTGCAGCTACTGTATACTAGCGGACATTTATTCTCCACTTTATTTATCCATGGCTAGGAATTAATTAAATGTACATTAGCTGTAGAACCTCTCCGCTTCATTACTTTTTATTTCTGCTATAATCCTTACATGAATTTAGATTCCTAGTAGTTCCTTGTTGTGTGTGTGATACTGTATGGTTATGACAAATTACTGATCCAGTACATGATTAAAGTTCTTTAAATAACTCCCCGGTGATCTGCAATAATGACAATGACATTGACTGTAAGTAAATAAGATATGATCGTTCTATTAGACTAAACTGCTCTATTAGAATTTATGATCGACTGTTCTATTAGAGTGTATCTAGCTAGAGTCATACCCACAGGGAAGCCATATTACGCTGTCACAAATCCACACACCTTGCATTGTCAGCAAAAGAACTGGGACAAATGTTTGTTTAACTTTCGTAACATAATTATGACTACTGAACCAGTGTCTATTGCATCAAAAGAAAGAATTAATCAGCATAAATTAAAATTTGCATCTAAATGAGTGCTCTAACAATTAATTCCTGAACGTAAAGTGGCTGATTAAAAATTTAATGCAATTATTTAATGTGATTGGGATTGTTCTAAGGTATTATTGACTATCAACATTGCTAAGCTGGCGTGAATGAAAGTGGGCTGGTTTTGAGGTGATTTTTAGTCACATGTGATGAACCTCCTCTGAGAACCTGTTTGTTTTGTAGTTTATACTGCTAATAATACATGTAACAGTGTTTCTTGGTTCTTACAACCCAATGGTCATAAAAGTACTTGGCTAAAGAGCTATACTATATAGCTGGTTATTTTGGAAGGGTTTTTATTTTCAAATGTTTCGAAGAGGTCCTTCTCTTTGAAAATATATTCCCAAGCCCTGTTGTTCTTCGAAAATAAATTCCCGCAAGTAAAAGTAACGTACTTTCACGTGATTGAACAATGCGCATTTGCTTGTGTATTCTTTACAAGTTTAAGCTCAGTATGATACAGTGCTCCACAAAGGAGTAGGCGTGGCCCACAATTAACATCACCCAAAAACCAGCCTCAATTTTCACTGACGACAATGAGGCAATATTGGTTAGGTAAAACTAAGCACAACCAAGCTTTCAGATCGACCCAAAACATTTTCCAAGTTGTTATGGAAGTTTTTTTTTTTTTAATTTATTTAATGGAATTTTCCACTGACTGATGCCTTTAGACAAGCATAACTCGATAACGGCTAAGGTTATGGACTTGATTTTTTCACTGTTCAACATCACTTCAGCCTGAGAGGTGCCTTTTGGCATACCGCAGTACATACAATGCATTCTTCATGGACTTACCAGTGTCCTCCATTGTGTCCCATTCATCTTTGCTGATAGCAAAAAGTGTGGATTTGGTGGTAGCACGTGATGGCTTCCCTTCATAACGGAAATCGTCCGTATTTGTCATAGTGGTTGTTTTGATTGCAGGGGTGTTTTTCAAATAGTGCTTGATTCGTACTGCTGTGTAACAGGTTGAACATAGCTGACAATGAAGCGTAATGGATACATTACTTTTCAGGCGATAATTGATATAACCGGGCTGCACGACACCATTTCTTCCTTTCAGTATGCGTGGATTGCAGAGGTGCTTTTTGAACAGTTCTTGATTCGAAATGCTGTGTAACGGGTTGAACATAGCTGACAATGAAGGCAATGGATACTTCACTTTTCAGACGATAATTGATATAGCTGGGGCGCGGCACCATTTCAGATGTGGTATGCGTGAGTTCACTAGACTTTAAAAAAAAAAAGTTTAACGAACTGGTACACAAAAAAATTGGGATTTTCAACAAAAGTAGGGACCATAGCACATCGATAAACAAGCTGGAATAGTGCATGATATAAAATCACAGTAAAAGAATAAGAGGTGTTATATCCCTACTGTGCATTTCCATTATGATATCTAGGGATATAAACATTTCTTATTGTTTTACTGTGATGTAATACCATGCACTACTCCAGCTTGTTTCAGTACTTTTATCAATGTACTATGGTCCCTACTCTAGTTGAAAATTCCAAATTTTTAGTGTACTTGTGTTTGTTAACTGTTTTTGTAAATAATTATTATGACCGGTGAACCCACACGTACCGTATCTGAAGTGGCACCACAAATTGCTTGAAATCCACCTGTACTTTGAAATATGCATTCTTCGAAATTAAAACCTTCAAAATTCAGATTTTACTGTTCCTACAAAATTTCTGGTTCGAAAATAACCAGCTATACGCTATATGTATAGCACATAACAATAGCCATGACTGTTTACAATCATGTATACAATCATGTATTAGGATCCTGCCCAAGCATCTGTATGAAGTATTGCCAAGTAATGGAATGATGTTTTTAAACCAGGCGCGCCCACAGCCAGCCAAAGGCTGGCTGTGGGCGCATTTGGTTACTGATATTGTTTTCGTAAAAGTGTGTGTGTGTGTACCTACCTATCTATCTACTTATCTACCTATGTTTGTCTGTACACACCCACAAGAGCAAAATCGTTATATGGAAAAGCAGCTTTTACGTAAGAAGTAAAAGTTAAATGAAGTCTGTAGTAAACTTCTGCACAGGTAAAGTTTGCTCTGGGGTGGTTTCTTTTTGGCGGTCTGAAACACGGGTGTGGCTGCTCTCCTCCGACTTCATGAATTACCTGTCCATCGGGATTTACAAACGTTTAACAACTGTGCAGGCCTCATAGACTACCAGGAATAGCCTATCCCTTCGAGTTGGAAAGGGGGCATATCCCCTACTTACCGTACGAAAATGAAGAGCAGCTTTGAGGCTTTGTCGAGACAATTTGTGGAAAAAAACATGATAGTCAAACTATAAAATAGTTTAGAAGATACTTCTGTGCATAAAGTGCTGATAGAAGCGGTTTGTTTAACAAGCGCTCCCTTAGTAGCGCATAGCAACGTAATTGAAGAATTACAAAAGTTTCGTGAATTACAAAATACGAGAATTATAATAAATTAATCATGTATTTATTGCACAACCAAAAATCTATGCAATACATATGTGACTGGATTTTGGAAAAACGATCCAAATTGCACATTAGAAGTTTCGAGATAAACGGTTTTAAAGAATTGAAGCCAGCATAACTCTCCAAGGATAGCAAGCACGTGTATGCAATTTACACAAAAGATGCATCAATCTGTTACCTTTCAAGCCACTTCCAGTACTTGTAGCTACTTGTACAGTTTCCTGCCAAATAAGATAGAAAATCTGAGCAGTTGGACGAGCGAAGTAGTATCACGAGTGCTCACAAAGGGGTGGAGGCTGGGGGATGGCGGGGAGGGCAAAAATAGGCCTCAAAATGGAGGCAGACCACGATTGGAGTCCAGACACGAGATTACAGGGCTGTGCTGGCTCCTTAGTGGCTGATATGTAGCAAAATCTACAGAGAACACGTCTGGCCAACATTATAAGGCTGTCCACCAGTAAACCACTGATTCTTGCCAAGCCAGGTCCTTCACAAGACCTGAAACCGCCATTTGGGAACTCCACACCACCCAGAAAAGACGTCTATTAAAACCAGCCTCGTGTAGTTTGAGTAGTGCTGAGGGTCAAAACTTGTAGTACGATGGTGTAGCTATCCACTGGTGGTATTAGTTTGATTTTGCCTGATGTGCGATTTGGTTCGGTTCTATACAATCTGGTCACATATAGTCTTAATTTCAGATGAGTTAGCTAGCTGCATGGCACCTGGTTTTTAGAAGTAGCACAACATCAACTTGTTAATTCTGATTGTTATATCCTTATACAGCCATAATAGTAGTACTGTAATCTAGCTGTTTACTTCACTAGTACATGACCTTATATGGAAACACTTTTTACTTCACTAGTACATGACCTTGTATGGAAACACTTTAGAGATGATTTTTTCTCATTAGTTTGTAGCAATAATAATTGTATCGATCACCCTACCATATTAGCCTTTATAGTAGAGCAGTTGCTATACAGTCGCATGGCAGTTGTTTACCACACCAAAGAAATGAACTGGTTATGTACATCGTACTGTATAGTAGGGACCACAAAGGTTTGGGCGTGGCACATGAAGAACATCGCCCATAAACCAGTCTCACTTTTCCTTGATGATTATGAAGCAGTATTGGTTAGGTAGGTAAACTAAGCTCAAACAAGCCTTCAGATCGACCTGAAATGCTTTCAACAAGTTGCTATGTAAGTTATAAAAATTTATTTTCTACTGACAGACTGAGTAACTGACTGATGCTTTTAGACAAGAGTAACTCAATAATGGCTAAGGCTATGGGTTTGATCTTTTCACTGTTTGACATCACTTCAGCCGGACATGTGCCTTTTGACGTACTGCAGTACATATAATGCATTCTTCATGGACTTACCAGTGTCCTCCTTCGTCATCTTTGCAGCTGATAGCGAAAGGTGTTGATTTGGCAGTAGTTTCCCTTTGTAACTGAAATTGTTTGTGTGGCTACTTTGATTGCAGAGGTGCTTTTCAAACAGTTCTTGATTCATAATGCTGTGTAACAGGTTAAACATATTCACTTTTCAGACGATAATTGATAGCTAGGGCGCACAGTGCTATTTCTTTCTTTTGATGCAGTATGAGTGGATTCACCAGTCATAATAATTGTATTTTATAAAAAGAAGTTAACAAACAAGTACACAAAAAAATTGGATTTTCAATTAGAGTAAGGACCATAAAAAGCACTGAAACTAGCTGGAGTAGTGCATGATATTAAATCACAGTAAAACAATTATTTATAGTTATATCCCGGTACGAGGGTGATATCATTGTTATTACACGAGTCCGAGGCGGAGCCGAGGACGAGTGTAATAACAATGATATCATCCGAGTATACGGGATATAACTGTTTTATATCCCAGTGCGCGGGAGTGCGCAGAAGTTTACGGATAGTAAATTAAGTTCCAGTTTGAGTTCCTGTCACTGTGCTCAAGATTTCGTCCAAATTGTGTGGAGATTCTACTTTGTAGCTACAAGAGAGACCTTACATACTGCCTACAAACTGTATCGAAGGGCGGTGTTATGAAGCAGCGGTTCCAGGTACGATTTGCCTTCGTCAGAAATTGGTATGGTGGTGTCGCGTGGTGTGCAAGAGAAAAATAAAGACCAACAAGTGGCTACCATAGTCCGAGATAGAACGATGAAGCTAGAGGAAGTTAGTTCTTACCATAGTGGCCGTTGGGAGTGATTGCTGGAGCAAAAATCGTCACGGACTATTCTTGACATTTGTTAAACTATCACGGTATTGGTAACTTGTAGTGTTATTGTGTAAAGGATTAACAGTTTTCTTGTAAGGTTTAGCTAGTTTTAAGTGCTGTATTAGTGTGTTTTGTATCAATATTTCCTTATTTGGCTCTTTGTTCCATTGGCAAACAATGCCATTCGCGGTTATTATGATGTCACGAAAGAGACTGAGTGGCTCCGCAACAGGGTGATAAGTTAGTTATCACTGGGTGATAACTAATATATCGTACAGTAGCAGCGCCGCTCTGTCTAGCTGTATGGTAGTTATAACCCAGCGCGGCACTTTGATACTCCCACGCACTGGGATGTAAGTACATTTTACTACTGCTATATGGTTGAGACAAGTGGTTGGTACTACATAGAAATCTAAACCTCAGTTTACTGTTGGGCATGGCCTTAAAACCTGACAGTTTATTATGGGTATGGCTTGTAGTCACCACTAAACCATCAACACATAACTTAAATTAAAATGCCAAATAACTTATGTCTAGCCTCCCCCACATCATTATACTACACAGTGTTAATTTAATCAAAACGGACTAATCGGCTAGTAGCCAATATCCAATATCTGCCCAATACCGATTATCAATACTCTAATTTGAGACGTGTGAAGAAAGCCCCAATAGTACAATGGAAAATAATTGCATCTTTGTTCTTTTTATCCAGACCTTGTACAGCAGCAATTTCATGACTATGTGGTAACCACCAATAAATCGGTAACAACATACTAGAAGCATGAACTTGCAGTTGGTCTACTTCCTGATGTAGCAGTGGAACACTTCATCTTGACAGGCTTTATAGTCATTTTTTCAGAAACCACGCTCATATCCTTGTAACACTTTATTCTCCATTGATAGGTGACTACCGCACTGCCATTAAGTGGCTGTTCAGTGCATTTGTGATGGTGAGAAGGCACATGGAAAAATTGTGTCGTTTTGATCCATAATTTGTTGACACCAGAGGTTGAGAGAAAACCAATTCACGGAAGTATGGCAATAGTCTATTAATGGATAATAAAACACAATGGAGTAGCTAGTCTGCCTTTTGACCACAGTATCCGCCATACATACCATGACATGCGTGGGCAAACAGATGGGGTGTTCTATTGTAATATCAGAAAGTAGACCAGCTATGAGGTTGTACTTCTAGTATGCTATTACCCATCCATTGTGATTACCACATAGCCACAAATTGGCTGCTGCTGTGCCAGGTCTGGTGGAAAGAATGAAAACATGATGTGTTTACATTGTAGCATTGGGCTTCTCTCTACACGTATTTTAAGCGCCTTGTTTATAATTTCTTTGTGAATACGCTCTATAGGGGCCACATTTCTTCTTTTCTAGCATTATAGGCTGTTTGTTACAAGATGATTACAGCTTGTACATGCATTAGGCAGTAGTACTGTATCTTTTGTGGATGCTAGCTGGTCTGATCTAATATTGAGTTTGTATGTGAGTTCATTTCTAAAGTAATACCACACTATATTCCCATTACGTCTGTGCCAGTGCTGCAAAACCACCACTAACAAATAGCGCCTATGTTGTGTACTAAGTTACTGTAGTGAAATGCAGTTTTTCATGGAGAAAAGATTTTATAGATCAAATTTTGTGGTTGCTATCCATATAGTCTGTATATGCTTTGGCTAATAAAGTGAAAAATTCTATATGGGTCATTCCATGTCAAATCAACAAGGAATTTAGGGTCACCTCTCAGATTTTGACGAAACTTGGTGTGTTGTAGTACCTACAGGGTATGATGCTTATTACTCATGCAAATTTTTAGCTCCATACACTACATAGTTTCTGATTTATGACCACAAATATTTTGAATATTTCTTGAAAAATTGGTCCATTCCTAGTTACAAAATTGACTGTAACTTCACACTGTGTAAATATTTTAAAACACATTTTCACTGATGGAGGACTATTGATCGACCTTTCCGGTGATTCCTAATTATGGGATATCTACTTAATTATGGTTCAAAAATACTTTATTGAAAACCTTAATCCTTTATATTTCAAAAAAGGCTGCTTGAAATTCTTTGAATTTTTTTTGTGAATAATGATTAGATTATGGTCTATGTTTGATAAAATTTTTGTGGTGGAACCACCATGGGTTTAAGAGATATAATGAATGGCACGTACTCATTACTCTAATACGCATAATTAGAAAATACGGTTGGAGGGGCATGCATATTATTTGGAATAACTCCTAGTGATGACTCACTCCTGCTGCGTACCAGGTTGCTCAAATCGATCGGACAGAGAAACAGGTCTTTCTTATTTTAAGTTGCCGTTGAACGGAAAAGCCATTTTGAAGCAATGGATTCATGTGAGGACAAACCTACCGATAAATGGCAGTACTCATGTTTGCAGTATTCATTTCGTGTAAGCAGCTGGGTGTTTGTTAAGGCCAGATGATGTTCCATCTCTTCACCTTCCGGTGAGAAGAACAGGTAATAAAACTGCTACTCGAAAACTCCCTAAAGATTGCCCCTTTGTCGAGCCACAGCCCAGGCACACGAGCTGCAGCCCAGAAGTAGAGATCCCAACCTTGAGCTCTTCAGAATTAATGCTACAAACGTGTCAGTGTGTAGTAAGTGTTAGAGTAGTCAAAGGGAAGGGCCAAGCATAGAGGAACTAGAGCGTTTGCTTCGTGAAGAAAAGCAAAAGAACACTAGGTTATTGGAGGAGCTTGCCAATGCAAACAGCAAACTTTCGATTAGACAACATTAAAAACGACTCTCAAGTATGTTATTATACAGGATTTAGTTCATTCTTTGCCCTCAAGAATTTTTATGATTATCTTGGGCCGGCTGTGGATCACCTGAGTTATTCACATAATGGTCCCATTGCTGACGAACAAGTTAAGAGATGTTGATCAAGAGCACTACCTCCACTTGAAGAGTTCTTTATGACCATGCTACGTTTACGTGCTGGCCTTTTTGAGCAGGACATTGCTGATCGATTCCAAGTTAGTCAGTCAACAGTATCCAGGATAGTTTGCACTTAAATAATTTTTTTGTATCTAAAACTCAAAGACATTCCATTGTGGCCACCTAGAGAACTAGTGCAAATGAATATGCCAAGACAATTTCGAGAAAAGTACCCATCAACCAGAGTCATCATTGATGCCACAGAAATATTTGTGGAACAACCACAGTTACCAGAGCTTCAAAAAAATGACATTTTCTAGCTACAAAAACCACAACACTTCAAAGCATTAGTTGGTATTTCACCAGACGGTGCTATAACTTTCGTTTCCTCAGTATATCCAGGCTGTATTTCTGATAAAGAGTTGACAAGGAAGAGTGGCATTCTTGATTTATTGGAAGAAAGGGACTCGGTTATGGCTGATAGAGGCTTTGAAATTGATGCTTATTGGAGTGAGGTTAAATATACGTACCTCCATATTTACGTGGTAAAAAGCAACTATCAGAAAATGAATTAGTGTCTACTAGAAAATTTGTGTGTGCTGTGTTCTAGCAAATTTTTCACCTCCTCTGTGTAAGTAAATGTAAATTATTGATTCTATATGTACTCAAAAACCTGTATAGTAATGATATTGTTATTATACATATTACATAATTATGCACAAAAGAAACTTGTATATCTACAGTATGTACAATGCATGCTCTATAAATAATAACTGGGCTTGTGTTCTGGGGATAAAAGCTCGGGTAAAACATGTTGCATGTAGTAATTGTCAAGTTGACTACAAAAAGAATCCTCCCATAAAGGGTCAGGGTAAATCATTTCAATTGCAATGCCGCATGTGGTATACACACAAAAATCACACCACTTAGATTTGGGCGAAACATGTAATTGCATTTGTATTTGGTGATAATAACTGTGTGTTCTTTTCAGGTGTAGCTGTCCATCAATAATGGAACAGTAGAAGTCGACATTCTTACAAGCCTCACGAGGATGGACAAATGCCTTAGAATATGGACATTCGAACTCAGCTATGCCCTGTGGGTTTGTTACAGATGGATCAGTAACCCATGCATTTGATGAAGCTCCAAGCCAGCATTTCCTTGGATGTACCACAAATCCTGTTCAATACCATCATGACCATCTTTTTTCATGACCTTGACATATTCTTGTCTTGCCTTGTCCTCATTGTTGATACCCCAAGCGATAGGTTTGGATAGGTGTTGCATGACCTTAGGATATATACAAAACTGAAGCAATGAAACAGTCCTTTTCTTCTGCAATAAAATATGGCCACATTTGGAGCCAGTGATTCTCAGACGACGTGCATCGTGCCATTTGTCACACTCAGATTGCTGTCTGGTGCATGATTCTAAAGAGTCTCTTTCCTCAGCTGTAAGTATCAATTTCTCCAAAATATTCTGCTCAACTGCAACTGCTGGGATCACAAAAAGTTGGTTTGGCGAAGCTGCTGCGTCATTATCACATTCTTCATTACCATTGAAATCAATATCTGAAACATCATCTCTTCTGATACAATAACTATGATCATGCTGAATTTTGTCAACTGATGGTAGAAGAAACTCGGTAGCTTTTCAAGCTTCAAAAGACTGCAACAGAGTTCCTCTAACCTTTGTGAGCAAGGAGTTCTAAACTTCAATGGCTTAGGATCAAATACTACCTTCAAGCCTCTTGATCAAGATCGTTCTGGTTTTAACTCTCGACGACGAGCACCAAGTTGGTCTACTGGAATTGGTTCTACACGTTTCCCACATGGCTGGTTCCATTCCTGCAATTTGTCTGTGCAAGTTATGTACTCTGGCAAACACCGTACTCTGCAAAAGTCTGCTAAAGCATGGGAAAAGGCACCAATGTGCTTGCAACTTCCTTGTGGTGCAACTCCAGCAGGACATCCACATTCAGCATAAAAGATATCACAACTGTTCATATTCAATGCCATCTTGAGAAGGTAGACTCTGTCTTTTCTCATCTTGGGTAAGCACTTGGCTTTTAAAAACAGGTTATCTTCTGTAGCACATACCTGAATGCCTTGAATGTGTCCACATCGAAACAAGTTCTCTGCAGATGAGATGAATTGATTGCTTTGAAATCATCAGCAGGAAGTCCATCGGAGACAGATCGGTTTACAAAATAAGATACTATTTCACCAAAAGTAAATGGAATTTGTCAGTGATCGTAAGAGCCTTTACGAACTCTTCCCATCCACTTTCTGGGAATTCTAAGTCAGTGCAATCAGCTTGATTATTAATGTCTACTCCTTTAGAATCAATCTTGTCCTTAATTCCATATTTAATACAAGCCTTCACCCTGTGTAATGTTTATAAGGACACTAATAATTATTCCACACACAATATAAGATAACATATACATTAAGCAACATCCTACATGTAATACACTATAACAAAGAAAGCTCTCGTGTAAAAATACCCTAACAGATGTCGACCCCGGGAATAGACCTTCGTTTAAGCGTAGTTGTAAAACCCTTGTGTACAGGATAGCTGTAGTACAGGTCTCACCACAAGCGTACATGGGGGATGCCACTACAAACACGTATAAATAAGCCTATGAATATCTTACCTGGTGATCAGTCCAGCTTTATTCCCCTTCGTTGGTGCTTCCCTGTTGACGAGCCAGTTCTTCAATTCTGTAACCTTCATTTTGGATAGCCTTTTGTCGTCTTCCATGAGGTTTTCCATCATCACAGTTATTTCTTTTAACGCACATGCCCCTCTGACCATATTTTCTAATTACGCTAATTCGAGTAATGAATATGCGCCATTATGTTGTGGTATGTAGTGGAATTTTGTAGCCTATTATTGCTATATGGGAGTGTACACCTCCAATAACCACTCACAACAAGGCCACGCCAAGTTTATCTTACAGAGTGAAGGTGTCTAGGTACAGTGCAACCTGTATTGAAAGGCCACCTGTATTGAAAGACCACCTATGTGCTGCAGTTGATTTATACTTCACATTAATGTATAGCACCATAGCATCAACTCGTTCTAGCAAATCCAAAAGTGGTCCTTATTAGACAGGTTGACTTTAAATTACAGATCTGACCACCATATGTCCATAAACATATCATGTGAATGTTGTACCATCTCTTCAGAAATATCTTCTTTATCAAGTTGAATCACACTATAGTGGACTTAGCCCTATTTAAGTAGTGTATGTGGCTGCATAGGTATGTATAACAGAACTCCTCAAAAGGGATACCTGGACACCTGTTTATACTCCCACTCTAGTGGTGCACATATCTTTGAACCAAGATACTTTCTGTGGCCCATGTAATATGACCACTTTATTATAGTCCTAGGAATGGAGGGGTTTTTACCATATGAATGCATTACTAGCACCTCAATAATTTTTAAATTACTTTATAGATAGTTGTAACCACTTTGAAGATCAAGACAAAAATTCATGCACACACTCACACAATAGGTAAACATGTTGATCACATTTTCATGTGTTTTTAACATTTGCCTGTACTGATTTTCAAAGCGTAAATGCAAAATACTTTGAAACACAATTTAGTAATTGCAGTACTATAAATCACACATTGAGGTGCAAACAAGTGTCCATAATATTAAAAAAAAACTCTTGCAACAAGTAATGCATCTACTGCATACAGTGTGACTCTTCTATTCCCTGGACCCATTGATAATGTGTTCATTTTTGGGAAACCACAGACTTCTTGGATTCAAATGTATGTACTTTTATGAAGTGAGATCATGAATGGCTGCTGGGTATCCTTTTTGGGGAGGTCTGTTGTACCTATGCAACCATGTACATAACTTAAATGGTGTGAAGTGGGGCTACATATATAAGTGCAATACGGTGGGATTAGACTTAATAAATAAGGTATTTCTGAAGAGATGGTACAGTATTCACATATTTATGGATATATGCTGAAAGTCCACCTTCCAATAAGGACCGCTTTTGGATTTGCTAGAAAGGGTTAATGCTTTGGTGTTATACATTGATATCTGATCAAAGAAGTATAAACTAACTGCAACACATAGATGGTCTTTCAATACAGGTGGTTGCTAATACAGGTTGCATTACCTTTACTCTGTAAGACAAACTTAGCATGGCCTAGTTATGTGTGGTTATTGGAGGTGTACACTCCCATACAGCAATAATAGAAGATTAAACAGGGTTAACTTGGAAGTGTCTCCATGGTGACACTTAGTAGTTGATAACTACCAGGTTTACAGAGGTGCAAATATGTACACTATGCATAAGACCCAGGAGAAGATGGTTGCAAATAACAAATTTCCAATACCTAAGTTAAACCTGGACCCAAAGCCCAGTCAAACTGGTTATCCAGACAGCATTTGCACAACAAACCATCCTTAGTGGTAGGTAAGAAGATAGTTCCAGTGTGTTTAGTGTGTTTACAGTGGAAATAGCTTGCTTACCCTTGAGTTTACTACTTGAAAATCTATAGTGTCTGCAGTAGAGTAGTAGTCATGGATCAAGGAACTTCAACTTCAGTTGGAAGTGCCAATACAATCCAGCCCCTGGTCACCACAGGCTCACCAGGGATCTCGACTTCTCAGAACAACCCAGCAGTTTGTCCCAAGAGGATATCAGCAGGATCGTGGCAGCAGTTGCTGGCTTTATGCAACCCCGCCTAATCCCAGCAGTGACCAGTCAACAACACAACCCTCTGTCATCAGGGTCCAACGCAACTGCTAGCTCAGAGTCATTATCAGCAACCATCACCACCAGCTCTGGTAAGGAATAATTAGTACTGTGGCTGATAAATAAGTTTAGTCTTTAGTGTACGGATTTCTTGGTGTTACTATACGGAGCTCAGTAGCTAAAGCATTTTATAATAGAGTCATTAATTGATTTCCGGATGAATTTATATCCAGATACCTGTAGCAACCAAACAAACGGCTCCATAGCCCTGATATTTGCAGCATAGGAGGACACATGTGTTGGCACTTCACATACCAAAAATCACTCCAATCGGTTGAAGCAGGTAGGAATACGAAGCCCACATGTCCGTCCGAAAAACAATCGATTACCGGACAAAAGAATCTATATCCGGACAACAGCTCATAATTCCGCAAGGAAAGAACCGGTTTCCGCTAAACTCTAGTATATATAACTTTTGTCTATGTTAGTACCATGATACAAATTTGAGTCTGAAATGTACACCAACTGGCAGATACAGCTTGCTAAAGTTCACCTACCCCAACAACCACTATTTCCGGACACTTTATATCTAGCAACTATAGGTTACTTTAATGCATCTGCAGTCAGGCCCATAGCCAAGGGATCATGAAGAACCGCCTTCTTAGAGAAAAGGTCCACAATTTCAGCACGAAAGGTTCACAATGTCAGCAAAAGGTCCACAATTTTGTTAGCTATACAAGTCCCAAATTTCAGTAGAAAAGTCCATCAGCTGCAGTTTACTAAATACCAACTATAAATAAGTAGCAATAGCTATATATCAAGCTAAATTAATCTCAAATTAAATGTTCTGGGTAACATATTCAGTAAATGAAAGATTGAGATATTCTAAATGAGCAGTCAACCATTCTAATAGAACAGTCACCTTCACGTTTTCTTTTAAAAGGTGAATATAACTACTTAATTCATTTACAAAACATAGTGAGATCACCTAAACTTCATTAATTGAGCCACTCAGACCCCCATGAATAACATTCATACTTCAAATTCATGTAATGTGTAAATTTAATTCCATTCCAAAACAGCTCATAACTGTAAAAAAAGTGCTCACCCAACTAAAGCAGAGTTAACTGCGACAAAAAGCAATGATATCATAGTGCAGCCATGTGTGAAGTATGGAAATATTAATCAGATGATACAATATGGTTGTTGAAGTATTAATAAGAACTATGCATGTGATGCTGCTAGCTTTTAAGTGTGTAAGCATCTTCATAAATGCCACTCAAATTTGATTCTCAATAAAACAATAGATTCTCTGATAGCTTGGCCGCCTTTCCCATATAGGGCAATGCTATGAACAAAGGAAAGGCAGCCAAACTCAAACTATATACAGAATCTATTGCTTTATTGATAATTAAATTTGAGTGGCATTTATGAGGATGCTCACACACTTAAAAGCTAGCAGCATCACATAGTACTGATTAATACTTTAACAATAATATCAAGACACACGGTAGTGTGTCATGCGGCCCAAGAAGCCGGCGCACCACACCGTGAGTATATTGACAGGAAGAACGAAAACGTCATTTTCACACCTTTGTATCTCGGTGATCACTTATCTGATTGGAACCAAATTTGCTACACAGTTGCCCGCCAGCCAAGGGAGTCTACATTCCAAATTTGAAGGAAATCGCTCCAGCCATTTCCAAGATACGAGCTGCCAAAGTTTCGTTTTTTCTTCTTCGTCTTTTCGCACACTTGCAAAAATTGCTATAACACGCAAACGCGTACTCCGATCGCCTTGAAATTTGGCACACAGAAAGGGAGTCCAAAGGCGAATCCTAGCATCAACTTTGGTACAAATCCGATAAATGGTTCAGGAGTTATGACCGATTATTCGCGTAAAACAAGATCGATTTGTTGTCACGCCTACAGGGTAAACCGCTTCATGGAATGAGTTGAAAATTGCTATGTAGATGGAGTAACCATCGTAGGAGTGCCTTTTGGTGGTTTGAAAGGAATCGAGATAAAGACCACGGAGATATGACACAAAACCCAACCTGTGTCACAATTACGCGATCGATTTTTATGAATAAAAAAGTATTAGTTTTCACGCCTACTAGGCAAACCGCTTAGAGCAATGAGCTGAAAATCGGTGCATAGCTGGAATAATCTTCATAGAAAGTCCTTGCAGTAGTACAGAAGAATCGGATTACTAACCACTGAGTTATGATTCGAAAGCCAACTCCGTGTAGCAAATGCGAGATCGAGATACTCTAATAGAACAGTCACCCTAATAGAGCATTCGGCTAATTTATTTATTCCATTATAGAATTTTATTGCATCACAAGTTATTCTGTATGGAGTTCAGCTGCAAACAGTTAATCTTATAGACAGTTCAGCAAGAAGACAGTCACCATGTGGAGAGTTAAGCAAATATACCACTATAGAGATTCAGAACATTACAAGTCACACTGAAGAAAGTTCAGCTATAAACAAGTCATGCACTGTGTAGAGAATTCAGCTACAATTAAGTCACTCTCTAGAGAATTCAGTTACACAGAATTCTGCTACACACAAGTCACTGTGGAGAGAGTTCAGCTACAAACAAATTACCCTTTAGAGTGATCAGCTACAAACAAAACACTTTGCAGGGTGTTCAACTGCAACAAATCAATTACCTTTAGAGCGATCAGCAATGAACAAATCAACACAAATCTACCTGTAGAGAGATCAGCTAGAAACAACTCACCCTGAAGAGAGTTCAGCTACAAAAAATCACCCTGTAGAGACATCAGCTAGAAACTAGACACAATGTAAGGAGTTCAGCTACAAGCAATCACCCTGTAGAGAGTTCAGCTAAAACAAATCAACCTGCAGAGAGATCAGCTACAAACAAATCACCTTATAGAGAGTTCAGCTACAAACAGATTACCTGTAGAGAGATCGGCTACAAACAAATCAACCTGCAGAGAGATCATCTATATACACACAAATCAACTTGTAGACAGATCAGCTACAAACAAATCACCCTGTAGAGAGATCAGCTAGAAACTACACACAATGTAAGGAGTTCAGCTACAAACAAATCACCCTGTAGAGAGATCAGCTACAAACTAGACATAAAGTAAGATTTCAGCTACAAGCAAATTACCCTGTAGAGAGTTCATCTACAAACAAATCAACCTGTAGAGCAATCAGCTCGAAACAAATCACCCTGAAGAGAGGTCAGCTACAAAAAATCACCCTGTAGAGAGATCAGCTAGAAACAAATCACCCTGAAGAGAGGTCAGCTACAAAAAAAATCACCATGCAGAGAGATCAGCTAGAAGAAGTTAACTTGTAGAGAGTTCAGCTACAAAGAAACCATCATTTAGAGAGTTCAGCTTCAAACAAATCACCTGTAGAGAGTTCAGCTACAAACAAATCTCTCTGTAGAGAGATCAGCTAGAAGAAGTTACCTTGTAGATCGTTCAGCTACGAACAAGTCACCCTGTAGAGAGATCAGGTAGAAGAAGTTACCTTGTAGAGAGTTCAGCTACAAAGAAAACACCATGTAGAGAGTTCAGCTGCAAAGAAATCACCCTGTAGAAAATTCTGCCAGAAACAAATTGCCCTGTAGAAAGATCAGTTAGAAGAAGTTACCTTGTAGAGAGTTCAGCTACAAAGAAACCATTCTGTAAAGAGCTCAGCTGCAAACAAATCACCTGTACAGAATTCAGCTACAAACAAATCACCCTGCAGAGAGATCAGCTAGAAGAAGTTAACTTGTAGAGAGTTCAGCTACAAAGAAACCATCATTTAGAAAGTTCAGTTACAAACAAATCTCCCTGTAGAGAGATCAGCTAGAAGAAGTTACCTTGTAGAGAGTGAAGCTACAAACAAATCACCCTATTGAAAGATCAGCTAGAAGAAGTCACCTTGTAGAAAGTTCTGTTACAAAGAAACCACCATGTAGAGAGTTCAGCTACAAACTAGCCACCTTGTAGAGACATCAGCTAGAAAAGTTACCTTGTAGAGAGTTCAGCTACAAAGAAACCATTCTGTAAAAAGCTCAGCTGCAAACAAATCACCTGTACAGAATTCAGCTATGAACAAATCATCCTGTAGAGAGATCAGCTAGAAGAAGTTACCTTGTAGATAGTTCAGCTACAAACAAATCACCCTGTAGAGAGATCAGTTAGAAGAAATTACCTTGTAGAGTGTTCAGCTACAAAGAAACCATCATGTAGAGAGTTCAGCTGCAAAGAAATCACCCTGTAGAAAATTCTGCCAGAAACAAATTGCCCTGTAGAAAGATCAGTTAGAAGAAGTTACCTTTTAGAGAGTTCAGCTACAAAGAAACCACCTGTACAGAATTCAGCTACAAACAAATCACCTGTACAGAATTCAGCTACATACAAATCACCTGTAGAGAGTTCAGCTACAAACAAATCTCCCTGTAGAGAGATCAGCTAGAAGAAGTTACTTTGTAGATAGTTCAGCTACAAACAAATCACCCTGTAGAAAGATCAGTTAGAAGAAGTTACTTTGTAGAGAGTTCAGCTACAAAGAAACCATTCTGTAAAGAGCTCAGCTGCAAACAAATCACCTGTAAAGAATTCAGCTACAAACAAATCACCCTGTAGAGAGATCAGCTAGAAGAAGTTACCTTGTAGATAGTTCAACTACAAAAAATCTCCCTGTAGAGAGATCAGCTAGAAGAAATTACCTTGTAGAGAGTTCAGCTACAAAGAAATCACCACTGTCCAAATTTCAAGGCAATAGCTCTTTCCAATCTGAAGTTATCAATTGTCAAAGTTGGCAAATTGGATGTGTGTGGAAGACCCCATTTCGCAAATCCGATCACATATGTATTATATATATAATTTGTACATTTACTGATAAAATATTTAAAGTACATCTACTTCATCTTTTCGTCTTCCTGTAGTAAAGAAAAAAAACATAGGTTAAAAAAGTCCCAAAGCTGGCCATAGGCCGGCTTTGGGGTATACAAATACAAAAAGAAATGAAATCTAATCCAAAACAGCCAAGCTGTAAAAAAAGTGTGCGGCCCTCAGAAAGGCTATGGTGAAAAAAGATGTGAAATCCAAGGTGGCGGCCAAGAAATGGCTGTGATGGTAGGTTAATGGTAAAAAATTTTAATAACAACAATTCAGGTGAATTTTTGTGCCGCTTCACAAAATTTACCTGAATTGTCATTATTAAAATTTTTACCATTAACCTACCATCACAGCCATTTCTTGGCCGCCACCTTGGATTTCACATCTTTTTTCACCATAGCCTTTCTGAGGGCCGCACACTTTTTTTACAGCTTGGCTGTTTTGGATTAGATTGTATTATCTGATTAATATTGTATATCTGATTAATATTTCTATACCTCACACATGGCCACACTATGATATCATTACTTTTTGTCGCAGTTAACTCTGCTTTACTTGGGCAGTCACACACTTTTTTAGACATAAGTTGTTTTGGATGGGATATATACACATATATTTATAACACAAATTATGGGGTTCAAACATACCTTTAAAATACTGCCAGTAAAGCTAAAAGTACACATAAAACATATGGTAACAAGGGCACAGAAGAAATTACCAGTTGTAGGTGGTAAGTTGGCATATACATGGTATACAAAGCTTATAAAACATGATCTCTGTTTCTAGATGATGAAGATGGCAGTGAAAGTTCTCGTGGTAAGTACTGTTTGAATCAACGTTACCAACTTGTGCAGCCAAAAAGTGTATGATTGAGCAATTAGTCGATAGCTAGCAAGTGATATCTGATCGGTTTCACAAATACTGCTGCCATTTCTCTGAAGAAGCAAACCCCCATCACTTCAAATGCAAGGAGCATCAGTAATATCACAGTATACTGTAGCTTTACTTATGTAGCTGTTTAACTGTGACGCAGTAATGATCATAGTGTTATTCGTGGGGGTCTGAGTGGCTCAGTGGCTCAATTAATGAAGTTTAGGTGATCTCACTATGTTTTGTAAATGAATTAAGTAGTTATATTCACCTTTTAAAAGAAAATGTAAAAGTGACCGTTCTATTAGAGTGGTTGACTGCTCATTTAAAATATCTCGATCTTTCATTTACTGAATATGTTACCCAGAACATTTAATTTGAGATTAATTTAGCTTGATATATAGCTATTGCTACTTATTTATAGTTGGTATTTAGTAAACTGCAGCTGATGGACTTGTCTACTGAAAACTTGGGACTTGCATAGCTAACAAAATTGTGGACCTTTTGCTAACATTGTGAACCTTTTGTGCTAGAAATTGTGGACCTTTTCTCTAAGAAGGCGGTTCTTCATGACCCCCTGGCTATGGGCCTGACTGCAGATGCATTAAAGTAACCTATAGTTGCTAGATATAAAGTGTCCGGAAATAGTGTTTGTTGGGGTAGGTGAACTTTAGCAAGCTCTATCTGCCATTTGGTGTACATTTCAGACTCCAAATTTTTATCATTTTACTAACATAGACTAAAGTTATATCTACTAAAGTTTAGCAGAAATCAGTTCTTTCCTTGCGGAATTATGAGCTATTGTCTGGATATAGATTTTTTGTCCAGTAATCGATCGTTTTTTCAGACGGACATGTGGGCTTCGTATTCCTACCTGCTTCAACCGATTGGAGTGATTTTTGGTATGTAAAGTGCCAACACATGTGTCCTCCTATGCTGCAAGTATCAGGGCTATGGAGCTGTTTGTTTGGTTGCTACAGGTGTCCGGATATAAATTCGTCCGGGGATCGATTAATAACTCTAGTGCAGGACAGTGAGTGTGCGCCGGACCACTATTAAATTGCTGGGATTGTTTGGCTTCCGGAGACTACATGTGCGTGAGGAGTCAGCAAGCGCCTACCATGGAGAGGAGAGGTTATGCGCTTAAATAGCATTATTTTTGGAAAGTTCCGTTTTGTTTTTAGTTTCCTTTTCTTTGCTCTTTCCATGATAACTCAGTGATGTTTTCCAGCAAGTTAAACTTTACTTCTCCACAGTACAATCTCCAGGGTGGTGGTCCGCTAATTCTGGTAATCAGCTATGGACATAGCTCAGCGTATCAACGTAAATGGTCAGTTGATAGAGCTTGCTATCTAAATTAGATTGCGGGAAGCAGTCTAGGCACACCAGGAGGCTCCTTTGACACTGAGGTACAGTATAGCAGGGAGATCCTGCTTTAGTGTGGGAGAAGGTACAGAGCCCACAGGAGGGAGTCTCCTTAAATTGAGGCATTACAAATAAATTATGTAGGGATAGTGGCTTAAAGTACACAGGTATGGACTAGTGGTGTGTGATATAGGATATTTTCCGATCACGATTATAGCACACAATATATCACGATACGATATATATCACGATATACAAACTCAACACTCGGTTTGTGTATTTACACTGATGACACTTGTAGCAGTGATGTACTAGAAGTACAATACAACATGGTACATGACTAGCACACAACATTGCAAACTCTTTTATCAAAAAAAGTACAGTGTACAATGACATCTTGGGTACATTATTCTCTAATTATAGCTAAAATCTATACCTAGGCTTATATCACGATTTGAAAATTCTATATAATATCACGATATAGAAAATTTTATCACGATATTTCGATATATATCACATATTGCACATCACTAGTATGGACAGAGTTTGCTGTCTGGTGTCGGCCCAGCCCTAAGGCTAATGATGGAAAACATTAAAAAGTTGTTAGTCATACAACAAAGTGTAGAAACATCTCCTACACGTAATCCATAAATGTGCCACACAGTTACTAGAAGGACCAGGGGATCTCCATCAAGTGAAATGCACCATTACTAATGGAAGGCCAGTGCTGGCACCTGCTTGGACCTGTTAAATTGTGTACATCACAGTCAGGTCTGAGTGTTTCAGAACTCAAGGAAATGTGACCAACACCAATGTAAAAAAATAAAAATTAAAAAAAAAGTTAATAAATAAATTTAAAAACCTGCACTGTGGTGCATAGAGCAGTAACGACTTGGCTCTACTCTTTACACAGGTGGTGGTAGCAGATGGTCTACCATGGGGTTAGCAGTGGATCCCCTGCTGAATGTATCCTCCAGCTCCCTGCCTCAGTGGCCTCTTCCACTGACAGCATCTATAGCTGACAATATTGAGGTGGCAGGTCCATCAGTGATTGTGACAGAGGGGATACCACCAGTGTCCACTAAAATTGTTGAGAAGATTCATCACTGGGAGTATGTTGATCTCGGATCTCTGCTGACTTCCCAGGAGGTACTGGGAAGTAATTCCAGTTTCTTTGAGAGTGGGAAAGAAATACAAAAGAACAAGAGAGTTCCTTTGGTCAACAATCTGAGGAGTTAGTTGGTGGCCTTCTCCAGAATGATGGCTGTCCTTCTGGCATCAGAGGATACCACAAAAGAAGAAGCTGCTGGTTTAGCGACTCATCTACACAACATCCTACAACTCCACCAGGATCTGGGTGGGAACAGGTGGCTAAGATATGATGTGGAGTTCCATGAATAAGCAGCAGCAAAAAGGCGTGCGTGTGTGGGGTGAACTGAACATGTCCATCTACGACAGATGCTTGTCTTAACCTCATGAAGTGGTAGACAGCTCTATGCCAGCCCCAAGCAGTACATCAACTGCAGTCTGCTACAAGTGGAACAAAGGTCATTGCACAAGACCGCTGTTTTTTGCTTACCTACATGCGTGTGAAGTCTGTAGAGGGCCACATACAAAGCTGGAATGTCCCCTAAGGCAGCGGGGACAAAAGAGGCCAAGGAAATGCTGTCACATCTGAATGTTGTTGTATGATCTAACTGGACATGCTTTGATCTCAAATAATTATCATTGTTATTTGTTTTTTCTCTCACATGTTAGTACATTTGCCAATTTGCCTGTTGTTACAAGCAGCATAGCTACATTTATAATTAGTATGTAGAGCATTAGCTGGGACAAGGTTGTGCCTCATTGGTCCATGGTTCCTACTGTCTTCCCAACTTTATGTAGAAATTCTAGGTAACCTCCTTCAGAAAGAACTCTAGATCAATGAAGTACAACCTGCAAAGGGGGCGAACCAACTCTCCACCTCTATGATGTGTAAATTACCAGTCCTCTCTCCTAATAGTCTCAGAGCTGCAGCCTCGTAAAGGTCATGGTCAAGGATAAGAAATGATTGCACATCTAGATGTATATGCTTGTCTCTTGCTTGTTAAAATTAATGTCAACTATTAAATGAAGTTATAAGCAGTGTAGCTACATCTCAGTATGTAGAGTATTATCTGAGACAAGGCTATACCTCATTGGTCTATTGTTCCTATTGTCTTCCCTATATTATATATAAATTCTAGGCAAGTTCCTTCAGAAAGAACTCAAGATCAATGAGGTGTGGCCTGAAAAAAAGGAGAGGACCACCTCTCCACCTCTATGGTGTGTAAATTATTAGTCCTTTCCCCATTATTAGTCTCAGAGCTGCAAACCTTCACAACTGGAATGGTCGAGGATGGGAGGTACAGATACGTGGAGGATCTGATGGCCCTTGATAGTCAACACCCTCAGGGTACATTGTCTCCCCCAATAATTTCATGGGAGGTGCACACTCCTCTCATATTAGAAGAGTGGACTAAAGAACTAGCAGGACATTCAGACCAGAGGTTCTCTCAGTACATACTTTATGGGATACAAAAGGAGTTCAGGATTGGCTTTAATAGATCCTGCAACCGGAGCTCGTCAGTCTCAATCCTCAATTGTAGCAATCCTAATGATGTAAAGGTGTACTTACAGAGAGAGATTACACTTGGTAGAATGTGGAAATTAGCAATAGGAACAAGACCAAGAGGTATACATGTTAGCCCGCTGGGCCTCATTCCTAAGAAGAACAAACCAGGAAAGTGGCACTTAATAGTTGACCTCTCCTCTCCAAGTGAGACCAGCATAAATGACGGTATCAGTTATAACAATAGAACGATGCATTGAACATGAATCTCTCATAAAGAAAGATCTGGAACACCTCACAGGTCTGTTACAATTTACCACTAAAGTGGTTTGCCCGGGCCGCCCCTTCCTTAGGAGGCTCTATGCTTTGAAGAATGTGGGAAGTTCCCCTAATTGCCTCATTCGCTTAAGCCATGGAGCTCAGGCTGATATATTATGGTGGTACTTCTATGTCAAGCAATGGAATGGTGTGTCACTCTTGTGGGATCTGGGCTTACTTATAGCAGAGATACAAATATTTTCCAATGCCTCAGGATCTTGGGGTTGTGCAGCATTTCAAGACCCTTACAGGCTTCAACTCAAATGGACCTCTAGCTTAAACCATTTGTCTATTGCCATAAAAAAGCTGATGCCAGTAGTACTGGTAGCAGCAGTCTTCGGACCTCACTGGGCAGGAAAGATTGTGCAGTTCATGGTGGACAATGCAGTGTTAGTAGAGGTGCTAAATGCCACCTACTGTACTGAAACCCACATGATGCACCTTGTTAGATTGTTGGTCTTCTATGCTGCAAAGTTCAACTTTTGGTTTACAGCAGTTCATACTAGGACTTCTAATAGAACATACCTGTACATAGAATGTTCTAGAACAATCTAGTACTTCTATTGGTAGATCTAGGAAATTACAAACATTTGATTATAAGCAGATTTCAACTAGATATTTCGTTTATAAAGCAGAAATTAAGTGAAGTAATCAGCCAAGGTAGCAGTGGTTCGGTGGTTAAGGATGCAGGTGTTAGGTATGGAGGTCCCTGGTTCAAACAGTTTTTTTTTCGACATTTCTTGCACACCTTTTTTATTCCACAGTGACTGCTCTATTAGAGTATCTCGATCCCGTGATTTTACAGTTACTTGGTTTTTACTTTATAACTTTGTTGCTGTAACTCTATTGCTATTCAAACTATCAAAAGGCACTTCTACCCAATTTTCAAGTAATTTCTATGCTCGGTTTACCCTGTAGCCATGACAGAAGTTTGATCTTTTTTTACGTGAATAAATGCTCATAACTCCTTGAATATTTCTCAGATTCTCAACAAACTTTGTACGTGAATCCACTGTTACATGCTCTTCCTTTGAGCCAAAGATCAAGGCAACTGAGATACACGTTTGCATTTTATAGCAATTTTTGCAAAGTGTGCAAAAAAAATCGAATCCCATACAGCATAAGAAAAAACGAAGAAATTAAGATGAAATTTTGAACGCCCATATCTCGCAAATGGCTGTTGCGAATTTAATTAAATTTGCTGTGCGGCATACCCTACCTGGGGTACAACTATAATGCAAAAATCGTGTGCTTTGGAGAAGGGGCCAATGGAGCTATGCACACATAAAAAGGCTGTATTCTTTCTTCCTGTCATATACTCAGGGTGTGGTCGCCAGCTTTCTACCGTGTGTCTTGATACAGCACAGTAGTACTGTTTATTAGGGATCATGAAGAACTGGTCTTTTCCAGCCACTTAAAACCAGCCTCAATTTCCCTCAACAACAACACAGCCAAGCCCAAAAATGTCTTCGGATCAGCCCTAAACTCTTTCAAAAGTTTCTATGGAATTTTAAAATTTTCTGTTTACTAACTGACTAACTAAACATATTTACAGTGTGCAAACTACGTACGCGTGTAGTATGTATACGTATGTATGCATGACACTTAAACGAGAAAAATTTGCATGCAAATAAAATTATTTGTATTGATGCCTCCAGCCAAGCACATCTCGACAATGGATAAGGCTACAGGTTTGATTTCTTCACTGTTTAACATTGCTTTGTCTTGAGATGCCTTTTCACCAACTGCAATACATACAGTACACTCATCATGGACTTGCCTTTGTCCTTCAGTTTTTTTGGCTGACAATACAAATTATGTTTCAATTCATGATAGCACAATGTGAATTCCCTGTGGCTACATTGGCTATTATGCTTATTGCCCGTACTTCCCATATATACATACTGTAGCAGTCAAGGTAATCATACAGTACAATAGTATTGTATAATAGGGGTCATAAAGGTTTAGGTTTTTCTGGCCAAAAATATTCACCCAAAACCAGCTTCACAAAACCATTCTGGTGCCTTAGCAGTATTGGTAGGTATTACCAAGCCCAAAAGTGCCTTGCCAATGCTTCCAATGAATTGCTACAAATTTTTTAACTTTTTTGGAATTTTCTACTGACTAACTGCCTGCCTGCTTGCCCGCCCACCTGCCTACTTACCTGCCTGATGCCTTCAAACAAGCATAACTCAATAACAGCTAAAGGCTACTGGCTTGATTTTTTCACTATTCAACGTCTGTTCAGTCCGACAGGTGCCTTTTGGCATACCACAGTACGTACGATGCCCTACCTTTGTCCTCCTTTGTGTCCCATTTCTTTTCACCGACAGCAAAAAGTGTCGATTCACAGTAGTGCTATGGCTTCCCTATTCCGTATTTCCATGGTGACTGGATGAATTGCAGATGTGTTCTTCATTTTTAATGGACTGAACATAGCTAACAGCAAAACGTAATGGCCACTTCACCTTTCAGTCAGTAATTGATAGTTGGGGTGCACAAATCATCTGTATTTTTTGTGGTGACTAGATTGATTGCAGAGGCTACTGTTCGTGGCATGTAATAGGCTGAATATATCTGAAAGTGAAGCTTAATGGCCACTTCACTTTCGAGTAATTAATATTTGGGCGTCCATTCAGTTGAAAAATTACCCCTGGCGCCATCTTTTCTTTTGATGTGGTATGCGCAGGCTCATCAGTTGTATTTTTGTTACAAGAAAGTAAACAAACAAGTACAGTGAATCCTCACTAATCTGAACTCCAGTAATCCAAACACTAATCCAAACAGTACAAATGACTGTTCTGTTAGAGTATTTACAAACAAGTGTATGTTCTATTAGAGTAATTGAACTAGGTTCTGTTTATAATTAATGGGTTCACTAATCCAAGTAAATTCAGTAATCTGAACAGACTTTTGTCAACTTGAGAACAGAGAATTTTCACCAGTCATATAATGTTACAAGAAAGTAAGCAAGCAAGTATAAGATTAAGAATTTTAAGTTCGATTAGGGATCATAGAAAAAAGTAAGTAAATAAGTAGTGTTACACCAATATGCATTTTTTCACATTTGCCAATACCGATTATTTGCCTATTCCTGTAACCAAGAGTTAATAATTGAGAGGAGAGTGTCCAACACAATACAGAGCCTCTATAAATGATTTGGTGCGATTCAAAGGGATTCCTCTGTAAAACTCTGTGATTTGCAGTATATTTTATATGTGAAGATCACATTTCTTTGTTCTTCCCATATGCAATCATCACATTTCATTTTTCTGACAGTGTGCACTTGTTAACAGGTCTGAGAGAATCACACTAAATCACTGAAAATTACCTATGTTGAAATTGTAATGATGTTGAAAAAATGCATAAATAAATTACCTAAATTATGTTGAAATTGTAATGATGATGTAATCAGTGTAATTAATTGCGTGGGAAACTGAAACTGATTTTTACAATGTTTTGCCACTAACCCCTTTCAAGGAAAAAAAAGCCAAGTAGTTATAAAAACAGTTAAGTCAGCCTTTCAAACAGTGTTTTTTATGGGATTCCAGTCCCTTTGCGAAGAATGATCGACTAATTACATGGGCAGCCAATAAATAGACACAAGCCTGCTACAACTTCGCAGCCATACTTTAAACAAGCCTAAATAGTTATAAAACAGTTACAGCGAATGTTGTACCACGTACTGGTACATTCACCACTTTCTTCACTTTCGCTTGTTCTTTGTCATTAGTAATGCTTGATTATGGATTTTGATTAATCAGTAAATTATTTCTACTTCATAACTGATACCGATGGTGGTAAAATTAGCTAATATTAGTTGTTACCAAGATATACACCCTGTACTAGTGGACATTAAAATTCCTAAACTGGTATAAGGAATTTTGTTTAATTAGGGATCATAGAAAGAAAAGGGAGGTCGTCTACACCTTCAGATACATATTCTAGTAGACATCTAATCCTTAATTCAGGTAGACTGAATTAGGGATTAAATGTCCACTAGTGTATCTGCAGGTGCAGGCGACCTCTCTTTTTTCTAGCGTTGCACCGATAATTGATTGAACTATGCAGGCAAAGGCAACCTTCCTTGCTTTACCACGTTTTAACTATTCCTTTGCTCCACTACTTTTTTCTTTGATCCCTTTCTTCTACTTGTTGGTACTAGCAATAATGTCAAGAGTTGACCATTTTGACCAATTTCAGTATTTATATAGCTAAGACTAAAGTTCAGCATTGAACTATAAAGGCTGTGTTACTTAGTATCTCTTCATGTTGGAACATACTGTCGTGCAACTTGAGTAGTAGTTGCACTTGACCACAATGACCAGTGCTACAATCAATTTAAGCTTAAACATCATTTTTGAGTACTGAGTAGTGGTGAGTGTGAGTGAATACAGTAGTTGCTGAATCAATTTTTTGAACTAAGATAATAGAAGCCAATTTTCCTTGAATTGAAGTAAAGAATGTACTCAACTGTTACACTAGTAGGTTCCACATGATTTGATATAATATTATGTATAGTGACTCTGTTGCTGTGTGTGATGTAATGAACAAGCCTGATGTGTCTGCCATTTCCTTACATGGTCATTTGGTTAAACCATAGAAACTGGTAGACCAAGGAAGTTGCCAAAGTTTTCTGGAGGACATGGGAAAACATCTGTCATGACCAATGGGATAAGAGCTATTTAGTGCATTCAACTATCACTCAACCTCCTGGAGTGTTTGTAAGATTGGAGTGCTTGTAGTTTATGTGTTCTTTGTAGTTACAGTAATATCAAAAGTAAATGCAGGTAAAACACTGCATTTGCTTATGACCCTGTACTTTGATTGCCCCTAAAGTGGTGAATGCTGCCCACAATACTGCTTCTAAAATTCATCCTAGAAACATCTACTGTATGTGTTACCTATGCAGAATAATAAAGTACTTGCGTGGGTGAATATCAAATGAATAAGAGTGCTATTATTTCCATACAGTACTGAAAGGAAAATACAGCACTGCGTATGGAAAATACAGCACTGTTGATCATGTATGTACATTTTTAATTGCCAGAAGTAGTCAAAGTGATGCTATCTGTTTGTTTTATGACCAAACTTGTACTATATAGATACCTACCGATTGTCTGATGGCTGAAAACCGACGTTGTACAGCTCTACAAATACATGCTCAAACAAAGATGACCAGAAACCAGTTAAAGCACGCTAGTGCAGTATGGGAAAAATAGCACTCTGGCATGGTCTCGAGCTGAATACATACAGCATTCTACTTTACCTCGTGCTGTATTAATCTCTCGCCCCTTCCCTCTACTATTTTTTTTCCATATTGCACTCACGGCAGTGCTTTATCTAGTATATATTAGCCCATCTAACATCAAATACAGCATTAAATACAAGAAAGCACTTACAGGTACATGGCCAGATAATGAATTTTAAAAAAGAATTGCCAAAACTTGCATTTTGGTCTGTCTGTCTGGCTGTTTAGCTGCTTCTAGCCATGAATGCATGAAGTCATGGATGCTTCTAGTCTCCTAAACGTGTCTACGGAGACTGCAATAAAGCAAACACCAAAATCTCCACGCTCACTTTCCCAAGACATCATTAGATGCCTGGGAATAGTAACCGCAAAACCAGGTAGAGCTGATGCCGCCACTCCAACAAATACTAACAATACTTGTATGTACGTACTATGATTATTGTCACTAATAGAAAGTCATGCATATGCCAGTGCAGTTGACACTGTGCTTTATTGCCCATTTACTGTAATTACAGATGTATGACTTACGTCAATGTTCACTAGTATAGCTACAGGTGTAGATGACCTCCCTTGTTTCATTTCTTTCTAATTTCTATTATCCCTACTCAAAATATAAAATTTCTAATTTTCCTTACATATGCTTTTTGTAACATAATTTATGACTTGAGACTCAATTGATTTAATGTGTGACTCACAATTTATGACTTATGTAGCTGAGCAATGTAAACAGTGCCCGATTATCAAGCAATGTAGCCATTTCATTTAGCTTTGCTCCAACCATTGTACTACATTGTAGACCTGCAATCAGTCCAGTTACAAGAAATGGCAACTAAACACATGCCCCGACTATCAATTATGCCCCGACTATCAATTATGCCCCGACTATCAAATATGCCCCGAAATAAAGTGGCCAGTTCGCTTCGTTTTTCGGTTTCCTCTTATACAGCATTACAGACAATGAGTAGTATGAGAAATTCCTCTGCAGTCAATATAATTACTATGAATTGCAGCTTCACTGAACTGAAGACACTAAGCATTATATGTAAATCAACACCTATGCAGTAGTGAAGAAAGAAATGGAGGACAAAATAAGTCCTTGATGCATGCACTGTTTCCAATGCGGTAGATAGAAAAGCTCAACTCTATGTCAAAAAGTGAAATTAAGCTTAACCATAGTCAAGTTAAGCTTGGCTGTATCAGTCAGTCAGTCAGCAGAAAATCAAATTATTTTTTTAAAATCGTAGAAGCTTGTTGGAAGGGTTTGAGATCACTCCGTAGGCATTTTTGCTTAATTATACTTTACTAACAACTAATACTGCCAAGCTGTTGTGAAAAAAAAATCTGACTGTGATATTTTTAGTCAAGTTGTACTATTAGTATTTTTTATATTTTTCTAGGACCGCGTCACATACAACTAAGTACATACACCAACGTGACAGCTCCCTGGTGAGGTTATTAGGTGGTGAAGGCATGATCCCCAAATCATCTCAATATGTCACAGTAGTGACAGATATAACACAATAGTGGCATCGTAACTAAAGGCCACCAGTAGCTAAGTGCAAGTACATCATTGGTGTGGTAATGGCACAGTGATGTATACAAAGTATATGTATACAAAACATACAGGAGAGAACTATACATTATTGCAGTATTGTATGCAGCAATGCATTATAGGCAACATCACCAGATAAAAATTATTAGCCAATATACACCACAGTATATATATATCAACATCAACTAGAGCTACATAGGGTTTATCAATGGAGTAGCAATGGCACAGTGATGGGTGACATACTATAATTATGAATACACAACTTGCAGGAGATAGCTACACAATACTGTAGGAGTGTGCAAGCCAGATGAACCAGATAAAGGAAGACAGCCAAGCCAGTCAGAGCCTAGTAGCTACACCAGGTGAAGGCAAAAAAGATTAAGCACTTATTGAATTGCCTGACACCAACACATAGGAAGTTCGCCATGCCAGCTGCACAAGACAAAATTGTTTACTTTTATATTATATGTAACTGTATTGTAAAGAGCGTGGCATATGTTTTAATGTTTCTTGTATTGTTTATTTACATGAATGAATCCACTGGCAGCTGGCATGGAGACTTGAGATGTTACAAACATAAAAACTTACTTGTAATCTTCTTGTTTACACGTAAAGTGGCCTCTGGCTCTCCTGCATGGGCATCGCTAATCTTCTCCTTCACGCAATCTGTAAATAAATAAGCAAGGTGTGGTGCTGGGTGTTATATAGAATTACACGTATGGTCAAGTCATCAGCACGAGCAGGAGCGACGATTATACGTTTGTGCCTTCATTCACAGGCTAATCTATCCCCGGTTAGTTCATGTCTCTAGACCTCGTAGTTTTCGAGAACATGAATTATTATTTTTTATTTATTTATTTACTAGGACCACGTCACATACAACCAAGTACATACACCTATGTGACAGCCCCCAGGTGAAGCTATTAGGTAGTAAAGGCACAATCCCCAAATCAACTCAAGATGTCACAGTAGTGACTGATACAACACAACAGTGGCATCGTAACTACAGGCCACCAGTAGCTAAGTGCCAGTACATCATTGGTGTGGTAATGGCACAGTGATATGTACACAGTATATGTAATTATGTATACAAAACATACAGGAGAGAACTATACATTATTGCAGTATTGTATGCAGCAATACATTATAGGCAACATCAACAGATAAAAATTATTAGCCAATATACAGTAAAGTATCAACATCAACTAGAGCTAAATAAGGTTCATCAGTGGTGTAGCAATGGCACAGTGACGGGTGACACACCATAATTATGCATACACAACTTGTAGGAGATAGCTACACAATACTGTAGGAGTATGCAAGCCAGATGAACCAGATAAAGGAAGACAGCCAAGCCAGCCAGAACCTAGTAGCTAAGCCGGGCGAAGGCAAAAAGATTTAATGATTTGAAGGGAGACTACATCAGTTCTAAGAACTGCATTTCAGCAGTACCCTATACAAAGTACACAATATTATACAACAAAAAATACTTACACAAGACAAAACAAAATTTACAAAACATAAATATGTACAACACAATAGTTCTTTAATTAACAAAACAATTGTTTGTAGGTAGCCTTAAAATTTGACAAGCGGTCAGTACCACACAAATTGGGAGGCAAGCTATTCCAAATAAATACTCCACAGTAGTAAAAACTGCTCTTCCCAATTGATGAACGGATTTACGGTACATACAATTGATGTTTATTTCTTCCAGTACGCCCTGTATATGCTTCAGTTGAAACAACCCAGTCTTTTAAATACCTGGGAGACAGATGATGTAAAACTTTAAACACCTGCACAACAGTATGAAAATGTCGCCTCTCTGCTAGTGTTAACTTGACATAAGAAGAGCAAGCTGAATAAGCATGTATTGAATTGCCTGACTCCAACACAAAGGAAGTTCGCCATACCAGCTGCACAAGACAAGTTGTTTACTTGTATTTCATATTGTAAACAGTGTGGCATGTGTTTTAACTAATGTTTTCTTGTATTGTTAATTAATTAAATATTTTATGTGACTGGCAGCTGGCATGGAGACTTGAGACCTTACAAACATTAAAACTTACTTGTAATCTTCTTGTTTACGTGTAAAGTGGCCTCTCGCTCTCCTGAAGTCACTTCACCGACATTCACTAATGTCCTTCACGCAATCTGTAATTATGCAAGGGTGTGGTAAGGTAGGGGCGGGCGTTTCCGGACAAAGTTTGCACATGTATTAAAAATTTGTTCAATTCTCCTCGAGAGAAAAACGGATTCTAAAATGCTTAGTGCCGAATTATAGCTAATGAACTAGACTATCGGTGGTATAAATTGTGGATGGTAAAGTGTAGGGTGCTAGGAGAAAGAGCAGTTTAAATTTGCAGTTTGAGAAAATGCCAAAATTTTATGTGGCTGGGGTTTCCGGACACCACTTAAAAAAGGCGTACCTGCCATTGTTATGGGAAATGCTGCACTCTATTGAGTGTCATGGCCCAGCAGAGACTCAAAGCATTCTATTTGTCTGGTTACTTTGTTGGTGACAGCGATTTTTAAGGAGCAGAACTGCTACCAGCCTTGCTCGGACCATGCGAGTGTCTTGCAGCGCTTTTGAAGATGCAACATTTGATCTACTGCCTGGAAATCTGTATCAGTCCTTGTCTTAACACTGAAACAGCATAGTTAAGTAGTGTGGCCCCGCGGATCCTTGCTTGGTGCTTCTCCGGGATGCTGGTTGTGTTGATTGCGCGTGCCAGTTAACACGTCGCAGGTAATGGGCTTGGATTCCAGTTGTACTATCTCTAAATCATATATCCGTTCACTGAATAATGTGACTGATCATTTGTGATGCCTACGGTGGCTTAGAATTACAAATGGTGCCCTCAATCTCCTGTTAACATCCGTAGTGAAAGTTTTTAAACAAAAATATTTTACACGCGCAAGCAAATTGTGATGTATCTCGGTAATCCTTAAAGCTATCGAAACAAAATTTTAGTATTTTATAGTACACAAGTAGGGTACTTAGGTACATAAACCATAGCCTGATCGGTTTCTATTCCATCCTTCAGTAGCGGATTAAAAGTGAAGTGTCCGGAATACCCAGCTGTCCGGAAACCCTCTTACTTACCTTACTGGGCGTTATATAGAATTACACGTATGGTCAAGTCATCAGCACGAATGGGCACAACGATTATACGTTTGTGCCTTCGTTCACAGGCGAATCGATCCCCGGTTAGTTTATGTCTCTAGGCCTCGTAGTTTTCTTAAACATATTTATTATTTATTTATGACATAATTTTAACCGTGTTTTGTATTATTCTTAGTACTTGGTTGTATAATTATGACATAGTTTTAACCGCATTTTGTATTATCTTTAGTACTGGACACAACTGAAACAACAATAATTGGGACAATTAAAAGTCCCTAGGGCCACTTACAAGGCCCAATTTCGGGGAAGCATCAGATGATCTGTAAGAGATGGAACGGCTTCCCTGGATGCACATACTGTAGTTGCAGATCTTAAAAGAGAAAAAGGCAACAAGTAACGAAGCCACGCAAGAGTGCTGCTGTAGGTCATGGTGTTACGTTTGGAAAGTAATTCAGCTAAACGGCGATAAAAAGTGACTTCTTCCTTGCCCATACCCCCAGTTGTTGAGAAAACTAAAGAAGTGAAAGATACCATCTCCACTTCACGGACACACTCACCATTCTCCCTCTTCTTCTGTTGCTCATGACGTCTATATACAGATGTAATAGAAGTATTGCGGTAGCTCTGTGCATTTGGATGAAACACCCTTATGTCAAAAAAGGTACTTTGCTGCCGCCCCCAAAATCCACGAGCGTGAATATCGGCTCTGGCATCATCTTGTCAGTTGGCAGACTGAGGAGTAATTACTTCTCCACTGAAAGATTGAAGAGGTGGTTCGATGGCTACGTCATTACAAACCTTAGACAGTAACTCAGCTGTGATGTCACGCAAATCATTATGACGTATGAATGTTAAGCCACCATGCCGACATATCATGGAATGACCAGTAGAAAAATTGGCACCGCAAACACAGTGACTAGTAATTTCCAATCATAACGCAGGTGGAGTGCATCCCAGAACTCCTGTTTAGTTAGATGGAAACCTTGATCTTGTAGTGGCAGTAGCATTATCTTTAGTACTTGGTTGTATAATTAGTAGTGCAGAATTTTTTTGCAAAGGCCCATGGGCAAACAGACTTGCTTGAAATAGTATTGCCAAATATAGTACCAGGAGACTTAGAATCAAAGGATCAGGTGGTTGCAAACGAATTTGAACCATTGAGTTACCGCTGTCAAGCTGTTATGAAAGAACAGTGAGGCTGGCTTTTGGGTGATATTTTTGCACAAGAAAACAATAGCTATAATAATAATAATGTTTAGTGCTATTCCATATAATAATATACTCAGTTCAGTTACTCAGTTCATACATCCTATCCTCACTATTATAATATGTTATAGTTGTATCCTGTTACGAGGGTAATATCATTGTTATTACACGAGTCCGAGGTGGAGCCGAAGACGAGTGTAATAACAATGATATCATCTGAGTGTACAGGATATAACTATTTTATATCCCAGTGCGTAGGAGTGTGCAGAAGTTTACGGATAGTAAATTAAGTTCCAGTTTGAGTTCCTGTCACTGTGCTCAAGATTTTGTCCGAATTGTGTGGAGATTCAACTTCGTAGCTACAAGAGAAACCCTGTAGCAAAGGGTGGTGTTATGAAGCAGCAGTTCCAGGTACGATTGGCCTTCGTCAGAAGTTAGTATGGTGGTGCTTGGGTGGTGTCGCGTGGCATACAAGAGGACAAAAGACCAACAAGTGGCTACCATAGTCCGAGATAGAACGATGAAGCTAGAGGTTATCGAAAGAAGTTAGTTCTTCACCATAGTAACCGTTGGGATGATTGCTGGAGCGAAAATCAGCACAGACTGTTCTTGATATTATTGTATTGATAACTTGTAGTGATACTGTGTAGGGATTAACTGTTTTCTTGTATAGATTTAGCAGGTAGGTATAAACTGGGGACCTGGGACCAGGGGACCCACGAGGATCCAGCTCTTTTTGGAATTTTATACACTTCACTATATTCTATACTTGTACTAGGTAGCTTCCACTACAAGTAGTCTTGCATGGCCAATCCACTTTTTCCCCTTCACGGTGTCTAGTCACACGATGTTTAGCTATACCAATTAGAAATTAATTACAAGCGTCTCTGAAAAAGTGCCTAGCATCGCCTGCTGCACAATGAGCATGCCAGTCTATTATGTCGCCTAGTACTAACATTGCGCAGACAAATATTCCAGGGAAATAACAATTACTAGCTACTATAAGCGGCAAGATTCAGCCTGGGACTTGACAACCGAGCCTCATACAACACGGTGCATTTGCACAATGTTTTAAAACTTTAGTAGCTAGGTGACATAATAGACTAGTATGCTCATTGTGCAGCAGGCAAGTCACAAGTGTTAATGCAGTCAGCTTCAGACACTTTTCTGTTTTTTCAGAGATGCTTATAATTTCTAATTAGTATAAACATCATGTGACTAGACAGCCGTGACAGGGAAAAAGTGGATTAACCATGCAAAACTACTTGCAGAGGTACCTAGTACAAATATGAAATATAGTGAAGTGTACAAAATTCAAACAAGAGCTGGATCCTCGTGGTTCCTTAGGTCCCCTGGTCCACTGTTTATACCTACCCAGATTTAGCAGGTTTAAGTGCTGTACTGGTGTGTTTTGTATCAATATTTTCTTATTTGGCTCTCTGTTCCATTAGTAAACAATACCATTCGCAGTTATTATGATGTCACGAACAAGACTGAGTGGCTCCGCAACAGGATGATAAGTTAGTTATCACTGGGTGATAAGTTAGTTATCACCCATATCGTACATTAGCAGCACCACTCTGTCTAGCTTTATGGTAGTTATAACCCAGCATAGCACTTTGACACTCTCACGCACTGAGATTTAAGTAGTATTATCCCATACTGTATGAAAAATCAGTATGAAGTGATACTTTTCATAGTATATATACTACAAGATGGGTAAATTAGATGATCTTATTGTTTTTCCAGTGGTTTAGGAAGGTTTCTGTTTTATAACAGTGGGGTTTCTTCTGCTGAAATGTGATCATTCAGCTGTTAACTTGTAATAAATAGTACCACACTTAGTGACATCATTTAGATCAGTGACAATCAGATTGTGTGTATCAGCAACTATCTGGCTGTCTGCAGTTTATCATTAATACTGTATTGCTACCTGTATATACGGTACTGCCCAAGCGCAATGTTGTACTCGCTTGCACAAGCAACTTTACTCGAGATTTTAAAAAATCGCTAATTAAGGGGCATGGCAACTGTTTCACTCGCAAAACAGCGTGGCAGTTGTTTCACTCATGAGAATTGCATCCAAAACAGTTGCCATACCCCTTAATTAGCAATTTTTATATTCTCAAGCAAAGTTGCGTGTGTGAGCGAGTGAGACGTTGCGCTTGGGCGGTACCGTATATATACTTGTATTATAGTACAGGTATTCACCTAATAGTAGACAACTACACTATAGCTGTGCTCCTGATAACGGTCGGATAATGGACAAATTCCGGACAAATTAGCCAATGTCTGAATGTTATCCAATGTCTGAATGTCTGAATGTATTTAGCAGGACATAATGTTCTATCAAAGGAGTCCAAAAAGCCCAAGTTGTGGATATTTGGTTTACTGTTTACTTTACTACTAATAGCTGTCTTTTGGTTGATGGGAGATTAAACTATTCATGCCACCCAAGAGAGTGACCACTAATGTACCAATGCCAACCCCTCAGCTGTACAGAAACCTCACAGAAGTCTCACAAAATCACTTGTAATAGTGTTTCAGCACATAAAAGAATGTCTATCCTCAGTACAACAAAGGGAATGCCTACAGCCAGACATCAGAGAATACTTACTACAGGCAGTGTTATAGGTCACTTGTGTCCATGCAAAGTACAACTTTGTCTGGATTTTTCAGGACATTTTGTCCTGGCGCTTAAGAATTCTTATCGGGAACACTGCTATAGAATTGAATGCTTATGAATGTTAACAGTCTGATAGCAACTGTGTATTGTGTATATAATAGTAGCTTAATTTTTTCATGGGAAATGGTATTATATAGTGATAACACACTTACGAGAGATATACTATTTACATGATTCCCAAGTGTGGTACCTGAAGGTAGAGTACACTATATTTCAGTAATATCCATGTTACTTTTATTATCAGTATGACACACTTATGTATATAGTATATGTACGTAGATCAAACAATCATTTAAAGGTACCTGGAATTTTCCAGTATATTTGACATTTGAGACTCTTAATTGATGAGATGTGAATTACTTTTAATTACTGAACTGTCTATGAAGGAGGCAAGATTTCATTGACAATCCATTGACAACAGCCCAAACAAATAAGATGAGGATTTTGCAAAGTTATACCATATATGGTAAACTTAGCTACAAACCCTGGTATATCACTTCCCTGTGGTATATCAGCACCAAATTATGATCTTCACCACAGGTGTGTGATATAATCAGCTTTGTAGGTATAAAACTATATAAGGCAATTTTAGTTATTGATTAAATCATTAATATATTTCCTCAATTAATGACCACACTACAGTAGGTACTTTTTCTATAGTACACTATAAACAATATGCTCTGTTCAATAGGGATATAAAATTCTTAAACCCCAGTGCGTGGGAGTATCAAAGCGCCGTGCTGGGTTATAACTACCATACAGCTAGACAGAGCGGCGCTGCTACTGTACGATATATTAGTTATCACCCAGTGATAACTAACTTATCACCCTGATGCGGAGCCACTCAGTCTCTTTCGTGACATCATAATAACCGCAAATGGCCAATGGAACAAAGAGCCAAATAAGGAAATATTGATACAAAACACACCAATACAGCACTTAAAACTAGCTAAACCTTACAAGAAAACTGTTAATCCTTTACACAATAACACTACAAGTTACCAATACCGTGATAGTTTAACAAATGTCAAGAATAGTCCGTGACGATTTTCGCTCCACCAATCACTCCCAATGGCCACTATGGTAAGAACTAACTTCCTCTAGCTTCATCGTTCTATCTCGGACTATGGTAGCCACTTGTTGGGCTTTATTTTTCTCTTGCACACCACGCGACACCACCATACCAATTTTTGACGAAGGTGAATTGTACCTGGAACCGCTGCTTCATAACACCGCCCTTCGCTACAGTTTGTAGGCAGTATGTAAGGTCTCTCTTGTAGCTACAAAGTAGAATCTCCACACAATTTGGACGAAATCTTGAGCACAGTGACAGGAACTCAAACCGGAACTAAATTTACTATCCGTAAACTTCTGCGCACTCCCGCGCACTGGGATATAAAACAGTTATATCCCGTATACTCGGATGATATCATTGTTATTACACTCGTCCTCGGCTCCGCCTCGGACTCGTGTAATAACAATGATATCACCCTCGTACCGGGATATAACTATAACTAATTGTTTTACTGTGATTTAATATCATGCACTACTCCAGCTAGTTTCAGTACTTTTTATGGTCCTTACTCTAATTGAAAATCCAATTTTTTGTGTACTTGTTTGTTAACTTCTTTTTATAAAATACAATTATTATGACTGGTGAATCCACTCATACTGCATCAAAAGAAAGAAATAGCACTGTGCGCCCTAGCTATCAATTATCGTCTGAAAAGTGAATATGTTTAACCTGTTACACAGCATTATGAATCAAGAACTGTTTGAAAAGCACCTCTGCAATCAAAGTAGCCACACAAACAATTTCAGTTACAAAGGGAAACTACTGCCAAATCAACACCTTTTGCTATCAGCTGCAAAGATGACGAAGGAGGACACTGGTAAGTCCATGAAGAATGCATTATATGTACTGCGGTACGTCAAAAGGCACATGTCCGGCTGAAGTGATGTCAAACAGTGAAAAGATCAAACCCATACATAGCCTTAGCCATTATTGAGTTACTCTTGTCTAAAAGCATCAGTCAGTTACTCAGTCTGTCAGTAGAAAATAAATTTTTATAACTTACATAGCAACTTGTTGAAAGCATTTCAGGTCGATCTGAAGGCTTGTTTGAGCTTAGTTTACTTACCTAACCAATACTGCTTCATAATCATCAGGGAAAGGTGAGGATGGTTTATGGGTGACGTTTTATCATGTGCCACGCCCAAACCTTTGTGGTCCTTATTTATAATACAGTACGATATGATGACAGATCTAGAACACACAATGTAGTATTATCAAGATTTGCTGATACAGTGAAACCTCATTTAGTATCCATTTTAATAAGACCACCTTATTATAGTGGTCAACTCTAGCAGGTCCCAACTCTGGTAATTAGAAGGTGTAAATATTGTGATTTCATAAACTATGTTGAAACAGTTGTACTGACCTTATAAGTAATGCAGATCACATGTAACATCAGAGGCCACCCAACATGTATGTGTAATATTATGTAATCTGGTAACTTGAATGGATGCTATTACTGTCTATATAAAGAGAAGTTATTGCCTTAAAACTACTCACTTTAAGTGCAGTACTGTGACAGTATTGTAAAGAGGATAGTGTTGTAAAAGTCACCAGTGGATTTTAGGTGTGTTTTATTGCTTAGTTTGTAACTTGTGCTTAACTACATAGTAACTGAATATGACATGTACTGTAAGAAATATCAGAAATCTTGAGGCAAGTGAGTTCTATGTACATGTATAAATTCATTAGCAAGGCAAGGTCAAAAACTGATTCATGCAGTTGGCTCAGGTAAGAACTTGTAATTACCCATGCAATCTAGAAAGTACCTTGGCAAGTACAACACAAAAGCACTTGTGTATTGTTAAATAGCAGTAATTTTCTATATTTACTGTCCTAAGTATCTTACGTTGTACAGGTACATCAGTGTGTGTAAGTGTATAAATCAAAAAAAAAAGCTGCATATACTATAGACAACTTTATTTACAAGCAATCCAACTTGTATACCCCAGGGAAAACATGTATCTTTACAATCACTTAGAGTGCTTCATCCTGGTGTTTTAAATACTCAATTTGTATAATTGTTATTGCATTAGTGTTGTGTATAACTGAATTAAGTGAACCTCACCTGTTTTTGCAAGTAATTAATTATAATCAGTGAAGTGAAAGTAACAGTGTTAGCAATTTTCAACATATTAACCTACATGTATAAAAGTGTTGATACTATATGAATAATTGGTATTAGGTTTCTTCACTGTATCCTGCCTGCTTCATCCTGCAACATTGGCATTGGCAGAATGTTGATTATTTGGAGCTTTAACTACTTGTTTACATACACCCTGTAGCTATCCCCCAAGCAATCATTCAGACTTGACCTGCAACTCCATTCTAACTAAACACTACTGCTAAATTGTTTCTTCAATAGTGCTGAGACAAAAGTGTATTGGTGAATTACCCCTCTCCCTAGCATACTCTCTGTACCTTTGAAAATGCTGGATGATCCCCTAAATATTAACTGTGAAAACATATGTCAAAACAAGGATATGAATATGGGTTCACACTGTGATACTTGTTTACACACTTTTATTTCTACTTTGTCCAGGTGTACTTCTGCAATGGCTGAGGGAGTAGTATTAGTAAGTTTCTTAAATTTTGTTTGCTAATTACCTAAAATTCCCTGTATACAGCATGAATGCATAGTATAAATATAAACTATGTTGCATGCTTTCACTTTTCAGGCTTGTAAATAGCACTGATACCTGCCCTATTACTACTGTACATGCCATCGTTTTGTACAATATTGTTTTATCCCATATATTCTTATGGAACTATGAAACAAGTAACTTGGTTTACTACTTCTAAATGCCAGGCTCCTGGTACATGTAAATAGTATCCCCTAATATCAGTTTTAATATTTTAAAACTGTAGTGTTATTTAATTTGGCAATCTGATTTTTTTGGTTTTGTATTATCATGCAGTACGATAGTATCATTTTGTATATTGGGGATCATGAAGGTTAGGGCTTTTCTGGCCAAAAATATCACCCTAAAACCAGCCTCACAATACCTTAATGGCATCTTGGCAGTATTGGTTTGGTAAAACCAAGTGCAGTATGACCTGAAACAACTCCAATACGTTGCTATGAAATTTGAAATATAGATTCAAGTGGAACTAATGCTTTCAGACAAGCATAACTCGAGAACGGCTAAGGCTGCCTTTTGACATGTGCCATTGTACGTTCAATGCATGCTTCATGGACTTACCTGTAGGGTTGTACCAATACCGTACCGATATTACAAGTACAGTATCACAAGTTTACAATACAGATATTTCACTCGAGTTGTACCATGAAAAGCACCTTATTGGCCACAGCAACTTAGTTGTCAAATGATAACTAGTATAAGTTAGCCTGGCTTCAAATTCCAGGTCGGCCATATTTTTTTCTTTTTCTGAGTGTTTTTTACACCACTTTTTTTGCTCTGTAATTTTCAGACAAAACAGACTAGATTGGACAAAAACATTTTGTGAACAGTCATGAGTACCAACAAATAAAAGGGATTACATTATTGAACAGCATAATAATTGCAGTAATCAGCCATAGTGATCATGCTGCATACTCTATTATGCTGTAATCCATATCGGTTTGACTTTGAAGTATCAACTAGGCACCGGCCAATTATGCCGGCATAATTTAAAACATATTAGGTGATCAAGCATAATGCCAGCATAATAGGGACGATATTTGAAAATTTAATTAAAATGCGCAATACGCACGTCTGAAAGAAAGCAAATATTCACTGCCAATAGTTATATTAGTGCATTTCATATTTTAAAACATGTAATATAGCTTATTAAGCTGTTGGTTATTCATACTTTGCAGAAATAAGATTGAAATACTCTAATAGAGCAGTCACTTACTCTAATACAGCAGTCAGGAAAAGCTGATATAGTCTAATAAAACAGTCAGTTCTAAAGCATAATCTTAATTTTGAAAGCGTAATTTTGAGCATAATAGGCTTAATTTTTGAGCAATGCTCAAAAGCATAATAGGTAAAATTTTGGGCATAATAGGCTGGAGCCTAGCTATCAACAATGTATATTATATCAGTGCACTAGAAAACCTGTATGGAAATAGGCAATAAATGTTGGATATCTGGTATCAGATGTAAAATGTGGTATCGGTACACTTACCTGTGTCCTTTGCTGACAGTGCAAGGTGTTGATTTGTCGTAGTGCCATGTGATGGCTTCCTTATGTTTGTAACAGGTAAGTTTTCTGTTGTGACTGCAGATCTCCTTCTTGTTTTGTTTGCAATGCTGTGTAACAGGTAGCTGAAAACAAAGCGTGATGGCCACTTCGTTATTAGTATTTCAGTAATCAGTTGATAGTTAGGGCATGTGGTCAGACAAGAAGAATACACCTGGTAATGTGGTATGTGTGGATTCACTTTCATAATGATGTTACGAAAAAGTAAACAAACAAGTACAAAGAAAAATTAGGAGTTTTAAGTTTTATTAGAAATGTAGTGAAACAAGGGAAGTCGCCTACAACTTGAAGATATATGTACTAGTGGTCATTTAATCCCTGTTTCAGGCAAGGGACTGAAGTAGCTATAGGGATTATATCTTCAGTTAGATGACCTCCCCTGTTTCACGACATTTAATTCTTTGATTCTTAAAATTACTAATTTTTTCCTTTTACTTGTTAAATGCGTACAGCGTGTTATTGTAATTCTACATATTTTGTAATTCATTAGTCACCTGGCATATATTAGAAACCTGGCATTTATTAGAAATGTAGGATTTATCTGTTATGACACTGTATACCTCAATGGGGCCTAGAATTAATTAGAGACCTGCCATAATTTGGTAATTGTGTACATTATCAGAAATGTATATCTGTATAGTTGATGTATGGTATAAACCAACTACTACACACAGAATACAAAGTTTAAGTTAACTATTACTAAGAGTTTATAATGTGTTAGGGAGAGTATCGAACTTCGCTATACACAATGAAAAATGAGCCCGTAAAGTAGCCTGCATACCTTTGTGTCGTTGTTGATTGCCCAGATTTTAACACCTTCTTAGTTTGGTCAGGTGGTCCACAGTGAATCCCTATGGCTAAAGCCCATCTGGACGTGTCACTTTCACTATCAGAACTATCGAAGCATGGAATGGCGACCATGATGAAACCTTGAATTAAGACGTCACGCGCGAAGTTGATATCTATGGCTTTCGAGGTTAGTTAGCTGTGTCTCTCTCTTTGTACTGAGTTCCTCAGCACGCTGTGTCATACTTTTACAATGTTCTTTCACTCTGTAGCTTCAGTCTCTCAACTGCATGCACGCGCCCACTGTACTTATAATTAGTCACCAATCAACACAAATCACCAGTTGTTTAAACGATGCCATAGGACTTTACGGGCTCATATTTCACAGGGTATAGCCTAGTTCGAAACTCTCCCTACACCATTATAAACTCTTGCTGTTACTGTATACATTAGTAAGTTGTTTATTTTGAACTATTTATTGTTTATAGTTGGTGAATTTACTCCTGTTACTAAGTGAGTTACATGTGCACTTTGCTTTTACATTCTTGTACTGTACATAGTAAAGTGTGTCATGTCCATACGTATTCACAGCCAAAATGTTATGTGGTAATATAACGAGAAATTCCTAATACCCTAGAACAATTGCATTAACTACTGTAATTAAATTTTTAAAACTTTTGAGACTTAAAATGTGTGTAATAATAATGTGCATTTTATGGTAAATGGTAAACTCTCCTGTTGTGACAAGGAAACATTACAAAGTCAATTTAAATACGTTTTGGGTTTTTACAACCATAATCTTATTAACTTTTTATTTCAAAAAATATTGCATCATCATTGTAATTGCCAATCATAATTTTGTAGGATCACTAATCGTTTTTATAAATGATTATATTTGTTTTTATCATCGTACAGTACGATAGTACTGTATAGTAGGGACATCAAAGGTGTGGGGGCAATATAACCCAAAAACCTGTTACCATTTTTCCTCACAATGACGTGACAGTATTGGATGGGTAAAACCAAGTTCAAAAGTGTCTTCAGATCGACCTGAAACGTTTCTGTCAAGTTGCTACAGATTTTTTTTTTTAATTATTCAACAGAATATTCTACTGCCTGCCTGCCTGCCTGCCTGCCTGCCTGCCTGCCTGCCTGCCTGCCTGCCTGCCTGCCTGCCTGCCTGCCTGCCTGCCTGCCTGCCTGCCTGCCTGCCTGCCTGCCTGCCTGCCTGCCTGCCTGCCTGATGCCTTCAGTCAAGCGTAGCAGAAAACTGGCTACAGCTACAGTCCTAATTCTTTCGCAGAAACGTTTCTAGCTCGCTTAAGAAAAAACCTTTGGTATATTGATAAACATACGATGCTTGCGCTATTGTTATTACCTTTTATTCTTCTTTACCATGGCCATCAGTCAAGGTTCTACCGCTGAATGGTCGCCGGTTGCACCAAACTATTTGAACACAACCATACATGACTCACTGTTGATATCGATCAGTGAGAGCAACTCGCGGCAAACTATATAGCAATGTGTAAGTCAATAAATATAGTTTATTTAGTAACAATATTAAACTGAGTCAGGTCATCCAGGTCCCGCTTTACAGATTATTCAGGTCTGACCCCACGTGCTAAATTAAATGTGGACGTGTTACTGCACATCATAGTGTAGCCCTGCTTCTTTTGTGAGCCACGCCCACTTACGTAAATTACTGTCTGTAGACATATGGTAGCCACGCCCATTCATCAGTCTGTAGGTATGCACGAATCCACGTTCATTATTGTCTGCAGGCTTATGTAGAGCCATGCCCACTGATCAGTTGTTATTGTATGAGTCATAATCTAAGTATAATAGTGCTGTGATTAACTCTTTTAAAATATTGTGACTGGTTTTGTGAAAAGCAGACTATTTAGTGGTCATGAGCCTGCAAAAAAAACTTCACAAACAAGTATAAGAAAAAATTAGGTTGAGTAGGGATATTCACTTCTTATTGTTTTACAGTATTTGGACATTACGTACTGTACTACTCTGATCCAGCTTGTTTCAGTACTTTTTATTGCAGCACTATACACCGTCCCTACTCTAATTTAAAATTCCTAATTTTTCTTATACTTGTAATAATTATAATCATTTTAAAAATCAGTTTTAGTATAAATCTTATTGACACCATTTTAAAAAAACTATTAGTAATAGTTTTTATCGGCCAGCTGTTGGAGCACGCCTGGTTTACTGAAATTGTTTTCATAAAAACGTGTGTATCTACCTATCTATCTACCTACCTACTGTACCTACCTACCTACCTACCTACCTACCTACCTACCTACCTACCTACCTACCTACCTACCTACCTACCTACCTACCTACCTACCTACCTACCTACCTACCTACCTACCTACCTACCTACCTACCTACCTACCTACCTACCTACCTACCTACCTACCTACCTACCTACCTACCTATCTATCTACACTGTATCTATGTTTGTCCGTACACACCCATGTGAGCAAATGGTAAAAAGCAGTCAGCGTATGAAAATTAAACACTAAATGAAACCCTTTTAAAATGTGAGCATAGGCAGGGTTTGCACTGAGGCGGGTTTTATGCCAGTTTGGACTACGGGTATGGTGACTCTCTACAAACTTCATGAACTACCTTCCCATTTGGTTCTTCATGTATTTAACTACCGAAAAAACACCATAGCAGGCCTCTTGGGCTACTAGGAATGCATATCTCTTTGACTTGTAAAGGGGCGTGTACCTATATATGTGAACAAAAATGAAGAGTAACACTGAGGTTTTGTAGAGAGAATTTGTGGGAAAAACACTGTAGACAAACTATAAAACAGTTGAGAAGATACTTCGATCTGTGTGTTGAAAGTGGTTTGTTTGAAATGCGCTTCTTTTACATAACAACGTATGCAAATAAGTCACCAATTACAAAATCCAAAATATTATTACAATTCCAGCTATATAGGGGTTTTTAGAAGTAGCGCAACATAAAAAAAAATCGATACAAAAATGATAGTTTATATTATATAATGATGTAATAAACAATTATTTTTTCATCCTAATGTAATCAATTTTACAATGATATGTAAACTTTTTAACGAACCCTACTGTACTTTTCCCATACCCCCTGTAGTTTTATGCTACATCACTCTTTCATACCTCGTTTATAATCATCTGTATCTTTCCCATAATAAATTACAGTGAAGAAACTAAATACCACATTACATAGTGAGTCCATTGAACTTTAACTAATCATATCAATGCACTACACTATGTAGAAGTTGTGTGGCGATTTAAGATTGACAGAAAACAAAACAGTGTCTGTCATTCAAAACCATTTCCTCAATATCCTGTGGCATAAAACTATACATCACTCAAATCCTTACTCACTGAAAACATAACCTCATCAATGTAATGTGCGGAAATTGCAACTTCGAATTTCCACAAGTTGAATTGATACTATGTTTGTCCCAAATGTAACTACAGGTAAGCTATCTTTTATCTTCAAACACTAGAAGATGAGTATTGTATAGATCATAAGAATTTTGACAGAGTGATGCCAACCTTATTGGACTTACCGTTGTTATTACAAATGGAACGTAAACTTTATCACAAGCAATAAATGGCCTGGCTCTTTGGGGATTAGTAATTGAAGATTGCTTGAGATTCATTTTACATGGTATTACATATGTGATACCTGCCATGTACAGCATATAAAAATCTATTACTGTAGTACTGAGATTAAACACCAGTAGAAACATACTTTAATACTTATGACACTGATCAATTACAAGGTACAGTGCACACAGACAGAGTTCCGAGTTCATAGGTTCAACAGTGTGTTTTGAGGAAGCCAATAATTGGAAGTGTTTAATTAATCTTGAAAATTTCTGTACATGAGTAGGATGGGGAAAGGATCCTATAATGGTGTCATACATTAATTGTACAGAGTAAGCTTTTAGGATAGTATAAAGTAACTTTTCCCAACATAAAATCTTTCCACTGTTTGACAATGGCTTTTAATTAAGCAGAGGAATGTTGCCAAACTAACATTGTGAATGGATAGCTGTGGTGATTATTTCAGTATAAATGTGTCTTTGCACACCTAAGCCTCTTCCAAGTGTGATAATTAATCCAGTTATATCAGATTTCAAGTGATATCTTTTGAAAGTCATAGTAATGCACTAGTGATGTACAATAATGGTTTTGCTATTATATCGATTATCACGACACTTGACATGATACGATAGTAGGGGTGGGCAATATCTTCAAAAACAAATGTCGATAATTTTTTGGCACATTAGCTCCATAACTACTAATATTGCAATATGTCTCTGGCATAACATAACTAATCCATATCAAATGACCTGGCTGTCCAATTTGTTTTCAAATTCCAAGAATGCTGATTTATTACATTGTATGCCTGAACTGTATGATGCTTTTTTTTATACAAGATGTTGCATCATACTTACTAAGGAAACAACAACTATAACACATTGTGCTCATTGCAGTATATCTTGATATCCATATCTCAATATCATTTTTGCACAATGATATCAGTAAAATATTGAATTTCTCGATATTATTGAAATATTGCTCACGATAGTTTTCACAATAGTAGTAAAAATTTAGTAGTAATTTTATTGATCCTATGCCATACTGAAATGTAACAAATGTTAATACAGCAAATGTTGAGACAGAGACACACACACAGAGAGAGCAAACCTTCAGAAGTACAGATCTTTTGAGTTAATTAAATAAACTTATGAGTGCTTTCTTTGTATGAGTATATTGTCAGATAAGAATATCTAATTTGCATTCTCATTAATCACAAGCTTTTATCATATCACGAAAATGGATTACTGTGATACGATTATCAAACTATTGATATTATTGCACATCACTAAAATACACACAGCCTGTTCTTTAGAAGCATACATCAATTTGCTCAGTGATAGTGTGAACATGTGCTATTAAAAGTTTTCTTCATTTCACAGGTACTAGTGCACTGGGTGCTGAATACTATTTGGGATTTATTGCACACTTCACCCACAATCCATCTGTTGTTCTAATTACCATGGAAACACAACCAGTGCAATATTTGATTGAAGCTCCTGAAGCGGGGTATTGTGCAAATGGCACTATAATTCCAAATAGTCAGCATTCTATAAAGCTTCCTGGAAATCTTATTGGAAAATCAAACACGTTTCCTTCTAGGTTTGATGTAGTTCCTAAAGGAATTTACTTAAAAACCAGTAGTGATAGTGTGATGGTGATAGGTCAGAGTACAGCTACTCATACAACTGATACATTTCTTGCAGTGCCAACAAAGGACCTTTGCCATAAGAAATATGTGTACTATCCAGTATCAGTGTCAACATATGTAAGGGCTGATGGCTCAGTGGCAATAGTGGGTACAGAGGACAATACTGTTGTAAACATAACAGTCAGTACATCATCTAACATCAACCTGAATAGTACTTCTGGATGGAGGCGACTTACTCGTCGTACACAATACTCTTATGTTATTAACAGGCTACAAACAGTGTACCTAGCTGCATACATAAGGGATTTGACTGGAACCAAAATAGAAGCTGACAAACCATTATCTGTTTTCAGTGGGCACGAATGTGCATTTATACCTTTTACTACATACAGTTGTGATCATTTGCTTGAACAAGTCCTACCTACTGCTTTATGGGGTACTGTTTACTATGTAGCACCATTAGCTACTAGGCGATCATACACCATTAAGGTAATTGCAGCATCCAGACATACTAATGTTCAAATTTACTGCAATGGAACTCAGTCTAATTATACTATTGGAGTTGGACAATTCATTACCAATGCTTACCGTAACCAAGAGTATTGTGCATTTGTTTCTAACAAGAAGATTTCTGTCACACAGTTTAGTCATGGAACAGCTGAAGATGGTCTAGGTGATCCAATGATGACATTAGTTCCAGCAATTACTGACTACTCCAGTCGTATCATATCTTCTACTATTCATGATCCAATCCATCCTAGTTACAGAGAATTTATTAATGTTGTGGTACTAGCTGACTATTTTCAACCAACCCTGATGTACCTGAATGTAGGTGGAAAGAACCAATCAATGGAATCTTTCAGTTGGACACCAATCACAGTAGACAATTCTACTGAGGCATATGCTGCACTAGTTCCTTTAAATATTGTTGAAGGAATATTTGAAATTGTCCACACCAACAAAGCAGCCATGATGTCTGCTGTAGTATATGGGTTTTATGTCGATCCAGTTGCTCGATCTGAACGATATAACAGAGAAGGTTATGGTCATCCAGCAGGATTTAACATTTTACAGAAATATTTAAGTATGTTGAAAACATGTTAAGTTAGCATGTATGTAATGCGAATATAAATTATTTGACTTTTTAGGCTCTTTTGTGTTTTCTGAACTAACCACTAAACTTAGCATTTATGACATGGTTAATTCGCGAACTATAATGTACAGTGTATGTAACTTATAAACCTCTGTATACTATTTCTTGTGGTTGTGAAGCTTGATGATACATGTACTTATAAACAGCAACAAATACGTACAATTTACATAGAGAATTAATGTTTGTTTACTTGTTTTTAATTCATTTTCAATGCAGAATATGATGGACATTGTGGCACAAAGAATGGAAATAGAGTATCTATTGCTAGTGATTTTATGTGTCATTGTACACCCAATGTTCATAACAATTGTACTCCTGAAATAGAATATTGTTCTCCTAATCCTTGTCTGAATAATGGTACCTGCATAGATAGAAATGATGAGTTCACGTGCATATGCCCTTCAGGATTCACTGGTGATAACTGTGGAATAAATATTAATGATTGTCTTCCAAATCCTTGTGAAAACAATGGAAGTTGTACAGATCTTGTGAATGACTATGCATGTAACTGTGCTGTGGGATATAGAGGCAGAAACTGCACAATAATTGACAGGTGTGCTCCTAATCCATGCCAGAATAATGGGAAATGTTTGAATCTTGCTAATGATTATATTTGTAATTGTACAACTGGATATGCTGGAAAACGCTGTACTGATAAAGTGGTAAATGATCATTGTTCCCCTAGTCCTTGTCAGAATAATGGGACTTGCTGTAACATAGATGATGGCTACTTATGCACCTGTATTGCTGGTTTTACAGGCACAGACTGTAATACTGATGTTAATGACTGTGTGCCTAATCCATGTCGTAATGAGGGAATTTGTGTCGATCTTATTGGAGGTTACGAGTGTAAGTGTGCAGATGGCTATAGTGGGCTTAACTGTGAAGTTTCAGTTAAAAATGATAATGGTTGTTATCTTAATCCATGTCAGAATGAAGGGACGTGCATTACTCATGGAGATAACTATACTTGCCTCTGTGTAGACGATTTTACTGGACGCGACTGTGATTTAAAATGTAAGTATCTTTAATAAGTGTTTGATGATAAATTTTATAATCAATACCGTTATATAGCTCCTGGTAAAAGTGCTGCTACAGGAAATATAGATGGTGATGATGATGACAAGTTTATACCAGGTTAGAATGTGTGCAATAACAGCAATATACATGCAGGACGGAAAATTAATTAATAGCAATAGCCAAACATATATACAGTGTAATGATGGGCTAACGTGTATTTTTTTCCACTGTCACTTAAATCCAGCACGTATTTTTTGGTGTACTGCAGTAGGCACATCATGCCTTTGCCTTATTTGTGTCCTTTGCTTGCAGCACAATGGTGTTTATTCTACAGGTCAAAGGCTTTCTGTGGCACGTCTATAGTTTCTTCTTGAAATATTAATAGTTAATTTTTTGTGATCCTGTCCTTTAGTTATGTTACAATTGGTATCAAATCTTTAATATTTATACAATAAAGAATTCATCTCAAACACTTACAATCTATTTCTAGTCCAGCTAAGATTAGTATGTATGTCTGTATCTGGTGCTTGTTTACATATTTTACTGATTTAGCCAGCGATCTGTATACTTTTGATTTTTAATGTCAATATGCTGCCACTTTATGGCTGAATTTAAAGAGCAGTTCATACAAATTATTAGCCATGTAAGCCCATTGACTCCAATACAAACACATTTGCCTGATTATTGTTACCTCCTTCAAAAAGGTGGTACTTCGCTCACAATACAATTCTGTAGGTGTGTCTCTTGAGTGACTGGCTGGAGCATAGGCGCCATTATTGGAAAACCAAACTTATACACTGTAGCATATGTTATTAATGTTTTAGGAAGTACTCAAAAAAGTAGAACTAGTCTTCTGTGGGATAAATTCCTAATGATTTGGCACAAAAGAAAAAAACCGGATGATTCCAATCCTGGTGACATTTATGATTAAGACAATAACATTTCCCATTAATAGTTCTTGTAGAATTCTAATTACTCTATCTTCCACATACACACAATTACCCATAAAGAACTCTTTCTACAATTTTTGTTAAAGCACACTTAATGGCATTCTGATTATCCCTTGTAAACATCTAGGACTGATACGTATCTCTATCACTTAAGAGTTACCACAGTGTTCTTAATTAATAGACTGTTGTATGGTATTGCATTTTTTATACCTGTGTAGGATTTTTTGTTGGCTTAACATGTGGTATCATCTGTCTTGTAATAACTCTTATGATAATTTGGATGTACAAGAAATTTTACAAGAGCAAATCAAGCAATGGGTCTGCTACTGGAGGTGGTGAGAAAACACAGTAAGACACTTACTTAGACTGCACACAGTAAGACATTTACTTAGACTGCACATGGATAGCATTACAGATAGGGATGTACAAGGAACTATATTTTGATGAATAACAACTCATTTTATCATGATAAACAATATTCTCGATAATGAAATATTGTTACAGAGCACTTTTACAAATACAGTTTTGTGTAATTATAATTGTTTTAGGCAGCATTCCCTGAGAAATTTCCTTTTTCAGCATTACCACAGCTAATTGTGACCTTACTCACAAGAGTAAAATCTGCCTGCTTTTAATAATAATATTACTATTATCTTGAGATATCAGTAATAGAAATTTTATTATCTTTATGACATAGGTATCACGATAACCACATTATTGTTAATATCGCACCGCCCCAATCACAGATGTATCCCTACTTGTAGTTATGTGTTATAATTAACCAGAACAATAACACGCTTTTTATGCATATACGAAGCTCTGTATTCTCTTATCCAAATTAAAATGCTTTTATAGTGGAGCTGCTCGCCAGTAAGGCAGTCCACATACCAATATTGTTCCATCCATTTCTTCTTCTTTTCACGCACAATTTACAACATGCAAAAGTGTTGTATCACTGATCTAAAATTTGTTGCATGTATAAAAATATGAATTTCACTTCTGATATACATTTTTGGTTTGTAGATGGAAGAACCTTTTGGGGGTTTATAAACAATTTTTCTTGTAGGTATGGCAAACAATCAATTTTTTTTATAAATTTAGATTGTGTACTTGTTACCAAAGGGTGTTTCTCACATTGTAACTCCATAACTGTTACTCCGATTGGTTTCTAGCCACAAAAGGCTTGAGTTACTGTACCATAGTTACTGATTTTCAACTTAATTCACTAAAGTAGTTTACTCTGTAGGCGTAACGACATATCAACCTTTTTACGTTGATAACTCAGTAACTGTTTAATTATATTCAAGCAAAATTTGTAGCCAATACATATTTGTCAACTTAACCGTACATTATAAAAATCCATAACAAAAAATATGCTAAAATACCGTATAACGGGAATGATTCGCGGAAAAAACATTCGCGAATTTTGCGATTTTAGGTGCATTCGCGAATTTTTTCTTGCAAAATTTTTCCTACAATTCAAAAGGTTTTATTCATGGATCAGTTGATGAGCATTCATGTAACGAGTGCATAAGCGCAGGGGCGGATCTAGGATTTATAAAAGGGGGGGCTAACTCAAGGTACTAATGTCTTGGATAAAGGTGTGCAAACCATGCTGGAACTAAGGGGGTCTGAGGGCATGCCCCCCCCAGAAAATTTTTGAAAAATAGATGCTAAAATACTGCAATTTGGAGACATTTCCACATAAAATTAATATTTTCTGCCTGTAGATATTTTATATACTGCCTTTAGATTATAGGTATGGCTCTCTGAAGCATTTTGTTAATGGAAAACTTTGGGTAGGTACAGACAACCAAGTACATGATGCACCCTCTCACAATTGCACAACACTGAATAGGTGCATGTTAGAACAATAATGTTGAAAGTGGAAAATTTTGAAATTTGAACAATACAAGATTGAATCTGAGAGTATTTTCAATGGAAATTGTGTGCCTGAATTAAGTATTGCCATACATATTAACTACACAAGTAGATGAATGAAGTCCTTTAAACAGACCAATGCACTTCATTGTATGTATAGGTGAGGCAGATTTGAAAAATTCCGTAACAGAACCAACTACATGTTTTTAGTGAATGTTCTATTAGAGTAGTTAACTGACTGCTCAATTAGAGTATCTCGATCTTGTACACCTCCGATGCTGATCAGGGTCCTTGTTGCATAAACTTTAGCATACTGTAAATCCACTGATAATACCTTGGAAAGATGTTTATAAGGTGGTTTTATGAGTATTTGTATTATTAGTGATCATATAATTATGCTAAGACAAAATTTCATTATAATACTCAGCATATTGATCAAGTAAAGCCTAAATATGAAGGGGGGGGGGGCTTCAGCCCCCAAAGCCCCCCCTGGATCCGCCCCTGAAGCGGGTAGCTACTTGCTAAACTGCTATATATGTGTGACGGTATAACCAGTGAGGCGCAGGACCATAGCGTGTGATTCAAACAGAAGGATACAAACTTCAGTGACAGTGGAAAAATCAGTGCTATAAATAGGGCAAATATAATTGCAGCCCAGCAATTTTCACTGTGCCGGAATAGCGTGTCTTAGCCTAGGTTTTAGTACCACCCCCAAGGCTATAGGCATGCCTATCGTCCGTGTTCATTATTGTGAATGCCTGCTTCTCCAGTGAAACAGCGAGTGGCTACTAGTATGCATGTGTAGTATGCAACTTGTCGAGCGTTCCCTATCCATTGTGGGCACGCCCCCAACAATTAATTATTTTATGCAATAAATCGCGAACATTTTCTCGCGAATGAGGAAATAGTAGATCATTCGCAAATGTTTTCTTCCGCGAATCATTCCCATTATATGGTAGCACCATCTATAAAAACTGGCACCATAAGTTCTGCATACTTTGATTTGAGGGTATCTCTTATGGCTCATCAGAATTTTTGATGAATGGTGATTTGAGTGATGTATAGGAGTTTGTGTCAAGTTTGTGTCAAAAAGGCAGGATAAAGCCTTGTCTCGCCAGATTACTTGTTCAGGTATGTAATAATACGGTGGGAAAACCCTGTTATTTTGTGTGTTTTGCAATGTAATTTTGTATAATAATCAGTTAAGCCCTTACTTCGGGCAGATTCTTTATCAGCATGTGTTACCACGTAGAATAATACCAAGTTTAGTGAATTCAGTTGAGGGTAACACACTGCTTTTGAAGGGTTTTTCCACCCGAGTAATTAAATTCTCCAATAGGAAATTGTATGAGGACACATGACATTATTATTATGTTGTAATGAACAATAAATAAGTGTTACTATGGTAACATTAGAGCATTACTTTGGGTGGAAGTGTATAGAGGCTTTAATTTTTTGTATAGAGATTATGGGTGCTAATGACTGCTTTTTTTTTTGTTACAAGTGTTTTACATAGGGCAAGAAATGACGGCCATAAGGTTTTTCAACCAACCAGTTTGACTAAGCTATGAATACCAAATAGCATGGAATTTATTTTAAGCTGTTTTAGTACATGATTCCTAAGATCTAATAGTAAAACTTGATGTTATGCAAATTTTAATTTTAGATCACTTCGGTTCACAATTCTCAATAGTAAGTTTTGATATAATGCACCTTAAATCTTTCTAGTGCGTGCCACATCTAAAGACAATTGGATAATGCATTTGAGTTTTGTAGCAACTGTGCAAAATGAGAAGGGGAAAAAAAGCAAAAATCAGCCGAGTTTTGAAGGCTTGTATCTTGAAATACATTTGTTTGTGAACTATTGAAAGTGGAGTACATTTCCATGGTAAATATTGTCCTGTTTCATAAAAGTAGCAGAATTACAGTAGTAACAGTTAGGGCTGAGCGATACTGCCATTTTAGTATCACGATCGATACTAAAGCCACTATTCACGATACTGAATAGTTCACGATACTTACAAATAAGTCAATCATAGCTGGTGCCACATAATGTATTGCTCAGCATTCCTCAGCATTCCTGCAGGAAGTCCTTATAGGTGATAGCAAACTAGCCACTATCATCCTTGTTTACAGTAACAGTTATTGTAACACATGCTTTGAGGTTGTTATGGTGTTCACACCTCTCTGCAGGGGAAACTAGATGGGTGGACTTTATCATTTACAAGGATTCTTAGCCAACTACTGCATAACAAATAGATTTTTAATGACAGTAATGTACAGGCATGGTATCACGATAGTTAACAACAAAATATCGCGATATCGATACTTTCAAAATATCGCGATATATCGCTAAAACGGTAGTATCGCTCAGCCCTAGTAACAGTACATATGCATAAAAACCATGTTAATTCCACACAAGTGTGATGGGTCAATTTATTGGGCCGCATCACATTTCCATAGTAAAATATTATCCTGTTTCATAAAAGTAGCAGAATTACAGTAGTAACAGTACATATGCATAAAAATCATGTCAATCCTACACAAGTGGGATGGGCCAGTTTATTGGGCTGCATCACACCCTTCCATCTTAATGCAAGAAAAAATTGTGAATGGATTTCTTACAGTATGTAGTTGCTTGTTAATGTCTGGTTGTAGCAGACTGTTATTGTTAATCTGTGTTGTACACAGGGAAAAGCTGGACAGTTCAGTGATGTTCGAAGAACAATTAGAAATGTCTAGCAAAGATAATGCCACTCTAGTTACTAATGACTTTACTGATCATTAATTATAAACATTATCATCATGTTACATTGAAATGTTGGGTCTTAGAGTTAATCATTTAACCACAATCTGAACATGCAGTTTTTGTTGTTGTTGTAGCATACAGTTTATACCAGTATACATATTGGATGTACTTTGTCTAGATTTCATGCTTTCAAAACCAAAATTGATGTTCATAATTTAGTCACCATTTCTCTTTTAACTTTGTACAACAGTTATTTATGTGATATGATTTGAACATGTGTAGTCATAGAGAAATGCACTGGAACATTGCGATCTGATCATCCACTATTACCTGCTACAGGCAGTCAATTTCATATGCAGATTTTTTTAGGCCACAACTTCCTCCAAAATGTGATGGGAATTTAGTAGCTAGATATTTTAATCAGAAGTATGACTGGCTCCTCCACAAGGAGGGGATTTGCCCCAAATGCCCCATGCTGGATCCACCATTGCTATACCATATGCATATTTTGTACCATACACGTATGGTACGGAAAATCGTACCATCTGAGTATAGCTAATTATAACCTGTATGCATATAATATCAAGCAGAAGGTTTTTGCACTGCCGTACCTATTGACTATGCCGGATGGCACTCTGCTTTCATTTCTTTTTGAAGAAGGAGAGGGAAGGGGCTAGTCTTGCTTAGTGGTTTCTGTTCAGTGAAGAACAATATACTCTATCATATTTGATCTGATTAGCTATTCTATTCTCTAGAGCTGAGATGCATTTTGCTTTACTGTAATTAAGATATAATTTGCTTACAATTGTTAATTGTTAGTCAAGTGTTAATTTGCTGGTATACTGTATGTTCTTTAGAATAGTTGAGTTACAATGTAATCGAATTTGCGAAAAGGTACATTTACCACACATTTTAGTATTATTATTAATAATCGATTACATTGTAACTCAACTATTCTAAAGAACATACAGTATACCAGCAAATTAACACTTGACTAACAATTAACAATTGTAAGCATTTTATTAATAATAATACTAAAATGTGTGGTAAATGTACCTTTTCGCAAATTCGATTACATTGTAACTCAACTATTCTAAAGAACGTACAGTATACCAGCAAATTAACACTTGACTAACAATTAACAATTGTAAGCAAATTATATCTTAATTACAGTAAAGCAAAATACATCTCAGCTCTAACTTTACAGTGACCAGCACTGAAGGTCTGACAGCAACATGTGCTGCAGCCCTAGGATTACCTAACCTAATTTCAGGGACTTAGACCTAATGACTTGACTTACTGACTGACTGAAAAGGTGTAACAGGAAAGGGGCCAAAGTAAGGAAAAAAAATCCCTCCAACCCCAGGATTCGAACTGCAGTAAGCAAAATGGTGTAACACTTGACTCCTTACACTGATTAACTTGCTCTTAGTATCAAAATTGTTCTAGATACTAGTATAGCTACACTCATGGATAATTGCTGGCAATTATAAGGTATATGTTCAAAACTCAAACCTCAAAGTCAAAAAATGAGTCAAATTTTGTGTGTGAAAAAGGGTACCTTTTTGCAAATCCAGTCACAAATGATCTAGCTGTTGCATAGCAACTGCATACACTGAAAATGTATGGTAAATAGTTTTACTTTTTGTTTCTTAGGGAGGAGAAAGCGGTCCGGTCAGTCAGGCCATACCCTGACCACTTTGTCAGCATTTTTAATATATAGTATAGCTATATCTGAGATGCTGATAGGCACTGGCCGATTATGCTGGTGTGTATGTTTTTGGGAATGATAGATGCTTAAAGCATCATGCAAGCATTGTGATATAATGCCAATAGAATATTTACATCGTACTGTTCAATCTTTCCTATGGCAGTTATTCATGGAAAAGATTGAAAAACTCTAATAGAACAGTTACCCTAATAGAGCACTCAGGTACAGGGTGTATTTACTGATTTATTAGTCAAACATTTTATGAAGTTAGCAAATGCGAAATATAAACAGCTTTGCATGGAAGTGTACATAATTGGATGAATATTTGAGCACTGCAACATAGCATGATAGGGTATGATCAAGAGTTAATAATAGTAACTCATAATCTTGGTATTATAGATCATAACTCTTGGTATAATTAAGCATATAACTTAGTACATATAGCTAGTTATTGACTGAGTTGTGACTTCATCACATTAAAATTAGTTATAAGTTAACATATATAGCTATCAGTTTAAAACTCATGCTACATGCGTACGTAGCTATATATAACAAAAGGGAACAATACTGTATTTACATGTGTTTCAATTCTGTAATGTAAGAAATTAATGTGAACACATGATGTGGTTACATGCAGTGAGTTTAACACAAGTGTTGGTTAATAATTTGCTAGGGAATTTACAGCTGAAAATACTGTAGTCTCAGATTTAATCTCAGAGCATGCAATTTTGAAATTTCTCCTGGGGGAGCATGCCCCCAGACCCCCCTAGCATTCACACAACAAGTGCAGTATTTTATAGCGTTTATCCCTTGGCCTGACCACTTTAGAATTACTTCCTGCAGCCCTGCTTCTTCCACTCTGTACATTGTGGCTGCAATTGCTACTCATGTGGATTCATGATCCATTTAATTTGGTACAATAAAAGTTCAGAAACCAGGTCATATGCTACTCCTCCTTCATACCTGTAATAGAGTTAACGATGTATTGTAATGGTGTAATAACTGTAAATTATGCATACCTTTAATATTGTGTACTGTATTAGTTGTCATTGTGTGCTTTCAGTTATTGATTAATAATATTATACAGTGGTCTGTTCTGCCTATAAACGGTTTGCCCAAGAGCCTACACTCCCCTACAATTAGAACAGTACCCACACATAATTATGTGTTTACAAATACACCTGAAGATAATCAAAGATTAGGCTATAGAGTGGTATTACCCAAAAACTCTACTAGGGGCTTCTCTATACCTGTACGAACTTTGTAAAAATGATTTTGGGTTTATGATACCCAATTATCATAAAACCAGAACGGTATGCTCCTGCCTTACTCAGAAACTAAAACTTGGAGTTTGATCTTCTAAAGCATTATTTAGGACAAAAGACATTGATTTCTGTAAGGCTGTAGAACTGTGCAGGATATTAATATTCATGACTTTTTAATGAATATCATTGGAATGCATAGTGATATAAACACTAAGCCAGTAGAGGTAGCATTATAGCTAAACATACAGTAAACATAATAGAGATTTTGATACAATTATCCATATGGATACACATTAAAATACTGCATTCTGGTTGGTTAAAACATACATCCATGTTAATTAATTTGCATCCATTGGCAAATTGAGCCAATTTTTTTTCAGGCATATAATATATTATTTTATTATATTTTTTATTCTATTGTTGCTACATAACCTATTGTTTAGCTTTAATTTGTTAGTACACTTCCACTTAAGGTTACGGAATAGTTTGAAATGCGTGGGCGGAACAAATTACAAAACCTGCTTTAAACCATAGATACTAGACTTATAATAGGGATTGGCAACACACTATAAAATTGCCAATCCCTATTATAAGTCTAGTATCTGTTTAAACTAAGCAGGGGTAAATAATTTCAACAACTGTGTTGTGTTAGCAATACAACTAATTGTGCACGTGCTTGTTTACTTTTACTACAGAACAATGACTGTCCTTGATGTGTGGTCCACAATAGAGTGATGTTTTGTAAAAAGCTGCTGTCAAAAATCAGACTAACAGATTACTGAATCCTTATAATTTCAACACAAGTGACTAAACAACTAAAATATTTAGGTCCTGTAGAAACGATTTTTTAAGTTACTGGTGGTACATGCACACAGCAAAAAATACCACATTTCCGGCAGTTATATCGGTACAAAAAAATGTCAAGGAAATTTTCTGTTTGAATTTCTGACACATTTCCTGTACTTGTACATATCACCTTTCCAAGTGATTTCCAGTTTTGCAGGAAATGCCACTTTCAAAAATGTCAAGGAATATTTTGTTCATATTTCTGGCACATTTCCTGCACTAATACATGCCACCTTTCCAGGTAATTTCCACTCATGCAGGAAATGTCACATTTCCTGGAACTGGAAATGTCAAGGAAATTTTTTGGTTTACATTTCTGACACATTTCCTGTACTTCTACATATCACTCTTCCATTTAATTTCCAGTTGTGCAGGAAATTCCACAACCAAATTTTGTCAAGGAGTTCTTTGTTCACATTTCTGGAACATTTCCTGTACTAGTACATACCACCTGTCCAGGTGATTTCCAGTTATGCAGAAATTTCAAGGTAATTTGTTTACATTTCTGTTGCATTTTCTGTATTAGTACATATCACCTGTTACGGTAGTTTGCAGTTAGGCATGTAATATAAGTTTGACACATGCCACTTTTACTGTCATTGATTTGAAGTTACTATGGAATTTTAAATTGATATGGTTACACTTCAGCTCAAATTACTGTAGAATTTTGCAATAATTTTACTTTCAGTTTGTACTATGCAGTTTAACTGGTAGCTAAGGGTAGAATTATTACATGAATATATCTGCATTCACTGAAATTCTACCGCACACTTCACAGTTTTTGTTGTCTTGCAGAATATAGAAATTAACCCATGCACCAAACTTTAATCCCATGACCAATATACCTATATATGTAATAACAAATTATTACAGCTTGAAAAATGCTACGTGCTGTTTGATATAATAGGTTTGCCACAATTTGTAATTGCTAGTAATGGTTAAACAAACAAATGGGTGGCTTTTCAGACACTCTCTATTGAGCCCCATTGGTAACCGTGGCACAAAACAAAAAACAAGCAACCTTTGCATAATTACATCACTTTGTATTATGAATTACACAGGATCACCATAAAACTAAATAATATTATAGGCTGTTATGTGTCATCTCACAATAAGCAAAAAATCATATTATCGATGAGCTGGTACAATTTTCTATACACAGCGAAATGGGAAACTCATCTCCCATACATTTTCTACAGTACCTGTTGGAGCTTCAGCACACACCTTTCTACTCTTACCAGAGGAGTACCACTATAACCAGGTCAACACATAATTGTGTATGCGAAACCAATGAAGCTACCATCCAGTAGCCATTATTGCTACTGGATCATAGCAGTAGTGGCTAGGATCCATTGTGCCACTACAACTGCAATAAAATTTCTGGGATAAATTTATAAAATTCTTACCAGCATACGTATATGTAGCTAACTCAACTCAGATATTTTACTATCAGCAGCCACAAACTATAGGATTGTCCGTTGAGAGACTATTGACAATGAGTCAATGAAGGGGACTGAATGCCATTAGGAGCTATATTGGCTACAAGAAGTACATGTCTATTTAAGGTAGTATTCCCACACAATTTATTGTAGAAAAACGACTCTACATAATGTATGAGTTTGACACTACATCAAATGGGGTCAACATTGTGATGTGTGCTTTTGCTTTACATCTGATGCATAATTACTTACATAGAATGCACTTAAAAGATTTAGGTGTAGCTATTTGTCAATTTCCAGTTTGCACAGCAAAAATAGTGTTCCAATACTACCTATTCTAACCCTGTCTTTATTCAGTATTGGAACAACTATTTTAATAAACTCCCTATAACGAGACAAAACGAACCCCAAATCTATAAATGACTCTAATGTTATTCATTATTGGGGGCTGTGGTCTGTTTTTGTCTGAGCAAAGGTAGAATATTTGGACTATTAGTTCCAACACCTAAACATGGACGGAATAAATACAGTCAGTATTTTTGTATGAATTATGCTGTGTTGGCTCAGTGGGAATTGTACATGCTGTGTAGCCAAAGCTGATCATACATTGCATCGATGAGTTATTAAATGTTTTTGAGGATTCAAAAATGGCAAGGAACAGACAGCATTAGTACATTACAACTATAGCTAGCTTACCTACTTTAATAGAGTTTGTAAAATGTATAAGAAGCCTATATTACCAAGGTATTATTTCATTGTGGGTTTGGGTTGCAACATTTCCTGTTAATGTAGGAAATGTCCAGTAAATATGATATTTCTTGAAATTTATGTGACGTGTCCTTGGCCACTATAATGTACCGTATATATTGATTTATGTTATACCAATACCTTATCCAAGTGTTACAGTAGTCAGGTATGACAGCAGCTGGAGTGACAATCTTGGACTAAAATTTCACTACATGCCATGTGTCCTTGACTTAGGAAATTTCATTGAAATTTCTGAATAGTAGCTACAGGAAATCTCACTGCATGCCATTGTCCTTAAATTAGGAAATCTCATGTAAATGTAAAATTTCTGAATAGTGTAGGAAATGACACTGCATGCCATGTGTCCTTAAATTAGGAAATTTCATGTAAATGTCAAATTTCTGAATAGTGTAGGAAATGTCACTGCATGCCATGTGTCCTTGACTTAGGAAATATAATGTAGCTAAATGCCATTAAATTTCTAGATAGTGTAGGAAATGCCACTGCATGCCATGTGTCCTTGACTAAGGAAATCTCATGTAAATGTCAAATTTCTGAATACATGCAGGAAATCTTACAACTCGTCAAACTTTTGGCAGAGGAAATGTACAGACACACGAAATTTCCGGAAATGTCACAACATGTGACCTAGTTTGCATGCTGGGAAGTGTGCTTTGCACACCGGCCTCTACCTAAGACTGAGATTAGTACCTTGAGTTAGCCCCCCCTTTTATAAATCCTATATCCGCCCCTGTGAGTATATAAAAAGTCCATTTTTCCAAAATTAAAAAAATTGGGCTGGAATGCCTACTATAAAGTATATAAAGATCCCTATTATAGCTTCATAGCTAAGCTCTCGGCTAAGCTACACTGCCTCATGAATACTGTGACTGCTTTATTAGAGTATCTCGATCTTGTATGCAATTTTTTTTGAAAGGGATGAAGGGGGGCACGTGCCCCCTGCGACCCCCTGGATCCACCACTGCATTGATAGCACATACATACCACTATTGTACCGTGACATAGACTAAGGTGACTGAGTCCTCGGACACGCACAACCACAGATTAGTCTCGCGTAGCCAGACCGCTACTTATTTTGTGTGGGCGTTTGGAAAAGTAGTTTCCAAACGCCCACACAAAAAGAAAAGTAGCAGTCTGGCTACGCGAGACTATACACAGATGGGGTGTAAGCAAACACCTGTGGCATTATTGTGACGTCAAGTCATAACTCACGCGCATTCCCAATCGCGTGATCAAATCTGGCGGTAAAATTTAAGGCGCAAAAAGTTTAAAGAAGCGCGGGAAGAGTATCGAGTCGAAAGTTTAGGAGGCGATAAATTCACTATTGGGGGAGAAAAGAACGTTGTGACATCACTTTCGATGATACATCAAGCCACCGGAACTAAGTTATAAACTTGGGACGGTTATTAACTCATCTGGAACTTTATGATCTTAGATACAGACACTTATCGCCAGCGTGAGTCGGGTACATTGTCTCACTGATCAGGTGCTCACCGCTAAACGAGCCACTAAAGATCGAAATGGCCAAGAAAGAGATATTAAAGTTGCAAGATAAGTTCAATTGTGTGATTGTGTTTTAGTTGTATGGCAAGTAGCTAATAGACCCTTTGTAGGTGAGCTGCTGCCACAGCAACATCCGCCATTTTGGAGTACAATCCATTTTGCAACCCTGATAGCGGAGGGGAGAGCGTACGTTTAACCTGGTCGATCTTTGCTGTGGAATGCAGAAGAAGCAGCTCTACTTCCTGGTTATTGTCATAGATAATTAACGAGAGGGGATTGGAAACACTCCCTGTTGTCATCGTTTACACCTTTGATCTGTTGGCATGTTTTCTTGTTGGTGAAGAAGACAACCCAGTCTCGTGTGGCCAGACCGCTTTTTTCTCTTTGTCATTGTGTAGGAAGAAAAAAGGGTCTGGAACAGTTCGAACCCCACAATCGTCTTTACACGTCACGAGGCTACATCATAATATGCAACCCATGCGCTTAAAAGACAACTGGCATTGTTTCCGAGCGGCAGTAGAGTAACCACCAGCCCAGTCCGCCCTCTGGGATGCGTATGAAAGTGCACGAATGCCACAGAATCTGTCACAGTGAGCAAGTTTATATAATTAGTCACTAATTCATTTCTAAGATTGCATTTTTTGTTTGGGGTTCTGAGTGGACTTTCTACTGTATGACAGCATTTTAAGCTTTATTTAAATGGATTTTGTCAATCCCAACGGTTTGTATCAAGTTTTACGCTCATAGTAGTAGCACATCAGCTTTCACCAGCGATTGAATACTGGCAAAGGTGGTGTAATGGTGTAAAGTTTGGGGTTTATAATGGCTCGTGTAATTATAAAATATGGAATTTCTTTCAAAACCAAGCCATTCTTTGTGACAGTAGAAGGGGTTTGTGTGGGTTTAAAATTTCTGTTTTAGTGGTTTTTCCATCAGTATGTGTATTTTAGTGAGTATAGTGGAAACCTAAATTTTGCGCAAACGTTTTGCTTGCTATAGCTAACTAGGGTAGTGCTATGGTATTATGTGAAGTTGTAAAATAAACTTATTATGCCTCTTGTAACAGATGAATGACAGAAGAGGACACATAAGGCTTAGGGTAATTAGTCGTAAGCACTTTAAGCCTAAGCCAAAGTTACCGAAGAGTTTATGTGTCTATTTCAAAGCTACACATGTCTGTATTGAAGGTGTCACTTCCCATTGATCAGTTAGACTTCAGTGTGTCTGTACCAGTAACGGCATTTCCAAATGCTCCAGTTTTAACTCTGTGTGAGCTCCACAGAAGATTGCAGTCATGGGATAAGATTCCGCAAGGTAATTATTATTTAATCAGGGTAATATATAGTGATTTTATTGTTTTGTTAGGATGGAGTAGCAGTGCTCAAGTTGACTCCCTCACGTTTTATAAGGTGTCATCTTCTATTGCTTCTGAGCCGGTGGTGTGTAAAGCTATTAAAGTAAACAGTGATTTTACATGGGCTGTTATGGAACTATTTGTACAAAACGTGGCTTTTCTTATGCTAGCAACCTCATGGAGAAGCACAAAAAAGCAACAGCCAAAGGCATACAGCAAGCTAAAGCACTTCGTAGGATATTGTATGATGGCACTGAGCAATTGCATCCATTTGATAATAATTTTGTGTAATTGTACATGTAACATATTAATTCCACACACAATGATTATTAAAATGGTAAAAGTTTACAATTAAGCAGTTCATGTTTTATATGTCTCCTTGTATGTCGAACATCCTGATAAAGTTCAAAATTGGACTGTTCTGCAATGTTCCGTCCATTCATACAAACAAGGACACCGCAATCATTAAAGTTATCCTGTTGTGGTTCTCTACAAATTTGTTTATTCCAACTCTTTGAAACAGCCTTCTGCCCAGCGACCTTAAGCACTAAGTATGTTTCTATAATATCTATACATTCTGCTTCAACTTGGCCATGGCTTGGTAACGAGTCATAAAGAGTTATTTCATGATCATTGAAACTCACAGAAACTAAAGCAGAAACTAAACACCAGTGATTACCATACAGATGTATTGGAAACATCAGTCTATTAGTAAACAGGTCGACTGAATTATGCCATTTGCATACTGCTTTGTATCCAGATGCTGCCAGCTTGGTTTAGAAAAAACTGCTAAATGTGTATGTCCATCCATAAACTTAACCATAATCGCTTCATGTAGCTGTTTATTATCTGAAAATAAAGGTATATACACAAGTAAACAACAATGACTACAGAACATACCATAGTAAGCATTAACGATACCATCAGTTCAGTGATACAATAATGAGTCTTACCAGCATTAATCAAAGACGAAACTTCTGTAGCAAAGTACATTCATTAGGTACCGCATGTCCTCTGTACACAGTCTTGTACAACAACAGCTGATAAGTCATCATCCCCAACATCAAAATCTGCTTGGGTGATTAACCAATAAAGTTGTACATCCTCATTCTCTACTACCTTCTTTATTATATTAGATTTGTGATCTGAGCCTGTTAGTAACAATTTCAGACATTTTCTGACCTCCTCCTCAATGGCCACAAGTAATAAATATGTGGTGTTCTTTACATACTACAAACCTCTATCTACATGAACTGTCCATTCTTCATCGGTATTCAAAGCTGTGGAATCTTTGCTTGTTGTCATCTCCATCAAACAAAGCACAAGCTCCTCATTCATCTCATGGCTACAACGCTCCAACTGCTTTCAAAGATGGCGATGGATGTATCCTAAGTATACCTCAAAGCATTTCTCTCGTTTTCTGTCAAAGGCTCTATGGCATGTGAAGATTGAGCCTCAACCTCTGTCGCTTTACTTATTTCTTCATTAAACATCAAGGTTGTGAGATGTTGATAAAGTGTGGGTGTCTGAGTTACACCTGCCGTGGCAAGAAACTTCTTCCATAGCTTTGTAAACTCTTCTGATGAGCGAACATTAAAAAATGATCGCCAAAGCTTGTGTCTATTGACACTTCCCAGATTCAAACGCTTCAAACTTTTAATGAAGAGATAGTGAAAATTCTGTGATCACTGGCAAGTCTTCAGTTTTCTTACACAATCAAGCAACAACACAGCTGCCTCACATGCACCTCTAGCTGGTTTTGAATTGTACTGAAAAGTTTTGTCTTTAAGTACTTCATAAAGTGCGTTAACCAGCTGGGTATTTGCTGACTCTGTCTCTTTCATCTTACGCGTGATTGAGTCTATCAAGCAACAGTAATAGTTACTGTTAGTTTATGCTCAAGACATTGTACCTGAGGCTGAAGTTGACATAGGCGTGACTAAAGAATGCTCTTCCTTTTGTTATTCCTGGGAACACTCGTCTGGAGGTGAAACAACGTGCTGCATGATACGCTTTCTCATATAATTCGGTAAACTAAATTTTGGATATACGGAGAAAGCACAACAAGGACTGAATGTGTTAATGAGGTGGTTTCCAATCCCCTCTTGTTAATTATCTATGGTATTATTGTAGACAGTGATGCCATCGGGGTTGCAAAAATGGGCTGTACTCCAAGATGGCGGATGTGGTTATGGCAGCAGAGTGATTTATGAACCAGTGTGTGTACAAAGCAATGTGTTACACTTGTATGGTACTAGTCCACGTAATATATATAATCATATATATATATATTTTTTTTTTAATTTACAGAATGTGATAGTGGTTTAAAGGTTTCCGTTGTGGTGTTTATTTGTGATTTGTTGTTGATTGACACGCCCAATACAAGTGAGGGTATTCCCTTACAAAAATGTACTTGTATACTGCATGCAAACTGTTTGCATACTGAATGCAATTTACTCACAAGCAGATGTTTATATGCAGAAGTATAAGATTTGGCCTATTTGCATGTAAACATAGAATTGCAAGCAGCATGCATGCATGCACTTGTGTGCAAATGCTTGTAATTCACTTGCAACCATTTACTTGTATGTTTGTGCATGTATGCACTTGCAAACGTATGCATGCAAACCGCTTGTATGTACTATTGCATATTGAACATTATTAATAAAATATTATAGCATAGGTATACGTATATAAGTTATAGATATAGATATCTAATCCAAAACAGCCAAGCTGTAAAAAAAGTGTGCAGCCCTCAAAAAAGCCATGGTGCCAAGCAGCACAAAAATTCACCTAAATTGTCGTTATTTTTTTAACCTATCTTTTTTTCTTTACCACAGGAAGAAGAAAAGATGAAGTAGATGTACTTTAAATATTTTATCAGTAAATGTACAAATTATATATATAATACATATATTAATTACAGAAATCTCCATGGTGGTTTCTTTGTAACTGAACACTCTACAAGGTGACTTCTTCTAGATGCTCTCTCTACAGGGTGAAATGTTTGTAGCTGAACGATCTACAAGGTAACTTCTTCTAGCTGATCTCTCTACAGGGTGATTTGTTTGTAGCTGAATTCTGTACAGGTGATTTGTTTGCAGCTGAGCTCTTTACAGAATGGTTTCTTTGTAGCTGAACTCTCTACAAGGTGACTTCTTCTAACTGATCTTTCTACAGGGCAATTTGTTTGTCGCAGAATTTTATACAGGATGATTTCTTTGTAGCTGAACTCTCTACAAGGTAACTTCTTCTAGCTGATCTCTCTACAGGGTGATTTCTTTGTAGCTGAACGATCTACAAGGTAACTTCTTCTAGCTGATCTCTCTACAGGGAGATTTGTTTGTAGCTGAACTCTCTACAGGTGATTTGTTTGAAGCTGAAATCTCTAAATGATGGTTTCTTTGTAGCTGAACTATCTACAAGTTAACTTCTTCTAGCTGATCTCTCTACAGGGTGGTTTATTTGTAGCTGAACTACCTACAAGATGACTTCTTCTAGCTGATCTCTCTACAGGGTGATTTGTTTGTAGCTGAATTCTGTATAGGTGATTTGTTTGCAGCTGAGCCCTTTACAGAATGGTTTCTTTGTAGCTGAACTCTCTACAAGGTAACTTCTTCTAGCTGATGTCTTTACAGGGTCACTAGTTTGTAGCTGAATTCTCTACATGGTGGTTTCTTTGTAATGAACTCTCTACAAGGTAACTTTTTCTAACTGATCTTTCTACAGGGTGATTTGTTTGTAGCTGAATTCTGTACAGGTGATTTGTTTGCAGTTGAGCTCTTTAAAGAATGATTTGTTTGTAGCTGAACTCTCTACAAGGTAACTTCTTCTAGCTGATGTCTCTACAAGGTCACTAGTTTGTAGCTGAACTCTCTACATGGTGGTTTCTTTGTAACTGAACTCTCTACAAGGTGACTTCTTCTAGCTGATCTTTCTACAGGGTAATTTGTTTGAAGCTGAACTCTCTACAAGGTAACTTCTAACTGATCTCTCTAGAGCGAGATTTGTTTGTAGCTGAACTCTCTACATGGTGGCTTCTTTGTAGTTGAACTCTACAAGGTGATTTCTTCTAGCTGAACTATCTCTTTCCATAGTTGCATGAACTCCCTACAAGGTAACTTCTTCTAGCTGATCTCTCTACAGGGTGACTTGTGTGTAGCCGATCTCTATACAGGTTTCTTGTTTCTAGCTGATCTCTTGAATTCTCTTCAGGGTGACTGCTCTATTAGGATGACTGCTCTATTAGAGTATCTCGATCTCGCACTTGCTACACCAAGTTGGATGTCTTGTTATAACTCCGTGGCTTTAAGTCTGATTCTTCTACACCATTGAGGAGCCTTTCTAAGATGATTACTCCATTCGTACAACGATTTTCAAGGCATTACCCCAAGCGGTTTATCTGGTAGGCGTGGCAAGCAGTCATTTTTTATTAGCTAATCTCGATTGCATAATTGTTACACATTGTTGGTTTTTTCGTTGTATCTTCCTGGTTTTCAGCTCGATTTCTTTATAGCCATAAAAGGTTTGAGGTTCAATAGTTAACCTATTCTCCCACCGATTTTCAGCTTCTTCCCATACGCGGTTTACCCTGTAGGCATGACAACATATTGATGTTATTTTTCGTGAATAATCGCTCATAACTCTTTACCTGTTTATCGTATTCCAGCCAAAGTTTGTACCGAGATGCGCCTTTGTACCCCATTCTGTGTGCCAAATTTCAAGACAATCGGATATGGCGTTCGCATTTTATAGCAGTTTTTGTAAGTGTGCGATAGGAGGAAGAAAAATAAGAAGAAAAAACCAAGAAACTAAGCCAATTTTTGAAGTCGCATATCTCGGGAACGCATGAAGCGTTTTCGCTAAAATTTGGAATGTGGAGTACTAAAGTTGGAGGGTATGTCCACAGCAAAAATCGTCTTGTTTCATCAAGGCAGCACAGAGCTACGGAGGTGCGAAAATTGCGTTTTCTTTCTTCCTGTCAATATACTCACGGGTGTTACGCTCCGGCTTCTTGGGCCGCACGACACACTACCGTGTGTCTTGATATGTATATATATGCATACAGCTGTATAACTTGTTATTTAAGGGTTTTCCTTTTTGTTCCAGCACAAGCACTGTTAATGATAATGTTTTTGTACTGTCCTTAGTAGACTGTAGGACTAGTGCGCACAACACAATACACCAATAAGTAATTTGAATCACTGTCATTGGAAAACTCTGAAAAATATAGGTTACAACTACATTATATACACACAAGCAATTACACAATTTTACATTACATCATAACCATAATAAATTTGTCCAGTCACTACATCTCCACCCTTAATAAGTCCATTTATCAGGGGGTTTCCTTGTCCGGGAGGGGTTTCGCCGAGGTTCTGTGGCCGAAACACTAACAGGGGCAGCAGTAGTTTCTGTGCTTGTATTTGGCCATATTACAATAACACTTTCTTCTTCCTCTTCCCCCTCCTCGGTGGAGTGAGATGCAGGTGAAATGTCACTTGCATTCAAATCAGTTGAATGTGACACACTTGTGTTGGATTGCTGTGAATAGCAGACTCTCAGTTGATCAAAATGTCTCTTCCATGTAAAAGTTTGGTCATATAAAGTAACTGTAACTTTGAAATTTCAAGGTCCTGAGCAATCCACAATCTTACCATTGATCCAACTTGGTCCTTGTCCATAATTTCTAACATAAACAATATCACCAAGGTTAAATGATCTCTGTTTTGCACGTTTGTCATGACTATCTTTCTGCATAGTCATAGCAGTATCAACTCTGTTGTTCACAGTAGGAGTTAATAAGTCTAACACAGATCTGAGTTTTCTACCCATAAGTAATTCAGAGGGAGCAACACCAGTTGTAGATTGGGGTGTTCTACGATAACTAAACAAAAAACGAGCTAATTTCTGTTTCAATGAACCTTCAGACATTTTCTTCATACCATCTTTAAAAATTCTAACTGCTCTTTCAGCTAAGCCAGGATGATATGGAGCTGAGGTTGTATGTCTGATACCATTTTGCTTCAAAAAAATATGTAAATTCAGAACTTGCAAAATTTGGAGCATTGTCTGTCACAATTCTTTCTGGGAGTCCAAATCTTGCAAAAACTTCTCGTAAACATTGAGCAGTTGCAGTAGACGTAGTAGAGGACATCGGAAAAACTTCTAACCACTTTGAATGTGCGTCAATGATTACTAACCACATTTGGTCTAGGAATGGACCTGCATAGTCAATATGTAATCTTGACCATGGATGTGTTGGCCACTGCCAGGGAATAAGTGGAGATGTGGCAGGGTTGTTTTGTTGACTTTGGCAAGAGGAACATGAACGAACCATAATTTCATCATCTATTTTAGGCCACCAGACAATTCCATGGGCTAAACTTTTCATTCGAGTAATTCCCGGGTGTCCACTATGCAATTCATGAAGAACTATGGCTCTGCCTTGTGGGGGTACAATTACTCTATTTCCCCATAGAATACAACCATTTTGTGATGTCAATTCAGTTCTACGATTCCAGTAAGGTTTGAGAGTATCATCTTTCACAAAGTTTGGCCAGCCATGCTGTATAAAGTTAAGTACTTTAGAAAGGCATGGGTCTCTAGAGGTGTAATGTTTAACTTGTTGAGCAGTAAAAGGTCCATCGTCAATTTGTTCTAGTAACAAAACAGTTTCAGGTACTGCAGGTACTTCTGAAGGAACAACAGCTAACGGAAGACCGCTTAAAGCATCTGCATTTGCATGAGCTGCTGTAGGACGGAAAGCAATTGTATATTCATAGGCAGCTAAGGTGAGCGCCCAACGTTGTATACGTCCAGAAACTTGAGATGGAACAGCCTTTTGTACTTTGAACAAGCTAAGTAAAGGTTTATGATCGGTAACTAATGTAAAATGATAACCATACAGAAACTTAGTAATACCAAAAATTCATGAAAGTGCTTCTTTTTCAATTTGTGAGTAGTTAACTTCGGCAGATGTAAGTGTACGAGATACAAACCCAATTGGCTTTTCAGTGCCATCACTCATACGATGCGCTAAGACTGCACCGATACCATAATTGGAAGCATCGCAACATAACAAAATTTCTTTAGAAGGGTCAAAATGAACTAAAAGTTGTGAGGATAAAAGCAAATGTTTGGACTTTTGAAAAGCATTATCTTGATTGGGTCCCCAATGCCAAGAAGTAGCGTTATGTAATAAACTATAAAGAGGAAAAAGTTCTGATGATAAGTTTGGCAAAAAACGATTGTAGGAATTTAGTAAACCAAAATAAGCTCTAAGTTGTGTCAAATTTTTAGGGGTAGGAGCCTTCTGAATTGCATCAATTTTGTCTGAAGTAGGGTGTAACTCTTGTGCATCAATACAATGACCTAAGTAAGTTACAGACGCTGACATGAACTCACATTTGGTTCTGTTAAGGCGGAGTCCTGACTGCTTCATTCGGTTGAGAACTTCTGCTAGGAAACGGAGATGTTCTTCATCATTTTCCCTTGTTATTAAGATGTCCTTCAAATAAACTACAACATGAGCTAACTTTTGAAGTAAACTTTCCATAACACGTTGAAAAATAGCTGGGGCGGATGATATGCCAAACGGTAACCTGTTGTATTTGAATAGCCCCTTTGAGGTGTTGATGATCACATATTTAGTTGACTCGTTGTCTAAACAGAGCTGTTGGTACGCTTGACTCATATCGAATTTAGTGAATTTCTGGCCTCCTGCAAGCTTGGAAAACAAATCTTCTATTTTTGGAATAGGGTACTTGTCAAGAGGTGAAGCTTTGTTTACAGTCTGTTTGAAATCACCACAAATACGAACTGAGCGTTTATCAGCTTTCATTACGAGCACAATTGGAGCTGCCCAATCTGCATGTTGAACAGGTGGCAAAATACCATCGGCAACTAATCTGTCCAGTTCAGCTTCTACCAAAGGCTTCATGGCATAAGGAACAGGTCTAGCTTTGCAGAAACGTAGTGGGACTGAAGGGTCAACAAAAATTTTTGCTTTGAAATTTTTCATCATGCCCACTTCTGATTGAAAACTTCAGAAAATTCTGATAGGACTTCCTGTAATTTGTCAGAATGTATGTTGTGTATAGCCTTCCAGTTCAAGGTAAGTTTTTCAAGCCAGTTACAACCCATGAGACTTGCACCGATTCCAGATACGACTAACAAAGGTAAGGTTGCAGTTTGAGATTCATAATTAATAGTTGCACTCATGATTCCCAAAACTTTCAAAGGTGTGCCAGTGTAAGTCTTTAATTTGACTGATGAATTCTGTAGAGGAACTTAAGGCCACAAGTACTTGTATGTCTGTTCAGAAACTAAGGATAATGAAGCTCCTGTGTAAATTTCCATTGTGAGAGTTTTCCCATTAATATTAACTGTAACATTGTAAGGATTTTCTGCAGAGTTAGTATCCTTGAGGTGAAACAAGCCATACTCAAGTTCTGAAGTTGAACTGAGCACTTCCACTGAATCAATCTGTTTCTCCACTTTGGGTGAGTGACACACTTGCATTAAATGTCCAATCTTACCACAGTTATGATATTTAGCTTTAATGAACCTGCATTGTGTAGCTTTGTGTCCACTCTTACCACACCTGTAACATGTGACTGCAGCTGGTGGCTGTTTACCAGTTGTAGACTTGTGAGAAACAAGCTGACTTGGCTGTTTACTAGTAGACTTTAACACATTAATTGGCTCTGAGGGAGTCCCTGCTCGTGCCTCGAATCGTTTGAACATTCTGGGATGCCGTTTCTTGGCTGGTCGCAATCTCTAACGCCTTCTTGTAGGTTAAGATCGTCTCTGCCAGCAGTAAATGCTGCGTCGTTTCATTGTTAATTCCACATACTAGTCTGTCTCTAAGCATGAGTTCTAAAGTAGCACCAAAGTTGCAATATTCTGCTATCGACATTAACTCTGCCACATACATCGATACTGATTCACCTGGTTGACAGGAGCGACTGTTGAATTTGAATCTTTGAACAATTTCAGACGGAGCTGGAGTGTAATGGTCCTTCATGGCCTTCAGTAGCTCTATCTCATTAGGCTTCTCTGGAGCAATAAGGCTTCACAACTGCTTGTATGCCTATAGCTGTCAGAAAAATGGGACGTTTCTTGGCATCATCCTTTATTCCATTTGCTTCAAAAAAGAACTCAAGCCTCTCAGCATACTGATTCCAGTTGTCTTTGCTCTCTTTAAACTCTTCAATGCGACCAATAGTAGCCATAGTATGAATCCACAAAGCCTCGTCGCCAGTTGTACTGTAGGGCTAGTGCGCACAACACAATACACCAATAAGTAATTTGAATCACTGTCATTGGAAAACTCTGAAAAATATAGGTTACAACTACATTTATATACACGCAAGCAATTACACAATTTTACATTACATCATAATCATAATAAATTTGTCCAGTCACTACAGTTTAGATCACCATCTTTAATCCGTTCATCTGGATACTTAGTCAGTATGAGGCCTGTAATGATGAATTACAAAAATAATAAGTTAAGTTTATATTGTACACACCTTTGATGGCATTCAACTTTATTGAGTTCAATGGCTGCGTTGTTGAGTTCTTCATCGGCCTCCCCACAGCACATGATCCTGCCAAAGTATCTGTCCCAAACACTACCACTAAATTTTTTCTGATAGCCACCATCCAGCTTGCATTGCTTGACAGGATCATGTGCAAAGTTAGCTCCTGCTCTCTCGTCAACTCCAATACTCGTGGTATACCACTCCTTTCTGAATCATCACTACCGCTACCAGAAGCTAGTGCCTCTTCAAGGTGCTTCACTCGTTCATTTAAGGAGTGGTACAGTGCAAGCAGATCAATAGCAGGATCCTGCTGGGGAGCAGGATAGATGTTGGCAGGATATGGGGGTGGATAGTATTGACGACTTCTACGATCTGCTGCCATTGTCATGGTGGAAGTACTTTAAGCCACTGGTGTCATGGTGGCACTACTGTGGCTGCCAACAGAACTAGTCACTGTTATAGTGCTGCTCCCCACAGCAGTAGTGGTGACACTATTGAAAGTAAGTTCAAGGAGCACTAAAGGAGGGGGGAAGTGGTGAGACTTCTTCTAAATCTTCCATAATCTCAGCTTCAATAACTTTGTCCACTTCAGACTTTTTGCTATTCTTTTTCTTCTGGGTTTTAGCCGCTTCGGTTCCAGCATTGTGATTTCCCATTTCCTTCCAGATTCTTGCATCGTAAGTTCCCATTTCATTACATAAAGCTTTATTGTCATTTCCTGAATGAAACAGGAAGTGTATTATTTATTAATGGAACGGTAAAACTTCTTTTTTAGCTAAAGCTACTAGTTTTACAAACTTACCAACTGAAATAATTTTAGCCTCATAGCATCTTCCCTTCCATTTAACCAATACGTTGTTTTTAGGAGCAAAAATGCCATTTATTACATCCTTGCGTTTATGCTGGTTTTTTGGCACCCAGCCCACACAACAAAAGCTTCAGTACGTTCCGTCATGCTCTACGCGTACTAACTAAGTCATTAACAACAGGTGCAGACTATTATAATGAGCGCTCTTTTTCTTTAAACTAGCTGATTGGCTTATAATTCATGGCACGATTATTGCATAATCATCTATTAATGCCAAGTTTTATTGAGTGATTTTACAATGGCAGAGTGAAAGGAAAAGGAAAAACGATTTCCGTATAAACGATACTTGGAGGCAGATAATCCAATTTCCTCTATGCCAAGATAAACGCGACATCGCTATAAGAAAGTCATTAAAGCACTAAAGGGAAATACATTACAAGGTGATAATTGTGTGTTGTGACTAACCATCATTTACATAAGCGGTTACCGTATATGACCGTATTAAAGCCGGGCGCAAATACACACAGGGGCTCAAATATATGCCGGATACACCTAGGGGACTGTCATAATAAATGCTGGGGTGCTAATGACATGCACTGAAATAAATGCTGGGGTTCTAAACTTGTGTCAGCTGCTAACTAGACCACGGTAATGTCTCTTCACCAGTGTTATGATGTCTTGTCTTGTTCGACTATGCCTTCTCTTCTGCTGATAGCCATAGCATATTTATGGTGGTCATTGTCATCTTTCCGCCCGACTCCCAATGTATCACCCAGCAGAGGAGTCCAAATGGTTTTATGTACGTGATGGGCTATGGATTTCGTAGGTACTTGTACTGGCACCTATCATTTTCAATGAGTGGCTAGTAAGAAATAAACGCCCTGGTCCAAATTAACGCCGGTCTCGTTTAAACGCCGAGTCAAAAATGATTTATAGGAAATAAACGCCCGGGCTTCTATACGGTCATATACGGTATGTTTACAGCTAGCAGTTTACAACTTAACTTACCACAGTCAATTACCCACACATTCCAGAATGACCAAACTCCACCAGGTGCTACTATATGACTAGTTACTGTATACAATAGCACAGGATAAGTTTCACATAACCATAACCACATGCTTGCACATACTACATGTAGTACCTACATGTAACCAATAAATTGAACTTTTGGTGGCTTTTAATTCAATCATTAGTTTTATATGGTGCATAAGTGATTATTCTTATGTGAAACTATCTATCCTGTTCAGTTTAATAACTTCATATCATGGTATACACACAATTACAGAACAGTCACAGTCCAGTTTTGAAGATATACAGCACTTTGAACACCTTGACAATGATGACCAGCACTTTGACCTTCTCGATTATCATGACCAGTACTTTGAATGCCTTGATGATGACCAGTGCTTTGAGCAACCTGATGATGATGATGATTATGAAGACCAAAACATTGAACATTTTGATGACCAGTATTTTGAATGTCCTGATGATGGTCTCGATTTTGAACAACAGAGTGATGAGGAAGACACTGATGGTTATAGAGCATCAACTGATGACAAAGCACATAATCTGCTGGCCAATGATACCCTCCTTTATGCAGGTGCTTCCATCACAGTCAATGTAACAATGGTACTTTTGTTGGCCTTTACAGTTCATCACAAACTTACCAATAAGGCCATATCTGATTTGCTATACCTCATTCGTACCATCTGCCCACAACCTAATAATACTTGCACTTTATACAAATTTAGGAAAAAAAATTCTAGGTTGACCATACTAGTCCATTTGACCATACCTAGGTTGACCATACCAGACCCTTTGGCCCTATGTTAATTGTCGTGTATCACTATCTGATAAGCTAATAGTTATCGTTTGCACGCGAACGACCACAGTTAATATAGTTAATAACTCAATAGATATATCAGTAACATAGACAACTACAACTAACTGAATACAAGGTGAAACACAGTATATGTAGATACAGGTACCATTAATGACATCATAAAATATTACACACGGTTATAGCTATATTAGTCAGTCTATCACATCTCCCCCTCTCTAGCTTAAGTGTCATCAGTTGAAGAATCTTCTTGACCATATCTCTTAGGAGGTCGACGGATACGGGTTGATCTGCGCAGTCCTAATGAAAGTTCAGCTGATCCATCAGTAGCCAATCCCACAGAAGTAGGAGCTGACGAAACAAGTTCAGATGATGTCACATCTTGATCTTCCTGAGTAGATTCAGATATAATTCCCTCTAACTCATCATCAGACGATGTCTTTGTCAAAGTTTCAGTTGCACTAGTATCAGTGGTCCTCGCCTTAATACTGTCAACATGTCTACGGACTAGATTTCCATTCTTCAGTTTGATGTTGCATGATAGTGGACCATTAACTTTAGCAACTATTCCTTCCATCCACTTCTGGCTAGATGAAGTAAAGTCTCTTGTGTATAACTGTCCCCCTCTCTAAATTCACGAAAAGGCTTTTGATTGTCATGAGCTCTCTTCTGGTAATGTTGGCTGTCATCTACCTTCTTAGATAAGGTATATTCTGAGTGTAGTAGATCAAACCTGGATCGTAACCGACGGCCCATCAATAACTCGGAAGGTGCCACACCTCTGGAAGTTTGTGGGGTTATACAATACATGAATAAAAACCTAGAAAGCTTGTCGACTATTGTTCCAGAACCTTACATCTGGTGGAGAGCTTGCTTCATAGTTTGGACTGCTCTCTCAGCTAGACCGTTTGAGGATGGTTGATACGGCACTGAAAATATGTGCCTGATGCCATTCTCTTTAGTGAATGCCTGGAACTGTTCACTGCGAAACGTTAGCCCACTGTCTGTGACTATCTTCTGTGGAACACCATGGGTAGAGAAAACAGATCTCAACTTCTGGATTGTCTTCTCTGCTGTGATCTGTTGCATAACTTCTACATTCATCCACTTTGAGTGGGCATCCACGATCACTAAGTACCCATGTGTTCATGAATGGGTCTGCAAAATCAAGGTGTAAACGCCCCCATGGTTGAGTAGGCTATTCCCATGGATGAAGTGGTGCCTTTAGTGGTGACGCACCAGTTAACTGACAATTAGGGCACTCCCTAGCTAATTTCTCTATATCAATGTCCAGTTTGGGCCACCAAAAATAGGAGCGAGCAAGCATCTTCATTTTGCATGCTCCTGTGTGGCATGAATGCAACTCTGCCAGGATCTTAGCTCGTCCTTATGGGGGAACCACAACTCGTGAGCCCCACAGAATGCATCCATTCAGGACACTTAGCTCATTCTTCCTAGCTATGTAAGGCTTAAAATCACCAAGTGTAGCTTGTGGCCAACCTTGTAGGATGCAGCGACTCACTTGGGACAACACTGGATTTGTATCAGTCCACTCCTTAGTGGTTGCTGCAATTACTATGGTTGTTGAGACGTGATCTAGCAAATGGACCCAATCCCCAGGTAAGCAATCAGATGAAGTTGTGACTGGTCTCGGTAGGCGACTTAAAGCATCAGCAATACTCAGGTGTCAGCCTGCTTTCTGACAAATAGTGTACTGGTAAGCACTGAGTGTAAGTGCCTAGCGCTGTATTCTTGCAGATGCAGTAGGGGAAATTGCTTTTGCTTGATTGAACAAATAGGATAGTGGCTGGTGATCGGAATCTATGTGAAAATTGTTGCCCATAAATGTAATTATGAAATTTCTTTACCCCAAATACAATAGCAAGGTTTTCTTTTTCTAGTTGACTGTACCCTTGTTCAGCTGGTGTTAGAGTTCTCGAGGCATAAACTATTGGATGTTCCTGTCCATCGTCCATTACGTGGGACAAAACAGCACCGAAGCCCTTAGGCGAAGCATCACAAGCAAGAAGTAATTGCTTGGAAGAATCAAAGTGTACTAACAATGATTCAGCTTGAAGGGCCTGTTTAGCTTCCTGGAATGCCTCATCTTGTGTGGTTTTCCAACACCAACATGGACCTTTCTTTAACAAGGCATACAGAGGGGCTAAGCGAGTAGACAAGTTGGGTAAGAAGCGACTGTAGTAGTTAACTATCCCAAGGAATGATCTTAACTCAGCTAGGTTCTTTGGAGCAGGTGCATCTTGAATAGCCTTCACCTTCTCCTCCATTGGATGGAGACCAGACTCATCAATGATGTGTCCAAGGTACTCAACCTTTGGAAGCAGGAACACACATTTAGATTTGTTCAACTTAAAGCCAGAATTTTCTAAAATTTGCAGCACTTTATCAAGGCGTTCTAAGTGTTCCTCCGTAATGCTTCCCTGTATGAGAAGATCGTCGAGGTATACTGAGACACCCTGACAACCTTGCAATAAAGTCTCCATGCAACGCTGGAAAATTGCAGGTGCAGCTGATAAACCAAAGGGAAGTCTATTGTACTTAAACAGCCCCTTGTGGGTGTTTACTGTGACATATTGTTTGGAGGCTTCATCTAATGGTAATTGAAGGTAAGCTTGGGAAATGTCTAACTTAGAGAAATATTTGCCTTCTGCTAAAGCTGAAAATAAATCCTCCACTCTGGGTAGTGGGTATGAATCTACCTTGATTGCCTGATTTACAGTTACACGATAGTCACCACAGATACGAATACGACCATTTTGCTTCATTACTGGCACTATGGGTGCAGCCCAGTCTGAGTGACTAACTGGAGAGATAATTCCAGCAGCTTCTAGGGATTCCAGCTCAGCCTCAACTTTGCCTTTTAAAGCAAAAGGAATGCTGGCTTTGAAAAACTTGGGTGGGACACTTTGGTCAACTTGTAATTTGACTTTCACATCTGTTAGCATACTGAGCCCATCCTTAAATAGTAAGGCATGTTTGTCTAACACTTTATCTAATTTGCTTGGTGCCACTATGGTATGAATGTCTAATTGGTTAAAATTAAGCTTACTTAGCCAGTCTATACCTAACAAGTTTGGTCCCTTCTCTTCCACAACATAAACAGTCAGGTGTATGCATTTCTCACCATACTTCACTTCTACAGTGGTGCTCCCCAACATCTTCACAGCTTCACCAGTGTAGGTTCTCAAATTGACTACAGGTTGCTCAAGGGCAGCTTCCCCATTCTGTGCAATGAGATCATAGGAAGCCTTATTGATCAAAGTCAGTAATGCTCCAGTATCTAGTTCCATCCTAACAGGAACATTTTGCTCAAGCTGTATCAGTATTGGGTCATGGGTTTCACTTTGTAGAGTGAACAATCCATATGAAGAGTCGTCTGTGTCTGGGAGGTCTGGGATTTCCTCCAAATAGTGGTGAGAATTCTTGCCACTGTGGTGAGACTTTTCTTCTAGTTTGGACTTGCACACCTTTGCAATGTGTCCAGTCTTGTGGCATCGGTGGCATCCTGCAGTCCAGAACTTGCACTGGGATGCTAAGTGTCTGTCTCCACACCAGTAGCAAGTTTTGATCTGGGGCCCATCTGGTAGCTTGGTCCTTGATGAGTTGGTTGTCTTTCCTGATCTTTGCTTAAAATTGACACCCTTTGTGTCATTTACAAATGGCTCTATTTGCTGAGTGGTGGTGGTGCTGATGTCTTTGTTGCCTTTGGCTGCAGCTTCCAAAGTTACCACTAGTTCGTGGGCCTTCTTGTACGTGAGATCCTTTGCAGCCAGGAGTCGGCATTGAATTCCTTCGTGATTACACCACAAACCAAGCGATCTCGTATCATAGTAGATAAGGAATCTCCAAAGTCGCAGTACTCTGCTAATGCGCACAGCGATGGTCTCTCCCTTCCCCTGGGCGCGATTGTAGAACTTGAACCTCTGCACTATAGGTGACGGTTTCGGGTAGAAGTGAGTTGATAGGATAGCAATTAAGTCTTTATATTTGATTCCCTTCCTTGTTCAGTGTCTACCAAACTTCGAATAGTTCCATACACTGTAGGTCCACTGTTAGACATCAATATCACGACCTTCTTGGCATCATCCTCAACGCCATTTGCCACTAGGTAATAGTCGAGACACTCAACATAGGCGCTCCACTCTTCTTTCTCTGGGTCGAAAGGTGAAACAGAACCATGAGTAGCCATTCTTCCAGTTTATCTCGTCGCCAATATGTCGTGTATCACTATCTGATAAGCTAATAGTTATCTCTTGCACACGAACGACCACAGTTAATATAGTTAATAACTCAATAGATATATCAGGAATAACATAGGCAACTACAACTAACTGAATACAAGGTGAAACACAGTATATATAGATGCAGGTACCATTAATGAAGTCATAAAACATTACACACAGTTATAGCTATATTAGTCAGTCTATCACATTAATAAAGAAAAGTGTTCCATTAAATGCGAAAGCCAATATATTGGCTTTTGTTACACGCATGCGTTCAACTGATATTTAAGGAGCTAATGGTATTGGAACAGCGTGGAGTTGAAGTTCCACCTAGAGTCAACTATCAATAACGGGCACTATAGTTTTCAAACAGCTGCCACTCACTTTATAGAAATCCAACAGCTTAGGTTATTATGCCACAAAGCAGCCTACACTAAGCAGCAATTATCCCCCAATAATCAGGTATGTAAGATTAATAGCGTAAGAGCTGCAGCTAATAGTATGCAAGGTCTGATAAATTCCAGGTTTGAACAAAACCATCCATTTATGAACATTGCGTTTCACTACCAGAAAACAATTCCAAATTTTTTTCAAATTTATGTATAATGTACCTGTGTTCATTAGCTACCAATGACCAGAAAATGGTTTCGATACCTGTAGCATAGAGTGAGTAAGAGCCTTATGATATTTGGCGGTATTTTCGAATGCCATTAATTTTTTATTTAGTCATGCCCACCAGTTGATTTTATGCTTCTGCAAGAATTGCACCAGTGCTAAAGTACAGAAACCAGTAATTAAACACCTTGCATGTATAGAACTGTACTGTGAAGTTGATATCAAGGATATTTTCATTGTTGCACTGCATTTCCAGCTCTTACATGAAGGAGATGCAAAAAAGTGAAAAAATAAAGTAAGGAGAAACAACCTCCTGACCATCCCTATATGTTATTAGTCTAGGTGGCCCACTACAAATATCATCATAAAAAATGAGGGGCTTTCCTTTTTCTACTTTATATGGGCACAAAAAGATGCACACTTGTCGAAATTTTGCTACTTTATGCACCCATATAAGGTAGATAAAGCAATGCCCTTTAAATTTTATGGTTGTATTTGTGGTGGGCTACCTAGACTAACATATAGGGATTGTCAGGAGGTTACTTCTCCTTACTTCATTTTTTCACTTTTTTGCATCTCCTTCATGTAAGAGCTGAAAATGCAGTGCAACAACAAAAATATCCTTGATATCAACTTCACAGTACAATTCTATACATGCAAGGTTTTCATTTACGGTTTCTGTACTTTAACACTGGTACATTTTTGCAGAAGCATAAAATCTACTGGTGGGCATGGCTAAATAAAAAATTAATGGCGTTCGAAAATACCACCAAATATCGTAAGGCTCTTACTCCCTCTATGCTACAGGTATCGAAACCATTTTCTGGTCATTGGTATCTAATGAACACAGGTATATTATAAATAAATTTGAAAAAAAAATGGGCATTATTTTCTGGTAGTGAAACGCAATGTTCATAAATGGATGGTTTTGTTCAAACCTGGAATTTATCGGACCTTGCATACTATTAGCTGCAGCTCTCACGCAATTGATTCTACATACCTGATTATTGGAGGATAATTGCTGCTTAGTGTAGGCTACTTTGTGGTGTAATAGCCTAAGCTGTTGGATTTCCATGAAGTGAGTGGCAGCTGTTCGAAAACCATAGGGCCTGATAATTGATAGTTGACTCTATGTGCAGGCCATTTCTTTCAAATGTGTCATACTAGCTGGAACTTGTGATTTGCCTGCCAAGTGTTTAGTAGTAAATTGCATTCAGTTCAATGACAAGAACAGCTGTAGTATATGCTTGGAATCTGGAATTACACTTACCACAAGTGCACGTAGTCACACTCACGTTTACCTTTATAACACTCTATATTCTGATGGTGTGAAGTATAGCAGATGTATTCGACAAGAGTGAAAAGTAAGCTGCAACACGTGTTCTCACTATAGTCTATCTTAAAGTATTAGAAGCACACATGCGTACATGATTTACAGCAATAAGTGATGAAATATTAATTTACAATACTATACAAATGTCTGTCAACAATACTTGACATCTTCCGGGGGGCCGAGCAAGGAGTGAGTCCATTGCTGTACTTTTTGACGTCCCTGCAGGGCAGCTTGCCGAACTGGTCTCCCTTGAGGTTGCAGGGCTGGTATTGCTGACTGCTCTCTCAGGTTATCACATGATCCAGATATCTTCGTTGTTGTGGGTATTTCTGTGGCTGTGACTTCCAATGGATATAATCTTGCTATCGGCCGATTAGTTCTCTCTGTAGAGGTTCTAACATTTGCTGAGCGAATGAGTCCGTCAGCTCCCTTGTTGACCTGTTCAATCACAGCTAACTTCCATTGCACTCTGGGGGTATCATCATGAATTAGAACGGTATCATCCACCTTTACTGCCTGTGTATTAGAACCAGTTGTTTTATGGAATTCGCGTAAGGCAGTTAAGTATTCCAACTTTCATCTGTTCCAGAAGTGTGCAAGTAACTGTGCATGAACCTTAGCACTTCTGTTGATGTCCACAGTCTCTCCATATGTTGGATCAGTCAGCTCATCGTCCTGGACATCATAGTGGGGTAGAGAAACAATTGGTCTACCATGTAGCAAATGGGATGGTGTAATCGGTTCCATATCCTCAACATCAGGTGACACATAGGTGAGGGGTCTGTTGTTAAGTACAGCTTCCACCTCAACTATTATGGTTTGGAGGCTTTCCAGGGTAGCATGTGTTCTACTCAATACCTTCTTCAGTGATGATTTGGTGAGGCCTATCAACCGTTCCCAGAATCCTCCAAACCAGGGAGCTCTCTTAGGAATAAAGTGCCACTTGACCCCTCTTCTGGCTAAGTCCTCAGCTAATTCTGCAGATGTGAATAACTTCTGCAGCTCCTCCGCCGCAGCTTGGTAGGTGGACGCATTGTCCGACAACATCAATCTAGGTAGTGATCTCCGGCTAACAAATCTGCGGAATGCCTGTAAGAAACACTGCATGGTTAAGTCACAAACAATTTCAAGGTGGATTGCTCTGGATACCGCACAGGTGAAGAGGCAAACAAACCTTCTGCTCTCCAGTGTTGCTCCGGACATACAGAGCTCCTGTATAATCCACACCAGTAACCTCAAATGGGCGTGAGGCATTCAGTCGATCCTTGACTAGTGGTGGGGGATCTGGAGCAGCATAAGGTTTACCTGCAACTCTCTTGCAGGTGACACACTTGCAAAGCAGTGACCGTACTCGCTGCCTGCCTGAGGGTATCCAATAACGTTGGCGTGTCAAAGTTAGTGTAGCATTGACGCCACTGTGGTGTAGCTGTGTGTGTGCCTGCAGTATTACTAGGTCGGTGAAGTGGTGTTTTGATGGCAAAAGGTATGGGAATTTTGCCAGTTCGGACAATGGGGCGTTGTATATTCGCCCACCACACCTAAGTAGCATGTCCTTGTCTAGAAACAATCTCAGCTGTTGTACCAGTGAGAGTCGCTGTGACTGTGACTGCAAATTCTGGAATTCTGCTGAGAACTGCTCATGCTGAACAGCATGGATCCACTTCGCATTAGCTAGTGAGAATTCTGCTGGCAATAAATGCATGGTTGAGTTGGGGATGCGTGTTTGGCATTGTTGGTGAACCGCAAGACATACGCAGTTACCGCTAGCAGCTTGGGTAGGTTGCCGTAGTTGTTGGTGTCGACGATTCTTGCTATTGTGGCTAGTGGACCCTGACTAGACTCAATCTGATCACTGTGCATATGGTCAGCACATCCTAGTTCTAGACAGGTGAGTAGAACTTCTGTAGGGTCCCAGGTTGGCCAGGCAGGCTGTATAGGCAACCATGTTGGGCCATGTACCCAAAGATCTGACGACTTGAGCTGCTCAGCGGTAATGCCTCTAGTCAAGAGGTCAGCTGGGTTGTCTGCTGAAGGGCAGTACTTCCAGCAGGAAGAGATGGCACGAATCTCTTCAACCCTGTGATTGACGAAAGGCTGTAGTTGCTTATGGCTGGCTATCCAATGCAGTACAATCGGACGATCTGACCAAAGCTGCACAGCACAGTCAAGGTTCAAGGATGTCTTGACAAAGGAGCTAAGCTTGGCTGCAAGCACAGCAGCCTTCAACTCAAGCCTTGGCAGGGTGAGTTGCTTGAGTGGGACTGCCCTTGACTTTGACATCACAAGTGAGGGTGAACCTTGGTCCTGTTGGATGTATGCTACAGCTCCATAAGCCTTAAGGCTGGCATCAGCGAAGACATGGAGGAAGGTGTGAGGTGTTAACAATGAAGTGGTGTACTTATAGGGAAACGATAATGTGGTGACTCCTGTGATGGCATCTGCAATCACCTTCCATCTAGTATGAAGATCACTCAATACGGTGTCCCAACCAATGTGATCTTGCCACAACTGTTGAAGAAACAGTCTGGCTGAAATGGTGACAGGTGATATTAAGCTAAGTGGGTCAAAGATGGTTGAGGATCATCGTAAGATTTCTCGTTTGGTGACTGCAAGTGGACTGACAGTGCATGGTGATAGCTGAATTGAATCCACCCGAGTATTTTAGAGCATACCAAGTACCTTCACTGGGTTGTTGTGTTCAGCAACCTTGTGTTGAGACGCAGTAGTTTGGAGAAGTGAGCAATTCGAGGACCATGAACGTAAATTGAATCCAGCACTATTTAGTATCAATCGGGATAGTGTGAAGTACTGGATCGCTACCTCTTCACTGTCACATCCAGACACCAAATTGTCCACATACAAGTTGTGGAGTAGATCCTCACATGTAGCATTAGCGTTCTGAGTCAGGTGAAACTTTAGGGTGGCATTCAGCATAAAAGGGGAGCTGGTGGCTCCAAACAACACTACCTTAAAGCAGTGAGTGACAAAGGAACTATATGAATTGTTGGGGTCTGACAGCCATAGAAACCTTGTGTAGTCCCGGTCGGTCTCATCCAGGAAAACATGTAGAAACTCCTTCTCAATATCTGCTGTAAAGGCAAGATTGTGTTGTCGGAACCGCAGCAGAATGGCACTGAGGTCATTAAGAAAGGGGGGTCCTGCGTGAAGACAATCATTTAAGCTAGGGGAGCCATGGGACTGCTTACAGCTGCAGTTGTACACTATCCGTATCGGGGTAGTGGATGACTCCTTCCTCACAGGATGGTGAGGGATGTAATGTGCATGGCTTGTACAGTCAGTTTCAGGTACCTGTTCAATAAAGCCCTTCCCTTCTTGATCTACAATAATAGCGCCATACTGCCTCTACAGCTCTGGCATCTTAGCTAATCGATGAGCCATGGACCTGGTTCATCTGGAACATACTGAAAAGTTGGAGGGTAGAGGGGGTGGTTTTCCTTCCATGGAAAACGCAAGCTGTATGTCCCATTTGGACGTACTCTAATGTGAGTCTTCATGTACTGTTGAAGAAAGGTATCAGTCAGGTGTTTGTCAGTAGTACTGATAGACTCTGAATTCCACAGACACATATCTTCACCTAGAGACTGACTGGTACAGTGAAAGATGGCAACATGTAGATTGGCTGTCATGGCTTGCTGTGGTAGCTGGAGTGGGCCTGACAGTTCCTGTTCCCACTTCCTCGTCACCAGAAGCCAGTGTTCCAACCTCCAGTACGCCTCCAGTCTCAGTTTTCTATCCATCATTGCCAACACTGTCGACCTCTACTGTACAACAGTTAGCTACCGCAGTGGCAGACTTGATCAGTGGCAGACTTGATCCAGTCTCGCTGTATTCTGAGCAACAACCCACTGACAGCAACAGACCCTGTCGCTACTTCCGCTCTTCCGGCATCCTCACCGGCTTCTATACCATCCACTTCCAGTAAGTCATTCCAGAAACCATATTTGCACGCATCTTTATAGGTGACAACGAGGATGGGCAGCTGGGCACCCAAAAATAGCCAGCATTTTCTAAGTGACAAGATGTCAATTGCTACTCTAGTGTGTATCGTCCTTGGAGGTGATAGACGTTAAATCCCACCTCCAAAAACCTTGATGCCATCGTCTTCGCACAAGCTGGTAGACGCCAGAGTCTCTGTAAGGCTGGTAGACGTGTAGTCTCAGCCAAGCAGGTAGACGTACAGTCCTGGCAGAGAATGCAGGAATGCGCATCAAGGCTCCCCGTTGCCTGACAAATTGGCTACACCCTCCCAGGCTCGCATATCCCACAAGGATGAATAAACAGATCGTCGTTCCTTCTCACAGATACACAAGGAGGAGACATCGGGTTCCATTTGCCAGTGGACCCACTGGGCCATCCATACCCCCATTAGGGTCTCTAGTCAAAGATGAACCACCTCACACCCCGACTAGCGGCAGCTCTACAGTAATCAATGAGGGTCTACCACCCGTCCCAACAAAACTCGTTGAGCGGATACGGAAATGGGAATATGTGGACTTGGCTCAACTACTGGATGACTATCGACAGCCTGATGGATACACACTTCAACAAACTACCGGGGGACAGATCTTAGTTTTAGACCAGGATCAGGTGCAGCGTCGCCAAAAGCAGATCACAGATATTTTCACTTGGCTAAAGGCCTTTTCACGTTATATGGCAGTGTTGACTTCTTGTGATTCAACCACTTCAGCTCAGACCACTGGTGTAGTGGCCCACCTCCACCTTATCTTACAATTGTCCCAAGAACTAGGCCCCCAATGGATGAAGTATGACATTGGCTATTGCCAGTGGGTGGCAGCACGCAAGGTACGACAGTGGGGAGAACTGAATTTCACCATATACGGGCATTGCCTGTCTGCTCAACAGCGTACCCAAAAGACCAACTCAAGTTCCGGGTAACAGGAAATCATCCAACCCAAACTCCAAAGAGGCATATTTCCAATGGAATTTCCGAAGATGATGTGACAGAGCAAGCTGCCCATACTCACATTCATGCTGGCTTTATGGAGGGCCTCACTCTGCGTCGTCCTGTTCCACAGCTCCAAAACGTTCAAAGTAGCTGAGTACTCCATGAACAATGACTGTTGTTCCTATAGTCTGGATTATTAACACACCTGATTCATTTGTTTCGTAGTTGTAAGTGGGCATGATCTTGCAGGCTAAAGACTGCCCGATATTTTAGTTGTACACAAGTTATTATACTTTATGATCAGTCAATCGTTGAAATATGTGGTGGTGCTTGGACATGACACTTACGGGTTGCTCAGCCGAGAAATCACCTGGTATCCCCCTGTTGGAATAAAAAATAATAATAATTTTGGTACATGATTCACACACCCATACAAAAGGTCCTACTCTATGCATACTTATCATGCCTTAGGTTAAAGTTAAATGCTCCCAATAATATTCATCTGAAAACTTCTAATAGGAGGAGGCCAGGTGAGACCCACTTTCCACCCTCTTGGGTGTGATCTAATTGTAGGTACTTGTTTCTTTGTAGACCTGGATCTTCATTCCAGTGGCATGCTGAGGGGAAACTGTTACGAGTATATGAAAGACCTGCTGGCACTGGACTCGTACAGACCACTTGCCACAGCTAACACTCCAGAATTCATACTGGACTACAATTCCCAATCCCCGCTGAACCAGTCTGAGTGGGCAGTCCTTCTTACAGATCACTCATTTGTTACATACATTCTCAGAGGAATACAGGAGGGTTTCTGTATTGGCTTCAACAGACAACACCAGCTGGGTACTTCCCCTGGTAAAAGGCCATCCTTAGTTCCTAATATCATCACAAAACACCTGTGGAGAGAACTATCTCTGGGTCGTATGATCAAACTCCCACCTTACATTTGCCCCCACAACTTACACACTAGCCTGATTGGAATAATCCCTAAGAAAAACAAACCAGGGAAATGGCGTTTGATTGTCGACCTTTCATCACCAGATGGTGGCAGTGTCAACAATGGCATCTCTACATCCCTAGCGTCATTATCGTATTCCTCAGTAGACCACCTAGCAGCGCTTGCACTTAAAGTGGGTAGAGGGGCATTTCTAGTGAAAGCTGACATCAAGGAGGCATACAGAATGATTAAGGTGCATCTCCAAGTCTGCCATCTCCTAAGTGTAAAATTGGAGAATTCAATCTTCATAGACCAGGCTTTACCATTTGGCCTACGCTCTGCCCCAAAAATCTTCTCAGCAGCAGCTGACGCAATCCAGTGGATTCTTCTAAACCAAGGGATTCCCAATTTACTCCACTACCTGGATGACTTCATCCTGGTTGCCAAAAACCACTCAGAGGCCATAATCCAGAAAAATACTTTAACAACAGCCTGGGAAAAGCTGGGAGTACCCATGGAAGTTTCAAAACTAGAGGGTCCCTCACAAACTCTCAAATTCTTGGGAATTGAAGTTGACACAGTTAACTTACAACTACGTCCTTCCAGAAGATAAACTATCTCAGCTGAAGAAGGAACTGGCCAGTCTTATCCTAGCAAGGACTGTGTCCAAGGGTGACTTGGAGAGCCTAGTGGGGTTGTTACAATTTGCAACCAAGGTCATCTGGCCCGGCCACCCCTTCTTGAGGCAACTATATTCAGCCCAAAACATTGGCAAATTACCCACTCACCACATACGGCTAAACCTCTCCACCATGGCTGACATTCTGTGGTATATCAATGCTATGGGACTTGGGGAAACAATCGGCTGATATCACATTGACCTCAGATGCCTCAGGCTCATGGGGATGTGGAGAATACTGCGAGAACAGGTGGTTCCATTTCAAATGGAGTACCCAACTGATGCACCTCCCTATCGCCACTAAGGAGATGATACCAATTGTCATCTCAGCTGCTATCTATGGTAGCCAATGGACTGGGAAAATAGTTCATTTCCATACTGATAGTATGGCAGTAGTGCACGTAGTGAATTCTCTGTTTTGCAATAATAGTCACCTAATGCACTTAATAAGACTACTCGTATTTTTTGCCTCCTACCATAATTTTTGGTTCTTGCCTCCCATATTGCAGGGATACACAATACAACAGCTGATGCTCTATCTCGCAATAATTTGCACACTTTCTTTTTATAGACACCTGGTTCCCACACTCCGTCAAGAATCCTTCCACCCCTATTAACCATAGTCTCCCAAAACATCACATGGACATCCATAAGCTGGACAAAGCTGTTCGTCACTATTTTACAGCAGCTTTAGTAACCTCTTCTCATAAAACCTACAAGGAAGCAGAACACTGCCACAGTCAATTTTGTCAAGACTTCAGCATTACACCCTTCCCTACATCAGAATGCATCTTGTGCTACTTTGCTACATGCTTAGCTGAGCAAGGTCTGGCTCACAGCACTGTGAAGACTTATTTGTTAGGGGTTCGCCAAGTTCAAGTAGCAATGGGATTTGGTGACCCAAACATGGGTCAGATGCCTCGACTCAGGCAAATACCCAGAGGCATAGCTGTGGAGGCTAGTAAACGGGGTAAAGCTCCAAGAGCTCGTCATTCAATTACCCCTACAATCCTACAAAAAATGAAAGCAGAATGGTTCATTGAAAAGGAGGGTGCATCCTACAAGTCCTCTCTGCCCTGGGCAGCCTCTACTACCAACTTTTTCTTCTTCTGCAGGTCAGGAGAGCTCACAGTACCATGAGAAAATGACTATGACCCAAATACCCATCTGTCTCATGGGGACCTTCAAGCAGATCTCAACCTACTACAATCTCCTTGCTAATCAAGCAGTCAAAAAACAGACCAGATTAAGAAAGGGGTAACAGTGGTCATCAGCAAGACAGGTGATGAACTTTGCCCAGTGTCAGCCCTCCTACAGTACCTGGCACTAAAAGGAAACAAGCCTGGCCCTCTGTTCCAGAGGGAAGATGGTTCTCCTCTGTCCAAGCCAAGATTGTGGTTAGGGCAGCTCTCACTGCTGCCAAACTTCCAGCTCATAAGTTCGCGGAGCATAGTTTCTGCAGAGGGGCAGCAATGGCAGGTATCCAAGACTCCGCAATTGAAACTCTAGGCAGATGGAAAAGCTCTGCATATCTTCTGTACATCAAGATTCATCCAAAAACATTGGCTCAAGTCTCTCCAGTACTCTCCAGATGTACATTCTGAACAGCATTGACAACTTCAAAAATTCATCTGTATGCATGCTGCCATATTGTTTTGTTTCTATATACTAGTCATGGTAATCTCAACTTACCCCCTGGTAACTGCGAATAAATAAGCAGATAAGTGATCTCTCATTGCTCTCGTGTGGTATAGTTTTCTTTTCTTTATATTTTCTAGCTCTGATTAACTGCAAATATCATCATTTGCTTTGGTGGGTAATGGTCTAATGGGCACGGTGCTCTCATATAGTTTGAGGATAAAACTGATGTGCCATGGCTAGCAAATCCTATGTGGCTGGGTTATCCCCAAAATGTCTCCGAAACTGTCATAAGTTTACAGGAACTATTCAAGCCTGAAATCACAATCAGGACATTCTTACATGTTAGACAAGACTTTCATCACAAGCTTGTCCAGGCATTCCGATCAGGCTCACAGGTTCCATTCCTAATCTGTTTTGAGCACCACAAGAGGCCCATAATCCCATCACCCTTGTAGTCGTATCCTCCTTTAGCTGTCCTGTCTCTAGTTAACACCAAATAATTTTCTTACTACTGCAGGATACTTAGCTTGTTGTACTGATATTTTAACCACTACAAATCAGAAGCCACGAGTCTTTTAGATTGAAAAATCGGCACTTCGTATTTTCACATATTGCGTGATTTACAGTAAAAACATGGAATTGTAAGTGCAGCTTTTTGCAATGGACTGAGTCAAACTTTCTTATTAGCTGTATGTTATCTTAAGTTGTTGTGCTGGGCAAACATGCATAGTAATGGATAAACGTCTAGCTGGGTGGCTTACAATGGCTCGTTTTTGTGTCTGCAAAATAATGAAAAATGTGTTTGAGTTGCTCTGGCTCCTATCATGAGAGAAGCCAGATCTTCCTCACAGCATGGTCATGCACCTAAATGTTCCCTCAGTCTATAATGCAAGTTTGAAAAGAAATCCTAAACTGTGTGCTATCTGGCTGGTGACGGCAAAATATTATAGTGATTTTACGAAAATAATGCAGCCCACTGGATTTCACTTTACTAATTATGGGTTAATTGCAACACTAACCACATTAAATATATCAAACTGGATGGCATGAAGCTGCAGCTGCTTTGGTGGCAGAGATCACCAACGTTCCAAATTGGCGATAAAACATTTCAATGTCACCAGCCAGATAGCATACATCCTTGGATTCCTTCCATCTTTGCAGTATAGACTAAGTAAGCATCCAACTGTGTAACCATGTAGTGAGGAAGATCTGGCTTCTCTAGTCGTAGATGGTAGTGTGTTCAAAACAATTTTTTTATGATGCTGTTTTGAAGAAAGCAACCTTGTGCAAGCAATACAACCAGACATTTGTCAATAACTATGCACATTTGCAGAGCATATCAAGCCTAGATAACACCTAGCAAATAAAAAAGCTCAAACTTTCTTTGACAGTAGCTAAAAACTGACCTAGGCCTAACTTGGTCAGTTTCTTGCCCCAGTTTCTAGTTACTGTCAAAGAAACAGTTTGAGCTTTTTTATTTACTAGGTGTTATCTAGGCTTACTATGCTCTGCAAAAGTGCATAGTTATTGACAAATGTCTGGCTGTATTGCTCGCACAAGGTTGCTTTCTTCAAAGCAGCATTATAAAAAAATGTTTTGAACGCACTACCATCTACGACGAGAGGAACCAGATCTTCCTCACCACATGGTGACACAGTTGGATGCTTACTTAGTCTATACTGCAAAGATGAAAGGAATCCAAGGATGTATGCTATCTGGCTGGTGATATTGAAATGTTTTATCACCAATTTGGGACGTCAGCAATCTCTGTCACCAAAGCAGCTGCAGTTTCGTGCTATCCGGTTTGATATATTTTAAGTGTAAGTGGTTAGTGTAGTAAAGTACTTTCAATTGCACAACCAGTGGGCTGCATTATTTTTCGTAAAATCACTGTAATATTTCATCATCATCAGCCTGATAGCATACAGTTTAGGATTCTTTTCAAACTTGCATTATAGATTGAGGGAACATGCAGATGCACGATCATGCTGTGAGGAAGACCTGGCTTCTCTCGTGGTAGGAGCCAGAGCAACTCAAACATATTTTTCATGATTTTGCAGACACAAAAACGAGCCATTGTAAACCACCCAGTTAGACGTTTACCCATTACTATGCATGTTTGCACAGCACAACAACTTAAGATATTATACAACTAATAAGAAAGTTTGACTCAGTCCATTGCAAGAAGCTGCACTTATAATTCCATGTTTTTACTGCAAATCATGCAATACGCGAAAATACAATGTACCGATTTCTCAATCTAAAAGTCTCGTGGCTTCTGATTTGTAGTAGTTCAAATATCAGTACAACAAGCTAAGTATCCTGCAGTAGTAAAGAAATCATTTGGTGAAAGTAGATTTTTTTCATTGGGGACCCTAGCATAGATGCATAGAACATTAGTTTGAGTTTAGGCATTGTTTATTAGGCACTTACTTGAACTTGCAGAGCATAGGTTGTGTTTAACCTGGGCTTAAATCTCACACTTGTCTAATCATGCAGAGTCTAGATTGCATAGAACACTTGAGCATTTCTTTTGCATTTGACACCTGCTATATCATGCAGCTATTTGGAGCAAGGGTAGTGTAGAGCATCAACACAATCTTAAGCATTTATTTGCTCAATATCTCAAATATTTGTTTGGTCTCACTATGACAGTACGTGATAATTTGACTAAGTATGAAACTGGACCTGTAGACTTAATAATTTCACCTTTGAGCCACTTGTGACCTCGACCAAAATTACAAGTTAATACTGGTTGGTTATCTGAAAGCAAACGTGATTTAACAGAATTATCATGTGATTTCTTTTGTGTCAGTTGTTTGCTCTCTATTTGCTCAGCAGTGTTTGGTTTTAACAGATCTAGTCTTGTACGAGGATTTCGACCAAGTAGCAAAGAAGCTGGAGTACTCCCAGTTGTGCTGTGTGGACTAATTCTGTAGGCTACTAAACTTTAGCAATTCAAGATCTAATAGAACCTTCAGTAACTTTCTTTAAGCCTTTCTTAACAATCTGAACAGGTCTTTCTGCGAAACCGTTTGTCGAGGGATGATATGGCGCAGATGTAATATGTTTTATACCATTCATAGTTAGAAAGTGTTGGAAATCCACACTAACAAACAACTGCCATTATCAGTGATAATGGTCTTGGGTAAACCAAATTGAGCAAAGAGTGGACGTAACAATTCAATTGTAGCTGAGGTTGAAGGAGATGTGGCTGAAAATGCTTCTATCCATTTTAAATGAGCGTCAATGACAATTAAAAAATTTCAATCTTGAAATAATCCAGCATAGTCTAAATGAAGCCTATATCCCGTGGTCTAGATGGCCAATTCCATGGGTTAAGAGGGGCTAATGGTGGATTAACTTGATTCAGTTAGCATTCATCACATGATCGTACAGTTTCATCAATATCTTTATCCAGACCAGGCCACCAAACATACATTTGAGCTAAGGATTTCATCTTGGTCATGCCTGGATGGGCAGAATGCAGTTCCTGTAAAACGTTCTGTTGACACTGGTGGAATAACCACTCTTGAACCCCACAATAGGCAATCATCAAGTTTTGATAGCTCAGTTTTGCAGGATGAATAAACAGATAGAGAGGTACCACTTTTTTTTGGCCAACCTTGCATAACGAATTGCAAAACTTGAGAAAACACTGGATAACATCTAGTAAATTTCTTAATATCAGAAGCAGTAACTGGGGATTCTGCGAGGTGTTCCAATAGTAACATTAGCTCTGGTGCCATTGGTAATTCAGATGTGGTAGAGGGAAGTAGTAATCTACTCGAGCCATCAGCATTACCATGTAACTGTGTACCACGAAATACTATCTTGTATTCATAGGCTGCCAACAACAATGACCAACAACGAATCCGTGCTGAAGCTTGAGGAAATGTTGGTTTGTGTTCATGAAATAATGTTAACAGTGGTTGTGGTCGGTAATTAAATCAAAAAAATGACCAAACAAGTAAGAATGGAAATGTTTAACTCCATAAATACAAGCAATACCTTCCTTCTCAATTTGACTGTAATTTTGTTCAGCTTTGGTTTTGGTACATGAAACATACGCAATAGGTTTTTCAGAGCTGTTTGGATACTTATGAGCTAAAACGACTCCTATTCCATACACTGAGGCGTCACAAGCAAGTGTCAATTTGAGTTTAGGATCTAAATGTACCAACAAGGAAGATGTTAAAAGCTTTCTGGAATCTTGAAATGCTTTGTTAGCTTCATCTGACCAACAACACTTTGTTGATTTTTATAGCAATTTGTACAAAGGTGACAGAACAGTAGACATATTTGACAAAAATTTACTGTAATAAGAAATCAGACCTAAGTAAGCCCTTAACTCATGAATATTCTGGTGACTAGGGGCGTCTTCAACTGCCTTAACTTTCTCAGGAAGTGGGTGAAAGCCATTGGCATCAATTTTGTGCCCAAGGTAAGTGACAGAAGGTACAACAAACTCACATTTTTCTTTCTTAACTCGTAAACCAGCATTGTCAAGTCTTATGAGGACCTGTTCAAGTATTTGCAAATGCTCAGATTCATCTGCTCCAGAAATTAAGATGTCGTCTAAATAGACAATTACGTTGTGAATACCCTTTTGTACATTTTCCATAATTCTTTGGAAAATTCTTGGGGAAGATGAAATATCATAAGGTAGTCTTGTGTAGCGAAACAGGCCTTTTGTTTATTGATTGTAACATGGTTTGGACTCAACTGCTAATGGGAGTTGTTGGTAAGCCTGACTAAGATCAATTTTGCTGAAAACTTAACCTCCTGATAGAGTTGAAAAGAGGTCGTCAACCTTAGGAATTAGGTATTTATCATTTATGGGAATTAGGTATTTATCATTTATGGGAATTAGGTATTTATCATTTATCAAGTGTTGAAACAGGGTTAACAGTTTGTTTGAAATCACTGTGCACACTCTCACTGAAACTTTGTTTGGTTTGAGAACTGTAACAATGGGAGATATTATATTGTGTTGATATGTTGTAATGTTGTGTATGGACATGTTGTACCATATACTGTAGCGAGATTGTACTTGTATGCATGCGCGTTAGTTATTCTAATCATTCACGTGATCAACCACGCTGTTTTTGTTGGCTCAGAATATCACATTTTGGCAACGAGGATGACTTCTGTTCATGGCGCCATTGCCCCATTTGACCCTGACACCGACAAACGGACTGAATACATCAAACATTTACAGTTTTATTTCACCACGAACAATATCAGGGATGGACCGAAACAAAAAGCGATTTTACTGAGTAACTGTGGTGCATCAACATTTCGTATACTGAGAAGTATAGTGCTTCCTGATGCCCTCATGGATGTTACTTTCACAACCCTGGTCAACAAGATGAAAGAGCACTGGGAGCCCAAGTCTTCCGTCATTGTTCAATGCTTTCAGTTCAACTCTCGACAACGTGCATCTAATGAAACTGTCGCAGAGTACATGGCAGCACTCCGAAAGCTAGCAGAACATTGTAATTATGGACATTCTCTAAATGAAATGTTAGGTGATCGGTTAGTCTGCAGGATAGCAAACCCTACAATTCAGAAACGTTTACTTGCTGAACCTGATTTGACTCTGGATAAGGCTGTGTCAATGGCACAAGCAGCAGAACTTGCTGATAAGGGAGCTAAGGAACTCCAAGCTGGTGACGACAAGAGTCTCAAAGACGTTCACAAAGTTTCCAGTAGTAGTCAACAGAGAGGATCACATTCCAAGGACACTCCCCCAAGAGACAAGTCAATTGGTAACTGTTACCGATGTGGTGGCAAGCACAGTCAGTTGACATGCCATTTCAAATCAGAAACATGTCATTTCTGTGACAAGAAAGGTCACTGTGATATTCTTAATATCATGTGAATCACAGGATAGTTATACAGCTAATATACAACACAACACTACTATCTACGTGTTACATAAAAGTCTGTATGCACAGTCACGTGTGCACATGGGTGTTAGTGTTACATCACTACAGTCCTCCCCCTTTAGTGAAACGTTGAGGGGGGCATCGGATACGATGTGATCGACGCGAGGGTACAGTGGCCTGAGCATCCACAGGATCATTCACACATGGCAAAATTGGAAGAAAGTCATCATTGTCATCCAAAGATTGATTGTCCACGATAGCAGTATTGTCTGTACTGGCTCTATAGCGGATATGGTCTTGATGCCTACGAACTTGACGTTTGTCTTCCAGTTCTACAAGAAAAGTAACTGATCCTGTCTGCTTAATGACAACAGCAGGAAGCCAATGTAGAGTACCAAGAAAATTATACACAAAAACTGAGGAACCTTCATCAAAGCTACAGTGTTTGGCATGTTGATCATGTGCCACTTTTTGCTGGGTCTGCTTCTGATGGACTTTCGCTGAAACATTTGGTTTCAATAGGTCCAGTGTTGTACGTAGTTTCCTACCAGACATCAACTCTGCAGGGGAAATACCAGTAGTTGACTGTGGAGTCACACGGTAGCGGAACAAAAATCTTGCCACTCTAGATTCAATGGAACCTCCTGTGATCTTTTTTAGACCATCTTTGAATGTCTGTACGTATCGCTCTACCAATCCGTTTGAAGCAGGGTGGTAGGGAGGAGTAAGGACATGTTTAATGCCATTGGCCTTCAAAAACACTTGGAATTCATCACTGCAGAAAGCTGATCCATTATCTCAGACAAGGACTTCCGGTAGTTCTAATGTTGCAAAGGTTGTTTGTAATTTATCAATAGTAACAGCATGATGTGACATGAACTTCTAGCCATTTGGAATGACTGTCAACAATGAGCAAAAACATTCGGCCAAGGAAAGGACCAGCGTAATCAATGTGAACCCTTGACCATGGCCTGTGTGGCCATTCCCATGGATGTAAAGGGGCTGTGGCTGGCACCTTTCTGTTACTCTGACAAGCTACACATGACTTCACTTTGGATTCAATCTCTGTGTCCAGACCGGGTCACCACAGGTAACTTCATGCTAGTCGCTTCATTCGCTCAATGCCCGGATGTCCAACATGTAATTCATCCAATAACAGATTGCGGGCTTGTGGGGGTATGACAACACGAGTGCCCCACAAAAGACAATTGTCATCAACACTCAGTTCTTGCCTACAGTTGAAGTAAGTTCGCTGATCGTCATTATCTGGCTTCGATGGCCATCCATGTAACACATACTGTGTAACTGTTACCAACAGAGGGGAGCGTTGGGTCCACCGACTAATCTGTGCAGCTGTTACTGGAGTAGAATTGAAATGATTCATTAACAATATAGTGTCTCCTGGAGCTGGTACAGTGGATGGTACCTCTGGCAGTGGTAAGCGACTGCAAGCATCAGCATGGGCTTGCTATGGACCTGGTTTGAACTGAATTTCATAGTCATAAGCACCAATTGTTAGGGCCCAGCGCTGTATGCGTGCCGATGCCATCACAGGAATAGCTCTAGCTGGATTAAAGATGTGTGTTAAGGGTTTGTGGTCAGTGTATACAATAAAATGTTTGCCATGAAGATAATGATGAAATTTCTTTAAGCCAAATATAATTGCTAACCCTTCCTTGTCTAACTGAGCATACTTGACTTCAGCTACAGCATCAGACTTTAACTGGTCTTTGATCTTCTGGAACGCTGACTCATGTTCAGTCTTCCACATCCAGCAAGCATGCTTACGTAACAACTTGTACAGAGGGGCTAGGGTAGAAGCCAGATTGGTCAAAAATCTGCCATAATAATTCACAAGACCCAAGAAGGCTTTAAGTTGTGAAACATCTGTCGGAAGTGGGGCAGCAACAATGACTTCAACTTTGGAAGGTGATGGTTTGAGGCCATCTGGAACGATACAGTGACCCAGATACTCCACTTCTGATAGGAAAAATGAGTATTTTCTTTTCTTGAGTCGCATACCAGCTGTCTCTAATCAGGACAATAGAGTGCTTAAATTGTCTAAATGATCTTTGTCTGTCTGACCCGAGACCAATATATCATCTAAGTAAACTGTAACATTAGGAATACCTTTCAACAAAGTGTCCATTGTGTGTTGAAACACTGCCGGTGCTGTGGACACACCGAAGGGTAATCTGGTGTATCTGTACAACCCTTTGTGAGTATTGATTGTAGTGTATTTACGAGACTCTTCAGAGAGTAGCAGTTGTTGGTAAGCATGACTTAAATCAAGTTTCGTGAAGTGTGTACCTCCCCCTAATATGGCAAATAACTCTTCTATTCGTGGTAGGGGATACACCTCAGGTCGAGCTGCTTTGTTCGCAGTTAACTTATAATCCCCGCACAACCTGATACTACCATCTTGCTTAGCTACCGGTACCACTGGAGCAGCCCAGTCAGTACTGAACAGGTTCAATTACACCAGCTGTCAACAACCTATCTAATTCATCTTCCACCTTGGGACGAATAGCAAAAGTTACAGGCCTAGCCTTGTAAAACTTTGGTTGAACTGCTGGGTCCACATGTGAGGTAACAGTTATCCCTTTTGCTGTACCTAGCTCATCAGCAAAAACTGAACTGTGTTTGTGTAACAACTGGGATACAGTATGCTGTGTTTGTACATGATAAACACTTGCCCAATCAATGTCTAATCTCAACTGTGTAAGCCAGTCCCTGCCCAACAATGTAGGACCATCCCCTTTTACTATCAACAAAGGTAATTGTCTAGCTTGCTGATTATGTTGCACAGACACATACATCATGCCCAAAACAGGAATTGTGTCACCTGTGTACATATGTAAGTGTACCTGGGAGGGTTGCAGAGGTGGTAGATTCTCAACATTCCAAACTGCCTTGTAGATTGCCTCACTCAACACTGACACTGCAGCACCAGTATCCAACTCCATTTAAAGCTCATGACCATCAACTGCTAAAGTTACATAGAATGGTGCATGTCCTGGTCCATGAATACTAAACATTGTATAAACATCTTCTGGTGTGGCAGTGAGAGTAAGAGCTGCCTTAGGTTCAGACTGTGTGGATGACTTAGAAGATTGACTGACCGAGGTTGAAGTGTTACTTTTTGTACCTCCTGTCTTAGTTGTGTTGCCTCCAGCTGCTGTGGTTTTCCGTTTACTTCGGCACACCTTAGAGATATGGCCTGTCTTCTTGCAAGCATGACAGATAGCATCCACAAAACGACAAGATGATGGGTGATGTCGTTCGCCACAACAGTAACAAGGCTTAGTTGTTGTTGATTTGTCCGTCAACAAGTGCACTGAAGTGTTGGACTGTAACTTTCGTGTGTCCCGGTCTGCAGACTCCATGGTTTGAGTGAGTTCAAAAGCCCTGGCAAACTTCAGTTTCTGCTCTGCTAGCATGGCACGCTGCATTCGGCTATCGGCTATACCACAGATGAGACGATCTCTAAGCATGTCCTCTAATGTGTCGCCAAATTCACAATGTTCTGAAAGAGCGCGCAAGTGTGCCACAAACGTCAATACAGACTCACCAACCTGCCTCACGCAGGTATTGAACTTGAACCTCTGAACAATGACGGAGGACTTGGGAACAAAGTGTTCGTTGATCCGTTTGACTAGAGCAGCGTATTCCACTTCGTTTGGCTTCTGTGGCACCACGAGACTTCGAACCAGTTTGTAGGTGGCAGAGCCACATTGACTAAGGAGCGTTGCCCTCTACTTGGCGGCATCAGTGATTTCATGTGCTACGAAATAATTCTCAAGTCTCTCTATGTAGCTCTCCCAGTCTGCAGCTTCTCCTGAGAATTCACCAATTCCTCCACGTGTTGCCATTTTTACCTCGTCGCCAATGTGATATTCTTAATATCATATGAATCACAGGATAGTTATACAGCAAATATACAACACAACACTACTAACTACGTGTTACTTGAAAGTCTGTATGCACAGTCACGTATGTGCATGGGTATTAGTGCTACATCACTACAGTCACATTGCCAAGGTTTGCAATAGCAAGAAGGCCCAGAGTAAGCCTAAGCCACCAGACAGCAGTTCTAGCAAACCCTTGAACCGAGTAGTAGAAGAGCCAACATCCTCATCCGTCACAGAATACGGACTGTTTACCTTGCCAAATCAGCAAAACCAGCCATTGCAGACAACTCTACAAGTTGAAGGTCACCCTTTCATCATGGAGATTGACACTGGTGCCGCGATTTCGATTATCAGTGAGAACACTTTTACAAACTGTGACTTCCTCAAGTGTTTACCTCTCCAAGCCACTCAGGCATGTTTACGCACCTACACAGGTCAATGTATTGAAGGTTTAGGAGAAATATCTGTCAAAGTTGACCAGCCTCATTGGTAGAAATTGGCTATGTAAACCTCAGTTAGACTGGAAAAGTATATTTAGCTTACAGGGTGATGGTACATTGCAGCATCTTTTGCAACAATATAGCTGAGTGTTTACTGATGAACTGGGAACTGTGAAGGACCTCAAAGTAAAGATACATGTCATGGAGAATTCCCATCCAAAATTTTACAAGGCCAGATCCTTACTTTTTGCATTCCGTGAAAAGGTTACTACTGAACTCAACAGGCTACAAGATAGTGGTGTCATAGTTCCTGTACAGTTTTCTGAGTGGGCAGCTCGAGTCGTTCCAGTCTTAAAAAAGGATGGCACAGTGCGCACCTGTTGGGATTAAAAACTGACTATAAACAGTGCTACAAAGAATAAAGTTACCCCCTACCAAGAATTGAAGAGCTTTTTACAAGTGTGTCAGGTGGGAAAATTTTCTCAAAATTAGATTTATCACATGCTTATCAGCAGCTGCAATTAGAGGAGTCATCCCAAAGAGTATGTTACCATTCATACCCAACGAGGTCTCTATCGCTATACTCATCTTCCGTTTGGTGTCGCCTCTGCACTAGCGATCTTCCAGCGCACTATGGAGACCCTACTCCAAGTGGTTTGTGTTTATATCGATGATATTCTGGTGGCTGGAAAGACCGAGGAAGAACATATTGCTAATTTGCAACCAGTGTTGACCAGACTAGACACTGCAAGTATGAGGCTTAAAAGGAGAAATGTTCTTTCAGTTTGTCAGAAGTAGAGTACTTAGGCCACTGCATATCATCAGATGGCTCGAAGCCATCCAAGTCAAAGGTCAAAGCTATTTTAGATGCTCCTGCACCTTCCAATGTTTCTGAACTGAAGTCGTTTCTTGGACTAGTCAATTATTACGGCAAATTTTTACCTAACTTAGCTACAGTTTTGGCGCCACTTTACAAGCTACTCTGACATTCTCAGTCATGAAAGTGTACCTCACAACACCAAACTGCTTTCCAAAAAGTTAAAGAATTGTTAACTGCTCCTAACCTCTTAGAACACTTTGATGACACAAAACAGTTGATCCTTGCCTATTATGCCTCTCCTTATGGAGTTGGGGCTGTTTTGTCTCACATCAATGCTGACAAGTCAGAACGACCAGTAGCTTATGCGTCATGTTCCCTATCAGCTGCAGAGTGTAAGTACTCCCAATTGGACCGAGAGACACTGGCAATAATGTTTGGGGTGAGTAAATTTCATCAATATTTGTATGGGAGGCATTTTCTTATCTATAGTGATCACAAGCCGTTGATGCACATTTTTAGTGAAGCAAAGTCAGCTCCAGCTATGGTATCTGCTCGTTTGCAGAGATGGGCGTTAACTCTCAGTGCCTATCAGTACAGTATCAAGTACCAGGAAGGTGATCTTATGGGTAATGCTGATGCACTTAGTAGACTACCCTTGCCTGAATGCCCAGAGAATGTTCCCTCACCACCAGAGACTATAGCACTGATGGAACAACTTACCACTATGCCAATGTCTGCAACACAGATTAGAACTATGACAAACCACAACCCCATTCTAGCAAAGGTGAAACAGTTTACTTTACATGGATGGCCATCTACCTTACCATCTAACTTGTCTGATTTACAACCATACTAGAAAAAGAGAGATGAACTTAGTCTGGAAGATGGTATCCTTTTGTGGGGAAGCAGGATAGTGGTCCCTCCACAAGCACAGAAGCGAGTAATTGAAGAGGCACATGCAGCTCACATTGGAATTTCTAGAATGAAAAGCCTCGCGCGTCAATTTGTTTGGTGGCCAAAGATGGACACAGATTTGGAGGCTAAAGTGAAAAGTTGTCGAACTTGTCAGCTATCACGGAATGAGCCACCACAGTCTACATTACACCCTTGGGAGTGGCCGCAACAACCATGGACCAGAGTTCATGCTGATTATGCTGGTCCCATGTTTGGAAAGATGTTCCTCATTTTAATAGATGCTCACTCTAAATGGATGGAAGTTCATATCACTTCTTCAGCAACTTCCAGTGTCACCATTGACAAAATGAGGACCACCTTTGCCTATTCGGGCCTACCTGAGATACTGGTGACAGATAATGGTCCAGCTTTTACAAGTGGTGAGTTTGAGCAATTTGTCAAAGCTAATGGAATTAAACATGTAAGAACAGCTCCCTACCACCATGCATCAAATGGGTTGGCAGAGCGAAGCGTACAGATCTTAAAAAGTGGTATGAAGAAACTCAAAGATGGAACACTAGAGACTAACCTAGCACGGTTTTTGTTTAGTTACAGACTCACACCTCAGACCACAACCGGTCCTTCACCTTCTGAACTGTTATTTGTTCGTCACTTACGCTGTCATCTAGATTTTCTACGTCCAAACCTTCCTGCCAAAGTCCGCCAGTGCCAGAGTCAACAGAAAGATGCTCATGACTATCATGCTCGAGACAGGCAGTTACAGATGGGAGACAAAGTTTTTGCGAAGAATTATGGTACTGGAGAACCATGGCTATCTGGAGTCATTCAAAGTAAGACTGGTCCCTCATCCTTTATTGTGGATCTCACAGATGGTAGACAAGTTAGACGTCATCTTGACCAATTAAGGGAAGACACAACCACTGATGTAAGTGACTCCGCCTAAGTGACTGGAACTAATGATGATGATTTCCTTTTTCCAATGCCAGACCAGTCACAGAATGTACCATCTTCTAGTGAAGAACAGAGTTCTAACAATGACGATAATGTATCAGAATCTGGCAATGGACTTCGACGTTCTCAACACACTATACGACCTCCTGCTCGTTATTTACCTGACAATGACTGGTTAGTTTTTACCAGGAGGGAAGGAATCTTATATTGTGTTGATATGTTGTACCATATACTGTAGCGAGATTGTCTTGTACGCATGCGCGTCAGTTGTTCTAATCATTCACGTGATCAACCACGCCGTTCTTGCTGGCTCAGAATATCACAGGAGAAGCCCAATCAGAGGTTTGCACCGGCTCTAAAGTTCCTTTACTAACTAAGCAATCTAACTCTTTCTTTAGCTTTTCTCGTAAGAAATATGGAACAGAATGGGACTTACAATACTTAGGTAGAGAAGAGGAATCCACTAAAATCTTTGCTTCAAACCCTTTTAAGGTACCAAGCGTTTCTCTGAAAACATCTGGGTGTTTCTCAAGCACGCTATGTAATGAATGTGTAGAATTACTGGCTGTGCAGATGAACAATTTCTTGTCAATCCAATGATAACCCTTGAAATCAGTTATGACCCATGAGAGTAGAACCTGACCTACAAGCCATTAAAATGCAGAGTAATCCTTGGCAAAACTAAATAAGGCTATGGTCAGGTCTTATTGACTTACAAACTTAATGTGTGACCAAATTGTGTTAATTTTTTAAACTAAACCAGGTGTACATAAACACCAAAGGACCTGACCATAGCCTTATTTAGTTTTTAACCAAATCTCCATAATGTGTACACAGTAAAAAAATAAATTAAAAAATCACTTCACTATTCAACACCTTACCCCTGCACAAGTTACACCAAATTGCTCAAATGGTGGATATATACCTTACCCATCTAGGTGATAACTTTTCCTGGCTGGGTCAAAAAAATGGAACTAGTGGTTCTTGCACCGGCCAGAGAATAGCTTTTCAATTAACACAAGTCTCAGTCAGTATACCTGAAGGAGATTGGAGAGCAACTCAAAACACTTCATAATATGCCTGTGCGATAATGGGTAAACCATTGTTGCAATAATGAAGCAAATTGTCATGATAGTGGGTAATACAATTATTGTACCATGTACCCAACTCTCCATATGCACAATATACATCTTTAAATTTCTAGTTTTTACAGGTGCAGCCAAACTTAGCAAAAGTTCTTTCGTATTTCATTTTTTTCATATTGAAACATATTGTTCACAATACAGTGAATATACATACTCAGTGATACACACAACTGTACTTATGCACAAAGCATTTTTCATGTACAATGAATTTGAGGCTCAACAGTAAGTACTGAGTAATGAAACTTCAGGTTTTGGGCCAAAAACACAAGCATGTTTGCATGCTCTGGAAGTAAACAGGATTGTCAGCAGCACTAAAAGCCTTTTCACTTGAAACTGAAGTTACTAGGATACAGAGATATTTCTGTGCAAGTTTTGACAAGGCAGGAAATCAACTAGAATATTACTTCCACCCACAACAGTGGCTTTTGCTCTGGACCACTGACAATGCACAAGTACTTTTTAACTTCCTTCTTAGTATGCTCTCAGGATTAGCTCTCACTTCTGGTTCCCACACATCCTCTAATGATGACATAAACTTACTCTTCTTCTTTGGGGCAGGCTATCCTGATCCACTTTCATTTCTTTCTTCCTCAGTAGCAGCTAGGTTTGCAAAAAAACTATTGCTTTCTCTTCGATTGCTAGCATAACACTCTGTTTGGTTTCTTTTCTCTGACAATAGGCTTAAAGATTTAAACCTTAGATATAAAATCAAGCCTTGTGAAAAATTTACCCAACAGATAAAACTTTGTATCTACTTTGAAGATCAGTCAACAATATACCCTTTTCATTTCCTTCATCAATCTGCTGTCAGACAGTCTCTACAAGGTGCTTAACGGTAAGCGTGTACATCAGTGGCCGAACCCCAGAGACGGTTACCCATTTCTCCCCACACATCACTTCTGTAATACAAACTATGGGCTTCATGACAGATAAAAGCTACCATTGCTGTGATTTCAGCATCACTGGGCATCAAATCAGACTTGTGTATTTCAATCAGTGCTGCGAAGAGAGGCTGCTGCTGTTTCAAAATTATGGAATACTGTAGGTAGAGTTCCATCTTGTTGGAACACTCTGAATCAAGCACTGTTCATCATGCTTCAGGCCTCATTGCTTACTACGCAGAACATAGCTTGATTTGTATGAATGGTTAAAGTGACTCACCAACCTTTTGGCTCTACTTATAGTCTTTGACATCTTTGACAAGTCCATTGCCTTCTGGACACCCAACTGAATGGTGTGGATGAAACAACCAATGTGCTCAACATACAAATTCTGAAGTACAAGATATATTTATGGCATTATCAGTGACAGCAGTACATAGCTTTCATAGCAGTAGCTTCCATCATTCAAGTGCATCCTTCAAACCCTGCTACTAAGTTAGGAGCTGTGTGGTCAGTCATTGTTTCAGCAGTTTCCAGCAATTGGCGACACATCTCCCAATCCTTGTTTATATAGTGCACAGTAAGGCTAACATAACTACAGTTAGACCTTGATGTCCATCTGGTTATTACAAATGACTACATATCAGACAATAGTACACTACTAACCTTTGCCCTTTCACGCTCATACATAGCTGGAATATAATTCCTAGGAAAGGTAGTCCTATCAGGTGGAGTGTATATTGTTCCAAACCTGCTTAACATATATTGGAATCCACTATCATTGACCACTGATTGAGAGCCATTCCTAATAGCAAGTCGAATTTGTCAGGGCTTTCCATTTAGCAGAACTTCTTGGAATAGAGCTAGTAAACTCAAATGAATGTTCGATTGTAAGCTTACCAAGTGGTACTGGCACTGCAAGAGTGCCAGAAGTTGTAGTTGCCTTTCTTTCTCCTGCGCTTCTATCTTCTTTCTAACTGCTTCGAACTCCACTATGACACTAATCCAACAGCTTGATAACATTTACTAACAGATAGCACTGGTGCTCCTAATACATGATCATGCAGTACGATAGTAACTGTATAGTAGGGACCACAAAGGAGTAGGCGTGGCCCATGAAATAATATCACCAAAAAACCAGCCTCAATTTTTCCTGAAGACAATGAAGCAGCATTGCTTAGGTAAAACTATACCCAAACAAGCCTTCAGATCAACCCAAAACGCTTTTAACAAGTTGCTATGGAATTTTTTTTTTAATTTATTCAATGGAATTTTCTACTTACTGAGTAAGTAACTGATTGACTAATGCCTTCAGACAAGCGTAACTCAATGCAGAGTATACAGTAATAGCACAAGAATAATACCACAGTAATGTTCTTTTTGTATAATTATTATTATTTTTTTAAACTCTCTGGACTTTTTGGTAGCACCTGTCCTGAAATAGTTAATAAAAGGTAATTAAACAAAAAGGTGCTACCAAAAAGTCCAGAAAATGTAATAAAATAATAATTAAACAAAAATGTGCTACCTAAAAGTCCAGAGAGTGTAAAAAAATAATAATTAAACAAAAAGGTGCTACCAAAAGGTCCTGAAACTGTTAATAAAAGGTAATTAAACAAAAAGGTGCTACCTAAAAGTCCAGAGAGTGTAAAAAAATAAGAATTAAACAAAAAGGTGCTACCAAAAAGTACTGAAACTGTTAATAAAAGGTAATTAAACAAAAAGGTGCTACCAAAATGTCCAGAGAATGTAAAAAAAAAAATAATTAAACAAAAAGGTGCTACCAAAAAGTCCTGGAACTGTTAATAACAGATAATTAAATAAAAAGGTGCTACCAAAAAGTCCAGAGAATGTAAAAAAATAATAATAATTAAACAAAAAGGTGCTACCAAAAAGTCCAGAAAATGTAATAAAAAAAAAAGGGATGTCACTAATGGGTGCCATTTCACATTGGGAAGTTGGCCCAATCCTGATTGCCCCCCAACTACACACGGACTTGGTCATAGATGCAGGGGACAGCCAGTGGAGCACCACATGGCCCACACGCGGACTTGGTCATCGGCTTTGCTAGTGACTTGGCCTAGCTAACCTACCAGAAGAAAGCTGTTAGGATAAGGGAGGAAGCTGGCTGCTCCTAGTCCGGGGATCGAACCCCTGATGCCAGCACCACCCGCAGGGTTTCCCAAGCGGTCTCCTTCAACCACTCTGGTCCATCAGCTAGGCACTGATGGAGTAGTATTTTATGTGCTATTTAAATACATAAAATTGAAGTTAAAAAAAAAATTTTTTTTTAAAGTTCCCCACAGTGGATCTGTACCATGGACCTCCAGGTGAGCAGCCCAATGCAGTAACCATTCAACAATTAGGACCACAATTGTAATGCACACCAAATAGTATATTTCTATCCTACGTGCTCTGTACATGTGTGTTATATTAAGACTCAGACATTAATTTTGCATTGTACTAAAGGGATAAATCAATAATTTTTGTTTAATGCTAAACAATAATAATTATTAGTGTGAAGTATCAACAAGTTAAGAACACTTATTAATACATATATATACCTTTGCGGAGTGAGTGTACTTATCGCAGGCTGATGCTTGTGCTATTACTGTATACTCTGCATGGTACTACTCTATGCGAAGACAATTTATTGCAAACACTTCTCGATGCTGAACAAATTATAACCACTTTTATGGACTATTAACATTTCAAGGATAGTCACCAAGGACTAAAGTAGTGGATTGGAAATGAGCAATGGTACCATGGAACAGTAGAACACTAGCTTTGTTGTATGATTCTTTCATTATAGCACATTCTTATTTACAATTTCTGTAAAGAAATAATAACTAAACAAGCAGGAGCTACCAAACAGTCCAGAGAGTGTAAAAAAATAATAATATTTAAACAAAAAGGTGCTACCAAAAGGTCCTGAAACTGTTAATAAAAGGTAATTAAACAAAAAGGTGCTACCAAAAAGTCCAGAGAGTGTAAAAAAATAATAATAATTAAACAAAAAGGAGCTACCAAAAAGTCCTGAAACTGTTAATAACAGATAATTAAACAAAAAGGTCCTGAAACTGTTAATAAAAGGTAATTAAACAAAAAGGTGCTACCAAAAAGTCCAGAGAATGTAAAAAAATAATAATAATTAAACAAAAAGGTGCTACCAAAAAGTCCTGAAACTGTTAATAACAGATAATTAAACAAAAAGGTCCTGAAACTGTTAATAAAAGGTAATTAAACAAAATGGTGCAACCAAAAGGTCCTGAAACTGTTAATAAAAGGTAATTAAACAAAAAGATGCTACCAAAAAGTCCAGAGAATGTAAAAAAATAATAATAATTAAACAAAAAGGTGCTCCCAAAAAGTCCTGAAACTGTTAATAACAGATAATTAAACAAAAAGGTCCTGAAACTGTTAATGAAAGGTAATTAAACAAAAAGGTGCTACCAAAAGGTCCTGAAACTGTTAATAAAAGGTAATTAAACAAAAAGGTGCTACCAAAAAGTCCTGAAACTGTTAATAACAGATAATTAAACAAAAACGTCCTGAAACTGTTAATAAAAGGTAATTAAACAAAATGGTGCTACCAAAAAGTCCAGAGAATGTAAAAAAATAATAATAATTAAACAAAAAGGTGCTACCAAAAAGTTCTGAAACTGTTAATAACAGATAATTAAACAAAAAGGTCCTGAGACTGTTAATAAAAGGTAATTAAACAAAAAGGTGCTACCAAAAAGTCCTGAAACTGTTAATAACAGATAATTAAACAAAAAGGTCCTGAAACTGTTAATAAAAGGTAATTTAACAAAATGGTGCAACCAAAAGTTCCTGAAACTGTTAATAAAAGGTAATTAAACAAAAAGGTGCTACCAAAAAGTCCTGAAACTGTTAATAACAGATAATTAAACAAAAAGGTCCTGAGACTGTTAATAAAAGGTAATTAAACAAAAAGGTGCTACCAAATGGTCCTGAAACTGTTAATAAAAGGTAATTAAACAAAAAGGTGCTACCAAAAAGTCCAGAGAATGTAAAAAAATAATAATAATTAAAGAAAAAGGTGCTACCAAAAAGGGCAGAAAATGTAATTAAAAAAAAGGGATGTCACTAATGGGTGCCATTTCTCATTGGGAAGTTGGCCCAATCCTGATTGCCCCCCAACTACACACGGACTTGGTCATAGATACAGGGGACAGCCAGTGGAGCACCACATGGCCCACACGCGGACTTGGTCATCGGCTTTGCTAGTGACTTGGCCTAGCTAACCTACCAGAAGAAAGCTGTTAGGATAAGGGAGGAAACTGGCTGCTCCTGGTCCGGGGATCGAGCCCCTGATGCCAGCACCACCCGCAGGGTTTCCCAAGCGGTCTCCTTCAACCACTCTGGTCCATCAGCTAGGCACTGATGGAGTAGTATTTTATGTGCTATTTAAATACATAAAATTGAAGTTAAAAAAAATATATTTTTTTTAAAGTTCCCAACAGTGGATCTGTACCATGGACCTCCAGGTGAGCAGCCCAATGCAGTAACCATTCAACAATTAGGACCACAATTGTAATGCACACCAAATAGTATATTTCTATCCTACGTGCTCTGTACATGTGTGTTATATTAAGACTCAGACATTAATTTTGCATTGTACTAAAGGGATAAATCAATAATTTTTGTTTAATGCTAAACAATAATAATTATTAGTGTGAAGTATCAACAAGTTAAGAACAGTTATTAATACATATATATAACTTTGCGGAGTGAGGGTACTTATCGCAGGCTGTTGCTTGTGCTATTACTGTATACTCTGCATGGTACTACTCTATGCGAAGACAATTTATTGCAAACACTTCTCGATGCTGAACAAATTATAACCACTTTTATGGACTATTAACATTTCAAGGATAGTCACCAAGGACTAAAGTAGTGGATTGGAAATGAGCAATGGTGCCATGGAACAGTAGAACACTAGCTTTGTTGTATGATTCTTTCATTATAGCACATTCTTATTTACAATTTCTATAAAGAAATAATAACTAAACAAGCAGGAGCTACCAAACAGTCCAGAGAGTGTAAAAAAATAATAATATTTAAACAAAAAGGTGCTACCAAAAGGTCCTGAAACTGTTAATAAAAGGTAATTAAACAAAAAGGTGCTACCAAAAAGTCCAGAGAGTGTAATAAAATAATAATAATTAAACAAAAAGGTGCTACCAAAAAGTCCAGAGAATGTAAAAAAATAATAATAATTAAACAAAAAGGAGCTACCAAAAAGTCCTGAAACTGTTAATAACAGATAATTAAACAAAAAGGTCCTGAAACTGTTAATAAAAGGTAATTAAACAAAAAGGTGCTACCAAAAAGTCCAGAGAATGTAAAAAAATAATAATAATTAAACAAAAAGGTGCTACCAAAAAGTCCTGAAACTGTTAATAACAGATAATTAAACAAAAAGGTCCTGAAACTGTTAATAAAAGGTAATTAAACAAAATGGTGCAACCAAAAGGTCCTGAAACTGTTAATAAAAGGTAATTAAACAAAAAGATGCTACCAAAAAGTCCAGAGAATGTAAAAAAATAATAATAATTAAACAAAAAGGTGCTCCCAAAAAGTCCTGAAACTGTTAATAACAGATAATTAAACAAAAAGGTCCTGAAACTGTTAATGAAAGGTAATTAAACAAAAAGGTGCTACCAAAAGGTCCTGAAACTGTTAATAAAAGGTAATTAAACAAAAAGGTGCTACCAAAAAGTCCAGAGAATGTAAAAAAATAATAATAATTAAACAAAAAGGTGCTACCAAAAAGTCCTGAAACTGTTAATAACAGATAATTAAACAAAAACGTCCTGAAACTGTTAATAAAAGGTAATTAAACAAAATGGTGCTACCAAAAAGTCCAGAGAATGTAAAAAAATAATAATAATTAAACAAAAAGGTGCTACCAAAAAGTTTTGAAACTGTTAATAACAGATAATTAAACAAAAAGGTCCTGAGACTGTTAATAAAAGGTAATTAAACAAAAAGGTGCTACAAAAAAGTCCTGAAACTGTTAATAACAGATAATTAAACAAAAAGGTCCTGAAACTGTTAATAAAAGGTAATTTAACAAAATGGTGCAACCAAAAGTTCCTGAAACTGTTAATAAAAGGTAATTAAACAAAAAGGTGCTACCAAAAAGTCCTGAAACTGTTAATAACAGATAATTAAACAAAAAGGTCCTGAGACTGTTAATAAAAGGTAATTAAACAAAAAGGTGCTACCAAATGGTCCTGAAACTGTTAATAAAAGGTAATTAAACAAAAAGGTGCTACCAAAAAGTCCAGAGAATGTAAAAAAATAATAATAATTAAACAAAAAGGTGCTACCAAAAAGTCCTGAAACTGTTAATAACAGATAATTAAACAAAAAGGTCCTGAAACTGTTAATAAAAGGTAATTAAACAAAATGGTGCAACCAAAAGGTCCTGAAACTGTTAATAACAGATAATTAAACGAAAAGGTTCTGAAACTGTTAATAAAAGGTAATTAAACAAAAAGGTGCTACCAAAAGGTCCTGAAACTGTTAATAAAAGGTAATTAAACAAAATGGTGCTACCAAAAAGTCCAGAGAGTGTAATAAAATAATAATTAAACAAAAAGGAGCTACCAAAAAGTCATGAAACTGTTAATAACAGATAATTAAACAAAAAGGTCCTGAAACTGTTAATAAAAGGTAATTAAACAAAAATTTGCTACCAAAAGGTCCTGAAACTGTTAATAAAAGGTAATTAAACAAAAAGGTTCTACCAAAAAGTCCAGAGAATGTAAAAAAATAATAATAATTAAACAAAAAGGTGCTACCAAAAAGTCCTGAAACTGTTAATAACAGATAATTAAACAAAAAGGTCCTGAAACTGTTCATAAAAGGTAATTAAACAAAATGTTGCAACCAAAAGGTCCTGAAACTGTTAATAAAAGGTAATTAAACAAAAAGATGCTACCAAAAAGTCCAGAGAATGTAAACAAATAATAATAATTAAACAAAAAGGTGCTACCAAAAAGTCCTGAAACTGTTAATAACAGATAATTAAACAAAAAGGTCCTGAGACTGTTAATAAAAGGTAATTAAACAAAAAGGTGCTACAAAAAAGTCCAGAGAGTGTAAACAAAAATAATAATTAAACATAAAGGTGCTACCAAAAAGTCCTGAAACTGTTAATAACAGATAATTAAACAAAAAGGTCCTGAAACTGTTAATAAAAGTTAATTAAACAAAAAGGTGCTACCAAAAAGTCCTGAAACTGTTAATAACAGATAATTAAACAAAAAGGTCCTGAAACTGTTAATAAAAGGTAATTAAACAAAAAAAAATTATAATAATTAAACAAAAAGGTGCTACCAAAAAGTTCTGAAACTGTTAATAACAGATAATTAAACAAAAAGGTCCTAAGACTGTTAATAAAAGGTAATTAAACAAAAAGTTTCTACCAAAAAGTCCTGAAACTGTTAATAACAGATAATTAAACAAAAAGGTCCTGAAACTGTTAATAAAAGGTAATTAAACAAAATGGTGCAACCAAAAGTTCCTGAAACTGTTAATAAAAGGTAATTAAACAAAAAGGTGCTACCAAAAAGTCCTGAAACTGTTAATAACAGATAATTAAACAAAAAGGTCCTGAGACTGTTAATAAAAGGTAATTAAACAAAAAGGTGCTACCAAATGGTCCTGAAACTGTTAATAAAAGGTAATTAAACAAAAAGGTGCTACCAAAAAGTCCAGAGAGTGTAAAAAAATAATAATAATTAAACAAAAACTAGCTACCAAAAAGTCCTGAAACTGTTAATAACAGATAATTAAACAAAAAGGTCCTGAAACTGTTAATAAAAGGTAATTAAACAAAAAAGGTGCTACCAAAAGGTCCTGACACTTTTAATAAAAGGTAATTAAACAAAAAGGTGCTACCAAAAAGTCCAGAGAATGTAAAAGAATAATAATAATTAAACAAAAAGGTGCTACCAAAAAGTCCTGAAACTGTTAATAACAGATAATTAAACAAAAAGGTCCTGAAACTGTTAATAAAAGGTAATTAAACAAAAAGGTGCTACCAAAAGGTCCTGAAACTGTTAATAAAAGGTAATTAAACAAAAAGGGGCTACCAAAAAGTCCAGAGAATGTAAAAAAATAATAATAATTAAACAAAAAGGTGCTACCAAAAAGTCCTGAAACTGTTAATAACAGATAATTAAACAAAAACGTCCTGAAACTGTTAATAAAAGGTAATTAAACAAAAAAAAATAATAATAATTAAACAAAAAGGTGCTACCAAAAAGTTCTGAAACTGTTAATAACAGATAATTAAACAAAAAGGTCCTAAGACTGTTAATAAAAGGTAATTAAACAAAAAGTTTCTACCAAAAAGTCCTGAAACTGTTAATAACAGATAATTAAACAAAAAGGTCCTGAAACTGTTAATAAAAGGTAATTAAACAAAATGGTGCAACCAAAAGTTCCTGAAACTGTTAATAAAAGGTAATTAAACAAAAAGGTGCTACCAAAAAGTCCTGAAACTGTTAATAACAGATAATTAAACAAAAAGGTCCTGAGACTGTTAATAAAAGGTAATTAAACAAAAGGTGCTACCAAATGGTCCTGAAACTGTTAATAAAAGGTAATTAAACAAAAAGGTGCTACCAAAAAGTCCAGAGAATGTAAAAAAATAACAATAATTAAACAAAAAGGTGCTACCAAAAAGGGCAGAAAATGTAATAAAAAAAAAGGGATGTCACTAATGGGTGCCATTTCTCATTGGGAAGTTGGCCCAATCCTGATTGCCCCCCAACTACACACGGACTTGGTCATAGATACAGGGGACAGCCAGTGGAGCACCACATGGCCCACACGCGGACTTGGTCATCGGCTTTGCTAGTGACTTGGCCTAGCTAACCTACCAGAAGAAAGCTGTTAGGATAAGGGAGGAAACTGGCTGCTCCTAGTCCGGGGATCGAACCCCTGATGCCAGCACCACCCGCAGGGTTTCCCAAGCGGTCTCCTTCAACCACTCTGGTCCATCAGCTAGGCACTGATGGAGTAGTATTTTATGTGCTATTTAAATACATAAAATTGAAGTTAAAAAAAAAAAATTTTTTTTAAAGTTCCCAACAGTGGATCTGTACCATGGACCTCCAGGTGAGCAGCCCAATGCAGTAACCATTCAACAATTAGGACCACAATTGTAATGCACACCAAATAGTATATTTCTATCCTACGTGCTCTGTACATGTGTGTTATATTAAGACTCAGACATTAATTTTGCATTGTACTAAAGGGATAAATCAATAATTTTTGTTTAATGCTAAACAATAATAATTATTAGTGTGAAGTATCAACAAGTTAAGAACAGTTATTAATACATATATATAACTTTGAGGAGTGAGGGTACTTATCGCAGGCTGTTGCTTGTGCTATTACTGTATACTCTGCATGGTACTACTCTATGCGAAGACAATTTATTGCAAACACTTCTCGATGCTGAACAAATTATAACCACTTTTATGGACTATTAACATTTCAAGGATAGTCACCAAGGACTAAAGTAGTGGATTGGAAATGAGCAATGGTGCCATGGAACAGTAGAACACTAGCTTTGTTGTATGATTCTTTCATTATAGCACATTCTTATTTACAATTTCTGTAAAGAAATAATAACTAAACAAGCAGGAGCTACCAAACAGTCCAGAGAGTGTAAAAAAATAATAATATTTAAACAAAAAGGTGCTGCCAAAAGGTCCTGAAACTGTTAATAAAAGGTAATTAAACAAAAAGGTGCTACCAAAAAGTCCAGAGAGTGTAATAAAATAATAATAATTAAACAAAAAGGTGCTACCAAAAAGTCCAGAGAATGTAAAAAAATAATAATAATTAAACAAAAAGGTGCTACCAAAAAGTCCTGAAACTGTTAATAACAGATAATTAAACAAAAAGGTCCTGAAACTGTTAATAAAAGGTAATTAAACAAAAAGGTGCTACCAAAAAGTCCAGAGAGTGTAAAAAAATAATAATAATTAAACAAAAAGGTGCTACCAAAAAGTCCTGAAACTGTTAATAACAGATAATTAAACAAAAAGGTCCTGAAACTGTTAATAAAAGGTAATTAAACAAAATGGTGCAACCAAAAGGTCCTGAAACTGTTAATAAAAGGTAATTAAACAAAAAGATGCTACCAAAAAGTCCAGAGAATGTAAACAAATAATAATAATTAAACAAAAAGGTGCTACCAAAAAGTCCTGAAACTGTTAATAACAGATAATTAAACAAAAAGGTCCTGAGACTGTTAATAAAAGGTAATTAAACAAAAAGGTGCTACCAAAAAGTCCAGAGAGTGTAAACAAAAATAATAATAATTAAACAAAAAGGTGCTACAAAAAAGTCCAGAGAATGTAAAAAAATAATAATAATTAAACAAAAAGGTGCTACCAAAAAGTCCAGAAAATGTAATAAAAAAAAAAGGGATGTCACTAATGGGTGCCATTTCTCATTGGGAAGTTGGCCCAATCCTGATTGCCCCCCAACTACACACGGAATTGGTCATAGATGCAGGGGACAGCCAGTGGAGCACCACATGGCCCACACGCGGACTTGGTCATCGGCTTTGCTAGTGACTTGGCCTAGCTAACCTACCAGAAGAAAGCTGTTAGGATAAGGGAGGAAACTGGCTGCTCCTAGTCCGGGGATCGAACCCCTGATGCCAGCACCACCCGCAGGGTTTCCCAAGCGGTCTCCTTCAACCACTCTGGTCCATCAGCTAGGCACTGATGGAGTAGTATTTTATGTGCTATTTAAATACATAAAATTGAAGTTCAAAAAAAATTTTTTTTTTTAAAGTTCCCCACAGTGGATCTGTACCATGGACCTCCAGGTGAGCAGCCCAATGCAGTAACCATTCAACAATTAGGACCACAATTGTAATGCACACCAAATAGTATATTTCTATCCTACGTGCTCTGTACATGTGTGTTATATTAAGACTCAGACATTAATTTTGCATTGTACTAAAGGGATAAATCAATAATTTGTGTTTAATGCTAAACAATAATAATTATTAGTGTGAAGTATCAACAAGTTAAGAACAGTTATTAATACATATATATACCTTTGCGGAGTGAGTGTACTTATCGCAGGCTGATGCTTGTGCTATTACTGTATACTCTGCATGGTACTACTCTATGCGAAGACAATTTATTGCAAACACTTCTCGATGCTGAACAAATTATAACCACTTTTATGGACTATTAACATTTCAAGGATAGTCACCAAGGACTAAAGTAGTGGATTGGAAATGAGCAATGGTACCATGGAACAGTAGAACACTAGCTTTGTTGTATGATTCTTTCATTATAGCACATTCTTATTTACAATTTCTGTAAAGAAATAATAACTAAACAAGCAGGAGCTACCAAACAGTCCAGAGAGTGTAAAAAAATAATAATATTTAAACAAAAAGGTGCTACCAAAAGGTCCTGAAACTGTTAATAAAAGGTAATTAAACAAAAAGGTGCTACCAAAAAGTCCAGAGAGTGTAAAAAAATAATAATAATTAAACAAAAAGGAGCTACCAAAAAGTCCTGAAACTGTTAATAACAGATAATTAAACAAAAAGGTCCTGAAACTGTTAATAAAAGGTAATTAAACAAAAAGGTGCTACCAAAAAGTCCAGAGAATGTAAAAAAATAATAATAATTAAACAAAAAGGTGCTACCAAAAAGTCCTGAAACTGTTAATAACAGATAATTAAACAAAAAGGTCCTGAAACTGTTAATAAAAGGTAATTAAACAAAATGGTGCAACCAAAAGGTCCTGAAACTGTTAATAAAAGGTAATTAAACAAAAAGATGCTACCAAAAAGTCCAGAGAATGTAAAAAAATAATAATAATTAAACAAAAAGGTGCTCCCAAAAAGTCCTGAAACTGTTAATAACAGATAATTAAACAAAAAGGTCCTGAAACTGTTAATGAAAGGTAATTAAACAAAAAGGTGCTACCAAAAGGTCCTGAAACTGTTAATAAAAGGTAATTAAACAAAAAGGTGCTACCAAAAAGTCCAGAGAATGTAAAAAAATAATAATAATTAAACAAAAAGGTGCTACCAAAAAGTCCTGAAACTGTTAATAACAGATAATTAAACAAAAACATCCTGAAACTGTTAATAAAAGGTAATTAAACAAAATGGTGCTACCAAAAAGTCCAGAGAATGTAAAAAAATAATAATAATTAAACAAAAAGGTGCTACCAAAAAGTTCTGAAACTGTTAATAACAGATAATTAAACAAAAAGGTCCTGAGACTGTTAATAAAAGGTAATTAAACAAAAAGGTGCTACCAAAAAGTCCTGAAACTGTTAATAACAGATAATTAAACAAAAAGGTCCTGAAACTGTTAATAAAAGGTAATTTAACAAAATGGTGCAACCAAAAGTTCCTGAAACTGTTAATAAAAGGTAATTAAACAAAAAGGTGCTACCAAAAAGTCCTGAAACTGTTAATAACAGATAATTAAACAAAAAGGTCCTGAGACTGTTAATAAAAGGTAATTAAACAAAAAGGTGCTACCAAATGGTCCTGAAACTGTTAATAAAAGGTAATTAAACAAAAAGGTGCTACCAAAAAGTCCAGAGAATGTAAAAAAATAATAATAATTAAACAAAAAGGTGCTACCAAAAAGGGCAGAAAATGTAATTAAAAAAAAGGGATGTCACTAATGGGTGCCATTTCTCATTGGGAAGTTGGCCCAATCCTGATTGCCCCCCAACTACACACGGACTTGGTCATAGATACAGGGGACAGCCAGTGGAGCACCACATGGCCCACACGCGGACTTGGTCATCGGCTTTGCTAGTGACTTGGCCTAGCTAACCTACCAGAAGAAAGCTGTTAGGATAAGGGAGGAAACTGGCTGCTCCTAGTCCGGGGATCGAACCCCTGATGCCAGCACCACCCGCAGGGTTTCCCAAGCGGTCTCCTTCAACCACTCTGGTCCATCAGCTAGGCACTGATGGAGTAGTATTTTATGTGCTATTTAAATACATAAAATTGAAGTTAAAAAAAAAATATTTTTTTTAAAGTTCCCAACAGTGGATCTGTACCATGGACCTCCAGGTGAGCAGCCCAATGCAGTAACCATTCAACAATTAGGACCACAATTGTAATGCACACCAAATAGTATATTTCTATCCTACGTGCTCTGTACATGTGTGTTATATTAAGACTCTGACATTAATTTTGCATTGTACTAAAGGGATAAATCAATAATTTTTGTTTAATGCTAAACAATAATAATTATTAGTGTGAAGTATCAACAAGTTAAGAACAGTTATTAATACATATATATAACTTTGAGGAGTGAGGGTACTTATCGCAGGCTGTTGCTTGTGCTATTACTGTATACTCTGCATGGTACTACTCTATGCGAAGACAATTTATTGCAAACACTTCTCGATGCTGAACAAATTATAACCACTTTTATGGACTATTAACATTTCAAGGATAGTCACCAAGGACTAAAGTAGTGGATTGGAAATGAGCAATGGTGCCATGGAACAGTAGAACACTAGCTTTGTTGTATGATTCTTTCATTATAGCACATTCTTATTTACAATTTCTGTAAAGAAATAATAACTAAACAAGCAGGAGCTACCAAACAGTCCAGAGAGTGTAAAAAAATAATAATATTTAAACAAAAAGGTGCTGCCAAAAGGTCCTGAAACTGTTAATAAAAGGTAATTAAACAAAAAGGTGCTACCAAAAAGTCCAGAGAGTGTAATAAAATAATAATAATTAAACAAAAAGGTGCTACCAAAAAGTCCAGAGAATGTAAAAAAATAATAATAATTAAACAAAAAGGTGCTACCAAAAAGTCCTGAAACTGTTAATAACAGATAATTAAACAAAAAGGTCCTGAAACTGTTAATAAAAGGTAATTAAACAAAAAGGTGCTACCAAAAAGTCCAGAGAGTGTAAAAAAATAATAATAATTAAACAAAAAGGTGCTACCAAAAAGTCCTGAAACTGTTAATAACAGATAATTAAACAAAAAGGTCCTGAAACTGTTAATAAAAGGTAATTAAACAAAATGGTGCAACCAAAAGGTCCTGAAACTGTTAATAAAAGGTAATTAAACAAAAAGATGCTACCAAAAAGTCCAGAGAATGTAAACAAATAATAATAATTAAACAAAAAGGTGCTACCAAAAAGTCCTGAAACTGTTAATAACAGATAATTAAACAAAAAGGTCCTGAGACTGTTAATAAAAGGTAATTAAACAAAAAGGTGCTACCAAAAAGTCCAGAGAGTGTAAACAAAAATAATAATAATTAAACAAAAAGGTGCTACAAAAAAGTCCAGAGAATGTAAAAAAATAATAATAATTAAACAAAAAGGTGCTACCAAAAAGTCCAGAAAATGTAATAAAAAAAAAAGGGATGTCACTAATGGGTGCCATTTCTCATTGGGAAGTTGGCCCAATCCTGATTGCCCCCCAACTACACACGGAATTGGTCATAGATGCAGGGGACAGCCAGTGGAGCACCACATGGCCCACACGCGGACTTGGTCATCGGCTTTGCTAGTGACTTGGCCTAGCTAACCTACCAGAAGAAAGCTGTTAGGATAAGGGAGGAAACTGGCTGCTCCTAGTCCGGGGATCGAACCCCTGATGCCAGCACCACCCGCAGGGTTTCCCAAGCGGTCTCCTTCAACCACTCTGGTCCATCAGCTAGGCACTGATGGAGTAGTATTTTATGTGCTATTTAAATACATAAAATTGAAGTTCAAAAAAAATTTTTTTTTTTAAAGTTCCCCACAGTGGATCTGTACCATGGACCTCCAGGTGAGCAGCCCAATGCAGTAACCATTCAACAATTAGGACCACAATTGTAATGCACACCAAATAGTATATTTCTATCCTACGTGCTCTGTACATGTGTGTTATATTAAGACTCAGACATTAATTTTGCATTGTACTAAAGGGATAAATCAATAATTTGTGTTTAATGCTAAACAATAATAATTATTAGTGTGAAGTATCAACAAGTTAAGAACAGTTATTAATACATATATATACCTTTGCGGAGTGAGTGTACTTATCGCAGGCTGATGCTTGTGCTATTACTGTATACTCTGCATGGTACTACTCTATGCGAAGACAATTTATTGCAAACACTTCTCGATGCTGGACAAATTATAACCACTTTTATGGACTATTAACATTTCAAGGATAGTCACCAAGGACTAAAGTAGTGGATTGGAAATGAGCAATGGTGCCATGGAACAGTAGAACACTAGCTTTGTTGTATGATTCTTTCATTATAGCACATTCTTATTTACAATTTCTGTAAAGAAATAATAACTAAACAAGCAGGAGCTACCAAACAGTCCAGAGAGTGTAAAAAATAATAATATTTAAACAAAAAGGTGCTACCAAAAGGTCCTGAAACTGTTAATAAAAGGTAATTAAACAAAAAGGTGCTACCAAAAAGTCCAGAGAGTGTAATAAAATAATAATAATTAAACAAAAAGGTGCTACCAAAAAGTCCAGAGAATGTAAAAAAATAATAATAATTAAACAAAAAGGTGCTACCAAAAAGTCCTGAAACTGTTAATAACAGATAATTAAACAAAAAGGTCCTGAAACTGTTAATAAAAGGTAATTAAACAAAATGGTGCAACCAAAAGGTCCTGAAACTGTTAATAAAAGATAATTAAACAAAAAGATGCTACCAAAAAGTCCAGAGAATGTAAAAAAATAATAATATTTAAACAAAAAGGTGCTACCAAAAGGTCCTGAAACTGTTAATAAAAGGTAATTAAACAAAAAGGTGCTACCAAAAAGTCCAGAGAGTGTAATAAAATAATAATAATTAAACAAAAAGGTGCTACCAAAAAGTCCAGAGAATGTAAAAAAATAATAATAATTAAACAAAAAGGAGCTACCAAAAAGTCCTGAAACTGTTAATAACAGATAATTAAACAAAAAGGTCCTGAAACTGTTAATAAAAGGTAATTAAACAAAAAGGTGCTACCAAAAAGTCCAGAGAATGTAAAAAAATAATAATAATTAAACAAAAAGGTGCTACCAAAAAGTCCTGAAACTGTTAATAACAGATAATTAAACAAAAAGGTCCTGAAACTGTTAATAAAAGGTAATTAAACAAAATGGTGCAACCAAAAGGTCCTGAAACTGTTAATAAAAGGTAATTAAACAAAAAGATGCTACCAAAAAGTCCAGAGAATGTAAAAAAATAATAATAATTAAACAAAAAGGTGCTCCCAAAAAGTCCTGAAACTGTTAATAACAGATAATTAAACAAAAAGGTCCTGAAACTGTTAATGAAAGGTAATTAAACAAAAAGGTGCTACCAAAAGGTCCTGAAACTGTTAATAAAAGGTAATTAAACAAAAAGGTGCTACCAAAAAGTCCAGAGAATGTAAAAAAATAATAATAATTAAACAAAAAGGTGCTACCAAAAAGTCCTGAAACTGTTAATAACAGATAATTAAACAAAAACGTCCTGAAACTGTTAATAAAAGGTAATTAAACAAAATGGTGCTACCAAAAAGTCCAGAGAATGTAAAAAAATAATAATAATTAAACAAAAAGGTGCTACCAAAAAGTTCTGAAACTGTTAATAACAGATAATTAAACAAAAAGGTCCTGAGACTGTTAATAAAAGGTAATTAAACAAAAAGGTGCTACCAAAAAGTCCTGAAACTGTTAATAACAGATAATTAAACAAAAAGGTCCTGAAACTGTTAATAAAAGGTAATTTAACAAAATGGTGCAACCAAAAGTTCCTGAAACTGTTAATAAAAGGTAATTAAACAAAAAGGTGCTACCAAAAAGTCCTGAAACTGTTAATAACAGATAATTAAACAAAAAGGTCCTGAGACTGTTAATAAAAGGTAATTAAACAAAAAGGTGCTACCAAATGGTCCTGAAACTGTTAATAAAAGGTAATTAAACAAAAAGGTGCTACCAAAAAGTCAAGAGAATGTAAAAAAATAATAATAATTAAAGAAAAAGGTGCTACCAAAAAGGGCAGAAAATGTAATTAAAAAAAAGGGATGTCACTAATGGGTGCCATTTCTCATTGGGAAGTTGGCCCAATCCTGATTGCCCCCCAACTACACACGGACTTGGTCATAGATACAGGGGACAGCCAGTGGAGCACCACATGGCCCACACGCGGACTTGGTCATCGGCTTTGCTAGTGACTTGGCCTAGCTAACCTACCAGAAGAAAGCTGTTAGGATAAGGGAGGAAACTGGCTGCTCCTGGTCCGGGGATCGAACCCCTGATGCCAGCACCACCCGCAGGGTTTCCCAAGCGGTCTCCTTCAACCACTCTGGTCCATCAGCTAGGCACTGATGGAGTAGTATTTTATGTGCTATTTAAATACATAAAATTGAAGTTAAAAAAAAAATATTTTTTTTAAAGTTCCCAACAGTGGATCTGTACCATGGACCTCCAGGTGAGCAGCCCAATGCAGTAACCATTCAACAATTAGGACCACAATTGTAATGCACACCAAATAGTATATTTCTATCCTACGTGCTCTGTACATGTGTGTTATATTAAGACTCAGACATTAATTTTGCATTGTACTAAAGGGATAAATCAATAATTTTTGTTTAATGCTAAACAATAATAATTATTAGTGTGAAGTATCAACAAGTTAAGAACAGTTATTAATACATATATATAACTTTGCGGAGTGAGGGTACTTATCGCAGGCTGTTGCTTGTGCTATTACTGTATACTCTGCATGGTACTACTCTATGCGAAGACAATTTATTGCAAACACTTCTCGATGCTGAACAAATTATAACCACTTTTATGGACTATTAACATTTCAAGGATAGTCACCAAGGACTAAAGTAGTGGATTGGAAATGAGCAATGGTGCCATGGAACAGTAGAACACTAGCTTTGTTGTATGATTCTTTCATTATAGCACATTCTTATTTACAATTTCTATAAAGAAATAATAACTAAACAAGCAGGAGCTACCAAACAGTCCAGAGAGTGTAAAAAAATAATAATATTTAAACAAAAAGGTGCTACCAAAAGGTCCTGAAACTGTTAATAAAAGGTAATTAAACAAAAAGGTGCTACCAAAAAGTCCAGAGAGTGTAATAAAATAATAATAATTAAACAAAAAGGTGCTACCAAAAAGTCCAGAGAATGTAAAAAAATAATAATAATTAAACAAAAAGGAGCTACCAAAAAGTCCTGAAACTGTTAATAACAGATAATTAAACAAAAAGGTCCTGAAACTGTTAATAAAAGGTAATTAAACAAAAAGGTGCTACCAAAAAGTCCAGAGAATGTAAAAAAATAATAATAATTAAACAAAAAGGTGCTACCAAAAAGTCCTGAAACTGTTAATAACAGATAATTAAACAAAAAGGTCCTGAAACTGTTAATAAAAGGTAATTAAACAAAATGGTGCAACCAAAAGGTCCTGAAACTGTTAATAAAAGGTAATTAAACAAAAAGATGCTACCAAAAAGTCCAGAGAATGTAAAAAAATAATAATAATTAAACAAAAAGGTGCTCCCAAAAAGTCCTGAAACTGTTAATAACAGATAATTAAACAAAAAGGTCCTGAAACTGTTAATGAAAGGTAATTAAACAAAAAGGTGCTACCAAAAGGTCCTGAAACTGTTAATAAAAGGTAATTAAACAAAAAGGTGCTACCAAAAAGTCCAGAGAATGTAAAAAAATAATAATAATTAAACAAAAAGGTGCTACCAAAAAGTCCTGAAACTGTTAATAACAGATAATTAAACAAAAACGTCCTGAAACTGTTAATAAAAGGTAATTAAACAAAATGGTGCTACCAAAAAGTCCAGAGAATGTTAAAAAAATAATAATAATTAAACAAAAAGGTGCTACCAAAAAGTTTTGAAACTGTTAATAACAGATAATTAAACAAAAAGGTCCTGAGACTGTTAATAAAAGGTAATTAAACAAAAAGGTGCTACAAAAAAGTCCTGAAACTGTTAATAACAGATAATTAAACAAAAAGGTCCTGAAACTGTTAATAAAAGGTAATTTAACAAAATGGTGCTACCAAAAAGTCCTGAAACTGTTAATAACAGATAATTAAACAAAAAGGTCCTGAGACTGTTAATAAAAGGTAATTAAACAAAAAGGTGCTACCAAATGGTCCTGAAACTGTTAATAAAAGGTAATTAAACAAAAAGGTGCTACCAAAAAGTCCAGAGAATGTAAAAAAATAATAATAATTAAACAAAAAGGTGCTACCAAAAAGTCCTGAAACTGTTAATAACAGATAATTAAACAAAAAGGTCCTGAAACTGTTAATAAAAGGTAATTAAACAAAATGGTGCAACCAAAAGGTCCTGAAACTGTTAATAACAGATAATTAAACGAAAAGGTTCTGAAACTGTTAATAAAAGGTAATTAAACAAAAAGGTGCTACCAAAAGGTCCTGAAACTGTTAATAAAAGGTAATTAAACAAAATGGTGCTACCAAAAAGTCCAGAGAGTGTAATAAAATAATAATTAAACAAAAAGGAGCTACCAAAAAGTCATGAAACTGTTAATAACAGATAATTAAACAAAAAGGTCCTGAAACTGTTAATAAAAGGTAATTAAACAAAAATTTGCTACCAAAAGGTCCTGAAACTGTTAATAAAAGGTAATTAAACAAAAAGGTTCTACCAAAAAGTCCAGAGAATGTAAAAAAATAATAATAATTAAACAAAAAGGTGCTACCAAAAAGTCCTGAAACTGTTAATAACAGATAATTAAACAAAAAGGTCCTGAAACTGTTCATAAAAGGTAATTAAACAAAATGTTGCAACCAAAAGGTCCTGAAACTGTTAATAAAAGGTAATTAAACAAAAAGATGCTACCAAAAAGTCCAGAGAATGTAAACAAATAATAATAATTAAACAAAAAGGTGCTACCAAAAAGTCCTGAAACTGTTAATAACAGATAATTAAACAAAAAGGTCCTGAGACTGTTAATAAAAGGTAATTAAACAAAAAGGTGCTACAAAAAAGTCCAGAGAGTGTAAACAAAAATAATAATTAAACATAAAGGTGCTACCAAAAAGTCCTGAAACTGTTAATAACAGATAATTAAACAAAAAGGTCCTGAAACTGTTAATAAAAGTTAATTAAACAAAAAGGTGCTACCAAAAAGTCCTGAAACTGTTAATAACAGATAATTAAACAAAAAGGTCCTGAAACTGTTAATAAAAGGTAATTAAACAAAAAAAAATTATAATAATTAAACAAAAAGGTGCTACCAAAAAGTTCTGAAACTGTTAATAACAGATAATTAAACAAAAAGGTCCTAAGACTGTTAATAAAAGGTAATTAAACAAAAAGTTTCTACCAAAAAGTCCTGAAACTGTTAATAACAGATAATTAAACAAAAAGGTCCTGAAACTGTTAATAAAAGGTAATTAAACAAAATGGTGCAACCAAAAGTTCCTGAAACTGTTAATAAAAGGTAATTAAACAAAAAGGTGCTACCAAAAAGTCCTGAAACTGTTAATAACAGATAATTAAACAAAAAGGTCCTGAGACTGTTAATAAAAGGTAATTAAACAAAAAGGTGCTACCAAATGGTCCTGAAACTGTTAATAAAAGGTAATTAAACAAAAAGGTGCTACCAAAAAGTCCAGAGAGTGTAAAAAAATAATAATAATTAAACAAAAACTAGCTACCAAAAAGTCCTGAAACTGTTAATAACAGATAATTAAACAAAAAGGTCCTGAAACTGTTAATAAAAGGTAATTAAACAAAAAAGGTGCTACCAAAAGGTCCTGACACTTTTAATAAAAGGTAATTAAACAAAAAGGTGCTACCAAAAAGTCCAGAGAATGTAAAAGAATAATAATAATTAAACAAAAAGGTGCTACCAAAAAGTCCTGAAACTGTTAATAACAGATAATTAAACAAAAAGGTCCTGAAACTGTTAATAAAAGGTAATTAAACAAAAAGGTGCTACCAAAAGGTCCTGAAACTGTTAATAAAAGGTAATTAAACAAAAAGGGGCTACCAAAAAGTCCAGAGAATGTAAAAAAATAATAATAATTAAACAAAAAGGTGCTACCAAAAAGTCCTGAAACTGTTAATAACAGATAATTAAACAAAAACGTCCTGAAACTGTTAATAAAAGGTAATTAAACAAAAAAAAATAATAATAATTAAACAAAAAGGTGCTACCAAAAAGTTCTGAAACTGTTAATAACAGATAATTAAACAAAAAGGTCCTAAGACTGTTAATAAAAGGTAATTAAACAAAAAGTTTCTACCAAAAAGTCCTGAAACTGTTAATAACAGATAATTAAACAAAAAGGTCCTGAAACTGTTAATAAAAGGTAATTAAACAAAATGGTGCAACCAAAAGTTCCTGAAACTGTTAATAAAAGGTAATTAAACAAAAAGGTGCTACCAAAAAGTCCTGAAACTGTTAATAACAGATAATTAAACAAAAAGGTCCTGAGACTGTTAATAAAAGGTAATTAAACAAAAGGTGCTACCAAATGGTCCTGAAACTGTTAATAAAAGGTAATTAAACAAAAAGGTGCTACCAAAAAGTCCAGAGAATGTAAAAAAATAACAATAATTAAACAAAAAGGTGCTACCAAAAAGGGCAGAAAATGTAATAAAAAAAAAGGGATGTCACTAATGGGTGCCATTTCTCATTGGGAAGTTGGCCCAATCCTGATTGCCCCCCAACTACATACGGACTTGGTCATAGATGCAGGGGACAGCCAGTGGAGCACCACATGGCCCACACGCGGACTTGGTCATCGGCTTTGCTAGTGACTTGGCCTAGCTAACCTACCAGAAGAAAGCTGTTAGGATAAGGGAGGAAACTGGCTGCTCCTAGTCCGGGGATCGAACCCCTGATGCCAGCACCACCCGCAGGGTTTCCCAAGCGGTCTCCTTCAACCACTCTGGTCCATCAGCTAAGCACTGATGGAGTAGCATTTTATGTGCTATTTAAAATTTAAATACATAAAATTGAAGTTAAAAAAAAATTTTTTTTTTAAAGTTCCCCACAGTGGATCTGTACCATGGACCTCCAGGTGAGCAGCCCAATGCAGTAACCATTCAACAATTAGGACCACAATTGTAATGCACACCAAATAGTATATTTCTATCCTACGTGCTCTGTACATGTGTGTTATATTAAGACTCGGACATTAATTTTGCATTGTACTAAAGGGATAAATCAATAATTTTTGTTTAATGCTAAACAATAATAATTATTAGTGTGAAGTATCAACAAGTTAAGAACAGTTATTAATACATATATATACCTTTGCGGAGTGAGTGTACTTATCGCAGGCTGATGCTTGTGCTATTACTGTATACTCTGCATGGTACTACTCTATGCGAAGACAATTTATTGCAAACACTTCTCGATGCTGAACAAATTATAACCACTTTTATGGACTATTAACATTTCAAGGATAGTCACCAAGGACTAAAGTAGTGGATTGGAAATGAGCAATGGTGCCATGGAACAGTAGAACACTAGCTTTGTTGTATGATTCTTTCATTATAGCACATTCTTATTTACAATTTCTGTAAAGAAATAATAACTAAACAAGCAGGAGCTACCAAACAGTCCAGAGAGTGTAAAAAATAATAATATTTAAACAAAAAGGTGCTACCAAAAGGTCCTGAAACTGTTAATAAAAGGTAATTAAACAAAAAGGTGCTACCAAAACGTCCAGAGAGTGTAATAAAATAATAATAATTTAACTAAAAGGTGATACCAAAAAGTCCAGAGAATGTAAAAAAATAATAATTAAACAAAAAGGTGCTCCCAAAAAGTCCTGAAACTGTTAATAACAGATAATTAAACAAAAAGGTCCTGAAACTGTTAATAAAAGGTAATTAAACAAAAAGGTGCTACCAAAAAGTCCAGAGAGTGTAAAAAAATAATAATAATTAAACAAAAAGGAGCTACCAAAAAGTCCTGAAATTGTTAACAGATAATTAAACAAAAAGGTCCTGAAACTGTTAATAAAAGGTAATTAAACAAAAAGGTGCTACCAAAAGGTCCTGAAACTTTTAATAAAAGGTAATTAAACAAAAAGGTGCTACCAAAAAGTCCAGAGAATGTAAAAAAATAATAATAATTAAACAAAAAGGTGCTACCAAAAAGTCCTGAAACTGTTAATAACAGATAATTAAACAAAAAGGTCCTGAAACTGTTAATAAAAGGTAATTAAACAAAATGGTGCAACCAAAAGGTCCTGAAACTGTTAATAAAAGGTAATTAAACAAAAAGATGCTACCAAAAAGTCCAGAGAATGTAAAAAAATAATAATAATTAAACAAAAAGGTGCTACCAAAAAGTCCTGAAACTGTTAATAACAGATAATTAAACAAAAAGCTCCTGAGACTGTTAATAAAAGGTAATTAAACAAAATTGTGCTACCAAAAAGTCCAGAGAATGTAAAAAAATAATAATAATTAAACAAAAAGGTGCTCCCAAAAAGTCCTGAAACTGTTAATAACAGATAATTAAACAAAAAGGTCCTGAAACTGTTAATAAAAGGTAATTAAACAAAAAGGTGCTACCAAAAAGTCCAGTGAATGTAAAAAAATAATTAAACAAAAAGGTGCTACCAAAAAGTCCAGAAAATGTAATAAAAAAAAAAAGGGATGTCACTAATGGGTGCCATTTCTCATTGGGAAGTTGGCCCAATCCTGATTGCCCCCCAACTACACACGGACTTGGTCATAGATGCAGGGGACAGACGGTGGAGCACCACATGGCCCACACGCGGACTTGGTCATCGGCTTTGCTAGTGACTTGGCCTAGCTAACCTACCAGAAGAAAGCTGTTAGGATAAGGGATGAAACTGGCTGCTCCTGGTCCGGGGATCGAACCCCTGATGCCAGCACCACCCGCAGGGTTTCCCAAGCGGTCTCCTTCAACCACTCTGGTCCATCAGCTAGGCACTGATGGAGTAGTATTTTATGTGCTATTTAAATACATAAAATTGAAGTTAAAAAAAAAAAATTTTTTTAAAGTTCCTCACAGTGGATCTGTACCATGGACCTCCAGGTGAGCAGCCCAATGCAGTAACCATTCAACAATTAGGACCACAATTGTAATGCACACCAAATAGTATATTTCTATCCTACGTGCTCTGTGCATGTGTGTTATATTAAGACTCAGACATTAATTTTGCATTGTACTAAAGGGATAAATCAATAATTTCTGTTTAATGCTAAACAATAATAATTATTAGTGTGAAGTATCAACAAGTTAAGAACAGTTATTAATACATATATATACCTTTGCGGAGTGAGTGTACTTATCGCAGGCTGATGCTTGTGCTATTACTGTATACTCTGCATGGTACTACTCTATGCGAAGACAATTTATTGCAAACACTTCTCGATGCTGAACAAATTATAACCACTTTTATGGACTATTAACATTTCAAGGATAGTCACCAAGGACTAAAGTAGTGGATTGGAAATGAGCAATGGTGCCATGGAACAGTAGAACACTAGCTTTGTTGTATGATTCTTTCATTATAGCACATTCTTATTTACAATTTCTGTAAAGAAATAAAAACTAAACAAGCAGGAGCTACCAAACAGTCCAGAGAGTGTAAAAAATAATAATATTTAAACAAAAAGGCGCTACCAAAAGGTCCTGAAACTGTTAATAAAAGGTAATTAAACAAAAAGGTGCTACCAAAAAGTCCAGAGAGTGTAATAAAATAATAATAATTAAACAAAAAGGTGCTACCAAAAAGTCCAGAGAATGTAAAAAAATAATAATAATTAAACAAAAAGGTGCTACCAAAAAGTCCTGAAACTGTTAATAACAGATAATTAAACAAAAAGGTGCTACCAAAAGGTCCTGAAACTGTTAATAAAAGGTAATTAAACAAAAAGGTGCTACCAAAAAGTCCAGAGAATGTAAAAAAATAATAATAATTAAACAAAAAGGTGCTACCAAAAAGTCCTGAAACTGTTAATAACAGATAATTAAACAGAAAGGTCCTGAAACTGTTAATAAAAGGTAATTAAACAAAAAGGTTCTACCAAAAGGTCCTGAAACTGTTAATAAAAGGTAATTTAACAAAAATGTTCTACCAAAAAGTCCAGAGAATGTAAAAAAATAATAATTAAACAAAAAGGTGCTACCAAAAAGTCCAAAGAATGTAAAAAAATAATAATAATTAAACAAAAAGGTGCTACCAAAAAGTCCTGAAACTGTTAATAACAGATAATTAAACGAAAAGGTTCTGAAACTGTTAATAAAAGGTAATTAAACAAAAAGGTGCTACCAAAAGGTCCTGAAACTGTTAATAAAAGGTAATTAAACAAAATGGTGCTACCAAAAAGTCCAGAGAGTGTAATAAAATAATAATTAAACAAAAAGGAGCTACCAAAAAGTCATGAAACTGTTAATAACAGATAATTAAACAAAAAGGTCCTGAAACTGTTAATAAAAGGTAATTAAACAAAAATTTGCTACCAAAAGGTCCTGAAACTGTTAATAAAAGGTAATTAAACAAAAAGGTTCTACCAAAAAGTCCAGAGAATGTAAAAAAATAATAATAATTAAACAAAAAGGTGCTACCAAAAAGTCCTGAAACTGTTAATAACAGATAATTAAACAAAAAGGTCCTGAAACTGTTCATAAAAGGTAATTAAACAAAATGGTGCTACAAAAAGTCCAGAGAGTGTAATAAAATAATAATTAAACAAAAAGGAGCTACCAAAAAGTCCTGAAACTGTTAATAACAGATAATTAAACAAAAAGGTCCTGAGACTGTTAATAAAAGGTAATTAAACAAAAAGGTGCTACAAAAAAGTCCAGAGAGTGTAAACAAAAATAATAATTAAACATAAAGGTGCTACCAAAAAGTCCTGAAACTGTTAATAACAGATAATTAAACAAAAAGGTCCTGAAACTGTTAATAAAAGTTAATTAAACAAAAAGGTGCTACCAAAAAGTCCTGAAACTGTTAATAACAGATAATTAAACAAAAAGGTCCTGAAACTGTTAATAAAAGGTAATTAAACAAAAAAAAATAATAATAATTAAACAAAAAGGTGCTACCAAAAAGTTCTGAAACTGTTAATAACAGATAATTAAACAAAAAGGTCCTAAGACTGTTAATAAAAGGTAATTAAACAAAAAGTTTCTACCAAAAAGTCCTGAAACTGTTAATAACAGATAATTAAACAAAAAGGTCCTGAAACTGTTAATAAAAGGTAATTAAACAAAATGGTGCAACCAAAAGTTCCTGAAACTGTTAATAAAAGGTAATTAAACAAAAAGGTGCTACCAAAAAGTCCTGAAACTGTTAATAACAGATAATTAAACAAAAAGGTCCTGAGACTGTTAATAAAAGGTAATTAAACAAAAAGGTGCTACCAAATGGTCCTGAAACTGTTAATAAAAGGTAATTAAACAAAAAGGTACTACCAAAAAGTCCAGAGAGTGTAAAAAAATAATAATAATTAAACAAAAACTAGCTACCAAAAAGTCCTGAAACTGTTAATAACAGATAATTAAACAAAAAGGTCCTGAAACTGTTAATAAAAGGTAATTAAACAAAAAGGTGCTACCAAAAGGTCCTGACACTTTTAATAAAAGGTAATTAAACAAAAAGGTGCTACCAAAAAGTCCAGAGAATGTAAAAGAATAATAATAATTAAACAAAAAGGTGCTACCAAAAAGTCCTGAAACTGTTAATAAGAGATAATTAAACAAAAAGGTCCTGAAACTGTTAATAAAAGGTAATTAAACAAAAAGGTGCTACCAAAAGGTCCTGAAACTGTTAATAAAAGGTAATTAAACAAAAAGGGGCTACCAAAAAGTCCAGAGAATGTAAAAAAATAATAATAATTAAACAAAAAGGTGCTACCAAAAAGTCCTGAAACTGTTAATAACAGATAATTAAACAAAAACGTCCTGAAACTGTTAATAAAAGGTAATTAAACAAAAAAAATAATAATAATTAAACAAAAAGGTGCTACCAAAAAGTCCAGAGAATGTAAAAGAATAATAATAATTAAACAAAAAGGTGCTCCCAAAAAGTCCTGAAACTGTTAATAACAGATAATTAAACAAAAAGGTCCTGAAACTGTTAATGAAAGGTAATTAAACAAAAAGGTGCTACCAAAAGGTCCTGAAACTGTTAATAAAAGGTAATTAAACAAAAAGGGGCTACCAAAAAGTCCAGAGAATGTAAAAAAATAATAATAATTAAACAAAAAGGTGCTACCAAAAAGTCCTGAAACTGTTAATAACAGATAATTAAACAAAAAGGTCCTGAAACTGTTAATAAAAGGTAATTAAAAAAAAAAAAATAATAATAATTAAACAAAAAGGTGCTACCAAAAAGTTCTGAAACTGTTAATAACAGATAATTAAACAAAAAGGTCCTAAGACTGTTAATAAAAGGTAATTAAACAAAAAGTTTCTACCAAAAAGTCCTGAAACTGTTAATAACAGATAATTAAACAAAAAGGTCCTGAAACTGTTAATAAAAGGTAATTAAACAAAATTGTGCAACCAAAAGTTCCTGAAACTGTTAATAAAAGGTAATTAAACAAAAAGGTGCTACCAAAAAGTCCTGAAACTGTTAATAACAGATAATTAAACAAAAAGGTCCTGAGACTGTTAATAAAAGGTAATTAAACAAAAAGGTGCTACCAAATGGTCCTGAAACTGTTAATAGAAGGTAATTAAACAAAAACGTGCTACCAAAAAGTCCAGAGAGTGTAAAAAAATAATAATTAAACAAAAACTAGCTACCAAAAAGTCCTGAAACTGTTAATAACAGATAATTAAACAAAAAGGTCCTGAAACTGTTAATAAAAGGTAATTAAACAAAAAGGTGCTACCAAAAGGTCCTGACACTTTTAATAAAAGGTAATTAAACAAAAAGGTGCTACCAAAAAGTCCAGAGAATGTAAAAGAATAATAATAATTAAACAAAAAGGTGCTACCAAAAGGTCCTGAAACTGTTAATAAGAGATAATTAAACAAAAAGGTCCTGAAACTGTTAATAAAAGGTAATTAAACAAAAAGGTGCTACCAAAAGGTCCTGAAACTGTTAATAAAAGGTAATTAAACAAAAAGGGGCTACCAAAAAGTCCAGAGAATGTAAAAAAATAATAATAATTAAACAAAAAGGTGCTCCCAAAAAGTCCTGAAACTGTTAATAACAGATAATTAAACAAAAAGGTCCTGAAACTGTTAATAAAAGGTAATTAAACAAAAAAAAATAATAATAATTAAACAAAAAGGTGCTACCAAAAAGTTCTGAAACTGTTAATAACAGATAATTAAACAAAAAGGTCCTAAGACTGTTAATAAAAGGTAATTAAACAAAAAGTTTCTACCAAAAAGTCCTGAAACTGTTAATAACAGATAATTAAACAAAAAGGTCCTGAAACTGTTAATAAAAGGTAATTAAACAAAATGGTGCAACCAAAAGTTCCTGAAACTGTTAATAAAAGGTAATTAAACAAAAAGGTGCTACCAAAAAGTCCTGAAACTGTTAATAACAGATAATTAAACAAAAAGGTCCTGAGACTGTTAATAAAAGGTAATTAAACAAAAAGGTGCTACCAAATGGTCCTGAAACTGTTAATAAAAGGTAATTAAACAAAAAGGTGCTACCAAAAAGTCCAGAGAATGTAAAAAAATAATAATATTTAAACAAAAAGGTGCTACCAAAAAGGGCAGAAAATGTAATAAAAAAAAAGGGATGTCACTAATGGGTGCCATTTCTCATTGGGAAGTTGGCCCAATCCTGATTGCCCCCCAACTACACACGGACTTGGTCATAGATACAGGGGACAGCCAGTGGAGCACCACATGGCCCACACGCGGACTTGGTCATCGGCTTTGCTAGTGACTTGGCCTAGCTAACCTACCAGAAGAAAGCTGTTAGGATAAGGGAGGAAACTGGCTGCTCCTAGTCTGGGGATCGAACCCCTGATGCCAGCACCACCCGCAGGGTTTCCCAAGCGGTCTCCTTCAACCACTCTGGTCCATCAGCTAGGCACTGATGGAGTAGTATTTTATGTGCTATTTAAATACATAAAATTGAAGTTAAAAAAAAAATTTTCTTTTTAAAGTTCCCCACAGTGGATCTGTAGCATGGACCTCCAGGTGAGCAGCCCAATGCAGTAACCATTCAACAATTAGGACCACAATTGTAATGCACACCAAATAGTATATTTCTATCCTACGTGCTCTGTACATGTGTGTTATATTAAGACTCAGACATTAATTTTGCATTGTACTAAAGGGATAAATCAATAATTTTTGTTTAATGCTAAACAATAATAATTATTAGTGTGAAGTATCAACAAGTTAAGAACAGTTATTAATACATATATATAACTTTGCGGAGTGAGGGTACTTATCGCAGGCTGTTGCTTGTGCTATTACTGTATACTCTGCATGGTACTACTCTATGCGAAGACAATTTATTGCAAACACTTCTCGATGCTGAACAAATTATAACCACTTTTATGGACTATTAACATTTCAAGGATAGTCACCAAGGACTAAAGTAGTGGATTGGAAATGAGCAATGGTGCCATGGAACAGTAGAATACTAGCTTTGTTGTATGATTCTTTCATTATAGCACATTCTTATTTACAATTTCTGTAAAGAAATAATAACTAAACAAGCAGGAGCTACCAAACAGTCCAGAGTGTAAAAAAATAATAATATTTAAACAAAAAGGCGCTACCAAAAGGTCGTGAAACTTTTAATAAAAGGTAATTAAACAAAAAGGTGCTACCAAAAAGTCCAGAGAGTGTAATAAAATAATAATAATTAAACAAAAAGGTGCTACCAAAAAGTCCAGAGAATGTAAAAAAATAATAATTAAACAAAAAGGTGCTACCAAAAAGTCCTGAAACTGTTAATAACAGATAATTAAACAAAAAGGTGCTACCAAAAGGTCCTGAAACTGTTAATAAAAGGTAATTAAACAAAAAGGTGCTACCAAAAAGTCCAGAGAATGTAAAAAAATAATAATAATTAAACAAAAAGGTGCTACCAAAAAGTCCTGAAACTGTTAATAACAGATAATTAAACAGAAAGGTCCTGAAACTGTTAATAAAAGGTAATTAAACAAAAAGGTGCTACCAAAAGGTCCTGAAACTGTTAATAAAAGGTAATTTAACAAAAATGTGCTACCAAAAAGTCAAGAGAATGTAAAAAAATAATAATAATTAAACAAAAAGGTGCTACCAAAAAGTCCAAAGAATGTAAAAAAATAATAATAATTAAACAAAAAGGTGCTACCAAAAAGTCCTGAAACTGTTAATAACAGATAATTAAACGAAAAGGTTCTGAAACTGTTAATAAAAGGTAATTAAACAAAAAGGTGCTACCAAAAGGTCCTGAAACTGTTAATAAAAGGTAATTAAACAAAATGGTGCTACCAAAAAGTCCAGAGAGTGTAATAAAATAATAATTAAACAAAAAGGAGCTACCAAAAAGTCATGAAACTGTTAATAACAGATAATTAAACAAAAAGGTCCTGAAACTGTTAATAAAAGGTAATTAAACAAAAATTTGCTTCCAAAAGGTCCTGAAACTGTTAATAAAAGGTAATTAAACAAAAAGGTTCTACCAAAAAGTCCAGAGAATGTAAAAAAATAATAATAATTAAACAAAAAGGTGCTACCAAAAAGTCCTGAAACTGTTAATAACAGATAATTAAACAAAAAGGTCCTGAAACTGTTCATAAAAGGTAATTAAACAAAATGTTGCAACCAAAAGGTCCTGAAACTGTTAATAAAAGGTAATTAAACAAAAAGATGCTACCAAAAAGTCCAGAGAATGTAAACAAATAATAATAATTAAACAAAAAGGTGCTACCAAAAAGTCCTGAAACTGTTAATAACAGATAATTAAACAAAAAGGTCCTGAGACTGTTAATAAAAGGTAATTAAACAAAAAGGTGCTACAAAAAAGTCCAGAGAGTGTAAACAAAAATAATAATTAAACATAAAGGTGCTACCAAAAAGTCCTGAAACTGTTAATAACAGATAATTAAACAAAAAGGTCCTGAAACTGTTAATAAAAGTTAATTAAACAAAAAGGTGCTACCAAAAAGTCCTGAAACTGTTAATAACAGATAATTAAACAAAAAGGTCCTGAAACTGTTAATAAAAGGTAATTAAACAAAAAAAAATAATAATAATTAAACAAAAAGGTGCTACCAAAAAGTTCTGAAACTGTTAATAACAGATAATTAAACAAAAAGGTCCTAAGACTGTTAATAAAAGGTAATTAAACAAAAAGTTTCTACCAAAAAGTCCTGAAACTGTTAATAAAAGATAATTAAACAAAAAGGTCCTGAAACTGTTAATAAAAGGTAATTAAACAAAATGGTGCAACCAAAAGTTCCTGAAACTGTTAATAAAAGGTAATTAAACAAAAAGGTGCTACCAAAAAGTCCTGAAACTGTTAATAACAGATAATTAAACAAAAAGGTCCTGAGACTGTTAATAAAAGGTAATTAAACAAAAAGGTGCTACCAAATGGTCCTGAAACTGTTAATAAAAGGTAATTAAACGAAAAGGTGCTACCAAAAAGTCCAGAGAGTGTAAAAAAATAATAATAATTAAACAAAAACTAGCTACCAAAAAGTCCTGAAACTGTTAATAACAGATAATTAAACAAAAAGGTCCTGAAACTGTTAATAAAAGGTAATTAAACAAAAAGGTGCTACCAAAAGGTCCTGACACTTTTAATAAAAGGTAATTAAACAAAAAGGTGCTACCAAAAAGTCCAGAGAATGTAAAAGAATAATAATAATTAAACAAAAAGGTGCTACCAAAAAGTCCTGAAACTGTTAATAAGAGATAATTAAACAAAAAGGTCCTGAAACTATTAATAAAAGGTAATTAAACAAAAAGGTGCTACCAAAAGGTCCTGAAACTGTTAATAAAAGGTAATTAAACAAAAAGGGGCTACCAAAAAGTCCAGAGAATGTAAAAAAATAATAATAATTAAACAAAAAGGTGCTACCAAAAAGTCCTGAAACTGTTAATAACAGATAATTAAACAAAAACGTCCTGAAACTGTTAATAAAAGGTAATTAAACAAAAAAAAATAATAATAATTAAACAAAAAGGTGCTACCAAAAAGTTCTGAAACTGTTAATAACAGATAATTAAACAAAAAGGTCCTAAGACTGTTAATAAAAGGATTAAACAAAAAGTTTCTACCAAAAAGTCCTGAAACTGTTAATAACAGATAATTAAACAAAAAGGTCCTGAAACTGTTAATAAAAGGTAATTAAACAAAATGGTGCAACCAAAAGTTCCTGAAACTGTTAATAAAAGGTAATTAAACAAAAAGGTGCTACCAAAAAGTCCTGAAACTGTTAATAACAGATAATTAAACAAAAAGGTCCTGAGACTGTTAATAAAAGGTAATTAAACAAAAGGTGCTACCAAATGGTCCTGAAACTGTTAATAAAAGGTAATTAAACAAAAAGGTGCTACCAAAAAGTCCAGAGAATGTAAAAAAATAATAATTAAACAAAAAGGTGCTACCAAAAAGGGCAGAAAATGTAATAAAAAAAAAGGGATGTCACTAATGGGTGCCATTTCTCATTGGGAAGTTGGCCCAATCCTGATTGCCCCCCAACTACACACGGACTTGGTCATAGATACAGGGGACAGCCAGTGGAGCACCACATGGCCCACACGCGGACTTGGTCATCGGCTTTGCTAGTGACTTGGCCTAGCTAACCTACCAGAAGAAAGCTGTTAGGATAAGGGAGGAAACTGGCTGCTCCTAGTCTGGGGATCGAACCCCTGATGCCAGCACCACCCGCAGGGTTTCCCAAGCGGTCTCCTTCAACCACTCTGGTCCATCAGCTAGGCACTGATGGAGTAGTATTTTATGTGCTATTTAAATACATAAAATTGAAGTTAAAAAAAAAATTTTTTTTTTAAAGTTCCCCACAGTGGATCTGTAGCATGGACCTCCAGGTGAGCAGCCCAATGCAGTAACCATTCAACAATTAGGACCACAATTGTAATGCACACCAAATAGTATATTTCTATCCTACGTGCTCTGTACATGTGTGTTATATTAAGACTCCGACATTAATTTTGCATTGTACTAAAGGGATAAATCAATAATTTTTGTTTAATGCTAAACAATAATAATTATTAGTGTGAAGTATCAACAAGTTAAGAACAGTTATTAATACATATATATAACTTTACGGAGTGAGGGTACTTATCGCAGGCTGTTGCTTGTGCTATTACTGTATACTCTGCATGGTACTACTCTATGCGAAGACAATTTATTGCAAACACTTCTCGATGCTGAACAAATTATAACCACTTTTATGGACTATTAACATTTCAAGGATAGTCACCAAGGACTAAAGTAGTGGATTGGAAATGAGCAATGGTGCCATGGAACAGTAGAACACTAGCTTTGTTGTATGATTCTTTCATTATAGCACATTCTTATTTACAATTTCTGTAAAGAAATAATAACTAAACAAGCAGGAGCTACCAAACAGTCCAGAGAGTGTAAAAAAATAATATTTAAACAAAAAGGCGCTACCAAAAGGTCCTGAAACTGTTAATAAAAGGTAATTAAACAAAAAGGTGCTACCAAAAAGTCCAGAGAGTGTAATAAAATAATAATAATTAAACAAAAAGGTGCTACCAAAAAGTCCAGAGAATGTAAAAAAATAATAATTAAACAAAAAGGTGCTACCAAAAAGTCCTGAAACTGTTAATAACAGATAATTAAACAAAAAGGTGCTACCAAAAGGTCCTGAAACTGTTAATAAAAGGTAATTAAACAAAAAGGTGCTACCAAAAAGTCAAGAGAATGTAAAAAAATAATAATAATTAAACAAAAAGGTGCTACCAAAAAGTCCTGAAACTGTTAATAACATAATTAAACGAAAAGGTTCTGAAACTGTTAATAAAAGGTAATTAAACAAAAAGGTGCTACCAAAAGGTCCTGAAACTGTTAATAAAAGATAATTAAACAAAAAGGTCCTGAAACTGTTAATAAAAGGTAATTAAACAAAAAAAAATAATAAATTAAACAAAAAGGTGCTACCAAAAAGTTCTGAAACTGTTAATAACAGATAATTAAACAAAAAGGTCCTAAGACTGTTAATAAAAGGTAATTAAACAAAAAGTTTCTACCAAAAAGTCCTGAAACTGTTAATAACAGATAATTAAACAAAAAGGTCCTGAAACTGTTAATAAAAGGTAATTAAACAAAATGGTGCAACCAAAAGTTCCTGAAACTGTTAATAAAAGGTAATTAAACAAAAAGGTGCTACCAAAAAGTCCTGAAACTGTTAATAACAGATAATTAAACAAAAAGGTCCTGAGACTGTTAATAAAAGGTAATTAAACAAAAAGGTGCTACCAAATGGTCCTGAAACTGTTAATAAAAGGTAATTAAACAAAAAGGTGCTACCAAAAAGTCCAGAGAGTGTAAAAAAATAATAATAATTAAACAAAAAGGTGCTACCAAAAAGTCCTGAAACTGTTAATAACAGATAATTAAACAAAAAGGAGCTACCAAAAAGTCCTGAAACTGTTAATAACAGATAATTAAACAAAAAGGTCCTGAAACTGTTAATAAAAGGTAATTAAACAAAAAGGTGCTACCAAAAGGTCCTGAAACTTTTAATAAAAGGTAATTAAACAAAAAGGTGCTACCAAAAAGTCCAGAGAATGTAAAAAAATAATAATAATTAAACAAAAAGGTGCTACCAAAAAGTCCTGAAACTGTTAATAAGAGATAATTAAACAAAAAGGTCCTGAAACTGTTAATAAAAGGTAATTAAACAAAATGGTGCAACCAAAAGGTCCTGAAACTGTTAATAAAAGGTAATTAAACAAAAAGGTGCTACCAAAAAGTCCTGAAACTGTTAATAACAGATAATTAAACAAAAAGGTCCTGAGACTGTTAATAAAAGGTAATTAAACAAAAAGGTGCTACCAAATGGTCCTGAAACTGTTAATAAAAGGTAATTAAACAAAAAGGTGCTACCAAAAAGTCCTGAAACTGTTAATAACAGATAATTAAACAAAAAGGTCCTGAGACTGTTAATAAAAGGTAATTAAACAAAAAGGTGCTACCAAATGGTCCTGAAACTGTTAATAAAAGGTAATTAAACAAAAACGTGCTACCAAAAAGTCCAGAGAATGTAAAAAAATAATAATTAAACAAAAAGGTGCTCCCAAAAAGTCCTGAAACTGTTAATAACAGATAATTAAACAAAAAGGTCCTGCAACTGTTAATAAAAGGTAATTAAACAAAAAGGTGCTACCAAAAAGTCCAGAGAGTGTAAAAAAATAATAATTAAACAAAAAGGAGCTACAGATAAGTCCTGAAACTGTTAATAACAGATAATTAAACAAAAAGGTCCTGAAACTGTTAATAAAAGGTAATTAAACAAAAAGGTGCTACCAAACGGTCCTGAAACTTTTAATAAACGGTAATTAAACAAAAAGGTGCTACCAAAAAGTCCAGAGAATGTAAAAAAATAATAATAATTAAACAAAAAGGTGCTACCAAAAAGTCCTGAAACTGTTAATAACAGATAATTAAACAAAAAGGTCCTGAAACTGTTAATAAAAGGTAATTAAACAAAATGGTGCAACCAAAAGGTCCTGAAACTGTTAATAAAAGGTAATTAAACAAAAAGATGCTACCAAAAAGTCCAGAGAATGTAAAAAAATAATAATAATTAAACAAAAAGGTGCTCCCAAAAAGTCCTGAAACTGTTAATAACAGATAATTAAACAAAAAGGTCCTGAAACTGTTAATTAAACAAAAAGGTGCTACCAAAAAGTCCAGAGAATGTAAAAAAATAACAATAATTAAACAAAAAGGTGCTACCAAAAAGGGCAGAAAATGTAATAAAAAAAAAGGGATGTCACTAATGGGTGCCATTTCTCATTGGGAAGTTGGCCCAATCCTGATTGCCCCCCAACTACACACGGACTTGGTCATAGATGCAGGGGACAGCCAGTGGAGCACCACATGGCCCACACGCGGACTTGGTCATCGGCTTTGCTAGTGACTTGGCCTAGCTAACCTACCAGAAGAAAGCTGTTAGGATAAGGGAGGAAACTGGCTGCTCCTGGTCCGGGGATCGAACCCCTGATGCCAGCACCACCCGCAGGGTTTCCCAAGCGGTCTCCTTCAACCACTCTGGTCCATCAGCTAGGCACTGATGGAGTAGTATTTTATGTGCTATTTAAATACATAAAATTGAAGTTAAAAAAAAAAATTTTTTTTAAAGTTCCCCACAGTGGATCTGTACCATGGACCTCCAGGTGAGCAGCCCAATGCAGTAACCATTCAACAATTAGGACCACAATTGTAATGCACACCAAATAGTATATTTCTATCCTACGTGCTCTGTACATGTGTGTTATATTAAGACTCGGACATTAATTTTGCATTGTACTAAAGGGATAAATCAATAATTTTTGTTTAATGCTAAACAATAATAATTATTAGTGTGAAGTATCAACAAGTTAAGAACAGTTATTAATACATATATATACCTTTGCGGAGTGAGTGTACTTATCGCAGGCTGATGCTTGTGCTATTACTGTATACTCTGCATGGTACTACTCTATGCGAAGACAATTTATTGCAAACACTTCTCGATGCTGAACAAATTATAACCACTTTTATGGACTATTAACATTTCAAGGATAGTCACCAAGGACTAAAGTAGTGGATTGGAAATGAGCAATGGTGCCATGGAACAGTAGAACACTAGCTTTGTTGTATGATTCTTTCATTATAGCGCATTCTTATTTACAATTACTGTAAAGAAATAATAACTAAACAAGCAGGAGCTACCAAACAGTCCAGAGAGTGTAAAAAATAATAATATTTAAACAAAAAGGTGCTACCAAAAGGTCCTGAAACTGTTAATAAAAGGTAATTAAACAAAAAGGTGCTACCAAAAAGTCCAGAGAGTGTAATAAAATAATAATAATTAAACAAAAAGGTGCTACCAAAAAGTCCAGAGAATGTAAAAAAAATAATAATAATTAAACAAAAAGGTGCTACCAAAAAGTCCTGAAACTGTTAATAAGAGATAATTAAACAAAAAGGTCCTGAAACTGTTAATAAAAGGTAATTAAACAAAATGGTGCAACCAAAAGGTCCTGAAACTGTTAATAAAAGGTAATTAAACAAAAAGGTGCTACCAAAAAGTCCTGAAACTGTTAATAACAGATAATTAAACAAAAAGGTCCTGAGACTGTTAATAAAAGGTAATTAAACAAAAAGGTGCTACCAAATGGTCCTGAAACTGTTAATAAAAGGTAATTAAACAAAAAGGTGCTACCAAAAAGTCCTGAAACTGTTAATAACAGATAATTAAACAAAAAGGTCCTGAGACTGTTAATAAAAGGTAATTAAACAAAAAGGTGCTACCAAATGGTCCTGAAACTGTTAATAAAAGGTAATTAAACAAAAAGGTGCTACCAAAAAGTCCAGAGAATGTAAAAAAATAATAATTAAACAAAAAGGTGCTCCCAAAAAGTCCTGAAACTGTTAATAACAGATAATTAAACAAAAAGGTCCTGCAACTGTTAATAAAAGGTAATTAAACAAAAAGGTGCTACCAAAAAGTCCAGAGAGTGTAAAAAAATAATAATAATTAAACAAAAAGGAGCTACAGATAAGTCCTGAAACTGTTAATAACAGATAATTAAACAAAAAGGTCCTGAAACTGTTAATAAAAGGTAATTAAACAAAAAGGTGCTACCAAACGGTCCTGAAACTTTTAATAAACGGTAATTAAACAAAAAGGTGCTACCAAAAAGTCCAGAGAATGTAAAAAAATAATAATAATTAAACAAAAAGGTGCTACCAAAAAGTCCTGAAACTGTTAATAACAGATAATTAAACAAAAAGGTCCTGAAACTGTTAATAAAAGGTAATTAAACAAAATGGTGCAACCAAAAGGTCCTGAAACTGTTAATAAAAGGTAATTAAACAAAAAGATGCTACCAAAAAGTCTAGAGAATGTAAAAAAATAATAATAATTAAACAGAAAGGTGCTCCCAAAAAGTCCTGAAACTGTTAATAACAGATAATTAAACAAAAAGGTCCTGAAACTGTTAATAAAAGGTAATTAAACAAAAAGGTGCTACCAAAAAGTCCAGAGAATGTAAAAAAATAATAATTAAACAAAAAGGTGTTACTAAAAAGTCCAGAAAATGTAATAAAAAAAAAAGGGATGTCACAAATGGGTGCCATTTCTCATTGGGAAGTTGGCCCAATCCTGATTGCCCCCCAACTACACACGGACTTGGTCATAGATGCAGGGGACAGCCAGTGGAGCACCACATGGCCCACACGCGGACTTGGTCATCGGCTTTGCTAGTGACTTGGCCTAGCTAACCTACCAGAAGAAAGCTGTTAGGATAAGGGAGGAAACTGGCTGCTCCTAGTCCGGGGATCGAACCCCTGATGCCAGCACCACCCGCAGGGTTTCCCAAGCGGTCTCCTTCAACCACTCTGGTCCATCAGCTAAGCACTGATGGAGTAGCATTTTATGTGCTATTTAAAATTTAAATACATAAAATTGAAGTTAAAAAAAAAAATTTTTTTTAAAGTTCCCCACAGTGGATCTGTACCATGGACCTCCAGGTGAGCAGCCCAATGCAGTAACCATTCAACAATTAGGACCACAATTGTAATGCACACCAAATAGTATATTTCTATCCTACGTGCTCTGTACATGTGTGTTATATTAAGACTCGGACATTAATTTTGCATTGTACTAAAGGGATAAATCAATAATTTTTGTTTAATGCTAAACAATAATAATTATTAGTGTGAAGTATCAACAAGTTAAGAACAGTTATTAATACATATATATACCTTTGCGGAGTGAGTGTACTTATCGCAGGCTGATGCTTGTGCTATTACTGTATACTCTGCATGGTACTACTCTATGCGAAGACAATTTATTGCAAACACTTCTCGATGCTGAACAAATTATAACCACTTTTATGGACTATTAACATTTCAAGGATAGTCACCAAGGACTAAAGTAGTGGATTGGAAATGAGCAATGGTGCCATGGAACAGTAGAACACAAGCTTTGTTGTATGATTCTTTCATTATAGCACATTCTTATTTACAATTTCTGTAAAGAAATAATAACTAAACAAGCAGGAGCTACCAAACAGTCCAGAGAGTGTAAAAAATAATAATATTTAAACAAAAAGGTGCTACCAAAAGGTCCTGAAACTGTTAATAAAAGGTAATTAAACAAAAAGGTGCTACCAAAACGTCCAGAGAGTGTAATAAAATAATAATAATTAAACTAAAAGGTGCTACCAAAAAGTCCAGAGAATGTAAAAAAATAATAATTAAACAAAAAGGTGCTCCCAAAAAGTCCTGAAACTGTTAATAACAGATAATTAAACAAAAAGGTCCTGAAACTGTTAATAAAAGGTAATTAAACAAAAAGGTGCTACCAAAAAGTCCAGAGAGTGTAAAAAAATAATAATAATTAAACAAAAAGGAGCTACCAAAAAGTCCTGAAATTGTTAATAACAGATAATTAAACAAAAAGGTCCTGAAACTGTTAATAAAAGGTAATTAAACAAAAAGGTGCTACCAAAAGGTCCTGAAACTTTTAATAAATGGTAATTAAACAAAAAGGTGCTACCAAAAAGTCCAGAGAATGTAAAAAAATAATAATAATTAAACAAAAAGGTGCTACCAAAAAGTCCTGAAACTGTTAATAACAGATAATTAAACAAAAAGGTCCTGAAACTGTTAATAAAAGGTAATTAAACAAAATGGTGCAACCAAAAGGTCCTGAAACTGTTAATAAAAGGTAATTAAACAAAAAGATGCTACCAAAAAGTCCAGAGAATGTAAAAAAATAATAATAATTAAACAAAAAGGTGCTACCAAAAAGTCCTGAAACTGTTAACAGATAATTAAACAAAAAGCTCCTGAGACTGTTAAAAGGTAATTAAACAAAATTGTGCTACCAAAAAGTCCAGAGAATGTAAAAAAATAATAATAATTAAACAAAAAGGTGCTCCCAAAAAGTCCTGAAACTGTTAATAACAGATAATTAAACAAAAAGGTCCTGAAACTGTTAATAAAAGGTAATTAAACAAAAAGGTGCTACCAAAAAGTCCAGAGAATGTAAAAAAATAATTAAACAAAAAGGTGCTACCAAAAAGTCCAGAAAATGTAATAAAAAAAAAAAGGGATGTCACTAATGGGTGCCATTTCTCATTGGGAAGTTGGCCCAATCCTGATTGCCCCCCAACTACACACGGACTTGGTCATAGATGCAGGGGACAGACGGTGGAGCACCACATGGCCCACACGCGGACTTGGTCATCGGCTTTGCTAGTGACTTGGCCTAGCTAACCTACCAGAAGAAAGCTGTTAGGATAAGGGATGAAACTGGCTGCTCCTGGTCCGGGGATCGAACCCCTGATGCCAGCACCACCCGCAGGGTTTCCCAAGCGGTCTCCTTCAACCACTCTGGTCCATCAGCTAGGCACTGATGGAGTAGTATTTTATGTGCTATTTAAATACATAAAATTGAAGTTAAAAAAAAAAATTTTTTTTAAAGTTCCTCAGTGGATCTGTACCATGGACCTCCAGGTGAGCAGCCCAATGCAGTAACCATTCAACAATTAGGACCACAATTGTAATGCACACCAAATAGTATATTTCTATCCTACGTGCTCTGTGCATGTGTGTTATATTAAGACTCAGACATTAATTTTGCATTGTACTAAAGGGATAAATCAATAATTTCTGTTTAATGCTAAACAATAATAATTATTAGTGTGAAGTATCAACAAGTTAAGAACAGTTATTAATACATATATATACCTTTGCGGAGTGAGTGTACTTATCGCAGGCTGATGCTTGTGCTATTACTGTATACTCTGCATGGTACTACTCTATGCGAAGACAATTTATTGCAAACACTTCTCGATGCTGAACAAATTATAACCACTTTTATGGACTATTAACATTTCAAGGATAGTCACCAAGGACTAAAGTAGTGGATTGGAAATGAGCAATGGTGCCATGGAACAGTAGAACACTAGCTTTGTTGTATGATTCTTTCATTATAGCACATTCTTATTTACAATTTCTGTAAAGAAATAAAAACTAAACAAGCAGGAGCTACCAAACAGTCCAGAGAGTGTAAAAAATAATAATATTTAAACAAAAAGGCGCTACCAAAAGGTCCTGAAACTGTTAATAAAAGGTAATTAAACAAAAAGGTGCTACCAAAAAGTCCAGAGAGTGTAATAAAATAATAATAATTAAACAAAAAGGTGCTACCAAAAAGTCCAGAGAATGTAAAAAAATAATAATAATTAAACAAAAAGGTGCTACCAAAAAGTCCTGAAACTGTTAATAACAGATAATAAAACAAAAAGGTCCTGAAACTGTTAATAAAAGGTAATTAAACAAAAATGTGCTACCAAAAGGTCCTGAAACTGTTAATAAAAGGTAATTAAACAAAAAGGTGCAACCAAAAAGTCCAGAGAGTGTAAAAAAATAATAATAATTAAACAAAAACTAGCTACCAAAAAGTCCTGAAACTGTTAATAACAGATAATTAAACAAAAAGGTCCTGAAACTGTTAATAAAAGGTAATTAAACAAAAAGGTGCTACCAAAAGGTCCTGACACTTTTAATAAAAGGTAATTAAACAAAAAGGTGCTACCAAAAAGTCCAGAGAATGTAAAAGAATAATAATAATTAAACAAAAAGGTGCTACCAAAAAGTCCTGAAACTGTTAATAACAGATAATTAAAGACAAAGGTCCTGAAACTGTTAATAAAAGGTAATTAAACAAAAAGGTGCTACCAAAATGTCCAGAGAATGTAAAAAAATAATAATAATTAAACAAAAAGGTGCTACCAAAAAGTCCTGAAACTGTTAATAACAGATAATTAAACAAAAAGGTCCTGAAACTGTTAATAAATGGTAATTAAACAAAATGTTGCAAACAAAAGGTCCTGAAACTGTTAATAAAAGGTAATTAAACAAAAAGATGCTACCAAAAAGTCCAGAGAATGTAAAAAAATAATAATAATTAAACAAAAATGTGCTACCAAAAAGTCCTGAAACTGTTAATAACAGATAATTAAACAAAAAGGTCCTGAGACTGTTAATAAAAGGTAATTAAACAAAAAGGTGCTACCAAAAAGTCCAGAGAGTGTAAACAAAAATAATAATAATTAAACAAAAAGGTGCTACCAAAAAGTCCTGAAACTGTTAATAACAGATAATTAAACAAAAAGGTCCTGAGACTGTTAATAAAAGGTAATTAAACAAAAAGGTGCTACCAAATGGTCCTGAAACTGTTAATAAAAGGTAATTAAACAAAAAGGTGCTACCAAAAAGTCCTGAAACTGTTAATAACAGATAATTAAACAAAAAGGTCCTGAGACTGTTAATAAAAGGTAATTAAACAAAAGGTGCTACCAAATGGTCCTGAAACTGTTAATAAAAGGTAATTAAACAAAAAGGTGCTACCAAAAAGTCCAGAGAATGTAAAAAAATAATAATAATTAAACAAAAAGGTGCTACCAAAAAGTCCTGAAACTGTTAATAACAGATAATTAAACAAAAAGGTCCTGAAACTGTTAATTAAACAAAAAGGTGCTACCAAAAAGTCCAGAGAATGTAAAAAAATAATAATAATTAAACAAAAAGGTGCTACCAAAAAGTCCTGAAACTGTTAATAACAGATAATTAAACGAAAAGCTCCTGAAACTGTTAATAAAAGGTAATTAAACAAAAAGGTGCTACCAAAAAGTCCAGAGAGTGTAAAAAAATAATAATAATTAAACAAAAAGGAGCTACAAAAAAGTCCTGAAACTGTTAATAACAGATAATTAAACAAAAAGGTCCTGAAACTGTTAATAAAAGGTAATTAAACAAAATGGTGCAACCAAAAGGTCCTGAAACTGTTAATTAACGGTAATTAAACAAAAAGGTGCTACCAAAAAGTCCTGAAACTGTTAATAACAGATAATTAAACAAAAAGGTCCTGAAACTGTTAATAAAAGGTAATTAAACAAAATGGTGCAACCAAAAGGTCCTGAAACTGTTAATAAAAGGTAATTAAACAAAAAGATGCTACCAAAAAGTCCAGAGAATGTAAAAAAATAATAATTAAACAGAAAGGTGCTCCCAAAAAGTCCTGAAACTGTTAATAACAGATAATTAAAGAAAAAGGTCCTGAAACTGTTAATAAAAGGTAATTAAACAAAAAGGTGCTACCAAAAAGTCCAGAGAATGTAAAAAAATAATAATTAAACAAAAAGGTGTTACTAAAAAGTCCAGAAAATGTAATAAAAAAAAAAGGGATGTCACAAATGGGTGCCATTTCTCATTGGGAAGTTGGCCCAATCCTGATTGCCCCCCAACTACACACGGACTTGGTCATAGATGCAGGGGACAGCCAGTGGAGCACCACATGGCCCACACGCGGACTTGGTCATCGGCTTTGCTAGTGACTTGGCCTAGCTAACCTACCAGAAGAAAGCTGTTAGGATAAGGGAGGAAACTGGCTGCTCCTAGTCCGGGGATCGAACCCCTGATGCCAGCACCACCCGCAGGGTTTCCCAAGCGGTCTCCTTCAACCACTCTGGTCCATCAGCTAAGCACTGATGGAGTAGCATTTTATGTGCTATTTAAAATTTAAATACATAAAATTGAAGTTAAAAAAAAAAAATTTTTTTTAAAGTTCCCCACAGTGGATCTGTACCATGGACCTCCAGGTGAGCAGCCCAATGCAGTAACCATTCAACAATTAGGACCACAATTGTAATGCACACCAAATAGTATATTTCTATCCTACGTGCTCTGTACATGTGTGTTATATTAAGACTCGGACATTAATTTTGCATTGTACTAAAGGGATAAATCAATAATTTTTGTTTAATGCTAAACAATAATAATTATTAGTGTGAAGTATCAACAAGTTAAGAACAGTTATTAATACATATATATACCTTTGCGGAGTGAGTGTACTTATCGCAGGCTGATGCTTGTGCTATTACTGTATACTCTGCATGGTACTACTCTATGCGAAGACAATTTATTGCAAACACTTCTCGATGCTGAACAAATTATAACCACTTTTATGGACTATTAACATTTCAAGGATAGTCACCAAGGACTAAAGTAGTGGATTGGAAATGAGCAATGGTGCCATGGAACAGTAGAACACAAGCTTTGTTGTATGATTCTTTCATTATAGCACATTCTTATTTACAATTTCTGTAAAGAAATAATAACTAAACAAGCAGGAGCTACCAAACAGTCCAGAGAGTGTAAAAAATAATAATATTTAAACAAAAAGGTGCTACCAAAAGGTCCTGAAACTTTTAATAAAAGGTAATTAAACAAAAAGGTGCTACCAAAAAGTCCAGAGAATGTAAAAAAATAATAATAATTAAACAAAAAGGTGCTACCAAAAAGTCCTGAAACTGTTAATAACAGATAATTAAACAAAAAGGTCCTGAAACTGTTAATAAAAGGTAATTAAACAAAATGGTGCAACCAAAAGGTCCTGAAACTGTTAATAAAAGGTAATTAAACAAAATGGTGCAACCAAAAGGTCCTGAAACTGTTAATAAAAGGTAATTAAACAAAAAGATGCTACCAAAAAGTCCAGAGAATGTAAAAAAATAATAATAATTAAACAAAAAGGTGCTACCAAAAAGTCCTGACACTGTTAATAACAGATAATTAAACAAAAAGGTCCTGAGACTGTTAATAAAAGGTAATTAAACAAAATTGTGCTACCAAAAAGTCCAGAGAATGTAAAAAAAATAATAATAATTAAACAAAAAGGTGCTCCCAAAAAGTCCTGAAACTGTTAATAACAGATAATTAAACAAAAAGGTCCTGAAACTGTTAATAAAAGGTAATTAAACAAAAAGGTGCTACCAAAAAGTCCAGAGAATGTAAAAAAATAATTAAACAAAAAGGTGCTACCAAAAAGTCCAGAAAATGTAATAAAAAAAAAAAGGGATGTCACTAATGGGTGCCATTTCTCATTGGGAAGTTGGCCCAATCCTGATTGCCCCCCAACTACACACGGACTTGGTCATAGATGCAGGGGACAGACGGTGGGGCACCACATGGCCCACACGCGGACTTGGTCATCGGCTTTGCTAGTGACTTGGCCTAGCTAACCTACCAGAAGAAAGCTGTTAGGATAAGGGATGAAACTGGCTGCTCCTGGTCCGGGGATCGAACCCCTGATGCCAGCACCACCCGCAGGGTTTCCCAAGCGGTCTCCTTCAACCACTCTGGTCCATCAGCTAGGCACTGATGGAGTAGTATTTTATGTGCTATTTAAATACATAAAATTGAAGTTAAAAAAAAAAATTTTTTTAAAGTTCCTCACAGTGGATCTGTACCATGTACCTCCAGGTGAGCAGCCCAATGCAGTAACCATTCAACAATTAGGACCACAATTGTAATGCACACCAAATAGTATATTTCTATCCTACGTGCTCTGTACATGTGTGTTATATTAAGACTCAGACATTAATTTTGCATTGTACTAAAGGGATAAATCAATAATTTTTGTTTAATGCTAAACAATAATAATTCTTAGTGTGAAGTATCAACAAGTTAAGAACAGTTATTAATACATATATATAACTTTGCGGAGTGAGGGTACTTATCGCAGGCTGTTGCTTGTGCTATTACTGTATACTCTGCATGGTACTACTCTATGCGAAGACAATTTATTGCAAACACTTCTCGATGCTGAACAAATTATAACCACTTTTATGGACTATTAACATTTCAAGGATAGTCACCAAGGACTAAAGTAGTGGATTGGAAATGAGCAATGGTGCCATGGAACAGTAGAACACTAGCTTTGTTGTATGATTCTTTCATTATAGCACATTCTTATTTACAATTTCTGTAAAGAAATAACTAAACAAGCAGGAGCTACCAAACAGTCCAGAGAGTGTAAAAAAATAATAATATTTAAACAAAAAGGCGCTACCAAAAGGTCCTGAAACTGTTAATAAAAGGTAATTAAACAAAAAGGTGCTACCAAAAAGTCCAGAGAGTGTAATAAAATAATAATAATTAAACAAAAAGGTGCTACCAAAAAGTCCAGAGAATGTAAAAAAATAATAATTAAACAAAAAGGTGCTACCAAAAAGTCCTGAAACTGTTAATAACAGATATTAAACAAAAAGGTCCTGAAACTGTTAATAAAAGGTAATTAAACAAAAAGGTGCTACCAAAAAGTCCAGAGAGTGTAAAAAAATAATAATAATTAAACAAAAAGGTGCTACCAAAAAGTCCTGAAACTGTTAATAACAGATAATTAAACAAAAAGGTCCTGAAACTGTTAATAAAAGGTAATTAAACAAAAAGGTGCTACCAAAAGGTCCTGAAACTGTTAATAAAAGGTAATTAAACAAAAAGGTGCTACCAAAATGTCCAGAGAATGTAAAAAAATAATAATAATTAAACAAAAAGGTGCTACCAAAAAGTCCTGAAACTGTTAATAACAGATAATTAAACAAAAAGGTCCTGAAACTGTTAATAAATGGTAATTAAACAAAATGTTGCAAACAAAAGGTCCTGAAACTGTTAATAAAAGGTAATTAAACAAAAAGATGCTACCAAAAAGTCCAGAGAATGTAAAAAAATAATAATAATTAAACAAAAATGTGCTACCAAAAAGTCCTGAAACTGTTAATAACAGATAATTAAACAAAAAGGTCCTGAGACTGTTAATAAAAGGTAATTAAACAAAAAGGTGCTACCAAAAAGTCCAGAGAGTGTAAACAAAAATAATAATTAAACAAAAAGGTGCTACCAAAAAGTCCTGAAACTGTTAATAACAGATAATTAAACAAAAAGGTCCTGAGACTGTTAATAAAAGGTAATTAAACAAAAAGGTGCTACCAAAAGGTCCTGAAACTGTTAATAAAAGGTAATTAAACAAAAAGGTGCTACCAAAAAGTCCAGAGAATGTAAAAAATTAATAATAATTAAACAAAAAGGTGCTACCAAAAAGTCCAGAAAATGTAATAAAAATAAAAGGGATGACACTAATGGGTACCATTTCTCATTGGGAAGTTGGCCCAATCCTGATTGCCCCCCAACTACACACGGACTTGGTCATAGATGCAGGGGACAGCCAGTGGAGCACCACATGGCCCACACGCGGACTTGGTCATCGGCTTTGCTAGTGACTTGGCCTAGCTAACCTACCAGAAGAAAGCTGTTAGGATAAGGGAGGAAACTGGCTGCTCCTAGTCCGGGGATCGAACCCCTGATGCCAGCACCACCCGCAGGGTTTCACAAGCGGTCTCCTTCAACCACTCTGGTCCATCAGCTAGGCACTGATGGAGTAGTATTTTATGTGCTATTTAAATACATAAAATTGAAGTTAAAAAAAAAAAATTTTTTTTAAAGTTCCCCACAGTGGATCTGTACCATGGACCTCCAGGTGAGCAGCCCAATGCAGTAACCATTCAACAATTAGGACCACAATTGTAATGCACACCAAATAGTATATTTCTATCCTACGTGCTCTGTACATGTGTGTTATATTAAGACTCAGACATTAATTTTGCATTGTACTAAAGGGATAAATCAATAATTTTTGTTTAATGCTAAACAATAATAATTATTAGTGTGAAGTATCAACAAGTTAAGAACAGTTATTAATACATATATATACCTTTGCGGAGTGAGTGTACTTATCGCAGGCTGATGCTTGTGCTATTACTGTATACTCTGCATGGTACTACTCTATGCGAAGACAATTTATTGCAAACACTTCTCGATGCTGAACAAATTATAACCACTTTTATGGACTATTAACATTTCAAGGATAGTCACCAAGGACTAAAGTAGTGGATTGGAAATGAGCAATGGTGCCATGGAACAGTAGAACACTAGCTTTGTTGTATGATTCTTTCATTATAGCACATTCTTATTTACAATTTCTGTAAAGAAATAATAACTAAACAAGCAGGAGCTACCAAACAGTCCAGAGAGTGTAAAAAAATAATATTTAAACAAAAAGGTGCTACCAAAAGGTCCTGAAACTGTTAATAAAAGGTAATTAAACAAAAAGGTGCTACCAAAAAGTCCAGAGAGTGTAATAAAATAATAATAATTAAACAAAAAGGTGCTACCAAAAAGTCCAGAGAATGTAAAAAAATAATAATTAAACAAAAAGGTGCTCCCAAAAAGTCCTGAAACTGTTAATAACAGATAATTAAACAAAAAGGTCCTGAAACTGTTAATAAAAGGTAATTAAACAAAAAGGTGCTACCAAAAAGTCCAGAGAGTGTAAAAAAATAATAATAATTAAACAAAAAGGAGCTACCAAAAAGTCCTGAAACTGTTAATAACAGATCATTAAACAAAAATGTCCTGAAACTGTTAATAAAAGGTAATTCAACAAAAAGGTGCTACCAAAAGGTCCTGAAACTTTTAATGAAAGGTAATTAAACAAAAAGGTGCTACCAAAAAGTCCAGAGAATGTAAAAAAATAATAATAATTAAACAAAAAGGTGCTACCAAAAAGTCCTGAAACTGTTAATAAGAGATAATTAAACAAAAAGGTCCTGAAACTGTTAATAAAAGGTAATTAAACTAAATGGTGCAACCAAAAGGTCCTGAAACTGTTAATAAAAGGTAATTAAACAAAAAGATGCTACCAAAAAGTCCAGAGAATGTAAAAAAATAATAATAATTAAACAAAAAGGTGCTCCCAAAAGTCCTGAAACTGTTAATAACAGATAATTAAACAAAAAGGTCCTTAAACTGTTAATAAAAGGTAATTAAACAAAATTGTGCTACCAAAAAGTCCAGAGAATGTAAAAAAATAATAATAATTAAACAAAAAGGTGCTACCAAAAAGTTCTGAAACTGTTAATAACAGATAATTAAACAAAAAGGTCCTGAGACGGTTAATAAAAGGTAATTAAACAAAAAGGTGCTACCAAAAAGTCCTGAAACTGTTAATAACAGATAATTAAACAAAAAGGTCCTGAAACTGTTAATAAAACAAAATGGTGCAACCAAAAGTTCCTGAAACTGTTAATAAAAGGTAATTAAACAAAAAGGTGCTACCAAAAAGTCCTGAAACTGTTAATAACAGATAATTAAATAAAAAGGTCCTGAGACTGTTAATAAAAGGTAATTAAACAAAAAGGTGCTACCAAATGGTCCTGAAACTGTTAATAAAAGGTAATTAAACAAAAAGGTGCTACCAAAAAGTCCAGAGAATGTAAAAAAATAATAATTAAACAAAAAGGTGCTACCAAAAAGGGCAGAAAATGTAATAAAAAAAAAGGGATGTCACTAATGGGTGCCATTTCTCATTGGGAAGTTGGCCCAATCCTGATTGCCCCCCAACTACACACGGACTTGGTAATAGGTACAGGGGACAGCCAGTGGAGCACCACATGGCCCACACGCGGACTTGGTCATCGGCTTTGCTAGTGACTTGGCCTAGCTAACCTACCAGAAGAAAGCTGTTAGGATAAGGGAGGAAACTGGCTGCTCCTAGTCCGGGGATCGAGCCCCTGATGCCAGCACCACCCGCAGGGTTTCCCAAGCGGTCTCCTTCAACCACTCTGGTCCATCAGCTAGGCACTGATGGAGTAGTATTTTATGTGCTATTTAAATACATAAAATTGAAGATAAAAAAAAAAAAATTTTTTTAAAGTTCCCCACAGTGGATCTGTACCATGGACCTCCAGGTGAGCAGCCCAATGCAGTAACCATTCAACAATTAGGACCACAATTGTAATGCACACCAAATAGTATATTTCTATCCTACGTGCTCTGTACATGTGTGTTATATTAAGACTCAGACATTAATTTTGCATTGTGCTAAAGGGATAAATCAATAATTTTTGTTTAATGCTAAACAATAATAATTATTAGTGTGAAGTATCAACAAGTTAAGAACAGTTATTAATACATATATATAACTTTGCGGAGTGAGGGTACTTATCGCAGGCTGTTGCTTGTGCTATTACTGTATACTCTGCATGGTACTACTCTATGCGAAGACAATTTATTGCAAACACTTCTCGATGCTGAACAAATTATAACCACTTTTATGGACTATTAACATTTCAAGGATAGTCACCAAGGACTAAAGTAGTGGATTGGAAATGAGCAATGGTGCCATGGAACAGTAGAACACTAGCTTTGTTGTATGATTCTTTCATTATAGCACATTCTTATTTACAATTTCTGTAAAGAAATAATAACTAAACAAGCAGGAGCTACCAAACAGTCCAGAGAGTGTAAAAAATAATAATATTTAAACAAAAAGGTTCTACCAAAAGGTCCTGAAACTGTTAATAAAAGGTAATTAAACAAAAAGGTGCTACCAAAAAGTCCAGATAGTGTAATAAAATAATAATAATTAAACAAAAAGGTGCTACCAAAAAGTCCTGAGAATGTAAAAAAATAATAATTAAACAAAAAGGTGCTCCCAAAAAGTCATGAAACTGTTAATAACAGATAATTAAACAAAAAGGTCCTGAAACTGTTAATAAAAGGTAATTAAACAAAAAGGTGCTACCAAAAAGTCCAGAGAGTGTAAAAAAAAAATAATATATTAAACAAAAAGGAGCTACCAAAAAGTACTGAAACTGTTAATAACAGATAATTAAACAAAAAGGTCCTGAAACTGTTAATAAAAGGTAATTAAACAAAATGGTGCAACGAAAAGGTCCTGAAACTGTTAATAAAAGGTAATTAAACAAAAAGATGCTACCAAAAAGTCCAGAGAATGTAAAAAAATAATAATAATTAAACAAAAAGGTGCTACCAAAAAGTCCTGAAACTGTTAATAACAGATAATTAAACAAAAAGGTCCTGAGACTGTTAATAAAAGGTAATTAAACAAAAAGGTGCTACCAAAAAGTCCAGAGAATGTAAAAAAATAATAATAATTAAACAAAAAGGTGCTCCCAAAAAGTCCTGAAACTGTTAATAACAGATAATTAAACAAAAAGGTGCTACCAAAAAGTCCTGAAACTGTTAATAACAGATAATTAAACAAAAAGGTCCTGAAACTGTTAATAAAAGGTAATTAAACAAAATGGTGCTACCAAAAAGTCCTGAAACTGTTAATAACAGATAATTAAACAAAAAGGTCCTGAAACTGTTAATAAAAGGTAATTAAACAAAAAGGTGCTACCATAAAGTCCAGAGAGTAAAAAAAAAAAATAATTAAACAAAAGGTGCTACCAAAAAGTCCTGAAACTGTTAATAACAGATAATTAAACAAAAAGGTCCTGAGACTGTTAATAAAAGGTAATTAACAAAAAGGTGCTACCAAATGGTCCTGAAACTGTTAATAAAATGTAATTAAACAAAAAGGTGCTAACAAAAAGTCCAGAGAATGTAAAAAATTAAACAAAAAGGTGCTACCAAAAAGTTCAGAAAATGTAATAAAAAAAAAGGGATGTCACTAATGGGTGCCATTTCTCATTGGGAAGTTGGCCCAATCCTGATTGCCCCCCAACTACACACGGACTTGGTCATAGATGCAGGGGACAGCCAGTGGAGCACCACATGGCCCACACGCGGACTTGGTCATCGGCTTTGCTAGTGACTTGGCCTAGCTAACCTACCAGAAGAAAGCTGTTAGGATAAGGGAGGAAACTGGCTGCTCCTGGTCCGGGGATCGAACCCCTGATGCCAGCACCACCCGCAGGGTTTCCCAAGCGGTCTCCTTCAACCACTCTGGTCCATCAGCTAGGCACTGATGGAGTAGTATTTTATGTGCTATTTAAATACATAAAATTGAAGTTAAAAAAAAAATTTTTTTTAAAGTTCCCCACAGTGGATCTGTACCATGGACCTCCAGGTGAGCAGCCCAATGCAGTAACCATTCAACAATTAGGACCACAATTGTAATGCACACCAAATAGTATATTTCTATCCTACGTGCTCTGTACATGTGTGTTATATTAAGACTCAGACATTAATTTTGCATTGTACTAAAGGGATAAATCAATAATTTTTGTTTAATGCTAAACAATAATAATTATTAGTGTGAAGTATCAACAAGTTAAGAACAGTTATTAATACATATATATAACTTTGCGGAGTGAGGGTACTTATCGCAGGCTGTTGCTTGTGCTATTACTGTATACTCTGCATGGTACTACTCTATGCGAAGACAATTTATTGCAAACACTTCTCGATGCTGAACAAATTATAACCACTTTTATGGACTATTAACATTTCAAGGATAGTCACCAAGGACTAAAGTAGTGGATTGGAAATGAGCAATGGTGCCATGGAACAGTAGAACACTAGCTTTGTTGTATGATTCTTTCATTATAGCACATTCTTATTTACAATTTCTGTAAAGAAATAATAACTAAACAAGCAGGAGCTACCAAACAGTCTTGAGAGTGTAAAAAATAATAATATTTAAACAAAAAGGTTCTACCAAAAGGTCCTGAAACTGTTAATAAAAGGTAATTAAACAAAAAGGTGCTACCAAAAAGTCCAGAGAGTGTAATAAAATAATAATAATTAAACAAAAAGGTGCTACCAAAAAGTCCAGAGAATGTAAAAAAATAATAATTAAACAAAAAGGTGCTCCCAAAAAGTCATGAAACTGTTAATAACAGATAATTAAACAAAAAGGTCCTGAAACTGTTAATAAAAGGTAATTAAACAAAAAGGTGCTACCAAAAAGTCCAGAGAGTGTAAAAAAAAAATAATATATTAAACAAAAAGGAGCTACCAAAAAGTCCTGAAACTGTTAATAACAGATAATTAAACAAAAAGGTCCTGAAACTGTTAATAAAAGGTAATTAAACAAAATGGTGCAACCAAAAGGTCCTGAAACTGTTAATAAAAGGTAATTAAACAAAAAGATGCTACCAAAAAGTCCAGAGAATGTAAAAAAATAATAATAATTAAACAAAAAGGTGCTACCAAAAAGTCCTGAAACTGTTAATAACAGATAATTAAACAAAAAGGTCCTGAGACTGTTAATAAAAGGTAATTAAACAAAAAGGTGCTACCAAAAAGTCCAGAGAATGTAAAAAAATAATAATAATTAAACAAAAAGGTGCTCCCAAAAAGTCCTGAAACTGTTAATAACAGATAATTAAACAAAAAGGTCCTGAAACTGTTAATAAAAGGTAATTAAACAAAAAGGTGCTACCAAAAAGTCCAGAGAATGTAAAAAAATAATAATAATTAAACAAAAAGGTGCTACCAAAAAGTCCTGAAACTGTTAATAACAGATAATTAAACAAAAAGGTCCTGAAACTGTTAATAAAAGGTAATTAAACAAAATGGTGCTACCAAAAAGTCCTGAAACTGTTAATAACAGATAATTAAACAAAAAGGTCCTGAAACTGTTAATAAAAGGTAATTAAACAAAAAGGTGCTACCAAAAAGTCCAGAGAGTAAAAAAAAAAAATAATTAAACAAAAGGTGCTACCAAAAAGTCCTGAAACTGTTAATAACAGATAATTAAACAAAAAGGTCCTGAGACTGTTAATAAAAGGTAATTAACAAAAAGGTGCTACCAAATGGTCCTGAAACTGTTAATAAAATGTAATTAAACAAAAAGGTGCTAACAAAAAGTCCAGAGAATGTAAAAAATTAAACAAAAAGGTGCTACCAAAAAGTTCAGAAAATGTAATAAAAAAAAAAGGGATGTCACTAATGGGTGCCATTTCTCATTGGGAAGTTGGCCCAATCCTGATTGCCCCCCAACTACACACGGACTTGATCATAGATGCAGGGGACAGCCAGTGGAGCACCACATGGCCCACACGCGGACTTGGTCATCGGCTTTGCTAGTGACTTGGCCTAGCTAACCTACCAGAAGAAAGCTGTTAGGATAAGGGAGGAAACTGGCTGCTCCTAGTCCGGGGATCGAACCCCTGATGCCAGCACCACCCGCAGGGTTTCCCAAGCGGTCTCCTTCAACCACTCTGGTCCATCAGCTAGGCACTGATGGAGTAGTATTTTATGTGCTATTTAAATACATAAAATTGAAGTTAAAAAAAAAAATTTTTTTTAAAGTTCCCCACAGTGGATCTGTACCATGGACCTCCAGGTGAGCAGCCCAATGCAGTAACCATTCAACAATTAGGACCACAATTGTAATGCACACCAAATAGTATATTTCTATCCTACGTGCTCTGTACATGTGTGTTATATTAAGACTCCGACATTAATTTTGCATTGTACTAAAGGGATAAATCAATAATTTTTGTTTAATGCTAAACAATAATAATTATTAGTGTGAAGTATCAACAAGTTAAGAACAGTTATTAATACATATATATACCTTTGCGGAGTGAGTGTACTTATCGCAGGCTGATGCTTGTGCTATTACTGTATACTCTGCATGGTACTACTCTATGCGAAGACAATTTATTGCAAACACTTCTCGATGCTGAACAAATTATAACCACTTTTATGGACTATTAACATTTCAAGGATAGTCACCAAGGACTAAAGTAGTGGATTGGAAATGAGCAATGGTGCCATGGAACAGTAGAACACTAGCTTTGTTGTATGATTCTTTCATTATAGCACATTCTTATTTACAATTTCTGTAAAGAAATAATAACTAAACAAGCAGGAGCTACCAAACAGTCCAGAGAGTGTAAAAAAATAATAATATTTAAACAAAAAGGTGCTACCAAAAGGTCCTGAAACTGTTAATAAAAGGTAATTAAACAAAAAGGAGCTACCAAAAAGTCCTGAAACTGTTAATAACAGATAATTAAACAAAAAGGTCCTGAAAATGTTAATAAAAGGTAATTAAACAAAAAGGTGCTACCAAAAAGTCCTGAAACTGTTAATAAAAGGTAATTAAACAAAAGGTGCTACCAAAAAGTCCAGAGAATATAAAAAAATAATAATAATTAAACAAAATGGTGCTACCAAAAGGTCCTGAAACTATTAATAAAACGTAATTAAACAAAAAGGAGCTACCAAAAAGTCCTGAAACTGTTAATAACAGATAATTAAACAAAAAGGTCATGAAACTGTTAATAAAAGGTAATTAAACAAAAAGGTGCTACCATAAAGTCCTGAAACTGTTAATAACAGATAATTAAACAAAAAGGTCCTGAAACTGTTAATAAAAGGTAATTAAACAAAAAGGTGCTACCAAAAGGTCCTGAAACTGTTAATAAAAGGTAATTAAACAAAAAGGTGCTACCAAAAAGTCCAGAGAATGTAAAAAAATAATAATAATTAAACAAAAAGGTGCTCCCAAAAAGTCCTGAAACTGTTAATAACAGATAATTAAACAAAAAGGTCCTGAAACTGTTAATAAAAGGTAATTAAACAAAAAGGTGCTACCAAAAAGTCCAGAGAGTGTAAAAAAATAATAATAATTAAACAAAAAGGAGCTACCAAAAAGTCCTGAAATTGTTAATAACAGATAATTAAACAAAAAGGTCCTGAAACTGTTAATAAAAGGTAATTAAACAAAAAGGTGCTACCAAAAGGTCCTGAAACTTTTAATAAAAGGTAATTAAACAAAAAGGTGCTACCAAAAAGTCCAGAGAATGTAAAAAAATAATAATAATTAAACAAAAAGGTGCTACCAAAAAGTCCTGAAACTGTTAATAACAGATAATTAAACAAAAAGGTCCTGAAACTGTTGATAAAAGGTAATTAAACAAAATGGTGCAACCAAAAGGTCCTGAAACTGTTAATAAAAGGTAATTAAACAAAAAGATGCTACCAAAAAGTCCAGAGAATGTAAAAAAATAATAATAATTAAACAAAAAGGTGCTACCAAAAAGTCCTGAAACTGTTAATAACAGATAATTAAACAAAAAGCTCCTGAGACTGTTAATAAAAGGTAATTAAACAAAATTGTGCTACCAAAAAGTCCAGAGAATGTAAAAAAATAATAATAATTAAACAAAAAGGTGCTCCCAAAAAGTCCTGAAACTGTTAATAACAGATAATTAAACAAAAAGGTCCTGAAACTGTTAATAAAAGGTAATTAAACAAAAAGGTGCTACCAAAAAGTCCAGAGAAAGTAAAAAAATAATAATAATTAAACAAAAAGGTGCTACCAAAAAGTCCTGAAACTGTTAATAAGAGATAATTAAACAAAAAGGTCCTGAAACTCTTAATAAAAGGTAATTAAACAAAATGGTGCAACCAAAACGTCCTGAAACTGTTAATAAAAGGTAATTAATCAAAAAGATGCTACCAAAAAGTCCAGAGAATGTAAAAAAATAATAATAATTAAACAAAAAGGTGCTCCCAAAAAGTCCTGAAACTGTTAATAACAGATAATTAAACAAAAAGGTCCTGAAACTGTTAATAAAAGGTAATTAAACAAAAAGGTGCTACCAAAAGGTTCTGAAACTGTTAATAAAAGGTAATTAAACAAAAAGGTGCTACCAAAAAGTCCAGAGAATGTAAAAAAATAATAATAATTAAACAAAAAGGTGCTACCAAAAAGTCCTGAAACTGTTAATAACAGATAATTAAACAAAAAGGTCCTGAAACTGTTAATAAAAGGTAATTAAACAAAAAGGTGCTACCAAAAAGTCCAGAGAGTGTAAAATAATAATAATAATTAAACAAAAGGGAGCTACCAAAAAGTCCTGAAACTGTTAATAACAGATAATTAAACAAAAAGGTCCTGAAACTGTTAATAAAAGGTAATTAAACAAAAAGGTGCTACCAAAAGGTCCTGAAACTGTTAATAAAAGGTAATTAAACAAAAAGGTGCTACCAAAAAGTCCAGAGAATGTAAAAAAATAATAATAATTAAACAAAAAGGTGCTACCAAAAAGTCCTGAAACTGTTAATAACAGATAATTAAACAAAAAGGTCCTGAAACTGTTAATAAAAGGTAATTAAACAAAATGGCGCAACCAAAAGGTCCTGAAACTGTTAATAAAAGGTAATTAAACAAAAAGATGCTACCAAAAAGTCCAGAGAATGTAAAAAAATAATAATTAAACAAAAAGGTGCTACCAAAAAGTCCAGAGAATGTAAAAAAATAATAATAATTAAACAAAAAGGTGCTACCAAAAAGTCCTGAAACTGTTAATAACAGATAATTAAAGAAAAAGGTCCTGAAACTGTTAATAAAAGGTAATTAAACAAAATGGTGCAACCAAAAGGTCCTGAAACTGTTAATAAAAGGTAATTAAACAAAAAGATGCTACCAAAAAGTCCAGAGAATGTAAAAAAATAATAATTAAACAAAACGGTGCTACCAAAAAGTCCTGAAACTGTTAATAACAGATAATTAAACAAAAAGGTCCTGAAACTGTTAATAAAAGGTAATTAAACAAAAAGGTGCTACCAAAAAGTCCAGAGAATGTAAAAAAATAATAATAATTAAACAAAAAGGTGCTACCAAAAAGTCCTGAAACTGTTAATAACAGATAATTAAACAAAAAGGTCCTGAAACTGTTAATAAAAGGTAAATAAACAAAATGGTGCAACCAAAAGGTCCTGAAACTGTTAATAAAAGGTAATTAAACAAAAAGATGCTACCACAAAGTCCAGAGAATGTAAAAAAAATAATAATTAATCAAAAAGGTGCTACCAAAAAATCCTGAAACTGTTAATAACAGATAATTAAACAAAAAGGTCCTGAAACTGTTAATAAAAGGTAATTAAACAAAAAGATGCTACCAAAAAGTCCAGAGAATGTAAAAAAATAATAATAATTAAACAAAAAGGTGCTACCAAAAAGTCCTGAAACTGTTAATAACAGATAATTAAACAAAAAGGTCCTGAAACTGTTAATAAAAGGTAATTAAACAAAAAGGTGCTACCAAAAAGTCCAGAGAATGTACAAAAATAATAATAATTAAACAAAAAGGTGCTACCAAAAAGTCCAGAAAATGTAATAAAAAAAAAAGGGATGTCACTAATGGGTGCCATTTCTCATTGGGAAGTTGGCCCAATCCTGATTGCCCCCCAACTATACACGGACTTGGTCATAGATACAGGGGACAGCCGGTGGGGCACCACATGGCCCACACGCGGACTTGGTCATCGGCTTTGCTAGTGACTTGGCCTAGCTAACCTACCAGAAGAAAGCTGTTAGGATAAGGGATGAAGCTGGCTGCTCCTAGTCCGGGGATCGAACCCCTGATGCCAGCACCACCCGCAGGGTTTCCCAAGCGGTCTCCTTCAACCACTCTGGTCCATCAGCTAGGCACTGATGGAGTAGTATTTTATGTGCTATTTAAATACATAAAATTGAAGTTAAAAAAAAAATTTTTTTTTAAAGTTCCCCACAGTGGATCTGTACCATGGACCTCCAGGTGAGCAGCCCAATGCAGTAACCATTCAACAATTAGGACCACAATTGTAATGCACACCAAATAGTATATTTCTATCCTACGTGCTCTGTACATGTGTGTTATATTAAGACTCCGACATTAATTTTGCATTGTACTAAAGGGATAAATCAATAATTTTTGTTTAATGCTAAACAATAATAATTATTAGTGTGAAGTATCAACAAGTTAAGAACAGTTATTAATACATATATATACCTTTGCGGAGTGAGTGTACTTATCGCAGGCTGATGCTTGTGCTATTACTGTATACTCTGCATGGTACTACTCTATGCGAAGACAATTTATTGCAAACACTTCTCGATGCTGAACAAATTATAACCACTTTTATGGTCTATTAACATTTCAAGGATAGTCACCAAGGACTAAAGTAGTGGATTGGAAATGAGCAATGGTGCCATGGAACAGTAGAACACTAGCTTTGTTGTATGATTCTTTCATTATAGCGCATTCTTATTTACAATTACTGTAAAGAAATAATAACTAAACAAGCAGGAGCTACCAAACAGTCCAGAGAGTGTAAAAAATAATAATATTTAAACAAAAAGGTGCTACCAAAAGGTCCTGAAACTGTTAATAAAAGGTAATTAAACAAAAAGGTGCTACCAAAAAGTCCAGAGAGTGTAATAAAATAATAATAATTAAACAAAAAGGTGCTACCAAAAAGTCCAGAGAATGTAAAAAAATAATAATTAAACAAAAAGGTGCTCCCAAAAAGTCCTGAAACTGTTAATAACAGATAATTAAACAAAAAGGTCCTGAAACTGTTAATAAAAGGTAATTAAACAAAAAGGTGCTACCAAAAAGTCCAGAGAGTGTAAAAAAATAATAATAATTAAACAAAAAGGAGCTACCAAAAAGTCCTGAAACTGTTAATAACAGATCATTAAACAAAAAGGTCCTGAAACTGTTAATAAAAGGTAATTCAACAAAAAGGTGCTACCAAAAGGTCCTGAAACTTTTAATAAAAGGTAATTAAACAAAAAGGTGCTACCAAAAAGTCCAGAGAATGTAAAAAAATAATAATAATTAAACAAAAAGGTGCTACCAAAAAGTCCTGAAACTGTTAATAAGACATAATTAAACAAAAAGGTCCTGAAACTGTTAATAAAAGGTAATTAAACAAAATGGTGCAACCAAAAGGTCCTGAAACTGTTAATAAAAGGTAATTAAACAAAAAGATGCTACCAAAAAGTCCAGAGAATGTAAAAAAATAATAATAATTAAACAAAAAGGTGCTCCCAAAAAGTCCTGAAACTGTTAATAACAGATAATTAAACAAAAAGGTCCTGAAACTGTTAATAAAAGGTAATTAAACAAAAAGGTGCTACCAAAAGGTCCTGAAACTGTTAATAAAAGGTAATTAAACAAAAAGGTGCTACCAAAAAGTCCAGAGAATGTAAAAAAATAATAATAATTAAACAAAAAGGTGCTACCAAAAAGTCCTGAAACTGTTAATAACAGATAATTAAACAAAAATGTCCTTAAACTGTTAATAAAAGGTAATTAAACAAAATTGTGCTACCAAAAAGTCCAGAGAATGTAAAAAAATAATAATAATTAAACAAAAAGGTGCTACCAAAAAGTTCTGAAACTGTTAATAACAGATAATTAAACAAAAAGGTCCTGAGACGGTTAATAAAAGGTAATTAAACAAAAAGGTGCTACCAAAAAGTCCTGAAACTGTTAATAACAGATAATTAAACAAAAAGGTCCTGAAACTGTTAATAAAACAAAATGGTGCAACCAAAAGTTCCTGAAACTGTTAATAAAAGGTAATTAAACAAAAAGGTGCTACCAAAAAGTCCTGAAACTGTTAATAACAGATAATTAAATAAAAAGGTCCTGAGACTGTTAATAAAAGGTAATTAAACAAAAAGGTGCTACCAAATGGTCCTGAAACTGTTAATAAAAGGTAATTAAACAAAAAGGTGCTACCAAAAAGTCCAGAGAATGTAAAAAAATAATAATTAAACAAAAAGGTGCTACCAAAAAGGGCAGAAAATGTAATAAAAAAAAAGGGATGTCACTAATGGGTGCCATTTCTCATTGGGAAGTTGGCCCAATCCTGATTGCCCCCCAACTACACACGGACTTGGTCATAGGTACAGGGGACAGCCAGTGGAGCACCACATGGCCCACACGCGGACTTGGTCATCGGCTTTGCTAGTGACTTGGCCTAGCTAACCTACCAGAAGAAAGCTGTTAGGATAAGGGAGGAAACTGGCTGCTCCTAGTCCGGGGATCGAACCCCTGATGCCAGCACCACCCGCAGGGTTTCCCAAGCGGTCTCCTTCAACCACTCTGGTCCATCAGCTAGGCACTGATGGAGTAGTATTTTATGTGCTATTTAAATACATAAAATTGAAGATAAAAAAAAAAAATTTTTTTTAAAGTTCCCCACAGTGGATCTGTACCATGGACCTCCAGGTGAGCAGCCCAATGCAGTAACCATTCAACAATTAGGACCACAATTGTAATGCACACCAAATAGTATATTTCTATCCTACGTGCTCTGTACATGTGTGTTATATTAAGACTCAGACATTAATTTTGCATTGTACTAAAGGGATAAATCAATAATTTTTGTTTAATGCTAAACAATAATAATTATTAGTGTGAAGTATCAACAAGTTAAGAACAGTTATTAATACATATATATAACTTTGCGGAGTGAGGGTACTTATCGCAGGCTGTTGCTTGTGCTATTACTGTATACTCTGCATGGTACTACTCTATGCGAAGACAATTTATTGCAAACACTTCTCGATGCTGAACAAATTATAACCACTTTTATGGACTATTAACATTTCAAGGATAGTCACCAAGGACTAAAGTAGTGGATTGGAAATGAGCAATGGTGCCATGGAACAGTAGAACACTAGCTTTGTTGTATGATTCTTTCATTATAGCACATTCTTATTTACAATTTCTGTAAAGAAATAATAACTAAACAAGCAGGAGCTACCAAACAGTCCAGAGAGTGTAAAAAATAATAATATTTAAACAAAAAGGTTCTACCAAAAGGTCCTGAAACTGTTAATAAAAGGTAATTAAACAAAAAGGTGCTACCAAAAAGTCCAGAGAGTGTAATAAAATAATAATAATTAAACAAAAAGGTGCTACCAAAAAGTCCAGAGAATGTAAAAAAATAATAATTAAACAAAAAGGAGCTCCCAAAAAGTCATGAAACTGTTAATAACAGATAATTAAACAAAAAGGTCCTGAAACTGTTAATAAAAGGTAATTAAACAAAAAGGTGCTACCAAAAAGTCCAGAGAGTGTAAAAAAATAATAATATATTAAACAAAAAGGAGCTACCAAAAAGTACTGAAACTGTTAATAACAGATAATTAAACAAAAAGGTCCTGAAACTGTTAATAAAAGGTAATTAAACAAAATGGTGCAACCAAAAGGTCCTGAAACTGTTAATAAAAGGTAATTAAACAAAAAGATGCTACCAAAAAGTCCAGAGAATGTAAAAAAATAATAATAATTAAACAAAAAGGTGCTACCAAAAAGTCCTGAAACTGTTAATAACAGATAATTAAACAAAAAGGTCCTGAGACTGTTAATAAAAGGTAATTAAACAAAAAGGTGCTACCAAAAAGTCCAGAGAATGTAAAAAAATAATAATAATTAAACAAAAAGGTGCTACCAAAAAGTCCTGAAACTGTTAATAACAGATAATTAAACAAAAAGGTCCTGAAACTGTTAATAAAAGGTAATTAAACAAAATGGTGCTACCAAAAAGTCCTGAAACTGTTAATAACAGATAATTAAACAAAAAGGTCCTGAAACTGTTAATAAAAGGTAATTAAACAAAAAGGTGCTACCAAAAAGTCCAGAGAGTAAAAAAAAAAAATAATTAAACAAAAGGTGCTACCAAAAAGTCCTGAAACTGTTAATAACAGATAATCAAACAAAAAGGTCCTGAGACTGTTAATAGGTAATTAACAAAAAGGTGCTACCAAATGGTCCTGAAACTGTTAATAAAATGTAATTAAACAAAAAGGTGCTAACAAAAAGTCCAGAGAATGTAAAAAAATAATAATTAAACAAAAAGGTGCTACCAAAAAGTTCAGAAAATGTAATAAAAAAAAAGGGATGTCACTAATGGGTGCCATTTCTCATTGGGAAGTTGGCCCAATCCTGATTGCCCCCCAACTACACACGGACTTGGTCATAGATGCAGGGGACAGCCAGTGGAGCACCACATGGCCCACACGCGGACTTGGTCATCGGCTTTGCTAGTGACTTGGCCTAGCTAACCTACCAGAAGAAAGCTGTTAGGATAAGGGAGGAAACTGGCTGCTCCTAGTCCGGGGATCGAACCCCTGATGCCAGCACCACCCGCAGGGTTTCCCAAGCGGTCTCCTTCAACCACTCTGGTCCATCAGCTAGGCACTGATGGAGTAGTATTTTATGTGCTATTTAAATACATAAAATTGAAGTTAAAAAAAAAATTTTTTTAAAGTTCCCCACAGTGGATCTGTACCATGGACCTCCAGGTGAGCAGCCCAATGCAGTAACCATTCAACAATTAGGACCACAATTGTAATGCACACCAAATAGTATATTTCTATCCTACGTGCTCTGTACATGTGTGTTATATTAAGACTCAGACATTAATTTTGCATTGTACTAAAGGGATAAATCAATAATTTTTGTTTAATGCTAAACAATAATAATTATTAGTGTGAAGTATCAACAAGTTAAGAACAGTTATTAATACATATATATACCTTTGCGGAGTGAGTGTACTTATCGCAGGCTGATGCTTGTGCTATTACTGTATACTCTGCATGGTACTACTCTATGCGAAGACAATTTATTGCAAACACTTCTCGATGCTGAACAAATTATAACCACTTTTATGGACTATTAACATTTCAAGGATAGTCACCAAGGACTAAAGTAGTGGATTGGAAATGAGCAATGGTGCCATGGAACAGTAGAACACTAGCTTTGTTGTATGATTCTTTCATTATAGCACATTCTTATTTACAATTTCTATAAAGAAATAATAACTAAACAAGCAGGAGCTACCAAACAGTCCAGAGAGTGTAAAAAAATAATAATATTTAAACAAAAAGGTGCTACCAAAAGGTCCTGAAACTGTTAATAAAAGGTAATTAAACAAAAAGGAGCTACCAAAAAGTCCTGAAACTGTTAATAACAGATAATTAAACAAAAAGGTCCTGAAACTGTTAATAAAAGGTAATTAAACAAAAAGGTGCTACCAAAAAGTCCTGAAACTGTTAATAAAAGGTAATTAAACAAAAGGTGCTACCAAAAAGTCCTGAAACTGTTAATAAAAGGTAATTAAACAAAAAGGTGCTACCAAAAAGTCCTGAAACTGTTAATAAAAGGTAATTAAACAAAAGGTGCTACCAAAAAGTCCAGAGAATATAAAAAAATAATAATAATTAAACAAAATGGTGCTACCAAAAGGTCCTGAAACTATTAATAAAAGGTAATTAAACAAAAAGGAGCTACCAAAAAGTCCTGAAACTGTTAATAACAGATAATTAAACAAAAAGGTCATGAAACTGTTAATAAAAGGTAATTAAACAAAAAGGTGCTACCATAAAGTCCTGAAACTGTTAATAACAGATAATTAAACAAAAAGGTCCTGAAACTGTTAATAAAAGGTAATTAAACAAAAAGGTGCTACCAAAAGGTCCTGAAACTGTTAATAAAAGGTAATTAAACAAAAGGTGCTACCAGAAAGTCCAGAGAATGTAAAAAAATAATAATAATTAAACAAAAAGGTGCTACCAAAAAGTCCTGAAACTGTTAATAACAGATAATTAAACAAAAAGGTCCTGAAACTGTTAATTAATAAAAGGTAATTAAACAAAAAGGTGCTACCAAAAAGTCCAGAGAATGTAAAAAAATAATAATAATTAAACAAAAAGGTGCTACCAAAAAGTCCAGAAAATGTAATAAAAAAAAAAAGGGATGTCACTAATGGGTGCCATTTCTCATTGGGGAGTTGGCCCAATCCTGATTGCCCCCCAACTACACACGGACTTGGTCATAGATACAGGGGACAGCCAGTGGAGCACCACATGGCCCACACGCGGACTTGGTCATCGGCTTTGCTAGTGACTTGGCCTAGCTAACCTACCAGAAGAAAGCTGTTAGGATAAGGGAGGAAACTGGCTGCTCCTGGTCCGGGGATCGAACCCCTGATGCCAGCACCACCCGCAGGGTTTCCCAAGCGGTCTCCTTCAACCACTCTGGTCCATCAGCTAGGCACTGATGGAGTAGTATTTTATGTGCTATTTAAATACATAAAATTGAAGTTAAAAAAAAAAAAAATTTTTAAAGTTCCCCACAGTGGATCTGTACCATGGACCTCCAGGTGAGCAGCCCAATGCAGTAACCATTCAACAATTAGGACCACAATTGTAATGCACACCAAATAGTATATTTCTATCCTACGTGCTCTGTACATGTGTGTTATATTAAGACTCAGACATTAATTTTGCATTGTACTAAAGGGATAAATCAATAATTTTTGTTTAATGCTAAACAATAATAATTATTAGTGTGAAGTATCAACAAGTTAAGAACAGTTATTAATACATATATATACCTTTGCGGAGTGAGTGTACTTATCGCATGCTGATGCTTGTGCTATTACTGTATACTCTGCATGGTACTACTCTATGCGAAGACAATTTATTGCAAATACTTCTCGATGCTGAACAAATTATAACCACTTTTATGGACTATTAACATTTCAAGGATAGTCACCAAGGACTAAAGTAGTGGGTTGGAAATGAGCAATGGTGTCATGGAACAGTAGAACACTAGCTTTGCTGTATGATTCTTTCATTATAGCACATTCTTATTTACAATTTCTGTAAAGAAATAATAACTAAACAAGCAGGAGCTACCAAACAGTCCAGAGAGTGTAAAAAAATAATATTTAAACAAAAAGGTACTACCAAAAAGTCCTGAAACTGTTAATAACAGATAATTAAACAAAAAGGTCCTGAAACTGTTAATCTATATCTATATCTTCTATATCTATATCTATGTCTATATCTATATCTATATCTATATCTATCTATATCTATATCTATATCTATATATCTATATATCTATATATCTATATCTATATATCTATATATCTATATATCTATCTATATATATATATATAAAGCTGAAAATGTCTGTCTGTCTGTCTGTCTGACGGTCACGCTGCTTACTCACCAGACTTGGCGCGAATCGACATAGTCTGTGCTGATAATGAAGCGCTCATCGTCCGCCTACTCTAAGATTGTTATCACGAATTCACGCGTGCTTCCTTTCGGTCTCTACAGCGCGTAGAAGGCCAGGGTGTAGAGAAAACTTGAGCAACATTCCTTTGAAAACCACAGCACATACTGTTCAAGTGGTAGAACGCCTGACTAGCGTGTAAGAGGTCGTGGGTTCAAATCCACGTGTTGACAGATTTTTTTCTTTCTACTCAGTACCTTTTTGTGAACACCTTTTTGAAACACGACTTTTAGCTCATCATATCGTGGCATGCAAAGCACGTATCGAGGCGGGATTTTAGCGAAACTAAACGCCCATCATCTGGCAACTCGAGTGTTGTCGTAGCAAATCAATACGTGCTTTTGTTCGCTCTTTATAGGGCGATGAAGGCACTGGTGTAGGGAAGGATCACTGAAAAGTTGAGCTACATTCCTGTCAAAACCACTGATAAACAACTGTGGCGATTTGTGCACCTCCCCTTAACCCCAAGTTATTATAACCAGCCAGGGTTCAATCCCCGCCTAGGTCATAACTTTTTTTTTCACTTTTGGGACCTTTTTGATGCACCTTTTTGCTGTATCTGTTCCATGCAAGTCTTCATCTACAAACTCTTGTGATCAGTTTTTCAGCACTGGCACTGAATTACCTCACATAATAGGGACTCTTATAGCACTTTTGGGACAGGGCAGACAAATTGCCAACATATTTGTCCATCTGTGTGTTGGTCCAGTGTGTTGTATTAGAGTAGGTAAAAGCTTCTTTCACCAGTATCCAGAATATCTACATCTTTGTTTTAAGCACATAGGTGTGCACTGACATGAAAAACTGTTTGTTCAGACTCACCTCAATACTGCTGTAGTAATAGGCAGCTTGCATGATTGAACAAATACTACTGTGCATCTGAAAAATGATAATACTGGAACCATGCAGATCCATAGTTTACACCGAGGAACTGCATCTGACCTGGCACAACTGTTTCACTATCCTGCTTACATGCTTTCACTCTAAAGATTCATACATTACCTTATTGGTCAATTACACTGCAGGTGTTTCAAAACTGGGTTTTTGTATGGAAAGAGGTATATGTGTCACTGCAACATCAGAACTGAAAGTGCATAAGACAAGTTCTGAACTTTTGCTTGCCATGCAGTAACTATAACTGCGAATTGTGTTGACTTTAAATTATGCTCAATTTCATTTCTCTTTGTGACAGTCGGTAAGGTAAACATCAAAATGTAGAAACTGAAACGGTACCGTGTGTATACAACCTGTATGTAATGTAGGGTATACTGTATACAATTGCCTTAGCTCGCATGCAGTTTAACTAATTAGCTAGCCTTGCATGCATGCTTCACTATAAATTATTATGTACTGCATAAGGATCATGTACTTTAAAGCACTATCGACATACATGCTACACAGCAAATATAGGACACTAATATTTATGCTTGGTTCCCAATATATTAATTATTGTTGCATTAGTTCTCATGTAAAGCAGCAAAGGTTCCGTTTGTTCTATACAGCACGTTGAAGTCACTGGTAGGGAAGATGCACTGAATAATTAAACTACATTCCTGTCAAAACCACAAACAATAAACTTTAGTGTTTTGCATCATTAATGACATAAGAAAACCTCATGCTCTTTAAAAAATGTGACATCACCATGTACCCTACATAGCTACATTAGCAGTGCTGGTGTTTAATGCTTAGTCCCTCTTTGTGGCATTAAAATGTTTAATGTGGAGATGGTCCTGCACATAGGGCAGGTACCAATGCTACAAACAAATGTGGTTATCCAACTCAGCTGCAGGCCTCAGTGACAGCATGCTATTCGATGTCATGAAATAGTACATTTAACCTCAAACTTATTGAATTATTAATAGTGATTTTCAAGCACATCATTAGTACAGCGTTAACAAGTCAATAAAGTATTTAATCACATATGCAGTTGCATGCTACAAAAGCTACACTCTGGTGACTGATTGGATCACTCCATGCTGGTGAGTTGCACTGAAAGGTGTAGCTTTTAAAAGTGCAAGTGGACTGGAAACTTCTTCTCCAGCTATTTCCTGTAAGCTTCTTCCAAATGCTTTTAGGGTAACAACACTGCTGGAACTTTCAGATCTAATCATCATTTGTGCAGTCGCTTCTGTTTTGCATTCATCCGTGCATTGCAGCATACCACATCTGCTACAAGTATCAAATTCTCCTTCAATTCCATGTGGCAGTTTGCTGCGGCAGTTCAGACAAGCTTTGTACACTTCAAATAATTGTACACCAAGTACTTTTGCTTCATCAATGGTATGCACCTTCTCTTGCTCTCTTATATTTACTGCATCAATGTCATCTATTTCATCTATTTTGCTCTTAGACACAGACAACTGCGTCTCACCACGGAATTCCTTGACAATGACCTTTTCAAATTTGTAGCATTTGGATGAAGACAGCATATTTACATCATCTCCCCACAAGACAATTCTAGCTGTACCAGATCTATCTGCAATCGTAACACTCTGTAGCTTTATTCCATTTGCTGTTTCAACAACATTATCTACTTCAATCACCTTGCCTTCACAAGTAACCTTTGTGTATTCTGGAATATCAGATAGATCGCTTAATGCAGTGTTACAATCATCATCAATTTTCTGTACATCATACTTTCGAGGAGATTTCTCTGTTGTAGTTTTCTTGCTCACTAACACCTATAACATGCAAAAAATTTAACTAAACTGTATTAAATCCTACTAAACATTTACCTCATATTCATTGCCATGGCGAGCTTTCTTGACTTCACAATTTCCCAAGACAACCGCTTTTCCAGTTTCTTCAAATAACCGTTTTCGGACTGAGCTGTCAAACCCATACAATCTTATTTTCTTTTGCTCATCGCTTATCTCGCCATCAAAATATGATGCACTCTTGCCTCTCTTCATAGATGAAATATCTCCCAACACGCCACCTATGCGTGCATCTATTGATGCACCTTTGATACCACTAACATCCATTTCTTCCGTGTTCAGATTCATTTCAAGTTACAAAACTCAAGTGAGTGAAAAGTATTTATTTGCAGCTTATTTATACTATCCAACTAGCTATGCTGGAGACCTATTGGAATTTACTGGAATAATCCTCTTTGTAAACATGTTTTGGAGATACGCAGCTCACACTATTTAATTAATCTGCTTGGACAAAAGGGGTACACATGCTATGAATATTTTCACTGTTCTCCATTGTGCAAGTGTTTATTTGTCTGGGTTCTCCAAAAATAGTTTATGCATAGTACAAATATATACTATCCAACTAGCTATGCTGGAGACCTATTGGAATTTACTGGAATAGGCCTCTTTGTAAACATGTTTTGGAGATACACAGATCACACTATTTAATTTATCTGCTTCAACAAAAGGGGTACACGTGCTATGGATATTTAAGTACTCTCCATTGTGCAAGTGTTTATTTGTCTGGGTTCTCCAAAAATAGTTTATGCATAGTACAAATATCATTCCCAGCAAGTTTATTTTGCACTACCGATGCACAATTTTATGATTGATGTTCCAAAATGTTGCAATGCATTATGACTGAATATATAGCTGCATTGTGTTTAGTTCTACATTATAATAGATGGTGATTTGCTCCGTAAATTTCAATGACCCAGAAAGGCAATCATAATATGCTGTCTTTGTATTTATTTTATACTATTACATTAATTTTTTTATTATAATACCTGCACGTAGGGCAGGTAACAATGCTAGTAAAAGGTAATTAAACAAAAAGGTGCTACCAAAATGTCCAGGGAGTGTAAAATAATAATAATAATTAAACAAAAAGGTGCTACCAAAAAGTCCTGAAACTGTTAATAAAAGGTAATTAAACAAAAAGGTGCTACCAAAAAGTCTAGAAAATGTAAAAAAGAAAAGGGATGACACTAATGGGTGCCAATTCACATTGGGAAGTTGGCCCAATCCTGATTGCCCCCCAACTACACAGGGACTTGGTCATAGATGCAGGGGACAGCTGGTGGAGCACCACATGGCCCACATGCGGACTTGGTCATCGGCTTTGCTAGTGACTTGGCCTAGCTAACCTACCAGAGGAAAGCTGTTAGGATAAGGGAGGAAACTGGCTGCTCCTAGTCCGGGGATCGAACCCCTGATGCCAGCACCACCCACAGGGTTTCCCAAGCGGTCTCCTTCAACCACTCTGGTCCATCAGCTAGGCACTGATGGAGTAGTATTTTATGTGCTATTTAAATACATAAAATTGAAGTTTAAAAAAAAAATTCTTTTTTAAAGTTCCCCACAGTGGATCTGTACCATGGACCTCCAGGTGAGCAGCCCAATGCAGTAACCATTCAACAATTAGGACCACAATTGTAATTCACACCAAATAGTATATTTCTATCCTACGTGCTCTGTACATGTGTGTTATATTAAGACTCAGACATTAATTTTGCATTGTACTAAAGGGATAAATCAATAATTTTTGTTTAATGCTAAACAATAATAATTATTAGTGTGAAGTATCAACAAGTTAAGAACAGTTATTAATACATATATATACCTTTGCGGAGTGAGTGTACTTATCGCAGGCTGATGCTTGTGCTATTACTGTATACTCTGCATGGTACTACTCTATGCGAAGACAATTTATTGCAAACACTTCTCGATGCTGAACAAATTATAACCACTTTTATGGACTATTAACATTTCAAGGATAGTCACCAAGGACTAAAGTAGTGGATTGGAAATGAGCAATGGTGCCATGGAACAGTAGAACACTAGCTTTGCTGTATGATTCTTTCATTATAGCACATTCTTATTTACAATTTCTGTAAAGAAATAATAACTAAACAAGCAGGAGCTACCAAACAGTCCAGAGAGTGCAAAAAAATAATAATATTTAAACAAAAAGGTGCTACCAAAAAGTCCTGAAGCTGTTAATAACAGATAATTAAACAAAAAGGAGCTACCAAAAAGTCCTGAAACTGTTAATAACAGATAGTTAAACAAAAAGGTGCTACCAAAAGGTCCTGAAACTGTTAATAAAAGGTAATTAAACAAAAAGGTGATACCAAAAAGTCCTGAAACTGTTAATAACAGATAGTTAAACAAAAAGGTGCTACCAAAAGGTCCTGAAACTGTTAATAAAAGGTAATTAAACAAAAAGGTGCTACCAAAAAGTCCTGAAACTGTTAATAACAGATAGTTAAACAAAAAGGTGCTACCAAAAGGTCCTTAAACTGTTAATAAAAGGTAATTAAACAAAAAGGTGCTACCAAAATGTCCAGAGAGTGTAAAAAAATAATAATTAAACAAAAAGGTGCTACCAAAAAGTCCTGAAACTGTTAATAAAAGGTAATTAAACAAAAAGGTGCTACCAAAATGTCTAGAGAGTGTAAAAAAATAATAATAATTAAACAAAAAGGTGCTACCAAAAAGTCCTGAAACTGTTAATAATAGATAATTAAACATAAAGGTGGTACCAAAAAGTCCTGAAACTGTTAATAAAAGGTAATTAAACAAAAATGTGCTACCAAAAAGTCGAGAATGTAATAAAAAAAAAGAAGAAGATGTCACTAATGGGTGCCATTTCACATTGGGAAGTTGGCCCAATCCTGATTGCCCCCCAACTACACACGGACTTGGTCATAGATGCAGGGGACAGCCAGTGGAGCACCACATGGCCCACACGCGGACTTGGTCATCGGCTTTGCTAGTGACTTGGCCTAGCTAACCTACCAGAAGAAAGCTGTTAGGATAAGGGAGGAAACTGGCTGTTCCTGGTCCGGGGATCGAGCCCCTGATGCCAGCACCACCCGCAGGGTTTCCCAAGCGGTCTCCTTCAACCACTCCAGTCCATCAGCTAGGCACTGATGGAGTAGTATTTTATGTGCTATTTAAATACATAAAATTGAAGTTAAAAAAAAAAAATTTTTTTAAAGTTCCCCACAGTGGATCTGTACCATGGACCTCCAGGTGAGCAGCCCAATGCAGTAACCATTCAACAATTAGGACCACAATTGTAATGCACACCAAATAGTATATTTCTATCCTACGTGCTCTGTACATGTGTGTTATATTAAGACTCAGACATTAATTTTGCATTGTACTAAAGGGATAAATCAATAATTTTTGTTTAATGCTAAACAATAATAATTATTAGTGTGAAGTATCAACAAGTTAAGAACAGTTATTAATACATATATATACCTTTGCGGAGTGAGTGTACTTATCGCAGGCTGATGCTTGTGCTATTACTGTATACTCTGCATGGTACTACTCTATGCGAAGACAATTTAGTGAAAACACTTCTCGATGCTGAACAAATTATAACCACTTTTATGGACTATTAACATTTCAAGGATAGTCACAAAGGACTAATTAAAAGTAGTGGATTGGAAATGAGCAATGGTGCCATGGAACAGTAGAACACTAGCTTTGCTGTATGATTCTTTCATTATAGCACATTCTTATTTACAATTTCTGTAAAGAAATAATAACTAAACAAGCAGGAGCTACCAAACAGTCCAGAGAGTGTAAAAAATAATAATATTTAAACAAAAAGGTGCTACCAAAAAGTCCTGAAGCTGTTAATAACAGATAATTAAACAAAAAGGTGCTACCAAAAAGTCCTGAAACTGTTAATAACAGATAGTTAAACAAAAAGGTGCTACCAAAAGGTCCTGAAACTGTTAATAAAAGGTAATTAAACAAAAAGGTGCTACCAAAAAGTCCTGAAACTGTTAATAACAGATAGTTAAACAAAAAGGTGCTACCAAAAGGTCCTGAAACTGTTAATAAAAGGTAATTAAACAAAAAGGTGCTACCAAAATGTCCAGAGAGTGTAAAAAAATAATAATAATTAAACAAAAATGTGCTACCAAAAAGTCCTGAAACTGTTAATAAAAGGTAATTAAACAAAAAGGTGCTACCAAAATGTCCAGAGAGTGTAAAAAAATAATAATAATTAAACAAAAAGGTGCTACCAAAAAGTCCTGAAACTGTTAATAACAGATAATCAAACGAAAAGGTGCTACCAAAAAGTCCTGAAACTGTTAATAACAGATAATTAAACAAAAAGGTGCTACCAAAAAGTCCTGAAACTGTTAATAAAAGGTAATTAAACAAAAAGGTGCTACCAAAAAAGTCCAGAAAATGTAATAATAAAAAAAAAAGAATGTCACTAATGGGTGCCATTTCACATTGGGAGGTTGGCCCAATCCTGATTGCCGCCCAGCTACACACGGGCTTGGTAATGGATGCAGGGGGCAGCCGGTGGGGCACCACATGGCCCACACGCGGACTTGGTCATCGGCTTTGGTAGTGACTTGGCCTAGCTAGCCTACCAGAAGAAAGCTGTTAGGATAAGGGAGGAAACTGGCTGCTCCTGGTCCGGGGATCGAACCCCTGAGGCCAGCACCACCCGCAGGGTGTCTCAAGCGGTCTCCTTCAACCACTCTGGTCCATCAGCTAGGCACTGATGGAGTAGTATTTTATGTGCTATTTAAATACATAAAATTGAAGTTAGAAAAAAAATTTTTTTTCAAAGTTCCCCACAGTGGATCTGTACCATGGACCTCCAGGTGAGCAGCCCAATGCAGTAACCATTCAACAATTAGGACCACAATTGTAATTCACACCAAATAGTATATTTCTATCCTACGTGCTCTGTACATGTGTGTTATATTAAGACTCAGACATTAATTTTGCATTGTACTAAAGGGATAAATCAATAATTTTTGTTTAATGCTAAACAATAATAATTATTAGTGTGAAGTATCAACAAGTTAAGAACAGTTATTAATACATATATATACCTTTGCGGAGTGAGTGTACTTATCGCAGGCTGATGTTTGTGCTATTACTGTATACTCTGCATGGTACTACTCTATGCGAAGACAATTTATTGCAAACACTTCTCGATGCTGAACAAATTATAACCACTTTTATGGACTATTAACATTTCAAGGATAGTCACGAAGGAGTAAAGTAGTGGATTGGAAATGAGCAATGGTGCCATGGAACAGTAGAACACTAGCTTTGCTGTATGATTCTTTCATTATAGCACATTCTTATTTACAATTTCTGTAAAGAAATAATAACTAAACAAGGAGGAGCTACCAAACAGTCCAGAGAGTGTAAAAAAATAATATTTAAACAAAAAGGTGCTACCAAAAAGTCCTGAAACTGTTAATAACAGATAATTAAACAGAAAGGTGCTACCAAAAGGTCCTGAAACTGTTAATAAAAGGTAATTAAACAAAAAGGTGCTACCAAAAAGTCCAGAGAGTGGAGAAAAATAATAATAACTAGGTGTACCCGTGCAAAATGCGCGTGATACTAAGACAATTGTGAGCTATTGTGTGAATACATGAAAGTGTGTCATCCTGTAGGGTGCAGAGTGTGTCATTGTAGGCAGCCTGGTTGGAGTGATAATTCCATGGTAACTTGCCACACCCACTACGAAACTATCCTTTGTTGACTGTTTCATTTTCCCTTGCACTGGTGTTGCTAGTAATACTACGTTTTAGGTCTGTCTATAGTCCCTGACCTGCTTGTCTTCTTGTCGCAGTAGCTATACTTCGTCTAGCTAGGCCTCAGGACGTCTATCTTGTAGTGGACAGCACAGCAGAGTGTGTGTTTCCAGCGAGTCTTCCTTGTGTAGTCTCTGTCCAGTAGCCCGTTAGAAATAATCATCGCTCTTAGACTTGCCACACCCACTACGAAACTCTCCTTTATTGACTGTTTCCATCTCCACTGCAGTGGTGTGCTGGTAATCCTCAATTTTAGGCTTCCCTGACTCCTGTCTGTCTTCATGTCGCTGTAGTTATACATCGTCTAGCGCATAGCAGCTAGGCCTCAGGACGTCTATCCTTGTAATGACTGCAGTAGGGTGCAGATTGTGTATTCACGATGAATCTTTCATGTGTAGTCATTGTCAAGTAGTCGTGGACTGGCCACACCCACTACAAAACTCTCGTTTTATACTGGCGAGTGTGTTTGCCGGATGATAGCGTACATACCAGATCACATGATCAAATTCGCTGATGTGATTGGTTAAATCATGAAAAAGTGATTGATCCTATCTCACTGTAAGCTTTTAGATATTAAATTTTAACCGTGACGTCATCTGATTTGTATTGGCAACGCGTGTATACCGGGATGCCGTATACGCGTATCGTAAACTTATAATGGCCATTGACAGTGATAAGTATCTCGCAACCAAAGTTAGCACGTAATGATAGACACGAAAACCACCTTATGACACATTGATTTGGACGGGTAGTTGATTTAGCGAGTTTGAAGCTAATCGGGGGAAAAACCTGGGAGGAGTTTGTGTTTGAAAATTTTATGGCCTCGATTTTAACGTTTTTCGTTCTGTCGGCCACAGGGGAGAGAAAAGTCTAGTGTAGGCTGGGGGATGGGGAAGGCTGATAACACGATAAGGGTCTCAAGAAAGTTATGGACGAATTCGTGTCTTCCTCCGGTAGTTACGGTGGTTTAAAGGGTATTTTCCGTAAGGTAAGTGCGCCTAATTTCGGACAGTCCCTAACTCCGGACACTTTAGCATATTTTGGTCTGTAACTTCGAAACGCCTGAACGTATTGCTTTAAAATTTTTGCCATAAGTAAAGTTACTTATAGTGTTCACACACATACTTAGACATTGGGTAAACTCGATCGTTCGTTGGAGTTGTGTCTGCCTTTGTGTTGGCGTGCATAGCTTAAAATATAAATAATCTCTGATAAACTTCTGGAATCATATAATAAATACACAAGTATACAGCTATTTTATTCCGAACAAAAGCCCCTTTCAAAGAGTGAAGTAATATTTGAATAGCTGACTTCTTCTTTGTTGCTAGAGTTCAGGGTTGGCGGCAGTTGTAGGCTGCGCGGGTCATGGCGCCTAACTTTTCGCCTTGAAGATGGAATGAATGCACTTACTAGTGCTGCCAAATGTAACCAACAATATTACAAATAGATGAAGGGTTGTGCTTGTTGTTTTGCTGCCCTGGGATACGCATGCGTGAATTCAAATGTTTGAATGGCTTCTAAGAAGAACCAGTGGGGAACTCCTGAGCTGAAGGCCGCACTTCAAAGAGTATCTAGCAAAGAGATGTCATTAAGGCAAGCTGCAATTCGATATGGCATACCCAGAAGCACTCTTTCTGACCACAAAACTGGAAAGAGCACAATGAGGTATGGTGGTGCTCCAACAGTTTTGAGCCATGCTGAAGAATCAGAAATAGTAATTAGCTGTCAAGTTTTAGCTGAGATGGGTTTTCCCTTGGATAAAGTGCTGTTGTTAGTGATTACCTTAAACAACAAGGGAAGCACAGTCCTTTTGGAGAATTAGGCATTCCTGGAAGGAAATGGTGGAATGGCTTTCTAAGTCGTCATCCACAACTTGCACAAAGGAAACCCCAACACCTTTCCAGGAAAAGGGCAGAAGCGAATGATCCTGCAGTTTTAGATGAATGGTTTGAAAAGGTACGGTGCTTATTCGAGTCTTCTAAACTATATATATTATTATTTGTTTTTACTGTGCAGAAATCACAAATGATTATAATGCACAGATATAATTACTTAAGTTGTTACAAAAATTATCCACGGAAGGGGAATTAATTATGTAGGGGGGAAGGGGGTTCCAAAGTATAATTGCAGAGGGGAAAAAGGAAAATTTATACGAGTCAATGTTTGTCGTCAGTTGCCTGTAGTATCCTTTTCTTAATCGCGAATCATTAGGGGTAAAGTACTCTTTGGGGATATCAATAAGATCATTAATAATTTTATACATCATTATAAGTTTAGCTCTCTCTCTTCTTTGTTGTAAACTGAAAGAATTTGACCAAAAAGATATAGGACAGAGGGTATGGAATTGTGACGAGACTGGTTTCTGCACTGCAGTAGCATCCAAAGTAGTGCTTACAAAGAGGGGTGCAAAAACTGTACATGAAGTAGGAGGTGGATCAGGTAGAGAATACATAACAGTATTAGGTGAGCACTGATATAACAGCAAACACTTATGCATATATCATGCATTACATACTATTACAGCTTGTGGATCAGCAAGTGGCACACGATTACCACCGTACATTGTGTACAAGGCCAAACACCTGTACGACACTTGGAAACAGGGAGGGCCAGAAGGTGCTTTGTACAGTGCTTCATCATCTGGTTGGATGGAAAGTGCCAATTTTATCAGCTGGTTTAAGAAGATGTTTCTGAAACAGGTTGAATACTTACTGAAGGATGGTCCAGTGGTTCTGTTTGTTGATGGGCACCATTCACACATTACATTGGAACTGATCAATTTGGCAAGAGAATATAAAGTCCACTTGATGTGTTTACCTCCTAATCTAACACATATTTTACAGCCACTTGACATCAGTGTTTTCCATCCTCTGAAGCAAGCTTATTATAAGATTCTTAAGGAGTATAAATTGGAAACACTGGCTGAAAATGTGACAAAAGCTGTTTTTCCATCACTGTTGAGAAAGCTTTGGGAGGTCTCTTTTAAACCCAATCACCTTACATCTGGGTTTAAAACTGCAGGGCTTCATCCTTTGAATCGACTAGCCATCACTGACTCTCAGCTACAAACAGGGATTCCATACCGGAAAGTACAGGGTGCAAAAGCAGCATCACCACCACATACTCAGCCTGCCTCCGCATCGTCAGTAATCTTACGAGGGAAATGCAAAAAATGTGATGCTGAATTAACACCAATGAGAGCTCATATTACACTTCATTTCACCAGAATTTTGCAAAAAAAACATTGCAAAAAAATGCCTCAGCGTAAAAGAAGAGTCCAACTGACATGCTATGGAGAAGCTTTGACCAGTGATGAGATTGTAGCCAGGTTGGAAAGGCAGGCTGCAGCAAAGCAAAATCCGTCACATGGTGATACGGTTATTACCAGCAACAATGATGAAAATGGTGATGATGATGAGTACTCAAGTCATGATGAAGGTATATTGCAATGTATTGAAGCAATACTTACATATAATATAGCATTATACATACTGGTATATAGAGTATGGATTGGAACTTAAGAGGACCATATTCCTTTGGATCAACATGGCAGGGTTGTCCTGCATGCATGGAGTCATCTGGTTTCTTACTAGTACTTCATATTGCATACGTACCAACATATTGTTATGTTTTCTCCTCGAAGGTGAAGATGCTAACTGCCAAGAATGTGGAAAATGTTATGATGATGAAGATGAGAAACTGCAAAAGGCCTGGATTGGATGTGACAAGTGCTGGAGATGGTTTCACTATCAGTGTGTGGGATTCAAGAGGAAGCCATCAAAGAAGACGAACTTCATATGCCGAATCTGTAAGATCAAAGCGAAAAGCAATGACAAGATGTAATTGATTACTTTTAAAACTGTACCTTCAAGTCTCGTTAATCATAACAAACGTGATCACAAGAGGCGCTAAGAATAAATGATTTCCGGCTGATGAATATCCGTAGTTATCCGCGTATAAATTTTAAAAACGAGAGGTAACAGGTAATGAAACATCGAATATAAATCAGTGCTCAACACAACCCACGAAACACATTTTGGCTGGCCGTATTGCTGAGTGGAAAGTTGTTGATCGCTATTTGACTGCTAGCTAATTTCTGTAGTCTTCTACAGGCTTCGCAGGCCTAGTGCTGCAACACTACCTTGATTTTTTAAAGCTTCAAACTCCGTGCTAGTATAGGTTATAAGGCTAAATAGTATATAACTTGCAACTAGATGGTGAATAAATAGGAAAAAATCCCCTATAGTAGCAGCTTCTTAGTGTCCGGAGTTAGGAGCACATGCGAAATTTACACGAGACGAGATTGTGGAGCGTCGTGATCTACCTGATTGAGATAATCTGATGAAATTTTTGTCAGAGATACACTGATTGATTAGCAATCCAGTGACACTTAGATATCGAATTTCCATGCTTGCAGTGTGGAGAAATAGTACCGGATGTAAAGAGTGTCCGGAGTTAGGCGCACTTACCTTAGTTCAACGAATCGCCACCAATCCTGGATCATAAGATTTGTCTAAAATTCTAGAATTGAATGGTACCGATCCGATTGAAATCCGACCAAGAATGACGGATCAGTGCTCGAAAAACACGTGCGTGGGCGAAGAGAATTAATATATAGATTAAACAAAAAGGTGCTACCAAAAGGTCCTGAAACTGTTAATGAAAGGTAATTAAACAAAAAGGTGCTACCAAACAGTCCAGAGAGTGTAAAAAAATAATAATAATTAAACAAAAAGGTGCTACCAAAAAGTCCTGAAACTGTTAATAAAAGGTAATTAAACAAAAAGGTGCTACCAAAAGGTCCTGAAACTGTTAATAAAAGGTAATTAAACAAAAAGGTGCTACCAAAAAGTCCTGAAACTGTTAATAACAGATAGTTAAACAAAAAGGTGCTACCAAAAAGTCCTGAAACTGTTAATAAAAGGTAATTAAACAAAAAGGTGCTACCAAAAAGCATAGGCGGATCTGAGGGGGGGCCAAGGGGTGCTGTGCCCCCCCTGGCCCTTCTCTGGCCCCCCTTGGACCTACAGTACCATATGTATACCAGAAACTAGAATCATGCATTCACACTGCATTTAGAAGTATAGAAAGCCAATTGGCAAGTAGAAGACATCGCTTATAAATGTGCCTAACATTTATAGTTAAACTGTACACTGTAAAGAAAGTGAGGCAAATAAATTTGAATTTTGTGCAAGGATCGAGATACTCTAATAGAGCAGTCACTACTCTAATAGAATAGTCGCAATTCTGATGTCATCAATTTACAAATGTTACAAATCGTAACAATGCTAGCTACTCCTTATTTTGATTTGGTATACACTTTACCATCAAACAGGTTATCTCAGATAGGCTAACCAATCTTTGTACGCATTGCAAATCATACACTTTTAAGCTAAGCATTATCAAAAATGCTCTGAAATTGAAACCTGGGAGGTCTGATTTTTAAAATTTTCTCCAACTACAGTTTTACAAACTGTATGTCCATCGTTCATCCAGCTATATGCTGAATAAGGTTATGCAAATGAATATAACTTGTGTTCTAGAATTTCCCCATAGCTCATAGTAGAATAAACACTGTTGTGCACTAAAACTTCTTGCCCCCCCTTGGCCCCCCCTGACAGTGTCTCCTAGATCCGCCTATGCCAAAAAGTCCAGAGAGTGTAAAAAAATAATAATAATTAAACAAAAAGGTGCTACCAAAAAGTCCTGAAACTGTTAATAACAGATAATTAAACAAAAAGGTGCTACCAAAAGGTCCTGAAACTGTTAATAAAAGGTAATTAAACAAAAAGGTGCTACCAAAAAGTCCAGAGAGTGTAAAAAAAATAATAATAATTAAACAAAAAGGTGCTACCAAAAAGTCCTGAAACTGTTAATAACAGATAATTAAACAAAAAGGTGCTACCAAAAGGTCCTGAAACTGTTTATAAAAGGTAATTAAACAAAAAGGTGCTACCAAAAAGTCCAGAAAATGTAATATAAAAAAAAGGAATGTCACTAATGGGTGCCATTTCACATTGGGAAGTTGGCCCAATCCTGATTGCCCCCCAACTACACACGGGCTTGGTCATAGATGCAGGGGACAGCCAGTGGGGCACCACATGGCCCACACGCGGACTTGGTCATCGGCTTTGCTAGTGACTTGGCCTAGCTAACCTACCAGAAGAAAGCTGTTAGGATAAGGGAGGAAACTGGCTGCTCCTAGTCCGGGGATCGAACCCCTGATGCCAGCACCACCCGCAGGTTTCCCAAGCGGTCTCCTTCAACCACTCTGGTCCATCAGCTAGGCACTGATGGAGTAGTATTTTATGTGCTATTTAAATACATAAAATTGAAGTTAAAAAAAAAATTTTTTTTAAAGTTCCCCACAGTGGATCTGTACCATGCACCTCCAGGTGAGCAGCCCAATGCAGTAACCATTCAACAATTAGGACCACAATTGTAATGCACACCAAATAGTATATTTCTATCCTACGTGCTCTGTACATGTGTGTTATATTAAGACTCAGACATTAATTTTGCATTGTACTAAAGGGATAAATCAATAATTTTTGTTTAATGCTAAACAATAATAATTGTTAGTGTGAAGTATCAACAAGTTAAGAACAGTTATTAATACATATATATACCTTTGCGGAGTGAGTGTACTTATCGCAGGCTGATGCTTGTGCTATTACTGTATACTCTGCATGGTACTACTCTATGCGAAGACAATTTATTGCAAACACTTCTCGATGCTGAACAAATTATAACCACTTTTATGTACTATTAACATTTCTAGTATAGTCACGAAGGACTAAAGTAGTGGATTGGAAATGAGCAATGGTGCCATGGAACAGTAGAACACTAGCTTTGCTGTATGATCCTTTCATTATAGCTATATACCACATTCTTATTTACAATTTCTGTAAAGAAATAATAACTAAACAAGCAGGAGCTACCATACTCTAATAGAACAGTCATTTCTACTGTTTAAAAGACAACTACTCTAATAGAACAGTCATTTCTACTGTTCAGAACTTCGGACTACCAAGTGTTTGGATAATAGAAGTTTGGATAATCTAGGGAGCACTGTACATATAAAACATGGTGTGATCTCAGTTTATACAGTGGTCTTATAAACTAATGCACTATTCATACAAGCTTTTTTTTTCATTCCACTGCTCACCATTCACTGAATCCAATCATATTATAGGATGCAAGACATTATAATATGTATCCTATGACATATTGTGCTGCACTATAATATTCAGTGTACATGTTGCTGATGCAGTATATCATGTTTATACTGTAATTTCATTATTCAGTGTGCCATCCAATGCAAGAAAAAGTGTGAAGAATTTAAAACAAAGACTACTGTGCTACAAGCTGGTTGTGTTAAAGCACAGATTAAGGTACTTCTATATTGGATAAGATACTGTAACTATAGGTAAGACATGCATTGCTAGGAGTCTTCAGTGGATAAACAACCTGAAGGAATGATGTAATATCCACTGAAGACTCCTAGCAATGCATGTCTTAGTAATTTAGACAATGGCCTGTGGTGACTGGAATTTTGTTATGAACCCACAAAGTATGCAATTTGTTTGTTAAAGTTTGCGGCTAGGTGTCTTACTAGGTTCCACTTGTTTACAGGTGTCTTACTAGAATAAAAACCCTGCACACTTTGCAAATATCAAAGCATTCTTGACATGCCATTGTCTAAAGACTTTTGAACCTCACTTGTGAAATCCCCAATCCACCTGTCATAGAATCACAGCTGTAGCCATTAATTGTGTAGGTCTCAGGGTCTAAAAAAGGGCTAGTAGTAGCCTCTTGGCTAGTTGTAAATGGTGATTGGGCAAGTTGTAAAGCTTTCAAATATAGCCAGCTGCACTGCAAAAAGTATAAACTCAAAGTTACACATACATATTTACGTGTTGTACACCTTTACTCTTTTACAATTAAAATTTTTACTACAGGGATTTCATTTAAAAGTGCCTCAAGATCCAATCTTTTTCAAAGAGTTTCCATTTTGTGATCTATTCTTTGATTAAAAATTGTCTTACAATCCAACTAGTATAATTTCTTTCTAACATGTACAGTAATTGCCTCATGATATCAGTGAAGAGGAAAACTGTAGGGATTTCTGACTAACTAATGGGGTATGGCTATACTCCCCCAGGAAAATTTTGAAGTGTAAGTTTGCCAATAAAGCAATTTTAGAAAAAGTATATATCAAAATTTGGAAGTAATTTAAAGAAAATAGCAAGCTGAAGAGACAAAATAAGAACTACATATATATATACAAGCCTCAATTTATTGGATTTGAACACTTTGTAACACATTAATTTTTACAGTAATTGTAAAATAGTTTTTAGTGGCCACTGAAGCACATAGTAACCAACACTATACATCAAATGGGCCATCCCTATATGGGCTTTCAGTTTTGCAGTGACCAGCTTTATGCTGTTTGTAGAAATATATGTAGACCAAAGACTTACTTGTTTATCTAGGGTATGTAGCACCCATTGAACCCCCATTTGTCTAGCAGTTAGTGGTAGACGAGCATTACGCAAATCAATGAGAAGGAGTCATTCACTTAGCTCTTAAGTATACTTGAAAAGATAGTGGACACTAAGCCCATGAGATTATCCGGCTCCTCATTATACCACACTCTAGCTCGATCAGCACAACATGGAGGAGGTTATCTTATATAACGTATATGAGATTATAAGACTGTATAGCAACATTTATAACCTGTTTGGGAGAAAGACAAAAAAGCAAAATTTCTACAAACACAGCAGCACTGTTTAGGCACCAAATGCCAAAAGGAGCTACACAGCACTTAGACTATTTCAATACATCGTGACTGCTCTATTAGAGTATCTAGATTGTACTCGCAGCTATTCAGTAACATGTACAAACGTCTTGAATTATTCCCAGTTCCAGTATTTATAACTTCCCTGATCATATGGAAAGTTCTGGTTGATCTGTCACTGTCACAATGATGAAAGTCAAGTCATGATAATTCAATTAATTTTCTGATTGATGATAGTATGTGATATCCCCATAATAATGAAGTCATTATAATGGAATACTTCTTAATAGCTTAATGCCCAGCTTGCATTCGTAAATGCACAACTCTGATTCTCTGAAAGTACCCACAATACTACACATGTATTTTTAGTTGTTACATGCACTATCTATGTATAATATTTTAAACGTAGGAACAACATCTTCAATTCCTACAATGGGGAAGTGCAGCAGGTATGTACTGTTGCATCACTGTCACTTTTTAATTAATGTATATATAAATAATTTTATGAAACCATGCTCTATGTAACATTTTAAAGTTTAGTACCAATGCTGTCTTCTCAGCCATTAACATATTCAATTCTTACAATGTGCATTGTAGGCACTACTGTACCACTGTCACCTTATATGTGGATGATGTAAATGTACTTATTGTAGAAGGTGAAAATACAGTAGCTTTATGGTTTTTAAAAGTGTTTCAGACAGATCTTTCCCTTTGAAAATAACTCCATTCTTCAAAAATTAATTCCAATTAAATGCAACTACCATAAATAATATAAGCTAGTGGTGATATAATATGGGAAATAGTTTTACACATGTGCAGTCCTTGTTACAACATCGGACTTTGGAGAATTATATTTTGTCCATCAAGGCCAAAAATATCAACTATACTGGACTAATGTCCAAGACAAGTCATAGCCTGTAACCTGTTTGTAGTATATTATCTTAACATGATATAATATTTTAGTATAAGCATGCATTTTAAAACAGTACTAATGGTACCAGTGTTTCTAGTCTATCATCAGTGTTCACCTGATCTAGAATGACCATTAGTGGAGATGTGTATGTCTGCTGATAAAACTTTGCTCTTGAAACTCCCACAGTGTACTGTTCAGTTACATAAGGTGTGTCTGTACAGATAATATTGAATGTGTCACCATAGTTTCTGATATTTGTTTGAAATCCAACTGGACATTAAAATACTTCTATGAAAATTCTGACCACTATATCATGACTTGAAGGATTTTAGGTTAGGTGTGCTGTGTTTGCTCAAGTATCCTATATCCTTTGAGCTCAGTACAGCAAACTAAAAGAGTTGAAAACCAATGCAAATGATCTAAATATGTGACCGGATTTGTGAAAAGGTACCTTTTACACAAAATTTGACCCATTATTTTAACTTTGAAGTTTCATAACTTTTTCATCGTGGTGTACAATTGCTTGAAATTTTCAATGAATGTGGCTACAGTATCTGGCTACATTTTGATACTAAGAGCAAGTTAATAAGTATAAGGAGTCAAATGTTACATCATTTTGTTTACTGGTATGTCAAATGTGTGGAAAAGGTACCTTTTCGAAAATCTGGTCACATATTATGATGTACTGTATTATTGCCATATCAATTACAATATGCTAAGAATTATTTAAATCTTATGTATTATGGCTACCACCATTTTGTATCTTGATCTTCCTTACCAATGAACATTGTTACATGTATAATTTAACACACAGAGTTGGATAAATCTGCATCTCTGCCAACAGTGGCAGTTGTAATGATAAATGTTGTGGTCACATTCATACTAAGTGCAACACTGATAATCACTGTGATGATAGTAATTACAATTCTCATGAAAAAGTATTATTCAACTTCTCAGCAATCAAAGTCATCATGAGTCGCGACATTGCTGCACATGTTAATGTACAGGATAATCTGCCTTATGATGTGACAGAACACAACTATTTATCTGATAGTACTGATCATTATAACTACTAACATATTTTAAATGTTTGTGGTTGGTGCTGAATGTATGTGCATATTTACTTTAAAAATTTAATGATATATGCTGTTTGTAGATAAGGCATACACCACGCTTATGAACATACTGCCCTACAACAATAAATGTAGCTATATACATAGATGCTGCTGCAATAAAGAATAATAAATAGCATACAGTATTTAAGAACTGAAGAGTGTGATAGAATTGTAAGAGAGACTCATCTGTATGAGTCATTCTGAGTCTCTCCGCAGAACGTTCAATGGAATGTGCTGTGCCTTGTACTGCTAGCAAGCTGATGATGTGACTGGATGATTTTTTTTGGATCAAAGTGTAATACATACATTTGACTAAAGAAAGTGTTTTCTTTAAAACATTACGAAATATAAATTATAAATACTTGTCAATCATAAGGTAAATCAGTGTAGACAAGATAACTCATGCATGAATTGATACATGACAAATCATTTTAAAATGTTAGAAGCTTTTAATGATTATGAGCTTATCATGTAGTTCATAGCAGGAGACCATAAGTGCCACAAGGTACCTTGTAGCATTATGGGCTCTTGTACATAGTCATCATGCTTTTACACAACTCATAGTTGCTTTTTATGGAAGAAACACTAATTCTTTAAAGAGTATAAAAATTAATTATGTGGTGTGGTGTACACACTCTCTTCATCAATTTAACTGTAGTCTATGTACTTATTATCAAGAAGGTCAAAGGCTGGGGTTGTACACAGTACCATGCATGCAAGGCTAACTATGCATATTCAGTATTTGGCTGTTCATTGAATGGCATGTGCTAGCCTTGTTACTGTGGTCAGACTAACAACAGACAGACCAAGTCGTGATCGAAGTTTAATATTGGTGCATCTGTGAGTGCTCTGACTCTTAATCATAAAGGTTCAAAAATCAATTCATAATAATTTCATGGCATCAACCCAAGAAAACTACAATATGTAGTGATTGTCCTGTATGTGTACTGCCACTGGGTACACATATATATTGTACTTTGCGTGGGAGGATCAAAGCGATGCCGCGTATCGTATTCTCCATACAGTACTGCATAACTGTACTGTATGGACTCGTACAGTACAGTCCTGTATGAGTCATACAGTACAGTTATGCAGCTAATTGGGCAAATACAGTACAGTTATGCACTTAATTGGGCAAATACAGCACACTTCGGTAAATACACTACAGTTATGTGGAGAGTTTATTTAAGGAATGTAAACACACTGTAAATTGCTAAAACCAGCCAAGCTAATCCTATGAGTTAATTCTACGGCTAGGAATAGATTGTATAAACACTTATGGATCATCTGATCACAAAGCTTTTTAACATGACTCCACTATGACAACATGATTGATCACGTGCGTAACATTGTAAATCGCTAAAACTAGCGAAACTTATCCTATTAGTTAGTTCTACGACTAGAAATAGATTAGTTAAACACTTACTGATATCCGGATCACCAAAAGTCGCAAGGGTTTGAGTACTAGAGAAAATTGCTCCGAGCCAACCAGGAAGTACAATATAACAGCTAAAGCACTGCCTATGCTAGTGTGTATGAAAAATACAGCACTCGGGGAGTGTACTTTATAGCTAGTCAGATGGGGAAGGTGATGTACCTTTGCTGCTACTGTTTGGTAAGCAGATGATGGTCTAAACCAAGTGGTTCACTCAAGATTGCAGAAATGGAAGTACAGTGGTCGATCAATTATCCGAACTCATTGGGCCCTGAGGGTGTTCAAATCAATATTAATCAATATTGAAAGTACTAGTCTAAAATACTCAGTATATTGAGAGAAAATGGACCATAAATCTATTAATGATTCCAATATTATTCAGTATTGAAATTATATTAGGGCTTGTGGTACATTTTGCATCAGTGAAGGTAGTATTTTTGACTAGTAGTTCCAATACTGACATTAAGAGGGAGCAAATAAGGCAGTATATGCACATGATTTTGCTGTGATAATGATGTAATAGTCTTCCTTAGCTTAATGTTTTGACAAATTTGCAGTTTGCATTGTAACTTCCTGTAGTGGCATATGTTTACTTCGATACCTTTGAAATAATCAAGGCATGTGATCAGATCAAAGGCAGCTACCATTGTCACAAAATCAGTTTGCTATCTGGTAAACAAATGATTGTAACACAGCTAAGCACCACCTATGAGCCAAACAGCCTGGTGAGTAATTATTCAAAGGTATCAGAGTAACCATACACCATGCCACCACAGGAAGTACTATCAATTTACAAAAACTTTAAACAAACGAGGACTACAACCAAGAGTTCACATATGTATGTATGTATGTATGTATGTATGTATGTATGTATGTATGTATGTATGTATGTATGTATGTATGTATGTATGTATGTATGTATGTATGTATGTATGTATGTATGTACGTATGTATGTACGTATGTATGTACGTACGTATGTATGTATGTATGTAAGTATGTATGTATGTATGTATGTATGTATGTATGTATGTATGTATGTATGTATGTATGTATGTACAGGGGCGGATCCAGAAGCTGGCAAGGGGAGGGGCACAAACAGGCTAAGTTGTAGGTGGTTGGAGAGAGCCAGTTAATTGTTAGTTGCTACATTTTTGAAGATTGTTGATTTTTGCCATTTTGGCCTTTGCAGATGGTTAAAAACTGTTTTAAGGGCTCTGAATGTGTTAAACAACAGCAACACGATAATTATTTTAGAGGCGCTTAGTAAACGAAGGTGCTGGGTGACTTATTTCACAGCTGGCTTGACTTTGGTTTTAGGCGAATTTGTAATAAAATGTGCATATTTTCATAAGTGATCTTGGCCTGACATAAAGTTGTGTATTTTAATCAGAAGTATGGCTGGCTCATCCACAAGGTAAGGGGGGGGGGGGGGGGGGGGCATTTGCCCCAAATGCCCCATCCTGGATCCGCCATTGATGTATGTATGTATGTATGTATGTATGTATGTATGTATGTATGTATGTATGTATGTATGTATGTATGTATGTATGTATGTATGTATGTATGTATGTATGTATGTATGTATGTATGTATGTATGTATGTATGTATGTATGTATGTATGTATGTATGTATGTATGTATGTATGTATGTATGTATGTATGTATGTATGTATGTATGTATGTATGTATGTATGTATGTATGTATGTATGTATGTATGTATGTATGTATGTATGTATGTATGTATGTATGTATGTATGTATGTATGTATGTATGTGACACATTTTCAATTTTATACTATTGAATTATTATTCACAAATAACCAAGGAAATGCTCTGGTGACATTTTAGTTCTTATTATGCTGATAATTTTTGAATGAAAAAAGTTTAATTGCATCCTTCCAACATAATGTAAATGAACATACCAAGGGCAGTTTTAGGGGGGTGCTTGGTGTGCTGAAGCACCCCCCTCCAAAATTATACCATGTGCAAGCTAGAAAGCTTCTAGAAGTTGCAGTATAGATGCAGTTGCATCTTATATGTATGCACAGGCAATGAAAAGATGGAAAGAGAAGGGAGAATGGCTAATCTTCACTTAGAATTACTAAGAGAGATTCAAATTATACTTTCGGTGTGAGACTTAACCTAAAAGCTGCTAACAATCGAAATACTCTAATAGAACAGTCAACTCCTCAAATAGAACATCCATCATAATGTTGTATTTTTAAGTTGCCAGTGTGTTTTGTTGACCTGTGCACTGCTATCTCACCACTGCTCCAAACATCCTGCCATGCATATACTAATCACTTTCTGAGAACAACTTCTGTCAAATAGTTTAATATTATAGTGGGTATTTTCAGTTGTTGCTACATTGATGCTTGAGTTAACATACTTAAGTAAAACAGTTAATTTCTTAGAATCTAATATACAGTTAACAATCTGAGAACTGTTTGATTTTGCTTTATCAGTCCTAAAGTTCCATTCTGCATTTATCTGAATTTAGCATCATTGGAAACTAATAAAATTAAATGTCATACAGGGTTTGCTCTCCCGAACCCCTTGAAGCTCAACTTTATAAGCTCAAATGATACTACAGCAAGATAGCATAGCTGCCATATACTAATCACGGTCTGAGAGCAACTTCTGTCAAATATAGTGGGTATTTTCAGTTGTTGCTACATTGATGCTTGGGTTACCATGCTTAAGTAAAACAGTTAATTTCTTAGCATGTATACAGTTAACAAGGCTGTAGTATTTGAGAACTGTTTGTTTTTGCTTTATCAGTGCCAAAGTTCCATGCTGCATTTATCTGAATCTAACATCAATTGAAACTAATAAAATTTAATGTCATGCAAACAGCGTTTACACTCCCAAACCCCTTGAAGCTCAACTTCATAAGCTCAAATGATACCACAGCATTTACGCTGTCACATTATAAGGGGTCACTATTTGAAGGTGTAGTTTTGTTTTTCTAAAATTGCTTACAACTGAGCTCATCCATCTTGTACCCCCACGATCTTTCAGTACAATAGAGTATTTGGTAAAAAATAGCTTCCAGATTCACTCTCGTGATAGCTATATTCCAAAAATTTCCAGAGGAAGCATCACCCCAGACCCCCCTAGCTGAACATTTATACATTTTTTCCCAAGTTCATGATCTATGCTTTGGCTCACTTTACAAAATTAAAACCCACTATCGATCCTGTGAAGTGTCACTATATTAAAGTAGAAGAGATCACACATGTACAGTTTCATCAAAGAAATCAGATTACTTCTGAGAATGCTTGGAATGCATTAATGAGAATAGGAGGTAGTATGTACAAGTTATATCCTTCCTAGGAGGGATATAATTAACTTGTATAATAATATACTACCTCCATTTCTTGTTAATGCATTCCTGAGCACTGATAGCAGTGTTATTATACCACTTATACACCTTCTTTTCCTTTTGAAGTGAGGTGTGAAAGTGGTATATATACATCATCCTCCCATTTTAAGTAAATAACTTGCCTATTATACTACAATGTAAGATGAATTATGTACCTACCATCCTAGCTTGGCAGTGACAAACTCTACTACATGTATATAAGTGTATAAGTTACACCTGGTAAGCTTTCAAACATTTCTATGGTCCATTCCAGGAACATTGAAGTTTCTTCTTAATACCATGAACAACAAGTTTATACACTTTCCATGCTTTTTGAAGTGTTGTCCACTTGTACCTGGTAATACAATGCCTGCAAAATCTTCCATACTTGGTTGAGACACAGAACTGTTTGCATTCAACTACATATTCCCCTGTATCACCAGTTCACACTAAGATCTATGGCGGCACCATTGCTCAGTTCCACTCTTCTACTTCATTCCTTCTTCAGTATCCTTAAAATGTTGATAGTCCACACCAATAATAATATAATTGTTCAGAATCAGGAAGCATTTAAAAAAAGTTTCTATACATACAGTACCATGCAGAATAGGATGTGAACCATGTCAATACAGCAGGTTTCTGATATGCTCCCCTTGAAAAGTGCTACCTGAATTGATTGTGAGAGCAATTTAAGTGGTTATCAAAATTAAAAGTTTGCTTTATTGTTGTATTAGGCTGAGTACTCTATTAGGGTGACTACTTTATTAGGGTACCTCGATTGTGTTGCTTGACTGGTTTCGATACCTCAATAAGCCCCCAGGAACTATGGACTCTTACTAATGTATACAGTAAGTTAAACTTAAACTTCCTTAATTCAAGCTTCCAATGCATCTAAAAGTCCAATGTAGCTCTCAGTTCAGTCACCAGTATATTTGGTGAGGCAACTGCCTCATCTGCCTACATTGTAGCTACACCTCTGGTGTGTAATGGGTGGTTTGCTCAAGTTATGCTTCCTTAGCGATGCATAGTAAGATAATTGATGAATTAAAAATATTTCGAAATACGTTTTATCTTAATGCTCTAAATGTATAGTTACAAAGCAAGGCGAGAAGCAAAGGTATAGCATGCTGTGTGGTTAATTTAATTGATAGGAATAGTATTTATTGGGTGCTGGTTTTTAGAAGTAGCATAGCATAATTACTCTTGACTTCCCCTTCCCATTTCCCACTTGCAGAGTAATACCTTCTTCACCAATTTTTCTTGTACACCACCACCATCAGATGATTGTATTAATGCTTTATAGTGACCAGCACTGAAGGTCTGCAGCAACATGTGCTGCAGCCTTAGGATTACCTAACCTAATTTCAAGGACTTAGACTTAGTGGCTTATAGCTGAAAAGGTGTAACAGAAAAGGGGCCAAAGTAAGGAAAAAAATCCCTCCAACCCCAGGAATCGAACTGCAGGTCACCCAATGTCTAGTCGGGGCCACACTCAGTCTCCTCCAGGAGGGATGGATTTTCTTCCTTAATCCTAAAGTATTTATTGTATTAATGCTTTACAGTGATGATGGTTGATAGACCATTGTAACATGGATGTTGGAGACAGTGTGGTGACAGTATGTTGAGGTGAGTCAACTATATTAAATACTAGTAAACACATAATCTGTATGCACAAAAGCTTTTATAAAAACAAATTCCAACATAAAAATTGTACAGCAGTCAAGGTAGATGATCACTTAAGCCCATTTGCTTACAAGTAACTCCACACTTGTGTGTCTTGAAAAATCTCTTTATCCCATTCGGTCCATGGTCAGTAAAACCATAACCACCAGGAGTCATTGAATGGATTGCAGGATCTGTGAGTGTCACCACTGAATGCAAACTCACTCCCTGTGTGTGAAAAAGTTCTTGTCAATAGTTGTGGCATAAAAATGTTACCACATACACAACACCAAGGTTATTGATAACAACTGAACAATAGACTAGTATTGTTAATTTAAAATGAAGTAGGGATCTATGCAATAAAATGTAGTGAAACAAGAGATGAATGATGGTATTACAGCAGAGCTCAGTGGGAAAGTCCCTACTTTGGCATTGAACAAAATAATTGTTAGAACTAATGTGCCAAAGTAGGGACTTTCCCACCAAGCTATGCTGTAATACATCATTCATCTTTTGATTCACTACTTTCTGTTGCATAGATCCCTATTTCATTTTTAAATTAACAATTTAAAAAAATACTAGTTTAGTTAGTTTTTTTGTTGTAGCCCAACTAGCTACAGTGTAACTTATGACTGTTCTATTAGAATATCATACATGACTGTTGTACTAGAGTATCTCGAATCAGCCAACGGGTGTGCAGCTAGCTAGACCAAAAAGGGTGAGGTCATCTTGTTTACTATTAAGTAAATAGTTAGATTATTAAGAGGTGTGCATGTTCTCCATACTCTTTCGCTATTAGATTTTTATTTGATGGGTGTGGTTGTGAGCCTATCACAAACAGATCCTAATCACACAGTTGCAGCTAGTATACCTCTTATAGTAGCACCAGAACTGAAGTGCTTCTGAAATCCAGCTCTGAAACAATTCTGTGGCATCTAAATATGCAGCTGAAAGAAAGTATTGATACAGAAAATTAATGCCTTAATATGGTTTCGTTGGATGAAGAAGACAAGCAGCCTGATTGAAGACAAAAGAAAAGACAAGGCGCAGAGGGCCTACATTCAATGGAACCTGAAAAGGCACATCCCACTGGTGAGTTTATTATTGTGCTGTAAAATGGTGGCTGTGTGCTGATTCATGCATCTTAAAGCCATCAATGCACTATTGTTAAACAGCACATTGTGCCCAGCAAAAAGCAATGAAACACAAAGGTAAGCCTTGATGAGTGCATTATATGTACAGTGGTATGCCAAAAGTATCTCGTGTCATATAAAAACTATGATTTATTTATTTCTACTGAGCAGTGAGCATTGCTGGTATGCTCACGAAAAAATATCACACATTTACATTGGGGTACAGTAATTTGAAATTCGATAGAAAATGAGTTAGTCATCTAGTTCATGAGTTCCATTATTGTACTGTTCTGGGTAAAAAGCTTTTTGGTATGATAATGTAGATGTTGTTGGAAGTATGAAATGATGATATGTGACCGGTTATGCGAAAACCCAACACAATTGTGCGAGCTTAAATCTACAGTATAAAGCATTGAATATAAATGGATGAAATAATTGCATATTATCAAAAAAAAAATCTGTAAATTTTTAGAAATCCTGTTTTGTAGTGAAGGATAGGACTAAGAATAAAAACCTGGATATTACCTTATTCACCTGCTCAAGAGAGTTGGAAAATCTTTGTTTCGTTGCAGTAGACTCCACAATATGCAAGTTATGAGCATTAGTTTACGTCACATCGAAACAATCGTAAGCAATTGATTTTTCTTTAGGAGTTTTGCCTTTGTATGCAGTGAAGAAAGGTGAGTAAAGGACAAACTTACCTAGTAACTGTACCCACTACCTTATTCATGGCGGACGCGATGGTGAAAATTTCAGCTCCGTACCTCAATCTGTTGGTAAGTTACAACCATTTTTGTAAGCACCTGTAATTTATACTTGCTGTACAAATCAAATTTTCTGTTGTTGTTGCTTTGTAGGGATGTAACTCAGAAAGTTATTGGCAAATCATACAGTATGATATTACTGTATAATAGGGACCACAAAGGAGTAGGCGTAGCCCATGAAATAACATCACCCAAAAACCAGCCTCGATTTCCCTGATGACGATGAGGCAGTATATTAGTTAGGTAAAACTAAGCCCAAACAAGCCTTCAGATCGATTTGAAATGCTTTCAACAAGTTTCTACAGAATTAGAAAAAAACAACAGAGTTTTCTACTGACTGAGTAACAGACTGACTGACTGACTGACTGACTGACTGACTGACTGACTGACTGATGCCTTCAGACAAGCATATTTTGATAACAGCTAAGGCTACAGGCTTGTTTTTTTCACTGTTGGACGTTGCTTCGACCTGAGAGGTGCCTTTTGGCATACCACAGTATGTACGATACATTTTTCATGGACTTATCAGTGTCCTCCTTTGTGTCCCATTTATCTTTGCTGACAGCTAAAAGTGTCAATTTGGTGGTAGGACGTGATGGCTTCCTTTCATAACGGAAACTGTCCATATTTTTCATAGTAGCTATTCTGATTGAAGAGGTGCTTTTCGAACAGTTCTTGCTCCCGTACCATACTATCACTACCCTTACCACCCACAACACACATACATTGGGTTGTGCGCCACTAAGCGTGGGCTATTGTTATTGATTTCCAACATACACTACACACAACAAACATACAAACAATTTGCACATAAGCAGCCAAAAAATTACAACATGGGTGAGTGGGGGCTTAGCCGAAATAACAATGTGCTATGGTTCCTACTCTAGTTGAAAATTCCAAATTTTTCTGTGTACTTGTGAGGTTGAAACTTTGCCAGATGGTATACTTGGCTAAGTAGATTATATATATACTAGCATTGGTACTTGCCCAGTTTTGGGAGTAACGCGTTACATAAGTAACATATTACGTAATATTATTACTTTTGTGGTAACTAAGTAATATAATGAAGTATGCTATAAAAACAGGTAATATAACTGAAGTTACTTTATTTACTAATGTAATGCATTACCTAAGTAATATAGTTACTGTAACGAGTCTAATATTACATAATATTATTACTACAAGTATCGAAGTTACTAATCTCGTTAGTAATCCACTGTGTAACGCCTAGCCACAATGAAGTAATGAAGCCTACTGAATGAAGCTTATTCACCAGCCTCTTACTTATAACCAAGACTTGCACATTGCCCAACAACACAATCATGTCACGTGATAAGGTGGTAGTTTCACACGTGACAGCTTAAGGCTGTGGACACAAAGTAATTATAATATGTAGTATTATTATAGTTACTTTATTTTTTTGGGTAATATGTAACTGTAACCAAATAGTTCTGTTGCAAGTAATATGTAATATGTAACTAGTTACTTATAAAAAGTAACTGTCCCAACACTGTACTTGCCCTACATGCAGGACAATAAACATTTTAATGCCAGAAACAGACACCAAGCATTAAACACCACGTAGCTATGTAGCATGCATTTTTTTAACTTTTAAAATATGAGGTTTGTTTTGTCTGTGATTTTGACAGGAATGTAGCTCAATTATTTAGTGAGATGTCTCTACCGGGTAGGTAAAAACAGTGGACCCGGGGACCTAGGACCCGGGACCGTGTGGAAATCCAACTCTTCTTGGAATTTTATACACTTCACAGTATTCTGTACTGTACTAGGTACCTCTGCAAGTAATCTTGCATGGCCAATAATCCACTTTTCCTTCCTTGCAGCGTCTCGCACTATGTCCCGAAGGTGCTACTACAGGGCCTGAGGTTTACTAAATTACTTAGACCGCTGTGGTATGAAGTCTAAGTTATTTAGACCCTTTATGTAGTTGTTGTACCTTAACATTGTTGACAGCTGCTTGTAACAGAGGAATATAACGTTCAATAGTAGAAGCAAGCCATTACTCCACCTGGTTGTTGTTACTAGGGTTTAAAATTAATTTTCAGGTGGCAATGTGTTGCCAATGCTACCAGGGAAGTTGCACGTAATAAACATGAAAAGGGTCTAAGTAAACATGAAGGGTCTAAGTAAAAAGGGTCTAAGTAACTTAGACATCTCCAAAATCCACCAAATCCACCACAAAAGGGGTCTAATAAAGTTTAGAAACATTGTGCAAACAAATATTCTGGGGAAATAGTGAGTGACTTATAATTAATGTAGTCAGCTTCAGGCACTTTTTCAGAGACGCACATAATTTCTATTTGGTGTAAACATTGTGCGAGACTCCCCCAGTGGGGAAAAGTGGATTGGACAGGCAAGACTACTTGCAGAGGTAACTAGTACAAGTATAGAATACTGTCAAGTGTATAAAATTCCAAGAAGAGTTGGATTTCCGCGGGTCTTTGGGTCCCCTAGTTCCGGGTCCACTGTTTTTATCTACCCGTCCCTACCAGTGACTTCAACATGTTGTAAAGGACAAATAAAAGCATTTGTACCTAATTTACATGCAGGACAATTAATAATACATTGGGAACTGGGACAAGCATAAATGTTACAGTGTCTGTGTATAGCATGCATGTTCTATGTATAGTGAAATAATGAACCTGCAGCGTTAATTAAACTACATGCAAACTAAGGAAATACCTACATGACAGGTGAATGAGGTGATGCACACATAGCAGTTTCAGTATGCTATGCACCAATGTTGTAGTGACACATAGCTATACCTGTTGCCATACAAAACCCCATGCAGGTGTTTTGACATCATCATTAATTTTCCTATCATTAAGGTAATGTATGATCCTTTAAGCAGATCTAGATCTAGAATGAAAGGATGTAAACAGGATTAGTGAAATAGTTGTGCGAGGTCAAGCAATTTCACACACAGTTCCTCAATGTAAACTACAGTATCTGCATGATGCCAGTAATATTATCACTTTTCAGATGCACAGTAGTACCTGCCCATGCAATCACGTTGTTTCTTTACTACAGCAGTATAATGTCATACAGCTGCAGATTAAGTGTGAAAGAAGCTTTTACCTAGAGACAGGACAAACACACTATGTTGGCAATTCACCTGTCCTACTACAAAAGTGCTATAAAAGTCCCTATGATGAGTCTAATTGCCAGTGCTGAAAAACTGTGAGCATAAGAATGTATGGATAAAAAAATTGTATGGAACAGACTGATAGAACAAAAAGTTGCATCAAAAATTCCCAAAAGTGAAAAAAAAGCCTGGTTGGGGTTGAAGGAGTTGTGCAAATCACCACAGTTGTTTATCTGTAGTTTTGACAGGAATGTAGCTCAACTTTTCAGTGATTCTTCCCTATACCAGTGGCTTCATGGCCCTATAAAAGCAAGCATTGATTTGCTATACAACAACGCTCGCATTGCCAGATGACCTGCGGACCACACTATAATAACAACCAAGTATTAAACATTAGTGCCATTCATGCCCTGCAACATGAATGGTGCTATCATTTTAATACCACCATCTTGCTAAGTATACCAAAATTATGGGAAGCATGCAGGTGTTCCAGAACCTCTTAGCTAAACTACTGTAGTAATACAACACACAGGTGTGAACAATGTGGATGGTTCTAGTAGTACCTGTCCTATTACATAGGCTATACATGGAGCATCATTTGATAACCAATGACCACAAAAGACATTAATTTATTGGTACCTGCCCTACAATGCCTTCTTTGCCATATTGCAACAACACTACACTCCCTATAATGTTTCCTTTACTACACTACAACCTATTGTCATCACCTCTAACCTCCCTACATTTACAGCACTACTATACTGTATGATATTTTGAGTAAGCTAGCTACTATTGACTATTAAAACCTATTGTCATCACCTTTGTACAGCTACTACTAACTATTACCACCCAATGCAGTGGAGGACACCTGCATAATCTGGACACTTGTTAATGGTCCTAAAGTATCCCTTAACATGCAAACTGACCTGATAAATCAGGAAACCTTGATAGTCAAGACACGTTTGGTCAGTCCCAAGGTGTCCTTACTACACAGGTTTTACTGTAGAGTGAGAAAAATAGCATGAAAAGAACATAACAGAAATCCTGTTACCAAAAAAGCTGCCAAAATGAAAAAAAAAAAAAAAAGTAGTAGCACAAAAGGTTGTTAAAGGAAAAAAAGTTGTAATCAAAAGGTTTGGAAAAAGAAAAGAAAAAAAGTGACACATTTGGGATTTGAACTCATAACCTCTCAGTTTCAAGCTACATGCTCTACTGCGTGCACTAAATGCATGCTACTTGTGGTTACACTGTTGTTAAATGTTGTTTATAATGGCATGCTGTTGAATGAAATAGGTGTTTACTTGCGGTTTGCATGTAGTTTACAGAAAGACTTCAGGTGAATTTTTGCTCTACATCCTTGCACTAAATGCGCTGTAAACGACAAACGACAACAGCTAGAACCTTCATTTAAATGCTAGGTTATTCCTAGATGATGAGTACTTTGTTTGGTGCCAAAACAGCTTCGATATGTGCAGCAACTGGCAGAGTTTTATGGCGGAATTTTATCTGGACCACTGGCTTAATTTGTATCAAGATTAGATAACAACTTTCATTGAAAATGCTATGCCTGACATATCTAGAAAGGAACATTCAGAATCAGAAGGAGCTTCCAGGTTGGGTATATCTGTTATTATTTCTTTTGGTGAAGACAGATTTAAAATAATTGCTAAAGGTTTCAGCCTTAATTTTAGCATCGGTGCATGGCTTTCCATCACTATAGTGGAGATTCCAACATTATCTTTACATTTAGTCTTTATGTATTTCCAAATTTCCAAATTGTCTCTCAAATAGTCTGCTACAATAATCGATAGAGCTTCTTTGAGTTTGTAATGTATTAAGATTTTTCAATCATTCTGAAACACGCACTCCATTCCTCTTCAGTATTAGTCTTTTTAGCAGCACCATACAAATGTTTACAAACTTTCATATCCTTTTCTTAATCTATGACAACCCAAAATTTGATTATACAATTCTTTGTGGGACATGTTTGGAAACAGTGTTATACACAACTTCTTTAAATTCATTCTACATTACTTCAATATTAAATTATGTTGGAGAAAACTGTTCTGAAAATTTAAACAAATCTGCTTTTTTTCCCTTGCACATCAGCTTTATGATTTAAAAATGCTTTAAGGGGGGTGTTGATCAGGCAAGTGATTTATTGTAATTTAACTGAATACTATGGCATCATGGTCTGACATGTCTAGTGCTACTGTACTTCTAGATCATGCATATTAGAATGTGTAAAAAGCACCAAGACCAAAATTTTACCTTGGTGAGTAGGGGAATCGGCATATTTCTGTAGTCCAGTGTCACTTACTAAGTCCAGAAAATATTTGCATCAGCACCATATAGGGCTATAACAAACCTGACCTAGACTATCTGACCAGAAAATGCTAGGAAATTAGTCACCAAGGAGTATGATGCCGGATGAACCGGATGACTGATCAATTAATTTATTTAGTGATATCTGGAGTTCCAGTATGGGATATAATATGTGACCTGGAGGATAGTAAAATGAATCCAAATATAACTGTTACTAGGAATGAGCCTATTTACCTTTTTTTCTACCTATATTTCTTTCCAGCAAGTCTTTTATTTTTACCTATTTTGCTCAATATTTTGCTCGAAAATTTTCTATTTTCCTGAGCAGTAAAAATTAATCGCAGTATATCTAGCTTACAAGCATGTGTGACTGCTCTATTAGAGTATCTCAATCTTTAGTCACCATTTCCTATGAGCATATGTTGTCCTAATACTATGCATGATTGTTCTATTAGAGTATCTCGATCTTTATCATACAAATGTGCCAAGTTGCCATTCCTTGGTGCCCATTTTTCCAATTTTCCACCTATTTTTCCAGCATTTTGCTCTTTGCTTTTACCAATGTATTTTTCCAAAAATTTTGCTGGCAAAATCGGCGCATCCCTAACTGTTACATGTTTGAGACAATGATTTTAACCCTGCATCAACACTAAGTGTTGGATCTTTTGCTACAGAAAGAGCTTTCTGTACACAGAAAAACTTCTTCAGTATGATCTTTCCTGAATTTTCAGGAACTATTTCAGTAGAAAGGTAAGACTCACATCTAGATGAAATTCAAGGCCACAAACTATCTCTGGGTCATGCTCAGTGATGAGGGCAAAGAAAGTTGCTTTTTTGAGATTGTTTCTTAAACTACGACAACCAAGACCTAATACTTTAAGCTTGCTGTGGGTATTTTTGCTATCTGAGACCTGGATTTTGCGTATCAATAGTATTATTGGAAGAGGTAGACAATGGTGAATCGCAATCTACAATTTATATTGATAGGTAGTCACTTTGAAGCTTGGTTAGGAGTAGCATGCTGTGATGTTTGAGCAGAAATTGGAGATACATTAACCAATTACAATTGTTGATTTTGCATTTTGGCATGAAGTTTGGTGAACTTTGGTTTCTAATTTTTTTGACTCCCTTTTCTATCAAACATCTTCTTTCCTTCAATAACAGAGATTCAATGAAAAGCTTGCACTTGTTGTTAAGAATGTTTGAAGCATTTGAGTGTCTTAAGAACTTGATGAAATTCTTATAGAAAAAATGCATAAGAATTAATGCATTGCATTATACTACATGTATTATACAAAAATATTAATAGTAGGGATCCAAGTGATTGATATAAAGTAGTGAAACCAGAGATGTACAATTGTATTACAGCATAGGTCGGTGGGAAAATCCATACATTGATATGATGACAATATAGGGATTTTTCCACTGAGAAAACCAATGTAGGGATTTTATAAACTGATTGTATCGCTTGGATCCCTGAATTGAAGATAGAAAGAAAGGACAAGACACAGAGGGCACATACTTGTTCGAACCCCGAAAGGCATATAAAGGCATATGCCACTGAAGAGTTATACTGTGGAGTAACATGGTGGCTTTGCTTGGCCTCAAGCCTTGTGACTATGGTCAGGTAAGCTGGCAGACAAAAATAAGTTACTTGAGTTTTGGTGGCTTTTAATATTCTATATCTAGCTGCCTGTAAGAATTTTTTCTTGTTTTAATGCTGTGATTGATGTTAGATGGACTAATACTATTCTGTCAAGGTGGCATGCACTACTTTTGGGAGATTTCTACTTAAACAGCACTATTGTACTGTTTGATAAAAGTGTATGTCATGTTTCAAGAGCTATTTTCTAGCACTGTAAAACCCTTTGACATTCTAAGTTTGTAGACTTATATTAGACTATTATAATGACATGGCAACTGCAGTAGCTGGATTGGTACTTTTATACGATGACATAATTATATGTTTAGTATCACAGAAGAACTAAAAAAGTTAACCAACCTTTTTATTGCAGTTTTACAAATGCAGCACTACATTAGTGATTTAATAAGCAAATGTGTACATTACACAGCAATACCTGCAAGTCACAGATGAGCATTGATTTTCCTGAACTGACCCAACTATAATGACTTAGTGCTTGCATTGTATCTGATTCTTTGGGTTTACATGAAACCATCCCTGCGTTATTGTTAAATTTTTCAATATTGCCAATGAGAAACGGCTCTAGCATGTAAATTTGTTGAGATCCTTCACATCGAACAATTTCCAAAGGATTGACTACAATTTGTAAAGAAGATTGAGGCTTAAGCTTTTTGGTAAAGCTTTGTGTATAAGTGTTAGTAATGATGCGTACTTTTGTTTCCTTCATGTAACAATCCAGTTTATTAAACTCTTCTCCTTCTCGCTTATATTTTTTCAGCACAACTTTCTTTGTTCTAGTAACATCATATCCATGATAAACAAGGCACTCTTCGCCTTCAGCAAAAGGGTATGGGGCACACTTGAAACAGATATCAGTAGCAGGTGGCTCAACTACTAAACCACCTTGAAGATCTTCCATTGATTTTATAGGAAGTGAAGTTGTTCTCTTTCCTTTCATTTCAGCAATAGGATCCCAATCAGGACAATTTGTATCTACTTTGCAAGGCTTCATTTTAGATCTTCTTGTTATTTCAGCTCCATATACACTGTTCATTACTGACCTGCAACAAGAAACTCAATTTAAAAGGAGTAAAAAGCAACAGATATTCAGGAACTTATGTAACTAATGGCTGTTTATTCCATTTCCCCATGATACTATTTGCATTATATTATTTACTTACTAATAAATTTTATTAATTGTATAAGAGTGTTTGACAATAAACAATAAGTTAGCTACACAAATGCTTGAAAACAAGTTGATGTTGTGTTACTTCTAAAAACTAGGCTAACTAGAATTAATTGTGACAGGGTCTGGGAAAACTGGTCTTGTCACCCATGGCAGCAGATTTGATTTTCACCAAGAACACAAAGCTACATATAGTATAAATAAACTATTAAATTTTATTATCTAGATATGAGTGGTCTGCTTTTGCTGGCTGCTTTTGCCAAGCATAGTGGCAATCCGTACGAGTAATCTGGGATGGAATGGCTATGTGTGGCTGCACAAAGACCTGTGCTGTAAATGCCCTTTCATTTTAGCCTGTTTTGAAACCTGAATGGCTTATAACTTGGCCTAAATTCATCCCTACGTCTCCCTTTAATCTTTACACAGTCCCTTACCTTCCTCTGCCCCCCCCCCCCCCCCCCCCCCTTGGAGTTTGTCTAGTAGAGCCAACATTGAGTTAAAACTATCTAGAATTGCAGGAAATTTAAGTGAAGTCTACTTAGTCTACTGTGGATGCTTTTGAAGGTAAGAAACTGGTGTAAAACGTGTGAAAATTTGTGCTGGACATAATAAGTTTCCAAAAGTTGTTTTCTACATGTGCTATGTCATAATTTTAATAAATATGTGGGTTTCGGTCAATGTTAACAAAATTTGGACAGGTGGTGTATACAACCATCATGGTTATACAAATGGAAGTTGAAACTATACCAACATGAACTTTCCCACAATGATGTAATAACATAGTACATTCAGTGTTTTACATTCTTCACTCTTCCTAAATGCAGGTGCAAGCTACAAACCTGAGGAAAGCAGTACTGTGATAGCTCTAACTTTCAGATTTTTAAAATCACATCTTTTGTTTCAATGTTATTGTGAATTAAAGGATAACAAAAAGTTCAACTAAATGGTACAATAATGGCAGTGAAACATGGTATACAGATACAGTGGAATCTCGATTATCCGAACTAATTGGGGGGGAAGGGTGCTCGGATAATCGAAAGTACGTAAGATCGAATATCCATACATTTATATACTGAGCTTTGCTCAACTACTCTAATAAAGCATACACTTTTTGACAAAATACCCTAATTGAGCAGTCGATTTGTTGTTCGGATAATGGAGAGTTCGGTTAATCGGTGTTCAGATAATCGAGGTTCCACTGTATAATGAAACATGCCAGTGTCCAGAAACGAATTTTTAAATATGAGATTTAGTCAAAAGTTACAGTTTCTTTTTAAAAAAGGAACCAGCCTTAACCTTTAAAGCTATACAAAATTATTGAGAAATGCATGTTTATACCAAACGGGTTTAGCTATATGGCCTGATTACTTAGTCTTTCTAACTCTATTAGCCTAAGACCAGATATCAAAAGAAAGCGTATTTATTGGGCTACTAAGGAAGGCTGAATAACCACTGTAACAACAGAGGCTTACGTGTTATAAAGAATAGCAGGTGGTTTGATCGCAATGATACATTCCACGCTTCATCCGCCATGTTAATCAGCATTTGAATCATGTTCGCTGTGTACGGTCTTACTTGCCAATGAATGGCAAGTCGGCTAACGGTTATTTGGAGTGAATAGGACCAACTAGTACTGAGTATGGATAATTTTGTAAAGGATTGTGTGCTTATAAAGTAGAATTTATTTTCTCGGCATGTTTTGGTCCTTGTGTGTTTGTTGTAGGTAATCTGTAGGTATGATTTTAATTCTTATTATGTCAGGAGTAAAGTGACGTTGATTGTGTAGCTGTAGGATAAACACTTTGAAAAACTATAGCACTTGTTTACAACCATGTGCAGCAGCCGATTAATTTATATAGCAACTCGCGTTTTTGGTAAGTTATGATGTCCAGCACTATACTATTGGCAAGCTACAACACACCGAATACTTAAAACCAGTATTTCTTGATATTTTTAAATAGGCAAAAAGGCTGATTTTCTCAGATTGGGTCACAATTAACAATGTACTAAACTAATTATTGTGGGTTTTGCTTTGCTACTACATACAGAATTATCAACTGAATCATGGTAGGATATTTGTATTTCATAATTGATGAAATATATTGTAGTTATGTTGTCATGCACTGCAAAGGAAGCGTACCTCAAACAAACCACTTTAACCCACTAATAATTCACAGAAGTATCTTCTCAACTGTTTTACAGTTTGTCTATAGCATTTTCTTACACAAATTCTCCAAGCAAAACCACAAAGCTACTCTTAATTTTCATTCACATATGTACAGATGCCCCCTTTCAACTAGAAGGAACCTGTTACACACGGGAGTCTAAGAGTAGAGATTTCCAACCAAATTAAAAATTTTACATTCCTTAAATTCTTTGGTGTGGCAAATATTGCGCTATCTATTAGAATCATTTTAGTGCAAACCGCACCTCAATTGGTGGCTCCTGCCAAAAGATACACGCAAAAGAAGTCAGCAGAGCGGTGAATCTTGTGTACGACATTTTTAGGACTTTTCTGTACATTAGCATGGCACCAAGCACAATATTGAAAGTGCCATAAATTTGAATATGAATCTCCTAATGACATGAAATTTTCACCACATAAACCACTTAATGTAGTAAAATGCATGAGCTAGGTAAGACCTCTCAAGAGTGACCACTCTTTGTAGAATGACCACTTGTAATATTTAATGTTTGAGTCAGTAATTTGCTAAGAATAGCATGAGTTCTGTAAATCAAATTACATACAGGTGTACCCCACACATATTTACAGATGATTAACTAGTGACATTGTATTACAGAGTGACCTTTGACATTACAGGGCACAATTAACAATTACTTTGCAAAATATAACAATTGGATTCTGACATATATGACCACTACTCTTCAATATTATTGTAAGACAGCAATTTTTTGATACTACTTCACTTTATTTGCCACACCAAAAGTACAGAAGATATATAGTAATTATTATATAATATGATGACATCATTGTACAACAAAGAGAATCAATAAACTGCCTCTGACTAGAATTACAGTCATGCAGCTGCAACAAAATGGACAATAACAGTAGTGTGCATATCAGAACACCACAACAGGTAGTTGTGAAGCCTTACAAGGTTGGTATCAATTGCCAAACACTGCTTTTTCAAAAGTTATGCATCACCTTGCATGCTATAAAGCAATTCCGCGCAACACAACAAACTGCTCACTTTCAAACTATACTTGGATTGATGTGGATGGATGTCTTGAACGCAAGGATGGTTGTAACGCAGAATTCTGAAGTCTCCTAATCGGTGCTGTACCCTTTCACAAGACAAATTTTCGTCGTTTACCACCACAAAACATTTTTTCATCAGAAAACCGATGCCAAAATCAGAATCAGCGTATCTACTTTGCCCAGGATCACTTCTTTTAGCCTTACAGGTCACAGAAACTTGCGGAAAACTCGATAACATTTGACTACAAATGGTGCCGTAAAATCCCGTGTTTTCCCATACATCATGTCGTACAGAATTTTTGTATGGGCTCCCATTGGGGAATCTTATTTCTCAAACTTTGATTTCGCGTATTTCAATAAATACTGGATGAAATTCAATTTGGTAAAGTGCATTACGAAGTACGAAGCATTGGCTACTACATACTAGAACAGCAACTCGTGAAACACTTGTTGAAGGAGTGTAATTTGATTAGCAAACATATATGTGAAAAATCGGTAGGTTGGAAATCTCTACTAAGAGGCCTATGGTAGGCCATTTTTTTTCAAAATGATTATTTGGTATGTACAATGAATTATTTGGTATGTGCAATGAATTATTTGCTATATATACAATATAATCATTTGGTATATTCAATAATTTTAGTGCTTTATTTTGTGAACTATATTTTGCAAATTATATGGTTATACAACGGGTACGAGTGCTCTGCCTGATATAAATGCACGAGCTTGAGAGCCGTTAGGCCCAAAGGCAAGCGCGTTTATACAGGCAGAGCACGAGTGTACGTTGTATAACTGTTATGTACCACTCACCTAATAGGTGGAGTCTCACAAGTCAGCTGTAACACTTATAAAGGTCAGGTTTCTAACATCAATTGTGGGTAACCAACCCAAACGTTCTGGTGACTCTGGCGCTTAGTCTATATGGCGACTGAGTGATCACGCTGGCATGCTGAGCACTACATGATGAGAGTCGAACAGTGAATGCAGGTTAGTGATATAAACCATAGCGTTTCTACAGTACTGCAGCCACCTGAGATATTGAAAGCTAGTACGCTATGGTTTATATCACTAACCTGCATTCGCTGTTCGACTCTCATCATGTAGTGCTCAGCATGCCAGCGTGATCACTCAGTCGCCATATAGACTAAGCGCCAGACTAATCGTCATAGTGATTTTCTCAAGCGAAAAAAAGTAGTTAATGGACACAAAACCAAACTACAAATCTAATTCTTTCTATTCACACTGGCTAAACTCGAATCTGGTGGCATGACAAAAACTGGTTACCACAATCGAACGTAAAGGTGAGTATTATTTAGAATATAATAGTTTTATTGAGTCATTGTCGAAGTAGACTACAGATTAACTTGGGCTCAGTTGGCACCAACTAGTAAGGTGTATAAGTACATTTATATATATGTAGACTAGAGTTGTGGCCACCGAATTGGCTTTTTCGTTCGCTAGGTGACGTTATGGCCCACAATCGACCTTACATGTCAGGCTATAAAAGAATTTGAGTGATCTGTGAGGTGTCTTTCCACCTAATAGGTGAGGTGTCATAGTGGTCTCAGCTGCCGGCACTTGTGCATTGCTGCACAAAACCACAGCCAGTGCAATATTTGTATATTGCACTGCGGTCGGTGTATTATAACTTATAATGCACTCGTTGTGGTCTACAAAATCGCAACCAGTGCATTATAAGTTATAATGTACTCACGATGCAATATGCAAATTATGGCACTGGCGGTGCCTTTGAACTGCCCACGCAGAGTGGTACATTTTGCGTTGGTAAATAATTTGTTAGGTATTGTTATCATAATCAGGTTGTTGTTAGTATCGCTATAGAGCTTGAACAGGGGGCGTGGAAATAATTTCTTTCTAAGTGCCTAGCTCTCGCAAATGTAAGACGCGCAATGCCATTTGCAGGGGGTACTATATCAGTTTAACAGCAACAAGGGGTAGTCACTCTCATACCACCAACTGATGCGCTTGCGACTGGGATCAAGAAGTTTAGCTACTCGATACCTCGATAAATTTAAGCTGATTTGTTGTGAGGAATATCCTTAATGAAATGCTAGCTATTGAGTGGGCATGAATGTCCAGATGTACTGTATGGAGATGTATATAACTATCTCAAACTGACACCCAGTCTTTATACACACGAGCAGCTAAAATCTTATAAAAAGTCATGAGGAAGTTGTAAACGGATGGGTGAGTGCACCGATAGTGTTTGCACTGTCAGTAGATGCATAGTTCTTGTGCACAGCACTTGTAGCCTCATTCTCAAAGCCTTTCCTTACCCTGAAGTTATGGGGTTTTAGTTAAGGCTATCATTATTAAATTCTTTGTTTCCCGTCACCACCCACATCAATTTTTAGGTAGCCACGCCAAATTTTAATTATTTGATTATAGATCACATGAATGCACTATTTCATGATAGAAGAAGGCACAGAGTAACTAAGTTTTAAGGTAAATGCATCAGCTATGCATATAAACATAGTAGAAGGGTAGAAGACCCTCCACTCTTGTTCAGCCAGGTGAATGGGTGTACAATCCTGCATGCTAGCTGCCTTCAAGATCGAGATACTCTAATAGAGCAGTCAGAGACTGAAATAAAAAGAATCAAGTGTATAATTACCTCCCACCCACATCAGTTTTTGTTCCATTGGGTGACAGGAAACAAGCAACATGATAATGATAGCCTAAACAGAGTGGCACTTTTCGAAGTGTCCCCTTTTCTGAAACCAGCAAAATAGATTTCACCACACCAAAGCATAAGTGCAAGCAAGCTGTCACTGAAGATTGTGGAGAGCCCACTACAAAAAGTAAGAAGCTTTCTATTCCCAAGTCTACTGATTCTGATTTAGCCACTTTTCACAACGAAATGTCTCAAGGGCTGGGAAAGCAGTTGTGCTGTGATTGATGGCAGAGTATAATGGCTTGTATGTCCCACAAACAGAATTTGGGATTTTATCTAAACCTTTAACAGACCTGCATGATTCAAGAACAATGGAACTGACATACAATTACGTTTTGACCAAATATGAGCATATTTATGGGTCTGTATCTTTCACATTAACCAAGCAGTCATGGTGGAGGAGCATACAAGAGATCATAGTAAATGTCACACTTGGTTTGACCAAAGATAACATTATCCAAGTTGCATGAAGCCTTGCACACTAGCAACCATCTGATTCTCTGATCAAAGTTATATGCTATCCTTAGTTTACATCCTCTGCATGCCAGTATGAGTGCAAACATGAAGATATTTCCAGGGTAGAAAACACAGAAAAAATGCAAGCCTGTCATGAATAATTTATGGTGATACAATGTGGTCTTATATTTTGGATCCAGAATTTCCATTCATGTGCCTCACCAGATGGTCTAGTCTATTGTAAGTGTCATGATTTAGAAATCAAGTGTCCTTTCTCTTGCAAAAATAAGGCATTCTCTTAGGCCATCCCCCCCCCCCCCCCCCCCCCTTTTCCTTAGAACATGACAGTAACACTTTAAGAAGGTTACATGCATGCATGTACTATTATCTGCAAATGAAACTATGCCATTTACAATACTGCGATTGTGTAGCTTGGAGGGAAGATGAAATAATTTTACCAGAAGGTAGAGCTGGATTCTGATTTTATTGACTCTGCTATATGTGATGTCGAGCCATTTATTAAATGAACCATATTGCCTGAATTAGTGGGAAAGTGGTTTAGAAGGAACTAATAATGCCACTACAGTTGTCAGGCAGTACAGCTATTAGTGATGTAGATGGTACAAGCTCAATTGTTGATGTAAGTGAAGTAGATTCTACTGACTCTCAGGTTGGTGAGGTGGATGCCACTGCTAGCTTTAGGAACAATGATGTCCATGCTTCTTCAAGTTATTCTAATGACCAGCAAGGGTACTGCTATTGCGGTAAAGGGGAAGATTATGATGAGATGATTTGCTGTGATAGCAGGGACTGTGTGATAAAATGGTTTCATTTCATGCTTACAAATAACTGTAAAAGATGGCCAAAAGGAAAATATTATTGTCCAGACTGCCACTAGCTAAGGAGCACAAGGAAATCAAAGAAGACAAAAAATCACCAATTATTTTACATGTACATTTCAATAACATAAACATCACATTATTTCACATACCAAACATAAATATTAACAGTGTAAATTATATTTTAAAAAAAGATAGTTAAAATGGTATTACCGAGTCACAACAATTACATAGTGCATTTATTTTATCAATAGGAGATATTATCGCCTTCATCACCTTTGAGCGTATTAATAGAAAGAGTTGATTGCAATATCGAAAACTTTTGCCTCACCAGCACAATAACTCTTTCAACATGTATCCTAACTTGAGACAGCTGACAAGCAGTGTCAATTTCTTACTTAACGTTTTTTCCCCTGGTAAAAGGATGTATCTTGACTTCTGCACAGTGCAGCCTAATCAGTTGTGAAGCCACAATCTGCTAAGATGACATCTCCAGGCAACTGTTAAAAGCAGAGCACAGATTTCAGTCAAATGTACATCAGATACCCTTCCACCCCAGCCTTTTGAGTGATGCCTATTAAAACTTTTCACGTGTTATGCTTCTTATAGTTCAGCTAAGTTTGAGCCCTTGTCATGCCAAATCTTGAGGTGAAATATTTAAGCATAACTTCATTAAGAGCTCATCAAACACGGCACAGCCAGAAAAATGGTATTGAGGTATATAGCTAGCAAAACAGCAAAAAACGGCAGCCCAGTATAAAACTTCACCTTCTTATTGTTGTTTTCTAAACTCTGTCGTCTGTCAGCTGATTGTAACCAATTGACCTGCATGTTCAGTTTGGCTTCTCTTGTTCTCAGGAGTTCAAGCTCTTCCACGGCCTTATACTTCTGGAGTAGTTCTTCATTATTTCTTGAGTAGTTCATCATAGTCTAAGTTGAATATTTCTTCAGCTCATTGTAATCTGTTCAGTTCATCCAACCTCAACATTTTTCTTACTCTAGCTCATTCACCTTCTCTTGTTTCTTCTTCTCTTAACAATGTCTCCCTCTCATCTTCACATCTCTTCCTCTGCTCCTCTAATTTTTGCCAGCTGTACTTCTTCCAGTTTTCTTGCTCCTTCTGCTAGACTCTGCTCTCCTTTGCTTTTTCCTTTTGCTATTCAGTTATCAGGAGTTCTCGGTCTGTTCCAGTATCCTTCATTTTCTGGAGGCTGCATGTTCTTCTTTGAAAATCCGCAACTACTAGTAGCTGAGCTTCCATTTTTGTCTCATCAGACTGTCAACACGTTTGAAGATACAAGGGACATAGTTCGATGCAAACTGGTTGTTAGCTACTCTTTTCTCCATTAATGACTGCATGTTTGCTGGGCTACATATGACTGTATGCTTGACTGGGTAGCGAGCTACCAATCCTTTCTGTTGACATGCAGCACTACAATTCATTTTATAATATTTCTTTGATCCAGATTTTTTGGAAAGTATAAAAACTCAATCCACTTCCTTTCGCACATAGGTTAGAACAATTCACAGCACAACACTCCCGTCCGGCATAGTTTGGCATCTTTCATCCCCTATGGCAAATGGTGGAGTAGCCCTAACACATGTTGGCTTAAATTTGTGAGAACTAGGCACTTAGAAATAATTACCACGCCCTCTGATAAGCTCTAACAACAACCCGATTATGATAACGATACATAACACAAATTATTTACCAATGTAAAATATATAATTCGCAAAAATATAGTCTACAAAATAAAACACTAAAATCATTGAATATACCAAATGATTTATCAAGACACACGGTAGTGTGTCGTGCGGCCCAAGAAGCCGGTGCACCACACCGTCAGTATATTAACAGGAAGAAAATGCAATTTTCACACCTATGTAGCTCTGTGATCCCTAATCCGATTGGAACCAAATTTGCTAGAGAAGTGCCGGCCAGTTAGGGGAGTCTACATACCAAATGTGAAGAACATCGCTCCAGCCATTTCTGAGATACGAACGAACAAACTTTCCTTTTCATTTCTTCATTTTTTTCTTCTTCATCTTCATTTCGCACACTTTGCAAAATCCGTCATAAAACATGAATGCGTGCTCGGATCGGGCTGGAATTTGGCACACTTAAAGGGCTCACTAAGGCGGATCTCCATACCAACTTTGGTAGGAATCCGATGAACATTCACGGAGTTATGACCAATTATTTGCGTAAAATAAGGTCGAAGGTCTGTCATGCCTACAGGGTAAATAAACCCTGTGGAAGAATCTGTTGAAAATTGATATGTAGATGGAGCAACCATCGTAGGAGTGCCTTTGTGTGGTTTGAAAGGAATCGGGATAAAGACCATGGAGATGACACAAAACCCAACCTGTGTCAAAATTATGCGATCGATTTTTATGAATAAATAAACTATTGGTTTTCGTGTCTACCAGGCAAACCTCTTAGAGCAACGAGCTAAAAATCAGTATGTAGCTGGAATAATCATCATAGAAATTCCTTGCAGTAGTACAGAAGAATCGGATTACAAACCACTGAGTTATGATTCGAAAGGCAACTACGTGTAGCATCGAGATACTCTAATAGAACAGTCACTCTAATAAAGTATTCAGCTGCACTTATAATTTACTCAATTATATTACATTGCAAGTTATTCTGTAGGGAATTCAGCTACAAACAAGTCACCCTGTAGTCAGATCAGCTAGAAGAAGGTAGTTCAGTTACAAAGAAAAAATCATGCAGAGAGTTCAGCTGCAAACAAATCACCCAGTAGAAAGTTCCGCTATGAACAGATCACCCTGTAGAGAGTTCAGTTAGAAACAAGTCATCCTGTAGAGAGATCAGCTAGAAGAAGTCACCTTGTAGAGAGTTCAGCTACAAAGAAACCACCATGTAAGAGAGTTCAGCTGCAAACAAATCACCTGTATCTCTGAGAGTTCAGCTAGAAACAAGTTACCCTGTAGAGAGATCAACTAGAAACAAGTCACCCTGTAGAGAGTTCAACTAGAAGAAGTTACACTGTAGAGAGTTCAGCTACAAAAGAAACTACCATGTAGAGAGTTCAGCTGCAAACAATTCGCCCTGTAGAGAATTCAACTACAAACAAATCGCCCTGTAGAAAGATCAGCTAGAAGAAGTTACCTTGTAGAAAGTTCAGCTACAAACAAATCACCTGTAGAGAGTTCAGCTACAAACAAGTCATCCGGTAGAGAGATCAGCTAGAAGGATCACCTTGTAGAGAGTTCAGCTACAAGGAAATCACCCTGCTTCATCTTTTCTTCTTCCTGTGGTAAAGAAAAAAAATGATAGGTTAAAAAGCTTGGGGTATACAAATACAAAAAGAAGTGAAATCTAAAAAAGAATGCGGCCCCCAGAAAGGCTATGGTGAAAAAAGATATGAAATCCAAGGTGGCGGCCAAGAAATGGCTGTGATGGTAGGTTAACCCTTTAAGGACCACTGCCGTAATATTACGTCCAAAGTAGGTATTGCTCGAAAGACCAGTCCGTAATATTACGTCCAAGATTATTGGCAGTAAACAAAGAGCTATAACTCTGCAACAAATGAAGCTATTAGATCGAAACAGGGGCCACTGTATTCGCCATTCATAGGCGATTCTTTTGATATATAAGGCCAACTTATCACGGAAAACTAAGCCTGTGTAAAATTCCTAACAAAGTATAAACATTTAATATTTACAAACCAATAAAACTAACCTTGTAGAAATCACTCCATAACTTTGGCTGTGTTCATTGTATTAACTTCAAATAAAGCTCAGAGTGCTCACTATTTAGAGGCAAATAATTTGATATACAAGATCACGTGATGCGGTTTTAAAAAACTAAAATGGCGGACTGTTTTTATTGATTGTGTCACGAAGAAATCGATCGCGTGTAGGTGTTTGAAACTCACCTTAGTGCTTTTAAGACATTGGTTCTACGCTTTGGTAAGTTAGATAATGTTGTTTATTATTGTCAGGCGAGTCTTTTAGTACAATTTGTTATACAATTGAGCACTTGTAGGGTTTTGTCAATGCTATAAACTTATTACATTTTTTTAAAAACACTAAATGCGCAATAATCATAAAACGTGTGGGCTTTCAGGGTAGACTATGCACACAATTTTTGGTCCTTAAAGGGTTAATGGTAATCAAAATTTTTAATAACAACAATTCAGGTGAATTTGGTGCCGCGACGTTAATGGTAAAAATTTTAATAACGACAATTCAGGTGAATTTTGTGCCAAGATCAAGCGGCACCAAATTCACCTGAATTGTTGTTATTAAAATTTTTACCATTAACCTACCATCACAGCCATTTCTTGGCCGCCATCTTGAATTTCACATCTTTTTTTACCATAGCCTTTCTGGGGGCCGCACTCTTTTTTACAGCTTGGCTGTTTTGGATTAGATTGAATAACCAAATAATTCATTACACATACCAAATAATTCATTGCACATACCAAATAATTCATTGCACATACCAAATAATTCTTGAACATATTAAATAATCATTTTGAAACAAAAGGCCTACCGTAGAGGCCAGTTATATTTTTTTCGGCTGTTTGACACCTGTAGAACCCATTGGGAAAGGCCTTCACCACGTCCTTATAAACTCGCCTCACCCATATTTCAAACTGGCACATACTAACCACCTTTAACCAAAGCTTATCTGCTTGGAAGTTTGATGCAGGCTCTATGTGGCCTTTATTTCTCTTATAAAGGCTGCTTTTAGTGAACAAAGATTTGCTCATGTGGGTATGGAAACACAAATAAATATACATACACACGTACACTTTTTGGAAAACAATTTCAGTATACCAGATGTGTGCCCACAGCTGGCCTTTTGCCGGCTGTGGACACATGCCTGGTTTAAAAACATTTTCAGAGACCAGTTACACTCCCTTCAAATAACACAGAAAATTGCTTATAAAGGAAACAAACTCTCAATAGTGGTCGATACAGTCCATATGTAAAGAGCTTTTATCACAGAATGGAGTCTAGTAGGCTTTTGCTCATGTGGGTGTGTGGACAGACATGTAAACACATAATTCCCAAACCAATGTCAGGGATCCAGGGGCATGTCCATGCAGCTGACTGTGGGTATACTCTTGGTTTAAAAGTATTGAGGCACAGGAGAACACTGGTATACACTTAATTCCTATATGTTAGACAGTAGTAAAGTAGGGATTATATTACTAGTATGTCAGATGATCCTTTCTGTACACTTCATTGTAGTGATTGCTACTACATATTGTGAAGTACAAAATTGATATTAGTTTCTTGCATTTAAAAGTTCTGTCTGGTAGATAGTCTTAAGCCTGTATCAATTATAAGCCAGAGGAAGGGAGGAGGGATTCAGCACATTTGAAAAATAAATTCCTGGTCACAAATATGGGCCCAGGATATTAATGGAGCCTACTATTCAAGTATTCGTGGCTTTAATACTTTTTGATTAAATTTAGAGCCTTCTGAGGGATGAAGGACCTTTGAGTAATCACATAAATAAAGCATGCCAGTCCGTGTGCTTGCAGATATGTATTATACAACTGTTTTCCAATCAATTTCAGCACTAGTTGATATAGTCAACACACTGTGTAAAGGTTTATGCTTACTGTTACAACAATACCAAATTAAATTAGATTAAACTCCCGATCTCAAGTAAAAGATCACAAACTGGGTTAGAAGGAAATATAGATAGTAAAAGCCCAGGCTTGTATATGAGGAAATACAAACTGATCCCATAAGATATTCACTCTAAATGTATGTGTGCATGTTTTGTGGTGACTTACATTTGTTAGCTTTGTTACTGCATGGGATACAAGTAATAGTTGTAACATGGGCATGAAGGCTTTGCCTGATATGTATGCCCTCTGCCCTCGGGCTTGCGGCCCTCGGGCATACATTTCAGGTAAAGCCTGAATGCTCCGTGTTACAGCTAATATGTAACACTTTGCATGGGTAGATCAAAGAAATAATCCCTTTGATTTGGGCAGATCAAAGGAATAATTCCTTTGATCTGTCTATTTGTGTTGTTAAGTGTTTTTCTTTTAAAAACTACTAAAATGTATATAAAACCTATATAGGCAAGATGCACTTTACATTGTGGGTTTCATGTGGCTTACAATTGAGTCTACAGTGGCTCTCAATTGAGACAAACTGAATCCCACAATAAAACTATCTCTTGGTGATATAGGTTTCTTATACATTTTGAAAACATTACATAGTAAGTGCTAGTGCTACAGTTAAAACTTTTTTGAAACTATACCAAACCACATCAAAAGCACTTTCAAGTACATCAAAAGTACTCTCAAATACATGAAGTAACTTCAAAGGCTTTAAACTGTTTGATTTAATAATTTTAAGGCTTTAAATACAACTTCAAAGTATTACATAATAGTTGTAATTACCACATTTACTCCTGATCTTCCTTATATGTCAAAATAGTCTAGCTGTCAAAACAGCCTAGTTGTAACCCTGCTACATACAAAATGTAGCCCCGGGCGGTTCCTTTGATCAGAAATGTGAAGTGTTACATAGTATGTAATTATTACACATTATGAAAGTCACTGCATAGTTTGTATTGCTGATATAAAGTAGTTATGTAAAAGTACAAAAGACTTGGACTACATGATTACATGGACAACTTGTGAAGAACAACTTTATTAGTACAGGCCCACAGATATGTACATACTACATACGTACATCAAACATAATATGACATACTACTAAAGACCCAGCAATTTTCACTGTATGTACATTTCACGGTTATGCAGTTTGTCAGGATTTTAGCATTTTAAATTTAATAGGCATTTCTTAGTCCAGGATTTTTGGGTTTTAAATTTCATGTAAAAATCATGGATGTCTGTTGCTTGATTCGAAGAATTTTATTCTCAACCACATATACTGTACGAAGGTTCTAGATCGATTTCTACATACTGATTGTTATAGCAAGTTGCACAGTAGCGGTAATTCCTGTGTGAGTAGTCTTACATGAGCCACACCCACTTTAATACAGGGAATGTATGACACTGTTAGTAAGCATATGTGGAGCCGTGCTAAGTTAATACAGTGAGGTGTGTTAAAGTTTGTAGGTATAGTGCGGGAAGTCATTAACCCTCGCGATTACATCTCGACCTCATTGATTAATAACTTTTTACACTTGAAATTTGGATTGCACAATCCCTGTATATTGATCATTTTTGGACATAAAAAGCTTTTATTTCTGAAATGATTGAAGACTGTTGCTGGCAAATAAATAACATGGTCATGTTTAAACAACTTTTAAAATTTCTGATGTAAGAGTACTGAGATCTTGCTAGCTATTATGCTGGTCAATGGTATTAATACCCCCAACAAAATTGTAGGACAGAATTTTGATTTATGATTGTTCTGGTGGTTTATTCAAATTTTTGGTAAAATCAAGTCATTTTCTTTTAAAATTAAATTTCTCACCAGTGGATACTTCAATCACTCTACAAATTGGTATAAATGGAGATTAGATAATACATAAAAATTTCCTAAGACAGTTTTTAATACTATTAAAATGATGGATTTCAATAAGACTAGCTGCCATCTGAAAATGTTTTAATACACAAAATTGTTTGTTGCTATGGTAACGATGATGTAATTTATGATTGTGACCTGATGACTTTTTACTTCATGCCAACTTGTGCATTTTTGGGTGCTGAATTCAAATATGCTTTTAGTTTTTTTGATACAAGCAACTGTTAGAAAGGAAAGTTATGGATGAAAGTTTATATTATGGGGATTTATGACTTCCTGCACTATATGCACAAAGCCACGTCCACTCACGGGAAAAAAATATAAAATATATTGTTGTCTGTAAAACTGGGAATGATGACCAAACACAAAGTGATTGATACTGAGAAAGCCAATCACTCTTAATACAATATCCACTATTCAGCACTAGGATTAAGGCTAAACACAGCAGTCATTTCTTTGCTGTTTGTGTCTAAATTTTCAAACTGTGAAAACCGTGAAAGTTACACAATGCAAATTTTTCCGTACATACTAATGCTTTGATAGTATTTTGCAATCGGTTTCATATACATTGTAGATGCTTGTAAAACAATAATACATTGACTTATAACCTTTTAACAGCTTCTCCCATTTCTTCAGGCTTCTTTGCAGTAATCTGCCGGATTAACAGTCGTTGATCGCTGACCTGTTTCAGAGATTCATTAAAAATCTGGATCATTTTGTCAGTGATGTCAGGCTCAATAAAACTAAACCAATACTGGATATCATTCATGGCAACCTTCTCCATCATTTGGTCATGAGTTATACCAGCTGGATCCCCATCGGGATAGTCATCATTGAGACTATGATACTGTGAGCCATGGCATGGAGCATCGGCAACATGTACCATAACCTATGTATGTGTATGTGGTACAGCTTATCACATATGTACTTGTAAACAATATTTGTAAGCCAACAAGAAATGATTTTAAACCAGAGGACTGCTTGAAAACACTGCATTAATGTTTTTACTTGATAAACATTGTGAGCCTCAATAGTCACAAGTAAGCATTGGGGCTTATAAAGGTACAGTTGATATTACACAGATAGTGCTTTATGTACTGTAAACTTCAAGCAGTGTGCACTTTGTCTTTAACCTTAAGCCTGCATAAGACAGAAAACTGGTCCAAATACGTGTGCCTTGCACAAAGCCTTGTAACGTTTGAAGAATCCATCCTATGGCTACATAATTTATGTCATTCTAAACGTGATGCAACAAGGATTAAAATGATGTCTAGGATTTTATTAAATGGTGAGGCCAAAACTAGTCATGTAAGTAACTTTTTGGTAAGGAAACACACAAACCCTATATATTCCTTTATAAAATCATCCGTAATTTGATGGTGGTTGCTCCTATCACCTTGCAACAAGTTCTGTTCTTTTTGCCATAAAATTTTCTATCAGGCCATATATGACTTCTGTGAGTAAACCTACAATCGAAATTAAAAACGTGGCAAGAATGTCAAAACACGGAGATGCAACTCGGTGTCGTTTATTTCATTGCTCCATAACAACTAAGCCACTGTAGTTACAGTGTTCATTTAACCTTCTCCAAGTAGCCCAGAGAACAAATTTTTGAACAATGTGTTATTTTAGGCTATAAGAACAAGTAAAGGAAAATTTTTGATTAGGGATCATAGAAAAAAAAGATAGGGATTAAACGTTCACTAGTATATCTGCAGGTGTACGCAACCTCCCTTGTTTCCCAGCTTTTTTTTATTCTATGATCTCTAATCAAACTTAAAATTCCTAATTTTTCCTTATACTTGTTTTTTTTTTTTAAATTAATTAATTTTTATTTCTTTATACGTATATATATACTGTTAGTTTACTGTTTACTTGTTTGTTTCCTTATATTTGTATGTTTATTTTAAAATTTCTTATACTTGCTTGTTTGCTTGGCATGCATTTCACTCATGAGTATTCATTCCCAGAATAGGTTGGTCATGATTCATAGCCCTATGACCTACTACTGTACTACAAGTTATTACACAAAACATGGCACCTGAAATTAACATTGCTATTATGAAGCCCTTTGTCACATTCGTGAGAAGTATGCATAATGCAGCATTTGTTTCTTGGTTATAAAAGTCACACAAAGCGTTGGGCAGCAGAAAGAAGGGATCTGGAAATAATAATTTTATCGCTACTATTTACACATTAGAATATTTTATATACAGATACTGAGGTGTTCATGAGTTGTTTGAAGACGTGTGACCAACCTCCTCTGATTCATTCCAAAAGAAATAGGTGCCACACACTTTATTTAGTGAGTTTTTTTACTTGCTGGCACTCGTGTGAGATGACACTGCATTTGAGTGGTACCATACCTAGGGTTTACAATAGTGATGGATACAACAGATAGCCAGCTTTACAGTAGATAAGATGTGAATCTGTAGTGGCTGGTTAGTGGGTAGTAGATACTGTGAATACTGTCCAGTGGTACCGCTGCGGACCACTGTACACATTCATGCATCTATCCAACCAGAAAATTAGTACACTCTTTAAGGACTGTAACAAATATTCAATTCGTTTGGATATTTGTTAGAACTTTAGTTATCCAGACACTAAATTTACCATTTGGATATTCGTTTACTAGTAAATTACAAGTGTGTACAGTGAAAATGGCTTGTAATATATTTCCATAAGATGAATTATTCTGCTATTTTAAGCTGATCGTGAAGACAATTACATATATTATTTCAGGAACAAAAGTGGCAATATGTACAGTTGCTGAATTCTAAACAAGTATATAAAAAATTGGAATTTTCAACCAGAGTAGGGACCATAGCATATTAATAAATAGTACTGAAACATGCTGGAGTAGCTATATAGTGCATGATATTAAAACATTAAAACACAGTGAAACAATAAGAAGAGTTATATCCCTACTATGCATTTCCATTATGATATAGCACAGTGGAATATAACACTTCTTGTTATTATACTGTGATTTAATATCGTGCACTATATACTCCAGTAGTACTGCCACGATATAGAAAAACTCTATATCATATATCACCAAGGTTTATACGTATATGAAAATATATCACGATATAGAATTAACTGTAACATTATCAAGACAAACATATACATACTCTTTATTGTAACCACAAACAAAAGCTACTCTTGTTTATCAGGTTTTAAATGCATTTTGACTACTGTTATACAGTTGAGACAAGTGATTGGCGAAACTTTTAAACCTCTCAGTTTACTTTGGGCTTTTACCACACTACACTACGAACACATAACTTAATTAAATGCCAAATACCATATGTCTGGCCTTCCCCCCATCATTATACTAAGCAGTGTACTATCACACAACCATTGATATAACTGATTGGATATATCAAATCATATCACCACCTCGTTGTATCAATATATTGTGGCAATACTATACTCCAGCTTGTTTCAGTAGCACCTCTGCTATCAAAGTAGCCACTATATGAAAAATATGTACGATTTTTATTACGAAGAAAGCCATCATGTGCTACCAACAAATCGACACTTTTTGCTGTCAGTAAAGATGAATGGGACACAAGGGAGAACACTGGTAAATCCATAAAGAATGTATTGCACGTACTGCTGTATGTCAAAAGGCACCCCTTGGGCCAAAGTGACATTGAACAGTGAAAAAAATCAAGCCTGTAGCCTTAGCCGTTATTGACTTACCCTTTTCTGCAGGTGTTAGTCAGTTACTTACTCGGTCAGTAGAAAATTCTGTTTAACAAGTACACAGAAAAAAATGTGGAATTTTCAACTAGGGGCCATAGTACATCGATAAAAAGTACTGAAACAAGCTGGAGTAGTGCACGGTATTAAATCACAGTAAAACAATAAGAAACGTTGTAGTAATTAGGTTTTTTGAAAATGTTATTATTATGACTGGTGAACCCATGCGTATCATATCTGAAATGGTGTCGCACGCCCCAGCTATATAAATTATCATCTTAAGGGTGCTCTGTACAGTTCCACGTATGGCTTCTGAGGTTAGCACAGCTAGGGTTTACTAATCGATTCCCATGGTCACCAGTAATTATCTAATTAGTCTGTGGCTTGTTTAACGCATGGCGCGCCCAACGAGAAAATGTCTTTTATGATGAAATAACCTGCCACAAACGAAGAAGGAAGAGCGATATACATGAAGGAGGCGAAGTAAGTGTTGTATCTTCTTCATCGTGCTCTAATGAATATCTAATCCAAAACAGCCAAGCTGTAAAAAAACAGTGTGGCCCTCAAAAAGGCTATGGTGAAAAAAGATGTGAAATCCAAGGTGGCGGCCAAGAAATGGCTGTGATGGTAGGTTAATGGTAAAAATTTTAATAACGACAATTAAGGTGAATTTTTGTGCCGCTTGGTCTTGGCACAAAATTCACCTAAATTGCCGTTATTAAAATTTTTACCATTAACCTACCATCACAGCCATTTCTTGGCCGCCACATTGGATTTCACATCTTTTTTCACCATAGCCTTTTTGAGGGCCACACACTTTTTTTACAGCTTGGCTGTTTTGGATTAGATTTCACTTCTTTTTGTATTTATATATCCCAAAGCTGGCCTATGGCCAGCTTTGGGGCTTTTTTAACCTATCTTTATTTTCTTTTCCACAGGAAGAAGAAAAGATGAAACAGATTTATACTTTAAATATTTCTGACTTTATCAATAAATGTACAAATTATATATATAATACATATATTTATTACAGAACTCTACATGGTGGTTTCTTTGTAACTGAACACTCCACAAGGTGAGTCCTTCTAGCTGATCTCTCTACAGGGTGAATTGTTTGTAACTGAACTATCTACAAGGTAACTTCTTCTAGCTGATCTCTCTACAGATGTACTTTAAATATTTCTGATTTTATCAGTAAATGTACAAATTATATTTAAATAATACATTTATTTATTACAGAACTCTCCATGGTGGTTGAACACTCTACAAGGTGACTTCTTCTAGCTGCTCTCTCTACAGGGTGAATTGTTTGTAGCTGAACGATGTACATGTACAAGGTAACTTCTTCTAGCTGATATCTCTACAGAGTGATTTGTTTGTAGCTGAACTATCTACAAGGTAACTTCTTTCAACTGATCTTTCTACAGGGTGATTTGTTTGTAGCTGAATTCTGTGCAGGTGATTTGTTTGCAGCTGAGCTCTTTACAGAATGGTTTCTTTGTAGCTGAACTCTCTACAAGGTAACTTCTTCTAACTGATCTTTCTACATGGCAATTTGTTAGTGGCTGAATTTTCTACAGGGTGATTTCTTTGCAGCTGAACTCTCTACATGGTGGTTTCTTTGTAGCTGAACTCTCTACAAGGTAATTTCTTCTAGCTGATCTCTCTACAGGGAGATTTGTTTGTAGCTGAACTCTCTACAGGTGATTTGTTTGCAGCTGAACTCTCTACATGATGGTTCTTTGTAGCTGAACTCTCAACAAGGTAACTTCTTCTAGCTGATCTTTCTACAGGGTGATTTGTTTGTAGCTGAACTCTCTACAAGGAAACTTCTTCTAGCTGATCTCTCTACAGGGAGATTTGTTTGTAGCTGAACTCTCTACAGGTGATTTGTTTACAGCTGAACTCTCTATATGATGGTTTCTTTGTAGCTGAACTCTCTACAAGGTAACTGATGTCTCTACAAGGTCACTAGTTTGTAGCTGAACTCTCTACATGGTGGTTTCTTTGTAACTGAACTCTCTACAAGGTGACTTCTTCTAGCTGATCTTTCTACAGGGTGATTTGTTTGTAGGTGAACTCTCTACAAGGAAACTTCTTCTAGCTGATCTCTCTACAGGGAGATTTGTTTGTAGCCGAACTCTCTACAGGTGATTTCTTTGCAGCTGAACTCTCTACATGGTGGTTTCTTTGTAGCTGAACTCTCTACAAGGTAATTTCTTCTAGCTGATCTCTCTACAGGGAATTTTGTTTGTAGCTGAACTCTCCACAGGTGATTTGTTTGCAGCTGAACTCTCTACATGATGGTTTCTTTGTAGCTGAACTCTCTACAAGGTAATTTCTTCTAGCTGATCTTTCTACAGGGTGATTTGTTTGTAGCTGAACTCTCTACAAGGAAACTTCTTCTAGCTGATCTCTCTACAGGGAGATTTGTTTGTAGCTGAACTCTCTACAGGTGATTTGTTTACAGCTGGACTCTCTATATGATGGTTTCATTGTAGCTGAACTCTCTACAAGGTAACTGATGTTTCTACAAGGTCACTAGTTTGTAGCTGAACTCTCTACATAGTGGTTTCTTTGTAACTGAACTCTCTACAAGGTGACTTCTTCTAGCTGATCTTTCTACAGGGTGATTTGTTTGTAGCTGAACTCTCTACAAGGAAACTTCTTCTAGCTGATCTGTCTACAGGGAGATTTGTTTGTAGCCGAACTCTCTACAAGGAAACTTCTTCTAGCTGATCTCTCTACAGGGTTATTTGTCTGTAGCTGAACTCTCTACAGGTGATTTGTTTGCAGTTGAACTCTCTACATGATGGTTTCTTTGTAGCTGAACTCTCTACAAGGTGACTTCTTCTAGCTGATCTTTCTACAGGGAGATTTGTTTGTAGCTGAACTCTCTACAAGTGATTTGTTTGCAGCTGAACTCTCTACATGATGGTTTCTTTGTAGCTGAACTCTCTATAAGGTAACTGATGTTTCTACAAGGTCACTAGTTTGTAGCTGAACTCTCTACATGGTGGTTTCTTTGTAATTGAGCTCTCTACAAGGTGACTTCTTCTAGCTGATCTTTCTAGAGGGTGATTTGTTTGTAGCTGAACTCTCTACAAGGAAACTTCTTCTAGCTGATCTCTCTACAGGGAGATTTATTTGTAGCTGTACTGTTTACAGGTGATTTGTTTGCAGCCGAACTCTCTACATGATGGTTTCTTTGTAGCTGAACTCTCTACAAGGTAATTTCTTTTAGTTGATGTCTCTTCAAGGTCACTAGTTTGTAGCTGAATTCTCTACAAAGTGACTCCTTCTAGCTGATCTTTCTACAGGGAGATTTGTATGTAACTGATCTACAGGTGATTTGTTTGTAGCTGAACTCTCTACATGATGGTTTCTTTGTAGCTGAACTCTCTACAAGGTAACTTCTTCTAGCTGATCTTTCTAGAGGGTGATTTGTTTGTAGCTGAACTCTCTACAAGGAAACTTCTTCTAGCTGATCTCTCTACAGGGAGATTTGTTTATAGCTGAACTCTCTACAGGTGATTTGTTTGCAACTGAAATCTCTACATGATGGTTTCTCTGTACCTGAATTCTCCATAAGGTAACTTCTTTTAGCTGATGTCTCTACAAAGTCACTAGTTTGTAGTTGAACTCTCTACATGATGGTTTTTTTGTAACTGAACTCTCTACAAGGTGACTTCTTCTAGCTGATTTTTCGAGAGGGTGATTTGTTTGCAGCTGAACTCTCTACAAGGAAACTTCTTCTAGGTGATCTCTCTACAGGGAGATTTGCTTGTAGCTGAACTCTCTAAAGCTGATTTGTTTGCAACTGAATTCTCTACATGATGGTTTCTTTGTAGCTGAACTCCCTACAAGGTAATTTCTTCTATTGATCTCTCTATAGGGTGATTTGTTTGTAGCTGAACTCTCTACATGGTAGTTTATTTGTAGCTTAACTCTACAAGGTGATTTCTTCTAGCTGAACTAAGTCTTTCCATAGTTGCATGAACTCCCTACAAGGTAACTTCTTCTAGCTGATCTCTCTACAGGATGAATTGTTTGTAGCTGATCTCTCTACAGGGTAACTTGTTTGTAGCTGATCTCTATACAGGTTACTTGTTTCTAGCTGATCTTTTGAATTCTCTTCAGGGTGACTGCTCTATTAGAGTATCTCGATCTCGCACTTGCTGCACCAAGTTGGATTTCGTGTTATAACTCCGTGGCTTTAAGTCTGATTCTTCTACACCATTGAAGAGCCTTTCTAAGATGATTACTCCATCTATACAGTGATTTTCAAAGCATTACTCCAAGCGGTTTATCTGGTAGGCATGGCAAGTAGTAGTTTTTTATTAGCTAATCTTGATTGCATAATTGTTACACACTGTTGGTTTTTTCGTTGTATCTTCCTGGTTTTTAGCTCAATTTCATTCAAACCACAAAAGGTTTGAGGTTCAATAGTTAACCTATTCACCCACCCATTTTCAGCTTCTTCTCATACGCGGTTTAACCTGTAGACGTGACAACATATTGGTGTTATTTTTCGTGAATAATCGCTCATAACTTTTTTCCTGTTTATCGTATTCTAGCCAAAGTTGGTACAGAGATGCGCCTTTATACCCCTTCAGTGTGCCAAATTTCAAGGAAATCGGATATTGCGTTCGCGTTTTATAGCAGTTTTTGTAAGTGTGCAAAAAGAGGAAGAAAAATAAGAAGAAAAAAAACCCGAAGAAACTAAGCCAATTTTTGAAGTTACATATCTCGGGAACGCTTGCTCAAATTTGGAATGTGGAGTGCTGAAGGTGGAGGGAGTGTCCACAGCAAAAATCATCTTGTTTCATCAAGGCAGCACAGAGCTACGGAGGTGCGAAAATTGCGTTTTCTTTCTTCCTGTCAATAAATATACTTACGGGTGTTGCGCGCCGGCTTCTTGGGCCGCACGACACACTACCGTGTGTCTTGATAGCGATCCGTAATTGAGCGATTATCTTTCGGTTACGCAATTAAGAAACAATAACTGTGGCCATAGAACAGCTGCGGGTGCCTCAGTTTCTACACCTTGATGCTAAAATTAGAACTAGTTTGTCATTTTAGACCTGATAGGCATGAAAATTTCAGATGGGCAACCATGATATTTATGCATTAAAAGAGCGCTTGTCATTTTTTGATAGCTCTTTCTGAGGAATGGCGTGGAGGTAAAGAAGACAGATTAGTGCCAGCACAATAGCGGAAGAAGAGTATCTGATGACTGAGAAGCCAGAGAACAAAAATAGAAACGCACATTTGTTTGTACAGTTTTCAATAATGTATTTTTAAAGAATCAAGTATCTAGGGCATAAACTGTGGGACTAGTTCTAGTTTGAAGCGAAAATTTAGAACTCGCCTTCTACAGTGAGTTAAGACATGGAATTTGGACTAAACTGTGCAGTAGTGATAATTTATTGCAAATAAAAAGAGTTTAGCAGAATAGTTTAATCCATTCGTAAGTTATAGCAGAAACATAATTTATGGGAAGCCATATGCGCAACTATACAGAACACCCTTAAAAGTGAAGCATCCATTACGTTTCATTGTCAGCTATGTTTAACCCATTACACAGCATTTCGAATCAAGAACCATTTGAAAAACACCTCTGCTATCCACGCATACCAAAAGAAAGAAATGGTGTCGTGCACCCCAGTTATATCAATTGTCGTCTGAAAAGTGAAGCATCCATTACGCTTTGTTGTTGGCTATGTTCAACCCATTACACAGTAGTATGAATCAAGAACTGTTTGAAAAGCACCTGTGCAATCAAAACAGCCACTATTAAAAATACGGAGAATTTCCATTATGAAGGGAAGCCATCACGTGCTATCACCAAATCGATACTTTCACTGTCAGCAAAGATGAATGAGACAAAAAGGAGGACACTGGTAGGTCCATGAAGAATGCATTGTATGTACTGCGGTATGCCAAAAGGCACTTGTCGGGCAAAGCGACGTCGAGGAGTGAAAAAACCAAGCCCGTAACCTTAGCCGTTATTGAGTTATGCTTGTCTGAAGGTATCAGTCAGTCAGTCAGATACTCAGTCAGTAGAAAATTCCGTTAAATAAATTATTTTAAAATTCCGTAGTAACTCGTTGAAAACATTTCGGGTTGATCTGAAAGCCTAACCAATACTGCCTCATTGTTGTCAGTAAAAATTGAGACTGGATTTATGGTGACATTTTGCCGTGGGCCACGCCTACCCCTTTGTGGTCCTTACTATACTGTACTATTGTACAGTATGATAATTGTATTTTTAAATTTCATAGCAACTTTTTGAAAGCATTTAGAGTCAATCTAAAGCCTTGTTTGGGCTTTGTTGGGGCTTAGTTTTACCTAATCAATCATTGTCAGGGAAAAGTAAGGCTAGTTTATGGGTGATTTTCTTTCATGGACCATGCCCACACCTTTGTGGTTCCTATTATACAGTAAGAGCGTACTGTATGATGTTACCAAATAGTTTAGTATTTGTTGGTTAATACTTCTAAATATCAAGATACTAAAATTTGATATTCGTTGCAACCCCTAGTTTATAGCTTCCTTTGAGAAATGTTAATAGAGGGGATAAATATCATCACATCCAAAGCACATGCATGTATTTTTAAAATTTATATTTTAAAATTGTTTTTCCAATGTCTGCAGGCCCACTTACTGGAATAACCACATAGTAAATTGGAACAGCGATGGTATATACATACTCCCTGTATGTGATTGGTACTCTGCAAATACACAAGTATAAGGAAAAATTAAGAATTTATAGGTCAATAAGGGATCATACATAGAAAAAATGTAGGGAAACAAGGGAAGTCGCTTATAATTCTGACTGAATGCACACCCCAGCTATCAATTACTAAGTTGAAGTTGAGGTGGCTGTTACGATTCACCTTCAGCCACAGTGTATGGACCATGGATAATATATGTGTTACACATGGATTGGAAATGACTCCATAAAATGCACGAAACAGTGAAACATTCCTTGTAATAAACTTTACAGGGAAAACTTATTTCATGGTGAAACTAGCCATTTACACAGAGGAAGACAGTATTTTATACAAAACTGATTCTAGTACTTATTTTTCTAGAGAATAGTAATGGAATGAAGAAGAACCCCTGCTTGATTTTCTGTGAGTGCATATCGGCAGGTTCCATTGCCAGGTGCATAGTTGTCTGAACGTTTCACTGTTGTGCAGCTTCACATGATGCCAACTCACCATGTTGTGTAGCTAAAGAAACAGAACAGATATGTATTTTCTGGCGGTTGAACACAGTGAATTAGACAGAAAATAAGCTCCCACGTGAATACTGTATGTGGTTGCATCACGTCCCCACGTGACGCATGGTATATAAGGATGGGATAGGGTGCATTAATTCATTCTACGCCACGTGTGTAATACAGGTTGGCTGATAGTTCGTATCGAGCGATACAATGTCCCTAGAGGAGAAGGTTGACCTGCTTATGCAAGAGGTCCGCCAGTCCAGGCGGGAAGTGGAGGAAAACTTCGCAGCCTCGATAGCTGAAGTGAAGCGCGAGGTGAACGCCGCTCAGGAGAGAACCTCTCAAGAAGTGGCAAGAAAGATACGCAATACCAGCTATCAATTTCGCAAGAAGGGGCATGAGCACCAATACAAATTCAACTGCGGTGTGGAGGAGGCGATCAGTTGTGCCCGCACCGAGTTGGAGAAAGTCAACACATCCGCTCCCGAGGAGAAGGAAGCCCTGACGAAAGCAGCATCAAGCCTGGAGGAGGGTATGAAACAATTGGCTACCAGGCAAAAACATATTAAGATCACCGATCGATCCAATTTTGGATGGGGCACTGTTGCCCATTATCAAGAAGACCCTTTGGCGTCCGGCCCGGATGATGAGAAAGAGATAGATAGAGCCGAATCCCGTGCCGAGAAAGATGCCAAGAAGGATGCTGAAAAAAGTGCCAACAAGCGGGCCAGAGGAGGAGCGTATGGCAACAAGAGAAGGCGCATTCAGTACCAGGATCCTTCCTGGAATGAATTCCCAGGCCCAAGTAGTAGTTACTACTATGGTGATAGAAGGGAACAGTGGGGGCCCCCCCATTGGCAATGATGCCTCAGAGGCCATACAAACCAAAGGTGCTGGGGCCTTGTTTTCAGTGTGGTGGTTATGGCCACATAGCAAAGTTCTGCAATGTACCAAAGAAACCGTATCCTTTTACACAGCCTGTGGTAAGCAGTGCTGGGGTTTGTCAGTCTGCTGTAAGGTCAGCAGGGCACTCATTGTGCTGTCAAAGTGTTGATAGTAGTGTAGTGTTATCTAGTGTATGTGTTGATGAGGTAAAATTAGTTGATCATGAGGTAAAGGAATGTGTTGATGGCCAGTTTGATGAGCATGGAAATTCCAGTAATACTATGTCTGACAGCCAAGTGACCTTGGAAATAACTCAATTTTGGGAGCTAGAAAGCCTTGGAGCAGTGCAAATAGCAGATGTGCAAGGTCGCCTTAAGCAATGTTTACCTTTTTGGAGAGATGTGCTGCAGGCACCACCTAATATACTGGAATGTATTGAGAATGGCTATCGCTTACCAATTAAATTTATCCCCCCTACTTTTTGTCAAAGTAATCATGATTCGGCTAGTGCCCACCAGGAATTTGTGGATGATGCAGTACACAACCTGCTTGAAAACCGCTGTGTGGTCAAGACAGATAAACAGCCCCATATTTGTAGCCCCCTGTCTGTGGTTTCGAATGCTGTAGGAAAGCTACGTTTAGTCCTAAACTTGAGATATCTTAACAAGTTTCTTCATCTATTGACTTTTAAATACGAGGACTTACGTGTAGCTGCCCTTTTGTTTGATAAGGATGAGTATCTATTCAAATTTGACCTCAAATCAGGGTACCATCATGTGGATATCCACCCTGAGTGCTATGAATTCTTGGGCTTTTAATGGGATGATAAATTCTACAGTTTTACTGTCTTGCCTTTTGGGCTCTCCAGTGCATGTTACCTGTTTACTAAGTTGTTAAGACCTCTTATTAGATTATGGAGGGGCAGACGGTTGAAGGCTATTATTTACTTAGATGACGGGATTGTGGCTGTAAAGGGAAAAGAAAGTGCTATAAGGGAAAGTGCCCTAGTTAAAAGTGATCTAGAGCATGCCGGATTTGTTGTAAACATACAGAAGAGTCAGTGGGAACCATCACATGTTGTTGAGTGGCTTGGGTTAATTATTGATCTCTCCAAGGGTGAGTTCACCGTGCCAGACCACAAAATAGATAGGCTAAGGTGCAAATTGGCCGAACTAAATCACACAGAATTAGCTACTGCCAGACAAATAGCAAGTGTTGCGGGCACAATAATGTCCATGTCTCTAGCCCTAGGCTCTGTTACCAGATTGATGACTCGCAGCTTGTATGCTGTGATCAACAGTAGAAAATCATGGTGTCAAAAGCTTGGCCTAACTAAAGAAGCCCAAGATGAGGTAGAGTTTTGGCTTGCAAGGATCTCAGAGTTTAATGGGCAGGATATATGGCCAAAACCATCGGCGCTACGATTGGTTTATTCAGATGCAAGCTCTACAGGTTTTGGTGGGTATACAGTTGAGCATGGCAACCTTGTGGCTAATGGACAATGGTCTGCCGAGGAAGCAGTACAAAGTTCCACTTGGCGGGAATTAAGAGCAGTCAAATTGGTATTGAAGTCATTTCAGAGTAAACTGGCTAACGAGCGAGTCCGCTGGTTCACGGACAATCAGAATGTGGTTAGAATTGTTCAAAATGGCAGCCCTAAGGGTGTTCTACAAGCTGAAGCCTTAGACATATTTTCTGTGTGTGTTTCCAATAAAATTAGGTTAGAGCCTGAATGGATACCAAGGGAACAGAATGAGCTGGCAGACTATTACAGTCGTATAATAGATCATGACGACTACATGCTTAACCCGTCTATATTTGTGTTGCTGGATAGTCTTTGGGGTCCACACAGTGTCGACAGGTTTGCTAGCCCAGCTAATGCTCACATTGATAGATTCAATTCCAGATTTTGGGCCCCAGGGTCAGAAGCTGTAGATGCATTTACTTGTGACTGGGGCGATGACAACAATTGGCTGTTCCCACCTGTTTACTTAATTCCAAGGGTGATTAGGCATGCACAATTGGCCGGTGCCAAAGGTACTCTTATAGTTCCCCGATGGGTTTCTGCCCCTTTTTGGCCCTTATTGCTCCCCAATGGGGTCGACCCAGCAGGTTTTATCTTAGAATGGCTTGAACTGCCCCTTAGTGATGTTCTGATCTTACCTGGGTATTCAGGTGCAAAGTTATTTCCCAGCTTTCCCAATACACCAGTTCTGGCTGTGCAGTTCCAATGTTAAAAAAATAAATAAATAAATAAATTAAAAAAAATAAATTAAAAATAAATAAATTAATTAAAAAAAATAAATAAATAAATAAATAATAAAAATAAATAAATAAATAAATAAATAAATAAGGTATATCAGAGTAAGGACAAGTGTTGTGTCATGTACAGGTGCTGTGTTTGTCATAGCCCCAAAATCTGTTGAGTGGCTTGGGTTGGTCACAAGTTACAATGCTGTGTTGGTCACAGTTCGAAAGTTACAAAGCTGTGTTGGTCACAGCTCAAAAGTTACACAATGCTGTGTTGGTCACAGCTCAAAAGTTACAATGCTGTGTTGGTCACAGTTCAAAAGTTGCAATGCTGTGTTGGTCACAGCACAGGAGTCACAATGCTGTGTTGGTCACAGCTCCAAAGTTTTAATGCTGCGTTGGTCGCAGTTCAACAGTTGTAATGCTGTGTTGGTCACAGCTCAAAAGTTTTAATGATGTGTTGGTCACAGCACACAAGTTATAATGCTGTGTCGGTCACAGCCCAAAACTCATAATGCTGTGTTGGTCACAGCTCAACAGTTGTAATGTTTGTGGTAGCAGTACAGGACGGTGGGCCTCAATGTCAACGATCAGTGCTGCATAGGTCGCAGCCAAAGGAAGGGGCCTTAGTGGATTCCCCATAATGTACGCATGGTATTTTGTTCTGTAGGTATTTTAGCACAGGGAAGTTGGAATGAGATAGAGGACCCAGAGCTAAAAGATCTTGCCAGCAGACTACCTAATACTATTTTACACAGCTGTGCAGACAACACTGTTAAAAAGTACCGTGGTGCTTTCAGGAGATGGAAAACCTGGGCAGTGGCTCACAAGTTGATACCAATCCCGGCTAAGCTACATGAGTTTGTTTTGTACTTGCAGTACCTTGGTGAGAAGTCAGGATCAAAATCGGCAGCAGAAGAGGCTTGCAACGCACTCTCTTGGGTCCACTCCACTTCAGGATTGGCCTCCCCAGCAACGCATCCCCTGGTGAAAGCTACCCTGGAAGGCCTACAGCACTCCTTAGCTAAACCGATAGTAAAAAAGGAACCAATGACGATGGAGATGATTGAGGCCATGGTTTTGGATGCCGAGCGGTCTGGTACACTTTCTGACTTGAGGCTCACAACTGCATGTGTGCTGGGCTATGCGGGGTTCCTAAGATTTAGTGAGTTGATAGAGCTCACACCTGCTCATTTTGCTATCAATGAGGAGATGATGACAATACGAATTACGCATAGCAAGAATGATCAGCTGAGGCAAGGTGATGTGGTGGTGATTGCTAGAACCAGGTCCAAGACATGTCCCGTGGCTATGCTTGAATACTACTTGCAGAGAGTAGGCATGACAACTGGGGATGATAGGTTTCTTTTCCGGGCAATCCAGAAGACAAAGAACGGGGAAAGCCTACGGGAATTGGGTAGTATCAGCTACAGCTGTATACACAGGCTGTTTAAAAAGAAAGTAGCTGATCTGGGTTTTCCGGCTCAGGAATTCGGTCTTCACAGCCTTAGGTCGGGAGGTGCCACTGCTGCAGCGAATGCAAAGGTGCCAGACCAGATTTTCAAGAGGCATGGTAGATGGAGGAGTGAAAATGCCAAGGATGGGTATGTAAAGGATGACCTAGAAAGTAGACTGGAAGTCAACAGAAGATTGGACTGTATCTTCAATGGTTGACGCTCTCTTTGTGGCTCTATGTGTATTAATAACCAACCACTTTGGTGGCGCAACCCCATATGGTCATGAGAAAAAGGGTGTAGTATGCATGGGTATAAGGGTGTATGGTATGTGGTCAGGGTATGATGTGGGAGATGTATTTTCTGGCGGTTGAACACAGTGAATTAGACAGAAAATAAGCTCCCACGTGAATACCGTATGTGGTTGCGTCACGTCCCCACGTGACGCATGGTATATAAGAGTGGGATAGGGTGCATTAATTTATTCTACGCCACGTGTGTAATACAGGTTGGCTCCCACCCACCCTCCGTAATTTCCTTAGCTGTATTCTAGATAAAATGGACATGAAGTGGATTGGATTTACTGAACTGTACACATATTTTACAATTTGCATACACTGGTGGAGTGGAGCTGTTTAGGGTTTTTCCCTGGTGGTTAAAAAAAAAGAAAAGAAATGGACACCATCAGGTTTTTTTCCCAGGGCTGCTTGGGCTGAGTAGTTCTAAATTTTTTTGTTAAGTTTATTATTAGTTTGCTAGCCCCCACTCTACCATTCAAGCTGTTTCATTGTACTGCTGGTGATTTATGGTGCTTGTGTGTGTATGTGTATCATTGTAATCAGTATTAATAGCCAACCACTTTGGTGGCGCAACCCCATATGGTCATGAGAAAAGGGTGTAGTATGCATGGGTATAAGGGTGTATGGTATGTGGTCAGGGTATGATGTGGGAGACTGCTCTTTCATGTGTGCGAAGCATGTGTATGTACACATTTCCACTGCCATGATTTGCCTACACAAATATTCCGTTACATTCACGCTTCATTCACTCGATAATTCAGCATTAACTTATCCTGCGTCAGGTTTTAATAGCTAAAGAAATAAAACAAAGTTATATGCTTAAATTGAGTGGCTATCCTTTCTTTCGCCATTACCTAGTCAGAGATTACCCTATACAAACATACCAGAGCAACATAATTACCACAAACAGCGTAATTAACCATAACCTACACAATGCCCAGCAACGAAACAACTTTAGGGATGATAACAAGACACTGCTGCTTGACGACAAGGCCCTATACTATTGAAAAACGTTCTGAAATTGTGAGTGAATCGCCTTATTCTACACTAGTCTCCACTACCAATTCCGCAAAACATTGTATTACTATTCATAATACATTTTATATGCGTGTTTCCAATCCATGTGCAAAATAATATATATTATCCGTGGTATGGACAGCCTGTTTTACAGCATTACAGACAAAGAACAGTAGAAGTGCTTCTGCAGTCAACATGAAAAATGTGGAGGAAGTTTCAAGCACTCTTAATTATCAATTACTCACTCAAAAGTGAAGTGGCCATTACACTTTGCTTTCAGCTATGTTCAACTTATTAAACAATGTTACAAATGAAGAACAATAAGAGAAGTGCCTCTGCAATCAATCCAGTCCCTACAGCAAATACAGATTATTCCCATTATGTAAGGAAGCCATTGTGGTAGTTACCGTGAATCAACACCTTGGGCTTTTTGGCAAAAAGAAATGGGACACAAAGGTGAACAAAGGTAAGTCCATGATGCATGAATTGTAAGTACTGCGGTATGCCAAAAAGCACCTTCAAGTTGAAGCAACTTTGAACAGTGAAAAAATCAAGCTAGCCATTATCGAGTTGTAATTACGCTTGTCTGAAGTCATCAGGCAGTTAGTCAGTCAGTCAGTAGTAAATCCCATTAAATAAATTAAAAAAAAAAATTAATATTGTAGCAATCTATTGGAAGCATACTGAAGCTTTGGGCTTGGTTATGCCTAACCAAAGCACTAGGATGGTATTGTGAAGCTGGTTTTTGGGTGATATTATATTTTTAGCCAGAAAAACCCAAATCTCCTACCAATAAAATAGCCTCTCCTTCACAACCGTAATAATTTCAATTTACCTTAATCACATCTTCATCTCCCCATGTCAGATGGCCAAACGTAGTTTGCAATCCTCCCATCACATCTTCAGGACCATCCTTTCCTCCTTCAGCAATTATTTCATCAACAAAACTATAGAAGTCACTTTGACTTCTGTAAAAGAAGTAAAAATAAATAAAATAAACAACACTATAGCACAAATGGACAATAATGTTGTTAAATTATATTTGTATTCTGACCATCTGGTTTAATAGCCTTTCCAATTTCACACACCCTAAACCTAGAACTTGACTTGTGAATAAGATAGCAACTTGAAGTTTAGTCAGATTATATCCCTAACATGCAGCTTACTCAGTGTAATTAGAAGGTGACTACAAATGATTATGCAATGTTAATCATATGTTTGAATTGTAGTTTACATTAGTGGGTCTATTACAGCAGTAGGTATGTATCACAGAGGTTTGCATGTAGCTGTTAAAATATCAACCTGCACTGTTCCTGGTAATATACCTAAAATTATGGTGAATACTTGAAAGGTTGTACTTCTTTAACAATACAACATGAAGGAAATGCCTATAGCTACTTGATACTTTTATCATGCCACAGTGGCATGACATGATCCCTACTCAGAAGTAAAATTTCCTCTTTTTTCATTTGTTTGTTTACAGTGTACTTATTTTGTCACACTTCGTCACTGGTAAACCAGCATTCCAAATAAAAAGAAGCCACATCTAACTATAAACATCAATATTCTGTGGGTATTCAGCTTTGGTTTCAACTAAGTCCAACTGACAGATAGCATTTAAAACAAAGAACGGTAACAGAAGCACATCTGTAATCAATCCAGCAACTATAAATAGTTGATACTGTGCTACTTTTAAAAACCAGGTGCCCAGTAATTAAGTTTATAAATCAACACACAGCATGCTATTAATTTATTCCTTGCCCTGTTTTGTAACAATACATACAGTACATTAAACTTAAACGTATTTCGTAATTCACCAAATATTTTGCAATTCATCAATTATGTTGCTATGCATTGCTAAGGAAGCATAACTTGAGCAAACCACTTAAACCACAAATTACGCAAAGAAGTATCTTCTTAGTTGTTTTATAGTTTGTCTATTGTGTTTTTATACGCAATTCTCTACACAAAGCCTCTTGGCTACTCTTCATTTTCATTCGTGTACAAAGGTAATACGCCTACTTTCAACTTGAGCAGATACACCATTCCTGTTAACTTAGCATGTTTGCTCATGTTGGTATTGAACAGACATACCTACATGCAGATACATGGTTTTTTCCAAACCAATTTCAGGAAACCACCCTTGGTTTAAAAATTATGACTGAATGTGTATATGTGCCCCTGTGGTATTCATGAGACTAAATTAATTATTTTTTAATGTACACAATTACGTACATCATCTTACAAGCTAGAATCTGAGCTATAAAAATCATATAAGCACTAATAAATGAGAATTTGGTGAAAAACCAAATTGGAAAATTTGCCATGTATACTTGTGTGCAATTAATAGTTGGTAGCACATTAACGTTGCTTACTTTGTGAAGTCAATGTAGGTTGTTCGGCTTGAATGAGGCTGGTCATAATCTGTATATCTTACAAAAGCAAAGCGAATGTCACAGCCCTGAAACTCCTGTACTAAATCATGTTGAACCACTTTAATACAGTTATTGACTGCATCAATATGACTTTGCATTGATCCAGTACAGTCCACTAAGAAGCACAGATCAATCTAAAAATGTGATGTGGATGACAAAATCATCTGCATTGTGTGACATCAATGTACACGTATACAATTTACTAGAATATATGTATACGTATGTAATTAGAACTTTGCATGGGAGAATCAAAGTAAATGACACTATATTTACACTGTATAAGATGTAACAGCATTTATGCAAGAACTGTCCTACATTGTTAACAAAAATGGCATGTGACGTTGTTCTGTACAAACTGGACAATTAAGTACATAATGAGACTGACACGCATGCATGATGAAGTGTTACCATTAGGTGCATGCACTGAAAAATATATGTTAAATATTTGGGAAGTTTGTTAAGAAGACTCTATAGTAATTGTTACCAGTAGTTATGTGCATGTTTTATGAACTCTAAGAATTTTCTATATACTCAATTAGTTAATGTTCCACTTAAGCAGTTATTGAACCACTCATGAGGCCAATATTTTCTAATAGAATGTATACATTAATAGTTGATGACAGGAGTCTAAGGCAAAGTGGAATACATTTTTAGTAATAATTAATGTAGTTCATGTACATCCCGCTCTATGTGGTTTCAGGTTTCTATAACAAAAATTGCATTTTCTGCTGTTTGTTTTTTAAACACCATACTTCTTTAACTCCTAAACTTGTATAGCCAAGAAACTGGATTTGAAATTAAAAAGATAATTCTTCTGTAATTCTAAGGCACAGCGTGAAGTTCTGGGTTGGAGGGATGATGTGACCACATTTAAACCAAAATTTAACAGTGAGTAAATAGGTGTTGGAGTTTTTAGATAGCTTTAACAGTTCTTGACTAAGGAAGTTTGTTTTAAAAGACATGCATAGAATCTAGTTTACTGAATATTGCATTTTCAGTGCTTGCATTTTTTACAGTAAAACGCTGTAGTTTAAGAGTTAGTTTAACCCTTAAACGTGCATGAAACTTTTAAGGAATTAGTCCTGAATGCGCACAAAACATTTATGGAATGCGTGTTTACACAAAACAAACTTATATGGTGAGGTAAGACAGCCTAAAACCATATATGGTTTATATGGTTTTATATGGATATATGGTTTTAGGCTAAATCCACTAGCCTAAAACCATATATCAGTAGAAAGCTTATTCATTGGTCTACTTGGGGAAGGCTAAAAAACCACTGTAACAACAATGGCTTACTTGTTATAAAGCGAAGAAGATCGATGTCTCGCTTTATCGCAATGCCACATTCTTCGCTTCAATCGTAGTTTCGATTGTGGGTTTAGTCACGTGAGCTATATATATATGTACCACTCTGCGTGGGCAGTTCAAAGGTACCGCCAATGCCATAATTTGTATATTGCACTGCTGCAGACCGCAGCGAGTGAATTATAACTTATAACACACTGGTTGCGGTTTTGTAGACCACAACGAGTGCATTATAAGTTATAATGCACCGACCACAGTGCAATATACAGATATTGCACTGGCTGCGGTTTTGTGCAGCATAGCACAAGTGCCGGTGGCGAAGACCACTACGACACCTCACCTAATAGGTGGAAAGACACTTCACAGATCACTCGAATTCTTTTATAGCCTGACATGTAAAGGTCGATTGTGGGCCATAACGTCACCAATACGTACAATGTTTACAAGCAGCCAATGGTGATCGAAAAAGCCAACGCGGGTGGCCACAACTCTAGTCTACATATATATAAACGTACTTATACACCTTACTAGTCTGGTGCCAGATTAAACTGTAGTCCACTTTGACAATGACTCAATAAAACAAATATCCACCCCAAAAACACCTTCGCTGTAAAAAAGGCGTGCCCAAGAAACTACAAGTGCCTGGAACCCAATGTAAAAAAGAAAAAGAAAAATCAGCTTAGCTGAAGTGAAAAGTAACTGGTAACTTAAAGAGCTGATATCTGAAGCGGCCAAGAATACAATTACTAAAGTTTAATCCATGCAAGAACACCTTGGCTATAAAACAGGTGTATACATGAAAGTAACTGGCAACTGAAATGGCTGATATCTGAAGCGTCCAAGAATGAATGGTCATATACAACTAATTCAAAAATTTAACACTGAACCTTTATAATTCAGCTGTGTTCTATATTCACTCTTGCTGCATCGTAAAGTAATTTCTTTTAACTCTAATTGGCTGGTAATTTGGCCGCCTTTTTTAATAGTCAGTATAATAGAGCAAAAAAAGGCGGCCAAATTACCAGCCAATTAGAGTTAAAAGAAATTACTTTACGATGCAGCAAGAGTGAATATAGAACACAGCTGAATTATAAAGGTTCAGTGTTAAATTTTTGAATTAGTTGTATATGACCATTCATTCTTGGCCGCTTCAGATATCAGCCATTTCAGTTGCCAGTTACTTTCATGTATGCACCTGTTTTATAGCCAAGGTGTTCTTGCATGGATTAAACTTTAGTAATTGTATTCTTGGCCGCTTCAGATATCAGCTCTTTAAGTTACCAGTTACTTTTCACTTCAGCTAAGCTGATTTTTCTTTTTCTTTTTTACATTTGGTTCCAGGTACTTGTAGTTTCTTGGGCGCGCCTTTTTTACAGTGAAGGTGTTTTTGGGGTGGATATCACTCATTTTTGTCAGTGACAGACTCTACATTTGGTTTATTATTTATTATTAACACTTTACAGTGACCAGCACTGAAGGTCTACAGCAACATGTGCTGCAGCCTTAGGATTATCTAACCTAATTTCAAGGACTTAAGACTTAATGACTTATAGCTGGAAAGGTGTGACAGAAAAGGGGCCAAAGTAAGGAAAAAAAAATCCCTCCAACCCCAGGATTCGAACTGCAGGTGACCCAATGTCTAGTCAGGGCCACACTCAGTCTTCCTCCAGGAGGGATGGATTTTCTTCCTTAAACCTAAAGTATATATTATTAACACTTTACAGTGACCAGCACTGAAGGTCTACAGCAACATGTGCTACAGCCTTAGGATTACCTAACCTAATTTCAAGGACTTAAGACTTAATGACTTATAGCTGGAAAGGTGTGACAGAAAAGGGGCCAAAGTAAGGAAAAAAAATCCCTCCAACCCCAGGATTCGGTTTAAAAGGTAATTTTTTTTGGAAATGAGCAATTAACATTAATGCAGAATATTATCTTGGAGAGTCAGTAAAATCCATACATAATAATGACCGTAAATTCGGAAGTATGAATTTACGGTGTAGTATGACTGTTCTATTAGAGTAAATTTATCTTTACTGCCTGCATGTCATGAATATATCTCATATCTGTGCATGTTAAATGCTTCAGACACCTAATTAAACTTGCAAGTGCCTAATTAGTTCACAGTTGCTACACAGCTATAAATACATTTGTAATTGTTATCATCATAATCATTTATCATGTTATAACCATTTTTTAATATTTTGGTCACAACTTCAGGATTAGAGCAGCAGAGAAAGGAATAGAGGATTCAACCATCAAGACTTGTATATGGGAGATGGAACAGTATTGCGATGGACAATGCCGGTACTAACCCCTCAAGGGTGTTGCAGTACAGTATAGATGCAAGACCAGAGCCTCGATCGTCACCTTTCGACTGTGGTCACAACTTCAGGATTGGAGCAGCAGAGAAAGGAATGGAGGACTCAATCATCAAGACTCGGGGAGATGGAATAGTATTGCCATGGACAATGCCAGCACTAACCCCTCAAGGATGTCACAGTGCAGTATCGATACAACCACTCCAACCAGTGCATAAGACCAGAGCTCGATCATCACCTTTTGACTGAAATTTTTATACTTGATGAAGCAATTAAAACAAAAAAGTTGTAGTACTTGTACTTTCCTGAGGGAACATGTCCCCAGAGTCCCAGACTCCCTTGCCTGTTCAACAGAATAATAGGATTGAGCCTTACTACCACTTTCACCTTTATTCTTGGCCTGAATGTACATATCAGCAACATAATACAGTAGCTGTAGATAATGCTAGTTAATGCCCCTAGGCAGAGCTATAGGGGTGGGAATTTTTTCCTACTATCATATTATCATAGTAGTTCTTCTCGCAGTTCTTTGCCAGGCCATCATCAACTGCTGTCCATCAACTGCTGTCCATCAACTGCTGTCCATCAACTGCTGTCAAAACATTAGTCTCGTCCCCCAGACCCTTCCTCAAGCATGCTTATCACACAAAAATAACTTAGTTTAGCAGTGCACAAACAATTATTCATTGACAGCTTATACTACACTTACCGCATTGTTGAACCATGTATACCACCAGAATCCACCAGATTGACAACTAACCCGTGATCTATTTAGGGGAAATCTCGTGGAAAGTCCATAATTACCTTAAGCGGACTCTCATGATACGTGGTTTTAAATTGAATGGTTTAAGAATGTAACTGGATGGTGAGGCGTACTTTAATCGGCTCGACTTTACTGAGAAACTCGAGCCCCTCGTGAGAAACTACATCGCTTGAGCAACGCTTGAAAAAGTAAGAGTCAAGAATACTGAGGGACTCTATGATATATTCCGGTCTTGAACGCTAACGAAACGAGGAGTGAAGTTTGTGCAACGTGTCACATCGCCACACACTGATTCACCGTGTTTGTGCGATAGGGTTTTTGGACCTCTCCACCAGATGTTGAAAGGAAATTCATTCCACCACATGTTGAAAGGAAATTCATTCCAACTTGTGAAGTTATTGGTATACTCATTGTTGGGGTCCATGGGGACATCGATGATCATTTACCAGTCAGCTGTAAGTAATGTCACAACAGAAGGAAAGGAACCATTTCCATACCCCTATGGCATACTGATTTTCCAGGTCAGTTTATGTACACCCAACCACAGAAATGTAGAACTTTGGTTGCAGGTGGAAAATAAACACCATTTTACTCAGTTACAAGAGATTCACCCAGCTGGGATAAAATGTTGAAGTGAATGTCATTAGTACCTACTTGCGGTTTATCAGGTATTGGACAATTCCAAGTGTCCAGATTATGCAGTTGTCCTCATGTTCAAGTTTACACGTTTAGGCAAGTTCCACAACATCCTATAATCTATTACTATATCAGTGTGGAATAATGCTTATATAATATTTTTCATATACCAGGCTTTAGGTATGTGTATTGTATTTAACACCTGCTTGTTGGTTTTTGCAGGCCATCTGGTCATACTGGTTTATCCACTAGCAGTTGAATGTGATCATGGTACATATGTAAGTTGAGACCATGCAGGAACAAAGATACAGGTGTCATGAATTTCAGGTCAGTTGACATTCAGAGGAATTGTATTATTGCAATTGTTCTTTTTGTAGTTATCAATTATCAGTGACCAGTTTGTGATAGCGTACTTTTGTTTGACTAATGACCAAATGTTCTGGTTTACATGCTTACCCAACAGTTATGTTACTCACTTAACCTGCATATGGGATATATATTTTTAGTTCATTTTGATTATTCATCCTTTATTGGTACAGCCTGGCATATTGATTTTTTGCACATCCTCTTTTTAATTCAGTGCCTGCTGGATTGTTTCGTCAGATATCGAAACAGATGTCTTTGGTGTTGCGACCGATGTTCCAGGTCAGTCTGCATGTGTGTTTAATTTAAGGTTGACTTCAGTGCCTGCTTATTCTTTTACAGGTCTCGGTATTGAGTGTCATGAATTTCAGGTCAGTTGACGTACAGAAGAATTGTATTATTGCAATTGTTGTTTTTGCAGTTATCAATTATCACTGTATACTAGTGATGTGAATTTGCAGGTCAGTCTACTCAGATGTATCAGGCATAGTGTTGATGGGTTCGAACAAGTATCCAGTGTAGACTGTAGTGGCATCAAGGGTGTTAATTTCCAGGTCAGTTTACATGTTGTGATGTTAGTGATTTTTTCCTAGTACCCAGATATTAAGTGTATTGTATTTAATGCCCACCTGTTATGTTTTTAAATTATGGTATATCAGTGTAGACAGTGCAACAGTAAGCCTTCTGTGTTGTAGTAACTATTTGTTTCATAATATTATGCTGTTGTCCCGGAATGGCACAATTTTTGGGCAACCAGTGTGAAGTCCAGTGGTACAAACATTGTATTATGACCAAGTTGTGATAGCGTACTTTTGTTTGACTAATGTCCTAAAGTTCTGGTTTGACTAATGTCCTAATGTTCTGGTTTAACATGCTTATCCAACAGTTATGTTATTCATTCACTTAGCCTGGGATATAATTTTTGTTCATTTTGATTATCCATGCTATTATTGACACAGCCCGGCATATTGATTTTTTGTACATTCTCTTTTAATTCAGTGTCTGCTGGATTGTGTCATCAGATATCGAAACAAGTGTTTTTGGTGTTGCGACCGATGTTCCAGGTCAGTTGCATGAGTGTTTAATTTAAGGTTAACTTCAGTGCCTGCTTATTCTTTTACAGGTCTCAGTATCGTCATGCTGACATACAAGAAATCATCACTATTGTTGGAACTATTTTTAGTCAAGTCTTGATGTTATGTTAATTAACGTTGTTACACATTGTTGTATGTTTACCATATGGCAAGAAATTATCATGGCCATCATGAAATTTGAATATTGTGTAAGTTGTGTGGATCAACCCCAACTCATACATGGTCACTGGCAAACCACAAACCACATTCGAGCCACAACACCACGAACCACATTCGAGCAATCCATTACAAAATTTTGTTGCACCATTTGTGTGTGCATAATACTTAATGAAAGCCACAACACAAGCTACATGGTACACACTACATAGAGGTGGTAACCCCTAAAGGCTTGTTACCTTTTGTATTCACCTTATCGGCCTTTGTAGTTAATCTATTAAAAATTACATGTAAATAGAGAATTGAAGAGTATGCTTAAAGCACCTTCGATAGTGATTTTGTTCTTCAAACCATAAAGGCATGTCCACACGACAAAAATAATGCGAATTGAATCCGCATTGATTCGAATTATTCGCGTCTACACGGAATGCGCATTAGGGTGACTCGAATTGAAAGTGGATTACACGAATCCACCTCCACAGGTGGTTTGAATACGAATTGGTTGCGAATCGGGACTTGCTACGTCATAATAATGCTGCACGTGAGGGCTTGACACGTTTGCGCGTGACCTTTGTAAACAACACAGGATAGAAATACAGAAGTGCTTGGTGTGATAAAAGCGCAGGGACGTATGGAAGCAGTGTTTCATCATCGTATCTAGCTCTTAGAGTTTGAAAGAACAATGGTCACGCACCATCAGCAGTTTTTCGTATTCTATTCATAGAAATCCTTCCAGTACGTTATAAACAAAAAGTATAAGCGTTACTACGAGCTATTCCTTTCAGTCTATCGTTAAACTCACTGTTCTCTTGGTTGGCGCAAATGAGTGTTTTCTTAACCGTTTAATTATCCATTTATCACACTAGTAAATTCAATAATGCGCATTACGCGATAATGCGTGTGGACACGTTCAATTCGGATTCAATACGCATTGCCTGAATTCGTTTTGCATCCGGTTCCTAATTCGAATTCGTGTGGACATGCCTTAAGACAACTGGCGATTTATAAACGCTCGCATGGGGTGTGGTACTAAATGGAATTTAAAAGATTTCTGCTTAAAACGCCATCCCTAGGGAACTTACGGTTCAGCACGCTGTCACAACTTGTTTATCAGGCATTAGAGTTTGTGTCCACGTCGTGTCTTTAAAAGTTATTGTAGGGATTAGAGGTTGGTTGAAGAAAATACGCGTATAGGCAAACCAGGATTGGATAATGTCAGTGCTAGATGGACTATACAAACACGGCTATGTTGACTGGTTGACTGGTATAACGTGACAGTAGTTGTAACATAAGGTAGAGAAATAAAGTGAAATACGCCTATTTTTTATTTTGCGATGGTTACTTTTTTATTTTAGCGAGGTCGCAAGAAAACTATGATGATGATGATGATAACGACTCCTAAAGATTTTTTATCACGTAACGCAATACAAATCTATTGAGAGATGTTGCATAATATAGGACTAATATTGCGAAACTGGCCCTACACGTAAATAACTCACAGTAGTGGCCGCGCGTCTTTTAATTGGGCGTGCGCTTTGTAGTTTCTTGGCCGCGCGACTCACTACCGTGAGTCTTGATATTCTAAATAATACTAACCTTTACGTTCGATTGTGGTAACCAGTTTTGTTATGCCACCAGATTCGAGTTTAGCCAGTGTGAATAGTAAGAATTAGACTAGTATCGTTTAGTAGTTAGGTATTGTTTACTTAAACCGTCTATTTAGCTGCTTTTTTTCGCTCGAGAGAATCTCTATGGCGATTAGTCTGGTGCTTAGTCTGTATGGCATGCTGAGCACTACATGATGAGAGTCGAACAGCGAATGCAGGTTAGTGATATAGCCCATAGCGCACTAGCTTTCAATATCTCAGGTGGCTGCAGTACTGCAGGGGGAACGTCATTGCAACGTCCGGCTTGGTTACCCACAATCGATGTTAGAAACCTGGCCTTTATAAGTGTTACAGCTGTCTTGTGAGACTCTCCCCACCTATTAGGTGAGTGGTACATAACAGTTATACAACGTGCACTCATGCTCTGCCTGTATAAACGCACTTGTCTTCGGGCCTGACGGCCCTCAGGCTCGTGCGTTTATATCAGGCAGAGCACTCGTGGCCATTGTATAACTAAATAATATGGCCTGATTTTCCATTAAATGGCCATTCGAATAGTACTTGTTTGAAGCAAATCGGTCGAACTGTCAAGGAGTTATGGATCACTTTCTAAAGGTATGTAATATATTTTTTGTGGTTAGTTGTTGAAAATTATTTCCATGGCGATTTTTGGTCTTATGCTTTGGTCATAGGGTAAACTCCTAGGTATCATTTTAATGCTTATTACATGACGAGTAGAATGACACAAGTTACAAAGCCATATGGTAAACGCTTCAAAAGTTACAGCGATTTGTTTACAACCATGTGTAAAAGCCTATACATAGGCTTATGTGTTTTCAAGACCATGCATAATCTGCCTATATATAGGCTTATGTGTGTTTAAGGGTTAAGCTCATACAGTATATATAAAATCATATGGTAGAGCAAGACTCCATAATATCAAGGACACTTTATGGTAGTTCTATCTAGTTATCAACACCTTGGCCTCGGATTCGCCTTGGGTTGATGTGATATCCTACTTGTGGTGGGGTTTAACTATAACATATTACCCAGTTTTGGACAATAAATAACATACAGGAAACTCTTTGATGTATAGCTCTAATACTGTATAGTAAAAAACTTTGGCAGTAAATAAGTGTAACGAAACCTATCTGTTGAAAAAATTGATGGAAAAAACTTTGAAATAATATTTGCCTATGTTTTTACCGCCAAAGTTTTTTACTGTATGGTAAGTAAGGATAAAACGACAAGGTAATCAATTAAGTAGTGTAGTAAGCATACGTATAGGTATAGCTACCGTTTGTAGGAAACAGACATATATGTGTATGTATAGTTAGGTAGCATGAGGTGTTTTATGTATGTAGTTAGGTCATAAGTAATTCCTATTAATGCCTTGTACAGATTGCGTGATTGGGATTCTAATTAGTGTCACTATACCACACATGGTACTATGAGCAGCTAACACAACCTGTGTAAACTAGTGCTGGGTGATAGTGAAAATTTTACTGTCCGAACGATAGTAAGATTCTGTCCACGATAGCTGATAGTATCATGATAGTTAACTTATACAACAACTAGGATACAACTTACAAGAACATAAAATGGTATTATCCATCTGTAAATAAAGACAATTACGATTAGCTACAAAAAAACAAGTGATAAAGTAAGTATAATGTGACATGTTTACTTAAGATTTGCTCCTAAAAATGACAACATGTTGACTGTTTCAGATAACAGTGATGCCCGTTTCTCATTAACTAGGTGTCATGTTAAGCTAAAAGTCCTTTCTGCAGGTACAGAAGTTGCTGGTATGGCTAGGTATTATCTGGCCAATGAAGCCAGACATGGGTAGCGAGTGGCATTCCGCTTCCACCAAACTAATGGATCTAGGCGACCAGAGCATAATACTGATCAGTAATTACATCAGCCATGTACCTTTGCATTTCTACCTTTACTTTTTCTGTAGGGTCAGTAATGTTATCTGAACACTGGAGAAAATCATTAAGTATCGTCATTAACTTTCCATGTGTTTTCTGTTGTTTAGGAGCTGGAGTACTGGTGCTTTCGGCAGTGGATTGACTTTCTGATGGCACAGATAATATATTGGAAGCAACTTCAACTAATTCAGGTATGAGGATATCAGATTATACAAATGTAACATTCTTGAACCTAGGATCCAACAACATGGCTTTGTCAAGCATTCCTAAATCACAGCCTTCACCATAGTACTAGTCAATTTTGTTTAGCATAACTTGTTTCATTTCCTTGACTACACTGTGATCATGATCAGATGTCTGTAAAAAACATGATGTGATTTTTTGTATTAAAGGGCGAACAGACGAAATTGTCACCCACTTTTCCCCTCCAATTCCCTCTGTCATATCAACAAAAGGCTTCATTATCTCCACAAACTTATTTATTGTGCTAATTTCAGCATTGGGTGGAATAAGATCTCCTCTTCGTAGCTGTAAAAGTGATGCAGATAAAGGCTGTTGCTGTTCCAAGACTCGTTGAACCATGTAGTAGCTTGAATTCCACCTTGTGGCAACACTCTACACTATGTGATGCTGTTTGTGCTTCAGGTCATGCTGCTTTTGCTGCAACACATATGAAGACCAAGGAGAATGGTTGAAATGACTGACCAGCTGCTTACACCTACTTATGGCTTTAGCAACACTATGTAAAGTAAGAGCCTTTTCAACTGACAACCGAAGAGTGTGGCTAAAACAAATAATGCTAGTCCAACCTAACTTTCTCAAAGCAAGAGTAATGTTGAAGCCATTATCTTTAGTCGCAGCAAGCAACTTATCAGGATCAAGCTCCCATTCCATTAAAATTTGTTGCAATGACTCGGCAATCATATCACCGGTGTGCGCCTCAGGAAATTCTTTTGTTTCAAGTAGGTGGGACCTCATGTCAAACGAATCTGTCAGGTAATGAATGGTGACAGCTATGTAACTTTGCTTGGCTCGAGATGACCACATATCTGTAGTGATGCAATAGAAATCCGCATTCTTAAGCTGCTTCATAACGTCTTCCTTCAAGGTGCTATACATAGCAGGTACATACTTTGATGCTATTGTAGTGCGATCTGGTGGAGTGTATCGTGATTCAAACACACCTAACATATACCTGAATCCAACATCATTTACTATATCGAATGGCTGCTGGTCTTTGCAAATAAAGTAACATATTGCTTTAGTCAACTTTTTGTATCTTTCCGAGGTTTGAGGTAGTGGTGTCATCTTCCTAAAACTGCTTGTAATTGTTTGTTCAGTATTGAACGCGGAAGCTTTACTATGCTTAGCTAAAGGAGCTGAAGAATGTCCGCTGCTACTAGCTTCAGTGGCTTGTTCTGACAAGGCTTGTGTATACTCAGTCAAATGATGTTTCTCGAGATGATACCTTAAGTTACTAGTACCTCCAGTATATTTCAAACGTGTGTAACACTTGTTGCAGTATACTTCTGTCCTCTTTCGCTTATCTGGTTCCAATATCCTCCCATCCTGGCCTGCCAAAAATCTGAAAAACTTCCATACAATGCTAGTAGCGTTTTCTAGCGGCTGCAAATTCTTTTCCCTGTCTCTTGAACCATGTTCTCTGGATTCTCTGCTTAGTTCTTCTTCTTCACTAGATTCTTCACCATTGCTTAACTCGATAACATCCTCGTTATCCGCCATGTTGTTATTTGTTTTGTGCATGCGTTTTATTAGATAGAAGTGGCCAGTAATCGAAAGCAATCCTTGATTCAGGCATGCTGAATGCAAGCATTAAATCGATGATGATGATTATTGTTATTGTAAAACATCGTTGTTAACAAGTAAACAGTTTGATCGTAAAACTTTGTTTATTACTACTATTGATACTGAAATGTGTCAATATCGCGAACGATAGTCCAACTCAAATAATAGCAATATCGATATGCATATTGTATTGCCCAGCACTAGTGTAAACCGACTACAAGTGTGTGGTACTTTATTTAACCAGCCAATTGGTTCCCTAGTGCCGCACCCCGGAAGGTGATACGTTATTCTGTTTAGTTTGTATTGTTCGCTGTTTGTTTTTACCAGGGCCCAGACCAGAAACAGGAGAAAGAATACCATACGTATTTCGCCAAGGAGCCTTGCCCAAATTGGACCTACAGCTGGACCGCGGATCAGAGTTTGAGGCCTGGAAGTCCCAGTGGGAGTCATATAGCAGTCTGTCGGGACTAGCGGGAGAAGAAGCTGCCAAGTAAGTACAAGCCCTTACCCTGTGCTTCTCGAGAGACACACTAGCCATTGTACAAAACCTTGGCCTCACGGAAGAGCAAAAAGGTAATGCACAATCAATTATAGCTGCCATTCAGTGTTATGTGAATGGACACATTAATGAGTCAGTCGAGAGAAGGAACCTTAGGCAACGTACACAGCAGTATGGCGAGTCGTTCAACGATTTCCTCGTAGTGTTACGAGAACTAGTAAAAACGTGCAACTATTGTTCTGACACGTGTACCCAGAAACACATTCGGGACCAGATAATTGAAGGGTTGCTGGATGGAGACACCGTAGAAGACCTTCTTCAAGAAGCAGACCTCACACTACCTAAGGCAATCAGCGTATGTCAGGTACGTGAAGCGGCAAAGAAACAGCGTGCAAATTTAACCACACAACCCTGGGAATCAGTTGCTGCCCTGCAAAGGTGACGTGATGACAAATCTTGCAATCCACATCCCACCTGTCCTGGATGTGGAGCCAAATCCCACCCAACAGGACGCAGCCAGTGCCCAGCATTCACCCAAACATGCCACCACTACCATAAGGTCGGCCATTTCGCCAAGGTCTGCCGTAGTAAAGGTGCTCACCAGCTACAGCCACAACCAAATACACCGGGGGAACTCACAGCCATCACAGCTGATAAGCCACTATTATCTGGTGTCCACTATGACAGATTCACCAATCCAGCACCGACAATCACTGTCCAAATCTGCTCTACCAATGGCTCAAACACTATGGAGGTGCTTCCCGACTCTGGGGCTGATATATCAGCAGCTGGCATTAAGGCCTTGTGCAACCTCAATGAACACGTTGACAACCTGCTACCATCCCGCATTATTCCTAGAGCTGCCAATGGCACTCAAATGCACCCTATTGGACGACTTCATGTCACATTTAACCTTGAAAACAGGACCTATCAGGCAGACCTGCACATCTTCACGGGAATCAACAGCATCATTATGTCATGAAAAGCCTGCAAAGCACTTGGGATTCTGCCACCGTGTTACCCACAACCACCACCCCAGACACAACTCAGCGTCAAAGCTTTACCATCACACTCCAATACAACCTCCCTAGTAGACCAACAGATTCCAATCACACAAGAGCAAATAATGAAAGAATTTCCAACGGTGTAGGATGGAAACATCAAAATAATGGAAGGTGAGCAATTCCACATCCATCTCACCGACAATGCAAACCATTCCGTGTCAGCACACCATGAACCATCCCCTTTGCGTACCGTGAGAAACTGAAAGCTGAACTAGAACTCCTACAGAAACAAAACATCATTGCCCCAATCACCGAAGCTACTGAATGGTGCGCACCAGTCATCGTAACTCCCAAGAAAAACTCAGACAGCATCCGCATGTGCGTGGATCTCTCCCATTTGAATTGCTATGTGAAACGCAAGCTATATCAATCCGCTACACCAGCAGAAGCCGTTGCCGACATCTCTGCAACTAAGGCTAAAGTCTTTACCATCCTAGATGCCATGAAAGGTTACCATCAATGCCCTCTAGACCCAAAAAGCCAACTGTTAACAACTTTCATCACCCCACATGGCAGATTCAAATACCTACGCGCCCCTTACGGAATATCATTGATATCCGAACATTACAATCGCCGCATGGCAGATGCTTTTACAGGCCTGTCAGGATTTCGTTGCATCGTAGATGACATAGTCACATATGACCACGACAATGTACAACATGCCAACCACTTCAGAGCATTCTTACAACGATGCGCAGACATGAACATCACTCTAAACATGTACAAATGTAAATTCTGTCAAACTGAAGTCTCTTTTGCTGGATTCCGTCTATCCGCTGAAGGATACCAGGTGGATTCATCCATAACAGATGCCATCAACAACTTCTCAACACCAGCTAATCGCTCTGATCTGTGCTCTTTCTTTGGTTTGGCAAATCAGATCTTCAAATGCAAAAACTTTATGGCATTGTTGCTAACACCTCTGCACCCATTGCTTAGCACCAAAAACGATTTTTTCTGGACACCACACCATGACGATGCCTTCATGAAGGCCAAGGGTTCCCTCACTACTGCACCAACGTTGTCTTTCTTCGATCTGAACAAGCCCACACGGCTGTGTACCGACGCGAGCAGACAAGGCCTGGGAATTATCCTCCAACAGAGGTCGAAAGATGGCACCTGGACCCTCGTCCAGGCAGGATCTCGTTTCCTCTCAGATGCCGAGTCACGATACGCCACAATAGAGCTAGAAATGCTGGCTGTATGCTGGGCCACCCTAAAATGCAAGATCTTCCTATCAGGACTACAGCATTTTTCAGTGATCACAGACCACAATTCCCTGCTCCCAATCCTCAATTCGTATCGTCTGGATGTGGTTGAAAATTCTAGATTACAACGACTTAAAACCAGGCTCATGGCCTACAATTTCACTGCTGAGTGGTGCAAGGGCAGCAAGAACAATGCCCCAGATGCCCTCTCTCGTAGTCCAGAATCTGACCCACTATCAACAGAAATACTCGCAGAAGTTGATGCCTTCAGTAATCAGGAGATGTCTATTGCAGAGCTACGAGCGCACACCAGTGACAACACAGTGAACACACCCTAAAACCATCTTTGCAGAACAGCAGAACAGGATGATGAGTACCAGATGCTCAAATGGTTTATCCTCAATGGATTTCCTACCCATCGCCATCAACTACCAGAACCATGTAGAAAGTACTGGAATGTCAGGCAGCATCTCACGTTGGATGACAACCTCATTGTCAACGGATGCCATCTACTGATCCCCACACAAATGCGGAAAGAAGTGCTAACACAACTATATGAATCACATCAAGGGTCAGTAAGAACCAAACAACGAGCCCGGCTTACTGTGTACTGGCCAGGGATAGATAACGCAATAGATAATGTTATCGTTAGCTGTCAAAAATGTCAAGACCACATACCTTCAAATGCAAAAGAACCAATAATCCAGAATCAAGACCATCACGGCCATTCCAAGAAATTGCAGTTGATCTTTGTGAATACGCGGGACAAAACTACCTGATCTTAGTTGATTGTTACACCGATTGGCCAGCCATTATCTCTATGGATCAGGGAACAACTTCTGGTCAAGTTATCACAGCCATCAGGCAATCCTTCTGCCGCACGGCAATCCCAGAGACAGTATGGTCAGATGGCGGTCCCCAATTCAAACCCAAGAAATTCAATGACTTTGCAAGACAGTGGGGCTTTACACACAAGCCTTCATCCCCGTATTACCCACAAAGCAATGGGAAAATAGAAGCCACCGTTAAGGCAATGAAAAAACTCATCTCCACATCATGGAATGGCCGACAGATAGATCATGACCACCTATGTTGAGCCCTCCTACAATACCGGAATACTCCATCCCGTAAGGACAGCCTCTCACCAGCACAAAATCTATATGGGCACCCTGTCCAGGACATACACCCAGCCCACAGATGCTCCTTCTCACCGGAATGGCAGCACAAATTTCAAGAAGCTGATGTGCAAATGGAACACCACCTCCAAAAGGCTGGAAAATATTACAACACTCACACCCACGAACTCCCAGATATCCATGTTGGATCTAGTGTGGCTATCCAGCATCCACAAACAAGGCTCTGGGAGACATACGGGACCATCATTACAGTCAGTCCACACCGCAAGTACTACATCAAAACCCAAAGTGGCAGAGTTTTTATTTGCAACCAGCGCTTTATATAAAGACGTGCTCCCTTGTCCATCCCTGTTAGCCTCAATCAACCAGTACTTCCTGCTGAACTGCCACCGCAGCAATCGCCAGATGAACTACAACACTCACCATAGGAACTCCCACAACAATCACCAGATAAACCTCGCCGCTGTACACATGTCAAACATCCCACCAGAAGGCTAATTGAGGACCCTGCCTGGAAATGACATAGATTGTACACCCATGCCACTCAATGAGGGGAGGGGGAGATGTAGGAAACAGACATATATGTGTATGTATATTTAGGTAGTATGAGGTGTTTTATGTATGTAGTTAGGTCATAAGTAATTCCTATTAATGCCTTGTACAGATCGCGTGATTGGGATTCTAATTAGTGTCACTATACCACACACCGTTGTTGTTGTAGCAGTACTTTTGTAGCTACTGATCTAACAACGTGCTAGCAAAGGCGTGCTTCTCTATTTCCTGCGATGCCGAAAGCGACCGTATTTGCTTTTTCAGTGAACTCCAGTAGCAGAGGTTATCATGTATATCAAAGTATTTAACCAAATCTATCACGAGACGATGAACTATTATAAAGTGACGTGCGAACGGGAAGCCGGTTGAAAATGCTATCCCAAAGAGTGCTTACAACTGTGGGACACATTCCTAGGAAGATCAAGATCTCCAAAGTCAGCTCGATCTTTATTGCATGGTAGTACGAGCTGACCTTCATCTCAACTTCTAGTTACTCAATGTGCTTGTGTGATCATCTAAATAATTGGCAAAAAAAACTTCAGCGAATTGAATGCTATTCGCCAAATTCGCCAAAGTTTTTTATCACCAAAGTTTTTTTACTATACGGTAGAACACAAGTATACAAAAAATTGGAATTTTCAGTTAGAGTAGGGACCATAGCACATTGATAAAAAGTACTGAAACAAGCTGTATTAGTGCATGATATTAAATCACAGTAAAACAATAAGAAGTGCTATATCCCTACTGTGCTCAAGATACTTTTACGGTGATTTAATATCGTGCACTACTCCAGCTTGTTTCAGTACTTTTTTACTGATGTGCTATGTTCCCTACTATACTTGAAATTTTTTTAGTGTACTTGTTAGTTAACTATTTTGTAAATAATTATTATGACTGGTGAACCTACATACCACATCTGAAATGGCGCCATGTGCTCCAGCTATATCAATTATTGTCTGAAAAGTGAAGTATCCATTAAGCTTCATTGTCAGCTATGTTCAACCCATTACACAGCATTACAAATCAACTACTGTTCGAAAAGCACCTCTGCAATCCACGGATACCAAAGGAAAGAAATGGCACCACACACCCCAGTTATACCAATTATCGTCTGAAAAGTGAAGTATCCATTACGCTTCGTTGCCAGCTATGCTCAACCTGTTACACAGCAGTACGTACGATTCAAGAACTGTTCAAAAAGCACCTATTAAAAGCATGGACAATATCCGTTATGAAGGGAAGCCATCACGTGCTACCACCACATCGACACTTTTCGCTGTCAGCAAAGGTAAATGGGACACAAAGGAAGATACTGGTAAGTCCATGAAGAATGCATTGTACGTACTGTGGTATGCCAAAAGGCACCTCTCCGGCTGAAGCGACATCAAACAGTAAAAAATCAAGCCTGCAGCCTTAGCCGTTATCGAGTTACACTTGTCTGAAGGCATCAGTCAGTCAGTAGAAAATTCCGTTAAATATTTAAAAAAAATTCTGTACCAACTTGTTGAAAGCATTTCGGGTTGATCTGAAAACTTGGTTGGGCTTAATTTTACCTAACCAATACTGCCTCATCATCTGGGAAAATTGAGGCTGGTTTTGGGGTGACGTTATTTCATGGGCCATGCCTACTCCTTTGTGGTCCCTACTATACAGTACTATTGTACTGTATGCTACATATGTGGACAAAATACTAAAATAAAATAGTCACTTATACTGTTTGGAAAATCATAGCTCAGACAATAGAAGTACTATTGTATTGTGCATGTTTATACATTATATTAAAACAACTTCTTTTTTTTACACACTACATACACATACATTTTACCATGGATACATTCTTACCTGTGGATTAACAACAGTTATTGTAATTCCAAGTTCTGTAATATGTAGATTGTCACTGGACTTTAGGCTAAAATCCTTCAGTCTCATCTCCTTTCCATGTCTTATAATTTCAAGAGGTTCCTTTCTGAATAAAATTTGATACTTGGACAAGTTATGTTTAAACTCCTTTTCAAGCAAAGTACACAAATCAGCAACTAAGTAGTCCTATGATATATACAGGGCCTATATGTCAGTATGTGCATACGAAATATGTGCTGTAAACAACAAAACTGTGGCAAGGTTTAAGTGTGACAAATAAGTTGTCAAGCTATGGATGGTAAAAGTTTGACATATTTAAAAAGTACAGCTTGCAAATTTCCTTTATTTTGTCAAATTTGCCAAACTTTTGTGATCAGAAAGTTAAAGGTGGAACACTATACCAGCTAGTATATAATATATATAATATTAAATTAAAAACCTCAGTAATAACACATGGTTTAATGAAGACGAATAAGTTTTCCAAATTACACTTAAGGGACCGGATGAACACCCATATCCACACCCTGGTACAGCAGGGTACAAAAGCTATGGGTGCGTATAGTACACTGTACTTGCTAAGGTCATGAAAAGTTAATTAAATAAATGTTTCTGGTTCCATTCCTGGTCATTTTTTTTGCAGAATGAATTGTGCAATCACCATACAATAATTTATAATATTTTGTAAATTATAATATTTTGTATCTGTTGAAAGGTTCGTGTCTCGTAAACACCTTTTCAGATAAAGATGCACTAACTTTATATGTTAACCTAGTTCTTCCCTATGACTCTGTGTACTGCTATGTCTAATGTAGTATATATACCACATCAAAAAGTTGAAAAAATAAAAAAGCCTGGTCACCTGGTCAATTTTGGGGACTTGGTAGGACCAGAAACATAGAGTTAACTTTGCATGGCCTAAAATCACGTAATTTGATCTCATTGCCAGAATGTTATTTCCTGATAATACATACTTGAATCATACAGGTTTAATTTTGATATGAACACACTACATTTAACAAAGTACATATTAATTGTTTAACCTTAGGAGTAGAAGAAGGGATTTCCACTTCATGTATCTTTCCATCTAACCCACTAACATAGAATACAAATCGATTAAGGACCACCAACACTAGTGTACTGCCATCAGTCAAACCATCGTAGGAAGATAGTTTACTATTAAGATCCTCCAATTTTACATCAGTTGAATCTATGGGTAATTCATGTTAAAACAAGGCTACTAAAGAGCCTATTTGTGCATCACTTTATGTTATTATTATTATTAACACTTTACAGTGACCAGCACTGAGCAACATGTGCTGCAGCCTTAGGATTACCTAACCTAATTTTAAGGACTTAGACTTAATGACTTGACTTAGTGACTGATAAGGTGTAACAGAAAAGGGGCCAAAGTAAGGAAAAAATCCCTCCAGCCCCAGGATTCAAACTGCAGGTCACCCAATGTCTAGTCAGGGCCACACTCAGTCTTCCTCCAGGAGGGATGGATTTTCTTCCTTAAACCTAAAGTATTTATTATTAACACTTTACAATGTGTAAGGTATATTAACACTTTACAATGTGTAAGGTATACTTAGATATTTTTAGTTCCATAAGCAACCAAAATGTGTCACACAATGTAATAAAAAATGTGTTTTATGTACCCTGTAGCAATGCTTGTGCCGCACCAATGATGAATCGGTCTCACCTGAGACAATATTAACACTACTTTCTTATTTTCTACTTAAAAACTACCTCTGGGTTTAGATAGGTTGATCAATGACCCAGTGTCCTGTAGATTAGTTATACCATTCCTATGAGAAATATGACTGAAATATACACATGATCCTGAGAGTGCACAGTGCTCAAGGGAGAATGCGTATATATCAGTTATATCCTTAGTAATCGTGTTGTAATTGCTATGCAATATGCAATCACTGGACTGGACTAGTGGACTAGACTGAGGTATTTTCCCTTTTTTACCAAATATATTGCAACTGGTTGTAAGTATGCTAGTCTCATGTAGTTAGATCACTCCACCACACATAAGGAAACCCACATATACACACAAAAGTGTAATCATGCCAGACTTATCAACATTGCCCGGCTGCATCTATGTATAAACTACAGAATAGCAAGACAGTAGCTGACTCAATAACTATAACTTGTATTTTAGGATGCATGGCTACTACAACAAAAAATAGGAATTTTTAACTAGAGTAGGGACCATAGCGCATCGATAAAAAGTACTGAAACAAGTTGGAGTAGTGTACAATAGCAAATCAATAACAAGTGTTATATCCCTTCTATTTTTGTGTACTTCTTTGTTAAACTTTTCTTGTAAATTAAAACTTATTATGACAAGTGAACCCATGCATACCGCATCAAAAGAAAGAAATGGCGTCATGCACCCCAGCTACCAATTATCGTCTGAAAAGTGAAGTATCCATTACGCTTCGTTGTTCAACCTGTTACACAGCATTACAAATCAAGAACTATTTGAAAAACACCTCTACAATCAAAGTACCCACTATGAAGAATATGGTTGATTTCCATAATGAAGGGAAGCCATCATGTGCTACCGTCAAATCAACACCTTTCGCTGTAAGCCAAGATGAATGGGACACAAAGGAGGACACTGGTAAGTCCATGAAGAATGTATTATACATACAGCGGTATGCCAAAAGGCACCTCTCGGGCTGAAGCGATGTTGAACAGTGAAAAAATCAAGCCTGTAGCCTTAGCCGTTATTGAGTTACGTTTTCCTTAAGGCATCAGTCAGGAGAAAAATCCATTTAACAATTAAGAAAAAAATTCTGTAGCAACTTGTTGAAAGCGTTTCGGGTTGATCTGAAAGCTTGTTTGGGCCTAGTTTTACATAACCAACACTGCCTCATCATTGTCAGGGAAATTGAGGCTGGTTTTTGGGTGATTATATTTATGGGCCACGCTTTTACCTTTGCAGTCCTTACTACACAATCCTAAGATAATAGGCAATACCAAGTAGACAGGTTTACCTGCACATTTTGTATTCAACGTAATAATAACTGCCCAAATATGTGCTAAAAAAACCTGAGTTCAGTTCAGTAGTCCAGTAGTCCAGTCCAGTCCACTAGTCCAATCCAGTGATTGTACACAACCTTGAAACAGTACCTGTAAGTGATGGAAATCGGCAGAATAATCCAGTAAGGTCAGAGTTCAGGACTCTTGATAGTCGAACACCATTGATGATTTCTGCAGTGTCCATGTCAGGAAGAAGCCAATAACGAGATCATAGTACAGTGTAGATTAAATTTAGAGTTGTTTACCATTGGAACTGAGGCATTTGCAGAATGTGTGAAGCCATATATAGCAATTGTAGCCATAAAGTATTATGCTCCAAGCATAATATGTATTATGTTTTGGGCAATGCTCCTTTATAATAAGCTTTTGAAAACTGCCCATCATTCCCAAAAACCCACCTTCCTTTGGCCAATAATGACAGTGTATTGCTGTATTAGACCATTTATATTTATGTGTCAGCTTCAGACAGTTTTCTATTCTGTTAGTTGGTTGCTGTATTAGAGTATTCATTCTATGTGATGCTTTATTAGAGTAACTGTTCTATTAGAATTTCTGACTGTTCTATTTGATTTTTTAACTGAATCATGCAATCTGATTTTCTCATTGTAAAGGCTTGATAATGATCTCAAAATCCTAGTATAATTCCTGATTCCCACTTATTCCTGAGATTATTTTGGGATGATTGACACATCCCTAACCACAACGTCTTATGATAAACACTGCTTACGCAGCATTGTTAAATTCCATTACTTGATTCACAAGACACACGTGTAGGTCTCAACAGACAAGTGTACATTATACAGGAACCCCTCCTAAAAAATGGTTATGCCTACATGTGTAATAGACAATTTTGATAGCAGAGGATTCCTTAAGGTGCATGGATGTATCTTTACAGGATAAAAATATTCATAGGTTCGTACACTACGTATACCATAAACCCTGGATATTAGGTACATACACATATAAATTTCAGATGAATTATTTGTGAAATTTTCTATACTTGTTAAGAGCATATACTATTATGACTATACAGCTTGTAATTACAATGAATCTCTGCTAGGAGAGTAATATTTATTCCATGTTTTGCAAGTAATCAGGATACCTGCAGTGTTCAGTCAAATAGTTTGCTTCAGTCAAAGAAGCTGCAATTCTGTCATTATTACACGTAGAGTACGGGAAATGAGACTACATCAAAAGTTTAGGTGGTATTATTTTTCACTAAAAGATTCTTCATTCTCAGTAAATACATTTGTATGAAAGGATATTCATCACTCTATTAAATCAACAAATACAAATAGCCTTTATATACAAAGAAACCTAGTCGCTCATATTACAACAACATGCCCTACCTAGTAAAGGCATGATTGTGCTCTGTAATAGCTGCGACCACTGTATCCTTTTATAACAACGTTTGCCTACTCCATATAACAACAGCGACCACTGTATCCTTTTATAACGACGTTCGCCCACTTCATATAACAACAGCGACCACTGTATCCTTTTATAACAATGTTCGCCCACTCCATATAACAACAGCGACCACTGTATCCTTTTATAAAGACGTTCGCCCACTCCATATAACAACTGCGACCAGTGTATCCAGCGTCTGAATAATGCACACCCTCATCACGTGACGTCACGTGCTTTAGAGATTTCAGTGCCAAGTGCCACGTGTAACAACAAATTCCCTGAAAGCTTACCTCTGTTGTGCGGTAAAATGTGAAATGTCGCAGAGTAAGTGATTGTTGCTTATATCTGTATATATGATATACCTTACCTGCTACTATAATTTCAGGAGTGCTGTGTGAAGCTACCTCGGCTCACAAGAGGAGAAGAATATCAGTCACCTTACCAAAGACACCAGTGGCAAGTTTTAATTGGGTGAGCAAGTATAATTTAGAAGGGAAAGTGACAAAAAGTGGTAAAGAATTAGAAGACGGTGCATCTAGCAGTGTATACCTAGGATCATGGAATAGTGCCATGGTCGCAATAAAGGAATTGAAGATGTATGTTCCGAGATTAGCTTCATCTTTTGTGAAGGCTTATGAACCACTTTTCAATCTTTCGCACCCTAATATCACACAAGTCCTTGGCATTTGCCCTCAGACAGGCTTAATTGTTCTCGAGTACTGCAGTAAGAGTGTATGTGATTCAATAGTTACAACACTAGCTGGTTTGCTATTGCAGTTAGGTAATGACACTCCAATGCAACTCAGGATTCTTGCCTTAACTGATACAGTAGCAGGTGTGCAGTACCTTCATGCTCAAAACATTGTGCATGGAGATCTTAAGCCACAAAATATCCTAGTATGTGGTGCTGCTGAAGATGATTTTATTTTTAAGGTGACAGACTATGCCTGCAAAATGATTTCTGGTGGCTCGCATATATCTTGTAAATCTGCATCTTTTAAACAATTGATGACGCCTGGATATTTAGCTCCTGAATTAATCGGGGAATTAAATTTTTCAATACAACCTACAGAAAAATCTGATGTGTATTCCCTAGCGATTTTGATTTATGAAGTTTTCTTATGTAAAGAGGCCTGGCCAGTAGTTTCTATGAAACTCCTCAGTGCTGTACAAAGTGGACATCGGCCTACCATTCCTGATGATTCACCACAGTGCATAGCACAGTTAATTGAGAAGTGTTGGAAAGCAAAACCCATAGAAAGGCCGAATATTTCTGAGATATCAAAACAGCTCAAGGGATATTTAGAGGAAATACATTCCAACAATTTTATTGACCAAGATGCTCCTGCTATGGATACAAATGAATGCTTAGATATGCAACCCACTAGCTCATCATTTGATGACAGTATAATGGATGAAGCAACTACTTCTAATGATGGTTTAGCTTGTCAAGATACTACTGTTAAGCATACAAGTGAATGCTTTATTGTGGCTTCAACTACTGGTTCATTGGCATCTGAATTTAATAGCAGTAGTACAATTGATGATAACACTTTAGAACTGGACCTGGAGGTAGATACTGGTTTAGACACATCTGGTGACAATTCAAATAGTGGCATGTTGAACTGTGCTAATTTTCAGCCTACAGTAAATGCTCAGCTATCACAGTCAAATTCCGTTCCTGCCACTGAGAATGAAAGGAACAGCAGTAATTCCACACATGATGACCATAGGCATATATCCCATGCAGACATACAAAAAGTTAAGGATGTGCTTAAAATAACAGAATTAAAGCAGTTTCAAATTGAGTGTGCTACAGCAGTCATACATGGGCATGACGCAATTGTAGTGCAGCCTACTGGGTGTGGAAAATCTTTATGTTTTATTATTCCTGCAATTTGCTTCCCGGGTAAAGTATCATTGGTAGTTGAGCCTGCTGTATCTGTCATAACTAATCAAGTTGACAGTTTGCAGAAACGAGGTATTCAAGCTATAGCCTTGGGTAGAGCAGCTGGTAGTAGCAAGTCTGCAAACTATCATCGTGTATTTGAGGCCCTTAATAATGAGCCCATTGTAGCTTTTTGCACGCCTGAGTATTTGTTTGGTACACCAGCTACATCCACTTTTGTTGGAACGAAGAGTCAATTTTCCATCGTACAAAGAAAAAAAGAAAGATTCTGCCTGATTACCATTAATGAAGCCCTTAAAATCTTTGATCAAATGTATTCATACCGCCCTGCATTTAATGACTTAAAGTAGTTAAGAAGTCTACCTTGTCCCATAATTGCTATGTCTGCAACACACTAACTTGTAGCCAGGTTGAAAAACTGCAGCAAGAGTATTTGCATGATGGTCACTGTAACAAAGGGAGTACACAAGGACAATCTAGAACTTAGCCTGCTCCGCTATAAGAGATGTAAATCACAGAGTGTAGAAATTGAGAGTTTAGATGCTGAAAGTGATGATGAGGAAAGCGATGCAACTAGTAACACAATGTGGGAGAAAACTATATCTGCTATTGAACCAGTGTTGAATGGATGCTCAACAGTTGTATACTTGGACTTTGTCAAAGATGTGGAAGAGGTGGCAGAAAAGCTTCGATCGAATGGCTACAAGGCCGGCAAGTACACAGGACAGATGCCAGTTGATGACAGAAAGCAGGCAGATAGAAAGTTTTTGCGTGGAGATATAAGCATTTTTGTTGCCACTGAGTCCTATGAATTAGGAGTGGACAACCCCAATGTACCACAGGTCATTAGAATCGGTTGTCCTAGGAATCTTGGGGTACTGCTTCAAGAATTGGGCAGGGCAGGCAGACGGCCTGGTGCTAAGGCTAATGGGATTCTATTATTCAATGAGTGCATGGACGATAAAAGGCTTGGGCTGTGGTTAAAATCAGCTTTAGACTGTCACACACAAGATCGCTCCATGGAGTTGTGCAAAGAAGATGTGCTGTCAACATATGAAAAGAGCTGGAGGTTTATTTATTCTCAGTATCATGGAAAATGCCTTTTTTGGGTATTGTCCCATTTTTATGGTGATGTGGATGACAGTGATCCTCCGACATGTTTTACTGCAAATGCACCGCTTTGTGCAGTTTGCCGTTTATCTGATGCTGTGTGCCAGGAAACTTGTGATATACAAGATTACTTACTGTTGTTATTTCAAACGATGAAAACCTTAGACAATGATGGATTTCAAGGAGTCACTAAAACACTACTGATAGCTGTGTTGTTGCAAACGAAAGAATGATATGTTCGTTCTTTTACAGCAATGGTTGACTTGCTTGACAACAATGATGCGTGCTGGGGGTGTGGAGTAATGGTAAATGGATTAAAGATGTCACAGTCTGTTTGGCATAAGATTCTACGTATATGTGGCTGTGCACCTAGGTTTTGTCACTCTCTCTTTCAAGTTCAGGCCATTTGACAGCCATTATGAAGTACACCGAAGGTATGTTTTGTCTAAATCTGGTGAATCATTTATACCCCTTCCGCATTCTGTTCCCTCAGTAAGTCCATACTCCAATATACCTGAAATTATACTAGGAGTAACTCACAGCAAGCCAATGAAGAAGCCTGTTCACAATCGTGGAACTCAGCTCAAACCTCGTATTGCTGCTGCTTTGGATTTCCTGTGGATACAAGGAACTGTGAAGCATCTTGAGTATTTAGGATTTGGGGAGGAATTCAAGAATAGAGACATCTGCTTTTACTTTGATGATTGTTATTCCTTAAGTGGTGCTACCAATGATCCACACTGGCTATTAAACTATACAATTTTCAAGGTCACAGACCAAAGTGAAGGAGATGTCTGCTTCCATAAACGGTGAAGAAACTCAGCTTATGGCAAACCGATCATATTGTTCCGGCGTGAAGAAGTGCGATATGGAAAGCTGTCAGTACGTTGTTTCCACTAAGCAAAAAGTTTACAGGTGTGAAGACCACCACACAATGGCCTTAGTTTCCTCAGGCCCATGTAGCTGCTATGTAGTATATTTATGTCCACTAAATCCAACAGAAGATAGAAGGCGATGGTTTGTGGTTTTTAATGCTGAAAAAAAAAGAATATATTCACAACCACCCTCCACCATCAGAGTGGAAAATATCTCCAGCTGTCCTTCAGGACATTACCAACTTGGCTAAACGAGACATGAGAGTTACTCCAAAAGACATGCAAAAAGGCGTTGTTTAAATTATCAACCGATGGAAGCATCTTTAGCCACTGCTAGCCTAGATCGAGTCAGAGCTGTGGTTAGGAAGGCAAGGAAAGAGATTGACAAAGTATACAATAGTAGAGTCAATCCTTTCAAAGTTATAGCATCCTTCCAATCAATAAAAGCTCATATTGATGGTACCATTACTTCATCTAAGCCGTTGGTAAATTGGTAGGTAAATACCAATTAGAAGGGGATAATGCATACAGTTTTGGTGGAGAGAGCCAGAATGCATACTCCCAGTCTCCGTTTCAAGCCCATCACTGGGCTAATGCAGACGTGTTATATGTAGATATTGACTACACAGGCTGCCAATGCTTTCCTTACTTCCTGAATGTTGTCTGCCAAAATAGTATTTCAAAAAAGTTTATCGCATGTGGCAGGGCTCTACTGAACCGGGAAGATGCAGTGTCAATAGGCAAAGCATTGTCTGTGTTGGCTGAAAATGTGAGGAAGCAGCACAAAAACTACAATATTACTACTTCACACAAAGAAAAAGAAATCCTAGTGGATTTTGCGGATGCAGAGGGCAATGCTTTCCAAGCGAGTTTTGGTAAAGATGTAGAATACCTTTTACGTGGACAATACCTTTTACGTGCATTTTCTTCGATCAGCAATGAGGGTAACTAAGCAAGTAAATTCTTCCGGTTTGTCACCAGGGTACCATATTTTTATGCACATTGCTAGACGAATCCCTGACGAGTCATCGAAAGATATTGTGCAGGATGAATTTGATGTGCTGTGTGGATTGAAATCTTTGAATACTATTGCTTCACATCTTCCTCAAGATCTTTATTCTGAATTTGATGATCGGGCAAATAACTGGAGAAAGGTTCAAACTTGGACAGATTGGTGGAGAGCTCCCCGTGTATTGCAAAAGCTCAGCACAGACAGAGTGTTCCTGATGGCACAAAGTTTATTTCTCTAAAGCCCTTGGTAGAACATATTTACTTGGAGGATAAGCGCCAAGCTATATTACAGTTAGCTACAGAATCAAATGTAGCTATTTCATACCAAGTAACACCGCGACAGAAAAAGTTCAAGCCATCAAAGCCTCCTGAAAAGCGTTCATCGCTTCACATCAAGAAGGTGCCTACTGGGAGCAGGGCAATTGGCACACGTGTCAGTGTTGAATTTTATAATGATGATAGCCACACTACCACAACATGGTTTCAGGATACTGTAATATCCTACAAGCAACAATGTTATGTCATTACTTTTTGATGGATGCGGACCTGAGCAAAATGAAGTAATAAAGTCATTGAAAGGTGCTGTTGAACAAGGTGAACTTAAAATACTGTAATGACCTTCTATCATTGTGAGACAGAGAATATTATCTTGATTAATTAACCTTGATTACTGACTTAAGTTTTGTGAAATGATTACTGTGAAATTAAACTTATGAAATTAACTTGGTTGTATGAACAACAATGTTAATATTATCATGTAATGCATCATAGTATACATATATATCCAAATCTTCAAGTCATCATTAGTGGAGACAACTGCCAGAAATATTTGTAAAGGTATTACTTGAGATTGTTTCTGATTCCATGGTAGTCTATATATTATGTGCATGTAGTAGCAATGAGCATTTCCTGTATCTCATATAAAGGGTCTAGTATTGAATGACTATAAAGCATTAGCTCTTTTTGTTGGGTATGCATAGCAGATGGTTGATCATGAGTCGTGAAATGCCTTGCTATCACTGCTACTCCTGTGACCTTTGGTTAAAAGCTTTTGCAACCACTGTAAAGCTTCCATCGATGTAAAGTTTTGCTGTGAATACTGCTATTTCAGTTTATTTTGGGTACAAAGTCTCACTGATATATGCTATACAGGCTAAGTCTGCATGGTTCTAATAAAAGATTTTATTGGTATCTGCTATTTCACGTAAGCCTGCTTGCTTATGATAAAAGGTTTCAGTGATCATGCTATATCAAATAAATCTGCATATTTGTAATAAAAGGTTTTAATGGTATTTGTTATATCATATATGCTTGCTTGCTTGTGATAAAAGGTTTCAGTAATATTACTATATCAGATAAATCTACATACTTGTATTAAATGGTTTTAATGGTATCTGCTATATCGAGTAACTTGGTATCATTGTGATAAAAGTTTTTTCAGTAGCTGCTATTACATCTACTTCACAAACTTTAATCAAAAGCTTTTTGGTGTTGCTGTGTTCACTGACCCCAAAATTTCCTTTAATAGCAACTTTTTTATCCTAATAGTAATTATCTAATTAGCCTGTGGCTTGTTTAACAGGGCCACTGAGAAAATGTCGGGCCACTGAGAAAATGTCTTTTATGATGAAATAACCTGCCACAAACGAAGAAAGAAGAGCGATATACATGAAGGAAGCGAAGTAAGTGTTGCATCTACTTCATCGTGGTCTAATGAATATAGCGATCCGTAATTGACCGATTATCTTCTGGTTGTGCAATTAAGAAACAATAACTGTGGCCATGGAGCAGCTGCGGGCGCCTCAGTTTCTACACTTTGATACTAAAATTAGAACTAGTTTGTCATTTTAGACCCGATAGGCACGAAAATTTCAGATGGGCAACCATGGTATTTATGCATTATTTATTATTTATTATTATTTATTAATGCTTTAAGGGTCTGTAGGGCACCTGGTCCTACAGCCTGCTCAAAGACTTTAGCTACATAAGGTGTGTTTGAAAAGTTGGAGAAAGGAGAAAAAATCCATGACTGAACCTAGGTAGCCTCGAACCTGCAGCCATCTGATTTACGCTCAAACGCTTACAGGAGTCTACCAGGTGGTCAGGATGTTTTCTCCTTGTTATTTTCATGTAATTATATCCATAGGAATTCTAGAGAGTAACTCATTATCTCTAAGTACCCCAAGTAGAACCAAATGGACACTAGTTTATTTATTAATGCTTTACAGCACAAGTGCTGAAGGTCTGTAGGACACCTGGTCCTACAGCCTGCTCAAAGACTTTAGCTACATAAGGTGTGTTTGAAAAGTTGGAGAAAAGAGAAAAAAAATTTAAAAAGTGTTTGTCGTTTTTTGATAGCTCCTTCTGGCAAGGAATGGTGTGGAGGTAAAGAAGACTGATTAGTGCCAGCACAAAATCGGTAGAAGAGTATTAGTCCGGTAGATTTAAGGTTGGACCCGGAAAAAATTCAAAGAAAGCTGATTTTGGTATCATTAGAAAGCAAATTTTTCATAGAATAACATATCCAAAATCCTCTAAAATCCACATTGGGGAAAATTTTTTATGGCCAATTTAGTATTGAGGTATATGTGACTGGATTCAGGAAAGTGGATCTTCTACACATATCCAATTTACCAAATTTGACATCTCCAGATTGGAAAATGGTATTGACTTGAAATTTGATCAGTAGTACGCACCAGCATCACGTATTAGTTGCAGAAAATTTCAGGTTGATATTCACCTTGTACACTAAGTGTGGTTTCTTTATTAAATGCATTTGGTAGACCTATTCTTGCAAATCTGGTCATTTGTGGTTAACAAAAATGCATACTATCCTTAAAATATTTTCTCATAAGAAATTCATTGCAATCAATATTAGCTGTATGAAATAAGAATAAGACTGGTTATAGAAATAAAAAAGGTGCCTATCATGTAAGTTCTGAACAAATATATTTGTCACGATTATTGTAAACAGTTTCCTCAGCACTTCTGCAACTCTCTCCCCTGCAACTGCCACATGCTGCAACATACTTTAATCCATGATTACAATGAGAGCATAATGTTGCTATCACATGGATTTGCAGTAGAAAGCTTGCATTTATATTGTACAAATTAAGTTAAGACTCCTGGTGCTAGTCCCATGTCTGTTATCATCAGTTGCATACAGCCTCAATCCTTTTAGTTTCCAGCTCCATTATGGTAATGGATCAAGTTAGTTATTAAGTTCCTTCTAATGAATAACTTGTAGATGCATATACAAGTTGTGAAAGTGTGTTGCTCTTGCAATCATTTGCACATCATTTTCTTCTTGATTAGGTCAACTTTACCCTGTTCAAATGTCGCACATGTTGTATCACAGCCACTCCATGCAAGCATGCAAAAAGAGGAGATGTGATTATGACGTTACAATAGGACCTATGTGCCCAATAATGTCATCAATTTTCCAATGCTCAAATGTTTCCCAACCTCTGAAAGAAAATATATACTTGCTATGCTCTGGTGCACCATGCAGGAGGACAAGAACATCAGTGTCATCAGCTACAACACACTTTACTTCCTTCAATTGTAAATTGAAGTGCACATTGAACAATCAGTGTGTCAGCATCCAAATTACTCTGATGCACGACCTGGCCATCATCTCTCAGATATTGGACAATCAATTGATGTTTGTTCTTTTCATTAGCAAGAAAACTTCCTGACTTTTGTATGCTTCCATAGATTCAATTGACTGAATATCTACACCTGCACATACCATAACATACCTGGGAATGCTAACAGCCCTACACACTGATTGCACACATGGAGATTCTGACATACTGATGGTCCAATGCGCACTTCAATTTTGCAATTGAAGGAAGTAGAGTGAATGTTGTAGCTGATGACAACAATGAAGTTCTCAATTGTGCTACTGGTGCATGCTGGAAGCAGAACATGAGAAGTACGTATCTCTTTTCATTCAGAGGTTGTAAAACATTTGAAGATTTGGAAAAATGATGACGTTATTGGGCACATATGTAGGTCCTCTTTTCACATGCCTGGGGTGGCTGTGATACAATGTCCGTAACATTTGAATAGGTAAAGTCGGCCTAATCAGCAATCAAATGATATGCAAACGATTGAAAAGTTAATGATGGATTGTATAATGCAACAATTGCACATATTGAAAAAGTTGGAATATGATGGGAATCAGTCTGATTCATTGAGGAGTTTCAGGTATACAAAACAAAGTACATGGAAATGGTGGCATCAGAAATTTATTACACATGAGAGCTGTGAAAGTGTGCTAACCCTTGCAGTTGGATGGAGTTTTCAGGATCAATGGTTTTAGCTGATGCAAGAAGTTATTCATTGGAGAGAACTTAATATGGGGCTGGAAATTAGAAGGATTAAGGCTGCAACTGATGATGATAGACATGGGACCAGTCCCATAGATCATATATATTAATTTTGTACAAAATAAATTCCAGCTTTCCACTGCAAATCCATGTGGTAGCAATATTATGCTCTTGTTGCAAACATGGAGTATTAGTGTGTTACAAAATGTGGAGGAGAAAGTTGGTCACAAATGACCAGATTTGCAAAAATGGGTTTGCAAATGCATCCGATTGAGAAACCACAACTTAGTGTTCAAGTGGAATATCACTCTGAAATTTTCTCCACCTATTAAATGATGCTGGTGTTCACTACTGATCAAATTTCAAGTCAATACCATATTCCAATCTGAAGTTATGAGTTGTCAAAGTTGGTAAATTGGATATCTGTAGAAGATCCACTTTTCTGAATCCAGTCACATATGTCTCAATACTAAATTGGCCATAAAATTTTTTTCCCCAAGGTGGATTTTAGAGGATTTTGGATATGTTATTCTATGAAAAATTTGCTTTCTAATGATACCAAAATCAGCTTTCTTCGAATTTTTTCCGGGTTCACCCCTTTTTTCAGTTATATCTACCGGACTATATCTGATAACTGAGAAGCCAGAGAACAAAAATAGAAATGCACGTTTGCTTGCACAGTTTTCAATAATGTATTTTTAAAATAATCAAGTCTTTAGGGCGTAAACTGTGGTAGTTCTAGTTTGAAGCGAAAAATTATAACTTGCCTTCTAAACCATTCTGCTAAACTCTTTATTTGCAATAAGCTATCACTACTGCACAGTTTAGTCCAAATCCCATGTCTTAACTCACTGTAATCCGTTCGTAAGTTATAGCAGAAAACACAATTTACAGGAAGCCATACGCGAGAGCACCCTTACAGCACTACTAAATGTTTGGGCAGCTGGCCCATATAACAAGAGTTCAGGTGAACACGAACAGACTATAGTTAGAATCATGCCTGGCAAAACATTGAGTGTATTGTGGCATTTCTGGTTTGGTCTTTACTACCATTCTACTGTATGTAGCCATTCTATGTAGCATGAGTTTATAGTAGCAATTTTGACCCTATGTGCGTAACAAACAGGCATCTAGACAAGTATGTGACATACGCTTACTAACCATGTCTGCCAAATAACTGGAGCCTAAGGTATAAATCTTTAATACCTGTTGTATAATCATACAGTATGATAGTAACTGTATAGTAGGGACCACAAAGGAGTAGGCATGGTGCACGAAGTAATATCACCCAAAAAACAACCTCAACTTCCCTTGACGACGATGAGGCAGTATTGGTTAGGTAAAAGTAAGCCCAAACAAGCTTTCAGATCAACCCGAAACGCTTTCACTACGGAATTTTAAAAATAATTTATTTAACGGATTTTCTAGTGGCTGACTGATGCCTTCAGACAAACGTAACTCGATAACGGCTAAGGATCTGGGCTTGATTTTTTCACCGTTCGATGTTGCTTTGGCCTGACAGGTGCCTTTTGGCATACCGCAGTACGTACAATGCATTCTTCATGGACTTACCAGTGTCCTCCTTTGTGTCCCATTCATCTTTGCTGACAGTGAAAAGTGTCGATTTGGTGATAGCACGTGATGGCTTCCTTTCATAACGGAAATTGTCCGTATTTCTCATCGGGATCATAGTGGCTACTTTGATAGCAGAGGTGCTTCTTGACTCGCACTGCTGTGTAACAGGTTGAACATAGCCGAGAACAAAGCATAATGGATACTTCACTTTTCAGACGATAATTGATATAACTGCGTGCAGCACCATTTCTTTCGGTATGTGTCGTTTGCAGAGGTGCTTTTCGAACAGTTCTTGATTCGAAATGCTGTGTAATGGGTTGAACAAAGCTGACAACGAAGCGTAATGGATACTTCACTTTTCAGATGATAATTGGGGTGCGTGGTCCCATTTCAGATGCAGTATACGTGGGTTCACCAGTCATAATAGCTATTTTACAAAAAAGTTAACAAACAAGTACACAGAAAAATTTGGAATTTTCAACTAGAGTAGGGATCATAGCACATTGATAAAAAGTGCTGAAACAAGTTGGAGTAGTGCACAGTATTAAATCACAGTAAAACAATAAGAAGTGTTATATCCCTACTGAGCATTTCCACTATGGTATATCTTGAGCACAGTAGGGATATAACACTTCTTATTGTTTTACTGTCATATAATATCGTGCACTACTCCAACTTGTTCCAGCACTTTTTATTGATGTGCTATGGTCTCTACTCTAGTTGAAAATTCTAAATTTTTCTGTATACTTGTAACACAGTTTACAATCCTGCTGATATACTCAACAGAACAACTAACATTACATGACTGGGACTAAATTGTATGCCATCATCGTTGTCAGTTACTACATAACTATGTACTGTACACAATACCTGGCTTATGAAATACCAGTCGCTGCCTATGTGCAGGTGGATGCATATCATGGTGTTCTTTGATTTGTTCCTTCAAGACTAAAATGGTGGTATCCTATGATCACAAAATGATTACAATACATAGAATAAATGTGACTGTCTCAGCAAAAACCTGACTGTTTCGCACAATTTCTTTATTTTCTCAGCATTATCTGCAGTGTCCAAGGAATGGATCACTAAAGTTTCAGCCTTTGGTGGTGAGTACTTTTGGAATTATAGCAATAGACAGTAGGAAAAGCAAGATAATCAATTTGTACAGTGACCATACTGAAAACTACAGGCACCTACATTTGCAACCATAACTTCTGTATGGATTAGTCTACAATGTTGCAATTTGGCTTAAAATGTTCGTCATGGATTAGCACATCCGCAAAGGTATAGTGTAATTCTGTAGTCACTTGCGCATATGGATATAAAGGTGGTTTAGTAGAAGAAATGATGACAATCTTGTTTATGTTTACCGCATCATAAACAAATGCATGTGACATGTATACCTTTGGAGCTACAAAACAAAACAAAATTTTGCGAACTCTCCATGAGCAGGTGATCAAGACGGTACATAGTTTTAATCAATTTGAGTCTTCCTTCTCCGAGTACTGGCCTGATAAAATCTTGCGTATTTTTTCTTTGTAGCATAATTTATGAATTATTTTTTAAGTTTCATTTTTCTTAATATGTATGCTCGCAAACAAGTCAGGTGTTTGCTAAAATGGTCACAAATACAACAGTAAAATCAACAGTAACAAGACTATAACTCCGTCTCAATATAATCAACATGTAGCATATAATTACTAGTTATCTATATCTACAATTAAAAGCACTTTTAGTAAGACAAATACGTATTAGTTAACTAAAACTCCATATTATAACTAAAAGTAAACCTACAACTAAAAAACAACAGAATAATTTACCAAAGCTTAAAAGAATTGAGAAAGATAACTAAAATTATAAATATTTTATTGCTAAAACTAAAAGGTTTTTAAAAATTTTACTAAAACTATATATAACAAAAGATTTTTCACATTTATAACTAAAACAACACAGAAAATATAATTGTAACTAAATCAATAACTAATTAATAGCTGTACATGGGCACAGGTGGTCTGCCTGATATTTCCACCAGAAGCATGAGGGCTGCAGGTCCGAGGGATGAGGGTGAACATATCAGGCAGACTACGAGTGCCCATGTTACAACTATTATGTAACACTTCTATTGCAAGCTAATAGCCTGCCAGGTGATTAACCATCCATGCCAATATGAGTGAAACCACTGGATTCATTTTATATACATGCCGAAAGATTCAATTGTGGCTAGGCAGCAGGTAACGTTGCAGCTATGTTTGTTATAATAAACGGTCGAGTGCTACAGAAAAGTTGAGTTTTTGCAAATCACGGGGAATTTACAAGTGTTTTTAAATGCAATTGAGTTGTTTAAAGACTAATTACAACATATACTAAAGGCCTAAAGGAGTAAGCTTCATGGTTAACTCGTGCTATCTGTAATGTGGGTATGGTCCGTATTCGAAAACATGCCGAAAATTTGTGTGTGCACAATAAGACTAGTTCAAGTAATGTTTCCCAACTTGTAGAATAGGAAACGCCTCCATCTGAGTGCTTCTTGTGGCCAAACTTCAACTGGTGATAATAGTACCGCTACCTCATGTGCTAGAGGGCATTACAAAAATAATGCCCTGACCACAGGGTAATAATTATCAGATATGTATACTCAAAAATTCCTTTGATCTGCCCACGCAAAGTGTTACATAAGGAATTAAGAAAGATGAACTAAAACTAGTGTTTAAAATAATGAAGTAGGGATCTAAAAAGTAGTGAAACAAGAGATGAATGATGGTATTACAGCATAGCTTGGTGGGAAAGTCCCTACTTTGGTACATTAGCTATAGCAATTATTCTGTGCAATGTCAAAGTAGAGACTTTCCCACTGAGCTATGCTGTAATACCATCATTCATCTCTTGTTTCACTACTTTATAGATCCCTATATAGCTACTTCAATATTGAATTAACAATTTTTTAAACACTAGTTTGTTTTGTTGCAGCACAACTAGCTACAGTGTAACTTGTGATTGTTCTATTAGAATATCACATATGACTGCTGTATTTGAATGACTGTTGGATTAGAGTATCTCGAGTCAGCCAAGGAGTGTGCAGCTAGCTAGACCAATAAGTGATGAAGTCATCTTGTTTACTGTTAAGTAAATAGCTAGACTGAAAAGAGGTGTGACCTCCATACTTCATTGCTAATAGTCTACTTACATGTAGATCGTTATTTGATGGGTGTGGTCACGAACCAATTGCGAACAAGATCACAATCGCAAAGTTACAGATATCTAGCATAACTGAAGCACTTTTGAAATCCAGTTCTGAAATAATTCTGTAGTGTCTAAATACGCTGCTGAAAGAAAGTGTTGATGCCGAAAATTAACGCCTCAATATGGTTTCATTGGATGAAGAGAAGACAAGCAGAAGATAAAAGAAGAAAAGGTGCAGAGGGCCTACACTTGTTGGAACCACACATCCCACTGGTGAATTTGTTATTGTGGCGTAAAATAGTGGCCATGCACTGCTTCATTTGGCCTGTAGAGGTCGAGTAATTTTTTAAAAATTCTATATCCAGCCACCTGTAAGAGTTTTATTATATATTATACTAGCATTGGTACCTGCCCTACAGGCAGGACCATTTCACATTCCATATCAACCACAATAGCATGAACCACTGCATTGGGAATGAAACAATAAAGGTCATGTCCTAAAGTAGCATGCATGATGATATCTTGTATAAACCATCATGCAAGCCTAATTAAAATGATGTGCGGGTTAACTAAACAGCAGAATTGCATGTAGGCTAACCAATAATTATCAAGACATGTGAAAATTATGTGGTGCTGTCCTATCATGTAGGCACTGTAAAAACGTGATTAACAAAGAGCATTAAAACAGTTGTAGCAATATACTGCAAGCAAAGGTTTGAACAAAATTAACTTAATACACAGGTACACACTTCCTGGCTATAATTTAGGCATTAACATCACAAAGAATTGAAGTTACATAGAGAAGGCACTTACTGTGCATGGGACAAACACACAGACAAACCAATTGGCCTGCCCTATACCTATATTCATGGTACCTGCCCTATGTGCAGGACCACTTCAAGTTTTCACATTAACCACAATAACATGAATCAGTGCTCTAGGAATGAAGCATTAAGGATCATACTGAGTAGCATGCATGGTGATATCATGAACCTTATTTCACCATCATGCAAGCCTATTAGTTACATTTGCTAATTATGTGGTGTTCTTCTTATCATACAGGCACTGTAATAACATGGTCAACAGTGTTCAAAGCAGTTGTAGCTATACTACAAGCAACTAAGGTTTGAGCAAAATTAACTGAATACACAGGTGCAGCTAATTGGCCTGCCCTATACCCATCAAATGTACTACTGTATACTTTTTGAGCAGTCCATATGCGGTGTAGCAATAGCTGTATGCTATGAACTTATATGAGAAAAAAATTAGAAAAAGTATGCACCAAAAAGGTATATAAAACGGAAAAAAAAAGAAGTTTTGTTACTGGCGAGATTTGAACCCACACCCACACAGCAGTAACCGCAACAACTGTTTATCGTGTGATTTGCAATGGAATGCAGTTGAAGTTTTCTCTACAACATGGCCTTCAACGTGCTGTAGCGGACGAAGGAATACACATAGAAGCTTGCAATAAACTTTGTGATGTAGCCAGATGGTGAGTTTTTCATTTTGTGTTAATCATGTCGATATGTGTACAGATTGCTGAGTAATTGTCGTCAATAGCTGACATATGAAAAAGTGTGTCACAAAAAGGTGGCACTGAGAAGAGAAAAGTTGTCATGGGCTTGAATTGAATCCTGGACCTTTGGGTTAACAGTTCTATGCGCTAGTGCTTTGGCTGTTTGTTCATGGTTTTGACAGGAAGGTAGCTCAAGTTTTCCTCTACACCAACGTCTTCAACGTTCTGTAGAGAGCAAACGAAAGCATGTAGTGATTTATTATATGTGACCGAATCTGTGAAAACCCAACACAATCACGCTTACCATATAAAGCAATGAATACATTGGGTGAAATACAGTACTTGCATATTATTGAAAAATTCTGTAAATTTTTGAATGCCTCTTTCTTTGTGAAGGAAGCGACAAACAATAAAAACCTGGATATCACCTTATTTGCCTGCTGAAGAGGAGTTGGCAAATCTTAGTTTCGTTGCAGTAGACCTAAGGATATGGGAGTTATGAGCGTTTGCTTACATTACATCGAAGTGATCGTATGCAATAATTTTTCTTCACGAATTTCGCTTTTGTATGCAGTGAAGAAGGATGAGTAAAGGAAAGACTTACTCAGTAATTGCTTCCCCTGTTCATGGCAAACACAATGGTGAAAATTGTAGCACCGTACCTCAATTCGTTGGTAAGTTACAACCGCTTTTGTAGGCGCCTGTACTTTATTTTCCTTATATTTGCTGTACAAATTGATTTTTCTGCTGTTGCTACTTTGTAGAGTTGTAACTCAAGTTATTGACATATGAGGTTGAAACTTTGCCAGAGGGTACAGTTGGCTAAGAAGATTATAAATATTTGCACGATTGTGTCGGGTTTTTGCAGATTCGGTCACATATAGATACACACACACACACACACATATGTATATATACTATACAGTACTATTCCGAAAAGGTGATTTTTGTCGCGTATGATGTTTCTAGAATGATTTTCAAGGCAGACTTTTGGGCAGTGTGTAAAATTTATTGGGAGATCCCTACTTAAACAGTACTACCATACCATTTGCTTATTGATGAAACTAACTATGACTATAGCTAAAACTAGAAGTCCATACTAGAATAACACTAATAATTACACACTATCGCAGGAATCAGATAACTAGTTCATATAGGTTCAAATAAACAAATGATGTACAGTACATGATTCCTGGAGCACTTAATAAACAAACCACTTTAACCAACATATTACACACAGAAGTATCTTCTAAACTGTTTTATAGTTTGACTATCGTGTTTTTCCCACAAATTCTCTCGACAAAGCCTCATAGCTGCTCTTCATTTTTGTTTGCGTACATAAGGGATATGTCCTCTTTCAACTCGAAGTGATAGGCTATTCCTGGTAGTGTACAAGGCCATCATTATTGTTTTCCAGTTGTTAAACGCCTGAGAACCTCAAAGGGAAAGTAGTTTACAAAGCCTGAGAAAGTCGCCACACCCGTATTTCAGTCCGCCGAAAAGAAACCACAAAGTTCACCTGTGTAGAAGTTTAATACAGACTTCATTTCGCTTTTACTTCTTACGTAAAAGCTTCTTTTAACGATTTTGCTCACGTGGATGCGTACGGACAATCAATTTTAGTAAACCAGGTGCGCGCCCACAGCAGCCGGGTGGGCGCGCGCCTGGTTCAACAACGGTGCAGGCCTGGTACACTACCAGGAATAGCCTATCAATTCGAGTTGAAAGGGGGCGTATCCCTTACGTACGCGAACGAAAATGAAGACCAGCTTTGAGGCTTTGTTGAGAGAATTTGTGGGAAAAAATACGTTAGTCACAATATAAAACAGTTTAGAAGATACTTCTGTGCGTAATATGTTGGTAAAATCGGTTTGTTTACCAAACACTTCCTTAGCAGTGCATAGCAATGTAATTGAACAAATTACAAAATTTTCATGAATTATGAAATATGAGAATTAGCTAATAATAACCCAAAACTACCCTATTGTAAAATAGTTATACATAGTTGGTTAATTCACAGTAGCATATACTGTCTATAATCAGGTTAGCTATAGCCTATACTCAGATGGTACGATTTTCCGTACCACACGCGTATGGTTGTACCGTACGCGTATACGCATATGGTATGTACCATACGCATATGGTACAAAATACGCATATGGTATAGAACAGGGACACCAATTGAATATCATTGGCCGCAAAGGAGGCACCATGACGTCAGTAAAACAATGAAATATTCGTAACACTCCCAGTGTTTATTCTAGGGCTGTTAGGGGGGGGAACGACTACTGCACTATACTTAAGGTATAAGCTTGTTTTAAAATGACACATGAAACTTATCAACAATGCTCTCAGATTCAATCTCAGAGTGGTTAATACATAAAATTTTCCCAGGTTAAAAATCACAAACGCAACATTAAGGTGCCCTTAGATTCAGTATTAGATCAATTTTTAAAAATCTCTTAGTATACAACTAACAAAAATTCATGCATATAGTGATGGCTATTCAACACCTGAGAGCCCAAGTTTACCCAGTATAGAAAAATTAGCATGCTTAATAATTCACTCTCAAATTTGTGCTTTAAACTCAATCTCAGAAAGTGTAATTTTGTAAAAATTTCTGCTTTCAAAATATCATGCACAGCAAGCACAAATACTTCCAGGTTTAATATTTAAAAAGCCTGATTTAAAAAAAAACTTGTTTTGCTATAACCATGAAAATGCCCTAGTATTTAATTTCAAACACCCTAAGTTTTAAATTATGTCTTGGAAGACATCCACCCATGCAGATCTTCTAATTTGCTAGTGCTTTGTGGTATCATATGTACGATGATGGTCAATACTGATCTCACACAAATTGTAAAGATTCAACACTTGATATGCAGTGCATTACTTATAGAATATGTATACATACAGTTGCACATGGTTGTCCTAGATATTACAACATTATGTCATCACTACTATATACTCACGCATCAAGCTCTACTACCCATACCAGTTCACCCAATCACAGGAATCTAAATCAACACTCTTGACACAGCCTTAAATGGCTAACCAGTTTGGCAACTATTTCAACAGTTGTGAACTTGGAAAACTAAATGCAGACTTTCACCTGGTCACCCCCCAAATTCCTGATTCCCCCCCAAAGGAGAAATCCTAGAATAAACACTGAACACTCCTGCTCCGGTTGTGAGTCTTGCTCACGATGAGGATGAACTTTCAAGATGCTTTAAAAGAGACATCGGAGCAAATTAAGATTCATTTAAAGGATAAACCGATTGAAGCCATCTCGAGTTTACTTACTGACGTCATTGATGCCCCCTTTGCGGCCAATGATGTCTGGGGATGGCTCAGAAGTAAACAGCTATTGGAGTCCTTTTTTACCCACCCAGTACACGGAAAAAAGCGGTCTGGCCACGCAATACTAGTATCTAGCTTCCTCGTATTTTATTGGAACTTACGAGAAGGTATTTAATCATCATAATCAGATTATACTAGACACTCGAGTAGGCACTAGCTGTCTATAACTTATCAAATATATACGCGGTACATGTTTCATCTCTCAGTTTGTCTGGAAGTAGAGCTAGTCTACCATTTCGCTCAACTGTCAAACACGTGCACGTTAGTTGTACAATTTTTAGGCAGGTAGAGCTGGTACCGGTTCCACTGTTTCACTGAATATTTTGCTGGCAGTGGAGGTTACTGAGAAGTTACGTGCATTAAAAAAATTTTTTTTAAATAAAAAACTTGGACAGCAAGTTGATGTTGTACTACTTCTAAAAACCAGGCGCCATGTAGCTAGGCACTCTGCTTTCATGGGAAGAGGAAGGGGGAGGGGCTAGTCTCGCTTAACGGTTTCTGTAATTCAGTGAAGATCGAGCTAGCTAGGTATATACCTCTATATAGAGCAATCATATTTTGGTCTGATTAGCTATTCTATTCTCTAGAGCTGAGATGTATTTTGCTTTACTGTAATTAAAATATAATTTGCTTTACTGCATGATGCAAACCTACACTGTTAAAACTGAGGTGGTCATAGCACACTTAACCAGCAGCACACCCTTGGGGTGCAGGCACACTTTCAGGATATAGCGTGTGAAGCACACAAGACAAGCAGTGTGGCCGTATATTGGTGTACATGGCATCCTTTATCATTTAGAGGTAGTATAGGATGTATAGAAAAGCATCAATTTTATTGAATTTATGTGCTATAAATAAACTTATTTAGTGCTAAGCCATTACACAGACACACTACAATAAAATGTGTATTCGTGTATAATTATGTGGTATGCTCTAAATGTGCTGGTACATAGCATGCACTCCTGTGGTGTATGTGATATGTAGGAGATGATTGTCCACATTTGTCCATTAGTTAGCAAATGTGAACCCATTTGTCCATTATAGTTAGCAAATGTGAACCATCATCTCCTACACATCACATACTCCACCGAAGTATGTGATGTGTGTGCATGTGCATGTGTGTGTGTGTGTGTGTGTGTGTGTGTGTGTGTGTGTGTGTGTGTGTGTGTGTGTGTGTGTGTGTGTGTGTGTGTGTGTGTGTGTGTGTGTGATATGCACAAAAACACATTTTATTGCAGTGACAGTTCAAGTCGCAGTGAACAAAGCTGGTATGTTTGTATCAATAAAGTAACCAATTTGCATTAACCATGCAAGAGTAAATTTACTCTTGATTAACATTAACTCATAGAATTTCCATTAGATTAATCCAGTCAACAGTAGAGAGATGAAAAAGATGATCAGTGGGGTCCCGTACATATCTTAAGGTAGCCTCAGTTGAGTGAAATTAAACCCACAATCAAACTCCAGGCTTGCATGGTGATATAGGTTTTGGGCTAGTCTCGCTTAACGGTTTCTGTAATTCAGTGAAGATCGAGCTAGCTACCTAGGTATATACCTCTATATAGAGCAATCATATTTTGGTCTGATTAGCTATTCTATTCTCTAGAGCTGTATAGATTTGAAAGCAGTAAGTTGCTGACTGACTAATAGTGTTGTGTACTGTTTGTAGATTGTTGACATTCCAGGAATGTTACACCAATTGTGAAACTGCAGATGACGTAATATTTCACAATAATGCTATGATGAGTGGTTGACTTTGATAATAAAGCTGTCACATTTCTACCCTTCCACTCCTTAATGCACAAGTGCTTTTTTTCTCCACAGTGGAAATGCTATTACTTTGAAAGTACACAAGCTGGTATACTAGTACTGTATGTTCTTTAGAATATAGTCGAGTTGATAATCTAGCTGTTGCATAGCAACCACATACACTGAAAACGTATTGTAAATTTTAATTTTTGTTTCTTCTTCCACACAGTACATTGTGGCTGCAATTGCTACACATATATTACTTCCTATTGGATTCATGATCCATTGTTTAATTGATACAACGAAAATTCAAAAATCAGGCCATTATTACATATTACATAATGCTACTGCTCCTTCATACCTGTAATAGAGTTTAAAATGTAATGTAATGATGTGACATGATGTAATAATTCATTATGCATACTTGTAATATTAATATTGTGTACTTTAGTTGTAAGAGTTAGTTGTTATTGTGTGCTTTCAATTATTTATTAATAATATTATATACAGCTAGTGCATGGTCTGTTCTGCTTATAAAAGATTTGCCCAAGAGCCTACACTTCCCTACAATTATAGAACAAAACCCACACATATGTGATAGCCAGGGCCGCCCAGAGAAATTAAGGGGCCCAGGGCAAAGAGTTAAAGTGGGGCCCCAGAGGCAAGGAGGTTTCCATTCTGAATCACAACTTCACCCAAGCTGTAAGTTGAAGACCAAAAAAAAAAGAAAAAAAGGTCATAACCTGCTAACAATGACAATAACTACCCCTCACCAACCATATCACCTTATCTATAAGCTTGTTACACTGCTCCTCTGAAGAATACTGTGACTGCTCTATTAGAGAATTTAGATCTGACTGCTCTATTAGAGTATATCGATCTTTTAAACAGGTATTCAAGGGGCCCTTCGTGGGGCCTCCTGGGGCCCCTTTCAGGCTGGGACCCGGGAAAAATGCCCCAGTTGCCCCCCCCCCCCCCCCTGTGGGCGGCCCTGGTGATAGCAACCATATTAATTAATTTGTATCCATTGGAAAATCTAGCCAATTTTTTTCAGTCACATATATGTATATTATTTCATTAAATATTTTATTCTATTGTTGCTACATAATCTATTGTTTAGCTTTAATTTGTTAGTACACTAGCTTCCACTTAAAAATGTATATTTATGCCTGATGGCACGCACTAAAGGAGTGTTGAGCAGACAATTTTAATCAGATGAGCTCAAGAAGTACAATGTAATGATTGCTCAAACAGAGGAAGACCTGGAGAATGCTGATACAATAACATTGAGGGAGGTAGCAAAGAGATTTAACTGTAGAGAAAGCAATATTCCAGTTTGCAAACTAATGTAAATCTGGCTGTAGCGTAGCATTATTAGCATTATTAATTGCATGTGCAATAAATTCTTTTTAAACTGAATCTTTGCTATTAACCCTTTATTACCGAATGGCTAATATATTGCCAAAAAATGCGTGTTACGGGTGCCCTTTATAAATGAACCCATAACTCTTTCGTCCTAAGGGCTATGAAGTTGAAATAACCACCAATTTGCTGAGTAGGCCCAGGCGTTTCTAATAAAGTTTAACGCAAAGCGATAAGAACAAGTATGGGGAACTATCAATACTTATAAACACACAAACACGCATCAAAAACAATTGTACCTGTTTAAATTTCGATAACTTTTGCTCTGAGCATCATGGTGTGTTCTACAAGAATAAAACTACTCCTCACGTGATAAGGATTCTAAAAATATACAGTATGATGTAACCGGGGGTTATAACAAGATGGCGGCGTCCATCTTTCGCTGCTATGGCGAAGAATAACAATGCGCCTTTCTTCACTTCAAAGCGCGTGAGTTATGTGTTTTGTTGTAAGGTTTTTAGATGTTTGGGTAGAAGGGAAAGATGGCTTTCATATGGTATATAGCGTTCCGTGTTAATTAATGGGTGGGGTCCTCACGTATTGTGCAAAGATCACACAAGCCATAAAATTTCATTTCCTGAGGTTTTACGAAATAACTTCGGTAGGAATGGGTTAAATGAGTAGTGTACATTACCTACTGCGATGAAGTAGGAAAACATAACATGGCAGAGATTTTATGGTGAGTTTATGAGTTCTAATGAATATTTCAGTAACGAATGTATATTATCTAGCATTGTTTAATTGTTAAGTGTGTTGTAGCCACTCACTATACTGACTGTGCATGGGACAATGTGTTTAGCTACTCTTATTTGAATGTATAATACTCTTTAAAGTTAACAACATCCACATTAATTTGTGCTGTAGGTCCAGTGTGATGAATGTGAGTGGTGATACTATTTACAGTATGTACAAACAAGAAAAGTATGCAAACAGGAAATTGGATCCTCAAAAGAAGAAGAGTGTATATAGTAGATAAAGATGCAAAGACAGTGAGGGGCCACTGATGTTACACAACTGATAACACTTACAAAGTTCATTTTTCAAGTTGTTAGCTTTGCACAAGCAGTATTAATAATATGTATAATTCAGTTAGAACTTACTAGCTACCATGCACGGTGACATTGTAATTGCTCTCCTTGATTATTTACCCAATTGTGTTGTAAATTGTCAGTTATCCACACTTAGCTATATAATTTGAGTATATAAGACCATCTGCATGCTTCTGATAGCTATAAAGAAGCATACACAGTACCATTCATGTGAAGTTCTGCAGACAACGTGAGATCATGTACATAAGATTTAGGTATATCAGTAGGACTATAGTGGGAAATGCATGGGCATGGCAAGGCCAAAAATGCATGCATGTGCGTGTGCTGATGAATAATTTTATAATTACAGCTAAGCAGATTATTATGTTGTGTTCTAAGTTTACTCAGCTAGAAATGCTTGTAAATATAGCCCATTGTAGCTAGGTGATGACAAGGCTAGAAGACACTGAGAAAAGGCATAATACGCATATGGTACATACCATACGCGTATGCCTATACCGTACGCGTATGGTACGGTACAAAATACGCATATGGTATAGAACATCCCCAGTGTCTGGGCACCAGACCCTTTTTTCCCCACCCAATAAAGCGGTCTGGCCACGCAAGACTAGCTAGATATAAACCTCGATACAAACATTAAAAACTCACAGCTCCATGAACAGCTTGAACTTTGAGTATCTCCCCAGTTATTCCTTTCACTTTAATAGTCCACGATGTAGTCATATCGTCGCATCCACACTAATATTAGCGGATGTCCAGGTACAGTCACAAAAATTGGCTGCTCAGCACTTCTTGGAAAAGGGGTTTTCCCCTACGCGGTTAATGCGTGCACGAAATTGTTTAGCTGATCGATAGTTGCATGCAACGAGCTATATACAATGGAACCTCTCTTAACAAACTCCCCGAATTGTGGAATGACAAATTTTTTGGTCCCAACAGGCTAGGTCTGGTTAATACATTGACTTCTTGCTTTACGACTACGGTCATGAGTTCACATGATAAAATTAATTATGATATAAATTAGTGGAGAGTGTCCTACTGCAGCATAGCCTGTACAAACACGAATCTCAAAGTAATACAGTGAAACTAGATATCATGTCAACACAAAGTGTTAAGGAGCATTGACAATATCATCAGTGGGCTGTTTATTGAAGCCATAACTACAACAGTCATTGAAACTTAATGGCTGAGTACATTCCTGATGAACTAACACATTGAAAGTGACTATAGGTATTGCATCATAACTTTGGGATTTTCGTTTGTACAGGCTATATTGCAGAAGGACACTCTCCTCTCTTTTTATATTATGAACTCTTGCTATGGTTAAGCTAGTCTACATTGACTATTTTTATTTATTTGGGCTGGTTGGTCCTTCAGTAGCACCCATTCATATTATAAGGCATTCCTAACTATAATATACATAATTATTATACGTACAGTCAAGAGTATATAATGGAAATACAGTGCGTTAACAATCAAAAGAAAAGGTTACAGCTCCTTAAATTGTAGTGTTTGATCTACTAGTACACACACATACATGAATGTACAACACATAAATTATTCATATTCACATATCCATTATTTGAAATTTTAAGACTTCATTTCCCCATGATGTCCATCCAGGTTGTAGATTTCTAGCAAACATTTCCAAACACTTAGGATGATCAGGTAAGTATGACTTGAGAACATTCCCCAAAAATGGCTTTTGGGAATGACTACGAGATGGTACACAGATGATCACCTGATTATGTGGTATATCCTACAGGACAAAAACACACAGTACACACAAGTAGAGAGATACCATATAACAACAAATTTTGGCGATAAACTAAATTTGGCGAATTGGCGCCAACTGCCAAATTTAAAAAATCATATATTATTTTCATGCCTTGTCTCCAAGCTTTTGGTAGCAGTTGCTGAGGTCGGTTTTGACAAGTCGAGAGTGAGTCAGTGGATATTACTTAAATATATCTTACATGCGGCTCCATGCATGCAAGTGAGTGTGGCACACAACAGAAGCTGCCTTCTGAAAGACTATACTACTATTGAGAAGTGGGCATGGTTCCACATAAACTTACAGACAGCAATGATTCATGCATGTTTTTGCATTGATACATGTGTAAATGGGCAAGGCTCCACGTATAGTATGCCTACAGAAACACATGATCCAGATAAGTGAGCATTGCCCACAAAAGCAACTAGGCTGCAGCAGGAACTAGGTTAATACACTTCCACATGAGCTAATTGACCCAATAAACATGCGGTCCGATCTGGGTCAGGTCTGATATTCTATAAAGCGGATCAGACCCAACCTGGTTTCAACCATGAAAGCAACCAGATGCATGCAGTAACTGAATCCATAAAGTAGACATTTCAGCACAAAAGGATTGTACAGCATGCATGCTTCATCCTGCTGTCAACTTACACCACATAAAACCTTGTGTGCAACAGTGCATTGCCAATTTAAAAGTGAGAGTAATTCACCAAATTAAAATCTCGTCAAGAGCAAAATTTTAAAGCTAATCACCAAATATTAGTTTTGGCAATATTTATTTGTTATATTGCAAGACAGAATTATTAAATTTGTGTAGTAACACAACAGCAGACTAGCATGTTAACGTACCACGTACAAATATTTACTGTCTATTGTGGTAATTGTCTTTCTGGGATTCAGTTTTGATGTTGGTGGATGAGAAAGACATGATTATGACTGCTTAATTAGAACATATTAAAATTTACTGACTGTTCTATTAGAGTATTATGTGACTGGATCTGCAGAAACCTGACACAATCACGCAAGCCTAAATTTACAGTATAACAATAAAAACCTGGATATCATCTTATTTACCTAGTACTCAAGAAGAGTTCGAAAATCTTTGTTTTGTTGCAGTAGTATTTGTTTACATCACATTGAAGCGATTGTACCCAGTCGATCTTTCTTCACAAATTTCACCTTTGTATGTAGCAAAGAAATGTGATAAAAGGGAACATTAGTGTAATCAATTCCCCATACTCATGGTGAACATGATGGTGCAAATTCAAACTCAGTACGGCATTCTGTTCGCAAGTTATAACCATTACAGTAATTTATTTTCCCTATACTTGTACAGATCAATATTTTTGTTGTTGCTACTTTGTAGGGCTTAACTTTGAAAGTTATAAGGCTGAAACTTTGCCAGAGGGTACACTTGGCTAAGTAGATTACAGAATACTTAATAAACAGGAATTTGAAAAATGCACAATTGTGTTGATTTTTGCAGATCCGGTCACATATTATGGTACATCATTTTCTTGTTATATAGTTAAACAGTTAGATTCAGCTAGCGATGCGTTGATTTTACTGGCAAAATTTCTGGCATAATGGGTGGGTAAAAGCAATGAGCAAAATGCTGGCATAATAGGTGCAATTTTTGTGAAGTGGACATAAAAATTGTACAAAAGATTGAGATATTCTAATAGAACAGTCACACGTGATAAAAATATCAACAATACATAGCTAACTGTTACAGGAAGAACAAGTGATGATCGGGATACCCTAATAGAACAGTCACACATGTTAAGCAATACTAGCTAGTTTCTTGCTATACATTGTTAGAGCAAGTGCAAATCGAGATACTCTAATAGAACAGTCACTTTAAAGTGAAATTGTGATTTTCACTTGGAGATGGTCAAGATTAATGTTGAGCAAAATATGGAGCATAATAGGTGACAAATAAAAGAATTGCTGAAAAGAAAAATAGGTGGGAAAAAAAGCAAAATAGACTCGTCCCTAGATTCAGCAAACTCATTACAGCCCCAAACAGAGGCATATCATTTTTCTAATAGATGTTGAACATTAAAATGCTTTGATATTTTCAATTATATGCCTAAATGTCAACTGTTATCCCTTGCAAAAGCTTTATTGTGTCTGCTATCCTATGACAGGAAACTTTGACAGGGATGTCCTTTGAAATCTGTAAATTAAGCTGTGAACATTACTAAAGCTTTTCTATACATTTTTTTAGTCCTATGCATGGAGTTAATCGTACAGTATGGTATAAGTACTGTATATTAGAGATCATGAAGAACTGGGCTTTTTCAACTAAAAATATCACTCTAAAACTAGCCTCAATTTCCCTTCATGACAGCTTGGCAGCATTGGTTAGCCCAAAAAGGTCTTCAGACTCTTCCAAAAAGGAATTATAAAATTTTTCTATTTAACAGAATTTTATGCTGACTGACTAACTAAATGATGCCTCCAGCCAAGCATAACTCAACAATGGATATGGCTATGGGCTTAGACCTCTTAGGTTTGAATTTGGGAGCATTTTTGATAGCTAATTAGCTAACAAAATGTGTGCTTTGCAAGGCATATAAAACTAGTGATGGTAAAGTGTACTACATAAACAAAACAAGGAAGTATTGTTTATATAGTTTGCAAAAATTATCAGTTAATGATATTAGAATTGTGACTGTTCTATTAGAGTAGTGACTGCTCTATTACAGTATCTCGATCTTTATATATAGTGCAAATATTCCAACTTGTTTGTTTCATTTTCTTTACAAATACACAGTTAATACTAGAAATGAGAATCGTGCACTCACACTGTATTCAGAAGTAGAGAAAGCTAACAGACAAATAGAAGACAACGATTATAAATGTACTTCATCCAATGTATAAATCCAAGGGGGAAAGAGAAGGGCAACCCCCTACCTCAGATGCGCTTATGGTTTCTACAAGGAAGCTTATCCATTTAAGTCTTAGTAAAGTCCATCTATAGTTTAATAGAAGACGAAAATAGCCTTAAAACACTCTAGGGCACTAAACAGAACTTTCCGAGATATTTCTGGATTTCTCTGTTCATCACAGCATACGTAAGTACAACGTTAAATTGTACCTCCCATAATTGAATTTTTTTAGGCATGCCTATAAAATGAATAGAGTGACATATTGGCCTGGGTGACTGGTTGCCCACTGTAGCCCCCCCTAGCAGTGTCTCCTAGACCCGCCTATATGTAATGTGGGTATAGTCCATATTCGAAACCATGAGTGTACTTCGTACTACTGTGGCACCATTGAAGACATAACTTGTGACAACTCGTTCCCATCGTATAAATCCACACAAGCTACTTCTTCGACAAATGTATTCTGTACACTGCTGCTGTGACACCATAGGCACTGGCTACCGCTAACCCGGCTTGACATCATTGATCACTGCCGTTTCCCAGCTGTGTCAGATCCAAGTCTAACTTGTGAAAGGAAGCAGTGTGAGCTTTGATTTTTTCAACACTTCAATGAAAGCATGTTCAATCTTCTGTGATTATTTTAACACTCAGTACGACATATAACCCAATCCCACAATGACTCCACCTATATGCACATATAAAATGCATACATTTTCTAAGTCGGTTGGAGACCATGCCCTTGTATCTTTGTGGATTTTGAAAACCTCACTTCACTCAGTTTTTAAAATCCACAAATATCCTCATGCTAGGTCTCCAACCTACATGTATTAGAAGTGTTGTAGTATGTTCTGATCATTTAAGGGGTGTGGCCCATTGCAATTGTTTTATATAAGCCCAGCTTAGCAACTACCTGATGCTAACTACCAAGGATACTAGAGTCTAAAGTGCCTCAAATAGTTTCGTGGCTTCTGAATATGCTTCTTTTATGGAAAGTGTCAATACAGAAAATTAATGTCTTCGTATGATTTTTGGCATGAGGAAGATGACCATTTAATTAAAGATAACTACAAAAGACACCAGTGAGTCTGATGTTGTGGCATAAAATGGTGGTTGTGCACTGCTTCATTTGGCTTCTAGCCTTGCAACTGTGGTCAGTGAGACAGGCAGACAAAAATATAGGTTTTAAAATTTTAAAAAAAATCTATATCTGACTGCCTGTGTTTTCTTGTTTTTAATGCTCTATTTGATGTTAAATGGAGACCATTTCTATAACGGTTTTAGAGGTGGCATATGTCACTATGCATTAGAATTGTACTCCATTGTACAGGCTGTATATGTATTGTGCATTGGTTATGCACCTATCAATGTTAAGCCCCACTACCCCCCTCCCGGGCTTACTAAAGGATTAGTGGGGGATTTTCACCGATTTGATCAGAAATTTTGCGCCAGTAGTGGGGTATTTGACCGTTCGAAATTTTAGGCGTTTGCTTTAGCTTGTGAGCTATAGGAATTGATCTGTTTCCTAAAGTTTATTCCAGCGATACTACATGGAGATTTGACCACTAGTTGTTCCCCAGTGGGTGGGGAATTTGATTTTTCAAAAAGTCAAATCCCCACCATTTCCCCCACTACGCCCGGGAGGGGGGAGGTTGGGGATAACATTGATAGGTGCATTACTGGCACACATGTATGTAACATACAGTTTATTATACCTTAGTGCTTCTCTCTCGAACAACAGAAGATAACTTCAATCTTTTAGGAGCACAAGCAAAATCATCAGGACTTGGCTTTTGATACTGTAATGCTATATAGTATACACAGCTGTACTAAGTCCATCACAGCATGAACAAGAAAAAACATAAGCAATTATAGGTAGTAGCTAATTAAAAATCTACCCACACATGCGAGTACACCAATTATTTTATTAGCTTTGGATATTGAACACTAGCATCATACACTCCATTGGTAAAATAAGATTCCCACTCTATCTATTATCATACCTTTGTCATGGTATTTTCCAAGCAATAATAATTCATATGGCTTCTTGTGAGGTGAGTCTAAATCAAACACAAACTCGCCACTAGTTGTAACTTTAATCCAGTGCCATTCACCAGCCAGTTTTACTGACCATTGAGGAAATAATTCATTTTGGACAAAATCTGAAAACTTAACTTTATTGGTAACCCAAATTATGACGAGACAATCTTCATTACACAGTTCAGGCAGCGGAATTTGTAATAAGTCATTTTCTGACAACCAGCTGTACTTGTGTGATCTAATGGCTGATCTATTCTCCCAAGGTGGATCAATAACAATACAGTCATACTTGAGATCTCGACTACTTTGAACATGATCTACTAGTAGATGCAGTTGAGTAATATCTGATAATAAAAATGTACTGTTTTCAGGTATGTAAAAATTGGACTTTGAGTGCTTCATAATCACATGATGGTCTGCAAAGTTATGGACAATTCTCCCACACATATGATCCAATTCATGGCATCCAACTAGAACCAATAACTTGCAGTCAGGTATATCTGGATTTACAAGAGCTTGATTACACATATCTACTAAATCTACACTATTTTCATGGCCAGGTGAGCTACAAGCTGCTTGAAGTGTACAACTTCCATCCGTGCTACTAACATGTTGCTGATCCTCAAGACTGGCATCTGTTTTATCACCTAATGGATTCATGGTAGAGGTATCTGGTAAGCTCATTGGCACGGGAGTTGGAAAATATTTTAATGCTTTTCCCAAATCAACAAGACTTTTCCAGCTATTCAAAAGCTTCTCTCGGACTTTTTCATGATAGGCCATTAAACATGCTTCCCCATGGTTCAGTGGTGTTGAGCGACATTTCTTCTTTTTTTTCTTTTTGTCGGTACACTGTGCTGCTGATGAGGGTTTTCCATGAGGCGTTTCAGTCAATTGTAATTCTCCACCACTGAATGTTGAAATAGGGTGAACCAGGAATCCAAATTTATTTTGGCCAACTACTGACATATATGGGGTCTGTAAAAGATGCACACAACACACTGTAAATATATACCTCAGCGGCACACAGGATGCAATATCGAAATTCATGTTATCTTTATATATACCACTTTAGTGGTGTGGGTATTCAAAGGTGCTGTTTGGGGTTTAACTTGCATATTACCCGGGCAACATCATGAGAACGCGGTCTACTCATGGCTTTGATGCCCAACCAGTTCATACGTTTTAACTCACTATATTGATTGACATGCAGGATTACACTGTGGTATTCAGTATTAGTTTCTTAGCCAGGCTGAGTGTAGTCCCAAAATTACGACAAGTTGATTGTTAACAAACTATTTTTTATGATGAAGGATCATTTTATAGACTGGAATCTGATGATCAATTGTGGTTGTGGGCTAATTGCCCTCAGAACATTATCTATGTATCAGTGAATTCTGTGGTCTGCTCAATGGCTAACACATGTTGTGTAGAAGTACGCATTCCTGCATCACCTAAACGATTTACAGTAGGAGAACAAACAGTCTACCTTGTACACATGCTTCATACTTCATTACTTGTACTACTGAATATGTCCAATGAACTATTTACATAGAATCAAGAGTTCTCGATAGAATGAATCACCAATCCAAAATACATATAAGCACACCATAGTAAGATATTATATCACCATACAGAGTAAATAATGGAAAGCACTTATCACTCAGCTTCCATGCTTTGGGTTTACCTGCACAAATAATAAGTTATTTGTTTCATTTCTGAGACCAGGTCTGATGAACATTTTTGCATGACAGGGAGCCTACAGTGTAGCTATTAATGTATTGCTAACACAATATGGTTTGTTTACTGTATGTTCATGAATAAGTGTCTACACTAAGTATTGCATAAAAGTATGAGTACTGTATAGCAGGAAATATTTGAAAAGTTAAATTTTTGAAAGAGTGCCAGATTAAAAGTTCAAAAAAAAGTTATTTTGAAACAGTTCCTCTTTACATGTACCTCACCGCACCATAGAAAGATTTGTGAATTTAATTGGAGGAAGCCAACAATGATTGCATTGATCATGTACCATCACATGCAGTATAATTTATTGCTTTGATTGTTCAGCGTAGATATTGACAAAGCCCATCAGGCTTTGATAGAATTGCATCTAATTAACTCTTCCCACTCCTTTGTAGCTTGAACCATGCCGTTTGGCCTTAATCCAAATGACTTACGGATTGAGACATGACTAGTTGGCATTTTTTAAAAGGTATTTACTATCATTTGGGTAATGATTTCTTGAGCTCTTAGGTTTCAAGACTCCTGGCATCGCTTTGGTATACCTTGAATTGTGTTCGCCTTCCAGCTCATTCCAATGGCCCTATATAGCTAACTGATAAAGTAGAAAACATGTACTTGAACCTCGATATATATTTTCTATGATTATCACTTCTAAGAGTCAACATTGCTTGTATTGTAGCTATTCTAAAGTATAATATTGCTCCTTGTAGCTAGCTATCTCTGGTAAATTAAGAAGTTTTTTTGAAAAAAGTCTATTTTTTAAAAAGAAAATTTCACTGTTTGAAAATTTCCCGCTATACGGTACACACATTGGACTACTTCCTATCCTAGTGTTAGGAATATGCAATGATCAAGTCTTACATTTCAATCAATAGTAAATTACAGTAGTACACACATACAGTGAACCTCCATCAATCAGGCCACCAATAGGACCAAAAATTTTGGCCTCGACTCGCTGAGGCCATTAACTGTGTTTGGTATCTAGGTGGTTACTACAACGAAGTGATCTTATTAATAAAAGTGGCTACTACACTGAAACACCCTGTTCACACCTTCTAAGAATAGTAAGTGACGTGGGGTTTCACTGTATAGCGATCAACTTTGCATGGGAGGTTCAAGTGTGCTGTACTTACATGCATTTGAAATATGCAAGACTAGATACTGCAGAGAAAAAAGTCACTAGCTACATGGGCCACTTTCTTCCAGACCATGTGTTATGATGCCAGTATACAGGAATTGCTTTTATTAGCTACACTGTACAATAGCATCATTGCTAAGTGGCTTTCTAGGGTACGTATGTTATGAAGTGTCAACAACTCAACAGACACAGATGGAAAACCAGTTTATCATTCACTTATTGTATTGTATGGCAAAAACACTAATGTTATTGCTCTTTTACTGCAAAATCACTTGCAACTGGTACTCCAGCACCTTCATGATTGCCACTGTCACTTTTTTATTAAAGCTGTACAGCTACATAAGTGTATGACTTCTGTTGTATTCCAAAGGCCTAAATAGTAATTAGATTTAACAATAACACTGCTGGGGAGTGATTGTTTGTTGTTAAACACTACACCTCATTAGTTAGACTGTAGCTACAATTAACATGCCTCAGAGTTGAATCCAGGGGCGGATCCAGGAGAGGGGTCTTGGAGCTGGGTGGGGAGTAATCCCTCTAAAGTTCACATATGTAATTCTGGCCTACAGCTGTAGCATTCAGACTGTACATAAAATGTGCTCTTAGGCAAACTATAACGAGCATGAGGTGTGTACCTAGCCATAACTAGCTGCACTGTGCTATTGTAGCTTACCACATATACAACTTCCTGGCGCACAGTAGCTATGATGAATGATAAAGCACTTGTTCATCACATGTCTTCCTGACCAAGTTGAAGAACTGCTGAAGTAGCTAACTCACATTGTAATTCATACTGCCAAGTGCGGGGACCAGAGTTCAGTGTATTCTATGTCTTCTGGGTGAGGTCTCAAGAACAGATGAGTGATATTACCCCCCTGTACATGCCCATATAGACCAAATTTTTGGCGGAGTCAGGTGAATTACCAGAAAAGTACTGGCAGTAAAACACTACTTTGTATAGAATATTATACAAATCAGACGTACCTGTACAACAATATTTATCAGTGACTACAAATGCCATTGTTTCCGTGCAGTTGCCAGCTCTTCCACTCACAGTAAGTACATGTGTTCCACCATTTGCTGAACTTTAAACAATCCATATCATGTGAGCTTTCATCACGTGATGCTATATATATTACAGTTACTTAGAATAGTTCGGGACTACTCTATTAGAGTATATCGATCTTTCGCAATCTGTTGCTTTCCTCCACGCATTTTCTCCTGTTCGAGGTTCAACTTGAAGGGGGGATCTTGAAACCCCTAAAAAAACCCTCCTGGATTTGCTCCTGGAATCCTGCTTTGATTCAACCACTAGTTAATGGCCCTTACCCACATTTAAGAAACATGATCATATGCATAACTGACAAAACGGTAGAAATAGTGTGGGGACCTCAACACACCATAACTTAAATGAACTTTGTGGCTTTAATTCACACCATGAAACCATTGGATAATGAAGGTACAGCAATAGGTTAGTAAGCATGATGTGGTAACACAAGATATATATGTCCATCTGGTGAAACCAGATTGACATATAGTATAGATACAAAATAGTGCACAATTGTATTGTAAAGTATGCATACTTCACCTTTGCCTCTGCTTAAATAATATTACCATAATGAAATACCATCTCTCCCGATACCATAAGCCCCCCAGTAATTTGGATAGCCAGTAGCTACTTAGCGAGCCATTCAACTGTCTTCTTGTCACCAACATTTCAAATAACTACCGTAAGTGTATTAAATTTCGTGGGTAAAATTTTCGTGGTTTGCCAAAGACAGGTTTGCAAGTGTACTAAATTTCGTGGGTATAATTTTCGTGGTTTAATCTCAACAAGCCAGTTTATTTTCTCGAGGAGCCGCGGGGAGCAAAATTCGTGATTTAAGGTTGCGTTTAAGGTTTAGCTACAGCTTAACAGGTTTGGTTGGCTACTCCATCAGTTTACACTGGAGTACTTATCTGGGACTAAGTAAACCATTTTGTGGGGTTGACTCACCACAAAAGAATCTTGTATGCTGGAATCAGAGGAAACGGGTCTTAGATACTTGAACAAGGCCATCAGTATCTATTCACGTGGTGAACAGGTGCACGTGTCGTAGTCAGGTCGTACGTAGTGAGCGAATTACATAGAATTAATAAATTATTGGTGGCAACGGTTAATAGCTCTGCTCGAGCTGAGACGTGAGTTTCTAAATGGATTAATTTTCGTGGATCAGCTTTATGTGGATTAATTTTCGTGGATCAGCTGCAAACCACAAAATCCACGAAAATTTCTACACTTACGGTATACAATTCACTTTTTTGATCATGATCAATCAGCAATCTATTATAAGCATAAATTTTGAAACTGTCTGCTACATGTTGGCAGGAGGTCCACATCATTTGTGACCCAGTCTGAGAAAACCGGGCTTATTGCTTATTTAAAAGTATCGAGAAACGCCGGTTTTAAGTATTTAGTGTGTTGTAGCTCGCCAATGGTTGAAGCTATGTGTACCAAATTTTGACACGTTTTATCCCAATTCCTTACCTTCCAGAGCATCCACTGTACAAGTAGCCAACAACTAAGTTTCCTACCATTTTAGATAGTTTTTAAACTGAGGTTGACTGTATCAGGCGAGCTGCAAATTGGGTGGGAGGTGGGGGCCCTGGAAGACGGGCAAGATGGTGTTCAAAAATTGAAAGGGAAGGCCAAGGGATGAATTAGGCCAAGTTTTGGGCCATTGAGATCTCAAAACTGGCTAAAATGAAAGGAAATTCACAGCAGAGGTGCTTATTCAACACCACAGAGCTGTACAGCCACATACAGTCATCCCCAGGCTGACCAGAGCTCCATTAAGGCCCCACACCACACGTACGGATTGCCACTGGGCTTGGGAAAAGCAGCCAGCAAAACCAGACCACTCAAGTCTAGCTGATTTTGATTGTGGAATTAGATAGTTTATTCATGTAGCTTTGTGTCCTGGGTGAAAAATCGAATCTGCTGACATGGGCGATAAGACTGATTTTCTCAGACTGGGTCACATTTTTTTGTTATTCAATACAAAATACTCTAAATCAAGCTGTCTTTTACTATAAAGGTTAGCTAAAGAACTAGTACTTACATTTTACCACCATTGCTGAAGTGCAAGTAACATTTGCTAGCATCAAAATAAGTGTGCACGTGATTGATAAAAGCAATAATGAAATTAGAGGCAGTGGGGTAAAAAGGGATGCTGGCAGGGATGAGAAACAATTAATCACCATTCACCACTAATCTGGACTTGATCATTGATACTAGACACTCCCTGAAAATGCATGGTCTTAATTTTCATACAAACATTGCATTATTTACCATCAGACACCCTTGCCAGTCACCACTGATTTAGTCTCTGTTTAATCCAGTGTGTGACTTGATTCAGGCATTTAAAGCATGTGCAAAGTACAACAACTTTCTTCAGCCAGAGGTGTGATAGAGCGTGCCTCAGATCTGTGACCCAACTCAGGTTACACAGAGATATTAAAGGTATGTTTATTGTCTCTGGTTTGTGCTCTTATTGTACATATAGGCTACGATCATAGCAACAGTGCAAACTTACAGTAACGGTAAACTGTTGTAAATCCACACCCGTAACCGAGGCTGGCGGCCAAGTGGTGGCAGAGTTCAGTATATCATAGACACAAAGGCGCTAGAACTAAAACTGCGCGTTAGATCGAATACTTATATGGAGGCGTTTTGTTCGAGGTTTTGTTGTTTAAATTCCTTCACAACATGCGGATAACTTGGGAAAGAAAAGTTGCGTTTCTTTCTCTATAATAACTTAGTTCAGGTATGTTTTATGTGTGTAAACTGTAATTGTCGTTTTCTACTGCTATAAAGTTCAAACTGTTTCTGTGAACGGGTCTTCTGTGAAACATTGAATTCCTTTACACCCACGTCTGTGACCTACAGCTTATCACTTGGGACATTTTTTTTAAATTCTAATACGAGGACACGTTCGATATATCGGTAGTAAAGAAGGTCTCGGTTCAATTTTTTGAAAAGATTTTATGCGTAGCGCTAGCCGGACCACTGACTCCGCTAGCCAGCACTAAAGAAAAAGTTGTAATCTGGCTACGCTTTTAAAGTAGTATAAGTGACAATGCGTCGCACAAGTTGCTTTCAGATAAACAAGGTGTGACCGCCATGGTTACCTTATGGCCATGTTTGGACATTTGCATCGCATTGGAACAAATATAGGAGTTCCATCACCTCGCACAATCTATTTCTGTGAATGGCCTAAATTTGTATGCAATTTGAAGCAGCTTACATACTCATTGGCTATATAAGTCTTGCCTCTTAAAGGCATGGTCATTTTAATTGCATTGTTTCGATCTGTACACTCCAAGTTTTGCTGGTCAAAAATGTATTTTGGCTGGTCAACTCTTAGTATGGCAAGTGAGTATTTATCCATCAGGTAAGGCGAAGGGATGACTTCATGGATTGATTTTGCAAATCTTGGGTTTATTTAAGGGAGTCAAAACTTGCTGAAAATATTCGTGATACTTCAGTACTACTTAGAATGGTATATTTAATGTTTATCTACGTACATGTGTTGATATTTTGGCCAACTATATACAGTGGAACCTCTGTTATTACGGACGTTTCAGGACCCAGACTTTTGGCCAATTTTTGCTGTAATATAGAGGTTTTCCTCCTTCGAAGGTAAAAATGTATTAGCCAGACCTGTTATGACCAAAATTTTTGTCATTATTATATTGAGGTTGTTTCTTAATTCGGGGAGTTTGAGAAGAGAGGTTCCACTGTAATACCGAAACACATGTTACATAGGGGACATGTCTTACAAAGACATACTACCTACCACAACTATATGCACCCTGTTTCTTGATGTTCCTAACTTCCCACTAAAGCGTGTTGTGCCTGGAGCCTATTACCATAGCAGTGATGTGATTCCCAAAGAAACTGTCCAGAGTAAACAATAGAAACCAGAATATCATGTAATAAATGATAGTGTAAAATTATATTGACATTTCAGTAATTGTTATGTTGCCATTAATTGTTGCTGTATTTGGCCACTAAAACATGATAGTGTTAAGAACAAGTTGATGTACAAGTATATAGCTGGTAGTATATTGTAATAATGCAATTATACGTAGTTTTGTCATGTCAGATTTTGTAATTGGTGAATTATTTTGTAATTCTCTAATTACATTGCTATGCATTGTTAAGGAAGAGCCTTTCGAACAAACCGCTTTCAACAACTTATTATGCACAGAAGTATCTTCTCAACTGTTTTATAGTTCGTTTATAATGTTTTCTCCTGTAAATTCTCTACAAAACCTCAAGGCTACCCTTCATTTTCATACACGTACGTATGAACATACCCCTTTTCTAGTTGAAGAGATACACATTTCCTAGTAGCCTGAGAGACCTGCTACAATGTTTTTTGGTAGTTAAATACAAGAAGAGCCCAATGAGAAAGTAGTTCATGAAGTCTGTAGAGAGTCACTACACCCATATTTCAAACCGGCAAAAAGAAACCGCCTCAGTGCATACCTTGCCTATGCTCAAGTTTAATACAGGCTTCATTTATTGTTTAATTTTCATAGGCTGACTGTTTTTACCGCTAAAAGGATTATGCGCACGTGGGTGCATACAGACAAGGTAGACAGGTAGATAGATAGGTACACACAGACACAGACACACACATGTTTTTACGTGGGTGCATACAGACAAGGTAGACAGATAGACAGATAGGTACACACACACACACACACACACACACACACACACACACACACACACACACACACACACACACACACACACACACACACACACACACACACACACACACACACACACACACACACACACACACACACACACGTTTTTTAAAAAGGCTAATGTTAATAGTTTTGGCAGAATATTCCTAGAGGTAGAGAAACATACTTGTTTGTACTGCACTAGTAGTCTTAATGAGATTATTATCAATTTTGTCAAAAGACGGGGTTATGTCAGTTTGTTACTATATACAGAAAACTGGCAAACAAAGGCTCATTGGCATTCTCACACATGCATTTCAAAGTACTAAATGCTATATAATTACTGAAATACCAATAATTCTAAGCAGGAACATTGCAGGGGGTAGGACATGATGTCATAATGCTTATGATTTTGCGTATTGTAAATTTGTAATTGAATTCCAATGATAATTACATGATGAAAACTGACTGTACCAGCTACTTGCATGATGCCAAAGTCGATTGCATTTACTAATAGTGACTAAGAATACAGCGAACAATAACAGGTACCTAAAAGTAAGATCAGAATTTATTCTAAATAATGATCTATTGTAAAGTTTATCATAAAATCACTGGAGCTCAGTGAAGCTCACATATGAAACGATTTCTACACTAGTGAATTACCAATAAATCCAGTGCTAAACTTCACGGTTTATTAGAACTAGAGCCTATGCTTAAAATGTACAGTACGCACACGTTATGCAATTATGTGACATCATGTCCTACCTCCTCTGGGAACATCGTGTACAAAGTACAAGACAAAGTAGTTATTTTGATGTATGTGAAACATCGTTAAAAGCTTATTAATTACCTCTTTTAACATTAATAAGGTACCACCTCATTAAGGTCATGTTTTTGGTATCAAAATAACAAAGTTCAGCATAGTTTTGTTTGTTTGCCAAATTTTGGTAACTATTCCAACCCAATTGTAATGTGACATTCTGCTCTAATTACAGCCTATATCTGGTTGACACTACATGTAGGGCTTTATGACTTCAAATTTCCCATACCTATATCTGCTGCATAATGCATGATACGAAAAATGATAACACTGGATGCTAGAATGACTTAAATAGCTTCATTGATCATACAGGGGATATACATAATTCTATCCACCCATCACTCATTGAAGCCTGACACTTCTAAGGAATGTCATTCTTATTACACACCATGGATGGAATTACCATGATACTGTACCTAAATTTACATCAGAAACCCTGGTTATATTAATTTTACCTTTGATTATACCTACTAGGAGTCCATAAGTGCCTTGCGACGCTCATGGGCTCTGTGTCTACCAATTCATTATATAGTATATACATATTTAGCATCATAGCATGCAGAGAACATCACACAGTTCGGTGAACCATTTTGTATGAGGTAGTCTTACTAATTAAGAGTTGGCTGCTAAGTGAGGTTTTGAGGAACTTTTCAGCACCATGCAGGTATTACCAAGAGTTCATGTCTGCTTAGTTTGACTTAGCGAATTAGATTAAAGGTGCATGTGGCTTTGTGCATTTCATGCAAAGATGTGTGTTTGTGTGCATGTACATGTGTGTGCATGCGTGTGTGCATGCGTGTGTGCATGCGTGTGTGTGTGTGTACATGTACAGGTTACATTTATACAGTTGTTAACGTCAAGCTTTTTTTTTTTTTTTTACAGGAACACCAATAACAACTGAATTCAAACCTACTCTATTCATCGTTGTAATATACAGTCATCATGATTTTCAGTACAATCAAACTAAGATGGAAAATACTTCTTGTTCTCATCGTAATATCAGTTATCCTACTATTTCATAGCAGATACACTGGCATTAGCCCTGTTCATCGAATAACAGGCCGAAAACTAATGAACAATGACCCTTGCTCATCTCTTGAAGAGCAAATAGATTACTATCAGAGACTGCTAAAGTCTAATGAAGAGAAGCACAAGGCTGGAGTTGAACGCATGAGGCTGCACAATGGAGAGACACGCAGACAGCTTGAAGTACAAAGACAGCTTGTCAATGATCTGGAAAGAAGGAACAGACAATTGATTGAAAAGCTAGCTCACTTAGAAGCTGGTGGGCCTATCAGGAAAGATGAAGAGCCACGACTTGCAGCTAAGATTAGCCCAGATATTGTGCGTACATTGAACATACGTCAAGAAAGTGAATTTTCAGTTATTCCATTCATTTCATTCACTCGTGACAAGTTGTATCAACTTGAGCCAGGCATGACCAAGAGACCTGAAGAGCCACCTGTGGGAGACAAGCACACCGAGCATCAACAAGTTGTTGACTTAGCTGTAAAACTGTTGAATGAACACAATGAAGGAGAGCCAGTGACCAGTATGAAGTTGGTTGAAGGCTATTCGAGAACCGACAAAACTGTTGGTAGCCAATATGATCTATATTTTGAGACAGAGACCAAGAATATTTTCAAACATGTACAGCTTTTTAGACCGTTTGCCCCCATACAAACAGTGCAAACTGAAACTTATGATAAAAGAAACGAGTGGATCAATTTAATTGTTCCACTAGCTGGAAGAGTGGAAAAGTTTAAAGTCTTTATGGACTACTTTGCTGAGATTTGTATTCGTCGTGATAAAAGAGTCTATTTGACAATAGTCTACTTTGGTGATGAGGGAAAGCAAGAGATTAAAGATTGCCTTGAAAAAGTAGCCGCAGAGAATCATTACACTCAATACAAGTTTATTGAACGCACAGACTCATTTTCTCGAGGCATGGGTTTGCTTGCTGGAGCAGAGGCTTGGGAGAACGGAAATGTGTTGATGTTTTTCTGTGATGTGGACATCTATTTTGACCTTGGCTATTTGGACCGTTGCCGCCTGAATACAGCACCAGGGAAGAAGGTATATTATCCTATAGTATTCAGTTTATACAATCCAGATGTGGTGTACCATAATTTACCTGAAATTCCACATTGGAGAGACCTGATGGTGTTGAAGAAAGACTCTGGTTTCTGGCGTGACTTTGGCTTTGGTATGACTTGTATGTACCGTTCAGATTTCATATTTATGAAAGGATTTGACACTTCCATTCAAGGATGGGGTGGTGAAGACGTCAAGCTTTATCGTAAGATGGTACAGAGCAATTTGGAAGTAATCCGTGCACCTGATCGTGGGATATTTCATTTATGGCATGAAAAATTCTGTGACCCTCACCTCTCAACAGAACAGTACAATATGTGTCTTGGAAGTAAAGCTCTTAGTGAAGCATCTCACAGCCAGTTGGGTATGTTAGCATTTAAGGACCTCAAGGAAGAAAATGATAGATTAAATGCACAAAAAAGCAAAGACACTTTAATATAGTAATATGTGTTCCATGTATTTCACATACAAAAAAAATCTCATCTAAATTGGTGGGTTGGGTAAGCATGTGGGGGCGGTAACAATGCGTTTTATAATTATATGGCGCGTTCCCCTGGCTTCTTTTAACACAATTAATGCGTAAAGCGTGTGATCGAAGTATATGCGGATACGTGATATGCTGGGGCAAAGAAAGAAATCAAAGCAACCATCATCTGCATCTTGAGGTTTAAAGAAGGAATTCATTAATCTACCACAAAAGGGGTGTTAACCGCCATTCCACAAACAGTGACAAATATCTACCCACAAAGCATACACGAAGAGAGGCGTTTCACTGAAGAAATTATGAAAGCCGTCAAACGAAGGCTGAGCTATTCGCGGCGCCCAAGTGCAACAAATGTGACCATTTCGCCTAGCGCTTCAGCTCATCCGTGGGAAGAAGATCGAGAAAAAGTGTTGTCTGTTGGCGCGTCTTTCTCCGTGAAGGTATGTACTGCAGATTTTATATGTTTGCTGTATTTCGCTTGTATAAAATGCCTTGCAGTGTGAAAAAATGTTACGTTTTTAAACACGTGTGTATTTTCTAGTACAGTGTACACTAATGTTGCTAGGTTACTGAGCTGCATGCATTTGATCTTGACGTTGGCTCTATCATAGATTTGTCTAACTAGAATTGCTTATATGTAATTTGCCCCCTGCCATGCCCAGTTAGCCCACATACTATACAGTCCTACCAATGTGCCCACATGTACATGCCAGAACCATGCCTATTGTATTTGTACATGTATTTACACTTTACATTTTACCAAAAGTTGTCACATCAGTATCCACCTCATCAACAATACTCCAAGCAAACATTTAATTATATATTATTATTATTATGATCCTTTTTTCCTGCATGTATCAGCTGTGTTGTCTCCCAACATAAACCTATTTATATGACAAAAAGATGATGTCACTTTTTCAGAATTGTCTGTTTATCTGTAAATTCCCAACAATGTGTGATTCTTTCAGAATCGTGACTAAAACACTGAATGGACTTCATGGAAAACAGGCTAATAAAGCCTAATGCATGAATTTAGGTACCCCTAGTAACATTACTAAACTACATATAAATCTAAATGTAAAGAGTGGATGAACTGATTAAACCCTACACAAACTGTGAATAAAATGGTTGCAAGTGAATTTTTCACTGTATTAGTGCTACAGTAGCTTGTTTACAGCTGCAAAGTACACTTTTAATTCAGCAGAAAAGTAGTACTGTACAAGTTCCAAGACTAGCTTTAATTTAACTGCTGACCTTAATATCATGCTTCGAGATGGTGTTTAGAAGTTTATTCACTGCCACCGAGGCCCACTGGTATTGTTTTCGAGCAGATAATGTTGTTGACATTTTAAGGTATGTTTCTCCCATTCCGTTTGTGAGTCCATTTCCCAGTCTGTTCCATGTTTAGTAATGCAACACTTACTGTAAGGACTCCTTTGCAGTTATGACACATCTGTTACATGAATAACTACAAGTTTTAGGCAATTGCTGTTTAAATTGTTGACCAAAATTCTAGTAGAGCATATAGACTATCCTACATACCTGGTAGAAGTGTTTCTGTGTACCATTACATGGGTGTACATGGACACATGTGTACTGCACATGTATGCGTGTATTTTACTCCCTCAGAATATTCTGGATTCCATATCTAAAACTGCGATTGTCTCAATGATGATGCCTTAAATTTGTGATTGTTTATAATTATATAGTCGTTGTCCAGTGATTATAGCATACTAGGTACTTCATTCTATGTGTATGGTGCTTGTAAAAAACATGCCTATAATTATGTTTAAGTGCTTACAGTAAACAGTATTCTCAATTCTGGAGTTACATAGTATATATGTATGTATGCTGGGGTCTACTGTGCGACACTGAGATATAAACACCTGGGCCTGATGGGCTCATTTAACCACTGGTTCAAAACCACTTATAAGAATAAACACCAGCACTTACATCCTGATGAATACAGTACTTGTTCTAGCTAGCACTTCATTTGAACTGAATACCATAAGCAATTTTGGTAGTTTTTGTTTTTTATGTGATTTACATTTTGGTATACGCATGTACACTTACAGTATATACTTACGTGGGCAGAGTTATGTTGGCAACTTTGCCCATTCCACTACGGTACAAGTAGTGACAGCACTCACATATATAACCTTTGAAAATCTAATCAGTGGTGACATGATTCTCTGGCATCAATGCAGTCTATACATGGCAACTGTTGTTTGGATGCCATAGGGCATCAGAACTATAAGTGAAGTGATTCTGTGAGCTTTGCATGGGTTATATGTAAGCTAATTTCTCACATATCTTCTTAATGTATTTATAACCAGACAAAGTTAATAGGTTTCTTCGAACTAGCTGGAGCTGTATAATTTAGGTGCTTAATTCTAACCGATCTTTCTAGCAATTTACACCTTCATAACTGCATCATGCATTTCTTTACTTTTTGTTTTCAGTATTTGATGTCGTGACAATAGCTTTATATTTACGTACCTGTAAGTTTTCTTGGGGTTAATATTCACATGAAATGGGTCAATCGATCTTTACATAGTGTTTTCTTGTGGATGAAAATGTTGAAATGGTGATGTTTTAAAATTGCTAATCTTTGTTGATATGCTCCTTGTTTTTTTATTGTTATACAGTAGGTAAAATTTAAAAGTGAATGTTCTTACAATCTGGTGATTAAAAAATAGAAAAGATATAGCATTACTGGTGTAAAATCGTAGTTGAAGAAAATGCAGTAGTACACATCTACATACATGTATACACATAAACATGTTGCAAAGCTATGCACACATCTGCTAACCATGTACCATACTGTACCTGTATTCTTTCTGTTGCTGCTTTTGATGATCAAAACTTGAATAATTGTAAGTACCTATGTTTGCCAACAAGTTGCCCGTTTAGGTTACAATCATGGGTACAAAAGGCAAACAACAAACTACCTGTATGCAACGAGTGCCATGCACATGCAATTTGCTTTTGTTTTCTCTGTGCTAGTCAAACGCAGCTGTTTTGTACTGATTGCAGGCTGCCGTCAAATTACAGACAGTGTACATTTATGAGCATGTAAAAGCAAAGTATTAATTTTACCGATGCCATTCAATAGCTAATTTGATGTTGCTAGTTTTTCATATAAATTTTCAGATATTGCACTATAAAATCTTGGTAATAAAATATTTTGCTACAGTTGAGCTATACTGTATAAATGTATGTATAGCCATTATGGGCATTGGATGCTACTGTACAAACACTTACTGTAATCCCAGCCAGATACAATGTGGCACATCCTTACAGTTTGTTACTGTGATCCACAAGTGTTATGACCATATATGTATAATTAATATTATTTGCATTGCTTTTTTTTTAGTATTTGGCTTCCAAGGAAGTATCTCAGCCTCGGGGAGTGCGAGTTTGTGAAAATGCTGTCAAGGCAACACCATATGTACGTAAGCCTTGTACTCTTAGCATACATATGCTAGTAAATGGGTTGTATTTTTTTAAGTACACTGTATAAGTGCTTTGGTATGTTGTAATCGGCATTATACTAAACACCATGGTAATGCAGAAAGTACCAAATCAAAATCTTAAACAGCAATTCTCTATTTACTAGGGCTGCACTGGGATGAATATTGAAATTTATCTTCAAAGATTCACTAATAAAACGTTCAAACATTCGAAGCTTCGGTGTTAGCTTTCAAGTTACAGGTTTTCTTGTATGTATTTATCCACATCCTTTTAAAGTTTTATCTTCCTAATCCTATTTTATATGTTTGTAAGCATTTGGAGTGCATAGCAGCAGTAGTGAATGATACGATCAATCAAATGCAAATGAGCATGTCCACTACACTACAATAATGCACAGGTAAACACCAACTAATGGCTAAAATGACATTTTCCATACATTATCTATCACCTTATAAGGTGTTTTAAGGCTACAACTATGGTAGCAATCTAAACTGTAAATCTGCGATGGTTCAAAAGTGGGCGTGGCACACGAAGATTGATCATAAAGAGACAAGCATCAATTCCGAAGGATGAATAAGCAGCTGCAATAAAGATAACGATGTTTCTATGGTTGCATTACAAAGCTTCAAAGAATACTTTTATAATTCAAAGTTTACTTAACCTTCGAACCCACGAAACATTCGAAGTTTTGTCCCAGCCCTACCCTATACTATAGCTGATAATGGCTGTTGATTTTTGTTATGATTCAGTCACTTCCTAAAATCTTTACTGAACTTTTATACCATTTATACAATTAGAAACTATTTACGTAACTGGTTTTTGACTACACTGTATGCTTTGCCAGTTTTTCATACAGTACATACAGTACACGTATATACATGTCCATATGTATAGTACCAATATGGTACATATAAGTACTAGAAACACACTAGTGCATACTGTACTCTGCTTTGCAGCACTTAATTGCACCTGTATGTGCTCCTGTATGTGCTCCTGTATGTACAATGTTATATATATACAGTATATAGGGAGTGATGTACAAAGTGTATGTATGTTTCATTTTTCAATGTAGCGAAAGGGAAAAAAGAAAATGACACTTACCATTTCTAAGGGTGGAATTAGAATTGTGGATGATACCACCAAGGTTTGTGTGTATAACTGTACACTATATCTACAGATATCACATGTACAATGTATCTTGCACAGTGTACTAAATGTGCACAGTGCACACTCTGCTGTGTTATAAGTAACAGTTAAAATTCACCAGCTGTCCTAATCACGAGAAAAATTTTGTACACAGTTGTTACATGTACTTACAAGTATGTGGCTTTGTGTAAACCTGATCATTGCAGCACTTACAGTGGAAATTTCAGATGGAAAATAGTGTGGTAAAAGCAAGCCTAGGCTATAGTTCTTCAGGCACAGCAAACACTTTAACCTAAACCCAGAAAACTGGATTTAAACTTAGTAAATATGCATTCCTTGCACAAAGTGCTGTAACTTTCGAAGTGACCATCCTATGGCTACGGAATTTACGTCATTCTACTTGTGATGTATTAACAAGGAGTAAAATGATACCTAGGGTTTTACCCTAACGCTAAAATGGTGAAGCCAAAACTAGACATGAAAATAACTTTTCGGTAAGGAAACACGCAAACCCCTTACTTACCTTTATAAAATGGTTGATAACTCGATGGTACAGTAGTTGCTCCTATCACCTTGCATTAACTTACATTCAATTTGGCATTAAATTTTCTATCCAGCCATATACTCTGTATGACTCACGTGAGTAAACCCACAATTGAAATTAAACATGTGGCAAGAATTTTGAAACACAGAGATGCCACTTGTCCCTGTTCATTACTTCATAACAAGTAAGCCACTGCAGTTACAGTGTTTATCTAACCTTCTCCAAGTAGCCCAGTGAACACACTTTTACTTGATCTGTATTTGTAGGTTGTAAGAATTTAACTACCCCACCTAGTGTTGCCATGCATGCCCAACAGTTGATAGAATCCACACAAAACAGCCAAGCTATAAAAGGGTGCAGCCTTCAAAAGCCTGGGTGAGAAAAGACAAAGGTAGTGTTCAATGTTCAGTAACAGCAAGAGTTCATAATATATATATATATATATATATATATATATATATATTATGAACTCTTGGTAACAGCCATTACTAATTTATCATCATTGCATCCATTTCTTGGCTGCCACTTTTAATTTCACAACTTTTTCATCCAGGCTTTGAATTCCTTTTTATAACTTTTCTGTTTTTCTGTGGATTTCACTTCTATTTTAAGGCTTTAGGTAAATTTTTTCCCACAATTACACTATATACAGACACAATGATTGAATATTGGTAAATGTAACTAATCTTATCACCCATGACAGCAGATTTGAATTTTTTTGCCAAGAACACAAGGCTATATGAAAAAAAACATAATAGAGCACTCTTTTTATGACTTCTAATAGAACCCACTTATTAGAATTCTATCGGTAGGTCTATAACATTTTAAAACACTTACTGATAAGCAGAATTTTCGTTTGAGAAGTAGGGCTGAGCAATAGTATCGATAGTGCGATATATCATGATAGTAAATCACTATCGTTATCGTGATAGTTATGGTAAGCTCAGATCTGCATTAAAATGGTATTAACAACCCTTTTACAGCAGCTTTCTTACAAAGGAGTGGCCTGTAAAAGCTTTTCCAAAAGTCCATATTCATCAGCCGCCCACGCAGTTAATTAACAAATGTCCTGTGCATGCAAAATAACTCTCTATATGACTGCAAATCATAGCTATACAATTAAGACTTTGTTAAGAGCAAAGTGTTTCATAAACTATCGGGACAGTATTCACTATCGTGATATTTAATGAGTAACTATCGTGACAGATAAATAAATAATAGACAGTAAAATTTTTGCTATCGTTCAGCACTATTGAAAAGTAGAAAGTCAGATGAACAGCCAAGGTAGCAGTGGCTCAGTAGTTAAGGATCTGGATGTTACAGTAGGTACGGAGGTCCCTGGTTCTAACCAGTAACCATGTTTGTGCACATTTTACCCTCTGTTAGAGTATCTCAACCCCACAATTTATACTTTTTGATTTTTGCTTCATATGTAACTCCATTGATTTCAAACCATTAAAAAGGCACTTCATCAGCCTTCAAAGTTCAAGGCAATCAAGTTACATGTTTGCGATTTGTAGCAACTTTTGCAAAGCTTACAAAAAGATATTATACCCCTTCAGTTTCAATGAGAAAAAATCTAAATGTTGAACTCCCATACTGTACATGCAGTACAGTATGTCGCGAATGGCTGGTATGAAATTAAGCTGTGTCCTTTATATAAATCTCATGCATCATTATGTGAACATACATGTATGGTAACACTGCATATGTAAACTGCATGTGGTATTTTGCCCAGAAATCATCAGTTCAGTCAGATTCTGTTTGTTGTTTAGTAGTAGAGTGGCTAAGCAACAAATTTTGATGAAATTGTTCACTTTGCGATAAAAACACCAAATTTTCTGTGGAAGTTGAACAAGATATACTAAATCATTTGAGATACAGTGCCACGTCAAAATTATTGCCTTAGGGCATGTTTTGAAACTTTTAAACTAGGTTATAAGCCCATTTCTAGCTGGCCAGGAAACCATACAAGTGTAGTCAAAAATCTTTGTTTTTACTTAAATAGCATGAATGTATCTCAAATTTACAGAAAATGTTTCAAAATGTCATTTTGGAACACTTCTAATGGAGCCAATATTTCAGTGTTAAAAGTACAGGTACAATCCAATAGAAATAGTACATTGGACATCTATGGCTTCATATACCATGACCCTCCATGCTTCTTAAAATTGCAAGCTAATGACCTGGATGGACACCTCGCTTTTGTATATGACCAGCCCTTGCTCGTCATTCAGATGCAAAGTTTCAGTATAGTACTATTTAGCCAGCTCAGAGCATTTTATGGCTTCCCCGATACATTTTCTACTGGTTTTACTTTTCAGGTTCTTTGAGCATGATATGATTGGTAATTTTAATGGCACCGTATCTAATATGAAATAGTATGAATTAAGCAAATGTTGTGCCAAGTTTGGTGTTTTATCAAAAAGTGAACGATTTTTTTCACTTAGCCGCTCTACTATAGTGTTTGTGTGCAGTTTACATGTAGCATGCAGCATGTACGTATTTTGAATGCCCATACAGGATCATTACAATAATCACATACCCCAGATGAAATCATTGTTGACCATAGGTGAATGTAGTACCAAAGTCCTCTGGCTGAAGTGTACAACCACATTTTTGCCTGTTGCATATCATCACAGTAACTGAGGGCAGTCGTAATTGGGAACCTAGGCTGGTCATCATACAATACGATAGTACTGTATAGTAGGGACCACAAAAGAGTAGGCGTGGCCCACAAAATAACATCACCCAAAAACTAGCCTCAATTTCCCCTGACGATGATGAGGTAGTATTGGTTCACAAACCAGCTACTTTTGAATGCCCATACAGGGTCATTACAATAATCACATACCCCAGATGAAATCATTGTTGACCATAGATGAATGTAGTACCAAAGTCCTCTGGCTGAAGTGTACAACCACATTTTTGCCTGTTGCATATCATCACAGTAACCGAGGGCAGTCGTAATTGGGAACCTAGGCTGGTCATCATACAATACGATAGTACTGTATAGTAGGGACCACAAAAGAGTAGGTGTGGCCCACAAAATAACATCACCCAAAAACTAGCCTCAATTTTCCCTGACGATGATGAGGTAGTATTGGTTAGGTAAACCTAAGCTAAAACAAGCTTTGAACTCAACCCAAAATGCTTTCAATAAGTTGCTACGGGATTTTTTTTTTATTTTTTTAAAAACAACTATTTAACAGAATTTTTGAGTGACTGACTGACTGACTGACTGACCGAGTAACTGACTGATTCCTTCAGACAAGCATAACTCGATAATGGCTAAGGCTAGTCTTGATTTTTTCACTATTCGACGTCATTTCAACCCAAGAGGTGCCTTTTGGCATACCACAGTACATACAATGCATTCTTCATGGACTTACCAGTGTCCTCCTTTGTGTCCCATCATCTTTACTGACAGCGAAAAGTGTCGATTTGGTGGTAGCATGTGATGGCTTGCCTTTGTAACAGAAATCATCCGTATTTTTCATAGTGGCTATTTTGATTGCAGAGGTGTTTTTCAAAAAGTTCTTGATTCGTACTGCTGTGTAACAGGTTGAACATAGCCGACAACGAAGCGTAATGGATACTTCGATTTTTAGACGATAATTGATAACTGGGGCACATGGCACCATTTCTTTCTTTCAGTATGCAAAGATTGCAGAGGTGCTTTTCAAACAGTTCTTGATTTGAAATGCTGTGTAATGAATGGGTTGAACATACAGTAGCTGACAACGGAGTGTAATGGATATATCACTTTTCAGACAATAAATGATATAGCTGGGGTGTGCGCTGCCATTTTAGATGCAGTATGCAGCAGCTATAGTAATTATTATATACGAAAAAAATTAGCAAACAAGTACACAAAAAATTGGGATTTTCAACTAGAGTAGGGACCATAGCACATTGATAAAAAGTACTGAAACAAGCTGGAGTATTAAATCACAGTAAAACAATAAAAAAAGTGTTGTATGCCTACTGTGCTGCACAGTAGGGATTGATATAGATGTAAACTTTGGTGAGGGTAAACTATGGTGAATAGCCAGCTAAATTGCATTTGGCAAAATAAACTTTGGCGAATTCGATTTGTTTTTAGCTATGAAGATGCCAATCTCAGCTGCTACGAGTAATTGGCAGGTTAAAACTTTGACAAATTTGTAGTGAATCACCAAATTCGCCAAAGTTTCTCTCTATACGGTAACACTTCTTATTGCTTTACTGTGATTTAATGTCTTGGATGTGGACTACTCCAACTTGTTTCAGTACTATTTATCGATGTGATGTGGTCCCTACTCTAGTTGAAAATTATTTTTTTGTGTACTTGTCAATTTTAAACTTTGCATCACCACTTGTGAACTTTGATACAAAGTTACTTTACAGTTCTTGTTGGGGTTATTTTTGTTAACCTTCTAGTTGTACAGTGTAGGTCCAGTGCTTGTAACTAAAGGTCAAGGTACTCTAATAGAGCAGCCAGTCACCACAAACATTTGTACTAAATGTCTCTTAAAAGCTACAGTTACTTACACTGTAACTTACCAGTAACAATACAGTCTGTCAGAGCTTCTGCATACATATTGCAATGGGGCATGTTCCCAAACTCTCAAAACAGTGTCTGTATTGTGTGTGTTTCAAACTCTGTCGTATAATATTCATTACTACAGTTGACCTGGCCTGCTCCACTGTGTCTTCTGAGTCATTTACACTCAACATAGACACCTACTGTACTGTATAGTCTTCAAAACATATTTGAAGTGATTTATGCACCCTAGCTGTTTGGATAAATCTGGCTGTATATTGAGTGTATATTAACACTATAGCTAGTGAACTTTTACCATAACTGCACTGTAGTCTTCCCCTTAGGATCTGCCTCTGAATAGTACTATAGACTGGTGTAATGCTTGTACAGTTTTGTCCTGTGCTACGTATAACTGCTCTATACTATACAGTATGTACAGTACTTTAAAGTATCAATGTTTTGCTGTTGTGTTGTTGTTTAGATGTTAGCAGTGGATCAACCAATTAACAAGATATCGTTTTGTTCCCCTGATCCTAACAATCCTAGGATATTTTCATACATAGCTCGTGACGGAGTTACACGGAGATGGATGTGCCATGTGTTTGTAGCAGTGAAAGGTTTAACGGTAAGTAAGTATTGTACGGTACTGCTCAAGCGTTTTGTCACACTCGCTTGCGAGTAATTATAAAACTTGCTAATTAAAGGGCATGGCACCCGTTTCCTTCTTGAATATTCATCCTGTTTCGTATGGATGAATACTTGTAAAAGAAATGGGTGCCACGCCCTTTAGTTAGTTTTTTTTAAATCACTCGCCCATCGAGTGTGACGTTACATTTGAGCGGTACCGTACTTGCTATAAAACAGGATACTGTTTTTGTTGTTGATGGCCAATCCTAATGGTAGCGCAACACTACCCATAGTAAAGCCATATCCTCCCAAATTCTCTTTGACCCACACAGCTTGCCACTTGCAAACAAGGTGGAATCTTTGAGAGAACTACAGTATCATCTCTGCCAGTCAATGGTCATGTAACATATATATGTAGTACACTGGTATCCATCCCCAGAGAAGATACGGCACACTCACGTATGCTAATAGGATTTGTATAGAGTAATTTGAAAGGCTACTTTAGGAGTGTAATGTAATGGTACAGTGAACCCAACTGAATCTTGTTGGCATACACGGTGAGTAGAGATGTTACACGTGATGAAGTGCTTACCACAAATAAACCATGTTACTAAAATTATCAATTTCTTACAATTGTCTTGTCAATACAGTTGAAGATCATCTTCCGGTTACAACATTATATGTAGAATTTAACTCTCCAAATACACCTATATGTATGCGTCCACTTATGAGTTTTCCATATCTGTATCAAAACTCTGGAGTACATGTCACATATTGTACATAACATGTGACATGCTGCTACACAAACAATGTACACATTGTCATGAAACATATGTACATATGGATAAGCTTTTCATATTATCTTTCACCAGGGAGAAAGGTTAAGTCATGCTTTGGGATGTGCATTTGCTGCTTGCTTAAGAGAAAAGGAGAAAAACCAAGAAAGAAGTGCAAAAAAAGCAGAAGTAAGTAAAATTGGACATACAGCACATGCAGTCCCTGTGTGTATAAATACTAGAAATACTGTGCTACATGTAAATTTGTCTTGGGGATTATCCATTTCTCTTAGTACTTTTGCAAGAGTACAGAGAGTACACAAGAGAGAGAATAAATTCACCTGTATACACGCTTAAAATTTATTTTTGGCTTATTAATTAGGTTAATTACTGCATGTTCAATTTGAGAATCTCAAAAAAATTTAACTTAGCTTGGCTTATCTGCTGAGAAATCACTTATGGTGTATCATTGGCTCATATCATTTTACAAAATGACAATATAAGGATCACAGCATAATGGGATAACTATTAAACTGTAAACTGACGGTTTTAATTTAACAATTACACTCCTGTATACTTCCTCTAGTCTTTACTTGTATCTGGACCTCGTAATAAAGTGACTACTCAGTTAGAATGTTTTGTTGTTTCTTAACTGAAACACAAATATGCACCCAGTAATTGGTTCAGCAACTTCTTATTAGTACTGCTGCAATATCAATGCTGCTGAATGATGTTGACTTTGCTACAGGGTATGTGTGTGACCATTTACAATTATTATACCTGAAACATTATGTGAACATTAAAAAGCATTATTTCCAAACTTTTTAATGTAAAAATGTATTTTGGTGTTTTCACATTGCCCTAAATGTTTAATGTCGTAGGAAAGCACAACTGTACAGTTGGAAAATGTACATACGGATACATCCCAACAGCAGAACGTTGATTGGTTACGCAAACAACACATGATGAGACGGCAGATGTCCTCATCTCCTTCTCCACCACACTCGTCTACCAGTTCTTCTCCAGAATTCCAGACCCGAACTGTGCAAGGATGGCAGGTACTGTATCATACAGTGTGTTGTGTTGTGTATGTCTGTGTGTAAACTGTACATTCAATTCACTTGTTGTGTTGTGTAAACGTACATCACTTGAGTACAGTAGAATTAGCACTTACCAACCAATTACTAACCACAACTCTAGCTGAATTGTTGTGCAGGTACTCCTTGTACCTGAGTAATTACAACACAGAAATCAAATCCAAAGTGTAATGTGTCATATGGCTTCTTCATTTGACTAAATAATGTTCTACAGTCCATATTAGGAATGGTAACAGTAAACAACTACAGTGCCATAATGGCAGTGAACTATGCATACATCTTTGACTTGTAAGAAGCTGTATACATTGTAAGAAGCTGTATACATTTTGCTCTCCAATGTTGCAAGAAATTTTATCCTATTTTAGGAGAAGGATGATACTATTTCTTTTGAAGAAGAGCTGGACAACATTTTACATTACACCACAGCTCAACAGACAACCCAGTCTTTATCTGTAAGTTTTATTCAACATATTTTAGTCTATGTTAAATAAAGTACAGGCAGGTACTGTACAAGTACCATAAAGTGCCGTTAGATGGCTCTAATAACCTCTTGCTATATACTGGCTATATACTTCTGCCTTAATGTCATTGACTATTTGCTGCATTACATAGTTTAAGTGTTATCAGTACTTGTCATGTGCTGTACCTTCATTTTAATTTTCAGCTATAAAATTTCACTATACATTCATTTTCATTGAAATGCTCTATTTTAATTTACTGTGTGTTTGTAGGTTTCTCCATCACCAACCTTGGAATCAGGCAGTGACCAAGTTGACTTTGACACCATAAAAATGGGTCTGTCATCTCAACTCAAGGGATCGATGAGTGATTCATTTCTTCTTAATGACTCAAGAACACATGCATCAAGTCAAGATGCAGCAGCATCATCAAATAAGCAACACTCTAATAAACGATCATCTGTTATTGCTACAAATGATCCATGGCAAAGTGTACCACAAACTACCACTAAGAAAGTTCGGGATAATAATTTACTGCCAAATTCCTCACCAACGGACCCATGGGCTTTCACTAATGCTACACTATCTAGTAATGTAAGAGAAGGGACTGAAAATCAGGTAGTCATTGATCCTTGGTCCTCGTTTGTCAAGCGTAGTAGTGTTGCTGCCAAATTACCCTCCACCAACCCATGGGCCAATGATGTTGGTAATGTTGATATTGTTCAGTCTATTGCACCTGCAAGCATTGCCAATGGAAGTTTGGATATCAAGTCAGCAATGTCGAAAGAGCTTAATTTATTCGATCCTTTGAATGCCAGCCAAAATGAAGCCACTAGTAGTACACAAAAAAGCCAAGATTCCTCTGATCTTTTTGGAAACTGGGACACAGCTGTTAGACAAATGTATCAGTCTTCTTCATACAATTCTGCACAAAGACACAGTAACCCATGGTCACAAAACCAGGCTGCACCCACTGGAACATTTGTTACACCAAGCTTAATATAATATACCTTATATCCCATTAAACAACATTGTTAACTTACCAGCTGGACAATGCACATTGTTTTGTTTGTTGTTTTCCAATAGTATATACTTGTCAGTATTAGTGCAGTGTTGTATACACAATCTATTATTTATTTACCTTATTTTAATGGATGCAATTGTTGTACTAGGGTGCCTGTTGTATAAAAAGTATGTATCTCAAGTCAGCCAAGGGGTGTACAGCTACAGGCTGTAGCTAGACCAATAAGAGATGAGGTCATTTTGTTTACTGTTAAGTAAAAAGCTAGATTGTTAAGAGGTGTGGTCTCCATACTCTATTGTTAGGGACCCGCCGATTATGCTGGCATAATTATGAGCATAATAGGTGCCTGAAAGCATTGAGCATAATGCTAGCATAATAAGCAGAATATTTGTATAATAGTATGAATTCTTGCTTATCAAAATAGCTATCACGGAAAGATCGATATACTCTAATAGAACAGTCAGTAACTCTAATAGAACAATCACATAGCTGACTGTTCTATTAGAGTATATCGATCTTTCCTGTGATATGCATTTTGACAAGTAAGTTTGTGCTTCAGCCACTTGTTATTTATCCATAAACTGGAAATTATTAGCAGAGCATGAGAACTGAGGCATAAATAATTGGGCATAATTTGAGCATAATAGGTAAGTACTGAGCATAAATTTAAGCATAATAGGTAAATATTTGAGCAGTGCAGCATAGCATGATAGACAAAATTATGAGCATAATCGGCGGGTCCCTATCTATTGTCAACTTGGATCTCAATTTGATGGGTATGGTTATGAACCTATTGCAAAAAAAGATCCCAATTGCAAAGTTGCAGATATCTAGCCAGTATACCTCTTATAGTAGCACCAGGACTGAAGCACAAATTCAGCTCGGAAATTATTCTGTGGTGTATTAATGTGCTGCTGAAAGTAAGTGTTGATATGGAAAATCAACACCTTGATATGGTTTCGTTGGATGAAGAACACAAGCAGCCTGATTGAAGATAAAAAGACAAGGCACAGAGGACTTACACTTGTGGGAACCTCAAAAAGTGCATCCCGCTGGTGAGTTTGTTATTGTGGCATAAAATAGTAGCCGTATGCTGCTTTGTTTGGCCTCTACACTTGTGCTGTGGTCAGTGAGTGAAGCTATAAAAGTTTTGGCGATTTTTAAAAAATGTTATATTTGGCCACCTGTAAATGTTTTGTTATATTTAATCATACAGTACAATAGTACTGTATAGTAGGGACCACAAATTGGAGTAGGCGTGGCCCAAAGGATAACAATTAATGAGTTGAACATAGCTGACAATGAAGTGTAATGGATACTTCACTTTTTAGGCAATGACTGATAGCTGGGGGTACACGGCACCATTTCTTTCTTTTGATGTGGTATGCATGGGTTCACCAGTCATAATGATTCTATTTTACAAGTTAACAATCAAATCCACAAAAAAAATTAGAATTTTTAACTAGAGTAGGGACCATAACACATTGATAAAAAGTACTGATACAAGCTGGAGTAGTGCACAATATTAAATCACAGTAAAACAATAAGAAGTGTTATATATATATCCCTACTGTGCTCAAGATACCATAACGGAAATGCACAGTAGGGATATAACACTTCTTATTGTTTTACTGTAATCAAATATCTTGCAGTACTCCAGCTTGTTTCAGTACGTTTTATCGACGTAGTATGGTCCCTACTCTAGTTGAAAATTCCATTTTTTTTGTGTACTTGTATATAATATGGACTAGTACTATTCCATAAAGGCAATTTTAAGATGTCTCTAGGATACTTTTCAAAAGCAGAATTTTTGGGGCGATCTTTACTAACAGTGTCGGTACTACCATACCGTTTGATATAAAATTTTCACAAAGGAAACTAGCTGGGAGTGACAATAATAGGAACAGGAAGCTCACTTGCACACCTTGTTTGTAATGAACAATTAAAAGTATAAGGTTAAATCCAGTAATACCTCTTCTATGTGACTGACATGTACAGTAGATAGGAACTATATATTCAATTTAATTGTCAAATTTTGTAATAATGGGCAAAATGAAGAGTAAAAACTCTTCCATTATGTACTCTTGGTAATACTTCTTGCACATAAAAATGCTAATATGAAAACATTTTAACATGTGTATTATATCCACGTTATACCATGCATGCCTGAATTGACATGTTGAAAGAAATTGATAACTCACAGTAGTTTTGCACTTGTCCTATTGAATCCATTGTTAAGCTTCATGTGCCTGTTGGAATTTTGCTGCTGCCATCAATGCTAGGCACTAGACTTTTGACTGCTAACATTGTAATTATCATGCACCCCAAATTGAGATCTAGCAATTGCATATGTATGAACCTTTAATTTGATAGGGTGCCAGAGCACCTGTAGATAATAATACACCAGTTATTTCCCTAGCTACTTTGTCAGGATTATTGCTTATATGTTCTTATTGAATGTATCATGTTCATGGGTAGTACTATGTACATTGAGTAAACAGCTACTGCAACAGGGCATCTACCGTCAGTGCCCCACTGGATGTTTCCACCAAACTCTAATGGTTGGAGTAAACTTTGGAATAGAGTTGTTTCACTTATATTTAGAGCAAGGGTGCTGCTATACAAAATATTTAAAAATTTATTACATGAAACATTAATGACATTCTAACAGAACAGTCACAAGTTAAACTGCAGCTAGCTGTACTACAACAAAAAAAATAAATAAATTGGTATTTAAAATTTTAAAACATAAAGTATAGTGATCTATGCTGAAGTCCCTGCTTTGGCATTAAACAAAAATAATTGATTTAGCTAAAAATATGCGAAAGTAGAGACTTTCCCACCGAGCTATGTTGTAATACCATCATTCATCTCTTGTTTCACTACTTTTTTGATTGCATAGATCCCTACTTCATTCAATTTCTACAATACTAGTACAATCAAGGGCGTAGTCAGAAAACTCTAGAAGGCAAAGCAAACCTGACTGCTCTATTAGAGTATCTTGATTTGTAGCAGTACTAAAATAATTTCAGTATCCTAACTTTTACTGAGACAACTGCCTTGATTACCATCAATGGTACACTGACAATATGCATGTATCACAAATGCAAATTAAGTGTGTACATTCCCAAATGGTATGACTTTTGTACTTGTATTGCAGATATTTTATCCAATCAGTAACTTCTATTTTAAATTGATGGAATGCAATCACCTCATTAATAATTGCAAGAAGTACACCATTGTATGTTAAACATTTAATGGCTATAAAGTTTTTTTTAACACATGGGTATAACCATAGTACATTATATTTAGAAGCTTATTGATATTTATAAACGTTTGTGTGTGACATTAGTTTTGTATATTGGGTTAATTTTATTCTTAAAATATACATGTAAAAGTATGATATTGTGATAATATACTTACAGTGTAACTGTTTGTGGGTTATGTAAGTCTTATACAAGTTGGAGTTGATTTTTCCCATATTCCATTTGGTGAACAAATTCTGTTCCTCACTCCTCGTAATGCATATCCATTGTTACAATTGTATTGAGCTACTTGCCCTGTTCTTGTTACTAGAATCTGTATTTGACCATTACTGACAGTCGGAGTTGTGCAAAATTCTATAAAACAATGGTCAAAGTGAATCAATTATCTGAAGTAACGACATAATTACAAAGTACCGTATACATGGTTTGATTGGTGGGTATTATTGTGCCAAATATAGTCAATTTGTCAAATCAAAATCCTTGCCAATTAAACCACATATACGATGTGACATCAAATGCTGTTTCTGTATGCGCCATTAGAATCATTAAAGTGCCCAAGAAAATACTTTCATCTATGCATAATTAAATACTCCATTAGAGGTATTCCAATCTAGCAATGTGAAATAATAATCAACATTAACTTTCTACTACCTAAGTGGTAACAATATGCAATAACCTAACTAAACAATAATATAGATTCTATGAGGCTGTCACTTAGTGCAACATTAATCTACACATATCCGTACTTTTACAAATCGGATCAGTGTCACTCCAAATGCCTCCACTCAAACAGTTTCTAGTTCTATTTCCCACTAGAAAATATTGTGAATTGCAACGATATCTTGCTATCTGTAGTAAAATATGTCCACATATACATGTAACAGCCTTGACCATCATAATACAGAATGGCATAACTAATACGATCAAATGTTGTGTTGCACCAATAAGAGATTTAGCTGATTAGTCAATAATTCAACTTTAGCCAATTCAAATAATAGATCTGATTTACTGAGGGACTCCAGTACTTTAGTTATACAACTTGATTGACTTTGATAAATCGGCAAAAGTCTATTATCCGCCTGATTCCAATTAGTTGGCCAATGATCAGTGCAACACTATAAATTTATGTACCAACCAAATTGCACACAATTATTATGATCGCAAAATCTGTGTACTGTATATTGGGATACAATTTTGAAGGTTTTTATCTTCTGATATATCGTACTACCCAAGCACAACATTGCACTCACTCACACATGCAATTTTGCTTGAGATTTTAAAAATCACTATAGTCTGTTCGCGTTCACCTGAGCCCTCGTTTCTTGTTAATAACTCTTGTTACATGGGCCAGCTGCCCAAACATTTAGTAGTGCTGTGAAACCCTTTAAACTCCAGAACTGTTAATCAAAAAAGCGCTTTGATACAGGCAAGAACAAGTAAGTTAAAAATATCCCATACATTTAGTATGGACGATTCAGGCGCACAAACATGTTTACAACATAAAACATACTTGTTCCAGTACAAAACCATTGGGAGTAAACACATGTTCACCTCTTTGATATAACACATACAGACTATAATTAAGGGGCATGGCAACAGTTGCCTCTAATTCCTTAATTAGTGATTTTAAGTCTTGAGCAAAATTGCGCATGCGAGTGAGTGCAACGTTGCGCTTCGGCAGTACCGTACGTACTGAAGTGGCCCTTCTGAGCCTTTTCTTCAAATATAATTCCACAATTAAATTACCTCCACATAATAGGATAGTTTGGCATAAACCAATACTCTCTTTAAATATTAGTGTATCCAATGGATTGACTGACAATATTGTAAATCAACTGCAAGTGTATAGCTGAAATTGATACCATCAGTTGCTGGAAATACAACTGAACTGGCCAATAATACTCAACTCAAGACTTTGCCAATCTTTATAGGGTCTGGTATATTCCATCAGTGTTTGGTAAACATGCAAGTATTCCTGAATTTTTTTACTTATTAGAAATTGGCTTTTAACTATAAAAACATAAATAAGCACTCTCTGATCATTCAAAATTCAGATTTTACTTTGAAAATAACCTGCTGTATGAATATAATGGTCTGATCATGTTATTTGTATAGTTTCGCAAAAAAAACAACAAAAAAACAAACAAACATTGTTTCATTTCAAAGTATCAAAAAACCTTGTTTTCTTTCATCGTGTGACTTCAAGAAAATTGTATTACACTTAACATAACTGTGTGACCTAAATTTAGAAAACGGTCGATATCTGCACATTTTTCCAAAATTCATTTTATTTGTTCTTGTTGTCTATAGGGACAGAGGAGTGGACTAGCTATGTTTCAGCTTCATAAGTTCAGCAGCGTGGGAAATACAGCACTAGACAGCTGGACAAGCAAATAAATTAATATGTACAGAAGCCATTGAGAAAATAATCTACAGGCGCTTACATAAACCATCATAACTTACTGATACAATGGCGTATGAAGTTAAATTTTGGCTTACTGTGTTCGCCATTAATTTGTGAATCCATGAAGGTAACCCATGGTATATTTCCGTGTTGAGAAGGAAGGCAAATTTGCTGAAGAACGATCAATAGTAAATTCTTTCGTGACTGCAATGTTCACAAACAAACAAACAAAAATTTTTGAACTCCCTACAACCAGCAGGCTAACATGATGATGCCCAGGATTTATCCATTGGAATGTTAATTCACCGACCAGTGAGGCGATATAAACTTGTGTAAAATATTTTCTGAAACTTGCATTTTTTTACCCATTGTTTTTAAAAGCATTTTATTACAAAAGTAATATTGTGCGTAGATTGACAGTTTTCTAAAATTAGGTCACATATACTGTAGTGATTGCATATATACTCACTTTAACATCTGATGGTAAAGTGTAAACGGAGACAACACCATTGGGTACAGCTGAGGGTGATGAGCATTGCAACAGAGACAAGTCTTCTGAAATATACATACAAAGCATAAATAAAGTGCGTACATATGAAACAGTTATTTGCTACAAAAATAATTTTACGCATGACTTAATTGCTTCATTGCACTGTAATACAATAATCAAATTGATTAAAATTATGCTATCACTGTTGTAAAACATTACTTTTTTTGTAGGCTTGAATAACTATCTTGCATGTAAGCATGGGTAGCTCAATGAATTCACTAGTTCATGGTGAACACGATAAATCAAATCTTAATTCATCACCTGCTGCAATTATGATCAATTGAATAAGCGCCTGTAATTTTTTGTTGACAGTATAGCCATTGTACACATCAATTATTTTGCCACTATACTGTAGTTCTATTGCAATAACTCCAAAATAATCAACAGATAAGGCTGAAACTTTAACAGCCCATTGGTTTTTGCCTCTAGAAGTCAAAAAGAAATTAAACTACATGGGCTTTAGCTCAGCGGGTCACATATTACAAATAAATTAAAGTAGTCAACAAGCAACTCAACATTTACTGCCTTACTACATATGGGAATGGTTCCCACCCATTTTCTATTGCTGTCACAAACAAGTGATTCATTTCTGTCTATAGTAAAACCATTATCACAAGAATAATCAGCTACTTGACTTTGAGTAGTGAGCTTAACGACAACAGTTCCACTTTTAATTGCTGGGGGCAGGCCACAATCCCCTAGTAGCAATATGAAATGTTGCAACAACACTATTCCCTTATTATGATTTCATACTTATGCAGGTTGGAGTGTTTTCTGTCCAATTTCCATATTTAGAACAATATCTCACAGCTGGTCCAAACAACAGATATCCACCATGGCAAGAGTAAGTAACAGTATCACCAACTTTCCTATCTGACACTGTCACACTACCGTTGTGCAAAGCTGTGATCCTTGGACATTGTATAACTAGAAGAAATAGATAGCATTAAATTCACACACCACCATTTTGTATGAATCAAAGTGCTGCCATGTACTGTATCTTCCATACAGTACCAATTAGCTGCATAACTGTACTGTATGAGTCATTCAGTATAGTAATACAGCTACAGTACCAATGTCATCTTGCAGAGTGCAAGCAAATAAAAACTTGCTAATCAAAGGGTGTGGCACCCATTTTACTCATGAGTATCCATCACGATTCATTCGGGATGAATGTTCACAAGTGAAATGAGCATGTGTCCTTTAATTAGTGACCTTTTTAATCGCTCATGCACTCGCGAGACGATGTTGCAATTGAGTGGTACTTATTATGCAATGTTATGAATTCAGACAGCACAATTGATCATGTAAGTCTAGCCAATCTGATCATACCAGTTTGTTCATAGATTACATGAACACTTACTGATACTCCACAAAAGTTGAAGAAACAACCTCACAGACAGTACGATGGATCACACGCATGATACTGTCAAATGCTAAAACTAGCCAAACTAATCCTACCTGTTCATTCTACAACTACAAATAAGTTATATACGTAACAACTTACTGATAGTCTGATCACCGAAAATATTGGGTACTCAAGAACATCACTCTGAGCAAGATACCAAGAAATACAATATAACACCTAAAGCACTGCCTATGCCTGTGTGCACAAAAAATCCCACACTTAGGGGTGTCTCAAGGCAAAAACAGCACTCGTGTTTGCCTTGTGCTGTATTTTCCATACACATGCATGGCAGTCATGATGGTTTAAAATGTCAAGTTGCTAATACTACTATAAAGTATAACAACTTACAACATTTAGGAATTATTCCTGACCAACTTCCATTGTTTTTGCATGTAAGATATTTATCACCTTCCATCACATAGTTGCTATCACAAGAATAATTGGCCACGAGACTGTTGTTATAAACCAAAACAGTAACACTTCCGTTGTCAGTTGATGGAGGAGGTATATCGCAGTTTCCTGTCACAAAATGTATTAAAAAATTTGAGACTATTGTTCTTGCATACTTAAACAAACTGGAGCATTTCCTGTCCAAGTTCCAAGAACAGAACAATTCCTAGTAGATGGTCCGAAGAGAATATATTCACTGTGGCAAGAGTAGTTGACAGTACTGCCTACTTTCCTATCCAACACTACCACATCACCATTGAGCAAGGGTGTGCTCCTTGGGCATCGTATAACTAGAGAATACAAAATTGAACATTGTACATACATACTTAGCATCGTGACTATTATCACCACATTGGGTTCTTCAATATGTACATACATACATCACTTTTTTTCCCCAGGCTCGATGGAACATACATACATTACTACATACTATAGTACCAAGATACATACTACAAAGCCACTATGCAACATATATGGGACCTGCCTTGACAGACACATGTATCTCTCTACAAATTAAAGCTAACTTTAATCACCTCCTTAATGTGGCAATGGATAGTGTACTATATTTAGATTTTCCTACAGCACGCATGCGCACGTTTTTTTGATTGTTGTAACCTGTAATTCATAGTGAGCACGTTTGTAGTTGTGATGTATCTTTTCTGATCTATATGATTTGGTGTATCTTATTGGAACTTTACATGGTGTCAGAAGTGGCCGAATAAAGCGTTCCTGATTATGGAGAACTTAAAACCACCTAACGAACTTGATCTATCACCAAATGGACGTACCACGGTAGCGGAAAAATGGTGCCAATGGAAGCAAACTATGCAGTTATTTATCGATCTAACCATGTCTAAGAATACGGAAAAAGAAAAGTGCAGTGCTTTTCTTTACACCATTGGCCAAGCTGGTCGCGACGTATACAACACAATGACCCTCAGAGAGGAGGAAGTTGATAAGATTGACATACTCTTCTCCAAATTTGAAGCATATTGCAAGCCGAAACAAAATGTGACGATCGAGCGATATCATTTTAACACTCGCGCACAGGGCGAAGAAGAAACAATTGACCAATACGTGACAGAGTTGAGACTCATTGCAAAGAACTGTGGCTATGGCGACCTGGAAGACCAGTTAGTTCGAGACAGGATAGTTTGTGGAACTAACTCAGAAGAGGTGAGACAGCGTCTATTACGAATTGACGATCTATCACTTCAGAAGGCTATCTCCGTTTGTCGTGTGGACGCAGAGTCCAGGAAGAGCTCCAAGTATATTGCTGAGACGAGTGGAGAAGTGTTTGGTCTAAGGTCTAGCAATAAACCACACAGGTTCCGAAGAGAAGTCACCAAAGATACCAAGAAATTCACAGAAGGTCCGAGACGTCCTTGTGGTTGTTGTGGTCTTGTGCACAATAGAAAGCAGTGCCCAGCATATGGCAAACGCTGCCACAAGTGCAACAAGCTCAATCATTTCTCCAAATACTGCAGAAGTTCTAATCGCACAACAGATGCAATCGAACAATGTGAGGATCCCACGGATTCAGATGATGCCGAATCACTTTTTATTGATGCTATCAAAAATGACACAGAACTCACTCTTAGTGATTGTTATACCACACTTCAAGTTGAAGGCTCAGCAGTTAAGTTCAAAGTCGACACTGGCTCACAGGTTAACATTTTGCCACTGAGGTTATACAGAAAGTTGAAAACCCAGCCACCACTCACCAAATCCTCAACAAAACTTTCCGGCTATAGTGGTGGAAATCTCAAGGTGGTGGGCTGCAGCCGTATCACATGCCAACAAAGACCATTACTCTTCTATGTAGTTGACACAACACAAGACCCCATCCTTGGTCTAGCAGCATCACAAAATCTGGGCATTGTCAAGATTGTTTTAAACATAGCCCATGACACCAAGCACCCTGTGGCACAATTTCCAAAGCTTTTCAAGGGTTTAGGCTGTTTAAAAACACCCTACCACATACAAACAGATTCATCAATCACACCAGTAGTAAATCCTCCTCGAAACCAACCCGTTGCCATCAGAGATCGGCTCAAGAACACACTTGATGACATGGAAAAGATGGGTGTAGTCAGAAGAGTTGATGGGCCCACAGATTGGGTAAATTCATTGGTTGTGGTTGAGAAACCCAAAACAAAAAAACTGCGGGTTTGCCTTGACCCCAGACATCTCAACAATGCTATACATCGAGAGCACTTTCAACTTCCCACCCTAGAGGACATCACCACTCGATTGTCAGGAGCCAGTATTTTTTCCAAGCTAGATGCCAACCATGGCTACTGGCAAATACCCATCAAAGACATGCCAGCACCAAGCGACAAGAAGGGTGTTGAGAGGTTGCTTGGAACAATCAACTACCTGGCGAAATTCATCCCCAACATGTCGACCATCACACAACCAGTCCGAAGCTTGTTGAAGTCAGACATCATTTTTGAGTGGAAAGAGTCCCAGGAAAAGGCTTTTCAGGAAATCAAGGAAGTCCTATCAAAGCACCCTGTTCTGGCATATTTTGATGTCACCAAGCCCGTCACCATCTCATGTGATGCATCACAGTCAGGTCTTGGTGCAGTCATCCTACAAGACTCCAAGCCCATCGCGTACGCTTCTAGAGCACTCACAGATACAGAAACAAGGTACGCACAAATAGAAAAGGAGTTACTTGCAGTTGTGTTTGCCTTCCACAGGTTTCACCAATATGTGTATGGGAAAGACGTCATAGTAGAATCTGACCACAAGCCATTGGAGGCCATCACAAGGAAGCAGTTATCGGCTGCACCACCCCGACTACAAAGGATGTTGTTGCAACTCCAAAGATATTCATTTTCACTAGTTTACAAACCCGGTAAAGAAATGACACTTGCTGATACCCTGTCACGTGCTTATCTGGAAGATGAACCCAACTCTGATAACTTAAGTGAGGATCTTATTTGTGCAGTGAACATGGTGTTGAACAATCTGCCAGTGTCGGATGCCAAGCTGAAGGCAATACAGCAGGCAACCAGGGCTGACCCAGTCATGACCAAATTACAAAGTGTTATCAGGTTAGGATGGCCAAACAACCGGGTAGAAGTCCCCCAGTGCCTAAGGGCCTACTGGAACTTTCGAGAAGAACTGAGTGAGGCTAACGGAATTATCCTCAAGGGTGAGAGAATAGTGATACCCACTAGCTTGAGAAAAGAGATGCTTGAGAAGATCCATGCAAGCCACATGGGCATAGTCAAATGCAAAAGGAGGGCTAAAGATGTTCTTTTCTGGCCTGGGATGGGAAGAGATATTGAGGAATGAATAGCCACATGCGAAACATGCTCACAGCACCAGTTATCTAACACTAAGGAGCCAATGATATCTGATGAACCACCAACACGACCGTGGGAACTGGTCTCGACAGACTTATTTCACCTTGAGGGAGAAGACTACCTACTCATTGTAGACAGTTACTCACACTACATTGAGATTGTTAAACTCAAAAGCACAACAAGCAAAACAGTGATTGAGGGTACCAAATCAATATTTGCGCGTCATGGCATACCCAGAATAATCAAAAGTGACAATGGACCACAGTACACATCGGGTGAGTACAAAGAATTCAGTAAGAACTGGGGTTTCCACCATGTAACTGTCAGCCCATACTACCCACAAGCAAACGGATTGGCTGAGAAGTCAGTACAAATAATCAAACGCTTGATAAAGAAAGCTAAGAGTGATGGGAGAGATCCCTACCTAAGCCTACTTGAATACCGTAACACACCAATAAACAATGTTGGATCTCCAGCTCAATTATCTATGGGTCGAAGACTGAACTCACTCTTGCCATGCACGTCAGAGCAACTAGCTCCCCAAGTGATTGATCCCAAAAAGGTCACTGAGGCCACTAGACAGGTGCAAGAAAGGAACAAGAAATATTATGACAGAAGTGCTAAGGAACTCCCCGGTCTGAAACCCAGAGATGCTGTCAGAGTTCAAATGGGTAACAAATGGGTTCCAGGAACAGTAAAGGGACTGGCTGACACTCCGAGATCGTACATTGTGAGAGTACCTGGTGGCCAAGAACTTCGCCGAAATCGTAGGCATCTCAGAAAAGGTTCCTTGCAGCCAGCAGCATCAGTACACACAGATGATGACGATGACATTGCTATGCAACCGGCGGAACAATCTGTAGTGGAAGACCCTAGTGAGACACAGGCTCAGGAGTTTTCGCAAACCTCAAGAGGTCGAACTATCCGTACTCCAGCGAGGTATCAAGATTTTGTGAAACACTAAGCTATGAGCAGTTTGGACTTTTTTTTTCTGCTGTGTAGTAGGGGGAGTTGTACTATATTTAGATTTTCCTACAGCACGCATGCGCACGTTTTTTTGATTGTTGTAACCCGTAATTCATAGTGAGCACGTTTGTAGTTGTGATGTATCTTTTCTGATCTATATGATTTGGTGTATCTTATTGGAACTTTACAGATAGAATATACATTTTTTAAAAATCCTGTAAGCTTTTAAAATGGCTAAAATCCTATGGAAAAAGTGCAACAACAGCGTAACCTGGGTGACACCATGTTTGCTCTTTCCTAACAAATTTAGATACTTGTTTTGTTTCAAGGGTTAAAGAAATTAACAATGTGTGTTTACATTTCTCTGAAAGATGGACCATTGTCAATCTTCACTGTTTTTGCTTCTGTCATTGTGGAAGCAAAATTGTAGAGAAAAACTCTACTTACCAATGTATTCAGATCATTTGTTCATAGACACAATAGCAATAATTATAAAGCTGACTTCACTTTGTATTCGTATGTAAATAAAAGTAGCCTAATTTGACATTGTGACTTGAGTTTGAAGATGTGGTCACAAAATTGGAAACATGTATGCGCAACATGACATGTAAAATTCTGAGGACCACTAAACAAACAGATTAGATACTTACATACTGGTGTTACTAACACAAATAAATGCCTAATATATATATACATACGTTTGCACTTTGGAGCCCTTCCAGACCATTGTGAATTAGTTTGACATGAAAGTACAGCATTTCCAACAAGCTTGAAATGATCATTACATGAATATGTAGCATTGGAACTTGGAGTACGGCCTGATATGATTACTTGACCATTAGCAATTAGTGGAGGATCAACACATGGTTCTACAATGAAATTAAAAAAAATAAAATAAATAAACTTTGTAAATATCCAATCACAACTGAAACTGAAACAATGGCACCAATGGGGTTGGGAAATATTTCAATACTATCCCTTGTACACAATATTATGATGTGCAATACTGAGTACCGCATCTATTTTGAAAATACAGTAATAGCATTTGTGCAATATGTGACTTTCTCAGCGAAAACCCGTCTAGTTCGCACAAGCGTGAGTATTGAGAAAAACTTAAAAATAATTTGTAAAATTACACATGATACAAGAAAAAATATGCAAGTTTTTATCAGGCCAGTACTCAAAGAAGGAAGACTCAAATCGATTAAAACTATATACCACCTTATTCGCCTGCTCATGGAAAGTTAGAAAATCTTTATCTAGTTTTTGTAACTTCAATGGTATGGGTGTCACATGCGTTTGTTTACAATGCGGTAAATGTAAACAAGATCACCATTGTTTCTTCTAACAAACCACCTTTATACACCTATGTACAAGTGACTGCAAGGCTAAAACTATACCTTGGTTGATCTGTCAATATATGGAGAACATTGTGAGCCAAATTCCAACTTTGTAGACTAATCCAAACGGAAGTTATGGCTGCGAATGCAAGCGCCTGTAGTTTATTTTTTAGTATATAGTCACTGTACAAATCGAGTTCCTTGTTCTTCCTACTTTCTAGAGCTGTAATTTCAAAACTACACACCACAGAAGGCTGAAACTTTGGTGATCCATTCCTTGGACACTGCAAATAATGGTGAGTGAATAATTTTTTTTTTTTATTGTGCAAACTAGATGGGCTTTTGCTGAGACAGTCACATATTATGCATCATTGCTAAGTGAAAAATTGTACTGAATCTACTGACCATACTATCAGTGTGTCTCATTTAAATGCTTTAAACATGTAGCTATGCACAAAAAAAAATACATTTGTTTAGAATTTGAACATCTGCATGACCAATGCTATTTTTGCCATGTAACAATTCTAGTGCTGCCTAACCCCATTTTATAAAAATAAATATGTGACTGGATCTGCAAGAACACCATATGTTAGCACATTTTTCAAATTCTATTTTATTACATTTTCTTTAGCTAGATAGCTAAAGGAAAAGTGGCAACAGTAGAAAAATTGATTTGCACAGTGACTATATGGAAAATATACTAACAGCACTTAAATAAATGCTCATAACTTTTGAACGTAGTCCTCTACCAACGTGCAACTTACACCATCATATTCTCCATTAACAGGCAAATCCATTGTCGGGTAAGTTTTGTCTTCCAGGCTTTTCCTAAAAGCTGGGTTAAGGCAAAAACATGAGAAAAAAAACAATGATGAACTGCTCATCCAACATAAGGCAAACTAATGCTCATATCTTCTCTCTCCATAGGAGGCACTGACAATAAACAAAGATTTTTGAGTTCCTCTTGCTTTGGGGATTACAATGCTACCATAGTTTTTGCTGTTACCACCTTCTTTCATTGTGAAACAAGCTGTCAAAATGATTAAAGATTTTTTTTTTTTTAATTTTGTAAATATTTCACCCATTACGTTTATCTGTTAAATTATACTTGCGCTAACATATGGGATTCTTGCAGATCTGGTCACATATGAACTTTTTGAATGTAAAGCTGTTCTGTGTGTACTGACTGGTCTTGCTACATGACCTAACAATATTATCACATGGTCACCTTGCAATACTTGTAGGTAGAAATACCAATTCACCCAAACTCTATGCACTACTACATATTTCTACACTCTCAATTACTCTAGCTGATACTCTAGGCTCACAGTGTATGAGCTGCTGGAAACCTGTAGTGACAATCTGTTGACTTGGTATGGTTGTTGACCAGTGCAAAGGGATCCATCTATATACATATTTGTGTGCTATTGATTAAGTCACTATTTCTATAAATTTTAGAAATGCTAATTAAACTGTGGGACGCTTGCTAAGATGCCTGAGAGGAGAAAGGTAAACAGGATCTATTTGGAGTGGCCTTACCAATGAGTGTGCACAAATTCATGTCTGCTGCTGTCTTCCAGCTTACTTGGAGCTACACCCATTAATCAAATATGAGTTCTAGTCTAGTCTCACAGCAGGCAACTTGTCATGAGGCACACCCACTTGCAACTTGCATGCATAGAGCTACACTAAGCATCCACGAAACCAAACTTGGCTTGACCTCAACAACTGCTATCAACAGCTCAGACTCAAGGCATGAAAATATTGTTCACAAACTTTAAATTTGGTGATGATTTACCAAATTTAGTTTACCACCAAAATTTGTTGTTATACAGCCATAAAATGACAATTCTTACATGGCTAGTTATTAGCTACAATTACTCACTCACTATAACATGTAGGTGGACTTGAATCCCAGACGCCTGATGATAAACATCTTGTTACAGCTGGACCCAGCATGCTATAACCTAGATTGCATGTGAAAGTTGCCTCATTGCCTTCAAACAAGTCCATATATGTAACGCTCCCATTTAATGGTTTCTCCAAGGCTGGACAAAGCCCTAAAAAAAAACCTAAATTGACTGTAGAATTTCAATACACAGATCTAGACTTATTGTGCTGTTGCACTAAAGTAATTCATGTTTTCCTGCAATTTAAATGAAATAATCATGATATGAGAAATATGAGTTAATTATAACAAAGTACACTGTACACAATGTATGAGTTAAGACAAGTACATAATATTATATACATAAATTTATATCACTGCTATTCTTATTCCACATCCTTCAGCCTTGCGTGGTAAAGCCTTAATAAATAAATGAATGAATGAACATCTACTGTTTGTATATTGATTGAGTGTGCATAATATACTTAACACTAACGTTTGCATTGTGGTGGAGAATTAGTCCAAGTAGAATCCACTTGACATGATGTGCTAGTCTTTCCAATCAACTTGTAGCCAGCATAACAGGAATATTTTATCTTACTAAAAGCTGTAAAATTAGTGCTATCAATGTAGCCATTTGATGGACTGGTCAAACTTGGGCAAGTTACTAAAGAAGAAATATGCAAAGAATGTAACATGAATACATATCATAATACACATGTGGGAACTTAAACAACAAATTTACACATAATATTATGTATGTATATTTGGTCAGGGTACACACTAAAGTGTACATACCAAGCAGACAGTTATAGTATCTACACAAGTACACAGTAGGGATATAACACTTCTTATTGTTTTACTCTGATTTAATATCATGGACTACTCCAGCTTGTTTCAGTACTTTTTATCGATGTGCTATGGTCCCTATTCTAGTCGAAAATTCCAAAATTTTTGTGTACTTGCTTGTTAACTTTTTTGTAAATAATTTTATTATGACTGGTAAACCCACGCATATCGCATCTGAAATGGCACCGCACGCCCCAGCTATATCAATTATCATCTGAAAAGTGAAGTATCCAATTACACTTGGTTGTCAGCTATGTTCAACCCGTTACACAGCATTTCGAATCAAGAACTGTTTGAAAAGCACCTCTGCAATCAAAACAACCACATGAAAAATACGGACGATTTCCGTTTAGAAGGGAAGCCATCATGTGCTCGCACCAAATCGACACCTTTCCCTGTCAGCAAAGATGGATGGGACACAAAGGACACTGGTAAGTCCATGAAGAATACATTGTACGTACTGTGGTATGCCAAAAGGCACCTGGCGGGCCAAAGCGACGTCAAACAGTGAAAAAAATCAAGCCCGTAGCCTTAGCCGTTATCGAGTTACGCTTGTCTGAAGGCATCAGTCAGTTACTTACTTCAGTAGAAGATTTCATCGAATAAAAAAATTTTTAAATTCCATAGCAACTTGTTGAGTGTTTCGGGTTGATCTGAAAGCTTGTTTGGGCTTAGTTTTACCTCACCAATACTACTCATTGTCGTCAGGGAAAATTGAGGCTGGTTTTTGGGTGATGTTAATTCGTGGGCCACACCTACTCCTTTGTGGTCCCTAATATACAGTTACTATCATACTGTATGATATACATTGAACTGAACCCTGAGAAAACAGCTAAAAAAGAAAGTAGATGTTTTTCTAACAATTCAGCCAATCACATGATTATTGGTAACAGTAAAGGTGTCAAGGCAGACATGTGGGGTTGGGCTGCACTACAAGTTTGTATGGACTTTTATGGTTCCACCATAGGAAATGAACTTATATATAAACAATTTGAATGAAAGACATTGAACAATTTTAGCAGGTCAAACAGTACTACAAAACAGATGAGCCAATTTTCAAGGACTTGTGCATGAGTTATAAAGTTCAGCTCAACGTGTTATAGTACTAAGACATATCTTACTTATATCACATCGAGGTGGCTGATGACTCCAACGACCATTCTGCATACAAACAATGCTGGACACAGAATTAGGTGCCATCTTATATCGTCGATTACAAGTATAGTTAGCAGTATCGTCTAACTCAACACCACTTTGCACAACCAATCCATTTTGAATAGGAATAGCATTTGTACATCTTTCTGAAGTAATAAACAAATATTTATTACTAGACTACATATACAGCTAATAAAGCCTAAAATTTGCTTTAAAAAAAAAACATGCAGCAGTACCTGCATAATTATGGGCACAGGCCAAAAAAGTTAGCACAATCTATAAATCACAACAATTTTATTCTTTAAAATGTAATAGTAATAATTATGTCAAATGCTACTAACTCGAACACAATGACCTCACCACCTTATTAGTCTAGGTATGATAGCATTGTTAAAATAAGGAATAGTGACTGTGCCTCCTAGAGGGTGACTCAAGATACTGTAATACAGCACTCACCCTTATACAACAGTCATAATTTTCTAATAAAACTGATGTACATAACAATATAAATAAATTTACACAACTACATACACATGTACCACACACCATATCCTCACTATAACATATCGGTTCTTTGTTGCTCCATCTTCCATCGCTTCCACAAGTGATAATACGAACGCCTCTCAGTACATAACTACCAGTACATGCAAACTCAGTAATACCTCCAATGTTTTGGTCATATCTTCGTTTAATTCTGTTCGGTTCATCACCAATGGCTGGACATAGCACTGCAAACAAAAATGTGGAAAAGAGCTTTGTAAACCCAATTTTAACCATTTAATATGTGTGACTGGATCTCCAAGAACCTCAAATATTCATGCATTTTTCAAAATCCATTTTACTACACTTTGCTAGCTACATATATATGCAGCCAAAGGATGATCTATCATGGTTTCAGCCCTTGAAGCCAAGAACTTAATAAGCCACAGTGCTACAAAGTGGTAACGAGAAAAAGATTTATTATAGAGTGAAAATTGGGAAATAGACTACAAATGCTGATTTAAGTGGTCATAACTTACAAATGCAGTTTTGTACGGAACCCCATAAATAGGTAAATCCATTGCTGTTTTACCAGTAAAGACAACATAAGCAGCAATGCCTGTTTATGCTAACAAAATTTTTGCCATGGCCATGGCAAAAATTATTAGAAGAATGTCCAACTAACACTCATATCTTGTATCTCCTTTAGCACAAATTCCCTTTGCTTTGGTAACCATGATGCGAAGGTTTTTATCATTAGTATAATAACTTCTTCATTGCAAAACAGGTGCTCAAATTCGGAAATTTTATAATAAGATTGTCACTCATTGAATTTTAATGCATTATGCTTTAAAATTCCTGCACAAACACGTAGAATTCTTGTATATGTGGTCATACAAAGTTCTATCTTTTGCTGAACGGCTATTGGTAAGATGTGGAATTCCAGAGCAGAATTCCATGTGTCAATTTTAGCACATTATTCATATAATCGAGTATTAGCATGATGCATTTGCAGAGCGAATACATTTGTACTGTATCTAGTAGTATCTTCAGAGTATTACATTACAGTAAAACAGTGTCCCGTTAAAAGTGGATGACAACAGCGAAGCAGAGGACCTCGTAGCAGACTAGCCAGACAGGAAACTTGAGACTGGTGACTCACGCTATTTTAGTCAAGGTCTGTTTATTAACTGAAACTGTAAGTTCTCCCTTGGTGAAATCCTGGCTAAATTGCTAAGCAGTTCAGTGATGAGTAGCATAGTAGAACAGAGGTAGGTGCCATTCTTGCTATCATGGATTCACTAGATTTCTCCATGGCACTTGTTGCAGTACGTGTGATAACACTGAGACAGCATTGCAGGCCCTTAACAGGGATAATGTATTGCTTACTGACTCTACCTCAGTCGTGCTGAGCACCATGCCAGGAGAGAATCTAGCACATTTGCTGGTAGTTAGCTAAGCATAACGTGTGTAGTGCATGGTGGGCAACAAATCCTTCAGCAAATCATTCAGCAAATCATTCAGCAAATCACTTTGCCAGTACAATTGACACTGTTCAGTTTCTTCACAGTGCTACGATGTCTCCTTAGTTTAATTGTTGTCAGCCATTTCTAAAACGGCAACTACATTTCTCTAGCACTAATCTGCATTTCTGTACTAAATAAAGAATTTACCTCTATTCATTCCAGTATTGATCTTCATTGATTCCAGCTTGATGCACCATGCCAAAGACTCATATTATTATAACTCGCATGATAAAATTAATGGGTGTGATTTCTGCTCCGGAGTTCTGTAATTCCACTCTGGAATTCCTCATTTTACCAATAGCCTTGCTGAACTGTGTATGAGGAGTGATGAGTCTTTGTTAATGCCATGTATGCTTGCAACAGGATCTGTATAACCCTAACATGTTTGTAAATTAAACCTTATGTATCATTTGTTGAGGATGCGTAGCATGTTATTATGTGTAAATGATATAATCGTGACTGGAAAACTGATCAAATTGTCCAGATAACAAGTTTTATAGATTTTAAACCATTATATCACCAAACATACAGTATATTTTAAAGATAAAATCAAGTGTAATAAATAAGTGTATTGTGGACAGGAACCTATGTATATATAATCATTTTATATAGTCATATAGTATATATAGTCATTTTAAATGCAACTTAGCTCTCCTTTCATATCAAAATGTGATTTCTTGTTTGACAGTTACAAACATTAAAACAATTACATAAAAACAGTGAGAGACTGTTAAGTATGCAAACATGCCAAATATTTTATGGCTACTCACATCTACACCAAGGAACTATTCCACTCCACTTTCTGTCAGGCAAACAACGTGCAGTGTCAGATCCAATCAATGTGTACTTCTCCTTACAATAATACACAGCAATACTGTTAGTAGTGGTAGTGGTAAAATTGACAAATCCATTAATTGGGAATGCTGGGTTACCACAGCCTGTAATTGCTATGGAAAAATATATTATTCAACAATAGCACAGTATTAAAAAGATACTATAAACAGGTGTGTACCGTATAGCTAGATATTCACAAACATTTTAGAGGTTCTCAATGTACCTATTTTACTGGTAATATTTCTGTTATGCCTTACCCCTACATGTTTTAACCTCACAAAATATGCAAAAAGTTGAATGAATTGACCATAGTTATTACAGTAATCACTGTATGCACAAGTAACAAATTTTACAATTACAAAAATTGTCTACTAACATTTGGCAAATAAAATGTAACCAGATCTGCGAAAACCTGACACAATCAAGCAAGCCTAAATTTACAGTATAAAGCCCACAATGGCTGAAACACCTGCATATTATTAGAAAAAATGTGTAAATTTTTTGAACATTTTGTTTTTAGTGAAGTAAGGACCTAACAATAAAAACCTGGATATCATCTCACTCACCTACTCAAGAGAAGTTCGCAAATCTTTGTTTCGTTGCAGTAGATGCAAGGTTATGGGCGTTTGTTTATGTCACGTCAAAATGATAGACACAACTGATTTTTCTTCACTAATTTTGGCGTGACGAAAGGTACTACAAGGTAAAGCTTACCCAGTAATTGATTTACCTACTTACGGCAAGCATAGTGGTACAAATTTCAATTCTGTGTGTTACTCTGTTTGTAACTTACAACCATTTTAGTAAGCACCTGTAATAATTTATCTTATAAACAGGAATTTGAAAAATGTGCGATTGTGTTGGGTTTTCGCAGATCCAGTCACAAATGGCTTTTAAAGTACATAGCTGCAACTGTCGCAGAGTTACATTCCTTTGTTTACTACCTATACACTCGGATGTAATATTATGGCAGTGGGCTTTCAAGGTGTAGTTTGGATGTGGCATTCTCCCCTCAGGATATACAGTAAAAGCACTACTTTATAAAGCACAAAATACCTTCACATTTTGGAGGGTCATTGTTCCATTGGCCACCTCTTTTACATCGTATAGTCTGTACCCCAACTAGCCTGTATCCATCCTGACAACTGTAGCGGGCACGAGACAGATACTTAGTACTTTTAAAAGTGACATTTCCATTCAGTGGAGATGATAACTGAGGACACAATCCTAAACAACAAACCAATACAAGACTATTACTAAGTAAGTTGAAATAATAAACAAATAAACTATAATTTAACAAAAACAATTAAGTACTAAAGTTGCACCATTTTTTAAAGTGACCAACTCCACATTGAGCAAATGCAACCATAAAGTATTTGATTCGTAGTACTAGCTGTTTAGTTATTTATTATTCAGCAACATGCACACTGCAATGCACTATTCAGTACAATAGAAACTGGCACCTAGAGGTAAGTCAGTTTAATTTGTTTAAGCCTCCAATCTCTTTCAATTACTAACACATACATACTCCAACATAACTGAACAACCATTACAAGGTGTCCAGAATCCTGAGGATGCACCAAATGAATGTATAATAAAGTATCAAGATTCTGACTGTACATATATAAGGGCTTTAAATACTCCACAAGGCCTTAGTGGTACGGTAATACGTAAAACCTTGAAGTCAGTGTTGCTTATTCTTGGGCTCTTTTGTTGCATGCATAGACCGAGTATTTCTGGAGGATCAAGTCACAAATGGGTGTGGAAATTGCTTTTGCAGAATCAGTTCACTGATTACAGTTACAGGTCTTTAAGCCTTCTCACATATCCCTAACACACACGATGACGTGCATGTGTGCACAATATATTACATACTTTCACAACTTGTATTCTTGCCACTCCATGCTCCTGACCGAAGACAGTCTCTATTCATTGGCCCATGCACTGCATATCCAAACTCACATGTGTACTGTGCCATGTCACCAACATCATACCCAGTGTACGTTATATTTCCATTCAAAAGAACTGGTATATCTTGGCACACTTCTAAGAAATAGACAACAATATTCCATAAGTGCTAACTACATTAGCATCCTAGCTAGATACAGTATAGAGAGCAGTCACTGGAAATACAACTTCTTTGGGTAATACCAAGATAATTAGCCACACACCAAACATGTACACCTCAACCTACAAACTACCTATTAACCGCAATCACTTTTGCTACATGGAAACTCAAGTATTGTTCAACTGTGAGAAATTGTGTGAAACTATACAAGTGTCTGACCTTATAAAATTAATATTAGGTATGCATCATACAATTATAAACAATGTGATAACTTACTTCCTTTCCCCGACTGTGCTACAGTGGGAACACTGAATGGTCCAGTTCCATTAGAATTAACAGCAGCAACTTGAATTGTGTAATTAGTAGCTGATATTAGGCCTGATATAATATGTGTAGTGGTATTAGCAAAAGTCTCAGTTTCATCAGATTCATCTTTGAAATAATGAATTATATAACCAGTGAGTAGGCCATTGTGATGTCTTCCTGGTGGAGATTTCCAGGATACAATCACTGATGCAGGGAATAGGCTTTGTACTTCTACATTCCGTGGTGCTGCAGCAGGAACTATGCAATAACATGCACACAAATACATACAAGTTTCAGATTCCATGCATCAAGGTACAGCTGTACATGTACAAATAGTCCAGTGCATGGAACCTTCATTATCCAAACACCTATGTGCCAGTTCAATCAATAATGTGCTCAGATAAGTGGATTTGTAACTCCAAAAGTTGTTGGCATCTGTTAATCTGATATAACAATGACTGTTTGATTAGAGCACTTGTTAGAGGCAAGTGCTCTATTAGGATACCTAAATAGAAATCATATGTGACCAGATTCGACAAAACCAGGCTTCCACACGCATCCAGATTTGTGAATTTAAAGAAACTCAATCTATGAGTATGCTATTACTTTCAAATTTGACCTATGCTTGGATAATCCATAGAAAGAGTAGTGTGAGATTGTAGCAGCTTAATAGCATATGAGTGGCAAAGTTACAAGTGGTTAAAGTCAAAGAGTTGGATGTGTGTGGAAGCCTGATTTTGTCAAATCCGGTAACATATGTTCTAATTGGTACATTTTGTGAATTGAAAACCATACAGTATGTAGTACTTGGTTATACACACTTCCCAGTATAGACAAACTTACCATCAGTCCATGTCAATACAGAGATTACATCACTGGCATCACTAATGCTATTATCAGTAACACTCTTCACAGTAATATCATAGTGTGTATTTTCTTCTAATGTCTGTATCAAAATATGAGATGTAGTGGCACCACTGACTGTCACATTGTCACCCCTTGCATACCGTACTACACTAGTATATGATACCGTATATCCTGCAACTTCTGTTGATAAAATAGGCTGCCAAGACACTTTTATACTTTGTGGAGACAACACTTCAGCTTTAACATTGTTGGGTGGGCTATCAACTAAAAGAGTGAATAAATATAACATGTGATCCAACATCTTATTAACAATTATAACAGAGTTCCAGATAATTTGCAGTCTTCAACCCTTGCCCAAACATGGTTAACACAACAATTGTTAGGTATTAGCAGCTTTGACTTGTGGTTACCATGGCAATCAGTACAATTTTACATAAAATTATAACAGTGCATATGGAACAAGTCGATGTTATGCTACTTCTAAAAACCAGGCACCCATGCAGTTAATTCTATCCCATTAGGTAATTAATCAACATGTATATAGTTGAGCTTTGTATTGATGCTATTAATTCAGCAGCTAGATAATTAGATTTGTAAATAATGTAATTTAGCATATTTTGAAATTCATGAATTATTTTGTAATTTGGTAATTACGTTGCTATACACTGCCAAGGAACCAAACCACTTTAAACTGCAAATGCATCTTCTCAATTGTTTTATAGTGTATCTATCTATTGTGTTTGCTCACTCGAATTGTTTTGAGAAAGCCTTGAGGCTACCCTTCATTTTTGTGTTGGCCACACCCCTTTATATCTTCTAGGGGTTTGTTATTTTTGGTAGCATTTGAAACCAGATACACTGTTTTTCATCCCATATAGCCCATTGTAAAAGGCATTCATAACTTCCAGAACTCTGTTTTTAAAGCTGGCAAGAATAAACCACCTCACTGTGAAAGCTTACCTACCAGGAAGGTATACTGATTCTGTGCAGCCTTCATTTCACATATGAAGGCTGCTTTTGACACAAAACTGTGTGTTCACATGGGCAAAATGACATGCACACACACACTTTTTCCAAAACAATAACAGTAACCAGGAACACGTCCCGCAGCCAATATGAAGGCCACCTGCGGGGCGTGCACCTGGTTAAAAAGGCTGCAACCTTTAAAGTGGTATTGAACTTAGGGAAGTAGGTGGTAACCAAGAGCACGTGTATGTGATTTGTACACCTTTCATTCATATACATACATTTGCTACACTAACACATTTGTAGTGTTTTGTTGCACTTACTGTTACATTCTACAGGCAGGCTTTCCCATACTCCATCAACTAAACAATTTCTGAACACTTCAACTGATTCATTGAGTGTGCTACATTGATATATCGCCTCATTGCCAACATAAGATGGTCGTGTCTGATATACAATTCTGCCACTTGATGGATTTGTTAGTCGTGGACATGTATCTATCGTACAAATAAGCATACCAGTCAAAATATGCACTTGTACACATCAATTGGTACAGGCATAATATAATGGGAGATACTCATCATCATACAAATATAAATAGATGAAACATGCGAGAAGCAGTTTGATTTTAGGATTCACATCTGCAATAACTTTTAAACTGTGTTAATGGGATTGCTACAAATATTCCACTAACCTAATGGATGACATTCTGGTGCTGGTCCACTCCATCTTCCATCATTTTGACACATGATCACACTATTACCCTTTAGAATGGTACCCACAGGACACACAAACTGAGCAACTGTCCCAACTGTTGCTGTGGTATTGTGTGATACTCCAAGGAGGTGTCCATCTTTTGGTGTAACAAGGCCTGAACATGTCAAGTCTGCAACAAAATAATTACAGTATACAAATTTCATGTCCTGTTTCATATGCTTATGTACATCGTCACACACTATATGTGACCTGCTGAGTGAACAATTGGCTGTTTTCGTACATTCCCTGAATTCCACTTTATTGCTATCTGTGGTAACAAAGGACAACTGGACTGCCAAAATCTCAGCTTTTTGTGATAAATAGTTTTGGAGTTATACCACAAGACAGTTGGACTGGATCTGTATAGCAACAATATGGCAAACAAATTCCAGGCGCTTATTTTAATCGATTGTACATCTCCGTGCAGACAAAGAAGGCCATTGATCAAACAATAAAATGATAACAGTAAACTTTAATTCTACCACATTGTAACCAAGCGTACATAACTCATGAGCCTTAAGAAAAGATTTTCTTACTCTCAATAAAAATGCAAATCTGATGGCATATAGGTTTTATTGATTTGAGCTTTGTTTCAGTGCATACTGATTGATGCGATCACAACCTAACAAGTTTCTGGAAACCTTGCAGGAGTTCACATGACAACTATTGTGCAACACAGTTTTGAATTGGGGGTGCTCAGCACCCCCAGTAAAATAGTTGGGATTACTCCACCATCTTCTGCCTATATATGAGACTGGTCAAGAAGTTGTTTTCTGCTAATCAAACTTCATAACACACTTAACTACAGAAGCTAGTGATGATTCTGTGAGTCATCGGGTAACACAATACTGCAAACAAGGTATAGAGAATATCTGCTGCATGTATGAAACCAGATAAGGGGTCTCCAGATCTATACTATATATGCTTGTAAGGAAGGTCAGCTCTAGGTGGATTAGCACATACAATAAATCGTCAGTGCTACTAAAATAATCCTAGACATTTCAATGAAATACATATAAATCTTAGCAGCAAACTAATTGCTGACAACTTTCAGTCTGCAAAATAGACATACTCCATTAAAACTTTACTGCATGGTCACCAGTTGGTCAACAAGGAATAAAATATATAACTGATGTTCTACGGTATTTATGTTACTAATATTATAGGTTGCTCATTTTGTGTGAAATTCATGGCATGTTTCTTTACATAATACTGAAACTCTAGATAGTATACCAAACACTGTAATGCATGTAATAAATGAACCATTAATGGTACATAATATAAAATGCATACGTACCTTGTGGAACATCAGTAGCTAACATAATATTCTCAATCCATTCATAATAATTACAAACACGCGTGAACAGTGTTGGACAAGCTGAACAATCTTCTGGCTTATCTATGACAAAGCCTACTACCATCCAATGATTTCCATTTTTCATACCCAGAGGCATTCCTTCACTATAGTGACATGTTAAGTTTATATTGTGTACAAATGTGGCACAAAAATCACTGGAAGCTGCTGCTGTTGAAACTTCAGACTTTAGACAAGATATAGATAAGTCGGCACACTTAGACTGACGGATCATCTTCATCTTACCAGCAAGGTTGTTTTCAATTTGACCAGTATTTGATGTATTTTGTAACATCAGTTCTACAGAACTTCTCTTCCCTACATCATTGACTTGGTAGCATCTATTAACCTGCAAAAGAGTGTGCTTCGGATTGTGTAAAACTGCATATTGTAAATGGACTAAAGCAATGTTATTCCTTGATTTTTTGAACTTATTGTGAATGACCACTTTGTCTACAATGTACCTTCCCATTCCAATAGTATCAAAACTCCAAGATTTTTCATTCACTGATCCAACATCCACTACAATCATCCTGTTTGTATCACCACTATCACATGACACACATGAAGCAGTTGTGAGTATCCATTCTTGACTGATCAGTGATCCTCCACAAGTCTTGATGTTGCCTGATATTGGGCAGGAAATATATAGTGTTATATACCATGGAGATTGTGTGTATGTCTCTTCTGCTGCTTCACTGTATTCCAAATTAGCTGACAATCCAATAAGTACAAATATTACACAGTAGTTAGAGTGTGAGAGTGGCATATTTTTTAGCGAACTGTGGTTCTGTGCATATGGCTACAGAGAAATAATAAAATAACACAAATTCTAAACACCAAATGCTATTTTCGTTACCTGGAGGCTTTAAAAATACATGTATGTACCATTTTATCTTAGTACATATAAAAATAAATTCTGTAACTAATTTAAGTGATTTGCCTTAAGCAATGACTGACAAAACATTTATGTCACAATACTAATGTTGTAACTTCACAATACTATTCCTAAAAATGTATTTCTTGGTAATATACCTTATATAATTATCTAATGATGGGTAAGAATTATGTAATAGTATAGTTAACAGCATTGGAACATAATAAATAGGGCTGGGATGAATAGTGCAATATGCCTTTGAACATCCGCTAATAAAATGTTCAAGCATTCAAAGCTTTGGTGTTAGCTTCAAGTTACAGGTTTTCTTGCATTTATGCACATTCTTTTCAAGTTTTATCTTTCTAATCCTATGTAATATGTGGAAATGGGTGTGTCTGCTATACACTACAATCATGCATAGGTTAATGGCTAAAAAGACGTTTTCCATGTATTATCTATCAGTTTGTAAGGTGTTTTAAAGGCTACAACTATGGTAGCAAACTAAACTCTGATGGTTTAAAAGTGGGCATGGCACACAAAGAACAAAACGGACACACAAGATAAATAAGCAGCTGCTAACAATGTTCATTTTGTAATTCTTTCGTAGATAGACTATGAGTGTATTACAAAGCTTCAAAGGATAGTTTTAAAATTCAAAGTGTACTTGACTTTCGAACCCACAAAATGTTCGAGACCCTAATAATAAAAATAATTTCAATTCCATGCTTGTACATAGCTACAGCCATAAAATACTGTATTTCTGCAATAAAAGCCTGGGCATTTATTTCCTTCACAGCATTTTGATCTGGCTTATAAACGAATACCTTAACACCAGGCGTTTATTTGGATAGGTCCAAGTAGCATGAAGGCATTCAATTGAATTCAATTGGAGTGGGTGTATAATGCCATTACATCATAGAGAACATTGTTGACTATATATATACATATTTTTAAATTGTGACCGGATTTGCAATAAGGGGCCTTGCAAACACATCCAATTCTATGAACTTGGGAGACCATAAATTAGTGCACAAGTAACATACAGGTGTATCAACTTGAAAATTTTTCATCTGTTAAGCTGTGCTGCTGCTTACTACTGGCCAAGCTTCAAGTCAATAGCATTTTTTAATCTAAACTTATAGATCAAATTTGGTACATTTCATGTGCGTGGAAGACCCCTTTTCACAAAATTAATAGTGCAGTAAATGCCTACAGCAATTGTATTGGCAAACAGTTGTATGATACATATCTGCATGCTTGCAGCCTTGCACAGACTATTAATGTGATTGTTCAGCACTCGATCTGGTTCTAAACTCAAATGTTGATAAGTTCAAAGAAACAGTGCCTCCACTGATAGCCCGAGTTAGTAATTGAGACCAGCTGTAGGCATTCATTTTCCAAATGTGCTGAAACCCCGGTCCCTGGCTTATAATCACGACTGGAAACGTAGCTTTTATGCAAGCAGACACAGTGTACATGAAGAAATGATGAAAAGCATCTGTTTCATGTACATATATACCTCATGATTTCTTGGTAATGAATCAATCATGGTTGTTTTGTTATGACTAGTTCTTTAATACCATAATTCTGTCACAACTGTTATTGCCTTATATGGAGCTTACTGTGTGGAACCCTTCTGTACTGTACACATACCATATATGGTATTAAGTTTTATACCTCAACTTCACCATGGCCTAAATGAATTAATTTGAAGACACTAATCTGACTGGTTGAACGTGTCATAATTTCTACACCTATTTCAGAGGTATCAAATTAATACTAATCAGACATGTGGCTTGCTGAGCTGGCAGTATGATTAATGCAGTACTTGCTGTCATATAACATGCAGGTGTGTGTGTGTATAGCGTGTGTGTGTACAGTTGTTTCTGGGTAAGTTGTTTGACTTACAGACTGTAAGCATAGTCGAATAAGTCAAAAGCAGCATGCAGTATTAAATTCTGTTGTAACATAAAATCTTTGGTGTTTATATTTAACGCAATTAACCATCAAAACTTTAACTACTTCATTCATTCATTCAAAGTTTTTATAGTTGCAGCCTACTCATGACATCACAGTGACTTTAAAACAAATTAATGTGTTGAATTTTTTTTTTTTTAAGCAAGATGAAAATGAAGTATGTTGGTACTATTTAGGACATCTTAATAATTACTTGATTCACAGAGGTGCATCATGGCTGACTCATTGCACAACTTGTTAGTAAACAGATACCTGTATGTTTAACCTCATGAGCAACATACACTAGCCTGCTTTGTCATTTACATAAGAACAATATTTTTGAGTTTACAATCTGGGATATTTTGCAAAGTGGATGTGACTCATCTAACACAGACAAAATGTGAACCAGGTGACCCAAAAAGTCCACCAAACCATGCACTCTTAATGCTGATAAACACATACAACTATAAATCATGAAATTACACAATAATTTGAAATACCTTCTATAGTATATGTATTCCTATTGACACACACGATCTTTGCTGCCCTTCAGATACACCTTCAATTTTAGCTAACAGCAAAAATGACAATAATAATAACATGGATTTTAGTTACTTAATTATTTGTTTTTCATCGCTAACCACATTATTTTCTTTCCTGTCACCACAAATTTCATATTTGCATGCACATGCATGTTGCAATAAAAGACTGGCCTTAGAGGAAATAGCTCACAAAGTGTGTTTGCAGGGATTCAAGTACCTCAACCAACACAACTGGTGTACGTTTAGTGTTCCATGGCCAGACCGCTTTTTATCTCTTTGTCATTGGTGTCAAGATGAGTGTGAAATTTGAATCGAACCCTTTCTCTCTAAAAAGAAAAGTGGTTTGCCATGCAGTACTGGTATAATTATGTTACAATGCATTTGCAGTCTATGTGATACTGAATGCAGTAAAAAAAGCAATAATCCAACTACTTATACACCAAACATATACCTAGTGATTTTGCTTATAGTTACCCAGCCCAAATCTTACAGTAATTTGTGGCATTCCACAGCCATTACACTTCGAAGGAATGTACGCTGGTTAGCACATAATAAAGTGTTTATTTACACAATAGGGTATATACCCACGTAGATACGTAGGCTGGAAGCCTGACTGTCCACCCCACTACAGACCACGAAAATGATCTACACCAAGTCTATCCGCAACATAGACTGCTACGAAACGTAAGACTATATAGGCCAGACACGGGTACGTGGTTGTCTGGCTGAGCACGATATATAACAAGATATACAATTACCAGGAGTAACCTAGCTATACGAAGGTGAACGCGCCACGATATAGCACCTATGGTACAACACTTCCTTGTTGTATACACGTAGTTAAATGTACCGCACACTTGATGTCTTACCGTATAATGGCAATGCAGGATACAAAGACGACAACTTCACCTGGTGGAGCTTGCACAATTGGCGGCTTCATTAATTCAAATGCGGTAAAACACACGTGCGCAGCCACCTAAAATATTTATCATCCCATAACTTATGTGGCTTCACTGTGTCCACCACCGCAGAATGACTGGTATTTCTACTATTTGAATTTAATATGCATACCTCAATTGGACTACAATGCAATTATTCTACAGATTATAAATTACAGAGTGATCATTTGCATGTAAAATTTCTCCTTTCTCCAACTTTTCAAACACACCTTAAGTAGCTAAAGTCTTTGAGCAGGCTGTAGGACCAGGTGTCCTACAGACCTTCAGCACTTGTGCTGTAAAGCATTAATAAATAAATAAATAAATGTGCCATTTATATTGCTTTCATGGGTACAATCATATATTCCGATACCCATGGAAACACCAATTGCAACTTTCATGGGAATTATTGGAATTGGTAATAGCATGGATTTATTTTCCAGTGGTGTTTTAGCATCTAAATTTGTAACACAGCTTAAAAGATACATCCTCTAGTAGACTAGTAGTGTATTTTCAATACTGTTGATGATGCCAGAAACTGTCTACATGGCAGTTGTATGCACCACAAGAAATATTCATTAGGTGTGATAATTACTGGTTGAGTTTGTGTGGCTTCTTACAGCCCACAGGGTGTGTGGACACATAGGTGGGGGGATTAGTGTGAGGCAAGCTGGCTAGCTAGGGTAAAAATTAGCATAGGTGTGGTGATCACTTCTGCCATTCCTGGTACTACCGTATACGGCAAAATTTTCGAGGGGGAAAACTTTCGCGGATGCACAGAAGTGTTGCAATTCGCGGGAAAATATTCGCGGTTGTACATAGAATTCTGCAATTCGCGGATCGTTAGCTGTGTGAAGTGTGAAGACACGTGGCAATCGATTAATCCGTACGAGAGTGTCTCCAGGCCCCTTGATCGGTCAGTGATGGATCACGAAGAGGAGTTTTCTACAGAAGGCGAAATACATGGTTATCATGTGTATCAGGCGATATGGACTCCAGTAATTGACGAAGTGTTAGAATGTGTGCGGGAAGAGGATAACGATGAAGATAGATTTGCGGTCGCAGTGAAGAAGAGCAGTACAATAGTCGGCCATTTGCCGCGAAGAATATCTGCCTTATGTTCCGCCTTCATAAGAAAGGGTGGCGTTATTAGCTGCCGTGTTACAGGACCTCGACGCTTTTGCAGGCACCTCGTGAAAGGAGGGATGGAGGTACCATGCCAGCTAACCTTTATAGGAATGGGAAAGGAACTGAAAAAAATTCGTTGTAATCTGGCGAGGGATTTGTGTAAATTGGCTGCATTAAAAGCTTCATGCACAGAAGAGATGTCAACAGGGCTGGTGTGTAAAGTTGAGGACTCGGAAGCACCAAGCTGCAGCAGTTCAAACTCTGTGGCCCAGGACAGCACTAGTGTGATCAGTAGTGCAACCATAGATTTAAGGGATAATGCAGATATAGCCACTACTAATGATAAAGACTGGACTGGTGATGTGTGGGTTACGCATGGAAAGCACAGCTTAAAGCTTATGGATAAAGCAGCAATTGAACAAGGTGAAGAATTAAATGATAAACACATACAGATGGCACAATACCTAGCAAAGACCCAGTTCCCAGTTACTGGTGGCCTAGAATCAACACTTTTACAAGGCAAAAAGAGAAAAGGCAGTTGCACAGTCAACACTGTGCAAATAATTTATTGCAACAAAAGGCGCCACTGGATAACAGCCTCAACAAAATTTGGTGAACATGGAAAGGTTGATATTTATGATACGATGTTTCACAAGTTGGATGCTGAGACACGTACTACCGTTAAACAGCTGTTTGGTTTGAAAAAAGCACATGACATCAACATGGTGGCTATGCAATGCCAGAAAGGTACCACAGATTGTGGGCTATTTTCCATAGCTACTATGGCCTCACTTGTCTTTGGTGAAGACCCTGGTACCGTAAATTATGATCAAAGCAAGCTACGGATGCACCTTGTTGACTGTCTCTCACAAGGCAAGCTCTCTTTATTTCCAAAGACATCCTGTTAGAACTGAACTTAGCTACTGTATTATAATAATTTCATGTAATGATTTCTGTACAATGATTAAATTAAATGATTTTACATAATTCTGTACAATTAAATAATTGATTAAAGAACTATAATCTAATAGTTGAAGTCAAGTGTATTCATTCAACACTTACTACATCAGTAATACCAGCTGCTTTGAATCCGTTCTGGATAATATCAGGACGTTCTGAAATGTATTTGTGCAGCTCTTTAATCCACTGTGCACTAACAGGCTTCATTATGCTTAAAGGAAAGTTGATAGGTGCGGTTGCTCCATAAATGAAAACTTGTTCAGAATACCATTCTTCAAATTTGCTTTTGAGAAAATGCTTGGCTGGCTTATTCACACTAAGGTCCAAAGGTTGTAATTGGTCGGTACAATTGGCTGGTACCAAAACAGTGTCAACGAAACTATCTTTAAGCAGCTGTAGAACGTTGTTAGTCAACTGGGCTTTAAAATTGTCAAAGATGCAAAGTGCCCGTTGATCTTCTGGTAAACTCTTCTCTGTTTTCTGCTTACGAATAAAAGGCAAGATGATATTTTGGATATATTGAAGTGTTGTTTCCTCATTTGACCAATGGTTTGCCGTGTATGTGATGTCCCAACCTTCTGGAAATCTTATTTCTGGCAAGCATTTTGGGGATTTACCCTGATATATTAACTGTGGAGGAAGAAAGATGCCATCCATTGTAACGCCAAAAACAGCGGTTATTTGACGCTTATCATCCACACCAGCAATTGGTACCTTTTTAGAACCTTCCTTGGCCATTGTCCATGACCCTACTGGAACATACTTTAGTGCCGTGTGATCCCAATTAATGATGAGATATGGGGGGATCTCCTCAATGTCAACTATCCCTGAAATGTCTGACAGGTAATTATGCTTTAACTGCGAAAAGTTCTCTACAGACAGCTTAGCTTTGGTGTTGGCTTTTCGCTTTACAAATTGCAATCTTTCAAGCAGGTATCGACTCCAATCTTTAGCTAATACTGGCATAGTTGGGCCTGGGCCTTCTTTACTACCACGTGCTTCTTTGATTTTTCTCTTAAGTATTCCCTTAGCACTAGCTCTAACTACGGCGCCATTGACTGGGCCGCCAATTTCACGAAGATGGAGAATGTATTGCTGAACCTCCAAGTCTATTTCTTCCTGTAAGGTCAAAGGGCGACCGCGTTTTTTCATTGGCAAAGTCTTCACATCTAAGTCCGGACTTACTGCTCGCTTCTTAGCTTCTTCCACTCGTAAATCCACTTCTCTGCGGTACGCATCTCTCCAACCTCTAATCGTGCTTTCTTTCAGAACGTCAGCCGGAAAATCCGGTTGATATCTTCTAATGGCATTTATCACTCCGTGATCCGCTGCGTACTTTCCTACAACAGCCTTTTGATCTTGAGTCACCTTAATGTACGGTGATCGCTTTTCCTTCAGTGCAGATGACACCTCCTTGTTCGCTTCTCTGATGCAGTCACTGCTTATACGGGCACTTAAGGGCCCCTCTGGGTCTGGCAATGTCGATTTTTTGAGCTTAAAATACCTCAGCAACGCCATGTGTTCAACATTTTAAAAAACGGAGCGTTCCTAAAAATTACTAAGAATGTCAAATGTGCCGCGGCGAGCTTGTGCTTGAGTTTGTGAATGGCTGCTTCTCTCCTACAAAATGCGAAGTGATTTGCAATGTGAATAAGGTACAGTACTTATTATAGTTTTACATTTTTTCACACAAAGTATTTGAGGGGAAAACATTCGCGGTTGATAGCATAATCGCGAAAACCGCGAATGTTTTCCCCCTCGAAAATTTTGCCGTATACGGTATAACAAAAATTTATGTACTGCATACATACACTATGTACATAGAATACTAAAATACACATTCTCTACTGTACAAGTGACAACAGTTTAAACCCCAAGTGTTCAACTCATCCAAAAAGTAGAGATACATGTACAACGCATGACGATTCATCTACTGCATGCCTAAAAAAGGGAAAAGAAAGGACAGATCATACACCCTCCAGTTTAATAATGGCATCATTAAGCACTACACTTAACAGAAATGCTCAGTTGACCAATCGAATCATACAATATGTACATGTTATACACAAATGTACTGTGCATTTCTTCAACATCACCTAATTAATTTTCATAACACTCCAACATTTGTTGCTCACAATTCATGTATAACTTCCAAGGCTACGACAAATTAATACTGAATCATCTACAACACATACTGCATGTACTTATAGCATTCACTGTCACACCACCTCTTGTGTTTGTGGAAATAAAAAGGAATTGTTAGAAATGCTAAAACAACATATCAGGGGAGCCAGGACAAAAAGGATTTTGTTTTATGTACAATTCTTCACAATGTCCTGGAATAGAAATTCAATTTGTCATTCATGCCTTGACGTGCAGCCGAATCAACGTGTTTGATGAGTGATGACCGGCTAAAAATGGACACCACCTTGCTACAAATATAACATTCATTGTCATAAATCAACCCTGCGTTTCACACAATATCTACAATTTTTGGTTACTATACAAACTATGCACTACAATAAGTTGCCAGTTGCCACAGAAGTATAGTATAACCTACAAACTAAGGCCATGAATTGATCTCTACTCCATCCTTTCTTTAAAATAGCTGAATAGTCCTTTATCTATTGCACCAAGAGGCTGGAATAAAGACTACTTGACTTGATCAGCATGGGTTGTACTAACTTGTATACAGTTATCTAGATAGTGGCACTCCTTTTACAAGTGACTGTTGGAACACACCACAAGTGAGCATTCGCGATGACGTGGTTTGTGATTACTTTACCTCTGTTTGAAACATTTGCCACCATACAATATTTGCATGCTTTAATTACAACTTACTTTCTTACCATTGATCTTATCAACACTTTTCGCCATTACCACAATGTTATTACCCACTGCAGTTGTGGTTTCACTCATCTAGTTTCAAAGACAGAAAGAGTCATGCTTGGTTGACACTTTACCCTCAAACCAGCAAGGGAATGCGTGTTTACATAATATGAGCCGCATGGTGACGTTAGGTGGGGACTGAATTCTTATAGCCTAAAACAGCGCATTGTTCAAAAGTAGGTTCACTGGACTACTTGGAGAAGGTTAAATGAACACTGTAACTACAGCGGCTTACTTGTTATGAAGCGATGAGCAACTGCGAGTAGTGTCTCCGTGTTTCAAAATTCTTGCCACGTCTTTAACATTGATTGCGGGTTTATTCACGTGAGTCATATGTGGCCTAATATACATATATGGCAAAACAAACGGAACTTATTGTAAGTTGATAGGAGCAATCGTCACAAAGCTATGGATCATTTTATAAAGGTATGTAAGTAAAGGGTTTGTGTGTTTTCTTGCCAAAAAGTTATTTACAGGCTAGTTTTGGCTTACTGTTTAGCATTAGAGAAAAACCCTTGGTATCATTTTAATCCTTGTTACATCACAAGTAGAATGACATAAATTGTGTAGCCATAGGCCATAGGATGGATGCTTCGAAAGTTACAGCACTTTGTGTAAGGTACGCATAGTTGGGCCAGTTTTCTGGCCTGTGCAGGTTTAAGGGTTAAGTGATATCCTAACATAGCACATATTTTGCTTGAAGTGCCCCTCTGAAGAATTACAGTATCCACCTACCCTGTATGAATTATCAAGGCTATACTGTAGGGATACAAATTTTGTGGATTTCGAGGGCATCTTATCCACGAATTAAAATATTTTGTAGCTTCTGTACAAATTGTATGGAGATCAATATCTAAACTTTTTAGTAATCCACGAAAATTTAATATCACAAAAATTACTTGTCCCATGGTAACCTTAGCCAAAACATAAAACTCGATAACTATACAGTCACAAGTAACAGTATAGTAAAAATTTTAGTGTAGGCTGTAGCTACATGTACTTTCTGTATTATACAATGTCTGATATAGTACATCTCACCAACCTCATCTTTAGTAGTGATCAGTGATCTCATTGAACATGTGTTCTTGGAGTGGCTGCTAACAGCATCATCAGCTTTTTACACATCTATTGAGCTCAACATGAAAACATGTGGGCTTCATCACATACTGCAGGTTGTGGCCATCCTTTGCATTAATAGTTCCCAAGTATACTGCATCTAGATAGGTAAAAAAACTCAAAATGACTGGAGTGCCACATGAGCACTCAAACGCAAACACAACAAAATACAGACTAATTGTTAACTACAGGGTCAACAATTAGTAGTACGTCACACCCTTGTTAGAATCAAGAGTACGTAATATTATTATTATGTACTCTTGTTAGTATCAACCTGACTTTGTCAATGAGATGCACCAAGAGAACAATGAACATGGCTGCACACAAGATATACTGTACAAAAGGCAGATATAAACTTCTAAAACAGTACACAGCAAGAAAAGTACTACATTTGCCACAAAAGTCACTTCAACACATAGCATGCGTTGCTGTCAAGAAAAGTGCTAGAAACAAATGCAAGTCACAGCTGCTGACAGACAAATGACTTTTCAACATAGATGTGACTATATAATGCAACACTGGAAGTTTAATACAGGCTGTATACGACCAAAATACAGGCTGTATACGACCTTCATTTCACATAGACTGCTTTGACTTTTAGCATACAAAGTTTTGTCCATGTGGGTATGGAAAGACAAACAAATTTAATATACATATATACACTTTGGAAAACTATTTCAGTAAACCAGGCGTATATGAAGGCTGGAAAAAATTGTATATACGACATACAATTACTAGTGTAAAAGTAATTTTAAAAATTAAAACATGGGAATAGAGATTGCTGAAAAAAGTAAAGAAACAAGAGTCAAACAAGTCAGCATGTTAAACAAACAAAGATCTCTATTTGGACTCATTGGATATGGTAGAAACTAACAGCCCATTTACACTAGCCATCTAGTTCAAACTAACTTGAATCAGAGCGATTTCCAAATCAGTGTAAATGCGTACCGTATCGAACCGAACCGTGTCAAACCGCACTGAAATGGACCTGCTAGGGATGTGGGTCTGGTTCGAACTGGTTTGCTCTACTCACCCTGTATCAACAGTTGCGAACCTGCAGTTCGATTTGGCTCTAATAAGCGGTATAAAGATACGGAGAACTACAGCTAAAATGGCGACTGTAAAGACAAAATGAAGCAACAGCGAAGTATTTTGGGGACGATACGGAAGGACAGCCTCAAGAACAACAAAAGGACTCAAAAACAAACAGGTACGCGTGTGAATGAACAGTTAACCAACTCCATAGAATTGAGAGGTTGCCGCCAACACTGAAAACTTTATTGTGCCTACAAATCTTACGATAACAGAGCACACAAATCCTTAAACTCCATCAACAATCTCTACTTCGATGAAAATTATGATTGTGGGTGTTTTTATGGTGATTGGAGCAGGTTTGACCTTCATAGTATAAACGGTGCTAAAAAATCGATCTGGATCGAACTGAAGCAATCTCATCCAGAGCGACCTGTAGTGTAAACACGCTGTAAGGTAAAAAACAGTAGTTTCTCCACAAATCAGGGGCAGGTAAGTACTGAGAATGCTTCTGTATAAATGTTTGAGTCCAAATAGAGATCTCTGTGTGTTTAACATGCTGGCTTGTTTGACTCTTGTTTCTTTACTTTTTTCAGCAATCTCTATTCCCATGTTTTAATTTTTAAATTACTTTTACACTTCTTTTTATAAATCCACTTACGGAAAGCTAACATGATAATAAGATGTGCTGGTGGTGCTTGATATTACACAGTACTAAACTTGTATATCAAAGTCAGTCATGTACAGTAGCTGTTAAGTAGTCAATTAATATTATCAGGGTTAGCAAACACCAGTGTATTGTTTCCTTACTACAGGGTGCATTTAATTACTTTGTATTATATATTATATATCTCTGACATACTGTATACAACTATAAGCAGTGCACAGCATGCTGTGGTCAGCAATAGTATGGCTTCAGACTTATCATATAGGCATGCATACTTGTGCGGTTACAGTATGTGATCACAGTAAGTCAACTACACAGTGGTACACAACAACAATGTTGTTCTGGTATGAGCTTAATATACTGTGGTTTAGTGATGTGCGATAATAAGTTTGCAACTATACTGATTAATCAAGATAATTGCATCACGATACGATAGTTATCACGATAGTAAATCCAAATGATAAGATGCACAATGTAGCACTAATTTTACTTATTTTCCATGAATACTGGTAAAGGCATATCCTGTATACCCAAATGCATATATGTCATGCCACAATACAGCAAAGTTTAAACTCACAAAACAATTAGAATACAAACAAATAAATGCTTTAATTGTTCGAGTAATTCCAGTGAGGTAAGAATGTCTAATATTGGTGCTCACGATAATCACAAGCTGTTATCATATCACGATAATGAACCACTGCGATACGATTATCACACTTGACTATCGATATTATTGCACATCACTAATGTGGTTAAACATAGGTAATGATATAGGGTCTCCAAATGAATGTGTGAACATTAATAGATTGGATACTTATTAACACAATTAACACGTTGGTTACCCTTGCAGAGACCAAGTTAGAAGCAATGGCAAAGTGAACTACAAGAAGCAAATTTGCTGTGTTATCATTGTAATATGCATTCAAAAATAGGTCATGGACATTAAGAAAGACATAGGAACCTAAACTTCTTCCAAATTAACTTCTAAGGCTTCTTTTGAGGTTGGAAAGGTTCTCAGGTGGTGTTTAGTTGAGTGTTCTATTAGGATTCTGGAAAAACATAGGCGATCTCTATTATGAGTAGTGGTTTATGATGAGTCATCTGATTCTGTGTGCAAGTGGAGCCTAACTGTTTACACATACATTTAACTCGAGATCTATTCTTCTGTTTTTTGATTATAAATACATCATTTCTACGATGGTATGTATGGAAATTTATAGTGCAACATAAATACACAACATTTGTAAGGATGTATGTGACAGATCGAAGTAGGAATTACGTAAATGTTCACTAGCTAGTATAGCTGCAGGTGCAGTTGACTTCCTTACTCCCTGTTTCATTATGTTTTATTTCTATGATCCTTACTCAATTGTAGATCTTGCCTATTTCTTTGCACCATACATGTAATTAGTGACTGGCATCACAGGGAAAGAATGGTACCAGATGTAAACATTAATTGCATGACAACATCTTAATGCATACCCAAACTATCCATTACTGAAAAGTGAAGTGGCCGTTCCAATCTAGTGTTGGGAGGTATGGCATTTTTGATGCCGGTATTTGGTATTGAGAAAATACTTTGGTATCCAGTATTTCACAGTATCCTGGCAGTCAATTAATAACACACTTTTGATCAACCTGATATTGCTTTATTTGTGATAAAAACAGTCAAGTGTTAAACTGTAGGTTGGGTATATACCACAAGTAATAGTTACTCATGGCTAACAGGTTATACTGTAAATCATTTTACTAACATTTATACAGTTGATACAAGTACGCTGGCACTACATGTAGGTTTGTAACCCAACACTATGTTCCACTTCAGTTTCAGCCTAGCCCAGTATTGCAAACTAACAACAGTATGAGAAGTGCCTCAAATCATTCCTGTGACTACAGAAATTACATAGGATTCTCGTGATAGTCACCACCGACATCATGACACGCTACCCTTGAATCAACGCCTAAATACCGAGTATGGAAAAGAAATGGGACACACGTGATGCATCATGCATCCATTGTAGCTGCTGTTGTTGGCAAAAAGTGATGTTTAACAGTGAAGAAATTGAGCTTGTAGCCTTAACCATAGTTGAGTCATGCTTGGCTGAAGGCATTAGATAGTCAGGCAGGTAATAAATGGGTTTGGGGTCAAGGAATTTTGGGTTTGATTGTGTCTATCCAATACTTGCCAACCTGGTGTACAGGAAAAGTGAGCCTGATTTTGGGTGATGCTTTTGGGAAGGAAACCTAAACCTTCTTGATCCCTATTATACAGTGATAAGGAAAAATAGTTCCTAATCATCTTACAAAATTTGCCACTCACATGTACGGCCATTTCTCCAGTTTGGAAAGTATTGTACTTCAGGGTAGTGATGATCTATTGAAACTCACCAACTTGCAAAAACCATTTAAAACCTTAGAATAACCAGAACGCTTAAGTCACTCTTTCTAAAGACTGGCAAAGTGTAAATTCTTAAAATTCTACAGACAAAAAGCATGTCTACAGGACCATTCCCAATCCCATACCTGGGGACATGGTGGCAGCACTTGCTACTCATTACATACTGTCATTGGTTAACCAGCAAGTTCCTTCCTTATTTTAGAAAAAAAACTTGTCAAAAATTCTACTATCAACACATCACTAGCGAACAATGTAGCTCTCAGCCACACCTTGCTTATATAATGACACTTGCAACAATGTATTGTGGGTTTTAGTTTAGAATGTTCTAATACAGTGAAACCTCATTTAGTGGCCAACTCATTAATAAGGCCACCTTGCAGGTACAGAAAGTTCAGGTGTATATTCCATTCTTTTACTTTTTCCTAATAGGACCACTTCATTAAAAAAGGTCAGTGATCACATACTTCTTACTAAGAACCAAACTGCACAATATTCCCTCAATAAAGGGGATAGCTGAGCAGACAGTCAAAGTATTAGGGGTCAAATGTTCAACTTGTTCAGATATTCGTTCATTAATGGATATTGAATTTACAATTTGGATATTCATTTACTAGTAAATTATAAGTGTTTACAGTCAAAATGGTGTTGCCCTTGATAAGAAGTCCACTTTGTTATATGGTTACACTAAACTAATAGGGCGACTCATTGTGAGTCCCATATCCTGTAGGTGGCCCTATTAACAAGGTTAAATATATATATATATATATATATATATATATATATATATATATATGCAGGAAGAGTAAATATTCATATTAAAGAGGTTCACTGTACAACAGCTACTAGAAGTCATAGTTACAATTATGCGCACTTCATCATTTTGAGCATCTGCACACAGAAGCTATGTTTATATAACCCAGACTAAGTCTTTTTGCGTTTCTTTCTTTCTTTATTTATTATACTGGGTAGTCTTTCACATAGGGATGGCAAATTGGCAAACATACTTACAGCTTTTGCCAGCTAATGCCAAGATATGAAGGAAGGTATATAGTCACGCTATTCAACTATTCATAATCAAAGTAAGGTTTCACTGAGATATTTTTCAATGACACCTGAGAACATCCCAATTAATGCACAACACAAACACGCTAATGCGCTGCTTACCTATGGTACAACAAAATATGGATGCGGATGTCTTTTGATTAATATATCGCAAGCAAGCTGCAAAATCTGCTTCCATCGCTCGTAGTCCACTTGCCTCGTTTCACCATAGATACTAGACTTATAATAAGTCTAGTATCTATGGTTTCACCGAGGCGCCTACCTCTTATAATTTCGTGCACTTTTGTATCACTAAAATTTTTGTAGGCGTACCCGTACGTACATCGATATCAAAAATCGCGATTGGTTCCTCGCAATCGTTTACACTGAGACAGGACAGTAAGTACTAGTTTCTTGAAATGTTTTACATTTGGTTGCTTTTGTGTCACATTTTAGTATCTATGATCTTTCACTACACCATGGCAACTGTTATTTCCATGGTGTATAAATTAAGGGTGTAATACAGTAATAAATGTTTGAATATTTTGCACAAGGATATCTACCAATAGTATCTCACAACAAACACGTTTGTGTTGGGAGTTATTGTTAAAGTGACATATTAGGCAAGAGATCACCTGCAGTGCACTTAATTCACACAGATCCCTCACAAGTAGTGTTGCACCGATATCCAAATTAGCCGATTATTCCGATAACCGATATTAAGCAACAGAATTAGCCGATACCGATAACCGATCCGATATACACTAATAACACTAACACTCATCCTCATCATTATTAAATGGCTCATATTAGTGACATAACCATTGATATACAGCTTATTCTAGGCTAAAATGTAAAGTTAGATGTATACCACAAGTAAAAGTTACTCATGGTAAACAGGTTTTAAGTACATTTTTACTACTGCTATACAGTTGAGACGAGTGGCTGGCACTACATAGAAACCTAAAAACCTCAGTTTATTGTTGGGCATGGCCTAAACCCTGACAGTTTATTATGGGCATGGCTTGTAGTCACCACTAAACCATTAACACATAACTTAATTAAAATGCCAAATAACTTATGTCTAGCCTCCCCCACATCATTATACTACACAGCGCAGTGGAGATTAACATCGGCCTTGATTTAATCAAAACCGATTAATCGGCTAGTAGCCAATATCGGCCCGATACCGATTATTGAACCGATTATCGGTGCAACACTACTCACAAGTGGTAGCCACTAGGTGTAATCATTGATCAACACCTTAACTGGAATGAACACATAGAACAAGTTGCTAGTAAAGCCACCAGAATTAATGCATTCTTATTATCAATGCCCTCCCACAGTTACAATAAATGTAATATTTATAAAGCCCTATTATGGAGTACATACACTTCCACAGTTTGGGACCCACACACATGTTAACATCAATCGATTAGGAAGTGTATAGAGATCTATCACTAGGCTTCTAGATTCTCTAGTGTTTCCACAATGTTGACTGATCTCACGAAGAAACAAATTAAAATTACAAATGTTGTATAAATCATTCATCATTTAGCTGATATTCCAGATGATTGTTTAACTCCCGTTCCCTCCTTTCTACGAAGTGGTTATTTTAGTCAACTTAATTCTAGATTGGACAATTTTAAATTTTCCTTCAGTGATTAAACTATGAAACAGTATCACAGGAAAAGATTTAATATGATTTCCATTGCCAGGAAAATTGTCGTTTCTACTATTGACTGTGGAAATGTGAAACAAATTCCATTGTGGGCAAAGCATGAATTCCCATCTTGTGTATTTGCAATTCCGATGATGGGATTTTCATAAAAGCCAGCTTTTGGGCCTGTATTTACCTTCTACATGCATGGATTGTTATGAAATCCCATCAAAGGAATCACAGATACCCCATAGTGGAAATATTTTTGTAGGAAAAATAATATTAGAAAATACAATGATGGGAATCTCACATCCATGGGATGGGAATCCATGATTTCCATATAATGGAATTTGTTTCACTTATACAATCAATAGTAGTTCCAGTAATGAAATTTTTCCTGTGAATCTACCCCAAAACATTGTTAACGCTCCCACATACACTGATGATTTGGACACATATAATTACACCTGTGCATTATAATCACGCACACACACAGAGTACACAATATAATATTAACTTCCATACGCCACTTGCGATCAGGATCAAGAATTTTCATCATTGAAATTTCGCTTTGATTTCACCTATAAAAAAGCATTGATTCTTGAAACATATTCCAAACTAAATAAGAAACCAAAACTTTAAGTTGTGGCAATTTTTTCTCAAAAACACAGCAAATTTTCTGTGATGTACCAAATTTTACCCTTGTGTAAGAAGCATGGTTCCTACATGTGTAGGGCAGCATTAAGAAATTTTGTAAGAAATATTCCTGCACTGTTGAGTTTTGTAAGAAAGATTCCTACACATGACATAATGTGTAGGAATAATTCACACAAGTGTAGGAATTATTCCTACATTAATTCCTACACTTGTAAGAATGATTCCTACACTTGTAAGAATGATCCCTACACTTGTAGGAATTATTCCTACACTGCAAGAAGAGTCTTACACTTTGTGCCAAGTATAGGAATCTTTCTTACAAAATTCAACAGTGTGGGAATATTTCCTACAAAATTCTCCAAAAATTCTCAATAAAGCACTACACGTGTAGGAATCATGCTTCCTACACAAGTGTAAAATTCCTTCCAGCACTTTACCTCAAAATTATGATTTTTTATTTAGTTTGGAATATGTTTTGATTTTCAACTGTAATAAATTCTCATGTTGCTAAAAGTTTGCTTTCAAAAGTGCTTGATTGCCACTATTGATTGCTAGATTCACTGTGCAAAGGCCACTTGATCACTTGATTGAATCTTGATCCCAGTTGTAAGTGTTTCAATGGACAGCATAGAAGTGACTACGCTTTGATTTCAGGAAGGGTCTGCAAATAAAATTACATGTATTTCATAGGCTAGTTCCTGGTAGGCTCTGTGTTTGCTCTCCAGTGCTTAACTGGATAATGAGCTTAACAATATGGGCTCTGTGTTTGCTCTCCAGTGCTTAACTGGATAATGAGCCATGAGAAGATGGATACTAATACACATTATCTATATAATGCCATATCTATAAAATGCCTGCGTGCCCAGGTTAGGTGGAACATATGAGACATTCTATTAACATCTCATACAAATGGGCGATGTACATAATTACACTGTACCAGGTTCATAGCAGAATTCTCCAGACCGAAGCTTTTAAACCACTACGTGTAGAGCAAATCATGCATTTGGACTCAAACTTTCTTACTAATTATATTTGCTTAAGATTTATCAATAAGTAGTGTTTATAACTCTGAACCTTTTAATTATTTTGAAACCTCTTCTAACAACCATTTCTTAAGCATTCGAAAAAGCTTTTACATGCCCAGTCACATCCATATATATGGATTTGTTTGTGCAAATTCCTGTTCAACGATTCTCTGGTAATTTTCAACTAGTGTGGGCAGTGTTCTGGTTTCACTAAATTTAATCAGTAAAAGGTAAAATTTGGGCCATTTTTCATAGCAGAAGTTTTCAATTTCCAAGAGCATGCCAGATAACACTGTAATCATTAGTTTTATGTGGTGTGTATATAGTACATGTTGTTTTTATTATTATAATATTTTTTTGTATAGATTGTCGATGAAGAATTTGTACAATGAGTCAGTCACGTACTTTAGAAGAAATTAGACAATCTGATGAAGGTAATTTCTAACATAGCTCATTATACTACATGTAGTACTGTAGAGTTAGAACATTACATACTGTACTAGTATGCTATTGTACACTGTACAGTAGCAACAAAATAGCATGCAATAACATTGCTGAGTTCATGTATTGTACAGTAATACATTATATATACTGTATAGTATTTCAATTTCATGCAATATCCACTGAGTTTTATATTGATACTGTACATGTATTATCACCTTACAACAGTATGTGTGTGTTTCATGGCAAAAAATTAACGGTCAGGCACTGTAGTGTTGAACATTGCATTAAAGCATGTATATATACTTATGATAGTGTCCATGCAGTCACTGAAATTCAGAAAATTTGTTTTCATAATGAATTTGTCATCCAAACAAAGCAGGAGGGACTCTAACGGCTTGTTTATGCAATGTATCATTTTTTTCTTCAGTAAATCAGATTGGTTGCTGTCACAATTTAAAAACTTGGAATGCTCCTATCAGCAAAATGCAAACTCACAATTCAGTAAATTAGAGGTATTTGAGGGGCACTGCTGTTGCTTGTCATGTCAGCTCTATGTAGCCAGATGACTTATCAGTTGGTCAGTCATTTAGTCATGTGCATGCTTTAGTTTTCAAGCCCATGTGTTGTTCTTCAGGTTTCTTTCTTTTTCTTTTTCACCTTTATCTAGTGTAACTTTTTTGGCCATTTTAGCTGTGATACTTTTTTTTATCCTTTTTCTTTACAAGCACTGTGATGCCTCCATTTTCCACCCATCAATTAACTGAAAAATCTGCTATCCAATCAGTGGTACAGTAGAAATGACTATATATTCTACTGTATTAGAGTATGGTATTTACTCTATAGTAATTGAATAGGGCTCTGTATATACACTGTAAATGAATGGGATTCATTCCTCCGAACTTTTTGATTATTTTTAATGCACTCAGGGCCCAATGAGTTTGGATAATAGAGGGACCACTGTACAAGGAATGTTAAGTTGAAGTATACCAATATAACTTTTAGCTGATATTCTGTTATATGATATTGTCAAACTGATCCAATATACCTACTGTATATATAGTAGCATAGACCTTTTCTATAACAAATTGTGCTCTAAATTCAGTTACGTATAATATACAATAGTACTAATAATAGTGTGGGACTTTAATCATGCATAAACAGGCGTTACTAGGATATTGCTAGAGCATGAGTGTCTGTAAACATATGTGCGTACAAGTATATCTGTATCTGCTGGTTCACATATTTATGCTGCTGACCGATATGCAAAAACCAAGGCAAATACATAGCTAATACATGGCTGATCTGATTATTGGTGCACCTCTAAAAGAAGTAGTGAACCAAGAGAGGTTGTGTACACCTGCAGATGTACTAGTGGACATTTAATCCCTCTACTTCACTCTATAGCCATGATTTGGACATGGACACAGTGCACTACCATGTGTCTTGATGTACAAGAACTGCACATGCTTGTGTGTTCACTGGGGAGATTTATTTCACCTTGTGCTGTATTAGTTCTCTCAACATGTCCTATTGTATTTTTTGTACACATGCATGGTGGTTAAGTATACATAGATGAAAAGGTTTGTAGAAAAATTCTAGTTAACTGACAGTGTCTATGTTGGTTTGGGAAGCTGCACCTGCAGCCTAAAAATAATGAAGGGGAGCAGTCAAGATTCTTTTCAATTGTAAGTACACCCTGTATCCCACCAGCGACCTGCATTGAAGCCTGTGAATTTGATGGATAGCCGGTATGGATTAACTACTGTACTGTAAATACAGGGGTATAGAGTCAATGCTGACAGCTACTTCTCAGCTTGAAAACAAGAGGTATTCGAGTTTATACAGTAGCTAACTTACACTCTACATAGGTTCAGAAAATTGCACCTCCAGCTTCAGAATAAGAAGTCATATAATGGAGTGTACATCCTGGAGTGGCTTAATGAGGAGGCTTCTTGACTGTATCTATTCTAGTGTCCTTATTCTCTTCAATGTTCACTGGAGCCACTTCAGCCTGACATGCACACTGCAGCTACTGCATTCTAGTGCATACTACATAGTGACTGTTCTTTTAGAACTTTTTGATCGTTATAGTGGAAGGATCCAGCAGTGCTTCAATCATAAAATCCTTTTCCAGACATTTTCCATTGCTTTGTCCCATTCCCACTTTCCATTCCTGTAGAACGCTATGTACCCATGCCTAGGAGATTGTGAGTTGCCTGGGACCTAACTACCAATTGGTCTGGGAATTCTCACTGCATGCAATAGAGTTTCAATGCCAAAATTCTGACTCTGGCTTTCAGTACAATTTTTGCAGAAGCATTTTACATGATGACAAAAGTATCTAATTATAATAGTGCAGATATCTTAGCAACTTCAATTTTAGCAAGAATGTGTACCTTCTGTACTCACCAAAGCATTTTAGTCTGCTTACCATATGCATAGCACAACTTGCATTTGTGACTGGGTCTAGGGAAACTGGCCTTATCATCCATGACAGCAGATTTGATTTTTCACTGAGAACACAAAGCTACATGAATAAACGATCACATTTCATGATCAAACTCAGCTAGACTTGAGTGGTCTACATTTGTTGGCTGCTTTTCCCAAGCACAGTAGCAATCTGTAAGAGTGGTCTGGGGCCATAATGGAGCTGTGGCCAGCCAGCCTGGGGATAGCTGTACTGTATGTGGCTGTACAATACCGTGGTATAAGACCTGTGCTGTAAAAATAGTTTCTGGTTTTGAGACCTGAATGTGGCCCTTAACTTAGCCTAATTCATCCCTACACTTTCCTCTTTAATTTTTAAACAGTCCCTTGCCCCTCCAGCCCCTGTCTCCCACACCTTTGGAGCTCACCAGGTACAATCAACATTAAGTTAAAAATTGTTGGAAACTTAAGTGTTGGCTATTTCTACCTCTAGGTAAGGAATTGGTGTAAAGTGTGTGAAAATTTGGTGCACATAGCTTCAACCATTGACGAGCTACAGCTATACAACACACTGAATACTTTAAACTGGCATTTCTCAATACTTTCAAATAGACGATAAACTGGTATTCCCAGACTGGATCACATTTTATGTTACAATGACAAATGCATGCATGGTGTACAGTACAGTCACTCGCTGCACTTTGTTTCATCTCCTATTAATGAAAAGTGCATTTTACCACAGAAAATAAAGCACTGTGTCCATGCCTCTTAATGATTTATCATGTGTGATGGCTCCAGCACTTGTCACATCAAAAGTCCCTATTGTACAGTAGAAGTTGTCACCAAATATAGTACTTTCATGGAATAGTCATACATGCATACTATACAGTATAGCTACCGTATGTTATAGCAAAAAGTAAACAAACTAAGTAAAGTAGAGATCCATGCACTTTCACTAGAGCCCCGCCAAATAAAGTATCACCAAAGAGGTGAACGTACTGTATGTTCACTTCCTATGGTTTTGTAATGCCATGATTCCCATCATGTCTCTTGTAGTAAAGTCATATGGCACTACTCTGTAAGCACAGTGTTTTATCATTTTCCAGCTAATTTGACACCTTTATTCAAGATTATTAGTGATGCATAGTATGTAGATTTTGGAGATTTACAGTACTATTATTTCTATAGTAAAATCATTGTATATGACCGGGCCTGCAAAAATAGGGTATGTAAGCAAAAATTGCACCCCACCAAAGTACTGTAACAATAGTATACTGGCAGTTTTCAATTTTAGTATAAAGCCAATTAAGTTTTTAAAATTCCATGACCATAGTATGATGCCATAAAAAGTTATGAGTCATTAAAGTTTGAAAAATTAAGCAAACCACATGCCCAGTCCTAATCAAATTAATGGCGGATCCAGGATGGGTTATTTGTCCCTTCCATCCCCCTTTGTGGAGGAGCCACAGCTAACTACTTCTTTGATTGAAATACTAAATCTTGTTAAGCCTAAATCAATTTAGCTAATGAAAAATATGCGTATTATTATTATTATTACCATTTATTGCAAACTCACCTGAAACTGAAGTCAAAACAGTTGTTAAACTGTCACCCAGCACCTTCGTGCATACTAAGCGCCTCTAAAAATAGTTGTCGTGTTGCTGGTTTTTGAGACATTCAAAAAGTATGACACCAAAAGGTATAAAAGACAAAAAAAAGTGTTGCCAGAATGAACACTCCAACCACATACTGTACCTCCAGCCTGATAAGCAGCATTCCTAACCTCTGTACCACTGGTGCTACAGTGGCTGCCAACTCTTCTTATTTTGCCATATTTAAATGTTACAAATGAAAATCGCTGTTTATCTAACCATACCATAACCCTAACCTAATGTTTTAACACTTTGTCCTAATCCTACTCGCACTTCTTCCTAATCCTAATAGTGCTGTTCCTAATCCTAAGGGCGCTGTTCCTAATCGTAAGGGTACTGTTCCTAATCCTAGGGGTGGTGCTCCTAATCCTAGGGAAAGTTTTCTAGCCCTAAGGGTGCTGTTACTAATCCTAACAACATAGTAAGAGTTAGAGTAAGAGTGAAATTATGAAATGGTAACATGGCTAGTTACACCACCAATCTGTACCAAAATGGCTACAGGTGTATAATATTGGCTTTGACTTGATGGAATACTACAGAGGTTATTACAGAGTTTATTTGCAGGGGCAGATCCAGGAACTGGCAAGGGGAGAGGCACAAACAGGCTAAGCTGTATTTGGTTGGGAAGAATAGATTATCTTGTTAGTTGCTGTATATTTGAAGCAGCAAATAATCACCTCTTAGTAGTGTTTCACTGTTCATTTTAGCAATTTTAGCCCAAGTTTGCAGATGGTTGTGAACTCTTAAAAGCTGTTTAAAAGTCTATTTTAAGTTATAACGGTAACATACTGTACCTAATGGCTTTCTATTATTAAGACCTATGTATTCGTGCCAATTGTCATTATCATAATCATCATAATAAGTGCTATGGTAATAAAACTTGTGACAGCAAGCTGCAAATTGTAGTTTAGCACTAAAGGTGCAGGATTTGCTTTGTAAAAGTTGACTTACCACGTTTTGTATGAAAAATTGAGATACTCTAATAGAACAGTCACTGTGCAAATAAATACAGGCACTACATATTAATTACAACTTTATATAGCCATGAACAAGCAAGCAAAAAAATTATATCTGTACAAATTAGCTTTAGTATTGGATCGGTAGGTATTTTTCTGTATTGGTAGAGCACTTGTTTGTCATTGATCTTCATTGCATCTGTAGATAAGAAGAATAATTATTGTGTAAGAACAAACCTCAAAGCCAGTTTATAGTTGGCTTCGGGTATTACACATGTATATTTAAAGAGGTGAAATCCACACAACAGAAAACAGCCAAGCTGTCTGTATAAAAAGGGTGTGACCTTCTGGGTGAAAAAGTTGTGTAATCAAAGGTGGCAGCCATGAAATGGTTGCAGTGATGTGGATGATAATAAATTTTAATAATGCATGGATAATATTGACAAATTTTATTTGGTGGTTTGGTGACAAATAAGTCAATTGGTCAAATTTAAAAATTTTATTGTTATACAGTATTTATTTAATTTTCTGTTGTAGATCTCAACAGTGCTCCTCAGTTAAAAGACTTGTGTGCAATAATAACACCTAATTATGCAGCTGACTGGAAAGCAATTGGAGTTTTACTTGTGATACCAGAAGGACGTCTTGCTGCAATAGGGTCAAATTTCCCCAGTGATTCAGTTAAATGTTGTAATGAAATGCTGGCATTCTGGTTAAAGAATAATACCAGTGTCACATGGAAGGACATCATTGCAGTACTGGATTCATCTCTCATATCATCTAGAGTAGTGAAAGATTCACTTGCCACATCAGAACTGATTGCTGGTATGTAGATCTATATACTTGTATGAGGTAATAGTAGTCATCTGGTTCCAGACGAATACATTGCGGCATCATCTGGTTCCACTACACTTACTTTTATGCCTTATAAATGTGAGTCAAGAAGAATCAGTGTAATAGTGCCTTGGCAGTATTGGTTAAGTATAACCCAAAAGTGCCTTTATTATGATGACCTGAAACACTTCCAAAAAGAGTCTATGAAATTTAGTGGAATTTTCTACTGCCCGACTGACTGACTGACTGACTGAATGAATGACTGACTGAATGACTGACTGACTGACTGACTGACTGACTGACTGACTGACTGACTGTGACTGACTGACTGACAGACAGACTGATTTACTGGCTAATACCTTCAGACAAGAATGCCTCAATATCGGCTAAGGATAGCTATGGGATTGATTTTTGTACTGTTTGACATCACTTCATGTCTTTTGGCATACCACAGTACATCATGAAGGTATTGTGAGGCTGGTTTTAGGGTGATATTTTTGGCCAGAAAAGGCCAAACCTTAATATACGTATGAAAGCTGCCTACCGTATCAAATTAGAACCTTCTCTTAAAAAATTCTGATATACAGGTGTATGTAGTAATATACAGATCTGAAGAGAGAATATCATACAGTATGATAGTACTATATAGTAGGGACCACAAGGGTACGGGAATGGCCATGAAAAACATCACCCAAAACCCAGCCTCATTTTTCCCTGATGAGGATGAAGCAGTATTGGATAGGTAAAACCTAACCCAAATAAACCTTCAGATTGACTCAAAATGCTTTCAACAAGTTGCTATGATTTTTTTATTATTAAACTGAATTTTTTTTTATTGACTGACCAACCGACTGACTGACTGATACCTTCAGATAAGTGTAACTCGAAAACAGCTAAGTCTATGGGCTTGACTTTTTCACTGTTCAACATTGCTTCGACCCGAGAGGTGTCTTTTGGCATACCGCAGTACGTACAGTACAATGAATTCTTCGTGGACTTACAAGTGTCCTCCTTTGTGTCCCATTCATCTTTGTTGATTTGGCAGCAGCACGTGATGGCTTCCCGGAAATCATCTGTAGTTTTCATAGTGGCTATTTTGATTTGCAGAGGTGTTTTTTTGGATAGTTATTGATTCGTACTGCTGTGTAACAGGTTGAACATAACTGATAATGAAGCATAGTTGATACTTCATTTTTCAGCAATAATTGATAGCTGGGGTAAGCGGCACCATTTCTTTCTTTTGATGTGGTATGTGTAGTTTCACGTTAACAAACAAGTACACAAAAAATTTAGAATTTTCAACTAGAGTAGGGACCATAGCACATCAATAAAATAATTTAGTATTGTGCACTACTCCAGTTTGTTTCAGTAGTTTTTATCGATGTGCTATATGGTCCCTACTCTAGTTGAAAATTCCAAAAAAATTTGTGTACTTGATGTTATTATTACTAACAGTTATAGTTACTATTCAATCAAGCATAGAAATGTGCATACCATTGAGAAAGGTGCCTACAGAAGAGAACTTCTAAAACTTGCCAGCTAACACATAAATCATTAGCACTGGGTTCTTTGGGGTTTGATGGCTGGTATTGTAAGCAGATGTCACGCTTAGAAACAAATTCCTCAAGGGCATTCCTGGCCAGAAAAAAATGTCCTTGACCCTCTGTTTTTTTTTAACTGTTTCAAGGTGGCTATGTGAATCTTTGTGAGCAGTCTTTTCTTGAAACAATGAGCATTACTATCTTTTCCCCCTTGAGAATAATTCCATTGGCTTCACTCAGCTCCTCTCGAAAATTGGACAAGTTGGCAGGCCATCCAAATCTAAACCAAAACAGCCAAGCTGTAAAAAAAATGTGTGGCCCCCAAAAAGACCATGGTGAAAAAGTTGTGAAATCAAAAGTGGTGGCCAAAAATGGCTGTGATGGTAGGTTAAGGGTGCTCTGTAGAGTCCATGTACGGCTCCCATGAAATTACCATAACTCACAAATGGTTTGGGCAAATATACTGTACTTTCTTACTGGATATAAGCTAACACTAGAGCACACTGTAGTCCAAGCCCAACTGCTAATTTACTGTAGAATGTGAGTTATAAATTTTCCCTTTAAACTAGAGCTAGTCTTACAGTTTACACACTAGAGCCTTGATACTTTCATGATACACTATACAAAACTGTGCAAACAATTGTGCACTTTTATTTTTGTCTTTTAACTTCTCAATCATCAGATACTCAACTTCCGGTTTGACACTGCCACCAATCTTTCTTTTCACTTCCATGCTATTAGTCACCCGAAGTTGCTATCAAAAAACCACAAGCGCTCTTTTTAGCAAAATAACTCATCAAAAATTTTCATGCCTTTTGGGTGAAAATGACAGACTAGTTCTATTGTAAACATAAGGGTGTAGAATAGCAAGGGGCGTGCCTGTTTCCTAATGCACAGGTGCTAAAAATTCAGTAATAAGCCAAAGACTAATTAACGACCATAATTTTCCACCAATGTAAAAGATAACCTGTTTTGCCATGTGACTTGGGAAGCCTCACACAAACTGTACAGAGCACCCTTAATGGTAAAAAATTTAATTATGACAATTTAGGTGAATTTGTCCAAGTTTCACTAGGATTCAGCACAAATTCACCTGAAATGTCATTATTGCCATTCAGTGTTGGGAGTAATGCATTACTTATGTAACATGTTACGTAATATTATTACTTTTGTGGTAATTAAGTAATATAACGAAATACACTATAAAAACAGGTAATATAACTCAAGTTATTCTACTTACAAATGTAACGTGTTATCTAAGTGATATAGTTACTGTAACGAATCTAATATTACGTAATATTATTACTACAAGTAACGAAGTTACTAATCTCGTTAGTAATCCACTGAGTAACGTCTAGCCACAACGAAGTAATGAAGCCTACTGAATGAAGCTTATTCACCAGCTTCTTACTTATAACCAAGATTTGTTGTCCAACAACACAATCATGTCACGTGATAAGGTGGTAGTTTCACACGTGACAACTTAAGGCTGTGGACACAAAGTAATATAATATGTAATATTATTATAGTTAATTTATTTTATGGGTAATATGTAACTGTAACTAAATAGTTCAGTTGCACGTAATATGTAATATGTAACTAGTTACTTTTAAAAAGTAACTTGCCCAACACTGTTGCCATTAACCTAACATGACAGCCATTTCTCGGCTGCCACTTTTGATTTCACGACTTTTTTTCACCCTGGCCTTTTTGGGGGCCATATACTTTTTTTTACAGCTTTGCTGTTTTGGTTTAGATACAGTATCACTTCTTTTTGTATTGCAAGCCACAATTATGGCTGGCTTTGGTGCTTCTGTTAACCCCTTTTTTTTCTTTACCACAGGAAATGTTGAATAAGAGAAGCAATTATAATACTGTGTGCATGGGTATTTGTTTTATTAGATATTTGTATATTTAACACTGGATAAAATGAATGATAATCACATAAGTACATGTAATTTTTTACATACGTACATGTAACTGTACTGTAGCTGAACTCTCATTGTTTATAGTTGAACTGTTTACAAGGTAACATAACTCTCTACAGGGTGACATAACTCTCTACAGGGTGACTTGAAATGTAGTTGAGGGTGAGTGTGGTTGAACTCTTGCTTCTAGCTGATCTCTCGAGAGCGTGACTTGTTTCCTGCTGGTCTCTCTACAGAGCGACTTGTTTCTAGCTGAACTCTCTACGGGGTGACTTAAAATGTACCATATTTACTCGATATGTGCCCCAGTTGTACTATTATTATTTTTTCCCAAAAATAAGGATAAAACCCATTGAATAGTGCTACACTGCAGTATTATTTGAGGGTACGCTACTAATATTTTAAACCTGTTACTACTATAGCTATTTCACATTATAATTTTATAAAACAATCGCAACACGTTGCTACTTACTTCTTCTATACAGGACCTTTACTTCACTCAAGTCCTTGTAGCACAACCATGTTACGCCTCGTGCTACATGGTCAATTTAATAATTAATATCTGGAGTATTGATTATATGACAGCTGTTCAAGTTTTACCAGGATAATGCTTCCCTTAAATAAAGATAGTAAAGGTATGAGAGCACTAGTAAAGAGTTACAAAAGTATATAGTACAGTACTATTCGAAGGTGTGGTATAATTAAAATTAATTTTAGAAACAAGGATAAAGCCCTTCGAATAGTACCACATTCGAAAGTGCAGCACAAATTGAGTAAATATGGTAGTTGAAATCTACAACAATGTGACTTGATAATGCTGATCTCTCTACAGTTTCCAGCTGATCTCTCTACACAGTGACTTGATCAAGCTGATCTCTCTACAGGGTGATTTGTTTGTAATTGATCTCTATGGTTCTAGCGGATATCTCTTCAGGGTGACTGGGTATCTTGATCTCTCACTTGCTACATATGCTGTAACCTGTGGCTTTAAATTTGATTCTTCTCAACTATTGAAGGTCTTTCTAAGGTGATTAATCCATCTGTACACTAAGTCATTCCACTAAGCGGTTTGTCTGGCAAGTATTCATTTACTGTATGTTATTACAGTAGCTAATCGTGGTTGCTTAATTGTTACACACTATTGGTTTTTTTGTTGTATTTTCATGGTTTTAGCTCGTTTGAGGTTAACCTATCCACATACCAGTTTTCAGCTTCTTCCCATAAGTGGTTTACCCTGTAGGTATGACAATATATTGGTGTTATTTTTCATGAATAATTGCTAATAACTCCTTGACTGCTTATTGTATTCCAGCTAAAGTTGGTACCAAGATGCACCTTTATAACCCCCCTCTTCTGTGTGCCAAATTTCAAGGTAATCGGATATTGCATTGACGGTTTATGGCAGTTTTTGTAAGTGTGCATAAAGACAAAGAAAAGTACAGACACGATCTTCACTGAGATCATCTGAACTGGTTCGTTTTCAAGGTAGGCATGTGATAAAGTGTCAGCCAGTATCATCTCTTTGTCTGGCTTGTAGATTAGTATGAAGGTGCATTTCTGCAACCGTAGTAATATTCTCTGCAGTCTTGGTGGTTAGTATTGCTTCATGCGAATGCCTTTTGGCTGGGATCAAGTCTGCCAAAGAAGTCTTCCAAAAGAGATTGAGTGGTGAGAGAATGAGAATGAGAGAATGAATGCTTGGTGATGTGCAAACAAATATTGATGACATTCTGGAGTGGGAGACCAGCCAAGAGGAGCATGATACCAGTACTGAAGAGATGTGAAGAGGTCAATCTTATTTTGTAGGGATAAGTGTTTTTGGAATTCCAGAAGTGTCATACATTGGGCACACTCTCAGGAGTTCAACCTAACCGAAGGTGAGGGCAATCACAAACATGCCCCCACCATATGACAGAAAAGGTGTTGAAAGATTGCTTACATAACTATTTGGTAAACTTCAACCCCAAAATGTCAACTATCACAAAACCAATCCACAAATTGCTGAAGCCAGATGTCATTTAAGCATTTCACATGGTAAAAGATGTTTTGAGAAATAGCCTGTCCTATGCCTTCGCTGTGTCAGCTCTTCTGAGAATTTTCTAGCAATTTTAATAGGGGTATTATACAGTGTAACAATCGTTTTACTTCTGTCTCAATCCAAAAACTTCAACACTACTCTCAGCAATATAATTTTATTAGGAGCTCTTTTTTGATTCTGCATCATTCTGCCCGACAAATAGATATTGCTGTAACATGTAGTAGGCATTGTCTCATAATCTTCCGAGCACATGCCACAAACTGTTCTTTCTCTAATTACACCTGTACTTACCTGTACGTAGCTGAACCCTTAATTCTTTGCAATTCCACAACATGCTGGTCAATAATCTCCTCCATACTTTGTGCTCGCGTATTAAAACGGTATCGTTCTATTGTGGTATTCTGTTTGGGCTTACAGTATACATCAAATTTGAGGAATAGAATGTTGATCTAATCTGTCTCCTCCTTCATCAGGTACATGGTGTTGTACATGTCTTATCCAGCCTGGCTAATTGTGACTGCATGGATCTGCAAAAACCCAACACAATCGCAAAAGTCTAAGTTTACTGTATATAACAATTGGTGGAACACTTACATATTATTGAAAAAATCTGTGAAATTGAATGCTTTGTTTTTTTCTGTGAAGAAAAGGCCTAACAGTAAAAACCTGGATTTCACCTTAATTCGCCTACTCAAGAGAAGCTTGAAACTCTTTGTTTTGTTGCAGCAGACTTAATGATATGAAAGTTATGGGTGTTTGTTTATGTCTCGTCGAAATGATAGTATGCAATTGATCTTTCTTCACTAATTCCATCTTAAAGTTTGTGTGTAGTGAAGAAAGATGATAGGAAAAACTTATCTAGTAATTGATTCTCCTATTCATGGTGAGCATGATGGTGCAAATTTCAACTCTGTGTGTCATTCTACTCATAAGTTACAATCGTTTTAGTAACCACCTGTAATTTATTTTCCCTATATTTGCTGTACAAATCGATTTTTCTGTTTGTATTTCTGTAATTCCTAAAGTTATTAGCATATGAGGCTGAAACTTTGCCAGAACATGTACTTTGCTAAGTGGATTATAAATATTCAAAACAATACCCAGTTTAAATGCATCGTTTGCTTCCACTGCCACCACCTTTCCACAATAGCCATGGGCCCATTGGTACAAAGGTCCAGTTCTCCTAGTGGTATCTATGATTGAAATTGGTGTTTTATCCCTCAACTGATACCATGTGGTATTTTTGTATCATTAAGATACAAATTGACAACATGCTCTTACAATCACTAGATTTACAGCAACTAGTGCGTATGTATGCAAATTGTGCAGTGCAAAATCTAATATAGTACACTGTCCAACTCACTGAAAAATGGCAGTGTCACAAGGCAAATTTACTTCATTACATTTGCAATTATACATAGTAAACTACTGAGAACATACAGTACCTCTGACTTGCAGAAACTTGGGCTTGCAACCTAGTAAAACCATAGATAATAGAGTACATAAAAGGGATAGGAAATGCAATAACGTGACATCACAAAATATGTACATTTCTATTGGAATTCCGTGTATTACGTCACAAACATGCTCGTTACGCTTGCTGCGCTTGTATCAAAGAGAAACAAATTGTTGTAATGACAGAATTTTGTAACCAACGACTGTGAAACTTCGCTACAATGAACTCAAGTAAGTAATCGAGGGAACTAGGATGGTACCAACCCTCAAGGAAGTTATACGCAAAATTAAAGGAGATTGAAAGTGAAAAAAACGGCCCAAAAATTACTTTAAACTGCTTAACTTTCTTCGTAATATATATTCTATCTTTTTAACTGTGATAAACCTATTCCTTACCATTTAACAGAGAGAACCAGAGGAAATATCAGAGCAAAACAGTAACTGTTGCTTGGAGAAACGACTAAGTATCTTCCATTTTTTACCAAAAGTTTAAACCACCTTGCAGTACAACACAAGGGTAAAAGACTGCGTTGGTGACACACCTAGTTTACCACAAGATTTGAAAGTGGAACCGGCTATACAAGAAGTGGTATGGACGAGGCATGAAGGTACTATGAGCGAAAGTATGATGGCGTGTAACAATCACGGTTAATGCAATACCCTGTACGTTTTGTTACTAAATCTACGGTCTGAATTCTCTTGCCAAAATCTCTCACAAAGGCCTAAACACTTGCTGTAGTCTGTTGGATTACTATTTACGCTGCTTAGAACACTAATTCCCATGCTTGAGCACAAAACTGTCTTGTCCTTTTAAGTCACGCGTAACGGAAATCGATTGCGTTTCCTATCCCTTTTACTCTATTATCTATAGTAAAACTGACTCTCAAACTTACTTCAGAACGAATAGTTTACTACACTTTTAAATAGCACACATAAACCATAAATTCCTTGTTTCTAGTCCCTACCATATTTAGAAATTTTAATACACCTGTACGTATATAACTAATAGCTCTTGATTTTTGCTTATGCTTAGTATTATGGCTATTGTATAACTTTATTAAATGTAGCACAAATCATATCGAAACTTTCTGATCATGTTAAAAAGAACTACATAAGCACAAGGTATATTACAAAGGAAGGAATATGGAAGTACCTGTATCCTAAACATTTTGTTAATGTGCTACTAATACATCACATGGAACAAAACAAAGAAAAGGAAATTGTTAATATAGCAAGCTTAATGAGAGATGGTTTGACAAGTGACTGTCATTTACTACACTTTAGTAAAACAAAATGTGATTCAGAAAATTCTGTAACTACACACAGCATTTCAGATATATTCAAGCCATTTAAAAAATGTGATGGTGATATCATAATACCACAAGTAATAATAATTGATGGTGCTCCAGGAATGGGAAAAACAACACTTAGTAAAGAAATTGCCTACCAATGGGCAAAATCGCAATTGCTCAGTGATATTAAACTGGTATTCTTTGTGTACTTGAGAGATCCTGAAATAAAGAAAATCTGTGATATGCAAAGTTTTATTCATTACTTCTATAATTTTGATAAGTCTGCTAATAAAACCGCAGAAAAATGTGCAGATATTCTCATCAACAGAAGCAATGATGATGATGTAACAATTATATTGGATGGGTATGATGAGTATTGTGATGCCTCAGATTATTTATTCATATCCAAGATAATAAACCGTGAAGCATTTCCTCAAAGTAAATTGATAGTCACATCTCGACCTACTGCTACTGATAGACTACAACATATTGGAGATATCAGAGTAGAAGTGATGGGGTTTACTGATGATGGTAAGAAAGAATACATTGAGCAAGAATTGAAAAATTACCCTGATAAAATAGAAAAGCTGTGTTCTTACTTTGATAATAACACAAGAATCAATAGTATTTGCTACATACCTGTGATAATGACAATTCTGGTATATACCTTTAAAGCAATTGAAGAATTACCATCTGATCAAGCTGAACTGTATAAAAGGTTTATTACTTTTGTAATTTCTCGTTATGTAGAAAAACTTGATTTTCCAAAACCTAAAATATTACGCTTAGAGAATTTACCAGAATTATATAAAGATTACATGATAGAATTGTCAAAATTTGCTTTTGAAACTCTGAAAAGGAATATGATAGTTTTTACTCAAGAAGACATAGAAAATTGGTGTCCTAAATTGTCATCAATGAACAATGACTTCCAAGGTTTAGGTTTACTAAAGTCCACGCAATATTTCAGTATGAAGAAGATCGATGATTGTGTTTCATACAATTTTCTTCATTTGTCTATTCAAGAGTTTTTAGCAGCATATTATATCAACTCTTTAAACCCTTGTCAGCAATTTGTATTACTTAAGAGTACCTTGTTTGCAAAGAATTATGTGAACACTTGGGTTATGTTTGCAGGCTTAAGCAAATGTGCAATGTTTAAGGTTTATGATTACTTTATTTACATGGAACTGTTAGATGTCAAATTTAAAAACAAGCTAGATTCTATTGATAACAAGCATGATCCAGTAAGCATCTTTTCTTTGTTGATAGATCATTATACTGTTAACCATTTTACTGACAGGTTGCAGGTATTTTGTTTTGGAGACGGTGAAGTTATAGTTGATGACAAAAACTTACCAAGTGATATGGATGACTTTAATAAACTTACATTTAATAGATTGTACTTGTCAATGCATCATGTGTGTAAAACCCCTGATGAGTTAATGGAAATGTTTGTAGTTGATAAAAACACTCAAGAAGTTCTATATGATAAAGTTGAATCAGTGTTAAAGACAAATAATCAACTGTCAGTAGCTATTGTATCTGTGTCCTCATTCACTGGATATAGAGCAACAAAACAACAGATATGTGATGGGTTTAAAATGAATAATAGAGTGACTGATTCTCTACTGCTTACAAACAGTTCGATAGATAATGAAACAGCACAAGTGATTTCACGTTGTATTAAAAATAGTACCATGACACTTGTATTGTTTGATGGCTGCATCATTAGCTGTGCTGGTGCTAAACTAATACTTGATGCAATGAGCTCTGTTACTAGTTTACAAGTAGTCATATTTATTAATATGCCCTTTAATGAATTAATAGCTGGAGAAATGGAATCTGTTATTGCCAGTACCACCAAATTACAAGTCTTGAAGTTATATAATTGTGACTTTCACACAATAGCAACAAGGATCATTACTGCTCTTACAAACATTTCTAGTCTTACAATGTTAGATCTGGCTAATAACTATTTACCATGTGATGTACATGATGGTCTAAAAACTGTTATTCGTGTCAACAATAAATTGCAAAAGTTATGGCTGGCAAAAACTAACTTGCAACATCATGGAATTTTAGTAACATCTGCCTTATCTGAGATCACAACACTTACAGAGTTGGATTTAACTAATAACTCCATGCCTGGAGAAGTAGCCATTCCTTTAGCAGCTGCAATTAATAGTAACCGTTCCTTGGAAGTACTATTAATATCTAACAATAACCTACAGAGTTATGGAATAATTACCATCGCACATCCACTTAGTAAGCTGTTGACACTGAAAGTGCTCCATATAGGTAACAATAAACTTACTTGTGAAGCTGCAGGTGCGATAGCATCTGTAATACTGAGCAATATCCAGTTGGAAAAGCTTCATCTCCATGACAACTTTCTTGGAACAGGTGTCAGAGAAATAGCAAATGCACTTAAGAATATTTCTGAACTGAAGGAGCTAAATCTTAATAATAACCAAATACCAGAAAGTGTTTCTGATGATTTAGCTGGTGCTATCTTAAGTAATGATTTTTTGCAGATGTTTACTGTTGGTAACAACTATTTAAAGACAAATGGAGTTAAAACAATTGCACAAGCATTGAGCAGAAAGAAAATGTTGAGAACACTCAATCTTCACAATAATCAAGTCACTGAAGAAGCTTCTGATGTCATTGGGCTTGCAATATCAAGTAATTCTGGATTAAAGCAACTATACCTTGGTTGTAACAAACTTGGAACTGGAGTAGTGAAGATACTGGTAGCTTTGAGTAACATATCAACACTTGAAATATTGGATCTTAGTTATAATAACATGTCAGCAGAAATGGCTGCAAAATTAGCCACTGTTCTTTCATGTAATTTCACTCTAAAAGATTTGAGATTAAATGGAAACAGACTAGCAACAAGTGGTATTACAACAGTGGCAAAATCTTTAAGTAACATTGCAACACTTAAGAAACTTAATGTTGCTGATAACTTAATCACTGAGGAGGCGGTAGATGCTATAACATCATTATTAACTAGTAATAAAGGATTAGAAGAATTATATATTGGTTGCAATGAGTTTAAGCTGGGTCTAATGAAGTTGATATTAAATTTAAAAGGTAACACATCACTAAAAACATTGATGCTGAATAATAATAATGATGATGCATCAGGTGTACTACATGTAGTTGAGCATGTATCAGAAATTGCTACTGACAACAGCTATAGTTTAGAAAAACTATCTTTAGCAAACAATAATTTGAGAATATGCGCATTGACGATTCTGAGTTCATTTTGTATGGTCACGACACTATTAAAGTTGGATTTATCTGGCAATTATATGCCAGAAGAAGTAGCAGTTGCTTTATCAGTAGTTATTAGTAATAACTGTTCTTTAGAAGTTCTGAATTTATCGAACAATAATCTACAGACAAGTGGAGCAATCACGATTTCAGAGTCACTAATTAAGCTGTCAACATTAAAAGTACTAACTATTGGTAATAATAAAATTACCCACAAGGCTGCAGACAGTATAGCATCTGTAATACTAAACAATGTCCAGTTGGAAAAACTGTACCTCCAGAACAATTATATTGGAACAGGTGTCAAAGTAATAGCAAATGCACTTAGGAGAATTTCAACCCTCAGAGAGTTAAATATTGATAATAACTGTATACCAGAAAGTGTTGCTGATGATTTAGCGGGAGCAATATTAAGTAACAACTCATTGTGTGTCATTAATTTAATGAGCAATGCTCTTAAAACTAATGGAATTATAAAACTTTCATAGGCACTTTGCAATAGTAAAGCTTTAAAATTGTTAAATTTTGCTGCGAATCAAATCACTGAAGAAGCTGCTAATGCTGTTTCACTTGCAATATCAAGTAATTCAGAATTAGAAGAACTGCACCTTGGTAATAACAATCTAGGAGTTGGAACATTGAAGGTATTAACAGCTTTGAAAAGCCTATCAACTTTAAAAGTGTTAAATCTCAATAACAATGACATGTCAGTAGAGGTGACCACTGAGTTGGCATCAGTTATTGCAAATAATTCCTCCCTAGAAGATCTGCGGTTAAGTGGTAACAGGTTAACATCAAGTGGTGTTATAACAATTGCAAATTCTTTAAGCAACATTTGTACATTGAAAAGGCTCAATATTCAGAATAACTTAATAACTGAAGAAGCTGCAGATGCTATAGCATCACTGCTTACAAATAACACTGGATTGCGAGAGTTATATTTAGGTCATAACAGTCTTAAACTTGGTCTAATAAATAAATTGAAGTTTAGCTCATCTCTTGTAGTCTTAGACATTGACAGTAACAACATATCGGGTACAATAAGAGGTGAACTAATGGCAGTCATTGGTTGCAATAATTTGCAAAAACTGTGGTTAGCAAATAATGATTTGAGATCATGTGGCATTCACATGGTAAATGCTATCAGTTGTACTACGAAACTCACAGAATTGAATTTAACTGGTAATTTTTTGCAAATTGAAGCAGCCATTTCTGTAGCGGCTGTTATTGAGGATAATTGTTCCTTAAGTGTGTTGTACTTATCTAACAACAATCTAAAGACAAGTGGAGTAGTCACAATTGCACAGTCACTGAGTAAACTATCAACACTGAAAGTACTCCATATTGGTGGTAACAAAATAACTGCCAAAGCGGCAGATGCTATAGCATCTGTGATACTAAACAATGTCAAATTAGAACAGTTGTATCTCCATGACAATGTACTTGAAACAGGTGTTAAACAAATAGCAAATGCACTGAAGTATACACCTAACCTAAGAGGCCTAAATCTTAATAATAATCAAATACCAGAAAGTGTTACTGATAATTTAGCAGGTACCATATCAAACTTCAACTCATTACAAATTATTATGTTGAGCAATAACAATTTCAACAGTAGTGGAATTATAAAAATGTCGCATGCATTATCCAGTATCAAAACATTAAAAATCTTAGAGTTTCAAGGCAATGGATGTACAGAAGAAACTGCCGATGCTATTGGATTTGCAATATCAAGTAACTCAGGAATAGAACAACTGTTCCTTGGTAATAACAAACTTAGAACAGGAGTATTAAAGATAGCAGCAGCTTTAAAAAATGTATCAACACTCATAAAACTGGATCTCAGTAATAACGACATGCCAGTAGAAGTGGCTACTGAATTAGCATGTGCTATTTCAATGAATTCCTATTTAATAGATCTGAGGTTAAACGGAAATAGACTTACAACAAGTGGTATCGTGGCAATCACAAAATCTGTGAGTAACATTTCAACACTTAAGAAACTTAATATTAGTGATAACTTGATAACTGAGGAAGCAGCAGATGCTCTAGCATCATTGTTAATAGATAATTGTGAATTAGAAGAGCTATATCTTGGGTACAATGGTCTTAAGCAAGGCTTAATAAAAATATTGGTATCTTTAAAGGGTAATAGATCTCTTAAAACATTGAATGTTAATAGTAATGATGCATTGGGTTCAGCATCAGTGTTTATCAATAGTAGTAGTAATTTACAAACACTTTGGTTAGCAAACAATTATTTGGGGTTATGTGGAAGTTCAATTTTACATTCTTTAAGTAAGATTACAACACTTAAAGAGTTAGATTTATCTATTAACAATATTCCAGAAGAAGCTGCTGATATTTTAGCTACTGTTATTAGTAATAACTGTTCTTTGGAAGTCCTTAATTTACATAGCAATAACCTACAGACAATTGGAGCAATCACAATTTCACAATCACTAAGTAATCTATCATCGTTGAAAGTGCTAAACATTGGTAGTAATAAAATTACCTTGAAAGCTGCTGATGCTATAGCATCTGTAATACTGAACAATATACAGGTGGAAGAGTTGAATCTTAGCAATAACTTTCTTGGAAGTGGTGTCAAAGAAATAGCAATTGCACTTAAGCACACTTCAAAGCTCCGACTATTAAATCTTAGTAACAATGAGATACCTGAAAGTGTTGCAGAAGATTTAGCAGGTGCTGTACTATGTAATAACTCACTACAGTTTATCAGATTAATGAATAATGTTCTTAAAACGAAAGGATCTATAAAAATATTTCAGGCAATAAGCAGGTTAAAAGCAGTGAAAGTACTCAATTTTTATAACAACCAAATCAGTAAAGAAGCTGCTGATGCAATCGCAAAAGCAGTGTCAAGCAATTTGGAACTAGAAGAATATTTCTTGGGAAGAATAGACTTGGAAAAGTAGCATTGAAAATAGTATCAGCTTTGAAAAATATATCAACACTCACAAATTTGGATCTTAGTGACAATGACATGTCAGCAGTGGTGGCTAGTGAATTAGCATGTGCTATTTCAATTAATTCTTACTTGGAAGATCTGAGGTTAAGTGGCAACAGCTTAACAACAGGTGGTGTTGTAACAATTGCTAAATCGTTGTGTAATGTGTCCACACTGAAAGCTCTTGATATCCAGAACAATCTCATAACTAATGAAGCTGCAGATGCGATATCATCAGTAATACTCAACAACGTTCAATTGCAAGTTTTGTACCTAAATGATAACTTTCTTGAAGAAGGTGTCAGAAATATAGCTATTGCACTTAAGAGCATTTCTAATCTAAGAGACTTGAATCTTAACAATAACCAGATTCCAGAAAGTGTTGCTAAGGATTTAGCTGATGCTATATTAAGCAATAAGTCATTACAGTCCTTTAGTTTAAGTGACAACATTTTAAAAACAAATGGATATGTAACAATTTTACAAACTTTAGCAAAAATTAAGTCATTGAAATTCCTTAACTTACAAAACAATGGTATCACTGAAGAAGTGAGTGATTCTATTGGTCTTGCAATATCAAGGAATTGCGGGTTAAAGGAACTATACCTTGGCAGTAATAATCTTGGACCTGGTGTAGTGAAGATAGCAACAGCTTTGAAAAACATATCTACACTGAAGACTTTGGATCTTCATGGCAATGACATGCCAGAGCTGGCAGCTACTGAATTAGCATCTGCTATTACAAGTAATTCCCATCTAGAAGTACTGGGACTAAGTGACAATGGACTAACAGCAAGTGATATGGTAACAATTTCAAAATCGTTAAAGAATGCAAAATTAACAGCTCTTTATCTCGACAATAACATTATAACTGAAGATGCTTCAGATGCAATATCATCAATAGTACTCAACAATGTCCAATTGGAAATTTTTTACCTATGCAATAACTTTCTTGGAACAGGCGTCAAACAAATAGCAGATGCATTAAAGAATATTTCTACTCTAAGACATTTTTTTCTTGATAATAACCAGATACCAGAGAGTGCTGCTGAAGATATAGCATGTGCTATATTGAATAATAAGCCATTGGAAGCTATTGGATTAAGTGGAAATGTTTTTAAAACAAATGGTACTATTAAAATCTTTCAGGCTTTAAGCAAAATTAAAACGGTGACATTCCTTAACTTTCAAAGCAATGATGTTGCTACAGAAGCTGCCGATTCCATTGCACTTGCAATATCAAGCAATTGTAGATTAGAGCAACTATATCTTGGTAATAATAGACTTGGACAAGGAGCATTGATGATAGCAACAGCTTTGAAGAAAACTTCAACACTCAAAGTATTGGATCTTAGTGATAACGACATGTTAGATTTAGTGGCTTCTGAATTAGCATATGCTATTACAAGTAATTGCTCCCTAGAATATTTAAGGTTAAGTGACAACTGTTTAACAACTACTGGTATTGTGACGATTGCAAAATCACTGAGTGGCATTTCAACACTTAAAGTTCTTGACATTTACAAAATTTCATAACTGAAGACGTGACCAATGTATTAACATCAGTAATTTCAAGTAATCCTGATATTGAAATATTTTGAAGAATTGCTGTTGGTTGATACTTTAATTATTGTGAATTTAGATTATTAGTTATGTACATGTGTGCATGTAGATCATATTATACCTTGATAATTTGATTTGTTTAGTTTATTACAAAAGCACAATGATCACACATATACATAGTGTACACTGTTTAGAAATGCTTAGTTGCTTCAGTTGAACCTGTACGTGTAGAAACAGTTGCATAAAATTAACTTTTGTATTGTTTGCAAGCTGGACAAACCACAAATTCTTCATTCATGATGGTTAAATAGAAATAATATATATTTTGCAAACTACTTAGTTCCCTGATAATGAAACATAATATAAGAGCATCACTAGCATCATAATTTTCATATCAAAATTTAAAGAGTATTTTCCTATTTCACAAAGGAAACAAGTACTTAGGCTTTGACATTGTATCATTCATTGATAATGACATATCAAGACACACGGTAGTGTGTCGTACGGCCCAAGAAGCCAGCGCGCCACACCGTGAGTATATTTACTGGAAGAAAGTAAACGCGATTTTCACACCTTTGTAGCTCCGTGATTCCTTATCCGATTGAAACCAAAGTTGCTACAGAAGTGCCGGCTAGGTAGAGAAGTCCACCTTCCAAATTTGAAGAAAATCGCTCTATCCATTTCCGAGATACGATCGGCCAAAGTTAGAGTTTTTTTTCTTCGTTTTTTTCTTCTACTTCTTTTCGTACACTTTGCAAAATCCGCCATAAAACACGAATTCGTGCTCCAATCGGGCTACAATTTGGCACACTTAAAGGGCTCATTAAGGTGAATCTCAGTACCAAGTTTGGTATGAATCCGATGAACATTCACCGAGTTATGACCGATTATTTGCGTAAAATAAGGTCGAAGGTCTGTCACGCCCACAGGGTAAACCACTTGAAGAAATGAGCTGAAAATTGCTATGTAGATGGAGTAACTATCGTAGGAGTGCCTTTTTTTGGTTTGAAAGGAATCCAGTTAAAGGCCATCGAGATATGACACAAAACCCGACCTGTATTACAATTACGCGATCGATTTTTATGAATAAAAAAACTATTAGTTTTCACGCCTACTAGGCAAACCGCTTAGAGCAGTGAGCTGAAAATCGGTGTGTAGCTGGAATAATCACCATAGAAAGTCCTTGCACTAGTACAGAAGAATCGGATTACAAACCACTGAGTTATGATTCCAAAGCCAACTACGTGTAACATATGCGAGATCGAGATACTCTAATAGAACAGTCACCCTAATAGAGCATTCAGCTAATTTATTTCCTCCATTATAGAATTCTATTACATTGCAAGTTATTCTGTAGGGAGTTCAGCTGCAAACAGTTAATCTTATAGACAGTTCAGCAAGAAGCAAGTCATCCTATAGAGAGTTCAGCTACAGATATATCGCTGTAGTGATTCAGAAGAATCAGAACATTACAAGTCACACTGAAGAGAGTTCAGCTATAAACAAGTCACTGTGGAAAGAGTTCAGCTACAAAGAAACTACCCTGTAGAGAGTTCATCTATACAAACAAGTTAACCTATAGAGACCAGCTGCAAACAAGTAGATTTCAGCTACAGACAAGTCACTTTATAGTTTATACAATGTTCAGCTACAAGTAAGTCACTCTGTAGAGAATTCAACTACATACAAGTCACTCTGTAGAGAATTTTGCTACAAACAAGTCACAGTGTAGAGAGTTCAGCAACCAAAAAACCACCTGTAAAGAGTTCAGCTATACAAACAAGTTACTCTGTAGAGAGAACAGCTAGAAACAAGAGAGAGCTCAGTTAGAAGAAGTTGCCCTGTAGAGATCTCAGCTGCAAAGAAACCCTGTAGAGAGTTCAACTACAAACAAATTACCTGCAGAGTGTTCAGCTATAAACAAATTACCCTGTAGAAAGTTCAGGTACATACAAATCACCCTATATAGAGTTCAGCTACAAAAAAAAATCACTCTGTAGAGAGTTCAGCTACAAAGAAACCATCCTGTAGAGAGTTCAGCTACAAACAAGTTACCCTACAGTGAAATCAGTTTGAAATAAGAGATTTCAGCTACAAACAAATCAACCTGTAGAGAGTTCAGCTATGAACAGATCACCCTGTAGAGAGTTCAGCTATACAAGTGACCCTGTAGAAAGATCAGCTAGAAGAAGTCACCGTCTACAGAGATCAGCTAGAAGCAAGTCACCTTGTAGAGAGTTCAGTGACAAAGAAACAATCCTGTAGAGAGTTCAGCTACAAACCAATCACCCTGTAGAGAGTTCAGCTACAAATAAATCAACCTGTAGAGAGATCAGCTAGAAACTAGACACGATATAGGGAATTTGGTTACAAGCAAATCACCCTGTAAAGAGATCAGCTACAAACAAATCACCTTGCAGTGAGTTCAGCTACAAACAAATCACCCACTGTAGAGAGATCAGCTACAACCAAATCACCCTGTAGAGAGATCAGCTACAACCAAATCACCCTGTAGAGAGATCAGCTACAAACAAATCACCCTGTAGAGAGATCAGCTACAAACAAATCACCCTATAGAGAGTTCAGCTACAAACAAATCACCCTGTAGAGACTTCAGCTACAAACAAATCAACCTGTAGAGATTTCAGTTACAAACAAATCACCCACTGTAGAGAGATCAGCTACAACCAAATCACCCTGTAGAGAGATCAATCACCCTGTAGAGAGATCAGCTACAATCCAATCACCCTGTAGAGAGTTCAGCTACAAACAATTCACCCTCTGGAGAGTTCAGCTACAACCAAATCACCCTGTAGAGAGTTCAGCTACAAACAAATCACCTTGTAGAGAGTTAAGCTACAAACACATCACCCTGTAGAGAGATCAGCTACAAACAAATCACCCTGTAGAGAGTTCAGTTACAAACAAATCACCTTGTAGAGAGTTCAGCTACAAACAAATTACCCTGTAGAGAGATCAGCTACAAACAAAACACCGTGTAGAGACTTCAGTTACAAACAAATCAACCTGTAGAGATTTCAGTTACAAACAAATCACCCACTGTAGAGAGATCAGCTACAACCAAATCACCCTGTAGAGAGATCAGCTACAAACAATCACCCTGTAGAGAGATCAGCTATAAACAAATCACGCTGTAGAGAGTTCGGCTTCAAACAAATCACCCTGTAGAGAGTTCAGCTGCAAACAAATCACCCTGTAGAGAGTTCAGCTACAAAAAAATCAATCTGTAGAGAGATCAGTTATATAGGCACTAGACACAATATAGGGAATTCAGTTACAAGCAAATCACCCTGTAGAGACTTCAGTTACAAACACATCACCCTGTAGAGAGATCAGCTACAAACAAATCACCTTGCAGTGAGTTCAGCTACAAACAAACTACCCTGTAGAGAGATCAACTACAAACAAAATACCTTGCAGTGAGCTCAGCTGCAAACAAATCAACCTGTAGAGATTTCAGTTACAAACAAATCACCCACTGTAGAGAGATCAGCTACAAACAAATCACCCTGTAGAGAGTTCAGCTACAAACAAATCAACCTGTAGAGAGATCAGCTATATAGACACTAGACACAATATAGGGAATTCGGTTACAAGCAAATCACCCTGTAGAGAGTTCAGCTACAAACACATCACCCTGTACAGAGATCCACAGCAGGGAACATTTTTCTTTTCATGTATTTAAATAGCACATAAAATACTATATACTCCATCAGTGCCTAGCTGGTGGTTGAAGGAGGCTGCTTGGGAAATCCTGTGGATGATGCTGGAATTGTGGGCTCAATCCCTGGACCAGGAGCAGCCAGCTTCCTCCAATATCCTAACAGTTTTCTTTTGGTAGCTTATGTCACTAAAAAAGCCAATGACCAAGTCTGCGTGTAGGCCATGTGGTGCCCCACCGGCTGTCTTCTGCATCTATGACCAAGCCTGTGTGTAGTTAGGGGGTAATCAGGATTGAAAGTGTAATGGCACCCATTAGTTACATTTTTTTATTTAGCAGGACCTTTAGGTACCAACCTTTTTTTGCCCCAAAAACTTAAACAGCATTTGATAGATTTGCGTGTACCAAATTTGGTAGTGTTGTGGATAAATGTTATTTTATAAAATTGAGTTTGTAATGCTCAAGAGGTTATGATCATGCTATCTTGAGTGAATATGGGTAAGACATCTGATTCTTTCCTTCCTCACTATTTTTACCATGCTGATAGTCCACACCAATAATTATAATTGTTCAGGAAGTATTTAAAATAGTTAAATAATTTCTATCCATGTAGTACCATGCAGAATATTCACCATCATCAGAAAACATTTGTTTTGGTACTTCCTGTGGAACTCACATCCGGATAAGTGTCGTGATATCGTTCTTAATATCCTGCCATGCTTTTTCTGTTTGTTATAACTTCTTATGCTGTTTCATCTGCCTCTTGATGTAAAAATTTATCCATAGTAATTCTTTGGTGGCTCTACACATTGTCTGTGATATATTTTCAAGTGATTGTATCCTATACAGTACTATCATACTGTATGATTTTAAAATTTTCCTTTGTTTGGATTTTGCAATAAGACAATTAAAAAATGTAAATTTATTGATGGTGAACTATTGCATACTGTATACTATGATTAAAGTACCTGGTAAAGGCAGAGCCTGTATACCAGAAGGCCTTATAAAGGCCTAAGATGTTTATATTAACTGCACTAAGTATGTTTGAAAAGTAGGAGAAAGAAGAAAAAATCCATGATTGGACCTGGGCAGCCTCATATACAAGGTAAAATGAAAGAATGGCACCACCATGTCACAAAGTTAACTTCCATGAATGAATACATGCCTCGATGATCATCAATTAATGCTGGAATGCAAAGTGGCTATTCCAGTTTGTTTTCAGCTACATTCCACCCATTCATTATACAGCCTTACAGAACAGTACAAAAAGAGCCTCTGCAATCAATGCAGTCCACTAAATGTACAGAAATTGAAAGCTCTAACTCCGTGCACGTTGCATTACCAATAATCAACACCTACATGATACTAGAGAAAGAAAAAGAGACACAAATGAGGACAAGAGTAAGTCCATCATGTGTGCATTATGGCAGCTGCAGTTTGTGAAAAGACATTTCATGGTGTTAAACAGTGAAAAAATCAAGCCCATTGTTTTCCTTATTATTGAGTTATATTTGGCTGAAGGAATCGGTTTTTTTATTATTAAGACTTTACAGCACAAGTGCTGAAGGTCTGTAGGACTCCTGGTTCTACAGCCTGTTTAAGTTGTTACAGAAAGTATGTTTGAAAAGGTGGAGAAAGGAGAAAAAAATCCATGACTGGACCTGGGCAGCCTCAAACAGTTAGTTAGTTATAAGAAATGCACCATGGTTTGCAGGTGATAAAAAGCCAAAGCAGGCAATTAAGAGCACCATCAGTACTGTAGTGAACAAGTGCAGTCCAGTACCAACTGATATTGATAATAACATGATATGTGAAGGTGGACGAAACACATCATCACATAACTCCTTCCAATGAAATTTGCTATAACTCTAGAATGCAAAGACATAATAATCATGGTAGTATCATGTACATTTTCACTTACATCATTGCTATATTGGCTGTAGATTGTGGTTACATTAACGTTTCGATACAATGAGCATTGCAATATAAAGAAGACAACAGATAAGACCAATGTCAAGAAACCTGCCACATAACCAAGGATAGAAGAAGTATATGGTATATTATTCAATAAGTAGTCCCAACGATGTGTCCATGCTACACCTTCTAGTTCCTGCATGACATGCAATTCCTAGTCAATAATGTAATTATTCAAAAGTACTTACAACAAACTCCACAGAATAAGAATATGTAATGGAGAGGTTTTGTGAGAAAAGGTTCAATCCTTTGCTACTCCTACTGCAAGGATAGACTTCACAACTATTGATACAAAATACTTTTGAATTGTTGTAATACAGTGAGCAAACCTTGCCACCTGTATCTGAACTCTTGTCACGACATCCCTTTCTTCATCTTCTCTGTAATAAGCTATCATAATTTTAACATAGTTGAACAAATATGTAGCACTCCTCTCAGATAATTGCGCCTAAATAGAGTATCTAAATTATATCGCACACACACATGTACACAAACACTTATAAAACAGGCATCATGTGGTTTCCCTTCTTGGGAAACATAACAGCCAATAGGAGATCTTTTACTGCAAAATGGTTGGTCCGAATTGGTTACTGTGTAACATGGCATATCATCCATAAACCTATTGTAATGACACAGTTAACAACAACGGACTTTATGTACATGTATACTTGCACATACAAACACAAACATGCCTTGTATGCTAACAAGGTGTAAATAGGGACTGACGCCAGCTTTTCAGTAGTCATACTCATTATATGTGACCAAGTCTAGGAAAACTGGACTTATAATAATCTATTTAAAAGTATCAAGAAATGCCAGTTTTAAGAATTTGGTATATTGTAGTTTGCAAATGGTTGAAGCAAATTATCACACATTTTACACAAATTCCTTACTTTCCACCGTACAAGAAGCCAACGGCTAAGTTTCCTACCACTTACTGTAAGATAGATTTTAACCAACATTGACTGTATCAAGTGATCTCCAATAGGGATGGGAGGGCAAGAGATTGTTAGCAAAACGAAAAAGGAATAAATTAGGTCAATTTTGGGCCATCCAGGTCTCAAAACCGGCTAAGGAAATTTATAGCACTTTCTTCAACACCACAAAGGCTGTACAGCCACATACAACAGCCACATATAGCCATTCCCAGACTGACCAGAGCTCCAGTAATGCCCCAGACTGCTTATACGGATCGCCACTATAGCCAGCAAAAGTAGACCACTCAAATTTGGATTGCAAAATTGATAGTTTATTCATGTAGCTTTGTGTTCATGGTAGAAAATCAAATCTTCTGGCATGGGAGTTAAGACTGGTTTTTCCAGATTCGATTCAGTCACATATTGTCTTCTCAAGATCTTTATACACAACATGCATTAGAAAATTTACACATAATTCCTTTGATGCCTGGAGAGCCTAATGGGATAGAAACCTGTGGTGAGGTTTATAGAATCTTGTTGGCACATTCTAGTTGTAACTTAGATAAAAAACACAATACATTGGTAAATTACCATTGACGCATGTATCCTTGATGAATAGAATTCTTTAAAAAATGTAACTTTGGATCGTTAGGATCAACATAGTTCTTTTTACATAACATCACATCTGTTACATTTTTCTTATACACAATCTAAATAGAAAAAAATGTAAATAATACAAGTATTTTGTTCCAGACTAGCTACCTTATGGGGCAACAGTGATAGACGATCTCCAGCTAATACTTGCCCAAAATTCTCTGCTAGATGCTGGTAGCCATCCTTAGGTTGACAGAAATCAAAGCTACAAGGGCAGGAATTCTGTTATGAACATTCTACCAACACACATCATAAAACCACCTTGATCGTTCATAGGATTGTAAAGTAAATGGCGATTCCAATTTGTTAGCATAAATGTCCAGATGTGTCTACAAAGGATATCCAATCATTTATCTGCATGCAGTGCATCCTCACTAATTGGTCCTTGAATGTCAAATGACCATTTAGAACCCATTCATATAAAAACACATGAAACTATAACAGTGGCAGATCCAGGGGGTCCAAGGACACCATGGAACCTTGCTTTTGGTGTAAAGATTTTCCAGCAACATTTGGTAGAAACATTTATTCAACCTAAACTGTATTTCACCCAAAACAGCTTCATGTCCTGTATAAAGTGCCTCTAAAAATAATTACAGTTATTTTAACTTTGTTTCTCTTTAACATTCCCAAATATGTAATACAGGGGCGGAGAACAGTACTCAAAAGTGGGGGGGGGGGGGGAAGTCATGTGGGTTGGCTGTAAGTTTACAAAGTGTTTTAAAAATCATTAACTGCATGTACCTTAATTACTGTGCTTTGCATGCAAAGCACACCAATACTAGGGGGGTCTGGGGGCATGCCCCCACAGGAAAATTTTGAGATTTGGATGCTTTGAGATTGAATCTGAGAGCATTTTCAGTGGAACATGTGTACTCAAATAGGATACTCCTATGCAATGACTATCATTGAGGCACTGTACAATTAGATACATCAGTAAATGAAGCATGCTATTGATTATATACAGATATAAGTGTTAGTGAAGACATATTGAATTAATTGCATATAGCAGGGTAAACTTATAATGATCCGCTGAATGTTCTATTAGAGCAGTTAGGTGACTGCTCTATTAGAGTATATTGATCATGTGCACTCCCAGCACTGATTCATGCGGTGTTCCATGCTTGCAGTAAATAGAGGCAAAGTAAGTTGGCTGATGACTAAAATAGTTGCTTTACTTTGGCAACTGGGCATTGGAAAAAGTGAGGGGTGGGGGGCATTAAATTTTGTTGCTTGATCAAGCATTGAGCAAATTGGATATGCTTAATTATCAGTAAGCTCATTGTGATTCATTATTATACATGTGTCATTTATCATCCCCCCCCCCCCCCCCCCCCCCCCCCTATTTCTCCGCCCCTAACGTAATAGGTTAAATAGTATTACAGAGGTGCTTCTTGATCAGTGTCCAGTTTTATCTCTGTCACCGAACACTTGTCAGGTAGCTAACTAGCTAGCATTGCACACAGTATTACAGCCCAAAATGCCTCCAAACAGCATATCAAAATGTGAAATTTTCCTCAGGGAGTATGCCCTCAGACCCAGCTGCCTAAACTAAGTCTTACCATTTCGTCTTTTACTCTGATGGCCCTGAGGGAGAACTTATTGTATAAAATACATGTAAGTCAAGATCAAGACACACACTCCAGCCATGCAATGAGAGGAACCATTTTTCATGCAAGTGATGGCTATGTGAATACAAAGTTATTTGCAAAGAAAACTTCCTTGGGGTGGGACATCTTCTATACCACTGACATCATTGCAGCCATTTCATGGCCATCACCTTTGATTTCACAACTTTTTTCACCCAGGTTTTTGAAGGCTGCACTCTTTTTTACAGCTTGGCTGGTTTTGAGTGAATTCGACTTCTTTTGTATTTTCAAACCAAGGTTTTGAGGCTTACTATTTCTTCTTATCTACAGATCATAGCTAACTGCTACAGGAACAATGATGATCATACAAATGATACAGAAAATTACCTACTCATCCCGGACAGCTACCAACAAAGAGAGAAAACCATCAGTATAATTGATGATAAAAAAACAAACAATTTAGACAAGGGTGTCCTCAGACACATGCTACCACTAACATAATTTGTCATGCATGATGGCCATAATATAAGGTCTACAGTATATGTATTTCTTTCTACTATAGTGATTTATATGAAAGTGAATAGGTATGTTATGATCGTGGAATATTATATTTTTCAGTGACTGTTCTATAAGAGTATCTTGATTTTTCATGCAAATGTGAAAAAATGCAGTTGCTCAACTTTAAACAAATGCACCTTTTTTACTGGGATATGATTTCCAGCCTATTGTATCACAAGTTTTGCTAGCATAGCACTTATTATGATGATGATGATTGGCGTGAGTTGGTCATACAGTACTAGTCTGCTTGCAGACCACCTGGGGGCGAGACTGAGTTAATACTACCAATATACCACTGATCGATACAAAAGTGGTACTAGACTGAACCTCAAAGTGTTAGAACAATCTAGATTTTCTATTGGTACATCAGTTTTACTTATTGAGTACTAGAATTTTCATTTAGCTATAAGGTAGAAATTAAGTGAAGTGATCAGCCAATATAGCAGTGGTGGATGCAGGCGTGAGGTATGGAGGTCCTTGGTTTGAACTCTGGTCAGTTTTTCTCTCTCTTGACATTTTTTATGCATCTTTTTTACCCTACAGTGACTGCTCTATTAAAGTATCTCAATCCTGTGATTTTACACTTGTTTGGTTTTTGCTTTATAACTTTGTCACTGTAACTCTATTGCTATTTAAACTATCAAAAGGCACTGCTACGATGATCAGCCTATAGTATGTACACACAATTTTTCAAGATATTCCTCAACCTGTAGCCATGACAAAAGTTTTTTTTTTTTTTTTTTACGTGAATAAACAAGGTTCATAATCATAACTCCTTGGATATTTATCAGATTCATAGCAAACTTGGTATGTGAATTCACCTTTATATGCTCTTCATTTGTGCTAAATATTGATGCAATTGAGTTACACGTTTGTGTTTTATAGCAATTTTTTGCAAAGCGTGCAAAAAGAAATTGAAGCCCCCGTAGCCCCCTACGGCTTAAGAAAAAAAAGAAGAAAATTAAAACAAAACTTTGAACGCCCGTATCTCACAAATGGTTCTTGCGAATTTAATCAAATTTGCTGTGTGGCCTACCCTACCTGGGGGACAGCTATAACGCAAAAATGGTGTGCTTTGGAGAAGGGGCCATGGAGCTACACACACGTGAAAAAGCTGTTTTCTTCTTCCTGTCAACATACGGTATGGTGCTCTGGCTTACTTGGCTGCACGACACACTACTGTGTATTTTGATATGATTAGTGACCAAACTACTCAACTCTAATTGCCAACATTCTACATAATGGCTTTGACTATGGCCGAATATCATTTTTTTTGTACATACAGAGCAAACTCCATTTCTTAATAACACAGAGCTGCTCAGAGTAAACACACTACCAACAGAATGCTACAGTGTATATAGTGGCATTATTGTCTATGAGAAAAAGTTCAATCCGGTAGGGTAAAAAGTGTGTTTGTGTGTGTGTGAGTTATGTGCGTGTGCATATGGGTGATATATCACTGCTTGACTGTAAGAACCTCTCACATTGTGAAAGAAAAAAAAAACACTGACTTCAATGTATTTTATAAACAGATCCCCTACTTACATACCCAGCTTAATTGGTATGGTCAAGAGTTCATAACATAGAAAGGGAGGCTATATTATGAACTCTTGGTATGAAGTAATTAACCTAAATTGAATCAGTCAAGGTTCAATATAAGCCAAACACAAAAATAACAGTCATAACTTTCTTTGTAACCCTAGTCTCAGGCAGAGTTCCATAAAACCAGAACCTCTCTATTACGGACATTTTGGGACCCAACCATTTTTTTGTTGTAATATAGAGGTTTGAGGCAAGGGGGTGTCACACATATACTCACTGTAGGTTGATCTGCGACCGCAGTCAAAGTCTTGACCTGCACTTTGACTTGTGACTAAGAGCCTTTCCAATCTTTGACCAGTGACTTAGTGACAATATTTGAGTACTTTTTGATTGTGGGTTGGAAATTTTCACCCTTGATTGGCATGAATTTGGTGGCCTTGACCTTTGACTTAGACGTGGTCGCAGATCTGCGCCTATGTGTCACCCCCTTGAGAGGTAAAAAATGTATTAACCAGACCCGTTTGGACCAATATTTTTGGCCTTATTGATGGAGGTTTTTTCTATTGTGTCCTTAATTCGGGAGTTTGTTAAGGGAGGTTCGATCCACTGTAAACCATTTTGCTACGGCGGTTATAGATATGGTACAGCTGTACAGGTACAATACCTGACACTCTCCACCCCAGCCTTTCTTTTCCTCCTCTGTGCAGTATTTTGTCTTCGATGACAATGACACATAAAATCCACTGGCACAAATTATCAAAGCACTCATATAAATCACTTCAGCACTCAATTTTACCATTATTACAGAAGGCGGATATTGAGTTAAACAAACTACACGTTATTGATCAGAGCGGTTTTAAGTTTCCTCATTCATTTTCTCTCACTCCTGAATATTTCTTATTTCTCGAATATTGCTAAATAATTTCTCGAATAGCATAGTGCTAGATAATTTCTCGCTTCCTAGTCTTCGCCTAAAGCCCAAGTTTTTGGCCTGGCAAATTGGGTGGGGTCTATTCTACGGAACGGAACGATGGACTAAACGACGGAACGGAATGCTTTCTCCAATTGAAGCTTACAGCTTACCATTGCTGTACAAGTTATCGGTGACACCTCCAGCAGGTAAGGCCACTCCAAATAAATTCTCTGTTTCCCGTCCTGGACTCAGGCATATTTGCATGCAAGCGGGCGGTCCATTTCCATTATTTCATTATAAGCTTTTCAAGCCATTATTTGCCTGGCACAGCCAAAAAGGCTGCATAAAAACATGCTTAAGAATTGAATTGAATTGAATTTGGTTTTAAACTCCTATATTCGGCATAGCCGTTCTTCCATATAGGAGGAGTATACACAGTACATACATACATATACATAATATACATACGCAGCACTTACGTACATACATACATACATACATACATACATGCATGCATACATACATACATACATACATGCATGCATACATACATACATGTATAGTATAATATGTTACATAATATTTATTACAAAAAAAGAAAGAAAGAAAAAAAAAAAGATGCAAACTTAAGTTATAAAATCAGTAAGTAAATGGTGATGTAAAGTGGAAGTAAATTCTTGATAGTTATTGATATATAAATAGTTAGGTAATTGATTCCACCATTTAATTGTTTGTATTCTAAAATATCTTTGTGTACTTGATAAATGACATCTTTCAGTGTTTGCATAAGTTGTGGGGTGCCGTGTGTTGTGATTATGAAGTGAACCAAATAAAATAGGAGGATCTAGAGGAATAACATTGTCCTGAGAATAGTGATAATGGTGCATAGCACAGAGACAACGATAACGAATATGATTTTTAATTGGTAGCCATGATAAGTTGTTACGATACTTAGATACATGATCATACTTACGTAAAGAATAAACTATATGTATGCCCCAGTTCTGCAGACGTTGTAATCTATCTACTAGGTTCTGTGTGAGTGGTGGTCCCCACACTGGGAGTGCATAATCTAGATGTGATATTACAAGCAAGTTAATAAGCATTTTAATGATGGTAGTTGAAAGTGATTTTCTATTAGAGTTAATCCAGAATAGGTAATAAGACATTTTTTTTTGCATACTTGAGATATCTGATCTCTCCAATTAAGCTTGCTATCAAACACAATTCCTAGATATTTCTGATTGCTAACTTCTTTTAAAACATCATCGTAAATAGAAAACACTGGAGGTGATTCATCATCACTAACAGATTTTGGCTTGAACCACATTACATTACATTTCTTCACATTTAACTTCATCTTGCTTTCTGAAATAAAACATGATATTAACTGCAAATTCTCACACATTTGCCTTTGAACATCTGAATAATTGATACCAGAACAAATTACAGCTGTATCATCAGCAAATTGCAGGAAAATACCATGTTTAACATATAAGGACATTTCATTCATATACACTAAAAACAAAAGAGGCCCTAAGGCACTTCCTTGAGGTATACCACCTTTAACTAAACCCCGATCTTAAGCTCGTTCCTTCCTTTGTAGTTGCAAAAATAACACAAACGTGAAGTTTGTGCTGACTTGATAGCACTGCTGACACTGTTTCAAGATAGCTTTTACTGAATCCATCAGTATGCAATAACTGGAAAATAATGGAAGAATACGGAATAATGGAACATTTAGAAGTATGGTGACAAGCTGAATCAACTCAGTCTAAGCAGAACTTTCTAAAGGAATTTTGTGCAGTGTGTGACACTCAGAAAGCACAACTGAAGGAGGCTATATTGTGTTAATATCAATGATTTATTAACAGTTGACTAATGCCAGATATCTCAGTAGTGGGTTGAATCCAGGATGGGAATGCTTTCTGAATCAGAACTTGCAGCTTGGCTATCATCGCTGGAATTACATTTTATCTGTGGAACCTCCAGGAAAATGGAATTGGATAGTAATAAATATTAATAGCTGTTTCATGCTGTGATTATTCTCCAACCTGATAAATCAAGCAGGTCTCTTCAATTCATTTATTGCATGACCAAGGCAAGTTTTGTTACTACAATACAGAAGCTGATTGGGTATCAATTGTTTCTGCTAATCTTGACAAGATAGAAGACCACTCAATTTCTTCAGTTTCAGAGCCGGCACAAATTAAATAGAAAGTTATGGTGGCATGACTTTACTCAGTCTAATAAACAGAATAATATGGTTGATTGAGGAGGTATCACTTTTGGAATGTTCAGACAACCTGAGATGAAATGCATGGATTCATTGAATTTTGGTTGTAGTTGGAGACATTAAATATCCAAAAGCAAACTAACTATATATCAATTCACTTTCTTTATATATATTTTTTCAATTTTGAGCCTGTATACAAATCATTAAATTTTTCTCAGTCAACTGATAAATCCTAGAATAAGATGGGAGAGAAAATTTATTCTATACTGTACAACTTCAAAGGAAAATGAAGAAAACTTAGAGACAAATCAATAAAATTAGTACAAATACAATAAGGTGAATTAATTTAAATACAGTACTTGATATGAATTAAAGCCTTGATAAATTATTCCAAAGCAAAATCATAGATGGAAAAACAAAGACTGGTGAGGTCTTGATTGATGACAGTGGTTGGAGGGTGGTAATTTCTTGTTCTTGAATATGTTGCAAAGTGGAGGTACAAATCATTATCAAAATGGGATATCAATTTCATTGTGAATAATTTGTATAGTAAATAATCTAGTGTCCCCCACTTAAATATGCTACAACAGTGTTGGTACATTGGCAGTACCAAAACTATTATATACTCTCAGGGGTGGATCCAAGAAACTATTATATACTCTCAGGGGTGGATCCAAGGTTTGGCAAGGGGGGTGCACCAAGGTAGTAGGCATATAGAGCTGGGAGGTGCAGCCCCCTCAGAAGCTAAGATCAAGACTTATATAGGGATAAGTGACAGACATGAGTAGTTGAACTAGCTATAGCTAATAGTTATGGACCTAAAGAATGGCATACACAAGACCAAGTGCATTTCATTTGCAAAATGTACTTAGCTGGCTAAGTGTGCCCATGAATGGAATAGTGCTACAGATGCTAGTTTTTTTTCATATTAAACTCAGCAACTATGAAAGTAGCATTGTGTGGTGACCGTTCTATTAGAGTGTTTGACTGAATACTCTATTAGAGTATCTTGATCTTGTATAATGGTTTCCTTCGATCTTGTATAATGGTTTCCTGGGGGGGGGGGGGGCACACATGCCCCCCCCCTGGATCCGCCACTGACTCTGTATGTAGGTGGTAAACAGTTTACCATTTTGTTGACACTATTGCCACTGCATTTATTTTATTTATTCATACAGTACATCAATTACATTACATCAAGAGTTCATAATTTTTATATTATGAACTCTTGATTACATGCAGTGCTAATAAAATGCATTTCAAATGACAGTCTGTACAATCCAGCCACAAGTTTGCAGTGTTCTGATTATCAGAGGACACACAAAATTGTGATCGTAGCTCTCTTATTGGTAATGTGAACTTGTATAAGATATAGGTGGCAACATTGACGCACTGTGGAGAAAAACACATAGCAGGTAATCAAACATTACTGGTGTGTTTTGTGCTAACAACACATGTGATGGCATTTGACAACAAAGTTGCACATAATATACCACCTAATTTTTCTAATTTTTACCCATAAATATTAGTCTTACCAGGGCATTGTTGCTTTAAACCTACAATGTCATACAATTTAATTACAAAGCCATTGATGGCAAAAGATTGACTGATACCATAAAATGCAGGGCTCGAAATAACGTTCGACAATCAACCAATTTCCGGTCAATATTGTGCAATGACTGGTTAATTTTATTGTTGTCCGGACATTGTGGCTGGACAGAATGGTACACTACTGCTGGAGAGCAGCCTTACAAAGGCAGCAATATTTAATTAAGCTATTTGTTTATGGTTTGTGGCCACAAGCTCTACATGTACCTCAAGCCAAAACAGGGATGTTTGAACACCAGCCTACCTGTACTTGTCAGCTATATATGAATGTGCAAAATGTATTTAAAACCATGTTATCCAGTGTTACCTTTGAGTTGTGGGATGCATAAAGTGCTAAAAGACTGTTGTACTGGACTAGAAACAGTGTGTTACATTAATTTATGACATGGCTATATTACTTTTGGCAAGACTACATCTTTAGTACTGAAAGCTTAACACTGAGTACCAGTACATTTTTATGTTTTGACAGGACAAAATCTGTGTTGTACTGGCAGTTTGACAGTACACTCAAAAAATTACCGGGAGCCCTGAAAATGGGTTATTTTCAGAGTTTCAATTTTTAATTTAAAGAGCAGTGGTTTTAACTCTTCGAAAAAATTGCTAATTGTGCACAATCAATTGTAAACTGGAACTTGCTCGTGCTACAGAAGTGTGTGTAATTGTTGAAACTAACTAGGCTGGAATGTGTCATAGCTTTGCATTGTTATTTCAAGTAGTGGTGTACAATATCAGGATTTTGATGATATCGATCAACAATCAGTAAAATATTGCGATATTGATTCGATTTTGATAATTAAATTGTGTGAACAAATTAATTGCATGGGCAGTCGATATTTAAAAATACGCTTTATGTGTTCTCCTGCACTAGCCATCTTGTGAACGTGTCGGGTGTAGCAGGTATGTCGGGATATAGCTTGACAAGTAAATCAATAAAATTAATAACTTTCTGCACACACTTATATATACAAATAGATTCATTAAAACCATTACATAACACTTAGATTAGAGGTGCAGCGATATGACTTTTAGCCGATATTCTGATAACCGATATAAAATATTAACAAGCCGATATGGTAGCATAGCCTAACAATTAGCACTCTAAATTTAGTTACAGTGTGACAGAATGGGACTGTATTTAACAGCTGACATCACATAAACAGGCATTGCTAGGATATTACTAGAGCACAAGTGCCCATTAATTAGATGTTTATGTATATCTGTATCTGCTGCTTGTTTACACATGTTACTGATCTGATACTGATATGCAAAAACAAGGCCAATAGCTGATCTGATTATCGGTGCACCTCTAATTAGGAAACTGGTAGATAAGCTTTTAAAATGGCTAAATTACACAAAACTGACCATTTCTAGCATGATTACAAAATCACGGTTGATATATTGATAATTATATATTAATTAATGTCTAACACAATATTGAAATCAGCATTTGCAATATAGAAATTTGATATCAAAAAATGATCGCAATATTGATATCTTTCCGATATATCACACATCAACACCACTAATTTCAAGCCAATAGCTATGTAAACAACTGAACCCTAGAAATTTCCCTCCGCATGTGGACTCCATGCTCTTGTCATTTGAGTCTCATCTGCAAAACAAAAATTCCTCTAGCATATTGGTACACATTAATTCTTTGTAGACATAATATCCCTTATCATTTGTACTGCTACACTAGTCTCACATGGCCAAACAACACTTCTTGGCATGGCGCTTATCGATTACAATTACAGTGGTATAAGCACCATTCAAGTACAGGTAGGTGCTTATAATTGTAATTGAAAAGCATCATGCCAAGAAAGAGTGGTCTGGCCACACAAAACTACAGTACATGTGGTCACCATCTCAATAACAATTTACTCTATTAAATGTGCACTACCAAAACTAGTTATCGTTGGTGCTATAGGCATGGCATTTGAGCATAACCATCAAAATTTTACCATCATCCTTGATTTAGTACTGTACATCTGTCATTCTCCACTAATCTGAATATCCACACTAGCTCCAAAGCACCCCAAGCCAGGATCATCTTCAGTGATCACCTAGCATTTTCTTGAGCTAAAAACTGTTTGATGTCTTTAAACTTTTCTCTGACATGAATGTGTATAGTAGTTGGGTGGCAGCAAACAGTGATGCTCTTTTAGCAGCATGTCCATCAAATGATTACATAGAATGGAATTTTCCTTCCACGCACAGTCCTAAAATTGGAAACACAAAAACAGTTTATAAACAACAAGCTGCATATACTGACTTATAAGTTGCTAATAGTGAGCAATGCTACCCAGAAGAAATGACTTGCAAGACTTGCACACACACTGTATTGCAGTTACTTTCTACACTGTATTATGGCAAGTCATGTAGCTCCAATTACATACGTACAAGTAAAAAAATTTAATTAGGAATTTCAAGTTCATTAGGGGATCAAAGAAATAAAAAGTAGTGAAACAAATGCAAGGAATACCTGAACAGTACGGTAGTAGTTTAGTAGAGATCTCCCCGATAAAGAACGGCACCTGCCAAAATGCTACAGTGTACCTTTAACAGGGGCTTCTCTAAATAGTCAGGGATTAATCTAGGAGGGGGGGGGGGGGGGGGTAGCTATTGCCCTTTCTACGTTTATACCTAAACCTTGAGAAATGGAAAGGTTTAATAATCCCAAAGTTTTATAATGGAATGGTCAATATTCAATGGCATCACAGAAAAATTTCACCAAAATTGAGTATATTTACACTTAAATTTTTTGGGGGAGCATGCCCCCAGACCTCTCTAGAATCCGAAGTGGCTTACTTTGCCCCCCCCCCCCCCCAAGCTTAATACTCTGGATTGAGCCCTGAGAGCGGTAGAATGGTGTAACACTACTCTACTTTGCTTTATTTTAATGTGGTAAAAAGAATGTATATAATTAACAAACTGAGGTTGCAAATTCACAGTATTACTGCTCTACTTTATATTGCTGGGGAAAGCTCTATTCTAGAAAAGCTGCAAAAATACAGTTAGAGGAATACTAAAAAAAAATTAAAAACCCACACGGAACAATTCATGGTGTGGACAGAATGTTCAAATGGAACTGAAATCATCAGCATATATTTGTCTGTTTTGTTTTGTAAAGTTATTGTTTGTTTCGTAATGCTGTCTCCATTTAACGTTACTGATGTATGCTTATGTGTGGGGATTACAGGCTTGCCCAATTATACAACCAACAAAATTGATGATAATAATACTAATACTGTAGGAAACTGAACTATATACTATATATAGAATACTTGCACTCGCACATACTTGTAACAGTAGGTATAATTAATAGCACTGCACGAATGTATTAGTGTACCACGTATGATCACGTGACTATTAGTTGTCGCCTTGTGCTGTTCCTGCAAATACGTACCAGGGATTGTGTACCGTTCTCATTGTACTTCAATATTCGGTAATCCATTAGTTATCATGAACATTTACTGTGCAATTGGCTGCTTCCTTACAGGTAAATGTTTAGTAGGCAGAAAAAGAATACTCCAGAACACCTTTCAATAGACTGAATTACCAAGGAATACCTTGGGAAATACAGCATGTAGGTTGTGAAAGTTTATGATCTAACAGAAATACAGCCATCGCTAAGGTAAGTAAGGGAGTTTCCAGACAGCTGGGTATTCTGGACACTTCGTTTTTAATCCGTTACTAAAGGATGGAATATAGTAAACCAATCAGGCTGATTTAAGTACAGTACCTAAGTACCCTACTTGTGTACTATACTAGATGAATTAAAAATTGGAAATTTTAAAATGGGAATAGGGATCGCCACAAAACAAGAAGGGATCGCTGGAGTGGTAATGTAAACCACAAATCCCTATTTGACTCTGTCATAAATCTTTAGTTACATGCTCTGTCATTTTGAAGTGAGTAGGGATTTGTGGTTTACATACCACCGACAGAGAGTCAAAATAGGGATTTGTGGTTTATATTACCACTCCAGCGATCCCTTCTTGTTTTGTGGCTTTTTCAGCGATCCCTTCTTGTTTTGTGGCTTTTTCAGCGATCCCTATTCCCATTTTAAAATTTCCAATTTTTTATTCATCTAGTTTGTGTACTTTTTAATTAATCCAGTAATGGATTATGAGATTTCTTTTATTGATAATAAAGACTGTTGTGAATAGTGTAATTTTGCATTCTGCATAGTAACACTGTCAACATTTCAGTACACACATGAAACTGATCAAATTGCATACAGACTGAGAGTCTCCTAATATGAGCTACAATTTACATTACTGGTGCCTTTAATAGCTGTCAAATTCAGTGCAAGGATTGTAGCTATACACTTGACTGCATTATTAGAGTATTTAAGTGACTACTCTATTAGAGTATTTAATCTGGATAACCCGCCCACGTACAATAATCACGGAGTGAAAAAAACCACCTTGCAACAAAGTCATCAGCCCAGATTAAGCTTCCTGGCCTATACTGAGTTTAATAAAGACGGATTCTATTAGCCACAAGTAGCGCGCGCACCAAAAAACATAATTCTGAGCGTGATCTTGTATGGCTTCTCGAGCGTAACGGCGTTTTGAAAAGAAGAAATGGCCCGGTTTGGGCTGTTTCCATCCGAAAACGAAATCAAAAATAGGTCATGGACACGCACAATGATTCATTCAGCAAGCCTTACTACTTTTTATCCCAGGATTCTCCGTGTAAACTTCGCTATGCCTGTGAAAGAATAATAATAATATTATGAATAATATTATGAATAATAATAATATGAACAAACGGGCATATTTCAGTTTTGTCTGAAATACACATACTGTTTCCTTTTCACTTGATACTTACTAGTGGACCTATACTCATTGCAAAGAACCACCATAGGGTTGTTTTGAGTTGGAGGATACTTTCCAAGGTGGTTTTTAGGCGTGCATTCTATTAGAGTTTTTGCAAAAAACATGGGCGATCCCTATTATGAACCTACTATCGTGGTTCATGATTACAGTTTTGTTTCGATAGCTCCAAGAATTGCCAAGATCCATCAAAATTTGTTTGCGTGTGTAAAAATATTTTTGTGTAAAACAACTTTTGCTACGCATGTTAACAGAAGATTGAAGGCACCATTTGTAAAGTGAACAGATATGATTTACAGATGGTACAACTGAAATCCAAGTCCATTACCTGCGACATGTTAACTATCATGTGCAATCAACACAACCAACAGCCCAGAGAATCCCCCAGCAAGGATCCATGGGATCACACTAGATTTCCGATTCTTAAAAATTGCTGTCACCAACAAAGTAACCAGACAAACAGAATGCCATCATATATAATGTATGCGTTCTTACTGGATTGGAAACGCCTGTTAAATTATTTAGCTACGGTGCACCAATATGTTTGGTTGAAATGTACCAGCGGCTGTTTGGCTTTCTCTCGCTTGTTTGAAGGAGTGGACATTGCTTTTGTTTATTGCATTACAGGTGACAATGGCAGGTACACATTAGCTAATATTTCAGCAGCAGTACTATTAGCCAACTTCTCATCACTGCATTTACACAACCAAAGATATGTGCGAGATTATATGCCACAATACTGCTCAGCTTGAGCTAAACAATTGCACAAAGTAGTGCCTGTTCTCTGACGTTTATCGAAACAGTGGAAATATACAGCGAAGCAGTGAATATCTACATACTATACTCTACATGCTACAAGTGGTGTAAACAACAGCAAAGAAACAGTGCTGCACTTTCTGTTTCTTCAGGAAATTTACACAACCGTTTTGAAACACCATATAGAGCCTTTTCATCTCCTTGACAACCGTTTTCATCGACCATATTGTTCAACAACTTTGTACGCAGTGGGCCTATGGACAAGTTGAAATTAGCCAATCTGCGTAAACCTCTAACAACCAATAGTCCAAGCTGTGGTGGATGGGCTTGGTAATGGGTAAGAATTAACATAAAATGCACGCTAACCTGTAAAGCAGTTGGAAATATCTCCACAGAACACTCGATACTGATGTTCATAAATATGGCCAAAATACGGTGTAATAAATGAAAAATTATGGCACCAATTTTGGATTTTGGTCATCAAGGAGATGGAAAGCTCTATTTCACCTTCAAACCTGAATTTTCTTATGTCATTGTTGTTTTCTACTCACCAGTGTCCCTACCCAGTCCAACCTCCAAGTAGTGTAGGTGGTAACTAACCCAGCTGTAAACAACCAACACTAATTTGCTGGTTACAGGAATCCCCTTTCAGAATTTCACTTTTATACGTGATGCTGGCTAAGCCATTCTTCTGTTGTAAATAGCTCTTTATCATAACAGTGACATTTAATTTACAGGACGTCTTCTTTTTTTTATCTCTGAGGTCAATAGATCAATAATTTTTTTCAGGCGCTTGTTTCTGAGTGAGTTCAAAATGAGAAAACGAAAGAGAAGAGGCCCTGATGAGTATCTTTTTTGATAAAAGAGCAAGTAAGGCTGTCTAAATGGTAGCACAATAGTGTAGCTGCTACATAGCTATACTAATCTCATACTATTAGCTAGATGCACAATGGCTTTATGGAGAAATATAATACACCCTCTTTCAAAAATCCTAGATCCATAGGCTATTGGTGGCATAAAGTGTGGATGGTAAAGTATAGGGTGCTAGGAGAAAGAGCAAAAGCAAAAAGTCTATGTATTTCTGGACACCAGGCCAGTGGCAGTTCATTCGCTACAACTCGGCACCAAGCATTTTAGAATCCATTTTTCTCTCAAGGAGAAATGAACAAATTTCCAATGCGTGTGCAAACTTTGTCCAGAAACGCCCAACCCTACCTTATCCTGTTCACAGAATAAAGTAAGTAAGGGGGTTTCCGGACAGCTGGGTATTCCGGACACTTCGTTTTTAATCCGTTACTGAAGGATGGAATTGAAACCAATCAGGCTGTACTGTAGTTTAAGTACATACTGTAAGTACCCTACTTGTGTACTATAAAATAATAAAGTTTTGTTTCAATAGCTTTAAGGATTGTTGAGATACATCACAATTTGCTCACACGTGTAGAATATTTTTGTGTAAAAACTTTCACTACGCATGTTAACAGGGCACCGTTCATAATTATAAGTGACCATAGGCAGCACAAATTATCAGTTACACTTTTCGGTGAACAGATATATGATTTAGAGATAATACAACTGCAATCCAAGCCCATCACCAGCGATGTGTTAACTGGCACGTACAATCAACACAACCAGCAGCCTGGAGAAGCCCCAAGCAAGGATCCGTAGGGCCACACTACTTAACTATGCTGTTTCAGTGTTAAGGCAAGGATTGATACAGATTTCCAGGCAGTAGATCAAATGTTGCATCTTTGAAAGTGCTGCAAGACACTTGCATGGTCCGAGCAAGGCTGGCAGCAGTTCTGTGTCATAAAAGTTGCTGTCACCAACAAAGTAGCCACATAGACAGAATGCCACCAGTCTCTGCTGGGCCACACTCAATAGAGTGCAGCATTTTCCATAACAATGGCAGGTATGCCTTTTTTAAAGTGGTGTCCGGGAACCCTAGCAACATAAATTTTAGGCATTTTCTCAAACTGCAAATTTAAACTGCTCTTTCTCCTACCACCCTATACTTTACCATCCACAATTTATACTAGCGATAGCCTAGTTCATTAGCTACAATTCAGAGCTAAGTATTTTAGAATCCGTTTTTCTCTCAAGGAGAAATGCACAAATTTCTAATGCGTGTTCAAACTTTGTCCGGAAATGCCCGCCCCTACCTTATCTACTAACATGAACTATTTATTTTGTGGAAGAGTCATTTGGGAAAAGCAGAGGGACCCATATACTCCCACCATATTGGACTTTAAGTCATAAGACTTAGAGAGAACCATCATTATTAAATGAGGAAACATGTAAATACATTACAGTATGAGCCCTCGGTCTTGTGCGACCACAGCCAGACTCTTAAAAGAGATCTGTGTGGGCACGGTAAACAAACAAACAAAAAATCTAAACCTACATACAAAAATAGACTTATTACACATATATGCTGTCCACTCACTGCAATTCCTGGCCAAGAAAATTTTCTGTGAGCAGGATATGCACGCCTTAGCAGCATCGTCAAAAGTCTGTCTTTGACAAAAATTGATAATCTAATCTAATCTAATCTAATCTAATCTAATCTGTCAAATAGAAGACTTGGTGGTGGTGGATGAAATCATAGATTATAATCTATGATGAAATCAACAAAACTCTTGAAATTCTGAGTCACCATATTATACTAGACAACAGCCTATGTACCTTGCACAAGTATTTACTCCGTCTGTGAATATGTATTTTTCTACGACGAGTTGCGTGAGTCTTCTTTCCAAACTATCTATTACTCCAATAAGTGCCTACCACTACGGTTGACAACATTTTACATCAGTCAATGGAATATAAATTAAATGGCCGCTCCTTCGGGGAAGAAAGCGATTAGGTGGACTAGTGCAGGGGAAGACTATGAGAAGGCTTTAATCGGGAGTCAGGATATTAAAATGCAGACTAAAATGGTATTTATGTTTTAAATTGTAAAGTGTTACAATGGAACCCCTCTAAGACGGACACCACTGGGAAAATGAAATATGTCCTTTATATGGAGGTGTTCTTATTTAAGGGGTTTCCAAAAAATAATCAGTTTTAATGGATGGGACTAGACCAAGTGGTGGGCAAGATGGGTTATGGTGGTACCATGTGAACCAGATATGATCAGTTTAATAGCAACAGAAGTGATGTTATTGAGCATTATTATTAATGTTTTACAGTTACCAGCAATGATGGTCTGACAGCAACATGTGCTGAATTACCTAACCTAACAATGATTACAAGGGCTGAAACTTAAATGACTTATAGCTAATAAGGCGAAACAGAAAAGCATGGGTTACCTATGGTGTGTGGCCTCTACTACACTACGCAGACAGTTAGGTACCACAAAAATTTTATACATGCCCCCATAAAGACTTACCTGAATTACATTAGTTATCAAGATGGTTGGTTATACAGATTATGTAGTTTATCGTGTAGTGCAATTTATTCTTAAAGTGCACCAGCTACTATTTTCAAAAGACCTGGGTAAGAAAATTTATAATAGCAGTACTAGTATATGCATTCATATTCATATGGCTTCTCATGACTTCAGCACTTTGTCCAACATATTCTGTGTTAGCTAAATGATGTAGTTCGACTGGCAATGAACCTTTGTTACTTGTGTCCGTGATTAGCGAGGTGTTGTACTGTAGTGTTTGCCATGTCTGGGAATTGTGCAGTGTCCAGTTTACGGAATAGAGAGGTGTCAGCTATTGAGGGGGCATTAATACACACAGGTATTGGAAGTTGCATTCGGGACTTTATTAATTGTCCATTATAAAGAGGCTGTCTGCCATTCAGGGGTTTCCGTTAAGAGGGGTTTCACTGTATATAAACTACTTCTAGTCTCGCGTAACCAGACTGCTTTTTTTGCGTGTGTTTAGAGAAAGGTATTATAGGTCCAGGGGTGGATCTAGGATTTATAGAGGGGGGCTAACTCAAGGTACAGTACTAATCTCTTGGGTGGAGGTGTCACATGCTGGATCTACATGTAGGAGCATGCCCCAGGAAATTTTAAAATAGATGCTGAATTAGAAATACTACAATTTGGAGACATTTCCACATAAGATGCATATTTCTGCCTGTAGATATTTCATATACTGCCTTTAGATTATAGGTATGGCTCTCTGCAGCATTTGCTAATGGAAAGGTTTGAGTATAGGTTCAGACAACCAAGCACATGATGAACCCTCTCACAATTGCGTACATGATAGAATAATAATGTTGAAACTGGAGATTTGAATGATACGAGATTGAATCTGAGAGCATTTTCAATGGAAATTGTGTACCTGAATTAAGTATACCAGTACCGGTAACTACACAAGTAGATGAATCAAGCCTTTTAAATAGGCCAATGCACTTCATTGTATGTATACATTGTAGGTGCAGGCAGATTTGGACAAATTCCATAACAGAACCAACCTTTTTGCTTACACTGAAGGTTCTATTAGAGTAGTTAGATGACTGTTCTATTAGAGTATCTTGATCTTGTGCACCTGCAATACTGATCCGGATCCTTGTTGCATAACCTTTAGTGTAAATCCACTGATAATGCCTTGGAAAGATGTTTATACTGTAAGGTGGGTTTATGAATATTTGTATTATTAGTGATCATATAATTATGCTAAGACAAAATTTTGATTATAGTCCTCAGCATATTGATCAAGTGAAGCCTAAAAGTGAAGGGGGGTTCAACCCCCAAAGATCCCCCCTTGGATTCACTCCTGAGGTCTACCACTGAATGTCCCAAATCTTTAGCCTATTTTACATTGACTGTTCTATTAGAGTAGTTGAAACCTTCGGACCAACCCACCCGGAGAATTCATTAAAACCAGTGAGACTCACAGGAAAACCTTGAGAGTTGGTGGGCCTGCTATACGAGTTCATCTGTAGGACTGGAATTAAAGATATGAATTTGTCCAACAGTCTGGTATCCATATACGTACTGTACAGTGTTTGATGAATTCTTTATCTCTTGAACATTGATGAGGAAAATGTCCTGCACCAGAAATATTCTAATTAACTAGTCATGTGAACTTTGATGAGGAAAATTTTGATGAATGGCAAGCATTTTGTCAATTCTGTCAAAAGTTTCTCCCGTCAAATTGTTTCGCTTAAAGACTGTATGTAGTGTTTCTTACCAGTGAACAGCAGCTTCTTGAAGTGCAAGTTGTGGCATGAGCAACTCGAGCTTCTCAGAGTAATCATTAGCTAGTGCTTAATAAATTGGAATCAGAATGTGCGAGGACAAAAATGTGCAGGGCGAGGTATGGCCATGCCTGTAGCTGAGATATGTAACTATCACTCGATAGTGTTGTCAGAGGGTATCACATATATATGAGGATTTGGAACCCAATAATTAGAGATGTTCTGTTCTGTGAGCAAGAAAGTGGAAAAATGATAACAAATGATTTGCTGTAGCAGTTTGTTTGCTAGAGAGTTCAGACTCGCTGTTTATAGTGGACACATTCCCAGAAATCTTGAGAATTTGTTGATACATTTTAGAAGAAGGTGGAAGCATATTGTGTGAAATTGTGGGAGCCAGGCAATATTCAAGGGACTTAATACAAGGGGGGGGGGGGGGGGGGGGTTGGAAATTCCTTGCCTATCATTTTAGGCTCAACAGCAGGCATATAATACATACATGTAGATTGCGTGTTAGATTGTAACAATGCACATGAACACCATTAGCTTACAATACTTCGTCTTTGTTTAAACTGTACATATTTCTATAATAATAATATCTATTCTGTACACTGTTTGCACTATTTGTTTACACTTTACCATTGTTTACATTTTAGTGGTATTGTACTTATGTACAGTGTATGCTTCTGTATAAGATGGTTCTTCTGAATGACTGGCTGAAGAGTTTTCGTCAGAATGTGACTCATCTACGACAATATTGTTATTCTCTAGCTCATCATCATCTTCATCATAGTCAAGATCATCAAATGGATTACCATCATCTTCTTCGTTGACTTCTGTGAACTTCTTGGTCAGTTCTTTTCTCTTTTTGACTTACAGCTTCGGAAGCAATGCCTGTGTCCTTCAAAGTATGGATGCTTCCATCCTGTGACCCATCTGTGTTAACGGAAATCCCACATGCTTCAAATGGCTTTGTAATAAGTGCTGTAGATAAGCCATTCCAAGACTCCTTTACCCATTGAAGACACAAAATTTTCTCTGTGCATTCCTCTCTGAAGTGATAACGTTCCCCATACTTTTTGATCCATGTTTTTGTTGTTTGGTCATTCATGATTCATCGGGTACTTTAATAGCTTTGGATCTTGCCATATGCCTTTTAACACAACAAATGATTTCAGCTTGGTTCCATCAGCCATTGCTGCTAAACACACAGTAAATCATGCCTTCTAATGCCCAGTAGTTGAAATACTGTAGGCACTGACTTTACTCCAGTCCTAGTGATAGTAGAGGTGTACCGATAATTGGATCGGCTAAAATACAGGCCACCGATATGGCAATTTTTACCAATATCGGTATCGGTACAGTACAGTAGGAGGACTGATATTGCTACCTGTATATTTATAAAGTAGCAATAGTTAATATAGTTTGTACATAAACGGATTATACACTGTACTGTATATTGGTTTTCTACTATATTATCCATGTGGCTGTTTTGGCTTATTGTTCACTCTATAACAAGTGCTATGCTATGAAAATTCATATAAATATACACGATTCTAGTGTTTTTTGCTGGAAAGCTTATCATAGTCTATACAAATGAAGCAGTTATATGTAATAGTTGTATCATGGGTCCAAGTAATTTGCCTGATACAGGGGGTGTATGTACACTCAAGGCCCTCAAGCTTGGGTGTACATATCAGGCAAATCACGAGGGCATGTGATATAACTGATATGTACCATGCCAATGCAGGCTAAGAGCCTGCGGGTGATTAACTAACCAAGCCAATACGAGACCGACCACTGAATTCATATATATATAGACCAATTTGTGAAATTCAATTATGGAACAGCAGTAACTAATGTTGTGACTACATTTGTTATATGCTATAGCACTAGCTCTCACCTTAAACTGATGTTTCTTAACTCATGGGATGGCAAGGGTGTCAAATGGCTTCCGTCTGAGTGCTGTAGGATGCAAAATGGAATATATGGTTTTCATCACATGACGAATAATATAATAAAATTGGCAGTACTGCTCCCAAATCAAGGCCATGGTGCATGTAAATGTACCATAGCCAGCCATGGTATAATTTAAATGTACCATGGCCAGCCAGGGTTTGTAAAGTACCCTGAAATTTGCCTTTGAAGTTAGGTAGCTTCATGGTATATAGTACCTTTGTAATACAAAGATGAGCAGTGTTGGGCAAGTTACTTTGTAAAAGTAACTAGTTACATATTACATATTACTTGCAACTGAACTATTTAGTTACAGTTACATATTACCCATAAAATAAAGTAACTGTAATAATATTACATATTATATTACTTTGTGTCCACAGCCTTAAGCTGTCACGTGTGAAACTACCACCTTATCACGTGACATGATTGCGTTGTTAGGCAATATGCAAATTTTGGTTATAAATAAGAAGCTGGTGAATAAGCTTCATTCAGTAGGCTTCGTTACTTCGTTGTGGCTAGGCGTTACCATAGATAATATATACCTTTCGTAAGGTATATATTATCTATGGCATTACTCAGGGGATAACTAATGAGATTAGTAACTTCGTTACTTGTAGTATTAATATTACGTAATATTAGACTCGTTACAGTAACTATATTACTTAGGTAACGCGTTACATTTGTAAGTAAAGTAGCTTGCGTTATATTATCTGTTTTTATAGCGTATTTTGTTATATTACTTTGTTACCACAAAAGTAATAATATTACGTAACGCGTTACTCCCAACACTGAAGATGAGTCACTGGATAACCAAGGAAATATGCTGCACTGGCTTTCTCACAAGCCATTAAAATGCAGAGTAATGCAGAAATATCCATTTAAGGCTTAATGGGAGTATACATCAAAATGGTTGTGGGCGCCTAATTGTCTGGGTTACACAATAGAAAACCAAGCTACCGCCACAGGCAATGCACATGTTGTAGGTAAATTTACACTTTTGTAAATATTGGATCAACTATTGGTTATCGGCTACTTTTGGTGGCATCAGTATCATATTTCGGTACATGCCAAAAACCCATATCGGTACACATTTAATATGGCCACTTTAAATTCCACATTCAACCTGGGTTAACGTATTCATATGAGCCAGGTTGAACCTCGAAGTCATAAAATGTCATAAGCGAGTTCAACCTTACAAAGCAGTAGGGTTCAGCCTGAGTTTAGGCCTAGGTCTGCAAATTAAAAGCGAGTTGCAGTTTTTGGTGAATACATAAAAGTGCTCAGAAGACGATTATCACTCAATGAATACCATCATCTGATGATTGCTTATGAACAGAAACTGGTGGGTTGAAAGTGGGTTACTCAACCCGAGTTGAACTCACTTTTGAGTGTCCATGTGAACATGTAAAAATAGCGTAAGTAATAGTGGTATCTCCAGGTATATCCATCCATAGTGGTGTTTCATCCTTGTTGCCTATGCCACTGAGAGAATACTTTATTTTTGATACACTGTACATCGCTTTCAGGTGTTCGTAATAAATTGTACAATTTTATCAATGAGGTCAGCTTGTAGTCTTTGCCCCACTGTTTTTTGCCTACGAAATGACAGCTTCCATCTTTTCAGGAATTTGCGCAACCACCCTCTGCTTGCCAGAAAAGACTTGCTACTTCCAGGTCCGCTTGTTTCACTGGCAGTGTAGCTAGCATATAGCTCACAGGCCTTACCTTGCATGTCACTCTCAAATTTTGCACACGCACAGTATCAATAAATGCAACGAGATGTTCCTCAAGGTTACCGATCCTTGGCTTTTCACCTCCTCCAGGTAATCTCTTCTTTGGTTTCTTTATTGTTTTGTACAAATCCATTAGTTTCACCTTTTGTAATTTCCACTGCCGAACATACTTTCCATTGTCAATCTTAAATTTTCGTCCAACCTCTCTATTTGACAACTTCTTGGCATACTAAACTACTTCTAACTTGAATGCTGCTTCATTTTTCCTTTTATTGTAGCAGTTTTCATTGCCAATAGAGGCCAGCAGCTGGTAAAACATATAGTATCATTCGTTTGTCACACCTTTATTTTGTGACTCTTATTCAGTAAGTTCCTTCCGAGTTCCAGCTCCTTCTGCTGTCGTTTACCATGAGTTGTTGTAGTGACAGTACAAACATAAATAGCAGTTAAGGTTGGACATGATATAAGTGATTCTGAAATTTATTACTGTTAATTGCATATTCCTAATATGCGACAAGGAGTTGTGAGGAGTAAGTGATAGAAGAAATGTTTAGCAATATCCACACTTCGTACCTTGTGCTTCTTAATGTGAACGGCAAATTTTTATTGCAAGGCAAGTGTGCGAGTGTCTAATTCTTTGTTCGATTCTCTGTGAGGCCAAGCTAGTGGCGTCTGCTTTTCTTTTTCATATACCCTGGGAGGCTATGTTAGTATGCACATTGCTTTCTTTGACATTTATTGTGCTAAAATACATGTACATAAGGCGTCCCTATAGTATTACACATTGATCACCTTCAAAGGCTTACACACGTGATCCCTGTAGATTTCAAGAGTGATTTACGTGCCTGGAGTAGTGAGGTTGAATGGGGTAGACTGGCTGGATAGACTAAACTTGAAGTGCACTCTTGAATGGTATTTGTGAAAATTTTGGTGAGCGCTTAGTTAAACTTTCAATACAAAATGTATGCACTCACGTGTGCATGTCCAACCTGCTCTGCATAAATAGTATCTTAAATACTGTCAAGTTCAGATAATAGCCACGGGTCTTATCCAGGGGTGGCTCTTATAACAGTGATTGTATAATTCTGTATGGGTTCTATCCGGGGGTGGTTATTACAATAGCTGCGGCTATAAACCGGTCAAATACGGTATCACTGTACGTCAACACTTGTGTAAATAAGATTTCAGCACCAGTCAGTCCGATTTATCTGTAACGACTGCAGTAGAAGTAGTGCTAATGAACTGCTAAATACCAACCCTTGATATAACCGAATCATCGTGATGTCAATAAAATAGTGAGCATACCTGTAGAGCCACCCATATTTATGTTGATCATTATGGACAGAACCAAAGGTTCCTTCAGCTGCAAGTTAGGACTGCTCTATCTTTATCAGAAGTCATTTTTCCAGGTGCTATTAAACTATGGGACAATCTCCCAGTAGCTACTGTATGATAGTTTGTGCACCATAATCAGTAATATTCCATTAAGTTTTTTTGTGACATGGAAGTTTTACCAGTGTTTTGTGTCCATTGTGTGTGTGTGCACTTCTCTAATGGTATTGATAACAGCCATGAAAAAACATTATTGCGATCACAGCAAAATAGCTTTGAAACATCTGGTTAAATACCCTAACAACACCCAGTTCACACTACCCTCTAACCCAGGTAGAGCACAGCACGGCTCGAAACTAGTTGCAGTGTGAATCAGTCGAGTGTGCTGAACCGGGTCCAGCATGGCACGACAAGGAGAGGTGGGCTGGTACAGGTTGGCCCAGGATAGCATACAGTGTGAACACATTCTGAGCTGGCCAACTAAGGTTAACAATATAACTTGCTTCTGTTGGTCACACAGCGAGTATATTCTATGCTCTAAAGCCGTTCTTCAAAATGGCTACAATGTACCATAGTTCTGATAGATTTTGTGACAGTTACACTCTAACAAAGCGTTAGTATTCCTGGCAAAAGGAGTACCCAGTAGCTTAAGCATGGAATCTATAACATTGCATGGCAATTATTATCCCTACTATTGAGCTCATGTCAGATGCAGTAGTGTGTGAACAAGTACCAACCCGAGTTCCGTAACCTGAGCTGAAAACACTCTGGCTAGTATGAACAGGGTGTTATGTCTTGTGAGTTGTGCCTAACTTGTAGTTTTAAAACCCTTTACACCTGTAGTTTTGACCTATGGCCTATGGCACTGTTTTCCCAGTGTTTTGTGGCCTTAACTGTTGACTTGGTGTTTGACTGTGGTAGTAGATCATCCTACAGTAAGGACCTGTGTGATATTCTTATTTTATACTGTAGTGAAAATAAATGTACTTAATTGATCTTCAGAACCATAGATTTGACACAGGTACTATAGTGTACTGTAAGTATAACATTGTATTGACCCAAACTGTACTTACATGTATTGTATAGGCCACAGTCAGCCATATTACTATTGCTAAGAGCATAGATTATCGAAAGAGGGGATAGAAAACTAATTTTTACGGGTGCACTCCTCACCTACAGTTCCATTTACACCTTTTGTAAACTCTCTTATAAACGTTTGTAGAGAAAAGTTGTTTTCTTTGGGGTGTACAATAGCACAAAGTGACTTGGAAACTCGAAGCAGAGCTGCCTAATCTTTGTTATCAAGGAGTAAGCCGTGCCTCAAATTTGCACTTCAAAGGGCATGAATTGTTTTGAAGTTGAACACGTTTTGCCGCTTTCAGTCATAACAACCGAAGGACTTTATCATCAAAGTTTTAATACGTTTTGGGGTGTATGACATTCATCAGTGAAGGGTTACATCTGTCAAGAATTATCCAATTCCATTCCTGTCGCTGGTAAGGTGTGCCACAAGCTTGTGGGCTAGTGTAGGTGAGGAGTGCCCACGGGAATAAAACTCAACCAGGCAGTGGGTAATTGATGGGACGCCTAGATACACAAGTGAGCATTACCAGAGAGTAATGTACTATGAAACCATTTCGTGCCACTAGTTAGTGATAAAGAATCGCGTAAGTCTGATTGTTAGAACAAATTTTAATGAATCACGTGATAGTTTTCAATCCCCTCTCTCGATAATCTATGCTATGAGTATATAATGGGGAGGGAGAGTGTCAAACTGCACTATATGCTGTGAAAAATTATCCCATAAAGTCCTATGACATTGTCAAATGACTCGGTGATTTGTGTTGATTGGTGAGTGTGTTAGGTGCACATGCCTGAATAATGAATGAAAGCATAGTGTACTTGAGAAAAGTATGGCACATCGTTGGAGGAACTTGGTACAAAGAGAAACACACAGGCAGCTAACCTGGAAAGCAAACATTGCCAGGAACATTTACACTCAAATCCAGTTCCATTTCCCACGTGCACAAGTCTTCATGAATATCAACCTTGCACATGGTGTCGTTATTCAAGTTTCATCGAGGTTGCCATCCCCTGCCTCAACAGTTTTATTTGCTAGTGAAACTGACGCATCTAGATGGAGTTTTAACCATTTCAATTCCGTGCAAACTACCCACTTGAACTATTAATGGGTTAAATGTGGCAATCAACATCAGTTATGTTTATGAGTGTAAATGAAGGTATGTAGGTTACAGTCTATAGTGCAGTTTGACACTCTCCCCCCCCCCCCCCCCCCCATTATATACTGACAAGTTTAAGGAATAATTAGAAATTACAAGTTCGATTAGGGATCATATAGGGAAACAAGGGACCTGCAGATATACAGTGTACTAGTGAACATTTAATCCCTAATCTAGTCAATACCCCTTGCGTTAGAATCTGAATGTATCCTTTATCCAGCCAATTCCATGAGGCTCTCCATAATCACCCATGTGTCTAAACTTTTTCAACTACCGTTTTATTTTGGTTAATAATTGGTACTGTATGCTGGCTTTATTGCTTGATCGTGCGCTATTCACTGACCAAACAGTGTGTAGTGCATTGCTGTGCTAATGCAGAGCTTATAACTTTTCTTGTGTAGTCTCAGTGCCCTGGCAAACTGGTAATATGTCATACGTGTTTCTGTTGCTTTTAGTATAGCAGATGGTTGGCAATGGTATGTGTGTGGGGATGTAATGCACCAATAAGAGATTTTGCTGATTAGTTGATATTGAAATTCACAATTAGCCAATACCTGTAGCCATACCTGTATTTTGTACCAGACTACAGTATCAGTAGTTTTCAAGTAACAGTAATGATGCTCTTACAGGACCCATCTGTATTAAATGCCACAAATCACACTACACAGCCATGGTGTCATTTCTTGATGGCAAGTATAACATGAGCGCTTATATAAATAACAAATCACGTATTTGCAGCATTTATTATTTAATAGCACTTGGTACTTACCCTAGTGACTTGTATTCGATCTTTAACACTGATCAGAGAGTACTCAATACTAAAATCTATCAACACTAATATATGTACATGTAAGTACAAGGAAAAATGTAGGAATTTTAGGGATCATAGGCAAAGAAAGTAGAGAAACGAGGGAGGTTGCCTATCTGAATTAGCATATAATGTCCACTAGTACAGTATATATATCTGCAGGTGTGGGGCAACCTCCCTTGTTTCTCTACTTTTTATGACTGCATGTGTGAACCCTAATCGAACTTAAAATTCCTGATCTTCCTTGTACTTGTTTTGTTAACTGATTATGACTGGTGAACCGCTGCATACTAGAGCTGGGCGATATACTGGTATTGTTAGTAATCTGTGATATTTAAGTCATACCGGTTTTGATATTGCCTGTTTTTTTAAATACCGCCATACCGTCTTTGTACCTGAGGTTTGCTGAGCTACCATGGGTATTTGGTGCTTTTATGGCAGTTACTTTAATATCAATGGCTTTTACATTAATACCGTGATACTTTTTATGGAAGGTGTACCATTTGCTATTTTTCAATACCGCCCAGTACTACTGCATACCACATCAAATGAAAGTATGGTACCAGGTTTAATATGTTTGTTTGAACACATACTACAAATGTCAATTACTGTATGTGACAAACTTCATTTTCAGCTATGTTCAGCCCAATGTAGAGAAGCCATCATGTGCTACTGGGGTGTCAGCAAAGATAAATGGGACACAAAGGAGGACACTGGTAAGTCCATACTATGTGTATTTTATGCACTGTGTAGTGTTGGGGCAATTACTATTTAAAAGTAACTCATTATTATGTATTACTTGCAACTGAACTATTTAGTTACAGTTACATATTACCCATATCATACAGTACGATAGTAACTGTATAGTAGGGACCACAAAGGAGTAGGCGTGGCCCACGAAATAATATCACCCAAAAAAACAGCCTCAATTTTCCCTGATGACGATGAGGCAGTATTGGGTAGGTAAAACTAAGCCCAAACAAGCTTTCAGATCGACCCGAAACGCTTTCAACAAGTTGCTACGGAATTTTTAAAAAATCTTATTCAACCGGATTTTCTACTGACTGAGTTATTAGTAACTGACTGATTCCTTCAGACAAACGTAAATTGATAATGGCTAAGGCTACGGGCTTGATTTTTTCACTGTTCGACGTTGCTTCTGCCCGACAGGTGCCTTTTGGCATACCGCAGTATGCTGCAATCAAAATAGCTACTATGAAAAATACGGACGATTTCCGTTACGAAGGAAAACCATCACGTGCTACTGCCAAATTGACACCTTTTGCTGTCAGCAAAGATGAATGGGACACAAAGGAGGACACTGGTAAGTCCATGAAGAATGCATTGTGTGCTTTTCAAACAGTTCTTGATTCGTACTGCTGTGTAATGGGTTGAACATACATGTAGCCTACAGCGAAGCGTAATGGATACTTCACTTTTCAGACGATAATATAATTGGGGCGCACGGCACAATTTCTTTCTTTTGGTATGCATGGATTGCAGAGGTGCTTTTCGAGCAGTTCTTGATTCGAAATGCTGTGTAACGGGTTGAACATACTGTAGCTGACAATGAAACATAATGGTTACTTCACTTTTCAGACAATAATTGATATAGCTGGGGCGCACGGTGCCATTTCAGATGCGGTATGCATAGGTTTGCCAATCATAATAGAATTATTTACAAAAAAAAAATTAACAAACAACTACACGAAAAAATATGGAATTTTCAACTAGAGTAGGGACCATAGCATATCGATAAAAAGTACTGAAACAAGTTGGAGTAGTCCATGATATTAAATCACCGTAAACCGATAAAAAGTGTTATATTCCTACTGTGCATTTTGTTATGGTATCTTGAGCACAGTAGGGATATACACTTCTTATTGTTTTATGGTGATTTTATATCATAGACTACTCCAACTTGTTTCAGTACTTTTTATCGATGTACTATGGTCCCTACTGTAGTTGAAAATTCCAAACTTTTTTGGTGTACTTGTAATTAAGTAACTACAGTATAATAATAATATTACATCTTAGACTCTATTTAGGCTGTTTTGGGTGGGTAATAAATCTCATATACTCCACCTTGTTTTCTAATATACTCCACGCCTTTAAGCACAATATGACATATGCTCAAAATCGGATTTGTCCAATCGCTATGCGTTGTTCACGTGCAGTGATTTAACGAGCGCAATTATTTAGTCATGTGAGGATGCATAGTTGCCATGGCGCTAGTATTATTGTAAGAAAACCAGCCGTTTTTGCCGAGCCTACAGCAGAAACAGCCATGGATGAGGTAAGTGATCTGAGTGTAATGTGAAATAGAGTCTAAAGCAGTTATACGGGCACAATGTGGAGTCTATGAAATTTATAAACCCTCAGGCCCTTAGTAGCGCCCTCGCTTTGCTCGTGCGCTACAGCCCGGGCCTTCGGGTTTATAAATTTCATAGACTCCACATTGTCTATGAAATTTATAAACCCAAAGGCCCGGGCTGTAGCGCACGAGCAAAGCGAGGGCGCTACTAAGGGCCTGAGGGTTTATAAATTTCATAGACTCCACATTGTGCCCGTATAACTATTATTTATATTACTTTGTGTCCACAGCCTTAAGCTGTCACGTGTGAAACTACCACCTTATCACATGACATGATTGCATTGTTGGACAATGTGCAAATCTTGGTTATAAGTAAGAAGCTGGTGAATAAGCTAGGCTTCATTACTTCGTTGGGGCTAGGCATTACTCAGTAGATTACTAATGAGATTACTTCGTTACTTGTAGTAATAATATTATGTAATATTAGACCCGTTAAAGTAACTTCATTACTTACAGTGTAGGTAACCCACTACATTTGTAAGTAAAGTAACTTTAGTTATATTACCAGTTTTTACAGTGTATTTTGTTATACTTTGTTACCACTAATTATTACATAACGTGTTAAGTAACGTGTTATCCCCAATATTGATACTGTTGTATGCCAAAGACACATATTGGCTAAAGTGATGTCTAACAATGAAAAAATTCAAGCTCGTAGCCTTAGCTGTTATCGAGGCATGCTGATCTGAAGGCATCGATCAGTCTGTCAGTCAGCAGAACATTGGAAAAATAACAACCTGTTGGAAGCATTTAGGGTTGTACTGACTTCTAACCAATAGTACCAAGGCACCATGAAGATTTTGTGAGGCTGCTTTTTGGTCAATATATTTTGTAAGAAAATTAATTTGTACATGTGTATATTTGTATTTTTGCAAGCTTATTGTGCCACCAGACTTTCATTCTTCATTGTATTAGTTCAGATGTTAATTTACAGTTTACACTACAGTTGGCCTTGTTATGGTTCCACACCAATTTGCACATTAAGTGATCATTTCTCATAAGTAGTAAACTGCTTACATGGCATAAACAATACTTTTACTGTATTGTGTGTGCTTGTATTTGCTCTCTAAATTTAATTCCTATATTGGGTAGCCTTACTACAGTATATACTGTACCAGGAGCGCATTGAATCCTATGGACAAGGAAGCATGTAACTTCATAAAGAGCAAAATTCAAACATGGCTGGCGTGTATTACATGTATAATAAGTAACTTTTAAAATTTCCTAATTAGGATATTATGCAGAGGTGCATGTTCGAATACGTCACGTTTCCGCTATGACGAAGTGAAGCTATGGCAATGAAGTTCAATGGCACGACGGAGGAATAGTAGCACAGGCTTAGCAGGATAGTCTTTCTGCAGTCACTAATCACGTGAAATCATGCTAAATTACTCCACTCGACTATTCCAAGCTCTACCTTCAACTCGATGATCTTTCTATCGAAGCAGCTTTACATAAGATGATGGCGAAGCAGCCTATTCAGTGTATCCCTGTTGTGCATAAGAATGATGTAACCAATTATATACATAGTAACACAGGATTCCATGTTTGAATTCTGCCCATAGTATTGGTAGTGTATGGAGTTACACGCTCCATTGTCCATAGGATTTGATGAGCTCCTGTATATACACACATACATGTACATCTGTATACACTGACCTACTGTATTTATATGAAGTATATCTACAATAATTGTTTCTTGTTTAGATGAACATCAACTGATCAATACATCAAATCAAGGATGTTTTCATAGTTGTCACAAGAACATGGATATGCCTTTGTTGAGAGTTGATGGTACAATAACTACAAGTTAGTTAGTGACAGTTATGTTAGTAGGAATTTAGCTGTAATCACAGAGATTGTTACAGTATTGATTGATTCTCATGAAATTATTGGAAGTTGTCTAATATAGAATACAAGCTATCTGCATGGAGTCGTGATTCTTTTCTTGGAGTTATTTATTTGAATTGCTATTGGCCTAATGCCATGCTGATAGTAACACTATATCGCAATATTGTGTTACCTTTAATTCTTCATTGTGGCTGCTGTTATTAATATCTAAATATAAGACTTCAAGTTGACATGACAACAATTTTCTAACCCAATAACAATGTCTGGTGTACAGTATGTGTTAAAATTGACTTAACGTTCCAGACATTTGAAGTTGTGAAGTTTACGCTTATGTAAGATGTGTGTTGTATTATGAGTGCTTAACACGTTATATGCATTATTGTACATGTAAGTACCACATGATATAGCCATTACTGTGCATATTTCCATAGGTATTCTTTTTATAACAGAAGTGTAATTCAATAAGATTATATCAGATTGTGTCATATACACCCTGTAGTTATCAAGTTAGTAATCTTTAATAGTTTCTAATTGGTATAGGCGAGCGTATAGTTGTCAACATGTGACTTTGGAGACAGGTTGCTTTTAAATTCTGAGGCATGTCTGCTCCAAGCAGTTTTATATTCTGTTTGTTATATACAACTACACGTGTAAAATAATTTTATTACCACAAATACATGCCAAACCAAAATGACTTCCCCTACATTCTAAAGCTCCGCCAGTTAATAGTAGTATGACACTACAAGTTGGTGTTATCAATTTTTAAAAACTTTATAGCATAAGGTTCGGTCTTTCAGCCTGCTTAAAGATGTTATAATATTAAGTATGTTTGGAAACAGGAGAAAATTCTGAGAGTATATGCTGTATAATCCTGTGTACCAACCTATTGCCTAAGTGTTCCAAGAATTGTAACAGGATTGCAATAGTTTACTTCTAATGGACTACAGGTGTATATTAAAGTTATTATAGTGTGCGTGCGTGCGTGTGTGTGTGTGTGTTTGACACTTTAAGAGTAGTGGTAGGTACTAATTCTTATATGTTGTATTGTACTGTACATGATGTGTGGTAAATGTACATACAGTACCGCTCAAACACAATGTCATCTCGCGAGAGTGTGAGTAATTAAAATGCTTGCTAATTAAAAGGCGTGGCACCCATTTTGCTTGCCAGTATTCATCCCAAACAAAATGGGTTGCATACTCGCGTGCAAAACGAGTGCTACGCCCTTTAATTAGTGAGTTTAAATTGCTCACACTCTCACAAGATGACATTGTGTTTGAGCAGTGCCCTTTAACAGCATATGGACCTTATCCACATTGACGTCATAATTGACAAAATGGCTGTGTTAGTGTGGGGATTTCATCATGTTTTTTTTGTAGTAAATAAAATAAACCCTGTTTGTGGCTTTCACAGCATGGGGACATTGGATAATGAAGGTAAGAGGCTAGTTAATGTGATGTGGCAATGCAAAATAATCCCACCAGGCCTAAGTTTTGATATGGATATAAAACTGTGCACATTTGTCTTGTAAGAAAATATGTATGCCCGGCCCCTTATTGCTGTCAATTAACATTATCATAGCAAAATTCCACCTCTCCCATTACAACCATGTACAAAGTCCCCACACTATCACCGCTTTTTTATGTTGTGATGTCATTGCAGATAAGGTCCATTGTAGACCTTTGAACCCTTACACTGTACATCATATATTATGGTGATTACGTGATCTTTCCTTTCGCAGCTTTGTTGTACTTTGTGTACTTTGGATATGCTGTAATTATTATTTTTATATGTGAATGAAGTCAGTATTAATGGGTGTTACACAGGAGTGATTCCATGAAAGTCGATTTTTATAATAATGCTTCCACGTTGCACCTACATATAGTACACATTATAAAAACCTCCTTGCTCGGCATCTGCCTCAATAATAACATGCTTGATTATTATATGTTCATTGTACTGTACCCAATGACCTTACTATTATCTATCTCAGTATTATGGGGATGCTGTAATTTTTGCATGGTTCCATGTGAACGATTAATCCCATTTGCACACGACAAGCATGTTGAAATCAAAGCAATGATGCCAGGAATTATTTTGTATAAGAAATGTGTGTACATTGTCATGCCTGAGTCCTCTTTTAATATTGAAAGGTTTAAAGAATACAGAATAGTTTGGTTTGAATTAGATGCTTCACCTCGTGTGCAAATGAAGTTACGCACACTTACCTGATACTTAAGTACTGCCTCTGTGCTATAAAGCAGAAAACGGGGCCTGAATAGATACTATTCGTACTGCTAGTTATGATATTATTTATGGAAAGCAAATTCCAAGCTTTTGAATTAAGTACTTGTGTCTGTTATACTGTATGTGGCTAAGAAGTATGAGATATTGGTTTAGGCTATGATGTAGCTAGCACTAGTGCAAAGTGAAACTGTGTGATGATACTTTATGAGAAAGCCAAAGTTAATGTGTATACTACAGGATTGTCATACATGTTGATTTGGCTGTACAATAGCAAGCGTAAGTTGTTGATTGCTAAAAGTTATCATGATTCCATGCCTTGAACATGTTCTTTAGTGGTAGAATAAAATTCAGTGAATGTTTTGCATCTTATTCCCACCACTGAAGCCATTATAGCTTCCCTGTAGCAATCATAGGGAAACCATGCAAGGTCAATGCTTCTGAGATTTGACTAGTTGAAATGATCAACAGTTGCCTTGTTAATAGCTGTAACAGTTTACAGTTTAAGAGTGAGACTAATAACTTAACTAATAACAATTTTTGCTATGCATTGTGTGTTGTCAATAGAAACAACAGTAGGAGTTGTAGCTACTTTGTATAAATCATACAATTGGTATAGCTACTATTTCTATAACAGCAGCTACTTGAATATCACAAGAACATGTCTGTATGGAATAAAGTTGGTTGACTATAATTAAGATTGTGTGTTCAAAGCATTGGTATGTACTGTACATGCATGAGTAACGTATTACAGTGAAACCTGTCAAAAAGCCATTGATATTAGCTAAAATTCTTTATGGAAGTCATACAGTGTAAGTACCAGGTGTTTTTTTTAAAAGACTAAATCATAAATTTCGTTCCAGATATCTTTCACAAAGTAACTAATTGTAGCTTGTGCACATGAAGGTTTTTTTTTTTGTACCTCATCATATATACAGGTATTTCTCATTGCATTCACAGCCTTAATGAATATACTTCTTGTGACATATTTAGACATTAAAAACTATTTGATGTCTGGTTTCTCAAAGAATGGTACAGGTGTGCTATGAAAGGTAGTCACTTCTATACTGCATATTGAAACACTTGTTTTCTTACCACAGTTGTCAAACAAAACAAAATTCTAAAGAACACTTTATAAAGTACATGGCTGGAAATTCACAATATCCACAAGTATGCAATCAACAGCTGTGGTGATTCAAACATTGTGTATCCTAGCAACAAGCTTTTCTCATCAAACTGTTGCTTTTCAATTGTGCACGATATATTTTTTGTGGCACAGCTACAGGTAAATGCATCGCTATAGATTGTAAGCATACACCTGTATATCACAGGTGTACATCACATGTAGGTATTTATGTTGCTTTAGGGTATAAAGAATTGAAAAGTATATGCATGCATGCATTCATGTGTTTGTGTGTGTGTTGTGTTAAGTCTACAAGTATTTTCTTGACTCGATTTTAGACAAAAACTTCAGTTGTGCTGTTTTAACATCTTGTTTATACAGTGTATAGCATTTCCACACACCACCACACCATTCACGTCTGTATTAAGTAACAACCTGTATTCTGTGAATGCTATCCCACTAGGGACCTGTGAAATACAGGGAGTCAGAAACATGTAGCTGAAACATGAAGGACACAGACAAAAATCCCAGACCCAGTGGTGACTTGATCCCCCACAACATGCAGTCTAGGCACACGCCAGAGGATCCACAACAACCGGGACCTGAGATCTTCTCTGCATTCAACCTGTACTTAAACATCGACTTCTCACCAGCAAATGGTTTTATTCTGTTTTATATATCATAACAGTCAACAGGAGGTGCATGCATTGTCTTTCTTGGTTGTATATACAATTACTGGACTAGACTAGTGGACTGTCTTGTCATAAGTACAAACCATACATGTGTATGTAGTGTATGCATCCTAAATACAAGTTAGTCATCAAGTCAGGTGGTGACAGTTAACTGTCTTGCTATTCCATAGCTGCAGCTTGGAAATGTTGACAAGTCTGGCATGATCACACCTTCTTTTGTGTGTGTGTGTGTGTGTATGTGTGGGTTTCTTTATGTGCAAGGGAGTACTCTGTCTACTAGGGTACATGAGACTAGCATACTATTTTTTGCTATGCCAGTTACAATCACCTTTAGATGGTCATTTAACCAAAATTTCTGTAGTTTAAATTTACCCATTTGCATTAGACCATGCATAAGTGGGCAACCATAAACTAGTCTAAAGTCACTTTCTGTGCGTCTTTGTCTTCACTGCCTATCAAAGAAACAATATTTTGTTTCTTTAACAGGTAGTGAAGATGTTTCTTTAACAGGTAGTGAAGACAGAGATGCGGCACAGAAAGTGATTATGGTTGCCCGCTTAAGCATGGTCTGATGCAAATGACTGTTAGTTTTTGGCTGCTGTTGCAATGATAGTTTGATGGGATATTCTAACACTCACAAGTTTATTCAAGCATGTTCATACTAGTAATGATACCTGCCATATTTTGATTGATACTATTGTTTTGCTATAATGTGTTACAGTAATTAGCTTGTGAATTCTGGCTGCTAATGGATCAATCATCACCATCACACATGCTATATACATTGTTGGCAATATATGCACAAGCACTGAGATACATGTGAAACACATTTGGTGTGGAATGTGACAGCATACTATGTTGCCATGTACACCACACATTACCATTTTGTGCATGGCCGGTGATATCAGTAACATTCTTAATCCATGAGACCCAAGTTAGCACGCACAAATTTTTATAGAAACAGTATGTGCTTGGCATTATCTGCACTTTTAAATAAAAACCATTTGTGTGTGCCAGCATTGTATTAGCACTTGTAATGATACACCAACAACAAGGTTATATGCAGTGTTGGGACAGTTACTTTTTAAATGTGACTAGTTACATATTACATATTATTTACAACTGAACTATTTAGTTACAGTTACAATAATAAAGTAACTATAATAATATTACATATTATATTACTTTGTGTCCAGCCTTAAGCTGTCACGTGTGAAACTACCACTTTATCACGTGACATGATTGTCAGTGTTGTTGGGCAATGTGCAAATCTTTGTTATAAACAAGAAGCTGGTGAATAAGCTTCATTCAGTAGGCTTCATTACTTCTTAGTAGCTAGGTGTTACTCAGTGGATTACTAACAAGATTAGTATAACTTCGTTACTTAAAATAATAATATTACGTAATATTAGACTCTTACAATAACTTCATTACTTAGGTAACCAGATACATTTGCAGGTAAAGTAACTTGAGTTATATTACCTGTTTTTACAGCACATTTTGTTTCACAAAAGTAATAACTCTTATGTAACGTGTTACCCCCAATACTGGTTATATGTACTGTAATTAGATGACCTCAGCACCACCTTTTTATCAAAGCCAAAGTTTTTAGTTAAAAGTGCCATTTTCCCTTGCTGGTACAACTATTAAGGAATTTATGAAGTTATAGCGATAGTTAAAAAGTTATATTTGGTCATGTGAGCAGCCAGTGATCTGCCTGCTAAATTGGAGGATGAGAAACTTAGTAGGACTTTATGACGAGCAAAAAAGTATGTGCAGGCTGAACTAACTGTCCATTCCAGAGATACTCTTTCTGTAAATTGAAACTCGCCATGTTCTTACAAAGCTTCTAGCAGTGACTGAGAAGTCTAGTGTTGGCATTGTTTAATCACCTTGATGGAATGTGGCTGGAAGTGACCCGTCACACTGGTCTCAACAGTTGAGACTGTTGAGTAACAATGTAGAGTGTCGAAAATGATCCAGCTTGGTTCACGAGACTAGCTATCCGAACAAAAAAGTACTGAGTGGAAAGATTTGCCTATATGTTTGTGGTTATAGAAAAGTGAAGAGGTATGGAAAGTATGTAATAAAATGGATGGCTTCACGTCTTGTGATGTCATGATAAATTGTTGAAATTCGTATAATGAGCCAGCAGAGACGCATTTCGTAGTTATTCACCTTGTTCAATGGTGACAGTATCTGGTGTTATAGTTGAATGTGAATGTTGTATTGAATTGTAACAATGAACTTGATAGTGATTGCTAGCAGCTTGTTGCTTTTCGAATTTACTGCGGCTGTTCCGATTGATATGTTTTATAATTTTGGTCTCTTCCACGGTGATAAAGCACTGCCTAAAGGGTTTATGGAAAGATCTGAACGAATAAGGCTAAAGGGTGGATTCAATTTTCTGGGAGATCGAATCTACAACATATGGGTGAGTTCATCTTCACGTAATTCACTCAGCAGCTAGCTATCACGTACAGAGTTATTTATGGCTAACTATACGTTTGTGAATGGTGTAACTTTTTTTGTTGTTGCCAAATATTCAATCGCTTCCATAAAGATTAGCCCTGAGTTAGTACTGTATACGTATAGGTGATGCGCGTCTGCATGCCGGTAGCTAGCCGGCTCTGGCTTTTATACGGACTGAACTTGCTGTAGGTGTGCTTATGCTTTAAACAATAGACACACTATTGGGAATTATGTTGTACAATATGCAAACCGCGAACGATTGTTTGGGAGTGGCAGTTTACATAGTGCGGTGTGGTCAATTAACCATCGCACCGACTTTCTCATGGCAGTTTGCGTTGGTGAGTGCGCGCGCGCGCGCCTGAATTGATACTGCAGTGTGCTAATTCTCTGGCTCCGGGCTCCTGTAGCTGAGGGCTTGATTATGAACATGTAGATCTGGTGGGGATGCATGAAGTGAAGTGCAAGCTGCCACCAGTGATCACTAATATATTTGGTGGGGCTTTTAATCTAGCTATGATGATGCTGTAAAAAAAAAAAAATCACACCAATAATGTGCTAACTGCTGTTGTACGTTAGACAACCTTGTCAGCAGTGAAAATTGATATTGCAGCTGTAACTATTGGGAATTCACTGTCACTGCAGTATTGTTTAAGCAAGAGTTGGTCCATTAATTTGCAACAATTTACAAATTATTTTCAAGATGTCAAACATTGAATATTCAGCCCTGAATGACTTGCGAGGTTTAGTTGACACACTGTAGTTTTTGTACAGCAATATTCATACCTTATCTAATGATATTCAGCATGCGCAAACTTATTAGTCAACTAGAGACTGCTTAGTTTTTGCAGAAGGTTATTATAATAGTAATTGACTGGAATTCATTGCTAAATTATATTTATTGTTTGTGCTCCATGCATGTGTGACCTTAAGTCATTGATATTTGTCTCATTTGAAGTATATTAAGTTTAGTTTTTTTGTCTTATCTAAAACAAATTAGTCAAATAGTGCAGTAGTACTTCATAATAGAGACCAAGAAGGTTTGCATTTTTTGTGGAAGACATCTACTGATAACTATAGCTTTACCTATTCTTCACGGTGACTTGACAGGCTAAAATGTGTCTTCACAATGACAATAACACTACGGGCTTGATTTGCTTTACAGTGCTGCTGCATGTGTACAAAAGCATGTGTCTAACAGAAAGCAAGACATACAACACTGTAGTTATGGTCATTATACAGTAAACTGAAGGTCCATCAGTGATGACCTGTTATTTATTTAAAAATTAAGCCCTGCTGAATGTTGTTGGAAGGGTTTGGGATCACTCTGTAGACATTTCTGGGCTTGACTATACCTATCCAGCACTGCCAAGCTGTCATGAAGGAAAATGAGGCTGGCTTTAGCATGGTCAGAAAAGCCAAAACCTTCATAATCCCTACAATAGATGAATAAAAAATTGGAAATTTTAAAATAGGAATAGGGATCGCTGAAAAAAGCCACAAAACAAGAAGGGATCGTCAACAATGCACATACTTACACAGGTGCTCATGGTTGATTTCATTAATAGCTACTAGACAAATGTGATAATTGTTTTTAATAACTAAATTTTAGAAACCCTACTAATGTTGTAGAGCTAGAAGCTTTTAATGTTGTTTAATGATGTGTGAGCATTGCTATATGCAAGTAGCCAATGTGACTAGCATATCAGTAAACACTACCTTCACTGTCCATTGAGTAGCTGCTAGTATTACCAGTAATGTTTTTAAGGACTCAGCCATAGATGTGTATGCCCTTTAAAATAGTTTTGAGCCATATTTGTATAAGTAAGCCATCTTAATGTGTTTTTTGTCGTCGTCTCCCACTCTGTAGTCAAGAAGGTATGGCTATAGTCATTTGATATAAGTGTGTGCACATAGTTTTAGCATTCAATAATGGAAAGTAAAATGTAAGATGTATGGTTGAAGCACCACTATAGCATGAGGTTGATCCAAGTATTAGCATGTACTAGCTTAGTACAAAATTTTCATGATGATATACCTGACACTATTTGCTGCACCATTAATACTTTTTATGTGCATATTACCTTGTTAATTCAACACAATTTTAGCAAGTTGAAGTTTCACTAATTCCTTATTGGCCAAAGTATAGTGTGTGTGGCTCACCATAGATATGGCTTGGGAAGAGCAGTTTTGTAAAAGTAGACTATATAGCTGTGATGGGTTTTGACAGCGAAATTCCATAATTTATTATATTCATGTTGAGTCCTCTGTCATGGTCAATAAAATACCAGCTTTCCCAGCATGTGGTTTTCTACAGACTTTCTCCCTTTTGTAAGTTTGTGGTTATGGAGAATTTATTTTTATGGCTTTATGGTTGCTGTGTTTGCTGTTTGGTATCTTAGCATTTCCCCTTTTAAAAGTGCCTACCCTAAAGTGTTTTTATATGATTACACACATGTACAGTTGTGAAGAAAGTAATTCCTATTTATACCTTTGTCGTTTGAGTTTAGTACAGTGTAGGTTTATAACTTCTCTGAACAGTTGAAAAAGCACTTTATAGTTTTGCATGTCCATTGATTGATAGCATTGATTATTTTGCATGCCCGGCTTACTTTGTAACAGTTGGATGTTGTTTGGAGATTATATGACATACACAGTATAAGTGGATCTACACTTAGATAATTAAGTGATTAGGATCTATAAATTATGCTCACCTATGCGTGTTTACTTACCAATTAATAGTTGTAGCTCGTATAATTACCTTCTCATAATCTGAATTAAGTGTGTTCACTGCAAAAGTACAGTATGTTAGTCTCAGTAAACTACTGTGATTTGTGTAGTCCATAAAGCTTGAAGTTTGTGTACATTCTTAACTATATGGGTGACCCAAATCCTTGATGCTTGAAAGTATACTTTACAAACAATGCTACTGAGATATAAGTTACTTTTTTATCCTTTTGCATGTCGTACAAATGTTGCTATAAGTTGTCATAAAATACAATGTACAAATTATACCTAGTAAATGTTCATTGCCTGTGTTTTCAGTGAATTTTGCGGTGCTGTGTTTACAGGATTATTGAATACAATCAATTTCCAAGGAGTTTACCATTTCAATTGTATAATTAAATTCAGTTGTCAAGACATGGTGAAATCTTGCAAGCTTTATTGATTTTAAAACTGATGAAATCAATGTATTAATGTGAAATCAGTTAAATTTTTTTGAATAGTGATGGATTCCTTGGTAACTTTAGTCTATACTGTCACATTATTTGCATAGGTTACCACTGATGGTTACTTAGCATTGGATCACTTTACTGACCAGTTTGCATCAGAAATTAATCCATTTCCCTCTCCCACTGATGGATCATTAATTGCACCATTTCTAGCAGATGTCGACACTTCCGGAGTAGGAGACATCTACTACAGGCATATCACTGATGTTGATGATCCTACTTTAAAAGCTATTAATCAAGATGTTAGTATTGCAAACTTTGGGAAATTCAACAATGCACCCTTTAAGGCTAATATGGCTGTTATTGCTACATGGGATCAAGTTGGATATTTTCATGGCCATTCAGATAAGGTTATTATTGTTATGTGTGCAAGTGTGCATACTGTCATCTAAAATAAACTCCAGTACTGTATGTAGGTTGACTGTTAAAGGGTATATATATATATATTGGTAGTTGTACACTGTATTTGAATGGAAAGGATAGTACTGTGGAAGATTGAAAGTACTTCTAATAAAGCAATTGGTGATTGTAATGGATTAGCTACGTGTGTTTCACCTATTACTGTACAGCATGCCTAAGTATGAAGGCAATTTAAATGAAGAAATAATAATGATCTTGCTTATGCTTGCTGCACCGTAAACAAACACATGACACTTATACCATTGGGGCTACAGAAATTATATTCAAACTCTCCATGAGCAAGGGAATATAAGTTTAATTGATTCAAGACTTGCTTTTAATTCCCTGACTAATGGCTCAATTAAAAATTGCATTTATCGTGTGTAATTTCTTTTAATGTCATTTCTCCAAAAGGTCTGGTTTTTGCTGATACAGTCACATATATATTAAATAAATATTTTTTTTACAACAAAGACAAAACAGCAGTAAGAAATAAATTAGAACAAGTTGATGTTGTGCTACTTCTAAAAAACCAGGCGCCATGCAGCTAGCTAACTCATCTGGAATTAACTATAGACAGTATATGCTACTATGAATTAACCAACTATATATTACTATTAATATTTTTTACAATAGGGTTAGTTTTGGGTTGTGCAATAACATTATTAGCTAATTCTCGTATTTTGTAATTCATGAAATATTCATAATTCGTTAATTTACATTGCTATGCACTGCTAAGGAAGCGTTTGGTAAACAAACCGCTTTTACCAACATATTATGCACAGAAGTATCTTCTAAACTGTTTTATAGTGTGACTAACATTTTTTTCCCACAAATTCTCTCGACAAAGCCTCAAAGCTACTCTTCATTTTCGTTCGCGAACATAACGGATATGCCCCCTTTTAACTCGAAGCGATAGGCTATTCCTGGTAGTGCACGAGGCCTGCACCATTGTTTTTCAGTTGCTAAATGCCTGAAAACCTCAAGGGGAAGGTAGTCTGAGGAAAGTCATCACACCTGTATTTCAGTCCGCCGAAAAGAAACCACCTCAGAGCAAAGTTCACCTGTGCAGAAGTTTAATATAGACTTCATTTCACTTTTACTTCTTACGTAAAGCTGCTTTTACCATTATTTAACGATTTTGCTCACGTGGGTGCGTACGGACAAACATAGATAGGTAGATAGGTACACACACAAACACTTTTACGAAAACAATTTCAGTAAAGTGGGCGCGCACCTGGTTTAAAAACAAATAAATAAAATGTTAGTAAAATATGCTGAAGTACCAGAGTTTCCTTGGCAATAATCAGATCAGTTATTGGTTAAAATCAAAGACAATCAGGTAATCTAATCCGTTAAATCTTGTACTTATTAGTTTGGCTAGTTTAAGTGGTTTACAATGTCACCCTGAGTAAGTATTTCTTTGTATCACTATCACCTTTCTTCACTTCAGGTGATTAAATCAGTGAAGAAAGATCGAGTTTCTACTATCTTTTCGGCATGACTTTAACAAATGCGAATAACATAATTATGTTCTTGTAGGTTTACTGAAATGAAATAAACTCCTCTTAAGGTGGTAAATAAGATGATAATCAGCCTTTCTTCACAAAGAACAAAGCGTTTATACGTTTTTTTAAATAATAATAATACTCAAGTATTTTACCCATTGTAATGAATGCTTTATACTGTAAAATTATGCTTAAGCAATTATGTCAGATTTTTACGAATCCAGTCACAAATTGATAAATTCTGAGGTTTTTATTACAGAAGATAACTGTTATTGCTTGAAATGTTTACCGCTTGAATTATAACTTAAGTTATAGTATATGTATTTAATAAGTACAAGAGACCATCCAATACTTTGATATTACTGCCTTTTAATAGAACAATACATTTCAAGTTGTACTGGCCACTGATGATGTAAATGCCACTATTGCTATTTTCCATTATTTGGACAATGGATTAAACTGGTACCAGTTTGATGCAGACTTTTATGACTATTCAGATAATGATTTAAGTGATAGTCAAGTCCAAGTAGGTTTCAACAAAGGAGGGACGAGTGGTGGTAGTGTTACGTCTCTGATGAAATATACACTCACTCCAAAAGTGATTGAACTTGATAAAGGTTCAAATGCTGAAATACTAGGACAATGGATATTTTCAATTGGTGATGATATCATTAGTGAACCTGAACTAGGCTCAGTTAAAGGTGCTGGTAATGGTACTTCCATGCCAGGGGGTATGTTACTATGTTTGTAATCATGTTGATTATATCTGTTTCTTAACTGCTATTATGTCTATTTTATACCAGCGCAATTTCATTTTGCTATTCGCACAACTGGCTTATGGTAGTTTCAAAGCTTGCTTACTTTGATACAACAGTCGATCTAATGGTATTTCATAATTCTCCTAGTAAAATTTGTTAGCGTTTACTCTGTGAAGGAATTTTAAGTGTAATGACCGTGATATTAACTACATAAAATCCCTTTCATCATTGTACCGTTGCTCTGTAAAAAGATAATGAGATATCACCTGTACAACATTAGCACTGCTAGTATCTTAACCAGATGGATGGCTAGAGCGTAATGGCATCATAAGCAAAGTACTATGTAACATCAGGGCTCAACCCAGAATATTAAGCTAGGGGGGGAAAAGTAAGCTGCTTCGGATTCTAGGGGGGGTCTGTGAGCATGCTCCCCCGGGAAGTTTTTGAAAATGTAGGTGTAAGTATACTCAATTTTGGTGAAATTTAACTGTGATGCCATTAAATATTAACCATTCGATTATACAACTTAAACCTTTCCATTTCTCAAGGCTTTAGGTATAAACCTAGAGGGGGCAATAGCTAACCCAGGGGGGCCTGTTCCCATCACCCCCCCCCCAGATTAACCCCTGAACATGACTGTTCTATTAGAATGCATCTGATATGCAGTAATTAAGTAAATGCTTTATAAGAGTATTTCAATCGTAGTGAAAAGTCATCAGCAAGAAAGAGCAATATTACTTAATAATAAGCAAACTTATTATTTGCTTTAAAAATGTTGGTGCATGTTTGCTCAATAGTTTTAATAAAATTTATTTTGGTGTGAGCATAATTACAATTTACATTAGTTGACATCAAGATACAGCAGTTACCTACTCAAATAAAACAGTCAGCAGAATCATACAGTATAGAGAGTTACACTTTTTTGACCATAATTTTCTTTCATAATAGCTTGGCAGCAGGCTAGGCATTAAAAAAACATGGTGTTGATTGGTTATAATTTATGGTGGTTTCACCATCGCATAATTGTGACTGACTGAACAAAAAAAACTGGTCATATTGAAAATTTTGTTTTGCTATTAAAATGTACAGGTATAATGTATTTAAATGAATCACATGTGCTACATATAAAATTACACACGTTTTAATCATTTCAGTGCATGCTGATACAAAGCTCAAAGCAATATAATCTATGTACTATCAATTTCATGTTTGTAGAGTGTATAGCAAAGCGAAGATGAATTATGGGCATTTGTTTACGGTGCAGTAAAAACAAACTTTGCCACCGTCATTTCTTTGAAAAAGGTCTCCTTTGCCACACAGAAAAGTACAGGGAAAACACTTTACCTTAATGGATTTGCCAGTTTATGGTAAACAGATTGAGCTATGTCCGTCTTCACAGCTTGTTTCAGTCATGAGTTATGATCAATTAATTAAGCAACTGTAATTTATTTTCCTTTATTGTCGCTGTACAAACAGTACTTGTTATAACTCCAAGACTATTCATCATTAAAGACCATTTTGTAATGCTACATAATGGGTGGAAAACAAAGCTGAAAACAAAGCGGAATGCCTGTAGTAATTGATAGTTGAAGTAAGGAATGGATGAATTTTATACCTTATATTGTTATGCTGATACCTAATTTGAGCCCCTTAGTGACAATATACAGTACCACCCTAATGAAATGTCACAAGCTAAAGGGGTGTGGCAGCCGTTTCATTCATAGTTCTTTAGAGATGGCAGCCATCTCGTTACTCACAAATGAAAAAGCTGCCATTCAGAGTCAGTGGAGACACCTATATTTAGGGGGCTTGGGGCCTAGTTTGGTGATGCCATGGTTTAGTTATAAGTCGAAGACCCAACAAAAAAAAAAGGTCATTAGGCCAAATTATTAGTTTCTCATCCTCCTGTACTCAAAATACCAATGTGGGAGGGTGAATTTTTGTTTTATTTTTACTAACTAGATAGCTAAATTAGTTAGCTAAAATGACTCAGACTGTAGTTTTCTTAGACTGCTCTAGTAAGGTACCAACTTAAACAGGTACTGGATGGCTGCACTAAGCCACCAGTGGTGCAAAAAATCCTTGATGAGGTGAGGAAAATGTAAGTTTATGTGGCCTTACCTTCTGGCAATAGTTATCATCTACCAACTAGACTATATCTCCTTATTTATAACTACATATGTAGCTTGCTACACTGCTCCTTGAAGAATACAGTGACTGCTCTATTAGAGTATCTCGAATGATGTACAGTGATTAAGCCTAGGCTCTTGATCACAGCTACAGATAATTTTTAGGGGGTCTAAGCCCCCCTTTTTTCACAGGGGCTGCAGCCCCCCTTCTCCCACCACCCCTGCCTTTATTAGTGAGTTGTTTTATCGCACGCAGTTAGTGTTCACAACATTGCATTTGGGCAGTACCATAGATGTATTCTGAACTAGCTATGTTGTATTTTATCAAGTACACAAAGTTTTATGACCAAGCTGTTTTTTTACACAGGGTATTTCTTTTGTGGCATATATTAAGCACAACATCTGTTCATATGTATCCCTACTTGTTAACTGCTATCGAATTTTAATAATGTATTATAGTATCATTTTTTTGTTATTAGTTGTTTGTGGAAAATCTGTCCAAAAGTGTTTAAGAAAAGGTAAATGTAAAAAACGTCTAAGACAGTTCAGGGCATCTTGTAGTTATTTACGGGAGGAGGATTCATCAGTGTGCTCATCATCTTGTAAAAGATCTGTCAGAAGGCTTATTAATAATAAGCAAGGAAAAAACCTTTGGTATTGCACATACCATTTTGGATTTTGGAATAAATTAAGGAATGCTTTTAATGACAAGTGTTAACAATTTATATAATTTGATACTGACACTAATATTGTACAACTGTTCGCTTTTCATTTGTAATCAGACATCATGCATGTTTATTTTAATGTTCGTATATTCATCATGTGGTTTATTATTTTATCATGTTGATACATGCAATAAACTATATAAAGATCAGTTAAACCACGTAGGGAGTATCTAGGGATTAATAAAGCACATACCTACCAAATACTAACTATTTACAGTACATACAGTAAGTAGTGGTAGCTACATGTATGATTGTACTTTATACTGTATAATGGTGATGAAAATAAGAAAGAGCATAGGGAATCAAAGGCTGGACTCTTAAAAGTCAATGAAAGTGATTGAATTTTAAATAAGAGCATGACTTATTAAAATCAAAATACTATAATAAAATAATCAACTACTATAATGGAACATCTAACGAGGCACTGTTGCTAAAAGGAAATGTAATGGTTGAGTCTTATAGTCATACCATTCTGATCATCCTGCCATACCAAAGCTGAAAATTTCTATTGGTGCTTCAAACACAATAAGGACTTAGTCACATGTGCTATTTTGAATCCATAATGTTGATATGGCCCTGACTGGCAAAGGCTCTGGCACAGTTATATTCACTTGTCTTGGATGGCAAAATTATATTAGCAGGTTTGATTTGAAGTATGCCTACAACTTAATGGTATTTATACCAACTCTTACTACGTGTACATATTCACAATTAGAAGGGGCCAAAATTGCAATATATAGTCTAGGTAAAGCGTTAAAGCTGAATTATAGTCTTTGCTCTCTGAAAATGTATGAACAATTCTAGAGTAAAATGCACTTTTTGTATTGAACCACTATATATGTACAGTATGTCAAAAACCAAGCTATTGAGTAATAGAAATTAAATTGTGGGATATATGTGCGTAGCTAAATAAAGTCATGTGTTACAATTGTTTACAAAAAAATGAATGCATGGCTACAGATTGAAAACTGGCTGCAGAATATATAAGAAAACAAATATTTAGGGAAAACAGCTACTATAGTGATGGATATAGATCTATATGGATGCAATAAAATGATGATTATGCCTGCAAAGGTCGCACTGTGATTTTATTAACCATAACAGGCTTATGATAAGAACTTTTTAGTGCCAGGACAAATTTCCTGACAAACATGTGGTTGGTCAAACAAACATGTATAATATATGTAGTTGGAAGGGCACAGTAATACACCTGAATATACTGTACAGTATATAGACACAAATTCACTGCACTTTGCCTGTTGTGCTGCCAAGTAGACTGAGTGTTGTTTGCCACAGCCACAAAGCTTTGATTTATAGTTGGGATTTCTCAGTAGAGCAGAGGGTGGTCCCTCCCTTGAGCTGCAGGAATGTAGCATCTCCTAGCAACCAACCAGTAGTCATTGTTAGTATAGACACTTGAAACAGTAAAGCTTCTCCTTATACAGGGGTGTACTTTAAAAGACATGGTTCTTGCCTATTCCAATTATGGTCAGACAATAGGCAATTTGTCAGGAGTTTGTTGGTTTTCTGACAAGCTCTCCCATAGAATAATTTCTGTGGTTGTTACAGATTTCAGTCACTGGCTAGTTTGAAAACAAGTACTATGCGCAAGGGACTGCACTTGTAAGTTTTAGTAGGAAAGGAGGGCCCTTCACTTGAGCATTCATCAGACTACAATACAAATCAAGCCAATGAATGCATTACAATTTTTGGTGCTCTAGCAAATCATCTACAACACTGATTCATCAATGGTATACCTCTACTAGGCAAAGTAAATTATTCATAGTGCATGGCTCTTTACTGTGGATATTTAGTCGATTGAATACTTGACCCATAGCTATAGTTTGTGCTGAACATGTCACTCTCAGTGGTTTAATTTATTACCACTACTGGATATCATTATTCCTTGGGGAGATGCAATCATTTTGTTAGTTGTGCATGCATTATAACTAGCTAGCTGTTGGAATATGGAAACAAACTGACTGTGTCTAGTTTTAGACTCAACTATAGTATGTTCATGTTGAGCTGAATCCTCAAAAACATTTAACAACTCATGGATGCAATTACACATAATCTTGAAATTGGCTCATTTGTAGTACTGCTTGACCCGCTAAAAATATTTCAAAATCTTTTTGTTCAAATGTTTGACATAATATTTACGACCAATCAAAATTTGAATACATTTCCTATGGTGAAGCCGTATAAGTACAGTGTCCATTACAGCCCTTTGCCGAACTTGTAATGGAGCCAAATCGTACATGTCTGCTGTTGACACCTTTGCTGTTACCAACAATCATCTGGTTGGCTGAAATGTTAACTCTGTTGAGAAAAAATCCACTTTTAATTTTTAGCTGTTGTTCAGGATTCAGCTCAACGTGAACGTACTATAGTAGCTTTTCAAACAGTTTCTTGAATAGCCTTCTCGGTCAAGATCAGCTCCATCAACCAGTAACCATGTATGTATCAACTATGAAATAATATACATGTATTATGTATGTATTGTGTAATATATAGTTATACAACGGCCACGAGTGCTCTGCCTGTTATAAACGCACGAGCCTGAGGGCCGTTAGGCCCAAAGGCAAGTGCGTTTATACATGCAGAGCACGAGTGCACGTTGTATAACTGTTAATAGTGTTATGTACCACTCACCTAATAGGTGGGGAGAGTCTCACAAGACAGCTGTAACACTTATAAAGGCCAGGTTTCTAACATCGATTGTGGGTAACCAAGCCGGATGTTGCGATGACGTTCCCCCTGCAGTACTGCAGCCACCTGAGATATTGGGGGAAGTCATCATCAGAAGGCTTTCTTTGATGTTAGAATTTTCAATCCAACTGCTCCCAGTTATCGAAACACAACGGTTTCTTCCTTGTACAGAAGGTTTGAAAGAGATAAACAAAGGATGTATGAACAGAGAATAAGAGATGTTGAAATGGGCTCATTCACTCCATTGGTTTTCTCCACGTTTGGAGGGATGGGTAGTGCGGCTACAGTTGCTTATAAACGTCTAGCTTCTATGCTATCTACTCAACGGGGCCAATCTTACAGCAGTGTTGTGTCATGGATTAGATGTTCCACCAGCTTCTCTTTGCTCAGGTCAGCAGTGACCTGCTTGCGTGGAGCAAGGTCACACCGTGGCAGCCCTGTGACCATTGGAGCACTTGACCTTGCTATTTCGGAAGGCCAAGTGTTGCCATCTCATTGATTTTTTTGAGTTTACAGTCTTTTTGTCCAGCACTTTTACCATCTGGTGCTGGGGGTGGTGGAAAGGGGTGCAGGCACCCCGGGAAAAAATAAATAAATAAAAAAGATATTGAAAGCTAGTACGCTTGTATCACTAACCTGCATTCGCTGTTCGACTCTCATCATGTAGTGCTCAGCATGCCAGCGTGATCACTCAATCGCCATATAGACTAAGTATAGTCTCGTGCCCAGACCGCTTTTTTTCTTTTTGTATGGGGGCGGAGAAAAACCGTTTTTTTTTTCCTTTTTGTGTGGGGGCGGAGAAAAAAAGGTTTTTCTCCGCCCCCACACAAAAAGAAAAAAGCGATCTGGGCACGAGACTAATAGACTAAGCGCCAGACTAATCGCCATAGTGATTCTCTCGAGCAAAAAAAAGTAGCTAAATAGACGTTTTAAGTAAACAAAACCTAACTACTAAACGATGCTAGTCTAATTCTTACTATTCACACTGGCTAAACTCGAATCAGGTGGCATGACAAAACTGGTTACCACAATCGAACGTAAAGGTTAGTATTATTTAGAATATATTTGTTTTATTGAGTCATTGTCGAAATGGGCTACAGTTTAATCTGGGCTAAGATGGCACCAGACTAGTAAGGTGTATAAGTACGTTTATATATATATATATATGTAGACTAGAGTTGTGGCCACCCGTGTTGGATTTTTCGATCGCCATTGGCTGCTTGTAAACATTATACGTATTGGTGACGTTATGGCCCACAATCGACCTTTACATGTCAGGCTATAAAAGAATTCGAGTGATCTGTGAAGTGTCTTTCCACCTATTAGGTGAGATGTCGTAGTGGTCTTCGCCACCGGCACTTGTGCTATGCTGCACAAAACCGCAGCCAGTGCAATATCTGTATATTGCACTGCGGTCGGTGCATTATAACTTATAATGCACTCGTTGTGGTCTAAAAAACCGCAACGAGTGCGTTATAAGTTATAATGCACTCGCTGCGGTCTGCAGCAGTGCAATATACAAATTATGGCACTGGCGGTGCCTTTGAACTGCCCACGCAGAGTGGTACATATATGTATCACCGTGTATGTATGGTCTACCCTGAAGTCTATCTGTAGAGAGTTCAGCAACAAACAAGTCACCTTGAGGTCCTGAGAAGAGTTCAGCTACAAGTCAACCCGTAGACAGTTCAGCTACAAACAGTTCACCTTGTAAAGAGTTCAGCTACAAACTGAGACACCCTGTGGGTAATTTAGCTACATTAGAATTCAATCTGTAGAAAATTCAGCCACAAACAAGTATCTTTATGGAGAATTCAGCTACATTAAGAAGTAGTTCAGTAGAAATAATTCACCCCATGTGATGCAGTATTAGTGAATAATTATTGAATTTCATCAGCAAAATATTCAGTTCTTGATCTCTTCCTCCTTTCTGCTGTAAAGAGAAACAAACAAGTAAAAGAGCTCCAATAGGTTGGCTTTGAAATACAAAAAGAAGTGAAATCTAAACCAAAACAGCCAAGCTGTAAGTAAGTGTGGCCCTTAAAAAGTCAGTGTGAAGAATATTTGAAATCCAAGGTGGCGACCAACACTACAAAGACCATTATTATTATTATTGGGGTACTGGTGAGAAGGAAAAGCCTGATGCGTTTCAATTGTGGTGAGTTCTATGTAGTTGTATTTATATGTAATACTGAGTAGTAACTAACTGGTAGTGTGTGTTGACTGTGGTGTAAGGCTGTCCACAATCTGTAACTGGTAGTAGGTGTTCTAAGGCTGTTCATAATCTGTAAATGATAATTCTACTGTTTCCACCATTCTGCTAAATCTTCTTTCCTGCCAAGACAGTAGTTATTGACAAATTTTAATTACAATTCAGGTGAATTTGTGTTGCCTCCTTCACTTAAACTGTAGTTAGCTATTAATTGTATTTTTTTTGTCTTGCCATTATCCTACCATTTTTTGGCCACCACCTTGGATTTTACATCTTTTTCGCCTCGACTTATTTGTGGGCTGCATCCATTTTAACAGCATATTTTGTTAGTGTGTGGAGAATAAGAATCAGTTCAATGTAAATATAAGTCTATTCAGTTTGGCATGTGGGTGGGTGGCAGCACAATATTCTTATTCATCATAGCCACAGGAATCTCTCAACAATATCTTGCATTCATCTATTACTAAAACTCTAGTATTACTAAAACTCTATATGCGTGCAATCTAGTACACACCTACGGATACAGTATGCATATTATGTACTTGTGTGAAGTGTTGATACAAATGTTTACATAGACATAAATTATACAGCACAGTAAATGATAATGTGCGTAGCTACAAAATGTTAAGCTTTGTAGCTATAAAATTTGTATGAGTGTGTGAGCATGCATGTGCTTGCACATGTGTATGCTTTGTATCTACATTTGTGCAGATCAAAATTAAATATATTATATAAAAACATGGATGTTTGGGTTATCAGAAACCATTGCTTTCACTTGCTCTTTTCCCTGCTCACTAACATCATTTTCACACAAAGCCAACAAGTTAACAATTGTGTTCTCACGTTTAACAACTTTTGCAATTGTTATAACTCCATCTGTTTGTAACTTGTTCCCACCAATCAACAAAACTTGTAATCTAGGATTTCTGGCTAATACAAAACATAATTCACCAATTACTTCATCAATAATGTTATTATTACTAAGTGTTAACACCTGTAGTTTGGATTTGTGTTTTAATGATTCAAACATCTTCACTGCTCCTGTAGTTCCCAACATGTTGTCACTTAGATATAGTTCTTGAAGGGTGCAACATTTAGATATGGTGCAATGGCGGATCCAGGATGGGGCATTTGGGGCAAATGCCCCCCCCCCCCCCCCTTCAAGAAATTGCATACAAGATCGAGATACTCTAATAGAGCAGTCAATTACTCTAATAAAGCAGTCACAATGTTCATGAGGCAGTGTAGCTTACTTATGAAGCTATAAATAGGATTTTATTTTACATAACAGACGTGATATAGTTGGTAAGGATAACTAGCAGGGCCGCCCACAGGGGGGGACAACTGGGGCATTTTGCCCCGGGCCCCAGCCTGAAAGGGGCCCCAGGAGGCCCCATGAAGGGCTCCCTGAATACCTGTTTAAAAGATCGATATACTCTAATAGAGCAGTCAGATCTAAATACTCTAATAGAGCAGTCACAGTATTCTTCAGGGAGCAGTGTAGCAAGCTTATAGATAAGGAGATATGGTTGGTGATGGGTAGTTATTGTCATTTCCAGCAGGTTGTGACCTTTTTTTTTTTTTTTTTTGGTCTTCACCTTACAACTTGGGTCAAGGGCCCCACTTTAACTCTTTGCCCTGGGCCCCTTAATTTCTCTGGGCGGCCCTGGGTCGACCTACCATCATATGGTGGTGGGTTCAGGAAGTCTGGATATTTTATAGTCAGTGCTTTTTTAGCACGTGAGTGGCAATATTATGCAATCAGACTGCGTAAACAATCTCAGCTTTTACCACGAAAGAAAACAGAGTTAGAAATTATGATATTACACAGTATAGCTGGTTGAATGTTGTGTCACAGTGCGTGCATGCAAATGTGTGTGGAATTGGTCAGGGTTCAATGCTTGATTCACATAAATTAGCTAAACCTTTTTTTTTCTCTGTCAGGCGCTTTTTTAGTATCACCTTTTCGCACCGCCCGCCCCTTTGCAATTTAATTTTTTTGCGAAGAGGCGGTTCTACTGACTGACAGTCTTTGCATTATATCTGTGGAGAGTTGCTAGACCAGATTCCTGAAAGCCTTCTTGGTTGGCGGTCTATTTCCGACTTGCAGTATATAGGTATTGCCGTAGGCTTTCCAACTCAAAAAGGAAGATACTTCCTTTCGTTGTTTCTGGTGATTTTCACACAGACTGATCTTTAAGATAAAGCAAGCAAGTGCTAATTTATTGTTGGATTGCTGGTAGCGTTGGGTATCAGCATAAGTTTAACACACAAAAACATACAAAAAGTGGTCACATGACCAAAAATATCATAATAGTTAAATTGTGCAGCTTATTAGAAAATCATTGTATTTTAGGGTGACCGATGTCACAATTAGTGTATTTTGTTACCTTATAATGAAGACTTCTACATCTTGTAGTGCTATACACATCCTTTATAGCTGTAATGGGATTGTTGGCCACATGACCATTTTTTGGGTATCATATCAAGTACGGTATACTGTATATTAGGGATCATGGAGATTTGGGTTTTCCTAGCCAAAATATTTACCCAAAAACCAGCTTCACAACTCCATCCTGGCACCTTGGCAGTAATGGTTAGGTATAACCAAGCCCAAAAGTGCCTTCAGTACGATCCTAAAGGCTTTTAATAGATTGTTACAAAATTTAAAAGATATATATTCTACTGACTAACTGCCTGCCTGCCTGCCTGCCTGCCTGCCTGCCTGCCTGCCTGCCTGCCTGCCTGCCTGCCTGCCTGCCTGCCTGCCTGCCTGCCTGCCTGCCTGCCTTCAGGCAAGTGTAACTCGATAACAGCTAAGGCTATGGACTTGATTTTTTCACTGTTCGACGTCGCTTCGTCCCGAGATGTGCCTTTTGGCACACTGCCGTATGTACAATTCACGTATCATGGACTTACTTTTGTCCTCCTTTGTGTCACATTTCTTTTTGCTGACAGCCAAAAGGTGCCGATTTGTGGTAGAGCAATGCATGGCTTCCCTACGGTATGCTTATAAACAGGAATCATCCATATTTCCATTCGATTAGGGATCATAGAAGAAAAAAAGAAAACAAGGGAGGTTGCCTTCACCTCCCAATATACTAGTGAACATTTAATCCCTAATTCAGTCTTGGTTTTGGGTATAGACTGGATTAGGGATTAAATGTTTCCTAGTATATCTGCAGGTGTAGGCAACCTCCTTGTTTCCCTACTTTTTTCCTATGATCCCTAATCGAACTTAAAATTTCTAATTTTTCCTTTAACTTGTGTACAGTTAAAACTGCACTGATATTGAACAATTTAATGATATATTAGCACTTATTTGTGTTATCTAAAGGTAAGCCTGTATGAAAATCATCAGAAATAATGAAAAAGACTGAGCATCATCTTATTTTATAGTGTAAATCTTATATGAAGGGATTTTTGGTCACATGACCACTTTTTTGGATATTTACATATGTTAAAATTGTGCTGATAGCAGCTGCTGCAAACATTCCAATAACAAATTAGCACTTGTTTGCTTTATCTTAAAGGTAAAGCTGTGTGAAAATCTCCAGAAACAACAAAATCAAGCACCTTCCTAGGAAATCCTAGTATGTCTTGCATGCAGCATTTCTACACTGACAGCAAGTTGAGTCCATAATTCCAAAAGTCTCCACAACCAAAAGGCAGAATAGTCCTCCATGGTAGCTACAACGTTCTAGTGATATTTATCTTTCAGAGCCTTGACTGAGCAGCAGCAAACTGCAGCAGTAACAGCAAGCAGCAAGCAGCAAGTAGCTTTTATAATAAAATACAAGGAATTATATGATAGAAATAGCTATACTCACTGCTTGAAGTTTCTTAGTTTACTACAGTGGTATATCCCCAGTATATGGAACAGTTAATTGTTTGGAATTTTAGTAGCTTTTCAGTAAACTTGCATTCACTGATGTTTACTGAGAGTTCAAAACTTAGTAAAACAATTATGTTCCATATACTTAAAGTTACTGACATTTTACTATCAGTATAACTGGGCACAACTACAGTAAAGCAGCTTAACAAATTAGTAAACTAAGAACCTTCAAGCAGTGACTACACATCTACATATATTGAGAGCTACACTTACGTTCTCTATAATTCTGCATGGTAGAACCAGGCAAAAATCTATGGATGAGTTGCCAATCTAATGCATATGTATTTACATAAGAAGTAAAGCCACACTGTCCTGTATAATATTGATATGCTTGAAGTTCAAACCAATTCTATAATAGCTAAGTATAGTTACTGAACTTTCTGTTTAACTACATCAGCAATCCATGCAAAGAATAGGAGGCATTATCTTGCACGAAGATTGTGGGAGAGGAATTGTTAAACTCCATAATAGTTATCTGTGAACCTGTTTTGAAGTCTGCATAGTGGGCTGCATAAACATTGAATACAAACTTTCCCTCCACCATGCAGGGAGTATAAGGAACAGGAAAATTACAATATACGTAGATGAGATGATTATAACGTTTATCAACTGTCTAAATGTATTGCTCCTACTGCATTCATCAGGAGGTAGGTTGTTGTTTTTCCATTACTTCAATAACTTTATTGCTGATGAGTCAATTTTTGATAGGGTCTCATATAGCGAGCGGTAAGGATGCACGGCCTTTAGTTGTGGTATGGATGGAGGGATTAATCCGTTGATGGATATCTGAAATAGTTAGTTGACAATTTTATAAAAGGTTACAAGTTCCATGTTATCTCTTCCTTGTGATAAAGATGGGAGATTAACTAACTTAACATTGCATGCAGTAACCCTTGCACTGTTTGTAATAAAACGGTCAGCTTAATGTTACACCATATCAAGCTGATGTACATGGCCAGCTTCCATTATAAAATAGCTCAGCACAGTACACTGGTACATAGCTTTAAAAACTGAAGTGCAGACTTTCTTGTGGGAATTACATGCAAAAGGAAAAGAGCAGCCTGCAGGGGTATGAGAGCTAGTTGGGTACAAAAGTGTTTAACATTAGTATGGCAGTCAAGATTTTAGCTTAGTGTTAATAGTATGGTAATTGAAATGATCTTAAAATGAAATTATTTCTAAATAAAAATTTATATATATATTATACACTTGTACATGTAGCTAGCTAGCAATGGGAAAAATATATGTTTCACACAAAGGGAAAAATAGTTTCACATCTACAATTTAGTTTCACATCTATCAGTTTCACACAAAGGGAAAAATATATGTGTCACATCTACAATTTTTCATTTACGAAATGAAACTGATAGCCAACATACATAGCAACAATGGCTAATAAATGGGAAACAACTGCAGCAACTCCACCTGTTCTCTACAATCAAGCACTTATAAAAACACTATAAGGAATAATAAATTACTTACAGAATTTCCAACACTTTGGTACTTTTTAACATTTAGAACAGTGTACGTTGGTTGTGAAGTGGGTGAATTTGAAGCTACAACAGATGCCATCCACAGCATCTGGTTATGAGTATCAACTGGATATTTCTCAGAGAAACATTCAGCATTATTTCTTTCACAAGTTGTAGACAAGGCAACCTCTAACCAAGGTTCATATTTGATTCAATTAACAATCTATACATATAAAGATCTTGTTACCGTAGGGTAAGAAATTTTTGTGGGATACAAATTTTCATGGATTTTGCAGGTGTCTTATCTGCGAAAATTAAACATTAGCTCCTGTACTAGTTGTATGGAGATTGATGTTTAAAGCACGAAAATTTATTCCATAAAAATTACATATTTTAGCAATCCACGAAAATTTAATACCATGAAAATTTCTTGCCCTATACGGTATGCATTTTACTGTGACAAACAATATCTGTTGTGTTTCACTGAATACACTAACCACCACCATTTTATATACGAACATCAATCAGGAACTTGCTAGCAAAACATTCAGGACTGTTTCTATCACAAGATGTAGACAATTGTCCTTGGGATTCAAGGTGATGGCTACACTGATCATTTTTCTAATGGCTAGTTTGGTCTTAGTCACCATCAATACTACAAGAAGGTTACACAGGCCTCATAACATCTTTGTGGCTAATTTGATGATAACTGATATGATATTAGCAGTGCTGTTTTGTGTGATGTCTGCTATTATGACTATTGGCTATGCTATTGGGGTAGGAGATTTTATCAGTTGTAATGTGTACTATTTTCTCTTTCATCCAATAGTTGTGCTTCATTTTACAATGTTGATGATATCAGTTGACAAAGTAATTGCTATCAGATTTCCTTTCAAACACAAAAGAATTATGACCTCTGTCACTCTAAGCATATGTGTCATTTTATGGCCTTTATCAATGGCACTTACAGTTCATCTGCTTTTTAACAGTGATGATTATGTTGAAGTGTCTGAGTATGGTACCTCAATGCTTTCGTTGAAACTATAACAACTTATGCAACACCAGTCTTTATGGAAACAATTATAACAATGTCCCTCAATGTCTACTTAGCCATTAAAACTTATCAAGTTAACAAACAAATCCAAAAGGAAACCAGATTATCAGGTTCTACCAGTCAAGTTGAAGCTTTAAAACGAAAGCAGCACAAACTCAAGCACCACATAAACCTATTGAGACATTACTGGTTATTTTATTTGGGAATTATTCTATTGGTGTGCTCTTCCTGACATTGTATATTCCAGGAGAAGTACTGATAAACTCCACAGCTTATCACAACATTATGGACTACATCATTGTTCCCAATGTCACTTATACGACATTTCTTCTTGACCCATTTGTGTATGGCTTGTATTTCAAACAAGTCCGTGGACCAATGATCAGGGTATCAAAGAGGCTATTGTGCATGTACTGTAGCTAGAGCTTTATGAAATAAAGCCTTTGCAACATACATATAAGCAGATAAAGTATAACAATTAAATACAAAGTTATATTTCAGGCATGTAAAAGTTGTATATATTTTTATGTAATGTAAATGTGTTGTATTAATCTTAAATTAATTACCAGTATTATACTGTACATTATCCTTTTGCACAATGTACCACATGTTGATCCACTTGAATATGGGTTTTAATTATACTATAGCTATGTTTGAGTCGTAGGCCCTTACTTGTCTGAATTCCATCATTTTGTGTTGCGGTAATTGAGTCATTTTAAATGTTGCAAAAATTTGTCAACAGCCATTTTGTAGTAAAAATAAATTCTAGCACTATTATATACATGATGTATAGGTCTCTATCTTTGCAGTTAGAAAGCTAAACTAAGTCATAAAGAGTTGCTTTAGTACTGTTGTAGATATATTATAATCCGGATTACCTCCTTAATCCAGAACTCAGTACCAGTACCTGCAAGGATACTGAAAAAAAGAATCGGAAATTTAACACTAAGAATGCATCCTCAAGTGTTAGATATCTAACAATGCTCTTATGTAACATCACAGATGCATTTGTGTGTGGTGAATAATTATTGACCATAATGTATTACCTTGTGAGATCATCTACATCAATTATCTTGAAACTGGTGACAAGTTGGGGTACTTTCAATTCGAATTGATGACCAGTAATGGAGGTATTGTATGTGAAACAATTGTTTGCTTAGGATGCAGAAGAAAATTGTCAACATCAATGTCACTGCAAGAGATGGTTGTCCCAGTGGATGGTATATAGAGCTACTCACTTAGCTTCAGTTATCAAGGCAATGATTTAAGTATTAGTATTTGTTCCTCTACCTTAAGCTTCTTCTCCATTAATGTAACTATATAGTGTGTGGGATATTAGCTAGCTCAGGCATTTCAAAAATTTTATGCTAATTCATACATGTTTACTACTAACAGGTATAGCTACAACATTACTCAGTAAAATAATCAAGTCAATTTGTAGGTAACTTATTGCACACATTTGAGTGCAGGGAATAATTCTACTCATTACGTACCAGCATTTTGTACTCCAATTAGCAATTGCCTACTAATCACATATAGAGACCACCTTGTAGTGCACATCTATCCACCTGTGTCTGACCATAATAATTGACCACTTTAGTTGATGTATTGTATTAAAAGGCTTCATGTCAACAATTTTGATTAGCTACTCCCAAAATAAACACTTGTTAGTAACACTTAGAGGTTTCTATTGTCAGTTTATTTGATTAGCTTTTTATTATTTCATTTAACTATATCATCACACATATACACACACACATTAAAAATTATAGCTATAGTATTGAGCAGCTCAATAATATGTTTGACCACTTTAGTCACAAAGCCAGTCATTGAAATACTCTTGCTGTAGCCAGTGCTGGTTTATGTACTGCAGCAAATTTTTTATCAGCTTCAGATACATCCTTACAATCATTATCATCAGGTGATGCTGCAGAAGAGCCATCTGTTACTTCCAGTGTATTGGTGGAATTCTTATTCTCAACAGATGAATTAGCTGCAGTGGAAAATTTAGCTGTTGTTTCAAAACAATCATTTTCCAGTTCAGTAGCATCTTCTAGTAGGGGTTTAGTGTTCATTAATGCGCAACTAGCACAAGTTTTTAGTGCACTTTTCTTTGTGCTTGAAGAATCCTTTGACTTTGATGACAAAGTATAATCTGACTGTTACATTGGAAATTCACTGTGATATGGGCTTTTGCTCATCCTGCTCATTCTTTGACCAATTGTATGGATACTGATGGGCTGTATTTCTGAATAACTACTACTTAATGAAGTTTCTGATGGATTTTTCATTACTTTTGTTTTGTTGGCTGATAATAAAACAGCCCTTTGCCACTTTTGTTTTGGACTTAGTGGTTGATCAGAGTTGGCAAGAAGTGATTGTTTTTGGGCTTGCAATACTACATCAGCCATATTTTGAGGTTTCTTACTAATTCGGAAAGAAACATATCTTGAAGCAAGTCGGAGAGCACGTTGCTTGACATTTTGAGAAACTTCTGGCTGTACCAGTTTAATGTTCTGATCTTTAGACACTTCACGAGCTACATTGACACGTTCTAATAATTGTTTTTGTCTAAAGTGCAAATCTGCTGGTGTACTTGGTGTGGATGTAGTGCTAATAGCTGCTGGAGAAACAGTTTCACATTGTTGGCTCCAAGAAGTTGACTTAGGTAAACTAGGATCAATTTTTGGCACTGTAGTAGAAGTACTAAGATTCTTTTGCATTGAATCACTCAGTCTGGCAGTTGTGACATTTGGTGTGTCAGGTTTCCAGATTACATGAAATTCATCATCATTGAGAAACTTACTCTGGAAACGTGATGTACGATGTTGAAGATGCAAATCTTTAGGTTTTCGAGAAAATTGCTGTCTTGTACTTCTTCTTTGTAGTTTATGATGTGTTTTGCTTCCAGCTTCAGTTCTATCTGTAGATGGTTTTCTTCTCACAAGTAGTTCAAGATTAGAAGAATTCCCTGTTTCTGGTAAACTGAATGAGCTGGCTTGTTTCTTGAATAACTCATGATTGGTGTCTTGTCTACCTTGGGATCCAATAGAGTAATCTTGTAACTTCTCAAGTTGCAAGTCTGAGCCATTATTTTATGTAGTGATAGGATATGGTTCTTCTTCTTCAACAGTAGGCAAAGATAGCTTACTATGTTGTTGTTTGGAGAAAATGATGCTAGTTGAGGTATTTGTCTTATTGCCACCATTAAATTATTGACCTTGTGCTACAAGAGGAGCTGTGTTTTCTAATTCCATATCATCAAAGTATATTTCATCATCTTCATCAATGTCACTGCAATATTCATCTTGATCGCTGTTAGTTGCACTACCAATTTCTGTCATTTGAATGTCAGACCCCGCCTGTTCACTCTTATTTTCTGTTTCTGTTGGAGATTCAAGTTTCAACCACTGGTCAAAACTAGATATTCTACTGTAAGACCTGGAAAGAGGCAACAGCATCAATGTATTTATCTTTTGCCTTTTTTATTAATGTGCAATTAAAATTGACACAGCATTATTTAACATATTAATTTACACATTACTCAGAAAAGTTTGCTTTGTATTTTCGGGACCTACAAGGAGGTTGAAAACTTATATAGCAGGGAGTACTGTAACTTAGTGGACACCATTTCTATACAAACTCATTATAGTGACCCACTCAAACATATGTTACTGACATGGCGATATCTTACTTAAAGAATATAGCCTGAAGTCGCCGAAGTGTAGGACCAAAGTCGGCATATCTGATCCACATTGTTATCACTGCTAGTATGAGGTAACCAACTGTCATCAACAGCAAAATCTGATGACAAATTATACAACATCTACTACAGTAGTACATTTACAGCTATAAAACATACTTTATCTACTACAAACGCACATTAATTATACAAACTCATGAATTTATAGTACACTTTATAAGATATACATATTACATGTAAATGTGTATACTAGGGACATGTACAAAGGATCAAAGCCTATATAGTCAGAATCTTGGCAACAAAACTATTAGCAGAAAATTCTACACCAGGACAACTGACATTCTAGGCAAGCACCTAAATGAACCACACAACTTGGGATCTGGAATTGTCTCCGCATTCAACCTAACATGACTTTAATAAAAATAATATTAAACGCAAACAACTACAAAGATGTGATACAATGTGTCAAGGGTGACAAATGTGGGCTGTTCAGTGTTATATGGATTCTCATGTGGGCACTTATAAAAATTAGTTCAACATGCAACCACTCTTAATGAATGTATTTCTACACTATTCCAAGTTCACTTGATTTTTTGTACTTCAACTGCAGACAGATACTAAAACTCAGCAGCTAAGTCATCAGGAAATTACTGAAATTTACAGTGACTGCACTAATGCTTGTTGAGGAAGTTGGAGCAAGAGCAATAATCTGCATCTTGACTATTACTGTTCAGGCATAAGATTGTAAGTGCACAACTACTACAAGCTGCTGTGTTTGTGAGCTTACTATATACTGCACTTCGATCTACTGGCAAAGTTACATAAAAATTTGAACATTGCCTTTTTTATTTTTAAAAATCAATACACCTGGTAGTGAGTAGTGCAGCCAAGAAAGCTGGCACACCATACCATGTTGTGCATAGGCTCCATGGTTCCTTCTCAAAATTACACAATTTTTGTAATTGCCCTCCACTTTTGGTACCCCACACACCAAATCTAAGCAAAATCATCTTATACACAGATAGGCTTAATTTCTTAATTTTTACATTTTTTTGCAGGGGCTTCAGTAAGTTTTTTTTCATTTTTTGCATACTCTACAAAACCAGTATAAACACAAATTTGTACCTCAACTGTTGTAAAATTTGGCATACATTTAGAGGTGAATTCATGGATTGTTTTAATGGTCACAGAGTTGTGGATGATAATTTGCATCAGAAAAGACAGATTTTTTGGTCACGCCTACATGGGAATGATTGATAAACTAATGCATCTACAAAGTTTAACGGCAAAAAATCACACATGCCTACTACACTTCAATATACAATAGCTTGGACCATCTGCGAAATTCAAAAGTGCTGATATGTGTAGCTTTTCCTAAACAGTTACAGTACAGACTATATGCAAGTCTTTAGTTTACTGAACACTCACTGTTACATGCAGAGCGGGGTTGGTTTCATTGAAATTGAACCGTGTCAAGGTGTAGTCCCCAGTGGAGACATAACACTCCAGCTCATTTCCATCACAGTTTGAGTCAAACTCCTTTAACAGTAGATAAGAAGTTGAGGAGAAACCATAGTAGTTAGGATTAACAAAGAACAACCAACGATACCTGTGTACAGATAGGTATGAACAGAACTAAATAAGTTTTCCTTACAAAAAGAATGTATACAAATAGTGCACATATATGTGACCCAGTTTCAAGTATTTGGTGTACTGCAGCTTACCAATGGTTGAAGCTACCTGTACCAAATTTTCAAACATTTTATGTATACTCAGCAATATTTTTGGCATGGTTACATATGTGTTTGTAAGTTAGATATCAATGTTTTCTTAATATTGTGAAATAATGCACAAGCTGTCATTAATTCTAAAATAATCATGATAACCTTCAGATTGAGCTACCTTAATGAATATACCAGAGAGTGGCACTTCAGTCACCCTACAGGTAATAAGGATCTGATTTATATTATACTGTATGTGATCTGCTGAATAAAAACCCAACTAGTTGGCATTTTTCTTGAATTCATATTATGGTTTCTTAGCTACATGTCTAGAAGGATAAATTGATGATCTGTTAAAGTTTCAGCTTTATTATTGAATGCAATTCTATAGCAACTATATTGAAAATAAACTAAAAGCACATCAGAAGTCATGAGTACAACAATCTATGGAATTTGGATTTGTCTCATCTTCACCATGACTCAACAAATTCATGATGGTATAGTGTTACAAGCAAGCAAGAAGGCTATTAAAGCTTAGAAATGGTGAAGCCACATTTTACTCCAATGTAAACAAGCACATGTAACTAGAGTTTTTGTGTAAGCCATACATGTCATTCTAGAGTCTACACTATCAACTCACCAAGGAGGCATGGATTCACGGGGTATAAAGAAGCCACTAGTAAATCCAGCTACTGAACTAATCACTGGTGACAGGCGGAATACTATACTGGGGAATGCACAGAGTACAAATATTAGTAGAGCAATCCATGTCTGGTTGAGAGCCATATTAACAACTAACACTTGTAGATAAACTTCAAAACTGTATGATGATACCATTATTACCTAAAATAGGGAATATCAATAACAATGTTTGTTCATACACGCACATACACATGCACACACACTCGCACACACACTCGCAAGCACGCATGCACACACACAAACACACGCATGCACACACACAAACACACGCATGCACGCACACACGCACGCACACACTCCTCCTCCTCCTCCTCTCCACTACCATAAAGGTCACGTGGTCTTCATACGGTTGTATGAAGAAGCTTAAGATATCTACTCAGCTGGTCGACACTTGTGTACAGTTAGTCCTCCTTTGCTACGAAACCAACGGTGACATAATGAGCACTGAATAGCTCCATGTTGAAGTTCAATTGGCAGTGATCTCTCTGCCAGACATTTGTGTCGCTTCAAATCACTAGACTGGCTAAAAGATCTTTCACATATAGAACATTGTATTCTATTCTCCACTGCTGGAATTGGTGCATGTTCAAATATATTGTGCTTGATGGGATTACAATTATGTACAGCAAGACCACCCTTACTCCTAAACCATCTTTCACAAACAGCACATTGCAGTGCACCCTGTTGTTGATGCACTGGCTTCAGTCTTTCTTCAATACATTTATGCCTTGCCTTATCCTGTTCCCTACGGAAGGTCCTGCTGCACACCGTACACTGCACTGTTGGTAGAGCTGCTCTCGCTAGAAGTTGACTGTTGCTTACTCTTTCATTATACAGGTTGTCCCATTGATCTCTGTGGAGTGCTGAGGTGTACCAAGTATCCAATAGTCCTACTGTCTGAAGGTCTGCCTTCACAACATCTCTCCATCTCTTTCTCGGACCACCAGGTGGTTGTTTCTTGGGTAACCACCCAAATAATGTTCTTTTGGGGGTCCTGCTGTCTCCCATTCTCACTAAATGCCCCAACCACTCTAGCCGACGCTTAATCAGTTTCTCACTGATGGTCTCAGGGTCACCCCACATCTGACGGGTCACTTCAGAAGTGATGTGCTGCTCCCACTGCTTCTTCCTGCTTATCCCAAGAATAGTCCTAATACACCGATGGTGAAAACGATTCAAACGAACAAGGTGTCGATTATATGGTGTCCAACACTCTCCTCCATACAGTAATACATTGAGTACACATGCCTGATACACAAGTCTCTTGGTGAGAACTGACAGGGTTCTGTCTTGGAAATCTGCACGGCGTAGTGCACCAAACGCTCTGGATGCAGTAGATATATGTTTCTCCACCTCTGTGTCCAACTTCCCATCAGATGCCATCTGGGAACCAAGATATACAAATTCGGACACACACTCCACATTCCCTCCAGATGTTACTATTGGCTGCGTATCTTCCTCCGTTATATCATGTCCAGCCACCATGAACTTGGTCTTGATAAAGCTAACTGACAATCCAAGACCAACTGCAGCAGAATGATATCCTCTAATGGCCTCTACAGCTCCAGCACGTGATGTGGCTAATAAAGCCACATCATCAGCAAACTGACACTCATTAATATCAAATTCCTCCGCCCCACTGGTGGACCTTCGGAAAAGCTGTTGGTCTAGTCTATATAATAATCTAGTGCCTACATCCTCTACATTCTGTATTCGGGAAAACCATTGTTCAGTAACAGCACAAGAATACAAATTAAATAGTGTTGGAGCAATAGTACATCCCTGCCTCAAGCCATTGTTCACACCAATTCCCTCTAATAACTCTCCATCCAACCTAATCTGAGCAGTCATGTTCTTTTGAAAGGACTTCACAATGTTAATCAACACTTCTGGTACTCCAAGCTTCCCAAGCACCTTCCAAAGAGCTTCACGGGGCACTGAGTCAAATGCCATTCTTAAATCTACAAATATAAAAAAATTGCTTTGTTCGATGCTCCACAGCTTTCTCCGACATTTGCCGAATAGTGAATATCATATCATTACAACCTCGACCCTTCTTGAAACCACACTGCGATTCAGGGAGTAACTTCTCAGCAAGCTCCTGCAACCGGTTCTGGACAACTCTAGCGACCACCTTACCAACTACTTCCAACAAAGTGATCCCCCTCCAGTTGTCACAGCACTTCAAATTTCCCTTCTTGGGAATGGGTATCAAGATAGCATCAACCCATTCTTGAGGCACCCGCTCTTCCTTCCACACAGCTCTCAGCAAGTTGGTTAGCAAATCACAAAATTCACCGTTATCCATCCCCATCTTAACCATCTCAGGCAAAATCCCCGAGCTACCAGGAGCCTTCCTATTCCTAACTTTTGCAAGAGCAGCAGCAACATCATTTTTAGATGGAATAGCAGCAATCTTCTCAAACACTAGTCTCTTGCTTGTGGACCTTTGGAGTAAAGACCAGTGTTGATGAACACGCACACACGCACACACACACACCAGGAGGTACAATATCCACCACAGAGAATTACTGGTATTAATCCTAGGAACACAAATCTAGCAAAACCCTGAATGACTAGATCAACAGAGTGTCCTATGCCATCACTGTGTTCTAACTGGTACAGCTACATAGAGACAGAGTATATGTATCAATTGAAGTACTATAATTGTCTGGTCATAACTTACAGTGAGAGCCTGTGAGTAGTAGTTGTGCATGATGGGGAACATGAAGAGAGCACTGGCCACTGAGTACACACAAAATCCTGACACTATCAGTAGAGCTGATGTTGTCTGAATATATACTGTACCTGTGAGAGGATAACACATTATATAATCATACAGTAGAGTAGTGCTGCATATTAGTGATCACAGACATTAGCACCTTTTCACAAAATCATATTGACCAGAAATCAGCCTCAAATAGCTCCATTGTGCCTTGGCAGTATTGGTTAGGTAGAATCAAGCCCAAAATTGTCTCCAGAATAGCTAAACATGCCTCAGATGTGTAGGTTGCTTTCGAATTTTAAAATCTTTTTATTCAGTGGAAATTTCTGCCGACAGACCGACTAACTACTGCCTACAGACAAGTGTAACTCGATAACGGCTATGGCAACAAGCTTGATTATTTTCACTATTCAACGTCACTTCAGCCCAACAGGTGCCTTTCGGCATACCGCAGTACATACAGCTTTGTCCTTTTTGAGTCCCATTTCTTTTGCTGACAGCCCAAAGGGTCAATTCGTGGTAGCATGATGGCTTCCCTACTTTGTAAACAGGAATTGTCCATAGATTCCATGGTGACTGGATTGATTGCAGAGGCACTTCTCCTACTGTTCATCATTTGTAGCACTGTGTAATGGGCTGAACATAGCTGAAAGCGAAGTATAATGGCCACTAAATCAGTAATTGATAGTTGGGATGCATGTTAGTTTGAAAAGTGCAAACTTTCATGGCTGTTATACAGTGTTACCGTACTGTATTATAATATGTACCACTCTGCGTGGGCAGTTCAAAGGCACCGCCAGTGCCATAATTTGTATATTGCATTGCTGCAGACCGCAGCGAGTGCATTATAACTTATAACGCACTCGTTGCGGTTTTGTAGACCACAACGAGTGCATTATAAGTTATAATGCACCGACCGCAGTGCAATATACAGATATTGCACTGGCTGCGGTTTTGTGCAGCATAGCACAAGTGCCGGTGGCGAAGACCACTACGACACCTCACCTAATAGGTGGAAAGACACTTCACAGATCACTCAAATTCTTTTATAGCCTGACATGTAAAGGTCAATTGTGGGCCATAACGTCACCAATACGTATAATGTTTACAAGCAGCCAATGGCGATCGAAAAAGCCAACACGTGTGGCCACAACTCTAGTCTACATATATATAAACATACTTATACACCTTACTAGTCTGGTGCCATCTTAGCCCAGATTAAACTGTAGTCCACTTCGACAATGACTCAATAAAACAAATATATTCTAAATAATACTAACCTTTACGTTCGATTGTGGTAACCAGTTTTGTCATGCCACCTGCTGTGTTGTGATAAACAGTGTGAGGGTCGTTGTGTGTGGTACCATTTTGACTGCTTAGGGTTGTCATATCCGGATGCTGTCCGGATAGGAGCATCTCAGGATGATTTTGTCTGTCCACATTGTTCTGGATACAACATGACTAATGGTGAGCAATGTGCTTCAGAGACTACATCAGGCCCAGCACCTGTGTATGCACCCTACACTGATTTCCAGTGGGGCGATGTTCATGGTGAACTAGTCTGCAACTCCATGTTGTCGGCGTATGAAAAAGTTGTCCACTGGAAGCCAAATGTGTTTCTGATACCCCTTTGCAAGGCTGGAAAGCGATTTGTGAAAGAACTTGCAAGATTGTATCAGTGTTTTGCAGAGAATTCTGCCCTTCACTCCATTGCCCTGTTAGCAGTGTCTGTGATGCAACCTTTACTTCTACAAAAACCTTAAAGGAACAGCAAGGCTAAGGATCATTCATCTCATTTGATACGAAGACTGGATTTATGGTGCAAGGGGTCTTTTGATGATCTGCTGTGTGAGGGTCAGTGTATACAGGACTGCCTTAGGCAGAATAATTCACTATGGGGGAAGCTCCATGATCGCTCTCGTCTATTTGATCATTTAATGTCTGAGGGCAAGGTTAGTATGGCTCTTCGTTTACTGTCGGAGGATTCAAAAGGTGGAGTGTTGTCACTAGACTCAATGATTCCTTGTGGTGTGGATCCATTGGGAAATCCTGTATATCGAACTGCTAGAGACATTCTATTAGAGAAACATCCATCAGCAAAGTTTGCTACCCCTGACGTTCTTCTAGATCCTACTGGTGATCCAATCACTCCCCAGTTTGATCCGATAATCTTTGACTCTCTCACAGGCGATCTTATCAAGCGTGCAGCACTTAATACTCATGGTGCTGCCGGTTTGTCTGGTGTGGATGCTTATGGGTGGAAGCGTCTGTGCACCTCTTTTAATGAGGCTTCTGTTGAACTGTGCCAAGCCTTGGCCTCTGTTGCCCGCTGCTTATCCATAACTACAGTTGAACCTGCAATTTTGATGCCTTTTGTAGCTTGCAGGCTGATACCTCTCGACAAACGCCCAGGTGTGAGACCAATAGGTATTGGTGACGTGCCCCGTAGAATTGTTGCTAAGGCGATCCTTTATGTTATAGGTGATGATATTGCACTGGCTGCTGGCCCATTACAGACCTGTGCGGGACAATCAGCTGGCTCTGAGGCTGCTGTACATGCTATGAAGAATATGTTTGATGACAGTGATTGTGAAGCTGCACTCTTAGTGGATGCTACTAATGCATTCAATTGTGTGAATCGCCAAGCTGCCCTACATAATATATCCATCCTTTGTCCTGCATTTTCTACTATCCTGAACAACACTTATGCTCAGCCAGTCCGATTGTAGTTGGAGAGGGTGAAATCCCATCTTGTGAAGGAACAACTCAAGGAGATCCTCTCGCAATGGCAATGTATGCCCTGGCTGTGGTTCCCTTAATTAAAAGACTCCGTGTGGCAGTCCCCAGTGTTGGGCAGGTATGGTTTGCAGATGATGCCACTGCGGTAGGGAAACTTTTGCATAAATGGTGGCAGATACTATCCTCTTTGGGACCTAATTTTGGGTATTTTTCTAATGCATCTAAGACAGTGTTGATTGTAAAGCCTCATTTGTTAACTATTGCAAAATCTATCTTTGTTGACACTGGTATGTAGATTACTGATCAGGGCCAGCGCCATCTTGGGGCTGCATTGGGCTCTCGAGAATTTGCAGAGGGGTTTGTGGCCAAGAAGGTTTGTTCTTGGTCTAGTGAAGTGCTTGCTTTGGCTGAGATTGCTACAAATCGTCCTCATGCGGCTTTTTGTGCTTTCACTCATGGGATGATAGGCCGGTGGGTATACATCATGAGGACCATCCCCAATGTCGGGCCCCTGTTTCAGCCTCTAGAGGATGCCATCCATTTGAAGCTGATCCCTGCCCTCACTGGCCATGGTGCTTGTTCTGCCTTAGAGCGTGATGTGCTCTCTCTACCCTGCCGCCTAGGTGGCTTGGGTACTGTCAATCCTGTAGACATTGCTGATTCTCAGTTTACTGCATCTATCAAAATCACACACTCTCTGAGATCTTTGATTGTTGCTCAGAATCTACTAGCCCCTCTACCCGACGTTAGTTCTATCAAGGTTCAGATTCATCAGGATCATCGCTCTACTTTGAGGGGGAGGGCTTCTACGATCAAATCTAGTCTTTCGTCACAATCCCAAAGAGTTTTAGACCTGAACAGTGAACTGGGTGCTTCTGCTTGGCTGACAGCATTGCCTTTAGCAGAGCAGGGATTCCATCTGATGAAGCAAGAATTTTGGGATGCCTTGCATCTTAGATACGGCTGGAAGCTCCTGAACATACCCAGTCACTGTGTTTGTGGGGTCCCATTTTCTGCGGATCATGCTATGATTTGCAGACATGGAGGCCTCACATTTGTTCGCCACAATGCTTTGCGAAACATCACTGCAGAGTGGCTTTCCAAGACATGTCATGATGTGGCCCTTGAGCCACCTTTACAGCCACTTACTTGGGAGATCATTGCACCTAAGACTGCCAACCGTCAGGATGAGGCTAGGGCAGACATACATGCTAGGGGATTCTGGGGGCAGCGGCAAAGTGCCTTTTTTGACGTAAGGGTGTTTCATCCTAATGCACCGAGCTACTGCAACACCAGTGTCCCCTCTTTGTATCGACGTCACGAGGCACAGAAGAAACGTGAGTATGGTGACCGTGTCAGAGAGGTTGAGCAGGCCTCCTTCACTCCCCTTGTGTTTGCGACCACTGGAGGTATGGGAAAAGGAGGCAATAGTTTTCTACCGTCGTTTGGCTGACCATCTATCTCGCCGCGGCTCTACTAGTTACAGTCAGACTCTGGCTTTTATCCGATGCACATTGTCTTTTTCTCTACTTCGGTCAGCTACAATGTGCATACGTGGAAGTAGGTCCATCTCGCATCGCTCCTCTGATGCCTCTCCTGAGATGGGCCGCATTAATGAGCACAGGGACTTTTAAACTTTTAGCAATCTGGTCCTTTTTATTCAGTTGTCCAGCACGTGCTTTCTTTGTGCTGGGGGTGGTAGGCAAGGGCAGTCCATCCAGCCCGGGGAAAAAAAAAAAAAATAAAGGATTCGAGTTTAGCCAGTGTGAATAGTAAGAATTAGACTAGTATCGTTTTGTAGTTAGGTTTTGTTTACTTAAACCGTCTATTTAGCTGCTTTTTTTCGCTCGAGAGAATCACTATGGCGATTAGTCTGGCGCTTAGTCTATATGGCGATTGAGTGATCACGGCATGCTGAGCACTACATGATGAGAGTCGAACAGCGAATGCAGGTTAGTGATATAACCCATAGCGCACTAGCTTTCAATATCTCGGGTGGCTGCAGTACTGCAGGGGGAACGTCATTGCAATGTCCGGCTTGGTTACCCACAATCGATGTTAGAAACCTGGCCTTTATAAGTGTTACAGCTGTCTTGTGAGACTCTCCCCACCTATTAGGTGAGTGGTACATAACAGTTATACAACGTGCACTCGTGCTATGCCTGTATAAACGCACTTGCCTTCGGGCCTGACGGCCCTCAGGCTCGTGCGTTTATATCAGGCAGAGCACTCGTGGCCGTTGTATAACTATATAATGTATCTGTAAATACAACAAGGAGGTTACGATAAGATTTAGGACTGTAAATAAGTAGCTCCTTATGTAGCAATAAAACAAAAGAGTGACTCAATGCTATGGTATGTAGCAGTCATTGTCTACCCAGTGGCATGATTGTCCTATCAAGTGAAACCCAGGGCTGCAAAGTACAAGTCTAAAACACTTTTTGTGAATATTTAGAAAACAACTTCCCTTTTAATTCAAGGCCACACAACTTGTTTGTACATATTTTTTCTGATATATACAGTTGAAGAATAAAGGCAAGCCAACATCACGATGGAATACCCATCCAGCTTCCATGCACACAAATTCCAAGTTTTTACCTCACCAGGATTGAGGCAATAATAGACTAGCAAAACCAACCTTCAAAACTGGTAAGTCTGGTTTCCGCAGCAGGTTCTCTTGTGAACATTCAATGGCCATGGCTTTGTAAGAATGGTATTTAGTGAGCTTGTAAAGCCATGGAGAGCCAGCTAGTCTTATTCTTCAAGCAATTTGAGTGCAAAGAAGGGAACATAAAGACTCCAAATGTGATCTTGGCCTTCACGCCACCCACCATCCCCACCTACTCCCCTTGTGTCTACCAAATGTAACATTACTACCGCTTCCCACAACAATGCATATTCTGGGCATTGGAAACTCATAGTGATAGCTAATAAACAGACAAATACCTTCTTTACAAATACATAGCTTACATTTAGACACTAGGAAGTTAAATGACTGCAATAGCCATATCTATAAACAATGTTTTGTACAGATTTTGTCACAGAACCATTGTCTCAAATAACTAAACTTAGGCACTACATATCTAACTGCATTTAGGAATTTCCTCACTTTACTAGTTTTGAGAAAAGGTGTCTGGTTTTCTCAGACCTATTCATATAATGTTATTAAGTGCTAAGATACGCAATCACAAAGTTGCATGTGTTTATTGAGAAAAAACAGCTATCCTAACAGGCATACCTACCTCATTCATGACTTGTTCAATTCGTTCAAACTTCTCCCTCATAGAAAACAACAATCTCATTTGGGCAGCTAGTGTCAGGTTCTCCCTCACAGTTAGTTCCTCATAATAAGGTATTGCCAGTTGTAGTACATAACCAGTATTGGCTATATACCTGTCCCTAATATTATCCAGCCCATGTCCATTAATAAATATGTTGCCCTATGGAGCGGAGAAGATGTATAAGCACATGTATGCAAAACATTGTACATTTAAATATGTAACATAACCTTCTGCATAGTAACCACATCTTGTGCTGTTAGCTTTCTTACAAAACAATTTTCAGTTAGAGAAAACCTTAGGCCAACATATTTAAGTTTTATAGTTTTCTTTCTTTTTCCTTTTTAGCTTATCACAATTTAAATACTGTTTTTCAAAATATTAATATAAAAAACTCATGAGTTGATGAATGGGTATTGCATACTTAGTGTAAGGGACCATGAGTCGCACACCACAATACATCGTACAGTTCCCACTTCTATATGTTAAGTGCCATCAAAATATGTAAATTTATAGATGCTGGTTACTGTTTTCTGACCCTGTTTAATGGGCCGTAAGTTGTGCGAAACATGTAATCGCATAATGAAAAATAGCACAGTAAGTATAGAGCTTTAACTAGGCCAGGATAACTGTAGAGAGTTCAGTTACAAAGAAACCACAATGTAGAGAGTTCAGCTGCAAAAAAATCAATCACTCTGTAGAGAGTTCAGCTAGAAAAAGTCACCTTGTAGAGAGTTCAGCTGCAAATAAATCACCCTGTAGAAAGATCAGCTAGAAGAAGTTACCTTGTAGAGAGTTCAGCTACAAAGAAACCACCATGTAGAGAGTTCAGCTGCAAACAAATGACCTGTAGAGAGTTCAGCTAGAAACAAGTCACCCTGTAGAGAGATCAGCTAGAAACAAGTCACCCTGTAGAGAGTTCAGCTAGAAGAAGTCACATTGTAGAGAGTTCAGCTACAAAGAAACTACCATGTAGAGAGTTCAGCTGCAAACAAACACCCTGTAGAGAACTCAGCTACAAACAAATCGCCCTGTAGATAGATCAGCTAGAAGAAGTTACCTTGTAGGGAGTTCAGCTACAAACAAATCACCCTGTAGAGAGTTCAGCTACAATGAAATCATCATGTAGAGAGTTCAGCTGCAAACAAATCATCCTGCAGAGAGTTCAGCTATGAAAAGATCAACCTATAGAGAGTTCAGTTAGAATAAGTCACCTTTTAGAGAGTTCAGCTACAAAGCTACCACCATGTAGAGAGTTCAGCTGCAAAAAAAAATCAATCACTCTGTAGAGAGTTCAGCTAGAAGAAGTCACCTTGTAGAGAGTTCAGCTGCAAATAAATCACCCTGTAGAGAATTCAGCTACAAACAAATCACCCTGTAGAAAGATCAGCTAGAAGAAGTTACCTTGTAGAGAGTTCAGCTACAAAGAAACCAGAGTTCAGCGGCAAACAAATCACCTGTAGAGAGTTCAGCTAGAAACAAGTCACCCTGTAGAGAGATCAGCTAGAAACAAGTCACCCTGTAGAGAGTTCAGCTAGAAGAAGTCACATTTTAGAGAGTTCAGTTACAATGAAACTCCCATGTAGAGAGTTCAGCTGCAAACAAATCACCCTGTAGAGAACTCAGCTACAAACAAATATGCCCTGTAAAAAGATCAGCTAGAAGAAGTTACCTTGTAGAGAGTTCAGCTACAACAAAACCATCATGTAGAGAGTTCAGCTACAAACAAATCACCTGTAGAGAGTTCAGCTAGAAACAAGTCACCCTGTAGAGAGATCAGCTAGAAAACAAGTCACCTTGTAGAGAGTTCAGCTAGAAGAAGTCACATTGTAGAGAATTCAGCTACAAAGAAACTACCATGTAAAGAGTTCAGCTGCAAACAAATCACCCTGTAGAAAGTTCAGCTATGAACAGATCACCCTGCAGAGAGAACAGATCACCCTGCAGAGAGATCAGCTAGAAACAAGTCACCCTGTAGAGAGTTCAGCTAGAAGAAATTACCTTGTAGAGAGTTCAGCTACAAAGAAACCACCATGTAGAGAGTTCAGCTGCAAACAAATCACCTAGTAGAAAGTTCAGCTATGAACAGATCACCCTGTTGAGAGTTCAGTTAGAAACAAGTCATCCTGTAGAGAGATCACCTAGAAGTATCACCTTGTAGAGAGTTCAGCTACAAAGAAATCACCTGTAGAGAGTTCAGCTACAAACAAATCACCCTGTAGAGAGATCAGCTAGAAGAAGTCACCTTGTAGAGAGTTCAGCTATAAAGAAACCACCATGTAGAGAGAATTCAGCTGCAAACAAACACCCTGTAGAGAACTCAGCTACAAACAAATCGCCCTGTAGAAATATCAGCTAGAAGAAGTTACCTTGTAGGGATTTCAGCTACAAACAAATCACCCTGTAGAGAGTTCAGCTACAAAGAAATCATCATGTAGAGAGTTCAGCTGCAAACAAATCATCCTGTAGAGAGTTCAGCTATGAAAAGATCACCCTGTAGAGAGTTCAGCTAGAAGAAGTCACTTTTTAGAGAGTTCAGCTACAAAGCAACCACCGTGTAGAGAGTTTAGCTGCAAACACATCACCCTGTAGAGAATTCAGCTACAAACAAATCGCCCTGTAGAGAGACCAGCTAGAAACAAGTCACCCTGTAGACAGATCAGCTAGAAGAAGTTACCTTGTAGAGAGTTCATCAGCTGCAAACAAATCACCCTGTAGAGAATTCAACTACAAACAGATAACCCTGCAGAGAGTTCAGCTAGAGTCAAGTCACCCTGTAGAGAGAAGTAAAGGTGGACCGATACCGATACCAGTATCGGTATCGATGCCGATACCAGTGGTATCGGTATCGGATCGGTATCGGTAATACAAGGTACAGATACCACAGTAGACACTCACCACTTTATTACACCATCTCTAGCTAAGTTTCCAGTAGCTAATAACTTAGTTGAGCTAATCAGTAACTTAACAAAGTAGCAAAACAAAGCCTTTGTTACTCTTTTCCAAGTATTGCTGCAATTGCTCCGTGTGTATTCTAATATATTAGATAGGGTCCGCAATCCGAAAAATCAACTTATACAAATCAATCCCCCTACCATTGTGGGATGTTCATTGTAGTATCCCATTGCTTGATCCACCATAAAACCGGAGGCACGATTGTTGTCTTTACAGAAATATCATTTTCAGTATCTCACAAGATGCAAGATTTATTTTTAAAATTTCGTGCTCAACACAAAGGACAGGATGAAACTTGCTACTTAGCCAAATCGTATCCAGAGTTGTTGTAGTTGAAAACTACGCACAGAAATAAGTAAATGGTTTGCTGGGTGCCCGGCACAGGGTTGCTTTCTTTGAAAAAACAGACAAAGAAATACGAAGTTTCAAATTCAAACTGCCCTACCACCCAGGGCAAGAGAAGCCAACTCTTCCTCATAGTGTTTCGATACGGTTGGGTGCATAGTCTGTCTATGCTGTTAGTTTGGAAAAGATCTGAGATTTCTCACCATCTGGGTGACGAGCGTAAAAATGTTTTGCAGCATCAAAGAATTGTGTAGCGAATTCTACCCATTTCCAGCGCTTCTTCAGCCACAACAATTATCAATTATAGACTAAAACTATGGCAAAAGATGTCCCTGAACATTTGGTAGCAGCGGTTGTCAATTATTATTCCATCCACAGCTTCCACGCCTCGCTCTAAGCTATGCATCAAGGGAGGCAGCAAAATCGTCCAAATTTGACTTCACCTCTAACGCTCCACAGCAGCTTCAAATCTTCACTAGATCACCCTACATCACCATTATGCTGCAAAACATCCCAAAACAAACCGAAAAATGCACAAAATCTTTCATTTTTTATTCGAGCTGGGTGGAGCTCCTGCGGTGAGCTGCTGGTATACTGCATCATATGAAATCACAGAAACACCAACTGCTACTACTACCAAACGTTTTGAACCATCATTTATCATCATTCTAAACAAAATTAAGTGACCAGTGTGGCATCAGAAGTACCGGAAAGCACTTTGGTACCATTGAGAGAATCCCTTGAAATGACGCACGAAAATTTTGACGTTCTTCACCCAGATGGTGAGAAGTCTCAGATCCTTTCCAAACTAACAGCATAGACAGACTATGCATCCAACCTTAACACATCACTATGAGGAAGAGTTGGCTTTTCTTGTCTTGGCTGGTAGGGAAGTTTGAATTCTAAAATTCGTGTTTCGTTTTCTGCTTTTTGAGAGAAAGCAACCCTGTGCCGGGAACCCAGTGAATCATTTGCTTATTACTGTGCGTACTTTTTAACTACATTAACTCTAGATAATATCTAGCTAAGCAGCAAGTTCTATCCTGTTCTTTGTGTGGAGCCCGAAATTTTAAAAATAATTTTTGCATCTCACGAAATACTAAAATCGATAGTTCTGTGAAGACAACAACCGTGCCTCCGGTTTCATGGTGGATCTAGCAATGGGATACTACAATGAAGATCCCACAATGGTAGGGGGATCGATTTGTGAAAGTTGATTTTTCGGATTGCGGACCCTATATTAGAGCACGTGAATCCTTTGTAATTAAATGGTAGTGCAGTTGTTCCCCAAGAAATAAGTTTATGACTACTTGGCTTGCTTTTTCATGAAAAAGTTTGGTTGAAAAGCTGTAACAGTGTACAATTATCGGCCGCCCACGCAATTAATTGCCTTATCAATAAGCTTACAAGAAAACTACCTCAAATCAAGAAATTAGTAATCCACAATGATGTTTATCATGTTTAGCTGTTATACAATGAATATTTTAAAACTTGATTGAACTGAGATCAATCAATTACTGTGATATTTTAATAGCTAGCTATGTATCACAACAATGAAATTTCTATAATAAACTTGTCTAGGCTTCAATGTATAGTATCAGTATCGGTATCGGCATCGGTATCGGCAAATAATTTCAGTACAAATACTCGTATCGGAAATATCGGTAAAAAGTGGTATCGGTCCATCTCTAGAGAGAATCCTGTAAAGAGTTCATCTACATACAAGCAGATCACCCTGTAGAGAGTTCAGCTACACTTTAAGTCACCCAGTAGAGAGATCAGCTGCAAATTATCCTGTGGGGATTAATTGACATGTAATAAATATATGCCTTCTTTTTATATTATGAACTCTTGATATATGCATTATATATATAATTTGTACATTTACTGATAAAATCAGAGTGAGTTAAAGTATTTATAAAATCTACTTCATCTTTTTCTTTTTCCTGTGGTAAAGAAAAATATATAGGTTAAAAAGCCCCAAAGCCGGCCTATTGGCCATAGGCCGGCTTTGGGGTATACAAATACAAAAAGAAGTGAAATCTAATCAAAAACAGCCAAGCTGTAAAAAAGGAGTGCGGCCCTTGAAAAGGCTATGGTGAAAAAAGATGTGAAATCCAAGGTGCAAGCGGCACCAAATTCACCTGAATTGTCGTTATTAAAATTTTTACCATTAACCTACCATCACAGCCATTTCTTGGCCGCCACCTTGGATTTCACATCTTTTTTCACCATAGCCTTTTCAAGGGCCGCACTCCTTTTTTTACAGCTTGGCTGTTTTTGATTAGATGCTATTTTACTTGAGAAACATCCACTTTTCTATTTAGCTTTTTTCAGGATGCAGCCCAATGATGAAGACCGCATGTATGTTATACACATGTACCTATAAAATCCATAGTCATGAACCACGATAGTGGGTTCATAATAGGGATCGTCCATGTTTTTTTGCAATAACTCTAATAGAAACACACCTAAAAACCACCTTGGAAAGCATCCTCCAACTCAAAACAACCCTCTGGTGGTTCTTTACAATGAGTATAGGTCCACTAGTAAGTATCAAGTGAAAAGGAAACAGTATGTGTACTTTTGAAATTTTCCATTTTGTTCAGACATTCTCCATATTATTATCATTCATATTATTCATAATATTATTTTGTTTCACTCATTTACAGCAAACATTATCCACTTTTTCAGCATAAAAAGCAGCAAGGCTTGCTGAATGGATCATTGTGCGTGTCTATGACCTGTTTTTGATTTCGTTTTTGGATGGAAACAGTCCAAATCAGGCCGTTTCTTCTTGCCATAATGCCATTACGCACGAGTAGCCATACGAAATCACACTCAGAGTTATTGGTGTGTGCTGCTTGTGCCAATACAATCTGTCCTTATTAAACTCAGTATAGGCCAGGAAGCGTAATCTGTGTTGAAGACTTTGTTGCAAGGTGGTTTTTCACTCTGTGATTATTGTACGTGGGCAGGCTATCCAAGATTAAACACTCTAATAGAGCAGTCATGTAAATACTCTAATAATGCATTAAGTGTATAACAACAACCCTTACACTGAATTTGACAGCTAATAAAGGCACCAGTAATGTAAATTGTAGCTTATATTAAGAGACCCTCATGATCATCCTGTATACACATTGCACTTTGATTAGTTTCATGTGTGTACTGAAACGTTGATGGCACTACTATACAGAATGCAAAATTACACTATTCACAACAGTCTTCATTATCGATGAAACTAATCCATAATCCATCACCGGATTAATAAGAAGTACATAAACTAGATGAATAAAAAATTTTAAGAGAGAGAATAGGGATTGCTGTAAAAAGCCACCAAACAAGAAGGGATCGCTGGGATGGCAATGTAAACCACAAATCCCTATTTTGACTTGTAAAATGACAGAGCATGTAACCAAAATTTTATGACAGAAAGTCAAAATAGGGATTTGTGGTTTACATTACCACCCCAGTGATCCCTTCTTGTTTGGTGGCTCTTTTAGCTATCCCTATTCTCTCTTTTAAAATTTTCAATTTTTTATTCATCTTTTATAACACATGCATTGCAAAAAAATTTGGATGTGAGCCCATCATACATATACATTATCCTATAAATAGTTATCTATTTGTACATTTTGTCATCTTTACTGGTTAAGAGAACAAAATCATCAAAAAAGGTTTATTATTAAGTTGAATTGTTTAGCTAGGTATAGTTGCAAATCGCAAAGCTCCCATAGCTGGCTTTGTTATGCGTACTTTGTACTTTTTTAAGCTATAATGGTCTAATAACAACTATTATACAGTATATAGACACCGTACCTCATAATCTACGCTTGGAAAAGCAGTGGTTACTGAGACATGTAAAGAATACTTGTTGCCAAACTGTTCCAACTCTTCCCAGAGTGATGCAACAGGTATACCATAGTATTTTTCTCCCAGACAAAAGAAAAGTAGCTTTCCAGAATTTTCAGTGAATGGCACACGTGGCACATCATTTCTAAGGAGAGGGAACATGGTCATTTTAGCAGGGTCATCACTTTCTCTGAAGTGGAACTAATTGTCTAAATAAACAAAGTTATTAACTGATTTTATCACTGTACAGTAAGTATATTCATAGCCAGTGTGTTCCATGATTTTAAATCCATCTGGAAAGTTGCTATCTAAAGACAAACAATAATAAGCTCTATGGCAATGATATTGCTGGAGAAACATCAGCATTTGTGTTACAACGTGATCTTGAATAGTACCAACATTTCGAAGTGATGAAGGTGGAACTTTAAGAATTGAACAATTTTGTTGCTTGAATTAAGGTGGGTGGAAAACCAATAACATCTGAATGATGACCAGCTTCATTGATAATTACTACATAAAAATATTTGTTCAAACAATTCCAACTCAGTACAGCATCTAGATGTTCTTGTTTCCTACTAAACCTTCCATAATCTAGTATTAGGACGTTTCGTAGATCCTCACATTCCTTAAGAACACACAGATCCTGAAAACATACTGCAGCACTTTCCAGAGACTTTACATCAGCATTATCCATATCACACATGCAGCCTATATAGCAAAAATATTACAATGCTGACAATATTATAAGGATTGGTATGAATTACAAACATTCAAATACACATACAAATCAGTACTAGTTCAATAGAGGATATACCCAGTATGGTCAATTGTATTTTAGAGGTCCAGGTACAAGGTACAGTGATTAACTAACTAATTGCCTATACATTCCTTGCATGACAGCATTTCAAAGCTAAAGTATTAATACAATGATGTCACTTCAGCATTTTTGTATACTAGCAGCAGGATGGGTGGCCGGTGTATATATTGTAAGTGGAAAAGAAACGGGAGAAGATCCTATAGGGGCAATATCTCAGGTAATGACTCATTAAGAGATGCTCTTAGAGCACATTTACTAACCACCCTGCACTAAAATTCAGACAATAGTGAACAGCACATGACAACTGCTGACCAGCCTGGACCTCACCCTGAATTGGCTACGCAAATGTACCAGGTTGTGCAAATGCACCAATCTGGTAGTCTCAACAACTAACAACACGCTGATGCTGAAGTCCCACTGGTCAGTCATACACGCCAGTTGGTAATCCTGTTGTTACAGCTAGGAGAACCAAGCTGAGGATGCAGACAATGATACAGATAGGCATTAATTGGAATCACACCAACAACATGGGCGGCAGCAATTACATGTACTGTAGATGGCAGTGTTCATGTGCAACAAGAGGTCAAAAAATCCACAGAACTTTGACCCCGACATGCTAGATGATAAGAATGACAACACGTCTATCATGCAACAAGTACTTCTGTCATACCCTGAGCAAAGTTAACAGGTCGGCAATGCATAAGGCACATGAGATCCACAGTAGCAAAACGGACAGTAGTTCACCAATTCGTGAAGGACTACCTCAAAACTTGCTTCTCAAAGCAAGGGGACAGCAAAACTAAAGGCTTGTGATCTGACCTCATTAAGTAAAATCTGCTAGAAGATGTTAATGCAACGAAAAATGTTTATGGCATGCTAGACATAGTCCAGTGATCATTAGTACTCCTTGGAAATGCAAATGAGTTACTGTCACAGATGAGAAGGACCAATAAACTGCAGCTTGCAGATAAATCACTGGGAAAGTATGACCCTCTCAAGCTAGCAGGAATTCATCAAACGTCTACAGAACAAGGTAAAATCTGATGCTTCATTAGCCCAATTAGTATCAGTTTCACAATGGTACTATGGTAACATGTCATGCACCCTACCATCTATTGTCCAATTGAAGGAGCCCTGCTAAAAGTTGGGGGCATTGGCAGGGTAACCTTAAAAACTTTACATGAATACAGAGACAGGGGTGTGGCAAGGACGTCGACAAGGCAGACTTACTGACCACCAGTCCCATCAAAGAAATTTTAACTCAATTGTCACCTCCTTTGACAATATTAGCACCATTACATCTGGATTTTTCATATAATGCCACACACAGACTCACTCCAGTTATTAGTAGATTATATACCTTATTTATACACAATTGAGAGATTCTTACGAGGGATCCCTGGGTTCTCACCACAGTAAAGGGATACCACCTGCCTCTATATCAATGGCCTGTTCATAGAATAGGTTCTGTGAACTTCATCCTGGGGGAGGAACACTAACAGAAGAGTTGGAAATAAAAGGAGTGGTAGTTTATTATTGTCGCATTATTTCTTCACTTGTTACGAGGCACATGCAACCAAGCAATCACCGACGGGACAACCTACCAATAGGGCATGTATGCACAGAGCATAGTCATGCAGCACAGTGTGAGTGGGTGGAAATTACACATACACAGTAACACAATTGACTGGCACATAAACATTAGAGTATGCAATTACAACCAGTACAAATTCTGAGTGACTGCTATATTGTACTCCTGTTTACCCTACCATGAAAGCCAATGGTAATCGAAGCTCAAATTTTCAAAACAAACACTTAGGATTTTTATGATGTATCCATGCACAGTTTGTGGTACATGATCCTTCTCATTAGATCCTGGGAGTTTAACAGACATGGTTGGAGTTGTCAATAGCAATCCACTAGGCTTGTAGTTTTCTCATCACTCCCTATAATTTCACCAAAACTGAAATCAATAGGCAGAAACTGACCAAACTATCATTTGGTACTCACAATTACTTACAATGTTAATGGGCCTACCAAGAATAGATGATAATCTTCTACTTAACCCAGACCAGAGACCACACCCTCTCCAGATGTTGACATTGAATTGATATCCTGTTCAGTACACCAGTGATGCCACTTATGCCAGGCTGTGTTTAGGCATTGTTAGTATTTCCACTTTATCATTCAATGATAAACTCTGCAGCTCTTTGAGAAAGCTCTTGCATTTCAAGATGTTACCTGAGATAGGCCAGGCGGTCAGGTACAAGCTCCCTTATAGCTGTGGTGAATCATAATGCTTTTGGTACGTAGACCAGTTTGATACTGATGACTCCAGTACTGTATAACCAATACTTTGTGGTCAGCCATATATCTACCACTTACCATGAAACTGAAGGAACACAAACAGGAAGTCATCCATTGGTTTCTTATATGCTGAGAGGCATGTTTAACTAACGGTAAGCCCCACATTATTCCTATTCTTGGGATATCAGAGCAGTCGTGGAGTTCACATCTAGCCACAAGTCATCTACTTCATCAACATTACAGCTAGCCAAGAAAACAGCCACATTATTGGCCCTGGTTAATGCTGATAGATGTTCTAATCTACCTTACATCATGCTGGACTCCAGATGGTGTAGAATTTATGGTGATACATCTCACCAAGACAACATCTGCTAGCTATAGACATCCCAGGCCACTAAGTAAGGTGTTTTATTCTAGCTTCCAAGGTACATATTGTTTCTTTTCTGCGTCTCTACATCTAAAAGACAAGAAAACAAGTAAGAAATTTGGGCAACCCAAAACCTTTATTCTACACCTTATGAAAGGGAAGTATGCACCAGCTGCTAAAGAATATGAAGCCAAAGCAATGTTTATTAATGAAAATTAATAGCAACACTAAAGTAATTACAGTAGAAGACCTTTAAGTTTGAAACTATAATAGTTTGAAAATATAAAGCATGTATGCATGCATACTAAACAATAACAGTAACAAATAACAATAGTACATAACAATAACTTTATTGTTTGGCTTAATGTACAATTAATAACTAATTTCACTTTTAGACTGTAACTAAAATGATAATGCCTCATAATTACAACACTATTATTAGGGATCATTCAAACAAGGGATATATCAGCACTTGATTATTAATGTATAATCCTATGTAATCCCATACAAACAACAATGCCTTATACTGTACTTGTCATAATATCTCTTTACAGCACAATTACAAACGTATGTATGTAGTTACAGGTACAAAAGTATAATGTACAATTAATGTTGTTCACTCACCTTACTCAACTGTAACAGTGTGCAGCTCTGTATCCACTTTACTACTAGTGCCGGTTGGCCATCTGTTTATCCTTCACATGGTTGTGTTGTTACTGCTGTAGACCTCACACAATCATATGATTGTGGAGGGGTTTGGTAAGTGTACAAGGCCTCGACAGCCATGGGATATTTTGTTTTGTATTACTTTTTTATTGTAATGTGGAGGGAAAAAGAATGTAAGGTGTTAATGATGGATATTTTCCTTTTTGACAGATGCTTGGGATAGCGAGATGTCTGGGGCAAGGCTAGCGATAGTCCCCTCCCAGACTCTTGCTATTATCTTAAGCCACAGAAAGGGAGCAATGGTGACCTTTCACCCAAGGATCTGATGTATCGATGGATGAGTGGGATCTCCTGATTTGATTTCGATTTGCTTTGTGAATTTTTTTTTTATTATTATTTGTGTATTCCTTGTAAGTATATTGTGCAGATGATACAGGATCTTTTAGCGTATCAACACATTTTGTGTTTAAAATTCGTTTATTCATTTATGAATGTAATATATGTGTGTATTTAGTGTGAATTACTACATAGATATTGTCCAAAGATGCAAGCTAGTGAGGTGTATGTACAATATCAGTTATCTTTGAAGCTGTGGGTATTGTATTGTTGGGTATTTACTTGGTGGAGGTCTAAGATGGTGTCTACTTTCTGGCTGAACAATGCTCGGGTGAGGTACGCGTGGTCATTGGTGATAAACTTATTTGTGTGGTTTGTAGTGTGCAGTAGTGGTTAGTGTGGCATCTGTAGTAATGTTGTTATACACATAGTATGTATAGATATACAGAAGCAAAAATAACACTATTGGTGTACATGATAAGTACAATGGTACAATGGGGGGTGACTATCATCAATCAATTGTCACTGAGTTTGAGCAGTTTGCGGAGATTACATCGAAATGATGGGGATGTCCAGTCTGGTTTTCAAGGGGATATTAAACTTTTCAGAGCTGATGGGAGTGGTGTTGGTATGGAGGAAGCCTGTGGGTGTAGCTTAAGAAACTGAGGGATTTGATTCCTAGACAGAGCATCTGCTGAGGAGTTGAGAATTCCTGGGATGTGTGATACTGATATCTCTATGTCAAAAGTAGCTGTGAGAAACCATAAGCAGCGAAGCAGGTGCATTGTCATGGGGTCCTTGGAAGAGCCCTTCTTAGTTACTTCCACCACGCTTAGATTGTCACACCTGAACTCAGTCTTGTGCTTTGACAATGCTTTGTTCCAAACAGCGCAAGATAACACAATGGGAACCAGCTCTTTTGCCATTATGCCAATAGAATCCCAATCAGATTACCAGTGGAGTTGGAACAATCTGCCATTGAAGTACGCTCCGTAACCCCATGAGCCGGAAGCATCGGTTTGTATCTGGTAATCATACTTGCTGGCTGAGGTGGTGTTAGAAAGGAAGCTAATGCTGTTCTATCTGGTGATGAACATGTTCTACCACTGCAGGTCTGAGCGAAAACCTCTGTTAAGTCTGGTATAGAAGGAAAGCCGTTTTACCTTAGCAGCGGTTGCATATATACGGGATACAAAGGTGCGGCCTGATTTTTACCACCTTTGTGGCATGTTAGAGTAGCCCCACCAAGGACAGTATTTCACGCTTGGTAGCCTTTTTTTTTTGAAGCCAAGTCTTTACTCATGTGTGAATGCGATTTAACTTCTCAGCTGGCAGGCGTGCTTCCATTCTCTTTGTATCTAACGTGATACCTAAGAAAGTCAAAGAGTCAGTTGGCCCTTCAACGTTTTCTAATGCTAGGGGTATGCCAAGCAGGGAACATATATGCTGAACTATGAGGAAATTATCTTGGCATTGAGATGACTGTGGAGGGGCCATCAGTAGGAAATCATCTAAGTACTGGAGAAGAGGTGATACTCCCTGCTGCTCCAGGATCCATGATAAGAGATCGGCTAGGATGTTGAAAAGTTTGGGTGCTGATCGCAATCCAATGGGAAGGCAGGTGTCCACAAATATTATGTTCTTCCAACGCATGGCTAGCAGATGGCGATCGACCGGACGTATGGGAAGCAGTCTGAAAGCATGTTTAACGTCGATCTTTGCCAATAAGGTTCCTTGGCCAAGATTAAGGATGTGGCCAATAGCTGAGTCGATTGTAATGTAGGATAGTGAGCATAAGCGATTGGGAATGCCATCATTAACGTTGTGTTTTGCAGGGTGGGATAAGTCTATGATGAGTCTCCACTTATTGGGTTGATGGTGTTTTGGTATGACTCCGAAACGACTTATGTGCATATGTGAGGCCCAGTTGATGTGGTATGAGCCAGCTAGTCTACTGTGAGAGAGTTCTTCTGCCAGGTACTGGTCAACTACCTCAGGATGATCCAGGGCACAAGGAAGATTACGCTTGGCTAATTTCAACTGAGTCTCAGAGTGGTAGCCAATCCTGAAGCTGTAGGTTAGGCCTGATATGAAGAAGGAAGCTAGTCTCTGATTGGGATAGTTGTTGCAGCCATATGTGAGTCTGTAGTGGGGTTATGATGACGGTAGCTGTGGATGGTACCTGAATTACATCTTCGGTCCTGCTCAAGTGTGCCGTCCATCTTGGCAACCATTCCTCATATGAGATGCATGCTGTAGTCATAGTTGCTTCCACTTCTGCAATGTTGACGTCTGTGGGTGGGGAGATATATTAAGTATGGTGTCTGTTACATACGCGTGTGTGCAAACCTAGACTCCCTCCCAGATATTATAAGTCTGTTTAAGAAAGGTGGGCTCCTCATCTATTAACTCTACAATGTAATAGTGTGCGTTATATATATCTAATCAAAAACAGCCAAGCTGTAAAAAAAGGTGCGGCCCCCAAAAAGGCCATGGTGAAAAAAGATGTGAAATCCAAGGTGGCAGCCAAGAAATGGCTGTGATGGTAGGTTAATGGTTAAATTTTAATAACGACAATTCAGGTGAATTTGGTGCCAAGACAAAGTGGCACAAAATTCACCTGAATTGTCGTTATTAAAATGTAACCATTAACCTACCATCACAGCCATTTCTTGGCTGCCACCTTGGACTTCACATCTTTTTTCACCATGGCCTTTTTGGGGGCCGCACCTTTTTTTACAGCTTGGCTGTTTTTGATTAGATATCACTTCTTTTTGTATTTGTGTACTGCAAAGCCGGCCTATGGCTGGCTTTGGGGCTTTTTTAACCCATGTGTTTTTTTTCTTTACCACAGGAAGAAGAAAAGAACTTAAAGAAGAATTTTAGTACTTCAATTATTTTTGATTTATTAGTAATTATACAAATTATATACATATATTTATTACATGCCCATTATGCCCCACAGGATATTTTTTTGCAGCTGATCTCTCTACTGGGTGACTTGAAATGTAGCTGAACTATATACAGAATGGTTTCTTTGTAGCTGAACTCTCTACAAGGTGACCTCTTCTAGCTGGTCTCTCTACAGGGTGATTTGTTTGCAGCTAAACTCTCTACATGGTGGTTTTTTTTGTAGCTGAACTCTCTACATGGTGGTTTCTTTGTAGCTGAACTCTCTATAAGGTGACTTCGTCTAGCTAAACTCTCTACAGGGTGATTTTTTTGTAGCTGAACTCTCTACAGGGTGATTTGTTTGCAGCTGAACTCTCTACATGATGGTTTCTTTGTAGCTGAACTCTCTACAAGGTGACTTCTTCCAGCTGATCTCTCTACGGGGTGATTTGTTTCTAGCTGAACTCTCTACAGGTGATTTGTTTGCAGCTAAACTCTCTACATGGTGGTTTCTTTGTAGCTGAACTCCCTACATGATGGTTTCTTTGTAGCTGAACTCTCTACAAGGTAACTTCTTCTCTACAGGGTGATTTGTTATAGTTGAATTCTCTACAAGGTGGTTTGTTTGAGGCTGAATTCTCTACATGGAGGTTTCTTTGTAGCTGAACTCTCTACAGAGTGATTTGTTTGCAGCTGAACTCTCTACATGATGGTTTCTTTGTAACTTAACACTCTACAAGGTGACTTCTTCTAGCTGATCTTTCTACAGGGTGAATTGTTTGTAGCTGAACTATCTACAAGGTAACTTCTTCTAGCTGATCTCTCTACAGGGTGATTTGTTTGTAACTGAACTCTCTACAAGTTGATTTGTGTGTAGCTGATCTTTCTACAGGTTGATTTGTTTGTAGCCGATCTCTCTACAGGGTAATTTGTTTGTAGCTGAACTCTGTACAAGGTGCTTTTTTGTAGGTGATCTCACTGCAGGTTGATTTGTGTGTAGCTGAACTCACTAAAGGGTAATATGCTTGTAGTTGAACTGCTTACATTGTGTCTAGTTTCTAGCTGATCTCTCTACAGGGTGATTTGTTTGTAGCTAATCTCTCTACAAGTTGATTTGAGTGTAGCTGATCTCTCTGCAGGTTGATTAATTTGTAGCCAATCTCTCTACAGGGTAATTTGTTGTTAGCTGAACTGTCTATAAGGTGATTTGTTTGTAGCTGATCTCTCTGCAGGTTGATTTGTTTTAGCTGAACTCTCTACAGGCTGATTTACTTGTAGCTGAACTCCTTACATTGTGTCTAGTTTCTAGCTGATCTCTCTACAGGTTGATTTGTTTGTAGCCGATCTCTCTACATGGTGGTTTCTTTGTTGCTGAACTCTCTACAGGGTGTTTTGCTTGTAACTGAACTCTCTGCAGGGTTATTTGTTTCTAGCTTATCTCTCTACAGGTTGATTTGTGTGTAACTGGTCTCTCTACAAGCTGAATTTGTTTGTAGCTGAACTCTCTGCAAAGTGTTTTGTTTGTAGCTGACCTCTCTTTGGGGTGTTTGTTTCTCTCTACAGGGTGATTTTTTGTAGCTGACCTCTCTTCAGGGTGATTTGTTTCTAGCTGATTGCTCTACAGGTTGATTTGTTTGTAGATGAACTCTCTACAGGGTAATTTGCTTGTAGCTGAACTCCTTACATTGTGTCTAGTTTCTAGCTGATCTCTCTACAGGGTGATTTGATTGTAGCTAATCTCTCTACAAGTTGATTTGTGTGTAGCTGATCTCTCTGCAGGTTGATTTGTTTGTAGCTGATCTCTCCACAGGGTAATTTGTTTGTAGCTGAACTCTCTATAAGGTGATTTGTTTGTAGCTGATCTCTCTGCAGGTTGATTTGTTTTAGCTGAACTCTCTACAGGGTGATTGATTGTAGCTGAATTCCTTACATTGTGTCTAGTTTCTAGTTGATGTCTCTACAGGGTGATTTTTTGTAGCTGAACTCTCTACAGGGTGATTTGTTTCTAGCTTATCTCTCTACAGGTAGATTTGTGTTGATTTGTTCATTGCTGATCGCTCTAAAGGTTGATTTATTGTAGCTGAACACTTTACAAAGTGTTTTATTTGTAGCTGATCTCTCTACAGGGTAATTTGTTTGTAGCTGAACTCTCTCCACAGTGACTTGTGTGTAGCTGAATTCTGTGTAGCTGAATTCTCTAGAGAGTGACTTAATTGTAGCTGAATTCTCTACAGGGTGCATGACTTGTTTATAGCTGAACTTTCTTCAGTGTGACTTGTAATGTTCTGAATCTCTATAGTGATATATTTGCTTAACTCTCCACATGGTGACTTGCTTCTTGCAGAACTGTCTATAAGATTAACTGTTTGCAGCTGAACTCCCTACAGAATAACTTGTGATGTAATAAAATTCTATAAACGAGTAAATAAATTAGCCGAATGCTCTATTAGGGTGACTGTTCTATTAGAGTATCTCTATCTCGCATTTGCTACACGGAGTTGACTTTAGAATCATAACTCAGTGGTTTGTAATCCGATTCTTCTGTACTACTGCAAGGACTTTCTATGAAGATTATTCCAGCTATACACCGATTTTCAGCTCATTGCTCTAAGCGGTTTGCCTAGGCGTGAAAACTAATACTTCTTATTCGTAAAAATCGATCGCGTAATTGTGACTCAGGTTGGGTTTTGTGTCATATCTCCATGGTCTTTATCTCGATTCCTTTCAAACCACCAAAAGGCACTCCTACGATGGTTACTCCATCTACATAGCAATTTTCAACTCATTCCATGAAGCGGTTTACCCTGTAGGCGTGACAACAAATCGATCTTGTTTTACGCGAATAATCGGTCATAACTCCTGAACCATTCATCGGATTTGTACAAATTTGATGCTAGGATTCGCCGTTGGACTCCCTTTCTTTGTGCCAAATTTCATAGCGATCGGAGTATGCGTTTGCTTGTTATAGCAATTTTTGCAAGTGTGCGAAAAGACGAAGAAGAAAAAAAAAACAAAGAAAAAAAAAAAAAACTTTGGCAGCTCGTATCTTGGAAATGGCTGACGCGATTTCCTTCAAATTTGGAATGTAGACTCCCCTGGCTAGCGGGCAACTGTGTAGCAAAGTTGGTTCCAATCGGATAAGTGATCACTGAGATACAAAGGTGTGAAAATGACGTTTTCGTTCTTCCTGTCAATATACTCACGGGTGTGGCGCGCCGGCTTCTTGGGCCGCACAACACACTACCGTGTGTCTTGATATATATATATATATATATATGTATGTAAATGATCAACTGCATTATATGCAGCAGCAATGAGAATTACCTACAATGACATAAATTGCCTATAACTGCTATAAAGTTAGTAACTTGGCTTGACTTGGCTGCCTAGAAGGTGATCACGGCGCTTTCTTCCTTTATTAGGGCAAAACAAAACTTTGTGTCTGTTGTCTACCACTCTTGTATTAAAGACGCATCTATAACAACGGTGTTCAAATTTGCAGTCGGGATAAGGGAAATTGGGATTGGAACTGTCATTCCAGTCAAGACATATCTTCCTATCCATTGTTTGGGGTTAGTTGGAATAGGGTAATATACATTGTGCTGTGGGCTGTATCGTTCTGTTGGTGAAAGCCATCCGCTATACGTTCATTTCAACGGATGACCAGTCCTTCAATCCTATTGCTGATGCTTTTAGTCGGAAGTGTCGATTGTACACTAGCCAGCGACCTTCACGGCCAGTTTGAGAGGAGTGGATAATCAACTGCTGGTAACCAAGGAGGTCGGCTGTCCGCTTTGGTTCCTTCTGGGAGATAATTGCGATATATACACTAAAACACTGCACCTACTGGATGATATTAGCACCTTCGTGATGTTTTTGCTTTGGACTGGTGGTATTGCCTTCAGTGTAGTATTCAGCAGAGATGAGTTTCTGGGGGAGAAGGTCTGCCATTTCTATAAATAGCCCATCCTGTGCCTTTTTTACCAGTTTGGCCGGCACTGGTGGTAGTCCACTGATCAGTATAGGAGGCAGGGGGGTGGAGCTAGAGCCTGCATTCTCTGATAATTTGGTAGCGTCTGATGGTGCTCGATATGTCTCAAATTCTTCAATGTGGTCAAGGTTGTTGTTACTACGCCGGTCTATAGTTGCATGAAAAGAGAAAGATGGATGGAATAGAGTTGTAAGATTGATTTTTAATTTTTGAATTTTTTTTTTAGTATTGAAGGCAGGGGGGGTTGGCATGCAGAGAGTAAATAATTAATGCTAATAGCAAGTGCTAACAGCAAGTGCGCACGCATGGGGGTGCCATAATACAACACCTAACTACAGTACATGGTCATGCTGCGTGCTTAACAACATACAGCTACAGTACATGGTCATGTTGTGTGCTTAACAACATACAGCTACAGTACATGGTCATGTTGTGTGCTTACAATAGGTGCTTACTGAGGTCACTGAAGGACGAGCTTGGTGGATCGCTGCCCCTAGGAGTAGGTTGTTTGGCTTGATTGTTAACAATAGTTGTCACGATGGCCAAGATGTCCTCTGTTGTCAGGGGACGAGGTGGTTCGTCGTTGGCAGCTCTGGTCGGGGTGAGGTTGCTGCTGCCGGACGCTCCAGCAGTGCTGGAGGCCTTGGGCACGCCGCTCGAGTTGCTTGCCAACAGGGATTTGAGGACCGTCGTTATAATGTTGGCTGAAGTCACAGTCTTGGATGTGTTCTCTTCTTCTGTTGGCCATGGTCACTTCTCTGTTCCTTGTCGTTCTCCTTCATCATTCCTGCATCTCATCCCGCGGGTAACTGGTGGCGATGTCGATCTGTTCTCGGTACTCCTGTTTGTGTCCTTCTCCTTCTGGGTAGGCTTCTTCTTAATGGCCTTACTCTTCGGCATGGCGCTTGGTGAGTAACTTGGGGAGCTTTGAGTAGGGCAAAAGGTGATTGTAAAAAGCGTGTTCGCCATTCATGCGCTATACTTTTTTACAAGTTCAGCTATTATCTATTTGATGCCCGTGGTTGTGTCTTGGTCATTATGTAATAGATTATGCAGCATGCTCGCTGTTCGTTCCAAAATTAATTATGTTATTATACTAATGACCTGATGGTATTTTGGCTGCATGAATTTTCAGAAACAGAGTTGGACACATGATACCACCATTCATACAAGATTTACATTTATCTGTTGATGTGTGTAACTACTGTGCCACTATTTGAGTCCCTTTTTTAGGTAACGACAATAGCATGTTCATGCAGTGTTTGGTGTGGCAAATTAATTTCAATGGTGTCGAAATACCCACAGCATTCCAGATTATACATTCCTATAATTATGTTGCAACCTAGAGCATATATTGTGATCGTCATGTCATCAACTAGAGCATCACTCACAGTTTTATCCTAGTTTGTTATCACATATCTTCTTTGTGAATCATTGTCTCGTTCATGTAATAGTCTGATTAGAGTGTACAATAGAGTTAGGCTATAATCACTACAGGTCTATAAATGGCTTGTCACAAGGAAATTCTTATCAAACAGTACGGTAGTGCAGTTTAAGTACAAGGTGCAGAGGTAACACACTCATGGGAACTCCAAAAGGTACATCCCACTGGTGACTTTGCTATTGTGGAATGGCCTCCAACCTTGCGACTGTAGTCAGGCAGGCTAGCAGTCAGACGAAAATTTGAGTTTCAGTGATTATATTGTAAATTCTATACCCATGCACAGCCGTCTGTAAGTGTTTTCCTGTTTTGATGTCAGATGGACTAATACGATTCCATAAAGGAGATTTTCAAAGATGTTTCTTGGATGATTTTTAAAGGAGCCGCTGCCATTTTAAGCAGCACATGTTATTTTGGGGGTCTTTCTGGCTTTTATCTTCAATCAGGTTAGTCTTCTTCCTTCTCCATGCAATGAAACCAAAATTTTCCTATCACCACTTTCCTTGAGTGGCATATTTAGACACCGCAAACTTATTGAAGTGCTTATGCTAGGTAGATACCTGTAACTTCACGATAGGTTGAATGCCACGCATATTAATACAATCTTGGTTGATTAATAATGATCAAGCACTGAGACGGGCAGTTTCATACAATGGCTGCTTCTAACCCCTTCCTTCGTTGGGATCAGCACCATCAAGAATTGTGGTATGAAAACATGTCCAACCCCAACACTTCACAACGGTGGCCATGCCCTTACTGTGGGGCTAAAAACCACTACCCAGACAACTGCCCTCACTCGCCCTTTCGTGACAGCTTGCAACGCTCTAGACCACCAAATCGCAGAACATCCAGAGCTCCAATATGCGGTGAATTTAACAACGGGCAGTGCACCAGAAATGCATGCATTTTTCAACACATCTGCTTTACATGTAAGGGTCCCCATCCTCGCATCTCCTGTCCTGACAGGAGACCAGCCACCCAAAAACCAGTGAGGCCAACCTCAGGTCATGGCGACCGCTCATTTTTGAGTGTGACCAAGCCCCTTATAGACCATTGCTTACATTCAGGCAGCCAGACGTTCAACCTTTACTCCCTTTAGAGTACACCCATACCTTTGGAAATGAAGCTTCAGAACACCCCTTGTGCACTGAAGCTTTAGCACACCCACACACTAAACTTCTACAACACAACTTGTACAGTAAAGGTTTAGACAACTTACTAACCGCTGCTAATACTAACCTTTTAGAACACACCTCGTGCACTAAAGGGCTAGAACACTCACACACTCCTGACACCACAACTTTGGAGCATACCCCTCAGAGCACTCTTGCACCATTGCCTTCCACACTGAAGCACCACACCCACCACTTAACGTATGCACTAACACTCCAAAGTTATTGCACTCGCATGCAAAGCACCTACCATGGCAATTGCAGTATCTTATCAGTGCACGTCATCTTAACTCAAAGCCCTGCACACCAATCAACCTGCATGTTCTACAAAATGAACTAGTGCTTCACCCTGATCAAACATTTGTGCGCACTTTAATTCACAACCTAGAGCATGGTTGTGACATTGGCTACACTGGACCACAATTTACACATTCCAGCAGCAACCTTCCCTCTTCACTCCAAAACCCTAGCATACTGGATGCCAACATCACTGAAGAACGCAACATGGGTCGCATGCTGGGTCCATTCCAGACTCCACCACTTCCGAACTTCCGCTGCTCAGGACTGGGCTTGGTCCCTAAGCATGATGGTGGCTGGCGTGCAATTTACTATTTGTCTGCCCCATATGGATCCAGCATCAATGACTCCATAAATCCAGAGGATTATGCACTTTCTTACTGCTCAGTTGATGATGCATTTGCAATCGTATCTGCCCTTGGTAAGGGTACTATAATGGCAAATTAACAATCTTACCAGTACTTCTTTCCAACCGCCTTATGGAGCGGGCATGGGGCTGCCCGCATTCCTCCCAACCGCCCTCGAGCAATTATACATTATCAGCCAGCCCCACGCCAACCTTAAGGCGGTTGTACTAGTTGACATGCACCAAATATCGCACACTATGTACGACAAGCTACACACATACATGATTATTAATCACAATGGTATCAATACACAAGAAAGGCTCACCTTACCAGCAAACTATGTACGATTACCTCCGTTATTAAACAAAGAGAGAAAGCAGGATGGCGGCCTGTCCCTTTCCAACCATCCGCCCCCGAGCTATGCATGCAATACAGTCAGGCCACCATCCAATCCTCCCTTTTAAATGTACCTGTAATATTGAATCATGCACATGCGACAATTCACTCTAGTCAAGCCTACCAAGTAGCTAAACAAAGAAGCCAGTTTAGTGGTCTAATTTGGGTAATAACTGGGCAACTGAGGGGGTCACGGGATCGCAGGTCAGCGGGTACCGAGCCGCAGTTGAAGCACATGCATTCACATGTAGAAGTAACAAACCAAACTTGTCTTGAATAACATTAACTGCGGCAATGGTGAAAGTTATGCAGCAGCATGCGTCAGCACTCTCCAGTATGAGCAGCCATGAACATTTATGTAACAGTTAACAATAGCTATCATGCAATAACAGCCACGACACTCATGCAACAGGACCTCAATTCAAAGCAGCAAGTAACATGCACGCGGTGGCATTCTTAGAGCAGCAGATAACAAGCACGCAGTAGCACTCTTGGTACAGCCAGCAAATAACAGGCACGCAGCTGCACTCTCGGTACAGCAAACAGCACGCACGCACGCAGCAGCACTCTCAGTACAGCAAACAACATGCACACAGCAGCACTTTCAGTGCAATCATAACATGTACGCAGCAGCACACTCTGTGCAATAATAACATGTACGCACCAGCACTAATAACATGCACGCAGCAGCACTCTCAGTGCAGTGGGCAGCATGCACCATCCATCTGCAATAAATATTCATGTGATGATACTTAGCATGCTTCGAGTTCTAACAGGCATGCAAGTTAAACCGCTGATACGCAATAAGCAACGGGTAAAAGTTGTTGTCGAAGTCAAGTACACAAAGCTGTGATTATTACACAGGCAAACAGTTCAAGGCTATTTGGTTAAAACTTGCCCAAATTTTCTTTGCCCAAATTAGTTTCAATTTCCTATAAATTTACTTCCCCCAGTTGCCCGAGTATTCGTCCTCTACACGCGGCGCCAAGGTTATATTTTATATTAGTTTATTTATTTATTTTTAATTTTAACATTGGATAAGCAGTGGTTAACAGAATGTACATTTATGTTAACAAATACTAGCATATGGTGTGTCAGTTTAGCTGGTTAATGTGTCGATGCATACAGTCTGGGTCCCATTCTGGTTGGTTGGATGCGTCCGTATGAGCTAATAATCGGTGAATAGCTGGAGTTCTTGATGGTTGGCAGTGAATATAAGACAAGTAAGCGTTGCTTGACCAGCGTCCAAGGCTTTTAATCATCCATGTTGGAAGGCTGGCAGCTGCTGCGGTGGTAGCAGCACCTATTCTAAAGCTATGTGATGCATAGTCCATGTAATTAAGACCAGCCTGTGAAAGGAGCTGTCGAATTACTCTAGTGACTGCTGGACAGGACAATGGAGTAAATCTGCCGGCGTGATATAGAAAGGCATTAGGTGGTGTGCTGGTGACAGAATCCTTATATTGTTTGAGTACCTTAAGTGGGCAGGTAGATGAAGTAGTTTTAAAAATGTGTACAGTGTGGCCTCGTCTGAATGGATCGGTCTTTGATTGGTGTAGAGTAATTGACATTTGTTCTTCATCATAAGTTACATCATCCCAGCGGAGGTTAACATATTCACTTGCTCTGAAGAAGCCATAAAAGGCTATAGTGAATGCTGACCACAGCATAAGCTTTTCTTGGAATGTGTAAGAGGACTGGTGGAGCTGCTCCTTTAAAGTGCGTAGGATGTTGAGGGTAATTGGTAATCTGTTCCGCTGGTTATTGCCCTGATGACGACGAATGCCTCTACAGACTAGTTGCAGGAGGTTATCTCTTGTAGGATCTTGATAACCATTCTCAATATGGTCAAGGCAAATAGCTACCAAGTACACTTTAATAGTCTTATAAGAGATGTGGCGAGCTTCATGTACACTGAAGTATTGTAGCGTTAGAGAAGATGCTGGGTGGGTGTGGAGATTGTACTGGTCACAAAAGGCGTGGAACTTTGTGAGGCCTGCACTGTATGTACGGCGTGTTGATTGGGCAACTCCATGATACCGGCATTGCAGGAGGCTCGCATGAAGGTCTGTGTCGGCCATGCAGGGGTGCTGTCCGGCCTCGGGTTGGCTGTTGGGGCTAGTTTCCAGAACCGGTCCATCTGAAAACGAGATAATGCATCTGCGATATCATTACAAACACCGGGGACATGCACTACACATACATTCAATTGGTGGTGCACTGCATAAAAGTATAACAGTCTTACTAAGACCATAGTGTGTGCAGCACGAGTTGACCCCTTGTCCCAGATGTCCACACCTGATTTGTTGTCGCAGTGAAATAGGATTTTACGACGTAACCAGAATGAGCCCCACGCTTGTACAGCAGATACTATGGCAAACAGTTCCTTCCAGGTGATATCCATCTGTTGCTGGGCAGGCGTCCAACAAGCTTACAGCCATCTGCCCGACCAGTATGCCCCCCAGCCACATGATCCTGAGGCGTCTGTATAGAGGTGCAGTGTTGGTGATGGTGTCCATTCATTTTTCAGGATGAGGCTTTTCCCTGACCATTTGGGTAAGTAGTTAATCCACCATTGGATATCCAGTTGTGCTTTAGTGGTTAAAGGGTAGTGCTCAGGTCGATCATTCTACGGAGAAACATTCTACCCGCAGGGAGAACTTTACAGCAAAATGATAGTTAACCGATGACTGAAAGCAGCTCCTTTTTAGTGCAGCTATCTTTATGGGTCATCCAATGAAGTTCATGAAGGAGATCTAGTTTCTTTTCAGGTGTTATGCTAGCTTCCATAGTAACTGTGTCTAACTGAATTCCTAAAAATGTTAAGGTGGTGGAAGGGCCTTCCACTTTCGACATCTTAATGGGTGCATTGATCTTGTCACACAATGCAAACATAGCTTGCAGGTTCTGCTTACACACTGGAGAGTCGACGGGGCCAGCAGTAAAGAAATCGTCAAGGTAGTGAAGTAAATGTTGAACGCCATATGTATGCTGTAAAATCCAGTAAATAGAAGTTGATAGTTCATTGAAGATGTGAGGGGCTGACCTAGGTCCAAAAGGTAAACATGTGTCTACATAGAATTGGTGACGCCAGCAGATTCCCAAAAGGTTCCAGTCTTTGGGTCTGACAGGGATGAGACGGAATGCATTTTTTAAGTCTATCTTACTCATGAGAGCTCCAGGTCCTAACGTGTTGATAATTCTATATGCATCGTCTATGATGCAGTAAGATAAGGAATATAACGATGGGTCGATGAAATCATTAATACTAAAATTTTGCGGTGCCGATAAGTGATAAATAATTCGCCACCCTCCGTCATGTTTAGGCACAAGGCCTAAGCCAGAAGTGCGAAAGTTCGGGAGGGGTGGGTGTTGGAAAGGTCCAAGAATACGTCCTGCTTTACACTCCTCAGTGAGGGTGGTGTCAATTACTTTAGGCTGCTGAGATGCAGATTGTAGATTGGTAGCAAAGTAGGTAAATTGAGGTCCTTCGTAGCCGATTGTACAGCCATGTTGTAGATTATTGATAAGTCGCCTGACAAAGGCTTTGTTAGGAAGGTTACTTAATTCACGTTCAAGAACAAACGGTCGTAAGGGAGTCCACGGTAGTGGCTTATTGACGCCTGGGCTGCCTGCGGGAGAGGCAGCTCCTGACCAGGTGGTCGCCTCCGCAGTAGTCACATTTATGGAGGTGATTGCAGTATGGGCGGTGGCAGACTGCATTGTTGTAGTCGTGGCAAATTGGCGGCTGCAGCTGGGCCCGTCTCGGGTGAGATGGGTGGCCTGGGGCTCGCCGCCTAGTTCCTGGTCCGGTATCTGAAGTTCCCGCGTTTGAAATTCCAATGCTTGAAGATGACGGACGAAAAGGACATCTGTCAGGGAAATGGTTAGTGGCGCCACAATGGGGGCATGGCCAACGTTGTGATTGCATGGCTTTCGAAGTCATGCATTCCAGCCACAAATCTGTGTCGCGGATATCCCACCTAAGGGATGGGTCATTCGCAGCTTTGGTACGGAACTTTACATCGTAGTTGAGCCATTCTGATATAGGGTGATCGGAGTTGGCTGAAGTAATAATGCACTGGTACCGTATTAATTCTGCCGCGCAAGAAGGATTGAAAGTTGTGCGGACCGATAGGTATACATTCCAAGCCTCCATCCAACTAGTAAAGGAGGATATCCGTTGTGAGGAGGTGCTATGAGGAACGGCTGGCTGGACTGTAAAGGAGTCGTTGTCAGAATTCAATCGAAGTGTGACTGATTGCTGGGACAAGGGGTTATGTGTACTAAACATTGATTTAGATAGCAGACTTGCAAAATCAATGTACTCACCTTTGGCGATTTTATCTCTGACTCTAATTGGGATAACCAGTAGCTGAGTCCTGGTGAGGTTGACTGGTGGCATAGGTGATGGCAGGGTAGGCAGAGCAGGTGTGATTGTCGGTAGTGAGGTTCTAGCAAATGTGGCACTAGGTATAAAGTAGCTGATGCTACTGCAGTAGTGGATGTAGCCATTTGAATTGGAGCTACCATGGTGGTGTGAGTTGGCCCCGATGCAACAGACAAGTTATCATCATCAACAGTGTTACCCTGGTTTCTTGCAGTTGTGGTTTGATGTTGCTGAAGATAGGTGGCCAGCTGTTCGACAAGTTGTTGTGGCAGGGCCAGAGCGCCAGAATGTGTGGATTGTGTGGTGGAATTTGCTGGTTGAGTAACAGAAGTTGTTGATTGAGAGCCCACAGAACCATTAGTATTTGCTACAGAGGTGGTTGTTTGTGAGCCAGCAGCACTCGCAGGATTGGTATTTCCTGGTTGAAGTGAAGACAAATGATTGTGGAGGTGGTCTACTAACGCAGCCTCGTTTCCTGTTGTAGCCAAATGGTAATGCTTAAGGTGTGACCTCAGTGCGTTTACCGTCAACGCTGCCAGTTGAGGCTTGGGAGCGCCTACTAGGGTGTAAGGCTCGGCTACAGGGAGATCCTGAGATTTGCGCCGGGTCGCTGGCATTACAATAATGAAGTTTCTACAGGTGTGAACAACAAATTCAAATGACACAACACAAACAAAACGGACTTACGTACTTGGAGCGTAGACAACGTTGGGTATGTATCCTAGTTGTGATTGCGGCTGAGTTCAGCTGTTATTGGCGGCGGAACTTTCGCGGTCCAACAAAATCCACAATATTATTAGCGACAGGCTTTCTCACAATTTCAGCGACGGGTAGTAGCTATCCCACAGGGTAATACGCCAGCAGCAATTCCGTTCCTGAGAATTTCTAAGCTTGCGATTTTTTCACACTTCGGGCAACGTGGCGGTTCACGAGATACAGCGCATCATGTGAGCTTGGGTTTAGATTTGAATCTCTCTTAGCGCCTGATAATTTCCAGCTACTCTTAGCGCCTGATGCACCGGGTATGTTAACTTCAATTTATTGTTAATAATAAATTACATAATAGACCTTAAGAATGCATTACATCTTGTTCCAGTAAGACCAGAAGACTGGAACCTTCTAGGTATCCAATGACAAGACCAATTCTATATTGACATCTGCCAGCCTTTTGGCCTTCGATCTGCACCTTTTCTATTTAATCAGTTAGCTGATGCCATCCACTGGTCCCTCCAGCACAACCATGGTGTACGCCATGTACTCCATTATCTAGATGATTATCTAGATGATTTCTTCACTGCTGGCTCTCCCGGTACAGAGGAATGCTCAGACAACCTGCAAGCAATGCTCTCCCCATGTAACAATATTAATGCTCCCGTCAAGACTTCTAAGATTGAAGGTACATCAACCTGACTCACGTTCCTGGAGATTGTTATTGACACTGAGAACATGACAGCCAGTATCTCACCAGAGTGAAAAGCTGACCTTATCTTATCAATACAATCACTCATGAAGAAGGATAAATGCACAAAACATCAACTGCTGTCCTTAGTTGGAAAACTATCCTTTGCTTACAAGGTACGTAGTCCCAGCAGGCAGAATATTTCTATGCTGACTCATATACCTTAGCTGCAAAGTGTCATGCATGCACCACCACCTACGCTTATGCACAGATGCATGACTGGTGCCTAGCCTTCCTCCCCACTTGGAATGGCACATCATATATCCTGGAAAGCACTTGGTCCACCTCTCTGTCTATGTCTCTGTTTACAGATGCATCAGGTAGCCTTGGCTGGGGGGCCTATTGGTCTGGATATTGTCTACTACAGAGGCATAGTCTGGAAGGAACTATTTGCTATAGCTTCTGCAGTGAACACCTGGGGCCACCATTGGCCTAGAAAAAGGTCTTGGTTCATTGCAATAATCAGGCTGTAGTAGAGATTTGGAAAAAAGGCACCACTAACTGCCCTGAAGTCATGTCCTTTGTCCGGATGCTCTATTTTTGTGCAGCACAATATAACATACATGTAATTGTTACTCATATAGCTGGCACTGATAACTGCATTGCTGATGCTCTCTCTCGCTTTCAGGTCCACCGTTTCCACTAACTTGCTCCGAGAGCAGCCATCAACCCCAATACCATCCGTGCTTGGCCGATCCAGTTCTTGAGGGATTGCTCAACCATTATCAATCCTTAGGGGTGGACAGATACACAGTGCTGATAGAGCAGTCTAAAACTGATCCTTTTAGACATGGCCATACCATTGCTATTCATGCTAGAGGTAAATCCACATGCCCCATCAGAGCACTTCAACTTTATGTTTCAGCAATTCTACCACTCCAAGATGACTCACCAGCGTTCAAGGGTGGCAGATTTTCCCCATTAGACAGGCAGCACTTGACAAATACCATTCGCCACCTTTTGCTGAAAACTAAGTACAGTCATCATCAATATTCCAGCCACAGCTTCAGAAGTGGCGCAGCAACCACTGCTTCTGCAGCAGGGATACCGGATTGGCTAATCAAGATATTAGGGAGATGGAGTAGCAATGCATACCAAGTATATATACACTGCTCTCCGGCAATGATACATTCCATACCTGCACTCCTAGCTCACGCCAACATCGCTGATACAGACAAGGCGGCCACGGCACAATAATCTCTACTAACATGATATGTTGACTTATGGTACTCATGTGCTGCTTGATATGCTCATTGTATGTGTACTGCTCGATATGCTCATTGTATGTGTACTGCTCGATATGCTCATTGTATGATATGTTCATTGTATGTGTACTGCTCGATATGCTCATTGTATGTGTGCTGCTTGATATGCTCATTGTATGTGTACTGCTCGATTTTCTCATTGTATGTGTACTGCTCGATATGCTCATTGTATGTGTGCTGCTTGATATGCTCATTGTATGTGTACTGCTTGATATGTTCATTGCAGGTGTACTGTTTGAGATGCTTATTGCATCTATGTTGCTCCCATTGTATGGGTGTGTGTGTGCGTGTGCGTGCGTGCGTGCATGTGTGTACCTGCTACTGAATTTTGGGGAAATTGGGCACAGTGAAGCTGCTTGGCCAGGTAGATTGACCATGATGCTCGTTATATAATAGCCACGGTCATGAAATGACAAGTGTAATGCAGAAGCCGTGTACTAACTTGGACAGGCACTTCACTTAGCCATGTTCTGGGCTGCCAATTGTTTCCCAAATTATGCCAATCGTGCACCCAGGTTTGGGTAAGCACGGCCAATATAATAATTTGGTGATTTTGTAACCATTCGCCAAATCGCCAAATTTCTGCCTATACAGTACATACAGTGTAGTCAACCTACAAGAGATATCATACAACAATTGGGGGGGATTACACCAACATACGACTTTATAAATTAAATAGGCTAGTATGGTAAAATATATGATTGTAGTTTAATCAAGTCATACACATACATACACAATTACACAATTTTTTTTTGGAATTTTCAACTAGAGTAGGGACCATACCACATTGATAAAAAGTACTGAAACAATCTGGAGTAGTGTATGATATTAAATCACAGTAAAACAACAAGAAGTGTTATATCCCTACTGTGCTCAATATACCATAACGGAAATGCACAGTAGAGATATAGCACTTCTTACTGTGATTTAATATCATGCACTACTCCAGCTTGTTTCAGTACTTTATATCAATGTGCTATGGTCCCTACTCTAGTTGAAAATTCCATTTTTTTGTGTACTTGTTAGTTATTTTTTTTGTAAATAATATTATTATGACTGGTGAACCCATGCATACTGTGAAAGAATTGGCCAGCTATGTTAATTATCGTCTGAAAAGTGAAGCATCCATTAGGCTTTATTGTCAGCTACGTCACACCTGTTACACAGCATTATGAATCTCAAGAACTGTTCGAAAAGCACCCCTGAAATCCACACATAACACATCAAAGAAAGAAATGAGTGTGTCCCAGTTATATCAAATATTGTATGAAAAGTAAAGTATCCATTATGCTTTGTTGTCAGCTATGTTCAACCTACTACACAGCAGTATGAATCAAGAACTGTTCGATAAGCACCTCTGCAATCAAAGTAGCCACTATGAAAAATACGGATGATTTTCCGTTAAGAAGGGAAGCCATCACAAGCTAGCTACCACCAAATCAACACTCTTCGCCGTCAGCAAAGATGAATGGGACACAAAGAAGGACACTGGTAAGTCCATGAAGAATGCATTGTGCCAAAACGACATCGAACAGTGCAAGCATGTAGCCTTAGCCGTTATAGAGTTACGCTTGTCTGAAGGCATCAGTCAGTTACTCAGTCGGTCAGGGGCGTAGCCAAGGGTGGGCATGGGCAGGCATTTGCCCAACTATCACAGTTTCTTGCCCAACCATCACAAACTTTTTCCCAACCAACACAAGTAGCTTAAGATTCATGTGAGGATTCACAGTAGCACACACAACAACCACTGTAAATCGTAAACGTGTACCTCATTTGTTGAACCATGACTTCGAAGAAGGGATCGAGATAGATGGTGTATCACGTGATCCATCACGCGGAAAATCCCTTGGGAAGTCCCTATAATTACACTTCTTGTAGACGCACGTGCCATGCTCGAGGTCCTTGGCGTGGTTTAAATTCTAAATTTAAAATGGAGTCGAAGTGTGGTACACTATAGTCATGGTACTGTATCTCTAAGTCACAGTGAGTGATAATCATTGGTAGAATTCAGTGTGGATGGTGCTGGCAGCAAAAGATTTTGTTTCAGATAAGGAAAGTACCATATAGCCTAACTAACTGCTGATGAAAGAAAATGGGAAAACGTACTCTTCTAGATAACAATAATGGAATATGGAGCTGGAAATGGAGAAAGGGCAAAGTCATTATGAAGTGTCACATGCACAATTTGTGCAGATTAACCGAGTTGTGGTTTATACCAGATACATGCAAAATGCACATTGGCTGCTATAAGTCTGGGAAGAAGCTTTATTGGCATGCTGATATTTGTGATAGGACTCATAGTTCATAAATCAGCTCCCCTGGCCTTCAATTGGGGCCATGTGGCATTTACTTGAAAAAGCAATACATATCGCTGTGGTGGTTGGTCTGTAAGCTATACTGCCAGTTGATTGTAGTAAATATGTGATGAACTGTTTACATTGTTGGTTCTTGTTGGTTCAGCAGTTTGATGTCACGTGATGCTCGGCTACGACGATCATTGGTGGATGCTTGCTCTACAAGTTTAATAGAATAGCATATAGCTAGTAAATGTTTGCATGCATGCAAGCAGCATTTGTTTTCACTCTAGCATAGGAAGCTGTAGGCCTTGTGTGCATACACTTTTCATTTTTTTTTGGATAATGTCTCACATGAAAGTGAGTGTGTTTCTTGTGTGTGTGTAGTTAAGTTCAAATATTGGCTGGCTACGCCCCTGCAGTCAGTTAATAGAAAATACTGTTTAATATTTTTTTATAAAATTTCGTAGCAACTTGTTGAAAGCGTTTCAGGTCGATCTGAAGACTTAGATTTACTTAACCAATACTGCCTCATTGTCGTCAGGGAAACGTGAGGCTGGTTTTTGGGTGATGTTTTTTCATGGTCCGCACCCACTCCTTTGTGGTCCCTACTATATATGATAGCAGGAGCTTATGAGCCGCTGAAGGCGGCGAAGGAGCATGAAACTTACGTAGCCTGCTGGGTGCCATCAAAATCCAAATTCATTAGCGATTAGTTTCCATATAAGGAAAGTAAAATCTCTACTGTATACTAATTGTGTGCGACACTCGTAGCAATTTATTCAAAAAAAACGTGATGTAATTTGGGTTGTGATGGAACCGAGTTTCATGCTCCTTCGGCAGCTCATAAGCTCCTGATGATAGTCAACTGGTTTAGCTGTTGGAGTGCCACTGCTGGTTATGCTACAGTCAGCAGTTTATGGCTGGAATTACACGAGTTGGCTCTTTTGTATAACTACCTAAAAGTATTTCAAAACCTAAACATTCAAATGTCTGACACCTTAATACAACCAATCAAAGTTTTCACTACTACACATTTCCTATAGGGAACCCATAAAAGTACATAGTCTTTTCCTGGATTTGCAATGAAGCACTAACCACACATTGACACCTTTGCTGTCATCACTAATCATCTGGTTGGCTGAAATGCTATTTTACTAGAGAAAAATCATATTTCCGCTTTTTCAATTTTAGCTTTTTTTAGGACTCAGCTCAATGATGAAGACTGTATGTACTGTGTACATATGTACATAATATGTACATGTAAACTGTGCACAGTAGCTCAGTAAGACATGAGCCCATTGTACATGAAGCCTCAAACATCCCAGCTCATTGTTGTACCTTCACAGCTGCTTGTAACATGACGTTCATTAGTAGAAACTGTCACTCTAATTGATGTGGCACTTGTTTTCCAGTTAAACACCCATGGGTTGCCAATGCTACAGGCATGTAATGTAATTGTTGTGTTTTGCATTGAGGATCTATTGAGACAAAAGCAAGGGATCTAAGTAGCCAATGAAATTCAAGTATTTTATCTCTAAAGCATAGTATTTTCTGCATCACATTGGAGTTGCATTATACCTGGCCATAATGGTCTAAATAAAGTAGACTTCAAACACAGGATTCTATGGAATTTAGAAACACTCAGATCCTGTAGTAGTGCCCTCTCTTTTCTTGGGCGCTGAAACACAGGACCTTTTGGGATACTAAATTCTGTAGAGCCCTGTATCTTGAAGTCTAACTATCACATAGAACCTAATCCACCACCAGAAATAAAACTGCTCTCTTCTCCATCTCAGTAGCCTTTATAGCTAACAGTTACAGAAGAATGATAAAGATACATGTGACCTGGCCCATTTGTGGAATCAATAGTCTAAGAGCATGACAATGAGGTTGCTACACATTATGACCACAGATGTCAGCAATTAATGTGCCATGTACATGTGTTCTTCACTCAATAAATCCAGTCTGTTAAGGTATTAGGTTCACATGAAACAGTGATATGGTAGATGGGCAAGATGGCTGCCAGCTAACATTGCTTATGCTGTCTACCTATACTTCCTTAACCAAGACTCACCTTTGATGTTGTTCAAGTCAATTAGCACAAAACAATTTTACTTTGGCATCTCACCACAATTCAAATATTAATGATCACATGCAATCGCATTCAATGGACTCCATTTAAAAGCCAGAGTAAAAAATATAACAAAGGTGACTAAAGTCTTGGTGCTGGATCAAACTAGGGACTGACAGAATATTTGGATTAAGAGGTCGATGCACAAACACTACAGCTGTGTATCTGCAGTTTTTACAGTGCTCTACTATCTTCAACAGATCATAGATGAAAGGGCAGCACTTAGAAACTTATAAAATATGGGCTATTACTCAAAGATGATGCACATTTCTATTGACACAAAAACTGCTTTGATACATTCAGCAGCTGGTAAGAAAAGTGTGTGAACTCAAATGGAATGCAGACAGTCAGATGGATGGCTTTTCAGCTTCATTTATATAGATCTCACCACATGGTGGATAATATAGCAGACTATAGCTATTTTGCATATATTGTTCCATATAATGCCTACCATGAAGCAGTGGGTGGCCAAGTCCAATACACTACTAAGGTGATTAGAAAGCCATTACTAATTATTTGTTGTTATAAGTACTGATTCATTTCACACCCGTTTTCATAATTTTGTTTGCAGGTGGCAGTTGACTAGTACTCCAAGTCTGGATGCATGGATGGAAAATCAAGAGCAAAGAGCCATTTTTCTAATGTTGGAAGTTGCTCCTATCTCTGATAACTCCTCACATAATTCAATCAACATAATACACTTGACCTGGTTTGAAAAATATGTGATATGGCCAGAGAGGATTATAACTAGTCTTCATTGATCTGACATTATGTCAGATCAAAGTCAAAGTTGATCTGACATGATTTGACATTGTATGGCAATGCTTAGCAGCATGTGTAAGCATGCCAAATTGGGGCATACCCCTGAAAAAAAGGATTATCAAATCTTGGATGTGAGTATTTTGACACCCAAAACTCCTTCAGAAGGTTACATTTGTTAAACCACATACATAATAAATCTGTGATAATAACATTATGATGATCTGATATGAAATTATCCAATGCGATGATTTGTGACATGTACTGTATCTATATCAGTTATGGTTTTAACTGCAGGACATTTAAAACCCCTTTAGAAACCACTAAAACAGTGTATGAGCATGTGGTAGAATGGTGCAGATTGTACTTCATTGAAGGGTGCAGGGTTCAATTCTCCAAATTTTTTCTTCGATTTTTTGAACCTTTTAGGTACACCTTTTTAAAAGCTGTTCGACTGCTCTATTAGAGTCACTGACTGTTCTATTAGAGTATATCAATTTTCGGCAGAAATCAGTCAGCCATCCTTGACCGGTTCAGTAGGTAATTGGGCAGTCTTCGAGCTAATTGGTCAGTAAATGTCCGATGGCCGACCATTATAATCCACTCTGAATATGGCCAAGTAACAGCTACAATGATATAATTATGCAATCACATTGCGATAAGTCATCGCTGCAGCCATTTCTTGGTTGTCACCCTTTAATATAACACCCCGTCTCAAACTAACTTGTGTATTCTGATAGCAGCGTTCTTTTGTCTGTTTTGAATTATACTATTTGTATGTTTTGTTATCTTTACTGGTTAAGAGGACAAAATCATCAAAAAGCATTATTTTTAAGTTGAATCATTATGGTATAGTTGCAAGCCTCAAAACTCCCTAGTTGGCTTTGGAGCATGCATTTTACTTGCTTGTTTCATTTTTCTTTTAAAAGCTAGCTGCAGAGTATGATTGTCTAATAACAAAACTATTATACAGTATATAGACACTGTACCTCATAATCTACATTTGGAAAAGCAGTGGTTACTGAAACATGTAAAGAATACTTGTTGCCAAACTGTTCCAGAGTGATGCAACAGGTATACCATAGTATTTTTCTCCCAGACAAAAGAAAAGTAGCTTTCCAGAATTTTCAGTGAATGGCACACGTGGCACATCATTTCTAAGGAGAGGGAACATGGTCATTTTAGCAGGGTCATCACTTTCTCTGAAGTGGAACTAATTGTCTAAATAAACAAAGTTATTAACTGATTTTATCACTGTACAGTAAGTATATTCATAGCCAGTGTGTTCCATGATTTTGGATCCATCTGGAAAGTTGCTATCTAAAGACAAACAATAATAAGCTCTAAGGCAATGGTATTGCTGGAGAAACATCAGCATTTGTGTTACAACGTGATCTTGATTAGTACCAACATTTCGAAGTGATGAAGGTGGAACTTCAAGAATTGAACAATTTTGTTGCTTGAATTAAGGTGGGTGGAAAACTAATAACATCTGAACAATGACCAGCTCCATTGATAATTACTACATAAAATATTTGTTCAAACAATTGCAACTCAGTACAGCATCTAGATGTTCTTGTTTCCTACTAAACCTTCCATAATTTAGTATTAGGATGTTTCGTAGATTCTCACGTTCCTTAAGAACACACAGATCCTGAAAACATACTGCAGCACTGGCCAGAGACTTTTACATCAGTATTATCCATATCACACGTGCAGCATCATGATTGGTATGTATTACATACATTCAAATACACATACAAATCAGTACTAGTTCAATAGAGGATATACCCAGTATGGTAAATTGTATTTCAGAGGTCCAGGTACAAGGTACAGTGATTAACTAACTGATGGTATTGCCCCTACATTCCTTGCATGTCAGCATTTCAAAGCTACTGTATTAATACGATGATGTCACTTCAGCATTTTTGTATACTAACAGCAAGACACTTGGCCGGTGTATTGTAAGTAGAAAAGAAACGGGAGAAGACCCTAGAGGCAATATCTCAGGTAATGACTCATTAAGAGATGCTCTTAGGGCACATTTACTAACCATCCTGCACCAAGTTGGGCAATAGTAAATAGCACATGACAACTAGTGACCAGCCTGGACCTCACCCTGAATTGGCTATGCAAATATGTACCAAGTTGTGCAAATGCACCAATCTGGTAGTCTCAACATCTAACAACATGCTGATTCTGAAGTCCCACTGGTCAGTCACGTCAGTTGGTAATCCTGTTGTTACAGCTAGGGGAACCAAGCTGAGGATGCAGACTATGATAGATAGGCATTAATTGGAATTACACCAACAACATGGGCAGCAGTATTTACATGTAGATGACAGATCAAAAAATCCACAGAAATTTGACCCCAACATGCTAGATGCTAAGAAAGACAACACGTCTATCTTGCAACAAGTAATTACAAATTATCTAGAAAAGCACTTCTGTCATACCCTGAGCAGAGTTAACAGGTCGGCAATGCATAAGGCACATGAGATCCACAGTAGCAAAACTGCCAGTAGTTGACCAATTCGTGAAGGGCTACCTCAAATCTTGCTTCTCAAAACAAGGGGACAGCAAAACTAAAGGCTTGTGATCTGACCTCATTGAGTAAAATCTGCTAGAAGATGTTAATGCAACAACAAAAATATTTATGGCATGCTAGACATAGTCCAGTGATCATTAGTACTCCTTGGAAATGCAAATGAGTTACTGTCACAAATGAGAAGGACCAATAAACTGCAGCTTGCAGATAAATCGCTGGGAAAGTATGACCCTCTCAAGCTAGCAGGAATTCATCAAACGTCTACAGAACAAGGTAAAATCTGATGCTTCATTAGCCCAATTAGTATCAGTTTCACAATGGTACTATGGTAACATGTCATGCACCCTACCATCTATTGTCCAATTGAAGGAGCCCTGCTAAAAGTTGGGGGCATTGGCAGGGTAACCTTAACAACTTAACATGAATACAGAGGCAGGGGCGTGGCAAGGACAAGGCAGACTTACTGACCACCAGCCCCATCAAAGAAATCTAACTCAAATGTCACCTCCTTTTACACCATTACATCTGGATTTTTCATATAGCGCCACACACAGACTCACTCCAGTTATTAGCAGACTATATACCTACAATTGAGAGATTCTTACAAGGGATCCCACCACAGTGAAGGAATATCACCTGCTTCTATATCAATAGCCTGTTCAGAGAGTAGGTCCTAGCTGTGAACTTCATCCTGGGCACAATGGGAGAGGATTACTAACAGAAGAGATTTCCAACTTGGAAATAAAAGGAGGGGTAGTTTATCATTGTCACATCATTATTTTTTACGTTTTCCAGGGCACATGCAACCAAGCAATCACCAATGGGACAACCTACCAATAGGGCATGTATGCAATGCATAGCCAGCACAGTGTGAGTGGGTGGAAAAGATACACATACACGGTAACACAATTGACTGGCACTTAAACATTAGAATATGCAATTACAACCAGTACGAATTCTGAGTGACCACTATATTTATTTAGATTGACTGTACTCCTGATCAAGACACACGGTAGTGTGTCGTGCGGCCCAAGAAGCCGGCACGCCACACCGTGAGTATATTGACAGGAAGAACGAAAACGTCATTTTCACACCTTTGTATCTCGGTGATCACTTATCTGTTTGGAACCAAATTTGCTACACAGTTGCCCGCCAGCCAAGGGAGTCTACATTCCAAATTTGAAGGAAATCGCTCCAGCCATTTCCGAGATACGAGCTGCCAAAGTTTCGTTTTTTTTCTTCGTTTTTTTTTCTTCTTCGTCTTTTCGCACACTTGCAAAAATTGCTATAACAAGCAAACGCGTACTCCGATCGCCTTGAAATTTGGCACACAGAACGGGAGTCCAAAGGCGAACCCTAGCATCAAATTTGGTACAAATCCAATGAATGGTTCAGGAGTTATGACCGATTATTCGCGTAAAACAAGATCGATTTGTTGTCACGCCTACAGGGTACACCGCTTCATGGAATGAGTTGAAAATCGCTATGTAGATGGAGTAACCATCGTAGGAGTGCCTTTTGGTGGTTTGAAAGGAATCGAGATAAAGACCACGGAGATATGACACAAAATCCAACCTGTGTCACAATTACGTGATCGATTTTTATGAATAAAAAAGTATTTGTTTTCACGCCTACTAGGCAAACCGTTTAGAGCAATGAGCTGAAAATCGGTGTATAGCTGGAATAATCTTCATAGAAAGTCCTTGCAGTAGTACAGAAGAATCGGATTACAAACCACTGAGTTATGATTCGAAAGCCAACTCCGTGTAGCAAATACGAGATCGAGATACTCTAATAGAACAGTCACCCTAATAGAGCATTCGGCTAATTTATTTACTCCATTATAGAATTTTATTACATCACAAGTTATTCTGTAGGGAGTTCAGCTGCAAACAGTTAATCTTATAGACAGTTCAGCAAGAAGACAGTCACCATGTGGAGAGTTAAGCAAATATACCACTATAGAGATTCAGAACATTACAAGTCACACTGAAGAAAGTTCAGCTATAAACAAGTCATGCACTGTGTAGAGAATTCAGCTACAACTAAGTCACTCTCTAGAGAATTCAGTTACACAGAATTCTGCTACACACAAGTCACTGTGGAGAGAGTTCAGCTACAAACAAATTACCCTTTAGAGTGATCAGCTACAAACAAAACACTTTGCAGGGTGTTCAACTGCAACAAATCAATTACCTTTAGAGCGATCAGCAATGAACAAATCAACACAAATCTACCTGTAGAGAGATCAACTAGAAACAAACCACCCTGAAGAGAGTTCAGCTACAAAAAATCACCCTTTAGAGACATCAGCTAGAAACTAGACACAATGTAAGGAGTTCAGCTACAAGCAATCACCCTGTAGAGAGTTCAGCTAAAACAAATCAACCTGCAGAGAGATCAGCTACAAACAAATCACCTTATAGAGAGTTCAGCTACAAACAGATTACCTGTAGAGAGATCGGCTACAAACAAATCAACCTGCAGAGAGATCAGTTATATACACACAAATCAACTTGTAGAGAGATCAGCTACAAACAAATCACCCTGTAGAGAGATCAGCTAGAAACTACACACAATGTAAGGAGTTCAGCTAAAAACAAATCACCCTGTAGAGAGATCAGCTACAAACTAGACACAAAGTAAGGAGTTCAGCTACAAGCAAATTACCCTGTAGAGAGTTCATCTACAAACAAATCAACCTGTAGAGCAATCAGCTAGAAACAAATCACCCTGAAGAGAGGTCAGCTACAAAAAATCACCCTGTAGAGAGATCAGCTAGAAACAAATCACCCTGAAGAGAGGTCAGCTACAAAAAATCACCCTGTAGAGAGATCAGCTAGAAACAAATCAGCCTGTAGAGAGTTCAGCTAAAACAAATCAACCTGCAGAGAGATCAACTACAAACAAATCACCTTATAGAGAGTTCAGCTACAAACAAATTACCCTATAGAGAGATCGGCTACAAACAAATCAACCTGCAGAGAGATCAGCTACACACAAATCAACTTGTAGAGAGATCAATTACAAACAAATCACCCTGTAGAGAGATCAGCTAGAAACTACACACAATGTAAGGAGTTCAGCTACAAATAAATCACCTTATAGAGAGTTCAGCTACAAACAAATCACTCTGTAGAGAGATCAGCTAGAAACTGGACACAATGTAAGGAGTTCAGCTACAAGCAAATCACCCTTTAGTGAGTTCAGCTACAAACACATCAACCTGCAGTGAGATCACCTACAAAAAAGCACCTTGTACAGAGTTCAGCTACAAACAAATTACCCTGTAGAGAGATCGGCTACAAACAAATCAACCAGTAGAAAGATCAGCTACACACAAATCAACTTGTAGAGAGATCAGCTACAAACAAATCACCCTGTAGAGAGATCAGCTAGAAACTAGTCACAATGTAAGGAGTTCAGCTACAAGTAAATCACCCTGTAGAGAGTTCAGCTAAAACAAATCAACCTGCAGAGAGATCAGCTACAAATAAATCACTTTATAGACAGTTCAGCTACAAACAAATTACCTTGTAGAGAGATTGGCTGCAAATTAATCAACCTGCAGAGAGATCAGCTACACACAAATCAACTTGTAGAGAGATCAGCTACAAACAAATCACCCTGTAGAGAGATCAGCTAGAAACTAGATACAATGCAAGGAGTTCAGCTACAAGCAAAATCACCCTTTAGTGAGTTCAGCTACAAACAAATCAACCTGCAGTGAGATCACCCACAAAAACGCACTTGTACAGAGTTCAGTTACAAACAAATCATCCTGTAGAGAGATCAGGTAGAAGAATTCACCTTGTAGAGAGTTCATTTACAAAGAAACCATCATATAGAGAGTTCAGCTACAAAGAAATTACCCCGTAGAGAGTTCAGCTAGAAGAAGTCACCTTGTAAAGAGTTTAGCTACAAAGAAACCATCATGTACAGAGTTCAGCTACAAAGAAACCACCTGTACAGAATTCAACTACAAACAAATCACCCTGTATAGAGATCAGCTAGAAGAAGTTACCTTGTAGATAGTTCAGCTACAACAATTCACCCTGTAGAAAGATCAGCTAGAAGAAGTCACCTTGTAGAGTGTTCAGTTACAAAGAAACCATCATGTAGAGAGTTCAGCTGCAAACAAATCACTCTGTAGAGAGTTCAGCTACAAAGAAACCGTCATGTAGAGAGTTCAGCCTCATACAAAACCACCTAGTAGAGAATTCAACTACAACAAATCACCCTGTAGAGAAGAAGTCACCTTGTAGAGAGTTCAGCTACAAAGAAACCACCATGTAGAGAGTTTAGCTGCAAACAATTCACCTGTAGAGAGTTCAGCTAGAAACAAACCACCCTGTAGAGAGATCAACTGGACGAAGTCACCTTGTAGAGAGTTCAGCTACAAAGAAACCATCATGTAGAGAGTTCAGCTGCAAACAAATCACCCTGCAGAGAGTTCAGCTACAAAAAAATCACCCTGTAGAGAGTTCAGCTAGACGAAGTCACTTTATAGAGAGTTCAGCTACAAAGAAACCATCATGTAGAGAGTTCGGCTATAAAGACACCACCATGTAGAGAGTTTAGCTGCAAACAAATCACCTGTTACAGAGAGTTCAGCTACAAAGAAACCATCCTGTATATAGTTTAGCTACATTTCAAGTCACCCAGTAGAGAGATCAGCTGCAAAAAAAATCCTGTGGGGAATAATGAGCATGTAATAAATATATGTATATAATTTGTATAATTACTAATAAAATCAAAAATAATTGAAGTACTAAAATTCTTCTTTAAGTTCTTTTCTTCTTCCTGTGGTAAAGAAAAAACACATTGGTTAAAAAAGCCCCAAAGCCAGCCATAGGCCGGCTTTGCAGTATACAAATACAAAAAGAAGTGATATCTAATCAAAAACAGCCAAGCTGTAAAAAAAGGTGCGGCCCCCATAAAGGCCATGGTGAAAAAAGATGTGAAATCCAAGGTGGCGGCCAAGAAATGGCTGTGATGGTAGGTTAATGGTTAGATTTTAATAACGGCAATTCAGGTGAATTTTGTGCCGCTTGGTCTTGGCACCAAATTCACCTGAATTGTTGTTATTAAAATGTAACCATTAACCTACCATCACAGCCATTTCTTGGCCGCCACCTTGGATTTCACATCTTTTTTCACCATGGCCTTTATGGGGGCCGCACCTTTTTTTACAGCTTGGCTGTTTTTGATTAGATTACATTATCATGAAAGCCATTGGTAATGAAGCTCAAATTTCTAAAAAAAACACTTAGGATTTTTATGATGTATCCATGCAAAGTTTGTGGCATATGATCCTTCTCATGTGATCCTGGGTGTTTAAAAGAGGAAATGGTGCCGGACTATGACATGGTTGAGTTGTCAATAGCAATCCACTAGGCTTGTAGTTTGCTCATCGCTCCCTATAATTTTACAAAACTGACAAAATCAACAGGCAGAAACTGATCAAACTATCATTTGGTACTCACAATTACTTACAATGTTAATGGGCCTACCAAGTACTCCCAATGGATTACAATCTTCTACTTAACCCAGACCAGTGACCACACCCTCTCCAGATGTTGACATTGAATTGAGGAAGTGGAAATACTAACAATGCCTAAAACACAGCCTGGCATAAGTGGCATCACTGGTGTACTGAACAGGATATGATTCAGTGATAAACTCTGCAGCTCTTTAAGAAACCTTTCGTATTTCAAGATGCTACCTCAGGCGGTCAAGTACATTTGACAAACTTTGTTTTCCACAATGACGTCTTTGAATTAGGGCTGGGACGAATATTGATATTTACCTTCGAATATTTGCTAATAAAATGTTCAAACATTCGAAGCTTCAGTGTTAGCTTTCAAGTTACAGGTTATCTTGTATTTATGCACATCCTTCTTAGGTTTTATCTGTCTAAACCTATTTAATAAGTTTGTAAGAATTTGTAAAGTGCATAGCAGCAATACTGAATGACGTAATCAATCAGTTGCAAATGGGCATGTCTGCTATACTTCAATCATGCACAGGTAAACACCAAATAATGGCTAAAAGTACGCCTTCCATGCATTATCTATCACTTTATAAGGTGTTTTAAGGCTGCAACTATGGTAGTAAGCTGAACTTCGATGGTTTAAAAAATGGGCGTGGCACACAAAGATTGATCACGAACAGACGAACATTGATCACACAAGAGGAATAAGCAGCTGCAATGAAGATAACGATGTTTGTTTGTAATTCTTTAGTAGACCATGAGTGCATTACGAAGCTTCGAAGGACACTTTTATAATTCGAACTTTATTTAACATCGTTAAATAAGTGAGTGGTTCACCAAAGTTGACAAATTGATGCAATTGACAATTTTATATTTCAGTAATAATTATTTATATATGTTCTGACCATATACTAGTAATGTACAAGGAAATCTCCAAGCATTAGTATCATCATTATCTGGTGCTGCCCACCCTTAAAAGTAAGCATCTAGTAAAATTGTGTTTGACAGTGTGTGTATGTCAGATGATTGCCCTGCAAGGCATTGTGTTTCCAAGGCGACTTGTGTTTGACATATAGCTGAACTTCATTGGCACACATTAATTGGCTAGTGTGGAATTTCTGTGCTAGAACTGATATGGGATCTGTATTTTACCAGACCCTTACTTTTAGCAAAGAGGCGGGCGGTGCTAAACAAATTTTTTGCCTCGTTTATTGTTAAACTGTTGATGTGTGTACATAGTATGTTTTAACTTGATACATCAAAAACATAATGGTGAGTGAGCTATAGGTGTTAAAATGTAAACTATACAACAATATGTGCACCGCTGTGAACTCCACGACTGCTCTGATGTCCCAAGAACAGGAATAATGTGGGGCTTACTGTTAGTTAAACATGCCTCTCAGCATACAGGAAACCAATGGGTGACTTCCTGGTTGTGTTCCTTCAGTTTCATGGTAAGTGGTAGATATATGGTTGACCACAAAGTACAAGTTCCCTTCCAGCTGTGGTGAATCACAGTGTTTTTGGTAGACCAGTTTGATACTGATGACTCCAGTACTGTACAACCAATGGGTCTGATCTGTGTGTTGTAAGAGACTGTAGGATGAATTAGCTTCCACCTGTCATACACTTATCCACTAAAGAGAATTCCACATGATTTAGTGACTTGGTACACTAGACAATGTGCTGGTGTAAAAATCTGAGTTTGCAGTCTCAGTGTACCACAAGGCCTACTAGCTGATCAAGCAACAGCTATGTTTTGTGGAAAGGTCCCAGAGAGCTTATTGCAGGACATTATAATTTAAAAGCTATTAGTAGAAACAAGCAGCCAACGATCCTTAGGCTGCAAATAAGTTATGCATCAGTGATACAAGCAGGTCCTATGATGGAGGAATATGTTGGATATGGGCTATTCGCAGCTACAGAAAGGCAGATGGTCCTCCAGCTGAGAATAAGCCTGAAATGCATGGTAAACAAGCAAGTCATATAAAATTAAATGTCCACTAGCTTATCAGCAGGTGTATCTCCCTTGTTTCTCTACTTTTTTTCTATGTTCCCTAATTGAACTTATAATTCTATTTGTTTACTTTTTTGTAATGACTAATGAACCTGCTCATCCCGTATGAAAGAAAGAATAGTGCCAGAGTTAATCTTTTCATCTGAATGTGTGTCCCAGCTATCAATTACTGCCTCGAAGTGAAGTGGCCATAACACTTTACTTTCAGTTTTGTTCAGACCATTGCACAGCATTGCAATGGAGAACAGTAGGAGAAGTGCCTCTGCAATCAATCCAGTCACCACAGAAAATATGGACAATTCCTACAAACATAGGGAAGCCATCTTTTGCTATCATGAATCAACACCTTGGGCTGTCAGCAAAAAGAAATAGGACACAATGGAGCACAAAGGTAAGTCCATGATACATGCGTTGTACATACTGTGGTATGCCAAAAGACACCTGTCAGGCTGAAGTGATGTCGAACAGTGAAAAAATCAAGCCTGTAGCCTTACGCATGTCTGAAGGCATTAGTAAGTAAGTCAGTCAGTCAGCAGAAAATACCACTAAATAATAAAGTTTAGCAACTTATTGGAAGCATTTTGGGTTGCACTAAGGCACTTTTGGGCTTGGTTATACCTAACCAATATTGTACTACCAAGGTTACAGGAAAGAAGTATGAAGCTGATTCTTGTATGATACTATTGACAGTCAATATAGTTCCTTTGATCTTTTCAGCCAAAATTCAGCCATGCATACACATGAATTGTTTTTATTTATTTATTGTTGATTTTGTCCATAGCTAGAAGTTTAGCTTATTTTTTATTAGTTATTCTTCTTAGTCTATATATCCTCAGTAAGTTACGGTATTGTGTTGTGTGACTGTACCATGAAGGCTGGTGCACCACACTGTGGGAAGAATATTGCAGGAACAAAGAATATGCAAATTTCACGTAGTACCGTAGGCGCGGTACATTTGATGGTGATTTTAATTTGGCGGTTTGGCGAATTCTGCCTAAATCGCCAAATCAAAGTCACCGCCAACACAAAATCATTATCTTCATGATCACGTGATTGAAACTTGTGACCATATGGCGTTGTACAAATACTTCCGCAGGGTGAATAAAGAAGATGAGGACGATAACAAGAAGCTACTACCCGTGCCTAAAGAAATTAAAATGGCAGACGAAGGCGTTGCGAAAATGATGGAGTCGTCCAAGTCCAAGGACAGAGGAAAATACAACACGTACTCGGACCGACAAAGAGCTCAAATCGGCAAATACGCTGCGGATCACGGCCCAACAAAAGCTGGAGCCCATTTCAGTTCACTGTGGAAAATACATATCAATGAATCTACAGCAAGGCGATTGAAGTCAGCATATTTGGATGCACTCAGCGAAGCTTGCGAAGAAGCGTCTAAAAATGCGTCTAAAGATCAGAAAAAGCTAAAGAAGCGGTGACGGTAGAAACCCTTCCAACGAAAGAGAAGAAAAGACCTTTGATTCTTGGTGAGGAAATGGATGCTGCTGTCCAACAGTATATTGAGTCTCTTAGGTTGACAGGCACAGTAGTCAATGCAACTGTGGTGATGGGAGCAGCAGAAGGAATTGTTGCAGCAAGAGACGTGACCAAGCTTAGGCAGCATGATGGGCATTTTTATGGTGGTCATATTAATATCACCAAAAGTTTGGCAAGGTCTATTCTGAATCGTATGGGATATGTGAAGAGAAAATGTTCGACAGCAGGGAAAATTACAATTTCTGAGTTTGAAGAAGTCAAAGAGGTTTTTTTGGCTGATGTTGCTGCAGTAGCTGTAATGAGGAGCATACCAACTGATCTGATTTTTAACTGGGACCAAACTGGGCTTTCAATTATTCCCACTGGAAACTGGATGATGCACAAAGCAGGAGCAAAGGTCGTACCAATTGCACACTCAGATGATAAGCAGCAAATTACAGCAGTATTGGTTGCAAATGCTAAGGGTGAGTATCTACCGCCTCAGTTGATCTATAAGGGAAAAACAACAAGGTACCATCCTGATCTGAAATTTCCAGCTGGTTGGGATATTTGGCATTCCGACAATCATTGGTCAAATGAGGACACAATGAAGCGATACCTAGAAAAGGTCATTATTCCTTTTGTTAACCGTAAAAGAAAAGAATTGGGTTTACAAGATGACTACCCTGCACTTGCCATATATGATGGATTTCGTGGACAGACTACCAATGTAATTTTTTCATTACTTACTGCTCACAACATTTATACAGTACAGATTCCTGCCAACTGTACTGACAAGTTGCAGCCATTGGATATTGCCATTAATAAGCCCATGAAGGATCGTCTTAGGGCTAATTTTCAATCATGGTATGCAAAGGAAGTCAGTAAACAGTTAAAGGTGTCATCAGTCAAAGAAGTAAAGGTGGATGTAAACCTTGGAGTGGTGAAAATTCCTAGTGCCAAGTGGATTATAGAAGCTTGGAAAGAGATGGAAACAAAGCCACAGATGGTAGTAAATGGATTCAGAAAGGCTGGAATACTGGACGCCATCAAACTATAAAAGTAGCTACATCATTTTATTGTATTATACACGGTTCTGTTCATATACTGTAATATTGTAGAATCAATCAAACACTAGGAAATTCAACAAACATGCCATTTTCAAAACAATTAATTAAATGAGTTCTCATGAATTTTTGTAAATACTTTGATGGCTGCTTTCCACAAACCAATGAAACACAGGTGGCTATAGCAAATAAGCCACAATCTGCAAAACCTTCTTGTTTGGAGATGCCAGTGGCTATCTTAACAGAGGTATGTGCCCCAAACACTTCTTTTATCTTATTCATTGTTGGCTCATCTACCGACTCGTACAATGAATCATAGATAAAAACTTCTGGGTAGGATTTAATGGTTGAGGCCACAATCCAATGGTTTTGTCTGCAGTGGATGATCTGCAGGCACTTATCACCACATACCATGCTAGAGTGGTTGCCAAAAGTTAATGTTGACTGCAGTCCAACAATACCAACACTTTGGAACTGTGCTCTAAGAATTTCCTGTGAATAGTTGATATGTTTATCATTCAGCATCAAACCTAGAGAAATATTTTATACCATATCATACTGCAATAAAACCAATTGTTACAAACCTTTCACAATTGTTTCTCTATCTACGATACTGAGCATTTTCCTGTTGAAACTGACCCACTGTTCCGCTGGTTGCAGTTCTTCACTATCGGTAGGTAGATCCTTAACGCAAATAATCTCTTGAATGGAGTCATCCTGAGAATCATCCTTCTCCTTTTTACTAGGATGTGTCTCTTCTTTATCACTATGCTCACCATCAAATTTTCTTTTTTTCATTTCAAAACGCTTGATCAGTTTTGCAACATTTGATAGGTGAGGATTTTCACCAATGAAAGTTATCTTACATGGCACATCTAAGCCTCCCTGTCTCAAATCCCTTGAATACTGTCTTGGCCCTGTGATAGTACAGCGAATTACTCCCCCAAACTCCAAAAATACACTGCAGGCAGCTGAAATCTTCCGTGGCACGTGGCCAACCACCATAGATGAATCCGAGGTGGAATCAGGCTTCAGTACTGCCACTGCAAATGGGTCGCTTCTGTTCGCACTTTCCTTCTGGCAGACTAATTCTTCGCCAATAAATGGAGTCCACACACTTTGATAAATGTGGTGACCACGAATGACTTGTTCACTCTCATACGTCTCCATGCGCTCACGTGATCACGATACATGAACGTTAATCGCCAAACTAAATGTCCGCAATATCAAGTCGGTTTCAAATCGCCAAACAAAATGTTCGCCAATTTGCTGTCTATTCCAAATCGCCAAACTTAATGCTCGCCAAATGTACTGCGCCTACGGTACTCCATGTTTCCTTCCACAAATGGAATACTTTTACACCGCAAATGCTCTCCACCTTCTGAATTGCACATATTAAATTCGAGCAAAATCACCATATGTATTAGTCCTCAAAATTTCAACTCAATTTCTCTTTTTTCCTTTATTTCATTGGGTTTACCTTCTACCTTTTCTTTGTACACTTCACAAGAACTGTTACAAAACACAAACGTGTATCCCTATTGTCTTAAGAGCGTAAGAAGACAAATCTACAGAGGGAAAGATGATTATTTGCGTACAAAGAGACTTTTGTCACGCCTACAGGGAGACAGGTAAAAATTTGAAAATTGGTCTGTATGTATGTTAAAAAACTTTTGTAGTTTGACGTAAAGCTACCAAGTTGTAAGAAGAAACTTAACCTGGTATAGTGTACGTGGAACCTATCTTATCTGGCACATATCTCAGAAATGTCCATAACTAAGAATAACATGCTATTTTGCTAAATGACTAGCTTAAGTTCAAGTTACTATTGCTATCAGTTAGTGCTATGCAGTTTAGTGGGCAGAGGGGGAAGTCACTACAGAGCATTCATGATCACTCCCCTGGGCTGTAAAAACCCATTATCACCTAGCAACCAAGTGGTAGTTATTATTATAGTAGAATAAACAAGCCATCAAACAGGTAAACAGCAACCTTTAGGCTCCCTCCTTGTGCTTTCATCTAAACCAAACTCCATTACAAACTACTCCATTACAAACTACTCCATTACAAACCACATGACCAACTTGGGCTGTCCAGACAATGGCACATAAATATAATAGGGTAAGTAGAATCCAAGGTAAACAGGAACAGGACGGAAATGGGAACAACCCATGGAAAATGCCTAATAAAGATCATCATACAATGATACAGGTTGGACAGGTTTGATTTTGCAGCACAATGTCATTGTTTGGATCCTTTAGCTAAAACGATCAAAACACTCTAATAGAACAGTCAAGAATGTATTGTTACCTATCCCACCAGGGACCCACATTGATGGCTTGTGAATTAATGGACTATAGCTGTCATAGGTATTATAGACTAGCTAAGCAGGGGTGGATACAGGGGGGTCATAGGGGGCTCTTGACCTCCCCCCCCCCCAAAAAAAAAATTGTATACCAAGATCAAGATACTCTAATAGAGCAGTCACTCTAATAAGCAGTCACAGTATTAGAGCAGTGTGTAGTGAGCTATGTAAGGATTTTTATGTACTTTATCAGCTATAAATGCGTACTTGGTGAGGTGGGCAGCTATTGTCAGTTGGCTGCGACCTTTTTATTTTTTTGGTCTCACCTTACTAAACCAGACAATGTAGTGCTTCAATTCATTCTGACCCCCCCTTTCTGTAAGTCTGTATCCGCACCTGTAGTTGAGTCATCAATATTGAAAGTTCTCTACTTCTCTGAAACCATAACATTAAACATTATTATAACTTGAAATTAATACTGAGATTCCCAAATCCCAAAAGTACTCTAAGTTAACTGACAGTGCCTATTAAGGGTCACTTAATGCTTCCAGGTAATTTAGAAGTCAAATGATGGGAATATACATCAGGGGAGGAGAACAGTACTCAAAAGTAGGGGAAGGGGGCAGTATTCCATTTTTGCATAACTGAAATAAAATAAATTTAAAAAAAAATTATTGCATAATTTTTAGCACAAACTCTAGTACATCAAGGCAAACTAAGTTGGCTAATGACTACAATAGTTGCTTTACTTTAGCAACTGGGCATTGAGGGGGCACTACCTCTCCACTTGTAAAAGTTGGGGGGGGGGGAGGGGCAGTTACTCCTCCCACTACTTCCCCCCCAACCCCCATTTCTCTGCGCCTGTTATACATGCAGCATTGGTATGCTTGTCAATTCTTGACTGCTCTATTAGAGTATTTTTTAATGCAGGTGACTGCTCTATTGGAGTGTTTCAATTGTTTTATTGAAAGGATCCAAACAACACTGCAAAGAAACATTGTGCTACAAAATCAAACCTGTCCAACTTGCATATTACATGATGACCTTTATCAGGCATTTTCCGTGGGTCATTCCCGTTTCCGCTTTCAGTTCCGTTTTCCTTGAATTCTACTTACCCAATATAATATGCAATACAATACAATTATAACGTCTGTCTTCCATAACCATCATTCTATCTATTGACCAAATGCTTTCTGTGTTGGTTTTACTGTGATGTGGCCAACTCTGTAATTTCACCATTAGCCTTCAACTATTGTCCCGTCCATTTTCAAATCTAGCTGGTGCCTGTCCCACCACCCCTATATGAGCACTCACGACACTACACTACTATAAAGAAATGCTTTGAAAGGTAATGAATTAATACATCTTTGAAAAATAAATTCATAGTTAGCTCACTACCCTTGGTGAGTTACAATGACTTGAAAGCTTGAAATCTTATAGCCAAAAATTATCAATATACTCTAATAGAAGGGTCAGCTTCTAAAAAATGGTGTACCTAAAAATGAACTGTCTGAATCAAACCTGCACCTTTCACTGAAGTGCAATCTGCATCATCTTACCAAATATTCACACACTGTTTTAGTGGCTTCTAAAGGGTTTTAAAATGTTCTACAGTAGAGTTGCGAACTGGTATTGTCTAGGTCAAGCCAATTATTGGCTAAGAAGCCTTTAAACTGGTTTTTCCCACCCACTTGGTAAACCATAAATTACCCCTGCTGATAGGTGTTAACATCATAACATAACCTCAAAGCATGTGTTATGAGCTTGTAATAGCTGTTATTGTAAAGCAGGATGTTGATGGTCACTTTGGTACCACCCTAAGGGCTTTCAACAGGAATGTTTAGTGCCATAATGTCTGCTAATCAAACAATAACCAGTCAACATCCAATTATTCACCTTCCAATAACCAGTTTTAGCAAAGTCTGCAGGTTCACAGCACTATTCTGCAGTATATGATTATAATTGTTATAGATTGCAAACCAAATATATACATGTCAGAAAACATTGCATTGGATAATATCATATCAACTCATTATAGATTTACTATATGTACATATGTGGCTTAACAATGATGCAGTGCATGGCTGCTGAAGGAGTTTTGGATGTCGAAATACTCATCAATTGCAATCTCCAAGCATTGAAACTCCAAAATTGTCTGAGGGGGCATGCTACAAATCCCCCTAACTTGGCATGCTTATACATGCTGCTGCTTTGCACATTCATTGTCAGATCATGTCAGATCAACTTTGACTTTGATCTGACATAATGTCAGATCAACGAAGACTATATATATCTGTTGTGGTAGCAAAGTCACCTCCTGCTAAACTTCCCTGTTATACTTCTCATACAGCATGATAGTACTGTATAGTAGGGACCACATAGGAGTAGGCGTGACCCACAAAAAACATCACCCAAAAACCAGCATTAACTTTCCTTGACAACGATGAGGCAGGATTGGTTAGTTACAACCAACAAGCAAGCTTTTCAATTGACCTGAAACGCTTTCAACAAATTGCTACAGATTTTTTTTTTTTTTTAATTATTAAATGGAATTTTCTACTGACTGACTGCCTGCCTGCCTGATGCCTTCAGACAAGCATAACATGATAACGGCTAAGGCTATGGGCTTGATTTTTTCACTGTTCAATGTCGCTTCAGCCTGAGAGTTGCTTTTTTGGCATACCGCAGTATGTACAATGCATTCTTCGTGGACTTACCAGTGTCCTCCTTTGTGTCCCATTTATCTTGGCTGACAGCAAAAGGTGATGATTTGGCAGTAGCATGTGATGGCTTCCATTCGTAATGGAAATTGTCTGTATTTTTCATAGCGGCTACTTTGATTGAAGAGGTGCTTTTTGAACAGTTCTTGATTCATAATGCTGTGTAAAGGGTTGAACATAGCCTACAACGAAGCGTAATGGCTTTTCAGACGATAATTGGTAGCTGGGGTGTGCGGCACTAATTCGGTATGCGTGGTTTCACCAGTCATAATATTATTTTATAACAAACAAGTACACAAAAAAATTGGAATTTTCAACTAGAGTAGGGACCATAGCATATTAATAAAAAGTACTGAAACAAGCTGGAGTAGTGCACGATATTAATCCCTACTGTGCTCTTCTTATGGTATCTTGAGCACAGTAGGGATATAACACTTCTTATTGTTTTACTGTGATTTAATATCATGCAATACTCCAGCTTGTTTCAGTACTTTTTATCAATGTGGTATGGTCCCTACTCTAGTTGAAAATTCCAATGCATCACAAAATAATTATTTTGCTTTACATACCGAAATATTTTCTTTTAGAGTCCACGTTGATAATTTAAGGAATATCTGATTATTAATACACCATCTCCACTGACATATTGAACTATCACATTTCCATCATTAGTGATCACCGTGGATTTCGGAAGAACATTGTAAACATCATCACTTGTAGTTGAAAGCTTGCATAATAGATCTCCTTTAGTGTTGTATAGTAAGGCAAAAGCAGCTAGGTAAAGATATAGCATACTGACTGATCAATTGAGTCACAAACACAGTTACAGAATAATTACCATATGGTACTCTACAATACTCATATAAATTCTTTACCACTTCTAGGTGTGATGTATTAAAAAACCTGCTTATGTGCTTATAAGATGTTCGTCTACAATATTATGTCCCGAGTAGATTCACATGATACACTAGCTAATGTTATTATTTTAATGTTGGAGTATGTTTATCTTTTTCATACAAAGTTTCAGTGTTGCTACTTAATAAACAAAGCCTGCATTTGTGTTATGTTATAATATGCTCAATTGTATTTCCAGCAGATGGGCCAGTTACACAGTCTTGATTATTGTGAAGCACTTGAAACATATTTCAAATTATCTTAGTGAAGATTATGTCTGTGTATGATATACTGAAAGCTTTTCTTGATACCATATAGGCATATGGCACAAGGGGAACATGGAAAACTATGAGAATTCTAAATTTGTGACCGGATTTGCAAAAAACTGGCATAATGTACAAGCCTAAATTTGCCATTGATTGCAATGGGTACACTCTTTGTGTAATTTAAAAAATTCCGTAAAACTTTTAAATGCTTTGTTCTTTAATTGTGAAGAAAGGGTCTACTGATAAAATCTTATTCACCTACTCAAGGGGAGTTCGAAAATCCTTGCAGTAGGCTAAACGATACACGAGTTATGGGCATTTGTTTATGTCACATCGAAGCAATCGTGTGCGATCAATCTTTCTTCACTGATTCTGTCTCTGTATGTAGTGAAGAAAGGTGGTAGAAGGAAAACCTTACTCAGTAATGGACTCCCCTATTAATGGTAAACATGATGGTGCATGTTGCAACTCTGTACTTCATTGTTTTCGTAAGTTACAACAGGTTTTGTAAGTGCCAGTAATTTATTTTCCTAATACTTGCTTTACAAATCGATCTTTCTGTTGTTGTTATAGTAGGACTGTAACCCTAGCTCCAAAAGTTGTTGGCATACGAGGCTGAAACTTGGCCACAGAGCATATACTAGGTTAAGTAGATTATAAATATTCAAAAAATAAAGATTTTTAAAAATGCGCCATTATGCCGGGTTTTCACAGATCCAGTCACATTTTAGAGATTGAGATACTCCGATAGAGCAGCCATATACCCTAGCAGCATAATAACAAACAGTGTTGCTGACTCAATCCACAACATTAATGTCAATAGAAATCTCTGGAGGTCAAAAATCATATAGTTTAAGTGTATGGTGTTGCATTGCACTGTCAATACATATTTCACAATGCATATCCATAGCTATAGCTTATGCAAAGATATCTTTAGCCTTATGAGCTTTAGTATATATCTAGCTGTTGACATCCCTTTGACAAGTCACGAGTTTCATTAACTGTAGTAAGCCTTGTCCTACTATTATAATCTCAGACAAGATCTTGCATTAAGGTATTGCCTCTGTGGCCTTCATTTAGGACCTGGTGTTTATTGAGCTTAGCAGATAAATACAGTATTTCTGCTGACGACAGTACAAACACCAACACTACATTACAACATACTAGTCTACCAGAATTATTTTAACAGATTGTAGTTTAGAGTTTTAGTTTATTTCATGACTTACACAGAACTCCACCTGTAACTATTCCCAAACTGCAGTTCAGTGCAACAGATACAACTGGAGTATGATGACCAGTTAGTACTGCTATTGGTTCAGTAGTACCTAATATAATGGAAAGTATGTAATTCATGTACATACACACAGCAGGCTACATCTTAATACTTTTTGAGGAGTAAATTCAGTGGTGAGGAATGCTACAAGATTTCATTTTGCTGTACATAGCATTGGACCGATGAACAATGAATAAGTATACTGAAATGTGTTTATAAGTGGAGAAAAGGTTACTGTAGTTCTAGGCACTTTTACAAAACAGGTGGAGTTAACATGCTAGCAGGCAGCAATATAAGAAATGTTTTAAACGTGGACTGAAGAGGACTGCCAAACTGTAGACTTTCCTAACAGTACAAACCAATAGTCAATATCTGTATGAATTTACTAAATAGAAACAGATAAACAGACAATTAATGCACAAATAATCACAGAATAATTTACTTGGACGTTGAGCTAATAATTCAGCATATTTTGTCCACTCCGTTTCCACAACATTACAGTGCAGTCACATGATCCACTTGCAATCAGACCATCTTCATTATTGGAACATAACCCTCTGTCTTGATTATAATCCAAATATAACACTGTACTGTGATGTCCAAATACACTCTGAATTAGTTGACCTGTTCACACAAAAACATATAATCTAATGTGGAAAACCGTCAATGTACACATTGTGAGAGAGCAATTATAAACATGTCAATACAGTATAGCTTGGAAAGGCCAAAAGCTATGAGTTAAAATTTCACCATGAATGCAGCTATAACCATAGTGTATAAGTTGTGAAGTTTGCGTTTACTTTTCTCTTTTAGGCTTGAAGCAACGGGGAATTTTGTTTACTGAAGCTAGTGATACAAACTTGTTTTACACTGCTACACTAGACATTTTTGTTCACATGTGGTGCGTCTAACAACAGTTTTCAGATTTATAACACTGAAACAGGTACTGTGATATTTGTACTAAAAAGGTTTTGTATTTATTTTAGTAAATACTTCTGTGTTTCAGAATACCTCTTTAATGTGATTCACTATGTACCTGTAATGCATGCAATACCTGATAGAGATTTTGGTGCAGTACATGAGTTTTTTTCCAATTCCTTTCCTTTGTATAAAGTTGTCTCACTTAAAGTGCCCCACATACAAGCTGTAAGGAATATGACTTGCTTTCTTCACTCAGTTATATTTAGTTTGTGTGTATTATATTTTTATGTATGAAGAAACTTTTGGACACAGGATTGAGCCATTTATGCTCTGTGAGGAATGCTTCAATATTTTGTCCCTTGTTCTTAAGATAGTTGGTTGATTGCTCTGTTTACTGTGTTAAAATGAACACATTTAAAGAGGATAGATCAGCTTGACTGTTGTATTACAGTATTTGCTCTATTATTAATGTATGCTCTAAAACTTACTGAGGTCTCAAAGTCATACACTAAACTTCTCTTTCCATGGATACTGTCTGTTATGCTCTTACACCCCTGTACACCTTATTGTACCCCTTGTATTGATGACTGCTCTATTAGAGTAATCTGGTGTATATCTTTGGGGTATCGTGAGTTAATTGATTACCGTAATTAATGCGACAAAATTTTTGAAAATCAATTTTGTACACAACACTGAAGTTGACTTTCACCATCAATAGATAGTCACACCAATACCATAGCCATGTCGCTAATTTGCTCAGACTATTTTTCACAACTGGATTTCTGGAGACATGCGCCAGCCACTGGGAATGCTCTTGCACCTTGGAATGCCACTGGCCAGATGGAACATGAGGCTAGAGTAATTGGCACCTTTGGACAGTTTCCCAGGTGTTTATTGCATTCATTTCTTTTACATTGAGTGACACTGCATGGTGGTATTAAGGCTGGAGACTCCAAATGACCTGCTCACCCATTTTCTGTTGATATACCAGTTGCCTGCCTACCACCCCTACCACTATCCATGGTTGTGTGCTTGTATTATAGATACTGCCATGAAAATAGCTACTCAAAATTATATCAGTAGCTAGCTTACTATGGTCTAAAGTCTGAATTGGTGAACTACAGATAACATTAACATACAGGAAACATCACTAGTACTTACTGTTTATGACATTCACTTCAAGCAAACATGTTGGCTGCTGCTTCACTGTAAATTAGTAATAAACACAACACAAAGAAATGGTTAAGCAATTATTGTACCTTCAGTAACATTCCAGTTAGCTGCACAATACGTCTCCTCAGGATGTAACATAATAATGGCTACATCAGGACTGACTTCAAGCTTGCTCAAAACATCTAGTAGCTGGAAGACACTGTGAAATAATCTGGAAAGGAAATAATCATAATATTAAAGGAATTTATTAGAAAAAAACAACAACACAAAGTTGAATGCATCATTATTGACAAGCATCTACTGAATGGAAACGCAATTATACATTTGCTACAGCTACGTATGTGAAGTATTTTCAGCTCCACACAGAACATAGTGTACCTTTACTGGTGGATTTCTAAGTGGGTGTGGATCTTTCAGCATTTGACCGAAACTCTTTATCTGTTCCTCAAGTAACTAAAAAGCACATACAAAGTCACAATGCATTAAATAATTACACAGCTAACACGTAGTCCATGTCTTGATAAAATAAGTGTACTAAAGTTTATTTTATAGGAATGGAAACTGGACCATTCTTAATTAACTACCGTATAGCAGAATTTTCAATGTTTTTTTTGGGGGGGAGGGGGATTGCCACCATCCAAAACTTTGAGGTAGAAAATTTTCACATCTTTAGGGTTGTATACAATCACTGGACTGGACTACTGGATTCAAGTATTTTCTAACCAAATATTTGGGCACAGCTGACAGATTCTTGTAAGAAAGTCTTGATATTTCCTGTACAAGGCATACATAAAATCTCTCACAAAAACCTCTCAGAATTGTGCTTACTGAATAAACACTATGGGTATGAGATTTCTGTGAAAGTTTCACACCTCTGTGCATAGCTGAGAGATTTTTTTGTAAGATATTTTAACACCTTCAGCACAAACATCTTAAAATCTCTCACAATAAAATCTCTCAGAGTTATATTCATTGAGTAAATGCTACATGCACAGGTTTAACATGGCCCTGAGAGATTCTGAGAGATTTCTGAGAGAAAAGAATTTTCTATATAAGCTTTACTCCTCTCAGCAGTATGTCTAATTCAAACTGGGAAGGAAGGCATCAGTTGGTTGAAAGTTGCAGATGGCTTGCAAAGAACATAGCTCATGTGGCATCTTGAGAAGTGACGATCACCGTGGAACTAAAGCTTTTCTACAGGTTCTTAAGGATGTTACTTTTAGTGACACTGTTTCTGTGGAATTTTACGATTCTCCATATATTGATCGTCAATTTTGCTCACAAATGGATATAAATGTGACAGGTAGAAAGCATTGTGAAAGACTGCAAGGACCACTGAACAAGACAGAAAAGCTAATAGCTTCAAGCTTTCATGATCATTGGTGCTTTGATAGCAACAAAGGAGTGGCTGATTCAACAGATATTCTTCGCTGGTTTAATGAAATGCTGACTAGAACAGGACACACTAAATGGAAAAAGAACAGCAGACAATGGGCCTATGTGCAGTGGAAGTCCAGCATTCCCAACACTGAAGCTAAAGTTTGGATGCTAAAAAAACTTGCAGAATAATTATTTTATGTACTAAACTTTAAACTTTACAATTTTAACTACCTATTACACTGTAAAATTTATGTACGTTGCTATGCACAGAAATGCATTTTGTTGTTGATATGTACACACTGTACATGTTTATAATTACAATAATATTGGAAATACAGTTATCTGGGGCTTTTTCTAAAATTTGCCTTGAAAGATGTAGGACAAAAATGCTATTAGGGTAATTATTTTTTCATTTGTACATAAATACGTAACTTATAACTATCAGTATTTGGTGACTACAGTTTTGTTGATAGTACAGTGGAACCTCCCTTAACAGTCACCTGAGTTAGGCAGCCACCTCTCTATAAAGGCCAAATATTTCTGGCCTGAAGGTGACCACTTTAGACAGGTTTCACTGTATACAACAACTCCACTCGGGTTACTCACGTAGAGTTGGGCTAATGGGTGTGACATGTATAGTGTCTTTCATACACAAAAATTACTACTGTATACTTGCTCTTTCACTAGTAAATACATTGATTTATGGATTCTGATATGTCCGATGTTAAAACATATATTTTAGTTACTGTGCTGCTATATTTTTCTAACATTGTCACAGTACAACAAACAGTTTGGTGCCATGGGGGAGGGGGGCACAGGCTTCCAACTAACTCACATATACGCTTTTCTGTCTGTTCAGGCAGCATTGAAACTCTGTAAAATCCATATTTGGGCCATATGATTTGTAGCCACTAGTCTATCCCTATGTGAGTACAAGATATACTTTTTGCCTCAAGCTATATTAGTCTCTCTCCCATACCCAAAATATCTTGAAAATGCTATCTATAATAAACTGGCTACATCGCTTGTGCAGATATGTAGCTTGAAAACGCATGTGTTGTGATTACATAGTTAGAACTCATGGTGAGTTATTAGAATAATAATACCTTATCATTTTTATATGCATAAAAATGACCCCTTTAGCTCAAATCTACGTAAATACAGTACAATCAATGAAACCAAATACCACTCATGGTGTAGGTAAAGACTACTGAAAAACCTGTTCTCAAAAAAAAGTGAATACCACACTCTTTTCAATATAGTCTTTACTTCCTTTGTATCACAGTCAGGTATTCTTTAAACTTGCATCATCAAGAGTTTTCAAGTTAATACATCCAGGATACAGTAAGTTAAATGATAAACAGATTCTGTGCTTCCACAGCAGCTCTTCCTACAACAGACACATGAATCATTGTTAAGATCATAGTGAAGTGCCCCACAAGCACGGAGAATTTGTTACTTTAACGAAGACTCACTATATGACTAATAATAGTTAATTTGTGTATTATTTAATTGTATTGCTTTGTATTTGTCATGTCTTGTATGTTTTTCAGTTTTGTACTTGTGTATGTGTCTCAGTGTACTCTGATGTGGAAGAACGGCTATGCTGAACGTCATGAGTGTAAACAAATAATCAAATCAAGTCAAATGGCTACAGGCTAAATGATGTATCACACAACCATATAACTACCAGTTTATGCTACAGCAACAAGTCATGATCAACCATGGCATGTACCTTTTGGAGTTTCGACAAAATTTGCTCCTAGCACTACTCCTTTACCTTTCTTCTTGTGCTTGTCTTAGGAAACCATTAATCTTTAATATTACAGTTTTCTTACACTCAAAATTTAATTAAAAATTTTTATGCTACAGTACTTCAGTTATAACAATACAGAAAACGTTGACTATGCTCCAATGATCTATCATGTGAGATACCTCCACCAGAGAGGGTAACTTGAGATTAGCAGTCACCCTAATACAACAACTACAGCCATATAAAATATTCTAATAGAACATTAGACATGCATAATATATCACTCATCCAGTCTTAATGTATTTTTGACATTACTTTAGCAAAAGTTATTCAGCATCACTGATCTTTATAGTGCGATTGCTGCAGCCCCAATGGCAAACCCACAATTATGCTAATATTAAAACCCTCAATTATTTGAGTGCCATGTAATAATGTGTCCTGCTGAGTGAAAACCGGCCGTTTTTGCAAAATTATAGTTTGCCATGAAATTCTATTGAAATACACTGGGTAAAAATATGCATGCTACATGAAAAATTTTACGCACACTTTAATAGCATTCATACGCACTAAAATTAGGCTCAAATTAAGAAAACCTATACATCACTGAATTTGACTGCTTATGGAGAGTAAGAAAATCTTGTTGCAAAGCAAAGGATATGTGAGTTATGGGCACGATGCAGCAAAAATGACGTTCACCATCATCATTTTGTAGTTGGAATGTCCTTCTTCTTTGTCAACGTGGAGGAGCACAGGGAAAGCACTATAACTTGATTGATTTACCAGTTTATGGTAGATCGAGACAAGTCCCATCTTCATAGCTTGTTTTAATTGTGAGTTATGATCAATTGTCTAAGCCCCTGTAATTTAATGAGGTTTACATAGCATATTTAAACCAAGTTAATGGAGGAGCAATGAAAGGTGCATTGGGAATTAATTAGAGTATCAGGTAAGTTCACGCATGCGCAACAGTCAACACGTGCATTGGATGTTTTAAGAGTAGTGGGAGTGTTCAAGCGAGATCACGATTTCCCTGAGAGACATGCCTAGGATGAAAAAAGGAAGTGAAAAAAAGACCCCTAATCCAAATACCATGACGACGGCTGAAGAGCAACTCGCTACTACTGGATCAGGCCGAAGAAGAAAGAACCGTCCTACTGGGGCTGGAAAAGAATCTTCTGGAACTACTAAATCAACTAAGAGGAAGAGTACAACGGCGGATCCGCCACGTCAGAAGCGTCAGCGTGTGGTTACTATCCGTTAACCAGAGAGCGACTCCTCAACCAGTGAAGATGATGGAAGAATTCGACGACAATCCGTTAACTGAGGCCAATATTCCAAAAATTGTTGAAGCAGTCATTAGTAACCGGAAAGTGAGGACCCTCAGGAGAAGAGCCAAGATAATCCCCACCTAGGTGAGTAGCTTGCCTATCTGTTCGAATCGTGTGGCATCAGGCATGACGGTGTGGCACTGTGCATGATAATTGGCACAATGCAAAGTCAGCTGGCGTGATGACATGGTACTGTGCGTAATAATTAGCATAATGCAAAGTAAGCTCCTTGCGGTTATGCTGTATGTCATGTCTCGCTTCGTTACAGGATTCAAACACTTACAAGTATAATGTGTTTGTGTTGATGGTAATTATGGTAGGGACATTTGTAGCAGTGTTGTGGGCATCAGGTAGACAATTAGGTAACCATGAAGGCATACACCGAGACTACCTTGCCCAACTGTCTAGCCAAGAGATAATTAACAAAAAAAAAATATATATATATATATATAAACGGACATACCATTGAGCCCCATTCTTTCTGCACTCTACTACTATAATGGTGTTACCTCTCTCCTGCACCTTCCTAGATCTGGAGCATATCAACGTACTTTCATCAAAACGGAAGAAGGCCCTTCGTCCTACCAACCAGCTGTCTGCACCTCTAATAGCAAGTTCAACTATACCACCAGTCCCATCAAAGCTGGTTGAAAAGATTGAAGCTGGCAAATTCATAGAGATGGGCGACCCTGTTCCAAGCCACTTGGGTTTTGAGGAGACAGCAGGATCCAAGCCAAAACAAAGATCAATTACCAATGTATCTGAATGGCTACAAGCATTCACCGTTTATGAGTCAGTCGTTTCTAAGAAGCATGTTCCGGACTTGATGGGTTACCAGATCCTAATGCTGGAAGCCAGCAATGAATACCAGAATAATCGCTGGCTGGCATATGGTCGACAATTCCAACAGCTCGCTGCCTCCCAACCAAGCTGCAAGTGGTCTAACACAGATTCAACACTTTGGAGTCTAGCTTTTACAGGCCAAGCCAAAGCAAATCGCTGCAAACATTGCTTTAGTTTATTTCACCAATCCATAGACTGCAAAACCTCCAGCTCACGTGACCAAACGCATCAAGCTCCAGGCCGCCGACGATTCATTTGCCTTCAATGGAATGAACAACACACTCAGGGATGCACTTTCCCAAACTGTCATTATGAACATGTGTGTTATTACTGTGCCTTTAATTCGGTTGTGAAGGACATCCATCATAAGGCTTTGTTCTGTCCTAACCCTCCTGCCCAGTAGTCGACTACAAACCAACGGCCTGATGTAGACTGCGATCAAAAACTATTAGCGTGCCACTATTTCATTTAACTACTAGTATGTGTAATAATATTGTACAATATACAATCAATTTTTTTTGCTGTGCTGTTCAATAACATGTAATTGCTATGAGGTATCTACCTTAATAATTCATATACATAATTATTTATAATTCATACATAATTATTCATTATTCCAGACGGTCTCCTAGAGCCAATCCATCGAAGGGATACAAAATCAGAACCACAGTGTGCGAAATAACGTCCGGACACCTTTCCTGGTCAATTACATCAGTTGTCAGGCCATAATTGAATTTGTTCAGAAATAGTGCCCTTTCAAAGTGTAGCAGAGTTTATTGGGCTAGGAGGGAGGCCAGATATGATGGTATTGACATGTAATTAAGTTATTTGTTTTTGGTCAGTGATGACCACAAAGGTATTCCCAAGATGTACTCTGAGGTTAACTGCTGTGCCAGCCTACTTGTCTCAGACCTGTACTGCAATAGTAAAACGTATTTATAAACTGATTTCCAGTAGTACTTTTACTTGTGGTTTTCATGATCACTTGTACAACCAGTTTATATTTTAAGCTAGAATGGACAAAACATCATATGTTCATACACTGTATTAGGGTACAGCCAGTACAAATGTATTTTAAACAATGGTAGCATAAGGAAAGTTTAACCACATATAGCTATGTAGAAGACCTTGACAGAAGTCCTTATGACCCCTTTCCTTGTAATAGATTTGATTCCATAGAAGCTCTTTTATGTGACCAGTAGTTACCCTTTAAAATACTGTAGTATCAGTGTGATTGGTTGAGTAGTAATCAGCTCTACAGTACATGGGTGCCCCAGAAGCAAACATATCTACTGTAACTTGGCAAAAACACAGGAAAGGAGAAACAACAAAAGTTAAAAAGTCTGGTCAAATTGTTTGATGTCCACTAAACTTTCACAATGTCCGGACAGTATATCAGGACATGTTTGAAAAGTTATTTCACACACTGGAACCATACCCTCAGTGGCTACAGCAATGGCAGAATCACCTTACTCCTGTCCCACTTTTCAATCAAATTCCTGTAGAAGCTAGCTACATTCACACTCCACTCATCTCGACTGCTTGGCTATATCACCTAAGGCATCACCCACATCAAAACCTAGTCCAGTATTTCCTGCAGAGTATCTCCCTTGGCTTTAGAGTGGGTTCTAATGGGAGTGGTACACAATCAGCACAAAGGAACCTTCAAATCACCCTACAGTTGTGGATGACTACCTTCATAATGAACTATTACTAGGCAGGATGTTGGGCCCATACCCACTGACAATATGTCCGGGTGTTCACATAAAAAGATTCAGGGTCATCCCGAAGAATCATCAGCAGGATAAGTGGCGGCTCATTACAGACCTGTCCTACCCAGCAGGTAGTAGTGTGAATGATGGCATACCTTCACAGCCGTGCAGCCTGACCTATGTAACCATAGATGATGCCATATTAAATATACTTAAGTCAGGAAAAAATACAATGTTGGCAAAAATTGATATCAAGAGTGCCTTTCGCCTACTACCTGTACACACAGCAGACTGACATTTAGTAGGGGTGAGATGGAGAGGCAGTATATATATTGATCATTGTATCCCCTTTGGTCTTCACTCAATACCAAAATAATTCAATGTTCTCGCTAACCTTTTAGCCTGGATCATGGAAAATGCAGGTGTTTCTTATCTTGGTATCCCCTTAGCACCCGATAAACTAGAAGGTCCTTCAACATCCTTGTCATTCCTGGGAATCATATTAGACACTGAAAGAATGGAAATTATGCTACCAAAAGATAAACTCACTAGAATACAGCAACTGTTGACAACATGGCTCCTCAAGAAGAAAGCTAGAAAGAGGCAAATTTTATCACTAGTAGGCACTCTCCAACATGCCACAAAGTTGTGCATCCTGGCAGAGCATTTGTCTCAAGAATGTATTCAACGGCAGCTAAGCTCCACGAGATGCACTTCATCACTAGGCTAAACACAACATTGAGGTACGATTTGTTGTGGTGGCATACATTTCTCCAATCTTGGAACGGTCTCAGTATTCTTAGTCACCCAACTATCTCATATCCGGATTTCTGTGCCCAAACAGATGCCTCAGGAGCATGGGGTTGTGCAGCAGTGTTGGGCCTCCAATGGTTGCAGTGGCAATGGCCCCCAGAATGGTACAAAATAGGGATAATGGCAAAGGAGCTTGTGCCAATCATTTTCACTTGCATTGTATGGGGGCCTTATCTGTCCAAACACCACATTAACCTCCATTGTGACAACGCTAATTTAGTCATTGCCATCAATAAAGGCTCAAGTAAGGATAAGTTTGTAATGCATCTGCTCCACTGCCTATCATTTTTCGTTACTCACTTCAACATTTACATTACTGCTACTCACCTACTGGGGGTGATCAATGTGACTGCTGATCACCTTTCTCGTGGTCAGTTGAATCAGGCCTTCCAAGTTACTCCCACCTTGTCATATCAACCTACAGTGATACCCCACACAGCCTTCCAGTTAATCTCTCCTTGCAGGCTTCACTGGATCTCCCCCCACTTCCTTCGACTTTTTCACAAGACTTTATCATTCATTTATAGGCAACCATTTTGATTGTAATTGTATATGCTGTTAACACCATTAATGTATTCATGTACTACTGTTAATACTGTTGTGCTATTATCATGGTTGCCATGTTTACACCAAAAACAAATTTCTTTTACTGATTTCTCCATTTCTTATACCCACAGAGCTCTTGTCAGCCACACTATTCCAACTGAGTGCAGCAGCACAAACCTAGGAATATCAGCAGCAACAAAGAAAGCCTACACAGCTGGCCTCCGCAAGTACATCACCTTTTGCTCTGATGCTAGCTTACAGGCTTCAATTACCCATGAACCAAGGGAACAGCTGCCTATTACTTTTCCAATTATGGTGCGTCTTCATGTAGTGTTTTCAAAACACACCAGCAACTACAGAGATGTGATGATCTGGGCCGCCTGCTGCCTTGCCTATTTTGGACTTCTTAGAGTCAGTGAATTTACCACATTGTCACCGGACCACTTTGACCCTTCAACCGATTTGCTTTTATCAGATGTAGCTTTAGACAATAGAGCTTCTCCAACACTTGTACAGATCACACTTAAACAGTCAAAAGGAGACCAGTTTAGGAAAGGGACACAAATATGTTTAGGCAAGATGACCCATGCTATCCGTTCCTTGGTGCAGTACCTAGTCAGGCGAGGCGGCACCCCAGGACCACTATTTGTGTAGCCTAACAACAAGGCATTGACAAGAGCATCATTTAGCTCAGCCCTCAACAAAGCCTTAAAAGAGTTGCACATGGATCCCCACCAGTTTAATGCGCATAGATCAGAATTGGTGCTGCTACATCAGCCAAACGGGCCGGTGTGAGTGACTCACACTTAAAAGCCCTGGGAAGGTGGAGAAGTGATGCCTACTTACACTATGTTCGACTGTTACCACAAGATTTAAGTCGAAGTCTCTTGCATATACACCATCTTCAAAACAAAACAGTTAGGAGTGTCTTGCTTACCACGAACACTTAATATTATCCAACTCACCACGTATCCATAATCTATGCTAGATTAGTTATAATAACTATACCACAGTGCAGACATTTTGTATGTATAGGCATAGCTAGATGAGTTATAGCTCTACTTACATAATGTGTATATGTGTGTAGTTACAAGGGATGATGGTGTGTCTTACATGTAGAGTTGTAAATTCAGGCAAATAATCTAAAGAAATAGTTTTCTCATAGATACTTCATCTATATATTTAGGTCTACGCTTGGGTGGAAAGCCATGTGGCATGCCTTTCTATGGCCTGGTACACCCAAGCTACATCAGTTAGAGTATTCACCCTTAGTCATTTAAAAATACCCCCTCCAAGCCAATTGATATGTACACAGAACATCTTCTCCAGAGTTATATCCCAGCCTTAAAACTGATTAGGTTCCCACAGCAGACAGAGTCCTTGTACGACTACCAAACACACCACATCAATTGACAGTGGTGTATCTAATAATCAGTGTCAAGTATGTTGGGAGGTGAGCAAACTACATTAATTTCACGTATTGTTGTTGACAAAATTAATTGAGTTTATCACTGTTTCAACTGTCAAGCGCTATAACTCTAAGAGCATTCATAATAAAAGACTGAAACTTTGGCTGTCCACTCTTTTGTTACTATAGATTACAGAGATGCAATAAAATGGAATTCGAGGAATGTCAAAAATGGCCGGTTTTTGTTCAGTGGGTCACAATCATTAATTAAGTGGGAAAATCTTTACTTTGGCACTGAACTAAACACCAAAAATAGCAAACAGATTTCCAAGCACACACACCTCCTTGTGTATTCTAATGAATTCTTCTGGTGAATTTGCCCAAGGAGGAAGCTTTACATTTCCAATTGCTTCTCCAAAATGATTGACACCTAATTCAAACTAAAAATACACAAACACAGCTGGTAATGTTCAGTGAGCAGCAATTAAAAGATTACGGAGGGGAAATGCACATAACCATCCGTCTGTATATACAAAATACAGACTACTAGAAAGTTCACATGTAAAAATGGATAAACACACATGTAACACTTTCACATCTCAGATCAAAGAGCTGCCCGGACTACATCTGGGAAGTGAGATAAGGTTGAAATCAATTGTGGGGATCGATTATGCTCATGTCATATGGATTTTCCATGTAAACCACTCAGATGGAGAGCATTTTGTTATTCTCGCTATCCTACGTATGAGTTGAAAAATGTTGGGCTAAGGTGAGAACTAGTGCTATAGCTTTTGCACCAATCTTTTCCACATGTTTCTGAACACAGACCACACACCCATCACAAAGTTACCACTCTGCATGAAGTAACCACTCTATAACCAAGCTTACAATACATCAATTATTCCATAAATGATTCAATAGCACTGATTAAAACACTAAACTTGCGTAACTGAAATTCATCATGATACCTCTAGGATCTGTCCAATCATCATACCGAGAATGTACTACAGTAGCTGATGACCCATGATCAAAAGTTTTAGGTATGCATATATAATATATCCAGTGGCTGCACTCATATTGGCTTGGGTGATTGATCACCCTGTGCAGGCCATTAGCCTGATACTGATGGGAAGTATTATATATTAACATGAGGCATTCGGGTTTTGTCTGAAATATTTGTCCTCCACCCTCAATCCTGCAGCCCTCGGGCATACATTTCAGACAAAGCCCTCATGCTCATGTTGTATACAACATTCACCTTGTTATCATTTACGAACATCTGTGGTAAGAAAAACAACTCTGGTATCAGCTCCTACAAAATAGACATTAGTATTTTCAACTAGCAGTAAATCTATTGATTATTGTTATTTAATTTTGACCCTAGTAATACAGAGTTGATAAAACAATGGACACGTACTCTAACATCAGATGTACTTTCTAAACAATTCTTCCAAGCTTCTTCCATAGAAGAGAATACTCTGTTAGGATCATCAAAATAGCCTTCATTGAACTTAATGTGGAGGGATGAATAAGGTTCCTATGTACAATATCAAAATCAGTAAGAATGAATTACATAACAAACGTACCTCTCTGATTAACCAGTGTAGGGTATATGCCATTGTTGAGTAATGAGTTCCAAACAGAAATTTTGGCATGTCATCATCCATAAAATCATAGCGTGTTTTGAACTGTTCTAGTCAGTCTGGATTCAACAAGCCAATAGGCTGTGAAACAAGATATGCAGCACATACATTCAGTTGTATGATGACTAGATACTGTAATGCAAGTTAACTTTAAATTTAAACAATTACATCTTTATAAGATACAAATTTCCATTCATACCTAGACAAATCTCTATAGGGTTTTGGGTTGTTAAGATATAATTCTTCAAAGCAGTAATCATTCAATATCCATGGAAACACTGGGTACTGGCCAAGGTCATTATATGATCGTCCTAACACAACAGAAAATCAGTGACAGAAAATCAGTGACAGAAAATAGAAATACAAACTGGCAATATTTACCGTATACAGTTACGTAAATTACAAACCAAACTTTCAACTATGGACTCAAGTAAAAATATAAACACAAATCAATACAAACTATACATACAGTACTTGATTAGATTTATGAGATATGTACAATTTGCAAACTGTATGTAAAATGTATACACAAGCTACAAAATACCTGATATGGTATTTAAAACATCAAATAATCAAAATTCGTTATTTTTCTTTTTTGCCATCTTGATGACATATTAGATTTCTTAAGTAGCTGCAATGAAGAAGTCTTAATAAAATAGATTGCCATTACCAATAACATTGGAATGAATCGGTAGCTCTTGAAAATAGTTTGAAATTGTATAGCGACCTGCTTGTTAGGAATTAGGATTGGCACTACCACAATGGAATGAATGGCCACCACTGTTGAAATTGTAAGCCAAAATAGTTTGAAATTGTATAGCCACCTGCTTGTTAGGAATTAGGATTGTCACTACCATTAACATTGGAATAAATTGGTAGCTCTTGTTTATGCCACCGCTGTTAAAATTGTAAGCCAAAATAGCTTGATATTGTATAGCCACCTGCTTGTTAGGAATTAGGATTGCCCATTGGAATGAATCGATAGCTCTTGTTTATAAAATAGTTTGAAATTGTATAGCCAACTGCTTGTTTGGAATTAGGATTGCCACTATCATTAACATTGGAAAGAATTGGTAGCTTTGTTTATGCCATCACTGTTAAAATTGTAAGTCTTAATAAAATAGATTGCCACTACCAATAACATTGGAATGAATCGGTAGCTCTTGTTTGTGCCACCGCTGTTAAAATTTTAAGCCTTTATAAAATAGTTTGAAATAAAAAATAGTTTGAAATTGTATGGCCACCTGCTTGTTAGGAATTAGGATTGTCACTACCATAACATTGAAGTGAATCGGTAGCTCTTGTTTGTGCCACCGCTGTTAAAATTGTAAGCCTTTATAAAATATTTTGAAATCGTACAGCCACCTGCTTGTTAGGAATTAGGATAACATTGGAATGAATCGGTAGCTCTTGTTTATAAAACAGTTTGAAATTGTATAGCCAACTGCTTGTTAGGAATTAGGATAAAATAGTTTGAAATAAAAAATAGTTTGAAATTGTATGGCCACCTGCTTGTTAGGAATTAGGATTGCCACTACCATTAGGATTGGAATAAATCGGTGCTCTTTTTTGTGTCACCACTGTTAAAATTGTAAGCCAAATAGTTTGAAATTGTATGGCCACCTGCTTGTTAGGAAATAGGATTGCCCATTGGAATGAATTGGTAGCTCTTGAGCCACTACCATTAACATTGGAATGAATTGGTAGCTCTTGTTTATGCCACCACTGTGGAAATTGTATGCCTTTATAAAACAGTTTGAAATTGTACAGCCACCTGCTTGTTAGGAATTAGGATTGCCACTACCATTAACATTGGAATGAATTGGTAGCTCTTGTTTATGCCACCACTGTTAAAATTATAAGCCAAAATAGCTTGATATTGTATAGCCACCTGCTCGTTAGGAATTAGGATTGCCCATTGGAATGAATCGATAGCTCTTGCTTGTGCCATCACTGTTAAAATTGCAAGCCTTTATAAAATAGTTTGAAATTGTATGGCCACCTGCTTGTTAGGAATTAGGATTGCCACTACCATTAACATTGGAATGAATTAGTAGCTAGCCACCACATACGTATAAATTTGCATAAATTATAAGCTATAGCCAATATTAAGACTAATATTAGTTTATGCCACAACTGAAAAATAGCCACCTGCTTGCAAGGATTGCCAATACAGTAACAAATCTGATAATTTGCCACCACTATGCTGTCTTCACGAAATGTTTGAGATTAAATAGCCACCTGTTTGTAAGGATTGCCAACATAGTTAAAATTGGCATGAATAGCCACCTGCTTGTTAGGAATTAGGATTGCCCATTGGAATGTTGTTAGGAATTAGGATTGCCACTACCATTAAAATTGGAAGGTAGCTCCTTTTTGTGCCACCACTGTTAAAATTTGTAAACCTTTATAAAATAGTTTGAAATTGTATAGCCACCTGCTTGTTAGGAATTAGGATTGCCACTACCATTAACATTGGAATGAATTGGTAGCTCTTTGCTTGTGCCACCACTGCCAAAATTGTAGTCTTTATAAAATAGTTTGAACTTGTATAGCCACCTGCTTGTTAGGAATTAGGATTGCCACTACCATTACCATTACAATGAATTGGTAGCTCTTTGCTTGTGCCACCACTGTTAGAATTTGTAAACCTTTATAAAATATTAAAATAGTTGAAATTGTATAGCCACCTGCTTGTTAGGAATTAGGATTGCTATGACCATTAACATTGGAAATGAATTGGTAGCTCTTGCTTGTGCCACAATTATTAGCTGCAAATAACCAATATGATGTGTTTTGAGATTACCAGTACCATTAAAATTAGTAGTTCTTGCCTGTTTTAAGCACTTAATCTTAGCTTCTGCCACCTCTGCTACCTTTCCACCACTATGCTGTCTTCACAAAATGTTTGAGATTGAACAGCCACCTGTTTGTAAGGATTGCCAACAGAGATAAAATTGGAATGAAATAGTAGCTCATGCTTGTGCCACCATAATTACTAGCTGTAATAGCCAATATGCCACCTCTAATAAACTGTTAGTTGTTTGTTAGGTTCAGCCTTGCCACCACATATGTATAACTTTGCGTATATTACAAGCTGTAGCCAATATTAAAACTAATCTTAGTTTATGCCACAACTGAAAAATAGCCACCTGCTTGTAAGGATTGCTAATACCAGTAGCTCTACCACAGTTATTATCTGTATAATGAATGGTAGCGGCCGTTTTTACCACCTATGTTGCATAAGAGCCAGCAATTTTGAAAGAAATCATTTGTAGTAATCACAACAGCTAAATACTGGACTTTTTATTTTCTTGTTTGTGGCTTGATGCCGCATACTACATAAAAGCCAGCAATTGTAACAGCCAGTTGAGTCAGCCAGTTTGGTAGAGATCACTTGTAGCTGTCACAACAGCTGTACTTACACATTTTCTAAGTTTTTGCTTGCCACCATCTGTTGAATAATAGCTAGCAAGTACATTAGTAGCTGCCATCACATATTGCATAATAGCCAACAATTTGATACTTGTATGACCAGTTTGGAAGAGATCCTTTATAGCAACAGTTTGTTTGCAGGGATTAACACAACTGTAAAATTTGTATCTGTAGCCACTATTTACATATTGTATTTCTTCTGTTTGAAAGACTAATTCTTGCTTTAGAGCCACCGACCTATAGTTACCACAACTTTGATAGCATTTGAAGCAGTGTTTTAATTCTGATAAGTTTTGCTTGTCACCACCTGCCACCAGTTTATCCACCAAATAGCTAATCTATTGACCCAGTTTAGTTTGTGTTTATGAATAATACATAGTTGCAGGCTTGCCTTCACCTGTTGTTTAGCAGCCATCAACCATTTGTTTTACCAGGAGGAGATGAATGATTTATAGCCACTTCACCATTGAATTCCTTAGAATTGAAAAAAAATTACTCTTAAATTGAGTTGCGTTTATGCCCTTTAAAGTTTTCACAATACAAATATGGCTCCCACCTTGTTTGATAGCCACTGACTAAGTATTTGATTGGATTTCCCACCTTATGAAATTCTCACCTCATATCTTGAAGTGTTAAATCATTTGAAAATTCAGTAAATGTACTTTAATTTCAAAATTACTGTCTTGCTCCCACATAATTCTGCATAAAATACCGGAAGTAGAAAGGAATATGGCTCCCACCTTGTTTGATAGCCACTGACCAAGTATTTATTTTGTTTGATTGAATTTCCTACCTCATGAAATTCTCACCTCATATCTTAAGGTGTTAAATCATTCAAAAATTCAGTTAACAGCTGATACATATCTTCTAGGTTAACAGCTGATATTATTTATCACTTTTGTTTTTACTACTTTAAATATAACAATAATTCATTACCTATTATTATAGTTACATAGTTGTCTGAATTTAAAAATGCTCACTATTCCCTTATGTGATGTGAATACACCAAACTGCATTGGAAGAGTGGCTGGCTGCTGAAACTTCAATGAGTGACCCTGCAGGTAGATGTAACTGGGTAAGGTAGGTGTCAGGTATGTCAATACGATTCTGAATTATTAACATAGTAATAGTGTTAGTTGGTCTCAACAGCATAGTAGAGTTGGCCAGTTTAGTATTTCTGTAACACTTCAGTGGTAGGAATAATGAAACCTTACAACACATCTCTGTATACTGACTCAGTGCTAGATATATCCTTTTGCATATGTGGTGCCCAAGCATACTCCAAAATTGGAGACTATATATATATAACAGTAGGCCTTGACAGATACCGGACAATTCTAGAGGTTGCATTGTAGAAAACTTTGTTAGCTTTATTGGTAACTTCTCAAATATGTTGTGACCATGATAGTTTGGAATCAACAACTATGTCCGAGTATTTTGTGTGTTCTATTTCACTATAACTTAATTGTGTAAAATGTATTGAAAACGGATAGGATTATGTTAAATGACTTGGTTGCACACTCTTCTAGTGTGTGTGGGTCCTGCAGGAGAAGTGACAGTCTTCTTCTGAATGAATGGGTCTGTAAAGAATGACATCATCAGCATATATATATAGTCTGACCGATGAGATGATATTATTAGGTAAGTCATTTATGAATCATAAGAACAACAAAGGAGCCAGCACAGTGTCCTGTTGGATCCCAGATGCTACATCAACAGGGTCAACGTATACTATTACCCATTGATGTCTCTCTGAAAGAAAATGCTTTAACCATTCTAGAAGGTTGCCTCTAATGCCATAATGATGCAACTTGTAATATAGGTGCTGGTGAGAAACTGTATCAAACACCTTTGAAAAAATCAGCAGGCAATGGATCATGTCTGTGTGATCCTTTATCCTAGTTGCTCAACTTCCAAATGTTTGTTGTAATACAAGTCCACCTGTAACAAAAATTGTGTATTACAGTTAACACAAGTTAACACAAGCTAATAATATTCATCACACAACATGGAATGTATACATGGTTTATATTATTACGCACCTACAAGTGGGTTGAAACTACTTGTCATTGATGTGTGATGACTGACACATTCTGTTTCACTTAGCTTGTGCCTGTTAGTTCTGAAATAATCTATATCAAAACAGCAACAGATGAATTCACATCTACTACTAACACAAAATCCTTACCTTTGATTTGCATCAAATAATTTGTTTTGTTCTCTACTCTGTATTGACATTTCAATCCAAGAAACTCCACATTTCCAGCAGGTACAATCAGAATTTCTTGTTAGGTTTTATTCCAAATTCTTCTGATTATATAAAGATGTAAAAACATGACATCTTCAGGTTAATCTAAAGATGGACAAACCTTGAATATCTTCAGGTTTCAATTAATCTAAAGATGGAAAAGCTGGATATCTGTTACATTTTGGCAGGTATGTCCAGTCATTATGCCTTTATTGTTAACATTGACATTGTATACTTGTAACCATCCTCTGATTACTATAAGCAAATTGTGAACATATCGAGTGAGAAATCGTGAAATGCAACAAAAAGCATTTACTATAAACCTCCACCACAAACCAAGTCTGTAGCTCTGTACAAGATAACTCTAATAAAATAAGCTCTTATGTACAACACCACATAATGCATCACCTTTTTTTTTTTTTTTTTCTTTTTTTTTTCACCAAGTAACCATGGAGCAATTAATTTACATGTATCAAATAGATTGTGCCTTGTGCCTTGATTGTGCCTTGACACATTTAGCAAAACCATATCTTAATTGTGTGGTAATCTCTTTGCACAGCCAGTTTGTATTGTGTTTGCATGTGTGTACGTGTATATGCACTTGAGTATGTACCTTAATCTTACTAATTGCTTGGAGACAATAGTACATATTTCCATTTAATTGATGCATGTCATGTGTATTTTGTACATGTGGTTTCCAAGTTATATTAGCATAATTATGTATTGTTCCTCATGGACCTGAGCAAGGAAGAACAACCTTGCCATTTGCTTAGAATGTAAGAAGAATCTTTTGTAGTTTCCATTTAATTGATATGTTGTACAGTACATGCGTGAATTTAGACAAGGTATAATGATCTTGCCAATTGTTGGAATAAACATCTTGTCCTGTTTCTTTATGCACTTGGGAAAGGTCATGCAACCTTGCCAATTTTGCTTCTGTGCTCCAACTTGTCCTTAGTGTGTGTGTGTGTGTGTGTGCTGGTGTGTTCTTGTAGAGAGGATCTGGTCATGGCTGCTAGGATACACAAAGTAGCTGGTGAGCTTGGTCTTACTAAGACAAAGCTACTAGTTGCTGGGATTGGTCTCACTGAATATGACTTGGTTCCATTAGTATTGGATGGTATGTAGTTGAAGTGATTAATCAGTTTAAGCACTTGGCATCATTGGTTGAAACATGTAGTGGAGTAGCTGGTGAGGTTAGTTGTAGGATTGCACAAGCTTCCAGAGCATTTGGCAGTCTTGTTTACTGCATCAGATTTCATACTGGAGACTAAGAGAACAGTGTAAAGATATGTTGTATTGGAAGTGTTGTTTTATGGTGCTGAAACATGGGCCCCACCCTAGAGTTGGTTAGTAAGTTGGGTAGGTTTCACTGGAGATATATACGTTGCATTTTGGGTATTAGTAGACCTAAAGGAGTACCTCACTATTGCTGAGCTAGTTGGCAGACTTGGAATGATTGAGTCTATTGGTGAAGTGTTAATATCATATATATCGAGATGGTTAGGACATGTTGCCCAAATGCCTGACATAAGGCAACCCAAGAAGCTATTGTTTGGTTGGCTCCCTCAGAAGCACCCTGCTCATGGTGTCAATTAAGTTCCATTAGTGGGACAAGGTCTGTCAGGATATGAAGAAGTATTGAGTAGATGAGTCATCTTGGTATAAAGTATAAAATTAGCCTGACATCATACCAGATGGAGAATTTTTTGCAATGAAGGATTTGATCAGCATGTGATGGCTCCACCTTTGAATAAACCCTCAGAAGCACCCTGTTCATGGTGTCAATTAAGCACCATTGGTGGGACAGATATGAAGAAGTATTGAGTAGATGAGTCAACTTGGTATAAAGTAGCCAGACATCATACCAGATGGAGAATTTTTTGCAATGAAGGACTTGATCAGCATGTGATGGCTCCACCTTTGAATAAACCATTTATATATACCACCTGCCATTGATTGTTTCAAAGGAAGCAAGACATTATAAGGCACAGATGTACTACAACCTGTCTTCATCGTTGACAAAGAGGACACATCCTCTGTTGGACAGCATCATCCCAGGATGTCTGGCTTCAAATTCAGTTCCAGTTCAAGTGTGTGCGTGTGTGTGTGTACGTGCGTGTGTGTGTACGTGCGTGTGTGTGTGTGCATGCATGCATGCATGCGTACATGCATACATATCTGGCTTGACCATTGTAGCGCTTTCCAAGAATGTAACATTTGTGTATGCATTTGGGAAAAGTACCAACCTTACTCCCTGGAGTTATCATTTGATCAGTGTATCCTGTGTATGATAAGTCTTGTGTTTGTATAGTGAATGCATATGTGCACTAAGCTTGCCAATTGTGTAGAATTACGTCGTTTGGCAGCATCTCATAGTTGCACTAAGCAAAACTCTTGCCATATTCATTGTATGAGCTATTGCTCATAACTAAGCATATCCTTAAATGGTTAACATAGCAGGGACAAACATTTGTCTTTTCTGCAGTATAATTAAAATGAAAAATCACGGAGACTGGAAAACCATTCCTAGGTTTTGAATGAATAACACCGTGGTAAAGTTATTAAGTATTAAGAGACTAATTTTCTAAAGCAGTCAGTGCCATTAAATAATTCATTGTATGGTCACCCTGAAAGTATTTACAGAAGAAGTCCTGTAGTCATGATGCAAGATTTAAGTGTGTTGCGTATGCGTATGTGTGTGCATGTGTATAATTGCATATTCAGGTTTGCAAGCAAAGATGCACAGGTATAGATAATGCCAAGGAAACTGTATCAGTGTGAACAGTGTTGCAATGTATCTGTGTAATGTGCCATAATATAAATGCTGGGTAAAGGTGCACTGCATATGTGCATCTGTGTATGTGTGCAAGTGGCTATGAATTAGTTTTCTGAGAACTTTTCACAGACTACTGTATGTTTGAGTAAGCTACTACTGGTTAGGTAAAGAAAAATATTACTTGGTGCTCATGGCTATATATGGCTGGAGGTGATAACATACAATGATGATACACACATGAACTATTCTTTAGAATAACCATGCACAAAACTACAGACTTGACATGTCATGGAAATTCACAGGAACACTCTTGATACACACACGAAACCCACAAAACATGATCAACGTATGCTGTTGTTATAATTAGCCACTTGATTAACTTTAAACTGTGATATAACTCAAATAGTCAATCAGATAGCTTGGTAGTGAGCTAATGAGATAGTAAAATTGACTCAGCTTAGTCAGATCTTTTATTGTGTAATCTGATTCACAATATAGTTCACAATATTATGTTTATAGTTGCCACAAAACAACTACCAAGCTGTACAATAGTTGAGATATGAGAACTCAATACATACAGTCATTCTTGTATCCATAATGACATAACATTGACACCCGCATCTTCAAGAAATGTAGCTTAGAGATCAAACTTGAACCATTCTGGAAAAAGTTACATATATTTGTATATGGAACTTGCATGGTCTAGTGTTGGTCTTGCAAGGCTACAAAATACGCTGTTGCCTGTTTGTAAATGGCAATCAATTTAATGTACATTAAGTGGGAGAGTGATGTGCTTTGGGGGACTCCAGATTACGCTGATGCCGACAACCATGTAGAACATGTTTTTTTTAAAATACAACACTCTATACTTTCTGTGTCAGCAACATTTAATTATTTGGTTCAGGATGCTGTAGGATGATAGGTGACAGTCAGACTCTTGAACCTGCATAATTCCATGCAGATATTGCTTTAAAATTGAAGATGCTTCATATCTGAGTGGTGAATAATGTGCTCCATACTGCTAAGGTTACACTACCAGTTTTCCTAGAAGAAAGGTTGTAGCAATCTATCCAATTACTGACTTATTTGTTGTAAAGTTAGCAAGTCAGAACAGCTCTTGTTGACATGGGTTGAGCAAAGATTAACAGAAGTGCAATTTCTGCATCACATGCAGTGTCTTAACATGACTGGTGGAATACCATCTAGACCAGGAGACTTGCTAGGTCTAGTGTATTTAAGTCATTTAATGAGAATCTACATATTCATTTGTGAATGCTGAAAGCAACTAATTGGATATTGACAACTGCTTTGTCAAAGCTGTCAGTTAGAGGTTTACCATTATCAGATGACACCAACATGATCTCTTTTTTTGGCTTGTGATATATTTTGAAATATTTTAGAAGTGTTGCTGTTAGAACTGATAATTATTACATGAACTGCTCAAATTCTTCAATTTTACAATGAGATTCCCTAGCACTAGGGGTCTGTGGTCTTCAATTTGACAATTCAACCTTAAGGAATCTGATTAGATGAGTGAACTTGTTTTGAGGAATATAATTCATTCATTCCCTGTGTAATAGTGTTCAAAGTCTACCCAGTTTGTCTCAACAGTTATAGAATTTCTGTTGGAAGTGATGACTTCTTAGTCTGTCAAAGGCACCTCTGCATTTTAGCCTTGTAATCAAACATTTCTGGTATGACTGAAACCACAAGATCCAGAGTATGACTACTGTGAGTGCCTTTATGAATTGAGTTGTATAGTAATTTACTGTACAGAACTGATTTTGTCATTGACATGGTATATCATTTACACAGATGAGGAATAGAAGTGGTGCTAGTAACGGTGTTTTGCCTTCAAGTAGAACTGACTAAACAGTTTGTCTTTATCCAGTATAAAAGTAAAGTGGTATCCAGTACACAATTTTCAATGGGAAACTTTATCAATTGTTTTGGATCCGTGTGAAAAGCATGTTTAATTTGTGTTCTGGATGTTGCGGTTGGACTAGTGAGTATAAATAAAGAAATACAAATGATGTGTTCCCACAAGGATCTGTTCTATTTATTTTATTTGTAGAATGCCATGATTTGTGCTGCTTTTCAATCTTAATGGAATTTGCCTTGGTGTAAAGACTGAAAGATCAATGAAGGTGAGCAGTAACGTTATTTCGTACACTGTTTCATTCAATAATCTAGGAGGAATTCCATCTGGACCACTGCTTTGTTGCAAGTATAATTTATGTTGTAATGATGGATATCCACATATTGTTGATGTAACATTATTGTCACAAATCTTTAATACATTTGTTGTATTGTCAATAATGATGATGTATACTGTGGGATGTAAGTATGACAGGTCTTTGTATTTCTTTTTTTTTTAAAGATTTCGACAAGCTGATTTGATTGTACGGTCCATAATACAATATATACAGTTTGTGCAGTAAAATTAAGTAAATGCTTAATACCAAGGATACATAACATTTTTACAAACATTACGCTCCTTATAAGGAACACAACCATTATTAATTGCAGCAAATAATGTTTACCTGAGCATATCATTGCTGACCTAGAGGTATATACACAGCTACAGACGTGTACATGTATTAAGTACATTAAGGTAAAAAGTCACAGCAAATGTATGGAGAGTAATCTTGTAAGAACCTGTTGTTACTCAACAGTACAACTCAAGGTAGTGATGCTACCATCTGAAACACTACATGATTAATACTATTAACAATAGGTTGTAATAACTACTTATATTACTTGTAACAAAACATGCTTTGGCTGGTGGGAGTTGAAAGCAAACTATTGTTAAGTAAAGTTTCAATAACCCCTTTTGGTTTAGTACACAGCTATGTGTATACACCGCAGAAGGTTCTGCAGTGATTTATTTATGTAAGGAATTTGTACAATAATTGCATGCCAGCTTGCAGAGCAGAGTTTCACTTGCTGGTAGTAGTGGTATACAGGACATGAATACTTGGCCTGTGGTCAATGATCACTTTTGACTCATGCAGGTGGGAGCCAAATACTATTATAGTTGTTACCATCAAATTGTCAATTGTAGTGTAGCAAGTTAAGGTTGTTAATAAATGATAATAGGCCAAAGATCTTTGACCATGTCTATATCCACTTTCTCTCCAGTGTTAATCTAATAAGTGAGATTGTTTTTTTCGTAAATCACTCCATTATAGTCCTGCATCTATTCTGTCTTTTGCCAAGTGAGGATTTAAGATTGGGACACAGTACACTAAGGGTAATGTTTGGTACTGATCTGTACTTAAAACTATAAACTTCCCAACACTTGATCAGCAATATCACTATACTATGGTGGGATGATGATCTTACATGACAGAATTAAAATCAGTACCACAACTTTAAATGTGTGTCAATGTTGGATCCATGCAGTGTATACTGCTTAATGTAGACTTGAGCTCATATTTAGTGTAATCCACATAATGAAATGTTTTTCTCTGTTAGTTATGGGGTCTGGGTTGGGGTAATGGACAACTGAAGGTGGTGGCAAAACAGGGATGGTGGCAACACACAAGGTAGTTGGCTGGTGGTGACAAGGTTTGTGTTTGGTGGGTTAAGTCCAAAGGCTATCTGCAAACCTGGGTACTTCAGTGTAATGAACATTTAGTTTATATGGGTATATCATCTATTTTATACCACAATTATTACATTCAAAAGGAATAAATGCAGTTGTCACAGTGATAGTCTACCTATAATAAGAAGTTTATATAGTTGGGCAATAATTATGCAGACAAGTATTACTTGCTGCTAGCAATATACATGGTCCATAATCATTCATTAGTTGTCCCAGGTGGGAGCTAATGATATGACAGTATTTTTATAGTTTATGATTAATGTTAAGTTTAATAAACTTTGGTTAGTGGCATGATAAAGGTGGGAGCCATATTGAATGGTACGTACACTGCAGTTTGTGCATTATTATATCTGGTTGGGTGGCGACTACATGAAGTAGAGGATCACACAGGACATATTTGCCTGAGGTTACAATGATGATCTATATTGTCCCTTTTGATATATTTAGCAGCTAATTTATATTTTATATACTATACGGCAAGTTCATTATCACTTATGAAATATTACAATATTGATCCAACAACTCTCCATATTCGATCCTTTGGAGATATAATGCAAAGACTGTCCTCTGCTACTGGGCCCTCCATCCAGTTGCGGAGGAAGATGTTTGACTTGTTTGTTTTTGTGTGTGTATGTGCTATACACTTATAAAATATATACATATCATGTAACATACTTATACAGTATACAGGTTGTATGGCCATGGGTGGAATTCCCTTTTCAGTCAGAGGATAACTCATATTTATGCACTATACATTTTGGATGGCCATGGGTGATAACTCACTATACATGTTGGGTGGCCATGGGTGGCATTCCCTTTATACACTATACATGTTGGATGGCCATGGATGATAACTCATATTTATACACTATATATGTTTGGTGGCCATGGGTGGCATTCCCTTTATACACTATACATGTTGGATGGCCATGAGTGATAACTCACATTTATACACTATATATGTTTGGTGGCCATGGGTGGCATTCCCTTTATACATTATACATGTTGGATGGCCATGAGTGATAACTCATATTTATACACTATACATGTTGGATGGCCATGGGTGATAACTCATATTTATACACTATATATGTTTGGTGGCCATGGGTGGCATTCCCATTTCATGTTACTTTATGCATGTATATATGCAGGTGGCTACCCTTTATTTCTGTATTCAGATGTGAAGGTGGTGTGGCATTATATATGTATTTTCCGCCCTTTAAGTGTGAGGTATATATTTGTCTAACTCATTTAGGAGACAAATATATAGCTCACGTGATGGCGGTTTATACAATACCTTGTGTGGTAGATGGTGGCCCTTCCAATCTGTAGTGGCTGCACTCTCTGGTGACAGGGAATTTCTTCTACAGTAGTGACTGGGCACTTTATAGTGAGATACAGTATCAGTAGATGAGATCTGTAATAGAATAAAAGTTGGCACACATCTTCTTTATACATTGATGTAGAATTTAGCATTCAACCCATAAACCAACATGCCCATTTTAACAAAATGCTTCTAAAAAGGCATCATGGAGAGACTAAGAGAGAATTAAAATGCTGAATGCAGGTCAACAATATATAGAATGTGTGTACTGACATGCTTTAAGCAATGAAATACCAGGGTTAGTATGTTACAACCTGTTGATAGTTATAAGCCTAGCAAAAATCCTGCTGGAAATTGCACATAAGATAGATATCTGCAGATAGCAGATTACTTTAAAACTTACGTAGTTAAGTATTCTAAAGTTTTTGATGCCTTCTTTATAGAATCATTTAAAAGAGTAACCCTTAACGTCACACAGTCTAGAAAACTGGATTTAGACTTAATAAATATGCATTATGACTGGTGATAGCCCCTCACATGCTGCCTCAAAAGAAAAAATAATTATACCCTTGCCGTAACATCTAAATGTGTGCCTTATGAGTACTTGTTGAGAAATGAAGTTGTCTAAAGGAATTAGTTAGTACGCAAGCAGAAAACTTTACCTAATGAAAAGAGTAGAATCCGTAATAACTTATTGGAAGCATTTTTGGTTGCATTGAAGGAAATTTTGGGCTTAGCTATACCACCAAGACAGTATGAAGGTATTGTAAGGCTGGTTTCTGGTTAGTGAGAGTGTCCAAATTTCTATGATTCCTAATATATAGTACTACTGTATTGTAGTGCAAGAAAAAGCACATAAGAAAGATTTGTGCAATTACCTGGATGCTATCAAACTTACATTGTGTGATTCCAGTAGATCACTTGATTGTTCCGACATATGGTGGCATGAATCAAACCTGTGTAGGTAGGTACAATTAAAATGATGTTGTGTCCTACATCTAAGAACCAACATTATAATGGTACTAACTAACCACAAGTATAATAATATTAGAAATTTAAAGCTTAATTATGACAGTGATCCTGTGCATACTGGACCAAAAGAATGAATAGTGCCAACAGCTAATGTTTTAGTTGAATGCACAACCCAACTATTAATTACAAAAGTGAAGTGGTAATCGCGCTTCGTTTTCAGCTATGTTCAGCTGGTTTCACAGCATTACAAACAAAGAACAGTAGGAGAAGTGCCTCTGCAATTGACCCAGTCACCATGGAAATATGAAAAATTTCCATTTACAAAAGTAGGGAAGCCATAGTGTCACCACAAATTGACATCTTTGGTTGTCAGCAAGCACAAAGGAGGACAAATGTAATTCCATGTTGCATGAGATGTATGTACTGTGGTATGCCAAAAAGTACCTGTCCAGATGAAGTGACATTGAACACTAAAAAAACAACAACAAACAAACAAACAACATTAACCAAGCCCTTAGCCTTAGTCATTATTGAGTGCAGGAAGGCCAGGCAGGCCAGGCAGGCAGGCAGGCCAGGCAGGCAGGCAGGCCAGGCAGGCAGGCCAGGCAGACAGGCCAGGCCAGGCAGGCAGGCCAGGCAGGCAGGCCAGGCAGGCAGGCCAGGCAGGCAGGCAGGCAGGCCAGGCAGGCAGGCAGGCAGGCAGGCAGGCCAGGCAGGCATGCTATAGAAAATTCAAAAATTATTTAATGTAACAATGGTATTTCCTCATTATGCACACACAATGCAGCACTTCGCAGCTATACAAAGGTTTCTATTACATACATAGTACGTATAACCAGAATGCAGCTTTCTTCCAATAATCATCCTACACGTGCTGGCATATCCACCTTTTCCTTTTGCTGCACAGCATGGTAGTGCACGCTGCACAGTTATGTCCAAATCTACTGAAAAACAATCAGATGGTGAAAGAATCTTGCCCAAACAATGTCAGGAGGCTGAAATTGATCAGATTCTTCAGGATCCATTGAAGAAGGCTCAGCTTCTACAAAAACTGGATTTAATGAACCCATGGGTTACACTGCTCCTCACCCCTAGTGAGACATCTGTAGGAGATGCCCTGGGGCCACTTGTCTCACCCCTAGTGGGATGTCTGTGGGCAACGGATCTAGTACCCAACTGTGGATGCACGTGCCTTTTCACACCTTATTTACCGCCACAGTCGGTTCCAGCAACAGCTCTGAAGAAGGAGAACACATAACTAGTTTTGCCTACTACAATAATAAGGACATTGTGAACCTCCTAAGCGATTTAAAAGCACTCCAACTTTGACCCTTCCATCCAATCACAAAATACATGGGATTTGTCCACATTGACGGCTTCTTTCTTAGAGCGACATTTTAACCGCAGTCTTGGTGTGGTATCGTGGGTAGCTCAGACAGTGAACTTACAGGAGCAGAAGGGATTCATAGTAAATTGGGAGAAATCACAGCTAACGATTGAAAAAACAATGGTGCAGGCCTCGTACACCACCAGGAATGGCCTATTCCTTCAAGTTGCATACACGAATGAAAATGAAGAGCAGCTTTTGAGCCTTTGTGAAGAGAATTTGCAAGAAAAACATGATATTCTAACTATAAAACAGTTTATAACATACTTCTCTGTATAACATGTTGTTAAAAGTGGTTACAAAATGCTTCATTAGCAAAGCATATAGCAACATCGCTCACCATGGCCAGCTGATTCACTTGTGAACAACCAGTTGATGTGCTCATGAACAACAAGGGAATGAGCATGTTCCAATGTAATACTTGCACATCTTGATCCTTCACCTGGCTTATTAGCTGGAATTATTTTCCACCTTTTACTGAGTCTGCAATAAACAAGATGCATTGCTGCATACAACAATTTGATCTCATGTATGTTGTGTGGCCGTATGCATAATATTATAGACTGTGATCATTGTGCCAACTAGTGCCAATGCCACCACGCTGATTTGCTGACACATCACTAGTGGCCTCTAGTTACAATAAAGTCTATAGTGCCATATTGGCTTAATTGGGATCATTTGCCAATTGTGCCTTCACCAATTGTGCCTTCACCATCTTGTTGTGCATAGCCTCCCTTCACTGATAAGTCATCTTTAGAGACACGTCACACCTACAATATAAACTTTCAATATAGTCTGGTTTTTGTGCAAGTTGTATTTTATTATTGTGATCCACCAGCACACACACTGCTGAGTGTTGGCTATGGCACTGTTTATACATGCCCAATGGCCAGGTAGGTTGCAACATTGGTGTACAGTATGCACTTGGTTGTAGTGTGACCTGGTCCTAGTCAATAAATAAACAAAAATTAATGCTCTGGAAAGCTATGAGGCCTAGAGACATGCAGTAACTGGGGATAGATTCGTCTGTGAACAAAGGCACAATTGTACAATACTTATGCCAGTTCGTACTGATAACTTACACGGACCTGTAATTCTATATAACACCCAGTACAAATCAGCTAATTAAGTACCACACCTGGTTTACTTTGCTATTCACAATGACCACAGTGGAAGGAGATTAGCAACCACGGAGAAAAGCCACTGGAATACTGATTGATTATGGCTAGTGCGTCTTTATTTGCTAAGTTGTTCAGTTGGAATAGTGAGTTACAAGTCTTGGAGAGATTAAGAGTATATTTTCATGTTGTAATTTGTTTGTATTATTTTGCATACTTTTGTTCATCCTTCACCTGGCTTGATAGCTGAATTATTCCATCTTCAGTGTTGTCAATAATACATTGTTGCATACAATTCTGCAGTATAAGTGCATCTCCTGTATGTTATGCTACACATCATTATTCCAATGCCACACCCTTGATGTACTGGAACTCAGCTACTAGTAGTTTTGCATGGCCAAGCCATTGTGTGGAGAAAGCACAGTTTTTCAGGTGATAAGTTTGCATGATAAATATAGCTCTCAACTTGAAACCTTTCAGTGCTGGAATCGAGTGAAGTCACTGACATGCACTTCTATATAAATACAGCCATAATTACATCCCGTGAAAGATAATAAGCACAACACAAAATGTGTCCTTAGGCAGATAACTGCTGTGTGGTTGTGCTTGCTGCTGTCTCACATACCTTAAACTATGGTATTGTGTCTACACATTGTTACAGTCTGCTACCACATCCTATTGAAGGCTTTACCATCTTTCACAGTGATCAGTTACTGCACATGCAGTTGTTTGTTCATCTTGTATTGTATCCATGGCATCATGTGATCATTTTAGAACATATGGTCCAACTCATATTAAAATTAACTCAAGTGACAGATAGTTGAAATACTCTGCTTCTTTTATCATTGCAGTCTGCTCTTGGCAACTCCACCAGCCACATCTTATTCCAGTACCCTGATCTGTCTTCACTAAACAACTGGTATTACACGAGGAGAATAATGCAAATTTTGTAGAGATATTAAATTTTATGGGCTGTTTTGCTTGTAGGCATGAGATTCAATACTATAGATGTGAGAACATGCGCTTGTGCCTTGACTTGTGAGAATCATGCAGGAGGGGTGACAATGTGGTCTTCCATGGTCGGGTAATCAAGATAACATAATAGTAGCAGGCCCTCAGGATTGCAAATGCATCACTTTTGTTTACTGTATGTGCCACAGTGTGCACACTGTGATGGCCATGCATGTGTACTGTTTGTACATGCCCTATCAGTAGATTGTCCCATTGGTGGTTGTGCTTGGTTGTATGCGTCCCGGGACTAGAATAAATATTTAACAACAAAACAATAGCAATAAATTAGTCAAGTCAATTCTAAGCAACTCTCAGCATACACTAGGTAAAGATGAATTAGATCCCCATTGCTAAGCAGAGTAAAGAAATACAGTAGTAACTCAGCCAGTGATGTGTTCTATACTGTAAGTGCTCAGAAAGCAAAGTAGCAATACGTTTGTAAACTACAGTAGCCATTGGACCCATTCCTCCAGTGCATGAGAAAACCTAAGGAGTAAAAGTTCTGTGATCTACCTCCTGAATAGTACAAGGAGCTAGAGGATTAAACACTTTCACATCAAAAATTCATTTTGTCCACATTCCTAGATACTATCAGCAACAACATCAACATGAACATCATCCTCAACATTAGCAGTTCTATATTCAAATGATTCTCCAGACAATGTTTATAAAGGAGGTTCAATGTCACATATTTCAGTCAGAAGTTCTGCAGTAATATTTCTTAGTTCATTATGATGTATTATAGGTAAACCTCCACAGGGACATGCTGAACTGAGAATTGTTTGCCGCAAACGCACACAGCTTGAAGGTAGTAATGGTGGTTGCTAGCCATATCGGAGACAGAGAGCATTACAAAAGTGCCCTTTGTGTAAAACAAAACCATGCTCAAAAAGAGGGAGTGTAGTTAGCCAACTGGAAGAACCTTTTTCAGCAGCTAACATTATGGCACAATGTGAGGATGGCAATAAAAAAGGTAAAACAGCAGATTGATGATGGATGGATGCATACAATGTTTGGTTTTGCTTTGATCTGGGAACACAACACTTTGACTAGGTAAGGGGATATGTAATACTAACAAAGTAACTTGCAGGACTAACAATACATTCCAGTTACTAAAAGCAGCTATACCAGTCAGTTTAGATAAAAAAATTTTAGTCAAACAGTGTCCTACAAAGATTACCTTGCAGGCACTATAGTACATAGCTTCTACACTAATGACAGAAGATGCTAAGTAGACACTCAGACAAGACATGCAATTCTTGATCACCACATGCAAAGAACAAGAAATCTACCAGTACTATATATTATTACCACACTAAACGCTAGAAGAAAGGTTTGAGGACAAGACCACATGTTGGATAGTAAGCATACTTCACATTGTATAGGAAAGAGGTTACTATCGGAACACTGTTTAATTGTTTGCCTTTGCCACGACTGAATATAAGTAAAAATACTAGACACAAGTAGTGACTGATGACAATGTGTCATTGGTCCAGAAATAAATTAACTTTTAAAGTTGATCAACAGCTACAAAATACAAAATTAATGACCTCCTTGTCCACAAAGCAGACACTAAAGAGAAGATGATTTAGAGATGCATTTAGCAGACAAAGGTAATAATGATTGATAATTAGTTCTATAGTAGCTATTGGTACAGCATATTATTACAAATAACTAATCTGTGCAGTGTAGTGGACATTTTGCTTAAGACTGCCCCCAAAACAAAAGCATACGTCTACCAAAGCACATTTACGTGCCAAGAGAGCCAAAAAATAAAAAAAGATGCAGACACTTACTTTGGAGGCAACGAGATGATTGTTGCTACAATGGGATTGAAAGCAGACACACAAAAGTCATGACTGGATAATTGGCCATGGTGAGAAACAAGTGTACATTGTGACTACAAGGAGTTTGAGACCCCAGGACCAGTGAGACATGGTGATGGCCATACTATATCGGCTGTTGCATTTGACAAGGACAAGGTCATTACACAATGGTGGCAGAGTTGTTTGTTGAAGGACAGATGTGTTGTACAAATAAATATACAAAAAACAGCTCTAAAATGAACCAGACACTGGCTCATGTCAACCTCAAACAATTGCTTCAGCAAGTGGACAGAAGGTATTGACAAACAATCACAAGATAAGTGAAGCTTGTATACAGGAAAGTGTCATCGAAACCACACCATCCACTGAAAGCTGGAAGATCAAGAGAGAAGCTTCAGCTGGTACATTGATGTATGTGGCATAAACCTTTGGAAAAGTCATGTATCACGTAGGATATCTTAATGAGACCCAGTTGATGAAAACAGAATACCCATATACCCTAATAAAGCAGTCACCTTAAATTCCCTAATACAACAATCACCTAATACCACAATCACTGGGTATTCTAATAAACGCCCATGTGCCATTGTTCAACCAGATGCTAATTAAATTGTTAAGAAAAATGAACCCATTCATTTTTATACACAGGATTCTGTTCAAATACTCTAACAGAACATACACCTGATGACAATACTAATACTACAATCATTTCTACTGCCAGATATGTATTCGAGGATTCGGATAATTAAGATCCTACTGTATATACTATATGTGAAGTTTCAGCTCTAGAAGCGCCAAGAACTTTCAAAGTTACAGTGCTACAAAATGGCAACAACAGAAAAATCAATTTGTACAGTGACAATACAAAAAATAAACTACAGGTGCTTAGATTAAAACTAAAAAATACAGTCCTCTACCAAGATGCAATTACACCATTGAGTTTTCTATGAACAGGTGAATCCATTGGTGGGTAAGTTTTGTTTTCCAGGCCTTTTCTACGACCAGGGCAAAGGTAAAAACGTGAAAAAAACTGTGAACCATTTGTCCAACACAAGGCAGACTAACACTCATATCTTCCATCTCCTTGGGAGTAATAACACGAAACAAAGATTTTGGAACTCCTCTTGCTTTGGGGGGTCATGATGCTACCAAGTTTATGTGTTTATCACCTTCCTTCACTGTGGACAACATGTTTTTTTTTTTTTAAAAATGGATTTTTTTTGCAAATTTGTAAATATTTCACCCATTGCGTTTATTGCATTCTACTGTAAAATTAGGCTTGCGCGAACATATCGGACTGTTACAGATCTGGTCATATCAGATTGTGTACTAATATAACAAGTACATGAAAAAATTTGGAATTTTCAACTAGAGTAGGGACCATAGCACATCGATAAAAAGTACTGAAACAAGCTGGAGTAGTGCACGATATTAAATCACAGTAAAACAATAAGTTATAGTTATATCCCGGTACGAGGGTGATATCATTGTTATTACACGAGTCCGAGGCGGAGCCGAGGACGAGTGTAATAACAATGATATCATCCGAGTATACGGGATATAACTATTTTATATCCCAGTGTGCGGGAGTGCGCAGAAGTTTACGGATAGTAAATTAAGTTTTGGTTTGAGTTCCTGTCACTGTGCTCAAGATTTCGTCCGAATTGTGTGGAGATTCTACTTCGTAGCTACAAGAGAGACCTTACATACTGCCTACAAACTGTAGCGAAGGGCGGTGTTATGAAGCAGCGGTTCCAGGTACAATTCGCCTTCGTCAGAAGTTGGTATGGTGGTGTCGCGTGGTGTGCAAGAGAAAAATAAAGACCAACAAGTGGCTACCATAGTCCGAGATAGAACGATGAAGCTAGAGGAAGTTAGTTCTTCACCATAGTGACCTTTGGGAGTGATTGCTGGAGCGAAAATCGTCACGGACTATTCTTGAAATTTGTTAAACTATCGTATTGGTAACTTGTAGTGTTATTGTGTAAAGGATTAACAGTTTTCTTGTAAAATTTAGCTAGTTTTAAGTGCTGTATTGGTGTGTTTTGTATCAATATTTCCTTATTTGGCTCTTTGTTCCATTGGTAAACAATGCCATTCGCGGTTATTATGATGTCACGAAAGAGACTGAGTGGCTCCGCAACAGGGTGATAAGTTAGTTATCACTGGTATCGTACAGTAGCAGCGCCGCTCTGTCTAGCTGTATGGTAGTTATAACCCAGTGCGGCGCTTTGATACTCCCACGCACTGGAATGTAAGAAGTGTTATATCCTACTGTGCTCAAGATACCATAATGGAAATGTACAGTAAGGATATAACACTTCATGTACCATGAAACCATCTAACTTCAAAGGCAAATTCCAAGTTACATATCTTATAAGCCCTGGCTGGCCATGGTACATTTAAGTTAAACCATGGCTGACTATGGTACATTTAAAATAAACCATGGCTGGCCATGGTACATGTAAATGTACCATGGCCTTGATATCTGATGAGGTAACATTGTTTGTTTTTATAAGAATCCTGGAAGTATTCGATTGTGGGAGTTTATTATTAATCACGTGATGAAAACCATGAACCCGATTTTGCATTCTACAGCACTCATATGAAGGCGATTTGACACCCTTACCACCCTATGAGTTGACAAACAAAAGTTTAAGGTGAGAACTAGTGTCATGGTTAATTGACAATCGCATGTCCGCGTGTTTGATTACATACCACGCCCACTTTTCGTATATCATGAGGTAACCACTCTACAGTGAAGCTTACCCCTCTGGATGTTTAGAAAACATTGTAAACAGTGGTTAAACAATGTAGCAACTTTGAAACACTTGTTAAATCGCAAAATTGAGTGTTTCCGTGACATTCATAGGATTTGTCCGTTTATGTTAACAAACGTAACTGCACCGTTACTTGCTGCTGACCCATAATCGAATTTTACAAGACTCTCTATATAATAAATCCAGCGGGTTGCCTCGTATTGGCTTGGGTGATCAGTCAGCCACCACAGTAGGCTATTAGCCTACATGGTACATATCAGTTGTATCACGAGGGTACACGATACAACTATTACTTATTGTTTTACTGTGATTTAATATCATGGACTACTTCAACTTGTTTCAGTACTTTTATCAATATGCTATGGTCCCTACTCTAGTTGAAAATTCCAAATTTTTTCGTTTACTTGTTTGTTAACTTTTTTTGCAAATAATTTTATTATGACTGGTGAACCCACGCATACCGCATCTGAAATTGGCGCCACGCGCCCCAGCTATATCAATTATCATTTGAAAAGTGAAGTATCCATTATGCTTCGTTGTCAGCTATGTTCAACTCATTACACAGCAATACGAATCAAGAACTTTTCCGGAAGAACCTCTACAATCTACGCATACCAAAAGAAATGGTGCCACGCCCCAATTTTATTAATTATCGTCTGAAAAGTGAAGTATCCATTACGCTTTGCTGTCGGCTATGTTTAACCCATTACACAGCAATACGAAACAAGAACTGCTTGAAAAGCGCCTTTGCAATCAAAATAGCCACTATGAAAAATACGGACGATTTCCATTTCGAAGGGAAGCCATCACGTGCTCATGCCAAATCGACACCTTTCCCTGTCAGCAAAGATGAATGGGACACAAAGGAGGACACTGGTAAGTCCATGAAGAATGCATTGTACGTACTGCGGTATGCCAAAAGGCACCTGTCAGGCTGAAGCGACGTCAAACAGTGAAAAATTCAAGCCCGTAGCTTTAGCCATTATCGAGTTACGCTTGTCTGAAGGAATCAGTCAGCTACTTACTTACTCAGTCAGTAGAAAATTCGGTCGAATAAAAATTTTTTAAAATTCCGTAACAACTTGTTGAAAGCGTTTCAGGTCGATCTGAAAGCTTGTTTGGGCTTAGTTTTACCTCACCAATACTGCCTTGTCGTCGTCAGGGAAAATTGAGGCTGGTTTTTGGGTGATTGTATTTTGTGGGCCATGCCTACTGCTTTGTGGTCCCTACTATACAGTTACTGTCGTACTGTATGATCATCTGAAAAGTGAAGAATCCATTACGCTTCGCTGTCGGCTATGTTCAACCTGTTACACAGCAGTACGAATCAAGAACTGTATGAAAAGCACCTCTGCAATCAAAATAGCCACTATGAAAAACATGGACGATTTCTGTTATGAAGGGAAGTCATCACGTGCTACCGCCAAATCGACACCTTTCACTGTCAGCAAAGATGAATGGGACACAAAGAAGGATACTGGTAAGTCCATGAAGAATGTACTGTACGTACTGCGGTATGCCAAAAGGCACCTGTCGGGCCGAAGCGACGTCGAACAGTGAAAAAATCAAACCCGTAGCCTTAGCTGTTATCGAGTTATGCTTGTCTGAAGGTATCAGTCAGTTACTTACTTACTCAGTTAGTAGAAAATTCTGCCAAATAATTTTTTTTTAAATTCCGTAGCAACTTGTTGAAAGCATTTCGGGTCAATCTGAAAGCTTGTTTGGGCTTAGTTTTACCTAACCAATACTGCCTCATTGTCGTCAGGGAAAATTGAGGCTGGTTTTTGGGTGATACTATTTCGTGGTCCACGCCTACTCCTTTGTGGTCCCTACTATACAGTTACTATCATACTGTATGATTACAAGATATGTGCTAAACAAATTGATACAACTGGATAGCAGTTGGTATCCCAACTATTGTACATCAACAACTCCACATACAAAACACTTAACATGTGTCAAATGGATCCCTACTACTAGCTTAACAATTTTTAAACACATAGTTTATACTACAAACATTTACTTACATTGCAAAAGTGGCTTCGCTATCAATGTGGGATTTGCCAAAGTACTGTACCTTCTCTATCAATATGGACTTTGTTATAGTACCTAGACAAAAATGTAAAATTTACATTAGAGTGCATGGTCTCTTTTAATCACCTTGGTGGCTATGGATAACTAATCAAAGTACATTAAAGCCTCCAGAGACTAGTTTGGTGATTGAGGAGAATATCAGTAACTGCTGTAAAGAGAAACAAGTACAACTACATTTAATATTTTATGGCATGTAGTATGCTAACTGTAACACAAATAATGTAAATTATACATTACTACAAAGAATATTACACTATACAGTACTTTTTGTACCCATCACAATAATAACTAGTTACAGAAGAATTATAGTCAAGATTTGCAGCTGTTTTGGATTAGATAACACACAAATGCTCTAGTAGACCAGACATGCATTCAAATACAAAGTTCAACAACTAACTTCAAAGCAAAGAGAAAGTTATTAATTATATATGCTTATGAGGGATATGTGTGCTCGAGGAAGAGTGCGTATACTTCAGAGAGTTGTGCACCTAATTATTTTAGCCATATCCTGAGTAATTGTGTTATAACTGGTATATTTTACACCCAGTAGATGAAACAATTGTAGATTTATACCTGACAGAGAAAGAAATCATTGAGGATCAGACATTTCAGAGTCTTTAGTGGTACCACACTCATGAGTAATTCACAAAGCAGACAAAAGTTCCCCGAAAATTCCTTTTAGCAGCGGTGAATAAATGTTGGTCGATTTATATGATTGTTATTAGAGACCTGCTCACTGTTTAGGTAAGAATTTCGTGAAATGCATGAAATTCCACTGTAATATGGTATGCATAGACAAAAGTGTGGTATATATACTGTATAGCTGGTTAATTTCGAAGGGTTTTTTATTTTTGAATGTTTCAAAGAGGCCCTTCTCTTTGAAAATAAACACTCAAGTCCTGTTGTTTTTCGAAAATAAATTTCCTCAAGTAAAAATAACGTGCTTTCACATGATCAAACAATGTGTATTCGCTTGTTACAAGTTTAAACTCAGTATTATTAATAGTAGTTGAACAGTATCATTATTGCATCAATAGCCAGCAAACTATCTAGAATGACCATTGTTGGAAATCCATGCCGTCTGCTGCTGTACCCTGATTGATCCAATTGCCTCTCTAGTGGCTGTAAACCACTCCACTTATAACTCAGTCTTCTTCCAGTGTGTAAGTGGGGATTACTCCATCCTCGATTCCACCAGTAAGGCGAGCACATGCAGACTCTACGTGATTTTGTAATTTGTGACATGAATTTCTATTTGCTTGAAATCCACCTGTACTTCGAAATATGCATTCTTCAAAATTAAAACCTTCCAAATTCAGATTTTACTGCTCCTATGAAAATAAATAACCAGCTATACGGTACCACTTTGATCACCACAGGTTTAGCTATAAATATCAATACAGTAGCACTGCTAACAGAGCTCAGGAATGCATTAATGAGGAACTGAGATAGAGTATTAAACATATGCTCTCCTAGGATATATTTTGATATTCTACCTCCATTTCTTGTCAATGCATTTCAGACTTCCCAGAAATCACCAGATTCCTTTGATGAAATTGCAGAGATGTGCAAAATGGGCTTTAGTTTTGTGAATAATGTGGGTAGGTGACAGAAATAATTCACGCTTTATATTTTACCTTAACAATTGCAACTGATCACATAATGGTGGCATGTAGGCTGATATTGTATTTATATTATCCATGGTAATCGAGAAGAAAAAAGAAACAAACAACAGTATACACTGCTACTATTCTAAGTAGTTCACTTGGAAACTGCAGCAAGTAGTATTCATATTACAACACCTAACTGACTTACATTGTTGAAGTGGCTACACTGTCCAGCCATTGTTTCACATTCATAATTAACCTAGAAAGTTGATAAAATACAAATGTAAAGTGTAGTTTAAATTACCTTAGCATAGTTAGAGGTAATGAATTATCATGGTGGTTCTCAGGAAAATTCCAAATATTTTACAGTTCTAGAAATAGATAAAAATAAACTGTAACAGTTAGTATTATGCAATAATATAATGGCTGTCACTAAACATTGTACATCAAAACATGCCATCATGGAAGAGTTGTATAATGTGTCAAAGCACTTTGTATTTAGCAGGTGTCAACCACAAAATGTAAATTACTGAAGTATTCAGCATTAAAATGGTTACATAAAAAACAACACAACTAGATTTTTTGCCACCGCAAACTTCAAAGTCTGCTGCAGTAACCACAATACTAGTCTTCAAAGTCTGCTGCAATAACCACAATACTAGTAGTGCTGCATCACTAGTATAAACAGGTTAAGATTATGTGTGTAACTGCAAAATAAACTGGTATATTCGCCAACTATTGGAGTGTTATATACTAAGAGGATTGCTATGACTTGCGCTGTACTATGGAATACAGCTATTATGAATGGCTGTAAACGTTTGACTGAAACCACCGGGTTATATAGCGTCAATAACAAAATGTGAATTTTAGAAAACTGTTGATATCCGCACAATTTTCAAAATGGACTTTATTTGTTCCATGTTTTCTACAGGGACAGAGGAATGGACTAGCTAAGTTTCAGCTTCCTAAGTTAAGCAGTGGTAGAAATACAGCACTAGGCAGCTGGACGAGCAAATAAATTGATATGTACAGAAGCTATCGAGAAAAGAATCTACAGGTGCTTACATAAACCATCATAACTTAATGATACAACGATGTACCGAATTGAATCTTGGCTCATTGTGTTCACCATGAATTTGTGCATCCACCAAGGTATAGTTTTCCCCAGGCATACTTCTGTGTTCGAGAAGGAAGGCAAATTCACTGAAAAACAATCGTTGGTAAATTCTTTCATCACTGCAACGTAAACAAACGTCTGTAACTTTGAAATCCTTTCGTGTATGGAGATGAAACAAAGATTTTTGTACTCCCTATGAACAGGCGAACATGATGATGCCATCCATTGGAGGCTTAATTTGTCCACCAGTGAGGCAATAAAAACTTGCATAATTTTTTCTGGAGCTTGCATTTTTTACCCATAGTTTTTAAATGTGTTTTATTACAAAATGTAGTTTAAATACCTTTAGACAAAGTTAATGTTGAAGTCGACAGCTGCCACCAAGGACGCAAGACAATATTTGGAGTAATAGGGTATCAATAAGAACACTAGTGCATGTGCAGTAACACGTGACAACAGTCAGTTGTATTTTGAGCGGCGATCAAGTGCAACCCTCCTCTCCCATTCCCCAATATACAAATGCTGACCTAGTGGTCACTGATGCTCACCACTATCTGTAGTTTCACTGATAATATTACCACATACTAACAAATAAATAAATGTGCACCAGATATTGAGGTGACATTAATTTGCTGCAGTACTTTATTGCTTGCACGCACAGTGCACTGTTAAGGAATATAATTTTAATGATGTATGCTGCATTTTTATTATCAGTTGCTGTTGTTGTATCGTATCATTAGTCCAAAGCAGGCAAATCAAATTATGCTGTTATTCTACATGGGAACGTTGACAGGCGATACTACTATTGGCCTATGTCAGCTCCCCAGAGGCATGGGAGTGCCCGGAATTCGGCTCTGTCATGGGTCAATATCGACTCCTCAAAAACGTGGGAGTGCCTGGCATTCGACCCTGTCATGGGTCAATGTCAACTCCTCAATAGACATGGGAGTGCCTGGAATTCGACTCTGTCATGGGTCAATGTCAACTCCTCAATAGACATGGGAGTGCCTGGCATTCGATTCTGTCATGGGTCAATGTCAACTCCTCCAGAACATGGGAGTGCCTGGCAGTTGACTTGGTCATGGGTCAGTGTTAACTCCTCCAGCATACGGGAGTGCCTGGTTTCCATGCCAACTCCCTGAAGAGGAGTGGAGACACACTACTCAGTCATAGACTAGTTAGTGTCAGCTCCTTGTCTCGAGGAATGTAGCATGCTGCTCTCCAGCAACTGTTGCCCCTCATCTTTGAAGCAGAGCAATAAAAAAAATAGCTCTGGCTGCATATGCAGCATCTCCATTCCTGATAGAAGGAATGTGATTGTACCTGGTCTCTAGGATGGTTGCCATCAGTGTTAAGTCAGGACCTGTTTATTGCTGGAAGGCATTTGGAGCATAGAATACCTCGAGCACCAAATTCCTTCTCTACCCAAGTATCGGCTCACTGGAATAGAGAAATAATATAAGACCCCTGTAGGCCAATAAGCAAACTAAAATAATTTTATTAGGACAGAACAAAATATTTTGACCCAGTGTGGCAACCAGGACTGGATACATTTACCAAACCACCACCACTAACATTAGTCAGTGGGAGGCAAGTACCGAAGGAGCTAATGTTTCTGCCCAAGATATGTTCAAGGTTAGTTGAGTACAAAACATTAAAGTACTATTATACGGTTTTCCAAAATTCAGTCACAAATACACTATTGTATACAATCACCACTTTTAACAAATGCATCCTAGGAATGGCTAATCACCTTGGCAAGTTCACCCCTAATTCTGCTGACACCATTGAAAGCAATTATCTGTTAGCTTAGGAGATTCAAGTCTTAATTAACAGACAGCTAAAGTAGTAATTACACGCTCAGTACCTCTAGAGGTTGGTATCTGTTTTTACAACATTTGGCACAGTTGTGCACTATATTGTCTGCCAATTGATGATACTATACTGACTCCTGAGCTCTCTGACAATACTTCTGTGTCCCATAAATTAGTGGGCACTGTGTAATTGATCAAGGACATCCAAAGGATGCTGGAATGACTATTCTGATTCATCTGTACATCTGAAAAAAGGCAGTTTAGCCATCAGTTTACTAGCAACATTAACAATGCTTAATAAAGAAGCTGGAGTTCATTCTGAAGGATTGTATTTGTGGCAGTAGATATCTGATGGTTTTGAAGCTTCCAGAAAATTAGGTGTAAAGATATATAATCAAAACTTATTGCAGGTGAGGTAACTTGTGTGTTATAATGATCAAATTCCCAGGTATCAGCCAGAACTTCTCTTCAGATTCTTCTGAGTTAGAGACATATCAAAATATGCTATTGGGATTTGCAAACTCAAATTTACAGCCAGTAATCATTTTATCAGCAATATTGTACATTACCAGTGTCCTTTGTTTGTTTTCTGCCCTTAGGTCATGAAATGGACCAATTAAACTCTGATTCTTTGAAAGGTCTCAGGATGGATTGATCACTTTTTCAATTTCTCCAATACAAACTCCCTACATTTTACATCATTCTGTATTTTTAATAATCGCAAGCACTAGACATGATCAAATACAACTCCTTATGAATTGCTCTATCTGATTCCTCCCAAACAAAATTCGTAATCACCATGGTAATGACGTGATGCCACGATTTAATTAGAATGCGAAATTCGTGATTTGCTCTCCAATGGATTTTGTATTGTGTAAGTTGTATCGTTTGTTGTAAATTTGCAACCTGTAAACACTTTAGCTTCGATTATATTTTGTTATCATCGATTGAGGAGTGTTGTGCGTGTGTAATGGTGGTTGAACAATTTTGATACCACCTTCAGAACCAGAGTTATGATGAATAATGTAACTTAAACTAACTTACCTCCATCATCAACAGCGATCCAACATACCACAACTATTTTGTCAGGCATGACAGTGTCAATCATTAGAATGCATTATGATTCATTAGAATCTAAACCCAACTGTTGGGAAGTGCTTAAAAGCCGGAACGGAATGGAACAAGACACATGCCAAGTTAATAAATCATTTTTTGCAGATTGTACACTGTTTCTTAATTACTATCACAAAGTGAACTGGAGTTATTTTCTTCTACTGTATAGGCATGCTAGAAATCGCTTGTTTGAAGTTTTTATTTAATTCCCTGCAATCACCTACGCTGAAAAACTATAATTTAACCTACTAAACTATTATTTTGTAAGCACTGCAAGCATATGACTCACAGTCTCTCATAAATTGTTGCCAATGCTAGCAGACGTCAGAAAACCATACTCACTGTTAATTACTAAAGACTTGGACACGACTATAACATGAAAGTACTACAGTAGTTTACCTTTTAGAATGATACTTGTAATTCTACATCAGGATTACAGAATTTGATGGATTGGTAAGAACACAATGTCACATGGTGAACGTTAAATAGAAACTCCAATAGCACAATCTCTAGCATGCCTATACGTAGAAGGAAACGAACTCTAGCATAGTTCTAGTCGCTATGTGGCAGTTTGAAATGGTACAAAATCTGTTCATCCCAATTGGTTCCATTCTGTTCCATTCTATACGTTCCAGCTTTTAGCACTACCCCAAACAGCTAGCCAATATGCTTGGGTTTTTGCTCATCATGTAACAAGTAATCCAAACTTCCCTGATCAAATGAAGAGACAGACAGGGCTGTGTGAATGGTAAAGAGCCAATGATGCTTATCAACTTTTACTGTTAACAGATTTGAATGGTCTGGGACCTTGATGGAGCTCTGGCCAACCTGGAGATGGCTGTATGCATGTAGCTGGACAGTTCCGTGGTGTTGAATAAAGACCTGTACTATAAATGTCTTTTCATTTAGCTAGCTTTGAGACCTAAATAGCCCACAATTTGGCATATTTTATCCCTAAGCTTTCTCTTTCATTTAGTAGATAATCTCTCACACTTCCTTCCATCCCTGTCCACCACCCCTATTGAATCAAATGACGGAATCTTTAAAATGTCAACATCATATAGTATGGTAGTACTGTATTATCATGCAGTCTTGGGCTTTCTTTCCCTTCAAATTCACCTGAATAACAGCCTCAGTTTTCCTTCAAAACAGCTTGGCAGCACTTTTGGTCAAACATAATTAAGTCCAAAAATGCATCCAGAGCAACCTTCCAACAAGTACTTCAGAAGTCTCTTTTCTTACTGTTTAACATCACCCAAGCATAACTCGACAACGCATAAAGCTACGGGCTTGAGCTTTTCACTGTTTGATGTTGTTTAGTCCCGAGATGTGTGCTTTTTCTAACTGAACATGTATTGTGTACTTACCTTAGTCCTCCTTTGTATTTCAATTCTTTTGCTGACAATGTCAATTCACAGTATTGTAATACAGCTTTGCTGTGGCTGTGGTGGTAGCTATTACTCATATCACCCATATTTTCTGTAGTGATTGCAGAGACACTTCTTGTACTGTTCATTATTTGTATCATTGTCTGATGGGAAAAACATAGATATCACACTGGGGTATGTGTTCAGATGCACAATTACAGCATGCCTGGAGCCATTCTTTCTTTTGATGTGGTATGCACAGGTTCATTAGTCAGTTATAAAAAGTAAACAAACAGGAAGAAGTAAAATTTTTAAGTTGGAATAGGGATCAAAGAATAAAAAAAAAGTGAAACAAGGAATATCAAAACAAGAGAAGTTGTCTATACCTGCAGGTACACAACTTATGGACTATTCTTTGATCTGTAATCCAACTTAAAATTTCCAAGTATATACATAATTAAACAATAAACACGTGTATCTAAGGTGTGATTTAAATGTGAAGGTAGTGGCATTATATTCTTCTGCCCTTTGGCATATATTTGTCTAACATATTTAGGATACATATATAGCTCATGTGAAGGCAGGCCTATACTATACCTTGTGTAGTAGATAAACATTGCAATTCCATTCTGTTATTTGGCATAGTGGCTGCACTCTCTGGTCTGGCCTTGCAATCTTTTATGCAGTAGTGGCCAATTCCTTGGCTGGCACTACACTGTATCAGTAGATGTGACCTGTAACAGAATTAAAGTTGGTACACACCACTGATATAGAATTCAGCAGCATACACATTCAACCCTTAAACCAACACATCTAGGAAAAAGCATTGCAAGACTGGAACATCTTGTAGGAAATTGCACACAAGATATTATAGGCGCACGTCATTTTTGGGGGGTCCCAGTATTAATATTGCTTAGAAAATGGTGGTATGTTAGCAATGCTTTGAAGTTCAATTAAAATAGAAGCTTCTATATCACAAAGAGACTCCAAAACAAGTCTCTCAAAATGTCATATCTCATGACTTATATATGCTATCCTTTTAAAACTTGGAGAGGTGACTTAAGACATTGACACCTATAAATAATGTAAAAGTTAGGTTGCTAGGGGCAACAGTCAATTATTTTCATTATTATGAAATTTGTCCATTGCAGCACACAGCATCAGTTCCCAACAGTTGCAGATCTGTACCAGCTGTTGTGATACTGTCTAACCATTACAATCAATAATATTGTAAACAATGAAAGTTTGGTGAGATTTAAGTTCGGCAAATCAGCATGCAAAATAGGTTGGCGGACAAAAGTAAATCACAAGGTTTTACATTTTACAAAACTTATAATACACTGTATTGATTCTGTACCATCAGCCCTGCCTGTTTGGGAGTGAATACAGGAGTCAACACTTTTTAGCAACTTTTCAAACCTACTGAATATAACATTTTAATCAGGCTGTAGGACCATGTGTCCTACAGACTCAACTTTCAGCACTTGTGCTATAAAGCCTTGATAAACAAACTACAATAAATAAGTAACCTAGGCACAACCTTTTCTGTACCCAAAAGAAATTAAAAATGGCGTATAATATATGGGTGGGTTGGAAGGGTAAGAGCCATCAAAAGTCCACTATTGGTAACTAAGCAATGTACAATAGGCACTCAAAACCTGATCAACTGGCTATATGAATACAACATTCTTTGCCGTTGTGATGAGTGACAAAAATTAATTTACATTACAAATGCACTACCTTAATAATTGGCTTACTGGCAGTGGCAGTGGTGGTGCTGATCATATAATGGTAGTGGCAGTATGTGGCATATGAACCACGGTAGTCAATTTGTCCTAGAAGAAACAAACATCAGTATACATACTATTCTAACTAGGCTACTAGGAAACTACTGCAAGTAATATTAATATTACAACACCTAATTGACTTACATCATACTGGTGGCTACACTGTTAATATGGAACCACCATTTTATTAGCCTGGAAAGTTAATAAAATGGAAGTAAAATACAAATTATACCTTTAAATTACTTTAGGAGTTGGAGCTAATTGACTGTGGTGGCCTTCAGTGGCTAACTGTTCAATTTGTCAGAACTAGAGAAAATAGATAAACACACTCAAGCTGTAACAATTAACAATTAACACTATACAGTACTATAGTAGAGTGATCCCACAAACAAAATAGTGCCATTGAGGTTATGGGATACGCTTGAGTTCCAGAAATAATTTTTGAGTTGTAATAATTTATGTATAAAAATTGTTTACCAAATTGTTTGCATTTGAAAGGGAAGCAGCCCGCCCAGTTGTAATGTCAACAATGAGTACATGATGGGACCAACTATCCTTGTCTCATTTAGCAGTGTTGGAGTTGTTGTGGAACTTCAGCTTCAGCAATCTCTCTCCATGAAATCTGGATAGTTCTCCTGCGGGCTTCTATCCTTGCTTCGGAGGATTTGCCTGCACAAAGCTCAGGTGCCAGAGTGGTGCACAGGCATCCCACTGGGTTACAATAGCCATGTCTTGTACGACTGTCACAAACTTTGGTTTGCTTTTGCATGTGTGTGTTTGCGTGCATGTGTGTACTTCAACTTACATTTTACCCATGGTTTAATAGCACAAATACCATTGCATAATCCTAGATGAATGAATTCACATTAAAACAATTCAATATACTACCTTAATAACTGGCTTACTGACGGTGGCAGTAGTGATGTTGATCACTTAATGGTAGCCAGTAGCACTGATGGTGGTGGTGGCATCTAACGAACCATGGTAAACCATGGTAATCAGTTTGTTCTAGAAGAAAGTACACATAATATTCTAAGTGGGCTATTAGAGGAAACTGCTGTAAATAATATTAATATTACAACAACTAGTTGACTTACATCATACAGGTGGCTACACTGTCACTATGGAAACCATCACCTATAAAATTAATAAAATGCAAGTAAAATACAAATTACCCTTAAATTACCTGGAGCTAATTGACTGTGGTGGCCTTCAGTGGCTAACTGTTCAATTTGTCAGTACTAGAGAAATAGATAAACACACTCAAGCTGTAATAATTCATACTATATACAGTACTATATTGCCATTAAGGTTACAGGATACCCTTGAGTTCTAGAAGTAATTTTTAGGTTGTAATAATTTATTGCAAATTAAAGGCCAGGTGATCTATGCTGTAATGAAGGAGCTGGATGGGGACCACCAAACTGGAGAAAAGCTGTGCATACAGAATCACATCCAATGTGTTCAAGCTTGCTGTAACTTGGTGCAGTTGATGGTGTTAAACTTACCAACGAGGATAAGAATGCAAAGCTATAACACAAGAATGCATGGTACAGTACAATTTCAGTGGGCTTTCAGCTTGAGCACTAGAATGACATTTTCCAGGTGAGTAAAGGCTATTTAAAGAGTTATTACCAAGAGTTCTCCACTATTCTTATTACCATAAAGTTTTAGATGGCACTTCTTGATACTGACGATCGGTGTCAATGGCCTTGGTCATAAAATTAAAGCCAAGTCTCAAATGAACACCTAGCTAGTAGCAATCTGTGCAGTGCTATAAATGATGAAGAATCTTTTATAGAGAATCTTTTATAGAAGCTTGAATATGTAAATATGCTGAGAGGAGAGTACAACACTGAAAGATGAAGTTGATCGCATATATAAACACTGGTTGCTGGTCTTGTTTAGTAGAAGACAGGATTGAAGGTCACTTGAAAGAATAAATTCACCTGGGCCATATAATCCAGTATATGCTGTACCCCTATATGACAGCATTAGTATTATACTACTTCTGGTACCGTACGCAAGGAAATTTTGACATCAAAAAATATGACGAATTCAGACTTCAGCAGATTTGACGAATAAAATGTTGACGAAAATGAAGAAATTGTAGACAAAACCTGTACTTTTAAGGGCACTTATAAACATTTGACGAATTTACATTTGACGAATTAAACTGATTCGTTGTCAAATTATTTTGACGTCAAGATTTCCTTGCATACGGTATGTTCTTTGGTAGGACCTACAGTGGCATCTTTGAGCCCATTACTAGATATACCGTCATCGAATTTCAAATGCACCACACAAAGCAACACCAAGATCCACGAAGTTTTGTAATGGAGAATATAATTGTAGATCATGTGTATTAGTTACATTGATAACATACTTTTAGATCATCCAATATCACGAGTCACCATAGTCAGGAATAATGATAGATGTTGGATGTGGGAGGCCTGGACTTGCCAATTGATGCACAGACTAAGAGCTTCTAGGCTAATACTGGGGAAGTTGGTAAATTCTACAAAGAAAATATACAAAATGTCTGCTAATTAGTAGTATTACACTGATGTAACTATTTGCACAAGAATTACAGAATTTTTGACTATATTTGGATATAATTAACAGAAATTTTAACAATAGGAACCAGGAAGCTAGTTTAGCACCCACATTTGTACAACATTACAAAATAGTAGCAACAGAATTGTACAACAAAAATAGGGAGAATGGTACATCTCATTTAAAGCATCAATAAAAAAGTTAAGCGACAAACACGATGAGACCCTAATAGCACTGTAGTTCATAAAAACAGGAATTCCAGTAATTGAAACATACCCATTGCATTAAATGTATTCTATTAAACTCAAGTGGGGTTCTTGCAGATCCAGTCATAAAATAGACACAATCACAGTACTTCAATAAACATACAACTTACTTGATAGGGGTGGTCAATCAGCAAGACTTATTTTGAGAGCCAGAGATGTAGCAGCTGTCACTTGTTCAGGAAGTATATGGAGCTTGTATACCAAACTTGCGTAGTGATTGCACAAGTCTATCTGTGACCCATTCAGCAAAAGTACACCCCTCAGCTTTGGTGTGGGTGCATGCATAGTCGTGTGCACGATGCTTTTTGTGATGTGCATGCATAATGTGTATACACACAATACTGTATTGCTAAAAATATCAATGGACAATGTATGGAACAAATTTAGTAAAAGCAAAAGGAATACACTTTTCAACTTCCAATTGAAACACTTATGTGTCATGGATATCACAAGATAGGAATATAAACAGCCTATCATGAGCTACACACAATACACAAGTGTTCAAACAGAAGTTGAGAAGACTGTAACTGTCCATTTTCAGTCCTATAAATCCATAAACAAACACTACACACAATTTTCCTACAAAAGTTTCTAGCAATTCAGTATGTGTGCATGTTTGCAGAAGCATACCATATATTACAATTCTGTAAAAAACTTGCATTGCTTTTAAATTTTAAGGAAACCTAGTGTCTTATTTTAACTGCATAAACATGGACATTAACAAGCTGCAAAAGTTTTTTACCAAGGAAGACTTGCATTATATAGCAGCAGTGCGTGCATTGTATTCAAGAGCTAATGAGTTGAAGTATCGTTATCTCAAAACATTAACTCTTGATGTACCTTGCAAAAGAACTTCTGATGTAGCTACATATGTGCTTTTTGTGTGTGTAAATATGAACATGATTGTGTCTGTGTTGTACAATATCAATACACAACATATGCCATATGTATGACATGTGAACAGTGTACTGATATCATAACTGCATTTATCTGTATTAAAGCCAGATTAAAATAAACATCAGGTCAAAGCCAAGGGGGTGCTGCTTTAATATAAGGATTGCACAAAATTATAATAATAGCTTAATTTGTAAAGCAATGTCAATAAATGGCTGGGCATCTCAACCTTAGTCTAAACAGATAAACACAGTATGCATGCTGCCTTTCATTGCAAAGAAAAGAACACTTAAAATAAAAGAACTATGGGTACCTATAATTCATCTGAACAACAGAATCTGTGGATCAATTCCATTAGTGAAACAATTAAATAAGCTAATAATGAAGGAGCGAGCCAGACATGAAAACTACCTAAACATTTACAACTTGCAAGTAGTTAAAACAAAGACACAAGACCGGGCAAGTGCATGGACGCATACATGGGAAGAACAAATATATGGGAAGTTCAAGTAGTCGGTGTTGTTATGACACAGAATTCAGATGGTGCTGTGCAAAAGTCAACATGACACAGAAATCAGAAATAGTGCTGTCCGAAACTCAACAATCATGAAAAATTATCATCATTAATGTGAAAATTTCATTACTGCACTATTGTGATAATAGTAAACTTTTGGATCTCACTGTAAACTATAGGTGGCCAACATTAAATGAGTTAATATTACAACTCCAGATAAAATTCTAACAGAAATGCTTTTAATTCTTTGTCGTGATACTAGCTTTCTAGCTATAAAGTAAACACAATTACATAATGAGTGACACAGTGATAAATTTACTGAGACATATACTTATAGCTATATCCTGTTACGAGGATGATATCATTGTTATTTTACAATTCTGAGGTCAAGTTGAGGATGAGTGTAAGTAATAACAATGATATCATCCAAGTATAATGAGTATAACTATTTTATATCCCAGTGTGTGGGAGTGTATAACAGTTTATGGATATTAAAGTTCCTGTTTGAATTCCTTTGCAGATCCTGTATGCTAGAACAATGGAGCCAGAAGTTATTGAAGGAGGTTGATTCTTCACTATACACTGCTGGGAATGATCACTGAAACAACTGAAAAATGAACACAGACTGGACATTTATTTAAAACAGGTCAATCGCCATATTAATCTCCTCCAGGTTTTAGCCCTTGTTTGCCATGCGATGTCACTCCACCAACCCATGACACGGTGTGCTTTTGTACTAACATATCCATTTGATCCATTAGTAAACAATACCATTTGGTTGTTATGGTGTCATGAACCAATCTAAGTGATAATTTCAGTTACTACTGGAGGATAACTTGCCACATAATAACATAATAACAGAGCCGCTCCACCCAGCGCAGCATTTGACACTCCAACACACTGGTACTTGTATGTTTAACCAGTTATTGTGATAACTCAATAATAAAAATTTTCATTATTCATACATCCTTAGTCAGAAATGTGCTACATACATATATCAGGAACCTAGTACATTTATTTGATAACTATATTTTCTATATTATACATATTTTGTAATTCTATTTTTTTGTATGTGTTATTAATTACAAATACACAACAATTCATTACTGTGGAATCTACAATGAAAGGTATAGCCAAAGTTTCCCACAGAGAAGCATCTAAGCAACCATTGTAGCTTAATATTGTTCTTTTCTTCCACATAATTTCTTTGGAAAAACCCTAAGGTTGCCTTAAACGCAAAAATCTATGAAATCCAAAGCAATGCAAAGCCATCTAAACGTGATATATACTACTTGTTGTACTTCTATTTTTGTTTTTGTGTTTGAGGGAACTGAATGTACTCTATTGGACAAAAACTATTGTTTTGTTGATAACCAGCAGTATGGATATGATACACAGAGCACCAATAAACTATATCCTATTATGAGGACAACATCAACTGAGCACAAAGAATATATTCTAGTGAGTGGGAGTTAGTTTCTGTTTGAGTTCCTGTTCGTAGTGAAGTTGTATAAGCAATTATAGCTAATAAAGAATAAAATTATTATGACTTGTGAACCTGTGCAAAGAAAGAATGGCCCCAGAGTTAATGTTTCATCTGGACATGCACTCCAAATATCAATTACTGACTCGAATATGAAGTAGCCAATATGCTTCGTTTTTAACCATGTTCAGCCTGTTACACAGTGACACAAAGGAAGGACAGTAGAAGAAATGCCTCTGCAATCAATTCAGTCACTACAAAAAATACGAGTGATTTATGCACCCCAAGTATCAAATACTGACTTAAAAGTGGAAGTGGTTTCACTTTCAACTATGTCCAACCTGTTACACAACATTACATGAGAACAGTAAGAGACGTGCTCCTGTAATCAATCCAGTCTGGACACAAAGGAGGACAAAGGTAAGTCCATGATGTGTGTATTCTACATACTGCGGTATGCCAAAAGGCACCTGCCAGGCTGAAGCAATATCAAACAGTGAAAAAATCAACTCCGTATCCATAGCCATTATCAAGTTACACTTTTGTCTGAAGGCATTAGTTAGTTAGTCAGAAGAAAATTCTACTAAATATAGTTTTAGCAACTTTTTGGAAGCATTTCATGTTGTACTGAAGGCACTTTAGGGCTTGGTTGTACCCAATACTGCCAAGACAACATGAAGGTATTGTGAGGCTTACTTTAGGGTGATATTTTTGATCAGAAAAGCCCAAACCTTCATGATACCTAATATACAGTACTACTGTACTGTATGATATGTGTAAACGTGTAACACATTGACAGGAAGAATGTATTCAGATAGCAAATATCACATTAAGGTTCACTAAGCTAGAATTCAGCAATATATAAAAGCACACTCAACATTTACTACTGCTGGTTGTCTACAAATTCAAGCACTAAACAAAATGTTACAGAAATAAAATGAATAGTATACATTATTTAGATAGCTTTGCATAGTTCTGAATATCAAACATTGATCTGTAAGCTGTATGTCACTATCAGGTGAAGTGTGTGTGCTCTACAGGCCATATTCATATTGCAAGTAAAAATGGTGGTAGCCTCAAATTGTTAGCAGTAAGAAGTAGTAATTTGTAAGCTTCACTATAATCAAAAAGATAATCTAAATGTATTTTGTGACAGCTGTCCATCCGTCTGTCTGTCTGTCTGCCCTGTGTATTCCTATTAAAGTCAACTCATTCAGTTTTCCTAAATTTCTTTCCTACTTCTTATGCTACACTTGTATAAAGTTCAGGCCAATTCTAGATACACTTGCAATATGAATACCACCTGTATGTAACAGACACTGTACATCATGATGACAAATAGTTTACAAACCAATCAGACTTTTGAGTAAGGTCTACACATTTGAGAATAACACTCCCTACCCAAAGTAAAACCTCCCCTGGTAGACCCATCTTAATCCAGATTCAGTATACTTTTTGCAATGAATTGTGAAGACATAGTGCACTGAAAAGTGCTTAAAATTAGGCCTATACATAGAAAAATTTGGAATTTTTAACTAGAGTATGGACCATAGCACATCAATAAAAAGTACTGAAACAAGCTGGAGTAGTGCACGATATTAATTCACAGTAAAACAATAAGTGTTATATCCCTACTGTGCATTTCCATTATGGTATCTTGAGCATAGTAGGGATATAACACTTCTTATTGTTTTATTGTGATTTAATATCATGCACTACTCCAGCTTGTTTCAGTACTTTTTATTGATGTGTTATGGTCCCTACTCTAGCTGAAAATTCCAAACTTTTCTGTGTACTTGTTTGTTAACTTTTTTCGTAAATAATTATTATGACTGGTGAACCCACGCATACCACATCTGAAATAGTGCCACGCGCCCCAATTATTGTCTGAAAAGTGAAGTATCCATTACGTTTCATTGTCAGCTATGTTCAACCCGTTACGCAGCATTTTGAATCATGAAAAGCACCACTGCAATCCATGCATACCAAAAGAAATGGTGCCGCATGCAACAGTTATATCGATTATTGTCTAAAAAGTGAAGTAACCATTACACTTCGTTGTTGCTATATTCAACCCGTTACACAGCAGTACGAATTAAGAGCTGTTTGAAAGGCACCTCTGCTCTCAAAATAGCCACTATGACAAATAAGCTGGGACATTTTCCATTACAAGGGAAGCAATTACATGCTATCACCAAATCAACACTTTTCACTGTCAGCAAAGATGAATGGGACACAAAGGAGAACGTTGGTAAGTCCATGAAGAATGCATTGTACTGCGGTATGCCAAAAGGCACCTGTTGAGCTGAAGTGACATCAAACAGTGAAAAAATCAAGCCCATAGCCTTAGCCATTATTGAGTTACGCTTGTCTGAAGCCATAGGCAGGCAGGCAGTCACTCACTCACTCACTAGAAAATTTTAAAATTTTAAAAATTCACTAGCAACTTGTTGAAAGCATTTCGGGTTGATCTGAAAGCTTGTTTGGGCTTAGTTTTACCTAACCAATACTGCCTTATCGTCGCCAGGGAAAATTGAGGTTGCTTTTTGGATGATTTTATTCCGTGGGACATGCCTACTCCTTTGTGGTCCCTACTATACATATGATTGTACTGTATGATGTACATGGGCTTCACCATATAACCATAGTTTTCACTCTTACTTGTACAATGCATAGGAAAGCCCACTCTAAAGTTTTTACGGTTTAAATTGTTTTATACTGTAGTTTGTCAATTGTGACCTTTCCCACAAATTCTCTTGACAAAACCATTGACAAAGCCTCATGGCTGCCCTTCTGAAGAGCCCTTATGGGAATGCCGTTCACAATGTAAGTCACTACCTGTATTTCAAACTGGCATAAAGCAACCACTTCAATGCAAAGCTTATTATACCTACAGTAGGGGACTTTAAAAAGTTTACATTTGGTTCAAAAAGAACTATTGTAATACTATTGGTAATACTAAGTAATTACCATTGGTTTTTACGATTACCTTAGTAATTACAATAGTAATTACGATTGCGATATGTTTGGTTTTTACCATTACAAAGGTCATTGTAAAACTATTACATTACAATGGTCTTTACAAAACCAAATGTAAACTTTTTAAAGTCACCTACTGTATGCTGAAGTGCATCATAGCATAGAGTTTAATTATCTACTTTTACTATTAAATGCATTTGCTAATACTGAAAGCATAGCTAAAATAATAGGCTAACCACAAAACAACTATCAAGATTATGCATATAATAATCTTTACAATAGTTGAGATATGGGACTTTGATATTTACTACAATTGGAATGTTTGTTGATTGTGGCAGGTCACATGTCAACATCCAAGATTACATCACATAACCTTGAGGGTTGAAACATGGAGACCACAAGTAGGATTGATTACTCTTTCTGCAGCCATTATCATTTTGGTAAAACATTGACATATTTTCTTATAGATAAGTGGCATCATGAAAAATATCAAATACTTGTTGAGTAGTTGTAACCATTTGGAAGATTTTCAATATAAGTGTTTGAATGCTAAGCAAGTTTTGTGGCAGTCAATCTGAGGAAAACTTTTGTGACAAATCTTGCCAACTGTAAACATGTGTAGCAAGTTGTGAGCTGTATAAACAAGCTGACCTGTTCATCATGAGAGAAGTACAGAGTGTGGTGAGTGTATAGATGACTACACACATTAAGTGAATATCTTCTCTTAAAGCCCATGTTACTTTTCCATATCAAGTACACACACACATAAACCAAGCATGCACTCATATGCCTGATTTAAAAATCAAGTATGAATATAGTGAAATTGCTTACCCTACAGCTAACTAATACAAAAGTTAAAGTACAGCCAGGTGTAAGAGACTTGCCGCTTTCTGTTCCCGTGATCCCTACTAACCCCATTTAATTAACTATTAGACAACATAACCACTACAGTACAGTATATAGCAGTGAGGTAGAAAAGCAATTCAGGATACATCCTACTGACATGATAACTACTTACAGGACTGCCAGGGACATTATTTTCAATTGTGTAATAACCAACTAGTGATTTGTCCAAAGAAATTACATTAAAAAAAACTTTTATAAGCTACAATATAATTACAAAGATGCTTTTCTTGGTCCACCTGTAGTTATTACCTTTCTATATATTCCACAGCAAAAAATTGGAGGCATTCTTAATTAATAACACACACATTAGTTAATTTACAAAACATGCACAAACAAGTAAAATAGTGAACAAAATTTGTCGACTAAGTTCCTAAAATTTAATGTAGCACCATGACCCAGCTGCATTGATGCAATATTTAGATACAGAAGCAAAGGGAAGATGTGTATAGCAATGCAGCTAGATCACTCTGTATTCAAGGATGTGTGATATTGAAAAGTAATAATGCACCTCATTATCACAATATCGTGATAATTGATTTAACACACACAAACACTAAACAAAATACTGTATATGTCACTCATTACACAGCTTTATATCTATAAGTGGAAGTCAGTACCACAACAAACAAAAAAAACCCAAGTATCCTGTTTGAATTTTTCTTAGAATGTACAGTAACATTACCTCATTTCAGGTTGGCCTGTGTGGTTTACAGTATTATCCAAAAATCTACTATTACCATAATAAAGCGATAATGAAATTTTTACAACAATGATAATGATTATCACACAGCACTACTCTATGTCTGAATCTGTGTCATATTCTGCATAGTTGGGTCTAGGAAGAGCCCTTAGCCGTGCAGATCTCCTAAGTGCAACGGACCCATTTGCATTCCTTGAAAGCCAATCACATCGACTACTTTCGCTACTTTCCCTTCTATCTACAATGATTAGCCTTCTGGCTACCCGTTCGTTCTCGCCTACACGTTGAGCTTTGCGTTGCTCTTTAGCCACATCTTGGGCTCGACGGGCACTTTCTGCTGGTTGGATTGTAGAACGAACGGGTAGCAGATCTTTTTCAGCTTTTTTTCTAATATCTTCGCCATGTTTTTCCTTTAAATGCTTTATGTAAGCTAGAAGCGTAGTTCTTTTTTTTGACCAATTGCACGAGCCTTCGGTCCACTCCGGATTTAGACTATGGGCACAGTTGTATTCATATTTAGGAGTTGCCCTACTGCTCTCTGCTCCAATCACACTATTAGCGTACTCTTGCCACCTTTTGGAAGTAACTACAGTTTCGGTTGTTCCATTAAGTTTGGATTTCAATCTGTCATTCTCTTCTCGCAATGACTGGCAGTATGCATTAAGGCGCTCCATTTTTGCAAGCAGTTCTTCAGATGCAGTGCTGCTTGTATGTGATGGGGTGCTGCTTGCATGTGGTGCAGCAGTGTCTGTTGATGTGGTGTGCATGGTGCGTGCATGAGAATGCATAGTGGGTGTACTTACTGAGTGGGTAACTAATAAATGGTATGCAATCAATTCATGTAGCCTGGTCATATCAAGCTTCACATTCTCATTGCACAACTGTGGATGTTGAACCACAGTAAAAACAGACAAAAATACTTACAAATACTTACTGTAAGTGCCACCTCTACAGCACTTGACAGCTGCTTTAACTCATATCTTGTAAATGTTTCAACATTTGTGTAGACATGCAGACCACCCCTGCTGCGGTCTTCATCATCTTCCCCAATCAGCCTATCATATCAATAGATACACATTATGCAGTGCTTATAAATTATATTCAGCCTCAATGCCTTATTAGTGTGGCAGCATTGGTGGCAATTGTACACTATCTTTATAATGATGATTTACCAAATTTTTTTATAATAATATAATTTACACATAGTTAATGGGGGGGGGGGGGGGGGTAGAACACTGAGCCATTTCACGCAAGTTATGGGACAGCATTAAAAAGAAATATGAATTAATAAGAATAATAATGCATGTGCGGTACGTTAGCTTCACTCAGTCGGTTCAGCAGTCACACAAGAGTATAACTGCTAGCATGTTACATCAATTGATACAGTTAAAATACAATTCTATTGAGTTCATAATTTGTTAATTATTTTGTAGTTCATTAATTACCACATCCTGTTATTTAGGAAGGGAAGCTCACAAAACACGTTCAATCTGCCGCACTTATTTCTAACATTGTGTGATGATTTTAAAACGACGATGACTCAACCTATAATGTTATACTCAATAATCATCATTATCTAAGTCAGTTAGAGATCATGCCCTTGGGAGTTGTGTTAGAAAAACCTCAGCTTTAAAACCTTGAAGATCTTTGTGTTAGGTCTCTAATCTATACTTAATTAAATCCAATTATAATATCTTACAATGTAATGGCTGTCTTAGTATCCTCTTCCATTATTTCAACAGCACTGTAGAATACATGTAAAGACAAACAAACAATAGTTAAATGCTCAACTTATAATACCATTATTTGCATACTACCTATGTATATACAGGTACACAGAATTTGGAATTTTCAACTAGAGTATGGACCATAGCACATCGATAAAAAGTACTGAAACAAGCTGGAGTAGTGCATGATATTAAATCACAGTAAAATAATAAGAAGTGTTATATCCCTACTGTGCATTTCCATTATGGTATCTTGAGCACATAAAGGGATATAAAACATCTTATTGTTTTACAGTGAATTAATATTGTGCACTACTCCAGCTTCTTGTTCCAGTACTTTTTATTGATGTGCTATGGTCCCTACTCTTGTTGAAAATTCCAAATTTTTCTGTGTACTTGTTTGTTAACTTTTTTTGTAAATAATTATTACGACTTGTGAACCCATGCATACCACATCTGAAATGGCACCGCACACCCCAATTATCGTCTGAAAAGTGAAGTATCCATTACACTTCATTGTCAGCTATGTTCAACCCATTTTTTTTATGCAGCATTTTGAATCAAGAACTGTTCAAAAAGCACCTCTGCAATCCACACATACCGAAATGATGCCACACGTCCCAGTTATATCAATTATTGTCTGAAAAGTGAAGTATCCATTATGCTTCATTGTTGGCTATGTTCAACCCATTACACAGCAGTACGAATCAAGAACTGCTCACTGTCAGCAAAGATGAATGGAACAAAATGAGAACTCTGGTACATCCATGAAGAATGCATTCTACGTACTGCGGTATGTCAAAAGGCACTTGTCATTAAATCCCTACTTTGGCATTGAACACAAAACAATTGCTATACCATGCCAACGTAGGGATTTCCCACTGGGCTATGCTATAATAGCTACCATTGTTTATCTCTTGTTTCACTACTTCTATCGCTGGATCCCTACTTCATTTTTAAATTCATAATTTTTAATATACTATTGTATTGCATGATTGTTTATATACTAAATACATAACTATTTTCCACTTTTGCAGTTCACCATTACTTATTTCACAAATACACAAGTGTAAGAAATTTTAAAAGCTAGCAAGGATGATTACAAAAAAAAGATCTATATCACTATTAGATGCATACATCAACTGTCAGACAATTCACTTAGTGAGATAAAGAGTTATATTTATATTTTTATACACAGTTACCATGTTTTACTGGTTAATAGCCATGGCTCACATAAACAGACAGTAGCTACAGCACAAATTTGAATTGTTGTCATAAAAGTAGCCCTCAGATAAGAGCTGCGACTAGTACCTGAATATGTTGCTGCAAGTGTTGCTAACACAAGTTTGAAGTAAGCAAAGGAGTTGTTTTAAGCAAGGAAATTATATTTTCGAGAGGAGCCAAGTGGATAACAGCATTAACTATATTTTCGAGAGGAGCCAAGTGGATAACAGCATTAACCCTTTAAGGACCACCGTTGTACATGTACGTCCAAATATAGCCTCACGCGAAAGCCAAGCATCGTACACGTAAGTAGCAGATAACAAAGAGCTATATCTTTGCAGTATTAGAAAAACTATGGGCTTTAAACAAAGACGATTTTGTTCGCCATTAGTAGACGATTGTTTTGATACACATTGCCAATATATTACGTGAAACTATGCCAGCCTTCTAATTTTTAGTATATTATATTTACACAACAACAAAACTAACCTTGTACAAATCAGTCCACAACTTTCGCCTGTAGCTAGTATTAAACTACAATGAATTTCACGGCACGCTTCATTTAGAGATGCATCTAATGATATACAAGATCACGTGTTGGCACTCTTTAAAAGGAGTAAAGCAATGGTTTGTTATAGATTTCATTGCGAAGAAGACAGGTCGTCACCGGTGTTAACAAATCACTTTGCTAGTTGAAGATGGTAAGTTCTGCACACTTATAACTTTGATAGTTCTGCTTATTATTGATAGGTGAATCTGTACTACAGTTTGTATTAGCCCTTACTACATGTACTTCCTGCAATTTTGATAACACTACAAACTTGCTAAGTAATAGAATATGCAAATTTCATAAAACTTGCGGGTTTTCAGGGTAGGCAGTGTATAAATTACTGTAGTCCTTAAAGGGTAAAGGAATGGTTACTTGAGGTCATTCACTCAAACATTCACATAGGCACAGTGGGGTACTGTCCGATAAGCTCATATAGCCACCCTTGGATAGTATCTACCTTCACACAGTACCCACATTGCTTTCCTTCCAGAAAGTTATAGTAGCTATGACTATTAACCAGTACAACATGACATGTGCTACAGTAAGTCAAATGTTCTATTGTCATCTAAAAAATACACAAAGTACAACAAACAAACTCAACTTACTCTCTCTGTGCATCTTCACTTGGACCTATATCCATACATATATAAAAAAGAATCCTGATAATGCTATTTATACATACAAGTAGCTATATCAAACAATATGATAGTACTGTATAGTAGGGACTACAAAGGAGTAGGCGTGGCCCACAAAATAGCATCACCCAAAATTAGCCTCAATTTTCTCAGACGATGATGAAGCAGCATTGGTTGGGTAAAACTAAGCCCAAACAAGCTTTCAGATCTACCTTAAACACTTTCAAAAAGTTGCTATGGAATTTTAACAAAAAATCTTTAACAGAATTATCTACCGACTGAGTAAGTAAGTGACTGGCTGATTTTTGGTGTACTTGTAGTGATGCATGTCTACTGTAAGCCTTTGTTGAGATCTCCATGGCAGTGAAATAGAAGACTGAAATGATGGATGAAATCTGCAGGATGTTCACGACATAACTCATCTCATAATACGCCAATAGCCACACCATGATGACATCTTGCAAGAGGTACAAATTGTGTGCAACACAACTAGGGTTGGGACGAAGCTTTGAATGCTTCATAGGTTCGAAGGCTAAGTAAACTTCAAATTATAAAAGTATCCTTCAAAGCTTCGTAATGCACTCATAGAATTACAAATTAACGTCGTTATCTTTATTGCAGCTGCTCATTCCTCTTGCGTGATCAATGTTTGTCTCTTCGCAATTGATCTTCATGTGCCATGCCCACTTTTAAACCATCGAAGTTTTAGCCATTACTTGGTGTTTACCTATGCATGGTTGCAGTGTAGTGGGCACGCCCATTTGCAATCGATCGATCACGTCAGTCAGTACTGCTGCCATGCACTTTCCAAATTCATACAAACTTTTTAGAAACATAAAACCTAAGAAGGATGCGCATATAAAATACAAGATAACCTGTAACTTGAAAGCTGACACCGAAGCTTCGTATGTTCCAACATTTTATTAGCAAATATTCGAAGGTAAATTTCAATATTCGTCCCAGCCCTAAACACAACCATTCGGCACTGTCAATCTAACTTAGACAACTGAGCAGCATGTTCTAGCTAGGACATAGCCACTGTGCTCTGATTGTTTCAGAGAATGGTTGTCAAGCTCTGATCAGCTGCACTCGATATGATTTCAAGCCATGATTACTTTGTTCTGGTTTCAGTAGCAATCATTATATGTATCTACAGCTAGCTACTCCTATTTATGTACAGTAGTTGTAAATATTTCAAATAAAAAATATTGATAAGAAAAATTAATGGCTCTTCATTTCATGAAAATATGAACATGAAAGCATAGAAGGTAGACGGTCGTCAGAGCCAGAGCCATATGTGAGACTAGTGTTATGCTGTGCTGTCTTTAGCCTTGCTGGCAGGCTTGGAGGCAGCCAATATTTGGCTCTGGCAATTCTCTACTTTCTGTAAAAGTCTTCTTGTTTTTAAAACTGGAATAGAAGTTAGATGCACTAAGACTATTCTATAATGGATGTGATATTGTTTTTAATAGCAGCATCCCATTAATATTCAGTGGTTACCCCACTATACAGTAGTATCTACTGTGTGATACCTACATGCACAGTTCTATAAACATACAATAGTAAAGTCATTATAACACGTACATCATTGACTGCACAACAAACGTTTATAATACAAACATAATACAACGATAAATTCCATACCAGCATCGTCCACATTTGGTCTTTTTGGTGCTTTTGGCCCATTGCTATGGCCTCCCTTATCTTTGCTTCCTGAAACATACCACTTAGTTAATAATGATAACAGAGATATCATATAATATGTATAACAATCCTTACAATTATTTTTAGAAACAAATAGTGGTATAATTGGGTTAATGGATTTACTATATATTTAACCAATAAATTGGGCTTTCAAACTAATTATACTTGCACACAGGTATTTAAATGATGGAAATCTCAATAATAAGAATTTACTTACGTACTGTAGAACAGTTTATTCTCAGTTTACTACCCTGTGATAATAAAGGCGTAGCTGAACTATGTCTATTGATTAAAATTAGTGCCAAATATGTGTAGGTTAGAGATCTAGCACGAAGATCTGAGGGTGTGGTCTCTAACTTAGAAAATGTATGCACTTTATATGGGTATATAGGTGGAGTCATTGTGGGACTGGGTTATACTGTATGTCGTTCTGAAATCATCACACACTGTTAAATAATTTCAAAAGACTAAACGTGCTTTGACAAAGCTCTGAAAAATTGAAGCTTGCACTGCTTTCTTTCAGAAGTTCACAAACCTTAGACTTGGGATCCTACACAGCTGGGCTGAAAAGGCAGTGATCAATAAGACTTAACGTGGATTAGTACTCGGATTAGCAGTAGCCAGTGCTCACAGCAGTGTAAAGAACATGTGTGTCAAAGAAGCAGTGTGTGTGGATTTATATGATGGGAATGATTTGCCACAAGTTGTGTCTTCAGTGGCACCACAGTAGTATGAAGAACAGAAGGCATGGTTTTGAATACGGACCCCATCTACATTACGTGGTGTAAAATAACGTTTCTACAAGGAAGCCTACCCATTTAGGTCTTTAGTATTGTTCAACAGAAGACGAAAACAGCCTTAAAACACCATAGAAACAGATAGACACTAAACAGAATTTTCCATGATATTTCTGGACTTCTCCGCACATCGTAACAAATGTATGTACACTGTTATTCCATAATCGAATTGTTTTAGACATGCCTACAAAATGAATAGAGTGGTTAATCACCTGTTCACCCATTGCAAGCTATCAGCCGGAATATGCTTGGAGGGAGCATTGCAAATCAATGATTGAAAGTGAGATTTGTGATGCATTGAAGTCTTTCTGCTAGCAGGTCTGTAACCATTTTAAGAACCTGCCAGCAGGTCTCTTAGTGGATTTTAAATACCTCATTATCCTCCAGGAATCAAAGCATATTATGCATACCATTTTCTAATCGTATATGAAGTCACATTATATTGTTCTACACTTGTTTTGTTGCTTGTGTTCAAATACTGAATAAGATTTTAAATCCTAAAGGTATTTATTCATTCAGTAGAGTCACATGCTCAGCAAGTATGCAACATGACTGTAATACTAACCAACATCATTATCATCATCATCATCTTCATCATCCTTACGTGGCCTCTTTTTTGCTTCTACAAAATGGAAAGAATAGTATTAAATGGATACATTCCTTAGCCACAGTGTGTGCATGTAAGGTACCAACAGTTCTAGGGGGAGTTCACTGGTTTCCAAAAGAGTGTGTTTTTTTTAATTGAGAGGATTGAAAGAACAGTCACCCAAAGCCAAAATCACAAAGAGACTTGTTGTACAGTATAATGTAAAGTGACCTATAGTGCCCAACCTTCAAATCCTTCTGCAAAGGCTTGGAAAGGTTGATTTAACTGTACAACAAGTAACAATGTTGTGGGTTGACTTTTACACATTGCTGGCTAGTTTGGTTTAAGATCTACTGTTACCACATCATCCTGCCCAAATGATCTTGTATGCTGCAAGTGTGGGTAAAGCAAATGCTCTTCTATTTTGAAACTGGCAACGAGTCAGCAATTTACTAGAACTATGAGAACTGTGCCCTACAGACCTCCAACCTGGTGCACCTTCCTTGCCAAACCCTGTATCTATCCCTGTCCTCAATGGGGTTATATGACTAGAAATTGGTACCACTAAAACTATATAGCAATACCACACAATCATAATTAACATTTGTGAACATGCTTTAAATCCACAGTCAATGTTTAGGTACCTTTGTACAAAACTAAAGAAATGTGGTGAATGTAGGTTTGTCTTTTCATGTGCACACTTGTGTGGTATTTATTACTTATACCACAGCCACTAGGGATCAACCAAATCCTTCATGGCCATGGTATCACATACAGTTACATTTACGCATACATACTTGAGGTACTTGAAGATGATGATCCAGGTGTGGTGGCCCCTACACAGAAGTACACGGATAAGTTAATTTGTAGACAGTACAAGTACATCAGTAAAATATATTACTGCTATGAAATCATAGGAATACTATTATTGTGTAAAGATTAGCATATATAATTAAAAATCCTCTTCCTTACCTGGTGTCTTTTTCTGTTGCCTCTTCTTTTTACCTATGGAAAGAACAGTGTACAAGTATATAAAACTATGCTACTTCATACACTGTTCAGTTGCAATAATTCTGTATAAAGTAATTACTAATTCCATTCCTTACCTGACTGTTTTGGTGATGACTTCGTTTTTCCTAGAATAAAATATAAAGAAAACAGCACATACATTCTGTAAAAATTATGAAAATTTTTGAATATACAGCTTAGTTGTTTCTAAAACAATTTAATGTCACCACTTAACACACGTCTTGAACTACCGTAAGTATAAGTAAAGCAAGTAGCTATTTCACTTGGTTTTTAGCTATGTTCTGCCTGCCACATAGCCATACAAATAAAGAACAATACTGATATTATGGTACAAAAATCAGACGATTTCTTCATTGTATCAATTTTTTACAAAAATACAGCACAGGTTTCCATTTGATTATAATTACTAATTCTCCTCCTTACCTGACTTTTTCACTGGTGACTTCTTTTTTTTTCCTAGAACAAAAATAGAAAGAGCATAAAACAAGTTAATGTAGTGGTACAGTACTTCTTATAGGTACACTGTGTGAATGTTGTGTTCTTCTTTATTGACATCCACATTTTGGTTGCCATCATACAGTACAGTAGGTAGTACTGTATATCAGGGATCATTCAGAACTGGGTTTTCCAGCCAAAAATATCATCCTTAACATACTAAGTGAGTACTAGCACCCTCGGAATTCTCAGTGTGTGAAGCCTCCTATTGCCTCCCTTCCTCCCACCTTACTCCACCGTAACAACATAGTATGAGGCACCACACTGATCAAACAAACGTGATAACAAGATTCTGTTGATTCGTTGCTTTGGGTGAAAGCTGGGCAGCTGAGGATGTCATTGGGCTGTAGTTACATGTAGTAGACTATGAAAGCTTACCATGCATAATTGAAACCATAAACTGTTTACATAATGTTACTGTTAAGTAAATTTCTAAGCAATGCTATGGCTTGTGAGCAACAAAATGCAATCCGATGATGTTATTCAATTAGGTGACACCTTAGTTTTTGTAAGTTAAGTAATAATTCGTTGTTCCATAGAACAATGAGCTTTGCAGTTTCTGCGCCCAATTTCCAGCCCAAATTCCTCAGCCACCCAGCTGTAAGATGACAGGACTGACAGTGATATAACACTACATACAGTACAATAACATATGTATTATAATCTAGTGTTTTTGCACACTTCATTATTATCTTCATTATTATTATATAATAATAATATAGATATATTTATTTATTTTTTTAAATATTTTTATTTATCTTATTTTATTTTTTATGTACTTACTTATATGTATTGTATTAGTTGTGACACAGGATACTATTACAATTAATAATAATAATTAAGGTTAACTGTGCATGAAAACAGGGTGCGATGGAGGTTAAAGTGTTATGTTTTGATGTGAGCCAGATGATTTTAAGGTAGGGTGTGTTTTGCAATGCGGACTGAAGAGGAGTGAGATGGTAAGCTCTTGCTATGAGTGGTGGATGTGGCAACTCCATGAGACTGGTATTACATGAGGCTTCAGTGAAGTTGGTAGGCCATGCAGGTGTAATGTCCTGTGCATAGTTCGCTTTTGGGGCTAGCATTTGAAATTTGTCTTGTTTATAACGAGATAGACAGTCAGCAATGTCATTATTAATACCTGGTATGTAAGTGATGCAGACATTGATGTTGTATTTAGCAGCACAAAAATACAGTAAATGAACCAAGTCCATGGTCTCGCTTGCACCGGTGGTACCTGATTTCCATAATACTGACTACAGCTTGGTTATCGCAGTGAAACAAGATCTTTTGCTTGCACCAATATGATCCCCAGGTGTGCACTGCTACAACAATTGCAAATAGTTCCTTCCACATGATGTCCATTGTCATTTGTGCTTTCAACTGACATCCACATTTTGGTTGCCATCATACAGTACGGTAGTATCATACAGTACAGTAGGTAGTACTGTATATCAGGGATCATTCAGAACTGGGTTTTCCAGCCAAAAATATCATCCTAAAACCAGCCTCAATTTCCCTTCATGACAACTTGGCAGTATTGGTTAGGCACAGTCAAGCCCACAATATCTTCAGACAAACCCAAAACCCTTCCTAAAAGTTTCTATGAAATTTAAAAAAATTTATATTTAACAGAATTTTATTCTGATTAACCAACTACTTTACTAACTAACTGATGCCTTCAGCCAACAATGGATATAGTTATAGGCTTGATTTCTTTACTATTCAATGTTGCTTCGTCCCAAGAAGCACCTATTCTTCAACCGCAGTACGTACAATACCTGCATGATGGACTTGCCTTTGTCCTCCTTTGTGTTCCAGTTCTTTTTGCTGACCACGTATGGTATTGGTGTGGTTTTCCTGTGGCTGTGTTGGTATCTTGATCATATTTTCCATAGCAATTAGACTGTTTGCAGAGATGCTTTTCATACGCACTGTTCTTTATTTGTAACATTGTGGTTTGGACTGAAATAGGTGATGGCAAAGTGTAATGGCTACTGTTCAATCTATATTCTCCAGTTGTCAAATCACCTTGTATTTCACTCTGTTGTTTTCTTGTTGTATAATTATTTTTGTATGTGTCTTATCCATTGTAATTGTCAACTTGTTCTCATGTGACAAGGAAAATTAAGAATTTAAATTCAATCAGGCATCATAGCAAAAAAGGTAGGGAAACAAGGGAGGTCGCCACACCTGCAGATACTCTAGTGGACACTAATTCAGTCTACCTTTCCCTTATATTCGTACAATTATTATGACTAGTGAACCCGCACATACTGCATCAAAAGAAAGGAAGATTTTTGACCGAATGCATGTCCCAAATATCAATTACTGACTCCAAAGTGAAGTGACTATTATGCTTCATTTTCCGCTATGTTCAGCCTGTTACACAGCACTACAAACGAAGCACAGGTAGGAGAAGCATCTCTGCAATCAATCTAGTCACCATGAATAATAGATGTTTTGTACACCCAAACTACCAATTACTAACTTGAAAGTAAAAGTGGCCATTACACTTCGCTTTCAGTTATGTTTGGCCGGTTTCGCAGCACTACAAATGAAGAACAGTAGGAGAAACGATTCAACCTGAAATCAATCCAGTCACCATGGAAATACGGATGATCATTATAAGGAAGCCATCATTCTACTATCAATCAACACCTTTGGCTGTCAGAAAAAAGAAAGGAGGACAAAGGTAAGCCCATGATGCATGCATTGTACATACGGAAATATGCAAAAGGCACATCTTGGGACTGTTATCTAGCTGTCTCAGCCGTTATCTGGTTACACCCGTCTGAAGGCATCAGGCAGGCAGGCAGTTAGTCAGTCAGAAGAAAATTCCATTCTATACAATCTATTGGAAGCATTTAGGGCTGAACTGAAGACACTTTTGGGCTTGGTTAGACCTAACCAATACTGCCAAGGCACCAGGATGGTATTGTAAAGCTGACAGCTTTGGCCAGAAAACCCAAACCTCTTATTGTACTGTATGATTAACAAGAATATCACGTATAATTTAGAAGATGTAGCGGTATACAAGTTCATATATGGAGATATGCAGACATGGTTTTTGCAAACCAATTTTAATAAACCAGGTGCATGCCCACTGCTGCCCATCAGCATGTGCCTGGTTTAAATTTCAAATTGAAATAGGGATCATAGAACAATGAAGAGTAATGAAACGAAGGATGTCAAAATAAGGCTGGAATCCAGAGATTTTGAGTGGTCCAGCCATCCATGGACTGCAGTAGTGCCTTTTATTGAGCTGATGTGATATTCAGATCATGTGATACTCAACTGAATGTGATAAGCACACACAGAATGCCAAGCTAAGAGGTCTGGGGACGTGCTGCCCAAGGGAAATTTTGAAAATAAGATGACCTGAAATGGCATCAGAAAGCTATTTTAAAGCCTCTTCTCTTCTCCTTTGTTAATATCAAGAATATATGCCGGTAATTTTGTATTACAGTACCAATGAATTCAATTTCTTATCTAATTTTAATTCAAATTTCAGTGAAAGCTTAGTTGAGATACAGAAGCCATTGAGATTGTAAGATCAATTAGCCCCAATGTAGTACCATGCAGATGACTCACTGGAACTTTTGAGTGATAGATGTAATGGCTTAGACTAAGTAGAACAGTGCCTATATTCTATACTGAATGCTCTGTTAGAGTACTGTGATGACTGTTCTATTAGAGTATCTTGATCTTTTTACAAATTCAAGTAACTGAAAAATGGTTTAGCCAATGCCGGACTGGCCACACCTTGGGCTCCGGCTCTACATCAAAATGCATGCCCTGACCATCAGTTACTAAAAAGTGAAGTGGTTGTTATGCTTCATTCTGTATGTTCATCACATACAGTAGTACTGCAAACTAGCATGCTTACTAACAATGCACAAGATAAGCATGTACACCATGTATTACTAACCATTATCCTCTTCATCAGTGGAATCGACGATCCTTGCCCCCCTACATCTCTTTCTGCTTCCTATGAAATAGAAAGAATAGATAATACAAAATAATTACAGTATTTTTTTTAAGACAAGGTGTGTGCATGTAACTTTTTATATAGACACATTTACACATACGTACTTGAGGTTGATGTTTGTGGTTGGCTGGTGGACTCTACACAAAGGTATGATACAATAATTAATAGACAGTACATAAACATCTTATAAACAGTTTTATGACTAGTGATGTGGCAATTACATTGACATAATTAGGAATCTATTTTGTAGCAATTATAACAATAAGAATATCTACAATCTGCATATTGAGCTACTCTAACAGACCAGTAAACAATTCTAATAGAACAGTCACACCTTTAATAAAGCAGTCACATAGAACCTCTAATGGTAAACAGCAAGAATAACTACTTTTGTTTTTTGGCACTGGCATCAGTGCATTTTCATATCAATTATTTGTTATTGTAAGACATTAACACCTTCTTACATTGTATCTTGTTACACTGAAAAATGCCTTTACATAACAATAACAAATAGCATAAAGAAATAGTACAGTCACTACTCTAATAGAGCAGTTGTTCTAGGTATACACTGCATTACAAAGAATTACATACCAGTAGTTGGGATGCTGGTGGCCACAGATGGTGACTGACCACCTAGTAAACAAACCATGATCATTTTATTAAATACATTTATAACTAAATGTACCACTGTGCATGGGCAGTGCAGTTCAAAGGCACCGCGAGTGCTATAATTCGTATATAGCACTGCTGCACTAACCGCAGCAAGTGCATTATAACTTATAATGCACTGACTGCAGTGCAATATATTTATAATGCACTGGCTGCAGTTTTGTGCTACATTGCACAAGTGCTGGCAGCCTAGGCTGCTACAACACCTCACCTAATAGGTGGCAAGATGCTACACTGTTTAATCAAATTCTTATATAACCTAACATGCGTAATTCGATTGTGAGGCCATACAGGAAACGTCACTACTACCCTATACATGCGATTTAAAAGCAGCCAATGGCAATCAAAGAGGCAAACACGGCAGGTAAAACTCTATTTACAAATATTTAAATGTAGTTACATACCTTACTAGTTTGATCGAAACTTCCACCTTGACAAATCGCTTTTTAAAATAATGTTATTCTAATTGAAACTCACCATAACAATCGAATGTGGCATTGCCATGTGATTGTATGGTCAAGGCCATGCTTGATATGTAATAATTTGTTAGTTTTAGAGTGCCACAATTGATATCGGTATTCTACCTTATAAAAGAAATGTAGCTGGAGTGTCGGATTTTTCTACCTATTAGGTAAGAGGTACATAACAGTTATACAATGTGCACTTGTGCTCTGCCTGTATAAACGCACTCGTGCCCGTTGTTGATTGATCTCATCCAAGTACATTAGCAAACAGAATATTTTGATGGTGCACTCTCCCATTACAGAAAGAGTGCATGCTGTAGTGCTTGGTGCCTGCTAAAAAGTCTCAAAGATCTCAAGCTTGTATTACTATGTGACTGGATTTGGGAAATGTTCCAAATAACATATTATAAGTTTTGAGATAAACAATTATAAAGAATTCAAGGCAGCATAATAGCAAGAACATGTACACAAGGCGCATCACTCTGTTGTCCATTAAAACGTACACACTAGTATTGTATGCATACAAATTAATGAGTAGCATACCAGAGTTGCTTGGATCTTGTAGAGGATGTTCTAGTTAAATAAAACATGATTACACGTAAAAAAATATTCACAAATTACTGAACTACTGTACAATAACAAATATTAGTGAAATTAATATTTTTGCTATTTGCTATATGTGACAGGGTTTGACAAAACCCGGCTTCCACGCACAAAGCTTTGTTAGGAGATGTGGCGATTTTAAGTAGTCATTGTGTAGTGTCTAGAGCTGTGTGAATAAAATTTGCACCAATTATTCATCTATTTAATAGTTATCACTGTGTGGGTGTATAAGTTTCTGATACCCAAAATATGCCCTGTTTTGGACGGCTTTTTTTGAGTGGGTAATAATATCATAGGTGGTAGTAATAGGGGTGGAGGGTGGGCTTAATATAGGAGTATAAAATGAAACAAGAAGACGAATGGAATCCAGAGGCCACTTTTGGGCCCTCCAATCACTCCAAATTGATTGAGAACACCAATGGCGAGCTCTCTGTGAAGTCCCAGCTCACTACACACCATTACAACAAAGCCGTGGCCATTTAATGATGCCAGTCTTCCACTCATGGCTTTGACAGGGTCAGATGAAAGCTGCTGCAGAAACCAGACTTGGCAGTCCTGAAGGAAATGCAGAGTGGAATATGATAGTGTATTAGACCAGCAATCCATTTCTGGTAAAAATGTCAAGTTTGAATTTTTGTGTGTGTGAAATCCGGTCACATATAAAGAATGCAGTTGGCGAGATTTTAAATTGATGAAATTCTCACTGTCTTTGATATCATAAATCAGCACTCCACAGTTAGTTACACAAAAGGTTTTAGGAGTTGTAAGCTGACAGAAAGATGAAGCATGAATGCTGCACAAATTCCTCTTGTGTTAAAATATCTGTCACAATACATGCATCAGCATACTTAGTCATTTTCACAGTTGAAACTATGGGTTGGGTCATTTGGGTCTGCGGATCGTGTGTGTAACAGATCAGCTAGTTTGTGTGGAAGTCCAGCTGCAGCACAATCTCTTTTGTGAGCCATGCCCACTTATCGGGATCGCGTGTTTCTGTCCACTACTGTTGCTTGCAAGCTTATTTGGAGCCATGTCCACTAACGGAGAACGAGATCTAGTCTAGTTTTGCAGAAGGAAGTTTCTGCTTTGAGCCACACCCACTTACATACATGGAGCCGTGCTAATTGATTAGTAAGGTGCACTTAAATACACCTGTATATAAGTGTCCATAAAGCCACACTTGGCTTGTCAAAACTGACATCAATAACTTCTTCACTACAAGGTATAAGTAATTTTAAACTTGGTGGTTTGGTGACAATTTGCCATTACACCAAATTTAGTTCTTTGCCAAAATTTATTGTTATATAGTACAAGGAAATTACTCACCAATTACTGGGGATATTTCTTCACTCAGTGCTTGGTTGTCTAATGGAAAATCAACATTAGATTATAAATAGACAAGCAATGGTAATTCTAATTAATAATTATATAACTCTTAATTACTTCTGAACGTGAAACTACATGCAATGCATATTAGAGGCAGATCACCAGCTTTCTGTTACTATGCTAGGTTACTCTTATACTTGAAATCAAACCTTATTTCATGCACTACATCATTTTCACAACACTAGAGCACTTTTGATACAAAGTGATAAATGATAGACGTCATCTCCGCCAGAACTTGATGGTGTGTGTTAATTATGATACAGACATCCATTCAAAGATCACATTCACCCCTTTGATTTACAAAACACTAGAGCACTTTTGATACAAAGTGATAAATGGTAGATGTCATCTCTGCCGGAACTTGATGGTGTGTGTTATTTATGATACAGACATCCATCACATTCACTCCTTTGATATTACAGTATTTGGTGAGGCTCACATGAACACACAAACTGACTATATACTAATATATCACCATGTTTATGCACTAGCCAATTTCCCTAAAATTGTGTCCAACCACACTGTGCTGGTTGATAGGTCCTCTCATTGGTGATTGTACTTGGTTGGATGTGCTCTGTGTCTAGAAAATTTGACTAGTCAATTGGTATTTGTTTTGTACAAGATACCTTTTGATTATGGGGCATTAGTTTAAGCATAATACATATGTCAATTAATGCTCAAACATATGGAGCATGTGATGACAATTTTAAATGACATACAATGAGACCTGTGTATTAAGGGCACGTTTGAACTGACCAAAGTGTCCTGATTATCAAAGTGTCCTGATTATCAAGGTGTCCTGATTATCAAGGTGCCCTGATTTTCCAAGTTAGCTTTTGTACTAAGTGAATGTCCAAATTATGCAGGTGCATTAATTTTTCAAATGCGCTCTTTGCTTTGCATAACATTTCAGAAACTTACCAGTAGCACTGAGTGACTGTGGTTGTTGAGTAGTTGGTGATACTAAAACAAACAATAAACATTATGTTCCAACAGTAAATTCAAGCTGTATAAAGATATACAGTACTAATGGACATTAAGCCTCTATTTTAGTCACGGTAAATAAGGAAGGCCACCTCCTACAGCATAAGATATAGTAGTGGACATATAATTCCTAATTCAGTCTGAAATAGGGATGAAGTGTCCACTAGTATATCCTCAGGTATAGGTGCATCACCTCCATTACCTCGCTGCTTATTTCCCTGATCCTAGTGTACTTGTTTATTTACTTTTGTCACATTATTATAGGTGGTTTTTGCACTTTGTTTTCAGCTATGTTCAGCCCATTACACAGTGTTACACAAACAGAACACATACGATATAGTTATCTGCAATCAATCCAGTTAAACAGAAAACTCGGACAAATTCTGTAGAGAGAAACCATCCGCAGCACTACTGCAAATAGACACCTTGTGCTATCAGCAAAGATAAATGGGACACAAAGGAGACACAGGTAAGTCCATGAAGTATGTATTGTATGTACTGAAGTATGTCAACAGGCTGAGGAAACATCAAATAGTAAAACAATCAAGTCCATAGTCTTAGCCGTTACAGAGATACATTTGTCTGAAGGCATTAGTCAGTAAATCACAAGAAATCCACTGATTAGAAGTGTCAAACAATCAAGCCTGTAGTATTAGCCTTTATGGAGTTACACTTGCCTGAAGGCATCAGTCAGTAAGTCACAAGAAAATTCCACTGAGTATGCAAAGTTATTAAAATATGCACATACCTGTGGATCATGAGTTGATTGTTGATGATGTTGGATGTGAAAACAAACTAAATTACATACTTGTGAGAAGTTTGTATTAGTACAAGTACACAAATTTTTTTGGAATTTTCAGTTATGTCCAGCTTCCTACCTGGAATGTTCAACTAAAGTAGGGACCATAGTACATCGATAAAAAGTACTGAAACAAGCTGGAATAGTGTGTGACAATAAATCACAGTAAAACAATAAGAAGTGTTAAGCCATTACATGCTACTGCCAAATTGACACTGTCTGTTGTCAGCAAAGATGAATGGGACACAAAGGAGGACACTGGTAAGTCCATGAAGAATACATTGTACATACTGCAGCATGCTGAAAGGCACCTGTCAAGCCGAAGTGACATCGAACAGTGAAAACATCAAGCCCATAGCTTTAGCCATTATCGAGTTACGCTTGTCTGAAGGAATCAGTCAATTGCTTAGTCAGTCAGTCACTAGAAAATTCTGTTAAATTATTTATTTTATTTTTTAATTGTAGCAATTTGTTGAAAGCATTTCAGGTCGATCTCAAGGCTTGTTAGGGCTTAGTTTTTCCCAACCAATACTGCCTCATTGTCATGTGGGGAAAATGAGCCTGGATTTTGGGTGATTTTTTTCATGGGTCACACCTACTCCTTTGTGGTCCCTAGACTCCCTACTATACAGCACTATCATACTGTATGATAAGATACTGTACAAAGGTAAAACAGACTGGATGAGCTGCTATGAGTCTGCATCAATTTTTCATTACCAAGAAATTTAGAAGTACCATTTGAATAGATGGTTACCTTGATACTCTTAATGCTACACAGCATATACAGTTCTTGCATTATACTCATGGTGTTGCATGGGCCAGCTTCTTGGGCCATATGACATACTACTGTGTGTCTTGATATATAAAGGGTATATGCCATTGTTTAAGCATATACCGCAAATTCCGGTTATTAAGCGCATACAGCTGTTAAGCGCATATTGCTTGTTAAGTGTATATGGAATATTTGTGCTAAACACTTCCTGTTAAGCGCATATAGTTGAAATTGCTTCTGCAAGCTAGTACTATATAGAAAGAACAAGCCAGAAGTGTTACAGTACACTCAATACTTTGCCAGGCAAGTGTCTAGCAGATACTACCACCTACATTAACGCTGCACCTGTATTAACAATAGCTGCACCTGACTTTTCAGGACTGTTGTTTTCTTGACTGTAGTAAGCTAATATACTGAACACTAATACCTAAATTGCTAGAAAAATGTGGTGGGCATGTGTAATACTCTCCTAACAGAAACCTGTTACAATCACTTATTAAGCGCATATGCTTAACAAGCGTAGTGTATTTCTCAAATAATTCCTCCAAAATTATAAGTGCATGCACTCAATAACCAGAGTTTACGGTGTATATATATACTCTAAGAGGACTATAAAGTACATAATCAGGAACTAAAACATACACATACCTGGTGACTGTGTCATTGATCGTGGTGATGGTGGTAATGGTGGTGATGGTGGTGGTGGTGGTGATGGTGGTAGTTGGACACCTATAGTAGTTGAAAACAAAACAATATCACGCTTGTGAATTTTGTACAGTAGGATACAGACTCTTTAAAATATACACATGCATGTACATACGTACCAGCTGTTGACGAACAAACACACCTGTATTACACATTCACAAGAATTTTGTACAAATGTGACCCACTGAGCGAAAACTGGATGTTTTTTGCAAAATTCAATTTTTCCTGTATTGAAATGCAATGGGTAAAAAATACGCGTGCTACATTAAAAATTCACACACGCCTTAATCACATTCGTATGCATTGAAATTAAGCTCCAATCAATAAAACCTATATACCACTGGATTTGCTTGTTCATGGAGAGTAAGGAAGTCTATGTTTCGTGTTGGCACAGCAAAGGATAAGTGAGTTATGGGCGTTTATTTACAATGCAGTAAAAACAGCATTCACAGTCATTATTTCTTAGTTGGAATGGCCTTCTTCATTGTTAACTTGTAGAAGTACGGGGAAAGCACTATACCATCACTGATTTACCAGTTTATGGTGAACAGAGTGAGCCAAGTCTCATCTTCATAGTTTGTTTCAATTGTAGGTTATGATGGATTATCTAAGAACCTGTTATTCATTCCAGTAATATTGCTGTACAAATCAAATCTATCACTGCTCCAACTGTCAAACGCTAAAACTCCAACACCATTCATCACAAAAGGCTGAAACTTTGGCTGTGCACTCTTTTGTTACCATAGATTACAGAGATGTAATAAAATGAAATTAGAGGAATATGCAAAAATGGCCAGTTTTTGCTCAGCTGGTCACAAATATTTTTAACCCATTAACAATTACATCACATGGCTTCAACACATGACTACAATTTGATGGCTGCACTTTTTACTGTTGTTATATATCAGCAGCAAGATCAAAGGAGAGGTCAAGCACATTATTCACTGTGTTATGGCCAAACATATTGTATCACTTGCAAAGTAGTGCTGACACAAAGATTCAGAACTTTAAGATTTTGCAGCTTGCGAAGGTGGTTTTCCCCTAAAGCTTTGTAACCATATACTGGCGTGTCTAATCAATCAAAAACAGTTATGTGCTTCATAGAAGCATACAACTAACCTCGGTAAATTTTGATTTATTTATGATATCTGCAGTTGTACTACAGCCAGTACTACAGCCATAACAAAGTATAAGATCATATAATTATGGGTGTATACTCATCAATCTTAAAAATGAAGAGTAGCATTGAAACGAGTGTATTATTTGCGGTTCAAATTTCTTTAGCAGTGCTTAGCAACATACTAATGAATTACAAATATGACAAGCTTGTCACTGCATATTATTGTCTTAAGCCAGTAATCTTTGATATTATAGAGCTTCCGTGCTGACTATATACTTCACTTCAAAACATTGGTGTTTTGATAACTCGCATACTGCTTGTGACATGTAATTCACACAATTCATATATACACATATCAAACAGTACGGTAGTACTGTTTAAGTAGGGTTTGCATCAAAAGTGACTTGCGCCGCCAAAAATAACGCCCTTAAAAACCAGCTTAGAAACTTCTTACGCGACGAAAATCACCTTTACGGAATAATATTAGTCCATCTAACATGTTAAAAACAAGAAAACACTTACTGGCGGCCGGATATAGAATTTTTTTAAAATCGTCAAAACTCGAAATTTCGTCTCGCTAACCCACTCACTCACTCACTCACTGACCACAGTCGCAAGCCTAGAGCCCAAAAGAAGCAACGCACGGTCACCATTTTACGCCACAACAGCAAACTCACCGGTGGGATGTGCCTTTTGGGGTTCTGACAAGTGTGCACCGTGTGCGTCTTGTCTTTTCTTTTATCTTCAATCAGGCTGCTTGTATTCTTCATCCAACGAAACCATACCGAGGCGTTAATTTTCCATATCAACACTTTCTTTAAGCAGCATAATAGACGCCACAAAATTATTTAAGGCACTTAGACTACGCTACTGTACGGCCCCTGACTGTACGAAGGTACCAGTACTCCATGATAGGTAACAAGATCACGCCCATTCTTTATTCTACGTATTATCGATCTATCGATCGACACCATGATGACCACGCCCCTTTTACGCTAGCTGTATTTGTGACTACACACCCTCAACTTGGTAGGCTGATTCGAGATACTCTAGTCTAATAATCAATCGAAACCACGATGACCACACCCCTTTTGGGGCAAGCATTTCTTCGCAGGCTGACTAGATATACTCTAATACAGCAGTCACCCTAATAAAACAGTCACATGTTTATAGCTAGCTGTATGCTTTAACAAAAAAACTAAATAAACTAGTTTAATATTATAAATTAAAAAATGAAGTAGGGTTTATAAAAAGTAGTGAAACAAGAGATGAACAATGGTAGCTATTACAGCATAGCTCAGTGGGAAATCCCTACTTTGGCATTGAACACAAAATAATTGTTATACCATGCCAAAGAAGGGATTTAACACCGAGCTGTGCTGTAATAGCTACCATTGGTCATCTCTTGTTTCACTACTTTTTATAGCTTGAAACCCTACTTCATTTTTAAATTTATAATTTCTTCATTTTTAAATTTATAATTTTTAATATACTAGTATAATACATGGTGGCTGCGGATTTGCCTTTTATGTACATTGAATGCCCAAGGGGGTACAATGCCTGAGGCAAGGGTATACATCCATATCAGGCAAACCCGAGCACATTTATAATATGCACATACCAGCACAGCTAGCGGCTGGTGAATATGTTGATTTACCTGGATCAAGGTAGCTTAATACGGTGTCCTGTATGAAGAAGCCTCTTGGCAGTTCCACCAACTCTGCCAAATGCTCTTCCGCGAAGTGTGCAATCATGCCATTCTCAGTTGTGACATGGTAACCGCAGAGACAGCACAGATACAACCATTCACAAGATTCCTCATGTGATTCAACATGATTGATGAATGGTTGTATCTGCTGGCCTGGGTAATCTATCCCGCAGATTGGGCAATGGAGTGTGGGCTCCCTGGGATAGGCGATGATGATGTTGTGTTCAGAATCTGGGAATGCAAAATAACAGTATACTAAATGCAAACAGAAAATATACAAGCTTCCTAGGCTGGTCAGTGACCATTAGTGCATGAAAAGGTACCTTCATACTAATTGTGTATACAGGAACATATTGATATACAACACAGCAACCACAAGAACTAAAAATGCACTTAGCACTACGGCTTTATACATTAAAATTTCAGCATACTGCATTTAATCAATTTTAATGCTCTAAACGTCTGGTCAGTAAATTATGCACATGCAAGAAAAAATCCCTCCAAAGGAAATATTTTGGATTAATCTTAATAGGGGTATTTTAATTTTCACTATAAGGATAATTAAGTTAGAACAAACATTACAAGGTTCCCGTGATTAACTGTGTTTGCTTCACTAACTTCAGTCACTAAAATTTAAAACTTTGAGGCTTTTACTCAAACGAAGAGTCCTGTAGCCACCACTGCAGCAATGTGGCAAGAAGCCATAAGTTATAGCCATAAAAGCATATTAGTTTGCAAGATCAGTTATTGCATAGCTTGGGATCATTCAATACTTTTGACTATCAAAGGGAACAAACACAGGAAGAAGCTAATCTATTACAAGTATAAGGAAATTAGGAATTTAAAGTTCAATTTAGGGATCATAGAAATAAAAAGCAGAGAAACAAGTACATTATGCTTTTTAAATTACATATTATTCTTTGTGGTAATTCTTTTATTATTCACCAATTATTCCCAAAACCATTCCCAAACTTTTCCTGGAGTAATTCCTGGAATTGTAAAACTCAAATGGATAATCTTCTGCAGCTGAAAATATAACCACTTGCAACCGTAAAAACTATACCCAAAGATTGAGATACTCTAATAGAGCAGTCACAATTGAGTTAGTCTGAATGCATACCCCCAGGTATAAACTATGGACTTGAAAGTGAAATAACCATTATGCTTTGCTATCAGCTATGTTCACCCTGTTATACAGTGATATTAACGTATAAACAAAGAATAGTAGGAAAAGCACCTGCCCAATCAATCCAGTCATCACAAAAAATATGGATGATTCAAGAGCCCCAACTACTCTATACTTTCACCTCCCATTTCAGTCCGTTCCACTGTGTATAAACAAAAGTGCTCTGGATTAAATGTCCTTCAGGTGAAGGAAACCTGCTGCCTTTTTTCACTACTTTTTACTTATTTGATCCCTAAATTCCTAATAAATTAACCCTTGGAGCACTGAGGGTTACTGTAGTTGTTTGTGAAGCTGTATGAATTTGTTGTTACCACTTCAACTGCTGCATATTATAGGTTAACAAAGTGCCATTAGCTCATTCCTCATAAGTCCGATCCTATTTTACACAAATAATCAGTCATAACTCTGTGATTCTTTATGGGGTTCCCTCCAAACTTGGTACTGTTTTAATGAGCCCTTTAAGTGTGCTAATTTTTAGCTTGATCAGAGTACGCATTTGTATTTTATGGCAGATTTTGCAAAGTGTGCGAAAAGAAGTAGAAGAAACAAAACCTTGGCCAATGGTATCTCAGAAATGGCTGCAGCAATTTTCTTCAAATTTCATAAGTAGGCTCCCTTACTTTACAGGCACTTCTTGTAGCAACCAATTGCATAAGAGATCACGGAGCTACACATGCCATACTTAGTGCAGTTAATATAAACATCTTAGGCCTTTATAAGGCCTTCTGGTTTACAGGCTCTACCTTTATTAGGTACTTTATAATGCGTGAATGTCATGTTTTCTTTTTCCTGTCAATATACTCATGGTGTTGCGTGCCAGCTTTTTGGGCCACATGACATATTACCATAACCAACTCATGTTTACTTCGTGTCATTAAAACGAAACAAAGATATTCTTACTCACCATTAATAGGTGAACCTGTTGGTCACTTGGTTATCTTGATTTGAGCCCTGTTTCACTGTTTACTGAAGCAATTAAAATGCACGTAAATTGTTTTACTAGTACACGTTTTTTACCCAATGTATTTCAATGCGGTTTTTCTCAAAAACAGAATTACGCAAACTAGTCGGGTTTTGCTTAGCAGGTCACATAAGAAACATAATAAGAGGACTATAAAGGCCATTTGATCAAGTACTAAAATATACACGTACCACTGCTGGTGACCGATGGTGTCGGTGGTGGTTGTGGTGGTGGTTGTGGTGGTAGTTGTGGTGGTACTTGGTCACCTATAGTAATTGAAAACAACACAATATCACACTTGCAAATTTTGTACAGTAAGATGCAATCAGTTTAAAAATATACATATACATGTACATACCAGCAGGATTGGATGGCTGTGGTTGAGTTGATGATTGGTCTACAGTAGTGAAAACAAATCATATTACACACTCGTGAGAATTTTGCACATGTATGTGTATGTTTTAAATGTTTGTATCGTACTGTACAAAATTAACAAGTGTGATACTGTTTTGCTTTAGACTACTATAGGTGACCAAGAACAGCCACCACCATCGGTCACTAGCATGCACTATTCCTACCAGTACATGTATGTGTAGATTTTTTGTTACATTTCTTATTTCGTAAACATTGACACATTATAAATACAGTATTGTTCACTATCAATTACTGCCTTGAAGAGCAGCGGCCATTACGTTTCACTTTGAGCAATGTTCAGCTCGTTACACAGCATTACAAATGAAGAATTCAGTGTTAGAATTGCCTCTCCAGGACTATGGAAAATAACATACTGTAGGGAAGCCATGTATTGTTCTCCGTAAATTGTAGCGGAATGCATGGCTTGTTGAACTGGTTTCAGTTACCAGCTACATCCCCTTTGAGAAAACACGATGAAAACAAAAAGTTAAACTTTAATACAGTCCTTCATTCATTGAATGAAGGTTTATTTTCTATAGCTCAAAATACACTTTTCTTCTGCCACCACTGTTTACCTTTTTACTGTAAATTTTTAGCTGTAGCAACCAATGAAATGTTGTACTTTTCCTGTTTGACAACACCGCATTATAACTATAGGTTTAATGGGTTAAGTAAATTCCTTACTGAGTTATGGCTAAACATGCTATTAAGCCCATAGTTATAATGCAATGTTGTAATAGTATGTAGTAAGTGGTGGTTATAGCCAGCAATTTGAAACAGTTCACTAGAGGCTAGTCTAAATGCTGCAACAGGTATATAATGACTGAACTGGTGTATCATCTCGTGGTAAAAGGGGGCATATCCCTTTTCTATGTGAGCAAAGATGTAGAGCAGCCATGAAGCTTTGTGTAGAGAATTTGCATATGAAAACACGATAGACAAACTATACAGTTAAGAAGACACTTCTGACACACATACCAGCTTGAGAATTGTGGCTGGTGACCGTACCGTAGGTGGTACTTGGTCATCTATAGTAGTGTAAACAAACAATATCACACATGAATTTGTATGAAATCATTTAGTAGCATGTAAACATTTTAAAATATACACATACATGAACATACCAGCAGGGGATGATACTGTTGTTGTTACGGTAGCTATATAGTAAAAAGAAACAATATTACACACTCACGAGAACTTTGTACAAATATTTAAACCCATGAACATCCACCATGCATACAATGTTTTGCCGACTGAAGGAGAGGTACACGACTTCAACACTGACTATTATTTGATGGCTACACTCTATAGCGTTGTTACAGGTGTATATATCAGTAGGGAGATCACGTGCTTCCTGGAAGCATGCAACTAACCTTGGTAAATTTAGATTCATTCATGTATGCAGTTGTGCTACTACAGCCAGTACTATGGTTGCATCAAAGTAATTACTAACACATAACATAATTAATTAAAACCCCTCACCATCAAATTTGCAGAGGCTCCAATTTACTGCTTCTAAACTGCTGTAACTTACCATATCATATAATCCTATAAACCTATATATCAAATTACTTGCTATAGAACAAGGAATTCAATTATTGAGTTGCTAATTACACAGGAGCAACCACAAAGCCATTATATAACTATTGAATGCAAAAATTGATCTAAGTGAAACCAAACATGACTTTTCACACCTTTACAGGCTAACGCTGTTTAAAAGGTACACTCAATAATTACACAAAGAAGTCAACATAAATAGAACAATCACTACTCTAATAGAGAGGTCTACCACTATTTGTGACCGGATTTGCGAAAAGGTACCTTTTCGCAAATCCGGTCACATTTAGTATTCATTACATACCGGTAGTTGGGATGTTGGTGGCCACAAGTGGTGGCTGGCCACCTAGTACACAAACCATGATCATTTTATTAGATATATTTTATAACTACATGTGACATACCTGCATCAGAATTGGCTGGCACCCCAGTTCTCTCTGGTGAGCCTAGTAAAAAGGTACACTCAATAATTACACAAAGAAGTTAACATAAATAGAACAATCACTACTCAAATAGAGAGGTCTACCACTATTTAGTATTCATTACATACCGGTAGTTGGGATGTTGGTGGCAACAAGTGGTGGCTGGCCACCTAGTAAACAAACCATGATCATTTTATTAGATATATTTTATAACTACATGTGACATACCTGCATCAGAATTGGCTGGCGCCCCAGTTCTATCTGGTGAGCCTAGTAAAAAGGTACACTCAATAATTACACAAAGAAGTTAACATAAATAGAACAATCACTAGAGAGGTCTACCACAGAGGCGTAGCTAAGGGGGGGCAAGGGGGGGCATTTGCCCCCCCATCACTAAATGATTGTTTAAAAACCTTCGTCACAAGTTTAGACCAGTATTAAACTGACACGCAATTGCAAATTATATACACTACTACGCGGTATCACCAGGGGTTGCTAGTGAATGCGCACACACAACATTCAACTCGTTCGTGAATTGTGAATCCATCGAAGGAAAATATTAGAGACATACTTCTATATTTAGCATAGATTACTCGCGTGATAGAACATCTTTGAATCTAAAAAGAGTGACCCGCTTCTCCGCGGCAGGAGTCACAAGTGACAAAGGAGACCAGATGACGCTACGAACCTACTGCCTACGAGGTGATAAAGTGTTAGCTAAATAAATGTACCAAGTTTATTTTATCGAGTCGATCACACTGGACCTTTGTACGTACGGCAGTGCAGTCTGTTTTTACTTTGTCAGTCAGGTGGATCAGTCAAGCTTACAAGTTTTGCTAGCAACACAGGTGGGATTTCGTGCAATACATGGCATTTCAATTTCGCCGAGTGAAGTGAGTGAATACGTCATCCTGTCAGCAGTGTGCTAGGACTGCAGCACAGGCTGTGGCTAACGTAAAGTAACCTGCATTTGCACTAAAGTATTAGCTCTACCGGACTGTGGATGAATTTGTTGGAGTACAGTTGTGGCACGTGCGATGATGCTCGACGAATATAGCTACCTCGATTGGAAGCAGTCTGTACTGAAATAGTTACGTAGCTAGTTATTTAAGTTGTAATAATGCAACACCGTATGTTGGCTAGCCCACCATTGGGTCATTAGCCTTTTTTGCAATCATGAATGATTTTGAGTGTTTCGTGGGGTATGCCTGCCCCTCCATTACCTTCTGGCTAGCTACGCCCCTGGTCTACCACTATTTAGTATTCATTACATACCGGTAGTTGGGATGTTAGTGGCAACAAGTGGTGGCTGGCCACCTAGTAAACAAACCATGATCATTTTATTAGATATATTTTATAACTACATGTGACATACCTGCATCAGAATTGGCTGGCGCCCCAGTTCTCTCTGGTGAGCCTAGTAAAAAGGTACACTCAATAATTACACAAAGAAGTTAACATAAATAGAACAATCACTACTCAAATAGAGAGGTCTACCACTATTTAGCATTCATTACATACCGGTAGTTGGGATGTTGGTGGCAACAAGTGGTGGCTGGCCACCTAGTAAACAAACCATGATCATTTTATTAGATATATTTTATAACTACATGTGACATACCTGCATCAGAATTGGCTGGCGCCCCAGTTCTATCTGGTGAGCCTAGTAAAAAGGTACACTCAATAATTACACAAAGAAGTTAACATAAATAGAACAATCACTACTCAAATAGAGAGGTCTACCACTATTTAGTATTCATTACATACCGGTAGTTGGGATGTTGGTGGCAACAAGTGGTGGCTGGCCACCTAGTAAACAAACCATGATCATTTTATTAGATATATTTTATAACTACATGTGACATACCTGCATCAGAATTGGCTGGCGCCCCAGTTCTCTCTGGTGAGCCTAGTAAAAAGGTACACTCAATAATTACACAAAGAAGTTAACATAAATAGAACAATCACTACTCAAATAGAGAGGTCTACCACTATTTAGCATTCATTACATACCGGTAGTTGGGATGTTGGTGGCAACAAGTGGTGGCTGGCCACCTAGTAAACAAACCATGATCATTTTATTAGATATATTTTATAACTACATGTGACATACCTGCATCAGAATTGGCTGGCGCCCCAGTTCTATCTGGTGAGCCTAGTAAAAAGGTACACTCAATAATTACACAAAGAAGTTAACATAAATAGAACAATCACTACTCAAATAGAGAGGTTTACCACTATTTAGTATTCATTACATACCGGTAGTTGGGATGTTGGTGGCAACAAGTGGTGGCTGGCCACCTAGTAAACAAACCATGATCATTTTATTAGATATATTTTATAACTACATGTGACATACCTGCATCAGAATTGGCTGGCGCCCCAGTTCTCTCTGGTGAGCCTAGTAAAAAGGTACACTCAATAATTACATAAAGAAGTTAACATAAATAGAACAATCACTACTCAAATAGAGAGGTCTACCACTATTTAGTATTCATTACATACCGGTAGTTGGGATGTTGGTGGCAACAAGTGGTGGCTGGCCGCCTAGTAAACAAACCATGATCATTTTATTGGATATATTTATATAACTAAACATACCAGCAGTGGAACTAGAAGAGCCTGCAGGTGCCTCATCAGCCTCCCCTAATAAAATAATTTCACACACTTAACATTATGTATGTTCAAACTTAAAAAAGAGGATGAATAATAAAGATATTATGCTGCACTCATTACAGGAATATTTTGATGGCGTACTCTCCCATACAGAAAGAGTGCATGCTATAGTGTAAAGGGTGGCACTCCAATATATCCTGTACTCCCACCTTCATCCTCGGTCAATGTGGTCAAACTTGAAAAATAAGCCTTGATCTTTGACTTACATTAAAATCCATGCTCGACTCTTGACCAAATTTTTGTACATTTTCGTAAAAAAAATTTATAGTTATGTTAAGTATTAATTGTGGCATTCACTTTACAATCAAACTTGTCTTTTGACCTACACTGTATTGCAAATTTCTTGCTTGACTTTTGACTTTCGTTTTGACCGAGGACGAAGATCAGAGTACAGGATATATTGGAGTGCCACCACCTTGTAATGCTTGGTGTCTGCTAAAAAGTCTGCAGGCAATCATAACATTTTGAAGTAAATTTTGTACCCTATTCTATTACAGTTGTAAATCACAACCTTCCAAAATTCTTCTTCCTAAAACATGTGTCCACGTGTGTACTTTATGTATGCTTGTCAGCATACATCGGTATGAGCAGAAACATGTATATGAGAAATATGTGACCCACTGAGCAAAAACCTGCGTTTTTATCAAACTTCTTTTTATAACTTCTTTGTTATCCAGAGGGAAAAACCTATGGGCTGTCAAAGACTGGTGAATAGTTGTGGAGTTATAGCGATAGACAACAGGAAGTGCAAAACAATTGATTTGTACAGTGACTATATGGGGAAACATTACAGGCGCTCATTTAATCTATCATAACTCATGAAGAAAACAAGCTATGGAGATGGGACTTGGCTCATTGTCTATTCAGCAAGGTGCGGTATTTTCCCTACATACACTCATGCATTTAAGCTAAAAGGCTGTTTAAACTTTAAAATGGCAATGTTTACATAATATTTTACTGCAACGTGAACAAATGCCCATAACTCATGTTTGCTTCATGGCACTGACATGAAAGATATTCTTACTTGCCATTAACAGACGAATCCGTTGGTCACTTAGTTGTCTCGATTCAAGCCTTGTTTCACTGTTTGCTGAAGTGATTAGAACGCACAATAAATTATTTTTGTAGTACGCGTTTTTTACCCAATGTATTTCAATGAGGTATTTCTCAAAAACAGAATTAGCTATGCAAACTAGTTGGGATTTTGTTCAGCGGGTCACATATATAGAAACTGTGCTAAGCCTGTAGTAAACTTCCACAAAGGTAAGCTTTGCACTGAGGCTGCTTGAAATACAGGAGTCATGACTCTCTACAGCTTTTTATTCATGTATTGCTTCATAATAAATACATTTCAGACTGTAATACAACATAGCTTAAGGAGAGAAAACTGTCACTCTATGGTCGTCAAAATGCATGAGTACGATATAATTACCTTAACAGAAGAGTGAGTAACTGTAACAAAGCTATTTGATACAAGTACACAAAAAATTTGGAATTTTATTCAACTAGAGTAGGGACCATAACACATCGATAAAAGTACTGATCAGTAGTAATGACTTGTGGCTAGCTATTCAGCTAGGGCTGGTGTCAAAGGCTCTGGCATGTAGGTAATTTGTTCATGGCTTGTGGTGACCACGAGCAAATCCTAGACAAACAGTGATGGTTGAAGCACAAGCCCACCTGTCTGATTGGCAGCTTTGACTTGTGGCATGTGTACTGTGTAGCTTTGCAAGCACAAATTTTGTTGAATTATGCACATTCAAGTGTATAAATTGTAGAGCCCTAGAGTAATAAATTATGGCAGTTGTCTGACTATCAAGCACTGAGTAGTTAGGAAGACCCGGTACCATTAGAAAATGGTACGCATTTAATTTTTGGAGCAAGATGCTTTAAAATCCACTAGGAGATCTGCTAGCAGGTTCCCTGCAGTGGGTGGCCAGTCATCCAGGCTAAAATGTGGTTAACCACTCCATTCATTTTGTAAGCATATGCCTAAAAGAATTCAAATACGAGAAGTATAATCTAACGCTGTACGTACGTTTGTTACGATGAAAAGAGAAGTCCAGAAATATCATAAAAATTCTGTGTAGTGCCCATCTGTTTTTAGAGTGTTTTAAGGCTGTTTTGGTCTCCTATTGAACTATGAATGAACCTTACAAAGACCTAAATGGGTAAGCTTCCTTGTAGAAACTTTATTTTACACTACGTGTAATGTAGGTGCAATCCACACTCAAAACCTTCGTACTATTCAGTCTACTATGGCGCCACTGAAGGCACACCTTGTGACAATAAACTTGTTCCAATTGTATAAATCCACACAAGTTACTTCTTCAACACACGCTTTCTTTAGACTGTTGTGACATCATAGGCACTGGCAGCTCGACATTATCGATCACTGCCATTTCCCAACTGTGCCAGATTCAAGTCTACCTTGTGAAAGGAAGCAGTGCGAGATTCGATTATTTTAACATTTCAACAACAGCACATTCAGTCTTCCGTGATTATTTTAAATTTCAGTACAACATATACCCAATCCCACAACAACTCCATTTTACATGCCCATATAAAATGCATACATTTTCTAAGTCTGTGAGACGTACCACACCCTCAGATCTTTGTGGATTTTAAAAACCTTGCTTTGCCCAGTTTTTAAAATCCATGAAGATGTACAGTAGGTCTCTAACCTACACTTCATTTTGAAGGCCTGCAATATTTATTATTGCAGCTCAGTTGGTTGTTATATACATATGGACAGCATTAGTACCAGTCCTATTTTCAAAAAAACAATAGGAATTTAAAATGTGAAAAACATTCAATGAATGAATATTAGCCAATCAGAAACTCACCAATATGTTGGGGAGATGATGGTGGCTGTGATGCTTGTACCCCTATTTAGAACAAACAAATTTTTTATAATCTTTAATCAATTATACACACAGTGAAGCTAGTTCACCATCAATACAGTACAGTAGTAACACGTTTATGCCACAGCCATGTCACTGATTTGCAGTGGATTTCTAGAGACATGTGCCAGCCACTGGGAATACTCCAGTACATTAAAATGTCACTGGCCAGAACCTAGACACATGCATAGGAGGAGGATGCTACAGTTTGGGGGTGCTAAAAATTTATATATGGTGGTAGTAGTTAGAGGTGTACCGATAATTGGATCGGCTATAATATCAGCCACCAATATGGTAATTTTTACCAATATCGGTATCGGTACAGAACAGCAGGAGGACCGATATCGCTACCGATATTTATACAATAGCGATAGTTTGTACATAAACGGATTGTGCATTTGTTTTCTACATTATTCATGTGGCTCTTTAGTGCCAGTGGCTTATTATTCACTCTGAAACAAGCACTACGCTACGAGAAGCCATACAAATACATGCGATTCTACTGTCTGTTGCTGGAAAGATTATCACAGTATTTATAAATGAAGCAGTTATAGAGTACCTTGTAATAAAAATAAGGGTCACAGGATAACCAAGGAAGCTTGCAGTACCAGCTTACTCACAAACCATTAGAATGCAGAGTAATGCAGAAATATCCGTATAAGGCTTCATGGGAGTATACATAAAAATGTTTGTGGGTGCCTAATTGTCTGGATTGCACAAGGGAAAAATTACAGGCGCTTGTTTAATCAATCATAACTCACAGTTATGGAGATGGGACTTGGCTCATTGTCTTTACAATGAATTGGGACATTCAGCAAGGTACGGTTTTGCCTTATATACACCTATGCATTTAATCAAAAAGGCTGTTTAAATTTAGAAATGGCAATGTTTACACAATATTTTACTGCAACGTAAACCAATTCATGTTTACTTCGTGTCACTAAAACGAAACAAAGATATTCTTACTCACCATTAATAGGTGAACCCGTTGGTCACTTGGTTATCTTGATTTGAGCCCTGTTTCACTGTTTACTGAAGCAATTAAAATGCACGTAAATTGTTCTACTAGTACACGTTTTTTACCCAATGTATTTCAATGCGGTTTTTCTCAAAAACAGAATTACGCAAACTAATCGGGGTTTTGCTTAGCAGGTCACATAAGAAACATAATAAGAGGACTATAAAGGCCATATGATCAAGTACTAAAATATACGCGTACCACTGCTGGTGACCGATGGTGTCGGTGGTGGTTGTGGTGGTAGTTGTGGTGGTGGTTGTGGTGGTGGTTGTGGTGGTACTTGGTCACCTATAGTAATTGAAAACAACACAATATCACACTTGCAAATTTTGTACAGTAAGATGCAATCAGTTTAAAAATATACATATACATGTACATACCAGCAGGATTGGATGGCTGTGGTTGAGTTGATGATTGGTCTACAGTAGTGAAAACAAATCATATTACACACTCGTGAGAATTTTGCACATGTATGTGTATGTTTTAAATGTTTGTATCGTACTGTACAAAATTAACAAGTGTGATACTGTTTTGCTTTAGACTACTATAGGTGACCAAGAACAGCCACCACCATCGGTCACTAGCATGCACTATTCCTACCAGTACATGTATGTGTAGATTTTTTGTTACATTTCTTATTTCGTAAACATTGACACATTATAAATACAGTATTGTTCACTATCAATTACTGCCTTGAAGAGCAGCGGCCATTACGTTTCACTTTGAGCAATGTTCAGCTCGTTACACAGCATTACAAATGAAGAATTCAGTGTTAGAATTGCCTCTCCAGGACTATGGAAAATAACATACTGTAGGGAAGCCATGTATTGTTCTCCGTAAATTGTAGCGGAATGCATGGCTTGTTGAACTGGTTTCAGTTACCAGCTACATCCCCTTTGAGAAAACACGATGAAAACAAAAAGTTAAACTTTAATACAGTCCTTCATTCATTGAATGAAGGTTTATTTTCTATAGCTCAAAATACACTTTTCTTCTGCCACCACTGTTTACCTTTTTACTGTAAATTTTTAGCTGTAGCAACCAATGAAATGTTGTACTTTTCCTGTTTGACAACACCGCATTATAACTATAGGTTTAATGGGTTAAGTAAATTCCTTACTGAGTTATGGCTAAACATGCTATTAAGCCCATAGTTATAATGCAATGTTGTAATAGTGTGTAGTAAGTGGTGGTTATAGCCAGCAATTTGAAACAGTTCACTAGAGGCTAGTCTAAATGCTGCAACAGGTATATAATGACTGAACTGGTGTATCATCTCGTGGTAAAAGGGGGCATATCCCTTTTCTATGTGAGCAAAGATGTAGAGCAGCCATGAAGCTTTGTGTAGAGAATTTGCATATGAAAACACGATAGACAAACTATACAGTTAAGAAGACACTTCTGACACACATACCAGCTTGAGAATTGTGGCTGGTGACCGTACCGTAGGTGGTACTTGATCACCTATAGTAGTGTAAACAAACAATATCACAAATGAATTTGTATGAAATCATTTGGTAGCATGTAAACATTTTAAAATATACACATACATGAACATACCAGCAGGGGATGATACTGTTGTTGTTACGGTAGCTATATAGTAAAAAGAAACAATATTACACACTCACGAGAATTTTGTACAAATATTTAAACCCATGAACATCCACTATGCATACAATGTTTTGCCGACTGAAGGAGAGGTACACGACTTCAACACTGACTATTATTTGATGGCTACACTCTATAGCGTTGTTACAGGTGTATATATCAGTAGGGAGATCACGTGCTTCCTGGAAGCATGCAACTAACCTTGGTAAATTTTGATTCATTCATGTATGCAGCTGTGCTACTACAGCCAGTACTACGGTTGTATCAAAGTAATTACTAACACATAACATAATTAATTAAAACCCCTCACCATCAAATTTGTAGAGGCTCCAATCTACTGCTTCTAAACTGCTGTAAGTTATAGTTATATCCCGGTACGAGGGTGATATCATTGTTATTACACGAGTCCGAGGCAGAGCCGAGGACGAGTGTAATAACAATGATATCATCCGAGTATACGGGATATAACTGTTTTATATCCCAGTGCGTGGGAGTGCGCAGAAGTTTACGGATAGTAAATTAAGTTCTGGTTTGAGTTCCTGTCACTGTGCTCAAGATTTCGTCCGAATTGTGTGGAGATTCTACTTCGTAGCTACAAGAGAGACCTTACATACTGCCTAAAAACTGTAGCGAAGGGCGGTGTTATGAAGCAGCGGTTCCAGGTACGATTCGCCTTCGTCAGAAATTGGTATGGTGGTGTCGCGTGGAGTGCAAGAGAAAAATAAAGGCCAACAAGTGGCTACCATAGTCCAAGATAGAATGATGAAGCTAGAGGAAGTTAGTTCTTCACCATAGTGACCGTTGGGAGTGATTGCTGGAGCGAAAATCGTCACGGACTATTCTTGACATTTGTTAAACTAGCTATCACGGTATTGGTAACTTGTAGTGTTATTGTGTAAAGGATTAACAGTTTTCTTGTAAGATTTAGGTAGTTTTAAGTGCTGTATTGGTGTGTTTTGTATCAATATTTCCTTATTTGGCTCTTTGTTCCATTGGTAAACAATGCCATTCGCGGTTATTATGATGTCACGAAAGAGACTGAGTGGCTCCGCAACAGGGTGATAAGTTAGTTATCACTGGGTGATAACTCACTGGGTGATAACTCACTGGGTGATAACTCACTGGGTGATAACTAATATATCGTACAGTAGCAGCGTCGCTCTGTCTAGCTGTATGGTAGTTATAACCCAGCGCGGCGCTTTGATACTCCCACGCACTGGGGTTTAACTTACCATATCATATAATCCTATAAACCTATATATCAAATTACTTGCTATAGAACAAGGGATTCATTTATTGAGTTGCTAATTACACAGGAGCAACCACAAAGCCATTATATAACTATTGAATGCAAAAATTGATCTAAGTGAAACCAAACATGAATTTTCACACCTTTACAGGCTAATGCTGTTTAACACGCCACTCCAACCTATATAATTCCTCTCCTTACTGTTTCTCTTTATTAGTAGTCTTTGGAGAATTCTCTACAATGCTTGTTATCGACATTCCGAAAGTATGCGATTGCATCATCTAACCACGTGACAGTGCACAAAAGACTGGTTATCCCTATTCCCGTTCACTTAAGGGCGTGCCCACTACAGGATAAGGACAGTGGCTACTAAAATGCTCAACTAAAGTTACAGAGTGTTTAGAATGCAATGCTACAGGCGTTCACAATCTAAGTGGCAGTGAGAAGGTTAAGCATGAAGCTTCAGTAGCTTTCTTAACAACTTAAAAGGTTAAAAATTTGCATAGACAAAAATTGGTAACATGGACATTGTAGGAAACTGAATTAAACTACTTGTATAATGCATACACAATCAATTGTAGTAATCTATCAGCATTATGTAGCTGTAATGGTAGCACAAATCTATTAGAATACACATATCAAAAAAAGTTTTTAAAAGTGGTGAAATTAAGCTATTATTACTAGTTGACTTCAAAGAGGCACATACCCTTCACAAAAGGGCAGACCAACCTGTTGTTATAACATGTAATTGTGAAATCACTAAACTGAACATTTATTAGGAATATTTAAGACATGTCCTTATGCAATGGTTACAGTTGCATTAGGTGATTGGTCACTCAACACTGGCTATTAGCCAGTAATAGAACGCTGCATATTACATATACATACAGGGTGTATAGTACATATAGTGTGCACCTGGCTCATATTACAGTTATAGTGGAACCCCTCTAAGATGGACATTATTAGGGAATTAACATCTGACCTCTATAAGGAATAATTTCTGATCTTTATAAAGAAGTGTCCATGTACAAATTACTAGTACTGTTTATTTGATACCTGGACAAAAAAATGTCAATTATAAAAAGGTTGTCTACAATCCAGGGGATATCCTCTTAAAGGGGGTTCCATTGTACTACACAGTTACTTACCACTAGGAAGCCTCCTTGAGGACCTAGGCGTTGCCGCAGATGGCACACCACCTAATGCAAAAAATATATAACAGTTAAAAGATCAGAAGCTTATGTCCTATTGGCAACTATACAAGTAGAGAAGTATGAGACAAAGGGTATGGGAATCAGTTTAATCCGAACTCTGTAAGCAGCCAAATCAGAGTCAGCACAGTTACACCATCAGAAGACTAAATTATTATAGGCTATTTAATTAGAACTATACTGTATGAAGAAGGTGAAGTTATGTGCATTAATAACGTATGCTCAAGCTACTCAAAGGTCAAATTGGGTATTTTATTTTGCAGTTGGGTACTTGAGCTTGCAACCATGATTCGTTGTACTTACCAGGGGAACTCCTTGGAACACCATCAGATGTCCTCAGTGGACTACCGCCTAGAGATAAATACAATAGTAAACACTGTACAATATAGAAAGCCAATCTACAGTGTACTGTATACTAGGGATCATGAAGGTTTGGGCTTTTCTGACCAAAAGTATCACCCTAAAACCAGCTTCATGGTGCCTTGGTAGGCATAACCAAGCCAAGAAGTGCCTTCAGTATGACCTGAAATGCTTCCAAAAACTTGTTACGGAATTTTAAAAAAAAACCAGCAACCACAATTAATCGGTGTAATATTCTACTGCCTGACTGATGGATTGTCTGACTGATGCCTGCAGACAAGCATAACTCAATAAACTCTATGGCTATGGGTTTGATTTTTCACTGTTTGGCATTGCTTCATCCTGACATATGCCTTTTTACATACCGCAATATGTACAATGCATGTATTCTCTTTTGTGTCCCACTCCTTTTTGCTGACAGCCCAAAGTGCTGATTCATGGAAGTGGAATGGCTTAGGTATTGACTAGCAGATGTTTAGTATTTCAAAGTGTAAATTACAGTATAAGAGTATTATGTGGATAACTTTGTTAATTCCAAGGTACGTATCTTAGTTGCCCACCACTAGACTGGCATTCATATAAATCACCTTGCATCATATAAATTACCCTGGTTCATGTTACAGTTACTACAGATTAGCTTACCACTATAAGGAGAACCCCTGGTGGATCTCGGCAACGTCCTAGGTGACATCCTGGATGATGTCCTTGTTGTTGTTGTTGTCGTTGTTAATGCTGCTGGTGGCATAGCAGCTACAGATGGTATCGAAAACATAACAGTTATTGTAAATGTCCACAAGCTTTTAAACATGTGATTATATATAGCCCTATTGAGATTTTGAAAAGTAATTATGGTACCACCATGGCCTCAGCAGTACCTGGCTGTAGCTACAGTTACAAATTTTACTGTCGGTGAGGCTGATCTTTAACTTATAAATGGCTATGGCTACAAGTGGTTGTGACACGAGTGGACAAGTCTCAACTCCATAGACTGTTGCATTAGTGTCATACAGTATGTATGATTAATTTTCATATAGGCACTGTACAAGTCAATTATTTTGCTTTTTTGTCTATTGTTACAACTCCAAAACAGTACTCACCAGGCTTTACCAGCCCAATGGAATGAAGTTCAAGTAAGTGCAATCTAGTTGGGTTGCTCAATGGGTCACAAATACAATAGTATATAAGCTGGTTAGTGAATTATAAGTAATCTACAGTGAAAATGTCTACACTAATTGGAAGTTTTAAACTCCATCCCATGATAGGGGTTGGTTTCTTGTTTGGTTAACCTTTGTGATTCCAATACACAGTTTTTAAACTTACCAGGAGAGCTGCGTACAGCCAATGATGGTAACAATGGCAGACCTGTAATATAAATGTAAGTAAATAAACCTGAAAGTCGGTAGTGAATGTATGCCTATTCTATGAAATTACTGCAAGGGAAAGATTTCGGGAAACATCAAAATTATGTAAATCAAACAGAAACATGGCACAAACTACAGTGTACAAAATAATGAGGTCCAAGAACATATTTAATAATTTACAGGTTACCAAATCAGTAAGGTAGTTGGCTGAAGAGAACAATCTTTGACTAGGAGATGTCAAACTGCTTCCCAAACTTGATGCTAACACTTGGGATTCTGGCCAGCAAAATATTAAACTTGTTCTTAGTATACAGGTATACGTATATATAATGGGACTAAATTAATAAAAATATCAATTTTACAAATATATCTACTGTACATTTCATAAAACCAACATATCAGGCAATGTTGATGGAGCAATTGCACTTGCGGTCAGCGGAACTACTGAATGAAAAGCACAAAGCATGCATAAAAGCTTAATTGGTAATTGTTTTAAAATGGAAGTTTTAATTACCCACAGAGTTAAACTACTGTACAAGTAGGGCTGCAACAAGTACTGTAATATTCGATTTATCCAATTTTACGTTTATTTGTTAATTATAAGTGTTTACAGTTGAAATGGTGTTGGTGACCATGCAGCTATTTTTCTACGAGATGGACTGCTTTGCCATTTAAAATTGATTATCAGGACAACCACTTTGCACATATTTCAGAGAGAAAGTGGCCATGTACGTATGTGGCTGAATTCTAGTACTTTGTCATAGTTTGGCTAAGACGTCCAAATATCTGGATGCTAAACTTGACATTCGTTGTGGTCCTACAGTATTTACAAGCTCCTTTGCTTTAAGTGATGGTTAGTTGTTCTGCTTCAAAAATGACAGTGAGTAATAGCAAGAGTATATAATGGTAACCAAGAGTATCGAATGGATGTAATACCCTGTGATTAATGACTGCGTAAAGTAACACAGTTTCTAAGGGTAGCTGTATTAAACATGACAGCATAAAAGGGAATTGGCTAATGTCAAAGTTCTGGCACTGCCAAGCTGATCCCTGAAGGCCTGGCAACATGCTCGTTTGTGCAATCGTTGTTTTAGTGAGCTGGGGTTATCTTGGGTCCTTCTACACTTTCCTTGTATAATAACTCTTGGTTGAATAACATGGAAAACTAGCATACAAAGACCCGTTGAGTTCAAATTACCATTTCGCGTAAACAAACAATTACTGAAATATCCGTGTCACTTTACGCAATCATTAATACACCGTTCGACACTCTTGGCTCTATTATATACTCTTGGTAATAGTCACCTCATGTATTAAGTTATCCTTCTTCAATTTCTCCTGATGAAATTGATCAATTTTGCCATGAGATGTGATACATGCTCAAGCTAAGAAAAGGGCTGAGTTATGGGTATGACGGTGGAATTTTGTTATGCAATAGAGGTGCATGAAAGCTACAGTTTACCTGTTTGAGAAGGCATACCCCATTGACACACAGTGTGCGAGACCAAGCCATCTGAAACATACATAATTCGGTAATGCTAGAGGTTCGAAATGTCCCCATTCCAACAGCAGGGGAACCACTAGAACCAAGGCTTCTGGTTAGGTAGGAAATGCATATAACTGTGTGTATACAGCTATATTGCATGGCACCAACATACTGGGCACAGTCGGTTCATCGGTTGGGACAAATAAAAAACATACATAAATCATGCATAAAATTTATAAGATGTTTTACTTTATAACCACAAAATATTATATTGCATGTACCCGTCAAGTGATACATACACTTACCACTAGAGGCACCGGTCATTAACGATGGGATTGGTGGTGGACTACGACATATGTACAGTAAGATACATATACTGTAAATACAATTCAAATATAAGATCCTCTGTGTGTCATACAGTACTTCATTAGTCACACACTAGTTATCCACAGGTAAATGTAGACATCTCAGATCAAAAGAATTCCAGAGGATACCGGAGACATCTAAATGTAGCTAAACTAGTGTACATCAACATGTATCCCAGAAAGTGGTTGCAGTTCTAAAGAGCAAGCCACTTCATCAAAACAAGTATGGTCCTGATGTGGATGAGGTAATGGTACTGCCCTCTGTTCACTTTATACAAGCTCAGACTGAAATCAATTGTGGGAATAAATTAATGCTCTCATGACTTTTACCACAAATTGAAGTGTTGCCACAGGAAGCACTCAAATGAAGGTCTTTCAGTATCCTTGTCATTTTACAAGTTGGGAAACATTACTTAAAAGTGATTTCAGTGCATTCACAAGCATTTCCACATGTTTTTGAATACAGACACACCCACAATATGGATGACACGAGTTAACCACTCTTAACAAAGCTTACCCCTTTAGATCTTTAGTATATACGCATTGTGATTGGCCTTTAAACAACATGAAAGCATTAAAACACTTGTAAATTCCCTGAAATTTGCCCTACTTGACTTTTCCATGATATCCATAGGACTCACATGTTTGTTATAACAATCCTAGCTACAATGTTACTTGCCACCTAACCATAATGGAATCTTTCAGACATGCAGATAAAACAATCCAGTGGTTACACTCATATTGGCATAAAGGCTATCAGTCTGAATTTAAGTGTTATATAACTAGACATATTAAAAATTTAAAATAAGAAATAGGGATCACTGAAAAAAGCCACGAAACAAGAAGGGATTGCTGGGGTGGTAATGTAAACCACAAATCCCTATTTTGACTCTGCTCTTTTACAGGTTTTTGCAGTTGAATTCGTCCCGTTTGCAATTGAATTCGTCCCGTTTGCAATTGAATTCGTCCTGTTTGCAATTGAATTCGTCGGTTTTGCAGTTGAATTAGTCAGTTTTGTAATAGAATTCGTCACATTTGCATTACAATTCGTCATAAACAAAACGGCTCCAAGAAACCAATTCGTTCATTAAGAGATGAACTATTTATGCCTTGGAGAGTTACACTTGTGACACTAGAAGGTAATTGAAGCTGGTAGTACGCAAAGTTGATGGCTGTCTGACAAGTTAATTAGCTTGCTCGCGAGTGACCACACCCATCGTGAATGGCGTAGTAGAGTTTGGAATGTTGCTGGAGAGGCTGTAGAGGAAGAATTATTGCCTTATAAAGAGTTGTTTACTACTGTTGTACTTGCAAGTTCTTGTAGCAGCTGCGACATCATGTTTTCGTGTTTGTTCCAGCTGCCATTCTTGTTACGGACGATTTAACTGCAAAACCGACGAATTCAATTGCAAACGGGACGAATTCAATTGCAAAACCGACGAATTCAATTGCAAACGGGACGAATTCAATTGCAAACGGGACGAATTCAATTGCAAACGGGACGAATTCAATTGCAAAAGCCAGTTAAAAAGGTTAACTCAATAACTAGTAGTGTTACACCAATATGCATTTTTTTGCATTTACCGATACCGATTATTTGCCTATTCCTGTAACCAATATGCCGATATTTACCGATATTCTTCAATTCTTCAGAACAGTGGAGGAGGAGCAGAAAATCACCTAAAGTTTATGTGTATAAACTGCATTTGTAATGATAATGTAATTAATTGCGTGGGATGCCAACTTTTACAATGTTTTCTACAGTTTTGCTGCTATCTCCTTTCATGGAAAAGGAAGCCAAGTGATTATAAAACAGTTAAGCCAGCTTATCAAACAGTGTTTTTAGTGGGACTGCAGACCCTTTGTGAAGAGTGATCAACTAATTGCATGGGCGGCCGATAAATATACACAGCCTACTATAGCCTTGCAACCATACCTGTGCAAAAACAAGCCAAAACAGTTACAAACCAGTTACAGCAAACCACTTACTGCTACATTCACCACCTTCTTTACTTTCACCTATTCATTGCCGTAAATTTAACAATTGATTGTGGGTTAATTGGCAAATTATTCCCGCTTCGTAGCCGATACCAATACTTTTTTTGTAAAATTAGCTAATATCGGCTGTTACCGATAATTCAACCGATTATCGGTGCAACACTAATAACTAGATATCTTAACGCATTATTAATTTTGTATTTATAGGGAGTCAAAATAGGGATTTGTGGTTTACATTACCATCCCAGCAAAATTTTTAATATGTCTAGTTTGTGTACTTTATTCCAAATCCATTTACGGATTATAAGTTAACTGACACATTATATTGTAGTAAGCTAACAAAGATTCCTTAGTTTAAAAGGCTGACTCATTAGAAATCTTAATGCAATATTAATTTTGTAATCTATGATAAAGACTATATTTTCATCCTGATTTGTACACACACAAAATATAAGGCAGGATACATTAATTCCTAGTCTACACTCAGTGTTTGAGCCATCATCGTCACACTTGGTGCCATTGCTGAAAACACACTGCTATATGAGCTACCTACCTGTCAGAAGCATTACTGATTGTGCACCTATCATACAGGAGACAGTGTTGATGACAGCACAGGAGACTTGGAGAAGAACAAGATGTCTTAGGTGTTTATTCTAACAGAAGGACAAGAATGAAACTCTGTGATACAAGTTTTAAGAATGGTAACTGTTAGTGTTATAATTCCTGTAGAATTCAATTTTTTTTTCAAAAGAGAAGATAAATTTTCACGTGATATAACACTGCATACATCAAGCACGTGCATTATAGGTGTAGAGTTGTCTAGCAGAATAGGTAGTGAAGAGATAGCTATACATTGTAGCTGTAGTGCTATTATTGTAGCGATGATGCTTTACAACACCTTTGTATAAATGCATGTGTGAACAACGCTGAATGCAGCAGCAACCGTGTGAGTTGGTATTAATCAAGCTAAATAGGAGATGGCTAGGCTTGGCCGAAAAGTCTTCCTATGCCGGTGTCTGCATGTACAAATCACATCACTACTAGTGGCCAGTGGCATAGCCAGTCTTACATGCATGATTACCAGGGATTTGGCAGTCATTACCCATGCATGCAGAAGCACTTTAAACTGGCATATTGAGTTCCAATTGCAGGGACGTAGACTGGGCTCTAGCCCTGGAAAGCCTAGGTGTAGCCTGCTAACAACAGTGTGTCAAAAAGTGGAACACCATAGGTATAGTCAGCAAAGTCTGGTTAGCATGTGGTCATAGCTAAATGTTTGCAACTGTAAATGTCACTAGCTGATCGGAGAATGTGCTAGAATAAGTACACGGTAGCTAGTTACAGTGACATAAGCACACTGTAAGTTGTTTGACATGGATACTGTATATATAGCCTAAATATTTCAAGGGGCAAATATTTCGAGGTTGAGCAGTGTTGCTAAGAATAAAATTTTCATGGATTTGCAAATGCTCCCAAAATGTATTAGACTATATGGAGGTCTAAATATTTCAAGGCTAAAATTTTTGCTGACAACTCCCAAAACCGCGAAATCATCGAAACTTTTCCCTCTCAAAATATTTAGGCTATACGGTACCATATGGGAGGGTTGTTGATGATATGTGGTTAGACCACATATTATTTTTAAGTGGTAGGGTTGTAATAAACACCCCACCCAACCTTTTTTGCGTGTGAAAAGTAGCCATGATATCAGCACTACCATTTATCTTCCACCTATAATGGACAAACAAAGCACTCACTGTGATGGCCAGGAAGAAGAATAAACTGGATGCCTTGCATGCACACTTGAACGGCTTCTCATAGCGAAGACGGGCAGCTTACTAGAGACCCTATTATGGCAATCTTGTAAGGTAAGAGTGCTGCACAACTTCGATCTGACATCTATTAACATTACAAAGACTATACCGTATGGAGGGAAACTTTGGCGCCGTTAAAATTTGGCGAATTTGGCGAATGACCATGAATTCGCCAAATTTTTCCCATCCAAATATTTTGGTGGCGAAGAAAATAGCAAACCAAGCCTCAAACTAATCAATTTTCTACTCGACCAAGGGATAGTGGGCCAGGCATGAAGCCAAGCCTACCTCAACTACCTCACTAGGTAGCTAGCTACTGTACACGTGGTATCCTCAAACTTCACCTCGAAATGACACAAAGATATTTTCAATAATTAAAAGCATATGTGATGTAACAAAACTCCAAATGGGCGTGACAAGCGAGTCCTATACCATATTAAGTACGATATTCACTATTCCAGAGGGTGTAGATCTACTGTCTATATAGTATTACCTCGAGTATTACCTTTTAGTTGGTAGCTGACTCCAGGCGCCGCTGAGAGGCGTGGCACTCTGCCAGTTCTCGCTTCAGGGCCAGGCACAGCAATTAGTAATCTAATTAATTAAATAGGGCGTGCGCTTTGCTAACAATTTGCCAAATTTTATTTCGCCAACAGTGATATTTTGCTTGATTCGCCAAATTTTTTCCCCTCCAAAGTTTCCCTCCGTACGGTAGTTGAACAATATGCATCCCAGAGCACACAAGATCCTGTAATTTTGTTCTTCTACGGCTTCTTCCGTATATGGAACAGCAGGCAATGGCAAAGAACTTAGAAATTTATCGAGGTGGAGGCCGGTTAGCGATCTGTGGAGTACGGGGGTTAATTAATGGGTCATGGACACACGGAAGGACTCAGTGAGTAAGGCTGTGTAGTTTTTATCGCGAAAAATGGAAGTCTTGGGCTGTACACGAGTGAAACAAAATAATTATACAACCAAGTACTAAGAATAATATGAAACGCGGTTAAAATTACGTCCTAAATAAATAAATAATTAATGTTTGAGAAAACTACGAGGCCTAGAGACATGAACTAACTGGGGATTGATTCGCCAATGAATGAAGGCACAAACGTATAATTATTGCACCTGTTCGTGCTGATGACTTGACCATACGTGTAATTCTATATAACGCCCAGTACTACACCCTTGCTTAATTACAGAATGCCGAAGGAGAAGATTAGCGAATGTCTGTGAAACGATTTCAGGAGAGGGTGAGGCCACTTTACACATAAACAAGAAGATTACAAGTAAGTTTTTCTGTTTGTAACATCTCAAGTCTTTATGCCAGCTGCCAGTCACATAAAATATTTAGCTAATTAATTAACAATACAAGAAAACATTAAAACACATGCCACGTTCTTTACAGTATGAAATACAAGTAAACAATCTTGTCTTGTGCAGCTGGCATGGCAAGCTTCCTTTGTGTTGGTGTCAGGCAATTCAATACATGCTTAAAGGGGCAATGAGCTGTTTACATGCCGTATTATGTTTTGATGTATGGAAGCTAAGCCACTCAACCCTTGTCCAAGACCAGCTGGTTGCATTGTTATCTTGTCAAGTTCATGTTGCAGGTGGTAAAGTACAAGCATCACATGATTTTATTGGGCCCCAAAATAATCAGATGTTGTAAACAGCACATTGTCCCTTTAATCCTTTTTGCCTTCACCTGGCTTAGCTACAAGGTTATGGCTGGCTTGGCTGTCTTCCTTTATCTGGTTCATCTGGCTTGCATACTCCTACAGTATTGTGTAGCTATCTCCTGCAAGTTGTGTATGCATAATTATAGTGTGTCACCCATCACTGTGCCATTGCTATACCACTGATGAACCCTATGTAGCTCTAGTTGATTTTGATATATTGTGCTGTATATTGGCTAATAATTTTTACTGATCTGGTGATGTTGCCTATAATGCATTGCTGCATAAAATACTGCAATAATGTATAGTACTCTCCTGTATGTTTTGTATACATATACTGTGTACACATCACTGTGCCATTACCACACCAATGATGTACTGGCACTTAGCTACTGGTGGCCTTTAGTTACGATGCCACTATTGTGTTATATCTGTCACTACTGTGACATACGTATTGAAATGATTTGGGGATCGTGCCTTCACCACCTAATAGCCTCACCGGGGGGCTGTCATGTTGGGGTATGTACTTGGTTGTATGTGATATGGTCCTAGCAATAATAATAATAATAATATTATGAATAATAATATGAACAATTCACGTAAAATTCGCAATTTTTGAATGTCTCCAAATTTCGTCTAGGCCATTTTTACTGCTATATCACCATTTGTCTGAGTTCAGTGTTTGATAATAAGCCATCTAAGTGTTGTTTTATGCCCGAGTCTGCTTTCTAAGGCTGGTTTTAGGTAACTGCTCTATTAGGATTTTCAAAATTCTTCTGCGATTCCTATTATGAACCCACTATCGTGGTTCATGATAGCTGAATCATGGGCACTCCTGATTTGCCTGATATGTATACCCACAGCCCTTGGGATTTTGGCACACATATCAAGCAAATCAGTCGTTCCCATGTTACAACTACATCTATAAAATATCTCATTGAGATGTGTTTGGATTTATTGTATTCAATTCATGATACTGTGCCAGTTCCAGAACCCTCTCAAATTTTACTATCTTAACTGCTGTGGATGCCCCGGCTACACACTAGGGATGCCATGACATAGAAATGTTTATGTCACATGTCGTATGTCACGACATAAGCATTTCTTAAGTTTCAAAATTGAAGCTGTTACTTATATAATATATTTTTATTAAACATGCAAAAATATGAATTTAAACATCAGTAATATTAAGTATGATATGACATCAACAACCAACAATTGCTCATATTTATTTGTCAAATTTCCTCATATTTATTGCATCAAATTTGATCAAAATGAATGGAAAAGTGTGTATTATTAGGAGACAATTGTGCCACAAAATAAAGAAGCCAATGTCCTATCACACCATGGAACTTTATGTCATGACATGCTGTACGTCACGATTATATTTCAGAAGGCTCTGTCTCACATATCAATGGTGTAAGGCCTGGTTTCCTAGAGTTACAGCTAGTTGGTCGTTAAATAGAAAAGGATACTAAGCACGTGCTGCGCAGGGAATCCTTATAAAATTTGCCATGCTTTCACACCTTTGGCCTTTTTTCTAGCTCGCTAGTATTGGTTGTTTGTTGTTATTCGCTCTTCGTGATTTTTTTAAAAAAATCTCTACGTTTTTAGTGATGTCTGACGATACTTCTTCCATACTCGCCTCGATGCAGGAGTCGTTTCGACGAATGGAGGAGAAGTTGTCTAGCGTATCCGCCGACGTGGAGAATTTGAAGAATCCCCAAATGGCGGCACAGCTGCCTGGGAATGAGAATCCTGGCCTGGTACACAGTACCCCACTGGCACAAAGTGCCACGCTGCCAGGAGGCTCCACTTTCTTACCATGGGACTTACGTGGTCTGAAAGAATGGAACTCGAGTCGGAGGAGGAAAACCCCAACTCGTCTCAGAAACCAGCGGAGACCGTCAGTTACGACAAGATCTGCATAACTCCGGTGCTGGAATCTACCGAGGAGTTCCTAAAGACTGCCTTCTCTCCAATGGAGAATAAGGATCGTCGGCAACTCTGGCATCAGTTCATTGTGCCGAATACGCCGTTTACCACCTCGCCCCACCTGGACAAGATGATTGCTGGTGAATGCTCAAAGAGCACTAAAGCCAATGACAGTCTCTTTTCCGACATCCAAGCACATTTCTTGGATGCTGTGGGACCCCTGACAGAGATAATAGAGGCAATCAATGGTGGCAAACAGCTTGCCATTGAAGATGTGGACAGTGCGGTGAAGGCTGCCCTCACCCTTCTGTGGAATGCCTCTCACCAGTGCACATCAATACAGAGGCAGGGCGTCCTCCAAGACTACAACAAGGATTTGGTATCCTATGCTGCAGAGTCTGATGAGCTGTTCTCCTCAGCAACGAAAACACTCCTCGGACCAGCCTTCCCAGAGAAAGCTGCAACTCATCTCCGTCAGATGAAGACGCTGAGGGACTCAAAGGCATCAAGTGTAGTGCCAAAGCAGAAGCAACAGGGTTTTCAGAGGGCCCCCTCGCATTACCATCAGCGAGGGGGCAGGTCCTACAACCTCCAGAGACGCCACCAACCTTACTCCAGAGGCGGGAAAGGTCAGGGAGCATTTCAGAAGACCAACAAATGACTAGTATTTCATACACACACTCTTATATCATCAAAAGAATGTGTCAACCATATAATTACTCACCTTTTACGAAAAGGTTTCACAAAGCCACAGACAGCACAGCTGTCACTATGGGTGGCACAGAGATTAAGTCACTTTCACAGCAATTGGAAAGTGTTGACTACAGACAAATGGGTTCTGGACTGTGTACAGGGTTTCTTAATCCCATTCACAAGTCCACCGGTTCAAGAACATCAGCCAAACCCTCCTATATACTCTGCAGAGCAAAGCTCACTGATTCTAGCAGAGGTGAACAAGCTATTAGAAAAGGGGGCAATTACCCTATTAAAACATCCCTTAGACAACAAGGATTTTTACTCAACCCTCTTCCTTGTCCCCAAGAAAGGGGGCCAGATGAGGCCAGTCATAAACCTCAAGAAGCTGAACGAATGGGTGGTACCCCAGTACTTCAAAATGGAGGGCATGGGGACACTCAAGGAGCTACTGAGGGTGAACGATTGGATGGTGAAGGTGGACCTCAAAGATGCCTACTTCACAATTCCGATACACATGGACCATCAACCTTACCTGAGGTTGATAGTAGGACAAGAACATTACCAGTTCACGTGCCTACCTTTCGGTCTATCATGTGCACCATGGGCATTCATGAAAGTGATGAAGCCAGTGGCAATTTTTCTTCGTGCCATGGGGGTGAGAATGATAGTCTACATAGACGACATTCTAGTGATGGCAGACACAGCAGCTCAGGTGAAGAGCCACCTGGAAGTGCTGATGTTCTTGTTGACAGGTCTGGGGTTTGTCATCAACGTTCCGAAGTCTGTAACCACCCCAACCCAGCAGATAGAGTTCCTGGGCCTGAAAGTAGACTCTACCTCACTACGGTTGAGCCTACCAGGAGAGAAACTCCATCACATAAGGATGGAGGTCAGTCAGCACCTACAGAGATCACAGGTGACAGCCCGACAGGTAGCTCAGCTGATAGGGAAGCTGCATGCGGCTTCACAGGCAGTCCTTCCTGCCCTCTATTTTACCGGTCACTACAAGCAGACCTAAACAGGGCCCTGAACCACACCAACCAGAACTACAACACGGTACTGTCACTGTCAACTCAGGCCAGAGAGGAGCTAACCTGGTGGCAGGAGAAGCTCACTCACTGGAATGGTAAAGCCCTGCTGTGCAGACAGCAGACTATGATCATCACCTCAGATGCCTCTCTCCAGGGCTGGGGGGCAGTCTGCAATGGCACAAGGACAGGGGGTCCATGGGGCCAACCAGAGCAGGGGATGCACATAAACTGCCTAGAGCTACTGGCTGCAACCCTGGCAGTGAAGACATTCCTGAAGGGCCATTCGGAAATGTCAGTGCTATTGCAGCTGGACAACCAGACAGCCGTAGCATACATCAACAACATGGGGGGTACAGTGTCCTCCCAGCTGACGGACCTCGCCAAAGCCCTGTGGATGTGGGCTCTGTCCAAAGACATCAATCATCCTGGCTGCAGAGTACATACCAGGGGTAGTGAATGTTGTGGCGGATGCTGAGTCCAGGTCAATGCAGGACAGAACAGACTGGAAACTTCACCCCAAGTTGTTCCAAGAGATCAACCAGAAGTGGGGACCACTGCAAGTGGATCTATTTGCATCTCGCCTATCCACCCAACTACCTCGCTACTTCAGTTGGAGACCAGACCCATTGGCAGAGGCAACGAATGCATTCAGCCAGAGATGGGAAACATTCAAAGGCTTTGCGAACCCTCCATGGTGCTTAGTAGGCAGAGTTCTGTCTCAAGTGCAGCAACAGCAAGCCCAGGTAATACTGGTGGCCCCAGTGTGGAAGGGCCAGCCGTGGTATCCTGTTCTGTTGGAAATGCTGTACGACTATCCACAGCAACTTCCTCGCACATTGAGCCTATTCCAACAGACATCCGATGCCAGTCGGATGGATCTGGTACCCCAGCTAGCCGTATGGCCTATCTCCGGCAGAAGTTTGGAGGTGGAAACCTTTCAGAAGCAGCTAAAGAACTCCTACTCGCTTCCTGGAGAAGCAAAACATCTAAAGCCTATGACTCACACTTTAAGAAATGGTTGGGCTGGTGTACTGAAAGGGGTCTCGATCCCGTTTCAGGACCCATTTCAGATGTAGCCAATTTCTTGGCTGATTTGCATGCACAGGGTTACCAAACAAGTTCTCTAAATGCTTACAGGTCTGCCATATCCAGTGTACATGACAGAGTGGATGATATGGATGTGGGCAAGCATCCACTTGTGGCCAGGGTCCTGAAAGGAGCCTTCCATGCCAGGCCACCTCTCCCACGTTATACTACTACTTGGAATGTTCAAGTAGTGTTAGATTGCATCTCAAAGTGGGGTGACACTCATTCACTCTCCTTGAAGTTACTGACATACAAACTAGTCATGCTGATGGCTTTAGTTAGGCCATCACGTTCGGCTGATATAGCATCTCTAACCATAAGTAAGTGCCAATTCAAACCAGAGGGAGTTTCCTTTTTGCCCTCTGATCTGGCAAAGCAGTCTAGACAGGGTAAACCTTTAACTGATATATTTTTTGCTACCTTTCCTGGGAACAAAGAACTGTGTCCAGTAGAGACTCTTCGTCGCTACCAGACAGTAACATCTCCTTTGAGGAAGGAGTTTGATCAACTCTTTGTGGCCACAGTGAAACCTCACAAACCAGTAACACCTTGTACAATTGCCCGGTGGCTAAAGGAAGTGCTAAAACTATCAGGTATTGATGTTAGTATTTTTACAGCTCACTCTACGAGGAGTGCATCGGCATCAGCTGCTGCAGATTCTGGAGTGACAACAAGTGACATCCAGAAGGCTGCAGACTGGAGTACAGAGTCAGTGTTCAGAAAATTCTATTATCGCCCTACCCGGAACCCTTCATATGGCCGGGCTGTGCTGTCGTCAACAAGTAGTGAGAACTAAAATATTAATTTTGTGTGGGTGTGTGCTCATGCTTAACACATTTACTCGACTTCACCATGTTTTTGAGCTACAAATAACACCATTGATATGTGAGACAGAGCCTTCTGAAATATAATTTCCAAATGGCTCAGATCACGAAGTGATTGCATGCTATTTGGGATTATATGAAGAAGGTGAAGTCGAGCATATCAATGGTCCCACCCACCCATGTCCTATTCTGACATACATCTGGCTCACTGTCAAAAGGCCAAAGGTGTGAAAGCATGGCAAATTTTATAAGGATTCCTTGCGCATGCGTATGTGCGCACGTGCTTAGTATCCTTTTCTATTTAACGACCAACTAGCTGTAACTCTAGGAAACCAGGCCTTACACCATTGATATGTTCGACTTCACCTTCTTCATATAATCCCAAATAGCATGCAATCACTTCGTGATCTGAGCCATTTGGAAACTATCGTGGCATCCCTACTACAAACCTGCACTCAACACAGTCTGGAAACCACCTTAGCTGGATATGCTCTACATGCCATGAAGTTGTCTCCTTTTCTTTTTTTTTGTGGGGAGAGAAGTGGGGAGAGAAACATAAATCTTTGTAATTCCTACTATTTAGTACTACAGGTATACAGTATACCTTGTAAATATTATATGATTATACTCCTGTACAATGTATGCATGCATGATTAGTCTTATACACTCCCTGTGCAGGGGTGTATGTACTCATATATTTCACATGTAATCAATAAATTTATAACAATACATGTATGCTTACCGGATATGCCTCTCACTGCATCAGCATAGGTTGTTGCCGTTGCAACACCTAGACATATGTAAAAACAATGATATATTGAAGCACAAAAGGCTATTGTTAAACTAGTGTGTACAACTCTTATCATTGCTATGTACCATGAAGCCACCTACCTTCAAAGGCAAATTTCAGGATACATCTCTTGTAAACCATGGCTGGCGATGGTATATTTTACATGTACCATGGCCTTGAGCAGTACCACCAAATTCTTTGTGAACTCAAGCCTAAAGTAATTGTAGGAATTTATTATTGGTCATGTGATGAAAACCATGCTTTGATTTTGCATCCTACAGCACTCAAATGGAAGCGATTTGTCACACTTGCCATCCTATGAGTTGAAAAACGTTGGTTTAAGGTGAGAACTAGTACTTTAGCATTTTCATAAGTGATTTGCCACATTTTGAATACAGAGAGGCCCACTTTTCAAGTAACACGAGATAAACACTCTACAGCATAGCTTACCCCTAGTAAATGTAGTAATCTGTAAAATCATGCAGTGAGTTTAAAATACTTGTAAAATCGCTTAATTGAAAATTTCGGTGATACTGTTATATATGACTTTTCCCTTCATGTTAACAAATGTAGTCACAACGTTAGCTTCTGCTGTCCCATAATACAATTTCACAAGTTGGTCTAATGGTTTCATATTGGTTTGGGTTGCCTGCAGGCGCCTGCATTGGCATGGTACATTTCAGTTGTATCACATCCCCTCGTGATTTTCCTAATATGTACACCCAAGCTCAAGGGCCATCAGGCAGATCACTCGGGTACATGATACAACTGTTACATACATACTAGTACTAACAGATATTGCATAATTGTATATACATACTAACATACCTGTAACAGGTGTCCTTTGCAGCTCGTGTTGTGAGATAAAGCAATCTGTCATGAAAAATACAAATACAAAGATTGATACTTATAGTCAAAGAACCGCCACATAAGTGTATGGAAATTACAGCACGAGAGGGCTAGTTGAGAGGCTAATACAGCACGAGGCGAAGCCGAGTGCTGTATTTGCACCCCCAAGTGCTGTATTAGCACCCCCAAGTGTTGTATTTTTCTTGCACACAAGTTTAGGTGGTGCTTTAACTGCTATGTTGTACTTCCTGGTCATCTGGCTTGGAGTGACTTTCTCTAGTACTCAAACTGCTGAAATTTTCGGTGATCAGGATATCAGTGTTTAACTACTTTATTTCTAGCTGTAGAACAAACTAATAGGATTAATTTGGCTAGTTTTAGCAATTTACAACATCATGCACGTGATCAATCATGCTGTCTTAGTGTTTAAAAAGCTTCGTGATCAGACGATCAGTAAGTGTTTATACAATTTATTCCTAGCCATAGAACGAACTCATAGGATTAGTTTGCCTGGTTGTGGTGATTTACAGTGTGTTGTTTACAAAAATAAATTCTCTGCATAGCTGAACTGTATTTGCCAAAGTGTACTGTATTTGCCCAATTAGTTGCATAACTGTACTGTATGACTCATACAGTACAGTTATGCAGTTGATTAGTACCATATGGACAATACGATATACGGCATTGCTTTGATCCTCCCACGCAAAGTACAATATAATATGTAATTGTACTTGCAAAGGCCAATATAAAATTACTGCTCCACATAAACAAGTATCTTTTGCATGGCTTATAGCTACCATTAAGGCCACCTTTGTAGTAATTATAACGACACCTAATTCAGGCCTTAAGATTCACAAGAGATTGTAATAGGGAAATAACCCTTTGACCAAGTCATTAATAATCTTTTCTACCCATATGAACAGCTTTTTACCCAATGCAGTACTCATTGTGCAACTACTATATAAAAGAGTAATACTAAACGTACCTGCCAAACGGCTCCCACCAGAATAAATGAACCTGGCTGCTTGAATCATTGGTATACCTATAGGAAACACATCATGATCATTAATCTAAATGATTAATAGTTGATGTAAATAATGTATTAATGCAAGGCGGATCAAACAGGACTGGTGAGTTAAAACATTAATTTTTCTATGAATCAATGATGTAAACATATGGGAGATTTTTCAAAATTCATGAAGTCGCAAATAAATCATAAGTCACACTTGTCAGATCAAACTTTTGACATATCTATAACCTAAAGTGTTATAATAGCACACTTTGGGACTTTTCCCATTTAAAGTACAACATAGTACAACACATTATAAATAAACATCCACATATAAGGAAGGACACACACATGCATACACAAACACATGTACATGTACACACAACAAATACAGGACAGAGAAAACATTTAAACATACCATGGATCCCACTGCCTGATGACGACGTCATCGATCCTATGATGGTGAAAATATATTTACAGTACATTATAGGCAAAGTTTATCAACTTACCACTTGTGACACCACATGTCACGGTGGGGGCTACATAGTAAAACAGTACATAAATAATAATTAACATTATAAGTACAATAGTAAGGCTATAACAAAAGAAATCTGAACACAACTTAGCTTTGGGCACAAGTTTAAAAGTATGTTGCTACTGATTGTATAAATGTGGTTCAAAAAATTATAATACAATTAACTACTACACACATTAGATTTAACTAACCAGTGGGATCAGGTGCATGGCTCCTGCCGTCTGCACCAGTGGTGGCTCCTATAAACAATATATCACATTATAATATGTAGTAGCTACTGTAGTAACCTCTAGATGGCCATGTTGGTTCACAACAAACTGAAGAGTTGATTGATGCAAGGTAAAATTTTTCCCTAAAGTATTTGTGACTGGATTTTGGAAAAACGATCCAAATCACACATTAGAAGTTTCGAGATAAACGGTTTTAAGAATTGAAGCCAGCATAACTCTCCAAGGATAGCAAGCACGCGTATGAAATTTACACAAAAGATGCATCAATCTGTTACCTTTCAAGCCACTTCCAGTACTTGTAGCTGCTTGTACAGTTTCCCGCCAAATAAGACAGAAAATCTGAGCAGTTGGACGAGCGAAGTAGTATCACGAGTGCTCACAAAGGGGTGGAGGCTGGGGGGTGGCGGGGAGGGCAAAAGATAGGCCTCAAAATGGAGGCAGACCACGATTGGAGTCCATACACGAGATTACAGGGCTGTGCTGGCTCCTTATTGGCTGATATGTAGCAAAATCTACAGAGAACACGTCTGGCCAACATTATTAGGCTGTCCACCAGTACACCACTGATTCTTGCCAAGCCAGGTCCTTCACAAGGCCTGAAACCGCCATTTGGGCACTCCACACCACCCAGAAAAGACGTCTACTAAAACCAGCCTCGTGTAGTTTGAGTAGTGCTGAGGGTCAAAACTTGTAGTACGATAGTGTAGCTATCCACTGGTGGTGTTAGCTTGATTTTGCCTGATGTGCGATTTGGTTCGGTTCTGTAAAATCTGGTCACATTTGTAATGTCAAAGGATTACTCAGTTGTTGTTGTTGTTGTTAACCAACATGTTCAAATTGTCACAAGTCACATCATGATCACATCACGATGTGTTTCCTATACATGATCATTAATCTAAATGATTAATAGTTGATGTAAATAATGTATTAATGCAAGGCGGATCAAACAGGACTGGTGAGTTAAAACATTAATTTTTTCTATGAATCAATGATGTAAACATATGGGAGATTTTTCAAATTTCATGAAGTCGCAAATAAATCATAAGTCACACTTGTCAGATCAAACTTTTGACATGTCTATAACCTAAAGTGTTATAATAGCACACTTTAGGACTTTTCCCATTTAAAGTACAACATAGTACAACACATTATAAATAAACATCCACATATAAGGAAGGACACACACATGCATACACAAACACATGTACATGTACACACAACAAATACAGGACAGAGAAAACATTTAAACATACCATGGATCCCACTGCCTGATGACGACGTCATCGATCCTATGATGGTGAAAATATATTAACAGTACATTATAGGCAAAGCTTATCAACTTACCACTACTTGTGGCACTACATGTCACGGTGGGGGCTACATAGTAAAACAGTACATAAATAATAATTAACATTATAAGTACAACAGTAAGGCTATAACAAAAGAAATCTGAACACAACTTAGCTTTGGGCACAAGTTTAAAAGTATGTTGCTACTGATTGTATAAATGTGGTTCAAAAAATTATAATACAATTAACTACTACACACATTAGATTTAACTCACCAGTGGGATCAGGTGCATGGCTCCTGCCGTCTGCACTAGTGGTGGCTCCTATAAATAATATATCACATTATAATATGTAGTAGCTACTGTAGTAACCTCTAGATGGCCATGTTGGTTCACAACAAACTGAGGAGTTGATTGATGCAAGGTAAAATTTTCCCCTAAACTTCGTAATGTCAAAGGATTGCTCAGTTGTTGTTGTTAACCAATATGTTCAAATTGTCACAAACACTGAGGTGACCTTTCATGTTTTCATAAACAATATGCAAGCATCAGCTAATTATTCACTGATACAGTAGTCTAAGTGAGCTTTGTAGCAGGATGACATTGGCTGAGCTGCTATAAATCCTTGAATCATCAAGCAGATGGCATTGACTATCTTATCTAGCTGTTAACATGCATGCACCTTGCAAAAAGAAATTTTAGGACAATTAAAGCAAGCCCCTAGTATCATCCATAAAAAAGTTACACTAGTCAGAAAACATCACTTAGTTGGTTTGAAGAGCTAGTATATGGTGGTAAACAGCTGACTGCATGCCTGCTTGAACACCATTATGTAATTGCATGGCTTGTATCTATAACATCTTGTAGATGACTTCAATAGAAATTAAAGTCTATAGACAACTACTAAGCTAAGTGAGCAAGTTTATCCTTAATGGGCTCTAAAATGTAAGTAAAATAAAATAAAATAAAATTAAGGGATCACTGGAGTAAACCAAGAAGGATTGTGGCTACATTGAGTAAACCCATAAATGTGGCCCAGCCTGGGAAACCGGTCTTATCACCCATGTCAGCAGATTCGATTTTTCACTCAGAACACAGAGCTACATGAACAAACTATCTAATTTTAATCAAAATCAGCTAGATGTAAGTGGTCTGGTTTTGCTGGCTGCTTTTCCCAAGTCCAGTGGTGATCAGTACGTGCGGTATAGGACCTTAGTGGAGCTCTGGTCAGCCTGGGGATGGCTGTATAGATCCGTGGTGTTGAATAAATACCTCTGCTGTGAATTTCCTTTTATTTTAGCCAGTTTTGAGACCTGAATGGCCCATAACTTGACCTAGTTCATCCCTACGCCTTCCTTTTCTCAATTCATTGAACAGCCTCTTGCCTTCCGGCCGGGCCCCCACCTCTCTCCCCTTTTGCTCTTCTGCTACAGTCAACCTCAGTTCAAAAACTATCTAAAATGGCTGGAAACTTAGTTGTTGGCTACTTGCACAGTGGATGCTCTGGAAAGTAAGGAATTGGTGTAAAACGTGTGAAACTTTGGTATACATAGCTTCAACCATTGGCGAGCTACAGCACACTAGATACCTAAAACTGGCATTTCTCAATACATTTAAATAGGCAATAAAACCAGTTTTCTCAGACTCGGTCACAAATCAGGGTGAAGTGACACCGAAGAGTGGAAAAATCAAGCCTATAGCCTTAGCTGTTATCAAATTATGGTTTTGTTTATCTAAAGGTTCTATGCACTGAGTCATTCTTTAAAAAATTGATTGGAAAGGTCATACTGAAAGTACTTTTGTGCTTGGTTATGCCATAGATATACGACTCCTAGTAGGGATTGGAAATGGCGTCGTGCATCAGAAATAGGCTTGTTTCGAATGTTACAGGCGGTTTCCATAATTTGTATCATATACTAATTTAATTAGACCCTAATAAAGTTTTAAAGGTTTGCGAGAGTGATTTAGAATCTAAGAGCGAAGTGTGCTACCATCCTGCTAGCTTTGTTCCACAGATTTGGCATTAGATTAAAGCTTGAAAGACAAACGGTTACGCTAGACAGCAGCTGTGCAGAGTTAGGAGAACAGAAACACGACAGACCTAGTTAAGTTGTAACCAAGGAAATAATAGAGGCGTGGCTTACAAACCATACTGTTCAACTCTAATGACTATAAAGAGATACTACAAAGCCACGTATCGTCGATACCAGAAGGTGTACACAGCTGCTATAGGAACAGAAACATATCTTGGTGTATAAAGCAATACCAAATGGCACGATATGATGAGTTCTTTTGTGGGAAAGGCGATTCAATGACTTCCACCAAAGCAACCTGTATCGCTCAACCTTAGAGAACTTTCATATTCTGCTAACCCTACACTGATAGTCTACAGTAAAGAGTGACATCAATTGTACAGGTGGTATACTGGGTGTGTGACACCGTTTCCAATCCCTATTAAGAGTCGTATATCTATGGTTATACCGAACCAATACTGCTAAGGCACCATGAAGGTGCATGAGATGGGTTGTGGGGTGATTTTAGTGGCCAGAAAATCCAAACCTTCCACATATAGACAGTACATTGTGCAATGGCGAAGTGACATAGAATATTAAAAGGAATGTTTTGTAATGCTGTCTACACTACAATGGTACATATCCCAAATTGTCAAAAAGCCTTAAAAATTTGGTGATAATGCTTGTGCAATAAAAATGGATATCATACAGTATGATAGTACTGTATAGTATATCGTACTGTATGGTAGGGGCCACAAAGAAGTAGGCATGACCCATGAAAAACATCATCCAAAAGCCAGCCTCAACTTTCCCTGACGACAGTGAGGCAGTATTGGTTAGGTAAAACTAAGCCCAAACAAGCTTTCAGATTAACCCAAAATACTTTCAACTAATTGCTACAGAATTTAAGAATAGATATTAAATGGATTTTCTACTGACTGAGTGACTGAGTAACTGACCAATTCCTTCAGACAAATGTAACTTTCATTGTTCGACATCGCTTCGGCTCGAGAGGTGCATTTTGGCATACCACAGTACATGTACATGCAATGTCATCTTCATATATCCCATGTCGGATGATTTCTATTACAAAGGAAAGCCATCAAGTGCTACTGCCAAATCTACACTTTTCGCTGCCAGCAAAGATGAATGAAGCGCACAAAGGAGGATAATATTTTTTCCATTGATTGCAGAGGTGCTTTTCTAACAGTTCTTGATTTGTAATGCTGTGTAACAGGTTGAACATGGCTGACAGCAAAGCGTAATAGATGCTTCACTTTTCTGACAATAATTGGTAGCAGGGACACGCAACACTTTTCTTTTGATGAGTAAGCATGGGTTCACCAGTCACAATAATTCTATTTTACAAAAAAAAGTTAATAAACAAGTACACAAAAATAGGAATTTTCAACTAAAGTAGAAACAAGAGTTAATAATAAGAGAGGAGAGTGTCTAATGCTGTATGGTTCTGTAATAGATGATTGCGCAGAAGTTAAACGGCTTCTTTTCCACGTAACGTACAGACTGGCTAGTATACTATCGCATTTAACCACAAAGGCTATCCCAGACACAAGGGCGTGTGTTCAACTCGGATGTTCCAGTTCACCACGAAGAGCATTGCTCTGTTGCATAAAGAAGTGTGGTTGTTAACCTCAAAGATAACTCTGGGGGAAAGCGTCTGAGAACCAATAAACACTGAACCAAAAGTGGAGTATCACTTTGGATTTTCACTGCGTCGCCATGTTACCCTACCTTTGAGCATTCTTCAATAGAAGGAGCACTGTTCCCTGTACATACAGCTCAGTCTTTAGTTCAGTCTTCGAATATTCTCAAGGATTCATCACTGTGCGGCTAAACTAATTGCGGTAAGGAAACGAACAAATACTAGAAGCCTATACGATACACGAAAACGAAGCCATTTAACTTCTGTACAATCATCTATTACAGCACTATACAGCATTAGACACTCTCCTCTCTTATTATTAACTCTTGGTAGAAACCATAGTACATTGATAAAAAGTACTGAAAAAAGCAGTAAAACAATAAGAAGTGTTATATCCCCACTGTGCATTTCTTGAGCACAGTAGGGAAATAACACTTCTTACTGTGATTCAATATCGTGCACCACTCCAGCTTGGGTACTTTTTTTAAAATCAAAGTTCCAGGTCCCTACTTTAGTTGAAAATCCCTACTTTTGTGTACATACTAACAAGAGTAAATAAACGTACCAGGTGGTGTTCTATGCAGCTGTCTAGTCGACTTGAAGCAGTCTGTTATGATAAATACAAATATAATAATTCATGCATATGTAATTGTACTTGCATAGGTCAAACAATACTTGTAAAATTACTAAAGTAATATTGAACGTACCCGCAAGACGGCGCTCACCAGCCCTACTAGATGTTACAAAGTGGACTGGTATTGCTGAGGTGGTGGCTGTACATACACAACACACATCATAATCATTAATCTAAATAATTAATAGTTGATTAAGTAAATGTGTTATCATAATTTTAATGCAACACAGTGAACATTTGAACAATTTCACTTGCTTCAGTTATCCAAACAATTCCACTTATCTGAACACTTTTGGCTAACTATAACAACAAAGCTGTTTGGATAACTGAGGACCCACTGTACTGTATGATAGAAGCACAATAATACAACAATGAGGCAGAAAATAATTAAATGTATAATTTTGACAGTACACTATAAATCATTGACACGCCACCACATTTGCACTATTGTTTCACAACAGGGATGCTAATTTTGGAAAATTTCCCATGTTTGCAGTGCTGATTCATAGAAAAAGGTACTACTTGCTCATCTTCCAGAGTGTTGGAATCCTCTACACCATATTCCTGGTGTTCATAGTCTTGCACAAACATTTGGAGTGGTTACATAGAAAGTCAAGCAGACCAGAAGGCAAGTTTGATGTGAATTATTAGCCTGATGATGCAACAACCTCATGCTGGTGTCATCTCAGTTTGGGATATGGTTGCATGATTTTGCTAACATACAATAGACAAGAAAGGTCTTGTTTGAGATCACATGATCCAGACATAATGCTGATAGTGTGCAATTGTTGCTCTGAGTTTACTGAGGACCAGCAAATGATGTGTACATACTGGAGCTTATGAGCCAGCTTTTCACCAGTGCTGCTGTATCACGAGTACTCAATAAGGGGCAAGATGGGCAACAGATTGACTACAACATGATAATTGAAGGCACCACCTGACCACAAAACACCCAGTCAAGAGGCAGATACCGTAAGCTAAAATCTCTCACAAAGCACACTCAAGCTACCTGCTCATTTTTCAGTGTGTTTGAGCCTTGACACCACGTCCCAGACCTACACAGAAGTCTTACGTGGTTATACAGGCCATCTGCAAAAACCATCTACCAAAAGCAAACCAGACAAGTTTGGTATGTAAATTGTTAACCCACAGCTACAGCCTTGCTTCTTTGGCGGAAACACTTCAAATTTTGTGCAGAAAAACCTTTCACAATATTAAATACCTACGATGTGTGCGCTACTGTTTTATCTTTGATCCTTCTTTATCGTGGCCATCTCTCATTGGTACGGCTTCCATCAAAACACGCACACCACAGCGCCCCAACATATTGGAATAAACGTGTAGTATAATGTAGCAAGCACGTGATTTAATGTTGGGATACACCTCGGGATATGCTGCTGCCTGTTCAACATTGCCACTACACACGTAAGGATTAGAGTGTTTGCTTTGGCTTGAAGGTGGTTTCTTTTCTGAGTTTAAAAACAGGTTGTATATGGTGCCTCTCTACAGACTCTATGGGTAGCTTTCCCAGAGCACTTTTCAGGCGTACTACAACTGAAAAACACCGTAGTATCGTGTATCTCGTCATCTAGAAAGTGGGCGTGACCCGTACTTACGCGAACTAAAATTAAGAACAGCCCTGAGGCTTTGTTGAGAGAATTAGTGGAAAATAATACTGTAGACACACTATAAAACAGTTGAAAAGATACTTCTGTGGGTAATGTGTTGTTTAAAGCGGTTTGTTAAAAATCCGCATCCTTAGGAATGTTTAGCTGTGTATTTCGAGAATTGCAGAGGGGGAGAATTACTAAATACGGTTATTCAATAAAAATTTTTAAAAAAGTACACAAACAAGTACAAGAAAAAAATAGGAATTTTCCATATGAGTAGGGACTGCAGCAATAAAAAGCACTGAAACAAGCCGCTGAGACAAAACACAACAGAATGATTACATTTTAATCCCTACTTTAATCCCAAATTTTTTCTTGCACTTGTATAATTGCACATCTTCAACCTAATGTTTTCATTAGAAATTGAAGTCTATACTAAGCTAAGTGTCTAACAAGTTTATCCATTAATGCAAACAAAATAGACATATGTGACTAGATTTGTGAAAAGGGGTCTTCCACACACATCCAATATGCCAACTTTGACAACTCAAACCTTCAGACCGAAAGCTGCTATTAACTTAAAATTTGATCAGTGGTAAGCCCCAACATTGCTTTGTGAATGGGATAAATTTTAGGTTTATATGTTTATTAAACACTAAGTTATGACTTTTGAAGCTCATAGAAATGTATGTGTGTGGAAGACCCCTTTTCACAAATCTGGTCATATATATTAGAAATTATGAACCACTGAGCAAAAAATGCCGTTTTGCAAAATTCTATTTTGCTATTAAAAAGCATTGAAATAAACTGGGTAAAAATACGTACGCTACATAAAATTTTACTCACGTTTCAATAGCTTCGTTATATGCACTGAAACAAAGCTCAAATGAATAAAACCTACATGCCACCAGAATCCCCTGTTTGTTGGGAGTAAGAAAATCTTTATTTTTAATTCTTGCTCATACACAGTGCACAGTGTGCGAGTTATGGGCGCTTGTTTATGATGTGGTAGTAAAAAGTTTACCATCATTATTTACTTGTTGAAACAGCCTTCTTCTTTGTCTCCACGTAAATGTACAGGAAAAACACTATACCTTGATCGATGTGCCAGTTCATGGGGAACATACCAAGCCAAATTCCATTTTTGTAGCTTGCTTCAGTCTTGAGTTAATTATGATCAATTAAATAAGTTCCTGCAGTTTATTTGCCATACTGTGTTGTACAAATCGAGCCTATTCCTATTCCAACTGTCTAGCACTGTAACTTGCAAAACTATTCATCACTAAAAGCTGAAACTTTGGTTGTCCACTCTTTTGTTACTATAGCTAACAGAGAAGCAATAAAAGAAAACGGCTGGATTTGCTCAGCAGGTAACAATTATGAAACTGAAACATTCATAAACCAACAAGGATCATGTGTCATCAAAAGTACCAAAGTACATACGCTGGCAAAGTTAAATATTGGGTTTATTTGATATAACCACAATACTTGTTGATCTTTCCAGCCATCTCTTTTTGATTTGTAGATTTATTCAGCAATCCCTATTCCTAAACTTGACATGTCTATAACCCAAAGTGTAATAATAGCACACTTTGACACTTTCCCATTCAAAGTACAACATAGTAAAGCAACACATTATAAATAAACATCCACATATAAGGAAGGACACACACATGCATACACAAACACATGTACATGTACACACAACAAATACAGGACAGAGAAAACATTTAAACATACCATGGATCCCACTGCCTGATGACGATGTCATCGATCCTATGATGGTGAAATTATATTTACAGTACATTATAGGCAAAGCTTATCAACTTACCACTACTTGTGGCACTACATGTCACGGTGGGGGCTACATAGTAAAACAGTACATAAATAATAATTAACATTATAAGTACAATAGTAAGGCTATAACAAAAGAAATCTGAACACAACTTAGCTTTGGGCACAAGTTTAAAAGTATGTTGCTACTGATTGTATAAATGTGGTTCAAAAAATTATAATACAATTAACTACTACACACATTAGATTTAACTCACCAGTGGGACCAGGTGCATGGCTCCTGCCGTCTGCACCAGTGGTGGCTCCTATAAACAATATATCACATTATAATATGTAGTAGCTACTGTAGTAACCTCTAGATGGCCATGTTGGTTCACAACAAACTGAGGAGTTGATTGATGCAAGGTAAAATTTTCCCCTAAAGTATTCGTAATGTCAAAGGATTGCTCAGTTGTTGTTGTTGTTAACCAACATGTTCAAATTGTCACAAGTCACATCATGATCACATCACGATGTGTTTCCTATACATGATCATTAATCTAAATGATTAATAGTTGATGTAAATAATGTATTAATGCAAGGCGGATCAAACAGGACTGGTGAGTTAAAACATTAATTTTATCTATGAATCAATGATGTAAACATATGGGAGATTTTTCAAAATTCATGAAGTCACAAATAAATCATAAGTCACACTTGTCAGATCAAACTTTTGACATGTCTATAACCTGAAGTGTAATAATAGCACACTTTGGGACTTTTCCCACTTAAAGTACAACATAGTAAAGCAACACATTATAAATAAACATTCACATATAAGGAAGGACACACACATGCATTCACAAACACATGTACATGTACACACAACAAATACAGGACAGAGAAAACATTTAAACATACCATGGATCCCACTGCCTGATGACGACGTCATCGATCCTATGATGGTGAAATTATATCCTTACAGTACATTATAGGTAAAGCTTATCAACTTACCACTGGTGGCACTACGTGTCACGGTGGGGGCTACATAGTAAAACAGTACATACGTATATTACCAAAAATGACAATTAATATTATAAGAAATTTGAACACAACTTAACTTTGAGCACAACTTTAAAAGCCATATTCTGTCTGTATTAACATGCAGAGATTAATCCCACTTAGTTGCTTCTGATTGAAATGTGGTTCAAAAAATTACATATAAAGAAGTTTGCTACATGGCACGGACACTATTTTGCTTAATCACAAAACACTGTAATTTTCACAAACTAACCTGCAGAACTAATTCACAGTGTTTTTGTTTCATTGTAATACTATGTAGTGAAGGCTGCAAGCTATTTCAATGGCTTTCAAGACATTGAAATAGCTCAGAACATTCCCTTCCAAATATCTGCCATACAATTTGCCATAGAAAAAGTGAGTTCTTTTCAATTAACCTTAACATGACACGCTTAAATTTCCTCTGAATTCCTTTTGCTATAGCTCATCTTAATCACTGTTCACTGCTCTTTCTAAATCTGGTTTAGAATCTGAGGTATCTATCATGTGTCGCAGGTTATTAAGCCCTTTATTGCATGCTCCCAAAACGCCCAACACAAAATTTATGGGGAAATTTGCTACACCGGGTCAGTTTAGACCATTCTTATGTGCCAAATTTCTGTGAAACGGACTTCTTTGACATTATTGTACTTGCAGTGAGTTGCTCTACACGTATTAAGCTAGGAAAGTTACTAACAGACTTGAGGTAGGTGGTACACGATAATAAATTTAATTCTTAACGGTTCTTCAATCGAAATGCATTGGGCATGCCTGTTCCAGCTGGCATTTTTGCCATCAACAAAAGTGTAGCAAATGTCTGCAAACTTCTTGATATGCTTGTACCACAATACAATTAACTATCACACACACACATTAGATTTAACTCACCAGTGGGATCGGGTGCACGGCTACTGCCGTCTGCACCAGTTCCTGTGGGCGATGGGGATCTGGACATTCCTATAAACAATATAATCACATTATAATATGTACGTAGTACTGTAGTAATCTCTAGATAGTCATGATGGTTCACAAAAGACTGACGAGTTGATGTGGGGTACCCTAAGGCCACTCCAAATAAATTCTCTGTTTCCCGTCCTGGAGTCAAGCATATTTGCATGTGGGCGGGCGGTCCATTTCCATTATTTTATTATAAGTTTGGCAGCTTTTAAAGCCATTATTTACCTGGCACAACCATGAAAGCTACATAAGAGCATGCTTAAGCTTGTTCCTTCCTTTTCTAGTTGCAAAAATAGTACGAACATGAAGTTTGTGTCAACTCGATAGCACTGCTGACACATGAGCTGACACTGTTTCAAGATGGCTTTTCTGAGCCTGTCAGTATGCAAGAATAACCGGAAAATAATGGAAGAATATGGAATAATGGGCTGACAGTAACCAGATGCGGGCGGTGGACGGGAAACAGAGAATTTATTTGGAGTCGCCTAAAGTATTCTTAATGTTTAAGGATTGTTGTTGATAACCAACACGTTCCAATTGTCACAACAAACAACAGTGACCTTTCACGTTTTCGTAAACAACATGCATACATCAGCTAATTTTTCACTGATAGCTACAGTGCAGTCCGCTTAAGCTAATACAACATTCTTCTGAGCTTATAGTAGCCGAATGACACTGGCTGTGAGCTGCTATAAATGACACTGAAGACACCTTGAATCATGAGGCAGACGGCATTGACTACTATTTTATCTAGCCGTGAACTGAACATGCATGCACCTTCTAGCATGGTTCTACGCCGACCTTAACGATTCTGACATGAAGTGCGGCTAGTCCAGCGTTTGAGCCATGTCATATCGACAGTAGACTGACTACAAGACATAGAAGCCGGGTTTTGTTAAGCCATTCTGACCTTAAGGACTGCACATGCCGCGTACATACAACAGTAAAGATAGATACTCACCCACTGGCCACAGACTAGTCTAATACTTGGAAACGTCGCACTCAGTCGGATGAATTCACTCAACGTCAAACCTGGTGCGGTCCTTTCCAATACGCGTACGGTTGCTACCAATTACACTCAAAGTGGAATCAGCGACCTTACCGTGTTCTGGTGGCGGGTCGAGTCAAGGTGGCCAATTTATAGGGCTCAGATCAGCACGTGAGGTGCAAGATTACGCAATAAGGCTGCGCATGCGCAATGATATACGATGATCACGAAAACAGGGTTTAATGTAGCACCATGTAGTTGATTGTTATGTCATAGTGAGCATGCATGCTTTAATATGTGAATTAATGGTCAGGGTTCAATGCCTGATTCACTCATGACTTTTATTCTCATGCACGTTCGCTTTTGGTACTATAGCTAGAGTGGTGAGGGCAGTGGCTTCCATACAGTGACACTTACACACGAGTGAGACCGGCATGCATACTAGAATGTGCTTAAAAATATAATTATATTGTTGACGGTATTCATTTACCCTTTCACCATAATTATAATAGCTAGCTATCTACATGCTTTCAACACTTAGCTAGGTACTCGTGGACACAGAGTTATGCTAGATTTACTCTATGCTATTAAATAAATTGTGTAGCTATGTAGATTCATTAGTTGCCAATTTATCTCATCTCTTCTTTACAGACTAAATTAATTAACTGTGTTTGTACTGTTTCTATGAGTTCTAGCTACACAAATAAAAAATCATGCAGACTATAGCTAGCAGTGCTATTTAGGATTGGCAAAACAAAAATCTTGCCAATTAATTTTATATATATTCGCTCAAAAATGGACACTATTGTACTTATTCACAAAAACAAGTCATACCATACTGATCTTCGCACTCCAGAAAACTAGGAAAATACAAATAAAGTTCAATTCATCTCAATGAATCCATCTAGCTAGGTAATTACCTCAGTTTATCAAACATCAAGTGGAAGAGATTAACCAGTCAATTCCAAACATCACCTGGCAGCATGGTTTATCCGATGACAATCCAGCGGACCTCCTCACTAAAGGACTCACTTTTGAGCAGTTTCATACCTCTTCATTGTGGTGGCATTGACAAAACTGGTTACTTGATGAAAGGAAGTGGCAAGAAAAAAGACCTACACATAAAGCATTGTTATCAAGTCTAGTCAGTAAATAGTTACAACATACAAATTGGCTAAATACCTGTGGGTAGTGATAGACGAACATTTAACTTGGAAGAAACATGCCAACAATAATAGCAAAACTGTCAAAGGTGAAGCAAAAGCCTTTCTACAATGAAATTTTTTTCCACGTAGTGTTACATTAGTGCCACCTCTTATAACTTGTACATTTGCTGCAAAATGCTTGAACTAAATAATATATAGTTGCAATGCTGGCACTCTTAGCAGTTGAGACCAATCTTAGCAGTTGCAATGCTAACACTTGCAACTGTGAGAGCCTTTCTTATAAACTGACACCACAAAACCATTTTCCAGTCTGTTGGAAGCTTCCCCTGACAAAGAGATGCACTAAATATTGAAGTTAATTTATGGTTGTGCCAGGTAAATAGTAGTTTGAAAGCTACCAATAAAGGAAATGCTGGAACAACTGCATGCATATCTGAGTCCACCTAACTACACCAACTGTTACGTGTATACTGAACTAGCCTATGTAATTACAAGAACCATCCTACAGATGGAGATGTTCCTCATGCAGGTATAGCTGGGAACAACCTCAGTACACAGGTTTCACTGTATAACAGAAACAGCCTGAACACAAAACCATTGCAAAAATGTCAAATTAATTTACACTAGAGATGCAGCGATATGACCCATATCATATCATTTTAAAACAATATCACTGTATCGATACAAAGTCAAACTGTATCAATATAATCTATCGCATATTGTGGCTTAACATGTTTGACAATCAAATTATTGTACATTGTGGTTAAACTGCGTAATATGTAGTGCTTCTAAAAGAAAAATTACCTCACTTGTTTCTCTTTAAAAAAAACAAAAAAACAATAACATAGACCATTAGACTCCGCTTTGTATCGCGCAATATACTGCTGTATCGTGATACACCAGAGGCAATACATCGATACATCTACACACTGTATTGTTGCATCTCTAATCTACACACAGATCTACAGCATTCAATTATAATATTTCACCTGTCTAGGCTAAAAGTAAAAAAAAAATTGTTTAAAAGCTTTTTCTCATTCCATATCTCCAATTTTGACTACCACCCTAACTTTATACCAGAAAATGTGTATAGCTATAGACAGAAATGAAATAACAGATGTTGTTGTTTTCACACAATGTAAGTAAAAATATTCACAAGCAATAGCACAATGAAAGTCATCCGTACGGAGGCTTGTTCTTGAAAATCTTTTTCACAAGTTTGGAGAGAAGATGAACGCATCTACAGTACACATACTCTTGACATACTAGTTAAAACTAAAAAACACTTACATACCTCTATTAGAACAGTTGTCAGCTGGTACCTGATCACTTTCATGTACAGTCTTCTAAAAGGTAAACAAACATGCTAACACCAGCATTACAGAATTCACATAAACAATGGCTTGAATGAACATGCTAACTCTGTAAACTGTCTATGCACAGTACAAGCATACCTGTCGTGTACCATAACACCCAAAAAGGGATACAACATTGGAATTTCCTGCCGTCTGTCTTATAATCCCTGGCAGACTACTACTAGAATATTCCTTGTATTGATCATGGCTCTCATAATCACTGACAGTTTTAGGGTTTCTAACCATAGTCCTGTCATTAGTCTGCAAGGAATAACTTGTATTGTTTATGTCAACATCTACAGCTTTCAATGGAGTCTTGGCTCTTGATGCACTTCTAGATACCATGTTTCCTCTAATAACATTTTGATGATGATCAAATGACCAGCATCATTATGCCATCTGTTTTGGCTGCCTGTTGGTTTAGTATGGCCCGTTCTGTTGTCTGCATCACCAAGTACTGGGGACATTCCTGTTGTACTTGTAAATGTATACTGAAGAAGTGGTGATTGTTGATGGTGATTAGGTGAAGAGTACACTTCAGCTTTGCTAAGAGAATCACGGACTAAATCATCAACATCTATACCAGTAGTAACAGCTGCTTCTGGTTCTGCATTACTACATTCTGTGAAACAGTTATCAGCAGTTTTATAGAAATGAGCAACACTGGAAGTTCTAATGGAAAAGGCAAATACAATAAAAATGCATTCTAACAAAATGAACTCACTGACTTTCAAAACTTTGGCTGGTACCCATGGGATGGTAGCAGTTAATTGAGAGAGTGACATCATCAGTATTGTTGTAAGGAACACATAGCTAGCATTACTTGAGCACTGTTACAAAAAGACATGCATAGCATGAACACAATTACTGGAGAGATTACACAGACCATTGTGGTACCTGAAGGAGTTGACACTAGAGAAGCTTAGTAGAAATGCTTCATGCTAGAGTAAGACAAATTCTATGTTATTGTTCTCAAAAGAATAATCTGAATGAAGTTATCTAAAAATATACCACTTTAGCGTGGGCGTTCAAAGGCGCCACTCGGTGTTTAACTCGCATATTGCTAGGGAAATATCATAGGAAAGTGGTTTGCCAATGACTTTGATGCCCAGCCAGTTCAAAGAAACGATACGCTTTGACTTGTTATATTGAGCGACATAGAGCTTTGCATTGTGGGATTCGTTTTTGTAGTAGTTGCTAAGCTTAGTACTAGTGTTGTTCTGGTATACTTTTACTAATACTTACTTAGGGAAAAGTATAGCCTTTTTTCTGTTAGTATTGTTTACTAATACTATACCACATGTTGGATGATTTACTAAAGAGATACTCAATACTTTAGTAAAGGGATGGTTAGATACTAAATACTTACTCTTTACTTATAATTGCTTCATCAAGACTTAGTAAGTATTTAGTGATTTGCTGACTCATTGACAAGTTTTCATTTATCAGTAATCAGCATGTTTTTAAACTTATGAAAAAGTCTTTTCAAAGCCATTAGGCCCTTTATATCCTCTGGTATTACTTAACCCAATAGTCACTTTGCCCATGTTATTTGATCTATCAGTATTTAAGGACTAAGGAGAGCACAAAAATTGCTTAGTTCACTTTGCTAACTGGAACTGTTGGAGTTGGAGTTTATTGTAGGTGGAAGCTGTTAGTGAAATGGCAAAGCAGAGGTTACCTAGTAGCCTAGTTCAGCGTTGAAACCGGGTCACTACTGCTGACCCGGATGACCCACTGACCCGGATGTGACCCGGATTGACCTGGATTAAATTAAGCCGAGGCGTGCGATAAGAGCTATGTTTCGGGTATTCTCGAGCGAGCGAGACTACGTTTTGAGCGTTCGATTCGTGTTGAGTAAACGAGTAGTTATGTGATAACTAAGCCGCTAAGTTTAGAATTTAACATCAGTCAGTGGGTTTGATTCCACGTAGCTACTGTGAGTTTACAGACAGCAATTGGGTGTGGCTTCATACATACTTAGTATTGCAATTTCCCAATATATTAAAATGGGTGTGGCTCACAAAAGTACTTAATATCCTGCTGCAAGACTAGACCTAGACTATATACAACTCATACATTAATCGATTAGTGGGCGTGGCTCCACGTAAGCTTGCAGACAGAAACGGACACAGTTTCATGCTACAGACTGCACTTACTAATAAATGGGCGTGGCTGAGCGTATGTTTGTAATGCGATAAGTGGGCGTGGCTCATGGAAGAGCTACGCGACTAGTGTTTATAGGTTCCACGTCGTCAAACGATCAATTTTGTTTCTCACGTGATCCAATCCGGGTCAAACCCGGATAATTTGTAAACCGGGTCAGACCCGGATGACCCGGAGAAAATGTGACCCGGTTGACCCGACCCGGTTTCAACGCTGGCCTAGTTATGACAAAGCTCTGGATATAAGTTTGTGTCAAGTTTTGGTGGATAAGGAGGAAGGGAAAGAACCTTGCAATCACAGGATTAAAGGAAAGTACCCTACAAATCTAAAGTCACATCTAAAATCACATCACAAAAATGAGTTCTCAAAACTTGCTGAGCAAGAGGACAAAGAAAAGAAGAAAATGGAATAAAAGAAACTGGATTCTATTGCTTCTTCTTCTTTTAGTATATCAAAGCAGCTGAAATTATCAGAATTTAAGAGTGATATGGTGTATGACAAATCACCAAGAAAGTATAAAGCTATTACAAAAAATTAGCTGTTTTCATTGGCACATCAAATGTTGTAACATCTTTAGTTGATAATTTGGAATTTAGAGAACTGCTTTTAGAAATGGACAAACAGTATTAGCCACCTGGAAGAAAAGGGTTAAGTAAAGAAATAGAAGGAATTGCTCAAGAGTTAAAAGCAAAGATCAATATTATGTAGTTTTACAAAGTGCCAGTAAGATAAATCTTTGTGCTGATAATTGGACCAAAAAAGGCATGACTGCATCATTTCTAGGTATCACAGCACATTGTTTCTCACAAGCTGACCACAAAAGGCATGGTGTTACTCTAGGTGTGGAACCTTTCCCATCTCCCCATACAGCTATTAGAATAGCCCAGACTTTCAATAATGTGTTACAACAATGGAATATTCCCAAGACTAAGGTGTTTAAAATACTAACTGATAATGGAAGCAATATGGTTGCTTTTGTTAAGCCACATTACACAGATCAAGTTGATAATGATCACTCTGATGATAATGAAAGTGACATCTTGAACACATTACCCAGCCAAGAAAGCATGGAAAGTCACCATTCTTCTGACTCAGATGACGACTTGGAATCAAGAACCATTACTCCTATAGAAGAGAGTGTGACAGACTTTGAAGTGGGTGAAGAAATTCACCAGACAACCCTAACGGCTGAGAATTTCAAAAGACTAGGATGCTTCATGCATACTTTACAACTAGTGGTCAATCCCTGTGTAATATCATCCAATACAGCTATAAAGAAAGCTAGACAGTTAGTGAGTCAGTGCAACAAATCCTATAAAATGACAGAAAAGCTTGTCAACAAGGCTGGGAAAATTAATAAATGATGTACCGACTAGATGGAATTCGACATTTCTAATGATAAGTTGAATGATAGATGTTAAACCACACTTATTAGAAGTTTTAGAAGAACTGGAGTCAGTGGCGGATCCAGGAGGGGGGGGGGGGGCAGGGGGCACGTGCCCCCCTCCCTTAAAAAAATGTATATAAGATCGAGATACTCTAATAGAGCAGTCAATCACCAATCACTCTAATAAAGCAGTCACAGTGTTCATGGGGAAGTGTAGCTTACTTAGGAAGCTATAAATAGGATTTTATTTTACATAACATACATGATATAATATATTTGGTAAAGGATAACTAGCTATTATTGTTGTGACCTTTTTTTTTTTTTTTTTTTTTTTGCTCTTCAACTTTTTTTTCAGCAAGGTGCCCCCTCTCTTTCCAGACTCTGGATCCGCCCCTGAGAGTGGGAAGGTTTAAGTTCAAGTGAATGGAAAAGGCCACAGGTAATTGAAAAGATTTTGGAGCCATTTCATCATCATACAAACATTACTAGTGCAGAGGACACAACTACAATAGCAATGGTGATACCACGCAGTTCTTAAAGAATTGAAATTGCATCTAAGAGAGATGAAGAAACCAGGGTCAACAGTAACAGTAATGGCAGACAAAATGCTAACTGATATGAAGAAAAGGTTTAAGTTTGTAATGGATGCAGAATCTGACATGTTTGACTCTGTATACATTATATCTACATACTTTAACCCAGCTTATAAGAATGTTCTTTCAAAACAACAGGAAGAGCTAGCTCAAGTATTTATAAAGCAACTAATTTCCCACCAAGACCAGTGTGAAGTACCCGCAGAGACACAGATTGAAGGAAATCCCACAACCAACCCAATCCCTAGCCATTCTGACTCAGGGGAACCTCAAGCAAAACGGTTCAAGCATCTTAGTAGACTACATGTAAGCAAGCTACTCGAAGAAGAAGAATCCAGAGAAAATAGCGCTACACCGGACAAACATGACTTGGAGTTAAATGATTATTCACTTGCTAGTACAACCATTGAAGAGCATAAAATGGATTCATTAGATTATTGGGTAGGGAAACTGAAGCACTATCCAGTACTAGCTCCAATAGCCTGTGATATTTTAGCAGTACCAGCCTCAACTGCCCCTGTAGAGCGGATTTTTTCAACTGGTGGGGATGCTACCGGGGGAAAGAGAAACAGATTAACACAGAAAAATTTAGAAAGAGAAATATTTATTTGAAGAAACAAGAAATATCTGTAGATTTACTAGATCAGACCAGAACAATAATTATAGTTACTAACTGGGTACTATGTACTAACTACTTACCATAACTTTTGGCAACATACACTTTGCCAGAGCAAATTGTGGTAGTAAATACTTTAAAATACTTACTCATAAAAATTTACATACCAAAAGTAATACTAGTACTTTACTATCTTTAATAGTCAAGGTGAAATACTAATACCAATACTATACTAACAAATTTCTTAATACTGGAACAACACTACTTAGTACATAGGCTAAGATAGACTAGTTGGTTGTTACTAAAGGAGAATGAAGGCATAAAATAATTGTTTGGACGATTGTGGATGCGTATTTCTACCCACCGCGTATCAGCCTTTGAACAGACAACGGAACAGCAAAGCTACTACTGCTACATTGAAATAGGTTAGTAACTTACAGTCCTAAGACCTTAACTTAATATAATAACTTACTTACTGTCCCAATAGCGAAGTTAGTTGGCTCAACTTAGTACAAAAATGATAACAATATAAACTCAATCCCACAATCGCAAGTTTTCTAACATAGCGTGTTGAAGCATAGTAATGTATTAATGACGTTTTAACATATGGACAATGTTTTGATGGCTATTAGCCCATGCTTTTAAAACCACGATCAATTTTCAGATGCTACTGTATAAAACAAACAGGATGAGTTCTCATTAGTTCTTTCACCTATTAGGTGAGTGTGCCCCAAGTGGTATATATCACTTATACCACGGCTGCTTGGGATTTTGCTGATATGTGACTGGGCCTGCGATAGGGCATGTGGGCACATGATTTTTGCCTACTTTTTCAAACTTTCATCACTCATAACGTTTTGTACCATACTGCTATGGCAATGCAATTTTCAGCTCTTAGTGAAAATTTAATTGTCTTTAGGATGCAAGTTACAGAATGCAAATATTCTGTTCCAATACGGAGATATGACCTATAAAGTGATGAGGTGTAGTTTGTGCCCACATGCCTTGTTTTCGCAGGCCCGGTCACATATGCCGCAGGCCCGAGGGCTGCGGGTGTATATGTCAGCAAAATCCCAAGCAGCCGTGGTATAACTATTAAATAGACTCAAATCTCTTGCAGACATACACATATGTCAAACCAAGAAATCAAGGGTACAGGCATGTACCAAATCAGAAATTCCAAGGTAAGAATTAAGGTTGCGCTGAAGTAATTATGTGAAGCCTTACAAGGCTAATGGATCAGCTGTTTGTGGTCCTGTGTAAAAAACAAACAAACAAAACAAAAAAAACCACAGAAACTATAGAACAAAGTGAAGCGATACGAAGATTTGACCTGTCAGTCTACGCTATAGTATGTTCACGTTGAGCTGAATCCTGAAAAACAGCTAAAAATTAAAAGTGGATTTTTTCTCAATAGAGTTAACATTTCAGCCAACCAGATGATTATTGGTAACAGTAAAGGAGTCAACAACAGACATGTACAGTTTGGCTCCATTACAAGTTCAGGAAAGGGCCGTAATGGATGCTGTACTTATATGGCTTCACCATAGGAAATGTATTGTGAAAATTTTGATTGGCTGTAAAACATTTGAACAAAATGATTTTGAAATATTTTTAGCGGATCAAGCAGTACTACAATTGAGCCAAATTTCAAGATCGTGTGTAATTGCATCCAGGAGTTATTAAATGTTTTTGAGGATTCAGCTCAACGTGAACATACTATAGGTTGTGTCTTAGGAGAGCTACTTTTTAAATTACCTTGTAATTTCAGAGTTTCAGAGATACAAAATTAAACGAGTGTTTCCACGAAAATTGGTATGGTTCACTGCAACACTACAGACTATCTTACAAACCCTTTAGAAGTAGACTGCATGATTCTCAAGTGAAGTTCTCCATCACCCTGAAATAGCTCATTAACTGTGTGGATTAATTTTAATTGTGATGAATGGGCACTGTATGGCTTCACATTATTACTTTAGTGCTACCTTAAAGACCTTAAATAAAAACCTTACTGGATTGTCGTATGTTAAAAGCTTTTGGACAAGTCCAAGTGATGTTGAATGCCATTACTGTAACAGTAAGCATAGAGAATTTAGTTAACCATACATACATTTGAGACATTTATGCAGGAAAAGTCCCCTGGCCTATAATTGAGACAGACATATATTCAAGTGTGGCTTTCATACGAGGAAAAAAATAAATGCTAATACAGTTTGTATACATTTGGGATCCACCTAGGCATACTCTCACCTTACTAATATCAGTACACAACCAAGAACGATTACCCCAACCGGTAGAACCCCAAACCTGCAAGTATTAAAAAAAATATAATATATGTTCTTGACAAGTTAAAATATTAACCATATCAGTCTGGTGAGCCTGTTCTCCAATACTTCTGATTATGTCTGCAACATCAACCATAGAGCCCACACGTACAACTTTGGCTTGAAACTCATCAGTCATTATGTCAAAGTGAGCAAGGGATGCATGTAGATGTGATATGTTGATAGTAACATCACCAGCATATGGATAACTGAAGTGATATAAAACAATATTAATAAGCATGCAGGAAACATAGCAAATTTTCTACAACAGTAAAAAATGGTGCAATCTTTAAATATATAAAAAGACTATTTATTGCCAACACCTTTCAAAACCTTGAGCAAGAAACAGTGTGCTACAACACAGGCAGAATGTCAGACTTCTGATACTGTACAATGGGCTATCGAAACAAAATCCAATGCACTACAATAATATGTAAACAGTTGTACACAACATTAAAAAGTACTTTTGATATAAAGCAATGAACAACAGATGTCTATTTCACTGTCATTTTATACATATAGGCATCAAGACACATGGTAGTGTGTCGTGTGACCAAGAAAGCCAGTGCACCATACCGTGAGTATATTGACAGGAAGAAAGAAAACAGCCTTTTCACGCGTGCATAGCTCCATGGCCCCTTCTCCAAAGCACACCATCTGGTCCAGCTATTAGGTAGTTATGTTCATGGCTGATAGTTGCTCCTGTAAAATATTCACCCCCACCTCCAGTAGCCACTTGCCTGAGAACTGCACCCAAGTTGGTCTCGTAGTGACCCTTCTGGCCAAGTGTCACAGATGATTTAGAGGTGCCTCTCATTGCACCACCTCACTAGAAGTGTGATGAACATCACCACCTCCTAGAGTGCTAACCATGACACATGAATTCACTTGAATACCACAGGCTCAAACATCCATTATAGTGTTCATGTAGGACATACATACATATTCTACACATGGTGACAATCTCCAACAACTGAATAGCTACTGTGCATGCATGACATGAAGGCGCCAGTTTGTCTCGGTGTCGCCAGTGTCAGGTCGTAAAGAATACACACTGTGCTACACATAAGGCCACTCCAAGTCATACCTTAGTTTCTGGTCACTCCCAAGCCTACAAATGGATGCGGGCGGGCGGATGATCAGGACTTCAGGACTGTAGACTCTACTGTGACAATATACTGTATGGTATTATTATTTGCTCAATTTAGCAAATTCATGTTGATTTTGTTTTTAGTCTAACTTAACCAACAACATAAGTAGTTGTGCTTCGGCAAAAAATGCACTAGGAAAGTTCAGTGTTGATAGATCATGGCTAGCTACATACACTGATGTATAGCATTTAAGTATATTTATTTATTTAGAATATACTATAGGAAATGTTTTGCTCATGTAGCTACTTATGCTTTCCAAGTGAAATAAATGTCTCATTAGCTATGTCAGGAAAGTATTACTATGACTTATAGCTAAGTTGTTCAAATGATCATGATCCAAAATGAAATTTAACTTCTATTTTCACATCAGAAATTCTTCATTCAAATGTGAAGTCTTAGCCCACTAGCTATGTGTTTACAGCCTTCTATTCAGTAACCTTGAGAAAAGTAACTGTCAAAGGTTTGAGTCATTGAGTGCTCCAGACTAGTGTTTTTAGTGATCATCTGGGAATGTTTAAACTATAAGGGTTTCTACTTGCCAATCTAATTTTAGTTATGGAAAAGTTTAAATTTAAGCTCACCGAATGTTGCCGGCTTTCCATACCCCTGTAGTGTTCAGTGATAAGGAATTTGAAGTTACTAGACTAATCATTAGAGGACTACATTTGAATTATAAGGTTAAAGCTATGGCCCATCTGCATGGACTAGTAGTTAATGCTACTGAAATTACTTTGGTTACAGAAGCATTAGTAACAGTTATAATCTGAACAGCTATATAATCAAGGACAAAACTAGCTATATAGTTAGAAACATTTTATTAGTGTGGCATATATACCTAATATTAGAGTTAAGAGTAGTGTGACTGCTCTATTGGAATCCCTGACTGCTCTATTAGAGTATCTCGATCTTTTGCAGTAAAAAATAAGTGTCTTGCTGGGTCACATGCACTTAAGCACCTGTAATATTAATAATAGTCCTCATAAACTAGGGTTCCAGGTTTACTATGCGGGCGGGTGACCAGAAACTAAGGTTTGACTTGGTGTGGCCTAAAGCAGGATACTCACCCACAGCCCAACTCAGTATTTTCGCGGAATGAACTTCGCAGAAGTTAATTTCTCGGCTCTGACTCGTCTCACTCGCAGTACTTATCCACTTAGCAAGACCTTCTTTCGCACGAACTAGCTGCCAGAGAACACGGTTATCACCTTCTTCGCTAATCGAACAAGGTCGACCCAGGGCCGCCCACAGGGGGGGACAACTGGGGCATTTTGCCCCGGGCCCCAGCCTGAAAGGTCCCCCAGGAGGCCCCATGAAGGGCCCCCTGAATACCTGTTTAAAAGATCGATATACTCTAATAGAGCAGTCAGATCTAAATACTCTAATAGAGCAGTCACAATATTCTTCAGGGAGCAGTGTAGCAAGCTTATAGATAAGGAGATATGGTTGGTGATGGGTAGTTATTGTCATTTCCAGCAGGTTGTGACCTTTTTTTTTTTTTTTTTTTTTTTCTTTTTTTTTTTTTTTTTTTGATCTTCACCTTACAACTTGGGTCAAGGGCCCCACTTTAACTCTTTGCCCTGGGCCCCTTAATTTCTCTGGGCGGCCCTGATAACTAGCTATTATTGTCGTGACCTTTTTTTTTTTTTTTTTTTTTTGTCTTCAACTGGTTTTCAGCAAGTTTTTTTGGTCTTCAACTGTTTTTCAGAAAGGTGCCCCCCCTCTTTCCAAACTCTGGATCCGCCCCTGTGGTGACTGCCATTCATCTGCAGCGTCTGTAGTAACTCCATTTTGAAACAAATCAAGCTTTCTTAATCTGACTAGGTTATTAAGATATTCCTATAGTTTGTAAATTGTTATTACCAAGTAGCAAATATTCTAGAAGATCATTACTAGAAATTGCAGCAGATAATTCTTTAGCTGAATCATCACTGATTCCGTTACTACACAGACTTAGTATTCTCAACTTTTAATGCTCGACAGATTTGTATGACTCCAGTGTCCAGTAGTCCATTCCCATCCAGCCACAGTTGTTCTAGTTTTGGGTTACTATATATCACAGCTGCTACATTATCAGCTGACTGATAACCAATACTGTTAAAACTCAAGTCAAGCACTTTTAGGGTTAAAATGTGCTCCAGTGAGTTTAAAATGAACATAGCCCCAACAGTATTTAATTGATTACCCTTAAGCCATAATTGTTGAAGTACAGTATTAGAGTATAACTTATCTGCTAATTCAGAAGCAGCAATTTCATTAATATTACTTTGACCCAAATCAAGGACTTTTAGCATTGAGATGACGTAGAGTGAATAGATAAAAGAAGTTGTGTCTATGTTCTGTTTCATTCTTTCATGAAAATTGTTCATTTTATTTGTTACTTGTTGGTTGAATAAATCGTAAAGTGAATCAGCATCATTATACAAAGGTTTCATTAACTCATAATTAATTTGAGCCTTGTAAATAAAGTTTGATTTTCGTACCTCCAAGTTCAACAATTCAATAAATCTATAATCCTCAGGTGGTTTGAAACCTGATGTAGCATAATATATAACCTGAACTTATCATTTCCAGATTAAGTACAGAATTATTTAAGATTTTTTCTTCAGTGCCCATATTTAGTACACCTAAAGAAAGTGCTTCCAGAGTGTTTATAATTCCAGTTACTGATGCCAGATCAGCCATTGTAGAATGGTTAACACTACTACATTGTAAATCCAATGCCTTCAAAAGTTTAGTGTTCTCCTTACAAGCCATTGCTATTTGAATTAAACTAGTTGATAATGCATTACCAGCCAAGTATAGTTTTTCAAGCAGAAAGTTATTTTTAATGGCTAGTACCAAATCACCTACAACTTCTTCAGTCATGTTCATGTTACTGAGGTATAAAACAACAAGTGATGTAACACTTTGAAGTGCTCTAAGAATTGTAACTGTTTTGTTTTGAAGATTGTTATCACCAAGATACAACTTTTGCATTCCATTATTACTTAGTATCACTGATGCTATATGTTCAGCAGCTTCTTCAGTAATTTTGTTACTTTTAATATTGAAGTATGTCAGTGTTGATACTTGCTGCAATGACTGACAAATGGTCATCAGTCCACTTGATTTTAACTGATTGTATTTTAATTGCAAACACTGCAGTAGATGGTTACTCTCAATAACAACTGCTAAACCCTTAGCCATTTTATTTGCAATATAACAACCACTCAAATATAGTGATTTAAGTGTGTTAATTTTACTTAAAGTGTTTATACCGAATTCTCCATACAGTTGCACATGATTATCAGATAAACTTACATCAACACTGATTTCAGACTTCTTCCTGTGATATGTGTTTATACTATTGAGATTTAAGATTTTCAGTGTCTTAGAACCACAGTTTTTGTAAACTATTATTAATTATGATCAATGACAGCTGCTAGATCATCAGCTAGATCATCAGCTATTATACCTGATGTGTTGTTGTTGTTGGAATCTAACACTTTAAGAGATGATACTTCTTTTAAAGCTCTTACTATCTTTAGTGCTCCTGCTCCTAGTTTGTTCTTACCAAGATATAAAAGTTTGATTCCAGTTTTGTTTTTTACTAATGTTCCAATAGCACCTGCCGCTTCTTCAGTGACAATATTATTTCTTAAGTCAAATATTGTTAATAATGAATTCTTACTTAGGGACTCAGACATTGTTGCAATGCTACTTGTTGTCAGTCTGTTGTTACTTAACCTCAGATCTTCTAAGGAGGAATTACTTTTAATAGCTGATGCAAGAGAAGCAGCAACATCATCAGTCATATCATTTCCAGACAAATTCAATTCTGTAAGTGTAGTAATCTTACTCAAAGAATCTAGAATTGTACTTATATTTAATCTCAAATCATTGTTTGCTAACCACAGTATTTGTAAACTGTTACGATCAATGACTGCTGATAGATCATCGGCTATTATACCTGATGTTTTGCTGCTGTTGAGGTCTAACACTTTAAGAGATGATACTTCTTTTAAAGCTCTTACTATCTTAAGTGCTCCTGCTTTTAGTTTATTATAACCAAGATATAACTCTTCTATTCCGGTATTACTTTTTATTAGCGATGTTACTGAATCTGATGCCTCTTCAGTAAATGCAGTATTTTTTATATTCAATATTTTCAGTGTTGAAATGTTACTTAATGAGTCTGCAATAGTTACAATACCACTTGTTGATAGTCTGTTGTAACTTAGCCCCAAACCTTCTAGGGATGAATTACTTGTAACAGCTAATGCAACAAAAGCAGCTGTATCCTCTGACATATCATTACCAGATAAGTCCAATGCTGTAAGTGTCCTGATCTTACTCAAAGAATATAGAATAGTATTTGCACATGATCTCAAATCATTGTACGCTAACCACAGTTTTCGTAAACTATTATGACCAATGACTGCTGCTAGATCATCAGCTATTATACTGTTCATTGGAATAATTATACTTATCAATATGCCATTGTTCTGAAAGGAATGATCAGTGATAGAGACTTTTGTCATTGATAAAAACATACAAGAAGCTTTCTATGATAAGATAGTATCAGAATTGAAATACAAAGCATCAATTTCGTTGATGATCGTAAGCACATTTGAAAGTTGGTTGGATAAAACTAAGCTCTCAGCTTCACCAAACAAATTTGTATCAGTCTCAAATTCAATTTCACTACTTTTAAAGCAGAGGATTTGAGTGATGCATGGCGAATCATTATTTGTACAATAATTTACAAATTTAAAGAAAGCTTGCGGTGGGTCAAGACCATAAATAATGGGAACCAGCTTATTTTTCAGAATGTTACATGATGCTCCCCCATATATGTAATAATTAAATATCTGAAATGATTTACTGTTATAATCTTCAATGCTCTTGTTTTAAGTTTGTTATTACCAAGGTATAGTTTCTGTAGTGCAAAATTGGTTCGTATTGCAAGTGAAATAGCATTAGTGGTTCCTTGGTGTTGTGATGATTGTGTGATGTAATACAGTTAGTAAGGTCTAGAACTATTAAGTTAGTAATACTCCGAAGAGCTGCAACTGATTTTATTTCTGTTGATTGAAGAAAATTGAAGTAAACATTCAGGTGCAAAACTTTCAAGTTTGCAGTACGTCGAACAACAGATGACAATGATCAGATGGTAATTCTTCCATTTCTTTGAAGGTGCACACTAAAATAGTCATTACTATAGGTATATAGCAGATACTGTTGATAACTCTGTGTTTATCAAGGTAAGAAAACAATTTTTCCATTTTAATTGGGTGGCCCTTCAATTCTTGCTCAATGTATTCTTTCTTGCTATCATCAGTAAACCCCATCACTTCTACCCTGATGTCTCCAATATATTGAAGTCTATCAGTAGCAGTGGGTCGAGGTGTGATTATCAATTTACACTTGAGAAAAACTTTATGCTTTAAAATATGGGATATGAACAGACCACGTGGAGCATCACAATACTCATCATACCCATCCAATATAATTGTTATATCATCATTACTTCTGTTGATGAGAATATCTGCACATTTTTCTGCAATTTTATTGGCAGACTTGTCGAAATTATAGGAATAATGAATAAAACTTTGCATGTCACAGATTTTCTTTATTTCAGGATCTCTTAAGTATACAAAGAATACCAGTTTAGCATCATTGAGCAATTGAGATTTTGCCCATCGGTAAGCTATTTCTTTAATAAGTGTTGTTTTTCCCATTCCTGGAGCACCATCAATTATTATTACTTCTGGAATTATAATAGTGCCATCATTTTTTTTGAATGGTTTGAATATATCTGAAATATTGTGTGTACTAATAGAACCTTCAGTGTGTTCCATATCAAATTGACAATGACTTGCAAGACCTTCTCTCATTAGGCCTGCTATATCAATAATCTCTTTTTCGTTACGTTGTTCCATATGGTGTATTAGTAATGTATTCACAAAATGTTTAGGATTCAGATGGTGCCATATTCCTTCTTGCGTAAAATATCTAGTTTGTTTGTAGTTAGTTTTGACATGATCAGATAATAGTGCAATGGTTCTGACTATAAGTAAAAGAGTTCAATACATGAATATCTGCCACATACTGTATATCAACATCACACAGTGGGATCATGATGGTTTTCACCTTCACAGGAGAAATATTAACCAGAAACCAGTCTCACAATAATGTGACCTAAAACATTTCCATCAATTTTTTTAAGTAAGTAGAATTCTCTACTAACAGACTTACATACTGATGCCTTCAGACAACACCTGTAACTCAGTAATAGCTAAGGTTATGGGTTTGACCTTTCACAATATTTCTGCCCAGCAGGTGCTTTTTGGTATGCCACATACATACAATGCAGCAGCATGCATTATGAATTTACCTTTGTCCTCATAATTTTTTTGTTCCATTTCCTTTTGCTGGTAGTCCAAGGTGTTGATTTATGGTAGCATATTCCTGGCTTTATGTGTTGGCCATCATGTAAGAATGCAAGAAATAGTTGTAACATGGGCATGAGGGTTTTGCCTGATAGCTTGTAAACCAGTAAACCACTGGATATATTATATATACATACCTAAAATTTTTGATAATGGGTCAGCAGCTAGTACGTTCTGGTTAAATTCAGTTATGATAAACAGACATATCGTAGAAATATCATGGAGAATTTTGGTTACGTGAGTTTTATGTTTTAATCAGTGCTATTGAATTGTTTATGGAAAAAGTACGGAGTTCACTAAAGGCCTAGATAAGTAAGCTTGTTTGTAGAGTGGTTACTCCGTGCAGAGTGGTAGCTTCATAATGGGGGCATGTCCATATCCAAAAACGTGCAGAAATGATAGGTGAATAAGCTATATATAGCATTAGTTCTCACCTTAACCTAACATTTTTCAACTTGTAGGATGGTGAGGATAACAAAACACTGGTAAGTGACCCAAAATATCATTGCTGACTGCCAGTTATTGGGTAAGGAAGGATGTAAATCACTGTTTAGCCCATGTTAACTGTTTGTGGTGCATTAATCACATCTTGAACAGAGGCTAGGCTTGACATACACTTTATACCACTTGTTGGAACTTGATTGTTAGTTGTCGTAGTTATTTAGTACCTTAGTAAGTTTTTCCTTTGTTGTATTAGGTATTAGGTTATTTTGTGTGCGTATATGCATTTTCTTGATCACGTGATAAAAATGGTGGAACTGTAACCTCAACCTCATGGGACACTTGTGAATGTGAACTGCTTATCCTAGATACCAAATCATGACATCTAGCACCCAATGTGGGGTACGAAGATTGGTCGGACGATTGCGATGAGGAGCAGCCCACAACGAAGCTGATTATGAAGAAACTAGATAAACTGGACCTGAATTTCCACTAAACTCTAAAGTAGAAAATTCTGTTTGTCACTTTCCATAAAGGCTGCCTTTGCCACTATACGACTTACTTAACCACCTGCTGAAATGTTGTGGTACCATGGCAGAACTAGACTCAACAGTACCTTAGAAGGCAAGCCCTAATGTTTGATTACTACTGTTGTTCTTGTTTATTTTTCTACTTAGAGTGATCCACCTGTGAATTAATTTTCTGTGACTATTGTCGTGTCTAGGGAATACTCTCCTGCATTAGAGAGATCACGTGCCATACGGGGAGGCCACTGTGGGGTCATCAAAAAGCTCGTCCGCAAAGCAGAGGAAATCACCAGTACCACAGAGCCATTAGATTCAACTAAAAGAGTTTGACTTAATGTTATTAAGCAACAACTAGATGTTAAGTTAAATTTATTAAATGGTATGGACAAGGACATCCTCAGCCGTTGTGAAAAAGACAGTATCGCTGCTGAGCTTGAAGAATCAGAAACAATTACTGCTAAAATAATTACCTGTAAACAGAATTAGAAGAAATTCTTCCAGTCCTTATGCCAGCTACTAGTGCTTCTCCATCCCCCATGGTACGTGCCTCATTGACACCTCCTGCTACAGTGGAAAAGCCTCGACTCCCTAGATTATAGCTCCCAAAGTTTAGAAGAGATGTTAAGAATTGACCGGCATTTTTGGATTCCTTCAAATCTTCCATCCATGACAATGCAGAAATCCCAAAGGTGGATAAGTTTAACTACCTTAATTCATTGTTGCTCTCAAGAGTATACAGGGCCTCACGCTGGCCAAAGGCCATTATGACACAGCAGTCTGAATGCTGAAAGAGAGATTTGGGGACCCCAACAAATCATCTGTTCCCACACAGAGGGGTTGCTGAAAATCCCCAATTGTTCAGTTGATCGCTGTTGTTCACTCCATTCTGTATATGACAAGATCATGGTTTAACATTAGAGAATTAGAACCACTAGGAATCAATTCTGAGCAATATGGATGTTTGTTGGTCCCAGTTATCATGACTAACTTTCCCAGTGAGATCCGCTTGTGAATTGCCCGCGAGCTTGGGAAGAATGCTTGGAAGATAACTCCATTGTTTGATATTCTGAAAGAGGAAGTAGAGGCCAGAGAAGTCAGCGAGGGGTCTACCATTAGTCCAATGAAGTTTCCTGTTGTCCATACATCGAAGGTTTCATCTATTTCCACTGGCAGTTTACTGATTGCAAATAGTTACAAGATGCATTGTGTTTATTGTAACAGTGAACACTACTCAGCTGCCTGCCCTGCAGTTACCAATGTAAAGGACTGGAAGGATATACTTTTGAAGGCTGGTCGTTGCTTCAACTGTTTGAGGACTAAGCACAAGTCAAAGGATTGTGATAGCCAGAAGACCTGCAGACATTGTTACAGAGGACACCATTAGTCAACACAGAATGTAGGTGGTAGCACTGAATTACCCCAAACTGACAACTCTAGTGATACTACAAGTACCGTTAGCATCTCAAGCACAACTGGTTTAAGCAAGGCTAGCTCTGGCAAGGGAGTAGTGCCTCTACAAACTGTAAAGCTATTGCTATAGGAGAAGCTAAGTGAGTGCCAATCAGGATACTCCTCGATAGTGGTAGCCAACTGTCATATGCTACTAAATCTTTGCAACAATGTCTAGGACTAAGGCCAATTCGAAGAGTGAAGTTGCATGTAAACACTTTCGGCAGTTCCTCCTTTAAAACAAATTCTTGTGACATTATTCAGGTTCATATACAGAGTACAAGTAGTGGTGAAACCCTCAATATTACTGCCTACACACCAGCTGTCATCCGCTCTCCACTTCCTTGACTAATTGATATAAGTGTTTATAGTCACCCTGAAGGCTTACAATTAGCTGATGCCGTGATTCTGCACAAATAGATGTCCTAATGGGTCTGATTATTATTGGTCTATGGTAAAGGGGGAGACAATTGTGGGAGACACTGGTCCTGTGGCGGTGAGTAGTAGACTGGGCTGGCACTTTCTGGTCCCTCAGATAGCAGTGGTAGTGTGAGTTTCATGCATTCCAATGTTATAGTACATAGTGACAATTTAGTGAGGGTGAGTGAAAGTGATGCTCTGAAGCATTTTTGGGACACAGAGTCAATTAATATATATTAGATTACACCATAATTTTGTGGAGAGACTGCAGTTTAACCATGGTCAATACGAAGTGTACCTGCCCTGGAGAGAAAATGGACCACCTATTCCTGATCATTTTAATCTTTGTTTGAATCAGTTACGACTTCTTCGTTCTCGATTACTGAAATCTCCTGACCTCCTTGAAAATTATCATGCAATCATCCAAGAGCAGTTGAAGAAGGGAATAGTAGAGTTGGTACCTGAGGATCCATGAGAGGCTACAGCCAGAAGTAATGTAGTACACTACCTCCCTCATCGTGGCGTGCTGCGCAATGACAAGCAGACTACCAAGCTAAGGGTAGTATATGATGGATCAGCTAAGACTAAGATAGATCCTTTATCCCTGAATAATTGTCTTACGACAGGTCCAAATATGATTCCCAGACTTTTTGATGTTAATTCTTATCAAGTTTCGATGGCAGGTAGTTCCAGTAACGGCAGACATTGCCTTTCTGATGATAGCCATTGCACTCCAGGACAAAGATGTTCTTTGATTCTTGTGGTTCAAGGACATAAACTGGGTGAATAAGCTTCATTCAGTAGGCTTCATTACTTCTTAGTGGCTAGGCGTTACTCAGTGGATTACTAACAAGATTAGTATAACTTCGTTACTTAAAGTAAAATATTACATAATATTAGACTCTTACAATAACTTTATTACTTAGGTAACCATGCAGTTACATTTGCAGGTAAAGTAACTTGAGTTGTATTACCTGTTTTTACAGCATATTTTGTTATGTTACCACAAAAGCAATAACTCTTATGTAACTCGTTACTTATGTAACATGTTACCCCCAATACTGGTTATATGTAATTAGATGACCACCTTATTATCAAGGCCAAAGTTTTTAGTTAAAAGTTTCACATCCTTGCCATTTCCCTTGCTGCATCAATATGGTACAGCTATTAAGGAATTTATGAAGTTATACCGACAGCTAAAAAAGTTATAATTATTTTGGGTCATGCGAGCAGCCAGTGATCTGCCTGCTTTTTCTATATTGGAAGATGAGAAACCTAGTAGGACTATATGACAAGAGCAAAAAAAGTGTGCGCAAATTGCAAGCTGAACTAACTGTCCATTCCAGAGACACTTCCTGTAAATTGAAACTCGCCATGTTCTTACAAAGCTTCTAGCAGTGACTGAGAAATCTAGTGTTGTATGTATTTTTTAATCACCTTGGTGGAATGTGGCTGAAAGTGACCCGTCACACTGGTCTCAACAGTTGAGACTCAGTGTTGAGTAACAATGTAGAGTGTTGAAAATGATCCAGCTTGGTTCATGAGACTAGCTATCTGAAGAAAAAAGTACTGAGTGGAAGGATCTGCCTATTTGTTTTTGTGGTTATAGAAAAGTGCAGAGGTATGAAAGGTATGTATAACCACGTATAATAAAATGGATGGCTTCACGTATAAATAATGAGATTCGTATAATGAGCCAGCGACAGAGACGCATTTCGTAGTTATTCACCTTGTTCAATGGTGACAGTATCTGGTGTTATAGTTGAATGTGAATGTTGTATTGAATTGTAACAATGAACTTGATAGTGATTGCTAGCAGCTTGTTGCTTTTCGAAGTTACTGCGGCTGTTCCGATTGATATGTTTTATAACTTTGGTCTCTTCCACGGTGATAAAGCACTGCCTAAAGGGTTTATGGAAAGATCTGAACGAATAAGGCTAAAGGGTGGATTCAAATTTCTGGGAGATCGAATCTACAACATATGGGTGAGTTCATCTTGACTTCACGTAATTCACTCAGCAGCTATAGCTATCACGTAATGAATTATTTATGGCTAACTATACTATACGTTTGTGAATGGTGTAACTTTGTTGTTGCCAAATAATCAATCGTTTAATAATCAATCGTTTCCATAAAGGTTAGCGCCGTATAGGTGATGCGCGTCTGCATACCGGTGGTTAGCCGGCTCTGGCTTTTATACGGACTGAACCTACTGTAGGTGTGTTTATGCTTTAACTAACAATAGACACACTATGGGGAATTATGTTGTACAATATGCAAACCGCGAACGATTGTTTGGGAGTGGCAGTTTACATAGTGCGGTGTGGTCAATTAACCATCACACCGACTTTCCCATGGCAGTTTGGGTTTTTTTTTACTCTAATTAATGACATAAGATAAAACAGTACATAATAAACAAAAACAAGTTATCTTAAATATGGGCCTCAGTGACCTGCACAGCAATCGGTGCCTCAGCAATGGGACAGCGCAAACTGGACCTGGCACCGTGAATGCACATAATTGCAGACCTCAACAAAGAGAAGCTTAATTTACATCTCAACCATCCCATCACTATACTGCAGTTTGCGTTGGTGACTGCGTGCACACCAAAATTGATAATTGCAGTGTTGCTACTTTTCTGGCTCTGGGCTGATGCTTGTATAAAATGACCTGTAACTGAGGGCTTGATTATGAACGTGCAGATCTGGTGGGGGTGCATGAAGTATAGTGTAAGCTGCCACCAGTGGCCACTGTAATGTATTTGGTGGGGCTAGCTATGATGCTTAAAAAAAAGTCTATGTGCTAACTGCTGTTGTATGTTAGACAACCTTGAATATAACTGTCAGTAGTGAAAATCAATTGATATTGCAGCTGTAACTGATGGGAATTTACTGTCACTGCAGTATTGTTAAGCAATAGTTAGTCCATCAACTCACAATAATTTACAAAGATGTCATAAATTGAATATTCAGCCCTGAATGACTTGTGAGGTTTACTTGACTTGACACACTAGTTTTTTGTACAGCAATGTTCATACCTTATCTAATGATATTCAGCATGCACAAACTTATTAGTCAACTAGAGACTGCTTAATTTTTGCAGAAGTTTATTATAAAAGTAATTGACTGGAATTCATTGCTGCATTATATTACACAAGTGCTCATGGTTGATTTCATTACTAGCTACTAGATAAATGTGATAATTGTTTTTAATAACTAAATTTTAGAAACCCTACTAATGTTGTAGAGCTATAAGATGTGTGAGCATTGCTACATGCAAGCTGCCAATGTGACTAGCATATCAGTAAACACTACCTTCACTGTCCATTGAGTAGCTGCTAGATGTTTTTAAGGACTCAGCCGTAGATGTGTATGCCCTTTAAAATAGTTTTGAGCCATACTGTATAAGCAAGCCATCTTAATGTGTTTTTTGTCGTTGTCTCCCACTCTGTAGTCAAGAAGGTATGGCTATAGTCATTTGTTATAAGTGTGTGCACATAGTTTTAGCATTCAATAATGGAAAGTAAAGTGGCTGAAGCATGAGGTTGATCCAAGTATTACCAAGTACCGGAGCGCTTTATTTTAAAAGCAAGAAATGACTTTCTTAGGCACTAAAGATATCAAAATGTATCTATAATTTTTATTAGAAAAGACTGTAGGTGTTACATTTGATTGTGTCTGTAAAAATTGACTCGTTGCCCATTTGGTACTGTGGAAATGCCACTTGTAGTATCAGTATTATTGCTAGCAGACCAGTTATTAATTAGTTACATCTACTAGTTTTTCACTGCAACAGTAATTCCTACCTTTCAGAACATTATGTGCGCAAGCGGCAAACAACTAGTTTAGTATGAAATTTTCATGATGATATACCTGACACTATTTGCTGCACCAATAGCACATTTTATGTGTTAATTAATCCAACAATTCAACACAATTTTAGCAAGTTGAATTTTCACTATATTAAATTCCTTATTGGCCAAAGTATATAGTGTGTGTGGCTCACCATACATATGGCTTGGGAAGAGCAGTTTTGCAAAAGTAGACTAGCTGTGATGAGCGAAATTCCGTAGTATGTTCATGTTGAGTCCTATGTCATGGGCAATAAAATACCAGCTTTCCCAGCATGTGGTTTTCTACAGACTTTCTCCCTTTTGTAAGTTTGTGGTTATGGAGAATTTATTTTAATGACTTTGTGGTTGCTGTGTTTGCTGTTTGGTATCTTAGCATTTCCCCTTTTCAAAGCACCTACCCTAAAGTGTTTTTATATGATTACACACATGTTCAGTTGTGAAGAAAGTAATTCCTATTTATACCTTTGTCGCTTGAGTTTAGTACAGTGTAGGTTTACAACTTCTCTGAACAGTTGAAAAAGCACTTTATAGTTTTGCATGTCCATTGATTTACAGCATTGATTGTTTTGCATGCCCGGCTTACTTTGTGACAGTTGGATGTTGTTTGGAGATTATAATATAATGTGCACAGTAGAAGTGGATCTATACTTAGATAATTAAGTGATTAGGATCTAGAAATTATGCTCACCTATGCGTGTTTACTTACCAAGTAATAGTTGTAGCTTGTATAATTACTACCTTCTCATAATCTGACTTAAGTGTGTTCACTGCAAAAGTACAGTGTGTTGGTCTCAGTAAACTATTGTGACTTGTGTAGACCACCATAAAGCTTGAAGTTATGCGTACATTCTTATCTACATGGGTGACCCAAATCTTTGATGCTTGAAAGTATACTTTACAAACAATGCTACTGAGATATAAGTTACTTTTTTATCCTTTTGCATGTCGTACAAATGTTGCTGTAAGTTGTCATAAAATACAATGTACAAATTATACCTAGTAAATATTCATTTCCTGTGTTTTCAGTGAATTCTCTGCGGTACTTTCAGTACTGTGTTTACAGGGTTATAGAATACAATCAATTTAGAATTTTGTTTCCAAGGAGTTTACCATTTCAATTGTATAATTAAATTCAGTTGTCAAGACATGGTGAAATCTTGCAAGCTTTATTGATTTAAAACTGATGAAATCAATGTATTCATGTGAAATCAGTTAAAAATTTTTGAATAGTGATGGATTCCTTGGTAACTTTAGTCCATATTGTCACATTTGTATAGGTCACCACTGATGGTTACTTGGCATTGGATCACTTTACTGACCAGTTTGCATCAGAAATTAATCCATTTCCCTCCCCCACTGATGGATCATTAATTGCACCATTTTTAGCAGATATCGACACTTCTGGAGTAGGAAACATCTACTACAGGCACATCACTGATGCTGACGACCCTACTTTAAAAGCTATTAATGATGATGTTAATAATGCCAACTTTAAGGAGTTCAACAATGCATCCTTTAAGGCTAATATGGCTGTTATTGCTACATGGAACCAAGTCGGATACTTTCATGGCCATTCGGATAAGGTTATTATTTTTGTGTGTACGAGTGTGCATGCTGTCATCTAAAATAATCTGCAATGTTGTATGTAGGTTGATTGTTAAGGGGTGAAATAAAATTGTGTGTATCAATATTGGTAGTTGCAGATTGCTACACTGGAAAGTGTGTGTGTGTGTGAAGTACTTTATTAAAACAATCATGATTGTGATAGATCAGTCATGTGTGCTTCACTATTACTGTACAACAGGAAGTACTTGCTTAAATATGAAGACATTTAAATAATGATCTTGCTTATGCTTGCTGCATTGTAAACAAATATGTAATATTCATACCATTGGGGCTACAGAAATTGTATTCAAACTCTCCGTAAGCTGGGGAATATAAGTTTAATTGATTCAAAACTTGCTTCCCTGACTAATGGCTCAATTTAATTAAAAATCACACTTTATTTTTAGCATGCACAATTTTCGTTTTTCTCAGTGCGAAATAGGCTGGTTATTGCTGAGACAGTCACATATTTGTTAATTAATTATGTAGTGTACATATATGTATTGGATTGCATCCACGGTAAAAGAGTCAAATATACAAGTGTAACTGAGTTTCCTCGGCAATAATCAGATCAGTTATTAGAATTGGTTACAATGAAGTGTCCACCAATCAGGTATTTGGTTAAATCTTTATCGTACATTGCTTATTAGTTTGGCTAGTTTAAGCGGTTTACAATGTCACCCTGGGTGAGTTTTTCCTTCTATCACCTTTCCTCACTTCAAATGATTAAATCAGTGAAGAAAGATTGATTTCCTACTGTGTCTTCAGCATGACTTAAACAAACATTCATAGCTTATGTTCTGGTTGGTGTACTGCAATGAAACAAACTCCTCTTGAGTTGGTGAATAAAACGATATTCAGTATTTTTTTTACAAGAACAAAGCATTTATACTTATTTTTAAATAATAATACTCAAGTATTTTATCCTTTGTAATCAATGGGCTTAAGCGATTATGTCAGACTTTTGTGAATCCAGTCACAAATTGATAAACTCTGGAGATTTTATTACAGAAGATAATTTTTATTGTTTGAAATGTTTACCACATGAATTATAATGTATATGTATTTAATACGTACAAGAGATCATCCAATACATTGATGTTATTGTCTTTTTAATAGAACAATACATTTCAAGTTGTACTGGCCACTGATGATGTAAATGCTACTATTGCTATTTTCCATTATTTGGACAATGGATTAAACTGGTACCAGTTTGATGCAGACTATTATGATGACTATTCAGATGATGATTTAAGTGATAGTCAAGTCCAAGTAGGCTTCAACAAAGGAGGAATGAGTGGTGGTAGTGTACCATCTCTGATGGCTTATACACTCTCTCCAAAAGTGATTGAACTTGATAAAGGTTCAAATACTAAAATACTAGGACAATGGATATTTTCAATTGGTGATGATAATATTACTGAACCAGTTAATGGTAAACCAGACTCATTGATAGATTCTGTGTCAGCTGTGTTACTATGTTTGTAATCATATTGGTTATATCTATTTCTTAACTGCCAATGATGTCTATTTTAAACCAGCACAATTTCATTTTGCTATCCGCACAACTGGCTTGTGGCAGTTTCAAAGCTTGCTTACTTTGATACAATAGTCAATCTAATGGTATTTCATAATTCTCTTAGTAAAATAACTGTTAATGTTGACAGATGCTGTAAAATTTGTTAGCGTTTACTCTGTGAAGGAATTTTAAGTTTAATGACCACGATATTAACTACGTAAAATCCTTTTCATCATTGTACCGTTGCTCTGTAAAAAGATAGTGAGATAGCACCTGTACAACATTAGCACTGCTAGTATCTTAACCAGATGGATGGCTAGAGCGTAATGGCATCATAAGCAAAACGCGTTGCAACATCAGGGCTCAACCCTGATGTAGCATAGGGGTTGGCTCATCAAAGCTCAAATCAATAAAATCTATATACTATTAATTTCATTTTTGTACAGTGTATAGCAAAGCGAAGATAAATTATGGGCATTTGTTTACGGTGCAGTAAAAACTAACTTTGCCATCGTCATTTCTTTGAAAAGGTCTCCTTTGTCCACACAGAGAAGTACAGGGAAAACACTATACCTTAATGGATTTGCCAGTTTATGGTAAACAGATTGAGCCATGTCCGTCTTCACAGCTTGTTTCAGTCATGAGTTATGATCAATTAATTAAGCAACTGTAATTTATTTGCCTGTATTGTCGCTGTACAAACAGTACTTGTCATAACTCCAAGACTATTCATCATAAAAGACCATTTTGTAATGCTACATAATGGGTGGAAAACAAAGCTGAAAACAAAGCGGAATGCCTGTAGTAATTGATAGTTGAAGTAAGGAATGGATGAGTTTTACATATACCTTAGACTGTTATGCTCATACCTAATTTGAGCCCCTTAGTGACAATATACAGTACCACCCTAATGCAATGTCACAAGCTAAAGGGGTGTGGGAGCCGTTTCATTCATAGTTCTTTAGAGGTGGCAGCCATCTCGTTACTCACAAATGAAACAGCTGCCATTCAGAGTCAGTGGAGACACCTATATTTAGGGGGGCTTGGGGTCTAGCTTGGTGATGCCATGGCCTAGTTGTAAGTCGAAGACCCCAAAAAAAAGGTCATTAGGCCAAATTATTAGTTTCTCATCCTCCTGCACTCAAAATACCCGTGTGGGAGGGCTGATTTTTATTTTATTTTTTACTAACTAGGTGGCTGAATTAGTTAGCTAAAATGACTCAGACTGCAGTTTTCTTAGACTGCTCTAGTAAGGTACCAACTTTAAAAGCTGCTGGATGGCTGCACTAAGCCACCAGTGGTGCAAACATTCCTTGATGAGGTAAGTTTATGTGGCCTTACCTTATGGCAATAGTTGTCATCTACTAACTAGACTATATCTCCTTATTTATAACTACATATGTAGCTTGCTACACTGCTCCATAAAAATACAGTGACTGCTCTATTAGAGTACCTCGATCTTGACTGCTCTATTAGAGTACCTCGATCTTGACTGCTCTATTAGAGTATCTCAAATGATGTTACAGTGATTAAGCCTGGGCTCTTGATCACAGCTACAGATAATTTTTAGGGGGTCTAAGCCCCCCCTTTTTTACAGGAGTTGCAGCCCCCTTGGCCCCCCTTCTCCTGCCACCCCTGCCTTTATTAGTGAGTTGTTTAATCGCACGCAGTTAGTGTTCACAACATTGCATTTGGGCAGTACCATAGATGTATTCTGAACTAGTTACGTTGTATTTTATCAAGTACACAAAGTTTTATGGCCAAGCTGTTTTTTTTTTTACACAGGGTATTTCTTTTGTGGCATATATTAAGCACAACATCTGTTCATATGTATCCCTACTCATTGATTGCTATTAAATTTTAATAATATATTATAGTAACATTTTTTTTGTTATTAGTTGTTTGTGGAAAATCTGTCCAAAAGTGTTTAAGAAAAGGTAAATGTAAAAAACGTCTAAGACAGTTCAGGGAATCTTGTAATTATTTATGGGAGGAGGATTCATCAGTGTGCTCATCATCTTGTAAAAGATCTGTCAGAAGGCTTATTAATAATAAGCAAGGAAAAAACCTTTGGTATTGCACATACCATTTTGGATTTTGGAATAAATTAAGGAATACTTTTAATGACAAGTGTTAACAATTTATATAATTTGATACTGACACTAATATTGTACAACTGTTCGCTTTTCATTTGTAATCAGACATCATGCATGTTTATTTTAATGTTCATATATTCATCATGTGGTTTATTATTTTATCATGTTGGTACATGCAATAAACTATATAAAGATCAGTTAAACCACGTAGGGAGTATCTAGGGATTAATAAAGCACATACCTACCAAATATTAACTAGTTACAGTACATACAGTAAGTAGTAGTAGCTACATGTATGATTGTACTTTATACTGTATAATGGTGATGAGAGCATAGGGAATCAAAGGCTGGACTCTTAAAAGTCAATGAAAGTGATTAAATTTTAAATAAGAGCATGACTTATTAAAATCAAAATACTATAATAGAATAATCAACAACTATAATGGCACATCTAACGAGGCACTGTTGCTAAAAGGAAATGTAATGGTTGAGTCTCATAGTCCTACCATTCTGATCATCCTGCCATACCAAAGCTGAAAATTTCTATTGGTGCTTCAAACACAATAAGGACTTAGTCACATGTGCCATTTTGAATCCATAATGTTGATATTAGAGGTGTACCGATAATCTGATCAGCCACCGATATGATTTTTTTTTACCAATATCGGTATCGGTACAGAACAGCAGGAGAACCAATATCGCTACCGATATTTATACAGTAGTAATAGTTAGTACATAAACGAATTATGCATTGGTTTTCTCCGCTATCCATGTGGCTCTGGCTTATTGTTCACTCTGGAACAAGCGCTACGCTATGAGAAGCCATACAAATACACGTGATTCTGGTGTTTGTTGCTGGAAAGCTTATTACAGTCTTTACAAATGAAGCAGTTGTAGAGTACCTTTGTAATAAAAGAAGGATCACAGGATAACCAAGCAAACTTGCTGTACCAGCTTTCTTACAAGCCATTAGAATGCAGAGTAATGCAGAAATATCCGTTTAAGGCTTCATGGGAGTATACATAAAAATGTTTGTGGGTGCCTAATTGCCTGCAGCTGGATTGCACAATAGAAACTCAAGCTGTATACCACCACAGGCAGAGTATAGCAATGAATACATGCACATGCTATTGTAGGGTAGGTATGTGTACACTTTCGTTTGCTTAAAATGTGAATGAAAATATTGGATCGACTATTGGTTATCGGCTTCTTTTGGTTGCATCAATATCGGATATTGGTACATGCCAAAAACCCATGTTGGTACACCTCTAGTTGATATGGCCCTGACTGGGCTTACACAAATAGTATAGACTGCTTTTCCAGCTATATATATCTAATCCAAAACAGCCAAGCTGTAAAAAAAGAGTGCGGCCCTGAGAAAGGCTATGGTGGAAAAAGATGTGAAATCCAAGGTGGTGGCCAAGAAATGGCTGTGATGGTAGGTTAACGGTAAAAATTTTAATAACGACAATTCAAGTGAATTTTGTGCCAAGACCAAGCGGCACCAAATTCACCTGAATTGTTGTTATTAAAATTTTTACAATTAACCTACCATCACAGCCATTTCTTGGCCGCCACCTTGGATTTCACATCTTTTTCCACCATAGCCTTTCTCAGGGCCGCACTCTTTTTTTACAGCTTGGCTGTTTTGGATTAGATTTCACTTCTTTTTGTATTTGTATACCCCAAAGCCGGCCTATGGCTGGCTTTAGGGCTTTTTAACCTGTCATTTTTTCTTTACTACAGGAAGAAGAAAAGATGAAGCAGGGTGATTTCTTTGTAGCTGACCTCTCTGCAAGGTGATCCTTCTAGCTGATCTCTCTACCGGATGACTTGTTTGTAGCTGAACTCTCTACAGGGTGATTTGTTTGTAGCTGAACTCTCTACAAGATAATTTCTTCTAGCTGATCTTTCTACAGGGTGATTTGTTTTAGCTGAATTCTCTACAGGGCAATTTGTTTGCAGCTAAACTGTTGAACTCTCTACAACGTAACTTCTTCTAGCTGAACTCTCTACGGGTGGCTTGTTTCTAGCTGAACTCTCTACAGGGTGATTTGTTTTTAGCTGAACTCTCTACAAGGTAACTTCTTCTAGCTGATCTTTCTACAGGGTGATTTGTTTCTAGCTGAATTCTCTACAGGGCAATTTGTTTGCAGCTGAACTCTCTATATGGTAGTTTCTTTGTAGCTGAACTCTCTACAATGTGACTTCTTCTAGCTGAACTCTCTACAGGGTGACTTGTTTCTAGCTGATCTCTCTACAGTGTAACTTGTTTCTAGCTGAACTCTCTACAGGGTGATTTGTTTGTAACTGAATTTTCTACAAGGTAACTTCTTCTAGCTGATCTTTCTACAGGGTGATTTGTTTGTCTCTACAGGGCAATTTGTTTGCAGCTGAACTCTCTACATGGTAGTTTCTTTGTAGCTGAACTCTCTACAATGTAACTTCTTCTAGCTGAACTCTCTACAGGGTGACTTGTTTCTAGCTGAACTCTCTACAGGGTGATTTGTTTGTAGCTGAACTCTCTACAAGGTAACTTCTTCTAGCTGATCTTTCTACAGGGTGATTTGTTTGTCTCTACAGGGCAATTTGTTTGCAGCTGAACTCTCTACATTGTAGTTTCTTTGTAGCTGAACTCTCTACAATATAACTTCTTCTAGCTGAACTCTCTACAGGGTAACTTGTTTCTAGCTGAACTCTCTACAGGGTGATTTGTTTGTAGCTGAACTCTCTACAAGGTAACTTCTTCTAGCTGATCTTTCTACAGGGTGATTTGTTTGTAGCTGCATTCTCTACAGGGTGATTTGTTTGCTGCTGAACTCTCTACATTGTAGTTTCTTTGTAGCTGAACTCTCTACAATGTAACTTCTTCTAGCTGAACTCTCTACGGGTGACTTGTTTCTAGCAGCTGATCTCTCTACAGGGTGACTTGTTTCTAGCTGAACTCTCTACAGGGTGATTTGTTTCTAGCTGAACTCTCTACAAGGTAACGTCTTCTAGCTGATCTTTCTACAGGGTGATTTGTTTGTAGCTGAACTCTCTACAAGGTAACTTCTTCTAGCTGATCTTTCTACAGGGTGATTTGTTTGTAGCTGAACTCTCTACAAGGTAACTTCTTCTAGCTGAACTCTCTACAGGGTGATTTGTTTGTAGCTGAACGATCTACAAGGTAACGTCTTCTAGCTGATCTTTCTACAGGGTGATTTGTTTGTAGCTGAACTCTCTACAAGGTAACGTCTTCTAGCTGATCTCTCTACAGGGTGACTTGTTTGTAGCTGAACTCTCTACAAGGTAACTTCTTCTAGCTGATCTTTCTACAGGGTGATTTGTTTGTAGCTGAACTCTCTACAAGGTAACTTCTTCTAGCTGAACTCTCTACAGGGTGACTTGTTTCTAGCTGATCTCTCTACAGGGTGACTTGTTTCTAGCTGAACTCTCTACAGGATGATTTGCTTGTAACTAAACTCTCTACAAGGTAACTTCTTCTAGCTGATCTTTCTACAAGGTGATTTGTCTGTAGCTGAATTCTCTACAGGGCAATTTGTTTGCTGCTGAACTCTCTACATGGTAGTTTCTTTGTAGCTGAACTCTCTACAATGTAACTTCTTCTAGCTGAACTCTCTACAGGGTGACTTGTTTGTAGCTGAACTCTCTACAAGGTAACGTCTTCTAGCTGATCTTTCTACAGGGTGATTTGTTTGTCTCTACAGGGAAATTTGTTTGCAGCTGAACTCTCTACATGGTAGTTTCTTTGTAGCTGAACTCTCTACAATGTAACTTCTTCTAGCTGAATTCTCTACAGGGTGACTTGTTTGTAGCTGAACCCTCTACAGGGTGATTTGTTTGTAGCTGAACTCTCTACAAGGTAACTTCTTCTAGCTGATCTTTCTACAGGGTGATTTGTTTGTAGCTGAATTCTCTACAGTGAAATTTGTTTGCAGCTGAACTCTCTACATGGTAGTTTCTTTGTAGCTGAACTCTCTACAATGTAACTTCTTCTAGCTGAATTCTCTACAGGGTGACTTGTTTGTAGCTGAACCCTCTACAGGGTGATTTGTTTGTAGCTGAACTCTCTACAAGGTAACTTCTTCAAGCTGATCTTTCTACAGGGTGATTTGTTTGTAGCTGAATTCTCTACAGGGCAATTTGTTTGCAGCTGAACTCTCTACATGGTAGTTTCTTTGTAGCTGAACTCTCTACAATGTAACTTCTTCTAGCTGATCTCTCTACAGGGTGACTTGTTTCTAGCTGAACTCTCTACAAGGTAACTTGTTCTAGCTGATCTTTCTACAGGGTGATTTGTTTGTAGCTGAATTCTCTACAGGGCGATTTGTTTGCAGCTGAACTCTCTACATGGTAGTTTCTTTGTAGCTAAACTCTCTACAATGTAACTTCTTCTAGCTGAACTCTCTACAGGGTGACTTGTTTCTAGCTGATCTCTGTACAGGGTGACTTGTTCCTAGCTGAACTCTCTACAGGTGATTTGTTTGCATCTGAACTCTCTTACATGGTGGTTTCTTTGTAACTGAACTCTCTACAAAGTGACTTCTTCTAGCTGATCTATCTACAGGATGACTTGTTTCTAACTGAACTCTCTACAGTGTTATCTGTTCATAGCGGAACTTTCTACTGGGTGAATTGTTTGCAGCTAAACTCTTTGCATGATTGTTTCTTTGTAACTGAACTCTCTACAAGGTAACTTCTTCTAGCTGACCTCTCTACAGGATGACTTGTTTCTAACTGAACTCTCTACAGTGTGATCTGTTCATAGCGGAACTTTCTACACGGTGATTTGTTTGCAGCTAAACTCTTTGCATGATTGTTTCTTTGTAACTGAACTCTCTACAAGGTAACTTCTTCTAGCTGATCTCTCTACAGGGCAATTTGTTTGTAGCTGAATTCTCTACAGGGTGATTTATTTGAGCTGAACTCTCTACATGATGGCTTCTTTGTAGCTGAACTCTCTATTAGGTACCTTCTTCTAGCTGATCTGACTACAGGGTGACTTGTTTGTAGCTGAATTCCCTACAGAATAACTTGCAATGTAATATAACTGTGTAAATTATACATGCAGCTGAATGCTTTTTTAGGGTGACTGTTCTATTAGAGTATCTCGATCTCGCATTTGCTGCACGTAGTTTCCTTTCGAATCATAACTCAGTGATTTGTAATCCGATTCTTCTGTACTACTGCAAGAACTTTCTATGATGATTATTCCAGCTACATACTGATTTTCAGCTCGTTGCTCTAAGCGGTTTGCCTGGTAGACACGAAAACTAATAGTTTTCTTATTCATAAAAATCGATCGCGTAATTTTGACACAGGTTTTGGGTTTTGTGTCATATCTCCATGGTCTTTATCCCGATTCTTTTCAAACCACAAAAAGGCACTCCTACGATGGTTGCTTCATCTACATATCAATTTTCAACTGATTCCTACAATGGGGTTTACCCTGTAGGCGTGACAGACCTTCGACCTTATTTTACGCAAATAATCGGTAATAACTCCGTGAATGTTCATCGGATTCCTACCAAAGTTGGTACGGAGATCCGCCTTAATGAGCCCTTTAAGTGTGCCAAATTTCAGCCCAATCCGAGCACGCATTCGTGTTTTATGGCGAATTTTGCGAAGTGTGCGAAATGAAGAAGATGAAGAAGAAAAAAACGAAGAAATTAAAACGAAATTTTGTTCGCTCGTATCTCGGAAATGGCTGGAGCGATTTTCTTCAAATTTGGTATGTAGACTCCCCTAACTGGGCGGCACATCTCTAGCAAATTTGGTTCCAATCGGATAAGGGATCACAGAGGTACATAGGTGTGAAAATTGCGTTTTCTTTCTTCCTGTTAATATACTCACGGTGTGGCGCGCCGGCTTCTTGGGCCGCACGACACACTATCGTGTGTCTTGATATACAGTATATATATATATATATATATATATATATCAGTAATGTGTTATTAAAGTATTATTGCTATTGTTCAGTCACAGTACTGCTAGAGGCCTGGTATCAAAGGCTCTGGCACAGTTACACCTGTATATTCACTTGTCTTGGATGGCAAAATGATATTAGCAGGTTTGATTTGAAGTATGCCTACAACTTAATGGTATTTATACCAACTCTTGCTATGTGTACATATTCACAATTAGAAGGGGCCAAAATTGCAATATAGTCTAGGCGAAGCATTAAAGCTGAATTATAGTCTTTGCTCTCTGAAAATGTATGAGCAATTCTAGAGTAAAATGCACTTTTGTATTGAACCACTATATATGTCCAGTATGTCAAAAACCAAGCTATTGAGTAATAGAAATTAAATTGTGGGATATATGTGCATAGCTAAATCCTCATGTGTCATAATTGTTTACAAAAAAAATGAATGCATAACTATAGATGGCTATAGATTGAAAACTGGCTGTAGAAAGAAAACAAATATTTAGGGAAAACAGCTACTGTAGTGATGGATACAGATCTATATGGATCTATATGCAGGGGCGGAGGAAGTAGTTGATCTGAGGGGGAGCTGGGACTTATCTCTGGTTTGGCAAGGTGAGACCAAAAAAAAAAAAAAGGTCAAAACCAACTGACAATAGCTTTCCACCTCACCAGCTACGCATTTATAACTGATAAACTACATAAAAATCCTTACATAGCTCGCTACACGCTCACTGCTTTATTAGAGCGACTGCTCTAATTAGAGTATCTCGATCTTTATCACGGTTTTTGGCCCCACTCCAAGAAGGATAATTTCGGTGTGATATCATTCTGAGGGGGGGCTAGGTCCCCCCTCAGCAGACCGAGGGGGGGGGGGGGGGGGGGCTTCAGCTCCCTAGCCCCCCCTTTCCGCCGCCTATGTCTATATGGATACAATAAAATGATGATTATGCCTGCAAAGGTCTCACTGTGAATTTATTAACCATATCAGGTTTATGATAAGAACATTTTAGTGCCAGGACAAATTTCCTGACAAACTTGTGGTTGGTCAAACAAACATGTATAGAGTGAATTCTAATGTAGCTAAACTACCTACAGGGTGTCTCAGTTTGTAGCTGAACTCTTTACAAGGTGAACTGTTTGTAGCTGAACTCTTCTCAAGGCCTCAAGGTGACTTGTTTGTAGCTGAACTCACTGCTTGAAGGTTCTTAGTTTACTCATTTGTTAAGATGCCTTACTGTAGTTATACTGATAGTAAAGTGTCAGTAAACTTAAGTATATGGAACATAATTATTTTACTAAGTTTTAAACTCTCAGTAAAACATCAGTGAATGCGGGTTTACTGAAAAACTACTAAAATAACAAACAATTAACTGTTCCATATACTGGGGATATACCACTGTAGTAAACTAAGATACTTCAAGCAGTGACTCTCTACAGATAGACTTCAGGGAAGACACCATACATAGACGGTGATACATATATGTTTACACAATACATACATAATACATGTATATTATTTCATAGTTGATACATACATGGTTACTGGTTGATGGAGCTGATCTTGACTGAAAGGCCATTCAAGAAACTGTTTAAAACTAGACAGTCAGTTTGTTTCCATATTCCTACAGCTAGCTAGTTAGTTGATTCTATAATGCATGCACTACTAACAAAATGATTGCATCTCCCAAAAGAATAATGATATCCAGTAGTGGTAACAAATTAAACCACTGAGAGTGACATGTTCAGCACAAACTATAGCTATGGGTCAAATATTTAATCGAATCGACTAAATATCCACAGTAAAGAGCCATGCACTATGAATAATTTACTTTGCCTAGTAGAGGAATACCATTGATGAATCAGTGTTGTAGATGATTTGCTAGAGCATCAAAAATTGTAATGCATTGGCTTGATTTGTAGTCTGATGAATTCTCAAGTGGAGGGCCCTCCTGCCCTACTAAGACTTACAAGTGCAGTCCCTTGCACATAGTACTTGTTTTCAAACTGGCCAGTGACCGAAATCTGTTACAACCACAGAAATTATTCTATGGGAGGGCTTGTCAGACAACCAACAAACTCCTGACAAATTGCCTATTGTCTGACCATAATTGGGAATAGGCAAGAACTGTCTTTTCAAAGTACACCCCTGTATAAGGAGAAGCTTTACTGTCTCAAGTACTAACAATGTCTACTGGTTGGTTACTAGGAGATGCTACATTCCTGCAGCTCAAGGGAGGGACCACCCTCTACTCTACTGAGAAATCCCTATAAATCAAGGCTTTGTGGCTGTGGCAAACAACACTCAGTCTACTCGGCAGCACAACAGGCAAAGGTCAGTGAATTTGTGTCTATATACTGTACAGTATATTCAGGTGTATTACTGTGCCCATCCAACTACATGTAGAAATTTCAGCCACAAACAAGTATCTTTGAATTTTCTGCAGAGCATTCAGCTACATTAAAAAATAGTTCAGTAGAAATAATTTACCCTGTAGAGAGTTACCAAATCACCCTGCAGAAAATTCAGCTACATTAGAAGTCACCCTGTAGGGAGTTCGTCTATAAACAAACTACTAACACACCAACTTGCAGTAGAAAGTTCATGTGATGCAGTATTAATGAATAATTATTGAATTTCATCAGCAAAATATTCAGTTCTTGATCTCTTCCTCCTTTCTGCTGTAAAGAGAAACAAACAAGTAAAAGAGCTCCAATAGGTTGGCTTTGAAATACAAAAAGAAGTGAAATCTTAACCAAAACAGCCAAGCTGTAAGTAAGTGTGGCCCTTAAACATTCAGTGTGAAAATATTTGAAATCCAAGGTGGAGACCAAACACTACAAAGACCATTATTATTGGGGTATAGGTAAGAAGGAAAACCTGATGCGCTTCAATTGTGGTAAATTCTATGTATATAGTTGTATTTATATGTAACACTGAGTAGTAGTGGGTGTTGTAAGGCTGTCCACAATCTGTAACTAGTGGTAGGTGTTCTAAGGCTGTCCATAATCTGTAAACGACAATTCTACTGTTTCCACCATTCTGCTAAATCTTCTTTCCTGCCAAGACAGTAGTTAGACAAATTTTAATTACAATTCAGGTGAATTTGTGTTGCCTCCTTTACCTAAACTGTAGTTAGCTACTAATAATATAATATTTTTTTGTCTTTCCATTATCCTACCATTTTTTGGCTACTACCTTGGATTTACATCTTTTTCGCCTTGACTTATTTGTGGGCTGCATCCGTCTTAACAGCATACTTTGTTAGCGTGTGGAGAATAAGAATCAGTTCAATGTTAACATAAGTCTATTCAGTTTGGCATGTGGGTAGGTTGCAGCACAATATTCTTATCCATCATAGCCATAGGAATGTCTAAACAATATCTTGCATTCATCTAGTATAACTAAAACTCTTTATGCGTGCAATCTAGTACACACCTACGGATACAGTATGCATATTATGTACTTGTAGTGAAGTCTTGATACAAATGTGTACATAGACATAAATTATACAGCACAGTAAATGATAATGTGCGTAGCTACAAAATGTTAAGCTTTGTAGCTATAAAATTCGTATGAGTGTGTGAGCATGCATGTGCTGTATGCTTTGTATCTACATTTGTGCAGATCAAAATTAAATATATTATATAAAAACATGGATGTTTGGGTTATCAGAAACCATTGCTTTTACTTGCTCTTTTCCCTGCTCACTAACATCATTTTCACACAACGCCAACAAGTTCATAATTGTATTCTCACATTTAACAACTTTTGCAATTGTTATAACTCCATCTGTTTGTAACTTGTTTGCACTGATCAACAAAACTTGTAATCTAGGATTTCTGGCTAATACAAAACATAATTCACCAATTACTTCATCAGTAATGTTATTATTACTAAGTGTTAACACCTGTAGTTTAGATTTCTGTTTTAATGATTCAAATATCTTCACTGCTCCTCTAGTTCCCAACATGTTGTCACTTAGATATGGTTCTTGAAGGGTGTAACAGTTAGATATGGTGACTGCCAATTCATCTGCAACTTCTTTAGTAACTCCATTGTGAAACAAATCAAGCTTTCTTAATCTGACTAGGTTATTAAGAGACTGGACAACTTTACATATTCCTACAGTTTGTAAATTGTTATTACCAAGTAGCAAATCTTCCAGAAGATCATTACTAGAAATTGCAGCAGATAATTCTTTAGCTGAATCATCACTGATTCCATTACTACACAGACTTAGTATTCTCAACTTCTTAACATGTTTTAATGCTCGACAGATTTGTATGACTCCAGTGTCCAGTAGTCCATTCCCATCCAGCCACAGTTGTTCTAGTGTTGGGTTACTATGTATCACAGCTGCTACATTATCAGCTGACTGATAACCAATACTGTTAAAACTCAAGTCAAGCACTTTTAGGGTTAAAATGTGCTCCAGTGAGTTTAAAATGAACATAGCCCCAACAGTATTTAATTGATTACCCTTAAGCCATAATTGTTGAAGTACAGTATTAGAGTATAACTTATCTGCTAATTCAGAAGCAGCAATTTCATTAATATTACTTTGACCCAAATCAAGGACTTTTAGCATTGAGATGACGTAGAGTGAATAGATAAAAGAGGCTGCATCTATGTTCTGTTTCATTCTTTCATGAAAATTGTTCATTTTATTTGTTACTTGTTGGTTGAATAAATCGTAAAGTGAATCAGCATCATTATACGAAGTTTTCGTTAACTCATAATTAATTTGAGTCTTGTAAATAAAGTTTGATTTTCGTACCTCCAAGTTCAACAATTCAATAAATCTATAATCCTCAGGTGGTTTGAAACCTGATTTAGAATAACCTGAACTTATCATTTCCAAATTAAGTACAAAATTATGTAAGATTTTTTCTTCAGTGCCCATATTTTGTCCACCTAAAGAAAGTGCTTCCAGAGTGTTTATAATTCCAGTTACTGATGCCAGATCAGCCATTGTAGAATGGTTAACACTACTACATTGTAAATCCAATGCCTTCAAAAGTTTAGTGTTCTCCTTACAAGCCACTGCTATTTGAATTAAACTAGTTGATAATGCATTACCAGCCAAGTATAGTTTTTCAAGCAGAAAATTATTTTTAATGGCTAGTACCAAATCACCTACAACTTCTTCAGTCATGTTCATGTTACTGAGGTATAAAACAACAAGTGATGTAACACTTTGAAGTGCTCTACGAATTGTAACTGCCTTGTTTTGAAGATAGTTGTCACCAAGATACAACTTTTGCATTCCATTATTACTTAGTATCACTGATGCTATATGTTCAGCAGCTTCTTCAGTAATTTTGTTACTTTTAATATTGAAGTATGTCAGTGATGATACTTGCTGCAATGACTGACAAATAGTCATCAGTCCATTTAATTTTAACTGATTGTTTTTTAATTGTAAACACTGCAGTAGATGGTTACTCTCAATAACAACTGCTAAATCCTTAGCCATTTTATTTGTAATATAACAACCACTCAAATATAGTGATTTGAGTGTGTTAATTTTACTTAAAGTGTTTATACCGAATTCTCCACACAGTTGCAGATGATTATTAGATAAACGTACGTCAACACCAGTTTCAGATTTCTTCCTGTGATATATGTTTACACTATTCAGGTTTAAGATTTTCAGAGTCTTAGAGCCTTCAAGGGCTTCTACTATTTTACATGTTCCTCCTTGAAGATCATTCTCACCAAGATACAACTGTTCCAGTTTATTGTTAGTCAATACCACAGACACTATAGCATCTGCTGCTTCTTCAGTAACAAGGTTATTTCTAATATCAAGTATCTTCAGTGACGAGTTCTTACTCAACGACTTTGCAATTGCTACAACACCACTCGTTGTTAGTCTGTTGTTACTTAACCTAAGATCTGATAGGGAGGAATTACTTGCAATAGCAGATGCAGCAAAAGCAGCCACTTCTTCTGGCATATCATTACCACATAAATCCAATTCTGTAAGTGTTGTAATCTTACTCAAAGAATGTAAAATTGTACTTGCACATGATCTTAAATCATTGTTTGCTAACCACAGTTTTTGTAAACTATTACAATCAATGACCGCTGCCAGATCATCAGCTATTATACCTGATGTGTTGTTGTTGTTGAAGTCTAACACTTTAAGAGATGATACTTCTTTTAAAGCTCTTACTATCTTTAGTGCTCCTGCTCCTAGTTTATTGTTACCAAGATATAAAAATTTGATTCCAGTGTTGCTTTTTACTAATGTTCCAATAGCACCTGCCGCTTCTTCAGTGACAAGATTATTTCTTAAGTCAAATATTGTTAGTGATGAATTCTTACTTAGGGACTCAGACATTGTTGCAATGCTACTTGTTGTCAGTCTGTTGTTACTTAACCTCAGATCTTCTAAGGAGGAATTACTTTTAATAGCTGATGCAAGAGAAGCAGCAACATCATCAGTCATATCATTTCCAGACAAATTCAATTCTGTAAGTGTAGTAATCTTACTCAAAGAATCTAGAATTGTACTTATATTTAATCTCAAATCATTGTTTGCTAACCACAGTATTTGTAAACTGTTACGATCAATGACTGCTGATAGATCATCGGCTATTATACCTGATGTTTTGCTGCTGTTGAGGTCTAACACTTTAAGAGATGATACTTCTTTTAAAGCTCTTACTATCTTAAGTGCTCCTGCTTCTAGTTTATTATAACCAAGATATAACTCTTCTATTCCGGTATTACTTTTTATTAGCGATGCTACTGAATCTGATGCCTCTTCAGTAAATGCAGTATTTTTTATATTCAATATTTTCAGTGTTGAAATGTTACTTAATGAGTCTGCAATAGTTACAATACCACTTGTTGATAGTCTGTTGTAACTTAGCCCCAAACCTTCTAGGGATTAATTACTTGTAACAGCTAATGCAACAAAAGCAGCTGTATCCTCTGACATATCATTACCAGATAAGTCCAATGCTGTAAGTGTCCTGATCTTACTCAAAGAATATAGAATAGTATTTGCACATGATCTCAAATCATTGTACGCTAACCACAGTTTTCGTACACTATTATGATCAATTACTGCTGCTAGATCATCAGCTATTATACCTGATGTGTTGTTGTTGTTGAGGTCTAGCACTTTAAGAGATGATACTTCTTTTAAAGCTCTTACTATCTTTAGTGCTCCTGTTTCTAATTTATTATAACCAAGATACAACTCTTCTATTCCGGTATTAGTTTCTATTACTAGTGATATAGCATCTGCTGCTTCTTCACTAACTTGGTTATTTCTGATGTCAAGTGTTTTTAGTGTTGAAATTCTGCTTAACGATTTTGCAATTGCTAAAATGCCACTTTTTGTTAGCCTATTACTGCCCAATCTCAACACTTCTAGAGAGGAATTACTAGCAATAGCAAATGCTAATTCAGTAGCTACTACATCCAACATGTCATTGTCACTTAGATCTAATACTTTTAGCTTTGATAAGTTCTTTAAAGCTGTTATAATCTTCAATGCTCTTGTTTTAAGTTTGTTATTACCAAGGTATAGTTTCTGTAGTGCAAAATTGGTTCGTATTGCAAGTGAAATAGCATTACTGGTTTCCTTGGTGTTGTGATGATTGTGTGATGTAATACAGTTAGTAAGGTCTAGAACTATTAAGTTAGTAATACTCCGAAGAGCTCCAACTGATTTTATTTCTGTTGATTGAAGAAAATTAAAGTAGACATTCAGGTGCAAAACTTTCAAGTTTGCATTACGTCGAACAACAGATGACAATGCAGCATCACTTATTTCATCTAAGTACATATTCCCGAGATGAACTGCCTCCAATGTGTCTACACAACTCAAGACATTAAATATCAGTTTACTACCATTATTGCTAAATGTGCATCCGTCAAATGCAATACGTGAGGTATTACAACATTTAATACCGTTTGAAACTATTTCAGCAGTTTCATCATCTAGATGACAATCTTTCAATAATATGAAATCACTTATTCTATCATTAACTTTGAAGCCATCAATTAGCTGTTGTTTGTTAACTCTATATCCAAACATTTTAAATGTGCTTACGATCATCAATGAAATTGATGTTTTATATTTCAATTTTGATACTATCTTATCATAGAAAGCTTCTTGTATGTTTTTATCAATGACAAAAGTCTCCATCACCTGATCATTCCTTTCAGAACAATGGCATATTGATAAGTATAATTTATTCCAATGAACAGTGAGTGATGAAAGCTGGTTGGATAAAACTAAGCTCTCAGATTCATGAAACAAATTTGTATCAGTCTCAAATTCAATTTCACTACTTTTAAAGCAGAGGATCTGAGTGATGCATGGCGAATCATTATTTGTACAATAATTTACAAATTTAAAGAAAGCTTGCGGTGGGTCAAGACTATAAATAATGGGAACCAGCTTATTTTTCAGAAAGTTACATGATGCTCCCCCATATATGTAATAATTGAATATCTGAAATGATTCACGCATATTTAAGCCTGTAAACATAATCCAGGTGTTGGTATACTTGTCAACAAACAAGGTACTCTGTAGTAGTTCAAACTGAATACTAGGATCTAAAGAATTAATATAGTATGCTGCTAAATACTCTTGAAACGACAAGTGAAGAAAATTGTATGACACACAATTATCAATCTTCTTCATACTAAAATATTGTGTGGACTTTAGTAAGCCTAAACCTTGGAAATCGTTATTAGTAGATGATAGATTAGGACATAATTCTTTAATTTCTTCTGCTGTAAACACAATTTTATCACTTCTTAGTGTCTCAAAAGCAAATTTGGACAACTCTATTATGTAATTCTTATATACCTCTGGTAAATTATGCAAGGACAAAATTTTCAATTTAGAATCATCTCTAAGTTTTTCTACATAGCGAGACATTGCAAGAGTAATGAATCTTTCATATAATGCAGTTTGATCAGATGGTAATTCTTCCATTTCTTTGAAGGTGCATACTAAAATAGTCATTACTATAGGTATATAGCAGATACTGTTGATAGCTCTGTGTTTATCAAGGTAAGAAAACAATTTTTCAATTTTAATTGGGTGGCCCTTCAATTCTTGCTCAATGTATTCTTTCTTACTATCATCAGTAAATCCCATCACTTCTACCCTGATGTCTCCAATATATTGAAGTCTATCAGTAGCAGTGGGTCGAGATGTGATTATCAATTTACACTTGGGAAAAACTTTACGCTTTAAAATATGGGATATGAACAGACCACGTGGAGCATCACAATACTCATCATACCCATCCAATATAATTGTTATATCATCATTACTTCTGTTGATGAGAATATCTGCACATCTTTCTGCAGTTTTATTGGCAGACTTGTCGAAATTATAGAAATAATGAATAAAACTTTGCATGTCACAGATTTTCTTTATTTCAGGATCTCTTAAGTATACAAAGAATACCAGTTTAGCATCATTGAGCAATTGAGATTTTGCCCATCGGTAAGCTATTTCTTTACTAAGTGTTGTTTTTCCCATTCCTGGAGCACCATCAATTATTATTACTTCTGGAATTATAATAGTGCCATCATTTTTTTTGAATGGTTTGAATATATCTGAAATATTGTGTGTACTAATAGAACCTTCAGTGTGTTCCATATCAAATTGACAATGACTTGCAAGACCTTCTCTCATTAGGCCTGCTATATCAATAATCTCTTTTTCGTTACGTTGTTCCATATGGTGTATTAGTAATGTATTCACAAAATGTTTAGGATTCAGATGGTGCCATATTCCTTCTTGCGTAAAATATCTAGTTTGTTTGTAGTTAGTTTTGACATGATCAGATAATAGTGCAATGGTTCTGACTATAAGTAAAAGAGTTCAATACATGAATATCTGCCACATACTGTATATCAACATCACACAGTGGGATCATGATGGTTTTCACCTTCACAGGAGAAAAATTAACCAGAAACCAGTCTCACAATAATGTGACCTAAAACATTTCCATTAATTTTTTTAAGTAAGTAGAATTCTCTACTAACAGACTTACATACTGATGCCTTCAGACAACACCTGTAACTCAGTAATAGCTAAGGCTATGGGTTTGACCTTCCACAATATTTCTGCCCAGCAGGTGCTTTTTGGTATGCCACATACATACAATGCAGCAGCATGCATTATGAATTTACCTTTGTCCTCATAATTTTTTTGTTCCATTTCCTTTTGCTGGTAGTCTAAGGTGTTGATTTATGGTAGCACATTCCTGGCTTTATGTGTTGGCCATTATGGAAGAATACAAGAAATAGTTGTAACATGGGCATGAGGGCTTTGCCTGATATGTATGCCCATCTGCCCGAGGGCTACAGGCCCGATGGCATACATATCACACAAAGCCAGAATGCTCCATGTTACAGCTAATATGTAACACTTATCATAATGGGTGCCATTTCACATTGGGAAGTTGGCCCAATCCTGATTGCCCCCCGGCTGATAGCCTGTAAACCAGTAAACCACTGGATATATTATAAATACATAGCAAAAATTTTTGATAATGGGTCAGCAGCTAGTACGTCCTGGTTACGTTCAGTTACGATGAACAGACATATCCTATGGAGAACTTTGGTTACGTGAGTTTTATGTTTTAGTCAGTGCTATTGAATTGTTTATGGAAAAAGTACGGAGTTCACTAAAGGCCTAGATAAGTAAGCTTGTTTGTAGAGTGGTTACTCCGTGCAGAGTGGTAGCTTCATGATGGGGGCATGTCCGTATCCAAAAACGTGCAGAAATTATCGGTGAGTAAGCTATATATAGCATTAGTTCTCACCTTAACCTAACATTTTTCAACTTGTAGGATGATGAGGATAACAAAACACTGGTAAGTGACCCAAAATTTCATTGCTGACTGCCAGTTATTGGGTAAGGTAGGATGTAAATCACTGCTTAGCCCATGTTAAATGTTTGTGGTACATTAATCACATCCTGAACAGAGGCTAGGCTTGACATACGCCCTTTACCATTTGTTGGAACTTCATTGTTAATTGTTGTAGTTATTTAGTACCTTAGTAAGTTTTTCCTTTGTTGTATTAGGTATTAGGTTTTGTGTACATATATGCATTCCCTTGATCACGTGATAAAAATGGTGGAACTGTAACCTCAACCTCGTGGGACACTTGTGAACGTGACCTGCTTATCCTAGATACCACATCATGACATCTGGCACCCAATGTGGGGCACAAAGATTGGCTGGACGATTGCGACGAGGAGCAGCCCACAATGAAGCTGATTATAAAGAAACTAGATAAACTGGACCTGAGTTTCCACTAAACTCTAAAGTAGAAAATTCTGTTTGTCACTTTCCATAAAGGCTGCCTTTGCTACTATACGACTTACTTAACCACCTGCTGAAATGCTGTGGTACCGCGGCAGAACCAGACTTAACGGTACCTTAGAAGACAAGCCCTAATGTTTGATTACTACTGTTGTTCTTGTTTATTTTTCTACTTAGAGTGATCCACCTGTGAATTAATTTTCTGTGACTATTGTCGTGTCTAGGGAATACTCTCCTGCACTAGAGAGATCACGTGCCACACGGGGAGGCCACTGTGGGGTCGTCACAAAGCTCGTCCGCAAAGCAGAGGAAATCGCCAGTACCACAGAGCCATTAGATTCAACTAAAAGAGTTAGACTTAATGTTATTAAGCAACAAATAGATGTTAAATTAAGTTTATTAAATGGTATGGACAAGGACATCCTCAGCCGTTGTGAAAAAGACAGTATCGCTGCTGAGCTTGAAGAATCAGAAACAATTACTGCTAAAATAATTACCTGTAAACAGAATTAGAAGAAATTCTTCCAGTCCTTATGCCAGCTACTAGTGCTTCTCCATCCCCCATGGTATATGCCTCATTAACACCTCCTGCTACAGTGGCAAAGCCTCGACTCCCTAGATTACAGCTCCCAAAGTTTAGAAGAGATGTTAAGAATTGACTGGAATTTTGGGACTCCTTCAAATCTTCCGTCCATGACAATGCAGAAATCCCAAAGGTGGATAAGTTTAACTACCTTAATTCATTGTTGGAAGACACTGCCCTCAAGAGTATACAGGGCCTCACGCTGACCAAAGGCCATTATGACACAGCAGTCAGAATGCTGAAGGAGAGATTTGGGGACCCCAACAAATCATCTGTGCCCACATGGAGGGGTTGCTGAAAATCCCCAATTGCTCAGTTGATCGCTGTTATTCACTCCATTCTGTATATGACAAGATCATGGTTTAACATTAGAGAATTAGAAACGCTAGGAATCACTTCTGAGCAATACGGAAGTTCGTTGATCCCAGTTATCATGACTAACTTTCCCAGTGAGATCCGCTTGTGAATTGCCTGCGAGCTTGGGAAGAATGCTTGGAAGATAACTCCATTGCTTGATATTCTGAAAGAGGAAGTAGAGGCCAGAGAAGTCAGCGAGGGGTCTACCATTAGTCCAATGAAGTTTCCTGTTGTCCATACGTCAAAGGTTTCATCCACTGGCAGTTTACTGGTTGCAAACAGTTACAAGATGCATTGTGTTTATTGTAACAGTTAACACTACTCAGCTGCCTGCCCTGCAGTTACCAATGTAAAGGACTGGAAGGATATAGCTGGTCATTGCTTCAACTGTTTGAGGACTAAGCACAAGTCAAAGGATTGTGATAGCCAGAAGACCTGCAGACATTGTTACAGACGACACCATCAGTCAACACAGAATGTAGGTGGTAGCATTGAATCACCCCAAACTGACAACTCTAGTGATACTACAAGTACCGTTAGCATCTCAAGCACAACTGGTTTAAGCAAGGCTAGCTCTGGCAAGGGAGTAGTGCCTCTATAAACTGCAAAGCTATTGCTATAGGAGAAACTAAGTGAGTGCCAATCAGGATACTCCTCGATAGTGGTAGCCAACTGTCATATGCTACTAAATCTTTGCAACAATGTCTAGGGCTAAGGCCAATTCGAAGAGTGAAGTTGCATGTAAACACTTTCGGCAGTTCCTCCTTTAAAACAAATTCTTGTGACATTATTCAGGTTCATATACAGAGTACAAGTAGTGGTGAAACCCTCAATATTACTGCCTGCACACCAGCTGTCATCTGCTCTCCACTTCCTTGACTAATTGATACAAGTGTTTATAGTCACCTTGAAGGCTTACAATTAGCTGATGCCAGTGATTCCGCACAAAGAATAGATGTCCTAATTGGATCTGATTATTATTGGTCTATGGTAACGGGGGAGACAATTGTGGGAGACACTGCTCCTGTGGCAGTGAGTAGTAAACTGGGCTGGCACTTTCTGGTCCCTCAGATAGCAGTGGTAGTGTGAGTTTCATGCATTCCAATGTCATAGTACATAGTGACAATTTAGTGAGGGTGAGTGAAAGTGATGCTCTGAAGCATTTTTGGGACATCGAGTCAATTAATATATTAGATGACACCCAGTTTCAAGCTGAAGAAAATAATTTTGTGGAGAGACTGCAGTTTAACCATGGTCATTACGAAGTGTACCTGCTCTGGAGGGAAAATGGACCACCTATTTCTGATCATTTTAATCTTTGTTTGAATCGGTTATGACTTCTTCATTCTCGATTACTGAAATCTCCTGACCTCCTTGAAAATTATCATACAATCATCCAAGAGCAGTTGAAGAAGGGAATAGTAGAGTTGGTGCCTGAGGATCCATGAGAGGCTACAGCCAGAAGTAATGCAGTACACTACCTCCCTCATCGTGGCGAGCTGCACAACGACAAGCAGACTACCAAGCTAAGGGTAGTATATGATGGATCAGCTAAGACTAAGATAGATCCTTTATCCCTGAATAATTGTCTTACGACAGGTCCAAATATGATTCCCTGACTTTTTGATGTTAATTCTTATCAAGTTTCGATGGCAGGAAGTTGCAGTAACGGCAGACATTGAACAAGCCTTTCTGATGATAGCCATTGCACTCCAGGACAGAGATGTTTTTCGATTTTTGTGGTTCAAGGACCCTCATGATTGTGGTGATGGTGAAATTGAGATTTGCTCATTTGGTTTTTGGATTGCATCGTTCCCCTGCTATTTTGGGGTCATTCATATCTCATCATCTCAATAAGTATCAGTGTCAAATACCAGGTGTGAACCAGTCTATTAAGGTTTCATTCTATATTGATGATCTTATATCAGGTGGGGCTACTGTTGAGGAAGCCCTTAACATGTACTCAGTTGTAAAAAGGGTGATGGCTATGAATTTACAGAAGTGGAATTCCAATTCACAAGAATTGATCTCCAAAGTCATCCAAGCTGAGTCTGGATCATCTGTGGATGTCGCTGCTCATGGAGAAGGTAATCAATTAACTGTCGGTAATAGTGACCCTCATTCCAAGTTGGTTGGGGTTGGTTGGGATAGCTTCTCAGATGAGCTCAATTTTAACTTCTCGGCTTTGGTTGATCAAGTTAGTAGACTCCTACAAAGCCGCAGGTCATTGTTGAAGGCTACGGCAAGCATTTTTGTCTCCTGGGTATACTTAGTCCTTTTGTGGTTAGACTGAAAGTGCTGTTCCAGACATGTGTTGTCAACGCACTGATGGGATCAGCCCTTGGCGGGTGAGTATTTGAGGCAATGGAAAGAATTTTTGGTGGAGTGTGAAATTCTTAATGGACTTCGAGTGCTACGATGTTATTTCAAGAAAGGGCTCACACTACATCTACCTCCTGGAGGTTTATTATTGCCAAGTCTCCTTGGTGGGAAGGATTTTATGAACATATAGTTCAGACTGTGAAGAGGGCTTTGAGAAAGATTATTGGGAGGTCCAATTTACATTTTGAAGAGTTGAATACTGTTCTCATTGAAGTACAGTCCATAATTAATTGCCGCCCCCTGACCTTTGTATATGATGATTCTGAGGGTGTGAGCTATGCCTTGACCCCATCACACTTACTATACAAACGATCAATGGCCTTCTCTCCATGTGCTAGTCACTATGAGATTTTCAGTACTGATGCATCACTCACCAGAAGATCAAGGAATCAGAGACATGTTCTCAACCAGATAATTGCCTGCTGGAGAAAGGAGAAAGGAGTACTTGTTAAGCCTGCATGAAATCAGAACTGCCAAACAGACTGGTTCAGGTCGTACAGTCAAGGTTGGAGATATTGTAATATTGAAGGATGATGATGTTAAAAGAGCATTTTTGGGGGTAGTCCAGCTTTTAGAGGAGAGTGATGGAATTGCTAGGGCCACTCTAATCAATGTATCCAATAAAGATGGTCCACTGAAGATACTGAAGAGAAGCACTCAGCATTTAATTCCTATTGAGGTCAGTTGTACAGAAAGTGAATCTGATGTTCCTCCCACAGTTGTTGTGAATGAGACTTCTGGTGGTCAGTCTGAGGAGGTGGTAAATGACACTGGAGATAGTTCAGCTACTCAACAGCCCTTTTCTTTGGAACACCATACCGCATTCCATCTTACAGATTAAGAAGTCAAATCTATTCCGTACTGTCCTTCGCCGATTTCTATTCACATAACTTTCTCTTTTTTGTCCTGTTGTGTATTGCTCTGTTATTAGCTATCTGCCTTGTCTTAGTTATTGTATTTGTGTGCATTTAATGTTACTGTATGTATGCTTAATTGTGGGGAGTACGTTTGCAGGCTTGTCCTTCTGTACGACCCTGTCATTTTGACAAAATTGATAATAATACTAATACTAATATAAGAGATCAACACTTCTAGACCATGTCAACAAGCTGTGATATTGGGAGAGCGAACAAGGAGAATGTGGACTGGACATTAATATTGTATGCTCCCTTCCATGACCAAACGGGGGGAGTGTGTTGGAACGTGATTGTTATTTGTTGTAGTTATTTAGTACCTTAGTAACCTTTTCCTTTGTGTAATAGGTATTAGGTTTTTTTGTGTGCATATCTTGATCACATGATAAAATGGCTGAACTGTAACCTCGACCTTGTGGGATGCTTGCGAAGGTGAACTGCTTATCCAAGATACCAAATCAATGATACCACTCAAGGGGACTGGTAGAATTGACAGTAGTTGGCATTAGCGACATGCAGGTGTGGACTCGATCAGGTGCAGAAGGTGTCCTTGGTCACACTTTGGACATTCCCTGCCTTGTCAATGTTCATACCATTGATACAGTGGAACCTCTCTTATCCAGGCGGTCTGGTACATATTACTGTCCGTATCTCAGAAATGTCTGTACCTAAGCTGTTATGCTAAATTGGCTAACTAAAATACAAGTGCTGTTGGTATTGCTATCAGTTAGTGGTATGTAGTTTATTGGGCCAGAGAGGAAGTCACTAAAGAGCATTTGTGGTCGCTCCCTTGGGCTGTAAAAAAATCCATCATCACCTACAAACCAAGTGGTAGCAATTATTAGTAGAATAAACAAGCTACCATATTAGTAGAATAAACAAACCACCAAACAGGTAAACAGTGGTAGCTATTATTAGTAGAATAAACAAGCCACCAAACAGGTAAACAGCAACCTTTAGGCTCCCTTCTTGTGCTAACCAAACTCCATTATGGTCAATAAACTACAAGCCACATGACCAATTTGGGCTGTCTGGACAATGGAGGTGCCCTGATAATAGAGGTCTGGATGAGGAAGATTCCACTGTATGCACAGAAGTAGCCCCCCCCCCCCTTCTACCCATTACTATGTCTATGGTATATCTGTACTTACCAAGAGAGTCTACCATGTGTTTCACTGTATACTTTAATTGACAGGCAGCCACAATTAAACATGTGTACATTATGGCTACAGTTGTATATAGGGCCTCTCAAACAAAAAGGTCACCATGGTCTAGCTGCACTAATAATGACTGGTAAAACAGAGCAAAGCGTGACCACGCCTCTTAAATGATCTGACAGCAATGTTTAACTGCAGAAAATAAGCAAGATGACCATGCTCCTTACTGAATAATCACATAATTATAGTACAGTGGCTAGGTTGAGATCAACAGTAAGATTTCTCTTATCTTACAACCTTTTGTCCCTAAAAATTAACAATTTAATACTCTAGTACATAGCTAATTGGCTATGGTACAGATGTTTGTGTAATCTTTGCAACAGGACTGCCAAGCGAAAACCAAGAAACATGATGGAACTGCTTTGAAAAGGTGACAAATTCCATAGCAAGCTCACATTTCCAGTGACTTCCTGTGTTGCATAGATTCTGCAATCATCTGTATGCCTTGTACAAGCACCAAATATGTTTATATGAAACCACATAATTTCATTTTACAATGTAGTGTGTACTAGCACTGTGATACAGTGTTCTATACACAATTGCACATAAAATAACCCTCTAATGCTTGCTAGCTGTGATAATAATATTACATAAGCATGCACAAATTATTTCCCTACTTTAATTTTGCAACAAGTTAAACTCCATTAATTTAAATATATTAGTAGGTATTAATTGGAAAGTGAAAGCATTACGAATGCATGCAAGGGAAATACCGCATGTATGGATTGTGTCACCCATGCAACTGGTGGAATAAATGTCTCTTCCCAAAGTCCATCCCTAGGACTAGGAGGCTACATTAAAAATGCAAGCCAATTACATTGTTATAAAATCAACAAAATAAAGAAATTTTATTAAAAGAATTATGGTATGGGATTAATCTATCTAGGGAGGAAATGCACAGACATCGAAGGAAGTCTTGTTTGGTAGACTTGAGTCCAACTTTCTGTGTTTCAAATATAGCTCTTCCTAGCTTGGGGTGTGATATTGCAGAGTTTAATTAGGATGGCCTTAAAAATCCCTGTGGCTTAAGGGTTGAAAACTAGCAGGTGTTTCCTCCTTAAGCCTCATTTATTTAGGAGCCACAATTTGTGGCTGATCATATCACTGGTCCCATTGCATATTCATATTGGAGAATTATGGAACCCTACACACCTACCAAAACAAGCACCATCAATGGATGGCAGTTGATAAGTGAGCAATATCAGCTTGTGAGACAAATGGTTGGTTGTGGTTCTATTCTTTACCGACCAACATTAACTGTAGATTATACGTACTAGTAATAGCATGAGTAGCAGTGAAATTTAGGATAAATACCACGAGTGTTGTATTGGAAATGGGGATAAATTTCACGAGTGAAATTTACCATTTCCAATACAACAAGAGTGGTATTTATCCCAAATTTCACTGCTATACCCATGCTATTCCCAGTTAATACCATACTCGCTGCATATACACATGTTGTGCATTAGCGTTGTTTTGTCACTATGTACTAAACACGTGTAAACACTAATTGGCGCTACATTGTTAACATAAATTCTAGCCAATGAAATTGCAATTACAACTTTTTCACTGCTACCCTACCAGTGAAATACGGGATAAATTTCACTGCTACTATTGAGACTTTTGTATGGGCAGTGAAACAGGTATGGTATTAAAAAGCATATTGATGAAAAATCAATGCAAGTAGCTAATCTAATAAAACATAGGAATTATGGATATAAGAATTTTTGAGCATGGCTTCAAATTGGTAAACACAATCTAAACACCATTATTTTTTATTGAACATACTAGCAATATCATGTTGTATAGGGAATGATAAAAAAGACACATCATGTGGTATAGCAGGAGAATCAATTGCTGTGATGATATCCTTCCATGTAACACTGGTATTGATGTCCAACCACATTTCTAACATTTTGTTACAACATCTGAATGAACTAGCAGGGTAACTTGACTCTATTCCATCACGACGTCCTTTTGGTATGTTAAGTAAAGTTCCAATCACTTTCCAGTGAGCAGCATAATTAGGTGTTATAAATGTGTACAAGTCTTTTAACTGAGGTGTACTGTTGAGAACTGCAATAATAAAATTACTAATATCTGAAAGTAAAATAATATCACTTATACAACAATTTATTTTCTAATAACATATCTTTGTTCCTATCAGTATAAATACATGTAGTTAGGATCCACCCAAATTAATGGTCTCAATGATGGGTTGACTGATCGTAACCTTTATCTAAAATTAAAACACTTCAACCTACAAAATACTTGATACAATCTGATAGTCTGCATAGCTAGAGTTATCTTCACAAAGGTATAACCTAGGTACATGTATTAGGTACTGATATGTAAAGAAATACACTTTTGCTCTGCACCTACGTATGTATTACTGCTTTTGAACAGACACAGTAACGTTACACAGTTAATTATTTTAATATTTACAATCATGTTCATATTCCTACTTACTATTGTAGACTTTTAGTTTACCTTCATTAGACTGTCTGATTTCTTCTAAAGTATGCAAATGACTCATTGTACAATGGCTTCTAAACTGGTAGCAAAAAAGTAAAAAAAAAAAAATAAATAAAAACAATGGCACATAACAGTATTATTAAATGCATTTATAAAACTAGATAAGCCATATCACAGTACAGAATGTCATTATAGGAGGTCAGTGGACAATGGGTAGTAAAAAAACTCCAGCATGTAGATACAAATGCTGAAAAAGGTAGGATTATAATTATATGTTTGAAATGTAATTGGCAAACATATATAATCCTACCTTTTGCCTACACTATTATTACATATATGCACAGAAACATGCATCCTAACAATGTGAATACTGATGTATCATTTGACATGATCACTGGACTAGGTGTATCGATGATGGAACTAGTGTGGATGTTGTGTACCTAGATTTCCAAGAAGCTTTTGATAAGGTTCCCCACAGACGTTTGCTGTTATGGAACACTGGACTAGGTGTATCGATGATGGAACTAGTGTTGATGTTGTGTACCTAGATTTCCAAAAAGCTTTTGATAAGGTTCCCCACAGACGTTTGCTGACTAAGTTAGAAGCATATGGTGTTAATGGCTCGGTACTTCGTTGGATTAAAGCTTTTTTATCAAACAGGAAGCAATGAGTAGTTGTTCGTGGAGCACTCTCTGAGTGGTCTACTGTCACTAGTGATGTCCCGCAGGGTAGTGTGCTCGGTTCCATCTTATTTATTATATATGTCAACGACCTACCTGACTGTATACAGAGCTATTTGGGTATCTTTGCTGACGACACAAAACTTTATCACCCCATCTGCTCATCTGAAGATTCCTCCATTCTGCAAGAAGACATTGATTCTGCTTTGCAATGGTGTGACACATGGCTATCCTTCCTTAACCTTCCTAAATGTCACTACAGCACAATTGGACATTCTTCATCAAACACAGAGTATTATTTCCCATCCGAAAATGAAGCAAATATGATCTCCATGGTTGTGGAGGAAAAAGATCTGGGTGTAGTATTTGATACCCAGATCAAATGGACTCAAACTTTACAAAAATCGCTTCAACACTGCTATTAGAGGTCATAGTTTTTCACAGAGAATCGTCAATGATTGGAACACCTTACCCCACGAAATTGTATCTGCACCTAATGTACTGATCTTTAAGACTAAATTAGATGTATTTTTATATGACCGCCGGTTTGATTTTATTTAGATGTATTTGAGATTGGTTTTTATAAGACTTTGTCTTCCTAAACTGCTTAGCTGTCCTTGTCTCAGAAGTAAGGGTCATTCCATACCAAATCAACAAAAAAAAATTTGGACCCCTTTCGATTTTCATGAAATTTGACACAAACATGGATCCTATCAAGAAACTTTCTTCTACCAAAATTTGGCTCATTTCATTGGTCTCCCTTTAAGTTATTACCACTCAAAATTTTTGTTGAAAATTTCATTTTACTTACACGTCTTCAATAAAATGGCCATAACTTTGCTTGTGATTGACTATTAAATTATCTTTCAGGTGATATATAGTGTTTTATAATTGCTCAAAGTAAAAGATCAAACCACAAAAATGTAGCTTTTTCCTTTGATCTTAATTTTCAAAAATATATATTCTTTAATTAATTTTTTTGGTTTACACGTTGCTCTAATACCCATCATTCATGACTGTGAGTTTAAAGTTGGGGATCATGAGTTACAAGTTTTAACGTGTAGCCTTGTAATCACTGCTGTTTGTATGGTATAAAAAATTATGTGTATATAGTAATTTCCAATGCAAGTAACCTTATCTTAGTATGTCACAAATCATTTTATGCATTGAAATTGTTAGGGTATATATTGACAAAGGCTCGCTACAGTGAAACCACAATAACAAATCCACTTTTAAAGCTAATAAAGATGGTGCAATAATAAGGCTGCCTAATAAAGGAATCACTAATTATATTTTTGCTGTAAGTTCAGTATCCTATATAATATAGGTGGTCACTATAACAAGGTGGTCTTATTATAGAGGTAGCTATATTATTTATAGAGGATTTACTGTGCAACTAATGATATTTCTATTCTTTCAATCTTACTGTATAATAATTATGCTGCCACAGATTATGATGATAGTTTCCAATCTTATATTATTATAGTAACTGCAGGATGCCAGAATACAGTTATTCATACATATGTATATACACGTAATGTGCTACTCTAATGCAACTATATAATAGTTAGACACCAAGACCAAGGGAACTAAGCGATTTAGTAACCCCGATAGCCCGAGGCTGTAGCGTCCCGAGCACAGCGAGGGCGCTACTAAGGGCCAGAGGGGTTACTAAATCACTTAGTTCGTCGCTGTGTCTAACTTATTTAGACTATGGTTTAAAGTACGTACAGTACCTTTATAGCCAGAGCATGAGTGTGGGGTGAAAGAGCAATGCAGAACAACGGAACGGTTTCTTCCTGAAGTCCTTACAGCTCCCACAACAATAATTATTCGACCAGTAACCAAAGTAACAGCTAGAATACTATGGCTAGAGCTACAGTACATACGCTGATTTAGTCTACTATTTGTCCAGAATTATTTGTGGAACACAGAGAAGAAGAGTATTACAGTATTATCAAGTACTGCAGTGTGCCTTTCGTGTTATAATTTATCATGTACAAAATTGCTTGTACGTGTGTAGGTGACTAAGTGAGCATGTCAGGTGACTAAGTGATTTATTAAACCTGTAAATGAGCCATATCATAGTCTAAATGAAGCAACCACATAGGTATTAAGAGCAAGAAGTTTTGGATACCACTAAGACATGGCAGTTCGATTAACCAATTTCAGAAATGTCCTATTTAAAGTTGGCCCTTATATAGAGGTGTCCTTTAAGGTGGCCGCTAAGATATATTCCAGTGTATATCACTTTGAATCATACTTTGAAAGGGCATGCCTATACTACTGACCACTTTAAGGCCATCAAATGTATTAAGCAGCTATCTGCATATTAAGGCTCAGAAATTTTGGCCCTAAGGTATCTGGCTTAAACTCCATACATCAACTGTATCATGATGAAACTACTTAGATATAGCAATGTAGCTCATAATTTGATTCTATAATTGAGAATCGTAGTATCATAGAAATGTTTCATAGAAATTGCTATGTGTCACATTGTACAAAAGATTCACTACAGCAATTGCACACTGATATATATCTAATCGATTAAAGAAAGGGTCAAGGCAATTACTGTAACTTCAATTCATGTAATAAAGAAGAGTGTTGTAGTAAAAGTTGAGACAGAAAGTGGTGCATATAGCATGACGGTCTCTACAATCATTCACATGTGACTTTGACATGCAACAAAATCTGATACATTGATGTCAGTACACATTTGAATCTCTAAGTTGAAAAGACTTTAAAGCCATTCTACTGCATCAGTCATTCATTACTAGTACTCATTAGAAAAGCTCTAGTAGATTACAATATTTGAAACATTCACACCTGTGATAACAACAAAGAATGCAGCTACATAACATCATGCTATATTTGTAAGTGTTCCAAATTACAGTGGAACTTGTCTTAGCAGCCACTTGTAACGAAAGGCCATCTTCTGTTAAGGGCCAACTTTAAATAGTTCTAGTAAGACAATTATACACATCGAACTATATAAATAGCCACCTGCACATTAAGACCAAAAAATGTTTGTCCTGACTGGCTTAACTATAGCTACATTTGTATCAAAATATTATGTACTTGCATATCAACAATCAGCATTAAATGCTAACAGTATATAGTTACTGTAGCTAGTGAAAATGTCATCAAGTTCAGTATTTCACTACTATATAATAGACTTGGTGTCATAATCAGAAACAATATATACAAGCTTGATAAGGGGTAAATTACTTGAGTATATGTATTAAAGTATAAGCTTTTACTGGATTTTAAGGCTACATTTTTGTGGTTTGACCTTTTCCTTTGAGCAATTATAAAACATTATATATCACCTGAAAGAGAATTTAATGAGCATTTCAAAAAAACCAGATGTGTCTACGTCAATCACAAGCAAAGTTATGGCCATTTTATTGAAGACGTGCAAGTAAAATGAAATTTTCAACAAAAACTTTGAGTGGTCATAACTTAAAGGGAGACCAGTGGCGTAGCCAGGAAATATTTTTTACCGAGGTAAAGTTTATACATTAACCTAATTGAGAGGGTCTGACTCAACTGATCACAAACACTTTCAAGCATGGGTGGTACAGCATTTACAGGGATAGATGGAAGAAACTGTTTTAGAATACTCTAAGCGTTTTCTACATGTCATAAGCAGTGCTCCAGCTTAGTTAATGTTATATATGTATACCATGCTAGTCTAATTGTACTCACCACAAAAAATGACTTACTCCCGAGATATTTTGAACGATCAAGCCATCCATGGACTGCAACAGAGGTCATAGTCATGCACACTATAACTTTTATTGATCTGGTGTGATATTTAAGTCAGAGATTAACTCTTTCATATGATGCTCAACTGCATGTGCTAAGCATGTCAAATTAGGGAGTCTGGGAACATGCTCTTTCAAGGAAAATTTTGAAAATATATGCTTTGAAATAGCTATTTTTTGATTGTAACTGTAACTGTTAATGCATGATATGCATGATCAATTAGCTCAATGCATGATATGCAGTTGACTCATTGGAACTTTTGAAAAGTAAATGTAAATGATTTAGACCAAGCATGCAGTGTAATGAGAACAGTGGCTATAGTCTATACTGAATGATTAGAGTATATTACGATGACTGCTCTATTAGAGTATCTCGATCTTTTTCATACAAATTCAAGTAGCTGAAAAGTGGTCCAGCCAATGCCAGACTGTGTTACTGTGGGCTCCAGCCCTACAACCATAGATTCTATCTGTGTCAGTGTGTGGTACAGTATTAAATACTGTCTATAGTAACGTTTGAGTAGAAGAATTGGGGGGGGGGAACTCAGGCCTGCTCAGCCGAATTGTTGAGCATTTTTTTACCGAGGCAACTGCCTCGGTTGCCTCAATGGTAGCTACGCCACTGGAGACCAATGAAATGAGCCAAATGTTTACGTGAGAAAGTTTCTTGATAGGGTCCATGTTTGTGCCAAATTTCATGAAAATCGAAAGGGGTCTGGATTTATTTATTGTTGATTTGTATGGAATGACCTGTTACTTAAGGGCACACCCATCTTGATACGATGAGAGAGAGACCATCATTTTATTGATCAAAATTGAGTGTTACAACAATAATGTGAGGTGAGTCTTCGGGGACACACTGCCACTCACGGGCTATGCCCCAACAGTGGGTGTGGCAAGGAAAAATTACAAAAATAAAATATTATATACGTATAATTAATCAAGTGTCAATATTCATGAGTCCATTCAGAGCAATCCTCAGCCAAAAATATTCTTCTGGAAGCAGAGATAGATATTGAAGCTGCTAAGTCAAAAATTCTCCTGCAGCTTGATTTAGATATCATGGTGGTCTCATCAACAAAATTAATACAATTTTGAAAGGATGACAAAGAAGGTGATAGGTAGTGACCTAATACACTTAGTTCAATTGTGCTGTGAAAACAATGAACTCCCAGTCGATCAAATTCAGACTGTATTTCTTGGTATTCCTTTTTCCCTTGTTTACGTTCTCTTGCAGACTCAAGGTTTTGAACCGAGTCAAATGGATAAGTTAGCTCCAGCATAGCCACTGAGTCGTTACTCTTGCTGAAAATAACTAGATCAGGCCGATATGGTGTAATAAGTAAGAAAGGAGGAATTGTTGACTGGGGGCAGTCACTTGCCCGCATTCCAAGTAAATCAGCATATATTAATATCACAGATGATCTTGTCAAACACTTGGACAGTTCTGTGGCCAAACAATACAAGACCTTATTGTGACGGTATGTAAAGCGACCCTGTGACAAAGCACCGGGACAACCACCCAATACATGAGCTGTTGTAGGCTGACCACTACCACACAAAGTACACTTTGCACTACACTGAAAGTGCCAATATTGTAAATTAACTGCAGTTGGAAGAGTGTCAGAGGCAGCACACAAAATAAAGGAAAATTGACCTGGGTTGTACCTAGTAACAATCTATTCCAGGCCCTACAACTTGATTCTAATGATACTGAGTCTTTAAGTTTACATTGGACAGATAGTGTATCTAAATGATTATTGTACTTTTGAACATTCCTGAACTGAGGCTAACTTTTTTGACTGCAAATAAAGACACTAGGCCATTGGAAGAGATAACAGCTGGGATTGAGCCTCTGACAAGATGGAATAGTCAGAATCATGAGTCTGAAGATAGGAGTCACCTAAAGGCAATTGCAAACCAAGTTCCTGGAGTTGATAATCAGAAGAGGCAGTTATACAGGATAAGAGGCTCAATTTTGCCTGCCTAGATACAGCTGTATCTACACAATACTAGGACAGCACATTCCTAGATAGTATAAAATGGCATATGTGGCACTTCTTGGAAGGCTCAACCATTCCTTAAGGAAACAAGTTGCCATGTTTTCCATTTTGGTGATGGTACACTTTGTGACAGCATCTACAGACAGGTGGAAGCGTACAACAGACACAATATAGTTGCGGTAGGGCCAAAGCTTGTAATCACCTCGAACGGGTAGCACATCAGTAGCAGACATAAGGTGGACAGCCAAATAAAAAAAAAAGCTAAACAGTTTTCATTGGCAACAGTTTTGGTGGTACTTAAGACACTTCAAGGGACATTCCTAAAAACTTGGTGCCACTCACAGTAATTATATACAGTATGATGGTTGCCATCAAACAAATAGGACACACACTTCGAAGGCTTAAATGAAAGGTCTAAATCCAAGGCCTTCTGGTCCAACTGCTGTAGTACCTTAGTATGTGTTTCTAAACAGTCAGAAATTAATGTAGCATCGTCAGCATAATATTATGCTTTGATAGAGTGTTCTGAGGACTTATAATAATATTTGACAGATGGTTTTGGTTTAGCTTTAGTAGTTACTGGATTAGCACTGAGAGGAACAAACTGCTTTAGCCTATGAGAACAGGGTAGCCAATCAATAGTTTGTAAGTTGATATTCTGAGATATTGTGGCTTCTGCAGAATCATCATACATAATTGTACAAGAATCATCCTGAAAATATTCTGAAACTCTGGCTCGATACCAACCAGGAGGTTCATCACTTTCCTCCACCCACTTCACATAGATGATTGAATCCAAAGGAGGAAGGTCTTTAGAGTTCGGCAATGGTAGCTCAATTTTGTAGCCATGACTTCAGTTTAAAGGGGCAGCCAGTTTAAGTAAGGGATTAAATGACAACAGAAAAACAATAGGTGACATGGTATCACCCTGAAACACTCCATGGCAAAAAGGAATTGGTGAGGTTTCCCAGTTCTTACTGGCAACAGTAACATATAACTGAGAATAAAATGATTCAACATAATTTTGAATTTGAGATGGCACTTTGACAGCTTTTAACATATCAAATATTAGTAGGTGAGGAACTAAACCAAATGTATTCTTCAAGTCTAGAAATGTAATCATCAAAGGTTTCTTAGCAGAAGTAGCATCTTGTAGAATAGCTGACAAAGAATACACCTGTTCAAAAACACCAGGTAGACAAGTGATGAAGCCTTTTTGAACACTAGTATCAATCACATTATTCTTTAGAACGCAATCCTCAAGGCGATAGCTAATAATCCTGTGGAAAAGTTTTCCAACAGCAGAAGTGAGGACAATTGGTCGAAAGTTTGCTGGGTTGGAAGGATCACCTGCCTTGTATATCAATTTAATACGAGCTGAACCCCAGCAACCTTAGTTGATATAACATTACATGACCTTTTCTATAATGCATGTATGGATATGAGCCACGCCCAAAACATTTTGTTCTTCCAAAACACACCTAAAATCCCCCCAAATTAAAGCAACTAGCCATATTTAGACTTCAACCATTGCCACTAATTATCTAAGAACCAAATATAGCAACCAGCTATAAGTTTTTGTTTCTTCCGGCTATACCCTTACTGAATCACGTAACCATGTAGCTGCTGTAGCTACCTCCAGTAGGGTTGGCAATGAAAAAATCAACCTCTGTCCAACTTTGGGTGATCAATCCTACCCAAGTCTACATCAAAGCCGTAGGGTAATGATTCCCCTTGCTATTTCTGTAGCGTGCATTTTAATTTTTCATGATTTTTCAGGTAGCTAAGTTTAAAATAAAAATGGGCAGCAGCATCAACGATGCTGTTTAGCGCGCTCCAATGTTTCCATGAGTGGCACATTACGTGGTGGTCATCACACTATCAAAAACGGTTGCGTAGTCTTGGGGATACGGAGGCTGGGAGTTTATATTATATAAAATCATAGCGTGAGCGAGAGCATCAGCTTGCGTTGGCACGTAAACACTGTAAAGCTCCACTTAATAAGATCCAAAAAGGTGTCTGGGAGTTAGTAAAACAACCTTGGACTTTGTTACGTGAGTTTCAGTGGGTTGATTGTTCATTGCAGACCCTTCGAGTGTCGTTTTAGCGAAAATTGAAGTACAGCGAATCACCTTTTAAGTAAGTGTATTTTGTAGAGAATGTCACCCAATAACCCAAAAAAGTACTGGACAACATTCTAGATGCTCCTGCGGCCCTTTTTATATCAGCCGAAATCCGTAAAAAATTACCACACGGCTAGCTATATCCTAGTCTCGCGTAGCCAGACCGCTACTTTTCTTTTTGTGTAGGCGTTTGGAAAAGTAGGGTCTGGTACACCTGCATTAAGAATTCTGTGTAACGCTCCACTACAGTCAGGGTGAATGTTGATTGCTGCTGATTGGCGAAGCCCTAAACTTCTTAGACCTGTTAATTAAAAAGTGCGACTACGCTGCTTGTGTTGCAGCTGAAGGGTGTGCGTGACGCTTTTGCAGGTCTAAGAAGTTTAGGGCTTCGCCAATCAGCAGCAATCAACATTCACCCTGACTGCAGTGGAACGTTACACAGAATTCTTAATGCAGGTGTATATACCAGACCCTACTTTTCCAAACGCCCACACAAAAAGAAAAGTAGCGGTCTGGCTATACGCGAGACTAGCTATATCCCAAACGGAAGGCATTTGGTATCTACCGCACCCACCATTTAAAACTAGACCACTGGTAGGCTCCATCCCCTACTAAAGTAACAAGTTAATCCAAAAGGGGTCGACTTGCCAACCCTACCTCCAGGCAATATATCGTACATATACTACAGTGAAAATAAAGTACCTTCGAAGGGAGTAAGATCTAAGTGCGCATCTTTGCCTCCTAACTTCACTGAGTCTCACGGCATGGGGTGCATGTGCACGAAATTTACAATCATGCACACGCCTTCGCGGGATTAATATACGTCATAATTAGTCTCACGTGGCTAGATTTGAGAAAATGACATTGGTTACTAAAGAATCCTCGAAATAATCAACCAATCTTGCTGCACATTTTGCAAAAATCTTATTTATTTATTCCAATTTATTATTATACTGGCAGCACTCAGTGCCAAGGGTCAGGAAAAAGAAGAATTTAACAATTACAAACATAACTAGTTACATTGATTTACATGTGTACAGAAGTTAGGACTTATAAATTTGCAGATTTTTCATTAGTAAATTGGTGAACGTTATCGTGATCAATTAATCTGGGTGGTAGTCTAAAGCATACTGTATACGTAGTCTAAAGCATACACGTAGTCTCGCGTGGTCAGACCGCTTTTTTCCGTGTATTGGGTGGATGTGGCCACGCGAGACTAGCACATACTATACATAGTAATTTTGGAGGGGACTGAAGCTCCAGTATACCCCCTAAACCCGCCCTTGCCTTAGCTCTTTGTCTTAATTAGCTAGATTGGAGTCACCTTTTAAAAATTGTTAGATCCATTACTTTATTCCGCTAGCGCATCTAGTAGCTATAGACTTTACAGTGTAAAAAGCAGTGACAGACAAAATTAAGGTTGTATAATGGAATAAACTAACTATATTATGTAAAAATTACACTGATGGAATACTGGCATCCTGTCCTAAAATAAGATGTGACATGTTATGATTAGGGGAGGCCTGGATATGATCAAAGTTCATGGAGAAGTGGTTGTTACAGGAACTACATGGACGGCAGAGGTAGTGGAGTTTTATGAGAGTTCAATGGTTGGATTAAAGTTAGCAATAAAATATTTCCAGAAGAATGATTAAATTTGATTTTTGATGGTTGCTGTAGATTATGGGGTGCCGTTTGTACCAAAATTGTACAAAAAATGCCTTATTTATAAACTATAACCATACTTTATAAATCAATGCACTACTTTATAATCATGAACATATAGTTTATAAATCATATGCATGATTTATAAACCATATACCTGATTTATAAATCATTGACATACTTTATAAACTATAACATTGATTTATATAAATTATACATGTGATTTGTAAACTATAACACTTATTTGTAAAGTATAAACACTGATTTATAAATTATAATATTAATTTATATATCAGTATACTACTTTATAAATCATGTGTATAGTTTATAAATCATACACATGATTTATAAATCAATAACATACTTTATGAACCATACATGCATAATTTATAAATCATCATTATGATTTATAAATTGCACATGTCAGATTAATAAATCATAAGTAGCTATATTTTACAAACCATCATCACAAGTGACTTAGTTTGGTTATTGTTGTATTTATAAATTGTCGTACTTTATAAATAAAACACATACTTTACAAATCACATGTACAATTTACTTTTGTAAACTAATACTATGATATATAAATCAATAGTGTAATTTAGTAGCCATATGTTGTTGTTTAGTACGGATAGTTAGAATTCATATCAATATTGCTTAGATGTGCATCAAATGGAAAGCATTTGTGGCATGTGATCCAGCACAGGATTCAGCAAACTTAGTACAAGCTTTGGCAGCTGTTGTGAACACTTGCACTAATGAGAGCAACCCAGCAAAGTGGAGTATCACCATCAGGGCCGCCCACAGGGGGGGACAACTGGGGCATTTTGCCCCGGGCCCCAGCCTGAAAGGGACCCCAGGAGGCCCCATGAAGGGCCCCCTGAATACCTGTTTAAAAGATCGATATACTCTAATAGAGCAGTCAGATCTAAATACTCTAATAGAGCAGTCACAGTATTCTTCAGGGAGCAGTGTAGCAAGCTTATAGATAAGGAGATATGGTTGGTGATGGGTAGTTATTGTCATTTCCAGCAGGTTGTGACCTTTTTTTTTTTTCTTTTTTTTTTTTTTTTTTGATCTTCACCTTACAACTTGGGTCAAGGGCCCCACTTTAACTCTTTGCCCTGGGCCCCTTAATTTCTCTGGGCGGCCCTGATCACCATTACCAATGCCCCTGTCATTGTCATGGGTAACAGTAATTCCACTAATTATGCCACTCTTGCTGGCTACTCTTACACGGTGTAGGATTTGGGCTCAAGCCAGTCAGTGACAACAGTGGCATAATTGGTGACAACAGTGGCATAGTTGGTGGGACCACTGGCAGGGGCATTGGTAATGGTGATATACTCCACTTTGCCAGGTTGCTCTCATTAGTGCAAGTGCTTACAACAGCTGCCAAAGCTTGTACTAAGTGTGCTGAATCCTGTGCTGGATCACATGCCACAAATGCTTTCCATTTGATGCACATCTAAGCAATATTGATATGAATTCTAACTATCCATACTAAACAACAACATATGGCTACTAAATTACACTATTGATTTATATATCATAGTATTAGTTTACAAAAGTAAATTGTACATGTGATTTGTAAAGTATGTGTTAAATTTATAAAGCACGACAATGATTTATAAAATACAACAATAACAAAACTAAGTCACTTGTGATGATGGTTTGTAAAATATAGCTACTTATGATTTATTAATCTGACATGTGCAATTTATAAATCATAATGATGATTTATAAATTATGCATGTATGGTTCATAAAGTATGTTATTGATTTATAAATCATGTGTATGATTTATAAACTATACACATGATTTATAAAGTAGTATATTGATATATAAATTAATATTATAATTTATAAATCAGTGTTTATACTTTACAAATAAGTGTTATAGTTTACAAATCACATGTATAATTTATATAAATCAATGTTATAGTTTATAAAGTATGTCATGATTTATAAATCAGGTATATGGTTTATAAATCAGGTATATGGTTTATAAATCATGCATATGATTTATAAAGTATACGTTCATGATTTATAAAGTAGTGCATTGATTTATAAAGTATGGTTATAGCTAGTTTATAAATAAGGCATTTTTGTACAATTTTGGTACAAACGGCACCCCATAGTAGATATATAGGTCCATGTTGATAATTGCAGGGGCGGATCCAGACTTTTTAAAAGGGGGGTCGGTTCCACTGTGGAATTGCAACGTCGAAGACCAAAAAAAAGGTCATCATCTGCTGACAATGGCTGCCCCTCACCATAGATACCCTCACCAACTATATATAGTTAGCTATAACTCCACACGTAGCCTGCTACACTGCTCCTCTTAAGAGTACTGTGACTGCTCTATTAGAGTATCTCGATCTTGACTGCTCTATTAGAGTATCTCGAGTAAGAGAGGCTCTTTCTCCATGGAACCCTCTGAATCCCCCCCCTGAATCCGCCCTTGAATTGGTAGAGAGTTCCACAGTCTACATATTAGGTTAAAATAGAAGTGATGCTGTTTGTTATATTATGGCTCAGCCTTTTAGTCCGTTAGATCTGGTGCAACTGTTAGAGAATGAGACGTGCGAGTTGATGTTAAAACTTGAGGTAGCTAGGCTTCTTGAAATTGGTGCTGGTATAGTGAAAAACATAATACCAGATAATTCCAGAACATACATGATGATGATTGACGCCATCCAGATGAGGACTCACTTCATGCATAAATAGTATATACCTATATACTATCTATGCTTCATGTAACCAGCGCCTAAAAAGCCAGGACAAAAGCGCCTAGTGTGTATAGTCTAAACATAGAGTAATAAACCAATAAGAACTAGTACTGAGCTCATACAGCTGTACAGGTATGAGTTTGAACTAGCCAATCATATCTCGTAAGTCAGATCACCATATATAGTAATCATATGACGTACTTTAATAAAGGCGTGTGCATGATCGTGAATTTCGTGCGAGTATACCCCAGCCAGACTGAAGACAAAACAAAGCAAGTTTGACTCAGAATTGGAACACTTAAAAAGACTTGATCACTATGAATAAGGTACATGTAGCTAATAAATTCGGTCTTACTGCAACTATTTTGTGTATATCATACAAATGCCAAGCGACAATTAAATGGGTTTGCATGGCTTCAGTACAAAGTCCTGTGACGCCTGACGCACGGTGTGTCGGACAAGGTTGCATGAACTGATTTCATGGCGACGGAGGTCTTGCAAATGATACAATGTGTTTTGTTATATTGGCGATGATGTCGAGGTTATCTATAGCTTCTGGTAATTAGCGTTTTTAGGCTAGTAACAGAACCATAGATAATATGTTCTACGTACCGAATATATTATCTATGACAGAACAAAGAATAGGCGTGGCTGGTACTGCGAGCTTTTCACGTTGCCAGTATGAGCTGAAAGCAACTGAAAAGAGGCCATAAAATGTTACACCAGCTTATCTATAAAATGGGTGTGCCTTTGCTGCGGTTTGCTTTGCGCTGTTCCTTAATTCATACTAATTGCCTCCAACATAAAGAATTATCGTAGATGTTTATGTTAATACACTGTAGTTCCTGATCTGATTGCATTATGGCTGTACATGTCTCACTATAATCAATAACAGCAACTTTTTGAATGTCTTGAACTTCAGTAACAGTGTAGCAAATAGTACCACACTAACAAGCACAATGAACAAAGAGCAATTAAAAAAATAATTGGTTAAAAGTAGAAAAGATGCCTCCTCAATACAGCGCTTTACATATTACCACAATGTAGACTGGTGCACATTGGGGGCATGACTAGCTTTAGAGGTGCATTGATATAGGATTTTATAGGGTTTTCGCTGATCCGGTCACATTTGTATGAGTTCGCTAATATATTGTATTGACTATCATTGCATGTAAAATACCAACAACATGGGTGGATGTCTTCCAAGAAACTTATAGGCTATTTCAAATTGAATATTAGGCATGGTTATGGAATTTTTTAAAAATCAGACTTTCTGAGATTTAATCTGATAGTATATTTGCTGGCTGTGCATGCCATTTTGGCTTAGGATATTCATATCAAGAAGTTTGCGGAGATTTGGTCCAGCTGCACCGATTTGTTCACTATAAGTTGCACAGTTTCTATTGTACTGACACTTTGTACTCACATAACTTTTCACTCAAAAGACAAATTTCAGATTTGCAAGTACCATGAGAAAGAGCAACTCTTGACGAACAGGATGGTACCAAGTGAAGCTCAGTACACGAAAATTCCGCTCGTCATTTTCACAATAAAAGAACGCAATCATCTGCAATACATTTCCAATGGGCATTTTGATTATTCTTATAAATTCATTCATATCTCGTGACATGCTTGGATTATCCCGGATTCGCTGCTAGATTCTTTTAGCTTATTCTTGAGCGATTCCAACAAGCCATAGTGAGCACGTATAGCATAAACTATCACTCGTCAAAACAATGGCAAAGTTGGAGGTTAAACATGTGCGTGATTCTGAGCGAGATTATTGCTTCGATTTGGCATGGACTCCATCTGGCTAGGTCTGAGTAGTAACGCACAGCAAGTCTTTAACTATAAATAACTCCTTAGAATTAATACAGAGCTTTAAAACGATTTTATTAAAGAAGTTCTGTATACATACTAAAGTTCTAATGTTCCAGTACACCTGTCATGAATACACTATAAGCAACATAGACAGTCTGTGATGACTCCTTTAAGTAGAAATCTCTCAAAACCTACAAAAGTGGAAAAATAGCAACAGTAAAGTCTTTAATCAATGAAATATAACAAGCAAAAATAATTGCAGCTGCTAAATTGCTTTGATTATAATTAGACTTGTCACCTGCAGCTGGCCTCAAACTTCCGTTTTTGAGTCAAACTTCCTGATATGTTACAAAATTACAGCATATACATGTCCTTTAAAAAACTGGGCTCTCATTGTATATGTACCCTAGAAGACTTTTTAAAATTAAATGATCTGATACTGAATCTGAGAGCATTCGAAGGTTGTGTATGCAATTTTTAACCTGGGAAGATTTACATATTAAGCACCCTTGAGGTTGAATCTGAGAGTATTTTATAAGTTTGTGTGCCATTTTAAAAACAGGCTTAACGTAAGTATAGCATAGCAATCACTCACAATTTTAGGGGGGAGGGACTTACGGTTCCCCCTTAACAGCCCTAGAATAAATACACTGCTGTTTGCACATCTGCTTAATAGACTGCATGAACAATATAGAAGTTATAGCTAAACTACGACTGACTGACTGACTGACTGACTGACTGACTGACTGACTTAGCTTCCAGCCTCAATACTAGATTTCTTTTTCACTCTTCTGTCTTCTCTATACTTGCATACAGTGAGTGCTTTAGGCATACTTCATAACCAACATTATGCAGGCCAGTCATGGATATAGGGATGGGAGAAGCCAGCTATGGTACCCGTCTTACTGGAGGTGGAAATATGAGGAGGATCATTAATTGTTTATTCAAGCTTGAAATGGCTTTCATCATCTACAGTACCATAATAAAACAATTTCTTTATATCCAGTCCTGTTGTTCACTGGGCAGTTTCACTACATATTTGAATCTCAACCACTCAAATATTAAATGTTATCATGTAATGCTGGGCATTACATAAAAGTTCGATGGAGGAATCTTGGTAAACACAAGCATATGCAATTTTTGATGATATGTATTTAAAGCTTTACAGCACAAGTGCTGAAGGTCTGTAGGACACCTGGTCCTACAGCCTGCTCAAAGACATTAGATACAAAGACATATATTATTATGGAAAGTATGATGATAGAAAGTATGTATTATTAATTATGGGCATGCCCAGGTGGGTGCTGCCATTACCTGTTTTACTGCCCAGGCATTAACAATGATTTACTGGGAAGCCTGGGTGTAGCTACATCCCTGGTACAGCCTTTATTAATTGCTTAAATGGGAAGTGGGTATCTCAATCAAGTACTTAATGCACATGTTGGTTTTCATGTTAAATTTCCATGGCTCATATTTTGATTTTTCAAACCACCAAAAGGTACTCTTATGTTAGTTATTCTACCTATAGACTGATTTTAAACTCTTTAAGTAATCTTCCCTGTGATTTGTCCCACAAAATGGTATTATTTTATGGATGTAATAATCCATAGCTCTTTAAAGGTTGTCAAAAAATTTCTTTGGTACCTAGCCCTCTATTTCAAGCTGTCAGCAATATTTAGTGTAAAGCGTAATATTAAAATGCTCTGCTAGGAATGTGGATATCTGATTTACTCCACATTCCATCTATAAACAGTTGTAGTGTCACCCTGCAGTTTGAGTTGTCTTTAATAACTGGATAAGAAAACTACAATTGCAATGGCGACTAACTTGTTGAATTGAAACAACAGCAAAATAATAGTATTTGGAAAATGATATTGATAAACAGGCTTGAGTACAACATGAGGCTAACTTTTATGCATATGGATAACTTCTATCCCAATGAAGCCTTACATCAATGTAAAATGTAGGAGGATATGGTAGTTAAACTACAGGAATGGTAGTTAAACCCCAGCAGGCAAGAATGCTGACTTACACATTCAGATGTTAAAACAACATGTGGTGTGTCAGTGTTAAAAGCATTGCTCTCCCAGAGTTTATCTTCATCACTAGATTGAAATGTCTGTGCTGACCTTTTCACTGTGCCTATACCAGATTCATGAAGTGATCGAAATACTGTATCATAAATATATATCTGTCATGGACTGACTTACTGTAATAACATGCGTACATGCACACATTGCTGTAACAATAAATAGGCTAGGCTATATTTAGATGTATGATGTCATGGTGCACGTGCTTAACATGAACAATATGGACGCGTAGTGTGTATCGGGCGGTCCGAGTTGAATCCACGAAGGGCGAAGTAATCCTGCGGCAGAAGAACCTGACTATCATCGCCACTCGTCATAATATCATGGAGCTTTTTAAATCAAGCATCCTAATGATTAAGGACGGAAGTTTGGAGGATCAAACTGGCAATCATTTGAATACTAAAGTAATCCACTAAGCATTTGGTGAGGAGTGCTAGGGGGTACAGAGTCCCTGGCCTCAGTGACAAAGAATTTCAGTAGGATATTCTTTCTGGAGTGTATCTATCATGAGGGGACACTTCTTGTGATACACATTTGATTCTCCATTGTTGCAGTGTATGAACTGCCCAATTTGTACTTAGTTGTAGCTGCCAGAATGCACCCCTTCGAGTGCTTCTCTATTTCTTCACTACTCACTGTGGTATTGAAACGAGCAGATGGAGATAATGGCTTAGCCTTCTCAGTCTCAGGTTTCTTCATTGCTGGTGATAAATTAGTGCCTTGGTTCTACAACATCACAGCAATTGTACTCTGTTATTCCTAAATAAAATGGAGACAAGCTTCCACAAATCCTTTCCACACTCTTCCTGTCTTCTCTACTCATATAATATGTGATCATTGACCAATTAAACCACCAAATTGATAATAGAAACTTTATTTGTAGGATACCTTTATTATCAACACCTCGTCCTTGGCTTCACCTTGGCCTCAGGTTGAAAATAACATTACCATGTGTCTTGATATTTATTATTTTGTGATGATTGAGACCTATATGTTATCTTATGCACATTTTCTTGTTAACAGATCATTAGTGAGGAAGTCATCGTACAATGAGTCAGTTACTTAGTTTAGAAGAAATCAGACAATCTGATGAAGGTAAATCTAGTAGCTTGATAATGTCAATATGCTATGGTGTGTAGATGAAATTGAGTCAACAGTCCATTTACAACTTGTTGTGTTTATATTTCTATTCCAAATAATGTACTTCTAATGTATATACTATGGGCAAAGTAAAATGTGACCGAATTTGGAAAATCATTGCACCCATATTTTCATACATGAAACAATTAGAATTTTAATGTTCAGGGTATAATACTGTTTAGTGCTGAGTCCAGTTTTAAAAAAAATATGTTTAAAAGTTTCCTGTAATTCAAGGAATCGAGAATTGATTAAAATCGTTAACAAGTGGATGTACACCAAGAAACTTAATACTTAATCGTTAAATATTTTACATGTCAAATGTGCCCATATGGGTGATTTTCCAAAATTTGTTCACAAATTGTTTACATTTATAGTTATTCCATGGAACTTTTGAAATGATTTAACCAAATTTTACTCATTTAGTGACTGACACTAATTACAACCTGATATCTTCATGTTACAAACTTGATTTCTTCTGTGTTTGGTGTTGTTTAGGAATGTGCCTACACTCAAATTATTAATAAGCAGTTTTCGTTATAGGTACTTGTGATATAGTTTTCCTACAACATAGCACATGTAATAGTTGTAACACGGGCAGTCGGGCATATGTATGCACTGTATGGAAGAAAAAGTTGGCAATAAAAACTTTGGCAAATTAGCAGCAATTTGCCAAAGTTTTCTTTTACCAATTTTCGGGCTTATCATGTGAGAAAAAACATTAGAATGTGCGAGTTGAACAAAGTCTCAGTGAAAATGGCTATGTCAGTCTTGAAGTACTTCAAACATACCAATGCCAGTAGTAATATTGTGTCACTCTCAAGTAGTGCTGCCTTACCCAATCCTGAAGGGCCTCTAAGCTCATCCATTCCACCAGTGATTGACTTAAGATGAGTGCTGTCAAGCCACTCATTGCAGCTTGGATAGAAGCAGTTTGTAACTATGTCAAAAACAAACCAGAGATTATTATCAATGATTTTAAAGCGACTGGAATTGCCTCCTGCATATAGCTAGAGGTTGTGACATTATTTGCTAAAAGATTGTGATGTAAATTTAATGAATGCAATTAAAGATTTATTACATGTAATAATGCTTGATTGCCTCAGTTAATGATCAATACTAGTAGATGAATATTAAGTTACTTGCATCATTACTTCCTTAGTGAAACATTCTACTAAATGGCTTCTCATTTTCTCCTAGTGAAATTTCAGTTTGCTAGGATTTAAATTGAAAACCAAAGCCACTGCAAAAGCAAGAGAAAATAAGCCACTATCTTTACTGCCAACTTGCTTGTGACACCTACACATAGTGATGGTGAGCTTTTCTGACCCAGACTGATAAAGACTGTTGATGATCACAATAGACGGTTTATCACAGTTGGTGAATGTAGCTACACAATACTGTAGGAGTATGCAAGCCAGATGAACCAGATAAAGGAAGACAGCCAAGCCAGCCACCCTTACTTCCCCAGCCTTACAGTTTAGGGTAGTAACTATTATCCAATGGAATCTTGATGGGCAATAAACAACTTGGACACTGTTCTCAATTTCTTGCATCTTTCCTTGATATAAAGTTGTAAGCAGTCCATTAACCTTAGGATGCTTTGCCTTTAGCAACCGTTGGGCATAATTGATTTTGGCACCAGTAAGTTCTTCTCCCATGATGATTTTTCCAGCATTAAAATGCTTTCGCTTTTTGGCAGGTGGTGGTGAATCAGTACTGCAACTTCTGAATGGACTGTGAGATCAACAGTCACCTCCACTGCATAATCACTTTTCTCCACTCCTGCACTGTTACTGGCAGTCGATCTAGTATCACTGTCAACTTTTCTACAGTAGCAGAGTCGACAGAGGCAAGATCAGAGGTCTGCAAACTATCCTGATTGACTACACTTACAGTGACCTCTCCTTCAGCGTTCAATGCTAACTCCAACTGGTTTTTGGCCTTGGCAGTGTCCTTTTGATTACTTACAATAAATTTCATATTTCCAATCCACCTTGTGGCAAATCCAACGAATATCGGCGAGGTCCATTTGCATGGCAAAGAATAGTACCACCACGCCTCATAAATATAAATATATTGCCAAAATTTTCCTTGGAATGAGACCAACTGTCTTCATCTCTCCATCAAAGGTTGACCACTGCATGAGTATCGTGTGCATTACCAGGTTCTTGCTCACAGACCAAACGATCTTCCACACTAGGACTCTCCCAAATGTGCATAATATTCATGATAGCCACGTATCATGGAGTCCACGGAGATTGAAATTGTTGGCATCTTCTTAGTATGCTGCAGCAAAACGCAAGATGATGATACTGCATTAGTTAATTAGATTGCTGATTAGCCTTCAGACTCATTGTCTGGGATTCATGCACGTCTCCAAAACTAATTAAGGTGCTATGAATTTGCTAAAGTTTTCTTTTGCAAAAATTCTGATTGTCAAATTTGCCAAAGTTTTTAGTTGCCAATTTTTTCTTCCATACTGTATCAGGCAAGGCCCGAATTCCTGTGTTACAGCTAATATGTAACACTTCCCATCTGTATCAGGCTGATAGCCTGCACAGAGCAATTAATCACTCAGTTCAACCCATGGATATATATTATATATGCATGCCTAAAAATTTTGATTATGGGTCAGCAGCTAGTACGTTCTGGATACATTCGGTTACAAACGCAGACAAATCCTAGAGATATCACGGAGAATTTCAGCTATGCAAGTTTAATGTTTTAATCAGTGCTATTGAATCGTTTATGGAATAATGACAGAGTTTGACCTAGATAGGTAAGCTTGCTTGTAAAGTGGCCGAGAGTGGTTACTTCATGCAGAGTGGTAACTTCAAGATTGGGGTGTGGTCCATATTCTGAAATGTGTGGAACGATTGGTGATTAAGCTATAGCAGTAGTTTTCACAAACATTTTTACAAGAAAACACTCTCCATCTGAGTAGTTTTCATAATGAAATCCAACTTGTGCATACTAATCACGTGAGTATGATATAATCAATCCCACAATTGATTTCAGCCTTAATTAACTTCTATATAATTGCTGCTCAGTTGTAAGGTGTCACTAAAAGGAGGAATGGGAAATTGGGAAACTGGAAACGGGAATCAGAATATTTCTCCATAGTGTGTTATCATTGTACTGGCGGTACTGCTAGCAAGTGAGGGAACCAGAAACCATCAGTGAAGGTGCAAGCTGGAAACTTGGAATTTGAATCCATTATTTGGCATTCCACAGTCAGTGTGACTTCGATAGCAATAGCAAGAGTGACTTTGAGCAAGACTAAATGAAAGCAGCTCTTCAGTGTTCTCAGTATTGTCCAAACTCAATCTCATTCTTCAGGCTTGTGATCTTGTATTTGTGTACTTCCTGCTGTGATTATACTATAGAGTGATTACTCTATCCAATGTCACAAGTTCTCCTATATATCACTGCATCAACAACAGCCTACCGCCATGACATTAGTGCAACTATTGGATCAAACAAAAATTCTTTTGTTTTGAAGTTCGGCACTAATCAGATTATGATTCATCAAGAATTATGAATTAAAATAGTCACTAAGGACACATATACATGGCCACATAATATGAATATATGTACATGTGACACATGTTTATTCAGCATGGTCTGGTAGAAGCTTGGGTAGAGTGAAATCTCACTTGGCTACTGGTACTCGGTTCCTTCAAAAAGAAAATATCAAATAACATGTTTTTAAAAAGCTGATCTGGTTTAGTTGTGATATGGTGATTTCTGATGTGTTGTCAAGACACCAATCCTCCACCAGTATATGCTCAGCTCCCTATGCTACCAGTGCTATCATGACCGTATAGTGGGCTAGGTGATTTATATGTAGTATCACACCATGCAATGTCTGTACTATAATACATGTTGTTAGCATATTATTTTGTGATTGTGATATAGTGCAAGAAGTTCCCTTGGCGACTCCTAGTTCTACTACTACTTCACTGACCACTACATCCAAGACTACATTAAGCACATGGTAATGTCATTGCAATCATCTGATATCATAAAAGAAGCAGTGATAGGATAACTTGTGACACTGACACTGGGTAGAGTAATCACACTATATATATAGTATAGTCACAGCAGCAGGAGCTACACAAATTTGAGGTGATCTACAGATCCATGCTGGGCTCAGTGTCTGCAACACACTGAGAATTAACACTTTAAATTGAATAGCTGCTTTCATTTAGTCTTTCTCATTGTCACTCTAGCTACTCCTAGCAAAGTCGCACTGACTATGTCATACCAAAGAATGGATTCAAGTTCCAAATTTTGACCATGTACTTGGCTTTTTGTCCAGCTTGCACCTTCACTGACGGCTTCTGATGCCCTCACTTGCTAGCAATACCATCAATACAACAAAATTGCACTATACAGAAATACTCTGATTCCATTTCCTTACTTGTCATTTCCGCTTTCCTAATTTTCCATTCCTCCTTTTAGTAACACCCCCAGTTTTAGCCTGGTCTACATTCAGGTTAGCTGGGCTACATACAAAATGTAGCCTGGGTGGCTCCTTTGATCTGAGGTGTGAAAGCGTTACATACATAAATAATCAGTCAAGTCCATTGCTAGTCTACTTCAGTGAAGATTATTTTGTTTGCCACCTCCTGGACCATCATTTCCACATCATATACATATTAGATCATGTGATACACTCAGATCAAAGCAAGGTGTGATTTTAATGCTACAATTCACCATTAGTGTAATTTTACTACCAAGAGTACTACTAGCAGGCCTGCCAGTGTATACCAGACCTTCTAGGCTGAATGTTTCATATGTTTTGCACTGAAAAGGGGCTGCTGAAGCATTCAACTCATTAACTATGCTCCTGTAAATACAAATCAGTTAATGGCTGACAGATATTGGTGAAACTAATTAATTGAAATAACATTTAAAAAAAAAAATCATGAGGTGTTCACAATTTGCTGCAATCCTACATATATCTGGTGCAATTGTCAGCCAGGAAAAGGCACTGTGGGTCAGTCACTGAAACACAACTATATGAATAAAAAACTATATGAATAAAAATATGACAAAATGTAATGAAACAAAACTTTAACTACTTTGGTAATAAAACTGGCTTAAGCTTGCAGTGGGAAAATTTTCTACCATTCATAGCAAAATTCCATCTGGCACGTGAGCATACAAATGTTTTATATCTGGTGTATGTGTATGATGTTTTATATCCAGCATGTGCGTGTGTTTCTGATATGTTATATCCGAGACAAGTGTGTGTGTGTGTGTGTGTGTGTGTGTGTGTGTGTGTGTGTGTGTGTGTGTGTGTGCACGTGTGTGTGTGTGAGTGATGTGTTATATCTGGTACATTGTGTGTGTGTGTGTGTCAGTGTGTGTGAGTCAGTGTATGATGTGTTATATCTGGTACATTGTGTCTGTGCGTCTGTGTGTGTGTATTTATATTTGCCACATGTGTGTGTGTATGTGTGTGTGTGTGTGTTGACATGTTGTGTATATCTGGCACATGTGTGACTGTCTCAGTATAAATCTGACTTTTTTGCACAAGCATGCATATTGAGAATATCAAAATTTTAAAAAAATCGTAAAGCTATGTATGCTCCAAAGAAAAAATATGCAAGATTTTATCGGGCCATTAATCAGAAAAGGAAGACTCAAATCAATTAAAACTATATATATTATTTGCCTGCTCATGGAGAGTTCAAAAATCTTTGTTTTGTTTTTGTAACCCCAATGGTGTCACATGCATTTGCTTATGGCGAAATATATACACAAGCAAGATCGTCATCATTTCTTCAACTAAACCACCTTCATACCCATTTGCGTAATTGACTACCATTCCTTGAACACTGCAAATAATGCTGAGAAAAAAAATCCAGAAGGTGTGCGAACAAGTCAGGTTTTTGCTGAGATGGTCACATATGTGTGCCGATGTGTTTTATTCAACACGTGTGTACTGACGTCCTATGCTACAATGTGTGTATGACAATGTTTGATTCCATACTTTTCCAAATGTGCTAGTGCCCTCCTTGGTTGGCTTATTTGCAATCCAAATTATGCTGTAAAATATTGTGTTGTTTGAATCACAGCGCTGTAGTTGGGTGGATGAAGGCCACGCAGGACGTAACATGTGTATGTGTACATCGTCTGCATGAGAACACTACAATATTTAAGGGCACTATGATGGTACATAAAGATATGTTTTTATTTTTCTGTTTCACCGATGTCTTGCATCACATGACATATTACCATGTGTCTTGAAGTATATAGGTGGTATATAATTTATAATATCTACACATGTACTTTATGATTAGCATGAGTAATTCGTTATTGTTTATTGTCCAGTTCTCAACAGTATACCCCAACTAAAAGACTTGTACACACTAATAACACCTAATTATGCTGCTCACTGGAAAGTGATTGGAACTTTACTTAGCATACCAAAAGGACGTCTTGATGGAATAGAGTCAAGTTACCCTGCTAGTTCATTCAGATGTTGTAACAAAATGTTAGAAATGTGGTTGGACATCAATATCAGTGTTACATGGAAGGATGTCATCACAGCAATTGATTCTCCTGCTATACCTCATGATTTATCAATGCTACCTGAAGATACTGCTGGTATGTTTACTATACATACAAGCAAGAGTATACTTTTTTCCAAAGAATGTGTGTTAGTATGTATGTATGTTTGCTTGTTTGTTTGTTTGTGTGTCTGTTTGCCTTTCCGCACCCATGTGAGCCAAACAGCTAATGTTAAAAGCAGTCTGTATGTGAGAAATTAAGGCTGTATACACCAGTATAAATCTTCCCAGCAGATAAGCTTTTGTTTTGAGATGGTTATTTGAAAATTGGGTGAAACAAATTCTTTAGTATGCTATGAATACCTTTCACAATCGGATATATGTACATTAAACAACTGTAAAATGGCTTCATAGGCTACCAGAAAAAAACTGAATGTGTGTGTTTCATACTTATGCAAATGAAATGCAGCGGATTTCTCTGGTGTTGTTTTAACTAAACAGTTCGTGTAAGAAAACATGATAGACATACTACAAAACAGTTGATCGACCAGTTAATCGAGAAGATACTTCTGTGTGCAATTTGTAGTTTAAAGTGGTTTGTTCAACTTATGCTCCCTTAGCAGTGCATAGCAGTGTAATTACTGAATTACAAACTATTTCACCATCATGAAATATGCTAAATTGTAAAAATTAATATAATTAATGTAAACACATTAGGTAGAAAAGGATAGTGTTAACTGCATAGGTACCTACACAACAGCAACTTGCTTATCCTGTTGACTGACTGAATGTCTACCTGACTGATACTTAACTTCACACCAATAAAGCTAAGGCAATGGCCTCATTTTTCATTGTTAGATGTCACTTCGGCCCTAATTTGACATACTGCTTTACATACATTGCAGGTTCTTCCTTTGTGTCCCATTTCTTTTTGCTGGCAGCTCAAAGTGTCAATTTACAGCATTGAATCAATGGCTTCATGTTAAAAACAGTGTGTAATTTTTTGTACTACACTTCCAAAAATCTAAGGAAGCAGACAGGTTGTAAGGTAGCTACATGTACCTATCTCACGTGTTAAGGGCTATGAAATGATCAGAATACAGTCAAAATGGCTACATAGTTTATTGGTAATTAGTACAAGGGTGTGCATTTTGTCATACAATTGTATCTGGTGCCTTTCTTTCCTTTGATGTGGTGTTGTAGAAGTTCATTAATGATGAATTGTGTTGCAAAACTGTAGTGCAAGAAAAATTTGAAATTTCACAAAGGGGATCATTGGAAAATTTAATTCCTAACCTTAAGTTATTGCTAGTTACATATATGGACTAAAGTAAGAATTAAATTTGCAGATCAGATGATGATCTCTTTTAAAGTGCTTTATTGTAATGATCTCTACTACATACCTTGGAAATTTTTCCTTACACTTGTATCAAGAGCATATGTTGGGGGAGGGAGTTAGTCAAACTGCGCTATATGCTGTGAAAATTAAGCCCGTAAAGTCCTATGGAATTGTTCAAGCAACTCAGTGATTTGTGCTAGTTGGTGACTAATTATAAGTGCAGTGGGTGCACTTTGTGCATACATGTGTACATGTGAAGAAATTGAAGCTAATTAGTGAAAGAACAGTGTATATACTTGAAAAAAATATGGTACATCATGCAGAGGAACTCAGTACAAAGAGAAAACACAGACAGCTACCTTGGAAAGCATACACTACAATGAACATTGATGCTGCCTTGGACGAATCCAGTTTCAGTTCTTACACACTTACGTGTACTGTACTCTGGGCCATTGTAAAAATATCAATCTCGCAAGTGATGTCTTCATTCAAGATTTCATCAAGGTTGCCATCCCCTGTCTCGATAGTTTTGCTAGCAAAATTGACACCCATTGCAATTCCACACAAACCACCCACCTTAAACTAGTAATGTGCTAAATCTGGGTAATCAACAGTGGTCAGATTTACGAAGGTACGCAGGTTACTTTAAGGGCTCATTTTTCACAGTCTATAGTGCAGTTTGACAGTTCTCTCCCATAATTGAAGTCACAGATGTACCGGAGGATACACAGCTCCTTGAGTTCAGTGGCATGAGTAGTGGAGAAACTGGTATAAATGTTGGAGTATGGTTTATGGAGCCAGGTGGTAGGTAGTGATCAAAAACTGTAAGAAGAAAAGTGGTGGAGGGTAGTTAAACACTTCCAACCAGCCAGCAGCTGTCTTCACACTATTATTATTATGGAAGGAAATCACAGCAATGTAGTGGTACAAACACAAATGATACTGGTATACAAAAGTATAGCGCAAATCAACAAGATTTGTGAGCTATAATTAATTTATTTACAAATATCTACGTAAAATAAAGCTGGAACCCAAAACTGCTGTACACTGGAACAAATTTAAACTACAAAACTGACTAATGGTGAGCCTTTGTAAATAGGCTTCTAACATTGCTGTGACACAGCCAAGTCCTCCAACAGCTAAAGGTATTACTTCTCACCTCATTCTCCACAATGATGAGAGTTCAACTGATAAATCCTTGCACTTCTCAATTTTTCCCATTCCTTCTATACCACATTACAATCTGAAGGAACTGAAACATCCACAATCTGCACTGATTTCTGGAGCTTCATTGTCAATCACAACAATATCTGGACATCTAGCAGTTATAAAATGGTCTATATAAATTTTAAAGTCCCACAAAACTTTTGTGTTATTGGTTTCCACAACAGAAGCAGGAACATGATCCCAATAATTATGAGAAACAGTGTTATTAAAATGCTTCAAAATACTCCAGTGAATAATCTTTCTAATCCTGTCATGCCTCTGCTTATACATGGTGGCTGCTAAAGGAGTGCGGCTACTTAGAAGATGGTCCACATACTCAGGAATTATTATTACTATTATTATTGTTGTTATTACTAGGACCAGGTCACATAAAACCAAGTACATGTACAAATGGGATAAACTAACAATAGGGCGAGGCATATACTATGTAGCTAGCACACTGTGGTCAGGAGAATAAGCTACTCCCAGTGGTGCAATATTAACACCAGTCATATAACAGTATTATGCAATTGCATTACACCAGCATGGTTTTCTAGGCTGGTAACCATAGATGTGACTACTAAAGTTTAGAAACTGACTGCTATATTAAAGTAAGTGACTGCTCTATTAGAGTATATTCAATCTAAGCATGTCTGCAAGATAAACACACACAACTTAGCTACTTTAATGATTTAATTTCTTGTAGAACTACAGCATTATGTGGTTTAATTTATTTAATTTGTGGGCAACGTATAATGTACATATAAATATTAATGTTATTAAAGATTGTGAGTGTACATCAGGAAATAGTTAATTCCATAGCTGGATGGTTGAGGGTAGGTAGGAATGAAGGTATGCATCAATTCTGGTAGGGACTTGCCTGTATCTTAAGTTGTGACCACGTGTGCTGGATATATTAGGATGTAAATAGTTTTGAAAGTCTAGACTAACATGGCCAGTTAGCATCTTGTAAAACATAATCAACTTATCAATATGTCTTTGATATCGAAGTGTTGTCCACTTTAGCTTGTTTATCATATTAATTACACTAGCTTATCTTGAAAAACAAACCGAGCTTCCCTAATTAAAAGAATGTGCACTAAAGTGACTGCTCTCTTAGAATATCTTGATAGTACAGTATTTCATAAGAGACTTACTTCCAGTCTTAACTTACATTAGCTATCTTGCAAGCACCATTTCTCCAACAGGCTGATGAAACCCACCATTATCAGTATTTAATAAGTCGCCTGTAAGCAACCAGCTCTGATAGAACACGTGTGACCTGACTAATTAGCACTAACCCATTGCATCTGCTTTCCAGCCTATCACTAGGATTCATCATCAATGAGCAAGCAAACACGTACCCGCAATGGAATGCAAGTCACGTGCTAAGGTGTTTTGATCAGTGTTAAATAGAATTGTTGTGCCATTTCACTTGCCATCACGAACAGGTATCATTATTATGTGTTGGTTATCGCACAAATCGAGGTATCTTCGCTATTTTAGAGACCTGAGGAATGGCACAATAATCACCGAGGGTGAAGACCAAGGTGAGTATGTGCCATTCCGAAGGTCTCTAAAATAGCGAATATAGCGTGGATTTGGGCAATAACCAATTTAGACTATGGCTTGTACGGCTCCGGTCACTGCCAATAATGGCGGCTTCCTGATTGAATTAGTGTTAAACAACTCACTGGTAGACTTCCTAGATGAATACAAGCAGCTCTATTATCCAGCGATGTTTTCTTCACACTCTAGTGATGATTTTGATGGCTTTTGTGACTGGAATCCATCTAAACACATGACGCATGTGACAAATAACTTGTCACGGGTATCTAACCAGTTTAGATACATACCCGTGGGTATCTATTGGATTTTAAATACCTCATTAATGACCAAAGTTCACAGCATATTATGTGTACCATAGTCTAACATGCGTTTGTGCCTTCGTTCACACTATCCCCGGATAGTACATGTCTGTAGGTGTTGTGATTTTCAAGAACATTATTTATTTATTTATGGCATAATTTTAACTGCATCAGTTTCTTATTACGTATTTTTAGTACTTAGTTGCATAATTTGCGCATGCACACATGGGTGATTACTTGACATACCTTCCACTTGACCACTTTACCATTAACTTTGTTTAACTAGTTAAACTCCATATGCCCAATTCCATGTATTATTCAATTATACCTACATAATTGCCTTACCCTTATCCCCAGCTACACCTGACTGTTTTATTGGCAAGTGTTTGACTGCTCTATCATATAGTACATATTAAGGACATCGAAGGTGTGGGGGCGATCCGTGATATATAACCCAAAAACTTGCCACGATTTTTCCTCATGACATGATAGTATTGGTTGGGTAAAACCAAGCCCAAAAGTGTCTTCAGATCGACCCGAAATGTTTGCGTCAAGTTGCTACAGAATTAAGAAATATAATTATTCAACAGAATTTTCTACTGCCTGCCTTACTCTCTGCCTGACACCTTCAGTCAAGCGTAGTGGAAAAGTGGCTACAGCTATAGTCCAAATTTTTTTCTCAAAAATGTTTCTGGTTTGCTTAAGAAAAAACCTTTGGTATATTGATAAGCATACAATGCTTGCGCTATTGTCTTCCCTTTTATCCTTCTTTACCATGGCCATCAGTCAAGGTTCTACCGTTGAGTGCTAATAGACTACAGTACGGCTTCCATACCCACATACCAGTGTATATTGCATCAAACTATTCGAATAAACGTGGTCACCGGTTGCACCAAAAACACACGTGTATGTGTGTTTTTGTTAACAGGTGTTTAACCTGTTATCTAACATGTGTTAGATAATAGTTTATAAAATATGTAATACCGTACACAGCAACACCAAAGTTGAATCATCTGCAGGCCATTGTCATACAATACACAATAAACAATTTAATATGGCTGAACATATTGTACAAGCTATCATTTTAGTCTAATACTTACTCATCTTGAGCTGTTTTTGATCACTGCCATTGTAGGAATTGTCCACCACTCTGCCACTTCACCACTACGGATGTACAGTTGTGGTCCATAACTATCATTGTGTGGAGCGTGGCTTATTGGACGATGGCGCCCATCGCGCACACTCTCTCTGCAAGATACACCGTCATGATCACTCACATAGATTATCAAGTACAACCTCGGGCAGGTACTACAATAGCAACAAAGATGGCGACTTAATTGCATCTGATACGCATACGCACACATATATTGTTCAGTACAGCGCACACACTATACCATGAATAATGAGATGGTGAAGCCAAACAGCTACTAATGTGTTACTTACACAAACTGAAGCCATATGTTATAGTTATTATACTAGGTATAGACAGTGTTATAGGCTGGTGAGTATAGTACCAGACTATTTTAAGATTATTTGTGTAGTTTAGGCCATTTATTATATGCCTCTTTTTTTCACAGTGTACACTCTCTAGTGGGGACTTGTTCGTAGCCGCTAGCTGAACTCTCTATAAGGTGACTTGTTTGTAGCTAAACTCTCTACTGGTTAAATGTGATCGGATTTGACAAAACCAGGCTTCCACATACATCCAAATTTGTGACTTTAAAGAATCGTAACTCAATGTGAGAGTATGCCATCACTTTCAAATTTTGGGCTGTTATTACATAATTCAATGAAATTATTGTGTAAACACTGAAGGTCAGTAGCTTACTGTGTGCTAAAGTTACAAACGGTTAAAGTCAAACAATTGGATGTGTGTGGAAGCCTGGTTTTGTCAAATCAGATTTTGGAAATCAACCACTTTGTCACTCGTGAAATAAATAGGATTTAGTTCTTTACTGTATTACTGTAGCAGTACATATTTAGCTATTTCAGAGGTTTTCTATGATACAGGCTAATAATTTACCTAAATGTGAAGTTGATTGGTGCTTAGCAATGCTGTAGTTCAACCATAAATATTTAAGGTGTCAAATGTGACAAAGTGGCTGATTTTCCAAAATTTGGTCACAAAATAAAGTAGTTGGACTTTTTACAGGGTGACTGTTTGTAGCTGAATTCTCCAGAGGGTAATATGTTTGTAGCTGGACTCTCTACAGGTGATTTGTTTCTGGTTGATCTCTACGGGGTGACTTGTTTGTAGCTGAACTCTCTACGAGGTGACTTGTTTGTAGCTAAATTCTCTACTGGGTATATGTAGTTGGACTCTTTACAGGGTAGCTGTTTGTAGCTAAACTCTCCATAGGGTGATTTGTTTGTAGCTCAACTCTCTACTGGGTGACATGTTTGTCACACCAGATAACTTGCTTGTAGCTGAACTCTCCATGCAGGTGATACTGAGTGATGAGGAATATACTTAGCATGATGCGGCCCTAAATATGTACGGTTACAGAATAATTATAACAATGCATACATGCTCAGTCAACAACCAGGAAATTCTAGTTTACAATTTTATCTGTTGGTTAATTTTCCCTTCAAAGACTAAGTTATTTTTTCAAGTATACTTATCTGTCAACAAAAATGGGATCTTTTAGTATAAAATTAAACTTAATTTTATCTGGTAAGAGCTTTCAGAGTTATAGTGATAGACAATATAATGAGCAAAACAATCGATTTGTACAGTGCCTATACAGAAAAAAATTACAGGTGCTCATTTAATTGACCATAGTGCAATGAACTGCGGAGTTGGGACTTGTGTCATTCTATTCACCATGAACTGGTACATTCATCAAGGTATAGTTTTTGGCCTAAATATAACCATGTTATCAAACAAGAACTGAAGAAGACTGTTCAAGCTTAGAAATGGAGATAATAATTACGTTTTACTGCAATGTAAACAAAAACAGTATAGCAACGAAACAACAATATCCTTATTCTCCATGAAGAGGCGAATCTATTGGTAAATTAGATATTTCTTCCTACACTGTTTACAGAAACAATTAAAATGTGATAATTAAAAGCTATTTATGTAGCATACAGATTTTACCTAATGTATTTCAATCATATTTATCTTGAAATAGAATTATGCTAATAAGTCAGGTTTTTGCTTAGTGGGTCACATTTGGATCCTGCTGTTTTATTGTTCCTGTCTGGATTATGATATGGTCATCATATTTACTTCAGTACTGCCAGACATCACTTATGCTCTTCAGCAATGGGCTGCTCGTATTTGCTATGACACTTTCTTGGAATCACGCCGATGTGGTGCAGCCATATTAGCTGTTGAAAGATGAGTGTTGAAGTTATTTACTATCATTTGCCCTCATTTTGTTAAAGATAGTGTAGTGTAAATATAAGCTATTAGAAGACCTTTGTTATCCATGTAGTGACAGATGGCATCCTGCTGCCACTGTGATTTTGACTCCAATAATGATGACTATCCACCTGCATCAAATTGAGGAAGTAGCTGATGAGGAACACTGAATCTCATCAGCCTTACTTAAATGTGTGTCCATATTTTTTTACTAGCTTGCTTGCATCAAAGAAACTGTATATTCCTGTTCAGAAAATGTACTAAATACGTAAGCCTTTAGTAGACCACTTATAATACTTGTAATGATAGACAGTCTGTTGTTGGTGTAATTTTGAGCAATTCCTTTAATGTAATTATAATGAACAATCATCACCTGTACTGTCACATGATATCTACAATAAAAGTATATTGTGGTGTAGAGTAATTAATTACATCACACAACCAAATGCCATAATTGTAAAGGGACTTTTTGTTAAAATAACATTAAAACCATATAGTGGTTTATGAACAAAGATGCTTGTAACAAAGGGAAACACCAACATTCCTTTTATATTATGGACACTAGATTTTAACCAATAGCATTCTTATCCACAACACACCCTTCTGTGTGGTATCTAAGGCAAATAGCACAGTAATAGTGACAAAGTACATTTTCCATGATTTACGTACCTACGGTAGTATAAACTACCAATTACAGATAAAGTGTTAAAAACATATTATATACTATATTTCAGAATTTCAGAATGGACAACACTAGCTATTTAATATGTGACTAGCTGAGCAAAAATTGGTCATTTTAGCAAAATTCTATTTGCTATTAAAATAAACTGGGTAAAATTCACGTGCTACTATGCTCATTTTAAGCACTTCAGTACACATTGAAGCAAAGCTTAAAAATCAATAAAACCTATACAACATGAGATTTGCCAGTTCATGGGGAGTAAGAAAACCTTTGTTTCATTCTGGTACAGTAAACAGTAGAAATAAAGTTACTATCATCATCTCTTTCTTACAATAGAGGAGTACAGAAGTAGTACTATACTTTGGTAGTCCCAACTTTGTAGCCTGTTTCAGTTGTAAGTTATGATCGATTAATTAAGTGCTTGTAATTTATTTGCCAGATTGTTGCTATACAAATCGAATTTCTTGCTTTTCCAACTATCTGGTGCTATAACTCCAGGAGTATTCATCACAAAAGGCTGAAAATTTGACTCTCCACTACTCCTTTGTTACTATAGAAAGCACAGAAGCAATAAAATGGAATTTGAGAAATTTGCAAAAATGACTGATTTTTACTTGGCCAGTCAGTTAAATTTATGTATACAAAACAAACAAAGAGTAATCATTATTCCATAATTGTTTGTATGTCAGTGTCATAAAGTGTCATACACCTAGTTTATTTCATTACAGTATTACAGTTAACACATAGTTCCTTCCAATAACCAAAATCCATATTAAACATTATTACAATGGAAAATGATGGTAAGTACATCACAGTAGTATTGTAGTGTATAACAGCATCCATGCAGTTTATCTATACAGTGTATTTTGCTGGTAGCTATGAACATCACTTCTTTTCCTGTGCTTTTTTCAACAACAGAAATATCATCAAATGAATGAAAACCATCATTATTGCAATAATAAAATACAATGAATTAAGTATTTAAATTATGTAAGTAATCTAAACTGCATACAAATTGAATGCTCTATTAGAGTGACTGTACTATTAGAGTATCTCTATCTATCACGCACTTGTTACATATAGATGGATTTTGCACTCACTTAAGTCAGTGGATTTTACTCCGATTCTTCTATACCACTGCAAGGACCTACTATGATGATTATTCCATCCACATACTAGTTTTCAGCTCACTCTTCTAAGCTGTTTTCCTGGTGGGAGTGAAAAACTGATAGTTATTTTTTAATCATGAGACTCGATCATGTAATTGTGACACAGGTTGAGTTTTGTGTCATATCTCTATCTTGTTTCCTTTCAAACCACAAAAAGGCACTCCTACGATGGTTACTCCATCTCTGCATAATGATTTTCAACTCATTCCTTCAAGGGTTTACCCTGTGGGCGTGACAGAATTTTGATTTTATTATACATGAATAATCAGTCATAATTCTGTGAATGTTCATCAGATTATCCCTAAATGTGGTACAGAGATTTGCTGTAATGAGCCTTTAATGTGTCCTGAATTTCAGCCTGATTGGACTGTCTTATGGCAGATTTTACTAAGTGTGCGAAATGAAGAAGAAAAAATGAAGGAATTAAAATGACACTTTGGCCGCTTGTGTCTTGGAAATAGCTGGAACAATTTTTTTCAAATTTTGTATGTAAACTTCCCTACCTGTTGGAAACGTTTGTAACAAATTTAGTTCCAATCAGATAAGGGATCACAGAGCTACATATGTGTGAAAATCATGTTTTCTTTCTTCCTGTCGATATACTCACAGTGTGGCATGCCGGCTACTTGGGCTGCACTACACACTGTGTTTCTTAATGCTATATGTTTACCACACAGGTGTAAATGATGTGCATGTGCATAGTTGTACCTAGCTTGTGGTTTGCATGCAGTTTATAGAAATAACTTGTGCAAGATATTCTCTACACCCTGGAATTTAACTCCCTGTAAACAATGAATGGCAGCAGTTAGAAATAAAGTGAGATAATTTGTAGAGAATGAGTGCTTTGTTTGATGCAAAATCCACAGATACCTGATACATGCAGTGATAGGTAAGATGATCATCGGATGCCAAAGGAATGCAAGATGGTCAGACAGACAGACACTTTTCAGCTTATACAACCTATTCCAGTCATTTTGTACGTTTGCATACCATGCAGTGCCATTCCAGAGCTACCCTAAACAAATGCAAATCATACATGTCATCATTGCCTTGTACAATCTAGTTGCACAATCACTGGTAACAGATCTCATTCTGTATCTAAGCCAAATGAGGCAGAAAACAGTACTCAAACCATCCTTCTCTTCCGTCATTGATTATGGTTATACATAATTGTTTGAATGTATTACTAGGTGAAGGTTTTACTTTACACATGAAGCTGTTAATAGATTGGTTCAGCGCATGTAATGTGTCCAACAAAAGCAATTGCAAGTAGGATTGCTTTAGTTAAAGTACCGTATTTCCTTGTATAAAAGTCGCATTCAAATAAACGCTAAAAGTCGCATTCAAATAAACGCATGGTCCTAAGTGAAGATGAGGAGACACTACCCTAATCCAAAGGGTAGTACGAGATTACAATAGTGTAATTTGTAGAACAAGCCTTACTGCAACTACTAAAACCTGTGACTTGTCAAACGTATGTCAACAGCAGCTGTTACATGGAACAACAAGATTTTTCAGCTGGTTCATGAATGGATTGTAACAAATAAACACCCAGACTTTTATGCAAGGAAATATGGTTGTCCACTTGAAAACTTTTACAAGAATACCTGCAGGATCTTGCCAAAAACATGTGATTTGCAAGACTCTGCAAGATGTCTGCAAGCATTGTACAAGAATGTAAAGTAGGGCATTTTACAAGAATTTTGGTGTTTTCATTTTGATGAAAATTATTATCCATACAACATTTGTGCTAAATTGGTCCAGCTGTGTTTGATATATGTACCATCACAGTTTGTTCTATTTTCTTTGTATTTTTTCTTTTCTTGCAGTTAATTTTTCCTTTCCCAACACTTACAAATTGCCATAACTCATGAAACGTACACTGTAGGGAAGGTACCAATGCTAATGTTTATTTAATAGCTGCAAGGAATTTTGCTGTTATATACACCCAAAGCCCGAGGGCCACAGGCCTGAGGGCTGTAGGTTTATATATTAGTAAAATCTCAAGCAGCCATGGTATAAGGGATAAATATTACTCAAGGCACACGCACCTGGTAGGTGAAATAACTACAGAACACTCACCTCATTTGTTTATACACTAGCATCTTATGATCGATTGTGGTTTCAATTGCGTGGGCTAATAGCTCTTAGAACGTTATTCCTATGTCGTTATGTTTCAACACACACACTAGGAACTTTCGATTGTGGGATTGTTTTTTTTTTTGTGGTGTAAAGTTTGTAATACTACATTAAACCTTCACTACTGTGGCAGTAAGTTAATACATTAAGTTAAGTACTTAGGACTAAAAGCTACTCACATAGTTGTCATATTCTTCTTGTTGCATGGTCTGCTCAATGGCTGACATGCCACCATGCAATGGGTAGTAAGGTTGGGCGATATTGAAAATTTCCTCCCACGGTTATTGTGGAGCTTATTATCACGATTATTGCAAATATCAAGGTATTGAAATGAACTATAGCAAGTACATTCAAAACTGTTTACACAGTATATTTGCATGGGTGAACTTTGTTTACCAGCTACCACAACTGCAAGGAGTTTGGAAAAACCAGCCTAACTTATAGAGCATGAGTGCATATGTAGGGAAGTCTCGCGATCCAGAGATGGGGGCACGTGACTGACCATGCCGTCCCAGGTGTTAGTAGTGTTATGATTGTACTAGGCAGGACATTATTCACAACTCGGTTATTATTGTTACTTAGGCTCAGAATTGTTGTTCTGATGTGTGTCATCATATTAAGAGTCTATTTGAGTCTAGTTTACAGTGGGTTCATATAGAGGTGTTGTGGCGAAGATGCGCCGCCACCCTTTACAATATAAATTTTTAAGGAGACGTAGCTAGTTTCTATGTATATAGCTAGCAGATAATTTACTAAGACTTACTAATGTGAAGCCAGAACTTTTATCCCACAATCACAGTAATTTTAATGCTCTATCCGGTACACGTGCCTTGCCTCGCGTGTATTCTAATAATTAGTGCGTCGCTTCGTGTAGTGGTGCATGGGTTAGGCTTGTTTGCTAGTACAAGGAGGCTGAAATACTGATTGACAAGTACAATATGGCGTTGTTAACACGTGTAAGTGTGTATTTGCAGTTGTATTCCCGCCATGATATCGCAATAACCATTTATACCGGTATGGCGGTTTTTCAGAAACAAGGCGGTATCGATTATTGCCAGCTGTAATATCGCCTTGTTACCGTCATACCAGTATATCGCCCAACTCGAATGGGTAGAGATATGCATCGCCCAAGCACTCATTTTATAGATCATTTGTCTTGGAATATAGTTTAGTTACTGTCAAATAATCTAAGCTTAGCAACTACACTGAGCCTAGCCTAACTTGTAAACCCAATCCAATAATTAAATGCTCCATGTCACTCAATATAACGAGTCAAAGCGTATTGTATCTTTGAACTGGTTGGGAATTAAAGCCATGAGCAAACTGCATTCCCATGATATTGCTGGGTAATATCTAGATACTGCCCGGTGAATATGCCAGTTAAACCCTGAGTGGCGCTTTTGAATGCCCACGCTAAGGTGGTACATATATGTTATGTAACGAGTATTAGGGATTAAATGTCCACTAGTATATCTGCAGGTGTAGGCAACCTCCCTTGTTTCCATACTTCTTTCTATTATCCCTAGTTGAACTTATTATATAGTACTGTAGTACTGTACATTAGGGATTATGGAGGTTTGGGTTTTTCTGACCAAAAATATCACCCGAAAACCAGCTTCACACTATCATCCTGGCACCTTGGCAGTTTTGATTAAATATAACCAAGCCCAAAAATGCCTTTAATATAACCCAGAATGCTTCCAATAGATTGCTAAAATTGTTTCATTAAATGGAATTTTCTGACTGACTAACCGCCTGATGCTTTCAGACAAGCATAACTCAATATTAAAGGCTTGATTTGTTCACTGTCCAATGTCACTTTTGCAATGCAGGCACATTGTGGCATATTGCAGTATGTAGAATGCATACATCATGGACTCACCTTTATCCTCCTTTGTGTCTGATTTCTTTTTGTTGATGTTGATTCGTGGTAGGTCAATGGCTTCCTAAATGGGAATTGTCCATATTTCTGTGGTGACTGGATTGATTGTAAAGGAAATTCTCCTACTAATGCTGTGAAATGGGGCTGAATATAAACATAATGGCCATTTTACTTTTGAGTCAGTAATTGATAGTTGGGGCACGTGTTAAGTCGAAAACATTATACCTTTGGCACCATCCTTTCCTTTGATGTAGTATGGTCTGGCTTACCTGTCATAATAATTTTACAAAAATGTAAACAAACGAATAAGAAAAAAATTAAGAATTTAAGTTCGATTAGGGATCATAGAAAAAAAGTAGGGAAACAAGGAAGTTCGCCAACAACTGCAGATATACTATACTCTATACTCTGTTCGCATTCACCTGAGCCCTCGTTTCTTGCTAATAACTCTTGTTACATGGGCCAGCTGCCCAAACATTTAGTAGCACTGTGAAGCCCTTTAAATGCCCAAACTGTTAATCAAAAAAGCGCTTTGATATGAGTTATGAGACTTTAAAAATATCCCATACATTTAGTATGGAGAGTTCAGGCACACAAAATTTAATTTATTGCGTTGCAATAAATTGAAGTTAACATGCCTTGGTGTGGGCGTAGAATGGATACAATGCAAATCTACGTACCATACCATAGTAAATGAAGCCAGCATCCTTTAGTGATAAACTAGCCTTTCGAGTAAAGTAATTAAATTCACCAACACAGAATCCTTGAGTTGACTGTAAGGTCCATTAGAGAGGCATTGTATATTAGCAGTACTAGCACCACAAACTGAAATCAACACTTGTTTCAGGTAAAAGTTGAACCAATCATGTAGGATACATGAGACGTAATGATGTCACAATGATTCATTGTAATAAACTGGTTTGACAGGTTTGACAGGTTTGAGAATTGAGATCACGAGATCATGTCATAGTGCATGGCGTGTTCATGGACAGAAAAACGGGTGGATGAAGTGCTAATTATCTGTGCATGGCCAAACCAAACCAATTACGCTAAAATTTCACTTATATGATTATTGATTAGTTGCTGCTATCACGTTGTGTTGCTATGCATATATGGTGTGTTGCTGCAATCTTGTACTAATTGGAACACATATTTGCTTCGTGGTCAACTGTAAATCCAGTTATGCCATATCCACAATGCTTGTCTGCGTGGCTTGTGCAAAAGTTATTACACCCAACTCCAACAAACTTTCCCCAAAGTACTTGTGTATAGATATCTGTATGAATGTTATTTGTGTTTTGTGCTGTTATGTATATTTATGGCATTGGTACAATATTATGTGGTAGATATTTGTATGGGTGTTTGTTTGTTTGGTGTTGTTGTGTACACTTCATGGCTTTGTGGAAAAATGTTATTGTGGTTAGAACTAGGAAAAGTAGGCAATAGAGCTAGGTGCGGTGGAAGTAGCTAGGAAAACATTATATAGTTGTGTCTACTTTGTATGCACACATACTAAATACATGGTAAGTGGTGATTGCACCCCGGGGGTGTGCACTGCTTGGATATGCCGAGTGCACACTGCCCCGGGATGTTTCCACACCAATCAGCATGTTAACATGTTTATAGCATGAAAACATACTTGTTCCAGTACAAAACCATTGGTAGTGAACGCATGTTCACCTCTTTGATATTACTATATTTGGCGGGGCTCAGGTGAACGTGTACCGACTATAGTGGGCATTTGATCCCTAATATTATTCAGCCTGTAGGTGTAGGTGACCTTCCTTGTTCCCTACTTTTTCTGTTATCTAATCGAACCTAAAATTCTTAATTTTTCTTTGTTTACTTTTTTGTAACATTTTATATGACTGGTGAACCCACACATACAGCATCATAAAAAAGAATGGCACCAGAGTTGATGGTTGTGTCTTAATGCGTACCCACACTATCAATTACTGACTCGAAAGTGAAGTGGCCTCACTTTCAGTCATGTTCAATCTGTTACACAGTGTTACAAATGGAGAACAGTAGGAGAAGCATCTCTTCAACCAATCCATGGAAAATACAGATAATTAGCGCCTCTGCAATCAATCCATGGAAAATATGAACAGCTACCTTTTCCAAAGGTAGGAGAACTATCGTGCTACTGCGAATCAACACCTTGGGCTGTCAGGAAAATGATGCAAAGGAGGACAAAGTTTTTAAGTCCTTGATGCATGCATTGTACTAGTGCTGAAACGATTATTTGGTTATTTGACTATTCGGTCGGTATGGCACTATTCGATTTGTTACCACACTATTCGAATAATCATTAGCACTTTGTACACTGTGTTCAAATGGAAAAGCCAGCCTTGAAACTTAGATTGTGAATGAAGTGATGTATCTATGCTGTAAAAATTTTATTTTAGAAAAGACAGAAATAGCTCTTAGGTTTTACCTTGCTCCCTAACAATAAGGTTTTGGTACTTATTCAATAGAAGTATAATCTTTAAAGAATAATCAAATATTCAGTCATTTTGTTCACAATTATTTGAATAGTAAAAATTGCTATTCGTTTCAGTACTACATTGTACATACTAAGGTATGCAAAAATGCACTTGTTGGACTGAAATGACTTCGAACAGTGAAAAAGTCGAGCACATAGGTTTTGCCATTATTGTTTTACACTTGTCTGAAAGCATCGGCAGGCAGGCAGGCAGGCAGGCAGGCAGGCAGGCAGGCAGGCAGGCAGGCAGGCAGGCAGGCAGGCAGGCAGGCAGGCAGGCAGGCAGGCAGGCAGGCAGGCAGGCAGGCAGGCAGGCAGGCAGGCAGGCAGGCAGGCAGGCAGGCAGGCAGGCAGGCAGGCAGGCAGGCAGGCAGGCAGGCAGGCAGGCAGGCAGGCAGGCAGGCAGGCAGGCAGGCAGGCAGGCAGGCAGGCAGGCAGGCAGGCAGGCAGGCAGGCAGGCAGGCAGGCAGGCAGGCAGGCAGGCAGGCAGGCAGGCAGGCAGGCAGGCAGGCAGGCAGGCAGGCAGGCAGGCAGGCAGGCAGGCAGGCAGGCAGGCAGGCAGGCAGGCAGGCAGGCAGGCAGGCAGGCAGGCAGGCAGGCAGGCAGGCAGGCAGGCAGGCAGGCAGGCAGGCAGGCAGGCAGGCAGGCAGGCAGGCAGGCAGGCAGGCAGGCAGGCAGGCAGGCAGGCAGGCAGGCAGGCAGGCAGGCAGGCAGGCAGGCAGGCAGGCAGGCAGGCAGGCAGGCAGGCAGGCAGGCAGGCAGGCAGGCAGGCAGGCAGGCAGGCAGGCAGGCAGGCAGGCAGGCAGGCAGGCAGGCAGGCAGGCAGGCAGGCAGGCAGGCAGGCAGGCAGGCAGGCAGGCAGGCAGGCAGGCAGGCAGGCAGGCAGGCAGGCAGGCAGGCAGGCAGGCAGGCAGGCAGGCAGGCAGGCAGGCAGGCAGGCAGGCAGGCAGGCAGGCAGGCAGGCAGGCAGGCAGGCAGGCAGGCAGGCAGGCAGGCAGGCAGGCAGGCAGGCAGGCAGGCAGGCAGGCAGGCAGGCAGGCATGCAATTAGTCAGTAGAAAATTCCAAAAGTATTAAATTTTGTAGCAATCTATTGGAAGCATTTAGGGCATACTGAAGGCACTTTTGGGATTAGTTACACCTAACCAATGTTGCCAAGGCAACAGGAAGGTATTGTGAAGCTGGTTTTTGGGTAAACAGATAAACCCTAACCTCCGTGATCCCTAATATACAGTATTTTCGTACTGCATGGTACTGTTATATATAAACAAATTTAGATGCTACATGCAAGCTGTGTATGTGGAGTAATGGAATTTTAAATTATGAGTATCTCTATATTATGTAGCTCGTACTGTTGCAGAATTATCTGACTGTGTCAAAACCAACTACATAAAAACAAGGTACTTTCCACAGGAAGGAATATGGAATCATTTAAGTCCTCAATGTTTTGTTAATGTGTTGCTGATACATCACATGAAGCAAAGTGGAGAAAAAGAGATTGTTGATATTGCAGTCTTAATGAGAGAAGGTCTTGCAAGTCATTATCAGTTATCACTAACTGACAAGGCACAATCTGTTAATTCTATTAGCTCACATGATATTTCAGATATATTTAAACCATTTAAAAAAATAGATGGCACTACCATAACTCCTGAAATAATAATAATTGATGGTGCTCCAGGAATGGGAAAAACAACACTTAGTAAAGAAATTGCTTACCAATGGGCAACACATCAGTTACTGAGTGACATAAATCTTGTGTTTTTCATATATTTAAGAGATCCTGAAATACAAAACATACACAACTTGCAAAGTTTTATTCATTATTTCAAAAATTTTGATGAAGCTGCTGCTGACTTTTCAAAGCAGTGTGCAAATATCTTGATCAACAAAAGTAATGATGATGTAATGATTATTTTGGATGGGTATGATGAATATTTTGATGCCTCAGGCAATTCTTTCATAAATCATATTGTACATCGTTAAATTTTTGCAAAGAGTAAATTGATAATCACATCTCGACCTACTGCTACTGATAGACTACGTGGAGACATCAGAGTAGAAGTGATGGGGTTTACTGATGATAGTAAAAAAGAATACATTGAACAAGAATTGAAACATTATCCAGAAAAAATGGAAAGGTTGGTTTCATACCTTGATAATCACCAAACTATCAACAGTATTTGCTATATACCGATGATAATGAGCATTTTGGTATGTACCTTCAAAGAAATTGAAGAACTACCATCTGATCAAACTGAGTTATATGAAAGATTTATTAGTCTTGCAATATCTCGGTATGTACAAAAACTCAAAGACAACCCTAGTCTTGTAATCTTATCTTTGCAGCATTTACCAGAAATATACGAGAACTATCTTTTAGAATTATCAAAATTTGCATTTTACAATTTAAGAGGTGATAAAATTGTTTTTACATCAGAAGATATAGAAAAGTCATGCCCTAAATTGTCATCAGCCAACAATGACTTCCATGGTTTAGGTTTACTGAAGTCCACACAATATTTTAGTATGAAGAAGATTGATAATTGTATGTCATACAATTTTCTCCACTTGTCCTTACAAGAGTATTTAGCAGCATATTATATAAACTCATTAAATCCCTGTAAACAGTTTGAATTACTGAAAAATTCCTTTTTTTCTGAGAAGTACACAAATACTTGGATTATGTTTGCAGGATTGGGCAAGAAAACAATGTTTGATTATTGTAATTATTCAGTTTATGGTATGCCATGTGGTGAGTTAAGAAACAAAGTACTTTCATATATTTTACATTTAAATTCATTTGAAGGCTTTTCTCAGGCAATAAATCTCTGTCTTAGTGATCGTGTTTTAGGTTGTTGTAAGCTTTTATGTTTTAAAAATAGTGAAATCAAGAGTAATGATGACATTTTGAGAACTGTTGATAATGTCGTTTTGTTAAATGAGCTGACATCCACAGAATTTACCTGGAGCAAACTTTATTTATCATTATGTCATACTAATGGTAATTTAATGAAAGGTTATATAAGTAATAAGAATTTAGAAGAAACTTTATATTGCAGAATAGCATCAAAATTATACACAAACAATCAACTTTCAGTGGTGATTTTGAACGTATCTAGTATAATCATGCACAAGGCCAATAAGCAACAAATTAGAGATGGTCTTGTTATGAATAACTGTATTACAAACTTAATAATGAAAGAATGCTGTATTGATGATGAAACTGCTGAGATAATTTCATGTTACATTAAAACAAGTAACATGATATGTGTAGTATTTGAAGGATGCACCTTTTACAGCAGTGCAAGTAAAGTTATATTTGATGCATTAAGTTCTATTTCCACATTGAAATATATGATAATTGATGACTCTCATATTGATGAGGCCACAGCTTTAGTATTATCATTGGTAATAGAACGTAACATCAAACTGAGCCATATTCAAATTAATTGTCACATACAAAGTAAAATAATACAAGTAGTGTCTGCCCTTAAAAGAGTTTCAGCTATTAATGGATTGATTCTTTCAAACAACAGCATTCCAGAAAATGCAATTAATAACTTGGTTGAAGCTATTGCTATTAATTCCAATTTACGGAGTCTATACTTAGACAATAACAATTTACAGCATCACGGGGCTCTTGTAGCATCAGCTTTGTGTAAGATCACTTCACTTACAACACTGGACTTGAGTAATAACAACATGACAGAAGAAGTAGCTGATAAAATAGCCCTTGCTATTGGAAACAATAACTCAATTAAAGAATTACATATACGAGGTAACATCTTCAGAGCTGATGGTATAATAAAAATAGCACAATCTCTGTGTGGGTTAACATGTTTAAATGTGCTTGATGCTAGCAATAATCATATAACTGAAGGTGCTGCTGAGTCTGTTGCAAAAGCAATATTAAGTAATCCTGCTTTAGAGGAACTATACCTTAGTGATAACCAACTTGGAACAGGAGCTTTAAAAATAATAGCAGCTTTAAACAATATATCAAAACTCAGGGTATTGGATCTTAGCAGTAATAACATGTCAGTAGCTGTGGCTACTGAATTAGCAGCTGTTATTATAAGTAATTCCTCCCTAGAAGATCTTAGGTTAAGTGACAACAGATCTAGATTAACCACAAGTAGTGTTGCAACAATTGCTAGAACATTATGTAACATCAACACTGAAGTTTCTTAGTGTCAAAAATAATTTGATTACTGAAGAAGCAGCAGATTCTATAGTATCAGTAATAAAAAGTAATAACCGAATAGAACAGTTATATCTTGGTAACAATAAACTAGGAGCCGGAACACCAAAGATAGTAAGAGCCTTAAAAGATGTATCGTCTCTTAAAGTGTTAAACCTTGACAACAACAACACATCAGGTATAACAGCTGATGATCTAGCAGCAGCCATTGATCATAATAGTTTACAAAAACTTGGAATAGCAAACAATAATTTAAGATTGTGTGCAAGTAAAATTCTGCTTTCTTTGAGTACAATTACAACACTTACACAATTGGATTTATCTGGTAATGACTTGTCAAAAGAAGCAGCTGCTTTTCTTGCATCTGCTATTGCAAGTAATTCCTCCCTAGAAGATTTGAGGTTAAGAGGTAACAAACTAGCAACAAGTGGTGTTGTAACAATTGCTAAGTCATTAAGTGAATTGTCAAGACTGAAGTTGCTTAATATACAGAGTAACCAAATTACTGAAGGTGCAGTGGATGCTATAGCATCAGTAATAAAAAGAAATACTGGAATTGAAGAGATATATCTTGGTAACAATAAACTAGGAGCAGGAGTACTAAAGATAATAAGAGTTTTAAAAGATGTATCATCTCTTAAAGTGTTAGACCTCAACAACAATAACACATCAGGTATAATAGCTGATGATCTAGCAGCGGTCATTGATTGTAATAATTTACACAAACTGTGGTTAGCAAACAATAATTTGAGTTCATGTTCAAGTACAATTCTACAATCTTTGAGTAAGATTACAATACTTACACAACTGGATTTATCTGGTAATGATGTGACAGATGATGTGGCTGAATTGTTTGCATCTGCTATTACAAGTAATTCCTCCCTAGAAGATTTGAGGATAAGAGGTAACAGACTAACAGCAAGTGGTATTGTAACAATTGCCAAATCATTAAGCAAATTGTCAACACTGAAGTCCCTTAATATACAGAGTAATCGAATTACTGAAGAAGCAGCAGATGCTATAGCATCAGTAATAAAAAGTAATACTGGAATAGAAGTGTTATATCTTGGTAACAATAAATTAGGAGCAGCAGCACTTAAGATAGTAAGATCTTTAAAAGAAGTATCATCTCTTAAAGTGTTAGACCTCAACAACAACAACACATCAGGTATAATAGCTGATGATCTAGCAGCAGTCATTGATCATAATAGTTTACAAAAACTTGGATTAGCAAACAATGATTTGAGATCATGCTCTAATGCAATTCTACTTTTGCTGAGTAAGATTGCAACTCTTACAGTATTGGATTTGTCTGGTATTATTACAACAGAGCAAGTGGCTGCTATTGTTGCTACTGTGGTTGCAAATAATTTCCTCTTAGAAGATTTGAAGTTGAAAGGTAACAGACTAACAACGAGTGGTATTGTAGCAATTGCTAAATCATTAAGTAGATTGTCAACGCTGAAGTTCCTTAATGTACAAAATAACCTAATTACAGAAGAAGCAGCAGATTCTATAGCATCAGTAATAAAAAGTAATACTGGAATAGAGCAGTTATTTCTTGGTAACAATAAATTAGGAACAGCAGCACTAAAGATAGTAAGAGCTTTAAAAGAAGTATCATCTCTTAAAGTATTAGACCTCACAAATACCAACACATCAAGTATAATAGCTGATGATCTAGCAGCAGTCATTGATCGTAATAGTTTACTAAAACTATGGTTAGAAAACAATGATTTGAGATCACGTGCAAGTACAATTCTACACTCTTTGAGTAAAATTACAACACTTACCCAATTAGATTTATCTGGTAATGATATGTCAGAGGATGTAGCTGCTTTTATTGCATCTGCTATTGCAAGTAATTCCTCCTTAGAATATTTGAGATTAAACAACAACAGACTAACAACAAGTGGTATTGTAACCATTGCTAAATCTTTAAGTAACATTTTGACACTGAAAGTGATAAACATCAGCAATAACCTTGTAAGTGAAGAAGCATCATGTGCTATAGTGTCTGTGATATGTAAACTTAACACTCTAACGTCACTGTATTTGTCTGGTTGTTATATGACAGATGAAAGGGTTAAAGATTTAGCAGCTGCTGTTAAGAGTAATTGTTCACTGAAGTGCTTACAAGTAAACAACAACCAGTTAAAAACAAGTGGAATAATGACTCTTTGTCAATCACTACAACAATTGTCGACATTAATACACTTCAATATTAGAAATAATGGAATTGCTGATGAAGCTGCTGAACATATAGCATCGGTAATACTAAGTAATAACAGAATGCAAAAGTTGTATCTTGGCGATAACAGACTTCAAAACAAGACAGTTATGATTCTTAGAGCACTTCAAAGTGTTTCATCACTTGTTGTTTTATACCTCAGTAACATGAACATGACTGAAAAAGTAGCAGATGATTTGGTACTAGCCATTAATAACAATACTCTACTTGAAAAACTATACCTGGCTGGTAATTTACTATCATCTGGTTTACTTAAAGTAGTCACAGCTTGTAAGAAAAGCAATAATTTGATGGCGTTAAATTTACAGTGTAACTGTGTGGCTCCCTCTACAATGGATGACATAGCATCAGAAACTGGAGACATAGACACTCTTGAAGCACTGCTTTTAGGTGGTCTAGGTTTGAGTACTGATGAGCAATTCTATCGCAATTTTGTGTTGAATTTAGAGCAGTTAGGCTCACAGTTAAGTATTAAATCACATCACAAGCACAAGATTATAGAGACCTTGAACTTGGAAGTGGAAAGGTCAAGTACAATTCACAATGTTAAACTTAATTATGAAGTACACTATTTACCACTTATTTATACTGATTATCTGCATACTAACATTTTTCTAAATAAAGCCATTTTCCACAAGAATTTAATGACTTCAAAACATAATTTATCAAAAATTAATGCAACTACAATTATTCGTTCACTTTCCATGATATCAACACTAAAGGTTCTTGATTTAGAACACAGCAATGTTAATAAAACTGCTGCTTCTGAATTAGCAGATAAATTATATTCTAATAATGTACTTCAACAATTATGGCTTAGAGGTAATCAATTAAATATTGCTGGGTCTGTGTTTATTTTGAACTCACTGAAGCATATTTCAACTTTAACTGTACTTGATTTGAGTTTTAACAATATTGGTTATCAGTCAGCTGATAATGTAGCAGCTGTGATATATAGTAACCCAACACTAGAACAACTGTGGCTGGATGGGAATGGACTACTGGACACTGGAGTCATACAAATCTGTCGAGCATTAAAACATGTTAACAAGTTGAGAATACTAAGTCTGTGTAGTAATAGAATCAGTGATGATTCAGCTGAAGAATTATCTGCTGCAATTTCTAGTAATGATCTTCTGGAAGATTTGCTACTTGGTAATAACAATTTACAATCTGTAGGAATATATAGAATTGTCCATTCTCTTAATAAACTAGTCAGATTAAGAAAACTTAATTTGTTTCACAATGGAGTTACTAAAGAAGTTGCAGATGAATTGGCAGTCACCATATCTAACTGTTACACCCTTCAAGAACTATATCTAAGTGACAACATGTTGGGAACTAAAGGAGCAGTGAAGATATTTGAATCATTAAAACAGAAATCCAAACTACAGGTGTTAACACTTAGTAATAATGACATTACTGATGAAGTAATTGGTGAATTATGTATTGTATTATCCAGAAACCCTAGATTACAAGTTTTGTTGATTGGTGGAAACAAGTTACATACAGATGTAGTTATAACAATTGCAGAAGTTGTTAAATGTCATAACACAATTATGCACTTGTTAGCTCTATGTGAAAATAATGTTAGTGAGCAGGGAAAACAGCAAGTGAAAATGATGTTCTCTGATAACTCAAACATCCATGTTTATGTGTAATACACACACCTACTCTACCATTTGCACACACACGCACACGCATGCATTGAAACCGCACACACAATATAATGTTAGTTTGTGTTGCCACAATGTTAGTGTACATATTAAGTATAAGCACATAACTGTAAGCACATTTAGGTATACCTTAATTACTTGTGTAGTTGTAGATATTAGCAAATGCAATTTAAGATTTTCAATGTTGTTTATGGCACTGCATGTACTACTGTATGCTAATAAATCCATTGGTTATAAAGCAACCAGCAAATTTATTACGATTTGTATTAATCAAGAGAACAGAATATTTTAGTTAGCTAGTTGATAAATAATTACTCCTGTGGTGGGTGATATGTAACTGTTTTACAACCATTGATACAATTATTTACAATTTCAATTACTTAATACATGTGCATCTTTATGTATGCTCCAGAGTGAAACATAATGCCACTGACTATATTCAAACAGTTGATCAGTAGCTGAAAATATGCGCAGTGCCTATCACAACTTGAGGGAAAGTAGCATAGCTAAAGTTCAGTGTTGTACAAGAATGCAATCACAGTGAAGGAGACCGCTAATGTAGCCAATCACTGACTGGAGACCAGATTTCAGTTATTGTAATAGTGTGCTAGATGCTGTGGTCTACATTTCTCACAAAATAGGTGAACTAGAAGGTTACAATTTGGTATACCTTTTGTCAAGACTGAAATTGAAGCAGCGATGCAATGCATTGTTTCTTTTGTACTGCCCACCAGCCAAAAGAAAGAGCAATACTGGGTAACTTAGATGATGGTGTTTGCAGGGTACTAATGATGTATAAAAGAGAATGGCTAACCATCTTTAGCTTTGTGTCACAGAAGTCAACATCCATGTTGTCAAAATTATATTTTCACAAGGTCAACTGGTGATGTCTATGTATTCTTATTTGAAATTTTAAAGGCAGTGTGGTGAAGTGCATATTCTACACTAGTGTTGTTGGTTTAATGAGTACAATATTATGTGGTGTAAGCATTCAAATGTATTATGGTCATTCAATTTTCTATGTACCTAGCATTTGTTTATGTGGCCACCCAGCAACACTTTATACATAATTATAGGAATTCGAAATAGGAGATGTGAGAGACCCTTTAAGCATGAGCTAGCCATTTGACACACACCATTGACACTAGATGATAGCAAGAAAAAACCTGTACAAGCATCAGTTGTGTGTCAAAAAGACAATACTTTATGAACTTTTGGGGGGGAGACGTCTTATTTTGTTAAGGATATACAATATAAAATTAATTCAGGACTAGACTTAGGGTACAGTACAGGAGTTGCACTATTAAATTACAATACAATTATAATTATAACATTCAGTTTAGGCAAACCAATAGATCCCGGCTCTAGAATTAAAAACCATGTTTGAGCAGGAGATAGCAATGTGAGTCTTCTTTGTCACTTCACACATGCATTGGCCACTTGGGAAATTGTGTCTGGCATACAATGGCCTAAACAACCAATTTGGATGGAAATGAGATTAACAGACAAGCCAAAAGCTTATGGTTGTACCGATCTTCCTTCCGAGCTCTAGCAGACAAAAGATGTTGCTAGGTATTGGTGGGGATAGTTAGTTCGAACAAACAGATGGAGTTATTGGAAAACAACACCAAGTTAGGTCTGCTAAGGGTAGAGGAAAGATTGGTTGGAATGGTGCTTGTACTTGTAGGGCAGACACTAGCAAGATATCCTGGAAGGTCAGGATAGAGTTTAAAATGTCAGGTAAGTGTTGTTGGAGTCTGTGAATGAGAATCTGTAGGACTGAATCATGTCTCCAGGCATACCTGCCTTGATCCAGAGCAACAGAAAATCCAGTCAAGATATGGTTTGTTGTGTGCTGGGGAGCTTGACGAAGGACACATTTAGGGCCAATAATGATGTTTCACCTAGCCAGGCTCATTATGTTTCTCATTTTTGCTGAAAGCCAAGCGTTATAAGTTTAAATCATGTATTCAAGGTATAACCACTATAGCAGAACAGTCCACCTCGGAGGAGTTTATGAGAGCACACTGAGTAGTAGTGGCTATAGTGTGTGTATGTGTGTGTGTGTGGCTTGAAGTCTATATAACTACTTTAGACTCTATTTCACATTACACTCAGATTACTTACCTCATCCACGGCTGTTTCTGCTGTAGGCTCGACAAAAGCGGCTGGTTTTCTTGCAATAATACTAGCGCCATGAAAAAAAAACGTGACAAAATAATTGTGCACATTAAATCACTGCACGTGAACAATGCATAGTGATTGGACAAACCTAGATTTTGAGCATATGTTATATTGTGCCTGAAGGCGTGGAATATATTAGAAAACAAGGTGGAGTATATGAGATTTATTACCCACCCAAAACAGCCTAAATAGAGTCTAAATGGCATTAGACATCCTGTGACTTTAGTCAGGAACCCGGCAGGTGTTTGTCCTCCAAGCCTCATGCAATCAGAGGAACTGCAATTTGTAGCTATACAGTCTTGTTACAAAAATATAGTGGAACACTGCACAACTCTCCTAAAACAACCACCATCATTACATGGGCAGTTGACGAGAGAACCACTTGCGCCACATGGCAAACATTACAGTGTTTGTGGTATTGTATTGACCTACATTAAGATGGAAACAAGGGTAAACATTTTGGTGTTAGAGTAGTCAGCTGGCTAGAAGTTATTGCTTTGGCAGTATGCAACGGTTTACAACTCACAGCATTTGTATTTATCCTTACTTAACCCTGTTAGCAAAATGCATAAGAAACCTATATCAAAAGTGTTTGGTTTCGATTGTGGGTTTTGGTTTATATTATAATTTTGCAGTGATGATATGGTCATATTTGCTTGAGTTAAATTATGCTTAGAATGCCACAAACCTAACCATATGCTTACCAAAATTTTGGGATCTAAGTAGGGTGGTTTGAGTATACTCACTGTAGTGTGGAAAGTTCCATACCAAAGTGGCAAGCAGTTCATCTAAGTAGCTACAGTATAAGCAACTTCTCTTTGTTTCACTACTTTTAACCTATTCCATTGTTTTATTACTTTGTTTTGCTACTTTTTCATCCATAATCCTAAAGATATACTGCTACTTGGTCTCTTTAAGGATGGAGGGATATGCAATCACAACTTTTTTGCGCTGCAATTTGTATGATTGACATAAATAGTTACATTCATTTAACTAGCTGCTACAGCAGAGTTAATGCTTTGACAATATAGGATTTACTCTAAAATATAGAATGGCGTACTTAAAAACAAGTTGATCATATTGATTCTGGTGATTTTGATGTCCCTCATGATATCATACAGGTAATAGAATAAGAAGTTATATTTGCACTTTTCTCTACTATTATCCATGCCATCTCTTATTAGAAATTATATAGTGTATGAGAAAGAAATTTGTTGTGAGAAACTAAGAATTTATATATATATAGTTACTGTAAGATGCACGCTGCTGCAAGCAGGCAAAAATTTTACTAAGCCTCCTGAACAGACCCTTGATATGAGTTTGTACAACTTGAAAACTCGTAGCTATAAGAACAACTTGATCCATATAATAAAGCTATGTAACAACAGTATGATAAAAGCATCAGAAGTTTTCAAACCTGGCTTGGTCAACCTGAAGAGATCTGTGCATGTACAATATTTGGGCTCGGCAAGATATAATAAACTGTTGAAAATCAGATATATAAAACTAATGTACACACTGATTGATCCCTAACTCTGTTCACTAACTGCATCCGAATTCGTGCATATGACTCTCACCAGAGCTGCACATCATAAAAGAAAATAGCTAGCCACTTCTATATATAACTTTAGGGCAAAGATTCAACAATTGTCAGTGTCACTATAATGGTTCTTTGGGCTAACGTTGTGTAATAATAGGCCCTGCCTCCTGTGTCTGCTGCTTCCATAGCATCAACTGCTGCTGCTATTTTAGCTGCAGCTTCTTTAACTTCTGCCACATGCTTCATTAGCTGCTATGCCGCTAATGCTGTTGTTTTAGCAGCTGCTTTAGCTGCAGCAGCTACTGTTTTAGCTTCTTAGCTGCTTTGGCTGTTGCTTTAGCTGCAACAGCTGCTACTTTAGCTGCAGCAGCTACTGCTTTAGTTGCAACAGCTACTGCTTTAGCTGCAATAGCTACTACTTTAAATATTGCAGCTACTACTTTTAGCTGCAACAGCTATGTCTTTAGCTGCAACAGCTATGTCTTTAGCTGCAACAGCTATGTCTTTAGCTGCAACAACTATGTCTTTAGCTGCAGTAGCTACTGCTTTTAGCTTCAGCAGCTACTGCTTTAGCTACAATAGCTGCTGCTTTAAATATAGCAACTACTGCTTTTAGCTGCAACAGCTATGTCTTTAGCTGCAGTAGCTACTGCTTTTAGCTTCAGCAGCTACTGCTTTAGCTGCAATAGCTGCTGCTTTAAATATAGAAGCTACTGCTTTTAGCTGCAACAGCTATGTCTTTAGCTGCAGTAGCTACTGCTTTAGCTGCAATAGTTACTGCTTTAAATATAGCAGCTACTGCTTTTAGCTGCAACAGCTATGTCTTTAGCTGCAGTAGCTACTGCTTTTAGCTTCAGCAGCTACTGCTTTAGCTGCAATAGCTACTGCTTTAAATATAGCAGCTACTGCTTTTAGCTGCAACAGCTATGTCTTTACTGCAGCAGCTACTGTTTTAGCTGCAACAGCTACCTCTTTAGCTGCAGCAGCTACTGCTTTAGCTGCAATAGCTACTGCTTTAAATATAGCAGCTACTGCTTTTAGCTGCAACAGCTATGTCTTTAGCTGCAGCAGCTACTGTTTTAGCTGCAACAGCTATCTCTTTAGCTGCAGCAGCTACTACTTTTAGCTTCAGCAGCTACTGCTTTAGCTGCAATAGCTGCTGCTTTAAATATAGCAGCTACTGCTAAATATAGCAGCTACTGCTTTTAGCTGCAACAGCTATGTCTTTAGCTGCAGTAGCCACTGCTTTTAGCTTCACCAACTACTGCTTTAGCTGTGACAGCTACTGCTTTAGCTGCGACAGCTACTGCTTTAGCTGCGACAGCTACTGCTTTAGCTGCGACAGCTACTGCTTTAGCTATGACAGCTACTGCTTTAGCTGTGACAGCTACTGCTTTAGCTGTGACAGCTACTGCTTTAGCTACAGCAGCTACTACTTTTAGCTGCAACAGCTATGTCTTTAGCTGCAGTAGCTACTGCTTTAGCTGCGACAGCTACTGCTTTAGCTACAGCAGCTACTACTTTTAGCTGCAGTAGCTACTGCTTTAGCTACAGCAGCTACTACTTTTAGCTGCAGCAGTTACTGTTTTGCTGTAGTTGAAGTTTCTTTATCTGCTCTATATTTTTTAGCCTATGTCATTTTTAGCTGCAGTTGTTTTAGCCAGCTGCTTCTTTAGCTACAGTTGCAGCAAGCTACTATAGCTGCAGCTTCATTAGCTGTTTTAGCTAGTGCTACTGCTGCAATTTCTTAGTTAGAGTTTCTTTAGTTGATGTATAGTTGCTCCTGTTACTTGTACTGCTTAAATTTAGCTGCAACTCATTTTAGCTGTTGATGTTGCTGCTGCTGCTGCCTCAGCTGCTGTCACTTCAATTATTATTGCTACTACTTAACTACTACTACTTACCTATTGTGTAGTTTGCTGCATTGCTGCTGTTTTAATTTCTTATGCTTCTGCTGCTACTGTTAAAGTTGCTTTAGCTGCTGCATTTATGAATTATGTGCTACTTATAAAGGGATCTACAAAATTTCATAAGGTAGAATCGAAACCTACTTGTATATGATACTATTATGAGAGAGTCTGTGGAAATTTTCTGAGGTTTCAGAAGCTTTGAGCTATTTTCATTGGGTTTTTGAGTTTTAATATGCAAGCCACTTCTTGCTATACATGGTAAGATATTATCATTAAAGCTCCTTGCAAGATGTGTCTTGCTGTTCGCAAGGTAAGATATTATCATGAAAGTTACTTGCAAGATGTACCTTGCTATTCACAAGGCAAGATATTATCTTGAAAGTTACTTGCAAGATCTGTCTTGCTGTTCACAAGGTAAGATATCATCTTGAAAGTTACTTGCAAGATGTGTCTTGCTGTTCACAAGGTAAGATATCATCTTGAAAGTTACTTGCAAGATGTGTCTTGCTGTTCACAAGGTAAGATATCATCTTGAAAGTTACTTGCAAGATGTGTCTTGCTGTTCACAAGGTAAGATATCATCTTGAAAGTTACTTGCAAGATGTGTCTTGCGAAGATGTTTGCATGCAAGATACTTGAAAGATTACTTCAAGATAATTGAAACATGACTAATTCTTGAAAGATACTTGAAAGACATTTTTGATGGGGAATAGACTCGTTACAGTAATTATATTACTTAGGTAACGCGTTACATTTGTAAGTAAAGTATCTTGCGTTATATTACCTGTTTTCATAGCGTATTTCGTTATATTACTTTGTTACCTCAAAAGTAATTCCCAACACTGGTAGTTACTAATGATCACGATCAGTAGCTAATTTGAAGTGGATCACCACACTTCATTGTTCATGGGGAGTACCTACTTCAAACACTGACTTAAAAATCCAGTGGGCACTTTCTCCCCTGTGACCAGTCACTTTTCAGTCCTCCGCTTTATTCCGGTACTTTCTTCCACTTCAGTGGGTCAAGCTGGCCTCAAGTACGAAGTATTGGCGGTCTTCAACTGCAAGTACGTTGGTGCTATCATAGATAATGTATGTATGGTGCTACGGCTACTGATACGGCGGCCCCCTTAATATCTTTGGCACGTGATGAACTGACGGAGCTGTTGCACCTCCGGCTGCCGGAGCTCTACACACATCCAAAAAAAAATCATGACATGTCCGGGAATCGAACCAGTGAACTCCAGTGTGTGAGGCAAGGACCGTAACCACTGTACTACGTGGCTCCCAGCTACCCACTTCTCTTAGTTTCTACCTTATACGTCATTCAAGAAGAAACCTATATTCGGAAGGCTTACCTCTTATTGGTTTCCGTACATTACGTCACGATCACCTCAGATTATTACCCATATAAATATTCCTTTGATCAATCAATCAATCAATCCGTTTCTATAGTGATCGAAGCCAAAGCATAGATACTACCTATGACCAAAGGTCTGTGCCTATAGTGAAGAGATCGCAGATGCACAAGTCTGGTATCGGTGCATTTAATACATAAAGATTCTGATTGCACACCTGAGGCGGACGGAGATACTGCATGCCGATTACAGCAATTAAAACCGCGAAGGAGTCACTGATTTGAGCAGAATTTTGAGGTATGGATTACTGATTATAGCTACTGAATTCTCATGTTACGGCCGATCGAAGCTTGTGACAGGATCAGCAGTAGCTAAACGGCTGCAATCACTATGTTGAATATCTACCGTTTAATATTCGAGTTTTTGCTGACCTTCCAAAACCATAAGCCAGTGTGTCACCTCCCGGACCACAATTCCACCAGCTGTGAAGGTGACCCCTACTGTGTGGATCAGATACAAGTTGCTATTATAATTTACATGGCACTGCCGACCCTATTTTAGGTGCCTACTATAAGTGTCCCGAAAAATAGGGTCTGGTTTGTCTACTTGTGCTTAGGAATGCATATTAATGACACTGTGGCTTGTGCTGATAACTATATTAAGAGATCATGAATAGCAAAGAATCAATCCGACAGTGATACTTTGAGGATTTCAGTGAGTTGGGAAATTGATGGTTAGGCTGTGGAGGTGATATTTCTACTTTCCAAGAGAAGGCATCTTAGTACAGACGAATGTTAAATGGTTAATTGTCTCTTTTAATTGGCAATACTGCAATTTGATTGGATGCATCAGTTTTTGGTAGCGGTGGCACAAGCCAGACCCTATTTTTCAGAGTGCTTATGGTGTCTAAAATAGGGTCGGCGGCACCAGACTAAGTAGCTATGTGGTCACATGTTTGTCTGAGTATCCATATACAGTGTACAGTTTTTTTATTTTATTTTTACTTTCATCAAATTTTTTCTCTCTGTGGCCAGGAAATACATTTTACTCTCATCCTGTTTAAATGGATCTGATGCAGGAAGACTGGCTATAGCTAAAGGACAGCAAAGAGTGCATGCATCTCTAATAGTGTATATGTATTGGGAATTTTTCTTGCTAATGCATGTAGTGGCACATTAGTTCATTGGCAGCATCATTATTCCTGTAGGAATCATTTTAGAATTGTGACATAGAAGGCATTAGCAGGAAGAGATGTGCAAATATTAGGCACACTGCATGATTGTAAAGATTTTGCTAGTTATTGTACTCACAATCCATAGTCAAATGATAAGTAACTTGTTATCATCTCTACTTACTATCCCAGGAAAAAATAACTTGCAAGACTTGCAAGATTTCAGTACAAGATCCTTACACTGTTCTTGTAAGAAACGTGTAAACATCTTGCAAGGCTGCAAGAAACTTACACTGAAAATATCCCTTTTCTTGCAGAAGAATTTTGCACTGTGTTTACATGTAAGAATCTTGCAGGAAACATGCACAATTTTTACAAGGATCTTGCAAAGCAAGAATCTTGCACTGAAAATGTCCCTTCTTGCAAGAATCTTGGAAGCCTTGTAAGATATTTTTCCCCGGGATTGCATAGGATGGAATGGTCATTCATGTGAATCAGATTTGAAAGGAAACAGAAATTTTCATCTATTAAAATAAACTTTATACTTCCTGTTATTCTTTCCTTTCATGAAGAGTAAGCCATATAGGGAATTTAATTATGTACACACAATACAAGGGGATCTTTCATCTCATAAAAAAAAAACAATTAATCCACAATTACATGGACAGGTGTTGGGAAAGTTTTATAGAAATTACCCTGTATGACTTCATTATCACTTGATCCCTAAATTATTAAGAAGATACAAAACACATGTTGAAGTTTACTTCATAGTTTTGTTGTAGATCTATCACGGTACAGTAGGTAATGAAAATATATCTTTGCCATGTTGTTTATTGGTGAGAACAAGTACATATAGGTCATACTTGTATATATAAAAACAGTAGTCTCAAATACTTGTTGATTTATTTAACTGTTAATGGTAGGGATCAGATAGTATTTGTGTTAATACAGATCATAAGGTGTTGTGCTACAGTGTCACATGCAATCTTGATAGTTGTTAATTGGATGTGGATTATTATTGCTGCAGGTTGACCATTCTAAATGAGTCGATTAACGAGTTTAGCTGAAATCAGGCAATCTGGTGAAGGTAAACTGTGTGTTTGGGTGTAGTCACTGTAGTGTTTTTATGTGTGTAATCTATTGCAATATAATTATTTCATTATGTGTATACCCCAAAGGGCATACGACACACTTCTGAAATGGTAGTAGAAGAATTGTATGTGTTTAGTTTTAAAAAATTGTCATGATGAAATATGTGACCCAGTCTGGGAAAACCAGGCTTATCGCCTATTTAGAAGTATCGACAAACGCCAGTTTTAAGTATTTAGTGTGTTGTAGCTCGCCAATGGTTGAAGCTATGTGTACCAAATTTTCACACGTTTTACACCAATCCCTTACCTTCCAGAGCATCCACTGTGCAAGTAGCCAACAACTAAGTTTCCCACCATTTTAGATAATTTTTAAACCGAGGTTGACTGTATCAGGCAAGCTGCAAATTGGGTGGAAGGCGGGCAAGATGGTTTTCAAAAATTGAAAAGGAAGGCCAAGGGATGAATTAGGCCAGGTTTTGGGCCATTGAGGTCTCAAAACAGGCTAAAATGAAAGGAAATTCACAGCAGAGGTACTTATTCAATACCACAGAGCTGTACAGCCACACACAGTCATCCCCAGGCTGACCAGAGCTCCATTAAGGCCCCACACCACACGTACGGATCGCCACTGGGCTTGGGAAAAGCAGCCAGCAAAACCAGACCACTCAAATCTAGCTGATTTTGATTGTGGAATTAGATATAGTATGTTCACGTTGAACTGAATCCTCAAAAACATTTAATACGTAACTCATGGATGCAATTACACACGATCTTGAAATTTGGCTCATTTGTAGTACTACTTGACCCGCTAAAAATATTTCAAAACCTTTTTGTTCAAATTTTTGACATAATATTTACACCCAATCAAAATTTTCACAATAAATTTCCTGTGGAGAAGCCATATAAGTACAGTGTCCATTACAGCCCTTTCCTGAACTTGTAATGAAGCCAAACTGTACGTGTCTGTTGTTGACACCTTTGCTGTTACCAATAATCATCTGGTTGGCTGAAATGTTAACTCTGTTGAGATAAAAACCACTTTTAATTTTTAGTTGTTTTTCAGGATTCAGCTCAAAATGAACATACTATAGTTTATTCATGTAGCTTTGTGTCCTGGGTGAAAAATCGAATCTGCTGACATGGGCGATAAGACCGGTTTTCTCAGACTGGGTCACATATTTTATCAAAAACAATGAAGCATTTCATCATGAAAATCTGGGCATGACAATCATAAAAACACATTTAGGAACATTAAAAAAAGTAATTAAAAAGCACATACTGCATTATATATAACAGCCACAAATTTTTGCTAAAGAACTTGTGTAAGAAAGCAGTGTATATGTAACAAGTTATGTATCTAAGTGAAATGCATGTGCCTCACATGTAGCATGACTCATTTACCAAACTACCAGAAGACTTTTTGACTAGCTCATGAGCTTGTTAAAACTCATACCCAGATCATGGCAGCTGGCACAGAACTAGTGAATACTTATGTATGACTAGTTTATTAGGGATGGGCGATATTGACATTTCTGTCATACGATTATTGTCATGAGCCATTATCATGATTATCATGATTATTGCGTATACTTAACCACTGTAACGAAAAACCAAAATATTTAAAATGAATCAATATTCTTTTTAAAAACTGCTCGACTATCATGATTATTAGCTAAACAATAATTGCCAATTTCAAATATCACTAGTTGATGAAAATTAGATGAAGTCGATTAATGCAAACAAAATAATCATAATTATCACGATAATTGGATAATTGCCCATCCCCACTCTATGCAAGTACACAGAAAAATTTGGAATTTTCAACTAGAGTAGGGACCATAGCACATCGATAAAAAGTACTGAAACAAGCTGGAGTAGTGCACGATATTAAATCACTGTAAAACAACAAGAAGTGTTACAGTATATCCCTACTGTGCATTTCCACTATGGTTTCTTGAGCACAGTAGGGATATAACACTTCTTATTGTTTTACTGTGATTTAATATCGTGCACTGCTCCAGTTTGTTTCAGTATTTTTTATCAATGTGCTTTGATCTCTACTTTAGTTGAAAATTCTGTGTACTTCTTTGTTAACTTTTTCCTTTAAAATATTATTATTATGACTGGTGAACCCATGCATACCACATCTGAAATTGTACTGCACGTCCCAGTTATATCAATTATCATCTGAAAAGTGAAGTATCCATTTGTTGTCAGCTATGTTCAACCCATTACACAGCATTTCGAATCAAGAACTGTTCAAAAAGCACCTCTACAATCCACACATACCAAAAGAAAGAAATAGTTGCACACGCCCTAGTTATCTCAATTATTGTCTGAAAAGTGAAGCATCCATTACACTTAGTCTTCGGCTATGTTCAACCTGCTACACAGTAGTATGAATCAATAACTGTTCAAAAAGCCCCCATCTGCAATCAAAACAGCCACTATTAAAAATACAGACGATTTCCATTATGAAGGGAAGCCGTCACGTGCTATCGCTGAATTGACACTTTTTGCTGTCAGCAAAGATGAATGAGACACAAAGGAGGACACTGGTAAGTCCATGAAGAATGCATTGTATGTACTGTGGTATGCCAAAAGCACTGTCGGGCCAAAGCAACGTCGAACAGTGAATACATCAAGTCCATAGCCTTAGCCATTATTGAGTTACACTTGTCTGAAGGCATCAGTCAGTTACTCAGTCAGTTACTCAGTCAGTCAGTCAGTAGAAAATCCCATTGAAATAAATTATTTTTAAATTCCGTAGCAACTTGTTGAAAGCATTTCGGGTTGATCTGAAAGCTTGTTTGGGCTTAGTTTTACCTAACCAATACTGCCTCATCGTCATCTGGGAAAATTTAAAGCTGTTTTTTGGGTGATGTTATTTCGTTGGGCATACTTACTCCTTTGTGGTCCCTACTATACACTACTATCGTAGTGTATGATACTCAGCTACCTGATAAGAATCTCAAGTAATCATTCACATTATGACATCATTACCTCTTTAAAACTCTGGTTAATTCACAGTTGTCATCATGTGCTCACGTAATTAGAGCATTTTCTGGCCAGCCACACAATCTCACAGTCCTCTACAAAGCTTCATTTCTGTGTATCATAGACCTTCAAGAATTGGTTGATGTACTATGAAGGAACTATTAAATCTATGAAGCTTCACAATTAAGTCAAAGGTAACACTGTATGACAAGCACAAGTTGACACCTCAAAGTCTGTATGAGGTTTAGTCTTGCAGCACCACAGACCATCAACAAAATGTAGCTACATCCATCACCTACTTCCATTGCAGACAAACATAGCTACAAATGAATAAACAACTACATGTATACAGAAATTTCAAAACTGCAAGACTACTTGCCTCGCACTAAGGCACTCAGCAATTAATGATGAGTAACTGGTTGTTAAGATGTACTAGTACGTAGCATATGTGACATCAACTTGTTTTAGTCAGACAGCTCTTTAAGGGTCATGGTATTATTAATTGTTAAGTAGTATGTAGCATGAGCTAGACAATTTTTGAACTTTCATAATGCCTCAATATAATAATGTTTCTGTATCGTGTGATCTGGGAATGAGGATATCCCTAATCATCATCAGTGTTTTCTTGAGAGCCTTAAATGAGACAGGTTTATGATTCATTGTGATGGAAAGGCATGAGAACTGTTTCCATTATCACTTTGCTAAATAATAGTTATACGGACACAATGTGGAGTCTATGAAATTTATAAATCCCGAAAGCCCGGGCTGTAGCACATGAGCGAAGCGAGGGCGCTACTAAGGGCCTGAGGGTTTATAAATTTCATAGACTCCATATTGTGCCCGTATAACTGCTTTAGACTCTATTTCACATTACACTCAGATTACTTACCTCATCCGCGGTTGTTTCTGCCATAGGCTCGGCAAAAGCAGCTGGTTTTCTTGCGATAATACTAGCGCCATGGCAACTATGCATCCTCATGTGACAAAATAATTGCGCTCGTTAAATCACTGCACGTGAACAATGCATAGCGATTGGATAAACCTAGATTTTGAGCATATGTTATATTGTGCCTGAAGGCGTGGAGTATATTAGAAAACAAGGTGGAGTATATGAGATTTATTACCCACCAAAAACAGCCTAAATAGAGTCTAAGATGTGATATTGATGCTCTGTCGACTGAAGGTGTTACTATTCATACTGTACCTATTTAGAAAGAAATGCTTATGTTATTTCCTTGTTTTTTGTTTCAATGGAAGGTGTTAAGAAGTACCCTGCTCCATCACCTGTTGTTTGGAGGCTCTTTTTCCTGTTCTGGACAGCTGAGCTCACACCCTACTACCTTGTTGAAAATTTAATTTATAATACTGTACTTCATGTTGATGAAGCAGCAGGTCCCTTTGGGCTTGATGCAAACAGCTGGTAATGCTTGCAGACATGTACATCCTTTCATAATGCTTACATTGATTTGTGTAGAGTACATTTGTGATGTTCACTTGCTTTAGTTGCCAGGAGAATCACTACAGATCTTAAGCATTGCAAGACCTTTTAAGTAATAGCTTATAGTTATTGATGAGAATCCTGGGGTTACATCACTAATTGTTCACTAATTAGAAAAGTTACCATGCTGCTTGATTGCCAAGTCAATTTTGGGATGGTAAAATATGATACTTCAGAGACCGCTGGGTGTATGCATCTTCGTGCTGGTCGGCGAGGAGATTGTGAAGTGGCAATCCATGCAATGTAAGAGATTTTTGTGGATATGTGTACCGAGGGAGTATCGCTTGTGGATGTGTCTAACATTTTTTTCTCTCTCGATAAATATGCTGCTCTCTTTAACATGTTTCACCTGTGTCCACTACTTGCAACCACTCCCACTAGCACCATTTGAAATGCTGTTACTCTGTTTGTTGAATGGTAACACACTTTGGTCATGTTAGGATTCTATAGGAATTCATTGGCTATACCAAATGTATGCCACCAGTCTTGATCCTCTTATAGACAACTAGTATGGTAGTACTGTATATTAGGGATCATGAAGTTTTGGGCTTTCTTGCCCTTCAAAATAAGTGAAAAATAGCCTCACTTTTCCTCACTGTTCAGCATCGCTTCATCCCGAGACATGCCTTTTCACCAACCGCAGTACATACAATGCACGTATCACAGACTTTCCTTTGTTCTCTTTTGTGTTCCAGTTGTTTTCACTGACATTGCAAGGTGTCAATTCCCACAGTAGCATGATACGATTTCACTGTTGCTGTGGTGGTGGCTATGACGCTTATTGCCCGAGACACTTCTCGTGCTGTTCTTTGTTTGTACTGCTGTGTAATAGGCACAACATAGTTGAAGACAACGAGTAATGGCCACTGCTTTTTTCATTAATTGATTGTTGGGATATGTGTTTTGATGTAAAATTAATTTTATGGCATGCCCGGCACCATTCTTTCATTTGATGTGGTTTGTGTAGGTTCAATAGTCATAACTATGTCACAAAAAAAGTAAACAAACAAAATTCTAAAATTTTGGATTAGGGATCAAAGAATACAAAAAGCAGTGAAACAAGGAATGGCAAAAAAAGTAGTGAAACAAGTGGCGTTGCCTATACCTGCAGATATACTAATGGACATTTAATCCCTAAGGTTTATAGACTGAAGTATATAGTCTGGTAGATGAAACTTCCAACCTGGAAAAAATGGTATAAAGGAAGTTTGGTATCATTTTAATGCTCTTATTTCATAGAACATCATATCCTAAGTCCCAATAAATCCCTCTTGGGAAATTTGATTTATTATTATTATTATTATTATTAAAGCTTTACAGTGGCCTGCACTGAAGGTCTGACAGCAACATGTGCTGCAGCCTTTGGATTAACCTAACCTAACACACTGGAACTGGAGACTTAAAGATTACATGACCTAGCTAACAATAAGGTGAAACAGAAAAGGGTCAAAGAAAGGAAAAAAATCCCTCCTACCCCAGGATTCGAACTGCAGGCCACCCAATGTCTAGTCGAGCGCCACACTCAGTCTCCTCCAGGAGGGATGGATTTTCTTCCTTTAAACCTAAGTATTTATTATTATTAAAGCTTTACAGTGACCTGCACTGAAGGTCTGACAGCAACATGTGCTGCAGCCTTTGGATTAACCTAACCTAACACACTGGAACTGGAGACTTAAAGATTACATGACCTAGCTAACAATAAGGTGAAACAGAAAAGGGTCAAAGAAAGGAAAATTATATCACTTTGTGCTCTCAATCAGCATATGCAAAAAACAAGCAGCGGCCAATAATTGTGACGGGATTTTCAAGAACCCTACATGTTAGTATTAGTGCATTCGTTGAATTTACATTTTCTTTAGATAGCCAAAGAAATGGTAAACTGAAGTTTCAGCTCTAGAAGCTAAGCACTTTTGGAGTTACAGTGCTACAAACTGGTAACAGCAGAACTGAAATCAATTTGTACAGAAACAATATGGAATATAAACTACAGGTGCTTAAATTAAATAGTCATAACTTATGATTGCAGTCCTTTACCAAGATGCAACTTGTGTCATCAGATTCTCCATGAACAGGCGTATCCATTGCTAGGTACATTTTGTCTTCCAGACCCTTCCTATGACCATGGCCAGGCAATGGCAAAAATGTGAGAACAAAACTACAGTGAACCATTTGTCCAATGCAAGGCAGACTAACACTCATACCTTCCATTTCCTTAAGGCGAAACAAAGATTTACAAACCCTCTTGCTTTAGGGATCATGATGCTATCAAGGTTTTTGCCATTGGTACCTTCCTTCACAAGCACTCAAAAAATATGAAATGGCTATTTCACTCGATGCATAGCATAGCTTTTACATATAAAAGGGGAAACCACAGCTATTTTACACAATGGAGCATGATATTACAAACAAAGTATGACTGTGTATAATAACTACAAATTATAACAACTGCAAACATAACTACAGCAAAGAGAGTACAATTATAGCGAAAAGGGAAAGTCACATCCAAACCTTGTAGAGCCCAATATCATAAAATAACCCTGGCATTGTATAGGCAACCACTCTTGTTGTTTAACTACTTCTTTTTTTTTTTCTTTTTTTGCTATTCCCTTGTTTTACTAGTTTTTTTATTCTTTGATCCCCAATTCAACTTAATTTTTCCTTCTACTTGTATTGATGAGGGTGTAATCCTATTCTGGTCTGCCTCCATTTTGAAGTCTACCTCTTGCCGACCTGGTCCACTCTCCACTTCTTTGTGAGAACTTATGTTACTACATGTACTTTGCTTCTCCAACTGCTCCAATTCGCTATCTTTTGTTTGGCAGAAAATTCTACAAGCAGCTACAAGTACTGGAGGTGGGCTGAAAGGTAATAAATTGATATGTCTCCTTTGTAAATTTCATATGCATGCTCACTGTCATTGTCAAGTTATAATGGCTTGAATTCCTAAAAACCATTTAGCGATTTGGATTTTTTTCCCCAAAATAATAATGTGGCTGGGCCTACAAAAATACTACATGTGCACACAAACTGTGAAAATACTACATGTGTGCACAACCTACATCCCGTCATATAACAGGTTAGACTATTTTTTATCCTTTAACTTGTATTACTCAGTCAATCAAATGTTTTATAAGGGCTAAAAATTGCATGGCCATAGTATAGCAACAAAAAAGTTATAAGTGATGAAAGTTTGAAAAAGTAGGAAAATTGTATGTGTCTACATGCTCTATTGTTGCAGGCCTGATCACATTTGATGAATGAAAATAAAACTTGGTTAGTTGTATAATTGACGCTCAGAACATGGGTTCATACTTAGGAAGTTTCTGCTGAGACATGCTACAGATTATTTCAACTGGTTGCCCTTATCTTGGTGCCACACTAGGTTCTACAATAGGTTGTACAGGAATGCACAGCACACTGTTTGGTTTATAGTCTGAGCCATTTGCCCATTAATTCACTCATGGGTTTACTTCAAAATTCACATTTGTCTCTGGAAATGCTGTGGCTTTCCTCCCTTTAGATTGTGCCGCATTTATAATTCCACATCCTCCTAGTGAGGTTGAACATTGCTGTTTGCCCTTTCTGCTCATCTGTAAGGCCTTTGTATTTTTAATCCCTGTGAGATTGCTCCTACCACACACCAATTTTTCATACAAATGGCTGATCCCATTGTTCAGTGCATTTTACAGCAGTCTTCCATTCTTTCATACCATGTTATAAGATCAGCAGGGGCAATTTATCATTTAGAATAAACAACCAACACTTATCAATGCTGTCCAGTCAATCCATTACTATTACTCATCTGATTTCCAACATGCTCTTGATTGCCTGCAGTAGAGGGGCTCTTTACCTCTCTTCCAATTGAGCAGCATGCATGGGTCTGCTTTCAACAAAGGTGCATAAAAAAGTAGTGAAGCAAGAGATGATGGTAGCTATGAGGAAATAGGCAGTGTTGTGATGTGGGAAAATCCCTAAATTGTTATTGAAAAGTTGGTGAAAACATGCCAGGGACTTTCCTTCATAGTACAGTGTAATAAAGGGGAAAATTCTCTCTCTTGAATGTTGGCAAGGAAAATATTGACCAGGAAAATATTGATGAATGTCCTGCACCAGAATATTCTAATAACTAGTCACATAAACTTTGATGAAGACGGACAGCAAGCATTTTGTCAAATTCGTCAAAATTTCCACTTGTCAAATTTTTATGTTGTACAGTATCATCTCTTGTTTGTGTACTTTATATTATCACTGGAACCCTATGTCATTTATAAATTAATAATTTTTAATGCACTAGTCATATTACACCTGACCATTAATTAGTATAAATTAGTAGAGTTTCTTCTAAAATGAATGATACCCACCAGAATGTTGCTGTTAAAATCCATCATAGAAATATCATACACCTGTACATGACAAAAGGAAGAGTCTTCGTGCATCTAACACCAAATACAACAAGAACGTGCTTGCAGAAAGATGAACAAGAATTTTAAAGTTTATTAAAGCCCAACTTTTGGTCTGCTTGCCTGCCTGACCACAGTTGCTAGGCTAAAAGGCTACCAATTCATGCTTGAAATGTGCCTTTCCTGATTCCTGCAAGTGTCTGCCTTCTGCACTTTGCCTTTTCTTTCATCTTCAATTTTATTTATTTGTAGCTTTACAGAGATAGCTGTTCCACAAATCAGGTCACCCCGGAATCACCTCTGTGTGTGTGTGTGTGTGCGTGTGTGTGTGTGTGTGTGTGTGTGTGTGTGTGTGTGTGTGTGTGTGCAATTAAACTAAATTTCTTTTGTAGTTCTCAACAGTACACCTCAGTTAAAGGACTTGTACACATTTATAACACCTAATTATGCTGCTCACTGGAAAGTCATTGGAACTTTACTTGGCATACCAAAAGGACGTCTTGATGGAATAGAGTCAAGTTTCCCTACTAATTTGTTCTGGTGTTGTAACAGAATGTTAGAAATGTGGTTGGAAACCAATACCAGTGTTACATGGAATGATGTCATCAAAACAATTGAGTCTCCTGCAATTATTGATCCACTCGCCATATCAGAAAATGTTGCTGGTATGTATATGTATGACTGATAGTATTATAATACTCCTGGTATATTTAAACTTTAGTTTTAGGTACCTGTACTAGAATATTTGGGTTTCATACTGACTGTTGCATAAGTGATTGACTGTTCTATTAGAGTATTTTGATTGTGACTGTTGCAATATTTTTAGAGATTATGGATTTGTTGGAACAGTAATTAGATAACTAACAGTATACAATTGCTAACATCTTGTAAGTGATTTTTTTCCCCATTCAAGTAGATGAGTATGCACCTATCCAAATTTCAATGTCAGTGCCTGCTTACCATCACTGAATTTATCATTTTCTGAAGGCCTCTGTAGTGCAGGGGTAGCCCTCACTGTGGCTGTCACCTTCCCAACGAATCTTGCCAGCTGCAGGTTCCTTACTGACACTAGTTGCTGTTGTAAGAGGGCATAGGTATTCTGCTGTATCTTCCTCAGCTTTTCAGCTGGGAGCACCAGGTGAAAGATGTTGGGTTCACCTGGAACCCTAGGATTCCATTTTCTGCATGGAAGCAAGTTGGGATTTCTTCAGATTGACTATTAGTCCTAGGGCTTTGGATATCTGGCACACTAACGGGATAAGTTGGGCCAGATCGCCCTTTGATTGGTGCATTATGAGTATGTTGTCCAGATGTATTATTAGACGAATACCCATTTGTCTCAGAAGCCCAACAACTGGTTTCATAATTTTTGTGAACACCCTGGGTGCTGATGTTAGCCCAAATGTTAGGCACACAAACTGGTAGATATTCCCCTGCTACTTGAATTGAAGGAGGCACTGGTGCTCCTTGTATATTGGGACCTGAAGGTATGCATCTTTCAGGTCCAGTTTCACCATCCAGTTTGCTTGTTGAATAATGTCTGGTAGAAAATGAAGGCCCTCCATCTTGAAGTGTTCCATATTTACAAAGCTGTTGAGACCTTTGAGGTTTATGACTGGCCTCTGCCCTCCCCTTTTCTTTTCTACCAGGAAGATCTGGGAGACAAAACTGAGTGGGGAGAGTTGAGCTTTGACTATGGCTCTTTTGGCAAATGATTATCTCTGTGATCTCTTGTGAGATTTTGGTCTGCTCTTGTTGTGAGCATGATATTTTGTGGTTCTGTTTGACCTGTTTGGGTAAGCTCTAGTTGGTAGCCCATGATTGCCTACAAGACCCATCGGTCTTGGGTAATCAGTGCCCAGTTGTGAGCATGGTGGGAGCTAGAATCTCCTTGCCAAATTTGGATTGTTTATGTGCAAGTCCATCTGGGTTTTCGACACCCTTAAGTAGTCTGTTTGTGTATGAGGAGGTGTTAGTTAATACAGGGGTAGGCTTGGCAAAATTTATTAAAATTTGTACATGTGGTGTTGACACATTGCCTACTGTTACTAGCCGTGGTTTTTCCCATTTCTCTGGTACTGTACTTCCTCCAGTCTTCTTCTGGTTGTATTTCCTAGGAACATAGCTGTTGTGATGGCCACCCCCTCCACCCCTGCTGTGCTTGAGAGGGTAGCCTCCCTGAAAATTTTGATCTCCCTTATTTTGACTGCTGGTACACAACTTTCTTTAAGGCAGCTGCTGCATCTAGCTTCTCTTTAGCTTTCAGTCCAAAGTCCTCCTTGAACAAAAAAAAGCTGAGCTTTGATGAAATCACTTTCACCCATTACTTTCTTCAGGTGGGGGTTGAGGTGTTGAAGAAGGGCCTGTCTCCTTTGAGAGGAATGGTGTTAGGCAGCATCTGCCATCAGCATCAAGGAGGTCTGCAGCATGGGATGACCTCTGGTAGTGTCAGGGATCCTTCGTGTACTTTCCCAGACAGGCTGTAAAGGGCCTGCTGCATCTAGCCACATTTCTTGTAAACTAAATGACTTCTGATCTCGTCTAAGGGCCTCATTTGAGAGGATCCCTTCCACCACTGAGTCAAGTGCTGGGCATTTTGCCTGCTTAGACTCCGATTGACCGAATCTGGCAACCTTGGCCTTTCTTTTGGGATACTTCATCCTTTAAGTGAAGATGGTCTCCAGGAAGGCTTTGCCTTCTTCAGACACAGGAAAGGAGTCGCTATTGCTACTCTTGTAGCTGGAGAGCAGTTGGGAGGGGTCTTCCCACCATCGCAAGTCAAACTATGTCTGTAGTCAGCACTGGGTGAGTCTGTTTCTTGCCACGCTTTGAGCTTGTGGCCCCATTGTTCTTCTTGAGTTCTGCAACTTCTTGTTGTAGAGACGAGATGGATTGCACTGTAGAAGTTCCTGTAGTAGCTTCTCTGTTGTCACATTTGCTGGTACATCAGCCATGGCTGTAGATGATATACTTTCTCGAGCACAGAGACATAAGTCAATTGCTGCAACAGCAAATAAAAAGCTGGACTAAGAGAACACATGGCAGCTTATATACCCCGGATTCCGGAAATTACTTCAATTTTAATATTGTCACATGAACTGTTTAAATATTGCTGTAATAGTGCATAATTATGCTCATTACATGTTGATATAGAGATGGAGCCATCCAAAATATAATACCATCATTTATCTCTTATTCCACTTCTTTTTATTTCATAGATCCCTACTTCATTTTAATTTTTTTTTCTAAAATGCTAGTTTGTTTAGTTTTTTCAGCTACAGTGTAACTTGTGACTGTTCTATTAGAATATCATGCATGACTATTGTGTTGTATCAGAGTGACTGTTGCATTAGAGTATCTTGAGTCAGTGAAGGGATGTGCAGCTAGCTAGACCAATAAGGAGTAAGGTCATCTTGCTTACTGTTAAGTAAATACATAGATTGTTAAGAGGTGTGGTCTCTGTACTCTATCACTATTATTCCACCTAGATCTTTATTTTTGACTGGATTTTGGAACCAAATCGCACATTAGAAGTTTTGAGATAAACGGTTTTAAAGAATTCAAGCCAGCATAACTCACCAAGGATAGCAAGCACGCGTATGAAATTTATACTACAGATGCATCAATCTGTTACCTTTTAGACCACTTCCAGAATTTGTAGCTGCTTGTAGAGTTTCCCGCCAAATAAGGTAGAAAATCTGAACAGTTGGACGAGCGAAGTAGTATCACGAGTGCTCACAAAGGGGTGGAGGGGTGGGCAAAGGTTAGACCTAAAAATGGAGGCAGACCACGAGTGAAATGCAGAGACAATATTACAGGACTGTGCTGGCTCCCTGGTGGCCGATATGTAGCAAAATCCACAGAAAATGTCTGGCCAACATTATCAGGCCATCCACTAGTAAACCACTGATTCTTGCCAAGCCAGGTCCTTCACAAGGCCTAAAACCGCCATTTGAGCTCTACACACCACCCAGAAAAGACATCTATTGAAACCAGCCTCAGTAGTACTGAGTGTCAAAACTAGTAGTACGATGGTGTAGCTATCCATTGGAGGTGTTAGTTTGATTTTGCCTGATGTGTGATTTGGATTGGTTTTGTAAAATCTGATCACTTTTATGGGTGTGGTCATGAATCTATCATGAATGGGATCCTAATCATGAAGTTGCAGTTATCTAGCAAGTATACCTCTTATAGTAGTGCATGGACTGAAGTGCTTCTGATATCCAGCTCTGAAATAATTCTGTGGCATCTAAATATGCTGCTGAAAGAAAGTGTTGATATGAAAAATTAACGTCTCGATATGGTTTCATTGGATGAAGAAGACAAGCAGCCTGATTGAAGATAAAGAAAAGACAAGGCACAGAGGGCCTGCATTCATCAGAACCCCAAAAGGCACATCTCACTGGTTAGTTTGTTATTGTGGCATAAAATGGTGGCCTTTTGCTGCTTCATTTTGCCTCTAGCCTTTCAACTGTGGTCAGTGAGGCAGTGAGACTAAAATTCGAGTTTTGGTGATTAAAAAAATTCTATATCCAGCCACCTGTAAGTGTTTTGTTATGTTTAACGCGCTGTATTGTATATTATATACAATAGTACTATCCATAAAGGTGATTTTCGTTGCATAATATGTCTCTAGGATGCTTTTCAAAAGTGGAATTCAGAAGGTACGCAGAAGTTTTGGAGTGATCCATACTTAAACGGTATTACCATACCATTTGGTAATGAGCTTTCTTTTAACATATAATCATCACTTACAATGTTAGTTTGGCCAAAATCTAACCTTACAAAGCTAAATCATAACAATTTTCCTCTGGGGCACATTAGTTTGCTTTGCCCATAGATAATATACCCCCCTGGATTGGAAACTGCACCGCGCGCCCATAGACTTTGTACAAGAACCAGTGTCCTTAGGCTGGTTTCGCGCCTCAACAAATTTAATCCTATTACAGCAGAACGGTGGCATGAACGACTTTATTTTGTAACGAGAATGACTTGTGGTGTTGTTATGATAATTGTTCTGGTTAGTTGGACCACTTCACGTCACTTGGTCAGAAGGCTTACAATAGTGGATTACATGCTTTTTTGGAAGCACATTCTTGGCTAAACTAAGTGCTGTAGATAGAAAAGGAAAGTATCACAAGGTTAACTATGCTATAAAGAATTGCTTCGGCTAAACAATATGCCTTCCCATAACTTCTTTGGTAGGTTTTTGAGATGATATTTTTGGCAAAATTGGAAGCACATTCTCTCTGTGATTCTAAACAGTATCGCTACACAATTTATACTACGAAGTCATCAAATAATGCTCCATGGTATGATCTGAGTACGAAAGGCGTAGCGTACAGGGTTTCGGTGTTTTCCTTGAATGTGTCCAAACCAGCTGATCTTCAAAATTGTAACCAAATTCATTCTCAGAAGGCTACTTTTTCAAAAGTTTTCTGTGAAGGCATGCCCCCAAATCCTTAACTAGGAGAAATTTTTGCTTGTGCCCCCTAACCTAAGAAAGTCCTGGGTCCTCTCCTGCGCCTATTTGTAGTATGTACAAGTTGTGAAAATGACTAAAAATTTGCAAGTGGATTTTTCTTAACATTTCAGCCAACCAGGTGATTAGTGGTGACAACAAAGGTGTCAACAACAGACACAAGTGGTTTGGCTTCATTACAAGTTCAAGAAAGAGCTGTAATGAACACTGCATTTTATAGCTTCATAGGAAATGTATGGTGGAAATTTTGATTGGCTGTAACTATTGTGTCAGAGATTTGAATGAAAAGATTTTTAGCGGGTTAAGCAGTGCTACAAATGAGCATGCAAATTTCAAGATCACATGTGATTGCATCCGTGAGTTATTGTTTTTGAGGATCCAGCGCTGCATGCATACTATAGATCTCTGAATATTTCTTGATCCACCACTTTTATAAATAATGCAGAGCTTGCTAGGTTTTAGTAGTGCTAATAATGTCCGTGTCCAAATTTCACCGCACCACACTTTGTTTGATAGATATGTTGCTATTGTTAATTAAACAGTTGTTATTTTTCTTTTCAGTAAAAATCATGCTGCAAATTTCTGACCATGTTAAAGCGAACTACATCAACACCAGATACATTACACAAGAAGGAATTTGGTGCAATTTGTATCCTAAACATTTTGTGAATGTATTGTTGATACATTACATGAAACAATCCAGAGAAAAAGAAATCGTTGACATAGCAGCCTTAATGAGAGAAGGTCTTGTAGGTAATACGTACAAATCATTTCATTTTGGTAAAATACATTGTGATAATGTTTTACAGACATACGCTCTTTCAGATATATTTAAACCATTTACAAAAAGTGATGGTACTAGCATAGCACCACAAGTAATAATAATTGATGGTGCTCCAGGAATGGGAAAAACAACACTTAGTAAAGAAATAGCTTACCGATGGGCAAAATCTCAGTTGCTCAATGATACTAAATTGGTATTCTTTGTGTACTTGAGAGATCCTAATTTGCAAAAGGTCCTTAATTTAGAAAATTTTATTCATTACTTTTATAATTTTGATGCTGCTGCTACAGAATTCTCAAAAAAGTGTGCAGATATTCTCATCAACAGAAGTAATGATGACATAACAATTATATTGGATGGATATGATGAGTATTTTGATGCTTCAGGAAATTCCTTTTTAACTCATATAATGAATCGTAGAGTTTTTCCTCAATGTAAATTGATAATCACATCTCGACCTATTGCAACAAATAAACTACACTATCTTGGGGATATTAGGGTAGAAGTGATGGGGTTTATTGATGATAACAAGAGAGTATATGTCAAACAAGAATTACACAACCACCCTGATAAAATGGAGAAACTGCTTTTCTTTCTTGATAATAACACAACGATCAACAGTATTTGCTATATTCCTATGATAATGACCATTCTGGTGTGTATTTTTAAAGAAACTGAAGAATTACCATCTGATCTAACTGAACTGTATGAAAAGTTTATTACTCTTGTAATATTTCGTTACGTAGAAAAGCTCACAGATTTTCATACACCTAAAGTACTATCTTTGACTGGCTTGCCAGAACTACTAAAGAAATACATTTTGGAATTGTCAAAATTTGCCTTTGAGACATTAAGAAGTGATAAAATTGTGTTTACAGCAGAAGATATCAGAAATTCTTGTCCTAGTGTGCCATCGATGAACAGTGATTTGCAAGGTCTAGGTTTACTGAAATCTACACATTATTTTAGTATGAAGAAAATTGATAATTGTGTTTCATACAATTTTCTTCATTTGATGTTTCAAGAGTTTTTAGCAGCATACTATATCAATTCTTTAGATCCTTGTAAGCAATTCAAGTTACTAAAAAGCACTTTACTTACTGAAAAATATACAAATACCTGGATTATGTTTGTTGGTCTAAATAAACACAAAATGTTTCATGCTTTTAATTATTACATTTATGGAGAAGCATCCTGTAGCACTCTAAGACATTATTTGGCTCCAATTATTTGTGACCTTAATCCACTGCAAGCCTTCTTCAAGTTAATAAACTATTGTGCTGATAATACCATGAACAATAATCAATTGCTCTGTTGTAGAACAGGCGAAATTGAGTCTAGTTTTGGGAGAAAGATTATGCCGATTGGTATAGACAAATTAATTCTATTAAACATATCTGTTACTGACTGGAATAAATTGTATTTATCGGTACATTATTCATCTAAATGCAGTGACCAGATACTGGAGACATTCGTGATCGACAAAAATATCTCTGAAGCTCTGTATGGAAAAGTAGCATCACATTTACGACTAAGGTCAGATTATTCGGTGATGATTGTAAATGCATTTACATTACTTGGATATAGGGCAAATGCAAAGCAGATATGTGATGGCTTCAAACTAAATGAGAGTGCAGCCCATTTAGTATTAAGGGACTGCAATATAGATTATGAAACTGCAAAAATAATTTCATCTGGTGTTAAAAATACTAATATAAGGCTAGTAGCAATTGAACGTTGTGCACTTGATAGCAACGGAACTAAATTGATACTTGAAGCTTTGAGCTCTGTTAATAGTCTGCGTGCAATTTTCTTTTATGACATGTGTGTTGATGACACCATAGCTTCTGCGCTGTCTTCTGTAATCATAAAAAATGCTGAACTGAACAATGTAAGTCTGCATAAATGTGATCTTCAAAATAAAACAACCATAATATTTCAAGCTCTTCAAAGTATTTCTAAGCTGAAAACATTAGATCTTTCTATGAGTTGTATTTCGTACAGTGCGCTAGATGACTTTGTCGCAATTGTTCGTGCAAACCATAGTTTACAAAGGCTCAGATTGCCTGACAACAATTTACAACATCATGGAACCGTTGTTATATCAGCCATAGCAAAGATTACTACTCTAACACTGTTAGATTTAACTAATAATTGCATACCAGAAGATGCAGCTTTTACATTTGCAAATGCTATTAATAGTAATTGTTTTTTGGAAGTCCTAAAATTATCCAACAATAAACTAAAGACAAGAGGAGTTGTGACAATTGCACGGTCACTGAGTAAGCTGTCAACGTTGAGAGTACTCCATATTGGTAATAATAAAATTACTTACAAAGCTGCTGATGCAATATCATCTGTAATACTTAACAATGTCCAGTTGGAAGAACTATATCTTAATGATAACCTTCTTAAATCAGGGGTGAAACAAATAGCTAATGCATTAAAGAAAATTTCAAATCTTAGGAGACTAAATCTTAATAACAACCACATACCAGAATGTGTTGCTGAAGACTTAGCAGGTGCTATGTTGAGTAACATCTCTTTACAAGTTGCTGCAATGATGGGTAATGCTTTTAAAACAAATGGAATTATTACTCTTTCAAAATCACTTTCAAGAATTAGCACATTAAAATTACTAAACTTTCACAACAATGAAATCACCGAAAAAGCTGCTGATGCTATAGCACTTGTAGTATCGAATAATTTTGGGTTAGAAGAACTGTACCTTGGTAGTAACAAACTTAGTAAAGGGGCTGTGAAGATAGTGGAAGGTTTGAGAAACATATCAACTCTCAAAGTATTGGATCTAAATGAGAATGATGCATCAGTGGTTGTGGCTACTAAATTAGCATCTGCTATTGCAAGTAATCGCTCCCTAAATGACTTAAGATTAAGTGGCAACAGACTAACAACAAGTGGTATGGTAACTATAGCAAAAGAATTAAGTAAGATTTCAACTTTAAAAATGCTTAATATCAGACATAACTTAATCACTGAAGATGCAGCAGATGCTATAAGATCACTATTAGAAAGCAACAATTCAATAGAAAAATTGTATGTTGGTCACAATAAGCTTAACATGGGAGTACTAAAGATAGTGAAAGCTTTAAAATGCACTTCATCTCTCAAAGTGTTAGATTTCAACTGTAACAATGCATCGAGTAAAATAGCTGATGAGCTAGCGGAAGTCATAAACAGCAACAGATTACAAAAACTGTGGTTAGCTAACAGTAGCTTGAGATTATATGGCAGAAAAATTGTGCATTCACTGTCAATGAGTACAGAGCTTACTGGTTTGAATTTATCTGGTAATTACATGCCAGAAGAAATAGCTGATGACTTGGCAGAGTACATTAACAATAACAATTGCCTACAGGATTTAAGGTTAAGTGGCAACAGACTAACAACAACTGGCATTATTACAATTGCAAAATCATTAAGAAAACTGTCAACACTAAAAGTACTGAATATCAGCAGTAACCTAATAACTGAAGAAGCAGCAGATGCAATAGTGTCTGTAATATTGAGTAACAATGAGCTGGAAGAATTGTATTTTGGTGATAATGAACTTCAAGCAGGAACATGTAAAATAGTGGCAGCTCTTAAGAATACAACTTTGAAGATTTTGGATATTGATAACATTAATTTGTCTGGTGGAAAAGTGGCAAATGGTAGGTGTGTGCAACCATGTGGAAAAACCATCTCACAGACTTTAAGTATACTTAATACAATTACATCTCTATATCTGGGTGATTGTTACGTGACTGAAAGAATGGCTAAAGATTTGGCAGCTGTTATTGACAGTAATTCACTGAAGTGCCTACAATTAAAAAATAACCAGTTACAATCAAGGGGAGTAATGACTATTTGTCAATCACTACAACAACTGTCAACATTAACACACTTCAATATCAGAAATAACAGGATTACTGAAGAAGTTGCAGAATGTATAGCATCAGTGATACTATCTAATAATAGAATGCAAAAGCTGTACCTTGGTGATAACATACTTCACAACAAAACAGTTGTAATTATTAGAGCTCTTCAAAGTGTTTCATCACTTGTTGTTTTATACCTCAGTAACATGAAAATGACTGAAGCAGTAGCAAGTGATTTGGTACTAGCCATTAATAACAATCTCCTACTTGAAAAACTATACTTGGCTGGTAATTTTCTATCAAACAGTTTAGTTACAGTGTTGAAAGCTTGCAAGAAAAGCAATAAATATTTAACACTATTGGATCTACAATGTAATTGTGTTGATCCCTCTGCAATGGTGGATTTGGCATCAGTTACTGGAGACATTGACACTCTTGAAGCACTATTTTTAGGTGGACTGAGTCTAAGTACTGAAGAGCAATTCAAAAGTAATTATTTAATGAATTTAAAACAGGTATGTTCACAATTCAATGTTAAATCACATCAGGAGCACAGGATTATAGAGATCTTAAACATGGAAGCACGAAGATCAAGTACTATTCACAATGTCAAACTTAATTATGATATAAACTATCTACCACTTACACATACTGATTATTTGTGTACTGATATTTTCCTGAATAAAGAAAACTTTTCCATGAGCTCATTAAAGTCAACATTTAAACTATCGAAAATGGATACAGCTACAATTATCAAATCACTTCCCAACATTTCATCATTAAAAGTTCTTGATATGGAGCACAGTAATATTGATGGAATTGCTGCTTCTGAATTAGAAGATAAGTTATACTCTAATACTGTACTTCAACAATTATGGCTTAGGGGTAATCGATTAAACAATGATGGGTATGTGTTTATTCTAGACTCACTGGAACACATTTCAACATTAACAATACTTGACTTGAGTTTTAACAATATTGGTTATCAGTCAGCTGATAATGTAGCAGCTGTGATATATATTAACCCAGCACTAGAACAATTGTGGCTGGATGGGAATGGACTACTGGATACTGGAGTCATGCAAATCTGTCGAGCACTAAAACATGTTACCAAGTTGAGAATACTAAGTCTGTGTAGTAACGGAATCAGTGATGATTCAGCTGAAGAATTATCTGCTGCAATTTCTAGTAATGATCTTCTGGAAGATTTGCTACTTGGTAATAACAACTTACAAACTGTAGGAATATATAAAATTGTCCATTCTCTTAATAATCTGGTCAGATTAAGAAAGCTTGATTTGTTTCACAATGGAGTTACTAAAGAAGCTGCAGATGAATTAGCAGTTACCATATCTAACTGTTACACCCTTCAAGAACTATATCTAAGTGACAACATGTTGGGAACTATAGGAGCAGTGAAGATACTTGAATCATTAAAACAGAAATCCAAACTACAGGTGTTAACACTTAGTAATAATAACATTACTGATGAAGTAATTGGTGAATTAAGTTTTGTATTATCCAGAAATCCTAGATTACAAGTTTTGTTGATGGGTGGGAACAAGTTACAAACAGATGGAGTTATAACAATTGCAGGAGTTGTTAAATATGAGAACAAAATTATGCACTTGTTAGCTCTGTGTGAAAATGAAGTTAGTGATCAGGGAAGAGAACAGGTGAAAATGATGTTCTCTGACGATCCTGATATTCATGTTTATGTGTAATACACACAGCCATCCATCCATCCATCCACACACACACACACACACACACACACACACACACACACACACACACACACACACACACACACACACACACACACACACGCACACACGCACACGCACGCACACACATGTATACACCTTACACTTGTTGTAAAAGTTTTCTTTTTGTTGCAGCAATACTATACCAAACTGTAGTGTGCACTTATTAACATTATATGCTGATTTAGTTAACATGCACTTAGCCATTTATCATTATTATAAGCACATTTTGTTGTATTTACCTTGATACAAAACTACCACTTGTAGTTTTTAGCAATTGTACTTGTAGTTTTATTATTTAAAATTTTTGATTTTAGATGTTCTTTGTTTCACTACCTGTACAGCTGAATACATTAATGCTTCACTAAAATATTGATTCACTATAAGTCTATAAAACAATTTGCGATCTCATTATTAGATGGATTACTGGAACAGAATTATTGAAGGATTTGTATTACTGTGTGTGAAAGTAGTGCAGTGAAGTTCAGTATATACAAGAATGTAACGTAAGGAGGTTACTAAAGTAATCAACTTCTGGTCAGATGCTAGAGATGCTATCTTTTCTGCTAGTTGTACAGTGTAGGCATATAGAAAAATATAGTTAATAAGATGCACCATAAATAGGACTAATAAGAGTGTATTTAATCTTTTCCCTGTGAGTATATATATCATTTCTGGTGTTATTTGCCTGTACTTTCCACCTGCCACTCTAGTAATCACTATTGCAAAGGTAGGCTACTGAAAGCCTGTAAAGCAGGGGGTCAGAAACTTATTTTGAATGCAGAAAAAATCCCAAGTGAAGTGTGACTTGATCCACATTGCACTCTAGAGAAGTGCCTGAGGAGCCACGTAACCTGGGATCCAGGATCTCCTGTGTTCAACCAGTATCTAAACAGCATGACTTTTTGTGGTTTGTTATATGTTATTTTTTATCACTATCAGTCCATGATTCATTGTCAACAGCTTACAAATGCTTGGGTAGATGCAGCAAAAATAGTGTTCCAATACTACCTATTTTAACCCTGTCTTTTTCAGTATTGGATCAACTATTTTAAAATCTTCCTATAACAAGACAAAACGAACCTCATATTTATAAATGACTCTACCATTCACTATTGAGGACTGTGGTCTAATTTTGTTTGAGAATTTTTGGACTATTGGTTCCACCACCTAAACATAGACGGAATAAATACAGTCAGTATTTGTGTATGAATTATGCCATGGATGTTTTTTTCCAATGACGTAAACATTGGTTGTCTATACACAATCTGTGCATGCATAACTGCTAATCACAATGTACCAGGTTTAAATCTCACTGAAGTTTTCCTGTTTTTTGCCACATTTTTTTGCAAACTTTTCTCTCACTGCACATTGTACTGCAACTTTATTTATTTACACTTTGGGTTCAACATTTTGAATTCTTTTTCAATAATTTTGTGTGCTTACATTCAACAACAGCCAGTTATAATCATGTAGCATTAAACACTTGCTCCTTCTGGTTATCACATGTGATACTTGTAACACAGGGCATCCGGGCTTTGCCTGATAATGGCTGATATGTACAGTATGCCCTCTGTCCTCGGGCCTGTGGCCCTTGGGTAGTTGAGCATACATATCAGGGAAGCCCTCATGCTTGTGTTACAACCAGAAGGAGCAACAGTTGTCCATTATTACATAACAATGTCACAAACTTATGTCAAGTCTAATGGTTTGTTCTTTTAGAACTTTGAGAGTTTATCATTCCTACAGTAAAATTTAGGTATGTAAAGGGCAACGGTTATTATTAAGTGATTTGTATATTTTCTGAGTATCCCAAAAATAGTAATTTACAATGTATAGATGAGGTCAAGACATTTGTATATGTTATACAGTGACATTGACTGTTATTTATCGCAGCATGCAACACCACTAAGTCATTAAGTAGTGGTGTATCTATATATAGTTGCTTGGGGCTTGGGCCCTACCAAGGAATTCTACCTGATTTGGTTTGCAAGTAAAGTTTCACGTAACTATTAACTTGCAAAGCAAATCAGATAGAATTATTTGATAGAGTTGATACCTACTATCATCAAGTTTTGTAAATATAAGGAAAATCATCCAGCTTACTTAATCATCAAATAATCCATCGTGTGAATAATATAAATAATTTAGTGTAACTATCAATCCTTAGCCACACCTGCCAAAAAGCAAATAAATAGGATGCAGTGTGTGTAGGTTGGTATATGAAACTAAAACTCCAGCATTGTAACTTAGTATTATAAGTGTAATACTTGGTCAACAACTGTTTGTGTGTATATTGTGAGATTTGTAGCATTGTATAATTATTATCGTAAAGTTTAGCATGTCTCAGCATCAATAAGAACTGTTGCTATAGTCACACATATACATAGGTGGATGTTGGGGGGGCTATGGGGGCTTTTGTCCCCCCGTACTGTAGTAGCACCAAAAACAGGAATCATGCATTCACACTGCATTCAGAAAGCCAACAGACAAATAGAAGACAACAGTTATAAATGCACTTACAGTTATAGCTAAACTGTACTGTGAAGAAAATTGGACAAAATTTAAGAAGTATGAATTTTTGTGCTAAAGATCGAGATACTCTAATAGAGCAGTCACTACTCTAATAGAATAGTCATAATCAAAATTAATGTCATTAACTGAGTTTGTAATATGCTTAATTTATTTAATACACTTTGCCATGAAACAGATTTATCTAACTAATTTGCAAACCATGCATACTTTTAGCTAGCTATATGACTATGAAAACTGCAAGCCTAAGGAAGTCTAATTTTAAAAATTTTCCAGAAGATATCAAACCGGAGTCTTACAAAATGTATGCCCTTCATTCATCCAGCTATACCAAACGAAGTTATGTAAATGAATATAACTTGTGTACTAGAATTCCATTCTTTTTCTCTCAGTGGAATATTCACTTATAACTTCTCCCCCCCCCCTCCCCCAGCAGTGTCCAATAGATCCACCTATGCATATTTACACAGTGGCCTAGGGTTGGCATTATTATACAGTGATGGATCTAGAATTTTCAGAGAGGGTTTCAGTTTTCAATATTGCATGTAGGTATAGTTGCAGGGTTTGGCAAGGATGTATACAAAAGTAGTAGCTATATGAAGCAGGAAGTCTCGGAGGGGGGCAGCCCCCAGGAAGTTAAAGCTAATTTATGCCTTAGTTTTATGCACAAATATCTAAATCATAGTTATTTATGATAATGATAACATGCAATTGTGCTATTGTACGTGATAGTAGTATTATGCTTTATAAGTGGTCTAAATTGATCAAGATTTGTAGGAATCATATATAGTTCAGTTATGAACCTATAGTACAAAGGGCCATATAATTATATTACATTTCATTAATAAAAAACTCTTAGTAGGCTGTAGCTAAGTGTGCCTATGGGATGGTATTGAAAATGTAATTATTCACACATTTCAACTGTGGAGAGTTCTTAACAGTGTTACATTGACTGTTATTTTACTGACAGAGTATCTTGATCTTGAATAAAAAAATTTATGTTTTTGAAGAGGAAAGGAGAAGGACAATGCATGTGCCTGCTGCTTGCATGACCTGCCATACTGTAGTCAGTGTGATTATGTGATTGATTGTGTGGTGCTGACTTAACTGGAAATTGAGGAGTATATCAGCCAATGTAACTGTAGAAGGTGAAGGAGGTTAGTTGGATGTGGTGAGGAGTGGGGAACGAGTTTGCATAAGCAACTTTTGACAATTAAAATATAAACAATATAGCTATGTCCTTACGGCTCATGGCATAACAACCCAGTATAATGTAAGCTGATAATAACCACATAAGGCCAGGTAAAGTTGATTCACAGTTTATCATCACCGCCCGCATGGTATTTGAAAGCCTCCTCAAAATTTTCATTATATCATTATTTTATCCAACGATGTAGTAATACTTGTGAAACTTTCCAGGTTTTATATCTAAATAATAGTACACACAAAAGTCACTGTTGCCAGTGTTGGTTTCACTGCTATTACCTAAGGGACAAGTGTTCTATTCAGTGCTGACGTTACAGTATTAGCCATGCTATTATTGAAACATGTATGTTACCTGAATGAATAATTAGAGCATCACTAAGAGGATAGCTGTCTATATTGGACAAGATAAACAAAATGCTAATTGATGTTAATGTTGTGAGTGTTTGTTCATTGTTTGGATGGCACTTTAAATCTTTACAATTATGATGGAGAAATTCAGCAGTTGTGCTCAGACTATTCCTGAGAAAACTAACAAAAAAGACAAACTCAGTATTTAATGGTTTGGTCAAGCTGACTAATGTGAATGGCTTAAAGTTATTACACAGTGTATGCAATTGTACCCATTGCAGTGTACTTTATCATTGGTATTTACGATTGTACAAAATTATAATGGAAAGTGAAAAACCAATTACCTTGCTTAAAAAAAATCCTGGACTTTGCCTGACCTAATCACACTGTTATGACTAACCAAAACTTGACTACATTCTGTACATGTCCTGCCTTTATTTCAATACTGCCTCTTCTCATCTCCCAGATTTCCCATTTATATGTTTACCCCACTCATCAACACCTGTTACTGCCCTGTTAGCTACTAAACACCAAAAGCAATCATTAGTGACTTCCAGTAAACCTGATGGAGTTAATTTTGTCAGTAAGTGGGACTGGAGAGCCAGGGGCGGAGGAAGTAGTTGATATGAGGGGGGGTTGGGCTGACCCAGATTTATGGAAATCAGATACTGCATTGTCCACTCTGGTTTGGTAAGGTGAGACCAACAAAAAAAAAAAAGGTCACAACCAGCTGACAATAGCTGTCCACCTCACCAGCTACATATTTATAGCTGATAAAGTACATAAAATCCTTAAATAGCTCGCTACATACTGCTCTAATACTGTGACTGCTTTATTAGAGTGACTGCTCTATTAGAGTATCTCGCTCTTTATCGCGTTTTCAGCCTCACTCCAAGAAGGATAATTTCGGGGTGATATCATTCTGATGTGGGCTAACCCAATCCCCCTCACCAGACCGAGGGGGGCTTCAGTCCCTTAGCCCCCCACTTTCCGCCGCCTATGTGGAGAGCTAACGAAATTAACTGCAATAAAGGGGTGGGCGACGCGCCTAAAACGGACAACTTAATGTCTCACGTGCACTGTCGCTAATGATAGTGCTCAAAGCGAGATACGAAGAACCTTCGTCTGCTGTTCTGAGAGACCATATTAAATACTAACTACTTTCACCGGCCTCGACTGATATTCCTCAATTGGCGGATTTCACAGGCATTCACCGGCAGAAGATCTCTCCACGGCCGGGGCAGGCCGGGGAAAACAGAGGGAGAAGCTTGAACGTTGTTTACGTACGTAACCAAATTAGTATAAGTAGCTTTTAAGATTGATGCTCTTTTGACGTACACTGTACATTCTTGACTGTTTGTCGGGTAGGGGACACGTGAGACTAGTATTGCTGGTAACAGTGGTGGGGTAAATCCTTTTGTAAAGGTTTAAGCCGCTGGACAATGGGCACTTGAAAATGGGACAATCTTAACTTTTGTTAGGTATTCCGTAGGTTACTTTTGCCCTATGATATCACTGGATAAGACATAATTAAGACATGAGGTTTGGTTCATTAGAATCCTTGATGTTTGATTGGTGTGTAAAGCTTTTTGTGCACTGTATAGCTGGAAACTTAATTTGGCGAATTTTCCATGATATGGTGACAAAAAAGTTTGGTGAATTTTTGTAAAGCTAATACAGATTTGTATTGGACAAACGAGTTTTAGTTTGGCGAACATCACTCACTAGCCAAATTTACCACACTTTCTGGCTATATGGTAGCTATGAAGAAAAAGCTCGAAAGGGACCTTGTATTGCAAAATGTACATTGTCAGAATATCCTTAAAACATGTGTGTGCTATGACATGTTTCTATAAATTACCTTGTTGAGCAATTAGTATGGTCCATCGGAATCTTATTACCCTTCACTGCATGGAATGATATAATTAAGTTTAGTGAATTTATTTGAGGATAACAACTTGTAAATTTGGGATTTTTTCACCAAGATAATTAAATTTCTAATGGGTAATGTATTCTGTCATCATCATCAGTGAATAACTATCACTATGGTAATGTTATCACACTTGTATGGTCAGCATTGAATGTTTTTTGTTGTGTGGTGTACTGTTAATTTTTTTTGATCAGCCTGCGTGTTTGCAAGCTGAGGTTACAAAAAAAATTTACAACAAAGCATATTTGATTTATTTAAAATTCTTACATATGGGGGAGTTCCATTTAATTTTGACCACCTGAAAATACTTGATTTGACAAACCCCATACTGATATGTATATGCATGGCACTGGGGGCAGTATGCTGCACAGTATAATATCTCAATTTCCTCTGTCATAGCTGGTTCTTCCTCCTATCTACATATGAATGCAATACTGTCATACTAGGTTGCTTTTTTGCAGCTAGATATTCTTCAGTTAAAAGTATGTATATATTGCTTTGGCTTGGCAGAGTCTTGCCACCACTGATGTTATTACTATAATTATATTATTGGAATGTGTTGTTGACAGTATTACTTGCATACAGCTGTAGTTAGAGAGATTATATAGTGAGTGTTGTTGAAATGCTTTTGCTAGAATTGCTTCATTTGGTGTTCAGCTGTTGTCTAGCAGCCATTATCTACAGGTGTATGAAATATAGTATGAAGATCATTGGACACTACTTGTGGATTACCTGTGACAACATTTATTAAGTGGTCCTATTGGACTACTGGGGGTATAACATTTAGTAAGTCCCTTGTGGTGGGAAGGCCACTAATGACACAGAATGTGGATTAGCCAAGTGAGATTATCCACTGTGACTAGCAGAGGTGTCTAGTAAAGTACAGAATGTACATAAACATTGTGAAGTGTGTAAAATTCCATGAAAAGTTGGGTCTCCGCGGGTTATTGGATTGGGAATGTATGAACAGTGGAACGGACTACCGGAATAGTGAAATACTGGAATGGTGGAATGGAATTTTTAAAAGTTCCATACCAGTTTTTACGTCCAAATAAGTACAACTCCTCCCCTTAAGTAAGCAAATAAATAGGATTTCCCTTTGATGTCAGCTCTTTTAGCATAATTCACCTCACCATAGACACAGTTTACCAATGTGATATACTGTAAAGTCAGTTATGAACATGCACAATAGCAGCTTATTGGGAATACCAAGAAGACTCCTGACTTAACTCTTTTTCCCAAATGGTAAAAAGTTAGTTACCTGTAGCTAGCTGACTACATGGATGCATTGTAAAATTACATTCACTTTACAATGAAGTATTCATTTATTTATTATCAACTTTACCAGTTAGGAACTGGAGGGTGAACACAGAAGGAAGAGCCTGTACAAGGTGTTTACCACTAACCTACTGTATGAGCCTAAGCAAAAATTTTTGGGTCAGGACTATCTTCTAATCATTTACATTTATGTCAAAAAAAAAAAATTTAAGTCAAAGTTCGTTGTAGCAATACCACATTGCACACTGAACTGAACCTTCATTGTGACAGTGAGTTTCAGACAAGTAATAAAGTATTGAGTTTAGTGCTGTACACTGGTGTCCAATTAACCGGTTATTAACCGGTGTTGTCTAGGTCAGCCAATAACCGGTGAAGAAACCTTTAAACCGGTTATTGCCCACCCACTTGGTAAACCATAAATTACCCCTGCTGACAAGTGTTAACATCATAACATAACCTCAAAGAATGTGTAAATATGTGATTGTAATAACTGTTATTGCTAGACAGGATGTTGATGGTCACTTTGGTACCACCCTAAACCTTCCAGCAGGCTTGTTGACTCGGATTATGTCTGCCAATATACAAACAAACCAATTAACTGGTTATTGCCAATTATTGGTAGGCAATTAACTGGTGACAAAAATTTTGTAGGTGTACAGCACTAATTGAGTTATAAGTCATACAAGTGTTGTGGTGAGGAAAACTACAGGTATGCTAAATGAGCTGACTTCAATGGGGCATCCTGTTTATTTGCTTACTTAAGGGGAGTATTTGGATGTAAAAAATAATATTGAACTTTAAAAAATTTCATTCCATCATTCCAGTATTCCATTCCACTGTTTACACACTCTTCCTTGGATATCCAGTCTCTTAGTCCAGTTTATACCTACCCATCTGTAGTGCACATGAAATGCAGACACAGTGATAACCACAATGTGTGGGAGCTTGCTTCAACCCACAGTTGTGGCTGCAGAACTATTGGATGGGGAATTCAAAGTGTTTACACAGCTGTCACTTGGTATGCACTTGTATGTATATCATTAGACACTTCCCTTGGAATAGCATTAGTGTTGGAATGGCTGACTCAGATACTCACAATAGTTGCCTTTGAGTACTTACAACCTGAATGAGTAATGGAGTTGGGTGGTGTAGTATTATATGCCTCTTTCATAACACAAGAGTTCTGTGGATTTTGATAGTTCATGTACTGATGATATACTGTAGCTAAATGATTTGAGTTAAGTGAAGATCTGCTACATTAGTTTCAGCACCGGAAATAGGATTTTGGCTACTTTCCTAACACTAGCCCGCTTATTTGTCATAGAGTGAGTTGTACAAGCGGTGTGATTTGTCTTGCTAAGGAGCTATGTTTAATTTAATAAGTTTAGTTTGATAGCTCCCTTGAGTCTCTTGTTTCAGACTGTTTCCTGCGGTAGGCCACACTGCTAGTTGTAGTGAAAATGGTATTGGCTTGTTGGTTGCCTTGTTGGTTGTATTAGGTTCTGTGCTGGTACGAAAGTTGCATTGCAGAAACAGTAGTATTAGATACCTAGGCTGGGATCTCCACGCTGGTGCTAGGACTATTGCATAGGCTAGTGGAAATGAAACTGAAATTGAAAACGACAACTGAAAAACTGTAAAATGCCACTAATAGTGACTCTTTGCAAAGACCACTTCTATAAGACCACCTCTATAATACTGTAAGACCAGTTTATATACATGAGAAGTAGGTCCAAAACTAGCTTTATTACCTAAACCTCAATAATTATGTTGTTCTCATTATTTACGACCTCCCTCAATAAGTTACATAAAGTGTAGGAGTACCTATGTACCAATACAGTCTCAATTTACAAGATAATGAGGTACATCATAATATCTTTTTGGGATTGTCTTATTCATAAGGTTATCTAGTTAATTAGATAAGGTTATTATGTAACTTGGATTCTCAGTAGACATAGCATATATATTTTTATGTATGGGAGGGTCTGGTGGATTCTTAGTAGATTTCTGTTACAAAAAGTAGTCTGGCCATGTGAGACACTACTATCATGATGAGAGGTAGCTTATATAGCTACGTAGTTAACCTTGTTAATAAGGTCATTTCATTGTATAGACTTTGACCCTTAAGAGCTCTGTATGTTGCACATTGAGTTAAGGTCTATTAATGTCTGATTTGGGCTGAATTCTGTTATGGGGATGGAAGTGGAATATAAATTTGTGGAAAATCAACCTTATGGTCGTACCTGAAACAATTAGAATTTTTGAAACTAGCATGGTGCTGTTAATAGCAGAAAACACTTTTCAAAAATTTTCTTGTAATTCAAGGTATCTATGGTTTATTCTACTGTTAAATTGGTAGGAATTTAACTTATAATGCTGTTTTTCTGAACTAAATATTTAATGTGTCGAATGGATCTGTAAGGGTGATTTTCCAAAATTTGATCACATTTTGATCCTGATAAGTGTCATGCATCTTTGTGAGTCACTTAAATTAATTTTTGATTTGCACCCACCATTGTTTATGGATGCTCCCTTTTCTGTTTCACCTCATTGTCAACTAGGTTAAGTAATCGTTTAAAGTCTCCAGTTCCTGTTAGGTTTAGTGTTGCACCGATATGAGATTTGGCCGATATTCCGATAACCGATATTGGATAATATTTTCAAGCCGATAAACGTAGCCGATCCAATATGGTACTGCAAAGCTATCTTCCACCAAATGTTACTTTTTGAAGGCCAATTTAATTCATTTATAGTGGCAGTAGTGCTACAACAATAGCTGACATTATATTTAAGCAGTAATAACAACATTGTAATGCAACTCAAGGTGTTTATTAACATCGTTTGAAGCACACAAACTTGCATTTCTCTATGAAAACATATATCTATATCTGTTACTTTTTCCATCATGCAATCGATCCGATACCGATTTACAAAAATTCAGCCAATACAGGTGTATATGGTTTTTCTGACAACCGATCTGATTATCATTGCAACAGTAGTTAGGTTAGGTAATTCAACGGTGTAGCACATGTTGCTGTCAGACCTCCTTCAGTGCTGGTCACTGTAAAGTGCTAATAATAATAATAAGATGTATTAAAGTTTCATTTTGATTGCAAAGTTGCTTGGAAGTTTATGATTGATGATCGGTTAGCTACTTGTTCTCACCAACTACTGGGTGCTATTAATGTGTTAAGGATTATCGTGGTAAGAGTGGTCTTACTATTGTGGGTTGCTGTATTTGGTGGACCACGGATTGACGGATTACGGATCGATGGATCACATGATGAACATATGTGACGAAGTCTGACAAAATGGGGCTATAGCCAGAAAATATATGTGTATTTACTTAATAATATGTATCCATTTCTGTGTAAGCTGTAACAATTCTTAAGTTTCAGTAAAATCTTCATTAATTTCTACATAAGTGATGAAAAATACTTATCATGTCTGCAGAAAAGGTCATAAAATTTCAAAACTTTGAGATCACGATCAAAATTTGATGGACTATAAGCCCCACTTTTTCAGACCGGGTCACATATTCCACTGCTCATTGGAGATGTTTATAAGTATTGTGTCAGTGTTGTAGTATACTTGGTATAATAATTATTTTACTAATGATGATAAAAATGCTGCACACTTAACTTCATCACTAAAATGCCCACGCACCGTTTCAGATTCACGGATTTACATGTAGCTATACGGTTGTTTACGGTCATATGTATATAGTACATCTGTATAGTTCACTATCTGGTTTTGCACTTATATGTCGTTAGCCATGGGTGTTTGAGGAGACTATGGATTTTATCGACTTCTGAGTAAGTTACTGTAACTTGGCGAGCTGATTAGCTATTGACAGTCTTCTTAATATATTCTGAACAGGAAAGCAAGTCAATTCAGCGGTCTGATGGCTAGGGCACACTCTCCTTCCATGAGAAAAGAATGTAAATTATAGAATGATCGTAGAATTACAGCTGCGGCATGGGCTGGCTGTAATTAGTGTCACCCTCCCAACTAAATGACAAAAGAAAAATTACTGGCTGGCTTAGGCTTTAATACTTCAAAGGTAGTAGACCTATAATGTAATAATGTGATGTCGGCGGCTTTATCTTCATTGTTACAGTGATCACATATACCTATATAGCTAGTTAGTTAAATAATCCAGGAATGGTGTGTGGGAATTTTAGTGATGAAATGCTGTGATGTGTGCAGCGTTTTGTCATTACTAGTAAAATAATTATTATATCAAGTTATAAACATCTCCAATGAGCAGTGGAATATGTTCATCATGTGATCCGTAATCCGTCAATCTATGATCCACCAAATACAGCAACCCTAGTATTGCTCTTAAATCTTTGTTAGGCTGATATGTGAGTATAGCAACATTATTTTTAAGGGAGCCTCTGCTAATCATCTACATAGGTTGGACTTAATTTAGAAGATGGCTGAGTGGTTGTGTGGTATCACTTTTTGTCACTGGCCTCTCGTCGTAACGCCAGCTCTATTGACCTGCTGTGTAAACTATTGGATTCATGGAACCTTTTCAGAATTTTTGGTCTGTCCTTATTTCTGTTACCCATACTTATTCCTTCTGCCATGTCACAGATGACAGTTTGTTGCTGCAATGGCTAATAAGATACAATTCGCTGGACTAATTCATTAACAGTTTTCTCGGGCATGATTCCTTCCATTTGGGACATCATCCCATTTATCATTATATGCATGTAGCCATTATCTATATCCAGGCACTAACAGTTCTGAACATTTAAGCAGCCAAATTCTGCATAGGCACATAGTAGGGAGAATATAGACTGCCACTATGAGTATTAGAAGTGATGTATAATTGATATGAGAACAAGCTCTCCAATATAATCAGTCACTCTATGTTTATTTTACTCCAGTGGTGGTTGGTCACACATCATAACCATATAAGGTGTGATTGTACAATTTATCATGTACATACTAGAATTTGTACCAATATTATCAACACCAACTAGGAAAGCATATTATGCATTGGGAGGAGGTTTTTAAGGGTTCTGGGAGGTGTGGTGTGCATTAGAATACTTGTTGATGTTGAGTTGTTGGGGTTGACAGGTCCAATTTAACTTTCTTTCTTTTTTTTTTTTTACTTTACACTATACATACATCATTACAAATTTAGTATCTTCTTAGTGAATTGGTCAGTTGCATAACTAAAGTGCAATAACATCCAGTGCTAGTACCTTTGTTATCATGAGGTGTTTGATAACAATACTCCTCAAAGTTTACTTCATGTAGTGCTCGATGGTCTGTCTGGATGGTGAACTCTCGTTTCATCAAATAAACAGCAAATGTCTATCCCCAGCTTGATGGCCAAACATTCCTTTTCAATAATAGAAAATTTCTGTTCCCTGGGTAGTAATTTCCTGCCGAAATAGGCAACTGGATGATCCATGCCCCCTCATCAGTTTGAGTTAAAACTGCTCCTACTGCAACATCAGAAGCATCCACCTGTAAGGTAAAGGGGAGGGAGAAGTTGACATTCCTCAACACAGGATAAGGTAACAACATCTCTTTCTACTCACAAAATGCTCTACTACAATCTCCCGACCAACTAACTCTCTCTGGCTCATACTTTCTGACCAACTCAGTCAATGGAACAGTAATGGTAGCGTAGTTGGGAATGAAGTGGCGATAATAGCTGGTTAGTCCCAAACATTATCTAACTTGCTTCTTTGTAGCAGGTTGAGGAAACTGCTTTATTGTTTGTAGCTTAGGTGCCTCTGGCTTCACCACTCCATTGCCAACTGCATGTCCCAGATACATACATTCTGCCATTGCTTGCTGACACTTTGAGGGCTTGGTTGTCAATCCTACTTTTCTCAATCTGCCCAACACAGCTCTTAGATGTTCCAGATGATCTTTCCAAGTAGCACTAAACACAATCCATTCAACCAGATAGGCACTTGCAAATTGATTCATTCCTTGAATAACTTTATCCATCATTCTCTGGAATGTGGCAGGTGCTCCACAGAGCCCAAACGGCATCATCTTAAATTGGTAGGGACCCTTGGTGGTAATGAATGCTGTCTTGTGCTGGTCCTCCTCTGCAATAGGAGCTTGCCAGTACCGTTTAGAAGGTCCAATGCAGTAATGTACTTGGCCTGACCCACCTGATCCAAGATGTCGTCAATCCTTGGCATAGGGTATGCATCCATCTCCGTCTCAGCATTCAACGTCCTGTAATCTACACATAGCTGGATGGTATCATCCTTCTTCTTGATGATCACCATTGGAGAAACCCAATCACTGATACATGGCTCGATTACACCTTCCTTCAACGTAATCTCTATCTCCCTCTCAACTGACTCTCTGTAAATGTGTGGCATACGGTATGGCTGCTGTTGTATTACATGTAGTAGTCCTCCCGTAGTTCTGACATGATGCTAACAAATGGAGGTTCTCCCATACTTCCCGCTCATGACTGACTTAAACTCAGACAGTAGCTTCAACAACTGTCGCTTCTGCTGCTCAGTCAACTGTGTACCTACAGAGGGAGATTTACCACTCTCCTTTCCATGAAGGCATGTCATCCTCCTCTTCAGATCAACACCGGCCGTCCACAGACATGGAGCCTCTGGCAGGTGCCACTTTTTCAACATGTTTATTGTTTACATGAAAGATGGCTCTCCTCTTCCTCTTGTCCAGCATGTACACTTCATAGTTCACCTCACCTACCCTACGCAACACACTATATGTGACCTACAGTGTAATTTTATAAAACAGTCAATATCCACACAATTTTCAAAATGCATTTTATTTGTTCTTTTTTTCTACAGGGACAGAGGAATGGAGTAGCCAAGTTTCAGCTTCCTAGCGTTGGAAATACAGCACTAGACAGCTGGATGAGCAAATAATTTGATATGTACAGAAGCTATTGAGAAAAGAATCTACAGGCGCTTACATAAACCATCATAACTTACTGATACAACGACGTACGGAACTAAATCTTGGCTCATTGTGTTCGCCATGAATTTGTGCATCCACCAAGGTATAGTTTTTGCCCCAGGCATGCTTCTGTGTTCGAGAAGGAAGGCAACTTCATGGAAAAACGATCGTCAGTAAATTCTTTTGTCACCGCAACGTAAACAAACGTCTGTAACTTTGGAATCTTTTCGTGTATGGAGATTAAACAAAGATTTTTGTACTCCCTATGAACAGGCAAACACGATGATGCCCAGGATTTATCTATTGGTGACTTAATTTTCCTACCAGTGAGGCGATAAAAACTTGCATATTTTTTTTTTCTAAGCTTGCATTTTTTACCCATAGTTTTAAAATGCATTTTATTACAAAAGTACTGTTGTGCGTATATCGATGGTTTTCCAAAATTTGGTCACATATGGCCCTTGCCATTGAGTCAGCAATGGTAATAACACTAATACCCTTCGTCAAGCTCCAACACTCTCTCTAGCATTCTGATCATACCAAAACTTCTAACACTTCTGTGCTCCTTCAAATTCTCACTCACCCACTCTGACATCTCCAACTTCTCTCTCACTAGTAAGATGTGGTACAAAACACTTCCATCACTTTTCTTACTCATCTCCCACACTTCTCTCAGAACGTCAAGCGGTCCCCTCACTTCTCTACCATATAACAATTCAAATGGTGAAAACCCAGTGGTAGGCTGAGGAACCTCACGACACGCAAATAACACATATGGCAATGATCTATCCCAATCCTTACCCTAGTGAAGTTTGGGATAAATACCACTCCTGTTGCATTGAAAATGGAAATTTCAATGCAATGCTCATGGTAATTATTCCAAATTTCACTGCTACCCATGCTATTACTAGTACAAATACTTCTAATACCTTCCTTTTGAGCTACCACGTACACTGTACATAGTGATTTTTTTTTTGAGTAGGTGATCTAAAGCAGTCTTCTTAATGTGACCTTGATAGCAACTTAACTGAGCAAAGTTCATCTTGATTGTTGAAGTGGCTTGTGGTTTTTATTCACATTGTGTACATTGTTTAAATGGCAAAATATTAACAGTTGAGAAGAACAGACATATGTAACCGGGCCAACAAAAATAGGGCGTGTGGGCATCTAATCACATGACAGATTATATCTCAGTACTGAAATAGAATATTGCTTTCTATAACATGTGTTATAAAACCAATTAAATATTTATTTAGTAATGAAATTTGCATGGCCATAGCATAAATAACTAAAAGGTTATGACACATGAAAGTTTCAAAAAGTGGCTAAATTTTGTGTGTCCACATGCCCTGTTTTTGCAGGTCCGGTCACATATGTATGTGTTGTCACTGTTGTGCTTGTATTAAGTTTAATGATCAATATTTTCCATTTTGTCTATTGCTATTCAGTGAGTGTTCTATTAGTGAGTACTTACTATAGTCGGTTCATTCCTTTAAGCAATTCACCTAGTTGGCGTTACAACTAAAACAAGTTAATTACATTTAAGTTGAAACTCAATCAAGTACTTAATGCACATGTTGGTTGGTTTTCATTTAAAATTTCCAAGGTTCATAATTATTTAGATTTTCAAACCATCAAAAAGGTACTCTAATGTTGGTTATTCTACCTACAGACTGATTTTAAACTCTTTCCTTCAAGTATCTCAGCTGTAATTTGTCCAGCAACATGGTCTTTGTTTTATGTGAGTAATCATCCATTACTCTTTAAAAGTTGACAGAATTTCTTAGATATGTATGTATCTAGCCCTCTATTTCAATATGATTACTCCATGTTCCATATTATAAACAGTTGTAATGTCAACACTGCAGTGTGAATTGTCTTTAACGAATGAATAAGTGAATTACAATTACAATGGTGACTAACTTGTTGAATTGAAGCAACAGCAAAGTACAGTGTTTGGTAAACGATATTGATAATGGCTTGAGTTCAACATGAGGTTAACATGTATGTGTATGGTACGTATCGCTCAAGTGCAATGTTGTCTTCGTGAGAGTGTGAGCATTTAAAAACTCACTAATCAAGGCCTGTTTCACTTGCGAGTATTCATCCCAAATAAACAGGATGAATACTTGTGAGCAAAACTAGTGCCACGCCCTTTAATAAGTAAGTGAGTTTTTATTTGCTTGTACTCTTGTGAGACGATGTTGCATTTGAGCAGTACCATATAAATAACTTAGCTCAGTGGTATGTGGACTATCTCATTTGGTGGGTAACTCCAGTGACACACAAGTGTATTGTTAACATAACAACAAGTACACACTATTTACTATCCTCAGAATAAAAAAAGTGTAACATGTTGACTTTTGGCTGCAAGGTACATATTACCGTGTGTCTTGATATTAATTATTTTATGTTGATTGGGTAATTACTGACCTTATATGTTATTTTGTGTGGATTTCTTGTTAACAGATCATTAGTGAGGAAGTCATTGTACAATGAGTCATTTACATAGTTTAGAAGAAATCAGACAATCTGATGAAGGTAAATCTAGTAGCTTGAAAATGTCAATATGTTATGGTGTGTAGATGAAATTGAGTGAATGGTCTATTTACAGCTTGTTGTATTGTGTTTGCATTTCTTTTCCAATAATGTATAGGATGGGCACAAGTAAACTTGTTTACATTTAATAGTTATACCACGGCTGTGGGTGTATATATCAGCAAAATCCCTCACAGCCGTGGTATAAGTGATATCACTTGGGGCGCACTTACCTAATAGGTGAAAGAATTAATGAGAACTCATCCCATTTGTTTTATACAGTAGCATCTGAAAATCGATTGTGGTTTTAAAAGCGTGGGCTAATAGCCATCAAAACGTTGTTCATACATTAAAACATCACTAGTATATTAAAAATTGTAAATTTAAAAATAAAGTAGGAATCCAAACGATAAAAGTAGTGAAACAAGAGAAGAACAATGGTAGCTATTACAGCATAACTCGGTGGGAAATCCCTACTTTGGCATGATATAGCCATTATTTTGTGTTCAATACCAAAGTAGGAATTTCCCACCGAGCTATGCTGTAATAGCTACCATTGTTCTTCTCTTGTTTCACTACTTTTTATCGTTTGGATTCCTACTTTATTTTTAAATTTATAATTTTTAATATACTAGTTTGTTTAGTTTTTTGTTAAGGCATACAGCTAGCTATAAACATGTGACTGTTCTATTAGGGTGACTGCTTAGTTAGAGTGTCTCGACATCTCGAGGCAGCCTGCAAGATGTGCGCTTGCCAAAAAGAGGCGTGGTTTCGATCGATTATAGAGTATATGTCGAGTCAGCCTTCCAAATTGAAGGTGTGTGGTCACTGAAATACAGCTAGTGAAAGGGGTGTATCATTGTGGTTTCAATCGATAGATCGATAATGCGTAAAATGAAGAATGGGCATGATCTTGTGACCTATCGTGAAGCTATCTAGTACCAATACCTCCATACAGTACCCTCTGTCATAGATTATATCAGTACGGAATATAATCTATTCCTCCGTATAGTAGCGTAGTCTAAGTGTCTTAAATAATCTTGTGGCGTCTATTATGCTGTTTAATGAAAGTGTTGGTACGGAAAATTAACGTCTCGATATGGTTTCGTTGGATGAAGAAGAAGACAAGCAGCCTGATTGAAGATAAAGGAAAAGACAAGGCGCAGAGGGCACACACTCGTCGGAACCCCAAAAGGCACATCCCACTGGTGAGTTTGTTATTGTGGTGTAAAATGGTGGCCGTGTGCTGCTTCGTTTGGGCTCTAGGCTTGCGACTGTGGTCAGTGAGTGAGGCAGTGAGTCTAAAATTCGAGTTTTGTCGATTTAAGAAAAAATTATATCCGGCCACCTGTAAGTGTTTTGTTGTATTTAATGCTGTTTTATGTACTATGTAGACTAGTACTATTCTGTAAAGGTGATTTTCGTCTCATAAGATATCTCTAGGATAATTTTTAAAGGCGGAAAATTTGGCAGCGTGCGGAAATTTCACCTTGATTCCTACTTAAACGGTACGACTGTACCGTTTGATTAATACATTACTATGCTTCAACACACAATGTTAGAGAACTTGCGATTGTGGGATTGAGTTTTTATTGTTATCATTTTTGTACTAAGTTAAGCTAACTAACTTTGCTATTGGGACTGTAAGTAAGTTATTATACTAAGGTAAGTACTTAGGACTGTAAGTTACTAACCTATTTCAATGTAGCAATAGTAGCTTTGCTGTTCCGTGGTCTGTTTAAAGGCTGACAGAACTGATACGCGGTGGGTAGAAATACGCATCCACGATTTCCCAAACAATTATTTGTGCTTTCATTATCCTTTACTAACAGCCAACTAGTCTATCTTATCAAATATACTCAGCATAGCATCCAGTACAAAAATGAGTCCCATAATATAAAGCTCTATGTCGCTCAATAAAACAAGTCAAAGTGCATTGTTTCTTTGAACAGGCTGGGTATCAAAGTCATTGGCAAACCGCTTTCGCATGATATTTCCCGGGTAATATGTGGGTTAAACCCTGAGTGGCACCTTTGAACGCCCACGCTAAAGTGGTATAGTTATAGTCATGCCATGGAATTTTTAATTTAACCATTTTTACTTAGTTACTAAGTGAATGACACACTAATTACTAGCTGATATCTTTAGCTAAACACAATCTGACATTACAACTTGATTTCTTCTGTGTTGGTGTTGTTTAGGCCCAAAATGTTCCCACTCAAATTTAAACTGGTATATTAAAAATTATTAATTTAAAAATGAAGTAGGGATCCAAGTGATAAAAGGTAGTGAAACAAGAGTTGAATGATGGTATTACAGCATAGCTCTGTGAGAAAACTCTTACTGTGGCATATTATAACATTCATTTTGTTTAGCATAAAAAAATGTTGGCCATGCGCTGCTTCGTTTGGCCTCTAGCTATAGACTGGTGACTATGCAGGGCTCCTGATAATATTTTCGAGTGTACTGTCAAACTGCCAGTGCAACAGAGATTTTGTCCTGCCAAAACATAACAATGTACTGGTGCCCAGTTTTAAGCTTTCAGTACTCAAGATGTTATAATCATGCCAATAGCATGTAACATAGATTATTGAGAGATTGTTACATACATATGTAACCATGTCATAACACACTGTTTCTAGCCAAGTACAATAGTTTTTAAGCTATTAAATGAAACTTTATGCATCCCACAAGTCAAAGGAAACACTGGATAACATGGTTTAAATACATTTTGCACATTCATAGTTGACAAATACAAGTAGGCTGGTGTTCAAACATCACTGTTTTAACTTGAGGTGACCACAAACATAAACAAACAGTTTAATTAAATATTACTGCCGTTGTAAGGCTGCTCTCCAGCAGCAGTGTATATATATAGCATTCTGATTTATCCAGTTACAATGTTGTCTGGACAACAATAAAATTAACCAGTCAATATGTAATAAATATTGACCAAAAATTGGCTGATTGTCGAACATTATTTTGAGCCCTGTTGTGGTCAGTCAGGCAGGAAGTTGGTCAGACACTGAAATGCAAATTTTAGCATTTTTAAAAGTTCTATATCTGGTCACCTATAAGTGTTTCCTTGTTTTTAATGCTGTATTTGATGTTAGATAGACTAATATTATTTTGTAACGGTGATTTTCATCACATAAGATGTTACTAGGATGATTTAAAGGCATAATTTTTTTTGGTGGTGTGCATCATTTTTGGGGGATCTTACTTAAACAGTACTACTGTATAAGAATTTTATAGGTACGTAATATTTCCTACAACATAGCATATAACCAGTGTTGGGAGTAACGCACAACTTATGTAACGCGTTACATAATATTATTACTTTTGTGGTGACTAAGTAATATAACGAAATATGCTATAAAAACAGGTAATATAACTCAAGTTATTTGTCACGAAGCCGAGTAGTTCTAGCTATTCGATCCGGCGCTTCAGTTCTCAATACTCAGTTTAGCACACTCAATTGCAGACTAAATTTTGCACACAGATACAGAGTATTTATACAAGCTGTAGTGCTAAGGTCAGCAAAAGGTTAACTACACAAGCTTACAAAGAGAGTTAATTACCTGTACAAAACTAGAACAATAAAGAGACAGAGATATGTCAAAACAACCGGCTACTGATAACTTACAAAAATAACAACGAAGACAGGATTAGGTAAAAACACCTGGCTAATTACACTAACAAGCTACAAAAAGTAATTATGTATGCATACAAAGAGATAATTAATGTTAATTAAGTATGAAGTCATAGCTGTTTACAGCCTGCTTCTTCATATTATTTTACTTACAAATGTAACCTGTTACCTAAGTAATATAGTTACTGTAACAAATCTAATATTATGTAATATTATTACTAGAAGTAAAGAAGTTACTAATCTCATTAGTAATCCACTGAGTAACGCCACTGAGTAATGCCATGGGGTAGGCTTAGAAAATATAGTGGCTTTATCCCTGATGCATTGATGCTTTGTTCATTCTAGCTAAAAAACTGGTTGTATAGGTGATCATGAATACCACAAGTAAAAGCTATCAATAGCAATCAGGTTATAAATACATTTTACTACTGTGGTACAATTGACCGATACAAGTAGGCTGGCACAACATAGTAGTAAACTGTTAACCTCAGGGGTTAACTTGGGTATGCCTTTGTGGTCAGTACAAACTAAAAACACATACCGTATAGTTGGTAATTTTTGAAAGGTTTTTATTTTTGGCTATTTCGAAGTGGCCCTTCTCTTCAAAAATAAATTCCCACGTCTGGTTGTTCTTCGAATATAAATTCCCACAAGTGAAAGCAATGATCCAACTTTCGGCAATTTGCTTGTGTATTCCTCGAGTTTAAGCTCAGTATTACTGATGATAATGGGTAAATTGTATCATTACTGTGCCAGAAAACTGGTGATCCAAAATGGGAATTGATGCCGTCTGCTCTAGAATCTATTGTAGCTAGATAGCAGTAGCTGCGATTGAGCCAGTGAATTTACTCCACTCGAGACTCCCTCAGTCTTCTCCCCAATGCACAGGGATGAGGATTATTCTATCAGTAAGTCAGTTTTTGGCAAACATTCACGCATCTTCATATTTTGTAACATGAATTTCTGTTTATTTGAAATCCATCCGGACTTTGAAATATGCACTCTTCGAAATTAAAATCCTTCAAAATTCAGATTTTGCTTCTTGTGTGAAATTTTCTGTTTTGAAATAACCTGCTATACAGTAGCTTAATTACATGTCAATACCATCATGTCTGGCCTCCCTCCTAGCCCAACGTTAACACTACAATGAAGTAGGTCCAGAAGCTCAAAAGTACAGTATGATATTATAAATAATTATTAACTTCCTTTCCTCTTGAGATGTTCACAATTGACTATTTGTATAAGCAGCCAAGAAGACGCACTGTGGGTCAGTCACTAAAATACAACTACATTATTATACAACCAAGTACTAAGAATAATACCAAATGAGGTTAAAATTATGTCATGAATAAATAAATCTATATATTAATTCTTGAACACCCACGCACATGTTTTTCGAATACTGTTCTGTCATTCTTGGTCGGATTACAATCACATTGGTACCATTCAAATGTAAAAATTTGAGACACATCTTTTGATCCAGGATTGGTGGTGATTCATTAAACTACGGGAAATACCCTTTAAACCACTGTAACTACCTGAGGAAAACACAAATTTGTCCAATACTTTCTGGAGACCCTTATCGTGTTACCAGCTTTCCCCATCCCAGCTTACACTAGCCATTTCTCTCCCCTGTGGACAACAGAATGAGAAAAGGAAAAATCGAGGCCATAAAAATTTCAAACACAAACTTCTTCCAGGTTCTCTCCCCCAATTAGCTTCAAACTCGCTAGACCAACTACCCGTCCAATTCAGTGTACCATAAGGTTGTTTTCGTGTCTATCATTACTTGCTAATCTTGGTTGAGAGATACTTATCACTGTCAATGGCCATTATATGTTTACAATACACGTATACGGTGCTCCGGTATACACGCGTTGCTAATAGAATCAGATGATGTCATGGTTTAACTATCTGAAAGCTTACAGTCAGATAGGATCAATCACTATTTCATGATTTAACCAATCATATCAGTGAATTTGATCATGTGATCGGGTGTGTACACTATCATCCGGCAAACACACTAACCAGTTATAAAAGGAGATTTCTGTAGTGGGTGTGGCAAGTTAAAGAGCGATGATCACTCCAATCAGGCTGTCCAGCAGACTACACACACACGCACGCGCACGCACGCACGCACGCACACACGCACGCACACACACACACACTGCAGGAAGATTAGCTACGTTCAACTACTCTAAAATAACATACATCTACCTTACCAGGCAACGAATTGTGGATAAGATCATGAAGTTGCTAATGCAGTCTTCAATGTTTAGGGATATTTTTTTCATTTTCACTCCTTGGTTAACTCTACAGGGACAGCTGCAACTTCTAAAAGCTCTATTACTTTATCTCTATTTCACTACCCTAATAGAACATACATCACGGTATTCCCTAATAGAACACACACGACCTATAATTGAGCAACCATTTTTTGTATGAAGGACTACACCAGCATGTACTGTATATACACCAGGGCTATGTTGATACCTTAATTCTGAAATTATTTCTTCTCTATCCAAATACACATGCTGGTGTTAATCTTGCTCAGTACAGCCGATTAACTTGAATACCCTTACTCAATACTATATACTGCATACACACTTTGTCATGCAATAAGTAAACAACACGACAATACCATGACTAGGATGAAGAAATGGAACTCCAATTCAGTTACTCTAATAGACAACACAATCTAACTGAATACGAACCACTGTATGTGATGCACACAAGTTGAATTAGAATATAGCTCATTGTGGTGATACACCAACTATTGATAAACTGATTAAGTCTCTGAGTAAGCAAGCCTCATACCACACTAAGACACGTAATGGGACACATCTTGATATACCACCTTCATGAGGACTGTGTAAATCACTGCATGTGTAGAGCCTGTAACTGGACACATGCATCTTGATAAGCCATCTGCATGAATACTGCACAGAAATCCCAATGTACAAGGCCAACCTACGTATGAAAACTATGACAACAGTTGATCTTTGCTGATGAAAGGTCACCAACATTACAGCTAGACGTTAGTGCCACACACCATTGAAGAAATGATGAGTGCATATCATTAGCTGAATCATGTCTTTGTTGGTATGTAATGATGTGATTATACTCCTTGATCATTAGTAATGTTCAAGTTTAAGTGTATTCACACAATTGCACATAACAATTGTCTTAGTATGAAGCACATTTTGTGCGGGTACACCTAGTAATTAATAATTAATGTTTGAGAAAACTACGAGGCCTAGAGAGACATAAACTACAGTAACTGGGGATCGATTTGCCTATGAACGAAGGCACAACTGCATATTTGTTGCACTTGTTTGTGCTGATGACTTTAACATACATGTAATTCTATATAACGTCCAGTACCACACCCATGCTTAAATTTCAGATTGCGTGAAGGAGAAGATTAGCGAACAGGCGCAAGTGATTGCAGGAAAGCCAGAGGCCACTTTATGCGTAAACAACAAGATTACAAGTGTGTTCAGGTGGCACATTGAGTTCCAAGTTGCCATGCCAGGTGCCAGTGGACATGTTACAGGTGATCAACAAGATTAAGAGTAAAATAAATAAATTAATTAATTAAGAGTATGTTAACATAATTGTTTTTGTATTTGTATTATTTTGTATACTAGCTTGCTAGCTGAACTATTTTGATCACCAGTGTTCAGTGCCAATAATAGCGTAAGCGCCCGAATGTCGACCGGTATCTTATGTCGACCACAGGTGTTTACAAAGTCGACCACAGAAATGACTTGAAGTTATCCGTAAATTTACTGCTCTTGAATTGGCGCGTATTAAAAAGGCTATGGCGCGTAAGAGGAAGAAGAAGAAGCGAAGAGAAAGACGCCTGAATAATGTACAAAAACCGGCCAGTAAAAGGCCATCGAAGCTACGACAATGGACTGATGATGGTATCGTACGCGCATTGAATGCCGTACAGTCTGGCATTCTTGACGTTAATGAGGCAGCACGAGATTACAAAATACCACCGACAACATTGAAAGACAGGTTGTCCGGGTGAGTTATTCATGGCACCAATATGAGAGTGAAACCATACTTGAGCCAAGAGGAAGAACAGGAGCTGGTTGAATTTTTGTTGAATTGTGCGAAGATGGGGTACGGAAAAACCAGAAAGGAGGTGTTGGGTATTGTTCATGCTATGGTGGAGAAGAAGGGCATTAAACTGGAAAATGGAGTTACCCAGGGCTGGTGGGTAAAGTTCTGTAAAAGATGGCCAGAAATCAAACTCCGTAAGGGTGATTCTTTTCCTTTGGTGCGTGACCAGATGAGCAACCGTACAGTTTTTGAGTCGTACTTTGATCTTCTCGATGAAACGCTAACTAAGCACGGCCTGAAAGACAAACCAGCTCAGATTTATAATTGTGATGAGTCTGGCATACCCTTGGAGTACAAACTGCCGAGAATTGTTGCAGCCAAAGGCACAAAGAAGGTGAGACAGTGCACATCAGGAACTAAGACTCAAATAACAATCCTTGCCTGTGCCAACGCTGCAGGGCAAACCATACCTCCAATGGTAGTGTTTTCAGGAAAGCATTTCAACAGTGCCTTAGCTAAAGGAGAGGTCCCTGCTACTCTTTATGGAATGTCACCATCGGGATGGATGGACCAAGAGCTTTTTAGAGAGTGGTTTTCAGAGCATTTTCTGAAGCATGCTGTTTCCAGTAGACCTTTATTATTGTTACTCGATGGCCACTCGTCTCATTACACTCTAGACTTGGTCAAAACAGCTGCTGAGGAAGATGTCATAATATTTTGTCTTCCTCCCCACACCACTGCCGACAGTCAACCACTTGACACCAGTTGTTTTAAGCCACTGAAGACCCATTGGGTTGATGTGTGTCGCAGATATTTATTTGCTAATCCTAGTCGGGTCATTACAAAGTTTCACTTTTCGTCTTTGTTTTCAGAAGCATGGTCCAAGAGTATGACCATTAATAACATTTCATCAGGTTTCCGCACCACTGGTGTTTGCCCATTTAACCCAGATGCAATCTTGAGCAAATTTCCCAAGCAGAAAGAAACAGACGAGTCTACTACCAGTAAGAGTCCGGCTAAACCAGTCACCTTTTCGGTGGAGACGGTCAAGAAATTTGAAAGACGATTTGAGAATGGGTACAACATCTATACAGATCCAGCTTATGTGCAGTGGATGCGGATGTATCATCCTGACCATCTCCCTCCTGGTTAGTACAACTTTGCATTCTGTGTGATTATATATGTACATGTTTACTTTGGTGCTGTAGAGATTTTGGATGCTGATGTTGTGACCATGGGTACTGCTACTGGCTCTACAAGCACCGTGGGTATCGCTACTGGCTCTACAAGCACTGTGGGTACTGCTACTGACTCTACAAGCACCGTGGGTACTGCTACTGACTCTACAAGCACCGTGGGTACTGCTACTGACTCTACAAGCACAGTGGGTACTGCTACGGGCTTCTGCACTACAAGTGTTTGCCCATTTAATCCGGCTAAACCAGTCACCTTTTCGGCAGAGACGGTCAAGAAATTTGAAAGACGATTTGAGAATGGGTACAACATCTATACAGATCCAGCTTATGTGCAGTGGATGCGGATGTATTATCCTGACCATCTCCCTCCTGGTTAGTACAACTTTGCATTCTGTGTGATTATGTATGTACATGTTTACTTTGGTGCTGTAGAGATTTTGGATGCTGATGTTGTGACCGTGGGTACTGCTACTGGCTCTACAAGCACCATGGGTATCGCTACTGGCTCTACAAGCACTGTGGGTACTGCTACTGGCTCTACAAGCACCGTGGGTACTGCTACTGGCTCTACAAGCACCGTGGGTATGGCTACTGGCTCTACAAGCACCGTGGGTACTGCTACTGACTCTACAAGCACCGTGAGTATGTCTACTGGCTCTACAAGCACCGTGGGTACTGCTACTAGCTCTACAACTGCAAGATCTCCTTTTTCAGAGCTCCTCGTATATCCAACTCCTACACAAAGGAAATCAAAACCAAAGAGCTGTGCCCGGGTTTTGACTAGTGCAAAATCTATTGCTATGCTGGAAGAGAAAGCCCGTAAGAAGTAAGAAGAAATAGACTTAAAAGACAAAAAGAAAAAAAGAAAGAGAGGCAAAGAAAGTTCTTCGAGATGAAGAAAAGAAGCGCAAAGTGCAGGAAAGAGAGCAGAAGAAGGCTGAAAAGCAAAGAAGGTTGGACCAAAGAAACAATTCTGGATCAAAAAGGCAAAACGCATCATCACACAGTCAGAGAGCAACGAAACGGCAACGAGAGGACAATTGTCCTGAAAGTGGTATTCAGCATCGTGAAATTTCAGAGGATGAATGTGCTGTTTGCTTTGGGCTGCACGAAGAGGACCCAGAACAAGTCGAGTGGCTGAGGTGTACCAATGAAGATTGCAATGTGAGGAGCCACACCGATTGTCTTGAAAATTGTGATGGTGTGTACGTTTGTTATGCCTGTGGAACCCTACTCATGTAGTATTGCTTACCCTACACTCTTGTGTTAGAATACTCCATTGATACATGTTGTACATATTATTTATAACATTATAATAAAAACACACTGCTTAATTAATGTCAACATGTGCTGCGGTTGTGACAATCTGAATGGAAATGGGATACAGGAAGCTTAACAAGGCCGGGAATCACGCTGTGGGGAGCCTCAAATTAAAGGAAGTGGTTATAGCGACTATTACACTTACTTAATTCATAGTAGCTGCGTTAATCTGGCGATGAAAGATCATCTGAACGAAGGCGAAGGTCTCCTTCGCGTTCACACAACAACTGACTCCCGAAAACTCTAGAATACAATATTAACACAACACTATTTTTAGTAACACTATATATGGACTTGCACCTTACTATTTATAGAACACCATAGTATGAATAATAGTAAAACTCCGTACATGTAATTACTATGGCAAAGGGGAAAACCAGGGTGGTCGACATTGAGATATTGGAAAATGTATAGCGGTCGACTTAATATATCCGTGGTCGAAAATGGAAACAAATGGAGAGAAAGGAAATCGCTTGTCACTACTTTTTGTCACGTAGAAACTGTTGTTTAAGTACAGGCAGAGACTATGCTTGTACTAAAGGTATTGTAAAACTAATAAATCGTAGTGCGCCTGGTATAGTACGGGCACCGCCGAAGGTAAGCGGATGCTGGTCGACAATCGATCGCTTACGCTACATTGCTGCATACAGTTCTATGGTATAAATTGCATCTCCTGTATGTTGTACAGTATTGTGTTACACATCGTTATGCCGTTGCCACACCGACACTCAGCTACCAGTAGTTTTTCATTGAATCTGGCAAGCCATTGTGTGGAGAACGTTAACGCCGGCACAGTTTTCAGCTAAGGCCACAAAAACTTAATTATTAGTTTCTCATCCCACCTACATCGCATTTTTCCTTACCTTATCAAGGACTGTTTGCACCACTGGTGGCTTAGTGCAGCCATCCAGTAGTTGGTACCTTACTAGACCAGTCTAAGAAAACTACATATTCTGAGTCATTTTAACTAGCTCATTCAGCTATCTAGTAAGTAAAAAATATTTTTTTTAAATCCACCCCGCACTGGTATTTTGAGTGCAGGAGGATGAGAAACTAATAATTAACTTTATGTGGCCTAATAAGTTAGTGTGTGAAAATACATAGCTCTCAACCTGAAGTCTTTCAGTGCCAGGAGTGAGATCACTTTGTCACAGAAGTACAATGCCTCTAACAACCAGACACTTTCCTGGATATGCTGTGCTTTGTTTTTTTTCACTATTACGTTCTACTGTACTGGCTATTTGTAGGAGCAGAAAGCTACAGTCAACAAAGCTCCCTGCTGTCTCCACTGAGCTGCGTTTAGTGGAAAACTATATTCTTGTTGATTAGAGCAATTGTGGTTTTGTTTGTTTGTTTATTTCATTTAATTTTAATTTATGTTGTCATCACCTTGCATTATTTTACTTTGAGACAAAAATATATACATTGCCGTAATTACATCCCATACAAGGTAATTGAAATAACAAACACTCCATACACAAAATGTGCCCTTAGGCTGATAATTGCTGTGTGGTTGTGCTTACTGCTGTTTATTTACCAACATACTGTAAACTATATTATTGTGTCTATGCATAGTTACAGTCTGCAATGCTACCACACAATGGAATTGTACTTTTTCTTTTTGGCATATCCTTTATTTTCTGGTATTGGATTTTTATCCTATTGAAGGTACTGCCATCTTTCAAAGTGATCAGCTGCACGCAGCCGTTTTTTTTCCAAAAATATGGCCCAGCTCATAGTAAAAAACCGGTTTCTAGTGAAACACCCTGCTTCTTTTATCGTTGAGGTCTGCTTTTGGAAACTTCAGCAGCCATGCATGTCTTTATCCAGTACCCTGATTCATCCTCATTAAACATTATAATTTTAGGACTGTTTAATGGATGTATAAGCTCCATTGTTAGCAGGCATGCAGACTCATGAGATTCAATACCATAGATATGAGAGCATGCACTTGCACCTCAACTTGTGAGAGTCATGCAGGAGGGATGGTGACAATGCATTGTGTGGTCTTCCATGGTCGGGTATTTAATAGCAGCAGACCATCACAATTGTAATTGCATGTTTCACTTAAGTTTACTGTATGTGCATCTTTTCCATCCACACATTCTGTGCTGGTCATACTTGCCCCATTTGTAGATTGCCCCATTGGTGGTTGTACTTGGTTGTACTTGGTTGTTGTTGTACTTGGTTGTTGTTGCCTAGTAATAATAAAACAAAAACATAACTATTTTGGTGGGTGCTGACACTTGCAATGGGGAAACTTCACTATTCAAAAACCAAATTAGGAAACTTCCATCTGGTACATGAGTGTACAGATGTTTTATATCTGGTGTATGTGTATGATGTTTTATATCCAGCCCATGATATGTTATATCTGAGATGAGTGTGTGTGTATCTGGCACGTGTGTGTGTGTGTGTGTGTGTGTGTGTGTGTGTGTGTGTGTGTGTGTGTGTGTGTTATGCATATTTGGCACATGTGTACTGATGTGTTTTGTCCAACACATGTGTGCTAATGAGCTATACTACAACATGTGTTCATAGCAATGTTTTATTCAAACAAAATGTATACTTCTCCAAATGCACTAGTGGCCACATTGCCCTCCTTGGTTGACCCATTTGCAAAATTATGTTGTAAAATATTGTTTTTTGGCTGTATTTGTTGGATGACGTGAGGACATATCATGTGCATGTGTACATGGTATTTAAGGGCATGTATGCATTACTTAGACATAAAGACTGTGTTTCTATTTTTTGTGTCATATGACATAGCTATATAATTATAGGAATTTAAGTTTGATTAGGGACAATGGAAATAAAAATAGGGAAGCAAGGAAATTTGTCTAGTGGACATTGTCAATCCCTACGTCCATGACTGATTTAGGAATTAAATGTCCACTAGTATATCTGCAGATGTAGGCAACCTCCTTTGTTTCCCTGCTTTTTATTTCTATGATCCCTATTTGAACTTAAAATTCCTAATTTTTCCTTATACAGTGGAACCTCAGTTATCCAAACCCTTTAGGACCAGAGATGATCCATAAGTCTGAAAAGTCTGCATCTCTGAAACTGTGTATAAATAGCCTTAAAATAGCATATAAAGACAATTTAAAAAAATATAAACTACCCTAATAGAACAGTCACTACTCTAATAGAGCAGTCATTTCCGTATTTCAGTTAACCGAGAATACAGATAAGTGGGGTCTGGATAACTGAGGTTCCACTATACTTGTTTGTTTACCTTTTTTAACAATATTATGACTGGTGAACCCGTGCATACCACATCGAAAGAAAGGATGTTACCAAGTTAATGTTTTGTCTGAATATGAGCCCCAAGTATCAAATAATGACTCAAAAGTGAAGTATCTATTACTCTTCACTATCAGCTACGTATGTTCACCCCATTATACAGCACTATAAACAAAGAACAGTAAGAAATGCACCTCTGAAATTAATCCAGTCACCACAAAAAATATGGACGATTCGCGAGCCCCAACTACTTGAAATTAAGCAGTAGCCATTACACTTTGCTTTCAGTCTGTTACACTGCATTACTAAAGAAGAACAGTATGAGAAGCTTCTCTGCAATCAATCCACTCACTACGGAAAATATGGGTGAGATACCAACACAGCCACAGGAATGCTGTGTAAGCCAACAACTCAGTCATAGTTACATGTGCACTTGTTCTAATTAAGGTACAGCAACAACTGAACTATCCAATTACAACACACCATTAATTACAAAAACCAATGCATAAGAATAACAAATAAGAATACACATAATAGTCTGTTCTACACACGCTCCCATTTGCTTTGAGATTGGCATCAAGCTCATGGACGATAATAATCAGGAGGTTTTCTAGCTCTTGTGGGTTTCAACGTGGTCCAGTTGATGGTTCAACAAAATGTTCAATGTGAGGTGGCTTCCATTGCTGCATGGTTGAGCTATCTGTAACATGTCCATCAGAATCCATTGGCTGTACCTGATGTTGCAGCCTGTCACATGAACCACCTTGCTTCACCTGCCATCTGATATTGTAACTGTCACAGGGCTTGTCACTGTTGTCACCTTCCATCTGCCCTCCCACTTGGGATCTAACTTACTGGAAGCCACACATGATCATTGACACAAAACTCCCGTAGGTGGGATCTTTTATCGTAGTATTTCTTTTGAGTTACTGAGGAAGCAACTAAATTTGACTTCAAAAAGTCTTTCAACTTAGCCAGCTGGTCACAGATGTGAAATTGATGTGATGTATGGTCAAGACTATGGTGTGAGTCAAACAAGGGTGAGTGTGGTGGCCTGCCAAACAAACATCAGGGCATGTTGTGATGCACCAGTGGATGCATGGACTGCAGTACGGTATGCATACAAGGCTAATGGAAGATGCCTTCCCAATCAGACCATGTACCAACATAATTATGTTCGTAATAACTGCAGTAGGGAGCAGTTAAACCGTTCAACCATGCCATCCCCTTCTGGATGGTATTCAGTGGTTCTAGATTTTGCTATTCCAAATACTTCTAGACTCTGTTTCAGCATGGCACTTTAAAATTTACGACCGTGATCAGAATGGACAACATCTGACATCCCCAGTGTGGAAAGCAGTTTGATTAAAGCTGTGGTAATGGTAGAGGCAGATTGGTCAGCCATAGGAATGGCATGTGCCCATTTCGTAAAATAATCATAAACTACCAGTAGATATCAATTGTCACTCTTGAGTCACTGGAACTGTCAAAACATCAATGGCTACATGGCTTTCCAATAGGAGTGGTGCCTTGCTTTGTACATTCACGACAATGCTTCTCCATATCTTGGGACGTGTTGACCCAGTAAGCTTCCTCTTGTAACCCTTCCAGGATTTTATCAGCACCTTGGTGACCCACTTAGGGCTCATTGTAAGAGTGCTTCAGGGCTTGCTGCTGCAAGGAGTGAGGCATCACTGTGACAGTCAAAACCTCACTGGTAGGTCCAGGAGCATATCAGCATATACATGTCACAAAACACCATCAACTAATTTTAACTCTGTCCACAATTGACAAAAGCGTACAAGTGGAGGACGATGCCATTTCCTGCCAATAGGTTTCTCTGGTGATGTTCGTAGGGCTGCGAGCACTTGTTTAATGACAGGATCGTCACGTTGGGCTGCCTGTAGTTGCTCCTTGAAAGTGTCTGTCATCACATGGGTAGCTGCTGCTGCTGCTGCTGTAACTGAATGTAATGCAGAACGTGACAATGCATTAGTATTATTATTTAAACAACCCTTATGGTATTTGATGGTGAAATCATGTTCTGCAGTGCTAGTGCCATCTGCACAACAGGCCTTCCATCTGTTGAGATGATAACTATTGCAGAGGACAGTGATCTGTTAGTAACTGGAAAAGTCTCCCAAGCAGATAGTGATGGAATTGCTTTGTTGCAAAAGCTGCAGCTAAACATTCTTTCTGAATGACACTGTACTGTCGTTCGGTACTGTTGATGGCCCTACTGGCATAAGCAATGACACTGCCATTCTGCTCAAGCACAGCTCCTAAGCCAACAGAACTGGCGTCAGTTTGCAAAACAAACATAGGGGCATTAGAATCAAACTTGGGATACATCAAAACTGGAGCTTGGACAAGCCTCTTCTTTAAAGTCACAAATTTGTCAGCCAGGGCAGCACCAACCCAGGAATGTTTGTACATCTGTTATACTGTCAGGGGGTGCATCCATTCACTGGACTGTTATTTTCTTGACTTTTATCACCAGACTTAACCATAAAAGGTGTTTTAGAAATTGATACCATTCACAGACATAAAATATGTATTTAAACTTGTACTTTGATCACAAAAACTGCACTAAAACCTAACTGCAGTTCATTATCGAAAATAATTTGCCTACTGCTAGCAACGTTTCAAGCACTGTACACTGTTAACACTACTAATACATCTGTCTGTCTTCTCTACCTTCTTGAAAAATAGCACACAATAATAATTTTACACAATGCAATTATGTTATGTAACATAGAAATTGTCTATAGCCTTTCAGCAGTCTGCATATTCATTCTAGCTTTGCTGGCTCTTTGGTTTACACTGTTCGTAAATAGCAATGAGTGGACAGTGTTACATTCTAGAAAGAATTGCTTCTCATTGTGCACATTTTCTAACAGTAAGGTAAGGCATATTAACTATAATTACGGTAACTATAACAAGAGTTCAAACCAAAGTTATACCATTAAATAAACCACCAAAACTAGCACCTATTTCAAACACAAATCTTTAAACAGGCTGTCGGACCAGGTGTCCTACAGACCTCAGCACTTGTGCTTAAATGAATTTAAAATAATAGACTGTACGTATGTAAACTATGTGTCTGTAATATTGCCCTCTCCATGTGTGGTATACTACTCTATGTAATCACTTTTAGTGGTTGAAAAGGTGTTTGTGGTCGAAAAGATGTGTTTGAGCAAATTTTATGCAAGTCCAGTAATCCAGTCTAGTAGTTCAGTCCAGTGAATGGATACACCCTACTGTTAGGAGTAGGCCATTGCTGAACTGCAGATACCTTCTGTTTATCTAGTGTCATACCTGTACCTGAAAACACATGGCCTAGATATGACACTTTAGACATGCCTGGATGACATTTCATACCTCTCAAAGTAAGCCCTGCTTGAGTCAAACGGTCAAACACTTCCTGCAAGTGTAACAAGTGTTGCTTCTTGTCAGCAGAATGTACCAGGATGTCATCAACATAAATGATAGGCCATGGAAGATCTGGTTCATCATGCGCTGAAATGAGCTGGGGGTACCTGTCAAACCAAATGGCAAACATCGGAACTGAAAGAGCCTCATACCTGGCCTTGCACGAAAGGCTGTTTTGAGGCAGTCGTCTGGGTGTACAGAAAGTTGCCAATATCCTGAATGTAAGTCAAGGGTGGTGAAAATAGTTGATCCAGCTAATTCATTCTGTACTTCATCAGGTAGTGGTAAGGGGTATGCATCTTTCTGTGTCTTCTGATTCAGTTCACAATAATCAACACACAAGAGATTTCACCACTTTTCTTCGGTACAAAAACTGCTGGTGCCATCCATGGAGTACTGCTCTCTTCTATCATACCCTTCTGCAGCATTTGATGAATTTGGCATTCCACTTCCTCCTTGTAGTGAGCAGGTATTCATCTTGGAGATATGTAAACTGGGTTACCTGTTGTGGGAATGTGATGATAAGCCAATGCAGTTACACCTGGGACAGACTGAAACAGACAGCGATACTTTGTCAACAATGTGTCAATCTCGGTGTCTCCAGAACAAGGTACATCAAACTAGTGCATTACCATACCTCAGGATACTACAGTCATCTATCATATTAGGGCTTTTGTCACTCACTACAGCTGCAGCACAACGTTTGCTCTCTGCATGCTGCTCAGAATTCCATAATGCCTCCACTTGTGTTGAGGTCTACAGTATGGTAAGGTAAGTGCATCCTTCTGAAGGAAGTCTACTAGTATAACTGGGTAAATGAGACGGTCTACCACCATAAATTCATGCACAGTCTTGAAGTCACCCACTTGTACCGGTGCTTGCACTAGGTCCACAACAGGTAGTGGTTCACCAGCAGCTGTGATCAACCTGACTCCGGATTGCTTGTTCGCATGCTGTACTAAGGACATCTAGTTCATGTCACTCTTCCGCAGAAAGGATACAGCAGATCCTGAATCAAACATGACTTCAACTGTGATGTTACCCACCTCCCCCATTATCACTGTGGCCCTTCTTTTGACAGTGGCCACAGTGACATTTTGTGAGTCTAGGGTTGATTGGGGCGGCTGCTTCCCCCTGCAGCTGCCCCTTGCCCATTTCCCTGTAGACACGTTTGCCAACCATGACCTGGCTGATTACAAGTAAAACAACAGTGATTGTCATATCTTGGGTTTGGGCGTTGTGTTGGACATGAGTACTGAAGGTGACCCACTTTGTTGCACAGAAAGCATCACTTCCTGGAGGTTCCAGGGGAAATGCCTTGCTGATTTACAGATAAGGCAGGCACTTGTTCTGTTATTGTAGTTAGTTGTTGTTGTAATTGCTGGAATTCACTCGAGTGTTGCATCTTTACTGCAGCAGTAGCATCACTATGTTGTTCCACAGTCATTAAAACTTTCGCTTGTTGTACTGCCGAGTTCAGGAAGTCGGTGCCTCCCATGGCACGGAGTTGTTTACTAACTTCTTGTGATAGTCCAGTGAGGAATTGGTGTAATAATAATTGGTCTTTCGCTGCATTAGCAATACCTGGCATGGTTTGAGTAAGAAGCTGTTTCAGTTGGTGAACATACAACATCAGAGATTCCCCTGGCAGTAGCGATCACGTGTGGAAATCGTCTAATGAAACAAACCGCATTGGCATGATGGCATCAGTAATCTTAGTTTTGGTAATGGTGTAGTCTTTTTGTTGTTCTTCGTAGAGCTGGACAATAGTAAAAAAATATCGAGTATCATGATATTAATTTTCAAATCGTATCGTGATATTTAACCTCTACACTATTGTGATGGATGTAACACTTCTAAATAACTACTAGTAGTTCTATTCATGAACCATATTCTTGCCTTTACACAAGAAAGGAGCAATGATTAGGTGTAAACAATGTATAAATTAGCAAGTTTGTTCACATAATTCTCAACTGTACAAGCAGCTAACTACTAATCTGTCATTTAGATACTATCATGATACATATCGTTATTGTGATATATTCATTACTATCAATCGTCTTGTGAAAATTTTGTTATCACCCACCTCTAGTTCTTTGGTCAATTTGAGCCATATAGTAAGAGCTTCGCCTTCCATAAGTGTTGGTAGTTTCAAGGCTTTCTTCTCCTCATCCCACGTGTTCGCACGACAACAAATTTCATATCTCTGAAACCACTCCGTGGCATCTCTCGAGGTGAACAGTTTAGGCAGACTAATGCGCGATACTAGGGTTGACATCCTCTGCTACCAATGTAAACCAACAACTCAGTCACAGTTACACGTGTACTTGTTCTAATTAAGGTACAGCAACAACTGAACTATCCAATTACAACACATCAATAATTACTAAAACCAATGCATATGAATCACAAATAAGAATGCACACAAACAATAATAGTCGGTTCAGCAGCTGCATCACACTATCACAAATTGTGACCGAATTTTGGAAAACCGTCGATATACGTACAATAGTACTTTTGTAATAAAACGCATTTAAAAACTATGGGTAAAAAATGCAAGCTCCACAAAAAAATTATGCAAGTTTTTATCGCCTCACTGATGGGCGAATTAAGCCTCCAGTCGATAAATCCTGGGCATCATCATATTCGCCTGTTCATAGGGTGTACAAAATGCTTTGTTTCATCTCCATACACGACAGAATTTCGAAGTTACAGGCATTTGTTTACGTTGCAGTGACAAAAGAATTTACTGACGATCGTTTTTCAGTTAACTTGCCTTCCTTCTCGAACACAGAAGCATGCCTGGGGAAAAAACTATACCTTGGTGGATGCACAAATTCATGGCGAACACAATGAGCCAAGATCCAATTTCGTGCGCTGTTGTATCAGCAAGTTATGATGGTTTATGTAAGCGCCTGTAGATTCTTTTCCCAATAACTGCTGTACATATCAATTTATTTGCTCATCCGGCTGTCTAGTGCTGTATTTCCAACGCTGCTTAACTTCTGAAGCTGAAACTTAGCTAGTCCATTATTCTGTCCCTATAGAAAACAAAGAACAAATAAAATGCATTTTGAAAATTGTGCGAATATCGACGGTTTTCTGAAATTAGGTCACAATTGACGCCTTGCCAGCATTGTCAACGAAAACGACAGGAGGACAAAGGCAAGTCCATGATGTGCATATTCTACATACTGCAGTTGGTGAATTGGGATGAACAGTTAAGAAATCAAGCCTGTAGCTATATCCATTGTTGAGTTATGCTTGGCTGAAGGCATCAGTTAGTCAGAAAATTCTGTTAAACAGAAAATTTAAAAAATTCCATAGAAACTTTATGGAAGGGTTAGGGGTTGGTCTAAAGACATTTTTTGGCTTGGCTGTGCCTAACCAATACTGCTAAGTTGTCATGAAGGTAAATTGAGGCTGGTTTTAGGGTGATATTTTTGGCTGGAAAAGTCCAGTTCTGCATGATCCGTAATATCATAGATATTATACGTAACATAGATTGGAAACGCACATGCACATATAAATACATGTTAATAAATGTATCCTATCCTCATTACGGTGTGTGAAATAAATTAGGTTATTACAGCTGGAGTATTTTGCTCTCTTGTAAGCTACTAAGTGGTGTATGTCATTTACAGCTGGGCAAATTACCACATACATTACTTGGAGGCTAGCCTGGTTAGACACACTGGCTCTTGGCGAACAGTAGGGTGGCAAAATTCTCATTGTTAAGTTGAATTATGGTGTTATGTAACAGTTTTGTAATTTTCCTGAAGAAACTAAATGTTCAGCAACGCTTCTATTCTGTTGCTTGCATCACTTATAACAAGTACAATGTAAATAGACTACTCAGATATAGGTGTATTATTGTATAGCTCTTCCACTTCAATAAAACAAAGTCATAAAAGGTGCTACATTTTGTAATTATTTTACCTTAACAGAGTAAGACTTCAGTTAAAGCTTTATTGTAACATACCAAGTATTTAATAGGCAATGCAAATACAGCCATCACTAGTTGGTTAATAGCATCGCTGCTGAGATATAAGCTGATACTCACCTGCCACTATCCACCTGTCACCAATGGTATTGCCTCCGATATTAGCAACCATACCCATGTTCTTGTTCAGTACACAACATAACACACCGACAATGAAAAATTAACCTCTACACTACTACATAACCAAGAGAAAAGGCCTGTGAACAGGGTGTGTCAACATCTTTAAAACTAGCGCACCATAACGAGGATAGACGAAATTATTTAAGCGTGTTTCTAGTCCATGTTACGTATAATATCTATGGTAATATACAGTACTATTGTACTGTATGTATGATACTACCATGTGCCTTGATGTTAATAGCACAAAACCTACACATGTATTGTATGATTGGCACGACTAATTCATTATTGTTATGTTGTTATATTGTTTATTGTCCAGTTCTCAACAGTACACCTCAGTTAAAAGACTTGTACACACTATTAACACCTAATTATGCTGCTCACTGGAAAGTGATTGGAACTTTACTTAACATACCAAAAGGACGTCTTGATGGAATAGAGTCAAGTTACCCTGCTAGTTCATTCAGATGTTGCAACAAAATGTTAGAAATGTGGTTGGAAACCAATACCAGTGTTACATGGAAGGATGTCATTACAGCAATTGATTCTCCTGCTATATCCCATGATGTGTCCTCAGTACCTGTACTACACAATCCTTTATCAATACTATCTGAAGATACTGCTGGTATGTTAAATGGTCAAATGTACAAGCTAGTAGAGTTTATACAAGGCTTAATGTAAATTTCAGTCAAAATACTGTACAATAACCAACATGGCTAAAGCATAGATTAAAATTGAACTTCAGGTGATCAGGTGATGATCCCATTGTTTGAGCACTTTTTATCTCTACTAGCTTGTAAATCACTTGTTTGTTAACTTGTTAGTAACATAGTTCGTTGCTAGTAAATTTCCAACACCACATAATTATATATAGGAAAGTATGGTACCAGATATATGAAGCTATAATTGTATAGTAATTATGTTTACTATTGTGCTAATTACTAATAACAAGAGTTAATTTCACTTACCTTATAAGGGAAATGATTCGTGGAAGAAAACAATGTAATTTTAGATGCATTCGCAAATATTTTCTTGCAAAAATTTTCCTAACGTTTTTCATGCATCAGTTGACGCAGCATTCATATGTGACCATCTCAGTGAAAACCCGTCTAGTTCGCACAAGCATGTGTATTGAAAAAAATTTTTTTTTTTTTTAACTTGGTGAAATTACGCGCGTTACAAAAAAATTTTTACACAAGTTTTAATCGAGCTATTACTCAGCAAATGAAGTGTTAAGTCAATTAAACCTATATACCATCTTATTTGCCTACTCATGGGGAGTTTGACAATCTTTGTTTCATTTCTGTAGCCCCAATGATTTGCGTGTCACGTGTGTTTGTTTATGATGTGATAGACGTAAACGAAATTGTTGCCATTTCTTCAATAAAACCGCCTTCGTATGCCTATGCGCAAGTGACTTCAGGGCTAAAACTATACCTTGGCTGATCTGCCAATCCATGATAAACACTGTAAGCCAAATCCCAAATTTGTATGCTAATCCAAGTGGAAGTTATGGCTGCTAATGTAAGCACCTATAGTTTATTTTCAGTATAGTCACTGTACAAATCAATTTCCTTGCTTTTGCTACTTTCTAGCACTATAATTCCAAAACTACTCGCCATAATCGACTGAAATTTTGGTGAACCATTCCTTGGACTATGCAGGTAATGCTGAGAAAATAAAAAGAAATTTGGAAGTTGTGCGAACTATCACTGAGATGGTCACATATATTGAGTGCATAAGCACTTGCTTTGCTACCCGCTAAACTGCTATGTGCGCAACGGCATAGCCAGTGAGGCGCAAGACCATGTGATTTGAACAGAAATGCAAACTTCAGTGACAGTGAAAAATCAGTGCAATGGGGCAAATGTAATTGCAGCCCAGCGATTCACTGTGCCGGAATGGTGTGTCTTAGCCTTGGTTTTAGTGCTTCCCCCAGGCTATAGGCATTCCTGTCATCCACGCTCATTATTGTGAATGCCTACTTCTCCAGTGAAGCAGTGATCATGAATGGCTAATAGTACGTGTAGTATGCAGAGTCGAACCATATAGTCGAGCGTTTCCTATCCTTGATTAATCCATTGTTGGTGTGTGCCAAATTATTAAATTTCTGAAATACACAGCAGGGATATAATACTTCTTATTGTTTTACTGTGATTTAATATCGTGCACTACTCTGGCTTGTTTCAGTACTTTTTATCGATGTGCTATGGTTCCTACTCTAGTTGAAAATTTCAAGTTTTTTTGTGTACTTGTTTGTTAAGTTTTTTGTAAATAACTATTATGACTGGTGAAACCATGCATACCGCATCTGAAATGGTGCTGCGTGCCATAGCTATATCAATCAACGTCTTAAAAGTGAAGTATCCTTTACACTTTGTTGTCAGCAATGTTCAACCTGTTACACAGCATTATGAATAAAGAACTGTTCGAAAAGCACCTCTGCAATTCACACATGCGAAAAAAATGGTGCTGCGTGCCCCAGCTATCGTTTGAGTTGAAAAGTGAAGTATCCATTACACCGCTTCATTGTCAACTGTGTTCAACTCATTTCACAGTAGTATGAATCAAGAACTGTTTGAAAAGCACTTCTGCAATCAAAGTAGTCGCCATGAAAAATGCAGACGATTTCCGTTACAAAAGAAAACCGTCATGTGCTACCGCCAAATCGACACTTTTCGCTGTCAGCAAAGATGAATGGGACACAAAGGAGGACACTGGTAAGTCCATGAAGAATGCATTGTACATGCTGTGGTATGCCAAAAGGCATCTCTCGGGCTGAAGCAACGTTGAACAGTGAAAAAATCAAGCACGTAGCTTTAGCCATTATCGAGTTATGCTTGCCTGAAGGCATCAGTCAAGCAGGCAGGCAGGCAGTCAGTCAGTCAGGCAGTCAGTCAGGCAGGCAGTCAGTCAGTCAGGCAGTCAGTCAGGCAGTCAGTCAGTAGAAAATTTTGTTAAATATATTTTTTTAAATTCTGTAGCAACTTGTTGAAAGCATTTCGGGTCAATCTGAAGACTTGTTCTGGCTTCGTTTTGCCCAACCATTACTGCCTCATCGTCATCTGGGAAAAGTGAGGTTGGTTTTTGGGCAATGTTTTTTCATGGGCCATGCCTACTCCTTTGTGGTCCCTACTATACAATACTGTCGTACTGTATGATTAATTTGTTTACTGTTGCACTCTATCAGCAAAAGCCATAACAGATAAATTTGTCTACCTTCTAGTTGCCCTCTATCAGCAACAGCTGGTACAGGTATTGATCTAGCTACGTGTTTTTGTATCTGACATGCCATCAGGATGCTGGTGGCATTCATAAGATTGGACTCAAGGATGCCTCCTCCCATCTAATAAGTAGTTGGATTAATTAGGAAATAGGAGTATGTGGATCTAGCATGTTTACTCAATGATCAATGTGGCAAGCTCACAGAAGAGTATCAGGTGACTGGTCAGATTGTGGTCATTGAATAAGATCGAGATCAGAGACGCCGGAGACAAGCGTCAGACATTTTCTCTTGAATGAACTGGTATGTAGCAGTTATCACCTCCTGTTAGACCACTACTTCAGCCCAGGCCACAAGACTGATTTTGCAGTTGTCCCAAGAACTTTGGCCACAGTGGCAAAGATACAACACGGAATTTCAGCAGTAGGCAGCTGCAAGAAAGATCCACTAATAGGGTGACCTAAACTTCACCATCTATGGGCATTGTTTATCTGCCCAACAGCACCAATCATTTACTACTAAGGAAGTTCAGCTATCTTCCAGTTGACACAAAAGACCCTTGATCCAGGAAGCTTGTTTCAAGTGGAATTCAAAGGGATGGTGCAACCTATCCAACTGCTCATTCTGTCACTCCTGCCTCCTGTGCGGTGACCACCACAAGGTAATCTACTGCCTGTCAGCCACTGAGAGTAACAAGTAAATTCCGGACATCCATGTGGTCTTTATGAACTGCATTAGTAATTAATTAACTATTAGGAATTTGTACATGATATAGTTCCATTTGTGTTCTCATGTCATTAGGCCAACAGGGTGCTCCGGTGGTGTTCACCTGATGTGTTCTTTCACTGCATGTGGCATCAATTTAGGCTTACGTGCATTTCTTTGTGCAACTGTACTCATGTGTGTACTGGTTGTTACTACTGAATATGTAATCTGTCTACATGTCTCAGTACACTTGCAACAGATCGAGGGGGGGGGACCTTCCAAGTTCTAAAATGAGGTCTTCCTCAGGAATGGTCATGCTTAATTCTAATTCCTACCAGTAAAACAAATTAACTTCTTCAATTTACCCTTTTTAGTGGCAGGAACCCCAAGGGTAAGGCATCCTTGGCAAGGAGCCCACACGGTTGTTCCTCAGTATGCAACTGGTATGAAGGTCCAGATACAACTCTTACAGAACAAAGGAACCCACAAACAAGTCACACCTAGAGGGTAGAGGTACCAGTACCTTTGCATGAAGGACCTCCTATCACTGGACTCCAGTAGGCCAAATCAGGAGGAGTTCATCCTACAATGCAGTGCATACTCCCCTTGGGTGATCTGCAAGGAGGATCCCGGTGGAGGATCCTCCTTGCAGATCACCCAAATACCCAGTTCAAGGATTTCTGTCTGAAATGAATCCTTACAAATTAGTTTTAACTGGCACAAAACTCTAAGTACTGCTGACCACAAAATTCCTTCAAAAGTGCCTTCAATTATCCATTAGTATTTACAAAGAAAAGTGACCCTAGGAAGAATAATCAAGCTTCCACCAAACTTCCGATCCCTGGACATCCATGTCAGCCCATTAGGAATCATCCCAAAAGAAAACAAAACAGAACGGGCCAAAAATAGTTGACCTTTCATCCCCTGACAAGGCATTTCAGAGTCCTTGTCCTCACTCACTCTCGTATGCCTCAGTGGATCACCTCTCAGCACTAGTCCTTGAAGCAGGAAGAAAGGCTTTCTTGACAAAAGCAAACACCAAAGAGGTCTACAGAATGCTCCTGGTTCACCCTTAAGATTGCCACCTGTTAAGAATCTACTGTAAAGTTTAATGTACATCAACCATACCCTGCCATTTGGATTGCTTTCTGCACCAAAAGTACTCTCAGCAATTGCAGACATTTTTAAATGGATACTTAGTAGTCTCTCTGTGGGAGAGGCTAGGTGTCCCTTTGAAGGTTTCAAAGTTGGAGGGACCTTCTCACTCTCTAAAGTGCCTTGGAATTGACAGTTTTTCTGCAACTCAGAGTAGACTCCCTGATGAAAAGTTGCAATGCCCGAATGCTAAACTGGCTAGTTGCATTCAAAGGAATATCCTATAAAAGAAAAACTAGGGGCTGCTACAGTTTGCAACAAAAGCAGTGCCCCCACGACATTACTTTCTAAGATACCTCTATTCTATACAGAGCATTGGCTCAAAACTCGACCACCATATCCGTCTAAATTGCCCATCCATGGCAGATATTATGTGGTGGTGCCTATTCATCTCCACTTGGAATGGTATATCCATGCAATGGGACGTGGGGGCTAAGATAGCAGATTTCATTGTCACATCTGATGCATCCAGGTCCTGGGGCTGTGCAGCTTACTGGGGGAAGCATGGTTTCACTTCCAACGGTGGGACAGACTACACCCACTGTGTATTGTGACAAAGGAGATGATTCCTATAGTGGTTGCAGCAGCTATCTTTGAGAAACAGTTGTCCCACAAGATAGTTCATTAGCTGTGGTACAGGTAATTAATGCCACATTCTGCTCAGACAGTTATTTAACACACTTGGTTAGACTATTGGTCTTATTTGCTTTGTACGTACAGTACAGTCCATTTATAACTTCACACACACGAGGCATTTTAGGTGTGGTGCCACGCGATTTTTCCCATGGCAAAGGCAAAAGTTACACGTGGGATTGATCATTGCCACGCCGTGGCACAAGGCATTACCATGCTTGGAAAAAGAGATTGCCACGCCATTCGTGGAATCCTCTGATTGCCACGTGTGGCTAATATTAGCCAATGCCACGCGTGGTCATGAGGTGAAAAGCCAAACTACATGTATATTTACTGTACTTCACTGTGCATTGCATTACTAATACTCAATTATTAACTAATACTTCGTATTTTACAGGTCACCCCAGGTCTCTTTTACACACCGATACGGGATCTTGCATGAGACGAACTGGATTAACCCGTTTAGCCCACATGCAACTCTTCTTTGAGTTTTGAATTCTACTTGTACCTGTACATATTTTTTTCTTTATTAACTAGTAATATAGCAATGGCGATACATATAGTAGTATTTTAAAATGCAGGTGTAGAGTATCACTAGAATCTGTAGCTGAGGTGAATTGAAGTCTCCTTCCAGTCCTCCAAAGAACACTTTCAAAGTGAGTGAAGGCCATCCTGTGTAAGACACAATGAAATAGTTGTAAAACGTTCGAACATTTGAAGCTTCAGTGTTGGCTTTCAAGTTACAGGTTTCAGCACATCCTTCTTAAGTTTTATCTTTCTAATAAGTTTGTAAGCATTTTGGTAAGTGCATAGCAGCAGTACTGAATGACGCGATCCATCGATTGCAAATGGGTATATCCACTATACTGCAATCATGCATAGGTAAACACCAACTAATGGCTAAACGATTTTTCCATGCATTATCTATCACTTTATAAGGTGTTTTAAGGCTGCAACTGCAGTAGTAAGCTAAACTTTGATAGTTCAAAAGTGGGCATGGCACATGAAGATCGATCACTAAGAGCTGACTGCAATAAAGATAGTGAAGTTTATTTGTAAGTCTTTCGTAGACTGTGAGTACATTACAAAGCTTCAAAAGATACTTTTATAATTCAAGGTTTACTTGAACTTTGAATCCACAAAACATTCGAAGCTTTATCCCAGCCCTATAGCGTAGTACTGTACACGTAACTACTGTAGAGTTTGTTGGTTATGCAACTGTACACACGCGTGGTTAACAGTCACGCTTTGCAGCCAGTGAGGACCATGTGTGGCACACCACGCACGTGTGCCACGCAGCAAACTTGGCATGAGCCACGCAACAAACCTGGTGTGGGCCACACAACAATGTTCCGTGGCAAACACCATGGTGCTGTGTGGCATCATGCCAAAAATGCCACACGTGTGTGAAGTTATAAATGGACTGTACTGTACCACAACTTCTGGTTCTATTCCAATCACATTTAGGGGCGTGACAACACACTGGCAGATGCTTTATCACATAATAACCTTTATCTTTTCTTCTCACAAGTCTCATAAAAAGCTCTCACTGCAGCAGTAGTCTTCCAGTCATTGCTAACAATCATATCTGTAAACATCACCTGGACATCCACAGCCTGGACAAGACTACTTCAACTTTGACTGCTTCTACACACAAAACCTACAAGGCAGCAGACCATCATTGCTCCCAATTCTGCAAGGACTTAACCATCATCCCCTTCCCAGTGATAGAAAGTACCTTATGCTACTTTGCCACATTCATGGCTCAACGAGGGCTCTTGCAAAGCACTATTAGAACTTATTTGTCAAGCAAATCCTAAAAGAGTACTGGTTGTAGCAGGGCAAGTCCCCCTGAGCTCAGCTTCCAAAAATCCCAACCATTCTTCAAAAATGAAGGCAGTATGGTTTCACAGTGGAAAGTCTTGCAAATCAGTCATGCTGTGGGCAGCCTCAACCACCAACTTTTTTCTGTTTCTGCAGATCAGTTGAGATTATGGTTCCTTCAGAGAATGACTATACCACAGGATCACACCTGTCATTTGAGGACAGTCCAGGCCTCCTGTTTAGATGGGAACAGGGTACTCTTTTAGCCAAATCCAAGTGTGTGGAAGAAGTAACAGCTGTTTTATCAGCAGCAAACCTGCTAGTTCACCAGCACAGCTTCTGGAGGGGAGGGGGGAAACAACCACAGCAGTTATGCCAGGCATCCAAGATTCCATCATCCAGACCCTGGAGAGGTGGAAAAAACTCAGCTTATCTGCTCTACATCAAGCTACATCCACTCAAACTAGTTCAGGCCTCTACCACTCTCTCGAAGCACGTAATATAACATCCAGCTTACTCTTGCATGGGTGACAGTTTTGTTGTAACCCTCCATGTTACCTGAACATGTTTCTTTTTGTATTGGTTAATGTCTTTGTGTCCTCTGTTCACTGCATTTCTATTATATATTAGACCCTTTTTGTGGTAGATTTGGTGGATTTTGGAGGTGTCTAAGTTCCTTTTCATGTTTACTTAGACCCTTTTTATGTTTATTACACGCACCTGCACTGGTAGCATTTTTGTAACTGTTGTTATGGGTGGAGTAATGGCTTGTTTCTACTAAGAATGCTACATTTCTCTGTTACTAGCAGCTGTCAACAGTGTTAAGGTACTATACAGTAACTACATGAAGGGTCTACATAACTTAGACTTCAGACCACAGGGATCTAAGTAATTTAGACCCCTGTGGTCTGAAGTCTATCTATTACATAATCTTAAACTATTATCTGCTTATATGGGTTGGTTATGAGCATTGTCCACTGCTCCTTTCACCCTTATCCTAGCTCATGTGCACAAAGTCTATTATGGTCCCAGTCTGGCACTTAGTTATAGCCTGAGGTAAATATTGTATAGTTCCGAAGTCACTAAATAGCACAAATACCTTGTTTTGTGCAATAATATTACTAGTATATTAAAAATTATAAATTTAAAAATGAAATAGGGATCCAATTGATAAAAAGTAGTGAAACAAGAGATAAACAATGGTAGCTATTACAGCATAGCTCAGTGGGAAATCTCTACTTTTGGCATTGAACACAAAGTAATTGTTATACCATGCCAAAGTAGGGATTTCCCACTGAGCTATGCTGTAATAGCTACCATTGTTCATCTCTTGTTTTGCTACTTTTTATCGCTTGGATCCCTATTTCATTTTTAATTTTGTGATTTTTAATATACCATGTAGTGGAAAATTTTGGCGAATTGATCATTGGCAGAAATCGGCAAATAATATTTTGGCGAATGCATGACATTACTTGCCCACGCAATTTTAATCTGACAGCGTTGGCGACAAAACTTTGCGATGTCTACAGACAAAGTACTACAGTTCAATGCCTCTCATTCGAATCGACGCGCTCTTATCATCGACTTATGCAAATAGCTAGCTGTAATTAAAAAAACATGCACTAGCTCACTAAGTCTGTAATCGATACTGGAGCGTGCGTGGCAAGCAAGGCATATGCATGGGCACTGAGCTGAATCGCTCGAGCTGATGCCTGAGCTATTAGTCTAAAACCATACTGTATTCAATGGGACACTTGTGGAAGACTAGCCACTCACCGCTGTAACCATTATTCACTCACTGATGAACAGCGTTTGAAAAATGGCGAGTAATTTTTTGGAAAATTCATGCATATTTGCCAAAATTTTCTGCTATACGGTATTAGTTTGTTTAATTTTTTTGTTAAAGCATACAGCTAGCTATAAACATGACTGTTCTATTAGGGTGACTGCTATGTTAGAGTATCTCGAGTCAGCCTACCAACTTGAAGGTGAGGTCACAAATACAGCTAGCGTAAACAGGGTGTGGTTATCGTGGTCTTGATCGATAGATCAATAATACATAGAATAAAGAATGGGTGTGGTCTTGTGACCTACCATGAAGATACAGGTAGCTATCTAGTACCAGTACTTCCGTACAGTATTGTAGTCTAAGTGCCTTAAATAATTTTGTGGCGTCTATTATGCTGCTTAAAGAAAGTGTTGATATGGAAAATTAACTCCTTGATATGGTTTCGTTGGATGAGGAAGACAAGCAGCCGGATTGAAGATAAAAGAAAAGACAAGGGGCAGAGGGAACACACTCTTCGGAACCCCAAAAGGCACATCCCACTAGTGAATTTGTTATTGTGGTGTAAAATGGTGGCCGTGTGCTGTTTCATTTGGCCTCTAGGTTTGCGAATGTGGTCAGTGGGAGCAAACAAAATTTTGAGTTTTGATGATTTTAAAAAAAAATTCTATATCTGGCTGCTAGTAAGCATTTTCTTGTTTTTAATGCTACATTTGATGTTAGATGGACTAATTTTATTCCATAAAAGTGATTTTTGTTGCGTAAGAAGTTTCTAAGCTGGTTTTTAAAAGGCGGCGTATTTGGCAGCACAAATCATTTCGGTGGATCCCTACTTAAACAGTACTACCATACTGTTTGATAACTGATTTAGACTATAGTTCATGCAATTCTGGTCTCTGCCAGTAATGACCTTATCCAGTTAGCTTCAATGTTCTGTGAGTAAGGAGATGAATTAAGGAACTGCTCTTGAAAGTTAAGCATTGTGGCTTTGAAAGACTAACCAAGTTGTATGATGGGGTAGGGTCAGGTCATTGTTAGGTGGACAGTAAAAGACTACAGGTGTACATTATTGTTAAAAATAAGTACTTTTGCCCAAATTGTTTCAACATACATCACAAGTGTTGGAGCTTCAGTAATGTTGAGGTGAGCTTTAGAGTTGGTAATACTCCACTACCACCAAGGGTTCTGTCTTTTCTGATTATCTTGTAATTTTTAGGTAGAATTTTGGAGGATAAAAAGTGTTCATCGATATGGGATCACAACCAAAGATTATGTCTGCGTTGTGATGAGATAGCAGAACTGATAACTGATTCCTTTGAGCTAGACTTCTAATAGACTACTACAGCAGTTTAAACTAATAAATTTTAATTCATTAGTACAATCATTTATGTTCCCTGAAAATATAATTTTTGGATTTTGAAAGCTTGGATGTGAGTATTTTGACACCCAAAACTCCTTCAGCAGCCATACACTTAAATACACTTAAGCCACACACATAATAAATCTGTAATAACTACATTGTGGTGAAATTATCCAATATAACATGCAATTATGGTCATAATACTGCAGAACATTTAAAGACCCTTTAGAATCCCTTAAAACAGTGTGTGAACATGTGGTAGAATGGTGCTGATCCACTTCATTGAAAGGTGCAGGATCGATTCCCCAACTCAGTAACCGTTTTTTCACTTTTGACCTTTTAGGTACCCCTTTTTGGAAGTTATTTGACTGCTCTCTATTAGAGTAGCTGACTGTTCTATTAGAATATATCGAGTTTTTTTAGTGGAAAGTGGTCAGCCATCCTTGACCGGTTCAATAGGAAATTGGGCAGTCTTCAAACTAATTGGTCAGTAAATGTCCAATGGCAGACCGTTAGGCAGTCTTCAAGGTAATTGGTCAGTAAATGTCCAATGGCAGACCATTATAATCCACTCTGATAGGCATGGACAAATGTCCCAGGACTATAAGAATGTATCCTGCAACAATGTATTACTGATAGTGGCATAAGTCTAGGTGCATTCAAGTATATATTTACAATGCATTCATATCAAGCTGGTGTCATATCAGAATCAACAACTGGCTCCAAAACTTCAGGAGCAGCAACCTTCTGTGGAAAGTAATATTTCTAAATGTCTTTTTGGAGATTTGAATGCTGTCCTTAGTTGTTTAACACTTCGTTACAGCAAGCATTTCCTAATAAATTTTTTAGCAGTGTGTGTTGGATGTAGTACATACCTGGCCTTGGGACAGCATTGTGTGTTGTACTAGTAGCTGCAGAGCTCCAGAACTCAGGATTTTTTGATGCAGGCCATGAGTCATTTTGTCCTCTAAATCTCAAATAGTTAACTAAAGCCTTCAGTCCTTCCTCTGTCCAAGTTCTTGCAGGCTATTGTAAAAGGACCATGCTTTAGCTTCCTCTTAAACCCAATAAAACTAACCATTTTCACACACAGGAGAATTGGGCAAGCGGGTGTTAAATGTAGAAGTTGTTGAGCTGGAGTGCATTTGGCTGGTAGAAGAGCAAAAGCTCGAGGGTCTGTCAACAATTTTATTCCTCCTTTTGTCATACTTACTTGGAGCTGTTTGATCTGATAAAATTTTGAGTTCTTCGATTTTATCTTCCAGCTTGCAGTTTCTGCCAGAACTACTCTCTGCCATGGCTATGACACGTCTCATGCCCCAGCAGATAATGCAGATGTGCCTCAAAAATTGATTAAATGGAACCATTTAGGTAAGAAAGCAAATGGGTAATGTTCTTTCTGTCCAATACAAGTTGAGGATAGCAGTCGCACAGACTCACATTACACTGGTTTCACAAAACTATTTACACATACTCCAATTATTTTTGATCATGTGATGGTGTTGTACCTCCAATTGCCTTGTATACTAATATCAAACTGGGGTTCACTGCGCCATTAAATTATGCATAAGAAAAGCTTTTGATTGTTGTCTATCTTTCAATGAAACCCTCCTAAAGTTTTTTTTTTTAATTGTGCATGCTCTATACAAATTCAATGTGCTCATGTGAGTGTTTCAAGCTGCACAAGCCAAAGTCTAAATCGGTTATTGCACAAATCAATGGTATCTGGGTTATTTAGAGACATTCAGAATGGCACAATAATCACCTTGGGCTTTGCACCTCGGGCTTTGCCTTGGTGATTATTGTACCATTCCTCAGGTCTCTAAAAGTAGTGCACATGTGCAATAGCCTATACTTCTTGCATAAACAAGAGCATTCATCCCTTATCTTTGGGAGTTTATGTGTAAATGTGGAAAGTGGAATATCAGAATAGGTCACCATGTGCATAGTATCATGCATACATATTGCAAGTCAGTTACAGTCATGTTTTCCTCTTTACATTCTCAGTTTGTATTGAAATAAGATGCTTTATTTACCAGGAATGTAACAAAATAATGTCTGACTGATGTATTGGAGTATCTCGATTGCTTCTACTCAAATTATGGTTCAGAATAAAACACTACATTGATGCTATCATGTGAAAAATCATTGTTTACAGTATGTCTTGTTTCACAGTGGAATGATGATTTTGTAGCCGTGAATTCTTTAAAGTTCCAAGTAGTTCATAAAATTCAAAGGGGTTTCCAACTTTAGTTATACCCCCAACGACTCATTTCAGATGCGGTATGCGTGGGTTCACCAGTCATAATAATTATTTACAAAAAAAGTTAAGAAACAAGTACACAGGAATTTTCAACTAGAGTAGGGACCATAGCACATCGATAAAAAGTACTGAAACAAGCTGGAGTAGTGCATGATATTAAATCACAGTAAAACAATAAGAAGTGTTATATCCCTACTGTGCTCAAGATATATACCATCCACACAAAAACAGCCAAGCTGTGAAAAAAAGTGCGGCCTTAAAATTATGCATTATTAAAATTTATTAGTATTAACATCACTGCAGACATTTGTTGGCCACCACCTTTGATTTCACAACTTTTTTCACCCAGGCTTTTTAAGGCCGCACCTTTTTTCACAGCTTGGCTGTTTTTGTGTGGATATGACTTCTTTTTGTAATTGCAAGTTCCAAAGCCAGCCTATGGTTGCCTTGATAATTCATTTTAACTTTTTTCCCTTTTCTACAGGAATCATCGAAGGTGGCTGAAATAAAATGAATTTTGAAGATGTGTAGCTATACCCCCAACGACTCAAACTAAAAATGGGAGATGCCCTATCCTGAGGAAGCTTCCATTGCAGAAATGGTTAATTATACCATTCAAGCACTTTGGAGCTACGGATACATGTTATTTAGTTTTTTTATTATTCCCAGGGTTACCAGCACCTCTTGCCACCACCCTGACATCACAGAACTATATGAAACTACTCCTTCTGAAGAGAGACAAGGAGAGCAAGTCTTCTGTAAAGTACTGCACTGAGCAGCATGACCCATACCACCTGTTAATGTTGAGAATACAAGTGGGATAAAAGAACCATCTCAACTTCGTTGTTCATACTTCCGTTACTTCTCACGTTCAAAACATCAATAAACTATCACGGGTGAGGGTACTTGGGTACCACAATATGAAGGTGCAATAGCCTTAACTTTGACATTAAAGAATGCCTTCAGATGTTTGCTTGCCTCCCCAGAATCCTGAAGCATAAACGTCTAAACAAGTTCCATCCTCATTATTAGCTGTTGTGTATCGAAGGCCGGGTCTCACCTGTAAAGGATACATGAAAATGGTGTTCCTGGTTCCGTAAAACGAGTATGTCACCTGCCCACACTGGCTGTACTTGCCGGGCCGCACGACACGGCTGCTTTCATAATTTTTGTAGAATGTTCTAGAACAATCTAGATTATCCATTGGTAGATCTATGAAATAGCTATGAAATTATGAACTTGATTATTGAGTAGATTTTACCTAGAATTTTCATGTATAAAGTAGAAATAAAGTGAGGTGATCAACCATGATAGCAGCGGCTCAGTGGTTAAGGATTTGGGTGTTCAGTATGGAGGTCTCTGGTTCAAACGCTGGTAAGTAACTTTTTTTTAGACATTTTTAATGCACTTTTTTTACCCCGCGGTGACTGTTCTATTGGAGTATTTCAACCCCACAACTTACAGTTGTTTGGTTTTTGCCTTATAACTCTGTAGCTGTCAATGCGATTTCTTTTAAACCACAAAAGGTTTGAGCTATGATGGTTAACCTACATGCACACTGATTTTTAAGTTGTTCCCATAAGTAGTTTATCCTGTAGGCGTGACAACAAGTTGTCCTTTTTCAACGCAAATAATCGTCCATAGCTTTATGAATATCTAATCCAAAACAGCCAAGCTGTAAAAAAAGTGTGCGGCCCTCAGAAAGGCTATGGTGAAAAAAGATGTGAAATCCAAGGTGGCGGCCAAGAAATGGCTGTGATGGTAGGTTAGTGGTAAAAATTTTAATAATGACAATTCAGGTGAATTTTTGTGCCGCTTCACAAAAATTCACCTGAATTGTCGTTATTAAAATTTTTACCACTAACCTACCATCACAGCCATTTCTTGGCCGCCACCTTGGATTTCACATCTTTTTTCACCATAGCCTTTCTGAGGGCCGCACACTTTTTTTACAGCTTGGCTGTTTTGGATTAGATTTCATTTCTTTTTGTATTTGTATACCCCAAAGCCGGCCTATGGCCAGCTTTGGGACTTTTTTAACCTATGTTTTTTTCTTTACTACAGGAAGAAGAAAAGATGAAGTAGATGTACTTTAAATATTTTATCAGTAAATGTACAAATTATATATACTGTATAATACATATGTGACCGGATTTGCGAAAAGGGGTCCAATTTGCCAACTTTGATAATTGATAACTTCAGATTGGAAAGAGCTATTGCCTTGATATTTGGGCAGTGGTGAGCACCACCATAGCTGAATACATGGTGAAATGTTCAGGTTAATAATTATGTTACTTGAACACTGAGTTATGGTCTCCAACATTTACGGAATTGGATGTGTGTGGAAGACCCCTTTTCGCAAATCCGGTCACATATATTGATTACAGAAATCTCCATGGTGGTTTCTTTGTAACTGAACACTCTACAAGGTGACTTCTTCTAATTGCTCTCTCTACAGGGTGAATTGTTTGTAGCTGAACGATCTACAAGGTAACTTCTTCTAGCTGATCTCTCTACAGGTGATGTGTTTGTAGCTGAATTTTGTATAGGTGATTTGTTTGCAGCTGAGCTCTTTACAGAATGGTTTCTTTGTAGCTGAACTCTCTAAAAGGTAACTTCTTCTAACTGATCTTTCTACAGGGCAATTTGTTTCTGGCAGAATTTTCTACAGGGTGATTTCTTTGCAGCTGAACTCTCTACATGGTGGTTTCTTTGTAGCTGAACTCTCTACAAGGTAATTTCTTCTAGCTGATCTCTCTACAGGGAGATTTGTTTGTAGCTGAACTATCTACAAGGTAACTTCTTATAGCTGATCTCTACAGGGTGATTTGTTCGTAGTTGAATTCTGTACAGGTGATTTGTTTGCAGCTGAGCTCTTTACAAAATGGTTTCTTTGTAGCTGAACTTTCTCCAAGGTAAGTTCTTCTAACTGATCTTTCTACAGGGTGATTTGTTTGTAGCTGAACTATCTACAAGGTAATTTCTTCTAGCTGATCTCTCTACAGGGCGATTTGTTTGTAGCTGAATTCTGTACAAGTGATTTGTTTGCAGCTGAGCTCTTTACAGAATAGTTTCTTTGTAGCTGAACTCTCTACAGGGTGATTTGTTTGTAGCTGAAATCCCTACAAGGTAACTTCTTCTAGCTGATCTCTCTACAGGGTGATTTGTTTGTAGCTGAACTCTCTACAGGTGATTTGTTTGTAGCTGAACTCTACAAGGTGATACTTCTAGGTGATTTCTCTACAGGATTCCTTGTTTCTAACTGAACTCTCAACAGGGTGATCTGTTCATAGCTGAACTTTCTACTGGGTGATTTGTTTGCAGCTGAACTCTCTAAATGGTGGTTTCTTTGTAGCTGAACTCTCTACAATGTGACTTCTTCTAGCTGAACTCTCTACAAGGTGACTTGTTTCTAGCTGATCTCTCTACAGGGTGACTTGTTTCTAGCTGAACTCTCTACAGGTGATTTGTTTGTAGCTGAACTCTCTACATGGTGGTTTCGTTGTAACTAAACTCTCTACAAGGTAACTTCTTCTAGCTGATCTTTTTCACTGCATATTTGTTTGTAGCTGAGTTCTCTACAGGGTGATTTGTTTGCAGCTGAACTCTCTACATGGGAGTTTCATTGTAGCTGAACTCTCTACAATGTGACTTCTTCTAGCTGAACTCTCTACAGGGTGACTTGTTTCTAGCTGAACTCTCTACAGGTGATTTGTTTGCAGCTGAACTCTCTACATGGTGGTTTCTTTGTAGCTGAACTCTCTACAAGGTAACTTCTTCTAGCCGATCTTTCTACAAGGTGATTGAGTTTTTTGCAGCTGAACTCTTTACATGGTGGTTGCTTTGTAGCTGAACTCTCTAAAAGGTGACTTCTTCTAGCTGAACTCTCTACAGGATGATTTGTTTGCAGCTGGATTCTCTACGTGGTAGTTTCTTTGTAGCTGAACTCTCTACAATGTGACTTCTTCTAGCTGAACTCTCTACAGGGTGACTTGTTTCTAGCTGATCTCTCTACAGGGTGACTTGTTTCTAGCTGAATTCTCTACAGGTGATTTGTTTGCAGCTGAACTCTCTACATGGTGGTTTCTTTGTAGCTGAACTCTCTACAAGGTAACTTCTTCTAGCTGATCTTTCTACAGGGTGATTTGTTTGTAGCTGAATTCTCTACAGGGTGATTTATTTGCAGCTTAACTCTCTACAAGGTGACTTCTTCTAGCTGAACTCTCTACAGAGTGATTGATTTTTTTTGCAGCTGAACTCTCTACATGGTGGTTTCTTTGTAACTTAACTCTCTACAGGGTGATTTGTTTGTAGCTGAACTCTCTACAGGGTGATCTGTTCATAGCTGAACTCCCTATAAAGTAACTTCTTCTAGCTAATCTTTCTACAGGGCGATTTGTTTGTAGCTGAGTTCTCTACAGGGTGATTTGTTTGCAGCTGAACTCTACATGGTAGCTTCTTTGTAGCTCTACAATGTTACTTCTTCTAGCTGAACTCTCTACAAGGTGACTTGTTTCTAGCTGATCTCTCTACAGGGTGACTTGTTTCTAGCTGAACTCTCTACAGGTGATTTGTTTGCAGCTGAACTCTCTACATGATTGTTTCTTTGTAGCTGAACTCTCTACAAGGTAATTTCTTCTAGCTGATCTCTCTACAGGCCGATTTGTTTTTAGCTGAACTCTCTACATGATGGTTTCTTTGTAGCTGAACTCTCTACAAGGTGATTTCTTCTATAGCTGATCTTTCTACAGGGTGATTTGTTTGTAGTTAAACTCTCTACACGATAGATTCTTTGTAGCTGAACTCTCTACAAGGTGATTTCTTCTATAGCTGATCTTTCTACAGGGTGATTTGTTTGTACCTGAACTATCTACATGATGGTTTCTTTGTAGCTGAACTCTCTACAAGGTAACTTCTTCTAGCTGATCTCTCTACAGGACAATTTGTTTGTACCTGAACTCTCACATGATTGTTTCTTTGAAGCTGAACTCTCTACGAGGTGATTTCTTCTAGCTGATCTTTCTACAGGGTGATTTGTTTGTAGCAGAACTCTCTACAAGGAAACTTCTTCTAGCTGATCTCTCTACAGGGAGATTTGTTTGTAGCTGAACTCTCTATACATGATTTGTTTGCGGCTGAATTCTCTACATGATGGTTTCTTTGTAGCTGAACTCTCTACAAGGTAACTTCTTCTAGCTGATCTCTTTACAGGGTGAATTGTTTGTAGCAGAACGATCTACAAGGTAACTTCTTCTTACTTATCTCTCTACAGGGTGATTTGTTTGTAGCTGAACTTTTTACAAGGAAACCTCTTTTAACTGAGCTCTGTACAGGGTGAATTGTTTGTAGCTGAACTATCTACAAGGTAACTTCTTCTAGCTGATCTCTCTACAGGATGATTTGTTTGTAGCTGAACTATCTACAAGGTAACTTCTTCTAGCTGATCTCTCTACAGGGTGATTTGTTTGTAGCTGAATTCTGTATAGGTGATTTGTTTGCAGCTGAGCTCTTTACAGAATGGTTTCTTTGTAGCTGAACTCTCTACAAGGTAACTTCTTCTAGCTGATGTATCTACAGGGTCACTAGTTTGTAGCTGAATTCTCTACATGGTGGTTTCTTTGTAACTGAACTATCTACAAGGTGACATCTTCTAGCTGATCTTTCAACAGGGTGATTTGTTTGTATTTGAACTCTCTACAAGAAATCTTCTTCTAACTGATGTTTTAACAGGGTGAATTGTTTGTAGCTGAACTCTCTACAGGGTGATTTGTTTGTAGCTGATCTCTATACAGGTTACTTATTTCTAACTGATCTCTTTAATTCTGTTCAGGGTGACTGCTCTATTAGGATGACTGCTCTATTAGAGTATCTCGATCTCGCACTTGCTACACCAAGTTGGATTTCGTGTTATAACTCCGTGGATTTAAGTCTGATTCTTCTACACCATTGAAGAGCCTTTCTAAGATGATAACTCCATCTGTACAGCGATTTTGAAAGCATTACCCCAAGCGGTTTACCTGGTAGGCGTGGCAAGCATAATAATAATAATAATAATAAAATAAAAATATTAAAAATTAGCTAATCTCGATTGCGTAATTGTTACACACTGTTGATTTTTTCGCTGTATCTTCCTGGTTTTTAGCTCGATTTCTTTCAAACCACAAAAGGTTTGAGGTTCAATAGTTAACCTATTCACCCACCGATTTTCAGCTTCTTCCCATACGCGGTTTACCCTGTAGGCGTGACAACATATTGGTGTTATTTTTCGTGCATAATCGCTCATAACTCTTTGTCTGTTTATGGTATTCCAGCCAAAGTTGGTACCGAGATGCGCCTTTATACCCCCCTTCTGTGTGCCAAATTTCAAGGCAATCGGATAACGCGTTCGAGTTTTATAGCAGTTTTTGTAAGTGTGCGACAAGAAAAAGAAAAATAAGAAGAAGAAGAAAAAAAAAACGAAGAAACTCAGCCAATTTTTGAAGTCGCATATCTCGGGAACGCGCGAAGCGATTTCGCTCAAATTTGGAATGTAGAGTGCTGCAGTTGGGGGGCATGTCCACAGCAAAAATCGTCTTGTTTCATCAAGGAAGCACAGAGCTACGGAGGTGCGAAAATTGCGTTTTCTTTCTTCCTGTCAATATACTCACGGGTGTTACGCGCCGGCTTCTTGGGCCGCACGACACACTACCGTGTGTCTTGATTAATCAGATTTGCACCAACCTTGGTACGTGATTGTGCCGCAATACATTCTTAAAGTGCACCAAAGCGCAAGACAATTGAACTATGCATTTGTGTTTTATAATGGTTTTTGTAAAGTGTGCGAAAAGAAAAATCTAAGCCCCTCGGGCCTCCTAAACGAAGAAAAAGAAATTAAGCCGAATTTTGAAGGCTTATATTTCACAATTGCATTAAGCAATCTTGCTCAAATTTGGTATGTGGGGTCCTGAAGGTGGAGGGCGTTTGCAGTATAAAATGGTTCCTATTCGAGAAGGGAGCATGGAGCTACATATGCGTGAAAACCGCATTTGTTTCTTCCTGTAAATATACTCACAGTGTGGCGCGCTGGTTTTCTTGGCCGCACAACACGCTACCGTGTGTCTTGATAATGGAAATGCACAGTAGGGATATAACACTTCTACTGTGATTTAATACCGTGCACTACTCCAGCTTTTTTTAGTACTTTTTATCGATGTGCTATGGTCCCTACTCTAGTTGAAAATTCCATGTTTACTTGTCTACATCAAGGATTACACTGTGTAGTATAAAGAGATACATGTATAATTGTCATTATAGATATCAGTACTCACCAAAGGTGTAAGCAGTTTAGTAATAGTTTATTATCTACGTATGTTTGTTTAGTGCAGTACATAAGCCCTCAAAATTGACATAATCGTTCACTTTTTGATAAAAGCACCAATTTTTTTACAGAGTATATGGAGCGTGCACTAAGTGTTTTAAGAAGGGGAGGCATGTAAAAAGTCCTCAGGAACACCCCTTTTTGCACCCTGACAAGAAAACTATTTGTTACTATTAAAAATCAATCATGTTTCTATCAAGTTAACTGCTGGGCCTAGTATCATAGTAGTACAAAGCATACAGCTGGAACATAATAGCCTATTAGTAATCTATAAAAAAACAAATAGTTTTCTCACCTAGGCAGTAAACAAAATCACTAAAATTTCCATTTGCAGGGATTCTGTTAAAGTTTTAGACCTTCAATGTTGACGATTGTGTAGTACTATGTACAAGGATCATCCTGATGTGTATCGTTTCTTTATTAAAGGAGTATAACAAAAGTTATTTAATGCTAAAGTCACAGGTGGATATCTCAACAGAAAACCATGAACTACAGCAGTTCAATTATCAAGCACAGAGCTTGAACAAAAGGTCCCTTGTCCTTATACTGGGCACCATATGAAAGGTAATTAAATTTCTAGTTTAATGAAGGCAGTTACAAGTTGTTTCAACATCTTGTTCTCAAGTTACAGTGCTTTCAATTCAGTGTAATATAACATAAGCAAGAAAAGCACAAGGATGTGTCATAAGGTACTTCTTAGTGCTCAAAATCTCACTTCATTGGAACCCAGCTCCTTTATGCTTATTTTGATCATTATCACAGCACTCTAAGAGATGCCTTAATACTCATCTGTGTGCTTTTCTTGCTTATGCTATATTACACTGAATTGAAAGCACTGTAACTTGAGAACAAGATGTTGAAACAACTTGCAACTGCCTTCATTAAACTAGAAATTTAATTACCTTTCATATGGTGCCCAGTATAAGGACAAGGGACCTTTTGTTCAAGCTCTGTGCTTGATAATTGAACTGCTGTAGTTCATGGTTTTCTGTTGAGATATCCACCTGTGACTTTAACATTAAATAACTTTTGTTATAATCCTTTAATAAAGAAACGATACACATCAGGATGATCCTTGTACATAGTACTACACAATTGTTAGCATTGAAGGTCCAAAACTTTAACAGAATCCCTGCAAATGGAAATTTTAGTGATTTTGTTTACTGCCTAGGTGAGAAAACTATTTATTTATTTTTATAGATTACTAATAGGCTATTATGTTCCAGCTGTATGCTTTGTACTACTATGATACTAGGCCCAGCAGTTAACTTGATAGAAACATGATTGATTTTTAATAGTAACAAATAGTTTTCTTGTCAGGGTGCAAAAAGGGGTGTTCCTGGGGACTTTTTACGTGCCTCCCCTTCTTAAAACACTTAGTGCACGCTCCATATACTCTGTAAAAAAATTGGTGCTTTTATCAAAAAGTGAATGAATATTTGGCTTAGGCGCTGGACTAGTTAGTGATGCCATCTTGTATGATGTAAAATCAATTAAAACTTTAATGCGGTATATTAAGGCATAAATGAATGTCAATTTTATGCTTAGAAGGTTTGAATGCAACATTCGAAGCTTTGATGAATATTGTATGTACAGTTAGCTACATAATATGTAGTTGGCATAATTTTGAGTGTATTGTAGCTTAATCCATTAAACAATACTTATTGTTTTGTCTCCTTTGGCAAATGGAATTTCTCACGTTGACAGTATTATTCGAATTCGTCTGTTTAACAAGATATAGCAGATGGAGAAACCACAAAACAAGATGCAGCTACAATGGAACCTTGATTATCCGAACTATTTGGGGGGGAAGGGTGTTCAAATAATCGAAAGTACATAAGATCGAACATTGTAGAGTAAACTCAATTGTTATGTAGTATAAATCATGATGTACTTTAAAATGATGTTATTTTGATTTGTTTCATGTTAGTTTTTCTCTTTGTAGCTGCCAGTTCTATCAAGTTATTTATAGCACAAATGTGAGATGCTAAAACTTCTGGTTGCCTTTCAATCCAAGGAAGGCATTGAGTCAACATGTTGTGAACCTGACCATGGGAAGGAATGTTGATGCAGTATCTGTTTCATCATTATTTGTGACCGGATCTGCGAAAACCCGACACAATAGCACAAGCCTAAATTTCCAGTATAAAGCATTGAAAATAATGGGTGAAATAATTGTGTATTATTGAAAAAAAATTCATTAATTTTTTGAACGCCTCTTTCTTAGTGAAGGAAGGGACTAACAATGAAGACCTGGATATCATCTTATTTGCCTACTCAAGAGGAGTTGGAACATCTTTGTTTCAATGCAGTAGACCCATGGATACGGAAGTTATGAGCGTTTGTTTACGTCATGTCGAAGCGATCATATGCGATTGATTTTTCTTCATGAATTTCTCCTTTGTATGCAGTGAAGAAAGGTGATAGAAGGACAAATGTACCCAGTAACTGATTCCCCTATCCATGGCGAACACGATGGTGAAACTTTCAGCCCAGTGCGTCAATCCATTTGTTAGTTACAACCGTTTTAGTAAGCGCCTGTGATTTATTTTCCCTATACTTGCTGTACAAATCTATCTTTCTGTTGCTGCTACGTCCTTTGTAGGGCTGTAACTCCGAAAGTTATTGGCACTTGAGGCTGAAACTTTGCTAGAAGGTACACTTGGCTAAGTATATTACAACTATTTAATAAACAGGAATTCAAAAAATGTGCTATTGTGTCGGTTTTTCACAGATCCGGTCACATTTTGATCATCGTCGTCGTCGTCGTCATTTTCATTTGATTGAATGACACATATAATTTGCTCATCATTCAATAACTCATAGCCTTGATCACCACTGTCCATCTGTATCCACTCCTGTACGTCTGTTATATCACACTCATTGCAGCCATGTATCCTGCTCAGTGAGTGAAGAAAATCCTCCACTGGTTGTATGTCTATTGGCTCTGGTTGATCAGTGGAAGTAGAAATGGTAGAGCTTCCATGGCGGTCTGCATCATGGAGTGCTGTAGATGTTTCATCATTGGATTTATAAAGCTTCCTCCAGCTTTCCCGTATTGTAGTTCCAGGGATATCATTCCATGCTGCTGCTACCATAAAGATAGCATCCTTAATGTTGATTCTCTTCCAAAAATCTATGATCGTGTTTTCCGGGTCAATCGTGCCTGCATCAGCCAGAAGTAACTTTTAAAGCAATTCTTTTCTGTATCTTCTTTTCATACACTCAAGGACTCCTTGGTCCATAGGCTGAATAAGAGAGGTAGTATTCGGAGGTAAGAATAGGTGTTTAATTCCACGGTTGGAAGGTGATTCCAATACATTTGGGCAGGGGTGGCAAGGTGCATTGTCCATAAGAAGCAGTGCTTTTATAGGAAGGTTTCTTTCCTTTAAATATTTTTTAACTTCAGGGACAAATTCTTTAAGAAAGCTGATGGATGCCATGACGAGACTTAAATCAGCTCAGCCACCCAGAGCTAGCTTTAAACACCTCATCACTTGGGTTCAATCTTTGGTTCAGCTCAAAGCCTTACTGGTTAAAATCGGCCCCGAAATAGGTACACCTTGTGATCGCTTTTGGGCAAACCATATATATATAGCGCTTCATCCAACATCTTGTTGCTTGATTCTTTCCCGGCTCGATCCATCTGTACTATCCAGCTTCAAGGCATATTCTTTCAGGTTTTGCTCGTTTTGCTTTATGTCAGTTATAATAGATTTTCCAAGGTTGTATTCTTTTGCCAATAATGTTGGAGTTGCCCCTGCCTTCAGTTTCTTACAGTTTTTCAACTTGTCTTCTACAGACAAAACAGTTCGCTTTCACTTACGTACTTCATTACTCATTGCCATTTTTGCTGACTTGTGATCACGTGCAACCAGTTTGGGTATTCAAATATTTTGCTACAGCTGCAATGACTCGTTTGGATAGTAGAGAGTTTGGTTAATCAGTGTTCAGATAATCGAGGTTCCATTGTACTGCTAAAAGACCTTACAGTAGTACACAACTTGTGAATGTGCAAAATTCGAACTTCTCTTATGTCATTCGAATAATACACCCTTCGAACCACTGAATGAATGCAGTGCATTTGTTTATACACCAGTTTATATGAAGGGACACAAACTTAGATGTTTCATATATCTAATCCAAGCTGTAAAAATAAGAGTGCAGCCCTCAAAAAGGCTATGGTGAAAAAAGATGAAATCCAAGGTGGCAGCCAAGAAATGGCAGGTTAATGGTAAAAAATTTAATAACGACAATTCAGGTGAATTTGGTGCCGCTCAAAATTCACCTGAATTGTCGTTATTAAAATTTTTACCATCAACCTACCATCACAGCCATTTCTTGGCCGCTACCTTGGATTTCACATCTTTTTTCACCATAGCCTTTTTGAGGACTACACTATTTTTTTACAGCTTGGCTGTTTTGGGTTAGATATCACTTTTTGTATTTGTATATCCCAAAGCTGGCCTATGGCTGGCTTTGAGGCTTTTAAACCTATCTTTTTGGCACGCCAGCTTCTTGGGCTGCATGGCACACTACGATGTGTCTTGATATATATATATGCAAGCTGTATTTGCATTGAAATAATGAGCCTTTTATATTGTGTAGCTCGTACTGTTGCAGAATTATCTGACTGTGTCAAAACCAACTACATAAAAACGAGGTACTTTACACAGGAAGGAATATGGTACCATTTAAGTCCTAAACATTTTGTTAATGTGTTACTGATACATCACATGGAGCAAGGTGGTGAAAAAGGGATTGTCGATATTGCAGTCTTAATGAGAGAAGGTCTTTCAAGCCATTGTCAGTTATCACAATTTAACAAGGCACAACCTAGTAATATTGTTAGCACACATGATATTTCAGATATATTTAAACCATTTAAAAAAAGTGATGGCACTACTATAATTGCTGAAGTAATAATAATTGATGGTGCTCCAGGAATGGGAAAAACAACACTTAGTAAAGAAATAGCTTATCGATGGGCAAAATCTCAATTGCTCAATGATACTAAACTGGTATTCTTTGTGTACTTAAGAGATCCTGAAATAAAGAAAATACGTGACTTAGAAAGTTTTATTCATTATTTCAAAAATTATGATCAAGCTGCTGCTAACTTTTCGAAGCAATGTGCAAATATTTTGATCAACAGAAGTAATGATGATGTAATGATTATTTTGGATGGTTATGATGAATACTTTGATACCTCAGGTGATTCCTTCATAAATCGTATCATAAATCGTAAAGTTTTTGCAAAAAGTAAATTGATAATCACATCTCGACCTACTGCAACTGATAGACTACAACATATTGGAGACATCAGGGTAGAAGTGATGGGGTTTACTGATGACAGTAAAAAAGAGTACATTAAGCAAGAGTTAAAAAATTACCCTGATAAAATGGAAAAACTGTTTTCTTACCTCAATAATCACCAAACTATCAACAGCATTTGCTACATACCAATAATAATGACAATTTTAGTGTGTACCTTCAGAGAATTTGAAGAATTACCATCTGATCAAACTGAGTTATATGAAAAGTTTGTTACTCTTGCAATATCTCGGTATGTAGAAAAACTAGAAAACAAACCTAACCCAAAAATTCTACCTTTAAAGCATTTACCAGAATTATACAAGAAGTATCTTTTTGAATTATCAAAGTTTGCTTTCTATAATTTGAAAGATGACAAAATTGTCTTCACAGCAGAAGATATTGAAAAGTTTTGTCCCATGTTGTCATCAGCCAACAAGGACTTCCATGGTTTAGGTTTACTGAAGTCCACACAATATTTTAGTATGAAGAAGATTGATAATTGTGTTTCCTATAATTTTCTTCACTTGTCTTTACAAGAGTACTTAGCAGCATATTATATTAATTTGCTGAATCCTTGCAAACAGTTTGAATTGCTTAAGAATTCCTTATTTGTTGAAAAATACACAAATAGTTGGATTATGTTTGCAAGATTGGGCAAAAAAACAATGTTTGATCTTTTAAATTATTCAGTTTATGGTATACCATGCAATGAGTTAAGAAACAAACTACTACCTCATATCTCAAATTTAAATCCACCTGAAACTTTTTCTCAGACAGCAAAACTCTGTGCTAATGAGTGTGTTTTAGGTAGCTCGAAACTGTTCTGTTTTAAAAATAGTGAAGTGAAGTGCCATGAAGATATTTTATTAAGTAGTGTTGATGACATTGTTTTATTAAATAAGTTTAACTTCACAGAATTTAACTGGAACAAACTTTATTTATCATTAAACAACACTAATGGTAACTTAATGGAGGGATTTGTAATTGACAAAAATTCTGAGGAAACTTTATATTGCAAAATAGCATCAGAATTATACACAGAAAGAAAATATTCAGTAGTGATAGTAAATGTATCCACACTAATTGGATACAGAGCTAATAAGCAGCAAGTTAGTGATGGTCTTGCTATGAATGACTCCATTACAAATTTGATAATGAAGAAATGTCATATAGTTGATGAAACTGCTAAAATAATTTCATTTTACATCAAAACTAGTAACATGATAATTGCAAAATTTGAGAATTGCACATTTAACAATAGTGCAAGTAAAATAACATTGGAGGCTTTAAGCTCTATTTCATCTTTGAGAGTTTTGATAATTGATAACACTCATATTGATGATGTGGCTGTAGCATCAGTAATAAAAAGTAATACTGGAATAGAACTGTTATATCTTGGTAACAATAAATTAGGAGCAGGAGCACTAAAGATAATAAGAGCTTTAAAAGAAGTATCATCTCTTAAAGTGTTAGACCTTGACAACAACAACACATCAGGTATAATAGCTGATGATCTAGCAGCGGTCATTGATCATAATAGTTTACAACACCTGTGGTTAGGAAACAATGATTTGAGATCATGTGCAAGTACAATTCTACAATCTTTGAGTAAGATTACAACACTTACACACTTAAATTTGTCTGGTAATGACATGTCAGAAGAAGTAGCTTATTTTCTAGCATCTGCTATTGCAAGTAATTCCTCCTTAGAAGCTCTGAGATTAACTGATAATAGACTAACAACAAGTGGTATTGGGACAATTGCTAAATCATTAAGTAACATATCAACACTGAAATATCTTAGTGTCAAAAGTAACTTAATTTCCGAGGAAGCAGCAGATTCTATAGCATCAGTAATAAAAATTAATACTGGAATAGAAGAATTATATCTTGGTGACAATAAACTAGGAGCAGCAACACTAAAGATAATAAGAGCTTTAAAAGAAGTATCATCTCTTAAAGTGTTAGACCTCAACAACAACAACACATCAGGTATAATAGCTGATGATCTAGCAGCAGTCATTGATCATAATAGTTTACAAAAACTGTGGTTAGCAAACAATGATTTGAGATCATGTGCAAGTACAATTCTACAATCTTTGAGTAAGATTACAACACTTAAGAAATTAAATTTATCTGGTAATGACATGTCAGAAGAAGCAGCAGATTCTATAGCATCAGTAATAAAAATTAATACTGGAATAGGAGAGTTATATCTTGGTAACAATAAACTAGGAGCAGGAGCACTAAAGATAATAAGAGCTTTGAAAGAAGTATCATCTCTTAAAGTGTTAGACCTCAACAACAACAACACATCAGGTATAATAGCTGATGATCTAGCAGCAGTCATTGATCATAATAGTTTACAAAAACTGTGGTTAGCAAACAATGATTTGAGATCATGTGCAAGTACAATTCTACAATCTTTGAGTAAGATTACAACACTTGCAGAATTGGATTTATCTGGTAATGACATGTCAGAAGAAGTAGCTGATTTTCTAGTATCTGCTATTGCAAGTAATTCCTCCCTAGAAGATCTGAGATTAACTGATAATAGACTAACAACAAGTGGTATTGTGACAATTGCTAAATCATTAAGTAACATATCAACACTGAAATATCTTAGTGTCAAAAGTAACTTAATTTCCGAGGAAGCAGCAGATTCTATAGCATCAGTAATAAAAATTAATTCTGGAATAGGAGAGTTATATCTTGGTAACAATAAACTAGGAGCAGGAGCACTAAAGATAATAAGAGCTTTAAAAGAAGTATCATCTCTTAAAGTGTTAGACCTCAACAACAGCAACACATCAGGTATAATAGCTGATGATCTAGCAGCAGTCATTGATCATAATAGTTTACAAAAACTGTGGTTAGCAAACAATGATTTGAGATCATGTGCAAGTACAATTCTACAATCTTTGAGTAAGATTACAACACTTGCAGAATTGGATTTATCTGGTAATGACATGTCAGAAGAAGTAGCTGATTTTCTAGCATCTGCTATTGCAAGTAATTCCTCCCTAGAAGATCTGAGATTAACTGATAATAGACTAACAACAAGTGGTATTGTGACAATTGCTAAATCATTAAGTAACATATCAACACTGAAATATCTTAGTGTCAAAAGTAACTTAATTTCCGAGGAAGCAGCAGATTCTATAGCATCAGTAATAAAAATTAATTCTGGAATAGGAGAGTTATATCTTGGTAACAATAAACTAGGATCAGGAGCACTAAAGATAATAAGAGCTTTAAAAGAAGTATCATCTCTTAAAGTGTTAGACCTTGAAAACAACAACACATCAGGTATAATAGCTGATGATCTAGCAGCAGTCATTGATCATAATAGTTTACAAAAACTGTGGTTAGCAAACAATGATTTGAGATCATGTGCAAGTACAATTCTACAATCTTTGAGTAAGATTACAACACTTAAGCAATTAAATTTATCTGGTAATGACATGTCAGAAGAAGCAGCAGATTCTATAGCATCAGTAATAAAAATTAATACTGGAATAGGAGAGTTATATCTTGGTAACAATAAACTAGGAGCAGGAGCACTAAAGATAATAAGAGCTTTAAAAGAAGTATCATCTCTTAAAGTGTTAGACCTCAACAACAACAACACATCAGGTATAATAGCTGATGATCTAGCAGCAGTCATTGATCATAATAGTTTACAAAAACTGTGGTTAGCAAACAATGATTTGAGATCATGTGCAAGTACAATTCTACAATCTTTGAGTAAGATTACAACACTTACACACTTAAATTTGTCTGGTAATGACATGTCAGAAGAAGTAGCTGATTTTCTAGCATCTGCTATTGCAAGTAATTCCTCCTTAGAAGCTCTGAGATTAACTGATAATAGACTAACAACAAGTGGTATTGTGACAATTGCTAAATCATTAAGTAACATATCAACACTGAAATATCTTAGTGTCAAAAGTAACTTAATTTCCGAGGAAGCAGCAGATTCTATAGCATCAGTAATAAAAATTAATTCTGGAATAGGAGAGTTATATCTTGGTAACAATAAACTAGGAGCAGGAGCACTAAAGATAATAAGAGCTTTAAAAGAAGTATCATCTCTTAAAGTGTTAGACCTTGAAAACAACAACACATCAGGTATAATAGCTGATGATCTAGCAGCAGTCATTGATCATAATAGTTTACAAAAACTGTGGTTAGCAAACAATGATTTGAGATCATGTGCAAGTACAATTCTACAATCTTTGAGTAAGATTACAACACTTGCAGAATTGGATTTATCTGGTAATGACATGTCAGAAGAAGTAGCTGATTTTCTAGCATCTGCTATTGCAAGTAATTCCTCCCTAGAAGATCTGAGATTAACTGATAATAGACTAACAACAAGTGGTATTGTGACAATTGCTAAATCATTAAGTAACATATCAACACTGAAATGTCTTAGTGTCAAAAGTAACTTAATTTCCGAGGAAGCAGCAGATTCTATAGCATCAGTAATAAAAATTAATTCTGGAATAGGAGAGTTATATCTTGGTAACAATAAACTAGGATCAGGAGCACTAAAGATAATAAGAGCTTTAAAAGAAGTATCATCTCTTAAAGTGTTAGACCTCAACAACAACAACACATCAGGTATAATAGCTGATGATCTAGCAGCAGTCATTGATCATAATAGTTTACAAAAACTGTGGTTAGCAAACAATGATTTGAGATCATGTGCAAGTACAATTCTACAATCTTTGAGTAAGATTACAACACTTGCAGAATTGGATTTATCTGGTAATGACATGTCAGAAGAAGTAGCTGATTTTCTAGTATCTGCTATTGCAAGTAATTCCTCCCTAGAAGATCTGAGATTAACTGATAATAGACTAACAACAAGTGGTATTGTGACAATTGCTAAATCATCAAGTAACATATCAACACTGAAATATCTTAGTGTCAAAAGTAACTTAATTTCCGAGGAAGCAGCAGATTCTATAGCATCAGTAATAAAAATTAATTCTGGAATAGGAGAGTTATATCTTGGTAACAATAAACTAGGATCAGGAGCACTAAAGATAATAAGAGCTTTAAAAGAAGTATCATCTCTTAAAGTGTTAGACCTTGAAAACAACAACACATCAGGTATAATAGCTGATGATCTAGCAGCAGTCATTGATCATAATAGTTTACAAAAACTGTGGTTAGCAAACAATGATTTGAGATCATGTGCAAGTACAATTCTACAATCTTTGAGTAAGATTACAACACTTGCAGAATTGGATTTATCTGGTAATGACATGTCAGAAGAAGTAGCTGATTTTCTAGCATCTGCTATTGCAAGTAATTCCTCCCTAGAAGATCTGAGATTAACTGATAATAGACTAACAACAAGTGGTATTGTGACAATTGCTAAATCATTAAGTAACATATCAACACTGAAATGTCTTAGTGTCAAAAGTAACTTAATTTCCGAGGAAGCAGCAGATTCTATAGCATCAGTAATAAAAATTAATTCTGGAATAGGAGAGTTATATCTTGGTAACAATAAACTAGGATCAGGAGCACTAAAGATAATAAGAGCTTTAAAAGAAGTATCATCTCTTAAAGTGTTAGACCTTGAAAACAACAACACATCAGGTATAATAGCTGATGATCTAGCAGCAGTCATTGATCATAATAGTTTACAAAAACTGTGGTTAGCAAACAATGATTTGAGATCATGTGCAAGTACAATTCTACAATCTTTGAGTAAGATTACAACACTTGCAGAATTGGATTTATCTGGTAATGACATGTCAGAAGAAGTAGCTGATTTTCTAGCATCTGCTATTGCAAGTAATTCCTCCCTAGAAGATCTGAGATTAACTGATAATAGACTAACAACAAGTGGTATTGTGACAATTGCTAAATCATTAAGTAACATATCAACACTGAAATATCTTAGTGTCAAAAGTAACTTAATTTCCGAGGAAGCAGCAGATTCTATAGCATCAGTAATAAAAATTAATTCTGGAATAGGAGAGTTATATCTTGGTAACAATAAACTAGGATCAGGAGCACTAAAGATAATAAGAGCTTTAAAAGAAGTATCATCTCTTAAAGTGTTAGACCTTGAAAACAACAACACATCAGGTATAATAGCTGATGATCTAGCAGCAGTCATTGATCATAATAGTTTACAAAAACTGTGGTTAGCAAACAATGATTTGAGATCATGTGCAAGTACAATTCTACAATCTTTGAGTAAGATTACAACACTTGCAGAATTGGATTTATCTGGTAATGACATGTCAGAAGAAGTAGCTGATTTTCTAGCATCTGCTATTGCAAGTAATTCCTCCCTAGAAGATCTGAGATTAACTGATAATAGACTAACAAGTGGTATTATAACAATCACTAAATCATTAAGTAAATTGTCAAAACTGAAAGTATTAGTCATCAGTAATATTCTAATTACTAAAGAAGCAGCAGATGCTGTAGTGTCAGTGATATCTAAGATTAACACTCTCACATCACTATATTTGGGTAATTGGTATATGTCAGATGAAGTTGCTAATGATTTAGCAACTGCTATTAGGAGTAATTGTTCATTGGAAGTGTTACAATTAAAAAACAACAGGTTAAAAACTGGAGTAATGACTATTTGTCAATCACTACAACAATTGTCAACATTAGCACACTTCAATATCAGAAATAACAGAATTACTGAAGAAACTGCAGAATGTATAGCATCAGTAATACTAAGTAATAATAGAATACAAGGGCTGTACCTCGGTGATAACATACTTCACAACAAAACAGTTGTTATTATTAGAGCTCTTCAAGGTGTTTCATCACTTGTTGTTTTATATCTCAGTAACATGAAAATGACTGAAGAAGTAGCAGGTGATTTGGTACTAGCCATTAATAACAATCCTCTCCTTAAGAAACTATACTTGGCTGGTAATTTGTTATCATCTAGTTTGATTGAAGTAGCAAAAGCTTGTAAAAAAAGTACTAAACATTTAATTGTATTAGATTTACAATGTAATTGTGTTGATCCTTCTAAAATGACTGACCTGACATCAGTGACTGGAGACATTAACACTCTTGAAGCATTATTATTAGGTGGATTGAGTATGAGTACTGTAGACCAAATGTTTGAGAAGTTTCTATGTCATTTAGAGATATTGAACTTACATGGTACTAAAGTGGATTTAGAATCATTTGGGGAGTATAGTCGTGTTGAAATGCTAAATATGGAAATACAAAAGTCAAGTATTGCTCACACTGCTAAACTTAACTACCAGCTAAGTAACATTCCATATGATACTACTGATACACTTCATATTGATCTTTTTAATCCACAACAAGTGATAGACCAACATAGTTTTCTATATAATTTAGAAAAAGTAAAACACAAAGTAAATGCAACTGTTATGATTCAGTCACTTTCTGTGATTTCAACACTAAAGGTTGTTGATTTGGAGCACAGTAATGTTGATGAAACTGCTGCTTTTGAATTAGCAACTAAGTTACACTCTAATAATGTCCTTCAACAATTATGGCTTAGGGGTAATCAATTAAACACTGCTGGGGCCATGTTCATTTTAAACTCATTGAAGTGTATGTCAACACTACAGGTACTTGACTTGAGTTTTAACAGTATTGGTTATCAGTCAGCTGATAATGTAGTAGCTGTGATATATAGTAACCCAACACTAGAACAACTGTGGCTGGATGGTAATGGACTACTGGACACTGGAGTCGTGCAAATCTGTCGAGCATTAAAACATGTTTCCAAGTTGAGAATATTAAGTCTGTGTAGTAATGGAATCAGTGATGATTCAGCCGAAGAATTATCTGCTGCAATTTCTAGTAATGATCTTCTGGAAGATTTGCTACTTGGTAATAACAATTTACAGTCTGTAGGAATATGTAAAATTGTCCATTCTCTTAATAACGTAGTCAGATTAAGAAAGCTTGATTTGTTTCACAATGGAGTTACTAAAGAAGTTGCAGATGAATTGGCAGTCACCATATCTAACTGTTACACCCTTCAAGAACTATATCTAAGTGACAACATGTTGGGAACTATAGGAGCATTGAAGATCTTTGAATCATTAAAACACAAATCCAAACTACAGGTGTTAACACTTAGTAATAATAACATTACTGATGGAGTAATTGGTGAATTATGTTTTGTATTAGCCAGAAATCCTAGATTACAAGTTTTGTTGATTGGTGGGAACAAGTTACAAACAGATGGAGTTATAACAATTGCAGGAGTTGTTAAATGTGAGAACATAATTATGAGCTTGTTAGCTTTGTGTGAAAATTATGTTAGTGAGCAGGGAAAAGAGCAAGTGAAAATGATGTTTTCTGATAATCCTGACATTCATGTTTATGTGTAATACACACACCTGCTCTACCATCCGCACACACACACACCTGCTCTACCTTCCGCACACACACACACACACACACACACACACACACACACACACACACACACACACACAGAAGTACACACACCTACACATAATACAGATACATGCACAGTTTTAGTATTTGTTACAACAATGCTATACTACTTTACTAGTGTGCACTTATTAGTGTTGTATGCTGACATAGTTGGCACTTAGCCATTTATTATTGTAATATTGTAATTACCTTGACACAAAACTGCAACTTGTACTTTTTGATTATTGCACATGTAGTATTATTTAGATTTTTGATCCAATTTGTAGCACTATACCTGCACAGCTGTATGCAGTAATATTTTAACTTATAAATTATTTGTTTATGAAACAAATTGTGAGTTGTTACAAGGTAATTTTAAAACTACAAGCAAAATGATAAAATGTTGTTGACAATAATAAAACTTGATCAGTCATATTTTTTGTTCTGCACAAATGTAACTATGTACCATGACCATTGAACACAGTGTATGGGCAGATTAAAGGTACTGCCCAGCTACATTATAGCCAAGCTATAGTTACTTTCCTGGACTACATTCAGATGTAGCCTGTCCATGATGTTCATGTATTTTATAAAACACTTGGTTTGTTTTGATTGTGGTGTCTGATGTATGCAATGACTGGAAATTAATGGCATACAGTTTGCTGTTAGAAATTTAGTTATGCAATTTACTATGGAAGATAAAATAAGTGGCAAAAGGTTAGTAATAAAACAAAATGTAATAAAACCACAACCACATTAAATATAAACTAAACTACAAGCTAAGTAACTAAAACTAAATCAGTTACAAAACTGTGAAGTAAGAAAAGGCCAAAGGGAAATCACCACACACACTGCAGAGCCCAGTAACATAAAATCATCCAGGCATTGTTTATCCAAAGTGACACTAGTACAGCAAAAGTTCCAGTAAGTTTCTCAAAGCCATTTTAGTAGAAGCACCACTCTTGGCAAAAGTGCAGTCAGCAATGGAATAAAGAGCTCGAGGAGCAAAAGGAGACCAAGCGCCAAAAGTTTTGACAACAAGCTTAAGTTATACTTTGCTCCCTCTACCACATCTCATCCTTCTCCAGCTCTCCAGCTGCAGCAGCTGCTCCAGCACATGAAGAGGAGGAAAAATGTGTAACCTGAATAGTGCTACAAACTGAAACATTTAAATATGCAGGAAGACCATAGCTATACTGCTATAGTGAAAATCAGGGTGATAAACATCCGTAAACATCACCAGGATGGGAGTCATCATCATAAGAAACACATCGTTCCTAGGGGTTCCAGATGAGCTGTAAGTGAGATGGCTGTAAGACCAGCTTGCTCTTGAAAAAGCTGGTCATACTGACATTAATCTTACACAGCCTGCAAGTTGTGGTGAGAAACAAAAGAATAGAAATATCAGAAGATGATTCTTATAAGAGCTATGTTTTCATCAGGGAAGGTTAAATCCTGAACGTCTACTTATATTTGAAAGAAGTTGAGAAGCCAGTAAACCAATACTATTGCATGAACCCAAGAAAAAGATGCTGCAGCAGAACAATAAGATCCAGACCACCTAATGGTAAAGTAATTTGGCCACAAGGAAGGCTACATTGTAAAAATTGAACTCAAGCAGCTTTTAGATTAAGATTAAATAGTTCAAGAAACAAGCAAAACATAGTTAATGGGACTGTGCGAAGAAGATGGACAATTTTAAACAACAATGTAAGAGATGGAGTTCACCTGGGAGTCCTCAAAGCTGGTAATTATACTATCGTGAACACCCACTACTTTTGCTAGTAAATTAGATAGGAACTGATAAAAATACTCAATCTTTCCCCAAATTGAGCTCCAAACAATGCCAACATGTTATATGGTGGTAGATGGAAAATCTGGGAAAGAGTCACGATATACTTCAGCAGGGAAGATCTTGAACTAATAAATTATTTACTATTTAAACCAAATATGGAAATTGGCAAGATCATGATGTTTAACAGAATAATTGAACTTCATCAAATCTATTGACAAAGCAAAGAACCCAACGGATCACTTGGTTGTATCCCAAAGGAGACTAAGACATGGCGTGAGCCAAAAGCAAGCTGCAGTACCACCTCTTAACTCAAGCTGTAATCTTTGGGAATCATCAGTTATACAGATGAAGAAAGAATAACAATATTAAATTTTAAGGATTTTCATATCAATTTTCAATAATGACAAGGTATAGAGATCCTGTGGATACATGTATATATACACAAAATTGACAAGGAGAAAACATCCAGATTGCATGGCAGACTCCTGTATGCGTTTGAGGGTTAATCGGGTTTGAGGCTGCCCAGGTCCAGTCATGGATTTTTTCTCCTTTCTGCACCTTTTCAAACATACTTTATATAGCAACTTTAAACAGGCTATAGGACCAGGTGACCAACAGGCCTCCAGCACTTGTGCTGTAAAGTCTTAATAAAAAATAGAATCTGAAACATTTAGGGAAATGTAGTGATGAGTAATACGAATAGCACTTTCCAAAAAGAAGCGCCTAACACTCCTAAACTCTCCTAAAAGACACTCCTAAACAAACACTCCTAAAAGAATTGGACGAACAGCTAAACAGCGCAAATCTACTGGCCAAGTGCTACAGAACCTTACCTATAGAAATAGGTCAGACACCTCCTCCATTTTTAAGCAATGCTCTCAAAGGAACTTTACATAAACAAGGAACAAGGCAACAATGGACATTTCTTGAAAGTAAGTGATTCGTCAGATAGGTTAGAGAAAGAACAATCAAAGCAGTGTAGATATCACTGGATAGACTATAATTGGCCATACAAATGTATATGCTTGTATATACACATGATACATTTTGTGTAGTTAGATACTATGAACTAGCACACTCTTATGTAGGAACTCCTTTAGATGTATATTTACAAAACTAGCATAATGAAATTGCAAGTGTGTGGACATTGCAAGCAAAGTCTTGTGTGTAGGGAAGGTACTGTTAATTATAAACATCACTTTTTTGATAATAGATGAATTTCATAATAAACATTGTCCGTATCATTACATTATGAACTGTGAACATCTCAAGTAACCTCTGAAAAATTATAGTTCGTGACATATGACATCTTTGTTGAATTTGTGGTTTTCCATGGTTTCCTACACATTGATATCATGTATGAGATAACCAAAAGGGGAATATTATAGGCAATCACATACATAATGTATGGAAATCCACAAATGTATGCCATATTTCATGATGTATATAGATGCTATTCTTTTAAAACTTGGAGAGGTCACTTTATTTCATACCTACAGTAAATTCATTGATAGAGGGGCAATGGTAATCAAATGTTGCTATAAAAGTCATTTATTCACTGAGCATTCCAAACATGGTTTTGTATTATTCTGAAGTACAACTGAAATATAGTGACATTGACAATTGTGTATATGCTGTGTCATATTTAACATGAAGCACCACCAAGTCAGTACTATATCCATAGCTAGTAGTGGTGTATCTAGGGTAGGCCTTGGTAGGGCCTGGATCCTACCAAAGAACTCTACCTGCAAGTTCATAATACTTCAATACGTCATGCAAATACTCTAATAGATCAGTCACAATATTCAAAACTTGCATACATGTAAAAAGTCTGTACCTATCTGAAGTTACAACTCCTGACTCCAGTTCATTGTACCAAGCCTCCTTGTGTGATCATCTTGGCAAATATTAGAGTATTTGTACATATATGACTGTTTTATTAAAACATTTTGAAATTGCAAAGCAGATCAGGTAGCTGTCCTTTGGTAGGGCCCAGGCCCTACTAGGTCCACCTATAGAGCTATAACACTACTAGCTATATAGTACTGATTTAGTGGTACTACATCTTGTATTTAACAAAAACAATAAAAATGTCATAATTTGATTTATCACTAACACATGAATGTACTCTTGACTGCGTGACAGTATTGTCTCATGAACAAATCCAAGTTAGAGGTAATGATGACAGCTGGGGTGGGAGTGAAATAGTATAATTATGTAGAAATTCGGAAAAAGCTAGTTTTCACTAAAGTGACTGTTCTATTGGAGTAGTTAATAAATTATTGCCTTACTGCTTTATTAGAGAAAATGAGACAAGTAATTATGACCTGAGCTATAATTCACCAATTTCATTTTGGCTATTACTTAAGGCTATACAAATAAAGAAAAATTTCCTTTCATTATGCACTAGAGAAGTGTGATTATGTCAGTACCACCAAACTAATGCACCTACCAATATGAAAGCCCAACAATGCTGGTACACAGTGTTACATGTTACAGTGACATCAACAGTGCCTGTAAGAAGATAAGAGGTCATCATATATATATCATCTTAATATTCATAGTTTTGTGATTCTAAGAAAAAATATAGTAAGTGGGTGGTTGTTTGTGTACTATAACATTGTGAGATTTTAGCAGTGTAGTTAAAATATATTACGCATAAATTTATAGCAAGTCACATCAGCAATATAACTTTAACCACATACACATTGCATGGGTTTGGCATCTACTAACAAGATTATCATATCCTATTCTACATTAATGTGGGAATTGAAATTATCTTAATACATTACAAACATATTAAAACAATTGTCCATTAGCTCACAGCACTTTCACAAAGTTTACATCAAACGATGGGATGGCACTACCAGCAGATAATCAGATACTGGTCATGACCGCACCATTTTGTAGATTAACTGACAATGTTTACTACAGGAATAGTGTATTTACCAGTGTTTATTGTACACTGTGTCATGCCTTTCTTTTATCACTTTAATTTTAACAGGGACAGCATGAATGGTGATTTCTATTCTATTAGTGGAGGAAACGTAGTGTCTGTACACTTAACCTTATCAGAAAACTTGAAGTCGCTGAAAATCTTACGTACTTGGGGAACTTGCTGCACAGTATATATGAAATGATGGAAATGAAATAACATAAAATTACTGGAACAACTTAAGCTAAATGCACTTGTGAGAGTAACTGGTGAAAAGAGGTCCATGGGTAGGTTTACTAGAATCTCCTTAAATTTTACTAAATAATGCATGGAATATTGATCAACTTTATCACACAGTATTGTATAGTAGAATCATGAAAGGCTGCGAAAATATATAGAAATCTGCCTCTGTAGCTCACAATAACTTCATGGTGGCTGGCTGTCATAATCAAGGCCAAAAGTGTGGCCTGAGTTACTTCTACTAAGTTGCTACAAGACTAACTTACTCTATTAGGAAGAACTTAATGTTTACAAATACCTAGCTAATTCTAAACACCTGCAGACTATCTGGTATACAGGTAAACACTGTAACCGTATTGTTCACATGATGGAGAAAAGCTTAACGTACTCTAATAGAGCAACCACCTATAATGGTAAACTACTCTAATAGAACAATCATTTTGGCACAAGAGATTCAGTTAATTATCTTTATTTTCAATTAAGCCACAAAACAGTTAATACAGAGGACACCATTCATAAATACAAAGAAAAATGAAAACACAAAACAACAATTTCTTTTGAGAACAGGCGTGGGAGAAAGTGCTAAGTTGGGTGCCTGAAAGAAGAATGGTGATATAGAAATGTAATTTAAAACCAAGAGTTCATAATACATTTACACAGTGATTTTGTACAGGCTGTATTGGCAGTTAGATACTCTCCCTCACTATGCATGAACTCTTGTTTAAAAACCCTCAAGTACTACTTATAAGGTAAGCTTTACAAAATAACTGTAGACAATGCTATAATACAACTAATAAATTCAATTATTTAGTAAATGTAAAGTGTAGCTACCTGCTATACTGTGGTCAGTATGATTACAACTGTAATTTAAAGTCTTGGGTTGAGGAAATGAAAGTGTGCAGTTTGAGGCTAGGAATAAGCTGGGTTTGGGTGTTTAGGAGCAGTGATAATAACAGTGAAGGTTGAAATGGTAGACAATGACAGTAGCAATGTAGGATAGGACAGCAACAATGATCAAGTTTATGATAGTATCACCTTGCTGAAAAAAGTTGAAGAGCAAAAAAAAAAAAGGTCGCAACAATAATAGCTAGTTATCCTTTACCAAACATATTATATCACGTATGTTATGTAAAATAAAATCCTATTTATAGCTTCATAAGTAAGCTGCACTGCCTCATGAACGTTGTGACTGCTTTATTAGAGTAATTGACTGCTCTATTAGAGTATCTCGATCTTGTATGCAATTTCTTGAAGGAGGGGGGGACATTTGCCCCAAATGCCCCATCCTGAGGATGTGGTTAATGGATGACCATGAGTTTGCCAGAGTGAATTAAGGGTGTGAAATGATCACCATAGATATTGCAGACAACAACATTTAATAGTCATGAAGTAGCTAGAATAGCATAGTTCCATGACATCCTGGTACTAAACCCAGTCAACTAGCGCTATCATGTCAAAGGCCTTACTGTAGGTTATCCATATATTTCAGGTTCTCTTGGTCAGAAGGTAGGAGGAGCCTGTTGTAACTTTATCTGGTTCAGGGGTGTATCCAGGATTTTTCCATTAAATTTGAGTTATAGCCACAGTGCAGAATCTGGAAGAGGGGGGCAGTGCTGCTGACAGATTGTGTAAATTAAAATTCTCAAATTTTCTAGATTAACAATTTTTTATGAATAGTATTTCAATGATAATTATATGCTTGGTTCCCTTTAGTCCTATATGACAATTATTATGGACAATAGTCATACAAATATCCAAATTCTTCAATTAAAATGAAACATTTAAGATTAATTCTAGTCTCTTTACATTAATAATATTATTATTATGTTCTACTATGAATGTTCTACTAGAGTAGTTTCCACTGCACTATAGAAACACGTGACTGCTCTATTAGAGTATGTCAATCTTTATACAGATTTCAATACATACCCTTATACTTCCTTAGTCCACTAGCATTTGAAGGATATCCTATTACACTGTATAGCTATTTGCCTTGTCTTGTTCCCATTTGTTCTGTGTGTTTGTGCTGCCAAACTATGATAGTCCAGTGTTCCTGGTACAAGTTCAAATTTCAGAAGTGGTTTCCTGAAAATCCTCATAAATATGCTCCGTCACCAGAGGTGATGATGGGTTCATCTACTTCCAACTTGTACCAGAGAGGTTCACTGATATCATCAGTGTCACCATACCACATTGACTATTTGATGACATACACTGACAATGACTGAACCTGATGAAGTAATGCAAAAACAATAAAAAATTATCATGACTTCATCCATAATTAAAAATTAACAAATCCACTGAGTTACAATTAATAACATGATGTCACAAGCAGTACAGAGAAAATCAATGCTTGACTCTCTAGCAGATTGTTACCAGATTGATTGTGTGTGTGTGCGTGTGTGTGCATGGTTGTTTGTGTGGGGCAGCTGGCAAGGGAGTCAGTCTGGTAATCAAAAGGTTCCAGGTTCGATTTCCAGCTTAGGCCACTCTGGTGTTGTTGTTTCCTTGAGAAAGATACTTTATTCACATTGCTCCAGTCTACCTAGCTATTGTAATAGGACCTGGTGGCCTGGTGCCAACTGGGGAAGCAGCCCACCCAGCTGTGTAACATTAATGGGTACCTGGTGTAAACTGGGGAAGCAAATGTTCAACTGTTCATGTCTCTATATGGCAGTTGAAGGTCAAGGTGGGACTTTGGTTGCTCACACCTTCACCTGTGAGACATGGTACTGCCTCCTGTAAGTTACTAGTCCTGTCCCAGGAGGGAATGCCTGCACTGACTCATAGCACCTGAGTAGCACACAGTGACACAGTGCTGGCCAGTGGGTAGCATGACCACTTAGCAGCAGCTGAAAGCTTTGCTTTTAGACTTTGCTTTGTGTGTGTGTGTGTGTGTGTGTGTGTGTGTGTGTGTGTGTGTGTGTGTGTGTGTATGAATGGAGATTTTGAACAAGGCTAGGGCTAGGTCAAGGTGCCTGACAACTGGGTTACTAAGTTATAGTAGCTAAACCGTAGCAAACTGAGGGCTGCTCTCCTGCACCCTCCCTAACAATATCCTACTTTACGGTAGTTCACAATTTCATAGGTATGCCAGCTTTGCTGCAACATGATAAGCTACAGCAAATAAAGTATGATTTCTATAATTGGATTTCTCAGGTAGTGTGCACGGAGAGTCCCAAGACACTCTGTCTACATGTTGTAAAGTAATGGAACATATTGTTCATAATGGACCATCTCAATAACAGTAACATCATTAATAAACATCAGCATGGTCTAAGTCTGCTACTGCTACTGACTGATGATGTTCTTAAAGTTATGGACACCAAGAAAAAAATTAAATAGACTCTATCTTTTTAGATTTTGCAAAGCCTTTGATGAAATTCCAAACAGATGACTACTGAACAAACTAAAGTACTATGAAATTAATGGTGACCTTATTAAAAGGATAGAGCAATGGCTGACTAAAAGAAACCCAACAAGTAAACCATGTCTCCGGTAACCTACCCGTAAAGTTTGCAGTTCCATAGGGAACCATTTCGGGACCTCTCATGTTTTCATTATACATTAACAACATCGATGAGTTTGGCTGTTCGCTGATGATTGCATTGTGTATAGAATAATTGATTCATTAGAAGATTCACTGTGCCTTCAAGCTACCTCAATACCATTCTTAACTGGACTAGAAATTGGCAGATACGATTGAACATTGTAGTATTAAGAAGCACAAGATCATCATCTGCCATTAAACTTGAATATAAATTAAATGATGAAACTCTCCAAGCAGGGGCATAGCCAGGATTTTTTGAAGGGGGATTCCAACAGCAGTATTGGGTTACCAGATGCAGGAGTCTGGGGGCACAGCCCCAGTGTGCCCCTAGCTGATGAGAAACTTACAATATTTTAATTTTATGCAAAAAATAGCACATTAATTGTAATGCATATAAGTGTCCTGGGATGAAGCTAATACTAGATAATTATGTTAAGAAACTTCATTTGTAGAGTTTTTCAAACATTCTAACATTAAATGCAAAACTGAGCATGGCCTTATATTGCTATAGCTTTGGTGTTTTTGATTGTAAGTCATTCCATTTGTATCAGTGGATTCATGGTTCCTAACCAGTGGGATAACTACCACTTACACATGTCTATATGTCTCTATGTGTTATGCTGTCTGATTCCACTAGGTGGCTTTGTTCTATTAGAGTAAACGTGACTTCTCTATTAGAGTATATTATACCTGACTGCTCTATTAGACTATATCAATCTTTTAAGCAAATTTTTAAGAGGGCTCATGTTACCTCTGTAATCCTTCCCTGAGAGATGAATGCAAGCTTATCAATTGTTGTGCTGTGCCATACACTATTACTCACTCATTTTGTCCTGCCACACTAAATGGTGTGTTAGGGTGAATAGGGTCCTACTGTAAACTCAAAAGTCTAAGTAAATTTTATGGGGGCCTTAACCCCTTGGAACCCCCTACCCTATGTCCCTGCCAAGTAACAAAACAACATCAATACTTGAGAATTATTTTTCATACAATGATCACATCATATTCAAGCTATGTGCATTAAAGCAAACAGATCCCTAAATTTTCTTTGCTGTAACTTGCATATATGTAGTAGCAATGCCTACTTTACCATTATAAGACTACTGCTAGAGTATGTCAGTATGGGACCCCTATCATGAATACTTAATAAGACATTGAAAAAATCCAATGATGTGCTGAGATGGGTTCTTCCCAATTATAGTTATTATAGTAGTGTGGCAGATAATTTCCTTAATGGCCAACCCTACAAGAGAAAAGACCTATTCCACAAACTTGCTCATCACTTCACTCCTTCCATACAACTACGATCATATTTCTGGTACCAATACAATATCTAACCTCAGATAGCTTCATCAACATCAGTTTATCATCCCTGGTGATGTATCAGAAAAGTTTCTTTCCCAATACTTAAGAGAATCTAATCCAAAACAACCAAGCTGTAAAAAAACAGTGCGGCCCTCAAAAAGGCTATGGTGAAAAAAGATGTGAAATCCAAGGTGGCGGCCAAGAAAGGGCTGTGATGGTAGATTAATGGTAAAAATTTTAATAACGACAATTCAGGTGAATTTTTGTGCCGCTTGGTCTTGGCAAAAAATTCACCTAAATTGCCGTTATTAAATTTTTTACCATTAATCTACCATCACAGCCATTTCTTGGCCGCCACCTTGGATTTCACATCTTTTTTCACCATAGCCTTTTTGAGGGCCGCACTGTTTTTTTACAGCTTGGTTGTTTTGGATTAGATTTCATTTCTTTTTGTATTTCTATACCCCAAAGCCGGCCATAGCGGCTTTGGGACTTATTTAACCTGTCTTTTTTTCTTTACCACAGGAACAAGAAAAGATGAAGCAGATGTACTTTAAATATTTCTGATTTTATCAGTAAATGTACAAATTATATATATAATACATATATTTATTACAGAACTCTCCATGGTGGTTTCTTTGTAACTGAACACTCTACAAGGTGACTTCTTCTTGCTGCTCTCTCTACAGAGTGAATTGTTTGTAGCTGAATAATCTACAAGGTAACTTTTTCTAGCTGATCTCTCTATAGGGTGATTTGTTTGTAGATGAACTATCTACAAGGTAACTTCTTCTAGACGATCTCTCTACAGGGTGATTTGTTTGTAGCTGAATTCTGTGCAGGTGATTTGTTTGCAGCTGAGCTCTTTACAGAATGGTTTCTTTGTAGCTGAACTCTCCACAAGGTAACTTCTTCTAGCTGATCTTTCTACAGGGTGATTTCTTTGTAGCTGAACTCTCTACAAGGAAACTTCTTCTAGCTGATCTCTTTATAGGGAGATTTGTTTGTAGCTGAACTCTCTACAGGTGATTTGTTTGCAGCTGAACTCTCTATGTGATGGTTTCTTTGTAGCTGAACTCTCCACAAGGTAACTTCTTCTAGCTGATCTTTCTACAGGGTGATTTCTTTGTAACTGGACTCTCTACAAGGTAATTTCTTCTAGCTGATCTCTCTACAGGGAGATTTGTTTGTAGCTGAACTCTCTACAGGTGATTTGTTTGCAGCTGAACTCTCTACATGATGGTTTCTTTGTAGCTGAACTCTCCACAAGGTAACTTCTTCTAGCTGATCTTTCTACAGGGTGATTTCTTTGTAGCTGAACTCTCTACAAGGAAACTTCTTCTAGCTGATCTCTCTACAGAGAGATTTGTTTGTAGCAAAACTCTCTACAGGTGATTTCTTTGCAGCTGAATTCTCTACATGGTGGTTTCTTTGTAGCTGAACTCTCCACAAGGTAATTTCTTCTAGCTGATCTTTCTACAGGGAGTTTTGTTTGTAGCTGAACTCTCTACAGGTGATTTGTTTGCAGCTGAACTCTCTACATGATGGTTTCTTTATAGCTGAACTCTCCACAAGGTAACTTCTTTTAGCTGATATTCTAGCTGATCTCTCTACAGGGAGATTTGTTTGTAGCCAAACTCTCTATAGGTGATTTCTTTGCAGCTGAACTCTCTACATGGTGGTTTCTTTGTAGCTGAACTCTTTACAAGGTAACTTCTTCTAGCTGATCTCTCTACAGGGAGTTTTGTTTGTAGCTGAACTCTCTACATGATGGTTTCTTTGTAGCTGAACTCTCTACAAGGTAACTTCTTCTAGCTGATCTCTCTACAGGGAGATTTGTTTGTAGCTGAACTCTCTACAGGTATTTGTTTGCAGCTGAACTCTCTACATGATGGTTTCTTTGTAGCTGAACTCTCCACAAGGTAACTTCTTCTAGCTGATCTTTCTACTGGGTGATTTGTTTGTAGCTGAACTCTCTACAAGGAAACTTCTTCTAGCTGATCTTTCTAAGGGAGATTTGTTTGTAGCTGAACTCTCTACAGGTGATTGTTTGCAGCTGAACTCTCTACATGATGGTTTCTTTGTAGCTGAACTCTCTACAAGGTGACTTCTTCTAGCTGATCTTTCTACAGGGAAATTTGTTTGTAGCTGAACTTTCTACAGGTGATTTGTTTGCAGCTGAACTCTCTACATGATGGTTTTTTTGTAGCTGAACTATCCACAAGGTAAATTCTTCTAGCTGATCTTTCTACATGGTGATTTGTTTGTAGCTGAACTCTCTACAAGGAAACTTCTTCTAGCTGATCTCTCTATACAAAGAGATTTATTTGTAGCCAAACTCTCTACAGGTGATTGCTTTGCAGCTGAACTCTCTACATGGTGGTTTCTTTGTAGCTGAACTCTCTACAAGGTAATTTCTTCTAGCTGATCTCTCTACAGGGAGCTTTGTTTGTAGCTGAACTCTCTACATGATGGTTTCTCTGTAGCTGATCTCTCTATAAGGTAACTTCTTTTAGCTGATGTCTCTACAAGGTCACTAGTTTGTAGCTGAACTCTCTACATGATGGTTTCTTTGTAACTGAAGTCTCTACAAGGTGACTTCTTCTAGCTGATTTTTCTAGAGGGTGATTTGTTTGTAGCTGAACTCTCTACAAGGAAACTTCTTCTAGCTGATCTCTCTACAGGGAGATTTGTTTGTAGCTGAACTCTCTACATGATGGTTTCTTTGTAGCTGAACTATCTACAAGGTAATTTCTTCTATTGATCTCTCTACATGCAGGGCGATTTGTTTGTAACTGAACTCTCTACATGGTAGTTTCTTTGTAGCTGAACTCTACAAGGTGATTTCTTCTAGCTGAACTATCTCTTTCCATTATTGCATGAACTCCCTACAAGGTAACTTCTTTTAGCTGATCTCTGCAGGGTGAATTGTTTGTAGCTGATCTCTCTACAGGGTGACTTGTTTGTAGCTGATCTCTATACAGGTTACTTGTTTCTTGCTGATCTCTTGAATTCTCTTCAGGATGACTGCTCTATTAGGGTGACTGCTCTATTAGGGTGACTGCTCTATTAGGGTGACTGCTCTATTAGAGTATCTCGATCTCGTACTTGCTGCACCAAGTTGGATTTCGTGTTATAACTCCGTGGCTTTAAGTCTGATTCTTCTACGCCATTGAAGAGCCTTTCTAAGATGATTGCTCCATCTATACAGCGATTTTCAAAGCATTACCCCAAGCGGTTTATCTGGTAGGCGTGGTAAGTATAGTAGTTTTTATTAGCTAATCTCGATTGCGTAATTGTTACACACTGTTGGTTTTTTCGTTGTATCTTCCTGGTTTTTAGCTCGATTACTTTCAAACCACAAAAGGTTTGAGGTTCAATAGTTAACCTATTCACCCACCAATTTTCAGCTTCTTCCCATACGCGGTTTACCCTGTAGGCGTGACAATATATTGGTGTTATTTTTCGTGAATAATCGCTCATAACTCTTTCGCTGTTTATCGTATTCCAGCCAAAGTTGGTACAGTGATGCGCCGTTATACCCCCCTTCTGTGTGCCAAATTTCAAGGCAATCGGATATTGTGTTCGCGTTTTATAGCAGTTTTTGTAAGTGTGCGAAAAGAGGAAGAAAAATAAGAAGAAAAAAAACGAAGAAACTAAGCCAATTTTTGAAGTCGCATATCCCGGGAACGCTTGAAGCGATTTCGCTCAAATTTGGAATGTGGAGTGCTGAAGGTGGAGGGAATGTCCACAGCAAACATCGTCTTGTTTCATCAAGGCATCACAGAGCTACGGAGGTGCGAAAATTGCGTTTTCTTTCTTCCTGTCAATATACTCACGGGTGTTGCGCGCCGGCTTCTTGGGCCGCACGACACACTACCGTGTGTCTTGATATACAATAAGTCAAGTAGGCAGTGGTATATGCAACAACATTGCTAACTGGACTTACTATACTGTGATTAAAATGTATAGGTAATGATATCGAATTTCCAATGGAACGTGTTAACCAGAATTCACTGACTATTAGCTTTTATGTACGAATATTATGTGTGTGAATTTTATTCTTTTGCACTGATAGAAGGGTTGTGAAAGCTTACATAAACAATCTGGAAAATATGCCAATCAACAATATGAAAGAGAACTCCATGTAGATACCAGACATGTGCATTCACTATCTAAAGTGTGCGTGGTGCATGTACATGTAGATTTTTTTATGCTAAAGAATAAGTAAAAGAAAATTCTTTTTACATGTCTTCAGCATGCATGCAGTGAAAAATAAATAACATAAAATATTATGTATTATGTACTGAATTTATAACATTTCCAATGTAAAGGTCCAGTTGACATCATAGGCGGCGGAAAGGGGGGGGGGGGGGCTTAGCCCCCCCTCAGAATGATATCACAACGAAATTATCTTTCTTGGAGTGGGGCTGAAAACCGTGATTATTATTATTATATTATTATTATCTAATCCAAAACAGCCAAGCTGTAAAAAAAGTGTGCGGCCCTCAGAAAGGCTATGGTGAAAAAAGATGTGAAATCCAAGGTGGCAGCCAAGAAATGGCTGTGATGGTAGGTTAATGGTAAAAATTTTAATAATGACAATTTAGGTAAATTTTGTGAAGAGCCACAAAAATTCACCTGAATTGTCTTTATTAAAATTTTTACCATTAACCTACCATCACAGCCATTTCTTGGCCGCCACCTTGGATTTCACATCTTTTTTCACCATAGCCTTTCTGAGGGCCGCACACTTTTTTTACAGCTTGGCTGTTTTGGATTAGATTTCATTTCTTTTTGTATTTGTATACCAGCTTTGGGACTTTTTTAACCTACGTTTTTTTCTTTACTACAGGAAGAAGAAAAGATGAAGTAGATGTACTTTAAATATTTTATCAGTAAATGTACAAATTATATATACTGTATAATACCATACCTGTTTCAGTGCCCATACAAAAGTCTCAATAGTAGCAGTGAAATTTATCCCGTATTTCACTGGTAGCAGTGAAAAAGTTGTAATTGCAATTTCATTGGCTAGAATTTATGTTAACAATTAGTGTTGACACGTGTTTAGTACATAGTGACAAATTGCGTACATGGCAACGCTAATGCACAGCATGCGTATATGCAGCGAGTATGGTATTAACTGGGAATAGCATGGGTAGCAGTGAAATTTGGGATAAATACCACTCTTGTTGTATTGGAAATGGTAAATTTCACTCGGCTTCGCCTCGTGAAATTTATCCCCATTTCCAATACAACACTCGTGATATTTATCCCAAATTTCACTGCTACCCATGCTATTACTAGTACTAATACATATTTGACCGCATTTGCCAAAAGGGGTCTTCCACACACATCCGATTTGCCAACTTTGACAATTGATAACTTCAGATTGGAAAGAGCTATTGCCTTGATATTTGGGCAGTGGTGAGCACCACTATAGCTGAATACATGGTGAAATTTTCAGGGTAATATGTTACTTGAACACTGAGTTATGATCTCCAACGTTTACGGAATTGGATGTGTGTGGAAGACCCCTTTTCGCAAATCCGGTCACATATATTGATTACAGAAATCTCCATGGTGGTTTCTTTGTAACTGAACACTCTACATGGTGACTTCTTCTAATTGCTCTTTCTACAGGGTGAATTGTTTGTAGCTGAACGATCTACAAGGTAACTTCTTCTAGCTGATCTCTCTACAGGGTGATGTGTTTGTAGCTGAATTCTGTGCAGGTGATTTGTTTGCAGCTGAGCTCTTTACAGAATGGTTTCTTTGTAGCTGAACTCTCTAAAAGGTAACTTCTTCTAACTGATCTTTCTACAGGGCAATTTGTTTCTGGCAGAATTTTCTACAGGGTGATTTCTTTGCAGCTGAACTCTCTACGTGGTGGTTTCTTTGTAGCTGAACTCTCTACAAGGTAATTTCTTCTAGCTGATCTCTCTGCAGGGAGATTTGTTCGTAGTTGAATTCTGTACAGGTGATTTGTTTGCAGCTGAGCTCTTTACAAAATGGTTTCTTTGTAGCTGAACTTTCTCCAAGGTAACTTCTTCTAACTGATCTTTCTACAGGGTGATTTGTTTGTAACTGAACTATCTACAAGGTAATTTCTTCTTGCTGATCTCTCTACAGGGTGATTTGTTTGTAGCTGAATTCTGTACAAGTGATTTGTTTGCAGCTGAGCTCTTTACAGAATGGTTTCTTTGTAGCTGAACTCTCTACAGGGTGATTTGTTTGTAGCTGAAATCCCTACAAGGTAACTTCTTCTAGCTGATCTCTCTACAGGGTGATTTGTTTGTAGCTGAACTCTCTACAGGTGATTTGTTTGTAGCTAAACTCTCTACAAGGCGATACTTCTAGGTGATCTCTCTACAGGATTCCTTGTTTCTAACTGAACTCTCAACAGGGTGATCTGTTCATAGCTGAACTTTCTACTGGGTGATTTGTTTGCAGCTGAACTCTCTAAATGGTGGTTTCTTTGTAGCTGAAATCTCTACAATGTGACTTCTTCTAGCTGAACTCTCTACAAGGTGACTTGTTTCTAGCTGATCTCTCTACAGGGTGACTTGTTTCTAGCTGAACTCTCTACAGGTGATTTGTTTGTAGCTGAACTCTCTACATGGTGGTTTCGTTGTAGCTGAACTCTCTACAAGGTAACTTCTTCTAGCTGATCTTTTTACACTGCATATTTGTTTGTAGCTGAGTTCTCTACAGGGTGAATTGTTTGCAGCTGAACTCTCTACATGGGAGTTTCATTGTAGCTGAACTCTCTACAATGTGACTTCTTCTAGCTGAACTCTCTACAGGGTGACTTGTTTCTAGCTGAACTCTCTACAGGTGATTTGTTTGCAGCTGAACTCTCTACATGGTGGTTTCTTTGTAGCTGAACTCTCTACAAGGTAACTTCTTCTAGCCGATCTTTCTACAAGGTGATTGAGTTTTTTGCAGCTGAACTCTTTACATGGTGGTTGCTTTGTAGCTGAACTCTCTAAAAGGTGACTTCTTCTAGCTGAACTCTCTACAGGATGATTTGTTTGCAGCTGAACTCTCTACGTGGTAGTTTCTTTGTAGCTGAACTCTCTACAATGTGACTTCTTCTAGCTGAACTCTCTACAGGGTGACTTGTTTTTAGCTGATCTCTCTACAGGGTGACTTGTTTCTAGCTGAACTCTCTACAGGTGATTTGTTTTCAGCTGAACTCTCTACATGGTGGTTTCTTTGTAGCTGAACTCTCTACAAGGTAACTTCTTCTAGCTGATCTTTCTACAGGGTGATTTGTTTGTAGCTGAATTCTGTACAGGGTGATTTATTTGCAGCTTAACTCTCTACAAGGTGACTTCTTCTAGCTGAACTCTCTACAGAGTGATTGATTTTTTTGCAGCTGAACTCTCTACATGGTGGTTTCTTTGTAACTTAACTCTCTACAGGGTGATTTGTTTGTAGCTGAACTCTCTACAGGGTGATCTGTTCATAGCTGAACTCCCTATAAGGTAACTTCTTCTAGCTAATCTTTCTACAGGGCGATTTGTTTGTAGCTGAGTTCTCTACAGGGTGATTTGTTTGCAGCTGAACTCTACATGGTAGTTTCTTTGTAGCTCTACAATGTGACTTCTTCTAGCTGAACTCTCTACAAGGTGACTTGTTTCTAGCTGATCTCTCTACAGGTGATTTGTTTGCAGCTGAACTCTCTACATGGTTTAATTCTTTGTAACTGAACTCCCTGCAAGGTGACTTCTTCTAGCTGATCTCTCTACAGGGAGATTTGTTTGTAGCTTAACTCTCTACAGGTGATTTGTTTGCAGCTGAACTCTCTACATGATGGTTTCTTTGTAGCTGAACTCTCTACAAGGTAATTTCTTCTAGCTGATCTCTCTACAGGCCAATTTGTTTGTAGCTGAACTCTCTACATGATGGTTTCTTTGTAGCTGAACTCTCTACAAGGTGATTTCTTCTATAGCTGATCTTTCTACAGGGTGATTTGGTTGTAGTTGAACTCTCTACATGATAGATTCTTTGTAGCTGAACTCTCTACAAGGTGATTTCTTCTATAGCTGATCTTTCTACAGGGTGATTTGTTTGTACCTGAACTATCTACATGATGGTTTCTTTGTAGCTGAACTCTCTACAAGGTAACTTCTTCTAGCTGATCTCTCTACAGGACAATTTGTTTGTACCTGAACTCTCACATGATTGTTTCTTTGAAGCTGAACTCTCTACAAGGTGATTTCTTCTAGCTGATCTTTCTACAGGGTGATTTGTTTGTAGCAGAACTCTCTACAAGGAAACTTCTTCTAGCTGATCTCTCTACAGGGAGATTTGTTTGTAGCTGAACTCTCTATACATGATTTGTTTGCAGCTGAATTCTCTACATGATGGTTTCTTTGTAGCTGAACTCTCTACAAGGTAACTTCTTCTAGCTGATCTCTTTACAGGGTGAATTGTTTGTAGCTGAACGATCTACAAGGTAACTTCTTCTTACTTATCTCTCTACAGGGTGATTTGTTTGTAGCTGAACTTTCTACAAGGAAACCTCTTTTAACTGAGCTCTGTACAGGGTGAATTGTTTGTAGCTGAACTATCTACAAGGTAACTTCTTCTAGCTGATCTCTCTACAGGATGATTTGTTTGTAGCTGAATTCTGTATAGGTGATTTGTTTGCAGCTGAGCTCTTTACAGAATGGTTTCTTTGTAGCTGAACTCTCTACAAGGTAACTTCTTCTAGCTGATGTATCTACAGGGTCACTAGTTTGTAGCTGAATTCTCTACATGGTGGTTTCTTTGTAACTGAACTATCTACAATGTGACATCTTCTAGCTGATCTTTCAACAGGGTGATTTGTTTGTAACTGAACTCTCTACAAGAAAACTTCTTCTAACTGATGTCTGAACAGGGTGAATTGTTTGTAGCTGAACTCTCTACAGGGTGATTTGTTTGTAGCTGATCTCTATACAGGTTACTTATTTCTAACTGATTTCTTGAATTCTGTTCAGGGTGACTGCTCTATTAGGATGACTGCTCTATTAGAGTATCTCGATCTCGCACTTGCTACACCAAGTTGGATTTCGTGTTATAACTCCGTGGCTTTAAGTCTGATTCTTCTACACCATTGAAGAGCCTTTCTAAGATGATAACTCCATCTGTACAGCGATTTTCAAAGCATTACCCCGAGTGGTTTATCTGGTAGGCGTGGCAAGCATAATAATAATAATAATAATAAAATAAAAAATTAGCTATAATCTCGATTGCGTAATTGTTACACACTGTTGATTTTTTCGCTGTATCTTCCTGGTTTTTAGCTCGATTTCTTTCAAACCACAAAAGGTTTGAGGTTCAATAGTTAACCTATTCACCCACCGATTTTCAGCTTCTTCCCATACGCGGTTTACCCTGTAGGCGTGACAACATATTGGTGTTATTTTTCGTGCATAATCGCTCATAACTCTGTCTGTTTATGGTATTCTAGCCAAAGTTGGTACCGAGATGCGCCTTTATACCCCCCTTCTGTGTGCCAAATTTCAAGGAAATCGGATAACGCGTTCGCGTTTTATAGCAGTTTTTGTAAGTGTGCGAAAAGAGGAAGAAAAATAAGAAGAAGAAGAAGAAAAAAAAAAAACGAAGAAACTAAGCCAATTTTTGAAGTCGCATATCTCAGGAATGCCTGAAGCGATTTCGCTCAAATTTGGAATGTGGAGTGCTGAAGGTGGAGGGAATGTACACAGCACAATTTGTCTTGTTTCATCAAGGCAGCACAGAGCTACGGAGGTGCGAAAATTGCGTTTTGTTTCTTCCTGTCAATATACTCACGGGGTTGCGCGCCGGCTTCTTGGGCCACACGACACACTACCGTGTGTCTTGATGGAACAGCTTAACTACCTGACAATATTGTTGAATAGTCTGGTTCCTTATGGATTTAATCATCATACGGCAGATTAAAGCACCAAATTTGGTACAGTGATTCCTTAGGATGTATTAAATGATTTCAGAAGGGATGCCACCATGAACTCACCCTGTACCCCTTCGTATGGACAACTAATTTTGACAGTTTGTGAAATTAAAACTCATTACATTTGCTGTTTTGAATAATTTGTTTTCCTAATCACATTCCCAAAAGTTAATGGTTCCTGTTTGTGAATGAGTAGTCCATAATAGTTTTATTAAATATTATGTCTTTGTGTGAAAGATACATAGCCTACACAAAGCTATTGGTTCAGCGAAATTTAAAATCGCTAAAATTTGAACATGAAGGTTTTTCATCATAATAGCTAGTTACTTATCTTCTGTCAAAAACAACGTCTATGTTTCCACTACACCAGCTGAGTACTGTACACAGAACATCAGTTTCCTGGATACTTGACCTCATGAGGTTGTAAATAGGTTCAACCTTTTGCGGCACACATAGCTAACTACAGCCAGAATTTGCTATAGCTAAGCTATACATTTGCACAGTTCTATTTGCTAATGAAATGTGCATGCATTGCTGCTCTGTTATTGAAATTCTTCAAAGATATGACAAAATCAGTTAGATTATGTTAGAATTTCAGAACAGCAATGTATGCACAGTTCATTAGCAAACGGAACTGTGCAAATGTATAACTAGCTATAGCAAATTCTGGCTGTAGTTACTATGTATGTGAAAGGTTGAACCTGTTTACAACCTCAGAGGGGCCAAGTGTCCAGGAAACTGGTGTTCTGTGTACAGTACTTAGCCGGTGTAGTGGAAACATAGGCGTTGCTTCGACAGAAACAGAAAATAAGTAACTAGCTATTATTGTGAAAAACCTTCACGAATAGCCATGTTTAAATTTTAGCAATTTTAAATTTCGCTAAACCAGTAGTTTTGTTTAGGACACGTATCTTTCACACAATATTTTAATAAAACTATTATGGGATGTCATGGACTACTCATTCACAAACAGAAACTATTAACCTTTGGGAATGTGGTTAGAAAAACAAATTATTCAAAACAATAAATGTAATGAATTTTAATTTCGCGGACTGTCAAAATTAACTGTCCGTACAAAGGAGTGCAGGGTGAGTTCATGGTGGCACCTGAAATCATTTTATACACCCTAAAGAATCACTGTAGCAAATTTTGTGCTTTAATCCGTTGTGTCCCAATTTTGGCAAAATTTTGTCATAACAGACCCTACTAGAAGAGGGATTCTCATCAACCACCAGTTGTCATCAAATGTTTAGCAATTTTATGTACAGTAGCTATAGCCCTATGCTTGGCCCAGTAGCTAATCATAATCATAAACTTCATGGCACTTGGAACCCCATTCATAAGTTGACTATCACTTTGATGCAGTCATAAGGAGTGACTGTCATTTAGGGGCCAGTCAAAGGGTGTTAGCTAGGCGCTTATAAGTAGGGTCAGCGGCGCCAGACCATAGTCAAAGGATCACGTGATAGAATGCGCGTTATTTTAAAATAGAAAGCATGGCGGATTCATCAGGACCCAGTGCAGCGCCAGAGGATGTAGCGAAGGCAGAAGAACACAAAAACAAGGCAAACGAGTATTTTAAAGGTATGGACCATGTTATTTTACCGTGATGAGTTAATGAGTCAAACATGTTGGTAGCGAATGGGAAGTCGTCCGTTTCTTTCGTGTCTTCTTGAAGTCAAAACAGGAGCGTTAGCAAGCACAAGTCCAGTTTTAGTTGTGCTCACATTTTGAGATTTACATCCTGGTGGCTGAAGTGATTGGACTGCACATATTCTGTTTAACAGGTTTAGCCGCCTTCTCACAGGTAACTAGTGGGTCATGTGGAATACAGATAAAACCCATTGTTGACAAGAAGTCATGTTGCAGGTTAAATGCAAAAAGATTCCTAATCCCATCTGTTAAGGCTCCTTCATAGATGATTTTGATTTGATGATTGATTGTTTATTACATCTAAACAGTCTAACAAATCTGTTCTTCCCTGCCAGAGAAGCACACATACATACCATGTTTCCTCACATAAAAGGTGCATTCAATTAAAACTCCTGTCTCGATTATAAGCTGGGGGTTTCTAGTGCCTCTGGAAAATAAGTGCCGGGTCTCAAATATAGGCCTGGGCTATTACTGAGTCTACTGTTGATGGCTTTAATTGTTTCCATTGCTACTGCTTGAATTTAGAGCCTTCTGAGGGATGATGGTACTACGAGTAATCACATGAGTAGTCTGGACAAATCTCGAGTGCATGCAGATATGTATGATACAACCATTTTCCAATCATTTAAGCCTTGTTTATATAGTCAGTACACTTTATCACTGTTTTCTATGGAGTAATCTTGTTCTACCACCACCCTAATTTGATTAAATGCTGGACATCTGTTCTACAACTAGTTATATACTCTATAGTAATTGTACCTTATTTACCTTGTAATAGCTCTGCATGGCACGCCACGGCAATGGATAAACAGCAGCTGAGCATGCATTAAATAGGACGATCACACAATCAATCATCCTAGAATGATCTACATTTGCTAAATTTATTATATATCCTTCTTAATTGATTATTGCTACAAAGCACTAGAACCTAGTTCTATTCTTAGCTGGCCTTCACTCATGCATCCGACCAAATTTATTGGAGTCAGACTATCGAGTTAGTGGAGTGCAGTGGTTGTGTGTTGCTTTTAAATGGATTTCAAAACTCTTCAGGTTTGAATCAACAGTATGTATATGTATGTTTAGCGAAGGTAGATTGTTCTAGGATAATTAGTTGTGTGATCGTCCTATTTAATGCACGACCAGCTGCTGTTTATCCATCGCCGTGGCATGCCATACAGAGCTGTTACAAGGTGAATAAAGTACAGTTACTACAGAGTATATAACTAGTTGTACAATCTGCAAAAGATACGTTTTGCTTATTCTGTTATTCCGCAATTCCGTTATTCCGTATTCCGTGTTTTACTAACTCCCCCTATAACCTGTACAGGAAATAATTGCAGTGTGCTGAATTATTTGAAAGAAAAATGATAAATTAGGTTTGTGTGGCTGAACCTCACGAATCCCATACAAAAGTATGGGCAGCAAATGTAGCTCAGAAAATAACTCACCACTAGAGCTACGGGTGTGACTTCTCAATCTCAACACTTTACTTTTAAGTTAAAGGAATCTGTTGTCAAAGAATTGTCCGTAGCTGGTCTACTGTAGATGTAATGAAGTGATTTGCACTTTTCCCCATAGACCACAGTACATTCAGTCACCGTTGTGACATGTTAAAGAATCAAGTGTTTATTAGAAAATTCACAGTTATATATTGTCTATTGATCGAGCTTTGTTTGGCAACAAGATGATAAGGTTGGCCAGGGTATTTGATAAGACAATATGGTGTTCCTTTGGTCCAGTGTGATGTCCACACACTCAGAGGAGGCTGGACACGGCACATGTGAGCGCATATATTTGTATTGAAAGTATAACTAAGCCTTCAGCAAAGTGTTAACAAGCACCATTCAAAAGTGCACCTCAACTTTAGTGTTTTAGGGCAATCTGTCCCATCCAACCCCACTACTCCAAGCCCGTAAATTGCTGTTGAAATCTTAAGGGATCACATGTGTTGCAAGTTTTGTCAGTCATATGCGGATAAATCAATGGGTAGAACTATAAGGACACTTTGCGTGCTTGTAGTTTAGCCGAATAAACATTGAGGAAAGTAATATGGATGCTGAAATTGCCTCCAAGTGAACTGAAAAAAAAAAGAAGCGGACGCTGCCAGCCTGGCCTCACGAAGAATTGATTAGAGAATGGGAAACCTGAGCACTAGTGTTCAATAAGAATCTGTTGTAAATCACACAAAACCAGGTGTGTCTGTTGTTAATACCTTCTTTATCACTAACTCTTCGTCTTGGTATTGGAAATATGCAGTTAACGCTAATAGTTTTTAGTAGCACTTATGTCGTGTCCAACCTCCTCTGCCACACACTCAAGTGATTGTCCTAGTGGATTACTGCCGGTGGAGCAGTTAGATGTTTGAGTTGGGCTGGTGTGGCTCAGAGTATAAGTACTTGCCAAAAAACCTGAAGTTGGCCCAGGATAGGATTTTAATATACTCCTGTACATTCTGAACAAACAAGGATACTGTACACAACCATACCAATTGTATGCTGTGTAACGTTTAGTGTACCTATAGTATAACGGCCTATAAAGTATCAATGATTTCAGTGAAGAGCTACATGTGTAGATTTTGGTTTCCCTAATATTAAGTGGGCTGTTTTGATTTAATGGTGGCTGGCAAAGATTCATGGATGTTTTTATACAGTAGTAGTAATAGCATTAAAAGTTGTATTGAAACTGTCTGTAAATGTGTGCAATTATATGTAGTAAAATACTGTATGAGGAGAAATTTTGGCGTGGAATTAAAATTGGCGATTTTGCAGATGCTTACAAAATTGCCAAATTAAAATCTTGCCATATTTATATTATTAGTAGTGTTTCATAATATTTAAACTGGTTGAACAGGTATGAGATCAAGCAAGAAGCAAGGTACTGTATCTAGATGTACTAAACCTCAGCCTGTGTCAATCAAACAATTCTATGATTGTCTGTAATACTGCAGGTTAAGTTTCTACTCTTTGCAGGGCTAAGATGCAAGATCATACTTACACAGAGATTGTTCCTAATCCTTTTGTTTCCTTTTACTGCACTGTAGGGTTGGGCAGTATTGATCAATATCATATTTTAGTCATAAATATTTCGGTGTTACTACAGTAAATACCCCCTAAATATGTATAAGCTTCCATTTCATCAATACCCACATTGTAGACTATGCAGTGCTTACTCTTTAAGTGGGAAAACAAATTGGAAGTGTTAACCAATAAACTTTTTTTGACGGAGCACTCCCATATTTCGCTGGTGTCCCATTAGCACCTTTCTAGTAGTCCCTTGCTAATGAATTCTGCCATAATACTGTTTGTAAACTAATAATTTCTGGTATTCTTGGTAATGCAAGTACAGTATTATTAAAAAATATATATTGCACAATAACTAAACATTGGTATATTGTCCACCCCTACTGCACTGCCTATGAATCTCTGCCCTCTGTTTCACATGAAAGAGTCTATCCAGTATGTGAGTCAACATGGTAAGTGTCTATACATCTTTGTGAAATAGAAGCCATATAGCTACTACTTACACAATTTGCTATCATGTGGAACTCCACTTTATTAACTCTTGCCAAATACAAATTATTAAGCAAATGCTAAATATTCTGCTCGCCAAAGTTTCTGCTAATATGGTATGACAGTATTACATAGCATTCATCATGACATACTGCACATATGTGTACATGTATGTTGGTAGTTCTTCAGTGATGTTATTATTTCCCTGTAGACAAGAAATATGTTGAGGCAATTGAGTTCTATACAAAGGCCATAGATGTCAACCCCAGTGTGGCTAGTTACTATGGTAACTGGAGCATTGCTCACTTGCGTACAGAAGCATTTGGTTATGCTCTACAAGATGCTAGTAAAGCTCTGGAACTTGATAAGAATTATATTAAAGTGAGTAGACCATTAACACCTTCGTTTTGTGTTTGGAGCATTCATTATATATAACACATGTACAGTGGAACCTCTCTTAACAAACTCCCTGAATTAAGGACACGATAGAAAAAACCTCCATAATAAGGACAAAAAATTTTGGTCCCAACAGATCTGGTTAATACTTTTTTTACCTCTATAAGAGGAAAACATCTGGCCAAAATTCTGGGTCCCAAATAGAGAGGTTCCACTGTATATGATAGTACTCTTAGTGACCAACTATTAAGTCCTCAATTGAAAGATTTATTCATCTAACTGCTTATTAAAACCAATGATTGTGACTTGGAAATGGCCTGCTTAAACATGTTCCTGTGTACTTCAAATGAGTAATAACAGCTTATAAGAATACATTTTGTAACTGAATATTGGAAATCACCTGTATGGGTGCATTATTGATTCACAGAGAATATATTTTAATATTGTAACTCACCAGCTCTGGTAACTAGTGTTCCACCGATAATCGGATCGGTATCGTATCGGAGCCGATATTGGGCTTTTCGTATCGATCGGTATCGGTTATTCAGGTATTCCGATACCGATTAATAGCCACTCGCGCCAATCATCATAACCATAACTATCATCATAAATCCTATGCTAGCAAAACGTGAGGTATAACAAGTTGGAAATAGTGTTGAGTATTATTCTAGCATAAAAGGTGCAGGAATTGCTTTGCTAAACATCAAGCAACTGCTACTTACTATGTTTGCATGAAAAAGATCGAAATATTCTAATAGAACAGTCACTGCACAATAATATATTCTACTAGGACAGTCACACATAGCCAGCTTGAGATGATTGTAAATTGTATAGCAATTATCGGTATCGGTATCTGTATCGGTGAAAATTTGCTTCTAGGTATCGGTATCGGATCGGTAGTTATTTTTCTGTATCGGTGGAACCCTACTGGTAACTACATGATATAGGCTTCTCACCAAAAACGATGGAGCAATTCATGACCTTTAAGAGTATCTGGTGACCAAAATTGTAGAGTTTCAGATATGTCTTTTACCTGTGGAAATTGTTAGCCCAACTTTGTGCTGGTGTTATCTCAGTTTTGACTCTCTGTCCATTATGGTTGACTTTGCTAAATCCAGTCACAGTTTTGGTTTTCATACAACAGTCCTGCTAAGACATTTTTATCCATTGGATCTGTGCCTTATCCATCCATCTATTGGTGTTCCCTATGCACACATTTGTGCGTGTGTCTACATGTAATGTATCTTTTTTCTATTAGGGTTACTACAGGAGGGCTAGTGCCTACATGGCTATGGGAAAGTTCAAGTTAGCCTTAAAAGATTCTGAATTGGTTAGTATATTTTGTACGCTATATATATGAGTACAGTACATCTTTGTGTGTGTGTGTGTGTGTGTGTGTGTGTGTGTGTGTGTGTGTGTGTGTGTGTGTGTGTGTGTGTGTGTGTGTGTGTGTGTGTGTGTGTGTGTGTTGGTTAGTATATTTTGTACGCTATATATATGAGTACAGTACATCTTAGTGTGTGTGTGTGTGTGTCACTGTGTGTGTGTGTGTGTGTCACTGTGTGTGTGTGTGTGTGTCACTGTGTGTGTGTGTGTCACTGTGTGTGTGTGTCACTGTGTGTGTGTGTGTCACTGTGTGTGTGTGTGTGTCACTGTGTGTGTGTGTGTGTCACTGTGTGTGTGTGTGTCACTGTGTGTGTGTGTGTGTCACTGTGTGTGTGTGTGTGTCACTGTGTGTGTGTGTGTATGTCACTGTGTGTGTGTGTGTGTCACTGTGTGTGTGTGTGTGTCACTGTGTGTGTGTGTCACTGTGTGTGTGTGTGTCACTGTGTGTGTGTGTGTGTGTCACTGTGTGTGTGTGTGTGTGTCACTGTGTGTGTGTGTCACTGTGTGTGTGTGTGTCACTGTGTGTGTGTGTGTGTGTGTGTCACTGTGTGTGTGTGTGTGTGTGTCACTGTGTGTGTGTGTGTGTGTCACTGTGTGTGTGTGTGTGTGTGTGTCACTGTGTGTGTGTGTGTGTGTGTGTGTCACTGTGTGTGTGTGTCACTGTGTGTGTGTGTGTCACTGTGTGTGTGTGTGGGTGTCACTGTGTGTGTGTGTGTCACTGTGTGTGTGTGTGTGTGTCACTGTGTGTGTGTGTGTCACTGTGTGTGTGTGTGTGTGTGTGTGTCACTGTGTGTGTGTGTCACTGTGTGTGTGTGTGTGTCACTATGTGTGTGTGTGTGTGTCACTCTGTGTGTGTGTGTGTCACTCTGTGTGTGTGTGTCACTCTGTGTGTGTGTCATTGTGTATGTGTGTGTGTGTCATGTGTGTGTATGTGTCACTGTGTGTGTGTGTGTGTGTGTGTGTGTGTGAGTGAGTGTGCTGCTAGTAACAAAATTTAACTGGCAAGATCCATGCATGCATGGTGCAATGAGTGGTACATCATACCAAACTATAGAATACATGTGCTTGGGTCCATTTATTAAATGCTGACGCACTAAAATCTAGTCCATGATGTGTGCATTGTGGTTGCTGCATTTGGTGAAAAGGCACATTTCTGCCAATGTTGAATAGTGAGAAAATCAAGTGCATACCTATAGTTTAATTAACATACAGTGCTGTTTTTATAAGACCAGGCATTTATAAAAGTGATTTAGGACCCAGCATTTAAATGAGTCTGGTATCTAATCAGTCCCAGGAGTTTACACGAGGTGAAGAGTGATTGTGGATAAAATGGTGTTGAGTGTACCTAAGTGACTTACAGTTTGGAATCTCCACTTGCAACAATGAAACATGACATGAAGCATATTGGTTAGGTAGAATCAAGCTCAAAGGTGTGGTCAAAAATGCTTCCAACAAATTACTTGCTACAGCTCATGGCTATATAATCCCAATTCGTACTTAAAATTCCAAATATTTCTTTCTACTTGTGCATATAAATGCTGTCCGTCTGTCTGCTTTCCATTTAAGTCTGCGCATTCTTCTCACCAGCAGCTGCACTTACGTATTGAAGTGATTTTTGTGCCAACAAAACACTCATCATCCAACAATGAACTAGCATTTTATGAAGCTTTTAACTGCCATTGTTTTGTTGTTTATAATGCAAGAATTAAAAGCCCTGAATTCTTTCTGTAAAGTGAATGCGAACTGCAAGTAAATGCCTATGTTAGCTAACTTACACTGTATGCATGCATTTATTCATTAAGACTGGGCTGGAGCTGATGTGAGAAGTTTAGCTTAGTGGTCAGGGCACATGCTCATCAGTTCAGAGTTCAAATCCAGTTGGTAACTGCACATTTTTTTTGCTCAGGCAACCATTTTAGTATGCTCAAAATTTTTTTGATGTGGTAAAGGGAGTTAATTAAACGACTGATGTTGGTAGTAAATTGATAGTGTTACTGCTCTACTTTATTTTACTGGGGAAAGTCTGAACCTTTTTTCTGTTGTTATTTATTCTTTTTGGCACAGCCTTTTTTCTGTAATGTTTACCTTGTCATTCTCACTCACATACATAATAGTTTGACATCAATTCATAATTGGTGTTTTTACAGTTGAACTTGTCTTGGTGGCCACCTGTATAGACAGACCACCTTTCTATAAAAGCCAACTATAAATTCTGTAATCGAGACCTCTATACACTACTCCACCTGTAAAAAGTGGTTATTATCAGTCAAGAAAGTTTGGCCTGCTTATAGACAGGTTCCATTGTAAGAATAATTTTGGTGAGATATAGGTGAAAAACACGAGACTATATAGCCTTTCAATATTATACTAGGGCTGGGATGAATATTGAAATTTACCTTCGAACATTTGCTAATAAAATGTGTGAACATTCAAAGCTTCAGTGTTAGCTTTCAAGTTACAGGTTTTCTTGTATTTAAGCATATCCTTATTAAGTTTTATCGTTCTAATCCTATGTAATAAATTTGGAAAGTGCATAGCAGTAGTACTGAATGACACGATCAATTGATTGCAAAATGGCTTGTCTGCTATACTACAATCTTGCATAGGTAAACACCAACTAATGCTAAAAGGACATTTCCATGTATTATTGATCACATTTTAAGGCTACAATTATGGTAGCAAGCTAAACTGCAAGGTTTAAAAGTGGGTGTGGCACACAAAGGTTGATCGCAAAGAGACGAACATCAATCATGCAAGATGAATAAGCAGCTGCAATAAAGATAACAACGTTTATTTGTAATTCTTTCATAGGCTATGAGTGCATTATGAAACTTTGAGGATACTTTTATTATTTGAAGTTCACTAACCTTCGAACCCACGAAACATTTGAAGCTTCATCCCAACCTTATATTATACATTTTGAATGATTATTAGATCCTTACATTGTCACTTACTAACTATGGTGCAATAAAATCCTAGAATAAACAGTTGCTTCTGGGTACAGAGTGTAGTGTGCAGTAGGTGTGCTTACAGTGAATTGTGCAACTTTGATAAGATGTAGTGTTTGCGTGGGATATTACACTGTGTCTATATAACCTGTAACAGACATTGCTTCGGAATGCACGAGTAAATATTAGATCCTACAATCCTTAGCCACTAAGTATATGTGTAAGTATACAGAAATATTCAGGACAATAAAGTCCTGCTCGTACCTGTAGGGTAGGTACTAGTGCTAGTGTACTATACTGTACTGTAAATTAAAATCCTGTATTCCGTAATGTTTTCAGATCATTACATATGCTGCTTTTGTATTCAGGTTAAGAAGGTTCGTCCTAAAGACAAAGATGCCATTCAAAAGTAGGAAGAGTGTAACAAGATTGTTAAGTGGATGGCCTTCCAAAAGGCCATAGTAGTGGATACTACCTACACATCTGTTGCTGACAGTATTAACCTTGATACCATTGGTAAGTATGTGCGTGTTTGTGTGTAGCGTGTATGTGTGTGTGTGTGTGTGTGTGTGTAGTGCGGGAGCTTAGCCGAGTTGCTAGAGCATTGGCCTGTTAATTGAAAGGTTCCAGGGTTGATGCCTGATTATTCCAAGTTGTTGTTGTTGTATACTTGAGTAAGAAACTTTACCCAGCTGTATAATGGGCACCTGGTGGCCTGGTATCAACTGGGGAAGCCGCCCACTCAGCTGTAACAGTAATGGGTGGTTTGCTGGGCAGTAATAGCTGTGTATGGCTGCTGGAGGCTTACTTTGTGCGTGTGTGTGTGTGTGTGTGTGTGTGTGTGTGTGTGTGTGTGTGTGTGTGTGTGTGTGTGTGTGTGTGTGTGTGTGTGTGTGTGTGTGTGTGTGTGTGTGTGTGTGTGTGTGTGCATTTGATTCTGTGTGGTACATTGCATTGTCCTACACATGTGAATCCTTTTTGCTACAACAAAACTGTTATGTTCACTAATATTCTTTGAGCAGCTTGCTAATTTTCCTAATGGGAACCTTATCCTTGTATGCTATGGACGAATCTGTACATTTGCTTTTACTATTTTAATACTGTACTGTACTGTACTGTACTGTACTGTACCGTACTGTATTGTACTGTACTGTACTGTGCTGTACTGTACTGTACTGTACTGTGCTGTGCTGTGCTGTACTGTACTGTACTGTGCTGTGCTGTACTGTACTGTACTGTTCTTACATTATTTGTTATCTTTACACACTCAGATGTTGAGGATAGCTACAGTGGTCCCAAGTTGGATGATGATATCAGTGCAGGATTTATGAAGAATATGTTACAGTGGTTTAAAGATCAGAAGAAACTATACAAAAAAATATTGCTATAAGGTGAGCACATTGTAACTCTATTGTGTGTACATCAATTGTAAGTGGTGTAGGGATCACTCAGGGGGGAGTCCCACTTAAAATAGTGACCAAACTTGCATCATTAAAATCAATAGTATTGTATTGTTAAGTTCAGTAACATTAGAGATCAGGAAGGCTCCCTGCGTATTTCATTGGGTAACCCCCTTTTTTCAGTAAAACATCTCTCTGAATGTCTTTAATACAAGTACCTACACTGTATTCTTAGGCTAACTAAGCTAGACACTTTCCTTCTTTTGTCCTTGTATCACCCACAAACAAAAGAATAAAATGGTCAGGCTATGTGAGACTACTGTTTTATGTGTACATGTCTCTTTTTTTATAGATTATGTTGGAAGCTAAAAAGCTCTTTGAAGCAACTCAGACCCTCTGTGATATTAAAATTCCTGATGTACGTAAGTGTGTGTGTGTGTGTACGTGTTGAGATGTTCTCGTATACTTGATTAGTACAATGGGACCACAGCCCTGTTGAACTACTCTAATAGAACAAACACTTAATGTAGCATGACGTAGACCTCTTGACAATGTATTTTCCTGCTGTACTGTTATTACATGTACAATGTAGTAAGTATCGAGATACTAAAATGGCAGTATCGCTCAGCCCTACAATGTAGTCTTTGTTTCTTACTAAGGTACAGTAGCTATATAGTATAGCAAGGTGTAAAATGGTGACTGTGCACTGCTTTATTTGGCCTCTAACCTTGTGACTGTGGTCAGTGAGACTAAAATCAAGTTTTGGCGATTTAAAAAATTCTATATCTGGCCACTTGTAAGTTTTTTTTTTTTGTTATTATATATTGTATGGAATAGTACTATTCTGTAAGGGTGATTTTGTAAGTTGTCTCTAGGATGATTTTCAGAAGCAGAATTTTGGGTGGCGCGGGAAATTTTTGGGATGATTTCAACTTAAACGGTACTACCGTACCATTTAATACACACCCCTTAATAATTTTTTTTTGCTATCAGAAACTGAAGCCATGCATTTACTGTACCTGTATGGTAGGACAGGTACTACTACTATAGCACAAACTAGTTTGTAACTGTTTTGTTAATTACAGTAGATACTCACTTATCCGATTCTCAGTTATCCGAACACATTGATTATCCAAATGCCAAATGTGACTGTTCTATTAGACTATTTTGTTATCAGTGTGCATTCTATTAGAGTAAATGACTGTTCTATTAGAGTAGTTGAACAAAGTTCTGTATATAAATCAATGAGCTTCAGTTATCCGAACAATTTCACTTATCTGAACACATTTTGGCTAACTAAGAACAAAGCTGTTCAGATAACTGAGGATCCACTGTCCTTTAATTTACATGCAGTTAGTTAACTCTGTATGTTTACATTATTTCACTATACTTGTAGGATTATTATTATTATTATTAACACTTTACAGTGACCAGCACTGAAGGTCTGACAGTAACATGTGTTGTGGTCATGTGCACCATCACCACGGACATGACATAGATTTAGGGCTGATGTTTAATGCTTTTTTCTCATTGTGTTGTTATTGTAGTTGATGTGGAATCTAAAATGTCCTCCAATGATACTGTATTGGGCGTAGCCAGGATTTTTTTGAAGGGGGTTTGATTTAAAGTGGAATGTTTTAAGGGGAAGGCCTGGGTGCTTCCCCTAGACCATGTTTGAACAAAAATGATGCATACACAAAATGTGCCTTTAGGCAGTAACAGTAAAAGGTGCTGTTTGTGCATCTAACTAGCTAAAACCTGCATACTGCTGTTTATGCAGCTTATAGAAACTATAAACCTATTGTAAAACTAACTAATCTTCACTTCCAGACGACATACTGACAGCCAAATTCAATTTCCTAGCACACGGAAGCCCTCCACACTCAAGTCCCAATACTTCTTTCCAGCTACACATTATTCTCGGCCAGTCCTCCTGTCAAATTGTCTCCTGTTGATGGTCAATAACTTCAGACTTGGCTTGTACTCCAATATGTTTGAGACATCACGTGTCCACAACCTGTAACAAATAACAAACCATTCATCATCAACAATTCACAGTTTGTGCTAACCTGACACGACCACTCAAGTTTAGCAGCTGTTGTCTTGTAATATGTCTCAACCAACCATTGAACAGTCCTTCACCATTTCAACCATTCATCATGTGCTCAATTGATCATGTGATGCAATATGCAATGGTTCAGTATTAATGTGATGTGACCCTCAAGAGTAGTACAGAGGAGCTCCAGTGGGCAAGTAGCTACTGGAGAGCTCCAGGGCTATAAAATTTGGTGTGATTTTATTAAAAAAAAAAAAATCTGCCTCTGAAGTGGAGGTTTGTCTGAACTGGAGCTTATAAGGAGCGTGATACTAGTGGTTCCAACATTTGACTAATTACTTAAACCTCATAGAGCATTCATCCTATATTCACTACTACTCAGTGGTTTATTGCATCATCACCTTCAACTTGTTCATGATGAGTCTAAGTACTTGTGTACTATTTGTAGACCCTGAATAACTCAAAGCAGTGAACTAAGTAACCATATATTTTGTAAGCTCTCTGTGCTGTAGAGGACCAGAAACAGAGCTATGTTGAAATCATTCTTTTAATTACCCTACCAGCATTACTGACACTCTATGGCTGCATATTAACTGCTAGCTTCTGTTAACATATCCAACCACAGCCCAGGAAAATTACTGCTCTCTTTATAAGGACATGTTTCATTAACAAAAGATAGAACACACCTATATCCTGAGTGTTACATTCCTTTGCGCCTTGTGGCACTTATGAGCTCCCAGTCTGAACCATCCGAACCCCTCTCTGCCTACGTCCTTGACTTTGCAAATTATCATTAAACACCTGGTTTAAACTCTGCCATAATATTGGACAATGATGTCCTCATAAGAACTAACCAAGTTGCTGTAATAGTCTAAGGGGACCAGTTGTGGTACTGTTGGAACCAAGATGATCTTAAGTGGTCTGTGGGAATGAATTTTGGGGGTTGACCAGTTTTGCAATACAGATTCCTACAGTACCATACTGTATGATAGATAAGCCACTAGTGGCCTGAGTAAAATATTCATTGTTACTGCAAGTTTATTTGACAGATATTCCATTATCTCCAAATGTTGTAATCTGGTACTGCTACTACTATCAATCAACCATGGTAAGGCTACATCTAGTTATGTTTTAGTGATAGTATAAAATAATGAACTTTTGATATCATGTGATCACATTATTTGCTCCCACTGATCATACAACATGTGTACTTCATGGAATGGTGACCAGTGTACATGTTTTCCAAAATAGTGAAACTGAGTTAGTTTATTATCACTATTTATTAATTACGTGATGTTATTTTCATGAGAATTGGTGAAACCAATACACAGCTGATCCTATAATAGTATTCGCTCTTAGTAAAAGATTTGAATACTAGACAATTTTTCTAAAAAAGCAACCTGCTGTATGATATTATTTTCATACAGTTTGTAAAGTATATCATACAGTTTCATACAATATGATATATTGCAGGTAACCCATCATCTCCTCGGATACTATCACAACTTACAACACAGTTGGCTTGTTTGTGGAGAGATATAGGAAGGATGTGTCTGATTGATTACAAAGTGGTCTGAATCATTTAAGCCAACCATACAAACATTGAAGACTGATGTTTTGAAGTGTTTGCACACAGTGTTTATATACTGATAGTACAGCTTGTTGTAAGCTCATTGATGCCCTGCAAGCTAATGGCCATAACAGTGCAGTTAATAGAGGTTATCTGTTTGACGTCACACTAAATATTTTCCACATAATTACAAGTTATCTTCGTGAATGTGCGAAGCAAGAGTGAGTTACAATCTGAAGAATGGTAGTGAAAACAAGAAAGCTGTGGTGCATTTGTTATGTTATTTGTTGCTTAGTAATATCGCTTCTCAGCTGGAAGAAGCAGGGCCACACTGGCTTGTACCACTAAGTTAACCCACTCCTCCTTGTTCCCACTCTTCAATTGGCTATTACTATAAGTAACTCACTCAGTGTAGTGATTCCCCCCAAGTCTTTCTTCAATTGTGCAAAATCACAAAGAGTTTCATTTTCTCATATGGGTCCCATTAATTTTTGCCTCAAAAACATGGTGTCTAGTAACCGTTACTAACTTAAAATGACGTAAATGGATAACCTCTATAATGTCAAAAAATATGATATCACCATAACTTGTATAAGTTATTATGTGTAGTGTACATTTAGGATATTGCAATTATTGTAGTTTCTGAAAACACTTTTAGTTTAGGTTTATGTACAACATGATGACTTGTTGTGTGTTACATGACTGACTAATGGAACACATGACTTTTGAGTGCTGGGGGTTAATTGGTTAATTGGCTTTATGTACAGGCCAAAAGCTGATCACTTCCTTGGATGCCACACATACTTGATAACTTGTTCATCACCTCTGTGATACCGTACTCCTGAGCTGTATCAGAGGAGACCTGTTTGCTGCTATAATGTGGGTCAACATTGTTATCAGGCTTAAGGGGCACGTGCTAATTTTATATGGCTTCACATGCAAAATCTTTGTTTTCATTGATCTGTGCTTGCTTTCCATTCCTTTTTATATCAGATGTGTTTGTGGTAATTAAAAATCACCATCTCCAGTTCAAAATACTGACTTTAAGACTCAGTTTAGTATTTTAGACCTAAAGAGTGAGAATTCTACAAATTTTGGATCTAGTCTCACAGTTTCGGTTCTGCGCTTAAACTTTGTCATCTGTTACCTAAGTATGTTTGTAACAAAAAAACGTTTAAAAGTACTTGATCAAATGAGCTATTGAACTCTCTAAAGTTTCTATGAAAAATAGTGATCTCCTCTTTTGAAGCCATAGTAGTCATATCTAAAAATTCTGTTTCCACACTTTTAAAGATAATACTATTGCAAAAAATAGTCACTACTATATGACTGGAATTTTATAGAAGAAAAAAGTTGAGAAATCAGTTAAATTAATTCATCAAACATCCATAAGCATCTATAAACACTTCTAAAAGTACATTTTTAGATCTACTGTATGATTTATTGATTTTTCATTAATATTTAATTTGTCAATACTGATGAAGTGTGGATTTGTCAATTTTTCCTTTCAACAAAATTTCCAGTCGTACAGTAATCCACTGTAGCTACTTAATTTTCAAAAACATGAAAAATTACAAAAATGTTTATAATTCATATTATTGATGCAAATACAGCTCATTTGCTCATTCATGGTATTTGAATTATATGACAATTTCATCTCTAATTCTTAAATTGGCTCTTCAGCACAATTAGCTTCAACCATAGTAAGCTGGCTCTAAAACTTATTATGTGTGTATTGATTTTTATATAGTATAGGTTGAGTATTAAAAATCACAAATGGTCAAAATTGTAAAATATGGACGTCTATATATTTTGATGATGCCCTAAATCTTTCCCCCTTGAAGTTTCATAATTATATTGTGAAACATTGTTTTCTGTCACATATCAAGCTTCCTATTCTGTTAAATATTTTTTTTAAAAATCATAGAAATGTGTCTATTATTATAGGAGCTGTATTTGGTGGGGTAGCACTTAGGGTCACTCTGAAGACATTTATGGGCTAGTCTATACCTAATCAATACTGCCAAATTGTCACAAAGGAAAAGTGAGGCTGATATTGTTGAGCAAGACATCCTAAACCACCTAATATGCAGTACTACCGTACTGTATGATAACTCGACGTGTTGTCAAAATTGGCCTCTTGACTAGATAGGAGTCATCTTTACAAATTGCTACTGTATTCTGGTATGTGACCTACATGTAGTTGAGGAAAACCAGTCTTATTGCCTATTTGAGAAATGCCAGTTTTAAGTACTTAGTGTGTTGTAACTCGCCAATGATTGAAGCTATTTGTACCAAATTTACATAATTCCCTAGTTTTCAGAGCATCCACTGTACAAATAAAGTAGCTGACAACTGCTTTTCTGCTATTTTAGATAGTTTCAAGTAGGTACTGAGCCAGAAATAAACCAAGGTGGGTATATGTGGCTGGCCCAGATTGTAAGTTGAGAGTCCTAAATGTTTTTGTATTTACATCAGGGAAAGAGCTGACAATGTTATTGCCTAGCTTGTACAACACAGTAACATGATAGCTCTTGTACACATACCGTAATTTGCTCTTTTTTTTCGTTGTAAAATAATTTTCGTATGCAAAATTTGTACGAAAATTTTTATACAAGATTGAACTACTCTAATAGAGCAGTCATTCACGTAAATCATACGAAAATAATTTTACCTGAAAAATTTTTGCACAAAAATAAACGGTATCATGTACTTTGTAATCCCAGTACAGGTTGATCATGAGTTAACACCAGTGGTTGGTTAAAACAAATAAATCACTTATAGTACACTTTGTGTACATACTACACATTCCTCTCTGTTGTATGTGATATTTAGGAGATAAATAGCTTAGGTTTGCTTGTTATTTTAACAAGGAGACTGCTTCAGCTAAACCTGCTTTTTCAGCTATGCCCTGGACAACCATACATTAATAATGCATCAGTACATGCATATACAATTACAACAATAACAATATTAAATGTAGCTTAAATAAGCTACTGTAGTTTGAAGCTATTATTTTAATGATTTCACTTCAGTTAATGTGATGGGTATAGGCTGTTCCAGATGGTCATGTCATGATAATAGAGGCTTCACTTTCCATACTTTAAGTGCATGGCAGGTACATACAAACGATGTGAACTGCACCCTGTACAGCTTGTGACAGACATTGCAGATTTGAATGTGATATGCAGGTAGGAGGGTGAAACCTTTGCTAAAATCTTATATATCTGTATGGCAGTATGAGATCTAGCCAAAGTGAGGTTAAACATAGAGGAGCCAGTAGTCAGTCAATTGATGAAAAGTGTGAATGAAGCCTCTCTGGTCTTTTAAAGTGACCATTATTAGTAGCATAGATAGTAGGCACCATAGGCGGCGGAAAGGGGGGGGCTAGGGGGCTAAAGCAATGATATCACACCGAAATTATCTTTCTTGGAGTGGGGCTGAAAACCGTGATAAAGATCGAGATACTCTAATAGAGCAGTCACTCTAATAAAGTAGTCAGTGTGTAGCGAGCTATGAAAGGATTTTTATGTAGTTTATCAGCTAGAAATGGTAGCTGGTGAGGTGGAAAGCTCTTGTCAGTTGGTTGCGACCTTTTTTTTTTTTTTTTTTTGGTCTCACCTTACCAAACTATAGAAATAAGTCTGGGTCAGCCCAGCCCCCCCTCATATCAACTACTTCCTCCGCCGCTGGTAGGCACCCACACCATGTCACATAATCAATTATTGGTAAAACATGTGGCTGATACAATCACTTCAACACATTGCATAATTGGACATGCATGAGTGGTTTAAAGCAATTCATTTGAAGAACAATCAATAATGATAGTTCTTCTCTCAGCGCCTAGAAAATAATTATATCCAAAGAGCGCGTATAGCGCATAATTATAAGCACCTAGCGCATAGGTAGCTACAAGTTTGAACTAGCCAATCATATCTCGTGTGTCAGGTCACCATATATAGTAATCATATCATGACGTACTTTAATTAAGGCGTGTGCGTGATCGTGAATTTCGTGCGAGTACACCCCAGCCAGAGAGTGAAGGGCGGGAAGAAGACAAAACAAAGCAAGTTTGACTCAGAAGTAGAACACTTACAGACTTGATCACTATGACTGAATAAGGTACATGTAGTTAATGTCGCCTTATTGTATCATAAAAATGTGCTTGCAATTGGCTTCGGTACAATATTAGTCACAAAGTTTCTGCTCTGATGCACGGCGTGTTGACAAGGATTAATGAACTGATTTCATCACATGATGTGGCGACGGAGCTGATACAATATATTTGTGACGATGTTTTAGCAAGGTTATCTATAATTTCTGCCTTTCTGGTAAGCGTTAACAGAACAAAGAATGGGCGTGGCTGGTCCTGCGAGCTTTTCACTGAGTTGAAAACAAAAAGCGAAAAGGTCATAGAATATTACACCGACATATTGAGGTGGTGTGCCTGTTACTTGCTTGCACTGTTCCTTACTGGAATGTAATTGAATATTGTTTTCTAAGGTGGATGATATCACATTGATAGTTCCTGATTTGATTGTATTGTGGCTGTGCATGTCTCACATATGTGACCGGATCTGCGAAAACAGGACATAAATGTATATTTTTCGAATTCCTGGTTATTAAATATTTATAATTTACTTAGCCAAGTGTACCCAATTCATATGCCAATAACTTTGGGAGTTACAGCCCTATAAAGTAGCAACAACAGAAAAATCGATATGTACAGCAAGTATAGCAGGCGCTTACAAAAAACGGTTGTTACTTGCCAACGGATTGAGGTACAGAGCTAAAATTTTCTTCATCGTGTTCGCCATGAACAGGAGAATCAATTACAGGGTAAGTTTTTCCTTTACTCGCCCTTCTTCACTGCATACAAAGGCAAAATAGAAAAATCGATCGTGTATGATCGTTTTGACATGACGTAAACAAAAACGCTCATTACTTACGTATCCTTGGGGTTACTGCAACGAAGCAAAGATTTTCTAATTCCTCTTGAGTAGGGGTCATTCCATGTCAAATCAACCAGGAATTTAGGGTCACCTCTCAGATTTTGACGAAACTTGGTGTGTTTGTAGTACCTGTGGCGCTTATCACTCACACAAATTTTTAGCTCCATACACCACATAGTTTCTGATTTACAACCGCAAATATTTTGAATATTTCATGAAGAATTGGTCCATCTGTAGATACAAAATCGATCGTAACTTCGCACTGTGTAAATAACACAATTTTCACTGATGGAAGACTGTTGATTGACCTTTCCAGTGATACCTAAATTATGGGATATCTACTTAATTATGGTGTGAAAGTACTTTAGTGAAAACTTTAATCCTTTATATCTCAAAAAATGCTGCTTGAAATTCTTCAAATTGTTTTGTGAAAATGAGTGGGTCATGGTATATGTTTGATGAAATTTTTGTGGTGGGACCACAATGGGCTCAAGAGATAATAATGAATTACATTGTTGTATGCATTGTTGTTACATTGTTGTAAATGGATAATTAAACGGTTGAGAAAACACTCATTTGTGCCAACCAAGAGAACAGTGAGTTTAACGATAGACTGAAAGGAATAACTCGTAGTAACGCTTATACTTTTGTTTATAACGTACCGGAAGGATTTCTACGAATAGAATACGAAAAACTGCTGATGGTGCGTGATGGGTATGGGACCGTTGTTCTTTCAAACTCTAAGGGCTAGATAGTTACGATGATGAAACACTGCTTCCATACGTCCCTGTGCTTTTATCACACCGAACGCTTCTGTATTTCTATCCTGTGTTGTTTACAAAGGTCACGCGCAAACGTGTCAAGCCCTCACGTGCTGCATTATTATGACGTAGCAAATCCCGATTCGCAGCCAATTCATATTCAAACCACCTGTGGAGGTGGATTCGTGTAATCCACTTTCAATTCGAATCACCCTAATGCGCATTCCGTGTGGGCGCGAATAATTTGAATCAATGCGGATTCAATTCGCATTATTTTTGTCGTGTGGACATGCCTTATTATTGCTGTATGGGAGTGTACACCTCCAATAACCACTCACAACAAGGTTATTCCAAGTTTGTCTTACAAAGTGAAGGTGCCTAGGTACAGTGTAACCTGTATTAGTGACCACCTGTATTGAAAGACCATCTATGTGCTGCAGCTAATTTATGCTTCTTTTTGGATATTAATGCAGGGGCGTAGCCAGAACCTGGGCCACCCGGTCCCAGGCCCGGGAATCAATAATTCGAGATACTCTAATAGAGCAGTCAGATTGAATATAGCAGTCACAGTATTCAGAGAATCAGTGTAGCTCTGTACTACACTTGAACGTCGCATTGCATTAATGATGAACTATTGCAAATCATCGAGATCTATTGCATCACGTGATCAGTAACGCACATGATGCATGGTGGAAATGGCGAAAGACTGTTGATTGGTTGAGGTACCGGTAGACATATTACAAGGCAGCAACTGCGATGAACCTGAGTGGTTGTCTTATACATGTGTCAGGTGAGCACAAACTGTGAATGGTTGATGTATATTAATCTAACGAATGGTTTGTTTATTTGTCACATGTTTCGGGCACGTGATGTCTCGAATACATTGCAGTACAAGCCAAGTCTAGTTACTGACCATCTACAGGAGGACCGACCAAGAATAATGTATACCCGGAAGGAAGTATTGCCAACTATGAGCTAAGTGACTTGAGTGTGGAGGGTTCCCGCCGGTATGCTAGAAAATTTAAAGTTGGCTGTCTGGAAGTGAAGATTAAGTTAGTAGCTACAATAGGTGTATAGTTTCTATAAGCTGCATAAACAGCAGTGTGTAGGTTTTACCGCTAGGCCCTGGCATCACCAAAGGTCTGGCTACGCCCCTGTATTAATGTATAGCACCAAAGCATTACCCTTTCTAGCAAAGGGTCCTTATTAGACAGGTGGACTTTAAATGAGATCACCATGCATCCATAAACATGTGAATGTTCTTCGAAAATACTTTATTAAGTCAAATCCTGCCATAGTGCACTTACATACTTAGCCCCACTCCACAATATTCAAATTATGTACATGGGTGCATAGGTATAACAGACCTCTTTGAAAAGGATACACAGACACCTTATGTATTTATTATCTCATTTTATAATTCTACATACAATTGGACCCAAAACAAATCTTTGGTTTCTCAAAAAATAAACACTATCAATGGTCCAAGGAATACACTGTATACCGTAGATGCATTACTTGTACCAAGAGGTTTTTATACTATGAAGCACCTCAATGTGTGATTTATAGTACTGTCATTACTAAATGGTTTTTCAAAGTATTTTGCATTCATGCTTTGAAGATCAGTACAGGCAAATGTTAAATACACATGAAAATGTGGTCAACATGTTTACTTCCTGCGTGTGTATGTACATGAATTTATGACTTGATCTTCAAGGTGGTCATGACCATAAAGTATATTAGAAATTAATTTCACACATTGAGGTGCAAGTAATGCATGTATACAGGTAAAACCCCTCCATTCCTAGGACCATAATAAAGTGCTCATATTACAGAAGTCTATATATATTATTGTACCACTAGAGTGGGATTACAAACAGGCATCCTGGTTATCAAGGTGTCCTGGTATCCTTTTTGAGGAGTTCTGTTGTACATACCTATGCAGCCCCATACGCAACTTAAATAGAGCTAAGTCCACTACAGTGGGATTCAACTTAATAAAGAAGATATTTCTAAAGAGGTGAAGTAACATTCACATGCTATGTTGTATGGACACATGGTGGTTAGATATGTAATTTAAAGTCCATCTGTCTAATAAGGACCACTTTTGGATTTGCTAAAAAAAGATGATGCTTTGGTGCTATACATTAATATTCAATTAGATAAACTGCAGCACATAGTTGGTGTTTCAATACAGGTGGTCACTAATACAGGTTGCACTGTACCTAGACACCTTCATTTTGTAAGACAAACTTGGCATATCCTTGTCGTGAGTGGTTATTGGAGGTGTACACTCCCATATAGCAATAATAGACTACAAAATTCTACAACATAATTCATTATATCTCTTGAGCCCATTGTGGTCCCACCACAAAAATTTCATCAAACATAGACCATGACCCACTCATCATTCACAAAAAATTTGAAGACTTTCAAGCCTCCATTTTTCACAGTAGCGCACTGGAAACCACGTTGAACAAACTTCAGCTTATAACTCACAACTCTATGTTTAGTATTAGTATACAGTGTACATAGAACTTAAGTTAGTACTAAAAGTGTGCTACACCATTCAAAACCTCATGTTCTCGGTGCCGTAACTCATGAAGCCATAACGCTACGGACAAAATCTAAACATAGACCTCTGGAGAATTTATCAGCGAATCTCCCTACAAAATTTGAAGCCTTCACGGTTATCACTCAAAAACTAGTTTTATTTTTAGTAAACATGTGCAAAGATTGCGTGCGCCCAACATTATTGATATAATAACCACACAAATTCTTATTGACCGCAATCACCAACTTTAACATGTCATAAACGCTGTTCTAAACACAAAAAGCTCTGTTTTCTCTTCTTCACACACAGGAACAACTTCTTGCTCCGCCTGGAGTCTCTATGTCGCTCTTGGATAGGTTACACTAGGTACGCCATCATCAGCAGCTTGTAACGCCTTGTGATTCCAGCTGGTAACATTGTCTCCTACACAAGCAGCTTACAATTACAATACTAACTACCAGCATACCCTATCACTCGAGAAAACAAGGCACAAACGCATGTTGCCTACAAGCGAAAAGTGCGTTCACACTTGTTGCCTTAAATAACACTTACTTTTAAATTAATTCATGTTAGTGTAACTGTTGATCCATCAGACAATCATTTGCTAACACTTCAGTGACGATTCTGAAGCGAAAAAACTTGCTATTCTTCCTCATGTTCTCTGGCGCAAAACATGTCCGCTTAACACTGATACGTAGTAATGCCAATTATGATGCAATAGCCGCATGCGGTTTCTGGGCTGGCACTTAAACGGCTTCAAATATCAGCAAGCACTCTTAATTTAGAAACATGGTATATATCATATTAACCATAGCTCACTTCGGTGTATTGCACTTAAATACACCCCTCCTCCTCAGTCATCGGAAGTTTACTGTTGATAAACTTCCTCTGACTTCGGAGTCGGGGTGTATATAAGTGCAATACACCTTGTAGCCATGGTTTATATATTACATATACTGATATATCGTTATAAAATTTTCTATATCATGATATGGTATAGAATCTTTATATCGTGATATAAACCTAGGTATAGATTTTAGCTATATATAATTTGAGAAAGATGTACCCAAGATGTCATTGTACACTGTACTTTTTTTTGATAAAAGAGCTTGCAATGTTGTATGCTAGTCATGTACCATGTTGTATTGTACTTCTAGTACATCACTGCTACAAGTGTAAATACACAAACTGAGTAATGAGTTTGTATATTCTGATATATATCGTATCGTGATATATTGTGTGCAATAATCGTGACAGGAAAGTATCCTACGTATATCGCACACCACTAGTTGACAGCAATAATGAATGACTATGTGGGAAAAGAATCTGCATGTGGGCGGGAAATGGGAAACAATGAATTTTCTTGGAGTGGCCTTACACTTAGTGCATCATGTGGTGCACCATAGGTGTACGAAGGTGAAGGCTTGCTAAAACTTCGGTTAATACCAGTTGCTTGAGCTGAGAGCCAATTCTAAGCAGTCCAGACTCTTCAACTAACCCGTCAGGGTAGTAGGCGCTTATAATTTCCAGGAATTGTACAAGGCACTGCAATCACTGTGACAGAGAAAAAGTGGTCTGGCTATGCAAGACTAGCCACTGTGACTCACAAAGGTATCTAGTACAAGTATAGACTGTATAAATACTGCATTCCATGAAAATTTGGATCCCAGGGCCCTTGGTCCCCAGGTCCACTGTTTATACATGACTGGCCTATGGTAGGAATTCAATGGCTAAAATCTATTCTTTACAACTAGCCCAAACCTGAGAGCGAGGAGGGGGAGTAGTATTAAAACAAAATTTTCTTTGTGTTTGAATAACTTACATTTTGTGTTCTATATAAACACAACACGATTGAAGGGATTTCAGAGGGTATGAGACAGCATATTTACCTAGTTGAAACACAATTGTGGCAAGATTCAATCTGGAAGCAATTTGAGATGACCTGGAACTAAGAAATAGCAAACAAACTTACAGTGACGTACAAGCCAATTATTTTGATCAAAATATTGATTTTTAAGGTAATTATTTTATATCAATAGTGGACTGTGAAAATGACCATAACTCTAAGTTGTAATTTTTGTGGACCAAAAGTGGAAAATTTATGAAAATGGCAATCTCAAGACTGGATCTTGAGGTACTTTTAGTCAAATCCCTGTAAACATGCACAAGCACATGTATGTAATTTTTGACTATTCTTTTCTGTGGTGCAGCTTGCTATTTAGTCTGACTTTTACAACTAGCCAAATCACCATTTACAACTAGCCAAAACTCATTTACAACTAGCATTTTGGCCATAACTAGCCCCTTTTTTAGCCCCTGTAGGAATTGCTTAAACAATTACTTTATATCTAGCACTGTTGTCCACTGAGCAGTTTCACCACATGTTTTAGTCTCAACCACTCAAATATTAAAATGTTATCATGTGATGCTCATAGAAGTTTACTAAATTGATGAAGGGATCTTGGTGAACACAAGTATATGATATTTTTGATGATACTATTATAGCAACTGTTAGATAGTAGTACCTGTAAGATGTTTTTAAAAGATAGAAAATATGTATTTGTAGTCTGTATTAATTACGGGCATGCTTGGGTAGGTGCTGCCATTACTTGGCTTGCTGCCTGAGCACCAGCAATGATGTCCTGGGTAGGCCCAGATGTAGCTATGCTCCTGGTGCATGTATCCCAGCCTTTGTTTAAAAGGGAAGGTGGGTAGTATTTAGTGTATGGATCTGGGAGTATCTGAATTCCTAGAAGTTGTATGGGTGAAGCCCCTCAAGTGCTGTAACCTTCAAAAAGTCTTGCCCACATGCCCTATTTTTGCGGGCCTGGTCACATATGTATGTGTTGTGCTCGTATTAAGTTTAATGATCAATATTTCCATTTTGTTGCTATTCAGTGAGTGTTCCAATAGAGAATAATTAGTGTTACTACTATAATTATATGGATTGATTTTCTGGTTATCCTTTTAAGCAATTCACCTAGTAGGTGTTACAACTAAAACAAGTCAATAGCCCATTTTCACACAAGGGCTAAGGAATGTGGTGGCTAATAATTGCGATTGTGCAACATCCGGTGTCCTTTAAAATATGTGACCAGATTTACCAGAACCGATCCAAATCGCACATCAGGCAAAATCAAACTAACACAACCAGTGGATAGCTACACTATCGTACTACAAGTTTTGACCCTCAGCACTACTCAAACTACACGAGGCTGGTTTTTACACACGTCTTTTCTGGGTGGTGTGGAGTGCTCAAATGGTGGTTTCAGGCCTTGTGAAGGACCTGGCTTGGCAAGAATCAGTGGTTTACTGGTGGACAGCCTTATAATGTTGGCCAGACGTGTTCTCTGTTGATTTTGCTACATATCAGCCACTAAGGAGCCAGCGCAGCCCTGTAATCTCGTGTCTGGACTCCAATCGTGGTCTGCCTCCATTTTGAGGTCTATCTCTTCCCCTCCCCGCCACCCCCCAGCCTCCACCCCTTTGTGAGCATTCGTGATACTACTTCGCTCGTCCAACTGCTCAGATTTTCTATCTTATTTGGCGGGAAACTGTACAAGCAGCTACAAGTACTGGAAGTGGCTAGAAAGGTAACAGGTTGATGCATCTTTTGTGTAAATTTCATACGCGTGCTTGCTATCCTTGGAGAGTTATGCTGGCTTCTATTCTTTAAAACCGTTTATCTCGAAACTTCTAATGTGTGATTTGGATCGTTTTTCCAAAATCCAGTCACATATATTGAATCCTATGGGAGTGAGGTAAGAAATTTTCACAGGAGCCTAAACTGTACCATTTATTTTTATTATGAGAACGAAATTGTAATCTTCAGGTTGTCAGCATCACGATGGTATATAGTTTGTGAAGATTCGCTGTGTTGTAAAGCGGAAAGAAGCGACTTTAGCATGGCAGAAAACTCTAGTGACTTTGTTTTCAGTATCTAGAAAGTCTATTTAGTGAGATAAACTTTGTTACTACGTTTCTACAAGGCTGGGAACAACCCTATGCAAAATTTTATTGCAGAAATTGGCGATCTTTCATCGCTGTGATTCTATCAATACTAGGCGATTATTTCACTGATTACAGTAGGTTTAGTGGCCTGCCTATTGATCCTCTATACTTATAAAAGAGTAAAAATACCTCACTTTAGGAAAGGTGCAGCCTTTAAAACTTAAGAGATCACTACCATTTGACACAAGATCGCTGATTTCTCGATCACAACACAGCGTATCCTTTCACGTCATCGTTGGAGTATAGTGGCTGCTATAAAAGTACGCTTTTATAATAAGAATAAACGGTATGGTTTGGGCTCCCGTGAAGTGTAAAGATCTTAGTCACATAGGTTTCAATACAATTTAAGGCCTCCCAAAGGACACCGGATGTTGTGCAACGTGTAATAAATTAGTATTCATTACCATACCATGAATACTTTAGCTTGCGTGGAAATGGACTATTGCATTTAAGTTGAATCTCAATGAATTACTTAATGCACATGTTGGTTCTCTTTTAAATTTCCATGGCTCATAATTATTTTGATCTTTCAAACCACCAAAAGGTACTCTTATGTTGGTTATAATTTAGTCATGGTTATAGACTGAATTAGGAATTACGTAGATATGTCCACTAGTATATCTGCAACCTCCCTTGTTTCACATCTTATTAGCTGTTCCCTTGTTTCCCTGTTTTTTTGTTCTTTGATCCTTTATCCAATTTAAAATTTCTAATTTTCCCTTCTACTTGTTTGTTTACTTTTTTAATAGCACAATTATGACTACTGAGTCCATGTGTGCCACATTAAAGAAAGAATGGCACCAGGCATTCCATAAAATAATTTTGTGTCTGAATGCTCGCCCCGATAATCAATTACGCACTGAAAAGTGGGGTGGCCATTACGCTTCGTTCGTAGCTATGTTCCACTTGTTGCACAGTATTACAAACAAAGAACAGTACAAGAAACTTCTCTCCAGTTGCTACGGAAAATGCGGGCAAAAAGCATGACACATCCAGGGAGAAGCCGTATCGCGCTATCGCAAATCAACACCTTCTTTGTCAGCAAAAAGAATTGGAACATAAAGGAGGATAAGGTAAGTCCATGATACGTGCATTGTACATACCGTGGTTGGCGAAAATGCATGTCTCAGGATGAAGCGATGTCGAACAGTGTAAAACTCTAGCCCATAGCCTTATCCATTGTTGAGTTATGCTTGGCTGAAGGCATCAGTTAGTTGGATAGTCAGAATAAAATTCTGTTAAATAGAAAAATTTAAATTCTGTAGAAACTTTTGGAAGGGTTTGGGGTCACTCTGAAGGCATTTTTGGGCTTTGCTAGGCCTAACCAATACTGTCAAGCTGTTAAGAAGGAAATCTGAGGCTGTTTTTAGGGTGATATGTTTGGACAAGAAAGCACAAAACTGCATGATCCCTAACATACAGTACAGTAGTACGTACTGTATGATAATGTCTTGATTTTGTGATGATTAGGACAAGTACTGACCTTATAATGTTATCTCGTGTGGACTTTCTTGTTAACAGATCATTAGTGAGGAAGTCATTGTACAATGAGTCAGTTACATAGTTTAGAAGAAATCAGACAATCTGTTGAAGGTAAATCTAGTAGCTTGAAAATGTAAATATGTTATGGTGTGTAGATGAAATTGAGTGAATGGTCTATTTACAGCTTGTTGTGTTTAAATTTCTAAATAATGTACTTCTAATAATTATAATATGATGGGCGAAAATAAAATTGTTTACATTTACAGCTATGTCATGTAATTTTTAAAAATGCAGTTTTTTGCTTACTGAGTGACTGACAAACTATTCATTATCTTCAGCTAACCACAAATGTGTTACTGTTATGTTACAAGCTTGATTTCTTCTGTGGTCAATGTTGTTTAGGCCCAAAATGTGCCTATACTCAAATTTAATTATTTTTCTTTATAGGTACTTGTGGTATAGTTTTTCCTACAGCATAGTACATACCTAAATAATCAGTCAAGTTCATTGGTCTACTAAATTTTGTGTACCATTTTCTGCCATCTCCTGGACCATTATTGTCTCATCACGTACATATTAGATCATGTGATACACCCAGATCAAAGCAAGGTGTGACCTTAATGCTTGTCATATCAAGAATATTGGCACAAAAAAATGGAAATTTGAGCAAAAATTAGGGAGTAGTCCAATTAAGATTACTGCTGGTGATTTATTTTTGTAGGTTTTAGGACATTTCTGCTACAATGGGTAATCTGGCTATGCTGCATGGTCATGACAGATGTATTGGAGCATTTGTTTTGTGTATGCATACAGAATTTCTTTGATAAAAAATAATCTTGATAATGCTCTGGGGAGTTATTTTATGGTTAAAGCTCTGATGTGTATGACTCATGTTCATGGCCATTATCCAACTCTCTTTCAGCCATAAAGATTTGTTTTCCAGTGGTTACTCCATCTACAGACCAGTTTTGAACTCATTCCTATAGGCAGTTAGGTGTGAAAGAAAATCAGTCTAGCTATTGAATAATATATGTACTGTACGTCCACTTGTATTTGCATGAAGATTGGTAATAAAATTTTCCTTTGGATCCTCTTTATGTGTGCCAATTTCTGGTGTGATTGGATGATGTATTTGTGTTTATGAGTGGTTTTTAAAATGTCTGAAAAGATGACAATGACAAAACTTAATTTGATAAGATGATAAGAAGATGACAAAACTTAATAAGAAGACTCAACTTAACTTAATTTTAGTCATTGTATCTCAGGAATGGGTGAAGCGATTTTGCTGAAATTTGGTGTGTGGCCTGCTCTACATGGTGGGCAAGTTCACAGTAGAAGTTATTGTGCTGGAATAAAAGCATGGTGCTACGTATGTCAATGCATGATAATTGCATTATTGTTCTTCCTGCTAATTTTGATTATGATTTTATAGCACTGCATACAGGTACACAACAACTGCAATCAATGGTATTGGGGGTACAAGTACTGAAGGTCTGCTAGCTCTTAACACACTGGTATGGCTTGCCAACTTCAACCAAAATTTGTTCATAGTTGGGAATGGCTGGGAAAAGTTTGGTGAAATTTGGAGTGTAGCCTACCAAACCTGGCAAACAAGTCTAGTTACAAAATCACTTCATTAATAAAGGATATGGAGCTACATATGCTTTTCTTGTTAATAATTTACTAGTTTAGCCCACCGGCTTCTTGTACCACATGATACGCTACGTATCACATGGCACACTACCATGTACGTATCAGTATCTTGATGTATGTGATATATGCAAACGCATACAGATATGATCAGCAGGAGTTGTGAGTAATTATTTGTTGTTTATTGTCCAGTTCTCAACAGTACACCTCAGTTAAAGGACTTGTACACATTTATAACACCTCATTATGCTGCTCACTGGAAAGTCATTGGAATATTGTTAGGAATACCAGAAGGACATCTTGATTCAATTGAGGCAGGTTTCCCTACTAATATGGTCTGGTGTTGTAACAGAATGCTGGCATTATGGTTGAAAATTAATTCCAGTGTTTCATGGAAGGATGTTATTGCAGCAGTTGATTCTGCTATAACACATGATATGTCCTCAGTAGTTGTACTACACAATCTAGATAATGCTGGTATGTTTAATAATATATATATATAAGTGTGGGATTGTTGCAAGTTACTGTAATAGGATCATTACCATAAAAAGTGCTTACCTGAAGTGCAAATTTAATTACTACTAGTTTGTAAATTCCTAATTTTCTCACTCCTGTTTATTGAGTAATAGTTGTAACATACCCATGAGGTTTGTGTCTGATTTGTAAACATGACCCGCGAGGGCTGTAGGGCCGAGGGAGGAGTTGTTTACAAATCAGATACAAACAGAATGGGTGTGTTCTAACTGATTTGTGGTATGGAGCATGCGCAGATCAAAGATGTCCATTTGTAGCATGGAAGGAAGAAGAACGTAAGGCTAATATTGGCTACCACTGAGCGCAGTGTACAACAAACGATTTTACTCACTAATTATTGTCTTGATGGTTAGTTAATTCATTATTGGCTTCATTGGTAGCGCATTTGTTATGCACGACCATGAGGTGCCATCATCAATGCCAATCACTCCAGCCATTGTACTGCTTCCGCATCATTTAGATGGGTGTAGTGAGGTGTCTGATATTCATTGTTGAGTGGTGCAGCACTATAATAGCCTTGGTTAGCTTAATTTATTGGTGAGCATGTGTGGTGTACTGTTTCCCATTCAGAGTGCAGTGTTGTGGGTTCATTTGTTCCAGAGCAATTTACCTCCTTGTCAGTCCTTGATGTATTAGCCTTGTACTGTGACTTCCTGTGTTGGTCTGGTGTTTGGTTTCGTTTGAAGTCTTTGAACTAATTAGTGGTCAGACTGTGTGGCCAAAAGGAGGTACTTAGCTATGTTACAATTATTTGTAAACTGGTTTACGACTGATTTGTAGCACTGGCGGCAGCCTTTGATCTGCCCACGCACCATACTACATTTTTTTGTAACATAATTATATATAGGAAAGCTATCATTGTGTAACAATTATGTTCACTATTATCAAGACTCACGGTTGTGAGTCGCACAGCCAAGAAGCTACAAAGCGCACGCCCATATAAAAGACGCGCGGCCACTACTGTGAGTTATTTACGTGTAGGGTCGGTATTGCAATATTAGTGAACATCTCTCAATAGATTTGTATGGCGTTACATGATAAAAAAATCTTTAGGAGTCATCATCATCATTGTCTTGCGACCTCGCTAAAATATGAATACGCGTATTTACACATATTTCACTCTATTTCTCTACCTTATGTTACACCAACCGTCACGTTATGCCTGTCAACATACCCGTGTTTGTGCAGTCCATGTAACACTGACACTATCTAATTCTGGTTTGCCCATACTCGTATTTTCTTCGATCAAACCTCTAATCCCTACAATAACTTTTAAAGACACAATGTGGACACAAGCCCCAATGTCTGATAAACAAGTAGTGAAAGCATGCAGAAGCGTAAGTTCCCTAGGGATGGCATTTTAAGCAGAAATCTTTTAGATTCCATTTAGTGCTACGTCTAATGAGAGCGTTTATACTGTGATTCGCCAGATGTCTCATAAACAAGGTGTGAAGAGCGTTCATAATTGCCAGATGCCTTATAAACAAGGTGTGAAGAACAAAGTCACTAGGAAAGGTGTTTTAAGAATCTTCTATTTAATTTTTAATAGATTAACCACAAGGGTAAGGTAAATACAAAAGGCAACAAGCTATAAGGGTATTACCACCTCTATGTAGTGTGCACCATCGAGTTTGTGATGTGGATTTCATGCACATACCATGGCACTGTGATGGAATGTGGTTTGCCAGTGACTGTGCATGAGCTTCTGTTGTGGCTTTCAAGTTTTGTAACGGATTACTGGAATGTGGTTTGTTGTTTGCCGGTGACTGTGTATATGAGTTGGGGTTGTTCCACGCAACCCGCACAATTCAAATTCATGGATAAAATGGCCACGAAATCCATGAAAATTTCTTGCCTTATGGTAAACATACAACAATGCTATTACAACATGTACGTAACACAACTTTAATCAACATCAAGACATTAGTTTAACACCAGTGACGATTTCTTGGATGTCTGCATAACGACACAAGATTGAGTGACACCTGTAAAAGAACAAGCAGGCAGTGAACTTTACCTTAAATTAAACACACATGTAACTAACCTGGAACATCGGTCGCAACACCAAAGACACTTGCTTGGATATCTGACAACACAATCAACCTACAAAAATCAACAAGTGGACATTAAATACAATATGCCTAAAATCTGCATACTGGAAAATATCTTTATAAGCACGACATGGGGGGTGCCACCATAACAGTACCCTGATCCAGAAATAATAAACAACTATGTTCCTTAGCACGCACACAGACGGACCTGGAAATTCACTACACCCTTGATGTCACTATAGTTGATTCATGTACAGTTGACAATTGAGAGCTATAAAAGGAACACACAAGATAATACAATTCCTCTGTATATAAACTTACTTGAAATTCATGACTTCCTACCTGGTCCCAAGTTATGTATGTACCACAACTGCTACTGCATACTATGACCAGATTACCTGTAAAAACCAACAGGTGGGCATTAAATACAACACACCCAAAATATGTCACTTTTTACACAAATAACACGTTTGAGGATTCACAAGTTGGCCCGGCAGTGACCTTACTATACAGTGCACAGGTTTCACTGTACATAAATTTAGTTATTTAGACTAGTATGCAATGTGAATGAGTATTATTTTGTACACGCAAACATCATGTACATTACCTTACTTCTTCCACCTACAGTTCCAGGACTTCTAAATTGGCACTGACTAGAGTAACAATACTGAAAGCTGTTTAGTCTGTACGAGTACACCTTGTTGACAATCCACCCATGAGCCGGATAATACTGGTATTTGCTGCTACTCAAGTTGGTACCATCACAGAAGCTTTCAGCGTGGTCTCAGTGAATGTGCACTAGTCAGTGCAGACGTCTGACAGTCAAAACCAATCGCATACACGCGGTTCATCGGTGTGAGGTGATGTGGCACTTTATAGACTAGCCTCATCTTTCTTCACTCCTCCTTTCGTTACTGAACCTCCACTCCTTGTTTCGTTACTGAACCTCCACTCCTCCTTTCGTTACTGAACCTCCACGAAGAGCTTGAGTACATCAGTATTCTGGCATAGATCGTGGTATTCTCGACTCTTCAATATCCATTCGACTTCTTCAAGTGGTGTACGTATTTTAGTTTCAAATCAGTTAAAGTACGTACGTTTCACCACTCCAGTTACAATATGACAAATGTTTATCATTCGTATTTCCCTCTCAAGACATGGACTGCCATCAACAATTAGTATAAACCGCATATCACGTGTGTTCACTTGAGGTGTTACAGGGACTTTCCGAGAGATTTCCCCTGAATAGGTGACGTGATCATTGTCAGTCGGGTGGAACTTGTTTAGTTATGGCTCTACAATGCAGTACGCGTACTTTATGTATTTTAGTGTTTAATTATTATTCATACTTCCCTCTCAAGACATGGACTGCCTTCAATAATAATATAAATCACGTATCACGTGTGTTCACTTTTCACTTGAGGTGTTACTGTTCAGGGACTTTCCAAGAGATATCCCCTAAATAGGTCACGTGATAATTGTCAGTCAGGTGGAACTTATTTATTTCCATTAATGCACCATGGAGCTTGTGTTGTGGCTTTCATTAATCAATCATTATGCACATACCATGGTGCAACAAAGTTTGCGTAACAGATTGTTGGACTGTGGTTTGTTGTTTGCTGGTGACTGTATGAGCTTGTGTTGTGGCTTTTAACTTTTGTAACAGATTGCTTGAATGTGGTTCGTGGTTTGTTGGTGACTGTGTATATGAGTTGGGGTTGTTCCACACAGCTTGCACAATATTCAAATTTCATGCCGGGATGTCTGCATGATGACACAAGATTAAGTGAGACCTGTAAAAGAACAAGCAGGCACTGAACTTAACCTTAAATTAAACACACATGCAACTAACCTGTCGCAACACCAAAGACACTTGTTTGGATATCCTCATGGCTTAACTATGGAGTGACATGTGTAATTAATGGGATGTACAACACAATTTTCTTTTCTGCAAACACCAAGTAAGGGCACTACCAACTCACCTACAAGAGCGTTTCACAAGAGATGTGATATTAACTTGTTTACATCAAGTACAACTAATATGTGGTGTGTGTGTGTGTGTGTGTGTGTGTGTGTGTGTGTGTGTGTGTGTGTGTGTGTGTGTGTGTGTGTGTGTGTGTGTGTGTGTGTGTGTGTGTGTGTGTGTGTGTGTGTGTGTGTGTGTGTGTGTGTGTGTGTGTGTGTGTGTGTGTGTGTGTGTGTGAACATGCGTGTATAGTGTTTGCACATTTTGTGTGTGTCTTGTGCTTGTAAGCATGTGTTTGTATGTAGTGAAATAAAAATAATAGCATGATGTTTGTGATCTCCTTCATAACCCTCAGCAAAGCATCTTGCTCTACAAGTGGCAAACCAAGTTGATAAGTTGTCCTCAGGACACTACAGCCACTATGGCAGTGTGGCCATAGCAGGTTTCATTCATTGACAAGTACAGAATGATTGATATACTCCAATAGAACACTCAGGCAATAAAAAATAAAATACTCTAATAGAACAGTCATTGATCAATATAGCTGAATATTTACATTTCTGTCTGAAAACACTCCCAGATCCCAGATGCAATCTCAGAGTTGCTATTTCAAGATGGTGGCATTCCCCAAGATCACCTAGAAGAGCAAGCTTTGCAAATAAGTGCTTTACACACATCTTTGGTAACCCTGACTAGCCATTACTGGCCTGACCAGTAAATTGCAGTAAATTCCACTGGCCCTTGTCCTAATAAAAATTAACCACTACTATAGGATTGTATGTTATATGCTCACCATCTATCAGCAGATTTGTGTTTGGTTGTAACATCTCTACAAGGCAGAATTCATCATACACCCCCCATAGCTTGAACATTGGGTCTGTAAATTATATAACTAACAAAAATTAGTGATATCCCCCCCAAAACACCTTTGCTGTAAAAAAAAGGTGCGTCCATGAAACTACAAGTATCTGTAACCCCATGTAAAAACAGATAAGCTGTAGAAAACACTCCATGAAATTAATGGGTAACTGAAAGAGCTGATATCTAGAGCGGCCAAGAATCAATAATGTTACTACAACTGACTATGATTACCAAAGAAGACCTTGGCGGTAAAATAGGCAAATAAAAGTAACTGGCAACCAAAACAGCTGATATCTGAAGCGGCCAAGAATAAAAATTAAGTTGATACAACTTACTACAATTATAAACTTGCAACATTGAATCCTAATCATTCAACTGTGTTCTATACATTCACCCTTGCTACATCCTAAATTAATTCTTTGTAACTCTAATTGGCTGGTAATTTGGCCGCCTTTTTCAATAGTCAGAGTAAAGAAAAAAAAAGGTGGCCAAACTACCAGCCAATTAGAGTTACAAAGAATTAATTTAGGATGTAGCAAGGGTGAATGTATAGAACACAGTTGAATGATTAAGATTCAATGTTGCAAGTTAATAATTGTAGTTAGTTGTATCAACTTAACTTTTATTCTTGGCCGCTTCAGATATCAGCTGTTTTAGTTGCCAGCTTACTTTTATTTGCCTGTTTTATAGCCAAGGTGTTCTTTGGTGATCATAGTCAGTTGTAGTAACATTATTGATTCTTGGCTGCTCTAGATATCAGCTCTTTCAGTTACCCATTAATTTCATGGAGTGTTTTCTACAGCTTATCTGTTTTTACATGGGGTTACAGATACTTGTAGTTTCTTGGACGCGCCTTTTTTTACAGCAAAGGTGTTTTGGGGGGGATAGTAGTTACTAATAACAAGAGTTAACTTCACTTACCATATAAGGGGAATGATTTGTGGAAGAAAACATTTGTGAATTTTGCGACTTTAGATGCATTCGCAAATATTTTCTTGCAAAGATTTTCATACAATTAAAACTTTTTTCATGTATCAGTTGATGCAGCATTCATATGTGACCATCTCAGTGAAAACCCGTCTAGTTTGCACAAGCATGTGTATTGAGAAAAAAAAAATTTTTTTTTTTAAAATTGGTGAAATTACGTGTGTTACAAAAAAAAAATTATGCAAGTTTTAATCAAGCTATTACTCAGCAAATGAAGTGTTAAGTCAATTAAACCTATATACCATCTTATTTGTCTACTCATGGGGAGTTAGACAATCTTTGTTTCATTTCTGTAGCCCCAATGATTTGCGTGTCACGTGCGTTTGTTTACAATGCAGTAGACGTAAACCAAATCATTGCTGTTTCTTCAATAAGACCGCCTTCATACGCCTATGCGCAAGTGACTTCAGGGCTAAAACTATACCTTGGCTGATTTGCCAATCCATGATAAACACTGTAAGCCAAATCCCAAATTTGTATGCTAATCCTAACGGAAGTTATGGCTGCCAATGTAAGCACCTGTAGTTTATTTTCAGTATAGTCACTGTACAAATCAATTTCCTTGCTTTTGCTACTTTCTAGCACTGTAATTCCAAAACTACTCACCATAATCAACTGAAATTTTGGTGAACCATTCCTTGGACTATGCAGGTAATGCTGAGAAAATAAAAAGAAATTTGGAAGTTGTGCGAACTAGATGGGTTTTCACTGAGATGGTCACATGTAATGAGTGCATAAGCACTTGCTTTGCTACCCGCTAAACTGCTATGTGCGAAACGGTATAGCCAGTGAGGCGCAAGACCATGTGATTTGAACAGAGATGCAAACTTCGTGAAAATCAGTGCAATGGGGCAAATGTAATTGCAGCCAGCGATTCACTGTGCCGGAACGGTGTGTCTTAGCCTTGGTTTTAGTGCTGCCCCCAGGCTATAGGCGTTCCTGTCATCCACACTCATTATTGTGAATGCCTACTTCTCCAGTGAAGCAGTGATCATGAATGGCTAATAGTACGTGTAGTACGCAGAGTCGAACCATATAGTCGAGCGTTTCCTATCCATGATTAATCCATTGTAGGCGCGTGCCAAATTATTAAATTTCTGAAATGCACAGTAGGGATATAATACTTCTTGTTGTTTTACTGTGATTTAATATCGTGCACTACTCTGGCTTGTTTCAGTACTTTTTATCGATGTGCTATGGTTCCTACTCTAGTTGAAAATTTCAAGTTCTTTTGTGTACTTGTTTGTTAAGTTTTTTGTAAAAATAACTATTATGACTGGTGAAACCATGTATACCGCATCTGAAATGGTGCTGCGTGTCCCAGCTACATCAATTATCGTCTGAAAAGTAAAGTATCCATTACACTTTGTTGTCAGCAATGTTCAACCTGTTACACAGCATTATGAATAAAGAACTGTTCGAAAAGCACCTCTGCAATTCACACATGTGAAAAAAATGGTGCTGCGTACCCCAGTTATCGTTTGAGTTGAAAAGTGAAGTATCCATTACGCTGCTTCATTGTCGACTGTGTTCAACTCATTTCACAGCAGTACAAATCAAGAACTGTTTGAAAAGCACCTCTGCAATCAAAGTAGTCACTATGAAAAATGTGGACGATTTCCGTTACAAAAGGAAACCATCGTGTGCTACCGCAAAATTGACACTTTTCGCTGTCAACGAAGATGAATGGGACACAAAGGAGGACACTGGTAAGTCCATAAAGAATGCATTGTACGTACTGTGGTATGCCAAAAGGCATCTTTCGGGCTGAAGCAACGTCGAACAGTGAATAAATCAAGCACGTAGCTTTAGCCATTATAGAGTTATGCTTGCCTGAAGGCATCAGGCAGTCAGTCAGGCAGTCAGTTAGTAGAAAATTCTGTTAAATATAATTTAAAAAATTTTGTAGCAACTTGTTGAAAGCATTTCGGGTCAATCTGAAGACTTGTTCTGGCTTCGTTTTGCCTAACCATTACTGCCTCATCGTCATCTGGGAAAAGTGAGGTTGGTTTTTGGGCATTGTTTTTTCATGGGCCATGCCTACTCCTTTGTGGTCCCTACTATACAATACTATCGTACTGTATGATTAATTTGTTTACTTTCTAGTTGCCCTCTATCAGCAACAGCCATAACAGATAAATTTGTCTACCTTCTAGTTGCCCTCTATCGGCAACAGCTGGTACAGGTATGGATCTATCTACGTGTTTTTGTACCTGACATGCCATCAGGATGTTGGTGGCATTCACAAGATTGGACTCAAGGATGCCTCCTCCCATCTAATAAGTGGTTGGATAAATTAGGAAATAGGAGTATGTGGATCTAGCATGCTTACTCAATGATCAATGTGGCAAGCTCACAGAAGAATATCAGGTGACTGGTCAGATTGTGGTCATTGAATAAGATCGAGATCAGAGACGCCGGAGACAAGTGTCAGACATTTTCTCTTGAATGAACTGGTATGTAGCAGTTATCACCTCCTGTTAGACCACTACTTCAGCCCAGGCCACAAGACTGATTTTGCAGTTGTCCCAAGAACTTTGGCCACAGTGGCAAAGATACAACACGGAATTTCAGCAGTAGGCAGCTGCAAGAAACATCCACTAATAGGGTGACCTAAACTTCACCATCTATGGGCATTGTTTATCTGCCCAACAGCACCTATCATTTACCCCTAAGGAAGTTCAGCTATCTTCCAGTTGACACAAAAGACCCTTGATCCAGGAAACTTGTTTCAAGTGGAATTCAAAGGGATGGTGCAACCTATCCAACTGCTCATTCTGTCACTCCTGCCTCCTGTGCGGTGACCACCACAAGGTAATCTACTGCCTGTCAGCCACTGAGAGTAACAAGTAAATTCCGGACATCCACGTGGTCTTTTTGAACTGCATTAGTAATTAATTAACTATTAGGAATTTGTACATGATATAGTTCCATTTGTGTTCTCATGTCATTAGGCCAACAGGGTGCTCCGGTGGTGTTCACCTGATGTGTTCTTTTACTGCATGTGGCATCAATTTAGGCTTACGTGCATTTCTTTGTGCAACTGTACTCATGTGTGTACTGGTTGTTACTACTGAATATGTAATCTGTCTACATGTCTCAGTACACTTGCAACAGATCGAGGGGGGGGGACCTTCCAAGTTCTAAAATGAGGTCTTCCTTAGGAATGGTCACGCTTAATTCTAATTCCTACCAGTAAAACAAATTAACTTCTTCAATTTACCCTTTTTAGTGGCAGCAACCCCAAGGGTAAGGCATCCTTGGCAAGGAGCCCACACGGTTGTTCCTCAGTATGCAACTGGTATGAAGGTCCAGATACAACTCTTACAGAACAAAGGAACCCACAAACAAGTTACACCTAGAGGGTAGAGGTACCAGTACCTTTGCACGAAGGACCTCCTATCACTGGACTCCAGTAGGCCAAATCAGGAGGAGTTCATCCTACAATGCAGTGCATACTCCCCTTAAACCTCTCCCGGTGGAGGATCCTCCTTGCAGATCACCCAAATACCCAGTTCAAGGATTTCTGTCTGAAATGAATCCTTACAAATTAGTTTTAACTGGCACAAAACTCTAAGTACTGCTGACCACAAAATACCTCCAAAAGTACCTTCATTTATCCATTAGTATTTACAAAGAAAAGTGACCCTAGGAAGAATAATCAAGCTTCCACCAAACTTCCGATCCCTGGACATCCATGTCAGCCCATTAGGAATCATCCCAAAAGAAAACAAAACAGAACGGGCCAAAAATAGTTGACCTTTCATCCCCTGACAAGGCATTTCAGAGTCCTTGTCCTCGCTCACTCTCGTATGCCTCAGTGGATCACCTCTCAGCACTAGTCCTTGAAGCAGGAAGAAAGGCTTTCTTGACAAAAGCAAACACCAAAGAGGTCTACAGAATGCTCCTGGTTCACCCTTAAGATTGCCACCTGTTAAGAATCTACTGTAAAGTTTAATGTACATCAACCATACCCTGCCATTTGGATTGCTTTCTGCACCAAAAGTACTCTCAGCAATTGCAGACATTTTTAAATGGATACTTAGTGGTCTCTCTGTGGGAGAGGCTAGGTGTCCCTTTGAAGGTTTCAAAGTTGGAGGGACCTTCTCACTCTCTAAAGTGCCTTGGAATTGACAGTTTTTCTGCAACTCAGAGTAGACTCCCTGATGAAAAGTTGCAATGCCCGAACGCTAAACTGGCTAGTTGCATTCAAAGGAATATCCTATAAAAGAAAAACTAGGGGCTGCTACAGTTTGCAACAAAAGCAGTGCCCCCACGACATTACTTTCTAAGGTACCTCTATTCTATACAGAGCATTGGCTCAAAACTCGACCACCATATCCATCTAAATTGCCCATCCATGGCAGATATTATGTGGTGGTGCCTATTCATCTCCACTTGGAGTGGTATATCCATACAATGGGACGTGGGGGATAAGATAGCAGGTTTCATTGTTACATCTGATGCATGCAGGTCCTGGGGCTGTGCAGCTTACTGGGGGAAGCATGGTTTCACTTCCAACGGTGGGACAGACTACACCCACTGTGTGTTGTGACAAAGGAGATGATTCCTATAGTGGTTGCAGCAGCTATCTTTGAGAAACAGTGGTCCCACAAGATAGTTCATTAGCTGTGGTACAGGTAATTAATGCCACATTCTGCTCAGACAGTTATTTAACACACTTGTTTGGACTATTGGTCTTATTTGCTTTGTACGTACAGTACAGTCCATTTATAACTTCACACACACGAGGCGTTTTAGGTGTGGTGCCACGCGATTTTTCCCGTGGCAAAGGCAAAAGTTACACGTGGGATTGATCATTACCATGCTTGGAAAAAGAGATTGCCACGCCATTCGTGGAATCCTCTGATTGCCACGTGTGGCTAATATTAGCCAATGCCACGCGTTGTCATGAGGTGAAAAGCCAAACTACATGTATATTTACTGTACTTCACTGTGCATTGTATTACTAATACTCAATTATTAACTAATACTTCGTATTTTACAGGTCACCCCAGGTCTCTTTTACACACTGATACGGGATCTTGCATGAGACGAACTGGATTAACCCGTTTAGCCCACATGCAACTCTTCTTTGAGTTTTGAATTCTACTTGTACCTGTACATATTTTTTTCTTTATTAACTAGTAATATAGCAATGGCGATACATATAGTAGTATTTTAAAATGCAGGTGTAGAGTATCACTAGAATCTGTAGCTGAGGTGAATTGAAGTCTCCTTCCAGTCCTCCAAAGAACACTTTCAAAGTGAGTGAAGGCCATCCTGTGTAAGACACAATGAAATAGTTGTAAAACGTTCGAACATTTGAAGCTTCAGTGTTGGCTTTCAAGTTACAGGTTTCAGCACATCCTTCTTAAGTTTTATCTTTCTAATAAGTTTGTAAGCATTTTGGTAAGTGTATAGCAGCAGTACTGAATGACGCGATCCATCGATTGCAAATGGGCATATCCACTATACTGCAATCATGCATAGGTAAACACCAACTAATGGCTAAACGACGTTTCCATGCATTATCTATCACTTTATAAGGTGTTTTAAGGCTGCAACTGCAGTAGTAAGCTAAAGTTTGATAGTTCAAAAGTGGGCATGGCACATGAAGATCGATCACTAAGAGCTGACTGCAATAAAGATAGTGAAGTTTATTTGTAAGTCTTTCGTAGACTGTGAGTACATTACAAAGCTTCAAAAGATACTTTTATAATTCAAGGTTTACTTGAACTTTGAATCCACAAAGCATTCGAAGCTTTATCCCAGCCCTATAACGTAGTACTGTACACGTAACTACTGTAGAGTTTGTTGGTTATGCAACTGTACACACGCGTGGTTAACAGTCACGCTTTGCAGCCAGTGAGGACCATGTGTGGCACACCACACGTGTGTGCCACACAGCAAACTTGGCATGAGCCACGCAACAAACCTGGTGTGGGCCACACAACAATGTTCCGTGGCAAACACCATGGTGCTGTGTGGCATCATGCCAAAAATGCCACATGTGTGTGAAGTTAGAAATGGACTGTACTGTACCACAACTTTTGGTTCTATTCATCTCACATTTAGGGGCGTGACAACACACTGGCAGATGTTTTATCACATAATAACCTTTATCTTTTCTTCTCACAAGTCTCACAAAAAGCTCTCACTGCAGCAGTAGTCTTCCAGTCATTGCTAACAATCATATCTGTAAACATCACCTGGACAAGACTACTTCAACTTTGACCGCTTCTACACACAAAACCTACAAGGCAGCAGACCACCATTGCTCCCAATTCTGCAAGGACGTAACCATCATCCCCTTCCCAGTGATAGAAAGTACCTTATGCTACTTTGCCACATTCATGGCTCAACAAGGGCTCTTGCAAAGCACTATTAGAACTTATTTGTCAAGCAAATCCTAAAAGAGTACTGGTTGTAGCAGGGCAAGTCCCCCTGAGCTCAGCTTCCAATAACTCCAACCATTCTTCAAAATTGAAGGCAGTATGGTTTCACAGTGGAAAGTCTTGCAAATCAGTCATGCTGTGGGCAGCCTCAACCACCAACTTTTTTCTGTTTCTGCAGATCAGTCGAGATTATGGTTCCTTCAGAGAATGACTATACCACAGGATCACACCTGTCATTTGAGGACAGTCCAGGCCTCCTGTTTAGATGGGAACAGGGTACTCTTTTAGCCAAATCCAAGTGTGTGGAAGAAGTAAGAGCTGTTTTATCAGCAGCAAACCTGCCAGCTCACCAGCACAGCTTCTGGAGGGGAGGGGGGGAAGAAACCACAGCAGTTATGCCAGGCATCCAAGATTCCATCATCCAGACCCTGGAGAGGTGGAAAAAACTCAGCTTATCTGCTCTACATCAAGCTACATCCACTCAAACTAGTTCAGGCCTCTACCACTCTCTCGAAGCACGTAATATAACATCCAGCTTACTCTTGCATGGGTGACAGTTTTGTTGTAACCCTCCATGTTACCTGAAGATGTTTCTTTTTGTATTGGTTAATGTCTTTGTGTCCTCTGTTCACTGCATTTCTATTATATATTAGACCCTTTTTGTAGTGGATTTGGTGGATTTTGGAGGTGTCTAAGTTCCTTTTCATGTTTACTTAGACCCTTTTTATGTTTATTACACGCACCTGCACTGGTAGCATTTTTGTAACTGTTGTTATGGGTGGAGTAATGGCTTGTTTCTACTAATGAATGCTACATTTCTCTGTTACTAGCAGCTGTCAACAGTGTTAAGGTACTATAACTACATAAAGGGTCTAAATAACTTAGACTTCAGACCACAGGGATCTAAGTAATTTAGACTCCTGTGGTCTGAAGTCTAACTATTACATAATCTTAAACTATTATCTGCTTATATGGGTTGGTTATGAGCATTGTCCACTGCTCCTTTCACCCTTATCCTAGCTCATGTGCACAAAATCTATTATGGTCCCAGTCTGGCACCTAGTTATAGCCTGAGGTAAATATTGTATAGTTCCGAAGTCACTAAATAACACAAATACCTTGTTTTGTGCAATAATATTACTAGTATATTAAAAATTATAAATTTAAAAATGAAATAGGGATCCAAGCAATAAAAAGTAGTGAAACAAGAGATAAACAATGGTAGCTATTACAGCATAGCTCAGTGGGAAATCTCTACTTTTGGCATTGAACACAAAGTAATTGTTATACCATGCCAAAGTAGGGATTTCCCACCGAGCTATGCTGTAATAGCTACCATTGTTCATCTCTTGTTTTGCTACTTTTTATCGCTTGGATCCCTACTTCATTTTTAATTTTGTGATTTTTAATATACCATATAGTGGAAAATTTTGGCGGATTGATCATTGGCAGAAATCGGCAAATAATATTTTGGCGAATGCATGACATTACTTTGCCCACGCAATTTTAATCTGACAGCGTTGGCGACAAAACTTTGCGATGTCTACAAAGTACTACAGTTCAATGCCTCTCATTCGAATCGACGCGCTCTTATCATCGACTTATGTAAATAGCTAGCTGTAAGTAAAAAAACATGCACTAGCTCACTAAGTCTGTAATCGATACTGGAGCGTGCGTGGCAAGCAAGGCAAGGCATGTGCATGGGCACTGAGCTGAATTGCTCGAGCTGATGCCTGAGCTATTAGTCTAAAACCATACTGTATTCAATGGGATACTTGCGGAAGACTAGCCACTCACCGCTGTAACCATTATTCACTCACTGATGAACAGCGTTTTAAAAAATGGCGAGTAAAATTTTGGCGAATCCATGCATATTTGCCAAATTCTCCAAAATTTTGCACTATACAGTATTAGTTTGTTTAGTTTTTTTGTTAAAGCATACAGCTAGCTATAAACATGACTGTTCTATTAGGGTGACTGCTATGTTAGAGTATCTCGAGTCAGCCTACCAACTTGAAGGTGAGGTCACAAATACAGCTAGCGTAAACAGGGTGTGGTTATCGTGGTCTCGATCGATAGATCAATAATACATAGAATAAAGAATGGGTGTGGTCTTGTGACCTACCGTGAAGATACAGGTAGCTATCTAGTACCAGTACTTCCGTACAGTATTGTAGTCTAAGCGCCTTAAATAATTTTGTGGCGTCTATTATGCTGCTTAAAGAAAGTGTTGATATGGAAAATTAACTCCTTGATATGGTTTCGTTGGATGAGGAAGACAAGCAGCCTGATTGAAGATAAAAGAAAAGACAAGGAGCAGAGGGAACACACTCTTCGGAACCCCAAAAGGCACATCCCACTAGTGAATTTGTTATTGTGGTGTAAAATGGTGGCCGTGTGCTGCTTCATTTGGCCTCTAGGTTTGCGAATGTGGTCAGTGGGAGCAGACAAAATTTTGAGTTTTGATGATTTTAAAAAAAAATTCTATATCTGACTGCTAGTAAGCATTTTCTTGTTTTTAATGCTACATTTGATGTTAGATGGACTAATTTTATTCCATAAAAGTGATTTTTGTTGCGTAAGAAGTTTCTAAGCTGGTTTTTAAAAGGCGGCGTATTTGGCAGCACAAATCATTTCGGTGGATCCCTACTTAAACAGAACATTTAAAGACCCTTTAGAATCCCTTAAAACAGTGTGTGAACATGTGGTAGAATGGTGCTGATCCACTTCATTGAAAGGTGCAGGATCGATTCCCCAACTCAGTAACTGTTTTTTCACTTTTGACCTTTTAGGTACCCCTTTTTGGAAGTTATTTGACTGCTCTCTATTAGAGTAGCTGACTGTTCTATTAGAATATATCGAGTTTTTTTAGTGGAAAGTGGTCAGCCATCCTTGACCGGCTCAATAGGAAATTGGGCAGTCTTCAAGCTAATTGGTCAGTAAATGTCCAATGGCAGACCGTTAGGCAGTCTTCACGGTAATTGGTCAGTAAATGTCCAATGGCAGACCGTTATAATCCACTCTGATAGGCACGGACAAATGTCCCAGGACCATAAGAACGTACCCTGCAACGATGTATTACTGATAGTGGCATAAGTCTAGGTGCATTCAAGTATATATTTACAATGCATTCATATCAAGCTGGTGTCATCAGAATCAACAACTGGCTCCAAAACTTCAGGAGCAGCAACCTTCTGTGGAAAGTAATATTTCTAAATGTCTTTTTGGAGATTTGAATGCTGTCCTTAGTTGTTTAACACTTCGTTACAGCAAGCATTTCCTAATAAATTTATTTAGCAGTGTGTGTTGGATGTAGTACATACCTGGCCTTGGGACAGCATTGTGTGTTGTACTAGTAGCTGCAGAGCTCCAGAACTCAGGATTTTTTGATGCAGGCCATGAGTCATTTTGTCCTCTAACTCTCAAATAGTTAACTAAAGCCTTCAGTCCTTCCTCTGTCCAAGTTCTTGCAGGCTATTGTAAAAGGACCATGCTTTAGCTTCCTCTTAAACCCAATAAAACTAACCATTTTCACGCACAGGAGAATTGGGCAAGTGGGTTTTAAATGTAGTTGTTGTTGAGCTGGAGTGCATTTGGCTGGTAGAAGAGCAAAATTCGACTGTCTGTCAACAATTTTATTCCTCCTTTTGTCATACTTACTTGGAGTTGCATTGCTGTTTGATCTGATAAAACTTTGAGTTCTTTGATCTTCTCTTCCAGCTTGCAGTTTCTGCCAGAACTACTCTCTGCCATGGCTATGACACATCTCATGCCCCAGCAGATAATGCAGATGTGCCTCAAAAATTGATTAAATGGAACCATTTAAGTAAGAAACAAATGGGTAATGTTCTTTCTGTCCAATACAAGTTGAGGATAGCAGTCGCACAGACTCACATTACACTGGTTTCACAAAACTATTTACACATACTCCAATTACTTTTGATCATGTGATGGTGTTGTACCTCCAATTGCCTTGTATACTAATATCAAACTGGGGTTCACTGCATCAATAAATTATGCATAAGAAAAGCTTTTGATTGTTGTCTATCTTTCAATGAAACCCTCCTAAAGTTTTTTTTTTTTAAATTGCGCGTGCTCTATACAAATTCAATGTGCTCACGTGAGTGTTTCAAGCTGCACAAGCCAAAGTCTAAATTAGTTCTTGCACAAATCAATGGTATCTGGGTTATTTAGAGACATTCAGAATGGCACAATAATCACCTTGGGCTTTGTCTTGGTGATTATTGTGCCATTCCTCAGGTCTCTAAAAGTAGTGCACATGTGCAATAGCCTATACTTCTTGTATAAACAAGAGCATTCATCCCTTATCTTTGGGAGTTTACATGTAAATGTGGAAAAGTGGAATATCAGAATAGGTCACCATGTGCACAGTATCATGCATACATATTGCAAGTCAGTTACAGTCATGTTTTCCTCTTGACATTCTCAGTTTGTATTGAAATAAGATGCTTTATTTACCAGGAATGTAACAAAATAATGTCTGACTGATGTATTGGAGTATCTCGATTGCTTCTACTCAAATAGTGGTTCAGAATAAAACACTACATTGATGCTGCTATCATGTGAAAAATCATTGTTTACAGTATGTCTTGTTTCACAGTGGAATGATGATTTTGTAGCCATGAATTCTTAAAAAGTTCCAAGTAGTTCATAAAATTCAAAGGGGTTTCCAACTTTAGTAATACCCCCAACGACTCATTTCAGATGCGGTATGCGTGGGTTCACCAGTCATAATAATTATTTACAAAAAAAAGTTAAAAAACAAGTACACAGGAATTTTCAACTAGAGTAGGGACCATAGCACATCGATAAAAAGTACTGAAACAAGCTGGAGTAGTGCATGATATTAAATCACAGTAAAACAATAAGAAGTGTTATATCCCTACTGTGCTCAAGATATATACCATCCACACAAAAACAGCCAAGCTGTGAAAAAAGTGCGGCCTTAAAATTACACATTGTTAAAATTTATTAGTATTAACATCACTGCAGACATTTGTTGGCCGCCACCTTTGATTTCACAACTTTTTTCACCCAGGATTTTTAAGGCCGCACCTTTTTTCACAGCTTGGCTGTTTTTGTGTGGATATAACTTCTTTTTGTAATTGCAAGTTCCAAAGCCAGCCTATGGTTGCCTTGATAATTCATTTTAACTTTTTTCCCTTTTCTACAGGAATCATCGAAGGTGGCTGAAATAAAATGAATTTTGAAGATGCGTAGCTATACCCCCAACGACTCAAACTAAAAATGGGAGATGCCCTATCCTGAGGAAGCTTCCATTGCAGAAATGGTTAATTATACCATTCAAGCACTTTGGAGCTACGGATACATGTTATTTAGTTTTTTTATTATTCCCAGGGTTACCAGCACCTCTTGCCACCACCCTGACATCACAGAACTATATGAAACTACTCCTTCTGAAGAGAGACAAGGAGAGCAAGTCTTCTGTAAAGTACTGCACTGAGCAGCATGACCTGTTAATGTTGAGAATACAAGTGGGGTAAAAGAACCCATCTCAACTTCGTTGTTCATACTTCCGTTACTTCTCACTTTCAAAACATCAATAAACTATCACGGGTGAGGGTACTTGGGTACCACAATATGAAGGTGCAATAGCCTTAACTTTGACATTAAAGAATGCCTTCAGATGTTTTTGCTTGCCTCCCCAGAATCCTGAAGCATAAACGTCTAAACAAGTTCCATCCTCATTATTAGCTGTTGCGTATCAAAGGCTGGGTCTCACCTGTAAAGGATACATGAAAATAGTGTTTCCTGGTTCCGTAAAACGAGTATGTCACCTGCCCACACTGGCTGTACTTGCCGGGCCGCACGACATGGCTGCTTTCATAATTTTTGTAGAATGTTCTAGAACAATCTAGATTATCCATTGGTAGATCTATGAAATAGCTATGAAATTATGAACTTGATTATTGAGTACATTTTACCTAGAATTTTCATGTATAAAGTAGAAATAAAGTGAGGTGATCAACCATGATAGCAGCAGCTCAGTGGTTAAGGATTTGGGTGTTCAGTATGGAGGTCTCTGGTTCAAATGCTGGTAAGTAACTTTTTTTTGACATTTTTAATGCACTTTTTTTTACCCCGCGGTGACTGTTCTATTGGAGTATTTCAACCCCATGACTTACAGTTGTTTGGTTTTTGCCTTATAACTCTAGCTGTCAATGCGATTTCTTTTAAACCACAAAAGGTTTGAGCTATGATGGTTAACCTACATGCACACTGATTTTTAAGTTGTTCCCATAAGTGGTTTATCCTGTAGGCATGACAACAAGTTGTCCTTTTTTAACGCACATAATCGTCCATAGCTTTATGAATATTAATCAGATTTGCACCAACCTTGGTACGTGATTGTGCCGCAATACGTTCTTAAAGTGCACCAAAGCTCAAGACAATTGAGCTACGCATTTGTGTTTTATAATGGTTTTTGTAAAGTGTGCGAAAAGAAAAATCTAAGCCCCCCCCCCGGGCCTCCTAAACGAAGAAAAAGAAATTAAGCCAAATTTTGAAGGCTTATATTTCACAATTGCATTAAGCAATCTTGCTCAAATTTGGTATGTGGGGTCCTGAAGGTGGAGGGCGTTTGCAGTATAAAATGGTTCCAATTCGAGAAGGGAGCATGGAGCTACATATGTGTGAAAACCGCATTTGTTTCTTCCTGTAAATATACTCACAGTGTGGCGCGCCGGTTTTCTTGGCCACACGACACGCTACCGTGTGTCTTGATAATGGAAATGCACAGTAGGGATATAACACTTCTACTGTGATTTAATACTGTGCACTACTCCAGATTTTTTCAATACTTTTTATCGATGTGCTATGGTCTCTACTCTAGTTGAAAATTCCATGTGTACTTGTCTACATCAAGGATTACACTGTGTAGTATAAAGAGATACATGTATAATTGTCATTATAGATATCAGTACTCACCAAAGGTGTAAGCAGTTTAGTAATAGTTTATTATCTACGTATGTTTGTTAGTGATGCCATCTTGTATGATGTAAAATCAATTAAAACTTTAATGCGGTATATTAAGGCATAAATGAATGTCAATTTTTTTGCTTAGAAGGTTTGAATGCAACATTCGAAGCTTTGATGAATATTGTATGTACAGTTAGCTACATAATATGTAGTTGGCATAATTTTGAGTGTATTGTAGCTTAATCCATTAAACAATACTTATTGTTTTGTCTCCTTTGGCAAATGGAATTTCTCACGTTGACAGTATTATTCGAATTCGTCTGTTTAACAAGATATAGCAGATGGAGAAACCACAAAACAAGATGCAGCTACAATGGAACCTTGATTATCCGAACTATTTGGGGGGGAAGGGTGTTTAAATAATCGAAAGTACGTTAGATCGAACATTGTAGAGTAAACTCAATTGTTATGCAGTATAAATCATGATGTACTTTAAAATGATGTTATTTTGATTTGTTTCATGTTAGTTTTTCTCTTTGTAGCTGCCAGTTCTATCAAGTTATTTATAGCACAAATGTGAGATGCTAAAACTTCTGGTTGCCTTTCAATCCAAGGAAGGCATTGAGTCAACATGTTGTGAACCTGACCATGGGAAGGAATGTTGATGCTAGTATCTGTTTCATCATTATTTGTGACCGGATCTGCGAAAACCCGACACAATAGTACAAGCCTAAATTTCCAGTATAAAGCATTGAAAACAATGGGTGAAATAATTGTGTATTATTGAAAAAAAAAAATCATTAATTTTTTGAACGTCTCTTTCTTAGTGAAGGAAGGGACTAACAATGAAGACCTGGATATCATCTTATTTGCCTACTCAAGAGGAGTTGGAAAATCTTTGTTTCAATGCAGTAGACCCATGGATATGGAAGTTATGAGCATTTGTTTACATCACGTCGAAGCGATCATACGCGATTGATTTTTCTTCATGAATTTCTCCTTTGTATGCAGTGAAGAAAGATGATAGAAGGACAAATGTACCCAGTAGCTGATTCCCCTATCCATGGCGAACATGATGGTGAAAATTTCAGCCCAGTGCATCAATCCATTTGTTAGTTACAACCGTTTTAGTAAGTGCCTGTGATTTATTTTCCCTATACTTGCTGTACAAATCTATCTTTCTGTTGCTGCTACGTCCTTTGTAGGGCTGTAACTCTGAAAGTTATTGGCACTTGAGGCTGAAACTTTGCTAGAAGGTACACTTGGCTAAGTATATAACAACTATTTAATAAACAGGAATTCAAAAAATGTGCTATTGTGTCGGGTTTTCGCAGATATGGTCACATTTTCATCATCGTCGTCGTCATCGTCATTTTCATTTGATTGAATGACACATAATTTGCTCATCATTCAATAACTCATAGCCTTGATCACCACTGTCCATCTGTATCCACTCCTGTACATCTGTTATATCACACTCATTGCAGCCATGTATCCTGCTCAGTGAGTGAAGAAAATCCTCCACTGGTGGTAAGTCTATTGGCTCTGGTTGATCAGTGGAAGTAGGATTGGTAGAGCTTCCATGGCGGTCTGCATCATGGAGTGCTGTAGATGTTTCATCATTGGATTTATAAAGCTTCCTCCAGCTTGCCCGTATTGTAGTTCCAGGAATATCATTCCATGCTGCTGCTACCATAAAGATAGCATCCTTAATATTGATTCTCTTCCAAAAATCTATGATCGTGTTTTCTGGGTCAATTGTGCCTGCATCAGCCAGAAGTAACTTTTAAAGCAATTCTTTTCTGTATCTTCTTTTCATACACTCAAGGACTCCTTGGTCCATAGGCTGAATAAGAGAGGTAGTATTCGGAGGTAAGAATAGGTGTTTAATTCCACGGTTGGAAGGTGATTCCAATACATTTGGGCAGGGGTGGCAAGGTGCATTGTCCATAAGAAGCAGTGCTTTTATAGGAAGGTTTCTTTCCTTTAAATATTTTTTAACTTCAGGGACAAATTCTTTAAGAAAGCTGATGGATGCCATGACGAGACTTAAATCAGCTCAGCCACCCAGAGCTAGCTTTAAACACCTCATCACTTGGGTTCAATCTTTGGTTCAGCTCAAAGCCTTACTGGTTAAAATCGGCCCCGAAATAGGTACACCTTGTGATCGCTTTTGGGCAAACCATATATATAGTGCTTCATCCAACATCTTGTTGCTTGATTCTTTCCCGGCTATTCGATCCATCTGTACTATCCAGCTTCAAGGCATATTCTTTCAGGTTTTGCTCGTTTTGCTTAATGTCAGTTACAATAGATTTTCCAAGGTTGTATTCTCTTGCCAATAATGTTGGAGTTGTCCCTGCCTTCAGTTTCTTACAGTTTTTCAGCTTGTCTTCTACAGACAAAACAGTTCGCTTTCACTTACGCACTTCATTACTCATTGCCATTTTTGCTGACTTGTGATCACGTGCAACCAGTTTGGGTATTCAAATATTTTGCTACAGCTGCAATGACTCGTTCGGATAATAGAGAGTTTGGTTAATCAGTGTTCAGATAATCGAGGTTCCATTGTACTGCTAAAAGACCTTACAGTAGTACACAACTTGTGAATGTGCAAAATTCGAACTTCTCTTATGTCATTCGAATAATGCACCCTTCGAACCACTGAATGAATGCAGTGCATTTGTTTATACACCAGTTTATATGAAGGGACACAAACTTAGATGTTTCATATATCTAATCCAAAACAGCCAAGCTGTAAAAATAAGAGTGCGGCCCTCAAAAAGGCTATGGTGAAAAAAGATGTGAAATCCAAGGTGGCAGCCAAGAAATGGCTGTGATGGTAGGTTAATGGTAAAAATTTTAATAACGACAATTCAGGTGAATTTGGTGCCGCTCAAAATTCACCTGAATTGTCGTTATTAAAATTTTTACCATCAACCTACCATCACAGCCATTTCTTGGCCGCTACCTTGGATTTCACATCTTTTTTCACCATAGCCTTTTTGAGGACTACACTATTTTTTTTACAGCTTGGCTGTTTTGGATTAGATATCACGTTTTGTATTTGTATATCCCAAAGCTGGCCTATGGCTGGCTTTGAGGCTTTTTAACCTATCTTTTTGGCACGCCAGCTTCTTGGGCTGCATGGCATACTACGATGTGTCTTGATATATATATGCAAGTTGTATTTGCATTGAAATAATGAGCCTTTTATATTGTGTAGCTCGTACTGTTGCAGAATTATCTGACTGTGTCAAAACCAACTACATAAAAACAAGGTACTTTACACAGGAAGGAATGTGGTACCATTTAAGTCCTAAACATTTTGTTAATGTGTTACTGATACATCACATGGAGCAAGGTGGTGATAAAGAGATTGTCGATATTGCAGTCTTAATGAGAGAAGGTCTTTCAAGCCATTGTCAGTTATCACAATTTAACAAGGCACAATCTATTAATACTATTAGCACACATGATATTTCAGATATATTTAAACCATTTAAAAGAAGTGATGGCACTACCATAATTGCTGAAGTAATAATAATTGATGGTGCTCCAGGAATGGGAAAAACAACACTGAGTAAAGAAATAGCTTACCGATGGGCAAATTCTCAATTGCTCGATGATACTAAACTGGTGTTTTTTGTATACTTAAGAGATCCTGAAATACAAAAAATACGTGACTTAGAAAGTTTTATTCATTATTTCAAAAATTATGATCAAGCTGCTGCTAGCTTTTCGAAGCAGTGTGCAAATATTTTGATCAACAGAAGTAATGATGATGTAACAATTATTTTGGATGGTTATGATGAATACTTTGATGCCTCAGGTGATTCCTTCATAAATCGTATCATAAATCGTAAAGTTTTTGCAAAAAGTAAATTGATAATCACATCTCGACCTACTGCAACTGATAGACTACAACATATTGGAGATATCAGAGTAGAGGTGATGGGATTTACTGATGACAGTAAAAAAGAGTACATTAAGCAAGAGTTAAAAAATTACCCTGATAAAATGGAAAAATTGTTTTCTTACCTCAATAATCACCAAACTATCAACAGCATTTGCTACATACCAATGATAATGACAATTTTAGTGTGTACCTTCAGAGAAATTGAAGAATTACCATCTGATCAAACTGAGTTATATGAAAAATTTATTACTCTTGCAATATCTCGGTATGTAGAAAAACTAGAAAACAAACCTAACCCCACAATTTTACCTTTAAAGCATTTACCAGAATTATACAAGAATTTTCTTTTTGAATTATCAAAGTTTGCTTTCCATAATTTGAAAGATGACAAAATTGTCTTTACAGCAGAAGATATTGAAAAGTTTTGTCCTGAGCTGTCATCAGCCAACAAGAACTTCCAAGGTTTAGGTTTACTGAAGTCCACACAATATTTTAGTATGAAGAAGATTGATAATTGTGTTTCCTATAATTTTCTTCACTTATCTTTACAAGAGTACTTAGCAGCATATTATATTAATTTGCTGAATCCTTGTAAACAGTTTGAATTGCTTAAGAATTCCTTTTTTGTTGAAAAATACACAAATAGTTGGATTATGTTTACAAGATTAAGCAAGAAAGCAATATTTGATCTTCTAAATTATTCAGTTTATGGTATACCATGCAATGAGTTAAGAAACAAACTACTACCTCACATCTCCAATTTAAATCAGCTCGAAGCCTTTTCTCAGGCAGCAAAAATTTGTGCTAATGAGCGTGTTTTAAGGAGCTCTAAACTGTTATGTTTCAAAAATAGTGAAGTCAAGTGTCATGAAGATATTTTATTAAGTAGTGTTGATGACATTGCTTTATTGAATAAGCTGAACTTCACACTGTCAGAATTTAAGTGGAACAAACTTTATTTATCATTACGCAACACTAATGGTAACATAATGGAGGGATTTGTAATTGACAAAAATTCTAAAGAAACTTTATATTGCAAAATAGCATCAGAATTATACACAGAAATGAAATATTCAGTAGTGATAGTAAATGTATCCACACTAATTGGATACAGAGCTAATAAGCAGCAAGTTAGTGATGGTCTTGCTATGAATGACTCTATTACAACTTTGATAATGAGGACATGCCATATAGGCGATGAAACTGCTGAAATAATTTCATGTTGCATCAAAGCAAGTAACTTGAAAACTGTAATATTTGCGAATTGCACATTTAACAATAGTGCAAGTAAAATAACATTTGAAAGTTTAAGTTCTATTTCATCTTTGAGAGATTTGGTGATTAATAACACTATAATTGATGATGTGGCTGTAGCATCAGTGATAAAAAGTAATTCTGGAATACAAATGTTATATCTTGGTAACAATAAACTAGGAGCAGGAGCACTAAAGATAGTAAGAGCTTTAAAAGAAGTATCATCTCTTAAAGTGTTAGACCTCAACGACAACAACACATCAGGTATAATAGCTGATTTTCTAGCATCTGCTATTTCAAGTAATTCCTCTCTAGAAGATCTGAGATTGAGCAATAATAGACTAACAACAAGTGGTACTGTAACAATTGCTAAATCATTAAGTAACATGTCAACACTGAAATATCTTGAAATACAAAGTAACCTAATTACTGAAGAAGCAGCAGATTCTATAGTGTCAGTAATAAAAAGTAATACTGGAATAGAAGAGTTATATCTTGGTAACAATAAACTAGGAGTAGGAGCACTAAAGATAGTAACAGCTTTAAACGAAGTATCATCTCTTAAAGTGGTAGACCTTGACAACAACAACACATCAGGTATAATAGCTAATGATCTAACAGCAGTCATTGATCATAATAGTTTACAAAAACTGTGGTTAGCAAACAATGATTTGAGATCATGTGCAAGTACAATTCTACAATCTTTGAGTAAGATTACAACACTTACAGAATTGGATTTATCTGGTAATGGCATGTCAGAAGAAGTAACTGATTTTCTAGCATCTGCTATTTCAAGTAATTCCTCCCTAGAATATCTGGGGTTAAGTGATAATAGACTAACAATAAGTGGTATTGTAACAATTGCTAAATCATTAAGTAACATATCAACACTGAAACATCTTAGTGCCAAAAGTAACTTAATTTCTGAAGAAGCAGCAGATTCTATAGCATCAGTAATAAAAAGTAATACTGGAATAGAAGAGTTATATCTTGGTAACAATAAACTAGGAGCAGGAGCACTAAAGATAATAAGAGCTTTAAAAGAAGTATCATCTCTTAAAGTGTTAGACCTCAACAACAACAACACATCAGGTATAATAGCTGATGATCTAGCAGCAGTCATTGATCATAATAGTTTACAAATACTGTGGTTAGCAAACAATGATCTGAGATCGTGTGCAAGTACAATTCTACAATCTTTGAGTAAGATTACAACACTTCTGCGATTAAATTTATCTGATAATAACATGTCAGAAGAAGTAGCTGATTTTCTAGCATTTGCTATTGCAAGTAATTCCTCCCTAGAAGATCTGATATTACGTGATAATAGACTAACAACAAGTGGTATTGTAACAATTGCTAAATCATTAAGTATCGTATCAACACTGAAATATCTTAGTGTCACAAGTAACTTAATTTCTGAAGAAGCAGCAGATTCTATAGCATCAGTAATAAAAAGTAATACTGGAATAGAAGAGTTATATCTTGGTAACAATAAACTAGGAGCAGGAGCACTAAAGATAGTAAGAGCTTTAAAAGAAGTATCATCTCTTAAAGTGTTAGACCTCAACAACAACAACACATCAGGTATAATAGCTGATGATCTAGCAGCAGTCATTGATCATAATAGTTTACAAATACTGTGGTTAGCAAACAATGATCTGAGATCGTGTGCAAGTACAATTCTACAATCTTTGAGTAAGATTACAACACTTCTGCGATTAAATTTATCTGATAATAACATGTCAGAAGAAGTAGCTGATTTTCTAGCATTTGCTATTGCAAGTAATTCCTCCCTAGAAGATCTGATATTACGTGATAATAGACTAACAACAAGTGGTATTGTAACAATTGCTAAATCATTAAGTAACATATCAACACTGAAATATCTTAGTGTCACAAGTAACTTAATTTCTGAAGAAGCAGCAGATTCTATAGCATCAGTAATAAAAAGTAATACTGGAATAGAAGAGTTATATCTTGGTAACAATAAACTAGGAGCAGGAGCACTAAAGATAGTAAGAGCTTTAAAAGAAGTATCATCTCTTAAAGTGTTAGACCTTACCAACAACAACATATCAGGTATAATAGCTGATGATCTAGTAGCAGTCATTGATCATAATAGTTTACAAATACTGTGGTTAGCAAACAATGATTTGAGATCATGTGCAAGTACAATTCTACAATCTTTGAGTAAGATTACAACACTTACAGAATTAGATTTATCTGGTAATAACATGTCAGAAGAAGTAGCTGATTTTCTAGCATTTGCTATTTCAAGTAATTCCTCCCTAGAAGATCTGAGATTAAGCAATAATAGACTAAAAACAAATGGAATTATAACAATTGTTAAATCATTAAGTAAATTGTCGAGACTGAAAGTATTAGACATCAGTAATATTCTAATTACTAAAGAAGCAGCAGTTGCTGTAGTGTCAGTGATATCTAAGATTAACACTCTCACATCACTATATTTGGGTAATTGTTATATGTCAGATGAAGTTGCTAATGATTTAGCAGCTGCTATTAGGAGTAATTGTTCATTGGAAGTGTTACAATTAAAAAACAACCAGTTAAAAACAAGTGGAGTAATGACTATTTGTCAATCACTACAACAATTGTCAACATTAACATACTTCAATATCAGAAATAATAGAATTACTGAAGAAGCTGCAGAATGTATAGCATCAGTGATACTAAGTAATAATAGAATACAACAGCTGTTCCTTGGTGATAACATACTTCACAACAAAATAGTTGTAATTATTAGAGCTCTTCAAAGTGTTTCATCACTTGTTTTGTTATACCTCAATAACATGAAAATGACTGAAGAAGTAGCAGGTGATTTGGTACTAGCCATTAATAACAATCCTCTCCTTAAGGAACTATACTTGGCTGGTAATTTGTTATCATCTAGTTTGATTGAAGTAGCAAAAGCTTGTAAAAAAAGTACCAAACATTTAATTACACTAGATTTACAATGTAATTGTGTTGATCCTTCCAAAATGACTGACCTGACATCAGTGATTAGAGACATTAACACTCTTGAAGCATTATTATTAGGTGGATTGAGTATGAGTACTGTAGACCAAATGTTTGATAAGTTTCTATGTCATTTAGAGATATTAAACTTACATGGTACTAAAGTGGATTTAGAATCATTTGAGGAGTATAGACATTTTGAAATGCTAAACATGGAAATACAAAACTCAAGTATTGCTCACACCGCTAAACTTAACTACCAGCTAAGTCACATTCCATATGATACTACTTATACACTTCATATTGATCTTTTAAATCCACAACAAGTGATAGACCAACATAGTTTTCTATATAATTTAGAAAAAGTAAAACACAAAGTAAATGCAACTATTATGATTCAGTCACTTTCTGTGATTTCAACACTAAAGGTTGTTGATTTGGAGCACAATAATGTTGATGAAACTGCTGCTTTTGAATTAGCAACTAAGTTACACTCTAATAATGTACTTCAACAATTATGGCTTAGGGGTAATCAATTAAACACTGCTGGGGCCATGTTCATTTTAAACTCATTAGAGTATATGTCAACACTACAGGTACTTGACTTGAGTTTTAACAATATTGGTTATCAGTCAGCTGATAATGTGGCAGCTGTGATATATAGTAACCCAACACTAGAACAACTGTGGCTGGATGGTAATGGACTACTGGACACTGGAGTCGTGCAAATCTGTCGAGCATTAAAACATGTTTTCAAGTTGAGAATACTAAGTCTGTGTAGTAATGGAATCAGTGATGATTCAGCTGAAGAATTATCTGTTGCAATTTTTAGTAATGATCTTCTGGAAGATTTGCTACTTGGTAATAACAATTTACAATCTGTAGGAATATGTAAAATTGTCCATTCTCTTAATAACCTAGTCAGATTAAGAAAGCTTGATTTGTTTCACAATGGAGTTACTAAAGAAGTTGCAGATGAATTGGCAGTCACCATGTCTAACTGTTACACCCTTCAAGAACTATATCTAAGTGACAACATGTTGGGAACTATAGGAGCATTGAAGATCTTTGAATCATTAAAACACAAATCCAAACTACAGGTGTTAACACTTAGTAATAATAACATTACTGATGAAGTAATTGGTGAATTATGTTTTGTATTAGCCAGAAATCCTAGATTACAAGTTTTGTTGATTGGTGGGAACAAGTTACAAACAGATGGAGTTATAACAATTGCAGGAGTTGTTAAATGTGAGAACATAATTATGAGCTTGTTAGCTTTGTGTGAAAATTATGTTAGTGAGCAGGGAAAAGAGCAAGTGAAAATGATGTTCTCTGATAATCCTGACATTCATGTTTATGTGTAATACACACACCTGCTCTACCATCCGCACACACACACACACACACACACACACAAACACACACGCACACACACACACACACACACACACACACACAGAAGTACACACACCTACACATAATACAAATACATGCACAGTTTTAGTATTTGTTACAACAATGCTATACTACTTTACTAGTGTGCACTTATTAGTGTTGTATGCTGACATAGTTGGCACTTAGCCATTTATTGTTGTAATATTGTAATTACCTTGACACAAAACTGCAACTTGTAGTTTTTGATTATTGCACATGTAGTATTATTTAGATCTTTGATCCAATTTGTAGCACTATATCTGCACAGCTGTATGCAGTAATATTTTAACTTATAAATTATTTGTTTATGAAACAAATTGTGAGTTGTTACAAGGTAATTTTAAAACTACAAGCAAAAAATGATAAAATGCTATTGACAATAATAAAACTTGATCAGTTATATTTTTTTTGTTCTGCACAAATGTAACTGTACCATGACCGTTGAACACAGCTGTGTATGGGCAGATTAAAGCTACTGCCCAGCTACATTATAGCCAAGCTATAGATACTTTCCTGGACTACATTCAGATGTAGCCTGTCCATGATGTTCATGTATTTTATAAAATACTTGGTTTGTTTTGATTGTGGTGTCTGATGTATGCAATGACTGGAAATTAATGGCATACAGTTTGCTGTTAGAAATTTAGTTATGCAATTTACTAAGGAAGATAAAATGAGTGGCAAATGATTAGTAATAAAACAAAAAGTAATAAAACCACTTTAAATATAAACTAAACTACAAGCTAAGTAACTAAAAACTAAATTAGTTACAAATTAAAACTGAAGTAAGAAAAGGCCAAAGGGAAATCACCATACACACTGCAGAGCCCAGTAACATAAAATCATCCAGGCATTGTTTATTCAAAGTCAGGGGCGGATCCAGGAGCCAGCAAGGGGAGGGGCACAAACAGGCTAAATTGTAGGTGGTTGGGGAGATCCAGATTCTCTTGCTAGTTGCTGCATCTTGAAGCAGCAAATAATCACCTCTTAGTAGTGTCTTACTGATGATTTTTGCCATTTTGGTCTTTGAAGATGGTTGTGAAGTCTTAAAAGCTGTTAAAAGGCTACAAAAGTCTTAAACAACTGCAACACGATAATTAATTTTAGAGGCGCTTAGTACACACGAAGGTGCTGGGTAACAATTTAACAGCTAGTTTAACATTTTAGGTGAAATTTTAATAAATGGTACATATTTTAATGAGTTGTATAGCTAAACTGATCTTGGCCTGACATAAAGTTTAGTATTTTAATCACAAGTATGGCTGGCCACTCTTCCACAAGGTGAAGGGGGGGGGGGGGGATTTGCCCCAAATGCCCCATCCTGGATCCGCCATTGAAAGTGACACTAGTGCAGCGAAAGTTCCAGTAAGTTTCTCAAAGCCATTTTAGTAGAAGCACCACTCTTTGCAAAAGTGCAGTCAGCAATGGAATAAAGAGCTCGAGGAGCAAAAGGAGACCAATTAAATGCCAAAAATTTCCACAACAAGCTTAAGTGGGATAAAGTCATACTTTGCTCCCTCTACCACATCTCATCCTTTTCCTGCTCTCCAGCTGCAGCAGCTGCTCCAGCACATGAAGAGGAGGAAATGTGTAACCTGAGTAGTGCTACAGACTGAAACATTGAAATATGCAGGAAGACCATAGCTATACTGCTATAATAAAAATCAGGGTGATAAACATCCGTAAACATAACCAGGACGGGAGTTATCATCATAAGAAACGCATTGTTCCTTAAGGACCCCAGCGTGAGGATTAAGCAACAGCTTATTATGCTTTTAATTTTACCAATTATGCTATGCTTCAATGCTCACCCATTATGCTCATGATTGTGCTCAAAGTTTATGCTCTATTTCTCCTGTTTTGTCCTTTCTGTACTTTTGGCATGCATGGAAACCATTAAAGAGGTCTTAAAATATTACTACAAATGTATCTTGCATCAGGCATGTTTGGCTACTACACAGTAAATTCAAATGGATCAATTTGACCTCCATGGGTAAATTTAAACTACAGAAGTTTTGGCTAAAACGACCATCTAAAAGTGGTTGTAACCGGAGTAGGTATTTGAACTAAATCAGTCAAAATAACCAGGGAAGGTCAATACAACTGTTCACTTAGGATGTTGAAATAACATATTTTTGTGATTTGAGTGTGAATTGTCAAGTCTACTATGGTAAAGTTTAGATGACCAGATACATGGTTAAATTTACAGTACACTGGCCATTATAACAGTTGTGTTACATCCCACAATCAAAAGTGAACATGGGGAACATAGGTTTTAAATACAATTTGAAAACTCTATAAGACCAGGTATGTTTAAAGTATTAAAATGCAGTAGGTAACAATTATTGTGAATATGTGTCATAGGTAGATTAATGTATGTTATTACTAATGATGACTGACTTGTTAATTAATGTAAACAAACAAATCTTTTGTGACATGGGTTAATTTTACCACAAATGGTTAAAATGACCATGATGGCAAGGTTATTTCAAACACCGGCTAGAGGTTGAAGAGACCATATAGAGCATCTGGGTAATATGACTGTATCTTACAAAGTTAAAATAAACCAATACATCCTTGGGTCATTACTACCAAAAAATCGGTCATTTGAATTGCAGGTAAAGCAACCCAAAAATTTGGGTTGTCTGTGCCCATTTGAATTTACAGTGTACATGTATAATATAACAGTCATTATTGAGAATGACTACCTGCTCTGTTAGAGGTACTATTGCTATTATTAAATGACTGATATTTTACAGTGAGTTAATGCATTTCACTGGCAGGGTTTTATAGTTTAGCATCATTATTCTGACTGTTATGCTTGATGCTTCAAAGCACCTATTAACTTGGTGCCTACCCAGGATGACTCTAGGACAGACAATGTCAACTAGTTAGTGCATCACGTCGATGGATGCACATAGGGCCATGAGAACATTCAAGAAGATGGTTACCACAATAGTCATAAAGTCTTAATAAAAAAATAGAATATGAAATATTTAGGGAAATGTAGTGATGAGTAATACGAATAGCACTTTCCAAAAAGAAGCGCCTAACACTCCTAAACTCTCCTAAAAGACACTCCTAAACAAACACTCCTAAAAGAATTGGACGAACAGCTAAACAGCGCAAAGTCTACTGGCCAAGTGCTACAGAACCTTATCTATAGAAATAGGTCAGACACCTCCTCCATTTTTTAAGCAATGCTCTCAAAGGAACTTTACATAAACAAGGAACAAGGCAACAATGGACATTTCTTGAAAGTAAGTGATTTGTCAGATAGGTTAGAGAAAGAACAATCAAAACAGTGTAGATATCACTGGATAGACTATAATTGGCCATACAAATGTATATGCTTGTACATAATACATTTTGTGTAGTTAGATACTATGAACTAGCACACTCTTATGTAGGAACTCCTTTAGATGTATACCTACAAAGCTAGCATAATGAAATTGCAAGTGTGTGGACATGGCAAGCAAATTTAACCCCTGCATGTAGAGGTCTTGTGTGTAGGGAAGGTACTGGTGTTAGTTTTAAATACTTTTTTGATAATAGATGAATTTCACAATAAACACTATCCGTATCATTACATTATGAACTGTGGACATCTCAAGTAACCTCTCCAAGATTATAGTTCGTGACATATGACATCTTTGTTGAATTTGTGGTTTTCCATGGTTTCCTACATCATGTATGTGATAACCAAAAGGGGAATATTCTAGGCAATCACATACATAATGTATGGAAATCCACAAATGTATGTCATATCTCATGATGTATATAGATGGTATTCTTTTAAAACTTGGAGAGGTCACTTTATTTCATACCTACAGTAAATTCACATTGATAGGGTAATCTAATGTTGCTATAAAAGTCATTTATTCACTGAGCATTCCAAACATGGTTTTGTATATTCTGAAGTACAACTGAAATATAGTGACATTGACAATTGTGTATATACTGTGTCATATTTAACACTGTGTCGTATTTAACATGAAGCACCACCAAGTCAGTACTATATCCATAGCTAGTAGTGGTGCATCTAGAGTAGGCCTTGGTAGGGCCTGGATCCTACCAAAGAACTCAGCCTGATTTACTTTGTAAGTTCATAATAATTATTCCAATAAGTCATGCAAATACTCTAACAGAACAGTCACTATATTCAAAACTTGCATACATGTAAAAAGTCTGTACCTATCTGAAGTTACAACTCCTGACTCCAGTTCATTGTACCAAGCCTCCTTGTGTGATCATCTTGGCTATTATTAGAGTATTTGTACGTATATGACTGTTTCATTAAAACATTTTGAAATTGCAAAGCAGATCAGGTAGCTGTCCCTTGGTAGGACCCAGGCCCTACTAGGTCCACCCATATAGTAATGACACTACTAGCTATATAATACTGATTTAGTGGTACTGCATCTTGTATTTAACAAAAACAATAAAAATGTCATAATTTGATTTATCACTAACACATGAATGTACTCTTGACTGTGTGACAGTATTGTCTCATGAACAAATCCAAGTTATAACTCATATCTTAACTCATTCTTCCCTTCAAGTATAAAGATTTGGAATAATTTACCCAACGACCTCATCACCTGTTCAAGTTTAGACCAATTTAAAGCAAGGCTAACTGAACATCAATTAATCACATAATTAATTTTGCTGATTTATTATCTGTGTTTGTATATACTCTTTGTAAGAGGTTTTACACAGTAAACAATAATAATAATAATAAGTTAGAGGCAATGATGACAGCTGGGGGTGGGGGTGAAATAGTATAATTATGTAGAAATTTGGAAAAAGCTAGTTTTCACTAAAGCAACTATTCTATTGGAGTAGTTAATATTGTCTTACTGCTTTATTAGAGAAAATGAGACAAGTAATTATGACCTGAGCTATAATTCACCAATTTCATTTTGGCTATTACTTAAGGCTATACAAATAAGAAAATTTTCCTTTCATCATGTACTAGAGAAGTGTGATTATGTGTCAGTGCCACCAAACTAATGCACCTACCAATTTGAAAGCCCAACGATGCTGGTACACAGTGTTACATGTTACAGTGATATCAACAGTGCCTGTAAGAGGTCATCATGTATCATCAAAATATTCAAAGTTTTGTGATTCTAAGAAAAATTATAGTAAGTGGGTGGTTGTTTGTGTATTATAACATTGTGAGATTTTAGCAGTGTAGTTAAAATATATTACGCATAAGTTTATAACAGCAATATAACTTTAACCACATACACATTGGATTTGGCATATACTAACAAGATTATCATATCCTATTCTACATTAATGTGGGAATTGAAATTATCTTACATTACAAACATATTAAAACAATTGTCCATTAGCTTACAGCATTTTCACAAAGTTTACATCAAAGATGGCACTACTGATCATGACCACACCATTTTGTAGATTAACTGACAATGTTTACTACAGGAATAGTGTATTGACCAGAGTGTTTATTGTACACTGTGCTACGTTTCTTTTATGACTTTAATTTTGACAGAGACAACATGAATGGTGATTTTTATTCTATTAGTGGAGGAACATAGTGTCTGTACACGATACCTTATCAGAAAACTTGAAGTAGCTGAAAATCTTACTTGGGGAACTTGCTGCACAGTATACATGAAATGATGGAAATGAAATAACATAAAATTACTGGGACAACTTAAGCTAAATGCACTTGTGAGAGTAACTGGTGAAAAGAAGTTCACGGATAGGTTTACTAGAATCTCCTTAAATTTTACTAAATAATGCATGGAATATTGATCAACTTTATCACACAGTATTATTGTATAGTAGAATCATGAAAGGCTGCACTTTTCATGAATATATATATATATATATATATATATATATACTAACCAGAAATCTGCCTCTGTGTCTCACAATAACTTCATGGTGGCTTGGCTGCCATAATCAAGGCCAAAAGTGTGGCCTGAGTTACTTCTACTAAGTTGCTACAAGACTAACTTACTCTATTAGGAAGAACTTAATGTTTACACATAGCTAGTTAATTTACATCTTAGTCATCTAAACACCTGTGGACCATCTGGTATAATACAGGTAACTGAAAGGTGAACACTGTAACTGTATTGTTCACGTGATGTAGAAAAACTTAACATACTCTAATAGAGCAACCACCTGTAATGGTAAACTACTCTAATAGAACAATTATTTTTGCACGAGAGTTTCAGTTAATTATCTTTGTTTTCAATTAAGCCACAAAACAGTTAATACAGAGGACACCATCCATAAATACAATGAACAATGAAAACACAAAACAACACCAGTTAGCAATTTTTTTTTTGAGAACAGGTGTGGGAGAAAGTGCTAAGTTGGGTGCCTGAAAGAAGAATGGTGATACAGAAATGCAATTTAAAACCAAGAGTTCATAATACATTTACACAATGATTTTGTACAGGCTGAATTGGCAGTTAGATACTCTCTCTCACTATGAATTCTTGTTAAACCCCTCAAGTGCTACTTATAAGGTAAACTTTACAAGATAACCGTAGACAATAACCTTTGCTATAATACAACTAATAAATTCAATTATTTAGTAAATGTAAAGTGTAGCTATCTGGCTATACTGTGGTCAGTATGATTACAACTGTAATTTAAAGTCTTGGGTTGAGGAAATGAAAGTGTGCAGTTTGAGGCTGGGAATAAGCTGGTTTGGGTGTTTAGGAGCAGTGATAATAACAGTGAAGGTTGAAATGGTAGACAATGACAGTAGCAATGTAGGACAGGACAGCAACAAATGATCAAGTTTATGATAGTATTATTATGTGTGTGATCAGCTGACATCATGCTGTAAGGATGTGGTTAATGGATGACCATGAGTTTGCCAGAGTGAATTAAGGTATGAGATGATCACCACAGAGATTCCAGACATTGCAGACAACATTTAATAGTCATGAAGTAGCTAGAATAGCATATAGTTCCATGACACCCAGTCAACTAGCACTATCATGTTAAAGGCCTTTCTGTAGGTTATCCATATAGTTCAGGTTCTCTTGGTCAGAAGGTAGGAGCCTGTTGTAACTTTATCTGGCTCAGGAGTGTATCCAGGATTTTTCCATTAAATTTGAGTTATAGCCACAGTGCAGAATCTGGAAGAGGGGGGCAGTGCTGCTGACAGATTGTGTAAATTAAAATTCTCAAATTGTATAGATTAACAATTTTTTTATGGATAGTATTTCAATAATAATTATATGCTTGGTTCCCTTTAGTGCTATATGACAATTATTATGGACAATAGTCATACAAATATCCAAATTCTTCAATTAAAATGAAACATTTAAGATTAATTCTAGTCTTTAAATTAATAATATTATTATTATGTTCTACTATGAATGTTCTACTAGAGTAGTTTTCACTGCACTATAGAAACAGGTGACTGCTCTATTAGAGTATGTCAATCTTTATAAAGATTTCAATACATACCCTTACACTTCCTTAACCCACTAGCTTTTGAAGAATATCCTATTACACTGTATAGCTATTTTCCCTGTCTTGTTCCCATTTGTTCTGTGTGTTTGTGCTGCTAAACTATGATAGTCCAGTGTTCCTGGTACAAGTTCAAATTTCAGAAGGGGTTTCCTGAAAACCCTCATAAATATGCTCCTGCACCAGAGGTGATGATGGGTTCATCTACTTCCAACTTGTATCAGAGAGGTTCACTGATATCATCAGTGTCACCATACTACACTGACTATTTGATGCCATACACTGACAATGACTGAACCTGATGAAGTAATGCAAAAACAATAAAAATTATTGTGGCTTCATCCATAATGTTAAAAAAATTAAACTAATTAACATATCCACTGAGTTACAATTAAGGTAAATATAACATGATGTCACAAGCAGTACAGAGAAAATCAATGCTTGACTCTCCAGCAGATTGATTGTGTGTGTGTGCATATGTGTGGGGCAGCATAGCCAAGTGGCAAGGGAATCAGCCTGGTAATCAAAAGGTTCCAGGTTCAATTTCCAGCTGAGGCTACTTTGGTGAAACTTTATTCACATTGCTCCAGTCTACCCAGCTGTTATAATGGGGACATGGTGGCCTGGTGCCAACTGGGGAAGCAGCCCACCCAGCTGTAACAACAATGGATACCTGGTGTAAACTGGGGAAGCAAATGCTCAACTGTTCATTTCTCTATATAGCAGTTGAAGGTCCAGGTGGGACTTCGGTTGCCCACACCTTCACCTGTGAGACATGGTACAGCCCCCTGCAAGTTACTAGTCCTGTCCCAGGAGGGAATTCCTGTGCTGACTCATAGCACTTGAGTAGCACATAGGTGCCCCAGTGCTGGCCACTGGGAAGCGTGACCGCTTAGCAGCAGCTGAAAGCTTTGCTTTTAGACTTTGCTCTGTATGTGTGTGTGTGTGTGTGTGTGTGTGTGTGTGTGTGTGTGTGTGTGTGTGTGTGTGTGTGTGTGTGTGTGTGTGTGTGTGTGTGTGTGTGTGTGTGTGTGTGTGTGTGTGTGTGTGTGTGTGTGTGTGTGTGTGTGTGTGTGTGTGTGTGTGTGGATGAATGGATATTTTGAACTAGCTCAAGGTGCCTGACAACTGGGTTACTAAGTTATAGTAGCTAAGCCGTAGCAAACTGGGGGGCTGCTCTCCTGCACCCTCCCTAACAATAACCTGTTTTACGGTGGTTCACAATTTCATAGCTATGCCGGCTCTGCTGCAACATGATGAGCTACAGCAAATAAAGTATGATTTCTATAATTGGGTTTCTCAGGTAGTGTGCACGGAGAGTCTCAAGACACTCTGTCTACATGTTGTAAAGTAATGGAACATATTGTATTTCATTTCATGATGGACCATCTCAATAACAATAACATCATTAATAAACATCAGCATGGTCTAAGTCTGCTACTGCTACTGACTGATGATGTTCTTAAAGTTATGGATACTAAGAAAAAAATTTAATAGACTCGATCATTTTAGATTTTTGCAAAGCCTTTGATTAAATGCCAAACAGACGGCTACTAAACAAACTAAAGTGCTATGAAATTAATGGTGACCTTATCAAATGGATAGAGCAATGGCTGACTAAAAGAAACCCAACAAGTAAACCATGTCTCTGGTAAACTACCTGTAAAGTTTGGAGAAAGTGGCAGATACAATTGAACACTGACAATTGTGTAGTAAGTATTAAGACGCACAAGATCATCATCTCCCATTAAACTTGATTATAAATTAAATGATGGAACTTTCCAAGCAGGGGATAGCCAAATTTTTTGAAGGGGCAGCAGTATTGGGTTACCAGATGCAGGAGTCTGGGGGTGCAGCCCCCAGCTGACGAGGAACTTTCAATATTTTAATGAATCAAAGCTCAGAAAATTTTAAGTAAAAAATAGTACATCAATTATAATGCATATAAGTGCCCTGGGATGAAGCTAGTACTACCTAGTGGAATCAGACAGCATAACACATAGAGGCATATAGACATCTGTAAGTGGTAGTTATCTCCTGGTATAGGAACATGAATCCACTGATACAAATGGAATGACTTACAATCAAAAACACCAAAGCTATAGCAATATAAGGCCATGCATTTAATGTTAGAATCTCTGAAATAGTGGTGTGCGATATAGGATATTTTCCTATCATGATTATTGCACATGACATATCACGATATGATTTATATCACGATATACAACTCATCACTCAGCTAGTGTATTTACACTGATGACACTTGTAGTAGTGATGTATTAGAAGTACAATACAACATGGTACATGACTAGCATACAACATTGCAAGCTCTTTTATAAAAAAAAGTACAGTGTACGATGACATCTTGGGTACATTTTTCTTTAATTATAGCTAAAATCTATACCTAGGCTTATATCACGATATAAAGAGTCTATATCATATCACGATATAAAAAAAAATTATCACGATATTTCGATATGTATCACATATTGCACATCACTAGTCTGAAAAACTCCACAAATGAAGTTCCTTAACATAATTATAGATATTTACATTCATGTTCTATAAGAGTAAATGTGACTGCTCTATTAGAGTATATTATACCTGACTGCTCTAATTAGAGTATATTATTTTTTTATTTATTATTTTTTTATTAATGCTTTACAGCACAAGTGCTGAAGGTCTGTAGGACACCTGGTCCTACAGCCTGCTCAAAGACTTTAGCTACTTAAGATGTGTTTGAAAAGTTGGAGAAAGGAGAAAAAATCCATGACTGGACCTAGGTGGCCTCGAACCTGCAGCCATCCGATTTACGCTCGAACGCTTACAGGAGTCTACCAGGTGGTCAGGATGTTTTCTCCTTGTTAGTCTTTTAAACAAATTTTCAAGAGGGCTCATGTTACCTCTGTAAATCCTTCCCTGAGAGATGAATGCAAGCTTTATCAATTGTTATGCTGTGCCATACACTATTACTCACTCATTTTGTCCTGCCACACTAAATGGTGTGTTAGGGTGAATAGGGTCCTGCTGAAACTCAAAAGTCTTAGTAAATTTTATGGGGGGGCCTCAACCCTTTGGAACCCCCCCCTACCCTATGCCCCTGCCAAGTAACAAAACAACATCAATACCTGAGAATTATTTTTCATGAAAGGATGCAATGGTCACATCATATTCAAGCTATGTGCATTAAAGCAAACAGATCCTTAAATTTTCTTTGTTGTAACTTCCGTATATGTAGTAGCAATGCCTACCTTACTATTATAAGGCCATTGCTAGAGTACGTCAGTATGGGACCCCTATCATGAATACTTAATATATGACATCATAAAAATCCAATGACGTGCTGAGATGGGTTCTTCCCAATTATAGTTATTATAGTAGTGTGATAGATAATTTCCTTAAATGGCCAGCCCTACAAGAGAGAAGACCTATTCCACAAACTTGCTCATCAGCTCACTCCTTCCATACAACTACGATCATATTTCTAGTACCAATACAGTATCCAACCAGACAGCTTCATCAACATCAGTTTATCATCCCTGGTAATGTATCAGAAAAGTTTCTTTCCCAATACTTAAGAGAATGGAACACCTTAGCTAGCTACCTGACAATATTGTTGAAGAGAGATTTTCATCAATCACCAGTTGTCATCAAAATAATGATAAGCAATTTTATGTACGGTAGCCCTATGCCTGGGATCACGTGATATAATGCGCGTTATTTTAAAATAGAAAGCATGGCGGATTCATCAGGACCCAGTGCAACGCCAGAGGATGTAGCGAAGGCAGAAGAACACAAAAACAAGGCAAACGAGTATTTTAAAGGTATGGACCATGTTATTGTACCGTGATGAGTTAATGAGTCAAACGTGTTGGAAGCGAACGAGAAGTCGTCCGTTTCTTTCGTGTCTTCTTGAAGTTAAAACAGGAGGAGTGTTAGCAAGTACAAGTCCAGTTTTTGTTGTGCACACATTTTTGAGATTTACATACTGGTGGCTGAAGTGGTTGGACTGCACATATTCTGTTTAACAGGTTTAGCCGCCTTCTCACAGGTAACTAGTGGGTCATGTGGGTTACAGATAAAACCCTTTGTTGACAAGAAGTCATGTTGCAGGTTAAATGCAGAAAGATTCCTAATCCCATCTGTTAAGGCTCCTCTGTAGATGATTTTGGTTTGATGATTGATTATTTATTACATCTAAACAGTCTAACAAAGCTGTTCTTCCCTGCCAGAGAGGCACACATACATACCATATTTCCTCACATAAAAGCTCATGCATTCAATTAAACGCCTGTCTCAATTATAGGCTGGGGGTTTCTAGCACCTTTAGAAATAAATGTCTGGTCTCAAATAGAGGCCTGGGTTATTACTGAGTCTACTGTTGATTACTTAAAGTGTTTTCATTGTTGCTGCTGCTTGAGTTTAGAGCCTTCTGAGGGATGACAGTACTACGAGTAATCACGTGAGTAGTCCAGACGAGTCTTGAGTGCATGCAGGTATGTACGATACAACTGTTTACCAATCATTTAAGCCACGTTTATATAGTGAACACACTTTATCACTGTTTTCTATGGAGTAATCCCATTCTGCCACCACCCTAATTCGATTAAACTCCGGGCATCGGTTGGACCAATCAAAAATAAATGCCTGGTCTCAAATAAAAGCCCTATTCGTTTACAGGCCTGGTCAAAAATGCTAGGAAGGAAATAAAAGTCCAAGATTTTATACGAGGAAATACGGTGTAACAGTATATAGTACAACAAACATACATAGAGATACTACAAGACAATAAACACAGCTACTGTAGATTGCATGTTGGTGGGGACCACTTGGTATTGGGAGTATGGAAAACCCGGAACGCCGGAACAACCCGGATCAGCTGGAACAGTGTTATTTTTGCGATTGGAATCACGTGCAAGTACTAGCATGCCAGATTATAAAGACTCCACAGTGGAATAAATGAAATTTGTCTGCTAATATGTTCTACAACATTGCTATTATTCTTACTTGTAACAAATTTGCAGGGTACACCACGAATTAACATGAGAGTGATTGTTAATTGGAATACGCATCAAATCATATATCTGAAAACCATCTTTCTCAGCCAAAACTTCATCTAAGCATTCCTAACTACACAATCACTACAATCCCAAGACATAGTTTGCTACACTTTAACACAAGCCAGCTAGCCTACTGGTGGTCAGTGACCGAATTTATTAGAGGCATTCTTCAGTACAAAAATGCATTGTAGCGACTTAGCACAGTACTAGCTAGAAGTTGCATTATCTTTCAAATCATGTGGTTATTAGTTAAGGGTATGGAGTGTAGCTGAGATAGCTGGGTTGGTTTAGGATGCACAGTTACGTGCACTAATCCTAATTAACGCTCACTTTTCTGTTGATATATCTTATATCCTGCAGATTTGCTTCAAGTAAGGATTATATAAATGCTATAGAACATATTAGCAGACAAATTCTTCTGTGTAGTATTAATAATCTTGCATACTAGTGCTTGCACGTGACTCCAATCGCAAAAATAATGCTGATCCGGGTTGTTCTGGCGTTCCGGGTTTTCCATACTCCCCTTGGTATCTGTATTTCATAGTTTTAGGTACAAGTCTCTAATTCCTTGTTTACTTTCTATAGTGTTTACACCATCCTTGATTAAAGTAGTTACACTTTGTTCACATAACCTATAACCTGTACATCACAACCTGGTTCAAAATAATTGCAGTGTGCTAAATTATTTGAAAGAAAAATGATAAATTAGGCTTGTGTGGCTGAATCTCGCGAATCCCATACAAAAGTATGGGTAGCAAATGCAGCTCAGAAAATAACTCACCACTAGAGCTACGGGTGTGACTTCTCAATCTCAACACTTTACTTTTAAGGTAAAGGAATCTGCTGTTGTTGTCAAAGAGTCGTCCGTAGTTGGTCTACTGTAGATGCAATGTAGCGATTTGCACCTTTCCCCATACACCACAGTACATTCAGTCACTGTTGTGATGTGTTAAAGAATCAAGTGTTTATTAGAAAATTTACAGTATGCATATTGTCTATTGATTGAGCCTTGTTTGGCAACAAGATGATAAGGTTGGCCAGGGTTTTTGATAAGACAATATGGTGTTCCTTTGGTCCAGTGTGATGTCCACACACTCAAGTGATTGGCCTAGTGGATTACTGCCAGTGGAGCAGTTAGATGTTTGAGTTGGGCCAGTCTGGCTCAGAGTATAAGTACTTGCCAAAAAACCTGAGGTTGGCCCAGGATAGGATTTTATGTGTAGGTTAGAGACCTAGAATGAGGATCTTTATGGATTTTAAAAACCGAGTGAAACGAGGTTTATAAAATACACGAAGATCCGAGAGCGTGGTCTCTAATCGACTTAGAAAAATGTATGCACTATATATATATATATGGGAATATAGGTGGAGTCATTGTGGGATTGGGTTATATGTCGTACTGAAATCGTTGTGCAATGTTAAAATAATCACTGAGAAATCACGGAAGACTGAACATGTTTTTGTTGAAGCGTTAAAAAAAAATCGAAGCTCGCACTGCTTCCTTTTGCAAGTTAGACTAATTGGATCTGGCACAGCTGGGAAACGGCAGTGATTGATAATGTTGAGCCGGGTTAGCGGTAGCCAGTGCCTATGGCATCACAGCAATGTAAAGAACACGTGTGTCAAAGAAGCAGCTTGTGTGGATTTATACAATGGAAACGAGTTGTCACAAGTTGTGCCCTCAGTGGCGCCACAGTAGCACAAAGAACAGGCATGGTTTCTAATATGGACCATACCCACATTACACGTAACGAAAAATAATGTTCTACAAGGAAGCTTACCTAGTTAGGTCTTGGTAAAGTCCATCCATAGTTTAATAAACGACGAAAACAGCCATAAAACTCTAGAAACAGATAGGCGCTTAACAGAATTTTCCATGATATTTTTGGACTTCTCTGTTCATTGTGACAAACGTATGTACAATGCTAGATTGTATCTCCCATAATCGAATTCTTTTAGGTATGCCTACAAAATGAATACAACACACTACCGTGTGTCTTGATTTGGACATTACGTACTACTCCAATCCAGCTTGTTTCAGTACTTTTTATTGCAGCATTATACACTGTCCCTACGATAATTTAAAATTCCTAATTTTTTCTTATACTTGTTTGTGAAGTTTTTTTGCAAGCTCATGACCACTAAATAGCTTGCTTTTCACAAAACCAATCGCAATATTTTAAGAGTTAGAACATTATAAGTCATATTGAAGAGAATTCAGCTATAAACAAATCACCCTGTAGAGAGTTCAGCTACAACAAGTCACTCTGTAGAGAATTCAGCTACAAACAAGTCACTGCGTAGAGAGTTCAGCTACAAAAAAGCTACCCAGTAGAGAGTTCATCTAGATCAGCTACAAACAAGTTACTTTATACAATGTTCAGCTACAAGTAAGTCACTCTGTAGAGAGTTCAGCTACAAACAAGTCACTCTGTAGTACAAACAAGTCACTGTACATGTGTAGCTGGAGAGTTCAGCAACCAATCAAAAAAACCACTCTGTAAAGAGTTCAGCTATACAAACAAGTTATAACCCTATAGAGAAAGTTATAACGCTATAGAGAGATCAGCTAGAAACAAGTCATCCAGTAGAGAGTTCAGCTACAAACAAATCATCTGGAAAGAGTTCAGCCAGAAACAAGTTCACCCTGTAGAGAGATCAGCTAGAAACAAGTTCACCCTGTAGAGAGATCGGCTAGAAACAAGTCACCCTGTAGAGAGATCACCTACAAGTAAACCATCCTGTAGAGAGTTCAGCTACAATCAAGTTACACTATAGAGAGATCAGCTAGAAACAAATAATCTTGTAGAGAGTTCAGCTGCAAACAAATCACCCTGTAGAGAGTTCAGATAGAAACAAATCATCCTGTAGAGGCTTCAGCTAGAAACAAATCACCATGAAAAGAGTTCAGCTACAAACAATGAGAGTTTCAGCCACAGTTCAGTTATGTAAGAAGTCACCTTGTTAACTACAGTATGTAATAATCATCATTCATTGTTAAATGATTATACAAATATTTCATCAGACAAAAGCTATACACACTATTACTTCCTTTGTTCCACAATTCCTGCAGTAAAGAAAAAAAAACAAGTTAAAGGTAGCATCAAAGCCATATGGCCAGCTTTGTGGCTTGCAATACAAAAAGAAGTGATATCTAATCCAAAACAGCCAAGCTGTAAAAAGAGTGCGGCCCCCAAAAAGGCCAGGGTGAAAAAAGATGTGAAATCCAAGGTGGCGGCCAAGAAATGGCTGTGATGGTAGGTTAATGGCAAAAATTTTAATTGCAAAAATTCAAGTGAATTTGGTGCCGAATCCTAGTGGAGGAGGCAACACAAATTCACCTGAATTTTCGTAATTAAAATTTTTGCCATTAACCTACCATCACAGCCATTTCTTGACTGCCACTTTGGATTTTACATCTTTTTTCACCCTGGCCTTTTTGGGGGCCACACTCTTTTTTTTACAGCTTGGCTGTTTTGGTTTAGATACTGTAAAACAATAAGAATATCCCTACTGTGCTACAGTCAATGCACAGTAGGGATATTCACTTCTTATTGTTTTACAGTATTTGGACATTACGTACTACTCCGATCCAGCTTGTTTCAGTACTTTTTATTGCAGCATTATACACTGTCCCTACTCTAATATAAAATTCCTAATTGTAATTTTAGTTTCCTAAATAAATTATATACATTGTGCACTTGTTTTAGTTCATTATTATTTGGTACACACACCTCCTCATCTTGTATCAGATACAATAGTGTGAACAAGAGCCAACCTCCTGAGCTCGGTGGAAAACATGTCTGGATGGTGTTTTTTTTTTTTTTTTTTTTTTTTGCGAGTAAACCCATGTAAAGTACAGGTGTTTTTAATGTAATTAGTTAGGAACTTTTGATAGTGAGCAGTGTTATTCTAAGGTGCATGTTTTTAAATGACATATTTTTGCAAATTATTTGGTGCTGCAGGTGTATGTATGTTGATGGCCGACACGTTCACATGAGCCATAGGATTTATAGAGAGAATGTATTACTGCTTTAAAAATGCATACCAATTGCAAACTTATTTAACGCTAATCCATTAGTGTGTAATCAACCCCCTTTTATCCCTATTTCAATATACATGCGAGACTTAGTCATGTGATCAAAAGCTCCCCCTATATGAAATGGTGGACAAACATCCATCAGGGAAGAGAATACGGCCAGAATGGATTTTAAATGGCTCCAGAGAGCCTTATAGTCCTATAACACATTTAGTTTATCCTTTAGTGATTAAAATTCGAGCTATACAATTAACATGAAATCTTTTTGTTACAGTGCTTACTTCATGTCTTCCTTCCTCTAATATATCCCTGTACATTCTGAAATAAGGATACTGTACGCAACCATACCAATTGTATGCTGTGTAACACTTAGTGTACCATATTTACTTGATTAAACGCCACACCTTTAATAGTCTTGAGTGGTCCCACAATCGATTGTGAAAATAATGGCTTATACATTGTTCACGAGTATCAAGTGGTGGTAGAGTTTGAACATCGATTTTTGGAACTAAATGTCGCGGTGTTTAATCAAGCAAATATGGTACCTACAGTATAATGGCCACTAAATTATCAATGATTTCAGTGAAGGCTAGCTACAGTATATGTATAGATTTTGGTTTCCTTTATATTAAGGTGGGTTGTTTTAATTTAATGGTGGCTTCATGGATGTTTTTATACAGTAATAGTAGTAACATTAAAAATTGTATTGCAACTGTCTGTAAATGTGTGCAATTATATGTAGTAAAATCTGTATGAGCAGAAATTTTGGCGTGGAATTAAAATTGGTGATTTTAGAGATGCTTGCAAAATTGCCAAATTACATACAATCTTGCCATATTTTACTATTAATATTTTAACCGGTGAACAGGCATGAGACCAAGCAGGAAGCAAGTTGCTGTACGTGTCTAGGTGTACTGAACCTCAGCCTGTGGTCATAGTCTGTAATATCACAAGTTAAGGTTCTACTCTTTTGCTGGGCTAAGATGCAAGATCATACTTGCACCAAATCACTTTGTTTCCTTTTACTGCACTGTAGGGTTGGGAGATATTGATCAATATCATACCACGGTATTTTAGGTATAAATATTTCGGTGTTACTACAGTAAATACCCACTAAATATGTATAAGCTTCCATTTCATCAATACCCACATTGTAGACTATGTAGTGCTTATTCTTCAAGTGGGAAAACAAATTGGAAGTGTTAACCAACAAACTTTTTTGACAAAGCACTCCCATAATTCACCGGTCTCCCATTAGCACCTTTCTAGTAGTCCCTTGCTAACAAATTCTGCAATAATACTGTTTGAAAACTGGTAAATTCTGGTATTCTCAGTAATGTAAATATTATTTGGTTTAGAAATAAATATTGCACAACAACTAAACATCAGTATATTGTCTACCCCTACTGCACTGCCTATGGATTGAATAAATCTCCATACTCTGTTTCACATGAAAGAGTCTCTCCAGTATGTGAGTCAACAAGGTAAGTGTCTAGACATCTTTTGTGAAAGAGAAGCCATATAGCTACTAGCTACACAATTGCTGCCATGTGGAACTCCACTTTATTAACTCTCGCAAAATGCAAATTATTAAGCAAATGCCAAATATTCTGCTCGCCAAAGTTTCTGCTTATACGGTATGACAGTATTACATAGCAGTTGTATTCATTATGTAGATACACTGCACGTATACATGTATGGTGGTAGTTCTCCAGTAATGTATTATTTCTCTGTAGACAAGAAATATGTTGAGGCAGTTGAGTTCTATACGAGGGCCATAGACCTCAACCCCAGTGTGGCTAGTTACTATGGTAACCGGAGCATTGCTCACTTGCGTACAGAAGCATTTGGTTATGCTCTACAAGATGCTAGTAAAACTCTGGAACTTGATAAGAATTATATTAAAGTGAGTAGACCATTAACACCTTTGTTTTGTGTTTGGAGCATTATACATAACACATGTACAGTGGAACCTCTCTTAACAAACTCCCTGAATTAAGGATGCAATAGAAAAAACCTCCATAATATGGACAAAAATTTTTGGTCCTAATAGGTCTGTTTAATACCTTTTTTACATCTGAAAGAGGAAAACCTCTGGCTCAAAATTCTGGGTCCCAAAATGTCCATAATAGAAAGGTTCCACTGTATATGATAGTACTCTTAGTGACCAACTATTAAGTTCTCAGTTGAAAGATTTATTCATCTAACTGCTTATTAAGACCAAAAAATGTGACTTGAAAGTAGCCAGCTTGGACATGTTCCTGTGTACTTCAAATGAGGAAACAGCAGCTTATAAGAATACATTTTGTGACTGAATATTGGAAATCACCTATATGGGTGCATTGTTGATTCACAGAGAACATGTTTTAATATCGTAACTCACCAGCTCTGGCAACTACATGATATGGGCTTCTCACCAATGATGGAGCAATTCATGTTGTTTAATAGTGCGTTTACACTAGTAGCTCCAGCTCGGTATGGTACAGCACGGTACGGTACGCTACGTTTTAAGTGCACGTTTACATTGGTAAGGAAATAACCATGCTGGGCAAGTTTATACATAAGCACGTGATGGCTAAAGTATCGTCCTACGAGATACCATTGCCGTTTTCAAGCTCGTTTCAAGCTGTTGCTGTCGTACAAGTTACCAGCAATCCGTTTGAGGGACAATATCAGCGGCTACCGCTCGGTGGACAGCTCATTTCAAGTCGAACGTGGTAACTGGACTTTGTTTCACGTTTGGCCATGGTATAAGCCATCGTATTTATGTACAGCAGCCAAGGATATAGCAAGGTTTGTTTCAATTTGTCTACCGTGCCGTGCCATACCGAGCCAACACGGTTGAAGTAGCAGGGCCAGGTGAGCCCAGCACGTAACGGGGTTTGGCTCGGATCGATACCCGTTTACACTAGCAAAATTAAGCGTATTGTGCCGTACCGTGCCCAACTGCTAGTGTAAACGCACTATAAGGGTATCTGGTGACCAAAATTGTAGAGTTTCAGATATGTTTTTTGCCACTGTTGTCATATCACAAGTCCTCAAAAAGGGGTGGGGGTGGACAAAAGAGATAGACAGCAAAATATGCGAGCATGGTAATTGATGGTACCAGACTACAAAACATCCTATTAGAAGCAACAAATAGGCTGAAATCTTAGAAAACAGACACATATATACCACACATTCAACTCCCTGTTCGTCTGTCCAAACCCTCTATACTGTAGTACATCTGTGGTGTTCACAGACCTGTACAGACATCTGGCATGGTTGTACAGGCAGGAGTTGAAGGCAAGTTTAATGTGGAAATTGTTAGCCCAACTTCATGCTGGTGTTATCTCAGTTTTGACTCTTGCTCCCATATGGTTGATTTTGCTAAATCCAGTACATTTTTGTTTTTCATATAACAGTCCTGTGAGAAATTTTTATCCATTGGATCTGTGCCATATCCATCCGTCTATTGGTGTTCCCTATTTTGTAATGCACACATTTGTGTGTGTATCTACATGTAATGTATCTGTTTTCTATTAGGGTTATTACAGGAGAGCTAGTGCCTACATGGCTATGGGAAAGTTCAAGTTGGCCTTGAAAGATTATGAATTGGTTAGTATATTTTGTACACTAGATATGTGAGTATAGTACATATGAGTGTGTGCTGCTAACAAAATTATAGTAACAAAATTTAACAGGCAAGATCCATGCATGGTACAGTAGGTGGTACATCATACCAAACTGTAGAATACATGTGCTTGGGTCGTGGGTCCATTTATTAAATGCTGGAGCACTAAAAACTAGTCCATGATGTGCGCATTGTAGCTGCTGCATATGGTGAAAAGGAACATTTCAATGTTGAATAGTGAGGAAATCAAGTGCATACCTATAGTTGAATTAGTTAACATGAGATGAGATGAGCCATGACATGAGTGTACCTAAGTGACTTACAGTTTGGAATCTTCACTTGCAACAATGAAACATGACATGAAGCATATTGGTTAGGTAGAATCAAGCTCAAAGGTGTGGTCAAAAATGCTTCCAATAAATCGCCAAAAGTACTTGCTACAGGTCATGGCTATGATCCCTATTCGAACTTAAAATTCTAAATATTTCTTTCTACTTGTACATTTAAAGCTGAAGTGCTGTTCGTCCGTCTGCTTTCCATTTAAGTTTGCACATTCTTCTCACCAGCAGCTGCACTTACATATTGAAGTGAAAGTGGTTTTTGTGCCAAACAAAACACTCATTAAACTAGAGGTGCACCAATATCAATATTGGTATTGGTGAAAAGTTGACTTTTTAGAAGATATGAGCAGATATTACACATAAGTATTATAATTGTCGAAGGTATTCTTTGGTTGACCTGGTAGTGCAATGGTTAAGGGTGCTCGCGGATATTTGAAGCCATACAATGCATGATTTTGTACTGCCTCTTATAACCAGACAACGTGTAAAATGAATCCATATGGTACTTATATTGGTAGTGGTTCCCCTTCTCTTCAACACAAACTAAACAGAATTTCACTAGCCTTTACCGTTCTATAGCTACGTGAAATTCTTTCCAGAGCGCTTAAATCGAAACTAGTCCTTCATCTTTACCACTAGAGCGCTGGAAATTGCGCTAAATATACTAAAGGTTACAACTCACATATCTATGAAAAGTATTAATCCATAGCTTACATTGATAATAAGTAAGCCCTGAAAGTGTGTTTCACTAACCAAACCCTCGTGTTTCCATCGCCATTACTCGCGAAGCCATAGTGCTATGGACAAAATCTTTTCATAGTCCTGTAGAGAATTTATCTGCCTATCTCCGTGCAAAATTTGAAGCTTTTACGGCTGTCACTCAAAAACTAGTTTTATTTTTAGTAAACATGTGTAAAGATTGCGTGCGCCCAACATTATTGATATAATAACCACACAAATTCCTATTAACCACAATCACCAACTTTTCAAAATAACATGTCATAAACGCTGTTCAAAACACAAAGAAGCTCTGTTTTCTCTTCTTCACACACGGGAACAGCTTCTTGCTACACCTGGAGTCTCCAGCAAGCCGCTCTTCATTAGGTTACACTAGGCACAGGTTACACTAGGCACACCATCATCAGCAGCTTGTAACGCCTTGTGATTCCAGCTGGTAACGTAGTCCCCTACATAAGCAGCTTACAATTACAATACAAACTACCAGCATACCCTATCACTCGAGAAAACAAGGCACGAACGCATGTTAGCTACAAGCGAAACATGCGTTCACACTTGTCTGCCTTATAATAATACTTACTTTTAGACTAATTCACGCTAGTGTAATTCTTGATCCATCAGACAATCATTTGCTAACACTTCAGCGACGATTTTAAAGTAAAAAACATGCTGCTCTTCCTCGTTCTCTGGCGCAAAACACAGGCGCTTAACATGGATACTACAAGTATGGGTAGTAATGCCAATTATGATGCAACAGCCGCATGTGGTTTCTGGGCTGGCACTTAAACGGCTTCAAATATCAGCGAGCACCCTTAAAGCATGAGTCTCATGATGGAGAGGTTTTTGTGATGGCTAGGGTTCAGTCCTGAATTGGTCACACTATTTTTTTTTTCTTTTTACATACCTTTTTATCACTACCTTTTTCACAATTCTTTTTTCCTTTACATAGGTTTTAGTGAACACCTTTTAAACTTTGTGCCACATTTTTTTAACTTTTATTGTAGTGTCCATACTGAAAACCTTTTATGTTCAGATATCGGTATCGGAATCAGTAATTTTTGTAGCCAACAGTGTTGGGCAAGTTACTTTGTAAAAGTAACTAGTTACATATTACACATTACTTGCAACTGAACTATTTAGTTACAGTTACATATTACTCATAAAATAAAGTAACTATAATAATATTACATATTATATTACGTATGTGTCCACAGCCTTAAGCTGTCACGTGTGAAACTACCACTTTATCACGTGACATGATTGCGTCGTTGGACAATGTGCAAATCTTGGTTATAAGTGAATAAGCTTCATTCAGTAGGCTTCGTTACTTTGTTGTGGCTAGGCGTTACTCAGAGGATAACTAACGAGATTAGTAACTTCGTTACTTGTAGTAATAATATTACATAATATTAGACTCGTTACAGTAACTATATTACTTAGGTAACGCATTACATTTGTAAGTAAAGTAACTTGAGTTATATTACCCGTTTTTATAGCGTATTTCGTTATATTACTTAGTTACCACAAAAGTAATAACACGTTATTTATGTAACGTGTTACTCCCAACTCTGGTAGCCAATATATTGGTTATTGGTATATTGGAAAATTTCCACATCGGTGCACCTCTACATTAAACTAACATTTTATGAAGCTTTTAATTGCCATTGTTTTGTTGTTTATAATGCAAGAATTAAAAGCCCTGAATTCTTCCTGTAAAGTGGATGCGAACCACAAGTAAATGCCTATGTTAGTTAACTTACACTGTATGCATGCATTTATTCATTAAGACTGAGCTGGTGCTGATGTGAGAAGTTTAGCTTAGTGGTCAGGGCACGTGCTCATCAGTTCTGAGTTCAAATCCAGTTGGTAACTGCACATATATTTTTTTTGCTCAGGCAACCATTTTAGTGTGCTCAAAATTCTTGTGATGTGGTAAAAGGAATTAATTAAATGACTGATGTTGGTAGCAAATTGATAGTGTTACTGCTCTACTTTATTTTGCTGGGAAAAACTGTGAACCTTTTTTCTGTTGCTATTATACTAATTCTTTTTGGTACAGCCTTTTTTCTGTAATGTGTACCTTTTCATTCTCACTCACATACATAATAGTTTGACATCATTTCATAATTGGTGTATTTACAGTTGAACCTGTCTTGGTAGCCACCTGTATAGACAGACCACCTCTCTATAAAAACCAACTATAAATTCTGCAATCGAGACCTCCATAAATGTCTAGGATTGCCACAGAATGAGACCTCCATATACTACACCTGTAAAAAGTGGCTATTGTCACAGCCAAGAAAGTTTGGCTTGCTTAGACAGGTTCCATTGTAAGGATAATTTTGGTGAGCTATAGGTGGAAAACACAAGACTATATTGCCTTTCAATAGTATACTAGGGCTGGGATGAATATTGAAGTTTACCTTCGAACGTTTGCTAATAAAATGTTTGAACATTCGAAGCTTCGGTGTTAGCTTTCAAATTACAGGTTTTCTTGTATTTATGGATATACTTCTTAAGTTTTATCGTTCTAATCCTATGTAATAAATTTGGAAAGTGCATAGCAGCAGTACTGAATGACGCGATCAATCAATTGCGAAAGGGTGTGTCTGCTATACTGCAATCTTGCATAGGTAAACACCAACTAATGGCTAAAAGGACGTTTTCCATGCATTATCTATCACTTTTTAAGGCTACAATTATGGTAGCAAGCTAAACTGCGAGGTTTAAAAGTGGGTGGGCACACAAAGATTGATTGCAAAGAGACGAACATCAATCATGCAAGATGAATAAGCAGTTGCAATAAAGATAACAACATTTATTTGTAATTCTTTCGTAGACTATAAGTGCATTATGAAAAACTTCAAGGATACTTTTATAATTTGAAGTTCACTTATCTTTCAAACCCACGAAACATTTGAAGCTTCTTCGATCCTTACATTGTCACTTACTGAAGTAGTGTAACTATGGTACAGTAAAATCCTGGAATAAACAGTTGCTTCTGGGTACAGAGTGTAGCTCTGCAGGAGCGTACAGTAGGTGTGCTTACAGTGAATTGTGCAACTTTGATAAGATGTGGTGTTTGCGTGGGATATTACACTGTGTCTATATAGCCTGTAACAGACATTGCTTCGGAATACATGAGTAAATATTATGTAGATCCTACAATCTTAGCCACTAAGTACATGTGTAAGTATACAGAAATATTCAGGACAGTAAAGTCCTGCTCGTACCTGTAGGGTAGGTACTAGTGCTAGCGAACTATATTGTACTTTAAAGTAAAATTGTGTATTCTGTAGTGTTTTCAAGATCATTACATTTGCTGCCTTTGTGTTCAGGTTAAGAAGGTTCGTTCTAAAGACAAAGATGCCATTCAAAAGTATGAAGAGTGTAACAAGATTGTGAAGTGGATGGCCTTCCAAAAGGCCATAGCAGTGGATACTACCTACACATCTGTTGCTGATAGTATTAACCTTGATACCATTGGTAAGTATATGTGTGTTTGTGTGTAGTGTGTGTGTGTGTGTGTGTGTGTAGTGTGGGAGCTTAGCCAAGTTGCTAGAGCATTGGCATGTTAATTGAAAGGTTCCACATTATTCCAAGTTGTTGTTGTTGTATACTTGAGTAAGAAACTTTACCCAGCTGTGTAATGGGAACCTGGTGGTCTGGTATCAACTGGGGAAGCAGCCCACCCAACTTTAACAGTAATGGGTGGTTCGCTGGGCAGCAATAGTTGTGTATGGCTGCTGGAGACTTACTTTTTGTGTGTGCGTGTGTGTGTGTGTGTGTGTGTGTGCGCGCGCGCGCATGTGTGTGCATTTGATTCTGTGTGGTACATTGCATTGTCCTACACATGTGAATCCTTATTCAGTCGAAACTTTACGCGTATTTAGTTGCACAGCTTGTTTTCCCGCGAAGAAACAAGCGCTTCTTCCGGTAGAACACTGTCTGACTACAAGCGCTTGTAGCTGCCAGATGCAATGCTCTTTCCTGTTTGCACTGGGGGTCACGCAACAACAGGTCCTAGTCTCTCCCACAGCAACCAAATTCGACAGGTGCAGTAAGTTAGCAACGAGCTACAAAGCACTGAACAAAACTGGTGAGTAATGGCAAGGTGGTTTTGAGGTGTGGGTACAATTTGTTTCAAGCCATATTAGTGTTGCTAATTAATTTGCACAACTAGACAAAAGCCCAAACTTGATAATTATGTTGTAAAAAGTTGTGCACTTTGGCTGCTGTTTACACATACAGTAAGATGACAAATAGCATTTTTGCACACTTTAAATCAACAATTTCTAAAACAGTTATCTGGTGGAGACTTCCTGTGCCAGAATACTGCTGCCACTACTCCGAGTTGACCAGAGATGAAAGTTTGTACCATCAAATTCAGCAATAACTTGAAACTGCTTGGGGTACAGCCATCTTCAAGGACTCCATTCTTACTGTGTCCAGGGTGAATCCCGCATAATACTGCTCCTGTCGTGGAGATACACAGAGGCCTGGTCATCCATTACAGTCCTAATCCTGTAATAGTTTCAAAGTACATCAAAGATACCACTGGATGTACTAGCCGTTAGAATGTAGTATTATTAAATGTGAGGTAAATTGATCAAAAGAAAAAAAATCACACTAAAATCTATTGAGGAATGGATAGCTAGCCACAAAGAGAACTCACAATACCGACCAACTTACCAAGGCCACTTTCATCTATCCAAGTCATTGTTATTTCAGAAGGGCCTTCTAATTCCATAACGGAGTTATGGTACGACACTGCATCTGGTACAATCAGTTTGTTCTGGCAGCTTTTACAAACCAAGGTTACCTGTACAGTACAAACGTCACAAGTACACATGGGTACAATACAGTTTCTTACAGCAGTAATGAAAAAAACTTCCATGACATTTCCCACATACATACATACATGCTACAAAAGTACATTTCACACCATCAAAATCCAGCAAATACAATTCTCAGCGAATTCAGAGTTTAGAAGACAACAATGCCCATCATACTAAATCAGGGGGTGCTAACAGGAACAAAAGTTTGTAAAGCAGAGACTCATAAAAGAGATACCGCACGACAAGAAAAATTGATGAATCTACATTTCAGTAGCTTTGGTAAATTAAATGTCCTCAAAAATCAAGAAATTGTAGATCTAAACATACTTTTAAAGGTATTTATAATTTAAAATTTCCTGCCTTATGGTAATCATCCATTTCGAGTAACTATCAGTGATTACAAATTCAAAACTTCAAGGAGTTATTTGTATTATTATATCAAGACTCACGGTAGTGAGTCGCGCGGCCAAGAAACTACAAAGCGCACGCCCAATTAAAAGACGCACGGCCACTACTGTGAGTTATTTACGTGTAGGGCCGGTTTTGCAATATTAGTCCTAAATTACGCAACATCTCTCAATAGATTTGTATTGCGTTACGTGATAAAAAATCTTTAGGAGTCGTCATCATTTTCATAGTTTTCTTGCGACCTCGCTAAAATAAAAAAGTAACCATCGCAAAATAAAAAATAGGCGTATTTCACTTTATTTCTCTACCTTATGTTACAACTACTGTCACGTTATACCAGTCAACCAGTCAACATAGCCGTGTTTGTATAGTCCATCTAGCACTGACATTATCCAATCCTGGTTTGCCTATACGCGTATTTTCTTCAATCAACCTCTAATCCCTACAATAACTTTTAAAGACACGACGTGGACACAAACTCTAATGCCTGATAAACAAGTTGTGACAGCGTGCTGAACCGTAAGTTCCCTAGGGATGGCGTTTTAAGCAGAAATCTTTTAAATTCCACACCCCATGCGAGCGTTTATAAATCGCCAGTTGTCTTTGAACAAAATCACTAGCGAAGGTGCTTTAAGCATACTCTTCAATTCTCTATTTACATGTAATTTTTAATAGATTAACCACAAAGGCCGATAAGGTGAATACAAAAGGTAACAAGCCTTTAGGGGTTACCGCCTCTATGTAGTGTGTACCATGTAGCTTGTGTTGTGGCTTTCATTAAGTATTATGCACACACAAATGGTGCAACAAAATTTTGTAATGGATTGCTCGAATGTGGTTCGTGGTGTTGTGGCTTGAATGTGGTTCGTGGTTTGCCAGTGACCATGTATGAGTTGGGGTTGGTCCACACAACTTACACAATATTCAAATTTCATGATGGCCATGATAATTTCTTGCCATATGGTAAACATACAACAATGTGTAACAACGTTAATTAACATCACATCAAGACTTGACTAAAAATAGTTCCAACAATAGTGATGATTTCTTGTATGTCAGCATGACGATACTGAGACCTGTAAAAGAATAAGCAGGCACTGAAGTTAACCTTAAATTAAACACTCATGCAACTGACCTGGAACATCGGTCGCAACACCAAAAACACTTGTTTCGATATCTGATGACACAATCCAGCAGGCACTGAATTAAAAGAGAATGTACAAAAAATCAATATGCCGGGCTGTGTCAATAATAGCATGGATAATCAAAATGAACAAAAATTATATCCCAGGCTAAGTGAATGAATAACATAACTGTTGGGTAAGCATGTTAAACCAGAACATTAGGACATTAGTCAAACCAGAACATTAGGACATTAGTCAAACAAAAGTACGCTATCACAACTTGGTCATAATACAATGTTTGTACCACTGGACTTCACACTGGTTGCCCAAAAATTGTGCCATTCCGGGACAACAGCATAATATTATGAAACAAATAGTTACTACAACACAGAAGGCTTACTGTTGCACTGTCTACACCGATATACCATAATTTAAAAACATAACAGGTGGGCATTAAATACAATACACTTAATATCTGGGTACTAGGAAAAATCACTAACATCACAACATGTAAACTGACCTGGAAATTAACACCCTTGATGCCGCTACAGTCTACACTGGATACTTGTTCGAACCCATCAACACTATGCCTGATACATCTGAGTAGACTGACCTGCAAATTCACATCACTAGTATACAGTGATAATTGATAACTGCAAAAACAACAATTGCAATAATACAATTCTTCTGTACGTCAACTGACCTGAAATTCATGACACTCAATACCGAGACCTGTAAAAGAATAAGCAGGCACTGAAGTCCAAAATTAAACACACATGCAAACTGACCTGGAACATCGGTTGCAACACCAAAGACATCTGTTTCGATATCTGATGAAACAATCCAGCAGGCACTGAATTAAAAAGAGAATGTGCAAAAAATCAATATGCCAGGCTGTACCAATAAAGGATGAATAATCAAAATGAACTAAAAATATATATCCCATATGCAGGTTAAGTGAGTAACATAACTGTTGGGTAAGCATGTAAACCAGAACATTTGGTCATTAGTCAAACAAAAGTACGCTATCACAAACTGGTCACTGATAATTGATAACTACAAAAAGAACAATTGCAATAATACAATTCCTCTGAATGTCAACTGACCTGAAATTCATGACACCTGTATCTTTGTTCCTGCATGGTCTCAACTTACATATGTACCATGATCACATTCAACAGCTAGTGGATAAACCAGTATGACCAGATGGCCTGCAAAAACCAACAAGCAGGTGTTAAATACAATACACATACCTAAAGCCTGGAATATGAAAAATATTATATAAGCATTATTCCACACTGATATAGTAATAGATTATAGGATGTTGTGGAACTTGCCTAAACGTGTAAACTTGAACATGAGGACAACTACATAATCTGGACACTTGGAATTGTCCAATACCTGATGAACCGCAAGTAGGTACTAATGACATTCACTTCAACATTTTATCCCAGCTGGGTGAATCTCTTGTAACTGAGTAAAATGGTGTTTATTTTCCACCTACAACCAAAGTTCTACATTTCTGTGGTTGGGTGTACATAAACTGACCTGGAAAATCAGTATACCATAGGGGTATGGAAATGGTTCCTTTCCTTCTGTTGTGACATTACTTACAGCTGACTGGTAAATGATCATCGATGTCCCCATGGACCCCAACAATGAGTATACCAATAACTTCACAAGTTGGAATGAATTTCCTTTCAACATCTGGTGGACAGGTCCAAAAACCCTATCGCACAAACACGGTGAATCAATGTGTGGCGATGTGACACGTTGCACAAACTTCACTCCTCGTTTCGTTAGCATTCAAGACCGGCATATATCATAGAGTCCCTCAGTATTCTTGCCGGACTCTTACTTTTTCAAGCGTTGCTCAAGCGATGTAGTTTCTCACGAGGGGCTCGAGTTTCTCAGTAAAGTCGAGCCGATTAAAGTACGCCTCACCATCCAGTTACATTCTTAAACCATTCAATTTAAAGCCACGTATCATGAGTGTCCGCTTAAGGTAATTAGGGACTTTCCACGAGATTTCCCCTAAATAGATTACGTGTTAGTTGTCAATCTGGTGGATTCTGGTGGTATACATGGTTCAACAATGCGGTAAGTGTAGTATAAGCTGTCAATGAATAATTGTTTGTGCACAGTTATTTTTGTGTGATAAGCATGCTTGAGGAAGGGTCTGGGGGACGAAACTAATGTTTTGACAGCAGTTGATGATGGCCAGGCAAAGAACTGCGAGAAGAGCTACTATGATAGTATGATAGTAGGGAAAAATTCCCACCCCTATAGCTCTGCCTAGGGGCATTAACTAGCATTATCTACAGCTACTGATTCAGGCCAAGAATAAAGGTGAAAGTGGTAGTAAGGCTCAATCCTATTATTCTGCTGAACGGGCAAGGGAGTCTGGGACTCTGGGGACATGTTCCCTCAGGAAAGTACAAGTACTACAACTTTTTTGATTTAATTGCTTCATCAAGTATAAAAATTTCAGTCAAAAGGTGATAATCAAGCTCTGGTCTTATGCACTGGTTGGAGTGGTTGTATCGATACTGCACTGTGACATCCTTGAGGGGTTAGTGCTGGCATTGTCCATGGCAATACTATTCCATCTCCCCGAGTCTTGATGATTGAGTCCTCCATTCCTTTCTCTGCTGCTCCAATCCTGAAGTTGTGACCACAGTCAAAAGGTGACGACTGAGGCTCTGGTCTTGCATCTATACTGTACTGCAACACCCTTGAGGGGTTAGTACCGGCATTGTCCATCGCAATACTGTTCCATCTCCCATATACAAGTCTTGATGGTTGAGTCCTCTATTCCTTTCTCTGCTGCTGTAATCCTGAAGTTGTGACCAAAATATTAAAAAATGGTTATAACATGATAAATGATTATGATGATAACAATTACTAATGTATTTATAGCTGTGTAGCAACTGTGAATTAATTAGGCACTTGCAAGTTTAATTAGGTGTCTGAAGCATTTAACATGCACAGATATGAGATATATTCATGACGTACAGGCAGTAAAGATAAATTTACTCTAATAGAACAGTTATACTACACCGTAAATTCATACTTCCGAATTTACAGTGTTATGAAACAATCATTATTATGTATGGATTTTACTGACTCTCCTAGATAATATTCTGCATTAATGTTAATTGCTCATTTCCAAAAAATTAGCTTTTAAACCAAATGTAGAGTCTATCACTGACAAAAATGAGTGATATCCACCCCAAAAACACCTTCGCTGTAAAAAAGGCGCGTCCAAGAAACTACAAGTACCTGGAACCCAATGTAATAAAGAAAAAGAAAAATCAGCTTAGCTGAAGTGAAAAGTAACTGGTAACTTAAAGAGTTGATATCTGAAGCGGCCAAGAACACAATTACTAAAGTTTAATCCATGCAAGAACACCTTGGCTATAAAACAGGTGTATACATGAAAGTAACTGGGAACTGAAATGGCTGATATCTGAAGCGGCCAAGAATGAATGGTCATATACAACTAATCCAAAAATGTAACACTGAACCTTTATAATTCAGCTGTGTTCTATATTTACTCTTGCTGCACCGTAAAGTAATTTCTTTTAACTCTAATTGGCTGGTAATTTGGCCGCCTTTTTTTGCTCTATTATACTACTATTAAAAAAGGCGGCCAAATTACCAGCCAATTAGAGTTAAAAGAAATTACTTTACGATGCAGCAAGAGTGAATATAGAACACAGCTGAATTATAAAGGTTCAGTGTTACATTTTTGGATTAGTTGTATATGACCATTCATTCTTGGCCGCTTCAGATATCAGCCATTTCAGTTGCCAGTTACTTTCATGTATACACCTGTTTTATAGCCAAGGTGTTCTTGCATGGATTAAACTTTAGTAATTGTATTCTTGGCCGCTTCAGATATCAACTCTTTAAGTTACCAGTTACTTTACACTTCAGCTAAGCTGATTTTTCTTTTTCTTTATTACATTGGGTTCCAGGTACTTGTAGTTTCTTGGGCGCGCCTTTTTTACAGCGAAGGTGTTTTTGGGGTGGATTATATATATACAGTGGAACCTCTCTTAACTAACGCCCCGAATTAAGGACACATAATAGAAAAACCTCCCTAATAAGGACAAAAACTTGGTCCCAACAGGTCTGTTTAATACATTTTTTACCTCTGAAGAGGAAAACCTCTATATTACAGCAAAAAAGTGGCCAAAAATTCTAGGTCCCAAAATGTCCGTAATAGAGAGGTTACACTGTAGTAGCTCCGTGCAATTATGTACAGTGGTAAAGCACCATTGTAAAACACATTAAAAATGCAACTACAGCTGGTCTAAATAAAGACTGTAAAAAAATCCATGTTACCGTGGGACAATATTTAAGTCCACATAACATACAGCAATGTTCTAACTTGCCAATATTTGCTGTAAGCAATGGGAACAAGCCCTTACCATTGGATGTGAAATCACAAGTTGCTGAATCCAGTTGCACTGCAAGAGTCTGACCTAGTAGAAGAGGTTGTAACTGATGATTTATTTTTAATATGTACACCACTGTGTGAAACTAAGATAGCAGTAATGGTTATTATTTTGAAACTACTGTAACACAAAATTTTTGTGGGATAAAGAGATTGTATGGATTTTGCAGGCATCTTATCTACAAAATTTTATCATAGATAATGTAGGGAGATGTCTTTCCCATAGTTTTATGTACAGGCAATCCTTGTTACGAGTCCAGACTATCTCACAAACTCAACTTTGTTTCTTCATGAATTATCTTGTTAGTTTCCTTATCACTTTACATTGGGTGAGTGTTATCACATCATGGTGGCATACAGCCAATTTGTTTCAAACTTCATCGTTATGCATGGTTCCGCAGGTATAACACCAATATTTTTTTGTGGCACTATTTCTAAGCACCAAGACATGAGAATTTTTTCAGTATCAACTAAATGATTAAAGATTTATATGAAGATTATATTTGTGTAAACTGAGGCTGATACCGTTGACTACTGAACCCGTAACGGAGATTGTCCATAATGATGTCACTGTTGCGAATCTTTACTTGTACTTGATTTTAGTCCATGTACAAAAGGTGTGGAACAACTGAGACATTTTCACAATTGAGAGATCTATATCTGAACTACAAAAATTTCTTTCAAAAAAGTTACTTTTACATTTTGGCAATCCACAAAAGTTGTTTAACACCTTATGGCACTGTGGTGTATGATTTATTGTGTATAACAAGATACTGAATAACAACCTCTTCTATATTAACGGAGTACAAATTCGTTTCACAAATGTATACGGTTTCATACAGCTACTACACGTGCTCCATACAAACCTTATCACTTTCGTTGACTCAGATTTTGTGCACTTTTTTTTCGTTTATCCACAGCAAAGTGAAATCGGGAGTAGTAAAATTCTTGTTCAGTTCTAACACTGAAATACTCCCAGCCCACACGTTTCAAGATTAAATAAACGGCATAATTATCTTCATAAATCATCTCTTCAACTGCTTTTATTCGAAAATCTGCCAGAAATTTACTGGTTGAACGCCATTTCTCTCGTCCGCATAGCCTGTCGAAAACGCCATTTTGAACTTCTTGTAAATTGCGCGTGCAACTAAAATCGCCCGTTTTTTTTACGGTTGCGTTTCGACTGTATTGCTACAACAAAACTCTGATGTTCACTAATATTCTTTGAGCAGCTTGCTAGTGATAAAATAGTAATTCTCCTAATGGGAACCTTATCCTTGTATGCTATGGAAGAATCTGTGTATTTGCTTTTATTATTTAATACTGTACTGTACTGTACTGTACTGTGCTGTACTGTACTGTACTGTTCTTACATTATTTGTTATCTTTACACACTCAGATGTTGAGGATAGCTACAGTGGTCCCAAGCTGGATGATGATATCAGTGCAGGATTTATGAAGAATATGTTACAGTGGTTTAAAGATCAGAAGAAACTACACAAAAAATACTGCTACAAGGTGAGCACATCAGTTGTGAATGGTGTAAGGATCACCCAGGGGAAGTCCCACTAAAAGAGGTGACCCAGAAATGAACTCAAACTAACCATCATTAAGTACTTTGATTGTTAAGTTTTAGGAATCAGGAAGGATCTCTAATTACTTCTTTACATTGTTGAGTAAAACATCTCTTCTGAATGTCTTTAATACAAGTATCTACACTGTATTCTTAGGCTAACTCAGTTAGACCCTTTCCTACTTTTGTCCTTCTGTCACCTAGGAGCAAAAGAATAAAATGGTCTTGCTATGTGAGACTACTGTTTTATGTGTACATGTTTTTTTAATAGATTATGTTGGAAGCTAAAAAGCTGTTTGAAGCAACTCAGACCCTCTGTGATATTAAAATTCCTGATGTACGTAAGTGTGTGTGTACATATTGAGATGTTCCCATATTGCCACAGTGTTTAAATGTATGTATGTTTACAATAAACACTAAGTGATGGTAATGTTCATCAGTTAAGTGTAAGTGAATCTATGTACAACCAATCAAATTTACTGTGAAAGAACTTGACTGAAATCTACCATAGCTAGGTGTTAGAGTTTAACAAAAATTATGCAGTAGGACCTCCATTATCCGAACACCTGTGTGCCAGCTGAATCACAAAAGTGTTCAGATAAGTGAATTTTTTCAGATAAATGAAGCCCATTGATTTATATACAGAGCTCTGTTGAACTACTCTAATAGAACATACGTCTGTGACAAAATACCCTAATAGAACAGTCACCGCTACTGTTTGGTTAATCGAGGGTTCGGATAATCAAAGTTCAGATAATTGAAGTTCGGATAATCGAGGTCCTACTGTAATAGCATTTAGCATGCTCCACCTGATGCGGTGTATCAATCCACAGTAACAAACTTTATTGTTACTGGTAAACAGTTCTACTGTACAGTGTATGCATGTACAGGGCTATATGTGTATATGTATGCTATACAACATGTATGTATATGCAGATCTGCATGTAAATGTATTTAGTATACCCTATTTCTTACAGAGTAACAAATTTACAGTCTGTGGTGACATTCATGGACAGTTTTATGATCTACTAAACATCTTTGAACTCAACGGAGTACCATCACAAGATAATCCATATGTATCCTTTATGTGATGTGTACTGTGCTATGCTGGTAGAGGGTGTGTTTGGATTTCGATGATACTTGTGTTCACCATTAACTGATTTATAGCAATGACTTTGTTACAATCATTTCTTGGCCACCACATTTGATTTTATAACTGTATTGATCCTCGTATTTCAAAATATCGCAATATATCGCTAAAACGATAGTATCACTCAGCCCTAAAAATAATTTGACCAAAACAGTTGAACTGTACATGGTTTTCACAAAGTATTGATATTGCGATGTTTTGTTATTAACTATCGTGATACCATGCCTGTACACTACTGTCATTGAAAAAGCCATTTGTTATGCTGTACTAGGCTAAGAATCCTTGTAAGTCATAACTTGGTTACCCCTGCAGAGAGGTGTGAACACCATAACAACCTCAAAGCATGTGACTGTTACTGTAAACAAGTGGGTTGGTAAAAACAGTGGGCCCGGGGACCCACGGAAATCCAACTCTGCTTGGAATTTTATACACCTCACCGTATTCTATACTTGTACTAGGTACCTTTGCAAGTAGTCTTGCACGGCCAATCCACTTTTTCTCCCCTCACAGTGTCTCGCGCGATGTTTACACCAATTAGAAATTATAAGCACCTCTAAAAATTGTCTGAAGCTGACTGCATTTAAAGGTCACTGCCTGCTGCACAGTAAGCATACTAGTTTATTATGCTGCCTAGCTACTAGAGTAGTTTAGGAACATTGTGAAATCCATCATGACGTGTGAAGAGCTGCTGGAACTTGCTTAGCTTGCTGGAATTTTACCTATTATGCTATGCTGCACTGCTCAAAAATGTTACCTATTATGCTCAAATTATGCTAAAGCACATCTGAAAATGCTATTTTACAATCCGTATTAGGAATGGTAACAGTAAACAATTACCATATTGGGAGTGAACTACTGCATGTTTGTGGCTAATTTACATTTAGAAGCCATGCTATGCTCTATGCATTTTTCTCTCCAATGTTGCGAGAAGTAACAAATCCCCGGTACAAACAAATTGTTTAAGAGTTAGCTGGTAAAGGTAATTGGTATCGCTGTGTTTCCTGATTTTTATAACATGCTGGACTCGATCCCTAGGGTAGGGTAGTGGGGCTGTGCTAATTCCACTTTCATTTACGTACAGTAATACAATTGTCTGGTAATTAATTGGTATCTTTCTTAAATTGAATGATATGCTATTATGTGTAGAATCAAGACACACGGTAGTGTGTCGTGCGGCCCAAGAAGCCGGCGCGCAACCCCGTGAGTATATTGACAGGAAGAAAGAAAACGCAATTTTTGCACCTCCGTAGCTCTGTGCTGCCTTGATGAAACAAGACAAATTTTGCTGTGTAGATTCCCTCCACCTTCAGCACTCCACATTCCAAATTTGAGCGAAATCGCTTCAGGCATTCCTGAGATATGCGACTTCAAAAATTGGCTTAGTTTCTTCGTTTTTTTTTTCTTCTTCTTATTTTTCTTCCTCTTTTCGCACACTTACAAAAACTGCTATAAAACGCGAACACGTTATCCGATTGCCTTGAAATTTGGCACACAGAAGGGGGGTATAAAGGCGCATCTCGGTACCAACTTTGGCTGGAATACCATAAACAGGCAAAGAGTTATGAGCGATTATGCACGAAAAATAACACCAATATGTTGTCACGCCTACAGGGTAAACCGCGTATGGGAAGAAGCTGAAAATCGGTGGGTGAATAGGTTAACTATTGAACCTCAAACCTTTTGTGGTTTGAAAGTAATCGAGCTAAAAACCAGGAAGATACAGTGAAAAAATCAACAGTGTGTAACAATTACGCAATCGAGATTAGCTAATTTTTAATTTTTTAATTTTATTATTATTATTATTATTATTATGCTTGCCACGCCTACCAGATAAACCACTTGGGGTAATGCTTTGAAAATCGCTGTACAGATGGAGTTATCATCTTAGAAAGGCTCTTCAATGGTGTAGAAAAATCAGACTTAAAGCCACGGAGTTATAACACGAAATCCAACTTGGTGTAGCAAGTGCGAGATCGAGATACTCTAATAGAGCAGTCATCCTAATAGAGCAGTCACCCTGAACAGAGTTCAAGAGATCAGTTAGAAATAAGTAACCTGTATAGAGATCAGCTACAAACAAATCACCCTGTAGAGAGTTCAGCTACAAACATTTCACCCTGTTCAGACATCAGTTAGAAGAAGTTTTCTTGTAGAGAGTTCAGTTACAAACAAATCACCCTGTTGAAAGATCAGCTAGAAGATGTCACCTTGTAGATAGTTCAGTTACAAAGAAACCACCATGTAGAGAATTCAGCTACAAACTAGTGACCCTGTAGATACATCAGCTAGAAGAAGTTACCTTGTAGAGAGTTCAGCTACAAAGAAACCATTCTGTAAAGAGCTCAGCTGCAAACAAATCACCCTGTAGAGAGATCAGCTAGAAGAAGTTACCTTATAGGGAGTTCAGCTATGAACAGATCACCCTGTAGAGAGTTCAGCTACAAACAAATCACCCTGTAGAGAGTTCAGTTACAAAGAAACCACCATGTAGAGAGTTCAGCTGCAAAAAAAATCAATCACTCTGTAGAGAGTTCAGCTAGAAGAAGTCACCTTGTAGAGAGTTAAGCTGCAAATAAATCACCCTGTAGAGAATTCAGCTACAAACAAATCACCCTGTAGAAAGATCAGCTAGAAGAAGTTACCTTGTAGAGAGTTCAGCTACAAAGAAACCACCATGTAGAGAGTTTAGCTGCAAACAAATCACCTGTAGAGAGTTCAGCTAGAAACAAGTTACCCTGTAGAGAGATCAGCTAAAAACAAGTCACCCTGTAGAGAGTTCAGCTAGAAGAAGTCACATTGTAGAGAGTTCAGCTACAAAGAAACTACCACGTAGAGAGTTCAGCTGCAAACAAATCATCCTGTAGAGAGTTCAGCTAGAAGAAGTCACCTTTTAGAGAGTTCAGCTACAAAGCAACCACCATGTAAAAAGTTCAGCTGCAAAAAACTCAATCACCTTGTAGAAAGATCGGCTAGAAGAAGTTACCTTGTAGAGAGTTCAGCTACAAAGAAACCACCATGTAGAGAGTTCAGCTGCAAACAAATCACCAGTAGAGAGTTCAGCTAGAAACAAGTCACCCTGTAGAGAGTTCAGCTAGAAGAAGTCACATTGTAGAGAGTTCAGCTACAATGAAACTTCCATGTAGAGAATTCAGCTGCAAACAAATCACCCTGTAGAGAACTCAGCTACAAACAAATATGCAGTGTAAAAAGATCAGCTAGAATAAGTTACCTTGTAGAGAGTTCAGCTACAAAGAAACCACCATGTAGAGAGTTCAGCTACAAACAAATCACCTGTAGAGAGTTCAGCTACAAACAAGTCACCCTGTAGAGAGATCAGCTAGAAACAAGTCACCTTGTAGAGAGTTCAGCTAGAAGAAGTCACACTGTAGAGAGATCAGCTAGAAGAAGTTACCTTGTAGGGATTTCAGCTACAAACAAATCACCCTGTAGAGAGTTCAGCTACAAAGAAACCATTCTGTAAAGAGCTCAGCTGCAAACAAATCACTTGTACAGAATTCAGCTACAAACAAATCACCCTGTAGAGAGATCAGCAAGAAGAAATTACCTTGTAGATAGTTCAGTTACAAACAAATCACCCTGTAGAAAGATCAGTTAGAAGAAGTTACCTTGGAGAAAGTTCAGCTACAAAGAAACCATTTTGTAAAGAGCTCAGCTGCAAACAAATCACCTGTACAGAATTCAACTACGAACAAATCTCCCTGTAGAGAGATCAGCTAGAAGAAATTACCTTGTAGAGAGTTCAGCTACAAAGAAACCACCATGTAAAGAGTTCAGCTGCAAAGAAATCACCCTGTAGAAAATTCTGCCAGAAACAAATTGCCCTGTAGAAAGATCAGTTAGAAGAAGTTACCTTTTAGAGAGTTCAGCTACAAAGAAACCATTCTGTAAAGAGCTCAGCTGCAAACAAATCACCTATACAAAATTCAGCTACAAACACATCACCCTGTAGAGAGATCAGCTAGAAGAAGTTACCTTGTAGATCATTCAGCTACAAACAATTCACCCTGTAGAGAGAGCAATTAGAAGAAGTCACCTTGTAGAGTGTCCAGTTACAAAGAAACCACCATGGAGATTTCTGTAATCAATATATGTGACCGGATTTGCGAAAAGGGGTCTTCCACACACATCCAATTCCGTAAACGTTGGAAACCATAACTCAGTATTCAAGTAACATATTAACCTGAAAATTTCACCATGTATTCAGCTATAGTGGTGCTCACCACTGCCCAAATATCAAGGCAATAGCTCTTTCCAATCTGAAGTTATCAATTGTCAAAGTTGGCAAATTGGATGTGTGTGGAAGACCCCTTTTCGCAAATGCGGTCAAATATGTATTATACAGTATATATAATTTGTACATTTTCTGATAAAATATTTAAAGTACATCTACTTCATCTTTTCTTCTTCCTGTAGTAAAGAAAAAAACGTAGGTTAAAAAAGTCCCAAAGCTGGTATACAAATACAAAAAGAAATGAAATCTAATCCAAAACAGCCAAGCTGTAAAAAAAGTGTGCGGCCCTCAGAAAGGCTATGGTGAAAAAAGATGTGAAATCCAAGGTGGCGGCCAAGAAATGGCTGTGATGGTAGGTTAATGGTAAAAATTTTAATAATGACAATTCAGGTGAATTTTTGTGCCGCTTCACAAAATTTATCTGAATTGTCATTATTAAAATTTTTACCATTAACCTACCATCACAGCCATTTCTTGGCCGCCACCTTGGATTTCACATCTTTTTTCACCATAGCCTTTCTGAGGGCCGCAAATTTTTTTTACAGCTTAGCTGTTTTGGATTAGATATCATTTACTGTAATTATCTCAAACATAGATATTTGACTTAACTATTGTGTACAGCTATTCAATGGTGACTTTGTAGACAGAGGATCATTTTCATTTGAAGTTATTTTAGTACTATTTGGATACAAAGTGTTATACCCCCAGCATTTCTACATGGCAAGAGGTGTGTGCGTGTGCATGCTTGTGTGCACGCCATACATATCTATATTTACTATACATGTTTATTGATGACCTGTGTGAGTAAAGTTGTGTCTTACATGTATGTGTACAGTGTACTACCTTTCGCATCTTAGAAACGGTTCTAAAGCAAGTATGCTGGTTAAATGCCAAACCTCGATTAGTTGCTACATTTGAATAGTAGCTACATAATGTCCTTGAGGCCACGTAACTAAATTATTGGTTATCATTCCCACCCTTTTCCAATGATTGTTTGTACCACTGATGGCTAAAAACAGCTTTTTAACCTTGATCAGACTAAGACAGTTGCTATTCAAGTCCTAGCTATGAGCCATCTGATTCAGCTATATAGTTAATAAAATTAAACAATCCACATGTTCCTAGTATTGACTACTGAAAGATAAATAGGAGTATCAAACGCTACCCTTAAATAAATGCTGCGGCTGTTAGTGAATTCATGTAGAAGTGTTGTTCTAAGTACGTAGCTAACTTAGCTGTGTACTCTTGTGTTAGGCAGATGAGGTAGACTCCTGTAGTATAGTATGTAAGGAAAAGAGCAATAGTCGTTCTACATCATGTGTCTGGTGGCCATACAGTACCTTTCATCTTTTGTTCCTTTTTAGTGCCCATCACATATTAATGTATTATTGGAGCTACTAAATAATAAGAATAACCATGTTTATTGGTATCCGGAATAATTGCTGTACTTCAGAGCTGCTTACGGTATAAGTGTTGCCTTCTGTACATAGTAGCCATAGCATTTAACCAAGTACATACGTGTGTGTGTGCTTTGTATAAGTTGTGTTTTGTATGTACATAGTGAAAGTATGTGTACATTACAGGTAATCATGAAAGTATTAACATGAACCAGATGTATGGCTTTGAAGGAGAGACAAAAGCAAAGTATCCTTTATTAAATTGTCTTTATACATATGTGCTGTATAGAAAAACTTGTATACACTGTGTGGTATTATGTAACTCTGGTTCAGCATGAGGTACTGTGAAATACAGACATGTGGTAAATCCTTGACTGAATAACTTCAGATATTCTTCACACATGTTTGAATTGTTCACAGAAATATTCAACTGGTTACCTCTGGCTCATTGTATCAATGAAAAAGTACTGGTTAGTTAATCACTTGTTGTTGCAAGAGTTCATAATGAAATATACTGACGGGGAGTAATAAATAGTGTGGGAACTACCAATGCAGTCTGTACAAAAGTACTGCTTAACATCCAATAGATGACACTGATACTGGTGATATAGAACTATTGATAGGTGCTGAGTGCTGTTGATAGATGCTAAGTAAGGTAAAGCCTTTGTTCTACCAAAGTATGGATGCCCTCTAAGTTACAAAGTGATTTTACCTGACCACACATGATCTCTTGTAGTTACACATAATATGTGACCTAATTTTAGAAAACCGTCAATATATGCACATGTATCAAAATTCGTTTTATTGGTTCTTTGTTGTCTACCGGGACAGGAATGGACTGGCTAAGTTTCAGCTTCATAAGATAAGCAGTGCGGGAATTACAGCAGTAGACACCCAGACAAGTGAATAAATCAATATGTACAGAAGACATCGAGAAAATAGTCTACAGGTGCTTACATAAACCATCATAACTTACTGATACAACAGCGTACGGAGTTGAATCTTTGCTCATTGTATTCGCATGAATTTGTGTATCCACCAAGGTATAGTTTTTACCAAAGATATTCTTCTGTGGTCCGGAAGGAAGGCAAATTCATTGAAAAGTTGTCGTAAATTCTTTCGTCACTGCAACGTAAACAAATGTCCGTAACTCAGAAACACACCTGTGTATGAAGATGAAACAAGGATTTTTGAACTCCCTATGAATAGGGGAACACAATGATGCCCAGGATTTATCCACTGGAGTGTCAGTTCACCGACCACCAAGGCGATAAAAACTTGCGTAAATTTTTTTCTGAAGTTTGCATTTTTTACCCATTGTTTTTGAATGCGTTTTATTACAAAAGTACTATTGTGCGTATATCGACGGTTTTCTAAAATTAGGTCACATATAATGATTGTTGTTGTAATATTATATGTACTTGTAAAGAGATTAACAGTGTAGACTGTGAGTTATACTGTATGTAATATGAGTGGCAGCATTTCACGGAGTAGCCATCGTATACTTCTCCCTTCATACTATTTTATATTATGAACTTTCCTGGTTGTAGTCGTGCGTAATATTGTAATGCACAACTCTGTAGCCATAGCAAGGCTAGAATGTTTGTGATTATTGAACTATAATAGTACAACATCCCAAAGTAAGGTGTCATTTTCCCAATGGGTCATGGTGTAATAGCTACCATCATTCATACTTCTTGTTTCACTACTTTTTACCACTAAAACCCTTAAAATTATTTGCACTAGTTGTGGTTGTGACTGTTTTATTAGAGTATCTCAATCTCTTACTTATATATATATATATATATATATATATATATACCGTATTGTCTCGAATTACGGCCCAGGCGTTTATTTCTTTCAAGCAACTTTTTTTACCCCGGCTGCTAAGCGAGACCGGTGACTATGCGAGACCGGTGTTTATATACCTGATGTTTATTATACTATGCGAGACCTGATGTTTATTATACTATGCGAGACCGGTGTTTATTCACGAGTCAACTTCATACCTTGGTGTTGTACTCTCCTGGACTCTCCTTGATGTTTCCCTCAGCATATTTCACAGACTCAAGCTTACAAGGAACTCTATAAAACGTTCTTCACTTCATTGTTAGTAACACTGCCTGGAATTGTTTAAAATAATGACTGCAGTAGACGTTTATTTGAGACCCAGCGTTTATTTGAGATCTGGTGTTTACTCGAGACGAGACCGGCCGTAATTCGAGGCAATATGGTATATACATTGCATGGTTGTCATGTAGTTATTTTTTTACATAAACACTGTAGCCAGATCATGAAGGGATGTGGTCAGGTCACTGCACTGTGATCGTTTAAAGGTGTTCTGATTGTTTAAGGGCATGGTTGCCATGTGATCATTTTGTAAGCACAGGTATCTACTAGCACTGTTTTGAATACGGACCCCACCCACATTAAACGTAGTGTAAAATAACGTTTCTACAAGGTAGCTTACCCATTTAGATGTTTAGTGTTGTTCAATAGAGACGAAAACAGCCTTAAAACACTCTAGAGCACTAACAGAATTTTCCGTGATATTTCTGGACTTCTCCATTCATCGTAACAAACGTATGTACAATGTTAGATTCCATAATCAAATTGTTTTAGACGTGCCTATAAAATGAATGGAGTGGTTAACCACCTGTTAGCCTGGGTGAGTGGTCACCCATTGCAGGCTATCAGCCTAGAAGGAGCATTGCAAATCAATGGTCGAAAGTGAGATTTGTGATGCATGAGATCTTTCTGCTAGCAGGTCTCTAACCATTTTAAGAACCTGCCAGCAGGTCTCTTAGTGGATTTTAAAGACCTCGTTATCCTCCAAACATCGAAGCATATTATGTATACCATTTTCTAAGTATCAAATTTAATTGTCACTGTTTATAGGTCATGCATGGTGGACTGTTTAGTAGAGATGATGTCAAACTGGACGAAATTAGAAAAATTGACAGATTCCGTCAACCAAGTGACGAAGGTACTGTATGTATAACATTATCAAGGTGCATTGTACCTGTATCAAAGCATTATTATTATTGGAAACCAGAGAGGTTTTCATCAGCTATTTTCTAAATTTTCCTACAGGCTGTAGTAGCTTCTACTGTATGGTGTGTGCATATTTGATTACACATACATGGAGTATGCATATTTACATGAGGCATATACTGTATTATGATGGGAGAGGTTAATGGGAAAAATATGGCTTTCTTCTTTTCTTTTTTTTCTACTAGGGAAGTGTACCAGATTATTATTAGTAGTCAGATGGTCAGATCTAAAATTTTTTAATACTCACATTTTTTTGGAAGTATTAAAAGTGAAAATGTATCTGTGATAACCGTAATAGTAGAAACTGTTTGTCAAGATAGAATGTTGTTAGTTACAGCTTTGAATATCCAGACAGGTATAGTTTCTCATGCCCATTGGAGTAGTGGGTTTCTGAAAGCGTTGTGAGAGACATACTCTATGTACTATGGAATGGATATATAAAGTACTATATTGATCTGTTGATTTCAATCATTTGTTCTCTATACAAAATACTTTTATGATTGTGAAGCCAAGAGTCCACTATCCTGTACAATGTTGTAATGTTTATATTGTTATAGTAATTATTTCAGTTATTTGTACATGTAGGGCTGATGTGTGAATTGCTATGGTCAGATCCTCAACCAATGGTGAGCTAACTTTATAATATGCAGTTGTCGGGAAAATGTTGTGTGCTGCATACAACAAGCAGGGCTGGCTCTCACCACCATCATCTCTCAAAATACTCTAATAAAATAGACAGTGATAGAACAGACATGTATATATTACACAACATGATTGTTCTGTTAGAGTATTTCATTACAAGTACACAAAATATTTTGGAATTTTCAACTAGAGTAGGGACCACAGCACATCGATAAAAAGTACCGAAACAAGCTGGAGTAGTGCATGATATTAAATCACAGTAAAATAAGAAATGTTATACCATATAGTGGGATTTAGTAGTGAGGAATTTAATTTAGCAAATTGTAACAAACGCTAAATTAAATTTTGCATCTTTTGAGACATCAATAATAATTATATTGTGCAACTTAAATAAAATTACGCAAGGTACTTCGTGTCAGCTGAGGACAGAGTTGAGCATGGCCATTCTCTATTACTTACGAAAAAGGAAAGATCCGTTGCCCAGCCCTTATGCTGAACTTTCAGCATCTATTCCTTCACATGAAATCGTCATAACTGATTGTGAAGTCGAGCTTGTACCATTACGATCTTCAGACAAACCAGAAGTGCAAGAAATAGAACATTGTGTAAGACGACAAACTACGAGGTCACAGCTGTTTGTTACTTGTTGCAGTACATATGCAGTACAAATTTTTGTGCAGAGTTGATAACGTACAGGATTTTAATTTAGCGGTTGTCCTTATTCGCTAAATTTTATGTTGCTATTGTTTTAATTCGCAGCCTTTTGTGGATACTACAAAAACCCGCTATACGGTATCCCTACTGTGCTCAAGAAATGCACAGTAGGGATATAACACTTCTTATTGTTTTACTGAGATTTAATATCATGCACTACAGCTTGTTTCAGTACTTTTTATTGATATGCTATGGTCCCTACTCTAGTTGAAAATTCCTCAATTTTTGTGTACTTGTTTGTTAATTTTTTTGTAATACTATTATTATGACTGGTGAACCCATGCATATCGTGAAAGAAATGGAGTTACACGCCCCAGCTTTATCAGTTATCATCTGAAAAGTGAAGTATCCATTATACTTTGTTGTCAGCTATGTTAGATCTGTTACACAGCCGAAAATCACCCCTGCAATTCATGCATACTGCATCAAAAGAAAGAGATGGGAACACCCCAGTTCGTCTGAAAAGTGAAGTATCCATTATGCTTTGTTGTCAGCTACATACACGTATGTTCAACCCATTACACAGCAGTACAAATCAAGAACTGTTCAAAAAGTACCTCTGCAGTCATAGTAGCCACTATGAAATATATGGACAATTTCCATTACGAAGGGAAGCCATCACGTGCTACCGCCAAATCTACACTTTTCATTGACAGCAAAGATGAATGGGACACAAAGGAGGATACTGGTAAGTCCATGAAGAACGTATTGTACATACTGCGGTATGCCAAAAGGCACCTCTCAGGCCGAAACGATGTCGAACAGTGAAATAAATCAAGCGTGTAGCCTCAGCCATTATCAAGTTGTGCTTGTCTGAAGGCATCATCAGTCAGTCAGTTACTCAGTCAGTATAAAATTCCATTTAATTTTTTGTTTAAATTCCGTAGCAACTTGTTGAAAGCGTTTCGGGTTGATCTGAAGACTTGCTTAAGCTTAGTTTTACCTAACCAATGTGTACTCATCACCGTCAGGAAAATTGAAGCTGGTTTTTGGGAGATTTTTTTCATGGGCCACACCCACTCCTTTGGTGTCCGTACTATATAGTACTATTGTACTGTATGATGTGTTTATGTGAAACTTTGTGAGCATTTACCTGTATTTCACTAAACCAGAACCAAATGGTTTCCTCAGTTAACGGCTAGTGTAATAGAGCATACTAGTCACTATGATGATACTTTAATCAAATGGTCACTTCAAAATATCAAGCAATGCAGTAGTACTGTTTAGGAGGGTTAATGACATCAAGAGTTCATAATATAGGAGAAGGAGAAAGTGTTCAAGTGTCAATAAGCCTTTTCCATATGATGTCAGAGCAAAAAAAATGGCGACCTCTATTTGGGGGACTCTAATGTTTTCAAGTACAGGTGATATTGGGCAACAAACGAAGATCAATTGTTTGTGTGATTCAGGAAGAAGATATTGAGCTAAAACTAACAGGTATGGGTATAATGCAACGGAATTAAATAGTTTACATGGGTTTTGAAAATTTTTGGCTGGTTTTGAAGGTTGAGTAGAAATAACATTCCTTTATATACGTTGTAACCATACCTGGTAACTTGACTTCAATATCATCCTTTGTTAACAACTAAATGGTTTATGAAAAACTTGTCATAGGACGCAATACTTGAAAATATAAGAGTAGTCAAGGAACTCGTGTATGGCTCAGTTTACAAACCAACTCTGAAAATTCCATTTAGCTGTTTATATGGAAAAGACATTGTTTCTGGTATTTTCCCCAAAGCAGTAGTATAGAACATTGTCATTAGTTCTGCGTCGTTGTCCATGGCATCAGCAACTGACTTCATGAACTCAGTCCCCTGTTTGCTAAACTGACTGACTTTTGTGTGTTCTTTTGTCTTAACATCAACAACTTTCAAGAAAGGCAACAGTTCTGGGCATGTAGCTTTCATCTCGATATTTAAGATATGCCGGGATGTCAATTTTATCATTTTCCATGTGGACACTTAACTGTTATTTCTAAAGAAACTTGGTCCTTGTCTTTATTGGATGTTTTCATTTTATTGTACCGTATAGAGGGAAACTTTGGCGGGGAAATAACTTTGGTGAATTTGGCAATTTGCTACAAATTCGCCAAAATTTAACCCGCCAATTACTCGTGGTGCCTGAGATTAACATCTTCATAGCTACAGATTGAGCTTGAATTCGCCAAAGTTTATTTCGCCAAATGCGATTTAGCTTGCTATTTGCCAAAGTTTCCCTCTATAGGTATCTCGTCTTAAGCATGCATCTGCAATGGCCCCTCCACCAAACCAGTAGTATGCATCATCAGTATCTTCATGAACTGTTGCCACTGGAATTGGTCCAGTTGCTTTGATTGGACTTTGGCATTGTCGGAATACTGTAATTCATTGTACATGGCACTGAAATATGATATTAAAAATGTTTTGGCAGTATCACTGTTAACTAAGTAGGTGCTACAAACTTTGTGCCATTCACTTCTGACTGCCACCACTTTCACTGTCAAGGGATCTGATGGGTGTAGACCTATATCTGTCAATTCACTGCTTTTCTACACAAGAAAATAACTGCAGTGGCCGTGCCAGGAACTGTAAGTATCACTCTTTTAATGTGGAGCACTCTTCATACAATCTTACAAATGTTTCTTTCAAGTGCTCTGTGAAAGTCGATAGAGCAACTGGAGTGATGGAATCACAAAATCCTATTAGCGATTTGCTTACCACTGAAACCTCCTTTGTTGTATTAGACAAAATCTTCAGGATAATTTATTCGTTAATTGTAGACGAAATACGAGCTAAAACGTTATTCTTTTCAAAACATGACGTCGTTGGGTGGTTTTACAATCTCCTTCTTGCATCATTCAGAAGTGGGTATTTTCGATTTTCATTTACAGGTAGTAGGTGGTGGTTCTATTTCGTCGTAATCTTCGTACTCTTTTTTTCCTGTTCCATTATCTCATCATCATAGGCATCAGCTTGCCATGAGGCCATTGGTGCGCGAATGGACTTAAGCGCTTTAATAAATATTTAATATATTGACAGTGCTTATTGGTACGAGAGTCTGCATTATCATCTACCGTGTTGATCACGGATTGAAGTCATGACTTACTGCGTTGATTTCTCAGAGGGTAAAAGCCTTTTCCATAATGGCATCACATTGGTTTTCTATTTGGGGTCATATAAACAATCTGCTGTGGCAAAAAAGGAACTGCCACTTTAAGTGGGCTGAACCTGAGGAACAGTTTATTAGGTCATCATGTGAACCTCAAACCAAATCATTAATAAAGTTTTGTCACTATACAGACAAAGTTCGCCCATGTTTAAGTATTGTATTATAGGTTTATGGATATAGCAAGATTTTTTTTATGAAAAGGGTGCACTATGAATTGGTTGTATCATACATTACTACATACATTGGAATTAGTTGATTTTCCATATTTCTTCTTCAGTGCACACTCTGGAAGATCTAATGGCACATCTCTATAGCCCTTTGAGCTATGGTGGGAAGACACGGTGTGCTTGATCAGTTGTGATGCTCGGGCCACAACATAGTTGGATGAACTCCAGAGCAGTGCTTGAATTGGCTGAACAGGGTCTCCACTGCACTTCCTGACAAATGAATCAGACTGATGAAGTGGTTGGGATACTTGTGTAGAAACCACTCTGCAAATCCAGTCATTCCATAACACACAGATTCGTAGCAAATCCCAGGCTACAAGAATTAACATACACATAAACTGTTGTATGCAATACTGTACACATGAGACAAGTAGGCTTAAAACCTACATACCATTTTACTTCGTTAGACGCCGCACCTCGAATAGTAGTCGCACTTAAATAGTGCCATGATCAATTTTAAAAACTAAGACTTAAACATCATATTTGAGCATCGAAGTGGTGGTTGATTTGCTGCATCAATTTTGTCAACTAAGGTAATAGTAGCCATAGTGTTTAACCTGTTTCACTTGTAGCACACTGGTATTTTTGAGTAGATGAAATATTGTGAAACATGTCAAACTAATCACTGTAAATGAGGAGAGGTTTAATTGGCCTGGGGTATTACCAAATTTACCATTCCCTTACAATAATAATAGCTAGAGCAAATATCCAAGGTATATATGCAACTTAGTTTGAGCAGTTCTGTGTGCTCTTTTACAAACAAGTGTTTTTTTTTTTTGCTTTTTTTTTTGTTTAATTGCATTTTCAATGCCAAGAATGATCTGGTATAGAACTTATTACAGTTGACATCACGTAAAAGTTTTACCATTTTGAACCTCAGCCACAAAACGTTTGTCTCAAAACTTTGCCCATTAATTATGACCAGCCAATAGTTCCAAAACAACTATTACTTTAATAGTACATTGGTAGCATTGACATACTCCCTCATAAAGTGTTGGCCAAATTTTGCAGTAATATATTATGCAGCTCATGGTATAACTAACTTTGCCAACTTAAAAATCTTGCATCAGTTGTAGCTGCATTACCTGCGTGTTATATAAAATAGTGACTGTGACATACAACTGTTTACTAACCATAAAGATTGTTATACCACTTCTTGAAGCATACATATCCCTGTTCAATGGATTTCAAAACATCTCCTTGGGTATCACAGATTTTAGAGTGTCTCAGAAAACCTTTCTCAAATAGTTATTACATGCCAGGGTGCATCTCATGTTGGCAGCATCATTAGGCATTGGGATACTGTTAACATACTGGTGTACCTCGGACAACACTAATTCAACACTAATTCATGCTATAAAAATTAAATACGACACAAGTGAGTATTTACACATGAGCACTGCAGTCCAAAATGCAAGTGCGTATCAATCAGGAGTATTACAAGCACACTTACTGCTACAAGCAAGCTTTGTGAGTTTTACAGTACAGGGTATATCAAATATATATACCGTATCAATTCTTATTAAAGTTCACCTGCATACTCTTAGCAGGTGTCACGTTCAGTTTTGTCCAAGAATCCCTTATAATATGTATCTCACGAAGCCTAAGAATCATTCTGGCACAACCATCATCACTCCTCTGACACTCCCATTGGTACGTGTCAACTATTGTCTGCCATCCAAATTGAACGCTTTAAATATCTTGGCTCCACCATCTTTAGAAGCGAACAAAGCATTGATAATGTTTATGAGCTACAGTATATAAAAAAATAAATTCACAAGACAGTGATTGTATACTTGATGTGTTGGACAGATCAGCCAAAAAATACAATTATGTGGATTGAATGGATTTGTAAACCAAGGCTTTAAAATATGTTGGTCACACAGGCTTCTATGAGCGTTATATGCTCCAAAGCACCCATGGCTGGCTCTCAGAGCTGCTAAGTTTGGTGCTGGTGCAAAATACTACCTTTTAAAGCCATAAACCTATGTAATAAGAATAGTAACAAATTGATTATTATCCTGACACGTACCTGAAAAAGCTTGACTGTCTCCAGAACACATGCCATGAAAAATTTAGAAGTCATCTGGTTTTCACTAGTAATATAGGGACCCACTATGTCAAAACTTGAGGTTAGATCTTGCCACAAGAACTGCAAAATGTGACTAGTTTGCTTTAAACAACTGGTGAGGTCGAAAAGAGCAAAAATATCTTGTAGATTAGCCTGTTCCTGTGATGACATTGCTAAACCAACCAGGTGGTGACTGGAAGTTTCATATATGAAGATAGTATGACTTTTACCTCATCAAAAATGACTGCTCCATTGTATACTGTGCCACTTGTTTGATCATCATTTGCCACTTGTCAGCACATGCTCCAGGCTCATGCAAGAAAGCACTGGTATAGGATTGCAAGGTGGACTTGGATGGTAACTGAAGCTTTTTAAAGCTTCATAAGCTGCTGGACTGTGCACATAAACTGCAAGTGCTACAATGTTTATCACATGTTAATAAACACTCATATTAAGGACAACATACCGATTCGAATTGTATTTAGACTCCAACGATTTCCTTTCTTTCCAGTGTCTAGTAATAATAAAACATCAAAACAAATACTGTATATTTAGGGTCAGTGCTTGGCCCACTTTTATTTATCCTGTATGTTAATGACATAACTGATGGACTCCAAAGTACACTAGAGATGTTTGCTGATGACTCTAAACTTTACAGAATTATCCAAACACCTCAAGATGTCAATATTTTACAGGAAGACCTTAATTTTATCTCGAACTGGTCAAGACTTTGGTTACTGAAGTTTAATACTTTAAAGTGCACCGTGATACACTTAGGTAGAGGAAACCACAACACCTACACCCTGTACGATCAGGCCTCAGGAGCTCATAGTCAGCTAGAATTAACAACAGAACAAAGAGATTTAGGTGTATGGATCACACCAGACATGGGCTCAAGTCTTCATTGTCACAAAATTGCAAGTAATGCTAACCAAGTATTGGGAAGACTGAAGCGTAGTTTCAAGAATAGATCAGCACCATCATTTACACTGCTGTACAAAACTTTAGTTCGACCGCACCTAGAGTATTGTGCCCCAATCTGGAGCCCTCATTTAGCAAAGGACATTGACGTACTAGAAAAGGTTCAAAGAAGGGCTACTAAGCTGATACCATCTATCTCTACACTATCTTATGAAGGTAGACTTCAAGAACTAGATTTGCACTCACTTTTTTGTAGACGACAAAGAGGAGATCTAATTGAAGTGTTTAAGATACTAAACTCATACTATCAAATTGACCCAAAAGATATCTTTACATTACAACAAGACAGTGTTACCAGGGGCCATCCAATGAAACTTTTTAAACAAAGAATTTGCAGAAGCATTGGTCAACACTTTTTCAACTTTAGAATAATCCAACAATGGAATGACTTATCTGACAAAGTAGTTCTGGCAAAAACAATATCTTCTTTCAAACACTCACTAGACCAATATTGGAGAGAAACTGGACATGGACATTGTCAAAGGCCTTTGGCCTATTAATCAATTTTGTATTTTAATTGTCCATTAAATAATAATAATAATAATATTTATGCACAAGTTTACCATTCTGTAGTTGATCACTGTAAAACTGCCTTGCAACTTGCCTTGTCCTGTTCCCATGAACTTCAAATTGATTTTCCAGTAGTAGATGAGTGGGCATCAGCCTCCTTGAGAATGGTGTGCAGTTCTTCTGAATATTGCTGTTTAATTGTCTGGAGAACTTCACTAACTTCATCAGATTGGTCATCTTCGAGAGTAATATCAAACTGACCAAGCCTAGATAATTTTGCCTTGTCATTTGACTGTTCTTTCTAAGTTGCAGCTTTTCTTTTATGAATATTAGCAGGTGATAGATATTTCAACTTATATCGTGATGACGGCTGTTGCCTCTTCAGATACCTTTCTGGACTGACATCTGACCTTCTCCACTGATAATCAAGATGACTGTTTAATCTTTTGCATGGTCTGCAGAGTACTTCACTGCTCTTCTGCATATCAGATGCATTACTTTTAGCCTGATACCACAAGGCACAGTCTTTGGAGTCAATGCGCTTAAAAGGTCTATCCCACAGTCAGACACTTTCCAAGTGGTACCAAATAATGGAAAATTATTTGTCATAATACTCACTCTCATTCAATCCTGGACAAAATTTGTGGTCCCCTTCACAGGATATGATATGGCACACCATTACAGCTTCATCTACATTGTGCACTGTTCCTTTCTGCATAGATGTTAAGAGTACTTGAACATCATAACATAAAGTAGTAGATGACGGATAAAAAATTACTCTTGCCACAGATATATACCCAGCACCAGAAATGTTTTTCATATTACTCTGCGTTACATCTAGGATAGTACTACCATCTCCCATCCTTTTAGTAAATACTACAGTAGGTCTGGATATGCTTTTTAACCTTTTGCAATAACCTCTTCTATGATAGTAGTGTATTCAACATAATTGGTTGGCTCAGTGGTGGCTGCTACATTATCATTACTCTCTTCTTGTGTCTGGTTAGATCTGATAATGTCATCATTTTGCTGGTTATTTAAAGGTACATCTGCATAGTAAATACTATACAAGGCTTTCTACATCTGTTAGTTACCTGTTGTAGCTGTGCTCTGATTAGTTGACAAAATGCTATCATGTGCATTTTCAAGTGGCTGCATTCTCAAAGTTGCACTAGTATCCGTGTTGTTTTCTATAAAACATACAATAAGGCAATTTGCATATCTTCCACCTGTTGTAACTATGCTCTGATCAGTTGCCACCAAGCTGTCATCTGCATTTTCAAGTGGCTGGATACTCACATTAGTACTTGAGCTACTATTCAAGCTGTATCCTGAGTAAGACTATTCATGGATCTTCTTGTTGGTTACCTATGCTCTGTCCAACTAATGACTAGCTTCTATTACCGCGTAGCGCTGCATTCTGAAGTGGCTGTGTACCTATGCCCATTGGAAATACAGTTTCATATTAGAAGAAAGGTTGTGCTGGCCTCATAAACACAGGTGGCAAATTGTATGGAGGTACTGGGAGGAGGCATTCAGTCTGGTAGTATTGACCAGCAGGATAGCTCCCATATTGTAGCGTAAAGGGTATGCCTGGGAAGTTGGTATTACACAAAGCACTACTGGAAAAAAAGGCCAGCTGTACATGCACATACTTGCAGTAGTCACGAGTCCTATTACCTGAGACGGCTAGTGGTGGTTCATTAGGCAAGAATTGTGGTCTGGCATTAAACACAAGGTGTCTGTTACCGCTACCACGGCCAGCATCACGAACTGGGGTGCGTGTTGCTTCCGAGACTTCTTCCCGCATACTAGTGTGCCTTCTGCTTGAGCACGTACCATCACCATTGTCCATTTTTTTAACATCATGTGCAATTCTAAGTTATGCGCATGTCTTACTTAAGCGCAGTATCCAATGGTGTGTAAGGATTCCCCGCTCCATCAATGCCAATCAACAACGTGTCTGATTTGGTAAAAGGTATTGAATATTTTCTTAAATTATGAACTCTTGATGACATGCATTACTATAACTGCTGTGTCTAAAATCCATCACAGAAATATCATATGGGACCATTCAGCATCAAAGACAGCATTAAAAAACAAGAAAACACTTACGGACAGCCGGATATAGAATTGTAAAAGAAAATTGTCAAAACCCAAATTTTCATTTGCTAGCCATCACTGATCACAGTCGCAAGGCTAGAGGCCAAACGAAGCAGTGCACGGCCACCATATTTAAGTGGTCATCTTCTTCATGTCAGGAAACCATATTAAAGTGTAAATTTCCAAATCGGCACTTTCCTTAAAGGAACATAATTAAGATGCCATGAAACTATTTGAGGTGCTTATCGGACTATAGTATCCTTCAGTTAAGCTGGGCTTATAAAAGGATTGAAATGGGCCATGCCCCTGAACACAATACTACGTACACCTCTAATAATTAGCATTGAGGCCATGCCTCTTGGTGATCTAGTTCCATAAAAAGTAAGGTATTATACCACGCCCCCTAGCTCAATCTACAGCGTAGTATTGTAGCGAGATCAAGATACTCTAATACAACACACACAGAAATCAACTTCATGTAATGTACTCTGATCCATACTGTTTGTGATATCAAATTTGTATATAAATTGAAAATCTTTTGCCATAGAATGGACGTTCTCCAAGCAAGAGAGGAGTAGGGATTCATTTTGGACCTGATGTTACTGAACAGTTTTGTAGTCTTAACAAATTAGGTAAAAAGTACATGTACATGTATGTATTTTGCTATAGTTAAGCTGAAATATACATGTACATAGGTGTGAGACGTCTTTCTTATTTACCCAAAGCTTTAGATTGTTACACTTTTACTGTATTTTGACAGAATTTATCATCAGAAGTCATGAGGTCAAGGATAACGGCTACGAAGTGTCCCACAATGGAAAATGTATAACAGTGTTTTCTGCCCCTAATTACTGGTAAGTAATAATTGTATTAAAAAACTATGATAAACCTGGCATTTATTTATAGATACTGTACATGCAAACATCTGTAACTTAAAAAAAAATCTTTGTTGCTGATTGACTGCAAGTAATACCATTGTGATAAAATAAAGATTAAAACAATACCTAGTGTTTTTCTTTTTGATAAAAGTATGGGAATCTCAATTCATCCTTAAATTATAATCAAAAAACTTTGGCCATATGTGATCGGATCTGCAAAAACCTGACACAATCATGCAAGCCTCTGAACTTACAGTATAATACAATGGGTAACTTGCATAATAATAAAAAATCCATAATTATTTCAACGCTTTGTTCTTAGTGAAGAAAGGGCCTAACAGCAAAAATTTGGATATCATCTAATTCGCCTACTCAAGAGGAGATTGAAAGTCTTGTTTCATTGCAGTAGACCAAAGGATATGCAAGTTATGAGCGTTTGCTTACATCACGTCAAAACGATAGTACACATTTAATCTTTCTTTATATGTTTTGCCTTCATATGTATGTAGTGAAGAAGGTAATACAAGGAAAACTTATCCAATAATAGATTACCCTATTCATGGAAAACATGATGGTGCAAATTTACTTGTATGTCATTCTGCTCGTAAGTTACATTACAGGTAAGTGCCTGTAATATTTATTTTTCCTATAATTACTGTACAAATCCCATTTTTCAGTTTTTTTTTTGTTACTTTTTATGGCTATAACTCGCAGAGTTATTAGCATATGAGGCTAAAACTTTGCAAGAACATGCAAGTAGATTATAAGTTAATCTATTTGATAAACAAGAATTTGAAAAATGCACGATTGTGTTGAGTTTTTGCAGATCTGGTCACATATAATAAATAGATTTCAGTGTTCTTTACCACTTGTATGTGGACTTTGTACTTGTGTATGCATACATGTAAGTGTAGTAACTAGAGATGTACCGATCTAGTATCGGTTCGGTACTGATATCAACAATTTGAGCAAAATCGGTAAAACTGATTTTCTGTTGAAGCCACCGATTCATGATACTGATCTTTCTAACCACCATTTCTTCAAACATACTAGACTCCTTCTATCATTTCTCTGCTCCATGTACAAAATAAGCTAAAGTATAGAGCCATTTCTTTCCCTGGCGCCCATTGAAACTATGAGAAGCCATATAAATTAGCTGTTTTAGTTACTGAAACTTTGAACTTACCAAAGGTCCTAGGCAGAAAACAATGAATTGTGCTACACCATATGGAATACACTAAACTATTAGAATCGTTCCTACAAACCACTTCAGGAAAGTCTTGGTAGGAGCCTGCATTAAAATATTTGTGGGTGCTGTCACTGCTGATTGTCAGGGTGGTGTAATTGAGGCCACACCACCATTGGTATTGACTCCAGTAACAATGCTGTGATCATCATTCAGCTAACAATTGACCAATTAGCTTAGTCTGAGATTATAAAATGCTAAGAACTACCTTTTCAAGATCAGTCATTATAATAGACAATGATGTTAGATCAGTACAATATCAGTAGATCGGTAATAAATTTCCTTGATCAGATCAGTATCGGTAAAGCTCAGAAAAGTTGAATCGGTACATCTCTAGTAGTAACCGTCATTAAAATCATTTAAAATATTACAGTGATCAAATGGGCAATAAAGGAGCCTTCATCACTTTGACTAATGATTTGAAGCCAAAATTTACCACATACGAAGCAGTGGTGAGTATCCAGCAATTTTAAAGTGTGTTGTATATTATTATGGTTTTATTCTGCCGTCCAGCCACACCCTAATGTCCGACCAATGCAGTACGCCAATCCACTTTTTGGACTAGGATTTTAGTTGATCTATTTTATTGTATTATATATTTTAAATTTTATTATAATATACTTATTTCCCTATTGTATTGGTTGTATACATTTCTATCATATCATTACGCTGCCGTCAAACTCACAAATAGGACCATCTATATGGAAGGAACAATAGTGGCTTACGGGCTTCATAGCATATGTGTATAGGTTTGTACTTTCCACAAAAATGTCCACCAGAATTGGCCGGATCTGATGCATCTGTAAGAGTGATTTCAAGTGTTTGGCAAACTTTTAATTGACCAAGAAATTTGCTAATGTAATAGTGTGACAGTTATGTTAAGGTCTAACTTGTCTTCTTGGTGTCTACATGACTGCAGTTTATTTGTACATCAATATTCATTATTGAAACCATACTTATGTAGTGGTCCCTTGGGTAGCCTCATTAGTCATTTTAATGTTGCTGATGCAATGCTTACCATATAAAGTACACAAAAATTAGGAATTTTTATCTAGAGTAGGGACTTTAGCACATCGACAAAAAGTACTGGAGTAGTGCACGATATTAAATCACAGTAAAAGATAAGGAGTGTTATTAGTAAAGTGGCTAAGCAACAAATTTTGATGAAATCATTTACTTTGTGATAAAAGCACCAAATTTTCTGTGGAAGTTGAGTATGGTATACTAAATCATTTGAAATATGGTGCCACGTCAATCTCATTGCCTTGGGGCATGTTTTAAACTGGGTTATATGCCTATTTTTAGCTGGTCAGAAACCATACAAGTGCATTCGTAACCTTCATTATTGCTTAAATCACATGGAAGTATTTCAAATTTATCTAAAAACCTTCACAAAATGTGGTAAAAAATTTAAGCACTTCTAATGGAGCCAATACTTTAGTGTTAAAAGTACAGACACAAATAATACACTGTACATTATGGCTTCATATACCACAACCCTCTGTGCTTAACATGGCAAGCTAATGACCTGAATGGACACATTCAGCTTTTGGATGTGACCATCCCTTGGTCGTCTTGCAGATGTAAAGTTTCAGTATATTTCCTATGGAACACTTTTATGGTTTCTTAAATGTATTTTTAACTTGTCAGGTTCTTTGAGCATGATATGATTAGTAATTTTAATGGCACTATATCTAATATGAAATAGTATGAATTAATCAAATGTTGCACCAAGTTTGGTGCTTTTATCAAAAAGTGAATGATTTTTTCACTTAGCTGCTCTACTATATATCCCTACTGTGCATTTTCATTATGGTATCTTGAGCACAGTAGGGATATAAAATTTCTTATTGTTTTACTGTGATTTAATATCATGCACTACTCCAGCTTGTTTCAGTATGATCCCTACTCTAGTTGAAAATTCCTAATTTTTTGTGAACTTGTTTGTTAACTTTTTTTTGTAAAATAGTTATTAAAGCCACCCATACCACATCAAAAGAAAGATGGCACCGTGCCCCCCAGTTATCGATTATCATCTGAAAAGTGAAGTATCCATTATGCTTCATTGTCAGCTATGTTCATATCAAAGCTGTATAGTAAAAAGTGCATTTAATAGTAAGGAGACAATATACATTGGTATTGTTAAAATATTAGCTAACTATTTAACATCTAATGTACGACTTGATAGTTGATATCAAGCATCATCATCACCTCTTATTATCATGTTAGCTATCCATAAATGGATTTATAAAAAGTAAACAAGCTAGTTTAAAAAATATTTTTAAATACTAAAACATGGGAATAGAGGTTGCTGAAAACAGTAAAGAAACAAGAGTCAAACAAGCCAACACGTTAAACACAAAGATATCTATTTGGACTCAATGGATATGGTAGCTAGAAACTAAGGAAAAAGCAGCAGTTTTCTATAAATCAGGGGCAAAGAAGTATACAGAATGCTTCTATATAAATGTTTATTTGAGTCCAACTGTCCAAATAGAGATCTCTGTGTGTTTAACATGCTGGCTTGTTTGACTCTTGTTTCTTTACCTTTTTCAGCGACCTCTATTTCCATGCTTTAAATTTAAAAGTATTTTTACACTAATACTGACCTACTATAGATCAAGTACTTCTTTCAGGGTTACAGAAGCATATTATTTTGTTTCTTTCATGGGTGATTAAACAATAGTATCAGGGCGATTTGTCTTTCTAGCTTTGAATTCCAAAAAACCTTAGCTTGCTTTTGTGGAACTATCAGTTAACTAGATGATGAATTAATGACAATTCAACTTAAGTTGTTGTGGCAGCCAAGTATTTTTGTCAAAACAAAAATCTGTAGCGCTAATAGCATTCTACCAGTTTATATGGTGGTTTGTAAGCACTGTCTAAAGTGGTAAAGTAATACTGCAACTTGATCAATGCCACTGGCCTGAACTAGTGATATCTTTTCATTTTCATAATAGCTTCATTAAGTTTATCACATCTTGGTGAAACCACTTTATATGGCTGCAGTACATCAGTAACACTTCTTTGGCCTTTGTGATGTGTGTTATCGTTGTTTTCAGTTCAGCAATATTATTGATTATATAGTCTGCTAGTCTGAGATACTGTCTAAGCAGTGGCATAGCCAGATCAGTCACTTTGCCCTACCATCAGCTACCCAGAGTAATTGCGGAGGTGGGCTGAATTCACTGATGAACAATCACTTTACTTATACAAGAACAGTAACCGGGTTTCCCCCTGGAGTTTTACTGTAAGTTATTTGATTGTGTTATTAATGGCTAATGAAAAGCAATAAATAGAAATGAGGTTACATAATTAAAACGTGGTTAGCATCGTGATAAAGGACTAAAAAGACAGAAAATTTTCTATACAGATAGGGATAGTGTGTCTTCGTGTTTGTGGTGAAGTGTGGACTGTGTGATGAAAACTTGGATTGAGGCAAAGTTGTGAAATGTGGGAACCTGTTCAAGCTGTGTGTATAGATACTGGGGCTATTATCTTACATTGTATTACACGTAGGTAGTGATGCACAACACATTTTAAATGTTTATTGATGTCAATATGAAGATGGGCATGTGTATGTGTGTTGCATGAAGTTGAATGGCTTGCCCACCCAGTGCCCAGGCATGGCAAAAAGTCTGGCTACACCATTGTGTCCAAGTATCTGCCAATCAACTGCATATTGCTCAACAACACGAGTGAGCAGACCTCCAATTGTTGGGATGTCATGAAATCACCTACAGAAAACTTGAGTAACTAACTTCTGAAATGTCTGCTGTTGTATGCAGTTTATACTGATTATGGAGGTTTGCACTTTCTCACCAAAATTATTGACCAGAAACAAGCCTCATAATACCATCATGGTACAGTACCTTGGCAGTGTTGCAAAAATACTACCAATAAAAAAGCTACGAATTTTACTTAGTGGAATTTTTCACTGACTGAGACTAACTACTGTAATTAATGCCTTCAGACCAACATAACTCATAAATGACAAAAGCCTTCAGTTGATTTTTGTTAGATGTTGCTTCAGCCTAACAAGTGCCTTTTGGCATATACTGTATATGCAGTACCTGTAATATATGCTTCATGGGCTTACCTTTGTGTTCCTTTGTTTCTCATTTCTTTTTGCTGGCAAAGCAAGGCGTCAATTTACAGCAGCATGTAATGACTTCACTATGATGGCTATCACATTCGTCTTGTTAATGGGATCACAGTCCATATTATTTTTTCATAGTGACTGTAGAGGCACTTCTAATGTTTAATGGTCAGTTCACTTTTTCATACTTAAGGCATGCATTTAGACTCAAAACTAATTTGATATATCTGGTACCATTCTTAAGTGCAGGTTCACCAGTCATATTATGTATGTTATACAACTAGACTAAAGTATTAAATGTTTACTAGTGTATTTGCAGATGTAGACAACCTCCTGTCTATTTTTTGAGCAGAAAAGGACCTTCTAAAGTCTGTGATGATTTCATGACAAGAACAAGATTGTTCAAGGGCATGTAAAAAAGTAGGATTAATGTATTGTCGTCTTCTATAAAAAAATCCTTATAATTATATTTCTAGCTTTTGCTAAGAGGTCCCTGACCCAATAAAGATTTGTGGTTAAGACAAAGCATTTCATGATTAGTCACTTTTTTTCTCAGTGATCCCTAATTGGACTTGTATACTTGTTTAGTTACTAAGGTGCTTACTTGATCTACCAACAGGGATTATGGTGAAGCTTAATTGATGTAGTTGCTGACATTGGAAATAAAAAGCTGACATAGACGTATTATAGTATACTGACAGACCACAACAGATATTTTGCTGAAGTAGTAAGATAAAAATTAATATTTGGCTGTAAAGAGTGATGATTGCAGGTCAATATTATATAATCAAATTATGTAAAGCAGTTGGTTTGTAATGTTAAAATTCCCAATTCCCTATGAAAATCCCTTTGTATAATTACATTATATGATGTATTTGTATAGGTTGCAATGTGGTTTAGTGGTTATTTTAGCAGCAACCATGGTATCTCTATAATGATTATATAGAGTGCTGACACAGTATACAAGGTTGGAACTTATGACTTATAATTAGTTGTCTGTATACTGTACAGCAGGAATGCAGTTCATTTCTCAATTTGTATAATGGTTGCAAGAATTTTGTATCATAGTTTTTATCACATGAGCTTGACATCTACTTCATGGACCATCAGACACCTTATAATCACACTAAGCTAGAAAAATATTTGATATACGTAGTTATACGTATCGTGTTTGACGTATCAATATTTAGATTTACTAAGTCATCTCAGTTACAGGAAATTAACAAATAGACACAGACCTTTGTTTACGTGATTACAACAAAATTTCAGCTATATAACAAAATCCGTAACAGCATCCTCTCAAGTTGTGAATTATATACAATGCAGCCATTGTGTTTAAGTAACTAACTCTTTGTTGCTATGTATAGTAGGTGTTCTTTATTGTCAGCAACTCCCAATAATAGTAAGTAAGTAAGTTTAGACTCCATTAGACATAGTTAACTATCTATTTCTTTAGCAAGTCATATTATGTACAAAGCCAATCATTTATAGCTGTATGAATAATTGATCTAAATGGCACAAACTTATTTATTAGATGTGAACATATTATAGGTTACTGGAGTCTACATTACATGCACAGTTCAGCCCAGAGAGCAAACTAATCATGCTTTGTATAATTACACAACTTCCAAAAACTCCTTTGTACTGCTTGCTGTTCACATACAGTAGAAGTGCTGAATAACAGTATTGCATAACTCCATGGGCAACCACATGTACACAAATAGTGGTATGTTGTTTTGATAGCTATTAAATTATTAGCTACCACTGCACTTTGAACATGAATGTTTATGAATGCTAAAGCTATCCTTAAGTAAACTACAGTGGAATTATATGTAAATACATTATCTGTGTATGAATACCAATGGAAATATTGCATGTCACTGTCGCTGTGGAGTAGTATAATATTATGCTAATAATATTTATTTAGCATACTAATGCATAGCAGACCTGGAAGCATGCGGTATTGGAATGGTTATAGGTTCCTAAACTGAACTGATTGTTGTAAGAAGCCATTTCTGCCTTGCTTAGCTTTATCTTCAGTTCTTTTCAAATTTTTGAGTCTGTACTAAACTAACCTGATAATGACTGTTGTTACTGTTAATTGTAATGTTTGATTGCTCTGAGAATATCTGTGGTCTTACAAAGTGTATGTTAGTACAGTGTCACCTCTATTCAGGCATCTTACAAGCATGCAGTAGTAGCCCAGGTGGTAGGGCATTGGCCTGGTGATTGAGAAGGCCAGGTTTGGGACTTACTACTACTATTGTTTCCTTGAGCAAGAAATTTTACCCCCATTTCTCTAGCCACCCAGCTGTTAAACCGGGAACATATTGCATACATATGTACAATTCAGGGCACAGCTGAAACTGGGATGGATCCAGACTTATGGAAAGGGAGGTCAAAATGAACTGAGGCACTATACCATTCCCACCAACACTTGTTGGCTGCAAGAGCTCGGAAGGAAGATAGATATGGGTCTTTATTGTATTACCTGGGTTAGTTGTTGATCTCATTTCTACTGAGATAGGATGTCTGCATGGGTCACTTTATACTAGAAATACTTGCTCAAGTGGCTACTGCTTGTTGTGTGTCGAAGAAAACTGTACAGTCACTGTATGAGCAGGCTGCTCGTGTTGCCATCTCCTGCTCTTACAGAATTTTCAATTCTAGAGCTTCCCCGGAGTGGAATCTGTTGGACCTCTTGACCTGAACTTTGTCACTGTGTAGTTAATTTTGTACTGTAAGTTAGCTAAGTAATGTAAGTCCTGGCAGGGTTCCTGCACTGATCACTCTTTGGCTGTCAATGTATGGTAATCCTGAGTCTAGGCCCCTGTTTGTATATTGTCTTAATCTCGGTCTTAATATATAATCAATAAGACGTTTATTATCATTGTCTGGTTTGGTGCGGTGAGACCAAAAAAAAAGTCACAGCCAACTGACAACACATGCACCCACCTCGCCAACTAGTCTATACGCATTTATCACTGATGGATGAAGTACATAAAAATACTTACATAGCTCGCTACACGCTGCTTTAATACTGTGACTGCTCTGGCGATCTTGCTTGTATCCGCCCCTGAGCTGAAGAACAGCCTTCTTGGCTGATGCTGTCATTCCTGTGAAAAAAAAAAACTGATTAAACCGTGAAGAACCCTAGTGAAAGTCCCAACTAGCCATAATTTCTCAAAACTGAAGCAAACTAATAAGTATGTGGAGCGACCAGACGGTTGAACTATCCTAATTATCCATGGATATAAAAAACATTGCCCGCAAAAAGTGGGGTTCTCTCACTGCATAATTATGTCAAGCTGTCGCCCGACAAAACTGGTACTATGCATACTAATTAATTCACATGGTTTTAAAGTTGCGACCACGCCTTTCCGCTAAACCCGTCCATAAATAGCGTGAGTGAAGTTGACAGCACGGTTATTTTCTCACATCTGCTAATATACCGGCGTACTGTTAAACTTAAAGACTCGGTTTCCAAGTAGCGAGAGATCACGGTGGTACTAGACATGATGGCTTATAATTTTTCAGCGATTATGATTATGATCATTATTATTACTGAGCCTTCAGCCCTGTTAGTATGCTCAGCAATTCCTGTACCTAACGAACAACAAGATGTCAAAAAAGTTCTTACCACGTGGAAAGATTTAGAAGCCGGTGGATTGTCAAGACATGATCTCATTAAATTATATAAACAGAATTATGGTCGCCCCCCACATAGTAAGGAGTATGGTAAATATTGCTATAACATCCTGGGAGATGCTTCTGTTCTTCGCAAATCTATCATGCCTCGTAACATTGTTGGAGATCTAAAGACGCTCAAGAATTACTGGGACGAGCCAGCAACTTTCTCAGTGACGTTAGAAGCAACGCATGAAAAATCGGCTAGTCTCTCAGTAACAAGGACTTCTTCATTTTCATTTAGCGAGAAAATTAGCATTACTTCAGTTGAATTGGGCATTACATCAGAACTTTACTATGAGTTTGAAATTGAGAATTCCGTTAGCTCTGAATCCACAACTTCTGATACTATTACAATTAAGGATTCTGTCGATATTACATTGCAACCGAACTCTTCTGTGCTCGTAAGGCTTGATATCAGATGGCAGGAGGAGAACGCTGAGATAGAAATACCGATCAACATTGTCGGATACACTGGGGGTGACTATCCCAAACCAATGGATGGTCACCATTATTGGTTTCCTTGGTTGCCGGATTGGGTTCAGCTCAAGTCAAGCATACATGCGAACATGATTGTTGCCTATGATATTCAGGGTGAGATTACTCTTCAGAAATTGGACTAGCTATCTGAACTATATGTGTAACCTACAACTATAGTAACATACATAGCCATCTATCATCATTCATAATTTTACAAAACTTTGTATTATTTTTAGTATTTGGACAATGGTTATACATTATTGTTTTTAAAGTTCTTGTATTCAGTCAGATATCTATATATCATTGATTGATTGATTGATTGATTGATTGATTGATTGATTGATTGATTATTTAACCTCTCAATGATCGGCAGAACCGCTCTTCCTCATAAAGTACATACATGCATACACACATGCGCGCGCGCGCGCGCGCACGCACACACACATACATACAAACATGGTAGAACACACAGAGACAATAGCAGTACAATATACACATACACATAATAATTAACTATGTACAAAGTCATTCAATAGATAAAAAATAACTGTTGGTGGCATCATAAAAGTTAGGCATTGGTTCCTTCAATTCCTGTGGCAGATGGTTCTATATTATAGTGCCTTGGTATCTTGGATATTGTGTTCGATTTGAATGTGCAAAGAAAGGTAGTTGTAGGGTGTATAGTTGCCAAATTGTTGGGCAAATTGTACAGGTGGCATGAACATGATTCCTACCTGAGCTCATGGAGATCTAAAACTTTGTGCAGGATGTGATTGGATCCCAGGAGTGCTGCCTTTAGAGGGGGTTGAATGATATAATATATATATATATATATACACAAGTACACAGAAAATTTAGAATTTTCAGCTAGAGTAGGGACCATGCATAGCACAGCGATAAAAAGTACTGGATAGAACACTTCTTAATGTTTTACTGTGATTTAATATCGTGCACTACTCCAGCTTGTTTCAGTACTTTTTATCGATGTGCTATGGTCCCTACTCTAGCTGAAAATTCAAAATTTTTCTGTGTACTTGTTTGTTAACTCATTTCAAAACATTATTATAACTGGTGAACCCACGCATACTACATCTGAAATGGTGCCGCTTGCCCCAGCTATATCAATTATCATCTGAAAAGTAAAGTATCCATTACGCTTCGTTGTCAGCTATGTTCAACCCATTACACAGCATTTCGAATCAAGAACTGTTCGAAAAGCACCTCTATAATCTATGCATAGTAAACCAAAAGAAAGGAAGGTGTCGCGTGCCCCAGTTATATCAATTATCGTCTGAAAAGTGAAGCACATGATCCATTACTGTTGTTGGCTATGTTCAACCCATTACACAGCAATACGAATTAATAACTATTTGAAAAGCACCTCTGCAATCAAAACAGCCACTATTAAAAATACGGACGATTTCCATTATGAAGGGAAGCTATTACGTGCTATCGGCAAATCGACACTTTTCGCTGTCAGCAAAGATGAATGGGACACAAAGGAGGACATTGGTACAGTAAGTCCATGAAGAATGCACCGTACGTACTGTGGTATGCCAAAAGACACCTTTCAGGCTGAAGCAACATCAAAGAGTGTAAAAATCAAGCCGCCCATAGTCTAGCTTAGCCGTTATCAAGTTATGCTTGTCTGAAGACATCAGGCAGTCAGTTACTCAGTCAGTCAGTAGAAAATTCCTTTAAATATATATTTTTTTAAAATTCCGTATGAACTTATTGAAAGTGTTTCGGGTTGATCTGAAAGCTTGTTTGGGCTTAGTTTTACCTAACCAATACTACGTCATGGTTGTCAGGAAAAATTGAGGCTGGTTTTTGGATGATAATATGTTGTGGGCCATGCCTTATCCTTTGTGGTCCCTACTATACGGTACTATTGTACTGTATGATATACACATATGTATATAATTTCAAGGTAATTATTTTAAATTTAATGGTAAATTTGATGTAAACATAGGCATACGAAATGGGGGGGATTATTTAATTGGATAGCCATTCCAAGTAATCTCTTACTGTCTACTTCCCCCAATGTTTCATATTATTGCCTCTATAATTAACCTTTCTATTCAATCAGCAAACCCTAAGATGGACGATTGTGGCAAGCACCTCTAAAATTAACTTTTTCATAAAGCAATATTGTGTGACTGAAACAGAAGTAATTTACACAAGTAAGAATGCACTGGTGCTGAAATGAGTCAAGAATGTTTGCAATACTAAAAATACTCTGAAATTCAATGTTAGAGCAAAACATTTCCTGGAAGCATGCCACCAGACCCCTTCGTTTAGCATGCTTCACTTTATCCTCATCATTGTCTTCCCCCCTTCCAACCATGAGGTGCTTGCTACGCCTAATGTATGAAGGTGATATATAATTATATAGCTGAACTATCTACCGCAAGTTCTACAGTGGGGTTGAATACTCAGGAAGGTGACTTGTAGTCTGTTTGGAGCTGAATTGGCTCTCTACAGTAGTGACTTGATTGAAAAAGAAGAATTAGAAGAAAATAAAGAAAAAATATAAGAAAAATAAAATGCATTACTTGTGCATACATATAAGGCTGATGCAGGGGTGTAGCTAGCTATATAGCATTCAGGATTGCCCAGGCACAAGATCTGTGTAACTGTTCCCATGCATGTAAATTACATAGTGAGTCCATCTCTATAGACTCTTTGTTACACATTTGCTTTGAAAAAATAGCAACTGTTTAAAAGTGCATACATGTATCCAGCTTGCTTATAGCTATACTGCTTTCTAAATAATTATGTTGCATGAATTATAGAAGCTAAAACTAAACAATGACAACTGGACTGACATCAAAGCTCCAGCTCCAGTATTGATTTCCCTAAATGCATACACTGAGTGCTTTAGACATACTTCATAACCAACATTGAGAAAGCTTGAATAAACAATGATTCTCCTCAGTGGTCCAGTAAGATGGGTACCACACAACTCCTCCCATCCCTATCCATGACTAGTCTGCAGTACATAGGAATTGGTATAATGTCACGAACCAGTCTGAGTGGCTCAACCACAAGGTGATAAGTTAGTTATCACTGTGTAATACAGCCTATTACACAGGAGCAGAGATGCTCTGTTTAGCTGCATGGTAGTTATCACCCAGCATGGTACTTTGACCCTTCCATGCCCTGGGATATAATAAGCAGTGTTGAGAAGTACATGTATACAGTATTATGTATGATATGTGTACAACCAAGAGTACTGTATAATTATACTGTAATTACACATGCTGATAAATATGATTTCCAATTCAACCTCACAACTTCTACCTTTTCTTTTCTTATTGATCATTTCTTTTTGTGATGTGATCTTCTATTTGATGTCCTTGGGGTACGTAGACAGCATCAAGGTTTGGAGAGTATTGTTGTTCTCTGTTGCTTTGACTATGCATTCTGCAGCTTCTCCGGTTATTTTGTTTTTAGCACTTTAAGCATTTGGTTATTTTGTAGTGCAGCAACAATAGTTTTGCATTTCTTTTGCATTATAGTGATTTCATCATCAGAGATAGGTCTAAAAAGTAACCCTTTGAAGAAGTTTGACAGACTAATTGCAATACATGTGGTTGTTTTTAGAAATGGCTTTGATATGGATCTAAAACAAGGGTTCAAATCACTCACCAAACAAAGCAGTGTATGGCCACCATTTAAGTGGTCATCTTCTTCATGTCAGGAAACCATACTAAAGTGTAAATTTCCATATCAACACTTTCCTTAAAGGGACATACATATTAAGATGCCATGAAACTATTTGAGGTGCTTAACGGACTATAGTATCCTTCAGCTAAGCTGGGCTTATAGAAGGATTGAAATGGGCCATGCCCCTGAACACAATACTACGTACACATCTAATAATTAGTGTTGAGGCCACGCCTCTTGGTGATCTAATTCCATAAAAAGCAAGGTATTATACCACGCCCCCTAGCTCAATCTACAGCGTAGTACTATAGCGAGATCAAGATACTCTAATACAACACTGAGTCACAACCACACACAGAAATCAACTTCATGTAATGTACTCTGATCCATACTGTTTGTGATATCAAGTTTGTATATAAATTGAAAATCTTTTGCCACAGAATGGACGTTCTCCAAGCAAGAGAGGAGTAGGGATTCATTTTTGACCTGATGTTACTGAACAGTTTTGTATAGGCATGCGTACATTATGCTGGAATAATTTTTGGAATAATCGGTGGTAAAAAGAATCAGGAATAATTCCGGAATAATAGGGTGATCTTCCAGATTAATTAATTAGAATTCACACATTTTTCGTGTAGTATCACAAAAGAATTCATAAAAGAACATCCACAAACATGACTAGTACAAAATCGGGCGAAAAGATTGAGATACTCTAATAGAGCAGTCACTTACTCTAATAGAACAGTCAAGCAAATTAGTTGTGACTGCTCTATTAGAGTATCTCGATCTTTGGGCATAGTTTTTATGCTTGCAAGTGGTTATATTTTCAGCTGCAGAAGAATATCCATTTAACTTTTACAACTCCAGGAATTATTCCAGGAAATATTTTGGAATAATTTTGGGAATAATAAATGAATAAAAAAAGAATTGCCAGAAAAAATAATAGGTAATTTAAAAAGCATAATGTACTCAAGCCTATAGTCTTAGCAAATTAGGTTAAAAGTACATATACGTACATGTGTGTGTTTTGCTATAGTTAAACTGGAATATACATGTACATAGGTGTGAGATGTCTTTCTTATTTACCCGAAGCTTTAGATTGTTACATTTTTACTGTATTTTGACAGAATTTATCATCAGAAGTCATGAGGTCAAGGATAACAGCTACGAAGTGTCCCACAATGGAAAATGTATAACAGTGTTTTCTGCCCCTAATTACTGGTAAGTAATAATTGTATTAAAAAACTATGATAAACCACTAAAAGTAGCATTTCTTTATAGATATTGTACATGCAAACATCTGTAACTTTTAAAAAAAATCTTTGCTGCTGATTGACTGCAAGTAATACCATTTTATTTGTGATAAAATAAAGATTAAAACAATAATACCTAGTGTTTTTCTTTTTGATAAAAGTATGGGAATCTCAATTCATCCTTAAATTATAATCAAAAACTTTGGCCATATGTGACCGGATCTGCAAAAACCTGACACAATCACACAAGCCTCTGAACTTACAGTATAATACAATGGGTAACTTGCATAATAATAAAAAAATCCATAATTTTTTCAACACTTTGTTCTTAGTGAAGAAAGGGCCTAACAGCAAAAATCTGGATATCAACTAATTCGCCTACTCAAGAGGAATTTGAAAATCTTGTTTTGTTGCAGTAGACCAAAGGATATGCAAGTTATGAGCGTTTGTTTACATCACATCAAAACGATAGTACACATTTAATCTTTCTTTATACGTATGTTTTGCCTTCATATGTATGTAGTGAAGAAGGTGATACAAGGAAAACTTATCCAATAATAGATTACCCTATTCATGGAAAACATGATGGTGCAAATTTACTTGTATGTCATTCTGCTCGTAAGTTACATTACAGGTAAGTGCCTGTAATATTTATTTTTCTTATAATTACTGTACAAATCCCATTTTTCAGTTTTTTGCTACTTTTTATGGCTATAACTCGCAGAGCTATTGGCATATGAGGCTAAAACTTTGCAAGAAGATGCAGGTAGATTATAAGTTAATCTATTTGATAATCAAGAATTTGAAAAATGCATGATTGTGTTGGGCTTTTGCAGATCTGGTCACATATAATAGATTTCACTGTTCTTTACCACTCATATGTGGACTTTGTACTTGTTTATGCATACATGTAAGTGTAGTAACTAGAGATGTACCGATCTAGTATCGGTTCAGTACTGATATCAACAATTTGAGGAAAATCGGTAGAACTGATTTTCTGTTGAAGCCACCGATTCATGATACCGATCTTTCTAACCATCATTTCTTCAAACATACTAGACTCCTTCTATCATTTCTCTGCTCCATGTACAAAATAAGCTAAAGTATAGAGCCATTTCTTTTCCTGGTGCCCATTGAAACTATGAGAAGCCATATAAATTAGCTGTTTTAGTAACTGAAATTTACCCTTGAACTTACCAGAGGTCTTAGGCGGAAAACAATTAATTGTGCTACACCATATGGAATACACTAAACTATTAGAATTGTTCCTACAAACCACTTCAGGCAAGTCTTGGCAGGAGCCTGCATTAAAATATTTGTGGGTGCTGTCACTGCTGATTGTCAGGGTGGTGTAATTGAGGCCACACCACCATTGGTATTGACTTCAGTAACAATGCTGTGATCATCATTCAGCTAACAATTGACCAATTAACTTAGTCTGAGATTATAAAATGCTATAAGAACTACCTTTTCAAGATCAGTCATTATAATAGATAATGATGTTAGATCAGTACAATATTGGTAGATCAGTAATAAATTTCCTAGATCAGATCAGTATCGGTAAAGCTCAGAAACGTTGAATTGGTACATCTCTAGTAGTAACAGTCATTAAAATCATTTAAAATATTATAGTGATCAAATGGGCAATAAAGGAGCCTTCATCACTTTGACTAATGATTTGAAGCCAAAATTTACCACTTACGAAGCAGTGGTGAGTGTCCAGCAATTTTAAGTGTGTTATATTATTATGGTTTTTTCTGCCGTCCAGCCACACCCTAATGTCCGACCTATGCAGTACGCCAATCCACTTTTTGGACTAGGATTTTAGCTGATCTATTTTATTGTATTATATATTTTAAATTTTGTTACAATATACTTATTTCCTTATTGTACTGGTTGTATACATTTCTATTATTGCCATAAACCTGACAAATAGGACCATCTATATGGGAGGAGTGATAGTGGCTTACAGGCTTATCAAAGGCTCAGACAACAATGAATCTGTTAGGAAGTTAATAATCCAAAACTTACTGTTGATTTATGGTATAACCATATATGCAATTAGATGTAAGAGGTTAAGACAAATTGATCATGTACTTTCCTGGTAACTGTTGTTAATCTACTCAATGCATAATTTACCATGATGTGTCCACCTATCAATGTTAAGCCGCTGCCCCCCAGTACAGGATAGTAGGGGATTTGACAATTTGTAAGAGCAAAAGCCCCATGCACTATTGGAGCATTGCCAGCCCTCACTAATCCCCACTGCAATTTACAATTCACCTCACGTGTACAAGCGAAACTTATTTCATGCAAATGAATGTCGATGTGTTATAGTGGCTTAGTACATGTTCTCTTTCAAGTTGATACCTACCTTTAATGGTACTAATAACTCATGATGTAAATTGGTAAATAAAGTACTTACTAATCTGAATTTATAACTGACAGAAGAGGATACTGTACCTTTTCAATTATAACCAAACTTCTGTGTGTAACATGTGGGTGGTCTATATGTAACATGTGGGTCTATGTGCTAGAACTGTAATTTTAAACAACTTCTGGTATACTGTAACCTTAACAAGCAGTGTGTCACAATCACAAATGAATTAGAGGATGACTGCTCACATCCTGTTTGCTGACTAATATACATTCATGGACAGTAATTGTATACATAGCAAAGTTTGGATTAGTAGTGTCTATGAGAGCTCTTTCACCATGTCTGAAAATGTGTGTTAAGTCAGAATGTAATATCAACAATTGGTAATAATATACCGAACTGCAGTTGTAAGTGGTTGCAGCAATTAAAGTATCATTCTGTACGTAGGAAGTGTAGCACAATTGTCAATCTGTTGGTAGTTATGAAGTTGGCAACCTCACAGTCATGAGGTTGTGATATCATTGTAGAACTATATATTGGAAGTAAACAACAGATTAAAATTGAATTATAGTGTGAATGAATTCTCAGCAATGTTATTAACTATAGCCCTGGTGGTAGAAAAAGTTTAAAGGAACGTCCTTTAGAAACCCCTTACATGACAACTTGTGGCCAATAGCAGAAACATGTACCTACTGACTTGTTTTGTTCATATTATAACGTGCACAATGTCATGAGGTCATGTTGCATATTGGTCAACAGTGTGTTTGATGAGATCCACCCAGTTTGGCTGTTCATCTCCTAGGACAATAACAACATTATAATATTGCACACATGTTAAAAGTATGTTCAAACCATTTTGCATTCGTAATAAAACTTCACTATGGTACATATGTATGTGTGAATGGTTTACGTGATTTTCCAACTGGAATAATGAGACCTGACATCATACAGTGTTACTATTAGCATTGCTTAAGCGTAAGCTACATACGTATTTACACAGCTTATAATAGCTTCACTGCAGACTAAAGATGTCATTTTGCATTGTGTAAGAAAATCAACCTTGGTTAGGTGAAATCCCTATGAAAACCCATTTGTGTTTACACACACACTAAAAGTGCTTAATAATGATATTACATAATTCAACCACATGTACACAATTGTGGTACTTTGGTTTTTATGAACATTGTAATTATACTACTACATATATACAACATAGTACTACATCTTAGCAGCAGCATATTTAATATAAGTTGTACATTTATTTATTTATATTTATTAATTGTAAAACTCAAAGTATATGAGTATGGTACAATGTCTATGTCATAATTAGAGATCTAAAGTCATCGAAGGTATATGGTAGTATTGTGCATAGGTTCTACATAGTCACAACTGTTTATGTTCTCCCATTGGTTCAGTGACTCTATAAAAACTGAGTTGTATAACCATGTGGCTGTGTTATATAATGTTTGATGTACCACATTGAGCAAGATTATCTTATTGTTCAATGTTATTGTGACACATGATCACATTCCATGATGAGACATATATTGGTGTCAACAGGAGCTTATAATTATAAGTGCCAAGGGTGCAAAGACCCCTTCGGCACTTATATTCTGTGTCAATAAGTGCTGTTTGAAGCTATAATACAGATCAGCAAAAACTTGGACAAAAAACATAGAAAAAAAAATTGCGCTAAAGCACTATTATTATTGTCTGTGTCTATGGTACCCAGCCCTTGGCCACCTATTCTAGTCCACTGTGCTAACCATTCAACTACTAGTGCCAGATACCAACTTTTCTTCTTTTCTACCTTATACACGTGAGTCAAAAAGGATGCTATATTCATTGAAGAAGTAACCAAAGCTGAACCTGACCTGACACAGAAGTTTGCTTGTTAAGCATAATGATGTCTTTCATTGTCTATATAAAGGTAAGTTGGTGAGTTTGAGGCGGTCACTTTGCTCCCTCCAACCCTAGCTCGCTTCAAACTCACCAAAAAAAACTTATCTTCATATAACTAGTGTGTTTGGTGCTTGATCGATCTCAATAGCTTTTTCACAATCAGTGTCAATAGTCACTGCAATCGTGATGACATAATTCTTTACATTACACATTATTGTGTGGTATATATAATGTGCACTGCAATGACCAACACTTGATGTCTGGTGTGGGGCCCAAATAAACTTCTTGGAATGTTTAATAATCAACTGTTTAACCAAATAGATGTATGGGAGGTAAATGAATATTGAACTAAAGTTTAATAATTGATTTGATAAAACCCATTTAGTAGATAAGTATGTTTTCACTCAATAGCGAATTCTGATTTGCTCACAATCCATCTATGCTGCATATCAGTAAGATCACATGCATACAGCTGCAGTGTAGAGGCAATTCCGCACTAGACTTCAAAAGCAGTTTGAATGCACATCTGATTCTGGTCGATCCACTTACAGAGGTCTATTGTAAGCTTAAAAAGTCATTTAATCCATTAAAAGAAACCCCTTACACATGACAACTATAGAAGAAATACATATATACTGCTTTAATTTGTGGTGTGCTTCATGCTTCATACTTATACAAAAAAAAAATGGAACACCTTCCATATCATATGGATAAAGATAACTATTAACATTATATACGCAATGTACACTAATGAAATTTAAAAGTTCAAGAAGTTGATTTCCAATTCAACCTGACAACCTCTACATTTTCTCTTCTTATTGATTGTTTCTTTTTGTGACATGATCTTCTGTTGAATGTCCTTGGGGTATGCAGAAAGGTCTAATTTCTGTAGAGTGTTATTGTGCTCTAGTGCTTTCACTATGCGTTCTGCATCTTCTCCAGGTATTCTGTTTTGTTCTAACTTTAGCACTCGAAGTGTTTTGTCTTCTTGTAGTGCAGCAGCGATAGTTTCAACAGCTTCATCGGTTATTTCATTGTTGTTAATGTACAGCATGTCAATTTTACTTTTTCCTTCTTTCATTAACTGAAATATTGTTATTGCCGATTTACTTGTTACCTTATTTCTTCCTAGAGACAGTTTCTCTAACTTGGACTTTGGGTCTGCAATAATGGTGGAGTAGAAACCCTTTGTTTCTCCAACACCTTTGTCATCACCTCCCACTGATACATCAACCACTCCACAAGTAAGTATTATGTCACTAATGTGTTTTGATGATAAGTCAGTTAAACCATCGTACGCTAGTACAAGCTCTCCAATCCTAACAGTACCTCCCTGCAGTGCACTGTGAAGGATATCCAGGCCATCATCTTGGATATGGCAGTATGAAAATTTCACTATCTCCCATTGTCTGATAGAAGAATGCACAAGAAAGGTCGCAATGTAGTCAATGTCAGTTAGTGATAACTTTATCTTTGAAAAGTTGATTTCTCTTTTGCAGAAAACAGTTTCAATAGCTTGGCACATTCTGTCATCACCAGCCTCTTTGAAGCACTGATATAGATACATGCATTTCAGCTTGTTTTCTAAAAAGTCTTCTGCAATGATAATTTCTTTATCTAAGTTATATTTAAATAGCAGATTTGTAAAACAATTTAATATGAATTTAAAGACACAGTCCAGATACCTTGAGGCAAAGACTGGATTGTATATAGATAGTATTATGTGCATTATTAGTGTATGGTAGTAAGATAAAAACATGACTGGTGGAATGTTTTTACCTGAAAGGAAACATCTCAATGCTTGAGGTTGTCCATTAGCAAAGGTGAAATTGACATAAAATTTAAACATATTGGAAAAATTTTCTATCCAAAATTTCTCCTGGATTATCTTGAGCTGTGAGCAAAGAGGTAGTTGTGCAACATAGTCAGCAGCTAGGTACTCTTGTACTGAAAGATGTAGGAAGTTAAAGGATGCAACTTTCCCACAGACTCCATCATGCTTCACGGCCTGTAGTAGTCCATACCCGTATTTGGCTTCTGTGCAGTTAATAATTTGAGCCGGACATTCTGTTTGAATTTCCTCTACTGTAAAAACTTGTTTAGTTTCACTTAATCCTTTAAAGGCTAGTTTTGAAAGGCCTTCTATGATATCAAAATATGGGTTCGGAAAACAATGAAAATCTTTAACGTGATCTAATGTAATTTTTAACTTAGCTATACATTGCCACGGATGGTTAAACAAATGAAAAGATTGTAGAATTCTGTACAGTTTTCTGGAAGAGCCGTTGGGTCTTGCTTAAAAATAAACAGCAACACAGTCATATTAAAGGGAACAAGTAGAAGACCAATGGCGGATCCAGGACGGGGCATTTGGGGCAAATGCCCCCCCCCCCTCCCACCTTGCGGAGGAGCCAGCCATTCTGATTAAAATAGCTACTAAACTTTATGTCAGGCCAAGATAAGTTTAGCTATCAACTCATGAAAATATGCACATTTTAGTGGCATTATTACAAATTCACCTGAAACCAAAACGGACCAAAGTCAAACTAGCTGTAAAATAGTCACCCAGCACCTTCGTTAAAAACAATTATCGTGTTGCTGTTGTTTAAGACATTCAGATCCTTTAAATAGATTTTAAAACTTCACAACCATCTGAAAAGGCCAAAATGACAAAAATCAACGGTGAGACACTACTAAGAGGTGATTATTTGCTGCTTCAAAAATGCAGCACTGAACTAGAGAATCTGGCTCTCTCCAACCACCTACAACTTACCCTGTTTGTGCCCCTCCCCTTGCCAGCTCCTGGATCCGCCCCTGAAGACTGTTAATACTTTTGTTGGTTCTCAGATATGCTTTGAGGTTTCTTCTTTGATCCTCTTCTGTCAATGATTTCTCAATAAGTGAAGTTTGGCATTCCTTTGAAAAACCTAGTATTTCTATGTGAACAGTATTATTGTGCAAGTCTGCTACAGCATGAGGACGAGAAGAAATTATTATTGCACAGCCTGGTAGCACTTGACGTTTAAGTATATCAGCAATAAAGCCACTTTGTTGCATGTGTTACGGAAGTTCATCATAACCATCCAAAAGTATTGCAACATTTTTCCCACCATTTTGAATCAGGGTTTCTTCTGTTGTTAATTTCCAGAAATGTTGGTGGATAAGATCTGAAAGATTTTTAAGTGTTTGTATTTTGGGATCACGAAGCTTAAGAAGAGAAAGGAATTTATATTTATTTAATACTTCGCCTTTTGCCCACCGATATGAAATTTCCTTTAATATTTCTGATTTACCTATACCTGGTGGTCCTTCTATGAGTAAAGTATGCTTTTCTGGTTGATCTAATTGATCAAGTGCTCCTTTCAAAGTTACAGAAACATATTTTCTTTCTTTCATGGGTGAATGAACAACAGTATCAAGGCGGTTTGTCTTTCTAGCTTCCATAAACCCTTCCTGGATTGCTTTTGTGGAACTATCAGTTAGATGATGAATTAATGACAATTCAAAATATTCCTTAAGTTGCTGTGGTGGCCAAGTATTTTCGTCAAAAGAAAACCTGTTGTTCCTATAGTATTCTACCAGTTGGTCTGGTGGTTTGTCATCATTATCTGAAGTAAAATAATACTCATTGAACTGTGCTAATATTTATAGTATAACGTACCAGCATGATCAACACCACTGGTGTGAACTGGTGGTATATTTTTTATTTTCATAATAGCTTCATTAAGTTTACCCCATGTTGGTGATTCCCCATCATCAATCCATAGCTGTAGTACGTCAGTAATACTTTTTTGAACTTTGTGATGTGTGTTATCGTTGTTTTCAGCAATATTATTTATTTTATAGTCTGCTAGTCCAAGATATTGTCCAAGTTTCTGCCAGTCAACTGCATATTGCTCAACAACATGAATGCGTAGTTCTCCCATTTTTGGGGTGTCATCACCTACAGAAAACTGGAGTAACTTCTGAAACATCAGCTGCTATATACAGTAGTTACGGATTATAGACAAATACCTTCATGGTGCCTTGGCAGTGTTGGTTAGGTACGTATAACCAAGCCAAAAAATGCCTTCAGTGAGCTCGAGACCCAAAATGCTTCCAACAAATTTTAAATTTTATTACTTAGTGGAATTTTTTTGACTGACTGACTAATTAATTCCTTCAGACAACAGCATACAGCAACTCATAAATGGCAAAGCTTCCAGCTTGATTTTTGTTAGATGTCGCTTCTACCTGACAAGTGCCTTATATGCAGTATGTATGATGTACACTGTATGCTTCATGGACTTACCTTAATTGTTTCCCATTTCTGGCTGACAAAGCAAGGTGTCAATTTGTGATAGCATGTAATGACTTCCCTATGCTGGATATTACATTTCAGGTACTAACAGGAACATAGTCCATATTTTCCATATTGGTACTTCTTCATTTGTTTAATGGTTAGTTCACTTCTTCAGTAATTGATAGTTGGGGAATATATACATTTAGATCCAAACTAATTTTGATATGTCTGGTACCATTCTTAAGTGCAGGTTCACCAGTCATAATTACAAAAAGGAAACAAACAAGTACAACTATTAAATGTTTATCAGTATATCTGCAGAAAATGAGACAACCGGCCACCCTTCTTTATTTTTTTCTTCCTTAACTGAACTTGTACTTGTTTCAGTGTTTAGTTACTAAGGTGCTTACTTGATCTACCAACAGGGATTATTGTGAAGCTTGATGTAGTTGCTGACATTGTAAATAAAACAGTATACTGATGGACCAGAGCAAATATGTAACTGAGGTAGTAGTTAAGATTAAAAATATGGGTTGTGAAGGGTGATGATAGTTTTATACAGGCCAATATTATGCAATATCATTATGTAATGCAGTTGCGTTTTGTAATGTTAAATTCCCTGTGAAAATCCCTTTATATTGTATTGTGTAATCAACACTTAACCATAATTGATTTGCATAGGTTGCAATATGGTTCAGTGGTTTTTTAGTAGTAATATAGCTACCATGTTATGGACACATCAATGCCAGACACAGTAAATATATACAAGTATATAGTTAACTAAAAATACTGCTACACAAGGTTACCAACATAGTATTAGAACATAGATAGATATACTATCTATGGTTAGAGCTACAAGGTTGGAACTTATGACTTACAATTTGTCTGTCTATACCGTATAACTGTACAGTGTATATGTGCAGGTTGCAGTTCATTCCTCAACTTGCATGTGAATCATTCATAGTTAACAGTAGCAAAATAATAAAAGTAGCGATTTTTACACCTTGTAAAGCATGAAAATAGCTGGTAGCTAACTGTTAAATAAACAAGTAGGCAGTTTTCCAGATACCTCTGTCACTTTGTATTATGAACGCCCCACTATAAGCGAACGGGTACCACTAGTCTTGTGCCCAGACAGGCTCGCATTTAGCACGATTCAGAGCATGCCCACAGCGTATTTAAAACAGATCACGTGGCCAGACAAGTCCCACCCAGAACGATTTGTTGATGATGTGTTGAGAGATGAATAGGTCGAGGAATAGGTTTCGAGTTAGAACTATTGTTCCTGCAGTTATATCATTTATGGAAGTAACAGTAACCGGAAGGAGAAGTTGATAACACAGCAAACACAACATGGATAAGGCCACTCCAAATAAATTCTCTGTTTCCCGTCCTGGACTCAAGCATATTTGCATGCGGGCGGGCGGTCCATTTCATTATCAGATTGGCAACTTTTCAAGCCATTATTTGCCTGGCACATCTATAAAAAGCTGCATAAAAGCATGCTTAAGCTTGTTCCTTCCCTTTTAAGTTGCAAAAATAGCACAAACGTGAAGTTTGTGCCGACTTGATAGCACTGCTGACACATGAGCTGATCCTGGCTTTTACTGAGCCTGTCAGTATGCAAGAATAACCGGAAAATAATGGAGGAATACGGAATATAGGAATATTTAGAGTTGACAGTAACCAGATGCGGGCGGTGGACGGGAAACAGAGAATTTATTTGGAGTGGCCTAATGTAAATGATTATTCTATCATAAAATCACTAAAAGTGGCATCTCTATAGATACTGTAGCTACATGCAAACATCTGTAACTTTTAAACTTTGTTGCTATGATTGACTGTGCAAGTAATACCATTTTAAACAATACCTAGTGTTTTTCTTTTTGATAAAAATATGGGAATCTCAACAGGGGCGGATCCAGAGTCTGGAAAGAGGGGGGGCACCTTGCTGAAAAAAAAGTTGAAGAGCAAAAAAAAAAAGAAAAAAAAAGGTCACAACAATAATAGCTAGTTATCCTTTACCAAATATATTATATCACGTATGTTATGTATAAATAAAATCCTATTTATAGCTTCCTAAGTAAGCTGCACTTCCCCATGAACACTGTGACTGCTTTATTAGAGTGATTGGTGATTGGCTGCTCTATTAGAGTATCTCGATCTTATATACATTTTTTAAGGGAGGGGGGGCACGTGCCCCCTGTGCCCCCCCCCCCCCCCCCCCCTGGATCCGCCCCTGCTCAATTTGTCCTTAAATTATAATCAAAAAACTTTGGCCATACATATGTGAGTGGATCTGCAAAAACCCAACACAATCATGCAAGCCTCTGAATTTACAGTATAAAGCATTGAATACAATGGGTGAAATACTGTGTATTAGTATTTTAAAAATTCATAATTTTTTCAATGCTTTGTTCTTAGTGAAGAAAAGGCCTAACAACAAATACATGGATATCATCTAATTCGCCTACTCAAGAGGAGTTTGCAAATCTTTGTTTCGTTGCAGTAGACCCAAAGATATGCAAGTTATGGGCATTTGTTTATGTCACGTCAAAACGATAGTACACAATTAATCTTTCTTAATATGTTTTTCCTTTGTATGCAATGAAGAGAGGTGATACAAGGAGAACTATCAATTCCCCTATTCATGGCAAACATGATGGTACAAATTTCAACTCCATACCCATATGTCATTCTGCACGTAAGTTACATTCCATTTTAGTACAAGTAAGTGCCTGTAATTTATTTTTCCTATACTTGCTGTACAAATTAAATTTTCGGTTTTTGCTGACTGTAACTCACAGAGTTATTGGCATATGAGGCTGAAACTTTGCCTGAGGGTACACTTGGCTAAGTAGATTATAAATATTTAATAAACAGGAATTTGAAAAATGCACGATTGTGTCAGGTTTTGCAGATCCAGTCACATGCAATAAATATTAGATTTCAGTGTTCTTTACCACTTGTATGTGGACTTTGTACTTGTGTATGCATACATGTAAGTGTAGTAACAATCATTAACATCATGTAAAATAGTACAGTGATCAAATGGGCTATAAAGGAGCCTTCATCACTGTGACTAATGGTTTGAAGCCAAAATTTACCACTTACGAAGCAGTGGTGAGTGTCCAGCTATTTTAAAGTATGCTTTATATTATTATGGTTTTATTCTGCCATCCAGCCACACCCTAATGTCCGACCAATGCAGTATGCCAATCCACTTTTTGGACTAGGATCTATTTTATATTTTAAATTTTATTATAATATACAATATTATACATATTTCCCTATTGTACTGGTTGTATACATTTCTATTACATCATTATGCTGCCGTCAACCTCACAAATAGGACCATCTATATGGGAGGAACAATAGTGGCTTATGGGCTTATCAAAGGTTCAGACTAAGATGATTTTGTTAGGAAGTTGGTTGGGCTTTAATAATCCAAAGTTTACTGTAATCAATTTATGGTACAGTAAAATTGTGTATGTAATTAGATGTAAGAGTTTAAGACATAAATATTGATCATATGTACTTTCCTGGTGAACTGTTGTTAATCTACTCAATGCATAATTTATCATGACGTGTAGTACTCAATAGTAAAGGTAAATTCAGGTAATGGATCTATCAATGCTATGCCTCTACCCTTCCCATCCAGTATGGGCTATGCAGAGATTAGGTAGGTATTTGACAATTTGCAAGAGCAAGAGCCACACTACTGGGGTGTAACCAGTTATCTAATCCCCCACTAATAATTTACCAACGATTCACCTCATGTGTACAACAAAACTAAAAGAATGTTGATGTGTGTTATTGAGGAGACAGTCACTGAGTGTGTCGTGTATGTACAGTATGTACTCTTCAATTCTAATTTGTCTTCTTGGGTATCTGCAGTTTATTTATGGTCCCTTGGGTAGTCCCGTTAGCCATTTTTAATGTTGTTGATGTAATACTTTAAGGTTAACATAATATAGGAATCTCAGAAATATGACAAATAACTATAATGTTACCATAATATTGTTTCTTATGTTTCTTGGACAGCAAGAATAGTTTGTGATTTAGTATGGCATCCTAAATGGTGAATACAGCACTTTCTGCATTGTTTTTTTGTTTTTTTTTGTGAGCACTGAGACCTCTGTGTTTGTGCTGGATTGTATAATATGCATACACCTGTAGGTATGATGACCAGTTGTGTCTGGTGAATAGTACAGGTGACGTTTCACAACTTTGCAAATGACAAGAAAATGATAATTGCTAATAGCTCCGTTGTGTTAAAACCTATCTAGTACAGTGTTCTGTGTTATTGGTCACTAACCAGTAGTTTGTACACTACTAATGTCCATTGTTGCGATAGTGGCTTAGTACATGTTCTCTTTATTATTGCAATTTGATGCCAAATAGTTACTTTTAATGGTACTTGTAACTCATAATGTAAATTGGCAAATAAAAAGCTGAATTTACAACTGAGAATAGATGATACCTTGCTCTTTCAATTGTAACCAAACTTCTGTGTGTAACATGTAGGCTCTGTGTGCTAGAACTGTAATGTAGTTTGCAGAGAACACATTAATATGATTTTAAACAACTTCTGGTATACTGTAACGTTAAAAAGCAGTGTATCATAATCACAAATGGATTAGACGATGACTGCTCACATCCTGTTTGCTGACTAATGTTATACTAAATTCATGAGTAGTAATTGTATACATAACAAAGTTTGGATTAGTAGTGTCTTTGAGAGTTCTTTCACCATGTCTGAAAATGTGTAGCATCAACAATTGGTATTAATGTACTGAATTGCAGTTTTTAGTGGTTGTAGCTGCAATTAAAACATCATTCTGTACATGTACGTTGTCACTATAGTTGTAACAAAATTGTTAATCTGCTGCTAGTTATGAAGTAAGTCAGCCACCTCACAATCATGAGGTTGTGGTATCATTGTAGAACTACTATATTGGAAGTAAACAACGGATTAAAATTGAATTATAGCGTGAATGGAATTCTCAGTAATGATATTCATTAGCCTTGTCATAAGAAAAAAAGTTCAAAAGAATGTCCCATAGAAAATCCCTTCAAGACAACTTGTGGCCAATAATAGAAACAAGTACCTACTGGCTGTGCTCCTGTGTTTCATGTTTCACCATCATAACATGCACGATATGTCATGTGGATAAGAATGGTTGGTGAAGGTGCATGACAGTACTACATCTGTAGACTTACTAAAAAAAATTTTAAAAGGTATAGTGATCACTGCAATAACCTATGAAACAGGAAGGGATCACCAGAGTAGTTTGACAGTGATCGTGTTACATCAAGTAAACCCACAATTGGCCACAAATCCCTTTTTTGACTTTGCACAACATTGCCAATCGTAGCTAGTCAAAATAGGAATTTGTGGGTATACTTGATGTAACCACGATTGTTGTCAATCTACTCCAGCAATCCCTTCTTGTTTCATAGGTTTGTTCCCAAGCCTCCTAGTTTATCTACATTTTTCCTAATCCATTTATGGATTATAACATGCTAGACACATGAGTGGAATAGAGATTCATCAGATAATATTGTTAGCTAGATACTTTTTGTATTGCTTTGTAATTTGTAATTAGGGTATTGACACCTGATTTGTGAATGCATACACACAGTATAAGATGTGCATGATACATTCCTAAGAGCCAAGCTTTTATGTAGTTCTTGCCATACTACAGTACATCTCAGTCGTTGTCACACTTTTAAAACACAAGATGCTGTACTAAGCTATCTACTTGTCATAAAAACTGCTGGTAATTCTGATGAGTGTAAGTTAAACAGTCAGTTACTGTACACTATCAGCCCAGTTGGTGACGGTGTAGAAGCTTTTCACCATTCCCATTGGCTAAACACTATCCTATAGTGCTGGGGCCAGCTATGTTGTGGTTAGCATGTATACAAACCACAAGACTATAGTTTGTACAGAACAAAGGGAGGTAATAAACTATTGAAACAAAAGTGAAACAGAGCTCTTGAAACCAACTTAGACCAAACATAGTAGTTTACTGAGCCGTGATAGATTGTGCAGTATAAGCAACCCACTCACATACACTAGCTAATCACAAGAAAAATTCATCTAGGAGAAAGGCTTTGTGCACAGGACTTTTGCAAACAAAAACATGGCCAATCCCAATATAAACCCACTACCGTGGTTCATGACATAGTGGCGTAGTGGCTAGCAGTTGACACATTAATGTGTATTATTTTCATGTTATAATTAATTGACTTGAGGGTGTGATCACATATTGTAATTTATCTTTATGCACTGTTGATAGTAGGGCTGTGCGATAATAGTAAAACCTATATCTCGATAAGTGACAACCATTTAATCTCGATAATAATGTAATATTGTAAGCACAGTTTTACATATTTGTTAACATAAAGTCCTTGTCAAGTCAGAAATTTTACCTGTTCCTCATTTAATTCGATACTTCCAATGGTTTTTTCATCTGACTGTGGTTGATATACACTAGATTACGGAAATTTATTATTATCTCGATAATGAAAATCATTATCTAATTTACAATAGGTGATTTAGGTATCTAGGTTATCTTTTTATCTAAATTATCTGCCAGCCCTAGTTAATAGGTACCTAGACATGTGCAAACTGTATAACATTTTCTGTTTCTAAATGTAATAATAGTAGACACACAGATAAAATCAACTGTAGCATATCGTACAAAAAAGTGGTGTTATGAAGTTCATGTAGGGAATGTTAGCGTTAAGTTTAAAAATTTAAGAATATGATTTCCAATTCAACCTGACAACCTCTACCTTTTCTCTTCTCATTGATCATTTCTTTTAGTGATGTTATCTTCTGTTCAATGTCCTTGGGATATGCAGACAGCACCAATTTTTTGAGAATATTGTTTTGCTCTGTTGCTTTGACTATGCGTTCTGCAGCTTCTCCGGATATTTTGTTTTGTTCTAGCTTTAGCACTTGAAGTGTTTTGTTATTTTGTAATGCAGCAGCGATAGTTTCAACAGCTTCATCGGTTATGTCATTGTTGTTAATGTACAGCATTTCAAGTTTGCTTTTTCCTTCTGTTATCAAATGAAATAGTGTTATTGCTGATTTGCTTGTAACTTTATTTCTACCCAAGGACAGTTTCTCTAACTTGGCTAGTGGGTGTGCAATAAGGGTGGGGTAGAAATTATCCATCTCTCCGACAGCTTTGTCGTCACCTCCCACTGTTAGATCATCCACTCCACAAGTAATGACAATGTCACTGATGAGACTTGATGATGAGGTGGTTAAGCCGTTGTATCCAAGTACAAGCTCTCCAATCCTAATAGTACCTCCCTGCAGTGCCCCATGAAGAATAACCAGGCCTTGGTCCTTAATATGGCAACCAATAAAATTCATTATTACCCAATCTCTGTTGGAAGAGTGGGTGAGAAAAACCGCAATGCATTCTACATCGGTCAGTGATAACTTGATGTTGGCAAAGTCAATTTCCCTGTTTGAAAACACAGTCTCAATTGACTGACACATTTTGTGATCACCTGCTTCTTTAAAGCACCGATAAAGAAATACACACTTCACTTTGTCTTCTAGAAATTCTTTTGCAATAGTGATTTCATCATCAGAGGTAGGTTTAAAAAGAAACCTTGTGAAGAAGTTAGACAGAGTAGTTGTACTGTATGTGGTTGTTTTAAGAAATGGTTTTGATATGAATCTCAGACAAGGATTTAGAATTTTTGAGAAGAGGTAAGCATTCACTGGAGTACATGTAGATACATGATTCATTAGTAAAGGGATGATTTTGAAGTGTGAGAAAAATGCAATCGCCTGGTGGTTACAGATGTTTTTACCTGAAAGGAACCATCTTAATGCCTGTGGTTCTTCATTGGTGAACACAATGTTGACAAAAAACTTAAACATGTTGGAAAAGCTCCCGCTCCAGAATCTCTCCTTGATTATTGTGAACTGTGAGTAAAGGGATAATTGAGCAATGTAATGAGCAGCTAAGTACTCTTGTACTGAAAGATGCAGGAAGCTGAAAGATGCAACTTTACCATTGACTCCAACATGCTCTATGGCCTCTAGTAAACCAAACCCATTTATGGCTCCTGGAAGTTTAAGCAATTCAGGACACTCAGCTTGAATTTTCTCAAGCATGAAAACGTGCTCAGCTTTATTTAATCCTTCAAAAGCCAGTTTGGAAAGTTCCTTTAAGATATCAATGTATGGAGATGGGAAGTGATGGAAATCTTTAACAGGCTGTAAACTAATTCCTAACCTAGCCAAATTGCTACGGATAATTTGGCAGATGAAGAGATTATAGAATTCAGTTGAATTCGTTGGAAGTGTTACTGACCCTTGTTGATGTTGCTTGTACAGAAACAGCAACACGGTCATGTTAAAGGGAACAAGCAAGAGACTGTTAATACTTTGATATTTTCTGAGATATGCTTGGAGATCTTTCTGCTGCTGTTTTGTCAGGGACTTCTGAATTAGTGAACTTTGACACTCCTTTGAAAACCCTAGGACTTCTATATGGATAGCATCTGGACGTAGGCCTGCTGAAGCATGAGGCCGAGAAGAAACTATTATTACACAGCCTGGTAAAACCTTACGTTGCAGTACATCAGCAATAAAGCCACTGTGCTGCATTTCTTCTGGAAGTTCGTCAAAACCATCCAAAAGTAAGGCAACAGATTTGCCACCATTTTGTGCCAAGACATTTTCTGGAGTAGTTAGTTGCCTGAAAAGATGGATGAGGTCTGAAAGATTTTGCACGTGTTGTACTTTTGGATCACGGAGGTTAAGCAGGAAAAGGAACCTGCAATTTTTCAATACCTTGTATTTTGCCCACTGATATGATATTTCCTTCAGTATCTCTGATTTACCTATGCCTGGTGGCCCTTCTATGAGTAAGGTACGTAAATGTTCTGGTTGTTCCAGCAGGTCCATGCACTGTTCTAAAGTGACAGGGATGTATTCTGGATCTTCTTCAGCACTGCCTGATGAAGTTGGTTGATTTGGAGGAACAACTATTTCAAGTTGATCTGTTCTTCGAGCTTCAGTAATCTGTTCCTGTGTATCTTTCTTGGAGTTGTCTACTGTGTGCTGAATCATCTCTAACTGAAAAAAATGTTTCAGTTGTTTTGGAGGCCAAACATCATTTATAGATGAAAATCTTGTGTTAGTGTAGTATTCTACCAGATGATCAGATAAGTCATCACCATCATCTATAATTAAATCATGCACGTGTTGTAAACTGTGGTGAGTAATGATTCTGACATACCTGAAACTGAGGATGATCTTTGTTGTGCTTCTTTGATAGCATCTTCCAATTTGCCCCACGTTGGTGAGTCACCTTCATTGACCCACACTTTTAGGACTTCACCAAAACTTTCTTCAGTTTGACGTGGATGGTGAGCATTGTTTTCTAAGATGTTGTCAAGCTTGTAATCTTTTAGTCCAAGGATGGTCCCAATTATTTTCCAGTGCTTTGCATATTGGTCAACAATGTGTTTGGTGAGATCCACCCAGTTTGGATGCTCATCTCCTAATACAGTAATATTGTACACACATCAATGTAGTTAAAAGTAATTAATAATAAACTTCACTATGGTACATATGTATATGTGAATGGCTTACTTGATTTTCCAACTGGAATAATGAGACCTGACATCGTACAGTGTAACTATTGGCATTCTATATATAGTTGCTTGAAATGTAAGCTGTATACTTGCACAGCTTATATAATAACCTTCACTGCAGAGTATTGATGTCATTTTACATTATGTAAGGAAACTACCCTTGACTAGGTGAAATCTCTGTGAAAACCCCTTTGTATTGTATGCTGTTTACACTTTACATACTCACCAAAATTGCTTTGTAATGATATTGCATAATTCAACTACATGTACACAATTGTGGTACTTTGGTTTTGACAATGACCTCAAGATAATTTACACAAAAATTAGTACTACATCTTAGCAGCACATCTAAAGTTCTTAAAATTAAGTTATAGTTAAACCCTAGGATATCACAGTTGCCAGAAGCTGAGGTGTTGATAACTAGATATTCAATGAGTGCAGGTGTGATTTAACTGGCTATCTATCCCACACTTTCAAGCAGTCAAGTTCACAAACAACATGTCAATAAGACTAAATAAGCATGTCAGTTGTGGATGGCTTCAATTTTTGCTGCACTTATAGGCTTTGATTACACTTCTTTAAATGAATGTATAAATACATGTTGTCTTCCAGAGGTGGAAGTAGTTTAAAAGTTAGCCATAAACTGCACATGAGTCCATAACTCTTGCTATTGTGCATAGCTTCTATATGGTCTATACTCCCAATATTAGTTTTAAAAAGTCATTTTTGGTACACCACATTCAGCATGAAATGAGTATAAATATCATCAAGGCATTTTTTTTCAATTTTGGATACCATACTGTGACACAGGTCAGTTCATGATCAATTATATGTTATCAAGTCATGGGACAGTAGTGTGAATGACTTTTCACTATAACACATATGTGATCTTGCTGATATAAGGTAAGGATGCATGCATGGATATGTTGTGTAGATGAAAATCTGAACTTCCTATTGAATGTACACACTATAAACAAAATTTTGTAAATCTATGATAGGTTTAACAGACATTTGTTGTAAAACTTTAGTTGGTCAAAAAGTATATTTTCTATCTTCAATCACCTCCCATACATCTATTAAGTTACACAGTTTAATTATTGCAAAGTTTATTTGAGCAGATATATTTAAAAAATTGAGTGTTGGTCATTGCAGTGCACATTATACCACACAATGATCCATCTATTAACTCAGTGGAGAATTGGTCATGTACATAAATGCACTGTCAGTGCTGATTGTTCTACATAATTACTTATGTCATACAGGGGAAGTTTGCATGTCTGCCAACAGTCAATGTATAACATTAAGTTAATTACATTAGCATGGAAGCACTTGGACGGTAAACACCATTTGCCAATGAGTTCATATAGATGTGTGTTGTTTATAGAGAGAATTGTTAACAGCATATTGTACGCTTCTGTAGATCAGGTAGCTTAGTTTTCTCTGATGAAAGAAAAGCTTAGTTGTACAAATCACTACTTTTGCAAGTGTTGATTATTACAAAGCTGTGTGAATTCTATAAAATGTGACCTGATCTTGAAAAACCTACATTTTTTGGGTGCAAGCAAACTTTTTGGGAGAACTCAAATGAAAGTTTCAGCATTAATTTTTTTTTGCACATTTGGATAAACAGGGCCGGAGGAGGGAAAATTGAGTTGGTCAGGCCATTGACTATAATGTTGAAATTGCTACTATATATATGCCAATGAGAGAGGAGCTGTTGCACAGTGTGCTTCCACACTCTGCAAAGTGCAAAGCACGAGCATTCTAGGGGGGTCTGGGGGCATGCCCCCACAGGAAATTTTTGAAAATTAGACACTCAGATATGCAATTTTATAGTGATATTTCACTGCTAGCTAGCTATATAAATATGCTCAAGCCTATCTGTTGTTCTTTAGACTTTCTATACTATGTATAATTGTAGACCTGACATACAGGGGACACAGCATGAAACTTGCTGTGTGGTTCATTTAGTTATAGCTAGCAATTAGAAGTTCAAGGCAGATCTGGGGGTGCAACCCCCAGGAGTTGCAGAATTTTTGTAATTTAAAGACTTGAAAATGCCTTAAAATTTAAAATTGATGCTAAATTGTAAAGTAAAACTAGCTATCAACTTGCAACTTTCCCCCCCAAATTTCACAGGGAACCCATGCAGCATGGCCCCCTTTATAGCTAGGATATAATTACTATACAGTGAATTCACACAGTTGCAATAAAAAGCTACACAGCTACAAAATACAGTATACTGCCGTTGATCCGTTCACTTCATACTGGTTTGTATGAAGTGAACGGATCATCATGTAAATAGACTGGTGGACAGTCACGAGACCAATCAGTATTCGAAAATGGCGCGATGTGGGTGAGACTGACAGTTTGCTCAGTATCTCGACAGGACGAGTGGATAGTTGAAGAGGAGTGATTTCTACTCAACATCTCATCCAGATGGCCACCATGTAATGTGCGGGTGTACAGCTTCTTGCCGCGGAATGAGTCATCTGGTTTGTCACTGCCAGCCCTTCGTCCAGTAAAAGAAGCCAAGAGAGACAAGCCAAGGAATGCTAATGATTATTTTATGAAGATTGAATTGTGATATAAGTGTGCTGGTTTAGAATCAAAGAAGGCACCTGCCTTACACGTGATAAATGCCAACTGTCAGCACACGTGATACTGTACGTAGAACCCACAATCATTTCTGTACAAAACGATACGAATGTTATGCTGTACTGTAAGGTAATTGGAGGTATTATACGTGTAGTTCTGTGCTTAGTTAGGCTGAGAAACTAGGTAACTGCTCGTGTCATGTATTTTCAATAACATCTGTAAAACGTACGTAGCTACATGTAGATGCGATCGTCTAAAGATTGCATGAGAGTAATGTAGTTCGAGCTGGTCAGCCTACTGTCAGCTAGTTGGTTCAACTCCAGATTATTGGTCCGGCTCGGGTCTGACCAACCGGACCGCCTCCTCCGGCCTTGATAAAGCAACTTTTAAACATTCTTGCTGTGAAGTTTCACACCCATAGCTTCTTTTTCCTAGGAGATATGGATGATTATATCAGACCATGTAGCAAAAAAATTAATGTTCTTCGATGATGATGTACTATACGTATCTTAGAGAAATAGCAAGTATTTTATTAATAAATGTGATGAATGCTGCTGACTGTATAGCATAAAAGGGAGAATGGACATCATTAAGTACTGCATGCAATTGCATGATACTTTCTACATGTAATCATATACGTAGCTACACTATTTTAGTTGCTGGATATGCCTCTAAAATTTATGTGTACAAAATAACTTTATACAGAATTAAAATATCAGATTACAGACAATGTAGTTAGCTACTTACACAGCTAGGTAACTTCAGATCAACTTTAAACTGGCCCACGGCGGGCCACACTCAAGAACACAGCAAGTAAGTGTAAAAGATGCCCTTTCATCCAAGGGACTTGTTACTATTGGAGTTCCTCAGGGGTCTATTTTGGGACCTCTGCTGTTTTCAATATATGTGAATGATTTGCCAAATTCAATTACTTTATGTGATGTTAACATGTATGCTGATGACACAGAGTTGCACTATAGTAGCAGTCAACTGGAAAGAGTGGAGCAAGTACTTCAGAATGGCCTTGAGGAGGTTTCTAACTGGATGTCAGTGAATGGATTTAAATTGAACATTGATAAATCAGTTTGTATGTTGATTGGTACACGACAAAGAGTTAGTGGTGGGACTTTATGCTTGTCACTTAATGACAGTATGTTGAAGCAAGTGACATCAACCAAGTATCTAGGTTTGTTTATAGATCAATATTTAACGTGGCAAAATCATATAGATTATGTTTTGAAAAGAGTGAGGGGAAAAATCTACTCTATTAATCGCCTAAAACCTCCTCCTACTGTCAGGAAGTTACTGTACCAAGTGTATCTTCTGCCCATTCTAGAATATTGTGATGTGGTGTGGCAACCAACAAATGCAAGCCAAACTAGACGTTTAGAAAGATTTCACTCTAAGTACATTTCTCTTTGTAATGACTCATCTATCTCAGGACAGTCCCTTACTGAACGACGCAAGTTTCATACCATTCTACAAACTTACAAAGTATTGCACAAGTTGGCTCCAGATTATCTCCATGGCATATTTGAATATGCTGTTAATGTTACGGGACGTATCAGCAGAAATGCTCATTGCTTGTTTGTTCCACAGCTACGGACTAATTATGGGAAAAGAAGCTTATATTACAGAGGTACTATATTGTGGAACGCTCTGCCAGCTGCTTTGTATCACGCATCAACTTTATTTCAATTCAGGAGTAGCTATTTAGAACAATATAATTGTAGTTAATATTAATTTGTAAATGTATGTAGTTTTATACATGTATGCTGTATACAGGGCGTAGCTGAAAAACAGCTTTGCTGATGCTACCTTCCCTGTTTAAATAAATTGAAAAAAAAGAAAAAAAAAAAAGAAGTAAGAACGGCAGAGTGCAAGGCTGCTGCAAACTTTTTACAAGGGAATCCACAACTTGTTTGGCCTATCATTAGCATAATACTTATTAAACACACAACATTTAACTAGACACCACCATCCTAACCACGTCATCCATTTAGAGCCAGCTACCACCCCAAGAACAATCATCAACTGGAACAGTTTGCCAACTTCAGTGATTGAGTCAGAAAACATTGACATATTTTCTAGATATATATGTGACCTGATCTTGGAAACCTATCTTTTTGGTACATTGGCCAATTTTCTGCTTTGTAGCTTAAATGAGGTATTGGGTGGTCATCTATCTTGTGTTAAAATTTCAGCTTAATATCTTTAAGCATTCCTGAGATATGGCCAATTTTCTTTCCTGTACATTACAATGGTAAGCAATGTATGAGTTCTGTGAGTGATTGAGGGTGACAAATCACTTTGTTTACCAATAATTCCATTCTTACCATCTAAAATACTTTAATAAAAAAACATTTCTAATAGTTTAATGAAGTATTCTTGGTACTTTTCTGCAATTAAATGGCATGTATCATATTGTCTAAGACTCAGTTTTAGCCATTCCAGCACCTGAACAAATCACCCAATTTGTACGTTAATTGTTGGCCCATGCACGTGTAATAATATTTAGTTTACAATAAGCTATATTGTGACTATGCATGTGTGTGCTTTTCATTGTGGTATTATTCATCCCCTGGGTCCATCAGCACACTGTCTGTCCAGTAAGAATAAATAAACGAATAAATACTGAATAACGTGTTGCTAACTAAACTAAATCCAAAGAAATCCTAAAACAACACTTGTAAATAGCTTGTGTCCAACACACTGTTTTCTCTCGATACACATGTCACATCACAATGTTGATGGACACCATTACAATTGTTAATCCTGCAAGTATCGTCCACACTGGTCCAACAATCAGACTGGAATCTGTGTAGAACATTTAATTAAGCAACGAGCTAAGTATATGAGTGGAATTAGGTTTTATACATTATGTAACATAAGACAAAACTTCAGAGAGTATACATTAGCACGTAGTATCTATAATTTATCTGTTAACAGGAAGTATGCATGTATTCCTCCACCTTAGAAAACTTGTAAATAATTTGGCTAGCACCAGTACTTGCAAGTTATGTACACAATAGGGATTTGCCCACAGAGTTATGTTGTAATGCCATTTATGTCATATCATTTGTTTCACTGCTATTATTGCTTGAATCCCTAATTCATTTATAAAGTAATGTACAGTGGTCCCTCCATTATCCGGACTCATTGGGCTCTAGATGTGTTTGGACAATGGAAAAGTTTGGATAAATGAAGCCATACAGTAGAGGCTACAGACAGTTATGAAGCAAAAACGTTAAACTATGAACATGTTTACACTATGGCTGCTTTAAAGAAACGTTCATATAACTTCATGAACTGAATTAACCCACCCTTTATGTTATTAAAATGTTAAACATATCAGAAAATCAGTTTGGGGATGCCCCCTAGTAGATAACTGCTGTGCGATTGATCTATCACTGGAAATAGAGCATGACAACTACTTAACAATCAAGTATGGTGACCATATCCTGTACAACTACATTGATTTTAGTCAAGCACTGTGACCATGTCCATTTATTAGTCTAGCTGTGCTTATGATAGCATAGTGAAAACAAGGCATGGCAACCACGCAACGTGATGTATTATATAGGCCAGAAGCTCACTCAAGATACTCTAATAAAGCAGTCATCCTATCATCAATATGATATTCTAATAAAACAGTTACATTAGTATAATTGTGCTGTAGAACAATGAGCAAAAATAGTATCAAGATTTCATGACATAAAATAGTGAGGGAGAGTGTTTAACTGTCAATATAGCCTGTACAAAATCACTGTGTATAGACATGGATGGTTGATCTTTTGATAAAACTATACGTTTTTCCTGCTGATAGAAAACTGTTGATTAGTGTTGAGAACTGATTATAGGTGTTGAATAAGGTAATGCCTTTGTTCTACTAAGGTATTGATGCTGTCTATTATACTACACAGTGAGATTTCGAATGAGTCTATGGTTAGACACTCTCAGTATTATGAACTCTTGCTAGTACAGTGGTCCCTCCATTATCCGGCCATCGAATATCTAAACTTTCTGTTATCCAATCTGTGGAAGTGACTGTTCTATTAGAGTATTTAGCCTAAAGTGTATGAAGTATTTTAACATGAGCTTTGTGTATAATGAGGTTCAGATTTTTATACTTATAAAAGTGAAGTGTAGTGACTATGCAGCAATACATATTAATTCACCATCACTATAATGTAGGAGGTACCATGGAGATTAAATGCAATTATACATGGCAACCTAAAATTAATGTTGACGAACAGCTGTTGTTGACAAGAAGTTGTACAAATACAAGTGACACCCTACAAGTTATTCAGGCAATTTTTAAACAAAGTTGTGAAATGACATTTTTATTCTCAAAGAATTATCAAAGATTGGAATGCACTTCCTTGCAGAGTAGCAGAAGCAAGATGAACAATTGAATTCAAAACTATAATACACCTTGATGAGCACAACAAATTTTTATATTGAACAGAAGCTTTTAAAACTAATTTTTGAGTATGCACCCAAAAGAATGCAAACATCTATTTATCGTTTACTACATGTAACAATTACGCAGCTGATTAAAAAATAGAGTGGTCACCTATTCCAATAAAGCCGTCAACTATTGTGCATTATCTTGACAACATACACTTGCAAGCATATTAAAGTATTTCAAAATATAATTATATAATTGACTTAAGTCTACTACATACCCAGCTGCTCTCTCTATTGCACAGAGTATTGTGTGCATCTAGCTAGCTTTTCTTTAACTGTCCTATTTAATAATTATGTGAGATGAATTATTTAAAGAAAAAATGAACTATGTAGACAAAAAAGTATCACCTACACAGCTACACATTTGTTGTTAAGGTAGTGTAAATACAAAACTTACATTGATTCCTCAAAAGTGTGATTAAGGGAGGAGCACTAATAGAGTAGTAAGACGAGAACAGTCAGAACTAATCTAACAGAGCATTCAGAAATGAATTAAAATTAATATGCATTAAAGAAACTTAAAACAAATGGTTTAATAGGTGAATCTTGAGATTTTTCAATTTGAGATTAGGATACTACTATCCATGATTGTCCCAACATTTGGTAACTAAAAGGGGAATAAGCATAGAGTATAATTATTGTAAATGATGAATCTACAGTAGCAAAGTTTGAAGTAAACTCTGTCAATGCTAAAATGCTTTAGGGCAAACCTTCAAATTCTTGCACCGATAATTACAACTCACTATCATCTGGAAGCCACCTTGGTGCAGCCTTTAAAAGACCTGAGTTAAAATTGGTGGATAGGAATCTAGACCTCCAAGAAAAAGAAAATTAATGTGGACCAAATTTGGTGTTTTACCTATGCTAGTAATAATATTATAATGTAAAAATTGGTGTAATTTTGAGACAAGACCTGGGATCTATACATGCCATTTTATTCCTATTAATAGCTTTTTTGGCTGCATGTAGCAATACAATGGACTGCGTCAAGTTTTGCTGATATATACACCCTTAGCCTTTGGGTCTGCGGCCCTTGTGCTTCAGGTGTATAACATAGATATCAGCAAGATCCCTCGCAGCTGTGGTAAAGCTATATATTACATATATATATATATATATAATGCAATTGTGTTTATATGTTCAAACCTGATTGCAGCTCTTTAATTAAAACAGTCATTCCACTGACATGATGATGTGTGGCATGACAATGTAGAAGCCACCATCCTGGATTATCCACAACAAATCTAATTACAGTGTATCCACCATATGGCACTGTGACAGTATCCTTTCTGGGATATATTTTCCCTGTGCTGTATAAGTCATCAGTGATATTCTTCCACCTTATTTCTTGTATAAAGTCATCGTCATCTCCAATTGTGACAAATCTAGTTGTACAAGAACTATTGTCTGCATTTACAACACATTCGATATTCTCATTTGACCTTACAAACAAGCCATTAGAGTCATAGGTAGGATAGCCTATGTCAGCAACATAAAAGTAGTGACCATGAAAATGTACTGGATGTGCAACACCTAAATGTAAGTTCGGAATTGCATCCCTATTGGTCAAGACCATTTCAACTACACTGCCCTCCAGTAGATCGCTAATGTTTATAACTTGAGTACAAGCACATTGATTAATAGTAGTGGTATCACAACCTCTTCTTGTGCAAATTGCACCAGAATTTTCAAAGTCATTAAAGTGGGTCACAGGAGGATAAGCTGGAAATCGAAAGGTTACTCCATCAACAGCACTACCAAATGTTGAAGCCTCTCCCTGGAATCCCCAATTAAGGAATATTGTTCTATTAGGATAATAAATTTCTTCTGGGACTGTGTCATTCTCAAGCCCTTCAATCACCTCAAAATTAGTACAATTGTAGATGGTACCATACACAGTATATGGGCAGTTGACAGCAGTACATTTTGATATAGCATCACAGTCCCAGGTTTCATTGATACTGGAAATATTCATAGTTTCAACATCTGTATAGTGTAGTATTGCTTCTGCTCTGTGGTAAGTAATTGGGTTAAAGAACACTTCATTATTGCTGAGGTCTATGTCTTCTATTGTCTGTGCCCATATCCAAAAGTCATTCTGCTCTGTGTTGTTTGCATGGATAACCACATCAAATCTTTCACCACCATTAATTATGACATAGTTCACATTTTCTATTGGCTTTATTGGACTGCCATCAGAAGCTATTACTGTCAACTTGTGCCCTTCAACTGAGAATCTGAATGGAGAAGACTCTTGTGCACCAATAAGTCTGAAGCGATATCTGCTACCACGGGTGACGTTAAAGTAGTTCAGACTTTGAGGCGTAATATTTGTGTCACCATTTTCATCAAAGTGTCTTCCTTTATCATTGATAATGGCTGACCAAAATGGAACAATTTCAATAAAAGAAAGATCTGTTGCCATGGTAGCATTGTACATTACGTATGGTGGGTCATTTACTTGCGACTCTTTAAACCAAAATTGAAGAAAGTCATAATTTAGATATTCAGAAAGAAATGGCTGACCATACCAGTCCATTAGTATGAGCGTATGTTGATCTGGAAGATCTTCATCATATATATTTCCTGGAATTGTATCCTTCACAATTATTGCACCATATAATCCGTCAATTCTCTGAAAACCGCTATGTGCATGGTACCAGTGTGTTCCTGATGGGGAGGCTTTGAATGTGTAAATAAAGTGGTGCAGGGGTTCGATGGGAAGTTGTGATATAAAGGCAACTCCATCATTCTCTGTTGTGCCAACTTGATGTATTCCATGCCAGTGAACAGTTATACCTTCTTCACTTCTTAGTTCATTATAAACTGTTACTTGGAGTGTTTGATTTTCATGAGTAATGATAGTTGGTCCAGGCATTTGAGCATTGATAGTTATAATTGTTCTGTAAGTTCCATCAGTTTGAATTGGTTCCACAGCTAATTTTGTAGTATCAACACCCGGTAAAAGTGTGACCAAATTACCATTAGAATCAAAAGCAGCTCTATATCCTCTTAGCTGTTTGAGTTCAGTGGTGATGTTATAGTAAGTCATGGAGGTAAGGTATTCAACCACCAGCGTGATTTCACATGTGTTTTCAACAGATCTTCCTTCAGTGCAGTTAATAACCTTTTCCTGTGGGTCATATCCTGGTGCAATACAGTATCCAATGCTAGCAATACTTGCTAGTAATATTGATGTTGTCAACATCTATATAAGATTGATAAAATTAAATGTAGCAGTTGCATCAAGACACATGCACAGTGGTGTATCATGCAGCCCAAGAAGTCACACTTAACATGATATGGAGAACAATATACCATTTTCCCACATACATATATAGCTCAGTCAGTGCTACCTTTACATAACTAAATGATGTTTTTTCTATGTTCTATGAAAATACTCTCAGATGTTGGTACTCCACATACCAAACCTTATCCTTTCTATGAACTCTCTAAAATGTATTTATTTCTTCATTCTTTTCTCCTCCTTTTGCAAAGGTATAATGGTCATGGAAAGGCTGCAATGGTGTTATTGCCAACCAAATACTGTAATGCCAGCATTTTTCTTGGCCATGACCTTTGATTTCACAACTGCTCTTTGCACAAAATTATGGTGACTTTCTAAGTGGTCTACATTGATCAAGAGCTGCATGAAGGGATCAGTGACAATCGCTAGTTCAACTATGTGAGCCTAAAGTAAATTGATAATGCAAAGGACCAAATAAATTTATTTTGTGAAAAATTCCTTGCAGGCTGCCAAATGTAAGAAGTGGAGATTTAATACAGTGACCGTTTCTATTAGAGTATTTGATTTTGACTGACTGCTCTATTAGAGCGTCTTGATCTTGTGTGTAGAATTTGTGAGTGTGTGCGTGTATGTGTGTGTGCATGTGTGTGTGTGTGTGGGGGGGGGGGGGGGGGGGTGGGGGGGGGACACATGCCCCTTATGGATCTGCCACTGGTACATCACATGCAGGGAACATACTGTTAATATGCAGTGGATATACCTTGTGATGGAGGAGACAAGCACCAGTAAATTAAGCAAAATGTGGTCAGGCCTTATTAAGCAGGTAGTCACTAGTCATTTACACAAATTTGGGAAAAGCAGGTAACATAGACGAGTTTCACTGTAAATCATAAAAAATGAACAGTATAATGTCCTTTAATTTCAAAAACAAAAAAAATAGCTATGGTGTATTGCATTTAGGTACAACATTTTCTATGACTATATAAACACTTTGACTATGTGTATACTTCAATGAGAAGTTGATGTTTGAATTTAATACAAGACATGTTAGTGAGCAAAGATTAGATGAAGAATGGTGAACGGTGTTGCTGGTTCACTGTTGTTGATACTTCATGGTTGACACAAACATTAGGTCAAGAATACCCGCACTGGAGAAGTACTTTGTTGAATATTATATACAAGAGCTCACATATTAGGAACATTTCTATTAAGATTTAATAATGGTAGGGATTAACTCCTGATATCACCAAGAGCTTGATTTCATAGTAGTGGTCATATGTGATAAAGTTATCATCTGACTATCATAGGTATCCAACTGGTGTAATGTACTACACCCTCAAATTGTGATTTGAAATTTAGTGAAGTAGACATTCACCATTTTAAGTTGCCTTATTGTTTTAAAGGTAATACCATCATAAATTCACCTACAGTATACAAAGCATGACAGCCAATTTCACAAAAAGTTTCTGGATCATACATTATGTTTGTTAAGTGCGCAGTATGCTATTTAGATTACAGTAAATCTTATATTTATGGTGTTCTATGAAATGTATATTCTGGGACAGGTTTGATTTCAAAATTTTCATGTGTACAGTATCACCACACAATCCAGTGAGTGATTAGTATGGCATGTAATAAACATAATATTATGTAAAGTGTAATTATTAGGGATTTTAATTCTCTTCAAAATAGACATTGTGTGATGGTGTAATCACATTGTGTAAACCCAGCTGTTGACATCATCAGGTAAGCGATACAGTATAATAATTCAATAAGCAACCAATGTATGCTGTGCAATTTGCATGTAGCTTCTGTGAAGTATTCTTTTTCAATGGCTCTAAAATATTAATTATTTGCTTTATTTTTGTTGTAAAAATAATTTTCATATGCAAAATTATATATGCAAAAATATTCTACATGCACAACATCTTAGAGATACTTAGCAAAATTTTCAAACATTTAACTTGCTGCCTCTAGTGCTGTTACACAATAGCTATTTGCTTTCAACTAAAACACAATAAGCATCAAAGAACATGTTATATGGATGCGAAAGATTTAGATACTCTACTAGTCATGTAAATTACCTGTGTAAGTTAGGATACACTTTAACTACATACAATATGTTAGTTAGTTAACAACATACACTTTCTGCTACACGAAAATCTTTATCATAACATTTTTATTATGACATTTATTTGGCGTGCATTCTCTTTCTACTCAGTTTACATACTGCACATGCAGTATTGATGATAGCTTAAAAAACTTTAGGAGTGTTGTTTACAACAGTGCATATTGGTAGTTCACACCCTGAAGCATGATATTAATGGTGCGGTAATATTATATATGAATAATTACTCACATGTGAAATCATTTGTGTGTGTTATCCAGAAGATAAACGTTAGAGCAGTAAGGAACCCTATCAGAAACAATAGTACATACATCCATTAAACTGTAAGACCTAATGGTTGATTATATATATACATGTTAAGGAAACACCATTATCATTGCTGATAACTAGTTACGTATAGCCTAAATATTTTGAGGGGAACTTTGTCACTGATTTTTGGGGGTTACCAGCGAAAAATTTATCGTTGAAATATTTAGACATCCATAATTATAGTCTAGTACATTTTTGGAGTGTTTGTAAATCCGCGAAATTTTATTTTTAGCAACATTGCTCAACCTCCAAAAATTTGCCCCTCGAAATATTTAGGCTATATGGTATATGTAGTTAGTGAAGCAGTACAATCAGGGGCGGAGGAAGTAGTTGATATGAAGGGGGGCTGGGCTGACCCAGACTTATGGAAATGATCTACATTGTCTCTGGTTTGGTAAGGTGAGACCAAAAAAAAAAAAAAAAGTCACAACCAGCTGACAATAGCTGCCTACCTCACCAGCTACGAATTATACTGATAAACTACATAAAATCCTTACATAGCTCGCTACACACTGCTCTAATACTATGATTGCTTTATTAGAGTGACTGCTCTATTAGAGTATCTCGATCTTGATCACCGTTTTCAGCCCCACTCCAAGAAGCCGCAATTTCGCGTAACATCTTTCTGAGGGGGGCTTCAGCCCCTAGCCCCCCCCCCTTTCCGCCGCCTATGAGTACAGTACAATACTTTGTTAAGGCCCCTATTTGGTGATTATTAGTTTCTCATCCACCGCCCGCATCCTTCTTAAGCTACCGCATGGTAAGCCATTATTTACTCTGCGCATGCTCAGAAGAACACGAGATACCAAACTGTTATAATTTTTGTTGATGAACGCTACAATGCACTATATATCACCAGGAGAACTGTTGTTTTCCTTAGCAAATTGCTGCAGTGCCAGTTGCAATCGTGCTCTATCGACTTCATCAAAGCAGGCTTTCAGCTGACTGTCGAAAAACAGTTGGCGATCACAAAAAGTAGAATCAGCTGGTGAAGGAAATGTTTGTAGTAAGAAAGAAGGACAGTTTGGATAAGGTCTGTACATCAGTGTGTTAATATTATAAAATAATGGCATAATGGTAATACCCTCCCGGCCGCATCATAATAATTAGAAAGGCTGGATGAGAAACTAATAATCACCGAATAGGGGCCTAATGGCTACAAGTTAAGGCCAGAAATGATATAAATATTTCACCATGCAGTAAGGGCCTACCTCACTAAAAGATTTCACCTTACCTGTTTTGACAACTCATACACTATCAATGTTGCACCACTATTGTCTTCATTATGTGGTCCCAATGCTATCTAACAAAGTTTGGCTCTAAAAAGCTTTCCATATTAAGGGATTAGCAGCTAATCTCAAAGGTGAAGGCAATTCCTATGGAAAAAGAGGCTTTTACTTTACAAGAAGCCGAAAAGCGCATACTTTTGCCTTCTTGAAAATGGTGTATGATTAGCGTTAAATTGTTATCCATTTACAGGTTTAAGTGTGATAATTCACCTAAAATTCACACCAGTGCAATGTACCTTCAAAAGCAGATTCCTGTTGGGTAATTTTTTTGGAGGTAGCTGTTTGATTGGAGAACCCCAACTCAGATCCATACATAACAACTTCACATTTTTTAGGTAATGGAAATTGATTAATTAAAAGGTGGTGCATGTATATAGCTAGGCCTATAGGAGTCGTTTCACTGGTTTCTGTAAATCAATCAGCTTTTTAATATTATTATTACTAAAGCTTTACAGTGACCAGTACTGAAGATTTTTGACAACAACTTCTGCTGCAGCCTTTGGATTACCTATCCTATATAACCTAATATCAAAAACTAAGCTAGTTACCAAAAAGAAAGTTAGCTATAGGGTAGTCTGACCCAAAATCACTTAATACAACAATATTTACCTAAGTTATCAAATCTGTTCTCTTTACACGAAATCACCTAATATTGCTCTTCCAACACTATCAAGTATATTAGCTAAACACCTCTAAAAATAATTATCATTTTGGAGTTTATCTGCTGATGTTTTATTATTATTGTTGACAGCTTTACAATGACCATTCACAGATTTCAGATAGCTATATAGCTAGTATATATCTAGCTACAAATTAAAGGCCTGGAATGGTAAGATATAACTGTGAGGGTGATTTTTATCATGACTTCATGATTATAGAGGCTTTCAGAATGAATCCCAAAACATCAACTATAACTATAGCTATTATACTATCTGCTAGCTTCCCCTTTTTTAATGGTGTGGATCTGAACTTGTTTGTGCCCCTCCCCTTGCTGCCCCTAGCAGTAGTGTTTATTCTAGAATTTCCCCTTTGGGGGGAATCAGGAATTTGGGGGGTGACCAGGTGAGTCTATAATAGTTATACATCTAGTTGTCCAAGTTTACGTAATATTTGCCAAACTGGTTAATCATTTAAGACTGTGTCATTGAGTGTTGATTTTGATTTATTTTTGTGATTGCATGGGTGAAACCAGATTCTATGGTTGGTAGAACTTGATGTATCTGTGTTGTAATAGGACAACCATCCATTTGCACCTATTGTATGGAATTATTCCATTGGTAGTGCACTGTGTAGATTGCATTTAATCTGTTGAATAAACAATCTGTGTGAAATCACTGAGATATTGTATTGGCCATACTTGTATTATACCACAAAGCAATATAGCAAATTAAAAGATCTGCATATGTGACTGGGCCTGTGAAAATAGGGCATGTGGGCACATGATTTTTACCTACTTTTTCAAAGTTTCATCACTCATAACGTTTTCTACCATTATGCTATGACAATGTAATTTTCAGCACTTAATCAGCATTTAATTGGCGTTATAATATAAGTTACAGAATGCACATATTCTATTCCAATACTGAGATATTATCTGCAACATGATGGGATGTAGTTTGTGCCCACATGCCCTGTTTTCGCAGGCCTGGTCACATATGTAGGTGGATGTATTGCAAGAAAACTTACACTATTTGAAATTGAATATTCATGGGAAGGAATTTCTTTATTATCAGGCTTGCTGAGATTAGCTAAATCTGGGGATACTTTTGTTGGCTGTACATGCCATTTTGAAAGTAACTACATAGCTTAGAATATTTTACAAAATTACACTTGGACAATTTTGAGAGCTAAGCATGCATGCTACTTAGAAAACTGGGTAAACTTGGCCTCTCAGATATAGCCATCACTATATGTAAGAACTTTTGTTAGTCATATATGTAGCTAGCTACCCTATAGGAGACTTTTATAAATTAAATGATTTGATTCTGAACCTGAGAGCATTTAAGGTTGTATTTGCACTTCTTAAGGTTACGGGATAGCTACTGAGCGACTGTCAAACAAAAAATTTATTATGTAACTAAGGCGGGCTTGGTGTTGTTGTGTTGTGTATCAGCTGGTAACAGGCTTAAATTGTTGGGAGAATCATAACGTGCTGACTGAAGGTACAAGAAAACACACATAACAGTACAAGATAACATAGAAACATCACACTTAGCAACTGGCGCACCTGTAAGTGCATGCGTAGTTTTGCTGACTAATGGCGATATTTTCCTGAACCAAAAATCAGGACTGTCAAACTCTAGTCTGGTTGTTAACATTTTGTATAAACAGACTACTAGTTTGGCTTCTTGTCTAGGTCCTGACGGAGCCTTTTGTTAGAAATAATGTTTCTAGTGCTTATGATATCAATTAAAAACGAGATTAAAAAATAAATTTTGTGACCACAGTGTCTTGCTTTAGGCCATATTGTAGTCATATTTCAGCAACTATATACATTATTCACAAATCCTCTTGTCAGTCCCTCACAAGTGATGTTCTTCAAATCTTAGAATTGTTAGTAAGTTCTCATGGCTCTTCATTGGTCTGATTTTTGGTTCATAGTTTTCACTAATTGGCATGGGGACAACTCATGTTTCCATAACAACATTTGAATTTCATGTCGATTAATGAGAAGAATGCATAAATATTTGATAACAATGCATTAAGAAAAATCAAACCCCTAATCATGAAAAATGATTGATAGTGTACATGTGGGGTTTACAGTATCCTGTAACCTTAATCTGGGAAATTTTTGCATATTTAGTGCTCTGAGGTTTAGACTGAGAGCATTTTTAATAAGTTTTGTGTGCCAATTTAAGGCCACTCCAAATAAATTCTCTGTTTCCCGTCCACCACCCGCATCTGGTTACTGCCAGCTCTAAATTATTCCATTATTTCGTATTCTTTTATTGTTTTCCGGTTATTCTTGCATACTGACAGACTCAGTAAAAGCTATCTTGAAACAGTGTCAACTCACGTGTCAGCAGTGCTAACACGTCGGCACAGACTTCACGTTTGTGTTATTTTGCAACTTAACTTGAAAGGAAAGAACAAGTTTAAGCATACTTTCATGCAGCTTTTTATGGTTGTGCTAGGCAAATAATGGCTTGATATAATGGAAATGGACCGCCCGCCCGACCAATTTTAGGGGGTGAGTCTGAGATTTTAGGTGAGATTTTAGGGGGGGAAGCCTTACCCCTCCCCCAACAGCCCTAGAATAACCACTTTCTGGCAGTCTCGTGTAATGCACCTATCAATGTAATCCCCGACTACCACTAATACGGGCTGAAGTGGGGGAGGGTGGGGAGTTGCATCACTGAAAATTACAATTCCCCACCTACTCAGTGGGGAAGTACTAGCGATGCAAACTCTCGACCTACAACTCCCGGTAATACTGGGGCTAGGAGGGGATTTGTGCGGCTGTGTGGCATTATGCACTTGTCAATTTCATGCCCCACCCCCCACCCCCGGGAAGGGTGGGGGAATACAGAGGATTTGACAAATCGTGGTGTCAAATTCCCCACTACTGGGGCAAAATCGGCTGTCAAATCCCCACCCCCATTAGTAGGGGATTTGACAACACCTCAAGGATGACTAAGCGCATAATTCATGCATGCAACTAGTAATAAACCTGCCCTGTAGCTAGCTAGTAAAATTATAGCAAGTGCGATTTATTGTTTATAAATGCAACTGACTACCGAAACCGAATTGGACAACTGTCAATTGCCCCAGGGGTGGGGACAAGAAGCAATGTCAAATCCCCACCTGGGGTGTGGGGACGCCCGGGGTGTGGGGACGCCCGGGGTGTGGGGACGCCCGGGGTGGGGGGGTGGGGCATGAAATTGACAAGTGCATTAGTCTAGTGATGAGTTAGTTCGAGTGGATTCTAGTATTAAAGTAATAACTAGCACCCGAGACACTCCTTCCAAACTGAAAGCACAAACCTTTGCTGTCTGAGTGAATTTCTTTACAAATCCCCACTATCTGATGTCGGGGAAATTTAGCGATCAATTCCCCCACCATCCCCAACCTTCCCCCACCCTCAGCCCGTATTAGTGGTAGTCGGGCATTACATTGATAGGTGCATAACCGCATCGATTTTTCTCTGCATGGCGCTTGTCGATTATAATTCACGGGTGCTTATAACTTCCAATCGATAAGCGCCGCGCGCAGTGCAATCTGCGAGACTAGGGGCATCCAGTCAAGGGTTGGATTACTTTTGTGAACTATTTTTCTGTTATTAAATATGCATTTTATTTCATACAAATAAACAAAAATAAATGTTACCATATATGACTAGCTACGAAACTCTCTGCCAGAAGAAACAGTTAATTCTCCTGACTTATGTTCATTTGTGACTGGGCCTGTGAAAAAAAGGCATGCAGGCACATAAAATTTGCTTACTTTTTCAAACTTTCACCACTCATAACTGTTTATGCACTTGTCATGCCCCACTCCGGGGGGTGGGGGAATACAGGGGATTTGACAAATCGTGGTGTCAAATTCCCCACTACTGGGGCAAAATCAGCTGTCAAATCCCCACTATGTTCCAACCCCATAGTAGGGGATTTGACAACACCTCAAGGATGACTAAGCGGCGTATATTTCATGCATGCAACTAGTAATAAACCTGCCCTGTAGCTAGTAAAATTATAGCAAGTGTGATTTTATTGTTTTGCAACTACCGATAATCTATCAGTAAATTGGACAACTGCCAATTGCCCCAGGGGTGGGAACAAGAAGCAATGTCAAATCCCCACCTAGGGTGTGGGGACGCCCAGGGGTGGGGGGTGGGCATCAAGTGCTTTATTCCATCATGATATGGCCATAGAATCTTCAGCATCACTTAAAAATTTAATTGGCTTTATAGCACAAGTACAGAATGCAAATAGTTTACTCCAATATGGAGATATGACCTTTTGTGTGATGGAGTGTAGTTTAATTTGTGCCCACATGCCCTGTTTTCGCAGGCCCAGTCACATTTATTAACTGATTAAGTGTATGTTAACTTGATATATGCATTACACTCATATTAATTTGAGCCTTGATAACAAAATTAATTAAATTGACAAAACCAGGCTTCCACACACATCCTGCTTTGTGAATTTAATACTCAAAGTAGGAGTATATGCTATCACTTTCAACGTTTCACCTGTTATTGCTCAATACAATGAAAAAATTGTGCACATAACAGCCTGAGTGGTCAATTTACATGTGGTTAAATTCAAAGAACTGGATGTGTGTGAAAGTCAGGTTTTGTCAAATTTGGTCACAATTATTAAGGAATCAAGACATGTGCACGCCAATGTGTTAAGGTATATAATATCTATGGCAGTGCAGCTCAAGATGCATGCACATAGGTGGCTTTACTAAATGAGACAAGTTTGCTACTAAAATTCCTGGTGTCACATGGCCAAACTGCATGGCACTTATTGATTGGAAATTATAAGCTACTGCTATGAAAATAGGCATTTATAATTTCCAATCAATAAGTGTAGTGCAGAGAAAAAGCAGGTGGTCTGGCCACGCGAGACTAGAAAATTCCCTCCACCTTCCGGCAGTAGTCTGAGCTCAAAATTTGAGCATAATCACTCCCCAAAAGAGCTAGGAATTTTAAGTAAAGTCATGATGCAGATTTTAATATCTCATATGCCTGTCATGTGAAAACTGGACCCCTACTTTTGTTCCCCTCAGCCTGACTATTTAATTTGTTGAAATATTTTGGACTCCCTGGTCCAAATATAACATTTGGCCCCCTACTGAATTAAGGGGGAACTGATTTGGACCCCTTCTGAATTTAGGGGGAACCAATATTTCAGATAATTTACTGAACTATTTGGACCAGAGACTGATATGAAATATTTGGACACCCAGTCCACTTTTTCTGAAAGTATGTTTGGACCCAGTCATTCTTCTTTTAGCTAGCTATATTTTAGCAGATGGTAACAAAGTTGAATGTTTACATATCAAGTTTGAGAGAGCTGCGACCATTCTAACCATCTGGATTGAATGATTTATGGTTAACCAGCCCTCGATCTGCCAATCGGCAACCTTGCCAGAAGAGTGCACTAAATAGACAAAACCACATAGCTAGCTAACAAGTACAAAACTCCATGCACAGATGGGATGGGTACAAAACAAATTTATCATTAAAAGCAGCAATAAAGCTTTAATTGTTATTAGGTAAACCATTCCACCATTGTGAGGCCTTGTATACACCCGTATATCGGATATGTCTCTGTAAAAATGTTAGATGGTACCTAGGAAGATCAACATAGAAGAGGCATGTTCCAGTATCACGATGGTGATGCCTGCCAAACAGAATAGGTGTATGTATGTAGTGGTATACACAGCATGCCGCAATTAATGAAGCTGGAGGTGCACAGTGATACTGTAATTTTACCAAAAACAATCCAATGATAGTGAATGACATAAGGAATTCTACTGCAGACTTCTGAGACATGGTGGTCCCAGTATAAATTTATGATCAAACACTAACATGGAACAACTTTCATGTCAGTACAGCATTATTCACAATAATAAGAGGTATCTGGCTATGATTAGATGCCCTAAACTGTGATATTGAGAAATTCAATTCCATTCTACCATCTATGGCCAACTGATTTAGAAGCTTAAGCTATGAGTTCATTAGCAGCTTCTTCAGGGGTGTGTCCAAGGGTGGTGTCATCATTCATCAGCATATTGGAGTAGCAGAAATTTCCAGAACAGTGAGGATCTCATTAAATGTAATTGTTACAAGATTATGGTTCGTCTTATCATTGAATATGCTGCACCCCCACACCTTGTTGAATATAAACAAGCTAGAATCAATCCAGAGAACTGCTGTTAGATTTTGCTTTAATGAGTTTTCAAGATATTCAAGTGCTACTAACATGCCTTCCTTAATTTACCATTGTTACAGGCAGGAGCAACCCTTAAGAGCGATTTCTGTAAAGAATGAACTTTTGCAGATACACATTTTGAGAAGCTGGTGTGTTACGGATAAAACAATTGAGTGTCATTTACAGTAACACACACACACACACACACACACACACACACACACACACACACACACACACATTAAACATTTATATAGCTTCAATCACACATGTCATTGTCCACTCTAAGGCTGTCACGTAGGAACACCTGTTATGACTGACGTTGTGCGATGTCTCTCCCTTACTAAATGTTTCTAATATTTGTTACAACTCAATGTTTGTAATGCTTATGGTGACTGAATGTTTGTAGTGTTGCTTGCAATACAGTACATGCTGATGAATTACACGGTTTATACTGCATTGTCATGTAGGAACATATGTTGAGACTGACATTGTGAACTCTCTACTAAATGTTTATGATGCTTGTTACTACTCAATGTTTGTAAAGCTTGTGGCAACCGACACAGCTAAAATAGTGTTTCAATACTACCTATACAAATTCCGTCTTTAGTCAGTATTGAAACAACTAATTCAAAAAGTCCCTATAATGAGAGAAAATGGACCACAAATTTATAAATGACTCCAATGCTATTCAGTATTGGGGCCTGTGATCTGATTTTGTCTAAGCATAGATAAAATTAGTTCCAACACCAATACATAGATGGAATAAATACAGGCAGTATTTGTATATGAGTTATGCTGTGCGAATGTTTGTGATACATGTTGGTGAATTACACGGGTCATGCTGCATTACATTGTTGGAGTGTTAGTACTTTTGAAATGTTCGATGTCGGTAATATATATATATTATATAGGTCAAGTGCACATCCCGAAAGTTACACACCCATACATACAGCACACAATTGATCCTTGTGTTATATCAAGAGTGCTATAATTGCACATAACTGCATTGATTACCTGCATATTCATGTTCACCATATACATTATCATTCCTTGTCATTAGAACAGAGGTTGAGTGTTAATATTTCAAACTAAAGGTCATTATAATAATGACAAGGAATTTACAGAATCCACTGTCATTGTAGAAATAGTAGAGCATGCATATGTGTGACTGGGCCTGTGAAAACAGGGCAGGTGGACACATGATTTTTCCTACTTATAAAACTTCATAACTTTTTATACAATTCAGCTGTGGCATTGAAATATTTAGCCCTTAGTAAGCATTTAATTGGCTTTATAATGCAAGTTACAGGATGCAAATATTCTGTTCCAGTACTGAGATATGTGATGGGGTGTAGTTTGTGCCCACATGCCCTGTTTTCGCAGGCTCAGTCACATATGTCAAACTGAAATTGCTTGCTCTGAATTACTACACAGAATTATACAAGTTGTGGTTCATTAATAATTGTTCATTGTGTGTCATTAACTGTTTACAACAACTTTGGGGGAAATTGAGTGCAAAAAGCTGTGTCTAAAATCTGTTTAGACTGAATGGTGTGTGTTATCACTAAATTCTGTTTTCAATGTTCTGATTGTTGTGCCTAAATGTTTGGAATTTCATTGCAAGTGAAGGTCAACAATGTTTGTTACAACAGCATTTTTGTGATGGTGTTATTGTTACGGCTAAACATTGTATGTTGTAACGGCTAAACATTTGTGATATTTGTTTCGATTAAATGTTTGTAATGTTTGTTGCGACTATATGTCTGTAATGTTTGTTGACGACTAAGTGCTTGTAACGTTACTCATGTGTGGTGTCCATGACTTGCAAGAGGTTGCAGTCCAGCATATGCTATGGTGTAATGTCGGGTGTTAGCAATGTTTGGCATTGGTAATGCTGATGTAAGTGATGCTGAATGTACTCTATTGGGTAATAACCGATAGCGCACATCACCAATCCAGGCTGTTGTGCCCTACAAAGAGTTGTATGTACATGTATGTCTAAATGTGTGTATCCGGTTTTGTATAGTGATGTGCTATTGTATTATGTTGTTGTCACATGCCGTAATGTTATAGAGCTTGTTGCGGTGGAAGGGTGGTTTGTGTAGGAAAGCATGCCATAATGTGCTGTATGTGCTCAAGTTAGCATGTTAACCTAAGATGATAGGCAAGTGTGTAATTAAAGAGCCACATAGCCAACCAAATTCTCTCTGCAATCTACCAGTACTCCTTTTGCACATCATATCAGGCTATAACTCCAGTTAAGTATTACACACCATCCCACAGTCACAAGGTAGTTGTAACAATGAATTACAAATACATCTACTATGCCAGCATAAGGCCACACTGCATGCTGTCTTCCTTATCTCATCCTATCTTGCATCACTTTTTACTGTATCAAAGATTTTTGTAACTGTTGATGGATGAGTATTACCATCAAACAACATTCTGAGGGTAGCAACTACTGAATCAGACCTGACAAAGCAAGTTGTAGTCTAAGCAATGCATGCAGTTTAATTCTAACTGTTTGAGGAAACAGTTACAAAATCATTGCAGCACTAAGTATTTGCAGATGAGAAACTACATAATACACTTCTGTGTAATTTCTGGTATTATTATATGGTCTATTCAACATAATAGGATGGCACAAAATATTGCTATAATATTACTTAAATGATAAAATAGATGACAAGACACACAAAAGGGAATATACAGTACACTAAATAAAATATCTACTGTAAAAAAAGGATTGACTGCTGTACTACGTAGCTTACAGCATGAAAAACTAACAATTACACACAAATAATTATTCAGAATGAACAGTGTACACACGTGTAGTGTTGTAACAAACTTGTATAATGTTTATTAAATGTTCTTAATCTATTTCAATATGCTTCAATTTAGTGGAGACTTGCTGTAATGCTTGAGCGATGATAGCCTTCCCTACCTCTTGTAACGTACACTTTAACAGATCAATGTGTTTCAGTGAAGTGTTCCTTGTAATAACAGCAGCTATATGATTAGCACCAGCATCAGAAATCGTGTTACTACTCACAATAAGTGTCTTCAGTGTGTTGATGCTTGATAGTGCATCAGTAATAGTTATAAGTCCAACACTGCTAAGATTACAATTGCACAAGTTGATGTATTGTAGAGATACAGTTTGATTAATGATCGATGCTACTTCAGTGGAAACATCGTCAGTAATACTATTATTACTAACATTAAAATGAATTAAGCTTATGTTGTTCCTCAAAGATGTAGCCAACTATATAAATTGTCGTTCTGATATATTACACTCAGAAATATCTAAATGCTTCAGATATTTGTTTGCTGAAAGAATGTTTGCAGCAACTAATGGACCTATTATGTTACAACTTACATCCAAACACTGTAATGGGGTATTATTGTCCTTTATCAAAGACTCAGATATAACTTTCATTCCTTCCTCAGATACATTACAAGAACTGATTTCAAGTGCAGTTAGAGAAGTGCTTGTAGCAATCAAATCACAGATTTCGTATGCTATTTGATCAGATATTGGATTCCAATTTAAGTTCAGATGATGCAATACATTGCTTTCACACAGAGTGCCTAATATTCTATTAATTCCTAGCTCTTGTAGTTGGCAATTACAAAGATTTAAATAATTTAGCTTACAATTGCAGCTAAGAGCACTAGCTAAGCTTTCAGCAACCCTATTGTTTATTCTATTTTCTGCTATATTCAGATACCTCAAATTAGAAATTGAGCTAAGAAATTTACAAATTCTAATAAATCCTTTCTCAGTAAGCTCACAGTAAGACAAGTCTAAATGCTTCAAAGTTGCAGTGCCCATTACAGCAACTGCCAATTTTTCAACACTGATATTTTCCAGTGTGTTGTAGCTAATATCAAGGTGAATTAATGATGTTGCCTTTGCCAGACCATTGGAAATCACCTTAGTGCATTGTTCAGTTAAACCACATGAAGCAATTGCTAAGTACGTAAGGTTACTATTAGCTGAAATGACTCCTTTCACTACACGTGCAACAGTGCTGGATATGTTGTTGTAACTGAAATCCAAGCAGCTCAAACAATCACAACTCTTCAAAGCATTCACTATTTCAAGTAATTCTTTTTCTGGTATATTACAATGCTGTAAGAATAGATGTTTCAGTGTGTGATTATTGACTATTCCTGATGCTAACAACATGGCAGCTTCACTAAGATCCAAAAAAGAAATGCTTTTGTTATCTCTCAAACAATCAAAAATACATTTAACATCCGTTCCATGAAAAAGACAATCGGATAATTTAAAATGATTTAGCAGATCACACTTGAGAATAGCTGTGCTAACATGTTCGATAGTCACATTATTAAAGGTGTTACCGCTCATATCAAGGTATTCAATAGATGAAGACTTCACTGGCCAAAAGCTGTCCATTGGTAAAACACACGATGCCAAATTCAGCCAATTTATTCCTTTATTTGCATCTAAAACATTCTCCAACTGGCTAGTGGTAAAGTCAGCCAACTCATTTTCACTGATATCTAGTTGCTGTAATGATGATATACTTTGTAAAGCACAAAATATACTGTTAAGGCTACCTAATTGCATCTTGCAGTTTCTCAGTAGCACATGTTTAATGTTTGTAAAACAATGGGATAAATGATCTGCTACCTGATCACTGATTACATTATAGCTTAAACTAATATAACACAATGAAGGTAGTTCAGATAGTGAAATTGTTATCATCATGAGTCCTTCTTCTCTTATCATACACTTACTCAGATCTACATGACTTAACTCAATATTAGCTTCTGCAACCTTGGATAACAGGATAGCTGAAGAAGTATCAATAATATTAGAGGATAAATTAAGAAAAGTTAATGTTGGTATTTCCTTTAAAGCATCTAAAATGTAATACAGTCCCTGTTGTTGCAACTTACAATTCAATTAGCACTCTCATTGGTAATGTAATTATCACTGAAGTCACAATGTCTCAGTGACTTAATCATTCTTAAGGATTCAATAATCATGAGCATTCCTTGTTCCTTTAGTTCAAAATGACTTAAACACAAAAGTTCTAGGCAGGTATTACAATTTATGACTGATGCCAGTAATTTAGCTGCCTTGTTACAAATAACTATAGTACTAATACAAATATGTCTTAGCACTGAAGAATGTTGTAGAGCGGTTATTATTTTAATGAGACATTGTTCATTTATATTATTATTCATCAGTTCAAAAGATTCTAAAAATTCATGATCATGACCAATGCTGTTGCTTACCTGACATGCCTCCTCATCAGTAATATCACAGTTTACAATACTGAGATGACATAGTGGGGTACTAAACCGTATCAGCTGAAAAACATGTATAACATATTCAACTTCATCTAGTTCTTCACTGATTGTATTTGATTTTGATTTATTTTCCTCAACTATAATATTAGTTACAGTATTTAAGGATTGAATTTGTACTATCTCAAAGAGAAGAACCATACATGTAACACCCAAGCTGTTTAGCACAGAGACAGTTGCATTAGTAGACTGTAAAATTTCTGCACCACCTATTGCAATGTGATTAACAACTGCAGTGAGTTTAATGGTATCCTGCTGCACAGATGAAGACAAATATTTATTATTATCACAAATGATGACACTCCTGTTTGTAGCAATAACTTGCAATTGCAATGGTAAGCATTCAAACATGCCTTGTTCAACATTTGAAGTAATGATACGTCTAAGTTCAAATTGATTAATGTCATTGCCAGCAATAATAAGTTGTTCAGTTTTCCAGCATAAGAACATTTGAACAATGTCTTTCAAAGATGATGATGTTAAATGATTACAGGAAAGATTAAGTTGTGTAACAGTTACACCACAGTACGTGCCTTTTTCTGGACACAGTGCATTACACCCACGATCCCCAATATTACATCCTGATAGGTTAATGGATTTCCAGTGCTTGTTGGAGCATGATATAATCCCTCCAACCTGCTTTAGGTCTGAATCTAACATGTTGTACAGTAGTTAACAAACTCCAAGGAATCTACTTCTTCATGTTCTGCTAACACTTCAGTAAGTTGCTGACAGACAAACCTAAATATGAACAGCTTGTTATATACCATAATGTAATTTCTGTAATTTCTAATAGGTGTTGTATCAACGTTAACTGGTGCAGGACCTGAATTGCATTTCAATCTCTCACTAAGGTTGTTGCTACTAATGCCATTATCTTCTTCACCAATTTTAATCATTAAGTATTTCTTTTCGGCTAAAATGAAGGAATATACACAATCACTCATACTCATTTGGTTGTTGTAAAGTGTAAGGCCATAAATGAATGTTCCTTCCTGTGACAAATTATTGAATTCATTTACGAAATTAGCAGTTAGAGTACAATTAACAATATAGACATACGCACAAGTAATGTAACCTATACTCTTTTGTTGATCTAAGGTTACTGTATATCAAATGTTAGTATCTAATCCAAAACAGCCAAGCTGTAAAAAAAGTATGTGGCCCTCAAAAAGGCTATGGTGAAAAAAGATGTGAAATCCAAGGTGGCGGCCAAGAAATGGCTGTGATGGTAGGTTAATGGTAAAAATTTTAATAACGACAATTCAGGTGAATTTTGTGCCAATTGACCAAGCGGCACCAAATTTCACCTGAATTGTCGTTATTAAAATTTTTACCATTAACCTACCATCACAGCCATTTCTTGGCCGCCACCTTGGATTTCACATCTTTTTTCACCATAGCCTTTTTGAGGGCCACACACTTTTTTTACAGCTTGGCTGTTTTGGATTAGATTTCACTTCTTTTTGTATTTGTATACCCCAAAGCCGGCCTATGGCCTGCTTTGGGACTTTTTAACCTATCTTTTTTCTTTACCACAGGAAGAAGAAAAGATGAAGCAGATGTACCTTAAATATTTCAGATTTAATTAGTAAATGTACAAATTATATATATATAATACATATATTTATTACAGAACTGTCCATGGTGGTTTCTGTGTAACTGAACACTCTTCAAGGCAACTTCTTCTAGCTGATCTACAGGGTGATTTGTTTGTAGCTGAACTATTAACAAGGTAACTTCTTCTAGCTGTTCTCTCTACAGGGTGATTTATTTGTAGCTGGATTCTGTACAGGTGATTTTTTTGCTGCTGAGCTTACAGAATGGTTTCTTTGTAGCTGAACTCTCTACAAGGTAACTTCTTCTAACTGATCTCTCTACAGGGAGATTTGTTTGTAGCTGAACTCTCTACAGGTGATTTGTTTGCAGCTTAACTATCTAGATGATGGTTTCTTTGTAGCTGAACTCTCTACAAGGTAATTTCTTCTAGCTGAACTCTCTACATGGTGGTTTCTTTGTAGCCGAACTCTCCACAAGATAACTTCTTCTAACTGATCTTTCTACAGGGCAATTTGTTTGTGGTAGAATTTTCTACAGGGTGATTTCTTTGCAGCTGAACTCTCTACATGGTGGTTTCTTTTTACTGTAGCTGAACTCTCTACAAGGTGATTTCTTCTAGCTGATCTCTCTACAGGGTGATTTGTTTGTAGCTGAACTCTCTACAGGTGATTTGTTTGCAGCTGAGCTCTTTACAGAATGGTTTCTTTGTAGCTGAACTCTCTACAAGGTAACTTCTTCTAACTGAACTCTCTACAGGGAGATTTGTTTGCAGCTGAACTCTCTTCATGATGGTTTCTTTGTAGCTGAACTCTCTACAAGGTAACTTCTTCTAGCTGAACTCCGTACATGGTGGTTTCTTTGTAGCTGAACTCTCTACAAGGTGACTTCTTCTAGCTGATCTTTCTACAGGGTGATTTGTTTGTAGCTGAATTCTGTACAGGTGATTTGTTTGCAGCTGAGCTCTTTACAGAATGGTTTCTTTGTAGCTGAACTCTCTACAAGGTAACTTCTTCTAACTGAACTCTCTACAGGGAGATTTGTTTGCAGCTGAACTCTCTTCATGATGGTTTCTTTGTAGCTGAACTCTCTACAAGGTAACTTCTTCTAGCTGAACTCCGTACATGGTGGTTTCTTTGTAGCTGAACTCTCTACAAGGTTACTTCTTCTTTGTATAGGGTGATTTGTTTGCATCTGAACTCTCTATATAGTTATTTCTTTGTAGCTGAACTCTCTACAAGGTGACTTCTTCTAGCTGATCTCTCTACAGGGTGATTTGTTTGTAGCTGAACTCTCTTCATGATGGTTTCTTTGTAGCTGAACTCTCTACAAGGTAACTTCTTCTAGCTGAACTCCCTACATGGTGGTTTCTTTGTAGCTGAACTCTCTACAGGTGATTTGTTTGCAGCTGAACTCTCCACATGATGGTTTCTTTAAATTTGTAGCTGAACTCTCTACAAGGTAACTTCTTCTAGCTGATCTCTCTACAGAGTCACTAGTTTGTAAATGAATTCTCTACATGGTGGTTTCTTTGTAACTGAACTCTCTACGAGGTAACTTCTTCTAGCTGATCTTTCTATAGGGTGATTTGTTTGTAGTGGAATTCTGTAAAGGTGATTTTTTTGCAGCTGAGCTCTTTACAGAAAGGTTTCTTTGTAGCTGAACTCTTTACAAGGTAACTTCTTCTAGCTGATGTCTCTACAAGGTCACTAGTTTGTAAACGAATTCTCTACACAGTGGTTTCTTTGTAACTGAACTCTCTACAAGGAAACTTCTCCTAGCTGATCTCTCTACAGGGAGATTTGTTTGTAGTTGAACTCTCTACAGGTGATTTGTTTGCAGCTGAACTCTCCACATGATGGTTTCTTTGTAGCTGAACTCTCTACAAGGTAACTTCTTCTAGCTGATCTCTCTACGGGTGATTTGTTTGTAGCTGAATTCTGTACAGGTGATTTGATTGCAGCTGAGCTCTTCACAGAATGGTTTCTATGTAGCTGAGCTCTTTACAAGGTAACTTCTTCTAGCTGATGTCTCTACAGGGTCACTAGTTTGTAAATGAATTCTCTACATGGTGGTTTCTTTGTAACTGAACTCTCTACAAGGAAACTTCTCCTAGCTGATTTCTCTACAGGGAGATTTGTTTGTAGCTGAACTCTCTACAGGTGATTTGTTTGCAGCTGAACTCTCTACATGATGGTTTCTTTGTAGCTGAACTCTCTACAAGGTAACTTCTTCTAGCTGATCTCTCTACAGGGCGATTTGTTTGTAGCTGAACTCTCTACATTGTGGTTTCTTTGTAGCTGAACTCTACAAGGTGATTTCTTCTAGCTGAATTATCTCTTTCTATAGTTGCATGAATTCCCTACAAGGTAATTTCTTCTAGCTGATCTCTCTACAGGGTGAATTGTTTGTGGCTGATCTCTCTACAGGGTGACTTGTTTGTAGCTGATCTCTATACAGGTTACTTGTTTCTAACTGATCTCTTGAATTCTCTTCGGATGACTGCTCTATTAGGATGACTGCTCTATTAGAGTATCTCGATCTCGCACTTGCTACACCAAGTTGGATTTCGTGTTATAACTCCGTGGCTTTAAGTCTGATTCTTCTATACCATTGAAGAGCCTTTCTAAGATGATAACTCCATCTGTACAGCGATTTTCAAAGCATTAGCCCAAGTGGTTTACTTGGTAGGCGTGGCAAGCAGTCGTTTTTTATTAGCTAATCTTGATTGCGTAATTGTTACACACTGTTGGTTTTTTCATTGTATCTTCCTGGTTTTTAGCTTGATTTCTTTCAAACCACAAAAGGTTTGAGGTTTAATAGTTAACCTATTCACCCACCGATGTTCAGCTTCTTCCCATACGCGGTTTACCCTGTAGGCGTGACAACATATTGGTGTTATTTTTCGTGAATAATCGCTCATAACTCTTTGCCTGTTTATCGTATTCCAGCCAAAGTTGGTACAGAGATGCGCCTTTTTATCCCCCTTCTGTGTGCTAAATTTCAAGGCGATCGGATATGGCGTTAGCAGTTTTTGTAAGTGTGCGAAAAGAGGAAGAAAAATAAGAAGAAAAAAAACAAGGAAGAAACTAAGCCAATTTTTAAAGTCGCATATCTCGGGAACGCTTGAAGCGCTTTCGCTCAAATTTGGAATGTGGAGTGCTGAAGGTGGAGGGAGTGTCCACAGCAAAAATCGTCTTGTTTCATCAAGGCAGCACAGAGCTATGGAGGTGCGAAAATTTCGTTTTCTTTCTTCCTGTCAATATACTCACGGGTGTTACGCGCCGGCTTCTTGGGCCGCACGACACGCTACCGTGTGTCTTGATCAGTGGCACATTTGAAATGAAGTTAAGGATTTTATATTGAGGAGAGATGTTGGAAATAATGGCATTATTCAGTTTGCTGTAATCAATATTGTTATTAGCTACTACAAGCTCTTCTACAATACAATGACAGAGAATTTCAATAAGCGATTTAATAACAGAAGTAGCTAGTCAAGTCATTATTTGAGAGGTCAAATTTCTTTAAGTGAAATGACCTTTCTTTCATTCACAAATACATGAGTAAAACAGATCTAATTGAGCATCCTGAAACATCAATGGAATACAAATCAGGTGAGCAGTTAGTTAAAACAGCATCCAATACTCCATCATCTAATAGGTTGCAATTGTTTATCTGTAACACACAGACTTTATTTAAAGGATAATGCAAAACAACATGTTTAATTTGTTTTTCACAAGTCCCATAAGCTAACAAATGTGTTTGTGACAGTAATACAAATTGCATCTCCTCAATGGTCTGATGGACAGCCACAATTTCCTTCAACTTCATGGCAGTTCCTAAAGCAGCTTCATCAGTATGGTCAACTTGAACAATGCTGATTGTTGAAACTTTCACAGTTTGTAAAAAGGGCACAATGGTGGTTATAATGCCATCTGATGACTCAGATACAACAAGACTACCAACTGCCAAATTGTTCTGTAATGGATATTGTAAGATGCTATCATCAATTCTGCAGTTAATCAAATACATGCTACAAAATTTATCATTTGTTACTTGCAAGTCAATGTCTACTGGATCATTAATTACAATCAAGGGACGTTCTGTAATACAATTACATATAGTGGTGTGCTGTATACATATTTCAGAAAGTAAAGCATCTCTTAATGCATCATCAGATACACCATTGTATGAAAGAACGAACTCATCTACTATGCACAGCTGAAGTAACTTGATGATACAAGATATGGAATAAGCTGTTGACAATATGTTGTTGGACAAATTCAACAATTGTATTACAGCTTTAGTGCTTGAAATGTGATCGCATAATGTTGTAAGACGCCTATCATCAATCCTGCAATCTGATAAATCAACTACTTCCCAACACTGCTCACTACTGGATATGTATGATAACACCTACTTCACCTAACATTTCATGTGTGAGATAACAGTTTGTTATTTGGAGCACTGTCATAAACTGACAAGTAGTGTTTAGCAAGATGATTTTATTAAAATATAAATGTGCTCTGAAAATTAACAGAATATTATCAGATTTGAAAGCATAACTGACATTATTTGTAAGACTCCTATCTACTTGATCTTGTAACACAGTGTCTTGTAGCACAGCATGTGGCTGATATGGTATGTGCCACTCAACGATCTCACTACTATCCAAGCTGATGTTAAATATGCTTACTTTCAATCTCGGATTACTTGTAAGCAACACTATGACATCATTAACGTTAATCTTGCAATTCCATATGTACAATGCAGGGACATGATTGAATGTTCCCATATCATTTAGTTCTCTCAAACGGGTATTAGATTTAGTGTTGATAATATATACTGATTCTTTTTTTACGCTTCCATGGTTTATGGAATCCTGACTGGTAAAGCTTCCCGAGTCACTCACAACAACTAATGGTATATAAAAGGTGTGGGCATGGTTGACCATTGCACAATTAAGAAGCTCCTTTAAAATTATTTCATCAGCTAAATTGTTGTTTACAGTAATTAGTTTTTGAACTTTCAAATAAAGCACCAAGTTACAAACATCAGAAAGAGAGGATGGTGTTATGTGATTACTTGAAATGTCTAAAAGTTTTAGAATAGAAGTATTTAGCTGGTTAAGATATAATTTTACAAATATTTTAAAACCACGATCTTCAATATAACATTCTGACAGGTTTAAAACTTCCCACTGTTTGTTAGATGATCTGGTCAAGAAGAAACCAAGAGTGTGCATGTCCTTAGGCAACAATACTTGACCACTAAGATCAATTTTCCTCTCATGCAAAAAGTTTCCAACCTGCTCACACATTGTGTTATTTCCTGCCTCAAAGAAACACTGGAACAAGTGGAGACATTTAATTTTATCATTGACCATATCTTGTAATACACCACTTGCACCAAAAAACCTACTAAACAGTAAGAAACGATTTCCAGATAAATAGTGTTTTAAGGCAAGAGAATTACCTCCAGTTAACCCACAGTACATAATCCATGTATTAAGATATCTACTGTTCCAAAAATTTCCACAGATTATTTTCTCTTGTTCTGAAGTAGACGATGAAGCTACGTGAAATGCAGTCAAGAACTCTAGAAGAGAAAAGTGCATGAAATTAAACGGAACCTGTTCGCAATTGTCTACAAAGTTAAAGTACTTCACAGCTTTTAACAATCCCATACCATTTATGTTCTTGGAAAGCTGGAGTGATTTTGAAGAGACATCTGCATTACTAAATACTATTTTATCTTTGCCAAGAAGATTAAATGCAAGTTTTGACAATTCTTTCATTACCTGTTTATACCTCCCTGGCATTTCAAACAATGAGTTGATATTGAGTGGTATACTTTCTTTCTTTCTAAAATACCTTGAGATGGTCATGCATATAAACTGGTTGTTTATTTCAGTCTGAGTTTTTGGTAATTCAGACTGAGTTGTTTCAGTGAATAAGCACATTAATATAGTCATGTTTAATGGAATATAACACAAACTATTGATAAATGGATTAGACTGTAAATATGCTGACATTTCATCAACATTAGTGGGGTTATTTTTAAAAGCTTGGCAAATATATTTTTTTCGATCTTCATCAGTAAATCCTAAAATTTCAATTCTACGATCCACTATTTTGTGAAGACGTGCAGATACTGTTGGTCGAGAAGTAATCACTATATCACAACATGGTAAGACGTTTTGGTTGATAATGTCCACAACAAATGATTCTTTTCTGAGTATCTCTAGTAGTTCATCATAACCATCAAACACAAATAAGAGATCTTTACCAGAAGTATTAATGAGATAGTCAGAGAAGGTTTTTACCATTTGATTTCCTTGACAAGCACATGTGATATATTGAGCTAACTGAGCAAAAGAGGTAAGCTTTTGAACACTAGGATCACGTAAAAATATCAAAACCAAGACTTTTTAATGTTTTAGCATCATTCTGTTTGCCCAGAGAAATACAATTTCTTTTGATAGAACTGTTTTACCAATTCCTGGTGCATTAGTATTGTGTATGAAGTTGACCTACCATCATCTGAACATGACGGAAAGATTTCATAGATATTATTGGTATATTTACAGCTTGTAAGATATTGCTCAGCAACTATTCCTTCTTCATCGCTATAGCTATATCATTCAGTGATGTGATTTCTCCTTTGTGCATTTGTGTTGCAATGTAAATTACTGCTTTTTTAGTAATCATTTTTCTATATGATGAATAAGGGCTACAGTGGTATACACTTCAGGTTGATATGGAGGCCATTCATCATCACAGACCTCAAACCGCTTTCTAATATACATATCTTATAAGATACTGGTTACTTCAGGAATCTCCACCTCTAAACTACTACCAGAACCTGAAATATCAGAGGAAATCAAATCAATGGCTGATATAACCTTCTTCCATGATGCGTTGCTGTCTAAGTCAAGCCAACCTTCCCAGACTGCATTAAAGCAATCTTCAGCTTTATGGTAATAGTCGTGATCTATGCTGTCTAATACACCTTTTTGAATACCTAGGGACTCTCCAATTTCCCTCCATTTAGCAGCATATTTTGGAGTTACAAAGTTATGTAAGTCTTTTAATTTGGGTTTGGCTGCACACTCTAAAACAAAATAACATGATGGTGATACACATCATAACTTAAATAAGTAAGGATCCCACATGCTTTCGCTAAATAATAAGATTAAAATTGACTTTACTTAATGGTATATTTTATAGCTACAGTCAGACAGTAAGTCTCTGCACATAATTTTACAGAACATCTAAAATGCACATGCTTTCCAATACAAACCACTGTTCTACCACTTTTATCTTTATTACTGTGTAACACACATTTCATGTCTATACCAGATACTCCCTAACGAAGCAGTCAGTGGAAACAATAGTGCACTCAATTATATTGTACATAGCTTCTTTGATCGATATTCTCTAATAGAACAGTCACTTTGTAGTGAAATACTCTAATAGAACATTCATTAATTAAAATGTTCCAGGATAATTGTAAGAACATTAAAGTTGTTAACCTAGGAGCATAATGCAAGCATAATGGGAACACTGAGGAGCATAATAGGTGAAATTTTTTGAAACATTTTGGACAAAAAGTTTGAACATATTTGACTCAGGCCTAAATGCTGGTCTACTGGTCCCAATCCTAAGTGGTGTTGAGATAATACGCTTGGCATATTATTATGTTAAATCAAATACATCATATTTGGACAAGTGGTCATGATAATTTATAAGATGGAGTCTGTATCAGTCCATTTTGAGTTTTGCTGTGTACATAACTTGAGTATTTTCATCTAGAATGTGACATGTCTGCGATTATTAAAAATCGCAAGAATGTTGCATGTATATTATTATACATAATTTTATATGCACATACTTTATAATAATGTACGTGAGCAAGCAGTTGGAGCTTTGCCATTGGCATGCTAATAATTTTCATCCATTGCCTGTAGCAATCTGATGATTTACAATATTTATAGGGATGAATGTCTAAGAAACCTTGCCATATCATTATATGTGGGAAAACTCTCTCACTTTATTCCATAGTAATCTAACTACTGTACCAATATAGCTGTAATTTTGAACAACTTTTTTTCACAGCGGTGTCTGGAACACCTAGGTGGTAATGGGGACACCAACAGTGTCACTGAAAAAAAAACACACACACACACATAGAAGCCACCTCAGCCACTGTCCATGTCTCTAGTAGCCTCATACTGTGTTTCAGCTAACCAGTGGCGATAGAATGTTCCCAGTGGCTGGCACAAATCTCCAGAAATCCGTTTGTGAAAAACAGCCTGGGTGAATCAGTTGCATTACCGTGATGGTGTATTGGTATGCTTATCTATTCATGGTGAAAAGTGAACTTTACTGGTGTGCATGTATACGTAGGTCTACGATTTTCTAAATTTGGTCACATAAATTATTAGAAAGATCACATTTAATGTTTGCGGTTTTCCCATACATTATCTGTGATGAGAGGGCAATTCAACAGTTTCCCCTTTGATAATTCTGGGCAATCAGTAATCACATAGATAATGTATGGGGAAACCACAACTTTTATATACTATATGCAACAGTACTCTATGATTTTAAAACTTGGAAAAGCTAATTTTGACATTCACATGCATCCCATACATTATCTATGTGATTGACCAGAAGGGATAATTGTTGGCTCCTCACATAGATAATGTATGAGAAACTACAAACTTTAACTCAGTATTATATCTCATGACCTATGAATGCTATCCTTTAAAATTTGGAAACTATATTATTCCCAGTGATTATCCCCCCCTTCCTGGGAATCAGTAGGGGAAGGTGACTTTACAAAATCCAAATTCCTGACCCATGTGTGGGGACACGATGAGCGTCAAATCCCTTCCTGTTATTCTTGCAGGAGGTGCATAGCCCGTAAAGTTGAGCAAGCACTAAGTGGAAGACAAAAATCCTGACTATAAAGTGGGGTGATTTTTAAGATCAAATTGGATCTCCCATATATGCTTGAGAGGATATTCCCCTGGAGGGGTAGTGGGGCGTAATATTGATAAGTACATTAGCCATTCACCTGTAAAAATATTTTAAATATTCAAGTTGCTTGGGGCAACTTTGAATTCTGTTGTCATAGATTCATTCATTGCAAGGTCTGAGGTTCACTTCTGAGGTTATCCTGCTAGCTGCATCATTGGTCATAGAAACTGATTACTGGTATACAAAATTATACTGGTACATGATACAATACCCAAACCATCAGTTACTATATGGACTTTCCCTACATACTTCTGTAAGTACATCATGTATTTGTCACATTATAGTACAATAATGTAACACTGCATATAATGAAGTTGAAGACATTACAGATTGTTAAAGTTCACCATTGGAGTGTGCATGCTTGATCATGCAACATAACTGCTCGTGCTGTAGACATAGTTGAGGTTAGATAGCACGTGTTTGAGTGAATCATGCACAAACACAGCTCATGCTGATGCCATAGAATGTAAGATGATGAATGATGTATGCCATTGCCTTGTTTGTAGTACACGTGCGTTGGTCTCTGTCTAAAGTTGTTCCATGTTGCAGTGTTGTTTGATGTCTGAGACAGGTTGACAATAATAGATAAGTTCAGTAATTGTTTGGTGATGACAACATTAAATCATTTGTAGAATAATGCAAACATTATGGTCTTTCTTATACATTTTGTGCTTTGCCAGTTCACATTCTAGGACATAGAACAAATTGATAACCAAAAAGTTGATGTACAATCGATGTGTGCCGTATATATATAGTCTTGTTGATAGGCTACAGGTGTATGTATGTATATTGTCATTCATGAATCACATCATGTCTCAACAATGAAGCTATAGTACCACTAGAGAAGGAACTAACCATACAGTATAATTACCAAGGTATATTGGATGGCTTGAATTATATGAGGAGCACCAAGAAGCTATGAAGGTGGCTGCAAGTTAACTTTCTACTCATGTAGATCTGTTAACCAACATACCTTTGCTATTTGATATCTGACAAGTTAACCTTTGTTCATTTTGTAAGAATAGTAAGGAAATTATTCCCTAATTCCTATATCATACATATAGTATTCACAAATAGGAAATGTATTGCTAAACCCCATCCAAATCACATACACGATATGGCCACACCATTTCTCCCAAATTTTACATGTAGAAAGGAAAACATTAAAACGTATCTGTCACTCTTCACATATAAATTTTCTGTGCCTGCATGTCTCATACATTGATGTGATGTCATGCAGTAGTTAGAGACAGATAGTTTAGTTTACTACATGATGGTGATTGTTTGGGGATAACAGTGTAAATCATTTGTAAAATAACGGGCTTCTCTTTGCTATTGTACTTTGGTAAATCACATTCCAGGAAATTGGACTAACCAAAATTTGATATTCATAGTGCAGTGTAGACTCTGATGGTGGTCATGAAAATTAAATGGTATGTATGTGTAACATTCATCAATTACATCATGCATTTCCAAAGGAAGTTACTAATAGAGAAATATGTAACTAAGTAAATTGTAAGCATAACTTACCATAGTTAAATGGCTTCAAGTAAGAAACAATTATGAAGTCATGGAGGAGATCGTGAGTTAACTTTTCTGTTGTTGTTTACTACCGTATAGTTGACTGTAATATTATAATTATGTCTAATAATTGCACAGTGAACCTTGGATTTGCCAAGAAAACTTTAGCCATGATGCATAAATGTATTAGTCCTTCTAGAACTGCTAGTAATACAATTTGTCACTAGTTCATTTAGTCTCAGGCCTTTCCAATTGTGTGTACTTGGCAACCCATAACTTGAATTATGAATATGGTACCACCCTAAAATTTGAACACATTCGACTCCTAACATAGCACTATTTTGTAGTGTAATAGGTGACAGGATAAAAACTCAAGGAGTTATGAGTACTATGAGTCAAACTTAGGAATTTGGAAACCCCTTTTCGCAGATCCAGTTATGCAAATAACTTTTTCACTGATAGGAACAATTAGAATCTGCTAATATACAATAACTAGATATTTGTTGTGCGTATTTTAGTGCACAATTATGATCTACTAATAACATATTCTCTGAATCATGCCAGTAACAACCCTGGCCTGTACATTTAGATGCTAACATAATAACATAATGGTACCGACTCTTTTGGTCACTGCTTATGGGAAGGTCTACAACCCAGCTGCTCTAAACATGTTTGTGTCCTGTTAAAATTTTTTTAAATCTTACATGATCATGAAATTGATGCCTTTGCTACTGTGGGTGTACAACTACTTGGCTGTATTATAAAAGATTTATATATTCAAGATAAAATCTTGTTGATGGTTCAGTGGGCATTTTGAACTTTTGGAGCGTCATGCCCTGAGGCAAGATTTTACATCAGCCAGACTCAGCAATGTTGATAAATACAAGTGTAGGTGAAAGTGACAATTTGTATCATGTGATTATAGGATTGTCATACATGCATGCATATCATATTCACCATAATAAATGTAGTAATTTACTACTGTGTGGTCATGTGTCTGTACCTATTGTTAAATGTACTAATCATTTAGATTCCTAATTTACGTACATGAGGCTATAAAACACATCTAATATACAGTGTAGCCTAAAAGTTTGGTTAGATAATTCAAGAGGGTGATTATTGGTCTAATCTAGAAAGGATACAGAAAATATATACACCTGTGTTTTATTAGCACCAGAAAATTTTAACTATAAATTGTCATACAATAGCATGCACTACCAAGTTATTTATTTCCGCTGAATGTTTATTTGGCTGTATAGCCACCATACACAGTGATAATATTTGATTTAATTTGCCTCATTTGTTGCGTCATAATGAAACTGGACTTTCCAACATATCATGATAAGTACATTATGTGTTTATCACATTATAGATAATTAATATAACAATGTTTGTAATAATTTATGCAGTAAATACCAGCATTCTTTGTGTTGTGGTGTTCATGACTCTGCACATATTATGGTGAAGGTTACAAGTTTTAAAAATATAACTGCTTTCAATCACATGTTTGGTTTTCTGCATTGTGACCTCACAGGCAACAAGGTATTTATGAAGAATTAAGAACATTTCAGCTATTATAATCTTATGAAAATCGCAGATACTGCTCTCGTGTAGCATGGAACATAAGCACTTGCTATGGTAAAATACTGCTTCCTAAAGCTCATTGGAAATCGTATAAATTATGTGAATGAATTTGACAAAACTAGGCTTCCACACACATCCACTTTTATGACTTTAAAGTACCATGATACGTAACTGAATGTAGGAGTATGCCATTAGTTTCAAATTTTGACCTGTTATTTCACAATGCTATGGAAGAATTGTGGCAAAATTGTAGGTTACTAGCTTACTGAGTAGTCAAGTTACAGTTGGTTAAATTCAGAGAATAGGATGTGTGTGGAAGCCTTGTTTTGTCAAATTTGGTCAAATATGGTTAATTAGCACTCACACAGTTTCACATTAATTATCTGTCCCCTCAAATACAATAGCTAGTATTTGTCTATGGCTTAAGAATCTAGGAATTTTATGTTGATGTGAAGTTATGCAGTGGAATTAAAGTTTGAGACAGCACAGTGATGCCAGATTAATTACTAACTGACTACCAATAAATTAATTTTTTGTCAATGATCATAAAAAAAATTTAACTCCATGGGCTTCTCTGCATGTATCTAACTTAGCTATTCACATATTACAACAAATTGGATATAACTATAGTTAAGCTGCATAACATTATATGGTCTAGACGATAACACAACAGAGATCACTGTATGTCAGAATGCAATGATCTCATCATGTCCTTCAAAAACTTGTGACCAGAGAAGTATACTAAAGCCACATTACGAATATAGCTACACAGTATGTACAACACCACACAAAACAGTTTTGATAGACTGCAGAGTATGTATATTATGTAGGAAGAACAATCCAACCATTAGTTTACTGCTAATATACTCTAGGGTGGTACCTTATCGCTGTTTCTAAGCTATTGGCCACAACATATCAGCAATTGACCGCATAATTATGTACATTGATCTGGCTTGAAATAGATAACTGCTACTAAACTTGGGAATACCTGCAGTATAAAGTCCAAAAGAAAAGTATCACAATATAGTAATTATATATGCTATTTATTGGCACTGTGTACAATCCATTAAGAAAATAATTGTGGTGTAATGAGGCAAGGCTAGTACTGTTGCAATATATACAGATGTGAATATTGTACACTAAAACACTTTTGCTGTTCGCGATCAACATTAGTAACCAAATCTTGTTCCCTTGACAGTTGATCTTAGTTTCACATGTGATTATGAAACTTAACACTAATAAGTAGACAGCATTTTGTAATGTGCACACTACACAGTTACACATCCATTTATTGGAGTTACAATATCATGCATTGGTAACTACATCAACATAGTTAAGGGACTGTGAATAAATAGTGAGGTCTTTAGTAGCAACGTGTTTTACATTATAATAGGTACAGTAGTTAGTTACAGTGTTTGTGTATTGTGTTAAAAACTGCTTTGTCCACTCCTTTGTATAGATATATTACTTGTACTTCAGTCTGTGTTGTGGTAATTGGTACCAATTGAACCTGGACTGTTTTCTCACTTTTTTAAAAATAACACTACCTCATGGACTTTTCACATCTCTCATGTCATTGTGGTCATCAGTGCTTATGGATTTGTCGCTAAGTTTGAATTCACATTGAATTGCTCAAATGGTATATATGTCAGTTTGACAAAACTTTCACATTTTAGTGGACCACAGTAAAGTAAATTATACTCAAATTTAAATCCAGTACATAAGTTGTAGCATTGAAATCATTCCCATTACACTAATGGTGTGGCTGTTATAATACTACCAGTATGTTGCTTAGCTATCTATAGTATTACATTTCTGTATTGCAAGCAACTGTTTAAGTTCAATAATGTATAAATTAGTAAAACACAGGGCCCTATGTAATTTATTAGCCCTCAGGCCCCTAAGTCATCAGATTACAACATTCCATCCATAGAACTTGTGTTTTGAAGTCTATCTAGATTATACAGACACATAAAATTATTATACAAAACTTTCACCAGAAAAATGTCATAACTAAAATATATTATTTATTGTAAAATACATAATATGCTAACTTTTGCTGCAGACAGTCTTGTGTGCTAGTTTGTCATTGTGGTTGACTGGAATCAGATGTGGTTACCCATATCTGTGGAATAATTTTCTGAAATTAGCTAATAAGACATGACCACATTAGGCAGGTCACATAAAAATGACATATTTGGTAATATAAATGAACTAGTAACTAAATTGTCTGACATGTATTATACAGGTTTCACTATCTACCTCAAAAATACATAAAATGGCTTCTAAAATCCCCAGCATGATTAGTAGTTACTATAAGGCATAATACTCATTCATCAAATTTAACCCTGCAGAGTGAATGGTACCTTTAGTTTGATAGGTACAGTATAAATGCTAATGTGTACTGAATCTCTAAACTTTAACAAGAACAAGACATGGTAACTTATTAACAGTATACAGCTGTAGACTCTTTCAAGATTGATTATATTGATGTATTTATTATTATTATTATTATTTAGATGTCTATTTTTGTAACCAATTACAACTGTAGTAAGGTGTTCTTTTCTATATCATTTAGTACATAGACTTGTGAAATTGCAAATTGTCACTCTAGAAACCCTTCAATGTTGTGTATGTGGTGGTACCATCAACATCATGGTCTTCATGGATCAGTCCAATCATTGATTTGGTAGACTAACATGTAACTGCTTCACTTAGTTTCCTAAACATCATGTCAACTAACTAATTAAAAACAATTCAATAATCATTTTGACTGCTGTTCAGAGTCAGTGTAGCAGCTACTATAGTTGCAGGCATTACTGTACCCCATAAGATGCAACATTACTTGACTCATATCTGTCATTGTATCTGATGATGGTGTGTATATAGACAAAATTAATTTCATGAATTTTCTTTAGCTATACTGAACTCAGTCATCACTGACTGAACTCATAACTAGGGATCCGCTGATTATGTTGACATAATTGTGAGCATAATAGGTGCTTGAGGCGGAATACTTGTGCAATACTATAAATTCTTACTTCTCACAAATACCTATATGGGCAAATCACTACTCAAAACAATTATTATCCACAGAAATATTCATATATCTCATGAACAGCAACAATGTAATTATGAGCACTCTGGCATGTATGTCATTGTTAGATATGGATAGACACAGAGGTGACAATGATATGAGGTACTAATAGTGACTGTTCACTGGTACAAGATCATTAAAGATGCCCACACTGTCTGCATAGCTCAACACATCATCTACTGATGTGGGCATTTCTAACAAGTTGTACTGTACTTTCTTAATTACTTTCACTATTTGGCATACATGTTCACTGTGTGAAATTGATAGCACTATAGTTATTTTTTGTTGCAATGAAAGTTTCAATCTGATAAGTACTTTCAATATGAAGTCATGGTCTATTGATTGGAAGGGAATAAGACTGGTATTTGCAAAACCCGAATTTGATAAATCAAGCTACCATCACACACATACAATTTTTTGACTTTAACTAACCATAGCTATTGGCCTATAAGTATATTAATGTTCACTACTAACAAAACTTAAGACCTGAAGACATAATTGTACTTCAAATTTATCAAAGTGGGTGAGGTAAGCACATGTTTCCCCAGGGTGGTGCATCAATAGTGGGAAAACAATAAGAACAACAAAGAAAACAATCTGATGGAAACTTCATCTAAAATGCGGCATACAGGCATGTGCTTCTCATTATAACTGTATTGCATTCTACCTACTATTTTGTCACATATATGTGAGTGTACATGTACACGTGTTTGCTTACAGCTGTATTACAGATTAGTGTAAATCAACCCGGTGAAAAATTCTTGACATATGATGTATACATATCAATAATCATTGTATAGTCGTAAGTATTAGTGACTTGTGATTTTGTGGATGTGCTTCTTTCAATGGCAGCTGATTGAACTCTTGGCGGTACACAACTACTTGTAAGCTGCTTTATTATGCACCACGGCCAGCTGCATGGACTGCAGGATCCAGAGGTCTATATAGGAGCTTCTAAATGTTTGTGCCAAATTGTACAGTAGCTACTGCTCATAGTTACATTAGGCTATTGCATAGACTGGCACTGGCAGATTCAAATTGAAATTCATTTCTTGTTTCATACTGAATTTGAAATTAGTTATATATATATGGTGCAAATATGACCAAATTTGCAAAAGGGGGTTTTCCACACACATCCATGCCAATTCTATGAACTTGGAAGACAATAACTCATTACTCAAACACACACATATTATATATAATATAATTAGTAACCTGGAAAATTTTTCACCTACTAGGCTATATATGTTGGTGCTCACTACTGCCCAAATTTCAGTTCAATAACCTTTTCCAAGTAATCTGAAGTTATGAGTCATCAAGTTGGTAAATTGCAATTGGATGTGTGTGGAAGACCCCTTTTCACAAATCTGGGTATCAGCACTACATCTTTGGTGTTCATGTCTTTTACTGCTGTATATACAGCCACCACAACTTAAATTACCCATGTTGTGTTACATTACTGAATAAGACACATATTTTCTGCTATCCAGAGTTCATTAATAATATTATTTAACTCTAAAATATTATAGTACGTTAACTGTGCTTGCAATAGTACATTGTATATCACATGGTTATAAATAATCGGATAAAATTGTATATTTTGTACAATGTCACAATATACAAGTATAAGAAGCATAGAACATATCAGTTGTAACAGTTACTTGTCATGTTTTGTACATATGGGTGACTACTAGTTAAAACACACATATGACTGAATAATAATAGATTAATTATAATAAGGGGAAGAACCATACAAAAAAAATCAAACTGATACTTTAGTAGTGTGTGCATGTGTCATGATGTGAAATGTGAAAATAAAAGCATTAACACAAATAAAGTTGTCCATTGTAAATGTAAATGAGTGTGTTACTTGCGGACACACTTTGGTGTTGAAAAATATGCTCCCTTTTCGCATATCGCAGGGCTACTACCTTGAAGCTTATAGCCTCGTTTGCATGTGACGTAGGCAAATAAGAAATCACCTATTTCTTGGCAAGTTGCATCTCCATTGTTAACATCCAAACATGTGCATACTTCTAAAATAAACAAAACAAATATTAATCATAAACTTAGACACAATAATTTATTTTGGTGCTGTACCAATTACAAGCACAAGTAAAAATTAGAAATTTTAAGTACGATTAGGGAAAATTGAGGGTAGGGATTAAATGTATACTAGTATATATCTTCATGTATAGGCAACCTCTCTTGTTTGTGCATACTGCATTAGAAGAAAGAATGGTGCTAGGCATATTGTTATAGTCTGAGTGTGCACCCCAACTATCAAATACTGAAATAGTGAATTGTGAAGTGGCCATTATGCTTCGTTTTTAGTTACGTACAGCCTGTTACACAGCATTCAAAAGAAGAACACCACAAGTAGAACCTCTGTAATCAATACAGTCACAGGGAAAAGATCAGATGATTCCCACTACGAATATAGCTATAGGGAAACCATCATGTGGCACTACCACAAATTGTCGCATTTTGCAAAGATATATATATATGGGACACAAAGGAGGACACAGGTAAGTCCATGAAGCATGCAATGTACATACCGTGGTATGTCAAAAGGAATTGAAGCAATGTCGAACAGTGAAAAAATCAGGCCCACAGCCTTAGCCGTTATCAAGTAAGGCATCAGTTAGGCGGTCAGTCAGTATTTGTAGCAACCTATTAGAAACATTTCAGATTGTACTGAAGGCATTTTTTTAGGCTTGGTTAAAGCATTATACATAACCAAAGCACCATGAAGGTATTGTGAAGCTGGTCTTAGAGTGATATGTTGGTCAGACCTTCATAATCCCTAATATGTAGTACTATCTCACTGTATGATATGTCATGCCATCATACAAACAAGTTGGAGAACTTACTGTCACATTTAGTTTGACTAGGGATTCTGTTCCATACACCAAGTTCTGTACAGGTAAACTGTTTAAGTCCTTTCATTATAAATCCTTTATCGCAGGTCAAAATCATATCATACTCAATTTTCATGTCATCCATTATCAGTTCATGATCTCCATTCTCCAGATTAAAATCCATAGGGCACATTCCTATAAAATAGCAGTAAATAAATTGCATATGTGTGTATTTATGTGTGTGTAAACTGTAGAAGCAGGTTATCTAGGTAGTGTTAATGGGTACCTGTCGAAGCAATACCAACTATCTATGTCTCATATAACAGGTGATGTTCCAATGGGGCTTTGGATACCAACACCTTCTCATGTGAGACATGGTACAGTTTCCTACAGGCTACCACCAAGACAATTTACCTGCACTGACTTTCAGTACCTATATATAAATAGTAGGCCAAGTGAAATTTTGTGAATGCTATTCCTGTGGGAAGGCTTAAAGCCGGTGAATACAGGGAGTCAGAAACATGTAAAATATCTGTATCTTTTATAGACCTGCAATTGACCAATGCCAATACTCATCCATTGATACAATATCAGTATCGGTACAGCTCTACGTATACATATACCATAAGGAAAAGTTAGCAGTAAATTATCCTCTATTGCATCATTCAGCATATTGTAAACAACAACAACAATGGACTTTAAACACACCCGCATGCATACACACACGAATCCTTCGACTGTCGTATACATGGTCTTGCCAATGCAGTGAAATGCAACACTGGAGCAGTATAAGTACTATGAAAAATATCATTATAAAAGTACTGTTAAAATAGCACTCTAAAATCACAAGTGCCTGGGTAGCTAAATAGTGAATTCCTTGACTAGTATGAATTACATGGTATGAGTTTGAATCCCCAAATCAGTTAGGTTTTGTCTGTTTCTTAAGGATATTTGTATCATCTTTTTAGTGGTCTATTTTTTATGCTATTGCACTGACTAGTTTGGATTAGTAAACACTTTTGTGATTGGTCATATAGGTAGCTAAAAATAAAAGGATTACAATATTGGAAAGCATATGAGAAATCTAATTTAGCCACAGTGTTCATACTATACTGGTATATACTATTAGTATATTATCACAAAATAATGACTAGTTGCATTTTTGAATTATTGGCTGTGTCTTCAATATTGGTTCAATAGAAAACTTGTATTGGAAATAGACAATAAATATTGGATATCCCTGTATAAATTTAGCTACTACCAGCTTATATTAACTTACTGCGACATTTTGGCATAGGTGATGACCAGGTTCCATTTGGTTGACATGTTATTACAGAAGGTCCAATCAGCATAAAATTAGGGAGAGGTGTATATGTAACTGTAGCACCGGCTTTAGTACCACCAGAGTTGGATGTTGTTCCACATTGCAGAGATTCATATTGTGGGCAGCGTTTTTCTAATTAGACAAAAACAGAGAAAAATGCACTAATTGCAACCATTGTGCACACGGTATTCATATTAACAACATTATATCGATGCATTTGATCTTTGAACTGAATGATCTATACACAGGAGACTTAAGTTACATATGTATTACCTCTATGTATGTTTGTTGTACTTTATGTTGTTGTATGTATGTGTGCCTCTCTGGCAGGAATGAACAGCTTTGTCTGACTGTTTAGAGGTAATAAACAATCAATCAATCAATCATGTAGTTAGACTGCACTATAGATGTCATGAAAGTCTCTGTACTGTGGCATATGATATGTATTTGTTATACTGCTTGCAGTCATACATGTTATAACTTACTGTTTGATACACACTTTGGTGGAAATCCTTCCCATTTGCCATCACTACATAGCCGTTTCTGGAAACCTGACACTGCATAACCAGTAGGGCAACTGTAAACTGCTAGGGAGCCATGTACTGGTGGGTTATTATGCCGTACAGACCCAATAGGAATGTCTTCAGGGATCGGACACTGCTTAACTACATGAGGAAGTAAACCAGTTAACTCACTTTACCAGATAAACTGATCAAGTCTGTACACAGTCTATAATGTGCTCTTAGAATGGTAGAATATACGTATGCATGTCTGTATTATAAGTAATGGCATAATATAAAATACAAATAATTTGTTTGTAATATCGTGTTTGGTAACTCACTAGTACACATTTGAAGTGGAAACTTCCATTTTCCATGCTCACAATAGTTGACTCCTCCTCCATTCAATTGATATCCTTTGTTGCACTTTAGATTTGTGGCATACAGAAATACACTAGTTTCTACTATACGAAAGTTGCCATTGCGAAGTTTAAATGGTGGACAATCTGTAACGACAAAACGCACACACACTGACTACTAAATTGTATATAGCTAATATACTGTAGATAGATGGTGAGATTAGCAATTAAATTAAAAATGCAGAGCTATGGTTTCTTAAAGACTATCTGAACTCACTGAGAATTACATAATGTTGTAATGACCTCACCCTTATGTACATATAAATCAAAAACTGGCTATATACAGATGTACAGTATTAGATGCAAGATTTGGTAAGTGCTTCAGTTTTATTCATGTGGCAATGAATCTCTACATAGGTACTTTATTATGTGCTTAGTTGTGTAATAGTGTAGGAAGTTCTTTCTCACAGTGTGGTTGAGGGTATAACATGCCACAGTGAGTGGGCCACACACATGGTCATTGAATGAATATTATAATACTGCACACATACCTTGGCAACTGGGTACAACACCTGTCCATTTTCCATTCTTGCAAGTAAGCTGCTTGTCACCAACTAAACCATAACGTGTTGCACAGGTATATGTTGCTACAGCTCCTTCTTCAAGAGTATCAGGAATATCAATTAATGCTTTGGATACGGTAGGAGGGTTGTTACACATTGGTACTGCATTGGATACACATTTCACATTAAAACATCTGTGAGTTATTATATACACTATATATTCCTACACTAAGTTTGTGGGTATTTTGTACACACTCCATTCACATTGTTATAATAATTATTTATTGTTGAATGTAATCAATGATTAAACGCTATAACATGAGCTAACTCAGCCTGTCTGGGTGTAATATTTTAGCTACAAACTAGTGTTTTGATCATATTACAAATGAAAATAACAAGTTACTAAGGAACTTATCACTTCAAGGATTGCAGAAACAATAATACAAGGTTATTACATACATGTACATAATAGTAATAGGTTCTTTACACACACTGTATGTATGTATGTATGCATGTATGTATGTATGTATGTATGTATGTATGTATGTATGTATGTATGTATGTATGTATGTATGTATGTATGTACGTATGTATGTATGTATGTATGTATGTATGTATGTATGTACGTATGTATGTATGTACATACATATGTATGTGTGTGTATGCATGTATGTATGTATGTGGTTGTAAGTATATGTATTTACGTACATAAGTATGAATCTATGTACACATATACAGACATACTGTTCATACAGTATGTAGTATCTAATTGCAGAGGTGGCTACTGGGAGTAGCAGTAACAATGTACTGAAACATTAGTACACTTATTTCTCTAGTTGCAGTCAATACTGTTGTATACAACACATCACATCTACTGTGACTAATCGTAACAAAGTGGTGTCAGCTCTAACCCAGTTCCTGGTATACTACATACTACAAGTATTTTTGATTGACTGTCAAGTAGTTTTATATGAATACATGAACAACAAGATATTTGATTTGATTGACCACTTTGTCACTGACTTCTACTGTTGTGTGGTCATATTATTGTTATTCTAAACTTTGTTGTCAAAACTACCATCTATAGTTTATTATTAACATAATACCTGGTTGTGGTAATCTAATAGGGGTAGGTTGTTGAGTGCTGGGAGTGGTTGGTGGTTTGGTTGGTTGACTGGATGCACACTTTGGAGGATTTCTGTTCCACTCAATTCCAACACATTTTATCTTCTTATTACCCCTCATTGTATAGCCCTCATTACATTGGTAACGAGCCACTGATCCATCGGTAGTAGAATCATATTGCACTACTCCATTTTGTATTTCAAGAGGTGGAGGGCATCCTATAGCAAATATGACTATCGGTAAATATGCTTATGTGTGTACGTGCTCTGATTACCAGGAGTGGTGCTGGGAGTAGTTGGTGGATTGGTTGGTTTACTGGTAGGGATGGTTGGTTTACTGGTAGGGGTGGTTGACTGACTGGTTGGTCCTGTAAAACATTAACAAATAAGTAGTATGAGCAGTTTGTCACATTAATACATAATCACAATCATCACACACAACTATTCATACAATGAGGATAAGTCAACTGAGAACTATCACTTACAAAAACACCACACCACAAAATTAAGTGTACAGTATTGTTTTTTAACACAATAATGACCTTTAGATACACACACACACTCCAAGTTATGTATGTGTTTTAATCTAGGTAATACAAAGTGCACAAAGAAACTGTGCACTTTATAGTGATTCAATTGATCTCAGAACATTAATTGAATAATCAACCACCACCAACTGTTAAGATAATTGTGTCACAAATTTTCTAATCTTAATTAAAACAAAACCACCAGTTGCTTGGGTGGTGATATCTAGGTGTTTACTTAATCAGCCGCAAAAAAGGAAATGTAAGTAAAATAAAAGTTTCATAGGCAAAATTGTTTGCAATTACAAGCCAATTACAACATATGTAGAGGTGGCTCTCCTTAAAAGATGTCATTAAACCACAATGCAGCCATATGTTAGAACACATGCTGTACACCAGAAAGGACATGATTTTACCTCCTGTGTTTATTTTACCTGTTGGAGTAGTAAACTGATTGTTGATCCATTCATAATATTTACAGATTGACAGTGCTGCTATTGTATTGGACCCTTGCATACATCCGAATGTTGTCATGGCATATAGTGTGTTGTCATCTTCAATGAAGCTGCCTGGTTTCTCGGCACATGCAGAAGTATTAAAGCAGGTCTGGGTTGATCCCTGCCAATTGGGCTTATATAAATTTTTACATTTCTTATTTTCATCTTTCTGGATGGGTGAATTGGTGATAGTCTTTTTGTTGATGACGTTAATAACAGAAAGGTCATCGGCTTTGTATATTTGTCTGCAGTTATCACTAATGGTCGCTTTAGCCAGTATAAACTTGGGGGTCTCAAACTTTACCAGGGCAAGATCAGCAGCTTGAGAAGTAGCATAATCGGGATGAATTATAATACCATCTTTTACCACTTTGATCCTCATTGATTTACCAGATGTAGAGTATTGCAGGGCTGTAGCTTTAATTGACAAGGAATCATTCTGTGCACAGTGAGAAAAACAGCTGGCAGCAGTAATCAAACAGTCATCAGAAATGATGGCTCCAAGACAACAGGACTTTTCACCACTTGATTGACACTTTGCTGTAAGTGTGGCCACCCAGAATGGCTGCTGGGCTAGTGTGACTGCAAGAATAGTCAGAAAGATGATGATTAATGCACCCTTCATTTGGTGTCTCTCAGCTGAGTATGTGAAAAAAGAATCAATCACAAACTGTACAGTACTATGTGACAATAAAGAGCAATATTACAGTAAAGCAACATCAAGTCCTCACTTGTTGATAATTGGATCAAGATCAGTTAGGCAGCACTGTCAATTTGGTAGAAATCACCAGGTATAGCCTCAGTCAATAGTTGACTGCAGGCACCACCAGACTGAAGCTGAATGGACTAAACTGGAAATTTATAGCCATATGAAGCCACATATGTTGCATTTATTGTTACCATATATGGATGTAACTCATCAATTGTTCATCTTTATGTGACCTCACATTGAGTCACCAACACTGTATCCCTTTATGTACCTATTTTGGAGGAAAGTTCCCTGTAAACAATATATACACTGATTGAAGACATGTGTTAATGATTAATTTCTCTCTAACCATTAATTGGCCTTGTGCACACCATATTAGTTCAAAAAAATACTTCGTATTACGTAGTTAAAACAAATCTAATTCAGTGAATCACTATGTTTTGTCGATGTTGTTAAAATTAAAGAATATAATTGTCTTGGTACATTGAATCTACCACCATAAGAGTGTAATAGATCTGATGTGTTAAATTATGGGAGAAAGTTGTCTCGGCAAGCAAAATTTTACCATATTTGTTGAAATGGACATGCTCTGTTACATGAATACATGTTGTTGATGTCCTTAAACTAAGAGAGAAATAGCCAGCAGCGTAGTTTAAATGTATGCCATGACCTGGAAGCATTTCTTGAGAACATTTATTTCCAATGGACACCTGGTCCTACAGGCTGTAGGACCAGGTGTCCTACAGACCTTCAGCACTTGTGCTATCCTTAATATAACAAAAGTAAAAACATCACAGCAAAAGTTAAGGCCAGCAAAATTCAAGCTCAAAGTATAGTGATCTCAATACTAATAAAAATGGACTCAACAGAGATGGCTTTAATAATTACATCGTAAGATACATCTTGGCCTTGTTAATAACCTTGGCACTATAACAAGATGATCTTATAAGGAAAGTGGGAAATCGCTGTACATCACCAATTTAAGAAAGGACATATAAATTTAACATTCCAGTATGTAAAATATTTCCTTTCTTACATGTTTCTCTTATGAATGTGCAACAAGTTGTCATGGCTCTAACAAAAAACATAGACGAGGGTGCATGTACCGTAATGTCAATGTGACAAATTCTTTGTCATGCAATGACAATATATATATATATATATATTTTATCACTGAGCACGAGTGATTTCAGGTGCCAATACGTCTAACTTGATGATTGCTGATATCAAATATTTCAAATAGCAATAATAGTGGGTATGTCATTACTAAATATGCAGCGTATTACCAAGAGAACCCTCTATATACAGATATAGCGGTAAGCAAACACACAACTGCACAAACACTGTCATAAACCACAAAGAAACCATGTCAAGACAACTTTCAGTAGGTTACTACATCACATGTAATAAAATATAATTGTATAGTTGCAAACACCAAAAAATCTACTAAACTGAAGCCACCAACAAAACGGTACCCATGTACAGGTAATAGACAACAAAGGAAGTACAAAACAAAACATGGCTGTAATATAGAATCTAAACTTGTAAGCCTTATAGTGACATAATGTTTCTTAGTAAAACTCTTTAGTTACTTATGTAGTGTAAATTGTGTGTGTGTTTGTCACTGAGCATGAAACTATTCTATTAGACAGATATAAAACAACCATAAATATGTGGTTAATGGCTGATTAAAAGTTACTGCTAACTTTATGAAAGTAGCAGGGAACTCTTTGGATGGTGCTTTGTTACTTAAAGTCATGGGAATGTATTATGATAGAGCTATAAGATTATCCAGATATATTGATTATCAAGATATCATAAGGCTTATCGAGATAAGGATGATAGGTTTATCTATCTGCCAAATTTCTGTATATTACATGATATAGTTAACTGCCAAAAATGTAACCATTAATTGTCTAAATCATTAGTTTTGGCATTGTGCCCAAGTGTTGGAGGTGTCTACACCACCAGGTATTATTTAGTGTATATGTTCACACCACACCCTAACTATATAGTTACAGTTATTGATGTGACAAACTCTATTATCAAAATGCTAATACAACACATAATTGTCTGGAGGTACTACAACACTCATGAATCATTTACGTAGGTATGACTGTTGACTATTTAGAACTTCAAATACACATTTCAAACATTAAATCTCTCAAACATAAGCCATAAACAATCCCTGTTTCATTGGTGCTATAAGAGAAATATCCATTTATCATACTAAGGAAATACCACACATGCATACTTACACAAACTATAAATAGTTACTGTGGTCAGATCAAATTAATTATTTAGCTGCCACATTCAAAGTTTTTTGGTTTTTTATTTCTGCTGACAGTTTATCACGGAACAAATTAGCGTACATAGTTCAAGGGAAATATATTATCATTAATAAATTTACCAGGAAACCTTTGGGTGTATAGTGTTACATAAATCATAGCCTGCAAACGTGTATCATGCACTCTCAGTACATACGTAGAATACTGTAGCAACATTTACTCCATCTTTAAAATCATAGACACTTTATGTGTTACACACACACACACACACACATGCAAGCACTTTTCATTATTCAACGGACATTTTTATTGGTGAAATTTATGTGATAAAGTGTTATTGTAAAAATGTCAACAAAGCACAGCTACCAATAATACTCTGACACTTATCCATCATTTATGTATACATAAGTACATTTGTTGGCCATATTTAGCAAACATTTTATCCTTGAAATATTTAGACCTCCATATAGTCTAGGAATGTTTTCAAATCTGTGAAATATTTAAGTTAGGTAACATTGCTCAACCTCAAAAAATTTTGCCCCTCAAATACATAGGCTATATGGTAGTACTGGATGATTACAGTAGTTTTTGACACTGTTACCTACATATAGTGTGAAAATATTGCATTTTACCTGATACTTATTCTGCACTGAGGAGCTCATTATTTCATTATGGTGAATAGTAAAGGAATGTAGGAAACTATATAAGAACTGTTGACTGATTGCTCTATTAGAATATTTATGAATTCATGTGAATACATTAAAACATTTAGGCTGTTTTATGAACTACTCATTTCATGAACTGCCATAATTTTAAATTTATGCATGGTGTTGAAATGGCACCATCTATAGAGGACAGAGGTGTTCACATTTGGGACATGCATGTACATGACATCTGAACAAACTTTCAAGGCTTGCATATTTTTTTTGCAGATTTTGCAGTTGCTTGGTTGTCTGCAACATTTTCATCCATGAAATTTTGTGAATATAGTGAAAGCTCTTTTACTTGGATTCCTTTTATTTGGGTAGCCCAATTAGACCTGTCTATTAACAATAATAATCAAGTTTGGACTAGAAAGAAATACAAGAATGAAGTGTTAGGGTTGCTGTTTACCTGCTAGGTGGCTTGTCTATCGTACTAATAATAACCATCATTTGGTTGCTAGGTGATATTACAGCCCAGGAAAGTGACCGCAAATGCATGAATGTTTTGTAGTGGACTTCTTTTCTAACTGCATAGCACTAGCAGAAAGCAACATTAACACGCTCAGTCTTTCATTTACTTTTGCATGTACTTCTCAGTTATAGACATTTCTGAGATACAGGCAGCAGCATAAATCAGACTGCTCAAATCCAAGATTTTACTTGTATCAGGATTAAACTGTATGGAAAATGTGAACTCAAAATGAAACCTCACTCCACAAATTCGAAAATCGGTAGTTTGTTGGGATTCAATTACAAAACTAGCAACAATCAAACCAAAACAACAATTGTTCACCATACACACATATGTGTAGTTACCATACCCCTTGAACTATCTGTTTTGGATTGATTAGAATGAAGTGCTTGTTTTTACAGAGGTTGTACAGACATGGTAGGACCTATTTATATGTTGACATTTCAGGGTGAGGGTTGCCACTTTACACATGGTAGGGTTGCATACAGCTGGTTTAGCTTATCAGAATGAGAGGATCAGACACAATTTGTGGTAGACTGTTTGTGTGACAATTCACAAACTTCTTATAGCCAATAGGGATGAAATTGTGAATTTGATTATGTGGTACATGAATAAGTTTCTATGGTTGTGGGTTTATTACTGGTCCAACATGGGCAGTTATCATGTACACTGATTCCTCAAAAATCCATTACACAATCATGGTGTCAGTTTAGTAACAATGCAGTCAGCTGTAGTTACATTACAAGTGTTTTGGTTATTTATATAGATGTCATATTCAACAAATTCGTTGAATGATTTCTCATAATGCACAAATTGGTTGTGAAACAAATAGTTCAAGTAAATTATCCTGATTCATGATTTCTACTTAGGCAATAGATACAATTATGAAGATTTCCTTGACACTGATTAAGTGTTTTTCACAGCATATAATTATAGCTAGCTTTTGGCCGGCTGTGGGCACACACCTGGTTTAATGAAATCTGCAATGAAACGTATATAATATTGTCATAAATTTTATTGAGCCATCTCTGATATTACATTATTTCACACTAACAAATAATAAAGACCACGCCTTTTTTATAGTTTAGTCACTTTCACACAAAAAGCTATGAACACATATACTAGGGCTTTGAACCTCAATTGACATTTTGCCGATTAGTAACAAATTCTAATACCATACATACTGACTGGTACATGCTGTATCATGGACTTACCTTTGTCTTCTAGTTCATTACCACATAGGTGTTGATTTTTGGATAGAGTATAAAATGGCTTCTTTTACTGGCTACCATGAGAACCATTTGTGATTTTTGTAGTGAGTGAAGGCACCTCTTGTATCGTTCTTTGTTTGTAATGCCATATAACAGTGGAACAAAGCTGATAACTAAGTGAAAGGGCCTTTTCAGTAATAGAAAGTTATGGGTATGAGTTCAGTCATGCAGTTAAATTGGTGTCATTCTATACTTTGATACAATATGTGCTGGTGAACCAGTCATAAATCATGTTACAAAAAAGTAAAAAATTAAATTTAAACTGAAATAAAAGTGATGAAACAAGGGAGGTAATCTGCACCAGCAGCTTATTTAGTCCCTACTTGAGTCGGCCATACTATTGACAAGCTGTATATGACTGAAGTAGGTGAATGAGTATAGCAGCAAGTAATGTATAACACCCTTCTTGTTTCAATATTTTTCCTGTTTCATATACTTAAGTTGTATCTGTATGGTTATTGCACGTGTCCGAGTATTTTGGAATGGCACAATTATTAACGCAGCCTGGAGTGAAGCAATAACTGTAACTCATGTGGTTTTGCAACTTCCTGATAGAATTAGATCACTGGTAAACTTTATAGCTGAGTATAATAATCTTTTTATACAGTGATGATTTCAACTTAGACACATGTTACAATTATTTTATGCATGGGTAGCTAAATCAATTTAGATACCTTTCTTTAATGCTTAAACTTTAAAGCATACTAAACAATACCATGACTATGAAGTGGCTTTCACATTTCCTTATGACCTTAATGTGAAGTCAGTTCATCAATCATATGACCAAGAATTAGGGTCATATTATAAGTGGAAGACGCTGATGCCATGGTTCATATACAATTACCATACACAGAGTATCTTAGCAAAGAAACTCACGTGAGCTTCTCTATGATTCATCACCACTGACAACCAGTGGTAAATGTAATAATCAATTCAACCACTTCATAAACATGAGTTTTAAACACATTTTGGTAGTGAAATATGTGTGTACAAAGGTATAAAACTAACTGTAAACTGGTGTTATTTCTAAGTACTGAGAAATGCCAGTCAAGTAATCAGTGTGTTTTATGCCCTTTCCTTCCAGAACATCCTCTTTACAAAATAACCAACATTAAACTTTCTGACGGGTAGAGTCCGAGTAGTTGAGAGGTCAAGTGTTGCTTTTTAATGGAACAGGAGGGAATTAGGCCAAGTTACAGGTCATTCAGGAGATGTAGCCAATCCCAGGTAGGCCAGAGTTCCACCAAGTCCAACTGCACAAAAATTTGTTTTTCTGAGGTAACGTGTAACGAATCGTGACATTTTCTTGACATGTATTGGCAGGAATATGTTTAAAGGAAATGTAAGTGGAATTGTGCAAGGAATTGTCACAATTTCAGTAACTATTTTAGGGATATGCCAAATTTCATCCAGGAAATGTACATGCATGAATTGTGACATTTCTTGTGGAAAATGTATATATTTCCTGAGAACGTAAGTGTCAGTATGGAAACATATGTACTGTAGCTGCTTTGGTGAAAATTGAATCTGCTGTCATGTGTGACAAGGCTGATTCATCAGATCCAGACACCTACATACTTACAGTACTTGCTCCCAAGTACATTACATGTGCATATATCTGTGGTTTGGGGTGTACATGTACGTATATGCTCAATATTCAACTACTGGGTCTATTGGTATATGATTTTACCATAGTGTATATAGTTGCATGATGCCCTTTAAATGCTGGAATAAAATGTGCTTTAATCCCATGTATGCACTGTCCACAGCGTCAGGAGATTGCACACTAATAGAGAAAAAACTCCTATAATTATCATGAACCACAGTAGTGGTTCATGGTAGAGTTTTATGTCAAAATCTCAATAGAATGCCAAACAATAAAACACCTTAGAAAACATCACCAATAGCTATTAACAGAAGTCTTAGAAGTTAATTTGTAAAACTAAAATGATGAAATCAATGAAAGTACTTACACCACTCCTTTACTATATATACGTACTTTCCCACATCTTACGCGTAGTTAGGTGGTTCTTTCACACTTCTTTTGGTGAGATGGTCTTGCATCATGCCTTTTCTTATGTGACCACATATTGAATCACCAACTCTGTACCCTTTATGTTCCTGTTATAGATACACACTGATTGAAGCCATGTGTTCGTGGTTAATTTCTCTCTAACCATTGGGCACCATATATAATCATGTTATTTAGTTCAGATTGACTGAATCACAGTGTTTTGTTGACATCAATAAAATTTAAGAAAAGAATACAATTGTCTTGGTGATATATTGAATCTATCACCATAAGAGTTTAAACAGGCATGATTTGTTACATCAGAACAAGTTGTCAATGTCTTTAAACTAATTGAGAAAGAACCAACCATATATAGTCTAGGTGCTGCACGTGTAATGACAGTGTTGTAACTTTTAAATTCGTACAAAATCCTTGTAAGAGCTAATAAAATTCAGGGTGATCTCAGATGCAATAAAAACTGAAGGATTCAACAGAGATAGCTTAGATCATTTAGTACACCTTACACTTACTAATAAACATGACAGTATATTAACTTAAAGGTGGAATTACCCTTCAAACTGGGAATTAAAGTATAAAGAACAGAATACAGAAAGAACGTATAAATTTAAAGTCCCAGTGTATAGATATTTCAGTTATATACGCATGTGCTTTTTGTATGCAAGTACGTACAGCACTGTTGTCATGGCTATAACAAAAAAAACATAACGAGGGTGTGTGCCTTAATATAATGTGACAAATGCTTTGTCATGTGACGGCAATAATGTAAAGACTGCATATTATAAGGGTGGGTGATATCTTCATAAACAAATATTGATAATTTTTGGGATGTTATTTTGATTACTAATATTGCACTGTCTCTTGAATAACTCATACCTAGTCCATATCAACTGACCTGCCTGTCCAATTTGCTTTAGAATGCTGATTTATTTCATAGTAGCTGGTAGTCCAGCAATACCTAGTATTTTGTGCCTGAACTGTACCCATGATGTTTTTTGTACAAGATGTTGCATCATACTTACAAAGGTAACAGCAACTATAACACATTGTGCTTGTTACAGTGTATCTCGATATCATTAATGCACATTGATATCAGTAAAATATTGAATGTCTTGACATATTTCCTACCCCTATAACCCATACACAACAGGCAGACCTGTTATAGACCTGCTACAGACCATAATATGTCAAACACCTGCAACAGATTTGTTTTATAACAACATAGTTCTCACAGAGCTGTCTCCAACTTACACTACCTGTTGAAACTATGTGCAAACTTTGTAGGATACAGGTCAAAGGTTTACCACAGGTCATGAATTTAAAACCACTGTACATACATGGCTTCAACAACAAAGAAAGATTTCAAACAAAGAAGCTAGTTTCTGTTTTGCAACAGTAGAAGACAAAGTGATTGATACTGAACTGATCTCTAGATGTATATTTTATTTATGCTTAAAAAGAAGATTTATGAAGGAAGAGCAGGCTTTCTAACAGGCTTTTCATGGAAGATAAATCACTGACAAAAGTTGTCTTCATTATGAGGACACTAGTAAGTTGTTACTGTAGTGCTTACACTAGTAACTATGCATGTTAGTAGTCTGACACCTTATATCCTATGGAACAAACTTCTCTTCCATATAATGCACACCATAGATGTTTGACTCAAAGTTTATTGACACAATTCGAAGCTGTGGGGTCTCTTTCAAACCAAGAAAAATGGTGAATACGAGTTAACCTCATTGGTTGGAAATGATAAAAGAAAGCTACTTGAGAAGTTGCCAAAAAATTAGTGGATTGTCAAGTAAAAGATTGTTCAAATGATGTCAAGGCACTTTAGGAGGTAATCATACATTGAGCTGCTTTCACACTATTATTTATTATTCTAGGGCTTTGCAAATCTGTATGACACTATTAAAGGAAGCCATGTGTCAGTATAAATACAGCTAGAATTGAAAAGATTGTAAGAATTGTATCAGTGATATATAAAAGTAACTAGCATATAATGAGTAGTCTAATATTATACGTACATGTAGCTATGTACCTGTAACATGGGTTAACCCGCTAGAGGCAATCCTGTGACAATGAATTACAGGCTAAAGGGCTTCTGGTACTGTATATGGATAGAGAGTACCCACACAAAAACCTACAGGTACATGCACTGCCATAGTCTTGTGCCCAGTCTGGCCAGTGCAAATAGCGCAAACACTGTCTGGTGACATTGCTAGAGTTACTTGGACCCAGAAGTTCAATCTAGCTAAAAAATAGGATGAGGAGTTGCATAATTGTTTACAAACAGTGGAGAATCATTTGAAAATGGCTAGAAATAAAGCAAAACTCAAATTAGCACGACTGAATCACCCCTTGTAGTGATGTTCCTCCCAAGTTGGCAAGAAAAAAATTTCCTCCAACAACCGTCTGTTGCCTTATGGACTAACGTGCTAGAATGATCCTCAGATATTGGGTCTGCAGGGGTGTCTGATGATCCTTTACTCTTGGTAGTAACAGTAGTAGTGGTACTGTAATTGTAGTAGAGTTTATTTTGCCTTTGTGTTTGCTTATAATTTCTAATGGATTTACTTGAGGTACGTAATCTCCCCATACATTGTATCTTGTAAGGGTAGAGAAGATATTTAGTTTCTGTTAAACATCGAGGCATGATTCTTTGGTTTAAAATGGTGAGGTCAGAAAGGACTTGACAACCACCTCTTAAACAACCTCGGGGAGAACTTATCACAAAACGGCTTTAAATTGCCTGCTTTTTGATCAACTTCCAATTCATGCAATTATGCATCTCATCGGTTGTGATGGGCCAGCCAAAATTTTGAACTTCCGGGCCCAAGAAACTCGAGAAATGTCACCAGACATTGTTTGCGCTATTAGCACAGGCCCGCTGGGCACGAAACTACAGAACTTTGTGGTCGAGATACCCATGTGTGGGCATCAAGTTGCCCTCAAGCTGTCAAGTTCTGTATGCTTATTCAATCCTTAGAATTTCTGTAACCGAGTCAACATTTAATACAGATAAGATATTACCTCTTCGTACGTATTCTAGAAGACTATTATACAAGTTAGTAAAAAAGTTAATTACAGCTTAATTTGTATTTTCTACAAAGTTATTTAACAGGACACTAAAGAAATCTTTTTGCTATAAAGTGGTAAAAGTCAGACTACTGTTCAACCTATGTAAGTAAGTAACAACTACTCCACTACTGAGTCATCATGGCACATGTACGTATAGAGCAAGGATAATTGCACCCAACTGGAATAACTCATCAGGATTGCTGTTTCTTTGACAAAACTAACTCATACTTCTCCTAGCAGAAACTCATTGTCTTTCTCCTTGCAATCATTTATAAGTGCATGCACTTAACAACCAGAGTCTATGGATGGATTTTGTGCAGTGTATACTCATGTAGTCAACCAGAATACATTATCATGATATTGTACATATCACGTAAGTGAGACCAAATGAAATTGTTGATTGGTGCACTCTAAACTACTGAAGTAAATCCACTGAATGATAGCACTATCATCATGGATGATTGTCTACTTGGTAATTACACATTGTTCTTTTCTGTATTTATGTGCTGTCCTCTGCAGATACTTCGAAAAAATGGAGTCAAGCATAGGAGCTCCTTCTGTAGGACGAACACTGAAAGCAGGCTGATAAATAATATCATTGTAGAAGCCATTGTTTGTGCATTGTGGTTAAACAAATCTGTATAATTTTGTGGTAAATAAACCAGCTTCAGTTCTTTCACAGGTCTGTGACCAAATTACTGTGCTGCCGCAGACATGTGGCAGCTAAGCAACAGTTTCAAATACAGACCTGTCATTACGTTGAAACAGAGTCTACTGTAACAGGCCTGTAACAGATCTACCTGTTCCGTATGGGAAATAGTGTATGTGTGTGCTACTGTGCATAAAACTTATTACAATACAGTGTAAGTATGTGATTGGAATGACTGACTCTAATCTAAAAACAAATAGTACCAGGGAGTTCTTTTCATGATACTTTTCCATGGGAACAGTAGATGATAATTATAGATGTATATCTGTATTCATAGCATCATAACTTAGCAACTGTTATAGTTATTGATTCACATTTTAAAGATCATACTCAGGACCACCACTGCTTATCCTAGCTACATAGCTAAAAAGTAATTACATACATATGAAATAAGCATGTTGAATACTTTCATAAACCAAGAATAGCAAGTAGCCAAGCCCAAGTATGATGTGACAAGCTCCTTTGTCAGTGTTAAGTCAAAACACAATTGTCTGGTGGTACTCCAACACTCATGAATCATTTACGTAGGTATGACTGTTGACCATTTAGAGGTTTTTCAAATATTAGAACTCTCAAACACCATAGGAGAAAAATCCATTTCTCAGCAGTCTAGTATTAAGGAAGTTATCACACATACTTACACAAACTATAATTCTTCTTATTGGTACAGCAAACTGTGGTCAGATCAAATTAATTATTTATATTTCGGTGCAGTATTATAAAGAGTTTTTTGCTGTATGAACCAACTTTCTTTCTACTGATACATACCTACCACACAAAAATAGTAGCTCAAGAAGAGCATAAAAATTAAAATAATAATTGGTTACAATTCTCTATACATGTGTAGGATATGTTAACAAGTACAGGTATAACAACCTTCTTTTTAAAACTATAGTCACTATATACAGTGTATGTATTACATACACATGGTACTTTTTATTCTACAAAACAAGGGATATTTTTATGGAGCTAAATCTGATGTGAAACTGTCAACAAAGCACAGTTGCCAGGATTAACATATGTACTGTGATGATGTTCATGAATCATCATGTGGGTATGACAGTTGCAAACATTTCAAACATTAACATGTTTTATATACAAGAAATCAATCTATCCACTGGGATAGTATTAGACTTACAACAGTTTTCTACACACCATCACAATATATACATACATATTGTGATAACTACAAAATACAAATCCTGCATTTTGTCTACTTTTATTCTAGATCATAGCTGTGCATATACAAATATGTATTAGAAGTGAAGAAATTGTTGCATAGCAATTAGCCTTAGCGAGCTCCCCCACCATATGAGAACAGCAGTGTTGTTATGGTTTTGCTTGTTTGTCAAAGGAAAGTGTAGGCAAAACATTATAACAAAAAAGCCACCTAAGTGCTAACCAAGCAATGTTACTATGTTAGTAACCATGAAGTACTACAAGTTTCACCTGTACTTTTTATTCTGGCCTATCAAAAATGATAACTGGCAGCTTTGTGTAACATTTGTACAGCTACATGATGCTGCTGTGTGTTGGTATAACAAGTTCGTCAATATAAAAATCTATCTTTTTATTACTTCAATTCCTTCTACATATCATAGATTATTAATCTAACACACATGTGATATTAATAATGTTGTTCTTTACATGATTAATGACTAGTCAATCTGTACAAGCAAGCAATAACTACTTAAACAAGGTTTTTCCCTACGATGGTATACATGCATTCACCTAGTTTGTAGTCTATTGACAAAAATTAAGTTTGGGTTGGACACAGTACCTGTTAGGTGACTTGTTTATTCAACTTATGATAACTACCAATTGGTTGCTAGGTGAAAGTATATTAAAAGAAAACAAGAAAATGAGCATGAATGTTCTAAAGTGACTTCCCCTCTACCCACAACGCAAAATCTATTTACTTTACCATATTTAGCATGCATTTCTCAGTTACGGCCAGTTATGGGATATAGACAGCAAGCTAATCAGACTAAAAAGGTTTCACTGCGCATAAACTATGTGCAAAATAAGTGAATAAAACTACAAAAGTCTCCACTGTAATTCATCCATGTTAATTACATAGTCTGTATAACAGTGGTTAGTTGTGATGTACATACTTCCAAAGTTCGTTGAAATTAAGTCCCATTTGTTCCAGGATATATAGTAAAAAAAAGAAGAGGTATGTTCTTTTCGTGATAATACTATGAATCCATCAATATGTGCTATGATTATCAAGGAATTTACATTTCAGGGTATAAAATATTGAGGTTTTACACTATATATATATATGACGAATATGACAGTGCTGGTGCATGCAAAATTTGTGTGTCCATGCGGGTGTCCACCCTGCCAGCCTCCTTGTGGTGGACATGGTAATGTATCATTATTGATTATGGCAGCACCCTTGAATCTGTGGTGTGGTGGAGACCAGGTACACAAGATCAGGGGGCTCCCCTTGCAAGACAATAAGAGAGCCTTACATTGTGCATACACCATCCTTTGCATGAGGTGGATTAAGTCTGCAATTGTCTATGGCCTATCCACCCTCCTGGGGGTCCTCTCGCTTGGCCTAAATTGCAGAAAAGGTCATTCACCACCCCCTAGCTAGGTTAGGTCTCTCACCTGTAAATGGGTTATTCAGCATCCCCTGTCTGGGTGAGTGTGCACCTGGTTGGAGCAGAGATGATGATTTCCAGACAAGCAGAAGAGTGTGTGTGTGTGTGTGTGTGCGTGTGTGTGTGTGTGTGTGTGTGTGTGCTTGTGTGTGTGAGAGGTTTTTGTGACAAGTGGTAATTAATTAGCCAAATACTACAATAAGGATAAAAATTGTGAATTTGATTATGTGGCAGGTGTATGAATTTGTTTGTGGATTTATCAATGGTCCAACATAGGCATAAGTCATGTACACAAAAGCCTTAAAACTCCAAACATACACTTTGTTCTGCTGTATACATCCCATCTTGATTTTGTTCCATAGAAAATCCATTGAACTTGAGGTATATTATAATATTCACTTTAGGCTGATCCGCCCCTGGTTTTCGCATATTCCATTGTTCGTCTTCAGCGTTTAGAAGTGGGCTGCAGGTGCCCTAAGGGTACTTACTAGCAAGACTCCATAAATCCAACCATAGAATGTGCAGAAATCAAAAATATGTCAGTCCAGTAGTCCAGTCCAGTGTTCCAGTCCAGTAGTCCAGTCCACTGCAGGGCCGGATCCGGGGGGGGGGGGGGGGGGGGGGCTTTGGGGGCTGAAGCCTCCCCCCCCTTCATATTTAGGCTTTACTTGATCAATATGCTGAGTATTATAATGAAATTTTGTCTTAGCATAATTACATGATCACTAACAATGCAAATACTCATAAACCCACCTTATTAACATCTTTCCAATGCATTATCAGTGGATTTATGCTAAAGTTTATGCAACAAGGACCCGGATCAGCATTGGAGGTGGACAAGATCGAGATACTCTAATAGAGCAGTCAGCTAACTACTCTAATAAAACGTTCACTGAAAACATGTAGTTGATTCTGATATGGAATTTTTCCAAATCTACCTGCACCTATACATACAATGAAGTGCATTGGTTTGTTTAAAGGGCTTCATTCATCTACTTTTGTAGTTAATATGTATGGCAATACTTAATTCAGGTGCACAATTTCCATTGAAAATGCTCTCAGATTCAATCTTGTATTGTTAAATTCCTAAATTTTCCACTTTCAACATTCTTATTCTAACATGCACATTTTCAGTGTTGTGCAATTGTGAGAGGGGTGCATCATGTACTTGGTTGTCTGTACCTACCCAAACTTTTCCATTAGCAAAATGCTTCAGAGAACCATACCTATAATCTAAAGGCGGTATATAAAATATCTACAGGTAGAAAATATTATGAATTTTATGTGGAAATATCTCCAAATTGCAGTATTTCAGTATCTATTTTTCAAAATTTTCCTGGGGGGGCATGCCCCCAGACCCCCCTAGTTCCAGCATGCTTCACATGCTGGGAAGTGCACTTTGCACACCTCTACCCAAGAGATTAGTACCTTGAGTTAGCCCCCCCCCCCCCCCTATTATAAATCCTAGATCTGCCCCTGCACTGAATAGTAACCCCCTACATGCATAGCTATAATAACCAGTCTACAAAGTTATTACTACAGATTTATTGACTTTGATGCCATTGAAACTATTTCTAAGCCCACACCATTATCCACACTAATAATTTACAAATGCCACACCCTTTTCACACCTATACAGTGAAACCTTGTCAATAGGACCACCTTTTGGACCCACATTAAGTGGCCCTATTAACCACATTAATCTGGCCATAAACAAAGTGGCCTTATTTTCAAGGTTTTCAACAAATCAACACCCCGCTATAGTTGCTGTAACAGCTATATGCGTATACTAGTAATGATACAGGTTTCATCATAATGCACAGATAGGATTATTCATGACCTGAGGCATAATGGCTGCTTAAAGCAAGAAGCAAATTGCTAAACTATTGACATAGCTTTTGGCAGGTATTCAGGAGCAGCAACGTTTGTAGTGATACGTTGACTTTCTGTTCAGCTGGCCCCTTTATTAAGGGAATATTGTGTTAGTTTTACCAGTTTGTTCCTGCAGTATGTGGCCACTGGCTTTTAATGAGGTGGCCCTATTAACAAAAATTAAATCAATGGAATAGTATGGAAGATACATCTGGACTTTCTGAACCAGGCCATTATAACAAGGTGGCCTTATTAATGAGGTGGCGACTAATTGAGGTTTAACTGTACTTAGTTAACTATCATTTGTTCCTTACAAGCCATAGCCCTGAAGCTTTTCTTTTTAACTTTTTGATACAGCAGTCACCCTTCAGCTACATATTACTTCACTTTCATATATCACTCACTCATTTCTCCACTTTTCTGTGTTCATTGCTATAACTGTAATTTTCTTGGTATGTACATTTAAACAAGAACTTATAACATTGAAACTTAGTATAAAGCTGACATCACACTTATGACCCTTGTGTATATAGATGTCTTGCTAGATTTTTTATCATATATTATACATGTGGAGGACGCACACTAATAGAAGAATAATTATTAGGCATGAGGCTATTATGCTCCAAAAATTGAGCATTATGCTTTTGAGCAGTGCTCAAAAAATCACCTATTATGCTTTTGAGAATTGCCCATTATATTATTCCCAAAATTATGCCACCATAATTGGTTGATAATGCCAGTTTATTGCTGTATCATACCATTTTCGTTGATATTTAAGCTTCAAATAGTCTCGAATTCTTTAGCTGGTTGCTGTATTAGAGTATTTCATTTCAATGTGACTGCTTTAGTAGAGTAAATAATAGTCAGTGAGACAGTGACTGTTCTATTAGAGTTTCTGATTGCTCTATTAGAGTATCTCGATTTTTTAATGGAATTGTGCAATCTGCAGATTTTCCTACTGGTAAAGCTTTATAATCACCTCAAAATGCTAACATAATTCCTGATTCCCACACATACCTATTATGCCCGAAATTATGCCGGCATAATCGCCGCATCCCTAATAATTATTGACTTGGCTACTTTGACTGTTTTATTAGTGTCACAAGTGAAGACTACTGCCATGCATAATATTGTTACTATTTAATCATATTGGTTCATTAATTGTGCTCATTACACAAGTTGGCTTTTGCATTAGCCTCATCTTTACGTTTGTTTCATATGTACCTTGATATGTAGTTTCTCTAAGCTGTAGGAAAATTTAACACATATAAGCACAGGGAATTAAATTTGGTGGTTGATGAATTTTCACTGAAACCATCAAATTTAAATTTGCCAAATATCCGGCTTGCTAAAGAGATCAAAAACACACAAAGTTTATACTGACGAAGATCTAGCTACAATTGGAAGATACCTATGCTAGCTAGCTAGCTACTGAGCATGGTCCCACAGATTCAGTCAGACATTTCTCTGTACCTTCAAATTGTTTCGTATGTGGGCACCTGTACTGAGACCTGTTTGTTATTACTGCTGTACACCAGTAAAGTGTTCTCCAAGTAACTATCCTACTGATGCATCCAGTGGCATAGCCAGGAAAAAAAATTTACTGAGGAAAAGTTTATACATTGAGTCATTGACTTAATTGAGAGGGTCTGCTTCTGACTCAACTGATTCACAAATACTTTTAAGTATGGTTGGTACAGCATTTGCAGGTTAATTATCTGGTTGGATGGAAGAAAGACTCTGAGCGTTTTTCTACATGCCATAAATAATGCTCCAGCTTAGTTAATGCTATGGTACACCATGCTTCAATTATTAGACTAGTTTAATTGCATTCAACACAACTTACTCTGGAGATATTTTGAGTGGTCAGGTCATCCATGGACTGCAATGGAGGTCATAGTCATGCACACTATACTTTTTATTGATGTGATGTTTAAGTCAGAGATTATCTCTTTCATGCGATGCTCAACTGCATGTGCTAAGCATGTCAAGCTAGGGAGCCTGGAGGCATGCTCTCTCAAGGAAAAGTTTGAAAATATATGCTTTGAAATGGCATGTGGTAGCTATATTTTTGATTGTAACTGCTAATGCATATGACATGCATGATCAATTAGCTCAATGCAATACCATGCAGTTGACTCATTGGAACTTTTGAGACAATTAACACAAATGTAAATGATTTAGACCAAGCAGTGTAATGAAAACAGTGGCTATAATCTGTACTGAATGCTCTATTAGAGCTGAATGCTCTATTAGAGTATATTACGATGAATGCTCTATTAGAGTATATTACGATGACTGCTCTATTAGAGTATCTCGATCTTTTTACAACTGAATTCAACTGAGTAGCTAAAAAGTGATCCAGCACCGTGTCACCATGGGCTCCAGCCCTGCTTAGTACTATTATGCCATAGATTCTATTATGTGTGGTACAGTAATGCTGTCTAGTAACGTTTGAGTAGAAAATCTGGTGTGCCAAAACTTAGGCCTGCTCAGCCTGTTGTTGAGCATTTTTAGCCTCGGTTGCCTCAATGGTAGCTACGCCAGATAGCTACTGTAGTTACATTTGTATCTTAATAGTGCATGGTCTTGGCCTTGGATGCAGCTATAATCGTAATAAGCTATAATTGGCTATATCGTGCCATGACTATTGCTGAATGCAGTCATGATCAGTGCATGATTAGCGCGGGCCCTGCGAGAAAAAGGAACCGTTAACTTCAAATGGACAAGTTATTTGATTCAAAAAATATTTTTCCTAGCTAATAGATTGAGTTGTAGTTCATATTGGATAGTAGTATACCCTTACAGTGTATTAGTTTTAACATTGAAATTAACCTTTGAGATTGAATTTTGATTAAGGTGACAGATTATACTACAGATTGGGACGGGCTTGGGTTCGATCCCTGAAGTGTGTAACTTTCTTTTCGTTCTTGACATGATGTGACTGGATCTGCAAGAAGCCCACATGTTAGCGCATTTTTTGAATTCTACTTTATTAGCTATATTTTCTTTATCTCAGCATGGTCAACCAAAGTTTCAGCTCTAGAAGCCAAGAACTTTTGAAGTTATGGTGCTACAAATAACAACAGAAAGATTGATTTGTACATGCAGTAACAATACAGCAAATAAACTACAGGCGTGTGATTAAATGGTCATAACTTATGAATGTAGTCCTGTACGGAGATGCAACTTATATCACCACAATACATAGCAGTGTCCATATTTTTATGTAAAGCAGCAAACACACGCACCAACTGTGGTATGCAAAAGCTCTAGTGAATTAGGAAAAAAACACACACATACATCAGCCAGCACCTGTGAATACACCTATCAATGTAATGCCCTACTACCACTGGTACAGGCTGAGGCCTGAGGGTGGGAGAAGGTCGTGGTTGGTGGGGGAATTGACTGCTAAGTTTCCCCGAGGTGGTGGGAGATTTGTAATTGTCTAAGAAGCACACCAATGCATGCAGCTTTTCATGGATCTGACTTACTATTTGTAACACTAAAACCTGCTTGAAGTAACGTGCAACCAGAATGGCTACTCTGTAACAGATCATGTACGTATGCTAGTGATGTACATAGCCCCACTAACCCCGGGGTTTCGCTACTGGGAGATTTGTCGGGGGTATGTGGGGGTTTGTATCGCCAGTACTTTTCCTGGGGCAGTAGGTGAGGAATTAGTCTCGCGTAGCCAGACCCTTTTCTTTCTTTTGTGCGGGGGGCGGGAAAGAAAAGCCGGTTGCAAATTACTGCTCTAGAAACCCTTCAATGTTGTGTATGTGGTGGTACCATCAACATCATGGTCTCCATGGATCAGTCCAATCATTAATTTGGTAGACTAACATGTAGCTGCTTCACTTAGTTTCCTAAACATCATGTCAACTAACTAATTAAAAACAATAATCAGTAATTCAATAATCATTTTGACTGCTGTTCAGAGTCAGTGTAGCAGCTACTATAGTTGCAGGCATTACTGTATCCCATAAGATGCAACATTACTTGACTCATACCTGTCATTGGATCTGATGATGGTGTGTATATAGACAGAATTAATTTCATTTAGCTATACTGAACTCATCATTGACGGAACTCATAACTAGGGATCTGCCGATTATGTTGACATAATTATGAGTATAATAGGTGCTTGAGGCAGAATGCTTGTGCAATACCTATATGGGCAGGTCACTACTCATAACACTTATTATCCGCAGAAATATTCATATAACTCATGAGCATGCAGTAACAATGTAATTATGAGCACTCTGGCATGTATGTCATTGTTAGATATGGATAGACACAGAGGTGACAACGATATGAGGTACTAATAGTGACTGTTTACTGGTACAAGATCGTTATAGATGCCCACGCTGTCTGCATAGCTCAACACAGATCATCTGCTGATGTAGGCATGTCTAACAAGTTGTACTGTACTTTCTTAATTACTTTCACTATTTGGCATGCATGTTCACTGTGTGAAATTGATAACACTATGGTTATTTTTTGTTGCATTGAAAGTTTTAATCTGATAAGTACTTTCAATATGAAGTTATGGTCTATTGATTGGAAGGGAATAAGAGTGGTATTTGCAAAACCCGAATTTGGCAAATCAGGCTTCCATCACACACATACAATTTCTTGACTTTAACCAACCATATCTATTGACCTATGTTCACTGCTAACAAAACTTAAGACCTGTAGACATAATTATATACTTCAAATTTATCGAGGTGGGTATGGTAGGCACATGCTTCCCCAGGGTGGTGCATCAATAGTGGGAAAACAATAAGAACAACAAAGAAAAACAAACTTCATCCAAAATGCGGCATACGGGCATGTGCTTCTCATTATAACTGTACTGCATTCTACCTACTGTTTTGTCACATTCAGTCACATACATGTGAGTGTACATGTACATGTGTTTGCTTGCAGCTGTATTACAGATTAGTGTAAAGCAACCTGGTGAAAAATTCTTGACATATCATGTATAGATATCAATAATCATTGTATAGTCGTAAGTATCAGTGACTTGTGATTTTGTGGATGTGCTTCTTTCAATGGCAGCTGATCGATGTGCGGTACACAACTTCTTGTAAGCTGCTTTATTATGCACCACGGCCAGCTGCATGGACTGGATCCAGAGGTCTATATCCACCTCAAAAACACCTTCGCTGTAAAAAAGGCGCGTCCAAGAAACTACAAGTACCTGTAATCCAATCTAATTAAAAACAGCTCAGTTGTAGGGAAAGACTTCATAAAAGTAAAAATAACTGGTAACTTAAAGAGCTGATATCTGGAGAGGCCAAGAATCAATCTTACTCATACTAAAATTTTTTAATCCATGCAAGAACACCTTGCATTGGCTGTAAAAAAAAGTGCACCCATGAAAGTAACTGGCAATTGGAATAGCTGATATCTGAAGCGGCCAAGAATGAATGCTGATATACAACTAATTGGAATTAACAAAAAGTTTAACATCGAACTTTTATCTTTCAGCTGTGTTCTACATTCACTCTTGCTGCATCATAAATTGATTTCTTTTAACTCTAATTGGCTGGTAATTTGGCTGCCTTTTCAGTGTATAGAGCAAAAAAAAGGTGGCCAAATTACCAGCCAATTGAAGTTAAAAGAAATCAATTTATGATGCAGCAAGAGTGAATGTAGAACACAGCTGAAAGATAAAGGTTTGATGTTAAACTTTTTGTTAATTCCAATTAGTTGTATATCAGCATTCATTCTTGGCCGCTTCAGATATCAGCTATTCCAATTGCCAGTTACTTTCATGGGTGCACTTTTTTTTACAGCCAATGCAAGGTGTTCTTGCATGGATTAAAAAAATTTAGTATGAGTAAGATTGATTCTTGGCCTCTCCAGATATCAGCTCTTTAAGTTACCAGTTATTTTTACTTTTATGAAGTCTTTCCCTACAACTGAGCTGTTTTTAATTAGATTGGATTACAGGTACTTGTAGTTTCTTGGACGCGCCTTTTTTTACAGCGAAGGTGTTTTTGAGGTGGATATCACTCATTTTTGTTATAGTGATAGACTGATAGTCCCACTGGGGGAACAACAAAATTGTTAAAAAATTTAATGGTAACATTTAGATGACTGATATTTGGAAATTAGCAATAATATTATTATCTTGGAGAGTCAAACATATGCACCTGTCATCTTGTTTGACAAAGGCATGCACATTACAGACTGTTCACACTGTAAATTTGGAAGTATGAATTTACAGTGTAGAATAGACAGACTGTTCTATAGATTTATGTTTACAGTGGCATTCATTTACTATTTACAACATCTCATATCTGTGGTAAAAAATGCTTTAGATTATGCTCATAATTAGCAAGTGCCTAATTAGTTCACAATTACTACACAGCTAGCTATTAACTGTTCTATTAGAGTATATTTATCTTTTTTTATAATATTATTTACAAAATATATCTGTGGAATACTTCAGGCATCTTATGCTCAGACTTAGCTAAGTGTTAACTGGATGCGTAATAAATTATTACACAGCTAGCTATGCATAATTTTGACTGAATTCATAATACAGACAATTTATTGCACAAGCACTGATTGATGGTAATACGACGCAATGCTTACCAGCAGCTATAGTTATCTTACTTAGTTCACTGCAGCTATATACATGTAAGTCTCAGATTACATTTCAAGTGTTTTTGTGTTGTGGCACTGTAGGGAAACGCTATGCATCTCCTCGTCTCGATAACTGCATCATCATCATCACATTTAGATCAACTGTTGTAACTGGATTGACAAGGTGTACAGATTTTCTAGTCATATAAAATCAATAAAGAGGGATCAGTAAAGAGGATGGAGGGAAACCAACAAGATATCAGTTAATTGAACAAGAATTATAGGAGGAACAGTCAAAATGCACTTAAATAAACATCTCAATTAATATTCAAAACTCTTTGCTGATACAATAACCATGAACTCTGCTCTGACAATTATCTTATCATTGTGTTGAACATTATATAATTTGATTCTTAGTGTGGAGCTAGAGCATTACATTTCCCAGGCCTCATAGTGCATGGAATAGTAATTTATACTAGCAGATGAAAGAATACTTGTATACGCAACCTGAAAGCTAAACCCTAGTGGGATAGCACTTTTTAATAATAATAAATAAATACATATAGTCATTATTATCAAGAGTCCATACAAGCATATAACAAGAGTTCATTTTAATATGGGACTCTAACTATCTTTTGGACAATGTATATAGGGCATCAGAAGATACAACCAGTGCATTGAGATCTGAGCCTTTTTGACTAGAACTTTCAAACTTGATGAAGCGAATTTGGTCACTGAAGGACTAGCTAAAAGTTGCAGTAGCTAGCTACACTTAGCTAGCTAAAATTTTCTGAGGGAGTATGTCCCAGAGGCCCAGACTATATAGACCAGTTGACTTAGCCTTAGCTACCACTTTCACCTTACTCTGGTTCCCCTGATGTATCAGCAACATAATAGTAGCTATAGAAAAAGCTAGTTAGGCCCCTATTTGGTGATTATTAGTTTCTCATCCACCGCCCGCATCCTTCTTAAGCTACCGCATGATAAGCCATTATTTACTCTGCGCATGCTCAGAAGAACACGTGATACCAAACTGTTATAATTTTTGTTGATGAACGCTACAATGCGCTATATATCACCAGGAGAACTGTTGTTTTCCTTAGCAAATTGCTGCAGTGCCAATTGCAATCGTGCTCTATCGACTTCATCAAAGCAGGCTTTCAGCTGACTGTCGAAAAACAGTTGGCGATCACGAAAAGTAGAATCAGCTGGTGAAGGCAATGTTTGTAGTAAGAAAGAAAGACAATTTGGACAAGGTCTGTACATCAGAGTGTTAATATTATAAAATAATGGCATAATGGTAATACCCTCCCGCCTGCATCATAATAATTAGAAAGGCTGGATGAGAAACTAAGGCCACACCAAGTCAAACCTTAGTTTCTGGTCACCCGCCCGCATGGTAAACCTGGAACCCTAGTTTATGAGGACTATTATTAATATTACAGGTGCTTCAGTGAATGTGACCCAGCAAGACACTTATTTTTTACTGCAAAAGATCGAGATACTCTAATAGAGCAGTCAGGGATTCCAATAGAGCAGTCACACTACTCTTAACTCTAATATTAGATATATATGCCACACTAATAAAATGTTTCTAACTATAGCTAGTTTTGTCCTTGATTATATAGCTGTTTAGATTATAACTGTTACTAATGCTTCTGTATCCAAAGTAATTTCAGTAGGATTAACTACCAGCCCATGCAGATGGGCCATAGCTTTAACTTTATAATTCAAATGTAGTCCTCTAATGATTAGTCTAGTAACTTCAAATTCCTTATCACTGAGCACTGCAGGGGTATGGAAAGCCGGCAACATTCGGTGAGCTTAATTAAACTTAAACTTTTCCATAACTAAAATTAGATTGGCAAGTAGAAACCCTTATAGTTTAAACATTCCCAGATGATCACTAAAAAACACTAGTCTGGAGCACTCAATGACTCAAAACTTTGACAGTTACTTTTCTCAAGGTTTACTGAATAGAAGGCTGGAAACGCATATAGCTAGTGGGCTAAGACTTCACATTTGAATGAAGAATTTCTGATGTGAAAATAGAAGTTAAATTTCATTTTGGATCATGATCATTTGAACAACTTAGCTATAAGTCATAGTAATACTTTCCTGACATAGCTAATGAGACATTTATTTCACTTGGAAAGCATAAGTAGCTACATGAGCAAAACATTTCCTATAGTATATTCTAAATAAATAAATAAATATACTTAAATGCTATACATCAGTGTATAGCTAGCCATGATCCATCAACAACTTTCCTAGTGCATTTTTTGCCGAAGTACAACTACTGATGTTGTTGGTTAAGTTTGACTAAAAACAAAATCAACATGAATTTGCTAAATTGAGCAAATAATAATACCATACAGTATATTGTCACAGTAGAATCTATAGTCCTGAAGTCCTGATCATCCGCCCGCCCGCATCCATTTGTAGGCTTGGGAGTGATCAGAAACTAAGGTATGACTTGGAGTGGCCTAATAATCACCGAATAGGGGCCTTAATGTCATAGACATAGCTAGGGGCGGGCATTTGCCCTACCATCATGCGTTCTATGCGACCATATGCATCATCACACAAAAAATCCTATAGCTAGGCTATAGTACATACGTACCGCATTGCTGAGCCATGACTAAGGACAAGTACCACACAAGACTGACAATTATCACGTGATCTATTTAGGGGAAGTCCCTTGGAATGTCCCTGCAACGTCCCAAGCGGACACACGTGATACGCGGTTTTAATTAAAATTGAACAAATGTTGTTTGAAATGGCAGTCCAAGAAGGAGAGTGAGAGTAACGAGTGGAGGTTAACGAACTGATTAGATCGAGGATTAGATCAACATCGACACACACCGATTAACCGCATTTGCAGTATTTTAGAGTCCCGCCAGGCGAAAACTTCTAGTAGCTCCACTATAGCTTGTATTTTCTCATGGCGAGATTGTAGTGACAAGGTGTACGGACCAAAAAAACCGTGGCTATCTTATCATTTGCCACTTACATCATCATCAGAAGTCTTGGAACTTTGGCTGCAGATGAAAAGTCAGTAAGTGAATCTGTGTCAGATATTGATGTTTGTATGAAAAAGTATACCCATTCACATGTTCTGGTCTAAATTACTGAATTTATGTACAGTGAAACATATGAAGAAGTTTGCTGCATGGGATGGACATTATTTTGTTTAATCACGGAACACTGTCATTTTCACAAACTAACCTGCAGAACTAATTCACAGTGCTTTTGTTCAGTTGTAACAATAATGTAGTGAAGGTTAATAATGGCTGTCAAGACATCAAAATAGATGAGAGCGTTCCTTTCCAAATATCTGGCATTCAATTCGCCATAGAAAAAGTAAGTGATTTTCAATCTTAAAATGACGAGCTTAAATTTCCTCTGATTTCCTTCTACTATAGCTCATCTTAATCACTATTCACTGCTATTTCCAAATCTGGTTTGGAATCTGAGGTATCTATCACGTGTCGTGGGTTATTATGCCTTTTATTGCATGACTTCAAAACACTCAATACAAAATGTATGGGGGAATTTGCTACACCCGGTCAGTTTAGGCCATTTTGACAAGCCAAAATTTCCATGAATTGGAGGCATCATTGTACTCGCAGAGAGTTGCTCTACATGTATCAAATTCAGAAAGTTACTAAACAGACTTGAGGTAGGTGGTACACGATAATTAATTTAATTTTTAATGATTTTTCAATTGAAATGTATTGGACATGCTGTTCCAGCTGGCATTTTTGCCATGAACAAAAGTATAGCGAATGTCTGCAAACTTCTTTATATGCCTGTCTATTCAGGTCTCTGTGTAATAATGTCAACTGTTTAAATGAATAAAATCCCCAAATGTTTATTAAGTGATAAATTTAAGTGTATTGTATTTAATGCTCACCTATCTATTTTTACAGGCAATCTAGTCATAGTGATTCACCCACTAACAGTGGATGACTTAACTCTGGACCAGGTAGGAGCTTTATTAGTATTGTGAATTTCATACGATTGGTCTCTTGTGTTGTCAGATTACCAAGCAAGTTGTGTTTTGTGGTGACCACAACCCAGCCCTAGGCCTAGTGATAATTGGCCAGTTGTCTGATTAGCAGCTTTGACTTCAGGTTTGTGCACAAGTTCACAGCTTTATAAGTTGTACTTTTATGCACTAGTGTAACCAAGAGTAAATAATGGAAGAGAGAGTATCCAACTGCCATATACTGCATCAAAAATGAGCATGTCAAGTAGAGAAGCCATCCTGTAGTGCTTTCAAAGGCAGTGTTGAATGAAGTAATAAACACCTTCTAGCTCAGACTGTTTGACTTCAAATCAGGCCTGGACACTTCAAACAGTCTGAGCTAGCAGGTGTTTATTACTTCATTCAACACTGCCTTTGAAAGCACTACAGGATGGCTTCTCTACTTGACATGCTCATTTTTGATGTAGTATATGGCAGTTGGATACTCTCTCTTCCATTATTTACTCTTGGTGTAACTTAATGTTATTTAAGATCAGGTATTGGTTGTAAAATGGGTTAAACAATATTGTCAGGTATTCACTTAGCTTAAAAGTGGGAATTGGTACAATTGCAATCCTGAATTTCCTGTTGTATAGCTAAGAAATATATTTACCATGTTGTACATTCTGTTTGGTGGCCACTTGTTGTTTGACAAGTCTCCTTCTGTTCATGTTTACGTACTTAGGCACCAAAACATATTTATGTTACCTCTGGTACACAGTGGCGGATCTAGAAATTTCAGAGGGGGTTTCAGATTCCACTCAACTTCAGCCTAGCTATAAGTCAAAGACCAAAAAAAAAAAAAAAAGGTCACAACCTGCTGTGTCACAACCTGCTGTAGAACATCGTAATTGTGATTTCAAAGGCTAACGTATGAAGTTTTTCATTTTACACCCATACGATGACTCGTCAATAAATTTTGGGTGTGCTATTTCCAGAGGGGGTTTCAGCTGAAACCATTGCAACCCCCCTGTATCTGCCACTGGTACACGAGATTCACTTATAGTCTTAAATATAATTTTTTTAAATGTTTAATTCAGTGCCTGCTTGTTCTTTTACAGGGCTCACTTAATGTTGTGTCATCATGCAGATATCCAAGAAATAATCACTTGGTGTTAAACCGATGTTTATTAAATTTTTGTTATGTGTTGTAATAGCATTGTTATATGTTTACTCTACCGCAAGAAATTTTCATGAATTTTGCAGCCATCTTATCCACAATTAGAATTGCCTCATTTGTTCTATCATGGCAGTTCACACTTCCACAGCAGTTTCACACCTCCACAGCAGTTTCACACTTCCACAAAGCACCATCAGTTTAAGGTGGAGTGTAGTGGCTTTCATTATGTACGTAAACTAATGTAGGGCAACAAAGTATTGTCTGGATTGTGGTTTGTGACTGCATGTACATGGATTTTCAGTGGTCATTCCACACAACTTACAAAATATTTCTTGTATCATAAGTGGTGCATGGCACTAAATGGAGTATTGACTAATGATTTATAGTGTCTGTACCTTCTTCACGCTTTCACACTTTGTTTTATAAGACATCTGCCGATTATAAGTGCTCGCATGGAGCGTGGCACCAAATAGACTCTAAAAGATTTCTCCTCAAAACGACTTCCCTAGGGAACTTACGGGTCTGCATGCTTTCACAACATGTTTGTCAGACATTAGGGCTTGTGTCCACATCGTGTCTTTAAAAGTTATTGTAGGGATTACATTTTTGAATGGAGAAAATTCGTGTAGGACCAACCAGAATTAGACAATGTCAGGCCTAGATGGCCGGTACAAACACGGGTAAGATGACTGGTATAACGTGACGATACGTGTAACACAAGGTAGAGAAATAAAGTGAAATATATCTAAATACGGCTATATTCTTTATTTTAGCAAGGTCGCAAGAAAACGACGATGACTAAAGATTTTTTTATTACGTAACGCAATACAAATCCATTGAGAGATGTTGCATAATCCAGGGCTAATATTGCGAAACCGACCCTACCCTACACGTAAATAACTCACAGTAGTGGCCGCGTCTTTTAATTGAGCGTGTGCTTCGTAGTTTCTTGGCCGCGCGCCTCACTACCGTGAGTCTTGATAGGAGCTTCTAAATGTTTGTGCCAAATTGTACAGTAGCTACTGCTCATAGTTACATTACTTAGGCTATTGCATAGACTGGTACTGGCAGTTTCAAATTCGAATACATTTTCTGCTTTCATACTGAATTTGAAAATAGTTATATTATATGGTGCAAATATGACCAAATTTGCAAAAAGGGGTTTTCCACACACATCCATGCCAATTCTATGAGCTTGGAAGACCATAACTCATTACTCAAACACACACATATTATATATAATATTAGTAACCTGGAAGAATTTTCACCTACTAAGCTATGTTGGTGCTCACTATACTGCCCAAATTTCAATTCAATAGCCTTTTCCAAGTAATCTGAAGTTATGAGTCATCAAAATTGTTAAATTGCAATTGGATGTGTGTGGAAGACCCCTTTTCACAAATCTGGGTATCAGCACATCTTTGGTGTTCATGTCTTTTACTGCTGTATATACAGCCACCACCACTTAAATTACCCATGTTATGTTATATTACTGAATAAGACACATTTTTCCTGCTATCCAGAGTTCATTAATAATATTATTTAACTCTAAAATATTATAATACGTTAACTGTGCTTGCAATAGTACACTGTATATCACATGGTTATAATCAATCGGATAAAATTGTATATTTTGTACAATGTCACAATATACAAGTATAAGAAGCATAGAGTATATCAGTTGTAACAGTTACTTGTCATGTTTTGTACATATGGGTGACTACTAGTTAAAACACACATATGACTGAATAATAATAGATTAATTATAATAAGGGGAAGAACCATACAAAAAAAAATCAAACTGATACCTTAGTTGTGCGTGTATGTGTCATGATGTGAAATGTGAAAATAAAAACATTAACACAAATAAAGTTGTCCATTGTAAATGTAAATGAGTGAGTTACTTGCGGACACACTTTGGTGTTGAAAAATATGCTCCATCTTCGCATATTGCAGGGCTACTACCTTGAAGCTTATAGCCTCGTTTGCATGTGATGTAGGCAAATAAGAAATCACCTATTTCTTGGCAAGTTGCATCTCCATTGTTAACATCCAAACATGTGCATATCTCTAAAACAAACAAAACAAATATTAATCATAAACTTAGACACAATAATTTATTTTGGTGCTGTACCAATTACAAGTACAAGTAAAAATTAGAAATTTTAAGTACGATTAGGGAAAATTGAGGGTAGGGATTAAATGTATACTAGTATATATTTTCAGGTATAGGCAACCTCTCTTATTTGTGCATACTGCATTAGAAGAAAGAATGGTGCTAGGCATATTGTTATAGACTATCAATTACTGAAATAGTGAATTGTGAAGTGGCCATTACACTTCGTTTTTAGTTACGTACAGCCTGTTACACAGCATTCAAATGAAGAACACCACAAGAAGAACCTCTACAATCTATGCAGTCACAGTGAAAGCTCAGATGATTCCCACTATATATGAATGTAGTTATAGAGAAGCCATCATGTGGCACTACCACAAATTTGCAAAGATATATTATGTGTATGGGACACAAAGGAGGGCACAGGTAAGTCCATGAAGTATGCAATGTATGTAATGTGGTATGTCAAAAGACAACTGTCGGGCTGAAGTAATGTCAAACAGTGAAAAAATCATGCCCATAGCCTTAGCCGTGATCGAGCAAGGCATCAGTCAAGCAGTTAGTCAGTATTTGTAGCAACCTATTAGAAACTGTACTGAAGGCACTTTTAGGCTTGGTTAAAACATTATACTTAACCAAAGCACCATGAAGGTATTGTGAGGCTGCTTTTAGAGTGATATTTTGGCCAGACCTTCATAATCCCTGCAGCACATGTTGTTGTAGACCTTCAGTGCTGGTCACTGTAAAATGTTAATAATAAATAAATAATATAGTACTACCTTACTGTATGATACAGTATGTCATGCTACTATACAAACAAGTTGAAGCACTTACTGACACATTCAGTTTGACTAGGGATTCTGTCCCATACACCAAGTTCTGTACAGGTAAACTTTTCACGTCCTTTCATTATACATCCTTTATTGCAGGTCAATATCATATCATATTCAACTTTCATGTCATCCATTATCAGTTCATAATCTCCATTCTCCAGATTAAAATCCATAGGGCACATTCCTATAAAATAGCAGCAAATAAATGGCATATGTGTGTATTTATGTGTGTGTAAACTGCAGAAGCAGGTTATCTAGTAGTGTTAATGGGTACCTGTGGAAGTAAATGCCAACTGTCTATATGTTTCAAATAACAGGTGATGCTTTGGATACCAACACCTTCTCATGTGAGACATAGTAAAGCTTCCTACAGGCTACCACCAAGAAAATTTTCCTGCACTGACTTTCAGTACTTATATAATTTATATATTAGGCCAAGTGAAATTCTGTGAATGTTATTCCTGTGGGAAAGCTTAAAAGTCTGTGAATACAGGGAGTCAGAAACATGTAAAATATCTGTATCTTTTATAGACCTGCAATTGACCAATGCCAGTATTCATCCATTGGTATAATATCAGTATTGGTACAGCTCTACGTATTAATAATATACATATACCATAAGGAAAAGTTTAGCACCATTCAGCATATTGTAAACAACAACAATGGACTTTAAACATGCCCGCATGCACACACACGCGAATCCTTCAACTGTCGTATTCATGGTCTTGCCCATGCAGTGAAACACAACACTGGAGCAGTATAAATAGTGTGTAAAATATTATTATAGAAGTACTGTTAATAAAGCACTCTAAAATCATAAGTGCCTGTGAAAAGTGGTGAATTCCTTGACTAGTATGAATTGCATGGCATGAGTTTGAATCCCCAAATCAGTTAGGTTTTTCTGTTTCTTAGAGATTTTTGCATAATCTTTTTGGTGGTCTATTTTTTATGCTATTGCAGTAATTGCACTGACTAGTTTGGATTAGTAAACACTTTTGTGATTGGTCATATAGGTAGCTAAAAATAAAAGGATTACAATATTGGAAAGCATATGAGAAATCTAATTTAACCACAGTGTTCATACTATACTGGTATATACTATTAGTATATTATCACAAAATAATGACTAGTTACATTTTTGAATTACTGGCTGTGTCTTCAATATTGGTTCAATAGAAAACTTGTATTAGAAATAGACAATAAATATTGGATATCCCCTTATAAATTTAGCTACTACCAGCTTATATTAACTTACTGCGACATTTTGGCATAGGTGATGACCAGGTTCCATTTGGTTGACATGTAATTACAGAAGGTCCCAACAGCATAAAATTAGGGAGAGGTGTATATGTAACTGTATCGCCGACTTTAGTACCACCAGAGTTGGATGTTGTTCCACATGGCAGAAATTCATATTGTGGGCAGCGTTTTTCTAATTAGACAAACACAGAGAAAAATGCACTAATTGCAATCATTGTGCACACAGTATGTATTCATATTCACAACATTATATCGATGCATATGATCTTTGAACTGAATGATCAATACACAGGAGACTTAAGCTACATATGTTACTGTCTCTGGGAAAACTGGTCTTATCGCCCATTTAAAAGTATCGAGAAACGTCGGTTTTAAATATTCAGAGTGTTGTAACTGGCCAATGGTGGTAGCGACGCATACCAAATTTTCACACGTTTCACAACAATTTCTTACCTTCCTGATCATCCACTGAAGAAGTAGTCAACAGCTAAGTTTCCCACCATTTTAGATAGTTTTTAAACCGAGGTTGCCTGTATCAGGCGAGCTCCAGAAGGGTGGGAGGCAGGGGCCCTGGAAGGCGGGCAAGATGGTGTTCAAAAATTGAAAAGAAACTTATTGGGTTGAATTAGGCCAAGTTATGGGCCATTCAGGGCTCAGAACTGGCTAAAATGAAAGGAAATTTACAGCACAGGTCATTGTTCAGTACCACAGAGCTGTACAGTCACACACAGCCATCTCCTGGTTGGCCAGGGCTCCATCAAGACCCCAGATCACCCGTACGGCTTGCCACCGTGCTTTAAAAAAGCAGCCAGCAAAAGCAGACCGCTTCACTCTGGTCGAATGTGGCAGTGAAACTTGATAGTGCATTCATTAAGCTTTGTGTTTGTATGAAAAATCAAACTTCCTGTCTTGGGTGATAAGAACGGTTTTCGTAGATCCAGTCACATATGTATTACCTCTATGTATGTTTGTTGTATTTTATGTTGTTGTATGTATGTATGTGTGCCTCTCTGGCAGGAAAGAACGGCTTTGTCTGACTGTTTAGAGGTAATAAACAATCAATCAATCAATCAATCATGTAGTTAAACTGTACTATAGATGTCATGAAAGTCTCTGTACTGTGGCATATGATATGTATTTGTTATACTGCTTGTAGTCATACATGTACTAACTTACTGATGGTTACACACTTTGGTGGAAATCCTTCCCATTTGCCATCACTACATAGTCGTTTCTGGAAACCTGACACTGCATAACCAGTAGGGCAATTGTAAACTGCTAGGGAGCCATGTATTGGTGGGTTATTATGCCATACAGACCCAATAGGAATGTCTTCAGGGATCGGACACTGCTTAACTACATGAGGAAGTAAACCAGTTAACTCACTTTACCAGATAAACTGATCAAGTCTGTACACCTGTAATGTGCTCTAAGGATGGTAGAATATGTGTATGCATGTCTGTATTAAAAAGCAATGGCATAATGTAAAATATTGTTTGTAATATCATGTTTGGTAACTCACTAGTACACGTTTGAAGTGGAAACTTCCATTTTCCATGCTCACAATGGTTGACTCCTCCTCCATTCAACTGATATCCTTTGTTGCACTTCAGACTTGAGACATATAGAAATACACTAGTTTCTACCACACGAAAGTTGCCATTGTGAAGTTTAAATTGTGGACAATCTGTAATGTCAAAACACACACACACATTGACTACTAAATTGTATATAACTAACACTATAGATAGATAGTCAGATTAGTAAAAATGTGGAGCTATGGTTTCTTATCAATAGTATATCAAAGACTATCTGAACTCACTAAGAATTACATAATGTCGTAATGACCTCACCCTTATGTACATATAAATCAAAAAACAGCTATATACAGATGTACAGTATTAGATGCAAGATTTGGTAAGTGCTTCAGTTTTATTCATGTGGCAATGAATCTCTACATAGGACAAAATGGTACTTTATTATGTGCAGAGTGTAGGAAGCTCTTTCTCACAGTGGGGTTGAGGGTATAACATGCCACAGTGAGTGGGCCACACACATGGTCATTGAATGAATATTATAATACTGCACACATACTTTGGCAACTGGGTACAACACCTGTCCATTTTCCATTCTTGCAAGTAAGCTGCTTGTCACCAACTAAACCATAGCGTGTTGCACAGGTATATGTTGCGTTAGCTCCTTCTTCAAAAGTATCAGGAATATCAATTAATGCTTTGGATACGGCAGGAGGATCGTCACAAATTAGTGCTGCATTGGATACACATTTCATAATAAAAACATCTGTGAGTTATTATCTCCTACACTAAGTTTGTGGGTATCTTTGTATACACTCCATTCACATTGTTATATTGATTATTTATTGTTGAATGTAATCAATGACTAAGCGCTGTAACATGAGCTAACTCAGCCTGTCTGGGTGTAATATTTTAGTTACAAACTATTGCTTTGATCATATCACAAATGAAAATAACAAGCTACTAAGTGAACTTATCACTTAAAGGATTGCGGAAGCAATAATATCACTTTTGCTGACTATAGTAAGTACAGTTCATTCAAATAACAAGTTAATCAGGTTTTTTCTGTTTGCAGGTTGCTACAGTGGGCATAGACCTATGTACAGGTTTTTGCCACATAAAACGTATTTCAAAACTTGCAATAGGAAATTAGATAGTGTGTACTAGGAAGGTTTTTACATAACATTTCCCTTATATTAAAAAAAAGCAAATGTGGGGGCTAATCGCTACCATATTAAATAACATATGTATGTACATAATTATGATGCTTGGAAATATGAAGTCATCATATGAAGGTTGTCATTACATAATGCATTAGTAACAGGGTCTTTCCACACGCTGTATGCATGTACGTACATACATATATGTGTGTGTGTATGTATGTATGTATGTATGTGTGTATGTATGTACGTACGTATGTATGTATGTATGTATGTATGTACGTACGTACGTATGTATGCATGCATGTACATACATACGTACATATGTATATGTAAGTACGTACATGCATATGTATGTGTGAACGCATCAAGTAAATTTCAGGAATAAAACACGTTTAGAAATCCCGAGAACAAGTTCTTGAAGTTAATTTGTCCTTCATTACCTCAACATTCATACATTGTTTTCACATATTCATATCTTTGGAATGGTTGGTCCTATCAACAAAAACTGCTGTAAATGATGTAGCAAATCTGTTGAACTTTATTTCAAGTTAGTACACTATAGCATATGAAAGTTGTCATTGCCATTTGTATTTTGATAAAGAATTTCAATAAAAATATGTGTGCAGTCAAAATTTTACATAATGCCATCAATTATTACATTAAAATTGCATCAAAACTTAATACTATGTAGCTAATGCCTTGTGTAGTGATATCATAAATAAAGAGAAAAAAAATTGGGTGTGAATAATTCCTGATTTTTACTTGATGCATTCACATGTATGTATGTATGTGGTTGTAAGTATGTGTATTTACGTGCAAAAGTATGAATGTATGTACACATAATATATAGTATCCAACTGCAGAGGTGGCTACTGGGAGTAGTAATACACTGTAATAATGTACTAAAACATTAGTACACTTATTTCTCTAGTTGCAGTCAATACTGTTGTATACAACACATCACATCTACTGTGACTAATCGTAACAAAGTGGTGTCAGCTCTAACCCAGTTCCTGGTATACTATATACTACAAGCATTTTTGATTGACTGTCAAGTAGTTTTATATGAATACATGAACAACAAAATATTTGATTTGATTGACCACTTTGTCACTGACTTCTACTGTTGTGTGGTCATATTGTTGTTATTCTAAACTTTGTTGTCAAAACTATCATCTATAGTTTATTATTAACATAATACCTGGTTGTGGTAATCTGATAGGGGTAGGTTGTTTAGTGCTGGGAGTGGTTGGTGGTTTGGTTGGTGGTTTGGTTGGTGGTTTGGTTGGTGGTTTGGTTGGTTGACTGGATGCACACTTTGGAGGATTTCTGTTCCACTCAATTCCAACACATTTTATCTTCTTATTACCCTTCATTGTATAGCCCTGATTACATTGGTAACGAGCCACTGATCCATCAGTAGTAGAATCATATTGCACTACTCCATTTTGTATTTCAAGAGGTGGAGGGCATCCTATAGCAAATATGACTATCGGTAAATATGCTTATGTGTGTACGTGCTCTGATTACCAGGAGTGGTGCTGGGAGTAGTTGGTGGATTGGTTGGTTTACTGGTAGGGATGGTTGGTTGACTGGTAGGGGTGGTTGATTGACTGGTTGGTCCTTTAAAACATTAACAAATAAGTAGTATGAGCAGTTTGTCACATTAATACATAATCACAATCATCACACACAACTATTCATACAATGAGGATAAGTCAACTGAGAACTATCACTTACAAAAACACCACACCACAAAATTAAGTGTACAATATTGTTTTTTAACACAATAATGACCTTTAGACACATACACACACACTCCATGTTATGTATGTGTTTTAATCTAGGTAATACAAACTGCACAAAGAAACTGTGCACTTTATAGTGATTCAATTGATCTCAGAACATTAATTGAATAATCAGCCACCACCAACTGTTAAGATAATTGTGTCACAAATTTGCTAATCTTAATTAAAACAAAACCACCAGTTGCTTGGGTGGTGATATCTAAGTGTTTACTTAATCAGCCACAAAAAAGGAAATGTAAGTAAAATAAAAGTTTCATAGGCAAAATTGTTTGCAATTACAAGCCAATTACAACATATGTAGAGGTGGCTCTCCTTAAAAGATGTCATTAAACCACAATGCAGCCATATGTTAGAACACATGCTGTACACCAGAAAGGACATGATTTTACCTCCTGTGTTTATTTTACTTGTTGGAGTAGTAAACTGATCGTTGATCCATTCATAATATTTACAGAGTAACAGTGCTGCTATTGTATTGGACCCTTGCATACATCCGAATGTTGTCATGGCGTATAGTGTGTTGTCATCTTCAGTGAAGCTGCCTGGTTTCTCGGCACATGCAGAAGTATTAAAGCAGGTCTGGGGTGATCCCTGCCAATTGGGCTTATATAAATTTTTACATTTCTTATTTTCATCTTTCTGGATGGGTGAATTGGTGATAGTATAAATGAGGATAAATCATCTGAGAACTATCACTTACAAAAACATCACACCACAAAATTAAGTGTACAATATTGTTTTTTAACACAATAATGACCTTTACACACACACACACACACACACACACACACACACACACACACACACACACACACACACGCACACACACACACACACACACATGCACTCCATGTTATGTATGTGTTTTAATCTAGGTACACATAAAGAAACTGTGCACTTTGTAGTGATTCAATTGATCTCAGAGCATTAATTGAATAATCAGCCACCATGAACTGTTAAGATAATGAAATTATTGTGTCACAAATTTTCTAATCTTAATTAAAACAAAACCACCAGTTGCTTGGGTGGTGATATGTAGGTGGTTTACTAAGATTCTCACTCAGCCACGAAACAGGAAATGTAAGTAAAATAAAAGTTTCATAGGCAAAATTGTTTGTAATTACAAACCAATTACAACATATGTAGAGGCAGCTCTCCTTAAAAGATGTCATTAAACCACAATGCAGCCATATGTTAGAACACATGCTGTACACCAGAAAGGACATGATTTTACCTCCTGTGTTTATCTTACCTGTTGGAGTAGTACACTGATCATTGATCCATTCATAATATTTACAGATTAACAGTGCTGCTATTGTATTGGACCCTTGCATACATCCGAATGTTGTCATGGCGTATAGTGTGTTGTCATCTTCAATGAAGCTGCCTGGTTTCTCGGTACATGCGGAAGTATTAAAGCAGGTCTGGGTTGATCCCTGCCAATTGGGCTTATATAAATCTTTACATTTCTTATTTTCATCTTTCTGGATGGGTGAATTGGTGATAGTCTTTTCGTTGATAAAGTTAATAACAGAAAGGTCATCAGCTTTGTTTATTTGTCTGCAGTTATCACTGATGGTCGCTTTAGCCAGTACAAACTTGGGGGTCTCAAACTTTACCAGGGCAAGATCAGCAGCTTGAGAAGTAGCATAATCGGGATGAATTGTAATACCATCTTTTACCACTTTGATCCTCATTGATGTACCAGATGTAGAGTATTGCAGGGCTGTAGCTTTAACTGACAAGGAATCATTCTGTGTACAGTGAGAAAAACAGCTGGCAGCAGTAATCAAACAATCATCAGAAATGATAGCTCCAAGACAACTGGACTTTTCACCACTTGATTGACACTTTGCCTTAAGTGTGGCCACCCAGAATGGCTGCTGGGCTAGTGTGACTGCAAGAATAGTCAGAAAGATGATGATTAATGCACCCTTCATTTGGTGTCTCTCAGCTGAGTATGTGAAAAAAGAATCAATCACAAACTGTACAGCATTATGTACAACATACAGTAAAGGAACATCCAGTCCTTACTTGTTGATATTTGGATCAAGAACAGTTAGGCAGCACTGTCAATTTGGTAGAAATCACCAAGTATAGCCTCAGTCAATAGTAGACTACAGGCACCACCAGATTGAAACTGAATGGACTAAACTGGTAATTTTATAGCCATGTGAAGCCACATACGTTGCATTTATTGTTACCATATATGGATGTAACTCATCAATTGTTCATCTTTATATGACCTCACATTGAATCACCAACACTGTATCCCTTCATGTACCAATTTTGGAGAGGAAAGTTCCCTGTAAACAATACATACACTGATTGAAGCCATGTGTTAATGATTAACTTCTTTCTAACCATTAATTGGCCTTGCACACACCATATTAGTTCAAACAAATACTTTATAATATTATGCAGTTAAAACAAATCTGATTCAGTGAATCACTATGTTTTGTGTCGATGTTGTTAAAATTAAAGTATATAATTGTCTTGGTACATTGAATATAATTGTCTTGGTACACCACTATAAGAGTGTAATAGATTCGTTGTGTTAAATTATAGGAGAAAGTTGTCTCGGCAAGCAAAGTTTTACCATATTTGTTGAAATGGACATGCTCTGTTACAAGAATACATGTTGTCGATGTCCTTAAACTTAAAAAGAGAAATAGCCAGCAGCATAGTTTAAATGTATGCCATGACCTGGAAGTATTTCTTGAGAACATTTATTTCCAACATATGTAGGACACCTGGTCCTACAGCCTGTAGGACCTGGTCCTACAGGCTGTAGGACCAGGTGTCCTACAGACCTTCAGCATTTGTGCTGTCCTTAATAATAAAAGTAAAAACATCACAGCAAGTATAAAATGTCTGTTAAGGCCAGCCAAATTCAAGCTCAAAGTATAGTGATCTCAAATACTAATAATAATGGACTCAACAGAGATGGCTTTAATAATTACATCATAAGATACACCTTAGCCTTGTAAGCAAACACCAAACAGATATAGCGGTAACCAAGAGAACCCTCTATATACAGATATAGCGGTAAGCAAACACACAACTGCACAAACACTGTCATAAACCACAAAGAAACCACATCAAGACAACTTTCAGTAGGTTACTACATCACATGTAATAAAATATAATTATATAGTTGCAAACACCAAAAAATCTACTAAACTGAAGCCACCAACAAAACGGTACCCTTGTACAGGTATTAGACAATAAAGGAAGTACAAAACAAAACATGGCTGTAATATAGAATCTAAACTTGTAAGCCTTATAGTGACATAATGTTTCTTAGTAAAACTCTTCAGTTACTTATGTAGTGTAAATTGTGTGTGTGTTTGTCACTGTACATGAAATTATTCTATTAGACAGATATAAAACAACCATAAATATGTGGTTAATGGCTGATTAAAAGTTACTGCTAACTTTATGAAAGTAGCAGGGAACTCTTTGGATGGTGCTTTGTTACTTAAAGTCATGGGAATGTATTATGATAGGCTGTATGATTATCCAGATATATCTGATTATCGAGATATCATAAGACTTATCAAGATAAGGATGATAGGTTCATATATCTGCCAAATTTCTGTATATTATAGATAGCTAGTTAACTGCCAAAAATGTAACCATTAATTGTCTAAATCATTAGCTTTGGCATTGTGCCCGAGTGTTGGAGGTGTCTACACCACCAGGTATTATTTAGTGTATATGTTCACACCACACCCTAACTATAGTTACAGTTATTGATGTGACAAACTCTATTATCAAAATGCTAATACAACACATAATTGTCTGGAGGTACTACAACACTCGTGAATCATTTACGTAGGTATGACTGTTGACCATTTAGAACTTCAATATATATTTCAAACATTAAATCTCTCAAACATAAAGCCATAAACAATCCCTGTTTCATTGGTGCTATAAGAGAAATATCCATTTATCATACTAAGGAAATATCACACATACTTACACAAACTATAAATAGTTACTGTGATCAGATCAAATTAATTATTGAGCTGCCACATTCAAAAGTTTTTTGCTTTTTTATTTCTGCTGACAGTTTATCATGGAACAAATTAGCGTACATAGTTCAAAGGAAATATATTATCATTAATAAATTTACCAGGAAGCCTTTGGGTGTATAGTGTTACATAAATCATAGCCTACAAACATGTATCATACACTCTCAGTACATACGTAGAATACTGTAGCAACATTTACTCCATCTTTAAAATCATAGACACTTTATGTGTTACACACACACACACACACACACACACACACACACACACACACACACACACACACACACACACACACACACACACACACACACACACACACACACACACACACACACACACACACACACACACACACACACACACACACACACATGCAAGCACTTTTCATTATTCAACGGACATTTTTATTGGTGAAATTTATGTGATAAAGTGTTATTGTAAAAATGTCAACAAAGCACAGCTACCAATAATACTCTGACACTTATCCATCATTTATGTATACATAAGTACATTTGTTGGCCATATTTAGCAAACATTTTATCTTTGAAATATTTAGACCTCCATATAGTCTAGGAATGTTTTCAAATCTGTGAGTTAGGTAACATTGCTCAACCTCAAAAAATTTTGCCCCTCAAATACATAGGCTATATGGTAGTACTGGATGATTACAGTAGTTTTTGACACTGTTACCTACATATAGTGTGAAAATATTGCATTTCATCTGATACTTATTCTGCACTGAGGAACTCATTATTTCATTATGGTGAAAAGTAAAGGAATGTAGGAACTATATAAGAACTGTTGACTGATTGCTCTATTAGAATATTTATGAATTCATGTGAATATATTAAAACATTTAGGCTGTTTCATGAACTACTCATTTCATGAACTACCATAATTTTAAATTTATGCATGGTGTTGATATGGCACCATCTATAGAGGACAGAGGTGTTCACATTTGGGATATACATGTACATGACATCTGAACAAACTTTCAAGGCTTGTATATTTTTTTGCAGATTTTGCAGTTGCTTGGTTGTCTGCAACATTTTCATCCATGAAATTTTGTGAATATAGTGAAAGCTCTTTCACTTGGATTCCTTTTATTTGGGTAGCCCAATTAGATCTGTCTATTAACAATAATAATTAAGTTTGTACTAGAAAGAAATACAAGAATGGAGTGTTAGGGTTGCTGTTTACCTGCTAGGTGCATGGCTTGTCTATTGTACTAATAATAACTATCATTTGGTTGCTAGGTGATATTACAGCTCAGGAAAGTGACCGCAAATGCATGAATGTTTTGTAGTGGATAGCACTAACAGAAAGCAACAATAACACGCTCAATCTTTCATTTAATTTTGCATGTACTTCTCAGTTGTAGACATTTCTGAGATACAGGCAGCAGCATAAATCAGACTGCTCAAATCCAAGATTTTACTTGTATCAGGATTAAACTGTATGGAAAATGTGAACTCAAAATGAAACCTCACTCCACAAATTTGAAAATCGGTAGTTTGTTGGGATTCAATTACAAAACTAGCAACAATCAAACCAAAACAACAATTGTTCACCATACACACATATGTGTAGTCACCATACCCCTTGAACTATCTGTTTTGGATTGATTAGAATGGAGTGCTTGTTTTTACAGAGGTTGTACAGGCATGGTAGGACCTATTTATATGTTGACATTTCAGGGTGAGGGTTGCCACTCTACACATGGTAGGGTTGCATACAGCTGGTTTAGCTTATCAGAATGAGAGGATCAGACAAAATTTGTGGTAGACTGTTTGTGTGACAATTCACAAACTTCTTATAGCCAATAGGGATGAAATTGTGAATTTGATTATGTGGTACATGAATAAGTTTCTATGGTTGTGGGTTTATTACTGGTCCAACATGGACAGTTATCATGTACACTGATTCCTCAAAAATCCAATACACAATGGTGTCAGCTTAGTAACAATGCAGTCAGCTGTAGTTACATTACAAGTGTTTTGGTTATTTATATAGATGTCATATTCAACAAATCTGCTGAATGATTCTCATAATACACAAATTGGTTGTGGAACAAATAGTTCAAGTATATTATCCCGATTCATGATTTCTACTTAGGCAATAGATACAATTATGAAGATTTCCTTGACACTGATTAAGTGTTTTTCACAGCATATAATTATAGCTAGCTTTTGGCCGGTTGTGGGCACACACCTGGTTTAATGAAATCTGCAATGAAGCGTATATAATATTGTTACAAATTTTATTGAGCCATCTCTGATATTACATTATTTCACACTAACAAATAATAAAGACCACGCCTTTTTCATAGTTTAGTCACTTTCACACAAAAAGCTATGAACACATATACTAGGGCTTTGAACCTCAATTGACATTTTGCCGATTAGTAACAAATTCTAATACCATACATACTGACTGGTACATGCTGTATCATGGACTTACCTTTGTCTTCTAGTTCATTATCACATAGGTGTTGATTTTTGGATAGATTATAAAATGGATTCTTTTACTGGCTACCATGATAACCATTTGTGAGTTTTTGTAGTGAGTGAAGGCACCTCTTGTATCGTTCTTTGTTTGTAATGCCATATAACAGTGGAACAAAGCTGATAACTAAGTGAAAGGGCCTTTTCAGCAATTGAAAGTTATGGGTATGAGTTCAGTCATGCAGTTAATTTGGTGTCATTCTATACTTTGATACAATATGTGCTGGTGAACCAGTCATGATGTTACAAAAAAGTAAAATTAAATTTAAACTGAAATAAAAGTGATGAAACAAGGGAGGTAATCTGCACCAGCAGCTTGTTTAGTCCCTACTTGAGTCGGCCATACTATTGACAAGCTGTATATGACTGAAGTAGGTGAATGAGTATAGCAACAAGTAATGTATATAGACATCCTTCTTGTTTCAATATTTTTCCTGTTTCATGTACTTAAGTTGTATCTGTATGGTTATTGCACGTGTCCGAGTATTTTGGAATGGCACAATTGTCAGTGTAGCCTGGAGTGAAGCAATAACTATAACTCATGTGGTTTTGCAACTTCCTGATAGAATTAGATCACTGGTAAACTTTATAGCTGAGTATAATAATCTTTTTATACAGTGATGATTTCAACTTAGACACATGTTACAATTATTTTACTAGATGCATGGGTAGCTAAATCAATTTAGATACCTTTCTTTAATGCTTAAACTTTAAAGCATACTAAACAATACCATGACTATGAAGTGGCTTTCACATTTCCTTATGACCTTAATGTGAAGTCAGTTCATCAATCGTATGACCAAGAATGAGGGTCATATTATAAGTGGAAGACACTGAAGCCATGGTTCATATACAATTACTTACCATACACAGAGTATCTTAGCAAAGAAACTCACGTGAGCTTCTCTATGATTCATCACCACTAACAACCAGTGGTAAATGTAATAATCAATTCAACCACTTCATAAACATGAGTTTTAAACACATTTTGGTAGTGAAATATGTGTGTACAAAGGTATAAAACTAACTGTAAACTGGTCTTATTTCTAAGTACTGAGAAATGCCAGTCAAGTAATCAGTGTGTTTTATGCCCTTTCCTTCCAGAACATCTTCTTTACAAAATAACCAACATTAAACTTTCTGACGGGTAGAGTCCATCAGGTGAGCTCTAATAGGAGTAGTTGAGAGGTCAAGTGTTGCTTTTTAATGGAACAGGAGGGAATTAGGCCAAGTTACAGGTCATTCAGGAGATGTAGTCAATCCCAGGTAGGCCAGAGTTCCACCAAGTCCAACTGCACAACAATTTGTTTTTCTGAGGTAACGTGTAACGAATCGTGACATTTTCTTGACGGCAGGAATATATGTTTAAAGGAAATGTAAGTGGAATTGTGCAAGGAATTGTCACAATTTCAGTAACTATTTTAGGGATGTGCCAAATTTCATCCAGGAAATGTACATGCATGAATTGTGACATTTCTTGTGGAAAATGTATATATTTCCTGAGAACGTAAGTGTCAGTATGGAAACATATGTACTGTAGCTGCTTTGGTGAAAATTGAATCTGCTGTCATGTGTGACAAGGCTGATTCATCAGATCCAGACACCTACATACTTACAGTACTTGCTCCCAAGTACATTACATGTTCATATATCTGTGGTTTGGGGTGTACATGTACGTATATGCTCAATATTTAACTACTGGGTCTATTGGTATATGATTTTACCATAGTGTATATAGTTGCATGATGCCCTTTAAATGCTGCAATAAAATGTGCTTTAATCCCATGTATGCACTGTCCACAGCGTCAGGAGATTGCACACTAATAGAGAAAAAACTCCTACACATATAATTATCATGAACCACAGTAGTGGTTCATGGTAGAGTTTTATGTCAAAATCTCAATAGAATGCCAAACAATAAAACACCTTAGAAAACACCACCAATAGCTATTAACAGAAGTCTTAGAAGTTAATTTGTAAGAAGCACAGGTCCACTGGTAAAACTAAAATGATGAAATCAAAGGAAACCAATGAAAGTACTTACGCCGCTCCTTTACTATATATACGTACTTTCCCACATCTTACTCGTAGTTAGGTGGTTCTTTCACACTTCTTTTGGTGAGATGGTCTTGCATCATGCTTTTTCTTATGTGACCACAAATTGAATCACCAACTCTGTACCCCTTTATGTTCGTGTTAAACAGACACACTGATTGAAGCCATGTGTTCGTGGTTAATTTCTCTCTAACCATTGGGAACCATATATAATCATGTTATTTAGTTCAGATTGACTAAATCACAGTGTTTTGTTGACATCAGTAAAATTAAAGAAAAGAATACAATTGTCTTGGTGATACATTGAACTATCACCATAAGAATTTAAACGGACATGATTTGTTACATCAGAACAAGTTGTCAATGTCTTTAAACTAATTGAGAAAGAACCAACCATATATACAGTAGTCTAGGTGCTGTACGTGTAATAACAGTGTTGTAACTTTTAAATTCGTACAAAATCCTTGTAAGAGCTAATAAAATTCAGGGTGATCTCAGATGCAATAAAAACTGAAAGATTCAACAGAGATAGCTTAGTTCATTTAGTACACCTTACATTTGCTAATAAAAGTGACACTATATTAACTTAAAGGTGGAATTACCCTTTAAACTGGGAATTCTATAAAGTATAAAGAACAGAATACAGAAAGAACGTATAAATTTAAAGCCCCAGTGTATAGATACGTATTTCAGTTATATACGCATGTGCTTTTTGTATGCAAGTACAGCACTGTTGTCATGGCTATAACAAAAGACATAACAAGAGTGTGTGCCTTAATATAATGTGACAAATGCTTTGTCATGTGACGGCAATAATGTAAAGACTGCATATTATATAGGGGTGGGTGATATCTTCATAAACAAATATCGATAGTTTTTGGGACGTTATTTTGATTACTAATATTGCACTGTCTCTTGAATAACTCATAACTAGTCCATATCAACTGACCTGTCTGTCCAATTTGCTTTAGAATGCTGATTTATTTCATAGTAGCAGGTAGTCCAGCAATACCTAGTGTTGTGTGCCTGAACTGTACCCATGATGTTTTTTGTACAAGATGTTGCATCTTGTACTAGTGTATCTCGATATCAATAATGCTCATCGATATCCAGCAGTAAAATATTGAATGTCTTGACATATTTCCCACCCCTATAACCCATACACAAAAGGCAGACCTGTTACAGATCTGCTACAGACCATAATATGTCAAACACCTACAACAGATTTGTTTTATAACAACATAGTTCTCACAGAGCTGTCTCCAACTTACACTACCTGTTGAAACTATGTGCAAACTTTGTAGGATACAGGTCAAAGGTTTACCACAGGTCATGAATTTAAAACCACTGTACATACATGGATTCAACAACAAAGAAAGATTTCAAACAAAGAAGCTAGTTTCTGTTTTGCAACAGTAGAAGACAAAGTGATTGATACTGAACTGATCTCTAGATGTATATTTTATTTATGCTTAAAAAGAAGATTTAAGAAGGAAGAGCAGGCTTTCTAACAGGCTTTTCATGGAAGATAAATCACTGACAAAAGTTGTTTTCATTATGAGGACACTAGTAAGTTGTTACTGTAGTGCTTATACTAGTAACTATGCATGTTAGTAGCCTGACACCTTATATCCTACGGAACAAACTTCTCTTCCATATAATGCACACCATAGATGTTTGACTCAAAGTTTATTGACACAACTCGAAGCTGTGGGGTCTCCTTCAAAGTATACCTCAAGAAAAATGGTGAATACGAGTTAACCTCATTGGTTGGAAATGATAAGAGAAAGCTACTTGAGAAGTTGCCAAAAAATTAGTGGATTGTCAACTAAAAGATTGTTCAAATGATGTCAAGGCACTTTAGGAGGTAATCATACATCGAGCTGCTTTCACACTATTATTTATTATTCTAGGGTTTTGCAATCTTACAGCTAGAATTGAAAAGATGGTAAGAATTGTATCAGTGATATATAAAAGTAACTAGCATATAATGAGTAGTCTAATATTATACGTACATGTAGCTATGTACCTGTAATATGGGTTAACCTGCTAGAGGCAATCCTGTGACAATGAATTACAGGCTAAAGGGCTTCTGGTACTGTATATAGATAGAGAGTACCCACACAAAAACCTACAGGTACATGTACTGCCATAGTTTTGTACCCAGTCTGGCTAGTGCAAATAGCACAAACACTGTCTGGTGACATTGCTAGAGTTACTTGGACCCAGAAATTCAATCTAGCTAAAAAATAGGATGAGGAGTTGCATAATTGTTTACAAACAGTGGAGAATCATTTGAAAATGGCTAGAAATAAAGCAAAACTCAAATTAGCATCATTGCCGACTGAATCACCCCTTGTAATGATGTTCCTCCCAAGCTGGCAAGACAAAAATTTCCTCCAACAACCGTCTGTTGCCTTATGGACGGACAAGCTAGAATGATCCTCAGATAATGGGTCTGCAGGGGTGTCTGATGATGACAATCTCCTTTACTCTTGGTAGTAACAGTAGTAGTGGTACTGTAATTATAGTAGAGTTAATTTTGCTTTTGTGTTTGCTTATAATTTCTAATGGATTTACTTGAGATAATCTCTCCATACATTGTATCTTGTAAGGGTAGAGAAGATATTTAGTTTCTGTTAAACATTGAGGCATGATTCTTTGGTTTAAAATGGTGAGGTCAGAAAGGACTTGACAACCACCTCTTAAACAACCTCGGGGAGAACTTATAACAATACGGCTTTAAATTGCCTGCTTTTCGATCAACTTCCAATTCATGCAATTATGCATCTCATCAGTTGTGATTGGCCAGCCAAAATTTTGAACGTCCGGGCCCAAGAAACTTGAGAAATGTCACCAGACATTGTTTGCGCTATTAGCACGGGCCCGCTGGGCACGAGACTACAGAACTTTGTGGTCAAGATACCCATGTGTGGGCATCAAGTTGCCCTCAAGCTGTTAAGTTCTGTATGTTTATTCAATCCTTAGAATTTCTTTAACTGAGTCGACATTTAATACAGATAAGACATTACTTTATGTACGTATTCTAGAAGATTATTATACAAATTAGTAAAAAAGTTAATTATGGCTTAATTTGTAAAGTTATTTAACAAGACACTAAAGAAATCTTTTTGCTATAAAGTGATAAAAGTCAGACTACTGTTCAGCCTATGTAAGTAAGTAACAACTACTCCACTACTGAGTCATCATGGCACATGTATGTATAGAGCAAGGATAATTGCACCCGACTGGAACGACTCATCAGGATTGCTGTTTCTTTGACAAAACTAACTCATACTTCTCCTAGCAGAAACTCATTGTCTTTCTCCTTGCAATCATTTATATGTGCATGCACTTAACAACCAGAGTCTATGGATGGATTTTGTGCAGTGTATACTCATGTAGTCAACAAGAATACGTTATCATGATGTTGTACATATCACGTAGGTGAGACCAAATGAAATTGTTGATTGGTGTACTCTAAACTACTGAAGTAAATCCACTGAATGATATATTGGCACTATCATCATGGATGACTGTCTACTTGGTAATTACACATTGTTCTTTTCTGTATTTATGTGCTGTCCTCTGCAGATACTTCGAAAAAATGGAGTCAAGCATAGGAGCTCCTTCTGTAGGACTAACACTGAAAGCAGGCTGATAAATAATATCATTGTAGAAGCCATAATTTGTGCATTGTGGTTAAATAAAGTCTGTGGTAACTCTGTATAACATTTGTGGTAACTCTGTATAACATTTGTGGTAAATAAATTAGCCTCAGCTCTGTCACAGGTCTGTGACCAAATCACTGCACTGCAGCAGACATGTGGCAGCTAAGCAACAGTTTCAAATACAGACCTGTCATTAGGTTGAAACAGAGTCTACTGTAACAGGCCTGTAACAGATCTGCCTGTTCCGTATGGGAAATAGTGTATCCGCAGGGGCGTAGGGAGGGGGGGTTCCGGGGGGTTCAGGAACCCCCCCTGCAAAATTTAGACTTCTGCAAGCAGGATCCTAACACACCATTTAGTGTGGCAGGACAAAATGAGTGAGAAATATAGTGTAATGGCACAGCACAACAATTGATACAACTTACATTCATCTCTCAGGGAAGGATTTACGGAGGTAACATGAGCCCTCTTCAAAACTTGTTAAAAAGATCGATATACTCTAATAGAGCAGTCAGGTATATACTCTAATAGAGCAGTCAGGTATACTCTAATAGAACATGCATGTAAATATCCATGTCCATATGAAATTTATCAGACATTCCAACATTAATGCAAAACTTAGCATGACCTTATTCTGCTATAGCTTTGGTGTGCAGTGTTTAAAGATATAGAGCTCCAGTAATTTATCACTTGTGTTATGCAAAATACAGTAAATTCATGCTATGCATATTTGTATAGTTATATTGTTTTGGTTGTCATTTGTATCAATGGATTCATGGCTCCTATACCACAGTGAGATATAACCATCACTTCAGATTACTATATGTGTCTCTATGTGCTATGCTGTCTGTTTCCACTAGGTGACTTTATCTAGTACTACCTTCATCCCAGGGGCACTTAATGCGTCATAATTAATGTACTTTTTGCATAAAATATAGCAATTTGCTGAGTTCTGATTTATTAAAATATTGAAAGTCTCTCAGCGGCTGGGGGCTGTGCCCCCAGACCCCTGCTTCTAGTAACTCAATGCTGGTGCTGGAACCCCCCTTCAAAAAATCCTGGCTACGCCCCTGGTATGTGTGTGCTACTGTGCATAAAACTTATTACCATACAGTGTAAGTATGTGATTAGAATGACTGACTCTAATCTAAAAACAAATAGTACCAGGGAGTTCTTTTCATGATACTTTGCCATGGGAACAGTAGATGATAATTATAGCTGTATATCTGTATTCATAGCATCATAACTTAGCAACTGTTATAGTTATTGATTCACATTTTAAAGATCATACTCAGGACCCACTGCTTATCCTAGCTACATAGCTAAAAAGTAATTACATAATAGTTAGACTTCAGACCACAGGGGTCTAAGTAATTTAGTAACCCGATGGCCCTGTGTCGTGGCGCCTGAGCGAAGCGAAGGCGCTACTACAGGGCCTGAGGGTTACTAAATTACTTAGACCCCTGTGGTCTGAAGTCTAAGTTATTTAGACCCTTTATGTAGTTGTTGTACCTTAACATTGTTGACAGCTGCTTGTAACAGAGAAATGTAGCGTTCATTAGTAGAAACAAGCCATTACTCCACCCGTTACCGTTTAAAATAAATTTTCAGGTGGCGATGCGTTGCCAACGCTACCAGTCCGGGTGCGCGTAATAAACATGAAAAGGGTCTAAGTAAACATGAAAGGGTCTAAATAATAGTTAGACCCTTTTGGTGGTGAATTTGGTGAATTTTGGAGGTGTCTAAGTTACTTAGACCCTTTTCATGTTTACTTAGACCCTTTCATGTTTACTTAGACCCTTTTCATGTTTATTACGCGCACCCGGACTGGTAGCGTTGGCAACGCATCGCCACCTGAAAATTAATTTTAAACCCGTAACAACAGAATAATGGCTTGTTTCTACTAATGAACGCTACATTTCTCTGTTACAAGCAGCTGTCAACAATGTTAAGGTACAACAACTACATAAAGGGTCTAAACAACTTAGACTTCAGACCACAGGGGTCTAAGTAATTTAGTAACCCTCAGGCCCTGTAGTAGCGCCTTCGCTTCGCTCAGGCGCCACGACACAGGGCCATCGGGTTACTAAATTACTTAGACCCCTGTGGTCTGAAGTCTAACTATTATTTATACGGGCACAATGTGGAGTCTATGGAATTTATAAACCCGAAGGCCCGGGCTGTAGCGCACGAGCGAAGCGAGGGCGCTACTAAGGGCCTGAGGGTTTATAAATTTCATAGACTCCACATTGTGCCCGTATAACTGCTTTAGACTCTATTTCACATTACACTCAGATCACTTACCTCATCCATGGCTGTTTCTGCTGTAGGCTCGGCAAAAGCGGCTGGTTTTCTTACGATAATACTAACGCCATGGCAACTATGCGTCCTCACGTGACTAAATAATTGCGCTCGTTAAATCACTGCACGTGAACAACGCATAGCGATTGGACAAATCCGATTTTGAGCATATGTCATATTGTGCTTAAAGGCGTGGAGTATATTAGAAAACAAGGTGGAGTATATGAGATTTATTACCCACCCAAAACAGCCTAAATAGAGCCTAAGTAAACATGAAAAGGGTCTAAGTAACTTAGACACCTCCAAAATCCACCAAATTCACCACCAAAAGGGTCTAAATACATATGAAATAAGCATGTTGGATACTTTCATAAACCAAGAATAGCAAGTAGCCAAGCCCGAGTATGATGTGACAAGCTCCTTTGTCAGTGTTAAGTTAAAACACAATTGTCTGGTGGTAATCCAACACTCAAGTATGAATCATTTACGTAGGTATGACTGTTGACTATTTAGAGGTTTTTCAAATATTAGAACTCTCAAACCCCATAGGAGAAAAATCCATTTCTCAGCAGTCTAGTATTAAGGAAGTTATCACACATACTTACACAAACTATAATTCTTATTGGTACAGCAAACTGTGGTCAGATCAAATTAATTATTTATAGTTTGGTGCAGTATTATAAAGAGTTTTTCGCTGTACGAACCAACTTTCTTTCTACTGATACATACCTACCACACAAAAATAGTAGCTCAAGAAGAGTATAAAAATTTAAATAATAATTAATTACAATTCTCTATACATGTGTAGGATATGTTAACAAGTATAACAACCTTCTTTTTAAAACTATAGTCACCATATACAGTGTATGTATTACATGCACATGGTACTTTTTATTCTACAAAACAAGGGATATTTTATGGAGCTAAATCTGATGTGAAACTGTCAACAAAGCACAGTTGCCAGGATTAACATACGTACTGTGATGATGTTCATGAATCATCTTGTGGGTATATATGACAGTTGCAAACATTTCAAACATTAACATGTTTTATATACAAGAAATCAATCTATCCACTGGGATAGTACTAGACTTAGAACAGTTTTCTACACATCATCACAATATGTACGTACATATTGTGATAACTACAAAATGCAAATCCTGCATTTTGTCTATTTTTATTCTAGATCATAGCTGTGCATATACAAATATGTATTAGAAGTGAAGAAATTGTTGCATAACAATTAGCCTTAGCGAGCCCCACCATATGAGAACAGTAGTGTTGTTATGATTTTGCTTGTTTGTCAAAGGAGAAGGGATGAAGGTAGTGTAGGCAAAACATTATACCAAAAAAGCCACCTAAGTGCTAACCAAGCCATGTTACTATGTTTAGCCACCTACAGTAACCATGAAGTACTACAAGTTTCACTTATACTTTTTATTTTGGCCTATCAAAAATGATAACTGGCAGCTTTGTGTAACATTTGTACAGTTATATGATGCTGCTGTGTGTTGGTATAACAAGTTTGTCAATATAAAAGTTGATCTTTTTATTACTTCAATTCCTTCTACGTATCATAGATTATTAATCTAACACACATGTGATATTAATAATGTTGTTCTTTACATGATTGATGACTAGTCAATCTGTACAAGCAAGCAACACCTAAGGCTTTCCCTACGATGGTACACATGCATTTACCTAGTTTGTAGTCTATTGACAAAAATTAAGTTTGAGTTGGACACAGTACCTGTTAGGTGACTTGTTTATTCAACTTATGATAACTACCAATTGGTTGCTAGGTGAAGGTAGATTAAAAGAAAGCAAGAAAATGAGCATGAATGTTTTAAAGTCACTTCCCCTCTACCCACAGCACAAAATCTATTTACTTTACCATATTTAGCATGCATTTCTCAGTTACGGCCAGTTATGGGATATAGACAGCAAGTTAATCAAACTAAAAAGGTTTCAGTGTTCATAAACTATGTGCAAAATAAGTGAATAAAACTACAATAGTCTCCACTGTAGTTCATCTATGTAAATGACATAGTCTGAATAACAGTGGTTAGTTGTGAATCTTGTGATGTACATGCTTCCATTTGAAATTAAGTCCCATCTGTTCCAGGATAGTAATAAAAAAAGAGGTATGTTCTTTTCGTGATATATACAAATGGGTAAGACTATGAAACCATCAATATGTGCTATGATTATCAAGGGATTTACATTTCAGGGTATAAAATATTGAGGTTTTACACACACTATATATATATATATATATATATATATTTATATATGCAAAATGCATGCAAAATTTGTGTGTCCATGCATGTGTCCACCCTGCCAGCCTCTTTGTGGTGGACATGGTAATATATCATTGTTGATAATGGCAGCACCCTTGACTCTGTGGTGTGGTGGAGACCAGGTACGCAAGATCAGGGGGCTCCCCTTGCATTGGCCTTGCAAGACAATAATAGAGCTTTACATTGTGCATACACCATCCTTTGCATGAGGTGGATTAAGTCTCTGACTTGGGTCCCTGAAATTGTCTATGGCCTATCCACCCTCCTGGGGGTCCTCTCACCTGGCCTAAATTGCAGAATAGGTCATTCACCACCCTCTAGCTAGGTTAGGTCTCTCTCCTAACCTAACCTGTAAATGGGTTATTCAGCATCCTCTGGCTGAGTGAGTATGCACCTGGTTGGAGCAGAGATGATGATCTCCAGACAAGCAGAAGAGTGTGTGTGTGTGTGTGTGTGCGCGCGCGTGTGAGAGGTTTTTGTGACAAGTGCTAATTAATTAGCCAAATACTACAATAAGGATAAAATTATGAGTTTGATTATGTGGCAGGTGTATGAATTTGTTTGTGGATTTATCAATGGTCCAACATAGGCATAAGTCATGTACACAAAAGCCTTAAACTCCAAACATACACTTTGTTCTGCTGTATGATCCCATCTTGATTTTGTTCCATAGAAAATCCATTGAACTTGAGGTATATTATAATATTCACTTTAGGCTGATTTTTTCATTTAAAACAGTGTACGAAAACCTACACACTTCTGAAGAAGAATCCCTTGCATAAATAAATTTTGAATCAAGTCTTTTACATACATAGCTATAATAATCAGTCTACAAGTTATTGCTACAGATTTATTGACAATGATGCCATTGAAACTATTTCTAAGCCCACACCATTATCCACACTAGTAATTTACAAATGCCACACCCTTTTCACACTTATACAGTGAAACCTCGTCAATAGGACCACCTTTTGGACCTACATTAAGTAGCCCTATTAACCACATTAATCTGGCCATAAATAAAGTGGCCTTATTTCAAGGTTTTCAACAAATCAACACCTGGCTATAGTTGATGTAACAGCTATATACGTATACTACAGGTTTCATCATAATGCACAGATACTGTAGGATTATTCATGACCTGAGGCATAATGGCTGCCAAAAGCAAGAAGCAAATTGCTAAACTACTGGCATAGCTTTTGGCAGGTACTCAGGAGCAGCAACTTTTGTAGTGATACATTAACTGTCTGTTTAGCTGGCCCCTTTATTAAGGGAATATTGTGTTAGTTTTACCAGTTTGGTCCTGCAGTATGTGGCCACTGGCTTTAATAATGAGGTGGCCCTATTAACAAAAATTAAATCAATGGAATAGTATGGAAGATACATCTGGACTTTCTGGACCTGGCCATTATAACAAGGTGGCCTTATTAATGAGGTGGCGACTAATTGAGGTTTCACTGTATTTAGTTAACTATCATTTGTTCCTTACAAGCCATAGCCCTGAAGCTTTTCTTTTTAACTTTTTGATACAGCAGTCACCTTTCAACTACATATTACTTCACTTTCATACATCACTCATTTCTCCACTTTTCTGTGTTCATTGCTATAACTGTAATTTTCTTGGTATGTACATTTTAACAAGAACTTGTAACATTGAAACTTAGTATAAAGCTGACACCACACTTATGACCCTTGTGTATATAGATGTCTTGCTAGATTTTTATCATATATTATGCATGTGGAGGACGCGAACTAAAAGAAGAATAATTATTGACTTAGCTACTTTGACTGTTTTATTAGTGTCACAAGTGAAGACTATTGCTATGCATAATATTGTTACTATTTAATCACATTAGTTCATTAATTGTGTTCATTACACAAGTTGGTTTTTACTTTAGCCTCATCTTTATGTTTGTTTCATATGTACCTTGATACATAGTTTCTCAATAAAGCTGTAGGAAAATTTAGCTACCATATAAGCACAGGGAATTAAATTTGGTGGTTGATGAATTTTCACTGAAACCATCAAATTTAAATTTGCCAAATATCCGGCTTGCTAAAGAAATCAAAAACACACAAAGTTTATACTGATGAAGATCTAGCTACAATTGGAAGATACTTATACTAGCTAGCTACTGAGCATGGTCCCACAGATTCAGTCAGACATTTCTCTGTACCTTCAGATTGCTCGTACGTGGGCACCTGTACTGAGACCTGTTATTGTTATTACTACTGTACACCAGTAAGGTGTTCTCCAAGTGACTATCCTACTGATGCATCCAGTGGCGTAGCCAGGAAAAAGGCCTGCTCAGCCTGTTGTTGAGCATTTTTAGCCTCGGTTGCCTCAATGGTAGCTACGCCACTGGCATCCCAGATAGCTACTGTAGTTACATTTGTAACTTAATAGTGCATGGTCTTGGCCTTGAATGCAGCTATAATCGTAATAAGCTATAATTGGCTATATCGTGCCATGACTATTGCTGAATGTAGTCAGTGCATGATTAGCGTGGACCCTGCAAGAAAAAGGAACCATCAAATTCAAATAGACAAGTTATGTGATTCAAAAAATATTTTTCCTAGCTAATAATAGGCATTCCAGCCCGATTTTTAATTTTGGAAAAATGGGCTTTTATATGCTCAATAGATAGAGTATTGATTGCCGATCTCAGAAATATATAGGTTGGAATTAGCTTAAAAACTGAAAAAAGGTACATTTTTTCTCCGGGGCTCTCCATACAGGCACAATTAAATCAGGAAGCCATCTAGCAATCTGGACTATCTTGTTGCTTCTAGCTGCAAGTTTGTACATGTAATGAGAGTAACTTCAGATCGTATCAGATCTCAGTGATCTTTGTATATGCTTTGTGGTAAGCAAATATGTTTCACCTACTACACACTCCTCAATACAATGGTGTATACCCATAGGCTATGTCAAGTAAGCAGAAACATCAAGTTAACAACTTACAAAGGTAAACAACTAAAGTGGAGGTGTCACAATGATGCAACAATACCTAAGGTGGAGTTGTGGTTTCAATTATGGCATTGTTTTTATGCTGACTTTGAAGTGGTTTGCATTTTTGAGCTGATGACACAGCCATCTGAAAACATGATTGCTCTGGAGCTGAAAATCGCTAACCAGAACGAAGTAACTACGCACTTTAAAGTAAGCACCAGTGACTACCTTCCACCTGACAGTACGTTTTTTTTAGTTTTAAAGTATTCTACATACATTACAAGGCTTGAAAAGATTACAAAACAACACAAAACTTACTTATATGTAACGCGCACGATAAAACTACGATTTTCATGATGATCAGCGTGTGGAAAAACCCCACAGCGATTTTCATCCTCATCGGAGCTCGGATAACGGAGCAATCCCAAGTTTAAACACGAGTTGTTATTTTGTGCCAGGGTTCTATTGGGGAATATACGGAGAATTTTTTAATTAAAAAATCTCAGATACTGGAATGCCTACTAATAGATTGAATTGTAGTTCATATTGGATAGTAGTATACCCTTACAGTGTATTTTTTTCCCCTTACAGTGTATTTATAGTTTTAACATTGAAATTAACCCTTGAGATTGAATTTTGATTAAGGTGACAGATTATATTACAGGTTGAGGCGGGCTTGGGTTTGATCCCTGAAGTGTGTAACTTTCTTTTCGTTCTTGACATAATGTGATTGGATCTGCACGAAGCCCACATGTTAGCGCATTTTTTGAATTCTACTTTATTATATTTTCTTTATTTAGAGCATGGTCAAGCAAAGTCTCAGCTCTAGAAGCCAAGAACTTTTGAAGTTATAGTGCTACAAATAACAACAGAAAGATCGATTTGTACAGTAACAGTACAGCAAATAGACTACAGGCATGTGATTAAATGGTCATAACTTATGAATGCAGTCCTGTACGGAGATGCAACTTATATCACCACAATACATAGCAGTATCCATATTTTTATATAAAGCACCAAACACGCACACCAACTGTGGTATGCAAAAGCTCTAGTGAATTGGAAAAAAACCCACACATACATCAGCCAGCACCTGTGAATTTATATACCTATCAATGTAATGCCTGACTACCACAGGTACAGGCTGAGGGTAGGAGAAGGTCGTGGTTGGTGGGGGAATGGACTGCTAAGTTTCCCCAAGGTGGTGGGAGATTTGTAATTGTCTAAGAATCACACCAATGCAGCTTTTCATGGATCTGACTTACTATATGTACCACTAAAACTGGCTTGAAGTAACTTGCAACTGGAATGGCTACTCTGTGACAGGTCACGTACATATGCTAGTGATGTACATAACCCCACTAACCTCGGGTTTCGCTACTGGGGGATTTGTCGGGGGTATGTGGGGGTTTGTACTTCCCTACTGGGTGAGGAATTAGTCTCGCGTAGCCAGATCCTTTTCTTTCTTTTGTGTGGGGGTGGGAAAGAAAAGTTGCAAATTACTACTCTAGAAACCCTTCAATGTTGTGTATGTGGTGGTACCATCAACATCATGGTCTTCATGGATCAGTCCAATCATTGATTTGGTAGACTAACATGTAACTACTTCACTTAGTTTCTGGTCTTCATGGATCAGTCCAATCATTGATTTGGTAGACTAACATGTAACTACTTCACTTAGTTTCCTAAACATCATGTCAACTAACTAATTAAAAACAATAATCAGTAATTCAATAATCATTTTGACTGCTGTTCATAGTCAGTGTAGCAGCTACTATAGTTGCAGGCATTACTGTACCCCATAAGATGCAACATTACTTGACTCATATCTGTCATTGGATCTGATGATGGTGTGTATATAGACAAAATTAATTTCATGAATTTTCTTTAGCTATACTGAACTCATCATTGACGGAAATCATAACTATGGATCCGCTGATTATGTTGACATAATTATGAGCATAATAGGTGCTTGAGGTGGAATACTTGTGCAATACTATAAATTCTTGCATCTCAAAATACCTATATAGGCAGGCCACTACTCAAAACAATTATTATCCACAGAAATATTCATATAACTCATGAGCAGCAACAATGTAATTATGAGCACTCTGGCATGTATGTCATTGTTAAAATATGGATATATAGACACAGAGGTGACAACGACATGAGGTACTAATAGTGACTGTTTACTGGTACAAGATCGTTATAGATGCCCACGCTGTCTGCATAGCTCAACACAGATCATCTGCTGATGTAGGCATGTCCAACAAGTTGTACTGCACTTTCTTAATTACTTTCACAATTTGGCATGCATGTTCACTGTGTGAAATTGATAACACTATGGTTATGTTTTGTTGCATTGAAAGTTTCAATCTGATAAGTACTTTCAATATGAAGTTATGGGGTCTATTGATTAGAAGGTAATAAGACTGGTATTTGCAAAACCCAAATTTAGCAAATCAGGCTTCCATCACACACATACAATTTCTTGACTTTAACTAACCATAGCTATTGACCTATATTAATGTCCAGTACTAACAAAACTTAAGACCTGAAGACATAATTGTACTTCGAATTTATTAAAGTGGGTGTGATATATAGGCACATGCTTCCCCAGGGTGGTGCATCAATAGGGAAAACAAGAACAACAACAAAGAAATCAATCTGATGGAAACTTCATCCAATTGCAAAATGTGGCATACAGGCATGTGCTTCTCATAATCTCATTATAACTGTACTGCATTCTACCTACCATTTTGTCAAATTCAGTCACATACATGCAAGTGTACATGTAATGCAGCTACAGCTGTATTACAGATTAGTGTATATGAAGCAATTTGGTGAAAAATTCTTGACATATCATGTATAGATATCAATAATCATTGTATAGTCGTAAGTATCAGTGACTTGTGATTTTGTGGATGTGTTTCTTCCAATGGCAGCTGATCGATGTGCTGTACAGCACGACTACTTGTAAGCTGCATTATTAATATTATGCACCATGGACTGGATCCAGAAGTCTATATAGGAGCTTCTAAATGTTTGTGCCAAATTGTACAGTAGCTACTGCTTATAATTGTAAGCTATTGCATAGACTGGTACTGGCAGTTTCAAATTCGAATTCATTACCTGCTGTCATACTGAATTTGAAAATAGTATATGGTGCAAACATGACCAAATTTGCAAAAAGGGATCTTCCACACACATCCAATTCTATGAACTTGGAAGACCATAACTCATTGCTCAAAAACACAAACATTATATTATATAGAATAACCTGGAAAAGTTTTCACCTACTAAGCTATGTTGGTGCTCACTACTACCCAAATTTCAATTCAATCGTTTTTCCAAGCAATCTGAAGTTATGAGTCGTCAAAATTGGTAAATTGGATGTATGTGGAAAACCCCTTTTTGCAAATCTGGCTATCAGCACTATGATACATATTTGGTGTTCATGTCTTTTACTGCTGTATATTCAGCCACTATTCTGACATGCTTTAAATTACCCATGTTGTGTTACATTACTGAATAAGACACATTTCTGCTATCCAGAGTTCATAAATAATATTATTTAACTCTTACCTCTTAGTATATGTACATGCATAGTAAAATATTATAGTATGTTAACTGTGCCTGGATAGTACACTATAATATCACACAGTTAAAATAATTGGATAAAATTGATCATTATGTACAATGTCACAATATACATGTATACAAGTGGTAAAAGAAGTATAGAACATATCAGTTGTTATACATTGTCATGTTTTGTACATATGGGTGACTACTAGTTAAAACACACATATGACTGAATAATATCACAAGATTAATTATAAAAAGGGGAAGAACCATACAAAAAATAAATATCAAACCGATACTTTAGTTGTGTGTGCATGTGTCATGATGTGAAATGTGAAAATAAAAACATTAATGCAAATATAGTTGTCCATTGTAAATGTAAATGAGTGAGTTACTTGCGGACACACTTTGGTGTTAAAATATATGCTCCATTTTCGCATATTGCAGGGCTACTACCTTGAAGTTTATAGCCTCGTTTGCATGTGACATAGGCAAATAAGAAATCACGTATTTTTTGGCAAGTTGCATCTCCATTGTTAACATCCAAACATTTGCATACTTCTAAACAAAACAAATATTAAACATAAACTTAGACACAATAATATATTTTGATGCTGTACCAATTACAAGTACAAGTAAAAATTAGAAATTTTAAGTACGATTAGGGAAAATTGAGGGTAGGGATTAAATGTATACTAGCATATATCTTCAGGTATAGGCAACCTCTCTTATTTGTACATACTGTATTAGAAGAAAGAATGGTGCTAGGCATATTGTTGTAGCCTGAGTGCGCGCCCCAACTATCAAATACTGAAATAGTGAATTGTGAAGTGGCCATTACACTTCGTTTTTAGTTACGTATAGCCTGTTACACAGCATTCAAATGAAGAACACCACAAGAAGAACCTCTGCAATCAATACAGTCACAGTGAAAGCTCAGATGATTCCACTATATATGAATATAGTTATAGAGATGCCATCATGTGGCACTACAACAAATTTGCAAAGATATATTATGTATATGGAACACAAAGGAGGGCACAGGTAAGTCCATGAAGTATGCAATGTATGTAATGTGGTATGTCAAAAGGTAACTGTCGGGCTGAAGCAATGTCGAACAGTGAAAAAAGCATGTCCATAGCCTTAGCCGTTATCGAGTAAGGCATCAGTCAAGCAGTTAGTCAGTATTTGTAGCAACCTATTAGAAACATTTCAGATTGTACTGAAGGCACTTTTAGGCTTGGTTAAAACATTATACTTAACCAAACCACCATGAAGGTATAGTGAAGCTGGTTTTAGAGTGATATTTTGGCCAGACCTTCATGATCCCTAATATGTAGTACTACCTTACTGTATGATATGTCATGCTACTATACAAACAAGTTGGAGCACTTACTGACACATTTAGTTTGACTAGGGATTCTGTCCCATACACCAAGTTCTGTACAGGTAAACTTTTCAAGTCCTTTCATTATAAATCCTTTATCGCAGGTCAATTTCATATCATATTCAACTTTCATGTCATCCATTATCAGTTCATAATCTCCATTCTCCAGATTAAAATCCATAGGGCACAATCCTATAAAATATCAGCAAATAAATTGCATATGTGTGTATTTATGTGTGTGTAAACTGTAGAAGCAGGTTATCTAGTAGTGTTAATGGGTACCTGTGGAAGCAAATGCCAACTGTCTGTATGTTTCAAATAACAGGTGATGTTCCAATGAGGCTTTGGATACCAACACCTTCTCATGTGAGACATGGTACAACTTCCTACAGGCTACCACCAAGAAAATTTTCCTGCACTGACTTTCAGTACTTGTATATAAAGTGAAATTCTGTGAATGTTATTCCTGTGGGAAAGCTTAAAAGCCTGTGAATACAGGGAGTTAGAAACATGTAAAATATCCATATTTTTTATAGACCTGCAATTGACCAATGCCAATACTCATCCATTGATATAATATCAGTATCGGTACAGCTCTACGTATTAATAACATACATATACCATAAGGAAAAGTTTAGCATCATTCAGCATATTGTACACATCAACAATGGACTTTAAACACGCCCGCATGCACACACACATAAATCCTTCGACTGTCGTATTCATGGTCTTGCCCATGCAGTGAAACACAACACTGGAGCAGTTATAAGTACTGTGAAAAATAATATTATAAAAGTACTGTTAAAAAAGCACTCTAAAATCATAAGTGCCTGTGAAAAGTGGTGAATTCCTTGACTAGTATGAATTGCATGGCATGAGTTTGAATCCCCAAATCAGTTAGGTTTTGTCTGTTTCTTAGAGATTTTTGTATCATCTTTTTGGTGGTCTATTTTTTATGCTATTGCACTGACTAATTTGGATTAGTAAACACTTTTGTGATTGGTCATATAGGTAGCTAAAAATAAAAGGATTACAATATTGGAAAGCATATGAGAAATCTAATTTAGCCACAGTGTTCATACTATACTGGTATATACTATTAGTATATTATCTCAAAATAATGACTAGTTAGATTTTTTAATTATTGGCTATGTCTTCAATATTGGTTCAATAGAAAACTTGTATTAGAAATAGACAATAAATATAGGATATCCCCTTATGTACCATGAAACCACCTAACTTCAAAGCCAAATTCCAGGGTACATATCTTATAAACCTAGTCTGGCGCCGCCCGCCCCTTCGCAAAAAGTAAGGGTCTGGTGAAATACAAATACCTAATCATTTCAAAAGGAATTCAATTAGACAGCACACGTAATGCTTGTTACGTCAGATAATTGCACTTCAATTCGAACAAAAGCATTGTGTTGCCAAGGCGATTTCTGTGTGAACGTCATTGGCATGCACTAATTGGCTAGCGCCGAATCTGGGCGCTAGAAATGATTTAGTATCTGTATTTCACCAGACCCTTACTTTATGCGAAGGGGCGGGCAGCGCCAGACTATTATAAACCCTGGCTGGCCATGGTACATTTAAGTTAAACCATGGCTGGCTATGGTACATTAAAAATAAACCATGGCTGGCTATGATACATTTAAATGTACCATGGCCTTGATATATTTGATGAGGTAACGTTGTTTTCATAAGAATCCTGGCAGTATTCGATTGTGGGAGTTTATTATTACTCACGTGATGAAAACCATGAACCCGATTTTGCATTCTACAGCACTCATACGAAGGCGATTCGACACCCTTACCACCCTATGAGTTGACAGACGGAAGTTTAAGGTGAGAACTAGTGCCATGGTTAATTTACAATCGCGTGTCCGCGTGTTTGATTACGTACCACGCCCACTTTTCGTATATCACGAGGTAACCACTCTACAGCGAAGCTTACCCCTCTGGATGTTTAGAAAACATTGTAAACAGTGGTTAAACGATGTAGCAACTTTGAAACACTTGTTAAATCACAAAATTGAGTATTTCCGTGATATTCATAGGATTTTTCCGTTTATGTTAACAAACGTAACTGCAACGTTACTTGCTGCTGACCCATAATCGAATTTTACAAGACTCTCTATATAATAAATCCAGCGGGTTGCCTCGTGTTGGCTTGGGTGATTAGTCGCCCACCACAGTAGGCTATTAGCCTACATGGTACATATCAGTTGTATCACGTGCCCTCGTGATTTGCCTGATATGTACACCCACGCTCTCGGGCCTAACGGCCCTCAAGCTTGGGTGTACATAACGGCCCTCGAGCTTGGGTGTACATATCAGGCAAATCACTCGGGTACATGATACAACTATTACATAAATTTAGCTACTACCAGCTTATATCAACTTACTGCGACATTTTGGCATAGGTGATGACCAGGTTCCATTTGGTTGACATGTTATTACAGAAGGTCCCAACAGCATAAAATTAGGGAGAGGTGTATATGTAACTGTAGCACCGGCTTTAGTACCACCAGAGTTGGATGTTGTTCCACATGGTAGAAATTCATATTGTGGGCAGCGTTTTTCTAATTAGACAAAGACAGAGAAAAATGCACTAATTGCAACCATTGTGCACACAGTATTCATATTAACAACATTATATCGATGCATTTGATCTTTGAACTGAATGATCAATGCACAGGAGACTTAAGTTACATATGTATTATCTCTATGTATGTTTGTTGTACTTTATGTTGTTGTATGTATGTGTGCCTCTCTGGCAGGAAGGAACGGCTTTGTCTGACTGTTTAGAGGTAATAAACAATCAATCAATCAATCATGTAGTTAGACTGCACTATAGATGTCATGAAAGTCTCTGTACTGGCATATGATATGTATTTGTTATACTGCTTGCAGTCATACATGTACTAACTTACTGATGCTTACACACTTTGGTGGAAATCCTTCCCATTTGCCATCACTACATAGCCGTTTCTGGAAACCTGACACTTGATAACCAGTAGGGCAACTGTAAACTGCTAGGGAGCCATGTATTGGTGGATTATTATGCCGTACAGACCCAATAGGAATGTCTTCAGGGATCGGACACTGCTTAACTACATGAGGAAGTAAACCAGTTAACTCACTTTACCAGATAAACTGATCAAGTCTGTACATAGTTTATAATGTGCTCTTAGAATGGTAGAATATATGTATGTATGTATGTATGTATTAAAAAGCAATGGCATAATGTAAAATATTGTTTGTAATATCATGTTTGGTAACTCACTAGTACACGTTTGAAGTGGAAACCTCCATTTTCCATGCTCACAATAGTTGACTGCTCTTCCATTCAATTGATATCCTTTGTTGCACTTCAGACTTGAGACATACAGTAATTTATTAGTTTCTAGTCTACGAAAGTTGCCATTGCGAAGTTTAAATGGTGGGCAATCTGTAATGACAAAACACACACACACATTGACTACTATATGTAACTAATACTATAGATAGATGGTCAGATTAGCAATTAAATTAAAAATGCGGAGCTATGGTTTCTTATCAATAGTATATCAAGGACTATCTGAACTCACTAAGAATTACATAATGTTGTAATGACCTCACCCTAATGTACAAATAAATCAAAAACTGGCTATATACAGATGTACAGCATTAGATGCAAGATTTGGTAAGTGCTTCAGTTTTATTCACGTGGCAATGAATCTCTACATAGGACAAAATGGTACTTTATTATGTGCTTAGTTGTGTAATAGTGTAGGGAGTTCTTTCTAACAGTGTGGTTGAGGGTATAACATGCCACAGTGAGTGGACCACACACATGGTCATTGAATGAATATTATATACTGCACACATACCTTGGCAACTGGGTACAACACCTGTCCATTTTCCATTCTTGCAGGTAAGCTGCTTGTCACCAACTAAAACGTAACGTGTTGTACAGGTATATGTTGCATTAGCTCCTTCTTCAAGAGGATCAGGATTATCAATATTTGCGTTGGATACATTAGGAGGGTTGTTACACTGTGCTGTATTGGATACATAGTACATAACAAAAACACCTGTGAGTTATTTTACACTGTATGTTCCTACACTAAAATTGTGGGTATCTTTGTATACACTCCATTCACATTGCTAAAACAATTATTTATTGCTGAATTCGGAATGCAATTAATTACTAAATACTGTAACACAAGCTAACTCAGCCTGTTGGGTGCAATATTTTAGCTACAAATGATCATATCACAAATAAAAATAACAAGCTACTAAGAATTGTGGAAACAATAATAATATAGATCACTTTTGTTGACTATACTATGTACAGTTCATTAGAATAACAAGTTAATGCACAGCTCAGATTGTTTCTGTTTGCAGGTTGCTACAGTGTGCATAGACCTATGTACAATTTCTGCCAACATAAAATGTAATTCAAAACTTGTGATAGGAAATTAGATAATGCGTACTTGGAGGGTTTTTACATAACATTTCCCTCATGATCACTCATTAAAAGAAAGAATGTGATCTTTGAACTGAACGATCAATGCACAGGAGACTTAAGCTACATATATGTATTACCTCTACTGATATATGTTTGTTGTACTTTATGTTGTTGTATGTATGTGTGCCTCTCTGGCAGGAAAAAAAAATGGCCTTGTCTGACTGTTTAGAGGTAATAAACAATCAATCAATCAATCAATCATGTCGTTAAACTGTACTATAGATGTCATGAAAGTCTCTGTACTGTGGCATATGATATGTATTTGTTATACTGCTTGTAGTCATACATGTTATAACTTACTGTTTGATACACACTTTGGTGGAAATCCTTCCCATTTGCCATCACTACATAGTCGTTTCTGGAAACCTGACACTGCATAACGAGTAGGGCAACTGTAAACTGCTAGGGAGCCATGTATTGGTGGGTTATTATGCTGTACAGACCCAATAGGAATGTTTTCAGGGATCGGACATTGCTTAACTACATGAGGAAGTAAACCAGTTAACTCACTTTACCAGATAAACTAATCAAGTCTATACACAGTTTATAATGTGTTCTTAGAATGGTAGAATATATGTATGCATGTCTGTATTATAAAGCAATGGCATAATGTAAAATACAAATAATTTGTTTGTAATATCATGTTTGGTAACTCACTAGTACACGTTTGAAGTGGAAACCTCCATTTTCCATGATCACAATAGTTGACTTCTCCTCCATTCAATTGATATCCTTTGTTGCACTTTAGATTTGTGGTATACAGAAATACACTAGTTTCTACTATACGAAAGTTGCCATTGCAAAGGTTAAATGGTGGACAATCTGTAATGACAAAATGCACACACATTGACTACTAAATTGTATATAGCTAATATACCGTAGATAGATGGTGAGATTAGCAATTAAATGGAGCTATGGCTTCTTAAAGACTATCTGAACTCACTGAGAATTACATGATGTTGTAATCACCTCACCCTTATGTACATATAGATCAAAAACTGGCTATATACAGATGTACAGTATTAGATGCAAGATTTGGTGAGTGCTTCAGTTTTATTCATGTGGCAATGAATCTCTACATAGGACAAAATGGTACTTTATTATGTGCTTAGTTGTGTAATAGTGTAGGAAGTTCTTTCTCACAGTGTGCATGGTTGAGGGTATAACATGCCACAGTGAGTGGACCACACACATGGTCATTGAATGAATATTATATACTGCACACATACCTTGGCAACTGGGTACAACACCTGTCCATTTTCCATTCTTGCAAGTAAGCTGCTTGTCACCAACTAAACCATAACGTGTTGCACAGGTATATGTTGCTACAGCTCCTTCTTCAAGAGAATCAGGAATATCAATTAATGCTTTGGATATAGCAGGAGGGTCGTCACACATTGGTGCTGCATTGGATACACATTTCATAATAAAAACATCTGTGAGTTATTATATCCTACACTAAGTTTGTGGGTATCTTTGTATACACTCCATTCACATTGCTATAATGATTATTTATTGTTGAATGTAATGAATGACTGAACGCTGTAACATGAGTTGTCTGGGTGTGATATTTTAGTTACAAACTGGTGCTTTGATCATATCACAAATGAAAATAACAAGCTACTAAGTGAACTTATCACTTAAAGGATTGCGGAAGCAATAATATCACTTTTGCAGACTATATTCATTCAAATAACAAGTTAATCAGGTTGTTTCTATTTGCAGGTTGCTACAGTGGGAATAGACCTATGTACAGTTTTTGCCACATAAAACGTATTTCAAAACTTGCAATAGGAAATTAGATAGTGTGTAGTTTTTACACAACATTTCCCTTATGATCACTTATTAAAAAAAGCAAATGCGGGGGCTAATCACTACCATATTAAATAACATATGTATGTACATAATTATGATACTTGGGAATATGACTGGTTGGTCCTGTTAAACATTAACAAATAAGTAGATGAGCAGTTTGTCACATTAATACATAATCACAATCATCACACACAACTATTCATACAATGAGGATAAGTCATCTGAGAACTATCACTTACAAAAACACCACACCACAAAATTAAGTGTACAATGTTATTTTTTAACACAATAATGACCTTTAGACACACACACACACACTCCATGTTATGTATGTGTTTTAATCTAGGTAATACAAAGTGCACAAAGAAACTGTGCACTTTGTAGTGATTCAATTGATCTCAGAACATTAATTGAATAATCAGCCACCACCAACTGTTAACATAATTGTGTCACAAATTTTCTAATCTTAATTAAAACAAAACCACCAGTTGCTTGGGTGGTGATATCTAGGTGTTTACTTAATCAGCCACAAAAAAGGAAATGTAAGTAAAATAAAAGTTTCATAGGCCAAATTGTTTGCAATTACAAGCCAATTACAACATATGTAGAGGTGGCTCTCCTTAAAAGATGTCATTAAACCACAATGCAGCCATATGTTAGAACACATGCTGTACACCAGAAAGGACATGATTTTACCTCCTGTGTTTATTTTACCTGTTGGAGTAGTAAAGTGATCGTTGATCCATTCATAATATTTACAGATTAACAGTGCTGCTATTGTATTGGACCCTTGCATACATCCGAATGTTGTCATGGCGTATAGTGTGTTGTCATCTTCAATGAAGCTGCCTGGTTTCTCGGCACATGCAGAAGTATTAAAGCAGGTCTGGGTTGATCCCTGCCAATTGGGCTTATATATGTCTTTGCATTTCTTATTTACATCTTTCTGGATAGGTGAAGTGGTGATAGTCTTTTCGTTGATAACGTTAATAACAGAAAGGTCATCAGCTTTGTTTATTTGTTTGCAGTTATCACTAATGGTCGCTTTAGCCAGTACAAACTTGGGGGTCTCAAACTTTACCAGGGCAAGATCAGCAGCTTGAGAAGTAGCATAATCGGGATGAATTGTAATACCATCTTTTACCACTTTGATCCTCATTGATTTACCAGATGTAGAGTATTGCAGGGCTGTAGCTTTAATTGACAAGGAATCATTCTGTGCACAGTGAGAAAAACAGCTGGCAGCAGTAATCAAACAGTCATCAGAAATGATGGCTCCAAGACAACTGGACTTTTCACCACTTGATTGACACTTTGCTTTAAGTGTGGTAACCCAGAATGGCTGCTGGGCTAGTGTGACTGCAAGAATAGTCAGAAAGATGATGATTAATGCACCCTTCATTTGGTATCTCTCAGCTGAATATGTGAAAAAGAATCAATCACAAACTGTACAGTACTATGTGACAAATTATGTACAACATACAGTAAAGGAACATCCAGTCCTCACTTGTTGATATTTGGATCAAGATTAGTTAGGCAGCACTGTCAATTTGGTAGAAATCACCAGGTATAGCCTCAGTCAATAGTTAACTGCAGGCACCACCAGACTGAAGCTGAATGGACTAAACTGGTAATTTTATAGCCATGTGAAGCCACATGTTACATTTATTGTTACCATATATGGATGTAACTCATCAATTGTTCATCTTTATGTGACTTCACATTCAGTCACCAACACTGTATCCCTTCATGTACTTATTTTGGAGAGGAAAGTTCCCTGTAAACAATACATACACTGATTGAAGCCATGTGTTAATGATTAATTTCTCTCTAACCATTAATTGGGTTTGTGCACACCATATTAGTTCAAATAAATACTTCGTATTACACAGTTAAAACAAATCTGATTTAGTGAATCACTATGTTTTGTCGATGTTGTTAAAATTAAAGTATATAATTGTCTTGGTAGATTGAATCTGCCACCATAAGAGTGTAATAGATCTGATGTGTTAAATTACAAGTATAAGAAAAAATTTGGAATTTTAAATTAGATTAGGGACAGTGTATAATGCTGCAATAAAAAGTACTGAAACAAGCTGGATTGGAGTAGTACGTAATGTCTAAATACTGTAAAACAATAAGAAGTGAATATCCCTACTGTGCTATACAATGCACAGTAGGGATATTCACTTCTTATTGTTTTACAGTATTCGGACATTACGTACTATCCGATCCAGCTTGTTTCAGTACTTTTTATTGCAGCATTATACACTGTCCCTAATCTAATTTAAAATTTCAATTTTTTTCTTATACTTGTTTCTGAAGTTTTTTTGCAAGCTCATGACCACTAAATAGCTGCTGAGTTACTCACAGCACTATTATACTAGATTATGACTCATACAATAAAAACTGATCAGAGGGCGTGGCTCTACATAAGCCTGCAGACAATAATGGACGTGGATTTGTGCATATCTATATGGGCGTGGCTACCATATGTCTACAGACAGTAATTTACGTAAGTGGGCGTGGATTCGTGCATACCTACACACTGATGAATGGATGTGGCTACCATATGTCTACAGACTGTAATTTACATAAGTGGGCATGGCTCACGAAAGAAGCAGAGCTACGCTATGACATGTGGTTTCACGTCCATATTTAATTTAGCACGTGGGGGCCGAATAATCTGTAAAGCAGGACCTGGATGACCCGACTCGGTTTAACATTGTTAATAAATAAACTATATTTATTGACTTACACATTGCTATATAGTTCGCCGTGAGTTGCTCTCTCTGATTGATATCAACAGCGAGTCTGACGTATGCATGTGTTTTTGGTACAACCGGCGACCACGTGTATTCGAATAGTTTGATGCAATATACACTGGTATGGAAGCCATACTGTAGTCTATTAACACTCAGCGGTAGAACCTTGACTGATGGCCATGGTAAAGAAGGATAAAAGGTAAGACAATAGCGCAAGCAATGTATGTTTATCATTATACCAAAGGTTTTTTCTTAAGTAATCTAGAAACGTTTCTGCAAAAGAATTAGGGCTGTAGCTGTAGCCAGATTTCTGCTACGCTTGACTGAAGGTGTCAGGCAGGCAGGCAGGCAGGCAGGCAGGCAGGCAGGCAGGCAGGCAGGCAGGCAGGCAGGCAGGCAGGCAGGCAGGCAGGCAGGCAGGCAGGCAGGCGCAGTAGAAAATTCCATTGACTAAATATTTTAAAAATTCTGTAGCAACTTGACAGAAACGTTTCGGGTCGATCTGAAGACACTTTTGGGCTTGGTTTTACCCAACCAATACTGTCATGTCATTGTGAGGAAAAATCGTGGCAGGTTTTTGGGTTATATTATATCACGGATCGCCCCCACACCTTCGATGTCCCTAATACAGTACTATCGTACTGTATGATAGGAGAAAGTTGTCTCGGCAAGCAAAATTTTACCATATTTGTTGGAATTGACGTGCTCTGTTACATGAATACATGTTGTTGATGTCCTTCAACGAAAAAAGAGAAATAGCCAGCAGCGTATGTAGTTTAAATGTATGCCGTGACCAGGAAGCATTTCTTGAGAACATTTATTTCCAACATATGTAGGACACCTGGTCCTACAGGCTGTAGGACCAGGTGTCCTACAGACCTTCAGCACTTGTGCTGTCCTTAATAATAAAAGTAAAAACATCACAGCAAGTATAAAATGTCTGTTAAGGCCAGCAAAATTCAAGCTCAAAGTATAGTTATCTCAAATACTAATAGAAATGGACTCAACAGAGATGGCTACATCATAAGATACACCTTAGCCTTGTTAATAACCTTGGCACTATAACAAGATGATCTTATTAGAAAAGTGAGAAATCACTGTACATCACCAATTTAAGAAAGGACATGTAAATTTAACACTCCAGTATGTAAAATATTTCCTTTCTTACATGTTTCTCTTATGAATGTACAACAAGTTGTCATGGCTCTAACAAAAAACATATACGAGGGTGCATGTACTGTAATGTCAATGTAACAAATTCTTTGTCATGCAATGACAATATATATTTATCACTGAGCACGAGTGATTTCAGGTGCCAATACATCTAACGTGATGATTGCTGATATCGAATATTTCAAATAGCAATAATAGTGGGTACGTCATTACTAAATATGCAGTGTATTACCAAGAGAACCATCTATATACAGATATAGCGGTAAGTAAACACACAACTGCACAAACACTGTCATAAACCACAAAGAAACCATGTCAAGACAACTTTCAGTAGGTTACTACATCACATGTAATAAAATATAATTATATAGTTGCAAACACCAGAAAATCTACTAAACTGAAGCCACCAACAAAACGGTACCCATGTACAGGTAATAGACAATAAAGGAAGTACAATACAAAACATGGCTGTAATATAGATGTAAACTTGTAAGCCTATAGTGATATAATGTTTCTTAGTAAAACTCTTTAGTTACTTATGTAGTGTAAATTGTGTGTGTGTTTGTCACTGAGTATGAAACTATTCTATTAGACAGATATAAAACAACCATAAATATGTGGTTAATGGCTGATTAAAGGTTACTGTTAACTTTATGAAAGTACCAGGGAACCGTTTGGATGGTGCTTTGTTACTTAAAGTCATGGGAATGTATTATGATAGGCTGTATGATCATCGGATATATCTGATTATTGAGATATCATAAGACTTATCAAGATAAGGATGATAGGTTTATATATCTGGATAATAGCCAATTTTTTTGTAAATTACTTTAAAAAGATAGTTAACTACCAAAAATGTAACCATTAATTGTCTAAATCATTAGTTTTGGCATTGTGCCCGAGAGTTGGAGGTGTCTACACCACCAGGTATCATTTAGTGTGTATGTTCACACCACACCCTATCTCTACTTGTGGAGCAGAGCTGAGTTTACTGTCAATGCATTCAATGAACAACATGTACTGAAGCAGGAAGTCCATCTTACAAATCGTCATAGCTCTGAGGAGCTGGCTGCTGCTGTTTACCCCTTGCTTCCTTTAGAGTTGCAGCAAACAAGAGAGTTTGCTAGTTTGAAGGGTAGTTGACTGTACCACCAATTGATGAGCATGGTTTTTCATTGTACAAGAGTGATTTTCGAGATGCAGTTTGTCTTCGACATGGGTGGCCTTTACCTCATCTACCTATTGAGTGTGTTTGTGGTACTTCTTTCACAGTTGAACATGCACTTACTTGCTCCCATGGCGGTTATCCAACTATATGTCACAATGAGATCAGAGACCTTACAGCCCAATTAATGTCAGAAGTGTGTCCTAATGTAGCCACTGAACCTACTTTGCAGCCTGTTACCGATGAACGATTCTTTCACTGAATGTGGTGCTCGCTTGGACGTAAAAAGCTCAAGGTTTCTGGGTTGTTCACCATCAACAAGCTTTCTTTGATGTTTGTGTTTTCAATCTGTTGGCAGCCACAAATCGTTGCACTTCTTCTGCCAGCTGTTTCCAATCACATGACCAAGAAAAACAAAGGACTTATGAACAACGTGTTCGTGAAATAGAGACGGTATCATTCACACCTCTTGTGTTTTCTGCTTTAGGTGGAATGAGCAAATCAACAGAAATTACATACAAACGACTAGCTTCACTTCTCGCTACAAAGCAGAGCCAGAAATATAATGTTGTCATCTCCTTTCTTCACTGCAGATTATCTTTTTCCCTATTGCGATCAGTCATTATGTGTCTTCGTGGCAGTCATTCTACTGCTGGTTGGCTCCAGAGAGATCTGACAGACTTCTCTCTGGTGGTGTGTGATGGAAAGCTCCCTTTGTCTGATTGAACTGTTTATGTGTGCATTTTAATAATAACAAAACAAAAAAAAACCAATAATGTTTTTTGTACAAGATGTTGCATCATACTTACAAAGGTAACAGCAACTATAACACATTGTACTTGTACAGCGTATCTCGATATCATTAATGCACATTAATATCAGTAAAACATTGAATGTTTTGACATTATTGAAATATTGCCCACCCCTAACCCAGCAGACCTGTTACAGACTTGCTACAGACCATAATATGTCAAGCACCTACAACAGACATAGTTCTCACAGAGCTGTCTCCAACTTACACTATCTGTTGAAACTATGTGTAAACTTTGTAGGATACAGGTCAAAGGTTTACCACAGGTCATGAATTTAAAACCACTGTACATACATGGCTTCAACAACAAAGAAAGATTTTAAACAAAGAAGCTTATTTCTGTTTTGCAACAGTAGAAGACAAAGTGATACCGAACTGATCTCTAGATGAATATTGATTTATGCCTAAAAAGAAGATTTATGAAGGAAGAGCAGGCTTTCTAGCTAACAGGCTTTTCATGGAAGATAGATCACTGACAAAAGTTGTTTTCACTATGAGGACACTAGTAAGTTGTTACTGTAGTGCTTATACTAGTAACTATGCATGTTAGTAGCCTGACACCTTATATCCTATGGAACAAGCTTCTCTTCCATATAACGCACACCATAGATGTATGACCTTGTTAGCTACTGAATTCTCATTAAGTTTCAGTGGCCAGTTATGATTACTTGAGCTCTTTGCTGTCTACTGATACACTATTAACATCAAAGGCTATATTTTCACGTCTCTAAAGGTCGTAACTTGAAACACATTATGGAACACTAATGACACTGAGGAGGAACTGGAAAGGCCAATGATCTCAAAGCTTATTGAAACAATTTGAAGCTGTGGGGTCTCTTTCAAAGTATACCCCAAGAAAAATGGTGAATACGAGTTACCTCATTGGTTATTGGAAATGATAAAAAAAAGCTACTTGAGAAGTTGCCAAAAAAATTATTGGATTGTCAACCAAAAGATTGTTCAAATGATGTCAAGGCACTTTAGGAGGTAATCATACATTGAGCTGCTTTCACACTATTATTTATTATTCTAGGGCTTTGCAAATCTGTATGACACTATTAAAGGAAGCCAGCGTCAGTATAAATACAGTTAGAATTGAAAAGATGGTAAAAATTGTATTAGTGATATATAAAAGCGAGGGGTCCCCAACTCACGAAAAAGGGGTACGAATTTCAAAATCCTGAACAAATTTCTCAAGATTTCACGGGTTTCAAAAGATTTCACAAAATCGAACGAGAGCTGCAAAATCTGATTTTAAATTACAGGTTGGTGTAGAGTGATCAGTTCTGAAATCACCAAAAAATAGTGGGAGAAAGAAACAGAAGTTCAGCAGGCATGTAGGAGCAAAGCCTCACGAAATTGAGAGGAATTTCGAAGCCATATAAAGCCAGGAGTAAAGCCAAGACATAACTATTAAATGAAACCCAGGAGCAACTCGCAGCTGAAGCCCTATAAACCAGGAAACAAGGCCAATCATTCAGGGGAAATCCCGTGCGAAACCCCTCAAAACCAGGAGCAACTGTCAAAGCTCTATCTGGTGTGAAACCCCACAAAACCAGGAGCATCTGTATGCTTAAGTTGCTTTTGTAGTTGGTGTGTTGCTAAGTTTGTAGTTTGCTAAGTAAATCCGAAGCGGAGCGGAACATCGGATTTCATTCTTACGTTTGTGCAGGAGCAGTTTGCATGGTTTTGTGTGGTTCCTTTCCCACAGCTCCTGGTTTTGTTTGGCTTCCACAACTCGCTTAATACAAATCCGAAACGGAGCGGAACACCGCATTTTATTCTTACTTTTGAGCAATTTGCATGGATTCTCTCCTGGTTTGTGTGGCTTCTTTCCCACAACTCCTGGTTTTGTTTGGCTTCCACAACTCGCTTAATACAAATCCGAAACGGAGCGGAACATCGGATATCATTCTTAATTCGATTCTCTCCTGGTTTTGTACGGCTTCTTTCCCACAGCTCCTGGTTTTGTGCGGCTTCCACAACTTGATTATACAAATCCGAAGCGGAGCAGAACATCGGATTTCATTCTTATTTTTGTGCAGGAGCAGTTGAGTGTGAGCTACGGTACCAGAACGAGTATAGAATCAGAATCACGATAACAACATAAGATTTCGTATTTCAGGCAGGATTTCACTGAAGGTGTACGAGATTTCGAAGCAGTTGGTGACCCCTCGTATAAAAGTAACTAGCATTAATGAGTAGTCTAATATTATACGTACATGTAGTTATATACCTGTAATATGGGTTAACCTGCTAGAGGCAACCCTGTGACAATGAATTACAGGCTAAAGGGTTTCTGGTACTGTATATGGATAGAGAGTACCCACACAAAAACCTACAGGTACATGTACTGCCATAGTTTTGTTCCCAGTCTGGCCAGTGCAAATAGCGCATACACTGTCTGGTGACATTGCTAGAGTTACTTGGACCCAGAAGTTCAATCTAGCTAAAAAATAGGATGAGGAGTTGCATAATTGTTTACAAACAGTAGAGAATAATTTGAAAATGGCTAGAAATAAAGTAAAACTCAAATTAGCATCATTGCCGACTCGTAGTAATGTTCCTCCCAAGTTGGCAAGAAAAAATTTCCTCCAGCAACTGTCTGTTGCCTTATGGGCTAACAATGCTAGAATGATCCTCAGATATGGGTCTGCAGGGGTGTCTGATGATGACAATCTCCTTTAATCTTGGTAGCAACAGTAGTAGTGGTACTGTAATTGTAGTAGAGTTTATTTTGCTTTTGTGTTTGCTTATAATTTCTAATGGATTTACTTGAAGTAATCTCTCCACACATTGTATCTTGTAAGAGTAGAGAAGATATCTAGTTTTTGTTAAACATTGAGTCATGATTCTTCGGTTTAAAATAGTGAGGTCAGAGAACGACTTGACAACCACCTCTTGAACAACCTCGGGGAGAACTTATAACAAAACGGCTTTAAATCGCCTACTTTTCGATCAACTTCCAATTCATGCAATTATGCATCTCATCGATTGTGATTGGCACACCAATGTTTTGGCTAGATTGAACGGTCCAAGAATCTCTAGAAATGTCACCAGATAGTGTTTGCCCTATTAGCATGGGGCGCTGGGCACAAGACTATAGAACTTTGTGGTCGAGATTCCCATGTGTGGGCATCAAGTTGCCCTCAAGCTGTTAAGTTCTGTATGCTTATTCAATCCTTAGAATTTCTTTAACTGAGTAGAAATTGAATACCGATAAGGCAATACTTTTCGTACGTATTCTAGAAGATTATTATACGAATTAGTAAAAAAGTTAATTATGGCTTAATTTGTGAACGGTTGTACTTGTACGAAGTTATTTAACAGGGCACTAAAGAAATCCTTTTGCTATAAAGTGGTAAAAGTCAGACTACTGTTCAACCTACGTCAGGACGTAGCAACTACTCCATTACTGAGTCATCATGGCACATGTATGTATAGAGCAAGGATAATTGCACCCGACTGGAACAACTCGTGTTTCTTTGACAAAACTAACTCATACTTCTCCTAGCAGAAACTCACTGTCTTTCTCCTTGCAATCATTTATAAGTGCATGCACTTAACAACCAGAGTCTATGGATGGATTTTGTGCAGTGTATACTCATGTAGTCAACAAGAATACATTATCATGATATTGTACATATCACGTAGGTGAGACCAAATGAAATTGTTGATTGGTGCACTCTAAACTACTGAAGTAAATCCACTGAATGATATGTTGGCACTATCATCATGGATGATTGTCTACTTGGTAATTACACATTGTTCTTTTCTGTATTTATGTGCTGTCCTCTGCAGATACTTCAAAGAAGCATAGGAGCTCCTTCTATAGGACTAACACTGAAAGCAAGCTGATAAATAATATCATTGTAGAAGCCATAATTTGTGCATTGTGGTTAAATAAAGTCTGTGGTAACTCTGTATAACATTTGTGGTAAATAAATTAGCCTCAGCGACTTGTGACAGACCAAATTACTGCGCTGCAGCAGACATGTGGCAGCTAAGCAACAGTTTCAAATACAGACCTGTCATTAGGTTGAAACAGAGTCTACTGTAGCAGGCCTGCAACAGATCTGCCTGTTCCGTATGGGAAATAGTGTATGTGTGTGCTACTGTGTATAAAACTTATTACCATCAGTGTAAGTATGTGATTGGAATGACTGACTCTAATCTAAAAACAAATAGCACCAGGGTATACTTTTCATGGTACTTTGCCATGGGAACAGTGGATGATAATTAGCTACAAAACTGTATTCATAGCATCATAACTTACACAACAAAAAGTACTTACTTGCATATAGAATAAGGATGTTGGATACTTTCATAAACCGAGAATAGCAAGTAGCCAAGCCTGGGTATGATGTGACAAGCTCCTTTGTCAGTGTTCAGTCAAAACACAATTGTCTGGTGGTACTCCAACACTCATGAATCATTTACGTAGGTATGACTGTTGACCATTTGGAGGTTTTTCAAATATTAGAACTCTCAAACATCATAGGAGAAAAATCCATTTCTCAGCAGTCTAGTATTAAGGAAGTTATCACACATACTTACACAAACTATAATTCTTCTTATTGATTCAGCAAACTGTGGTCTAATTACTTATATTTCGGTACAGTGTTATAAAGAATTTTTCACTGTATGAGAACCAACTCTACAGATACAAACTTAATCACACAAAAATAGTACCTCAAGAAAAGCATAAAAATATTAAAGTAATAATCAGTTGCAATTCTGTACACATGTGTAGGATATGTTAGCAACTTTCTTTTTAGAACTATAGTCACTATATACACTGTATGTAACAGATACACATGGTACTTTTTATTCTTCAAAATAAGGGATATTTTTTATGGAGCTAAATCTGATGTGAAACTGTCAACAAAGCACAATTTCCAAGATTAACATACTGTGATGATGTTCATGAGTCATTAGGTAGGTATGACTATTGCAAACATTTCAAACATTAACATAACCTGTCTAGTTTTCTATACAAGAAATTAATCTATCCACTGGGATAGTATTAGACTTACAACAGTTTTCTACACATCATCACAATATGTACGTACATATTGTGATGACTAATCCTGCATTTTGTCTACTTCTTATTCTACATTAAGTAGATCATAGCTGTGCATATACAAATATGTACAGTATTAGAAGTGAAGAAATTGTTGCATAGCAATTAGCCTTAGCGAGCCCCACCATATGAGAACAGCAGTGTTGTTATGATTTTGCTTGTTTGTCAAAGGAGAAGGGATGAAGGTAGTGTAGGCAAAACATTATACCAAAAAAGCCACCTAAGTGCTAACCAAGCCATGTTACTATGTTTAGCCACCTACAGTAACCATGAAGTACTACAAGTTTCACTTATACTTTTTATTTTGGCCTATCAAAAATGATAACTGGTAGCTTTGTGTAACATTTGTACAGTTATATGATGCTGCTGTGTGTTGGTATAACAAGTTTGTCAATATAAAAGCTGATCTTTTTATTACTTCAATTCCTTCTACGTATCATAGATTATTAATCTAACACACATGTGATATTAATAATGTTGTTCTTTACATGATTAATGACTAGTCAATCTGTACAAGCAAGCAATACCTACTTAAACAAGGCTTTCCCTACGATGGTATACATGCATTCACCTAGTTTGTAGTCTATTGACAAAAATTAAGTTTGGGTTGGACACAGTACCTGTTAGGTGACTTGTTTATTCAACTTATGATAACTACCAATTGGTTGCTAGGTGAAAGTACATAAAAGAAAACAAGAAAATGAGCATGAATGTTCTAAAGTGACTTCCCCTCTACCCACAACACAAAATCTATTTACTTTACCATATTTAGCATGCATTTCTCAGTTACGGTCAGTTATGGGGATACAGACAGCAAGCTAATCAGACTAAAAAGGTTTCACTGTTCGGTTTCACTGTTCATAAACTATGTGCAAAATAAGTGAATAAAACTACAAAAGTCTCCACTGTAATTCATCTATGTACATTACATAGTCTGTATAACAGTCGTTAGTTGTGATGTACATGCTTCCAAAGTTCGAGCCCCATTTGTTCCAGGATTGTATTGTATTGTATTAATGCTTTACAGTGACCAGCACTGAAGGTCTACAGCAACATGTGCTGCAGCCTTAGGATTACCTAACCTAATTTCAAGGACTTAGACTTAGTGACTTATAGCTGAAAAGGTGTAACAGAAAAGTGGCCAAAGTAAGGAAAAAAATCCTTCCAACCCCAGGAATCGAACTGCAGGTCACCCAATGTCTAGTCGGGGCCACACTCAGTCTCCTCCAGGAGGGATGGATTTTCTTCCTTAATCCTAAAGTATTTATTGTATTTGGATAGTAAAAAAAAAAAGAAGAATGTTCTTTCAAAGTTTGAAATGTGATATATACAAATGGGTAAGACTATGAAACCATCAATATGTGCTATGATTATCAAGGGATTTACATTTCAGGGTATAAAATATTGAGGTTTTACACTATATATCAGGGCTGGAGGAAGCAATTTCACTTTGGTCAGGCAGTGTGGCAGCAAGAGGTGAACACAAGGTTGCACTGTCCTGCATGCAAAGCATGCAGGCTTCTAGGGGGGTCTGGGGGGCATGCCCCCCCCACGAAATTTTTTAAAAAGAGGCCCTCTGAGGTTGAATCTGGCGCGAAATTGAGCTACCCTGTACCTTCAGTCCAAAAATTGATGAACACTTTTAATATCTGTTGTGCATGCTCATTTTAATAATTGTCATGCTATTTACAGATTAAGATATGCAGTTAAAAGATCAGATGAAACCAGCATATGTGTATTATACAGAATAACTATTATGATGATGGTGACCAAGTTTATTATATATAAGATGATGAGATGATATTTGATAACTTGTACAACATTAACTGAATGTTATATACAATTTACATGTACTCAGTCACTATTTACTTTGCATCAAACTTTCCAAAAAAATTCAAACGGTGTTCACTGCCTTTGACAAATTCATTTGCAATATTTATAAGATCAAGACCATCCAATTTGTCCTTATGCAAATGGAGAAGCATTAAATGATTAAGTCGTTCTTGGCCCATTGTACTCCGTAAATATGTTATAATTCTCCTCATTGCTGAAAAGCTACGTTCGCTGAATGCATTAGTAGCTGGCATCACAAGCAGTAGCTTAGCTACCTGGCATACTTCACTAAAAAAGGACCGATTCCCTTCTGGTAAGCTTCGTAAGTACTTAAGGCAGTCGCTAAGAGTTACTGGATCGGTTGAGCCTGTGAACTGTGATGCTAAAGTGGTAAGTTGAGCAGACAGATTGCTGGCATTTAGGTCAGTTCCATAAAATTCAGTAACTTTTTGAAACTCCTGTGTGAAATCTTGCTGGTTAGCTGCCTTAGTTAACAAACCTTCTAGATTACAGTACATCACATACCCTGGTTGATCAAAATGATTCTCGATGGTGGCAATAGCACCATCTAGAGCTTCATAGTAATGTTGCCTATACAGATCTTGTACAGTGGAACTGTGATAACCTTCTCCAGATCCCACTTCATATCGCCGTGGTGCTTTTCTTTTTCTGGGCAAAATTGGAGGATTAGTTCCAGTACTCCCTTGCAAGCTTAGCACTAGCTTGAAGAACAAATCAAAACCTTCATCAGCCCTCATCTTCTTCAAGGTTGTCACAGTTAGTTTAGCAACACTCTGTGCTTCTGCTGCTGATAGCGAATCTTTCTGCAGGGTTTTACTCAAGTTATCAGTGATCTTCAAAATACGCACACATAACTTGAGACCAAACAGGACATCAAATTTGGACATTTGTGTTTGCACACCAATTACCCTTCCTTTGACATCTGGTAGGAGAGAAGTCTCCAAGCATTCCTCCCATAGTTTGTTCAAGTTATCATAATTAGATAAGATACTCTCAATAGAATCACCTCGCACAGTCCACCGAGTTGGACAAAATGTACGGATACCAACTGTACTGCCATCTTCATCTTCTGATCGAATTCGATCAAAAATTGCATTTCTCTTAGGTGAAAATTTAATCAACTTAGTGATTTCAAAAGCTACATCAAGTGCATCACGACAAACTTTTGACTGCTTGATGGTATCAGCAATAGCCAAATTGAGTGCATGGCAGTAACAGTGTGTGTAAAGTGCTCGTTTCTCAATATCTGAAAGTTGTTTTGCGACTCCATTTTTAGCCCCACTCATATTGGATGCTCCATCATAACACTGTCCTCTGCAGTTGGATAGTGGCAAGGTCATTCGAAGCAAAACATCCTTGATGCTGAATGCTAGAGAATTAGCATCAATGGCATCCATTGCATATAAACCAATAAATTCTGTGTGGTCCTGCAACTTTGAATCAACCCACCGTAAGTTGATTGTGAACTGTTCCTTGTTTGAGCAATCTGTACATTCGTCTGCCATTATACTATAAAATCCACCATCACGAATACTATCTCCAATATCAGTGAGGACCTTTCGAGCCATTTCCCGTAGAATGTCATCCTGAATATCATGAGAAGTATATTTGTTAGATTTCTTTTGTAACCATGCATCTACTTTACCATCTGTGTTGTGCAGGCGCAAGAGCTGTATGAAGTTGCTTTCTGAATCATTCTTACTTCCCCTTAAAGCCAATCCCTGGCGAGCTAGAAACTTTAAACTTTCCAATATCTATATAAACATCTTCCTGTTATTCTTCTTTTCTTCTTGATGGCCCCGGTCACACATCTCACCAATATCACCTTGTAGCTGTGAAGGCAACAACACAAGAGATTCAACAGCCTCTCGATGAGTGGCACTGAGTTGGTGTTTTTCAAATGCAGTTGTGGCCTCCTTCCAGTAAGTGTATCCAGTGGAAATGAAAGCCGGCTCACGTTTCCGGCTAGCTAAAAACTTCTTCTCATGCTCAGCTTGCATACATAAGTAACAAAACGCGGCATCCTTGTCAACATCATAATGAAGCCACTTGTAGGTCTGGCACCACTCTGCTCGAAATGATCGCTTCTGTCCATTCTTACCAAACGTGCGTTTCGGAAATTTAAACAGTCGTGACGGACGAAATTGGCTGCACAGACTGAGAGGCTCTTGACTAGAAGTAGCTGAAGATGAGGCTGAAGATGAACTCATCTTAGACCTGGACATCACCACAACGGTTCACGTGGAATCATTCAAGTGAAGGCTACCGATTGTGGGTTTCCCTCCGTTTCACTATTAAAAAAATAAATTTTTAAAAGTAGCTAAAATTTGGTCCGGCACTTGCCGGGTCTGCCGGACCTATTCCGCCGCCCCTGTATATAAATATATATACACAACGAATATGACAGTGCTGGTGCATGCAAAATTTGTGTGTCCACCCTGCCACCAGCCTCTTTGTGGTGGACATGGTAATATATCATTGTTGATAATGGCAGTACCCTTGACTCTGCGGTGTGGTGGAGACCAGGTATGCAATATCAGGGGGCTCCCCTTGCATTGGCCTTGCAAGACAATAAGAGAGCTTTACATTGTGCATATACCATCCTTTGCATGAGGTGGATTAAGTCTCTGACTTGGGTCCCTGCAATTGTCTATGACCTATCCACCCTCCTGGGGGTCTGGCCTAAATTGCAGAATAGGTCATTCAACACCCCCTAGCTAGGTTAGGTCTCTCTCCTAACGTAACCTGTAATTGGGTTATTCAGCATCCCCTGGCTGGGTGAGTGTGCACCTGGTTAGAGCAGAGATGATGATCTCCAGACAAGCAGAAGAGTGTGTGTGTGTGTGTGTGTGTGTGTGTGTGTGTGTTGAGAGGTTTTTGTGACAAGTGGTAATTAATTAGCCAAAGACTACAATAAGGATAAAATTGTGAATTTGATTATGTGGCAGGTGTGTGAATTTGTTTGTGGATTTATCAATGGTCCAACATAGGCATGATCCCATCTTGATCCATAGAAAATCCATTGAACTTGAGGTATATTATAATATTCACTTTACGCTGATTTTCATTTAAAACAGTGTACTAAAACCTACACACTTCTGAAGAAGAATCTCTTGCATAAATAAATTTTGAATCAAGTCTTTTACATACATAGCTACAATAATCAGTCTACAAGTTATTACTACAGATTTATTGACATTGATGCCATTGAAACTATTTCTAAGCCCACACCATTATCCACACTAGTAATTTACAAATGCAGTCACTGTGGCGTAGCCAGGAAAGAATTTTTACTAAGGCAAAGTTTATATTATATTGATCTAATTGAGAGGTCCTGCTTTTGACTTACCCGATCCACAAACACATCGAGTTTCAAACATGGGTGGTAGCTACAGTATTTGCATGTTTACTGTCTTGTTGGATGGAAAAAAACTGTTTCAGAAGCTCAGATTCTGAAAATTTTTCTACATGTCATAAGCAGTGGCGTAGCTACCACTGAGGCAACCGAAGCAGCTGCCTCAGTAAAAGCATGATCAACAATTCAGACTGAGCAGGCCTGAGTTTTGGCACCCCAAACTTTGTACTCGAACATTACTAGACAGCACTACTGTACCACACGTAATGGAATCTATGGCTGTACTACTAAGTAGGGCTGGAATCCATGGTGACACAGTCCAGCATTGGCTGCCAGTGGAGTAGTCAGAAAAAAATATTTACCAAGGCAAAGTTTATACACTGTCGACCAAATTAAGAGGGTCTGCTTCTGACTCAACTGATTCACAAATACTGGTACAGCATTTGCAGGTTGACTATCTGGTTGGATGGAGGAAACAGTTTCAGAAGACTCTGAGCATTTTTCTACATGTCATAAGTAATTCTCCAGCATAGTTAATGCTATACAGTATACCATGCTTCAAATATTAGACTAGTTTAATTGCATGTAACATAACTTACTCCAGAGATATTATGAGTGGACAGGCCATCCATGGACTGCAACGGAGTTCATAGTCATGCACACTACTTTTTATTGATCTGATGTGATTAGATTAGATTAGATTAGGTTAGATGTGATGTTTAAGTCAGAGATAATTATCTCTTTCATCTGATGCTCAACTGCACGTGCTAAGCATGTCAAGATAGGGAGTCTCTCAAGAAAATTTTTGAAAATATATACTTTGAAATGGCATATTGAGGCTATTTTTTTAGTGTAACTGCTAATGCATGATATGCATGATCAATTAGCTCAATGTAATGCCATCAGTGCAGTTGACTCATTGGAACTTTTAAAAAGTAATGTGAAAACAATTAACATAAATGTAAATGATCAAGCAGTGTAATGAGAACAGTGGCTATAATCTGTATTGAATGCTCTATTACGATGACTGCTCTATTAGAGTATACAAATTCAAGCCACACAAAATAGAATCTATGGCTGTAGTACTAAGCAGGGCTGGAGTCTATGGTGACATGGTGCTGGACCACTTTTCAGCTACTGGGGTACAGTAACGTTTGAGTAGAAAATCCGGGGTGCCAAAACTCAGGCCTGCTCAGCCAGTTGTTGAGAGCATTTTTACCAAGGCAGCTGCCTCGGTTGCCTCAATGGTAGCTACGCCACTGAAATGCCACACCCTTTTCACACCTATACAGTGCAACCTCGTCAATAGGACCACCTTTGTACCCACATTAAGTGGCCCTATTACCACATCAATCTGGCCATAAACAAAGTGGCCTTATTTCAAGATTTTCAACAAATCAACACCTGGCTATAGTTGCTGTAACAGCTATATATCTGTACTACAGGTTTCATCATAATGGCACAGATAGGATTATCCATTACCTGAGGCATAATGGCTGCTAAAAGTACGAAGCAAATTGCTACACTATTGGCATAGCTTTTGGCAGGTACTCAGGAACGGCAATTTTGTAGTGATACGTTGACTGTCTGTTCAGCTGGCCCCTTTATTAAGGGAATGTTGTGTTAGTTTTACCAGTTTGGTCCTGCAGTATGTGGCCACTGGCCTTATTAATGAGGTGGCCCTATTAACAAAAATTAAATCAACGGAATAGTATGGAAGATACATCTGGACTTTCTGGACCTGGCCACTATAACAAGGTGGTCTTATTAATGAGGTTTCACTGTACTTAGTTAACTATCATTTGTTCCTTACAAGCCATAGCCCTGAAGCTTTTCTTTTTCAACTTTTTGATACAGCAGTCACCCTTCAGCTACGTATTACTTTACTTTCATACATCACTCATTTCTCCACTTTTCTGTGTTCATTGCTATAACTGTAATTTTCTTGGTATGTACATTTTAAAAAGAACTTGTAACATTGAAACTTAGTATAAAGCTGACACCACACTTATGACCCTTGTGTATATAGATGTCTTGCTAGATTTTTAATCATATATTATGCATGTGGAGGACGCACAGTAATAGAAGAATAATTATTGACTTGGCTACTTTGACTGTTTTATTAGTGTCACAAGTGAAGATTTTTGCTATGCATAATACTGTTACTATTTAATCATATTGGTTCATTAATTGTGTTCATTACACAAGTTGGCTTTTGCATTAGCCTCATCTTTACGTTTGTTTCATATGTACCTTGATATGTAGTTTCTCTAAGCTGTAGGAAAATTTAGCTACCATATAAGCACAGGGAATTAAATTTGGTGGTTGATGAATTTTCACGGAAACCATCAAATTTAAATTTGCCAAATATCTGGCTTGCTAAAGAGATCAAAAACACACAAAGTTTATACTGACGAAGATCTAGCTACAATTGGAAGATACCTATGCTAGCTAGCTACTGAGCATGGTCCCACAGATTCAGTTGGACATTCGCTAGTAGCTAGCTAGCTCTGTACCTTCAGATTGCTCGTATGTGGGCACCTGCACTGATACCTGTTATTGTTATTACTGCTGTACACCAGCAAGGTGTCTCCAAGTAACTATCCTACTGATGCATCCTTGATAGCTACTGTAGTTACATTTGTAACTTAATAGTGGTCTTGGCCTTGGATGTAGCTATAATCGTAATAAGCTATAATCGGTTATATCATGCCATGATTATTGCTGAATGCAGTCAGTGCATGATTAGCGCAGGCCCTGCGAGAAAAAGGAACCGTCAAATTTAAATTCGTCAAATAGACAAGTTATTTGATTCAAAAAAAATTTTCCTAGCTAATAGATTGAGTTGTAGATCATATTGAATAGTAGTATATCCTTACAGTGTATTAGTTTTAACATTAAAAATTATCCTTGAGATTGAATTGTGATTAAGGTGACAGATTATATTACAGATTGCTAGGGGTTGGGTTCGATCTCTGCAGTGTGTAACTCTGTTTTCGTTTTGACATAATGTGACCAGATCTGCAAGAAGCCCACATGTTAGCCCATTTTTTGAATTCTACTTTATTGTATTTTCTTTAGAGCATGGTCAACCAAAGTTTTAGCTCTAGAAGCCAAGAACTTTTGAAGCTATAGTGCTGCAAATAACAACAGAAAGATTGATTTGTACAGTAACAATACAGCAAATGGACTATGGGCGTGTGATTAATGGTCATAACTTATGAATGCAGTCCTGTACAGAGATGCAACTTATATCACCACAATACCTAGCAGTCTCCATATTTTTATATAAAGCAGCAAACACACACACACACACACACACACACACACTGTTGGCGTGTGTAGTGTGGTATGCAAAAGCTCTAGTGGATTAGGAAAATGTAGAAAAAAACACACACTCATACATCAGCCAGCACCTGTGAATTTATTCACCTATCATTGTAATGCCTGACTACCACAGGTATAGGCTGAGGGTGGGAGAAGGTCGTGGTTGGTGGGGGAATAGACTGCTAAGTTTCCCCGGATTTGTAATTGTCTAAGAAGCACACCAATGTAGCTTTTCATGGATCTGACTTACTATTTGTAACACTAAAACCTGCTTGAAGTAACTTACAACTGGATGCTAGTGATGTACATAGCCCCACTAACCCTGGGTTTTGCTACTGGGAGATTAGTTGGGGATATGTGGGGGTTTGTATTGCCAGTACTTCCCCAGTAGGTGAGGAATTGTAATTTTCAGTGATGCAAATCCCCACCTCAGCCCGTGCCTGTGGTAGTGGTGCTTTACTTGATAGGTGCATTATTTAAGTGTCGTCCTCCCATTTCTGACAAATCATTTAAACAAGTGTCGGAATAACACTTATATAAATAGTCTAACAAAACAGTCTAACAAAACAGTCACTTCTGATTGAAAACGGCATTGAAATCAGTGTACTGCACACCGAATACGTACATCAACAGAATACCCATCACCAAGACACTAACCATTGAAATTCAAGTTTATAGCTCTATCTAGGTAGCTACTGATGTGCATACCTCATGATCAGTACGTGGCTCAATCCTCTTCAGTTGTATGAACCACCAGTGCCCATCTGGAAAACATATTGTGCGTACTAGAATCGATCGCTCGAGGTCGGGGGGGCCTCGCTCGAGGTAACACTTGAAACTCCAGGGACCCGGCAGGGGAATCTACGGTGGCCGGTTCCGGGAGTTTCTCACTTATTTCTCAGTTATTTCCGAGAAATTTCTCACTTATTTCTCACTTCTCGGTTATTTTCTCACTTATTTCTCAAATGTTTCCCATTTCTCGCTTATTTTCCCGATTATTTCTCACTTCTCAGTTGTTTTCCCAGTTATTTCTCAGTTACATTTCCCATTTCTCAGTTACCTTCTCAGTTATTTCTCATTTCTCAGTTGGCTTTTCAGTGGTGTTTAGCAGCTACCAGCTACAGTACCAGACGCGACTATACGCTGGCAACCTCCGCCTGCATGGCTGTTGCGGACTGTGCAGCTCTTCATCGCGGTTCCGCCTTGAATGAAGATGAATTGATACAGTTTTATTTTAAGAAAGGATATACATACCAAAATATAAGAAGCTTTCTAGCAACCAAGCATGGGATTGAGTTAACAGACCAGTTAAGATGGAGACTCAAGAAGCTTGCTTTGAAGCGGCGGGGAGAGGAAGTTCAGTCTTCCTTAGAAGAAGTACAAGCAGCAGTCGAGGTTAGCTAGCTACTGTGACATGTAATGTTATAACTAATGTTATATACAGGAGGAACGAAATGAATCAGGAAGGGACCTTGGCTATAGAATGTTGCATCAGCGTTTACTTCAGAAGCATAAACTAAGGGTGGGAAGGTTCGTATTACCTGGGCGAAGTCTTACATCATAGATATACCATAGATAATATATACCTTACCCGGGATTGGAAACGGAGGCAATCAACACCTATCAACAAGTTCACTCAGCGTTGTAGTATCGCGAGTTTAGTGTAACGTAATTCCGTAATTCAGTCCGTGTTTTATAAAATGGTGAATGCTGGAACTCGTGCTAGAAAGAAGAGCTCGAAGCAGAAGAGCGGAGAATCCGATGGAAATGACGATGCTGGTTCGTTGTCATTATAGCTAACAATAAACAACCAGCGCTGGTAGCAAAATTTGGGCATTTTTACAGCTTAAACATTCAATCACTGATGTGCCTGGCCTGGCCTTGTTTGTGTGCAAGTTATGTTGATGTAGCCATTCATTAGCTATACCCATAGATAATATATACCTTACTATGCTATACCATACCTGTCTTTTTCTTTCAATGCAGGTCCCAAAGCAAAAGATGATTTTGTGGAAGCACTCAGAAGCATATTGAATGATGATTCAGTTAAAATAATGTCCTCAGAAGCAATTGAAGCAAGAAAAGCGGCACAGATTCTGTTGGACTGGTGTCTTGATGCTGCCAACAATAACTGTTTTACAACATTTGTTTTGAAATTGTCAGAAGACCTGAAACAGGCAATGAGCTCTTGTAAAAAGAAATCATGCAATCGTGAGAAACTTTGGAGAAACTTTTTTCTGTTGCGCTCTTCAGAGAAATTTCGAGAGGACTGGGTAAATTTTTTGGACTCTGCTAATGTGGCTGCTACACCTATCCTGTATCAGCATTTAACTGATATTTTGTTCAGGGGATACATTGGTGATCATGTGACAGGGTGTACAGCTGAAACCAAGGTTGATCCAGCACCAGCTGTAACAAAACGCGAAGGCAATGCTCTTCGTTATGCTGCCGGCTATGTTTGTAGACATTTACGTAAGAAAATCGAACGCAGTAAACATGAGCTTAAGGAAGAGATGGTATTGTGCCTGATGACTTTAACAAAGGACACACCCGAAGAACATAGTGAATGTGGCAGTTCTGAAGAATGGACATTAGCACTAGATAGAGGTGGGCTATGGTATGTTAAAGAAACAACATTTATATTGTTTATTGCAATAGAAGAAGTGAGAGAATGCCTAAAAATGTTACTTGGTAGCAACCCAGCAGCTGGAAAAAAAGAGGAGATTGTTGAAAAAGTTACCTCCAGTGATGATGTTGAATTTTATTGGTTGATTTCCACTGCAGATTTCAAGATTGGTGAGAAGGAGGTACATAGTGCACTTCTTAAGGAAATAGTGCAGCTTTATGTGACTATCCGTGGATTTTCATATGCGAGCTTTTGGATGGAGAAATTTAAGCAGTCAGCAAAAAAGAGTACACAGCGGTCAAAAAGCTTACGTAGAGACTTGTATGATAGCAGCTTATAGTATATTATATTATTAACATTTGCAATGCTATGCATAACACAACTTTATTTTGTGATTACCCAAAATAACCCAGTTGGAATATTCTCAATTCTGCATTTTGGATTGTATCAATCCACCCTGTAAAAGGAATGATTTAGCTAAGCATCTGCACACACTGTGTCACTATACCTGAAGGAATGCCATTACACTGTTTCAGTCTACTGTGCAAAATATCCAAAGACCTGATGGTGCATCAACAAAGGCAGAGACACTTGAAATGACAGTGGCAGAGACACCTTCAGCACTGACACATCTCTCAAAGGAATTGAAACTGGTAGCCTCTTAGGTTTAGGCTGCCAGTGTTTGTTACTATGAAGTCTAAGCTTTCTGTGACCTCTCCTATCATTCATCTGCAAAAAAATCCAGTCCAAACTATAGCTAGCTATATATGCATAATAATAAAGCAACAGTTCTGAAAAGGAAATACTTGCATTCACTTGAAGATTCAAGGATTTCGCCTACATCAGTACAAGTCAGCAGCCTTGAAACTATCCTATTTTGTTTGTATACATATGAATTACAGGAAATACTTAAGAAAGAAAGTTAGTAGCCTTTAGAAAATGACCTGTAGGCCTCAAAACGTAACACCTCAAAATCGCTTGTTTCGCAGTTGCGCTGCAATTTGATGGCATAAACGGTAAAACTAAGGGTTTTAAGTTGCATGATTTTGTCCGCTAATGTCTCAGCTTTCAAACAGTGTAGTTTACATCGAAAAATGTCGCTCCCACACTGCTCTACGAACCCCAAAAGTCGAGGGTACGACTAAAAAGCCATTTTTTGCATAAACCGCGTCAAAACACTATTTGTTCAAAATTTTGACGATTGTATGCAAGTAATACAACAGTATTGTTCTTACCACCACGGTAAATCCTCTTCATGTTCACAACTAGTAGCTTATCTACCCGTTCTTTTCCTTTCTTCCATCGGCGAGGTGAAACCTTACATATCAAAGCGAAAGTGTTAATTATTACAATGCTGACGGCTCGCGATTTTTGTATTGAAGTGTGTCCGGTTTCCAATCCCGGGTAAGGTATATATTATCTATGGATATACTAACTCCAAGTGCCTATATCTATGTTTATACCAAGGAGGTGGCACTCCAACTACGCTGATAATTGTCCTCGATCAAAGTGAGAAATGTCAAGGACAAAAGACTATTTTTTCAGTGTATACTTTAATGTGAATGTATATTCACAAAATATACTGGAATTTAGACAAGAAGGCTGATTTGACCGCTTTGTCTGAGGATGAGATTGGAGAATGGTGTATATTGGAGTGCCGCCCTCTTGTTACATGCATGCATGTGAGGATGAATGTAAATGCAGTGGAACCTGCCTTAACGGCCACCTCTCTACAAAGCCCACCCTACAATTCCCCAAATGAGTAGTTAATGCACTTATCCACCTGTATAAAACAGCCACCTCCCTAGAAATTGTGGTGACCGCTATAGACAGCTTCCACTGCAATTGTTTCATTGTTTTAACCCATCAGTGTAGTCCAACACCACAAAGCTGCATTGTAGTCAGAGTGCCATTGAGGTTGTACAGATCAGTGGGACAGGAAAAAGCAGCAAGTAGAAGTAGACTAGTATCCCTGACTAAGTCTGACATTGAAATCTGATAGTGTGTTGAGCTTTGAATTGACTTGTCAGTGACAAAAATTTCAATTCTCACATGGGTATTTACATGGGCCTGTCATGAAAAAATTAGGTCCCTATTTTAGTTCCCTCAGTCCAAAAATATTGATATATTTGGACTCCACACCCAGTAATTGTTTTTTGCTCTGTTTTCAAAACCATAAGGCTTTGTTCAAAAATATTAGATGACTCCTCGACAGATTCTTTGTCCCATATAGTACTCCATAAATTTTACTATTACATGTTTTAGAGACACTGTCATGATGCTATCAGCAGTTAATGATCCAGATGGGGCTTTAGAAAGAAAAAAGCATAAATTGAAAAGAAGAGAGTACCACAGCAAGGTAAGTGAATTTAAATAATTATGCAATGTAATATGCACAATATTTAAGGGACCAGATTTTATATGGCACATGGATGGGTATGATAAGCTAAAACCATTTGGATTTGCCATTCATGGGTGTATTGACGGGTAAGTTGTACATGTGATGGTGAAGTATATAAAATTACATTAAAACAATTCTTATGCAGCTACTCTCGTCGAATCTTATGGCTTCATGTTAGCCCATCTAATAATGATCCCTATATTATTGCAGGGTATTATTTGGAGTGTGTCAGAACATTAAAAGGTATGAGTCATTAGCTACTTGTAAGTATTTAACATGAGTATAGGCTGTCCGACTATTGTCAGATCAGATAGAGGGACAGAAAATTGCAATGTTGCATTTCTTCAGCCTTTTCTACGAGAGTCCTGTGATGATCAATTTAGAGGTGAAAATTTCATGTATGGAAAGTCTACGTCAAACCAGGTTAGTTGTACAATAGAACCTGAAATAATTAGGGTATAAACAAGGGGATTGCTGGTGGTGTTGGGCAAACTAATATTCTTCAAAAATTTTCTCCTTTGAATTAATGATGATTCATCCCAGGTGATGATGTTGATGATTCATCCACCCAACTGTTAAAATTGTATGTAATAGGGCTGAGCGATACTGCCATTTTAGTATCACGATCGATACTAAAGCCACTATTCACGATACTGAATACTTCACGATACTTACAAATATGTCAATCATAGCTGGTGCTACATAGTGTATTCCTCAGTATTCCTGCAGGAAGTCTTCAAAAGTAGCATCAAACTAGCCACTGTCAACTATGTTTACAGTAACAGTTATTGTAACACATGCTTTGAAGTTATGTTATGGTGTTCACACCTCTCTGCAGGGGTAACCAGGTTATGACTTACAAGGATTCTTGAGCCTAGTACTTCATAACAAATGGCTTTTTAATGACAGTAATGTACAGGCATGGTATCACGATAGTTAATAACAAAATATCGCGATATCGATACTTTCAAAATATCGCGAAAACGGTAGTATTGCTCAGCCCTAGTATGTAATCAGGGCACATCTGAAAAGCAGCCTGACTAGGCTGATTCTGTCTTCCCTGAAAAATAGTATTCTTTTACGCACATTTTGGCTACGTACCAGCTATCATTTTTGCATTGAACACGTACGTGTATAGCTAATGATCCCCAAAAGGAAGTTACTGAGGTAAACATACTTGAGTGACCATTTGTAATGAACATGGGTTATTTCATTTTTCTGTCATTTTAGCGAATTGAAGCATGGTGGGGGCAGCTACGAAAAAATGGTGCTGGTTGGTGGATGGATTTTTTCAAGGTACACGTACACAACTAATTAAATAATTAATCTATAAAATTTAATAGGAATTAAGGACTAATGGAGAATTGGATGACTCTTGTGATATTCAAATGTTCGTTAAACTGATAGAATTTATTTAAAATCTACTTTTAATAGGGACTGTTTACGTTTTTCTTTCATGTCACTGATTCAACAAGAGTTAATCATAATAGCAAATGAGTGGAACGTACATACAATAAGGCAGAGTGCACAGAACCCAGGGGGAGTTCCAGATGTTCTGTATTTTCTTCCACATCAAAACAGTTCAGTGACAAATATGTTTTAATGATCATGTTTTGTATTATGTCTGTTTTAGATTGTCGGTCATACAAGCACCCTATTGACAATGATGACATTGAAGCTGCTGAAGAATACAGCTGCTTGAAACCAGAGCCTACTTCACCTGAGTTTAAGGAATTAGCTGAGCTACTCATGGCTGAAGCTAGAATTAATAGTCCCACTAATGCTGACGAGGGACTGGCATTATATAGACATTTAAAGTCAGCAATACTTTGAATTGAAAGTTGATCTCTTTGAATAATCACAAATACAGTAATAACAGTAGGCAAGTTAGTTTGATGTCCTGATTAACTGCAAGATTTCAGCCCCAGATGAGCGTTGCTTAGGCTCATATTTTAAGCAGGATTCACATACTTGTTGTACATGTTGATCTAAATGGCTGTATGTTGGTAACTTCTTTGTTAATAATTGCATCATTAGCTGGTTGTTGGTCTTGACATTTCTCCAAGCATGTTGCTGGCCATACAATTCTATCAATACGATGCCTAACGACCATATATCTGAAGCTTTTCCAACTACTCCGTCGAAGGTTTCAGGGGCTGCATAGTATGGGGTTCCCACACAACGAGCTTCTGTGAGTGTTGAACAACTAAACTTAACCTTTGCCATACCCATATCAGTTAAGTACACATGAAGTGTACTTTCTTCTACCTGTAACATATGATAACAGCTAGTACATAAATGACATTGTGCAATTCTAACCAGTATATTTGATGGTTTTATATCCCGGTGAATCATTGGAGGGCTCAAAGTATGCATATATGTCAAGGCTAGGGTAATCTGCTCAGCTATGAAGTTCCTGTTACTCACAGTTAGCTGCTTTTTCTGCATGCAGAATCATACACAAGTCATTGTGTTAACTAGCTAGCATACTTCAGTGAACAGTAGCTTGTACAAGTCACTCCCACGAACATAGTTGGTCACAATTTGAATGCTGTTGTCATCACACGTGTAACCCATGAAGACTACGATGTTTGGATGGCGAAGAGCACTATTTGACATAGCATAACATCTTGATCACATAAAGCTCAAGTTAATATTACCTTAATGCTTTTACTTCGTCCATATGGTCTCCATCTGCCCTTTTGTCTAGTTTAAGTTGCTTGACAGCAACTTCAGTTCCATTTAGATGTGACAAATACACCATCCCAAACCCACCCTCTCCTAATTTTCTCCCAAGTGAGATTTGAGTGCCAGACAACAAGAACGGATCTGTGTGCAAGAACATGATTGACTGTCACAGTGATATTAGCATGTGCATCAATGATTACATGCAACAGTTGTACTGGTCAGTTTTCACAAGAGGCTTCCATGTTCCCCTCATACTTGCAAGTTTAGTATTGCCAAATAGATAATCTATTATAACAAGCCTGATAACATCCTACTGTGAGAGCAACTGCATACCTACCAACTCGTACTTAAATACACAAATACAGTGTTCTAACCCATGCTGGTTGTCAATGCCAGTTAATTTTAAAAAGCCATTTAACATGTCCCCCATTGTGTGATGACCCCAGGATTATGATACTCAATTGCTGAGTGTGATATCACATATGCAGAGATGTGATTAGGCCATTATTAATACATTGCTTGTTCCCGTCACCTAGTGCAGCACAAACTGATGTTAATGGGCAATAATCAGTTGCACACTAGATTGTTCTAGCTATTTTAGTCTGTGACTGCATTACTAGACTTCTAGGTATGCAGCCTGTTTAACAAGAGTGGAGAAACTCCAACCACTCAACTAGTACATGTTTATGTACATATAGCTAGTGCATTTACCTTGACAATTGAGTCATACATAACATATCTCCCTTAAGCAATTGACTCTTTAACATAATAGTGCATCCATGTGATCAACATTAATAATAATTATAAAATTTGGTGTGACTATCTATAATCAGATGTGGGTGGTGATAGTAAACAAAGAATGAAATAATGATGGCCTAACAGTATCCAGTCAAACAGCAAACTATAGCTACAATATACTAACATGCACAAAATTACAAACGCGTTTAGCAGGGATATACCTTTGTTTTTCTTTGTCACTTCTAAGTTTCCTGGAGCGCCTTCACTGACTTCTATGACTAATGGCCGCTTATCACATATGTCTGCTGATGAATGATTCATGGAGTCTTTGTTGCTGCCTATGTGTGTAAACTTTTCTGCGTTGGAATCTTTTTTCATTACATATTCTTCTAAAGCATTTTGACCTTTGTCACACTAAAAGGTGTGCATGCAACCATACTAAAGTGCATACGTAGTTTACCATGTGCACATACCTGAACACAGTAAATTTTAGTTTTTGATGGGTAGTATCCATGGACATGAATGTACTGTGCTAAACTCCACGGTTTTCCAGCAATCGAGTTCATAAGTTTACTACCTTGTGGGTCTGCCAAAAAGTACTCATATCTCTCCTCATCAGTACTGGCATTTGACTCTGCAAAGAATTGTTGCTTGGCCATTCCCACTATCTCTTCATATGTAGCTGTAGGGCGTAGTGAAATAGCAACCATTGGACCCAATTCCTTGCATCGTGTCCCACATTGCTTGAGGTCATTGAATTTCATACCCCCCATGGAAATCTAAAAGAATAAATACACCGTGCAGTGAGTGAATGTACACCCCATTATGCCCCAGTTATAATTATGATCATTAAAGTGAAATGAATTTCAGGACTGGGTCTTGAAACAATCAGCTCAAGGGCAGGTCAATGAGTGGCAGAGGTACCAAATTGGGTGGTAAAAGTGTTGAAAGTTCATTCTATTTTGGGAGCTGGGCATTGTCCGGGAAAATTGCAGCATGAAATTAAACCAATCATGCAGTACTGGTAAATGGACAATTCACAAGTGCAAAAGTACCATTATGTATACATATAGACCAGAATCTAAGCTCATTTGATACATTCAACACTTACCTTCATCAAGACTGGGCTACGAGCGGTGGACTTCATCTAATACCGCCAACCTTTTTACCTGAACTCAAACTGTCTTGTCGGTTTGCCTTTTGAATCGCTTTGTATTTCGCCATCAAATCAGCTTTCTTGCTTAATACTCCTACTGCTGTACAAGGAACAACTAGCCACTAATTGTCTTCAGAATAGTTATATACGTACCTGTATCTGCTTCATTTCGAACCGCTGGAACCGTTGCAGCCCCCGCTGCGACTTTCAGTTGTTGACCTCGTTCTCGACTCTCAGACGACCCACCAGAAGATAGAAACTCTTTGGCTTCTGCATTGGAAAGTTTTCCTGCTTTCACACACTCATAAAGAAATTTTACTTCATCCATCATAACACGAGGGTTTAATTTCTCCCGCCAATAAGCGCCAAAACCACGTGATCGATTGAGAAATAACTGAGAAGGTAACTGAGAAATGGGAAATGTAACTGAGAAATGGGAAATGTAACTGAGAAATAACTGGGAAAACAACTGAGAAGTGAGAAATAATCGAGAAATAATCGGGAAAATAAGTGAGAAATGGGAAATATTTGAGAAATAAGTGAGAAAATAACCGAGAAGTGAGAAATAACTGAGAAATTTCTCGGAAATAACTGAGAAAAGAAGTGAGAAACTCCCGGAACCGGCCACCGTAGGAATCCCATGTCGACCGCAGATGGAGTTGACTCATTCTACCCCTGAACTTTGTCAACGATTTCACTGCCAGTGAGTAGACACGGGTGAGTAGCTTCTGTAACTTTGTATTCATATCGAGAGATAGCTACTAGCGCCTGAAAATTATTTCTTGTCTTGTTTCTTTGTCAATATACTCTAACATGGCTTCACCGGGCTTCACTGGCCTGGGACTTTGATCTACACTTAATTTTTTCGTGTAAAGTTGCAAGCAGCAGCTGTCTATATTAAAGGAAATCTTAGAGTATGCATTCACCCAGCCTATGCCAATGTACACGGCCAGAGTACGCCCCACCTACCTCAGTCGGTCAGAAGTTGGGATTTGGAAAACGCTGTATCACAAAAGTGGGATGGTGGGGAGTATATGATCACTCGTACAACAACAGTTACCATGAGCACCGTATAATTTAAAGTTGGGTCGGTGTACGCTTGAGCACGGCCCGGTTCGTACTGAAAGGGTTGGGAACACGAGACTAGAGCCAAGACTAGATTGCTTATTACTAGAGTATGTGCTGAGTGTGACATAGGATTTCAGCTAGAAAGTCAGCCAGAGTAAAGCAGTCTGGGTAGTAGTCTTACATCTAGTGGTCTCTCCATGATCAAGGGGGTGTCAGCCAGGCTCTTGCTGTAGGTTGATCTGCGACCGCGGTCAAACTCTAAGTCAACGGTCAAGGCCACTAAATAGCTCTTATAGTGGGTCAAGGGTCAAGATGATATGGAAGGTTCGAAACCCACAATCGAAAAGTATACGTAGCTATTATCAAGTTTATGGGATTATATGTAACTCACAAGAAGTAAGGATCTCTAAGAGGATGTATTAAAGCTCCAACAGGTATTTCGCCGTAATTATAATGATTTTTCTCTCCCAGCTGCTGGTAGCACGCACTAAGAAAATATTATACTAGGTTACAAGCGCAGATGCGTATAGGAAAATAGAGAAATTAGTGCAAGTCAAAAGTTCGACAAGAAATGCTTAAGTCACAGGTCAAAGACGATAAACGCTGCAAGTCAAGGGTGAAGGTGAAATTTTTCCCGGTCAAGACTTTGACTGCGGTCACAGATCTACCTACAACGTGAGCTGACGTGACACCCCCTTGATGATCCGAACTCATTGGGTCCTAGGTCAGTGTGTTCGAATAATGGCGGAAAAGTTTGGATAAATGTAGACCCATACATACAGTTAAAATACTCTAATAGAACATACACTTTAGGCAAATGTCACCGGATCTGCAAGAATCCCATATAGAATGTACAATGCACCATATCAAAACTTGCTATTGGGAATTGTAAACCGAAGTGGTCAAAATAAAATTTTACATAACATCAAGTTTTACTATTAGTTCTTATGAATTATGTAATATAACAGCTAAAAATCAACCCCATGTCATTTTGGTAGTCTTAGCTTGGTCAAACCAGTTGGTTGAGAAACCTTGATCATATCAAAAAGTTTAGAACTTTTACCGTACTTTACTATTGAAAAGCCTACGCCCCCAAAAACGTAAAATGCATAAAATGGTGCAAAATGACCGTGATTCTAGACTAGTTTCGAAACGCTGGTAACATTTCGAAGGGATAACCAACTAATACGGATGGATAATTACTCACATACCTTTTGGGAATGCTCCATATGAATTTCCCCTTTTATAGCAGCAGTAGATATATACGTATTCGAATTGTGCTTTTTCACAGTTTCCGCCATTGATTCATCAATTTTTCCAATGCGCAATGTATTGTGGGATTCACCTGTTACCAAGACTATGGGAATTCACCTTAAAATTTATGACATAGTACGGTCGGGTATACTGTATATATTGATTAACCATCAATATTTCGTAGGAATTGGACCGAGGCCTATTTCCTGGGGTCTGCTTTTTCAGTTTGTTTACAAGATTTACGACTGAGTCACCCTTGAAGCTATTACGTGAGTTAAATTGTTGATGAAGATGTTGTTCTTGATTGTTGTAGCCTATTTCATCATGATTTATGTTTCCTAGAGTTCAGTTTAGTATGTTTTTGAGCCTTATCATGTGTGCTAAAATGCGGGATCCCACTAAAATATGTAAATTTATCTTATTTTTATTAGATTCGTAAATCCAATGGCTATTTTTGATATGGACACCCATCATTTCTTGTCCTATGTAAAATACATGCATTTTGTACTAAATACAGAAAATACAAAAAAGCAACCATTAGCATTCATAATCTCTACAGGACATTATACAAAAAATTAAAGCCCTTGAATTGCTCTACACGATTCCGCCCGAAGTAACGCTCTAGTGTTACCATAGTGACATTTATTTACTATTGATTACAACATAATATACGCCCATGCAATTTATGTTGGAAAATTTAATTACTCTAGTGGGAAAACCCTCCAAAAGCAACCTGTTACCCTCAACCAAATTCACTAAACTTCTTATCATTTCTACGTGTCAACACTTGTTGATTAAGAATCCACCTGAAGTAAATGCCTAACCAATTATTATACCGAGTTACATTATAAAACATACGAAAAAATGGGGTTTTCCCACTGTTTTATTACATATCCGAATGTGTAATTTGGCAATACAAGGCTCTATCATGGCTTTTCTCTTGGTAACTTCACAGACTCCTATATATCACTCGATTCGCCATTGAGGGTTCTGATGAGCCATACCAGATCTCCATAAATTGAAGTATGTGGAAGTTATGATGCCATGTATAATAAACGGTGTCATTTTTACGTATATTTTACGTTACAGATTTTTATAATGTACGGTAAAGGATCTATGGTAAAAGCAAAAGTTGACAAATGTTTTGATATGCTAATGGATAAAATGTATGCAAAACATAAAAATATCTGTAAATTTTTAAAGCTCTTGCTTCACCATGAAGGAAGGTGCTAAAGGCAAACACCTTGGTAGCATCATGTTCCCCAAAGCAAGAGGAGTTTGTTTCATGTCAGTACTCCTAAGTAGATGAAAGATATGAGTGTTAGTCTGCCTTGCATTGGACAAGTGGTTCCCTGACATTTTCCTGATGTTTTCATGCACCTTAGCCCTGGAAGGACCTAGGAGAAAAAAACTTACCCAGCAATGGATTTGCCTGTTCATGGAGGACTGCGTTTGTAAGTTATGACCGTTTAATCAAGTGCTTGTAGTTTATTTTTCATATTGTCACTGTACAAATCAATCTTTCTGTTGTTGCCACTTTGTAATACTGTAGCTTCAAAAGTTCTTGGCTTTTAGAGCTGAAACTTTGGCTGACCATTCCTTTAACTATCTGGATAAAGAAAATGGAATAAAGTGGAATTCAAATAATACACTAACATGTGAGGCTCTTGCAGATCCAGTCACAAATAGTCTAATAAAACAGTCACTTCTACAGTTTGGATAATTGATGCATGGCCAGATAATGGAGGGACCAGTGTATGTGGTTATCTTGTTACAGTTGTGGCTGCACTGATTACTTTACAATAGTTGCTATAATGATGACATACTACAATATTTTTTCTTGTATAGCATTTTCGTGCCTATTGATTACTGGCATATTAATAATGCACTGGACTTGCAGGTCTAGGTCCTGAATTTTACTACCTTATTTAAAATTTAGTACTAGCCATCACTGCAATCCCAAATAGTGTTATGATTGATTTATTAGAGTATCAGCAGTTACGTATATATGCTGCAAAGGAGTATGTTTGTTTAATGCATAATATTCATGTGATAACCTGTATCAGTCATTGATCACCATCCTGCTTCGATTTTTGCTAGCTAGAATTCTATAATGCATGTGTCTCCTAGTTATTATGTAATGCAAGACAGCTACTAGTTGGTAAGACTGATCAATCAAACTTCATGCATTACATGTGTGGTGACCTAAATAATTATTTGAAGGGTGATTGTTTGTGATTTGTGAAAATTATAGCTCCTATTTATGGTACCACTATATAGCTACTCAAGAGGTGCATCATTTTTGGTATGGTATGGTCAAAGTGTACATGCCTATATATAATTATGTTGATACCAGTACACATAGCTTAGGTGGATATGTGCGCAGTTGAATTTATGATGTAACGTCACTTTTTTTTGCGATGTTTTAGTAATTTCCTGCACGCACTATCTCCATTATAGAAGAAATGTAGTACAATGTATAACTCAATAGTCTTGCTATGTAGTATATGCAGACACTAATAAAAGCATAGTTGTAAATGTTTTCAGGTGTAAATATAGTCTTAGTAGCATGTACATATTAGTATATCATGGTTTACGGTAGATGCGAAAGACGTTTTTAGAGCATATGCTATAAGACAGGTAGGCAGGTGGAACTTCACCAGGACAATTGTTGAGACTTGTATCACTGTATACCTGTTCTTCTTGAATTGTCACATATCGTGTAAGTTGTCGATAGTATAACATCACAAAATCTCCATTATAAATTATATCACCATTCCTTCTACCTCTTGCATAAATGACGAAGACTTCACCCCAACATCTGTTATTTGTAAAATCTTTTCCTTGTGCAGTTGTCCCTGAGCAAGTTTTCTTATTACAATGGTTGTTAGCATGTTCTCGACATGAAAGCCATGTGTTTTGCTCATGAAGATAGCGAATTCGAATGCGTTGACCTGACTTAATTGGGCTCAAGTCGAGACCTTCATTGATTATCTGAAAATCTTCTCCATAACATCTTCCATCAAAGTAGCGATACTGTCCATAGTTTGGACACGTCCGTATGTCACAAACACCGTTAAAAGTACTAGGACAGCCAAGCCAAGCATCCTTTGCACCCAAAAACTGCAGTTTAATGTAGTCCCGATCTTTTAATGGTACTTCACCTGTACAAGTAACAATACAAAGTGCTATTATAGTTTGTATAATATACAAAATTTATACATTTTATGACATGCATGTAGCTAGATACTGTAGTATAATAAATAATTACTGAGTGGCATTGTTTGGTAGCGTATTGCCCTCTTATTCTTCTTTTCTCAAGGTGGTGCTCAAGTTAGTGATTACCTTAACTCATATATATATATACGAAGTTCAGCTACTATTGTGCTGATAGCTACAAAGCACAACTCTAGTATAGTAATAATGATTGCAATATCTCTAGATGTGAAACACCAAATGAACTAACTCAGATTGGCTTTATATGCTCAGTTGTTGTTTACTACATAGAGACATGTTATTACTTGGAAAGGTGCAACAACAAGTGGTCAACCACTATCTATAGAGTTGTCTGACGTGAAGTCTGAGAAGCCATTTTTACTAAAAATAATAATATGGTAAACAGTAAACATGTATCATTAGTGATACACTGTGGTTATTATGTCAAAAGTTATTTGCAGCAATTGTATTATTGCCAATACAATGTGCAAGATAGAATGTGTTTATTTGTCACAAATGCGATATACTATAATCATGTTGAGCAAAGCTACGTACACTGTACACATTTTACAAACATGCATATTGCTCTAGCTGAGCTCTGAATGTTAATTATATATATTTTTTGACACCTCTGATGTGTTTATTTTTTGTACCTTATGACGAATATCCTGATTCACAGCAACATTCTATATAGTAGCTGATTCTTATTTGAAATTAGCACTGATAGTGCAAACTCTTGCTCACCATTTTACTGCCAAAATCAGGGTTCACTAAACAATACATACTACTGCTGCATGGCCAAATTGTCTACTTTATTGTATAGTTTAACTGGTCTCTCAGTGTTGGAACTAAGGGGCTTACATTGCTTGCATGAGCTTCCTTTTGCTAAGAATGTAACATTTTGGCTGAGGCATTTAAAATGAATTTTGTTGAGGCCAATATTTATCACTTTGAGGCTATAGTTCAACATCAAAATGATATGCCATACTACGATTTATATTGTTTACTAATGAATAAATAATTACGTCTTGTAAAAGTGACAGTACTTTTATCATGACAATACCAGCAGAATAAAAAAAATGTGTACACTTTGTAAACTTTTCCTCCTTAATTTAAGGAGAATTGAAGACTACCTATATAGATAACAGTTGTGACTGGGCCTGCAAAATTAGGGCATGTGGGCACATGAAAATTGCCTACTTTTTCACACTTTGATGTGTCATAACTTTGTATTCCATCGTAGCTTGGCCATGCAATTTTCAGCACTTATTAAATGTTTAGTTGGCTTTAGATTGCAAGTTACAGAATGAAAATATTCCATCTCAGAACTGAGATATGACCTGTTATGTGATCGGATGTAGTTTATGCCCACATGCCCTATTTTGCAGGCCCGGTTACATTTTGAAACTAATTTATACACTAACGATGAATCACTACTGCATGTTGTAAAGATTACAGTTATGAAGAAACAGTTTGCATCCCAACTGCACAAATAATCTTGGTTTATGGTAGTTGCAAAATGTATAGTTGACAAGTTAAGATAAGCTGTTTTGGACCGATCCTTGTCTCACTCTCCCCTTGAATTGACACAACTAGTCCCTGTGTACTTAGCACAACTTTATCTCCCATAATGCAGCATGTACCCTTTCTCCTTTGTGCATATGTAGATGTTGAATACTTCACCTCAAAGTGGCAATATACAACTTTTGCACCCAAAAATTACTTCTTAATTGTACTGTGAGTGCTATTTCACTAGGGACCTGTGAGAACTGCACTAGTTTAATTAGAAATATTATGTATTTTTGCATATGTCGTGTGACACTTACTTAATTCTAATAATTTTCCAAAACGCTTTCCTCCATATTCTAACTGCTTTTCTGTAGCAGCTACTCTGTTTTCAAGATCTTGAAGTCCTCCTAACTGCTTTTCTGTTCTGTTTTCAAGCTCTTCAAGTCCTCCTAACTGCTTTTCTGTAGCAGCTAATCTGTTTTCAAGTTCTTGAAGCTTTTGTTTAAGTTCTTCAATGGTGATTGCATTAGGTCCTTCCATGGGGGTTTCATTAGCTCCTTCATAGGGGTTTTCATTAGCTCCTTCCATGGGGATTACCTTAGCTCCTAAAATTAGTCCAAATACTACTACCCCCCACAAAAGCATAGTTGTTAGGCTAATGCAGCAATAATGACTACCAATACTCTTTGTATTATAGACACTGAACTAAACTTATTCAATTATGGGGTGATATTTATATCCACAGAAGTTGTTTACTACTTACTAAACAGTAAGTGTTGCTTGGTAACTATACCAACAACAACAGTCAAAACCACAATTCTATAGAGTTGTGGACATGAATCTGTGATAGAGTTGTGATCTGAGATAGTAAAATTTGTTTAATAGTAATATTGATTGCTTGGTTGAAATTTGTTTCAGATTATTATTATTAATGCTTTACAGTGACCAGCATTGAAGGTCTGGCAGCAACATGTGCTGTAGCCTTATAGGATTACCTGACCTAACAATGATTGCAAGGGCTTAGACTTAAATGACTTGTAAAGTGAAACAGAAAAGGGACCGAGATAATACTGAAGTGGTGTAAATTTTTTATTCAATATACATAATTCACCATGATTTCACGTGCAAAGAGAAATAGCAATTACAGTAGCTAATGTGTGTATATCATGGTTAGATTGATGGCTCATAGAGATGTGTACTCTACTTTGTATTGTATTTATCAAATATTTGCCAGTAGCTTTATGTGTTATATCATCTGTTCTACAGTGATATTACTTTGACCTTACAAACACAACATGTCTCATTATCAAAAACGAGATTACTTGTCTGATGTGAGTTTCTGTATGGAAAATATTATCCTGTTGCTATAAGTTAATGTATATACTTTTGTATGTATATTTTGACATGTACATATTCTACCATTTTTCTTCCAAAGACATGTAAGGTAATTGGCTTTCCGTGATTCCTTAATTAGCAGATTAGATGGCATGCATCCTTGATAATTGAGTACGTACATGCAGGATTGTAAGGCTTCAACCATGCTTTACTCTCTAGTACAAGATGAATTTTAGTATTCGGGTATATACTCTAGTGTATACTAACTACATGTAGCAATACTTATGTGACACAATACAACTTTTCCAAGCAATAGTAATAATACAGATACTGTATTAAGTTACTGATGTATATAGATGTTCCTGACAAGCAAAATTCCACAAATCAAAATCCATAGCCTTCACTGTGCTACTATTTGACTAGATGTGATACAGTCTGTCTGTGTGAATGAAGCAATGTCAGTTACTGTCTGCAGACTTATGTAGCTCCATGCCCACTAATCTGTTGCTACTGTTTGAGTCATAGTCTAGTCTTGCAACATACCAGCTTTTTGGTGAGCCACTCCCACTTACTAGGATTATGTGATACTGTCTGTAGGCATATGTGGAGCCACGTTAATTCATCAGTAAAGATCTGTTGAAGTTAGTTAGATATGTGTGAAGCTACATCCTCGTATAGGAAACGTTTGTAGGAATCATGTTCATCAATTGTAAAACTTATCTACATTGTTTATCATATAGATATGTAGCTACATTTTTACTTAATATGCCAGTGAAGCACCTAACATGTGCATGCGTTGGTTGTAATTAAACCAGGATCTGAGCCATCAGACCCAGATTGCTAAAGTAATCGGAGTCAACAGTACTGACCCAGTTTCAACCCTGGTGCCAATTTGTAAATATTAAATTAGTGGTTTTATTGCTTTGTACGTGGAGAAAGTAATTATAGTGCATAGGACATTGAAACAGGGGACAAGGGGAGCCATGGCACTTTCATTGGACGATACTTGCAACTAAAGATGATATACTGCAGTCAATCACTCTAATAGAACAGTCATCTTTACATTCTTTCAAAAATTGTAAGTAGAACTTAATTTATTTGCAATAAGGCCATGCAAAGTTAATTACATGTTTACTGTTCCTCAAAACTGACCAGATGACCAGGCTTGTTTTTTTGTTTTGTTTTGTTTTTGCAACTTTTTGATGTGGTGCACTGCATTTGACATAGCAGTACATGGAATTGTAGGGGAAAACAAAGTTAATGTATAAAGTTAGTGCATCTTTATAAGAAAAAGGTATTTACAAGACGTAAAAATATATAATACACTATGATAGTAGTGTATAGTAGGGACCACAAAGGAGTAGGCGTAGTCCACGAAATAACATCACCCAAAAACCAGCCTCAATTTTCCTGACGACGATGAGGCAGTATTGGTTAGGTAAAAGTAAGCCCAAACAAGCTTTTAGATTGACCCAAAACGCTTCAACAAGTTGCTACGGAATTTTAAAAATACTTTATTTAATGGAATTTTCTACTGACTGACTGACTGACTGACTGACTGACTGACTGACTGATGCCTCCAGACAAACGTAACTCGATAATGGCTAAGGCTACGGGTTTGATTTTTTCACTGTTCGACGTTGCTTCGGCCTGACAGGTGCCTTTTGGCATACCACAGTACGTACAATGTATTCTTCATGGACTTACCAGTGTCCTCCTTTGTGTCCCATTCATCTTTACTGACAGCGAAAAGTCTCGATTTGGTGGTAGCACGTGATGGCTTTCCTTCGTAATGGAAATCGTCCGTATTTTTCATAGTGACTATTTTGATTGCAGAGGTGCTTTTCGAACAGTTCTTGTTTTGTAATGCTGTGTAATGGGCTGAACACGGCCGACAACAAAGCGTAATAGATACTTCACTATTCAGACAATAATTGATATAACTGGGGCGCACGGCACCTTTTCTTTCGGTATGCATAGATTGCAGATGTGTTTTCAAACAGTTCTAGGTCCGAAATGCATGCTGTGTAACGGGTTGAACATAGCTGACAATGAAGCGTAATGGATACTTCACTTTTCAGACAAATAGTTGGGGCACGCAACACCATTTCGGATGTGGTGTGCGTGGGTTCACCAGTCATAATAATAATATTTACAAAAAAAGTTTACAAACAAGTACACAGAAAATTTGGAATAGAGTAGGGACCATAGCACATCTATAAAAAGTACTGAAACAAGCTGGAGTAGTGCACGATATCAAATCACAGTAGAAGTGTTCTATCCCTACTGTGCATTTTTATTATGGTATCTTGAGCACAGTAGGGATATAACACTTGTTATTGTTTTACTGTGATTTAATATCGTGCACTACTCCAGCTTGTTTCAGTACTTTTTATCGATGTGCTATGGTCCCTACTCTAGTTGAAAATTCCAAATTTTTCTGTGCACTTGTATAAATTATTGTATGGTGATTGCACAATTAATTCAAACTATGTCCAGAAAGGAAACCAGAAACATATAATTAACTTTTTCGTGGCCTAACATAGTGAAATAATCTGAAATACACTCTCAGAGTTTCTACTATATGAAAATTTTCCTAGGGGCAAGCCCCAGATCCTCATGAATAACATCCATATCTGTTGTATGCTTCTAACTCTTCAGTCCACTGTGTAAAATTCATCATAAAAGTTGGCCCTCTCACTTTATGGCCTGCTCCACCTCCCCTCCTGTTACAGTGTTTATGCTGTATATATGGTCACTAACGTTGCTTGCAAATAAAAATATATACTAAATTTCTAGCAATCAAGTGATATTTATTACAATATAGAGTGCTTACAAATAATGTAATTTTATAGCATGAACCTGTAGATGTACAACACTGTTCAGATACATGCACAATAATATAATTGCAGTCAATGTTGTTATCACATTGTTATAGGGAGAACGGAAGGCTATGCGTACAGCTATAGAAAATGGTGACAAAGAAACTATAGTTGAAATGATCAACACTGATTTGATTGATGTCAATGGCAATGTGCATGTGAGTAGCATATAAAAATACCCCTTGTGTTCATGTGGCTATTTATTACACAAGCAATACGTATATCTTGTTTTAATCAAATATGGTAGTGCTATATATTAAGGATCATGTAAGTTTGCATTTTCTCACAAAAAAAAAGAATCCAGCCTCATAATAACTTCATGGTGCCTCAGCAGTATTGGTTAAGTAGAACCAACCCCAAAAGTATCTTCAGAGCAACCAATCATATCTACGTATATTATGGGAGTTTGTAAAACATGGAATATGGAATATCAGAATAAGCAAAATTTTAATATCTTTTGCAGATTATACAAATCTTATAGCAATATATTTTATTTTCCTTGTAACTGCTCTGCATGGCAATATTGGCACACCACGGTAATGAATAAACAGTAACTGGATGAGCATTAAATAGAATGACTACCTCAACCGATCATTCTAAAACAATCTAGCTATACCTTCGCTAAACTTATAAAATCACCTACGTACACTACTTGGTTCAAACCTGAATAGTTTTGAAATCTAATGAGTATTTTAAAGACAAACACAATTACTGGACTCCATTAACTCAGTAGTGTGACTCTACTAAATTTGGTCAGATACACCTGAAGGCCAGCTATAGTTTGCCCTAAGAATAGAACTACGTCTTCATTTTGTAGCAATATCAATTAAGGTGTATAGATAAATAATAGTTATACGGGCACAATGTGGAGTCTATGAAATTTATAAACCCGAAGGCCCAGGCTGTAGCGCACGAGCGAAACGAGGGCGCTACTAAGGGCTATAAAATTCATAGACTCCACATTGTGCCTGTATAACTGCTTTAGACTCTATTTCACCTTACACTCCGATTACTTACCTTGTCCACAGCTGTTTCTGCTGTAAGCTTGGCAAAAACGGCTGGTTTTCTTGCGATAATACTAGCGCCATGCAACTATGCATCCTCACGTGACAAAATAATCGCGCTCGTTAAATAACTTCACATGAACAATGCATAGCGGTTGGACAAACCTAGATTTTGAACGTATGTTATATTGTACCTGAAGGAGTGGAGTATATGAGATTTATTACCCACCCAAAACAGCCTAAATAGAGTCTAAGCAAGTTTAATCACTCTAGGAGGATGATATCTGTAATATTGGGAAATCAGTAAAAATTTGACTTAGAAGATATTTCACTGGTTGCGTGTATGGATGATCTTGTGGCACTGTACTGTAGAAAAGTATGAGGCTTTATGATGTTGACTGTTTCATAGTGGCCAAATATTCAATTCCCAAGTTAGGATTATTATTTCTTTGCCCAAACCTTTACATCACACCTCAGTTTTCAAAAGTGTTTTGTTTATTTTACAAAAATGTTTTGGCAACCACTTTTGTCACTTTTATAATTGTACTCTCTATATTGATAAATTCCAAGCCAGTGCACTTCTAGTTCCTAGCTCTGAATAGCTAGTCAGCGAAATCTTGGATGGTCAATCAAGACACAAGATAGTGTGTCATGCGGCCAAGTAGACTACGGGCGCGTGACAGATAAGTGGGTATTTTACAAGAACCAGGAAATGCCGTTTTCACGCATCTGTAGCTGAATTGAATATTTGGCCACTATGAAACAGTCAACATCATAAAGCCTCATACTTTTCTACAGTACAGTGCCACAAGATCATCCATACACGCAACCAGTGAAATATCTTCTAATTTTTGCTGTGGTAATTCCCTAGGGGTGGGGCACCTCCAGTTTCAAAGTTGAGCTGAATCTGCCAATTCATCACTCAGATATGTGTCTTCAAAGTTCGTCTTAATTTCTTCGTATTTTTCTTATTATTCTTCGAGAAAAATCGCTATAACTTGCGCATGCTTTAGTCGATTTTCCTCAAATTTGGAGGGCAGTAAGAACGTAATAAAGCACATTTACAGTCCAAATTTCGCACACATCAGATAAAGAACGAGGGAGTTATACACGAGTTTCAAAATATTCGATAACGATTTTTTGTCACGGCCACAAGGTAAACCATTTGAAGGAATGACTTGAAAATCGAATTGTACATGGAGTAACCTTTGTAGTACAAACCTTTTGTAGTTTGAAAGAAATCACAGTAACAGTCATGGAGTTATAACAAAAATACCAACCATATGTAAAATGCACAAGATCTAGTTTTTTATTATTATTTTTTTTTATTTTTTTATTTTTTATTTTTTTTACAAATTAATGACATAAGATAAAACAGTACATAATAAACAAAAACAAATTATCTTACATATGGGCCTCAGCGACCTGCACAGCAATCGGTGCCTCAGCAATGGGACAGCGCAAACTGGACCTGGCACCGCGAATGCACATAATTGCAGACCTCGACAAAGAGAAGCTCAATTTACATCTCAGCCATCCCATCACTATTCCATAGGAAAGACTGTGCTTTGCACTCAAAAGGTTGGCCAATCTCTTATAAAACTGAGTAGCAGCATCACCCATTCCACCAGTAGTAGTAAAAATTAAGGGAGTAAATGAGGCATTCTCTACTTCATGAACCCGTTGTTGGTATTCACGTCTCTTTTCCTTGTCATGACGTCGGTATGCAGAGTGTAGGGGTTGATTTGAGGGTGCACTAGGGTTAAAAATTCTGACATCAAAGTATGACCTCTCAAATCGTCTACCATTAGCTGCAATGTCAAGCCTTGCGTTATCATCACGATTAGCTGTTTTGTATTGAAGGGTCTCACCAGAAAGAGGCTGAAGGTGGGGTTCAGTGACAACATTGTTACAGACCTCGGAAAGTAAATTGGCAGTTAGATCACGCACTTCATTATGTCTCAGAGAAGGAAACCCGCCCTTTGGGCAAGACAGAGCATGTTCTATGGTAAAAGAGTGACCACAGGCACAGGAAGTAGGGCAGGCAGATGGTAGCCAATGATAGCGAAGCGCAATTGCATCACGAAAAGCAGTTTTATGAAGCACAAAATTATGTGACTTCAATGGAAGACAAGAGAGCCAATTCGATGCACCCTTCTCCTGAGCCAATATGACTGAGGAACGCATGCTAGGAGGAAGTTCATCGAACAAATGATTGGCAGATTGAAGTTGCTCTTGATGGCTCCTAGAGTGAAACTTGGATTGCAACTGAACAGTAATACTTGCCACACTTACCAGGTAAACTAGATAACGGAATCAGGTAGAGAGGTAGACAAATCATTTTAGAACAATCTTTCAATGGTTTACAAGGAATCAGATTAAAATCCACTGAGCTACACTATGAAAGTGAACTACAGTAGGTGTAACAAGTGCACAATCGAGATACTCTAATAGTGCAGTCACCCTAATAGAACATTCAGCTGCGCAATGCACTCTATTAGAACGTTCAGCTACAATAAAGTCACCGTATAGAGAGTTCAGCTAACAACAAGTCACCCACAAGGGAGTTCAACTACAATCAAGTCACCCTTCAACTAGTATCAAAAACAAATAACTCTGTAGAGAGTTCAACTACACTCTGAAAACAGTTCATCAGCAAACAAATCCCTCTGTAGAGAATTCAGCTACATTTCAAGTCACCCTGTAAAGAGCTTAGTAGAGATCAGCTAGAAACAATTCACCCTGTAGAGATCAGCTAGATACATATCACCTTGTAGAGTGATCAGGTAGACTCAAGTCACCCTGTAGAGAAATCAGCTGGAACCCTGTAGAGATCAGCTAGAAACAGATTACAATGGAACCCCAGTTATCTGGACCCCACTTGTCCAGATTCTCTGTTTAACCAAATTACGGAAATGACTGTTAGTGACTGTTCTATTAGGATAGTTGAAATACTGATATTTTAAAATTTTTGATTATGCCATTTTAATGTTATTTATGCACAGTTTCAGAGATATGGACTTTTCAGACTTATGGACCACCTCTGGTCCCAAGAGGTTTGGATAACTGAGGTTCCACTGTATCCTGTAGAGATATCAGCTAGAATTAAGTCACCCTGTAGACAGAAACAAGTCATCCGTAGAGAGATCAGCTAGAAACAAACCACCTAGAGAGAATTCAGCTACATTTTGTAGAGTGATTCAGCTAGAATTAAGCAACCCTGCAGAGAGTTCAACTACAAACTCTCTCAGTAGAGAGATCAGCTAGAAGCAAGTTATCCTGCAAAGGGTTCAACTACATTTGAAGTCACTCTGTAGAGAGAACAGCTAGAAATAATTAACTTTGTAAAGAGATAAACTACATTTCAAATCACTCTGTAGAAAGATCAGCTTGAAACAAATCACCCTGTAGAGAGATCAGGTAGAAACAAGTCACCCTGTGGAGAGTTCAGCCAGCAAGAAGTACACTGTAGAGAAATCAGCTAGAAAAAAAATCACCTGTAGAAAGGTCAGCTAGAAACAAGTCACCCTATAGAAGGATCAGTTAGAAACAAGTCACCCTGTAGAGAGATCAGCTAGAAACAAATAAACCTGTAAAAATATCAGCCTCAAACAAGTTAGAACTAAAGAGAGATCAGATAGAATGAAGTCACCGTGTAGCACTACCAGAGAACAGTACCATCAAAAACCTATGGATTAACCATGAATAGTAAAATAATCCCTATAAAGTGCAATGAAAGTCATTTCATTGAAATTTCATAGTACAGTAATATCCATGCCATGAAATACTCATGAAAAGTGGAGATTTCAAGATAATTTCATATTACCGACAAATTATTTCATGGCACAAGAAAATTTCATGGTTGCAGTGGCCATGAATTGTCAAATTTTCATAGGAAGTGTCCATGAATTGTCAATTATTTATAGGTAGTGTCCATGAAAACTACATGAAATTTCATGGTTTACCATCGCATTTTCACAGGCTCTTTACTGTGAGTTCAGCTAGAAATAAGTCAGATCAGCTATAAACAAATCACACTGTAGAGAGATCAGCTAGAAAATCACTCTACTATATAAAGAGATCAGCTGGAAACAAGGCACCCATAGAGAGATCAGCATGATCAAGTCACCCTGTAAAAGCCCAACTACTTTTCCAGTCACCCCATGGAGAGCCCAGCTATGAACAAATCACTCAGTAGAAAGCACAGCTAGAAATAGATCACCCTGTACAGTATTTGGTTAGAAACAAATCATCCTGTAGATAGATCAGTTAGGCAAGTTGCCTGCAAGAGTTCAAGTATTATTCAAATCACCCTGTAGAGAGCTCAGTAGAAACAAGCAGCCCTGTAGAGAGATCAACTAGAAAGAAATCATCCTGTAGAGAGATCAGCCAGAAACAAATCACCCTGTAGAGAGATCAGCTTGATCAAGTCACCCAGTAGGGAATTCAACTACATTTCAAGTCACCCTGTAGAAAGATCAGCTAGAAACAATTCACCCTGTAGAGATCAGCTAGAAACAAATCACCCGTAGAGAGATCAGTTATAGAAACAAGTCACCCTGTAGAGAGATCAGCTGGAAACAAGAGAGAATTCAGCTACAGTGCTGGTCACTGTAAAGTGTTAATAATTATACAACTAAGTAGTAAGAATAATACGAAATGCAGTTAAAATTACGTCATTAATAATGAATGAATAAATAAATAATAAATAAATAATAATAAATAATGTTTGAGAAAACTACGAGGCCTAAAGACATGAAGTAAGCGGGGATAGATTCGCCTGTGAATGAAGGCACAACCGTATAATAAGTACGCCTGTTCGTGCTGATGACTTTATCGTACGTGTAATTCTATATAACACCCGGCACCACGCCCTTGTTTAATTACAGATTGCTCAAACGAGAAGATTAGTAAACATCTGCGGAGAGGCAGAGAGGTCAGGCGCCACTTTACTGGTAAGCAACAACATTACAAGTATGTTTAAATGTTTGTAACTGTGTATTTTGTGTGCAGGATATGTGCTCCAGGCGTCATGCAGTGAACGACCAGCTGATGACCAGTTGGGATACCAGCTGATGTGCTCATAAACAACCAGCTGGAACAGCAAGGTAATGAGTAATGTAATACTTGTACCGGTAGTTGTATTATAGGTCTACATCTTCATCCTTCATCTGGCTTGCTAGCGGCTGGAATTATTTTCGTTATACCAGCACCTTCATCTGGCTTGCTGGCGGCTGGAATTATTTTCCACTCGGCTTAACTACTAGTCTACTGTGAGTCTGTAATAGCTAAACAAGAAGCCGATGCAGTGCTGCATATACAACAATGTGTAACTATCTCCTGTATGTTGTGCATGGCTGTATGCATAATATTATAGACTGTGATCACTGTGCCAATGCCACACCGCTGATATACAGGTACATCACCAGTGGCCTCTAGTTACAACAGAGTCTGTTGTGCCATATTGGCTTGATTGGGATCAATTGCTAATCGTGCCTTCACCATATCCCTTATTCTGCATAGCCTCACTTCACTGCTGAGTCATCTTCAGAGACACGTCACACCTACAATATATAGTTACTTTCAATATAGCTAACTTAACTTGGTTTTGTGTAGTTTGTGTTTTAGTATTGTGGTTTTCTGATGCCAGTTAAACTCCCTTGCCTGTGTACGGATGCGTATGTATCATTTCCACAGGTACACGCACACTGCTCTTAGTGTTTCCTATGGCACTGTTTATACTTGCCCAATGGGTAGGTTGCAACGTTGGTGTATGTACTTGGTTGTATGTGATGCGGTCTTAGTAATTATACAACCAAGTACTAAGAATAATACGAAACGCGGTTAAAATTACGTCATTAATAATGAATGAATAAATAAATAAATAAATAAATAATTAATAAATAATGTTTGAGAAAACTACAAGGCCTAAGGCTTCGCACTCACCGGGAATGGAATCCATGTTGTATGAAGAGATAATCGTATAATGGGTGAATGTTTTCGTGGAGGTGATAGAAACGTACGACAATTCTATTTAATGTCGATCAAAACAGCATGTGATATACCCACTACCAATCGGGCAGATCCAAATGGCTATTTAGACGAGCGAATTGCTGTTCAATTGTGTTTGAAAGTGTTGCCAGCTGGCATACTAAGTCTAAAGTCGCCATGCCAGCTGCAAGTGGATGCGCTCCGTATATGTATGGCTGCAGGACACCTGAATAGGTTTGACATGCCAGCTGCACAAGGACAGGTATGTTTGTTTGTATTGTAATGTACATATGTCTTGTATATTTTTCTGGCCTGCTAGGCTCTGGTTGGTTTGGTTGTCTGTTTGTACTAATGTTTTGTAAAGAGTGTGGTATGTTTTAAATGTTTTCTTGTATTATTGGTATATTTTTCCTTTACCTAGCTTACTAGGCTCTGGCTGGCTTGGCTGTCTTCCTTTATCTGGTTCACCTGGCTTGTATACTCCTACAGTATTGTGCATCTCCTGTAGGTTGTGTATGCATATACTGTGTACACATCACTGTGCCATTACCACACCAATGATGTACTGGCACTTAGCACATCACTGTGCCATTACCATACCAATGATGTACTGGTACTTAGCACATCATTGTGCCATTACCATACCAATGATGTACTGGCACTTAGGTTGTGTATGTACTGGTGGCCTTTAGTTACAATGCCACTATTGTGTTGTATCTGTCACTACTGTGACATATTGAGTTGATTTGGGGATTGTGCCTTCACCACCTAATAGCCTCACCAGGGGGCTGTCACATTGGTGTATGTACTTGGTTGTATGTGACGCGGTCCTAGTAATAATAATAATAATAATAATAAACATAATGATACATTTCGTAGAGTGTTTCAGCTAGAAATAAGTCATCATGTGGTGAGTTCAACTACCAATCATCCGCCATGTAGTCAAAGAGTACAGTTACATTGTGAGGCTCCCTGTAGAACTACATACACAATTCCCATAGAGTGGTCAGCTGCAAACAGTTCAACCTTTATGATCAATCAACACAACAATGTTTGTAAATTATTGCCTAAATGTACATGTAGCTAAACAAATCATCAAAATCTTCTTCATATGAAATAATCTTCTCTCTGTAGTAAAGAAAAAGACAAGTTAAAAAAAATACCTAAAGTTGGCCATAGGCTGGCTTTATAGGCATGAAATTACAAAAAGAAGAGATATCTAATCAAAGCTGTAAAAAAGGGTGCAGCCTCCAAAAAAGCCAGGATGTGAAATCAAAGGTGGCGGCCAAGAAATGGCTGTGATGGTAGGTTAACGGCAAAATTTTAATAACGACAATTCAGGTGAATTTGGTGCTGAATCCTTGGAAGAGGCAACACAAATTCACCTGAATTGTCGTTATTAAAATTTTTTCCATTAACTTACCATCACAGCCATTTCTTGGCCACCACCTTTGATTTCACATCTTTTTTCACCCTAGCTTTTTTGGAGGCTGCACCCTTTTTTTACAGCTTGGCTGTTTTTGATTAGATCAGGATGTACAGGATTTGTACAATTACCTGAATGTGCATACTGGTAGTTTATGAGACAGAGCTATTTTTGTATTGAGAGTTTTTAGTACAGTGAAACCTGGCCACCTGTACAGAAAGAACACCAATCACGCAGCTTGAATGATATGTTTGCACGCTAATGCACCTGTGTAATGCAGTCACCTGTTTATTAAGGTCAAAAAATTTTGGCCCAAATGTGACAGCTTAGGCAGGTTCCATGCACTGTAATGGAGGGGTGTTAGAATATATACGTAACAATAGCGAAAAGGAGAAAAACAGCTTTACAAGATTACAAGTAGAAGAAGTTCTCCCTGTCACCAATTTCACATATTTTAACTATGATCTATTACTATGGTTTATGCATGTACAGTACAATAGTGGTTCAAATGTAGCTACAATGGTAGTGTTTGTGCTTAGCTGGTTACATGTATGCTATCATTTCCAAATCTATCACATTGGAGGATTAATGTTGTGTTGTCTTTCTATGTATTGTCTGATTTCTACTGATGATCATGTACAGGTTGTAAGTTATGTTAAGTGTGTATGTAAAATATAATAGCTTAAGGAGTTTGGGGTGGGGTCTCTGTGTATATATGTGTGTAACTACATAATATGTACATATATGCTTACTAGTTTGCAGAACAGCATATTGATACATTATGAAGTGTACTGCTATTAAATTTATGGTTTATATAAGTGTTTTTACAGTAGAGAGTCAATTACAATTTTATTACAGTAATTGTGGAAAGCCCTGCTTATAAATCAATGGCTGTTTGATTTTATACTCTCCCCAATTGGATAATTGACTCTCCTCTGTGTATAATTTATATACAAAAGTCCATAAGTCTGATTCGCAGTTCTATTCACATATCCAGCAAATATATTGGCTTGAATTATTTAAACAATTCTGCCAGAACACTTTTATCATTGTCTGAGACCATTGGGATTTAGATAATAGAAGGTCCACTGTATTCACACATGCGTAAGCCATGCTTGGATGTCAGCTAGTTGAAGCCATGCATCACTGTGCTTTTTGTATTAAGGAATTATTTTTAAATTTGTTATTTGATATTGTTATTACATTGTTAATTGCTTAACCACAAGATATAGACTTTTAAGCTTGTTCACAAGTTTGCTGTCTATAGAGTTGTACAGTTGTGAACATGGCTGCTTTTTTTACTGCAATGTCTGTACATAACTTATCTTTTTTCTTTACATAATTTTTGCTGTGCACATTTTAATGGAATATGCAGTGGGTAAGATGCTTGTATTGTACACTTGCTTGATTATGTTGTAACACAACATATATACATGCCACTAAATGTGTTTTCTATTGAAATAACACTGTATGTCAATGAATGTATAGTTTGCATTACTATTTAACTGTCTAATGAAATTTTGGTTTTCATATTTTTATCACGGTTTTAGTGATTTCAAAAATTTCTAACCTCAGTTGGTCACAAGAGGTTCACCTTGCTGATCTTCCATTGCTATAATACATACATATGAGGCATAATTTACTTTTGAACTGAGTAGTTAGCTATTCACAAATGCCACTCCACATACATTCAGTAAATATGCTCATGCTATATATAGGTATTAAAAATGTGAAGTTCCTTACTGAAGGCGTATGCAATATTGTGTGGATGTAATTTTGAAAATTATCATATTTCCATACTGTAGACTCCAGTTATTAAGCACATGGACTAATATTTTCAGAGAAATTGTTTGTGAAACTTTCTAGCACATGTGCTTATAAATGGCTGCAAGGAGCTCCTGCTAGTGTTATTCATGCCTATCATATTTATCAGTTATTTTTCTGCATAACCAAAAAACCGATCTCTACCATTTTCAATCAACAATGTGTTTTTTCATCATTCCCAAATATTATGATGTCATACTTGTAGTATATACATGGTGCCTATTATGTACTTTGGCCACCATAAAGACAATTTGACAAACCATACTACAAATTTCAAGGTGCAAGGCCTAAATACTGGGTATAGCATAACATTTGCTGAACATTTGCATAACTACCAGATAACCGGCAGTTATGATCTGCTCAGAAACTGGTTATGATATTCTGTCCAGTTTCACAGCTCTATTAGACAGGCATCAAGTGTACTATGACACTTTGGGTTTGTTCTAATGATCTTCTGCTTTAGCACAAGCTTACAGCAGCAATTTTAACTATAAGTGCTCTACAAATAGGTGTCTTACACAAGTAGAGTTTAACAAGCAAATATCTGCTTAGTAATCATCTCCATCTAATAACCGGAGTCTACCGTACAATATAATATGTGACATATGTTACAATAATAATAGTAACGTGTTTTTTGTTAATTTCATTTATTACATGGTATCATTTCTGATGGATACATTTAGAATTACGCTGTGAGTTAACTGATTGTGTGTGTATCATATCAAACTATGTTGTAGGTAGTGCATGCATGTATGCTCCCCAGTGATGGTTTACTGAAGGGTCTGAACTTTAAACTTAATATTTAGTGCACATGACTTGTAACTTTAAAAACCGCATTCTCTGTTTATCCTTAATATTGTATTCTATTTTTGTACATAGTTGCAGTTTGCGAGTCTCTTTAAAACAAAGCTCAGTTCCTTTACTTATATAGTCAGCATAATTAACTTAGAGGTAGAACTGGGAGTTCCTAGAAAAATGATTTGAGTAGCAAAAATCAAGATACTCTAATACAGCATCCACCTACCCTGGTATGCATTACCAAATGAAATGTGACTGTTCTGTTAGAGAATTTCAATCTTTTAAGCTGTAATATATGCTTACTAGTAGTTGCCTCTATACAGAGTTACAGATAAAACAGATGTGATGAAGCTGTTTTTTGGGAATTTCTTAAATTCATGTGTATTAGCAAATAAATTGGGGAATTATAGGTGAAGAGAGGAGAAATGAATAGCTAGAAAGAATAACAGGGAGCCTTAAAGTCATATGTAACCAGATTTTACAAAACCGATCCAAATCGCACATCAAACAAGATCTATCTAATACCACCAGTGGATAACTACACTATCATACTACTAGTTTTAACCCTCAGTACTACTCAAATTACTAGAGGCTGATGTCTTTTCTGGGTAGTGTGAAGTGCTTGAGTGGCGGTTTCCTGCCTTGCGAACGACCTGGCTTGGAAAGAATCATTGGTTTACTGATGGCCAGCCTGATAATGTTGGCCTACTTTTTCTGTTGGTTTTGCTACATATCAGCCACTAAGGAGCCAGCACAGCCCTGTAATCTTGTGTTTGGACTCCAATCATGGTCTGCCTCCATTTTGAAGCCTATATCTTACCCACCCCACCACCCGCCACCCTCCACCCCTTGTGAGCACTCATGATACTACTTCGCTTATCCAACTACTCAGATTTTCTTTTTTGTTTGGCCGGAAACTCTACAAGCAGCTACAAGTACTGGACGTGGTCTGAAATGTAATAGGTTGATGCATCTTTTGTGTAAATTTCATACCTGTGTTTGCTATCCTTGGCAAGTTATGCTGACTTGAAATCTTTAATACCGTTTATCTCGAAACTTCTAATGTGCGATTTGGATAGTTTTTCCAAAATCCAGTCACATATATTCCGTGAGTATATACCTAAACGTGACCTGATTTGGGTCCAACCTATACCTTTTGGGCACAAATGTTAAATGGTAGCAACTTATCAACATTGACAGATATGCAGGTAAAATTTTCACTGTAGATGGAGACATTTATGACATTTTAGAGCATCTAGAGTACTAGAAGCAGCCCCTACAGTTTACCACCATTATAGAAAAGTTTATCTTGTGTATGTTGCTCCTCATGAAGAGGTTGAATGTGGAGGTGGCCAGATAGGGTTTAAAATTAGCAATGATCATAATGGAAAACTTTACTCCAATGATAAGTGCCTTTTGTATGATTATACATAATGTCTTTTTATCTTTTCTTATATATGTACTTATACAGAATCTGGTGCTTCAGTTCGATACAGAGATTGTAAGTTATGTAGCATGCATGTACTTACTATATTGCACGGTGCATTGTACACTGAAGTGTTTTATAGTGTGCTGTTATGCTATTGAACCAAGTATTGGAATTGAGCCATGGAAATATGTGACTGAATTTGTGAAAAGGGGTCTTCCACACCTATCCAATTCTATGAGCTTAGAATACCATAACTTACTCTCCAAGAAATATACAAATCTGAAATTTTTTCCATGCATTAAGGTACTGACTACTGAGCAAATTGCAGCATTTTTCTAATTTGAATTTATGAATTGTCAAAGTTGATAAATTGGATGTGTGTGGAAGGTCCCTTTTGGAAAATTCGGTCACATAATCATTAACTTCGTTTTTAGCTCCATGACTGATTATTTTTATGGAATAGGAATTGCATATAATCATTATTCACTGACAGTGAAGTATTTGCATATATAGTTATGTAATAACATTACAAATATTTATGTTTTTGTCATGATTGACTATAATACACTTTACAGTTTGACAATGGTAAATGTATCACACCATAATGAAAGCTTAGGATCCAAAACAATGTTCATATTGAGCTTGCTTTCGACTAGCTTTGTGCTTTTTGCCAAATGATTAATTTACTAGAATTCAAAGGGCTGTTTTCATCATTGAGTATAATAAAATATATGGCATGTATTTCACTCATTATTCTTTTTGTAGGTATTATGTATGAATATGTGTAAATATTTATGTACATACAGTAGGGCTGAGCGATACTACCGTTTTAGCGATATACCGCGATATTTTGAAAGTATTGATATCGCGATATTTTGTTATTAACTATTGTGATACCATGCCTGTACATTACTGTCATTAAAAATCCATTTGTTATGCTGTACTAGGCTCAAGAATCCTTGTAAGTCATAACCTGGTTACCCCTGCAGAGAGGTGTGAACACCATAACATAACTTCAAAGCATGTGTTACAATAACTGTTACTGTAAACAAGGATGACAGTGGCTAGTTTGATGCTACTTTTAAAGACTTCCTGCAGGAATACTGAGCAATACATTATGTAGCACCAGCTATGATTGACATATTTGTAAGTATCGTGAACTATTCAGTATCGTGAATAGTGGCTTTAGTATCGATCGTGATACTAAAATGGCAGTATCGCTCAGCCCTAACATACAGTACATATATTATATGCATTTGTAGTCCTACTCAGCTTTACACTATGCTGCAGAGTGTGGAAATCTCGTTAGTATCAGAACATTAGTACAGTTAGGAGCTGATATTACTGCTATTAATCATGTGAGACTACATGTGTACATACCTATATGTTAACATATTTAAATGTTTTATAAGTACATGAATAAAATGATTTGTGTATGTACATATATAGTGTAGCATTATGCATAGTCTTTGAAGTGATTGGTAACAGAATAATTATGTATTTTGCCAAATTCTAACACTGTCCTTTAATCATCATCATTAGTACTATCCCAGTAGAAACCTGTCAGGAAGCTAAGGCCTGTAATGTTGGTAGTAACAATGGCTAATGAAAGGATGACTTCAGATTTGGAGTGGCTGACAAAATTCAGCTAATATGAAATGTGTATATATTTTGTGTCATTGCATTCTATCTAGACCTCCCAGGGAAACGTAATTTGGCCTGAAGCTTACCAGCACGACACTTGTGCATTTTGAACCCTAACCTTTTCCCACCCACCACCCTCCAACTTCCACTGCTTTTTGAGGACTTGTAATCTACCAACACTCATGAAAACATCTATCTTGAATGATGGAAACTGTTGTGGCTGCTTCTTGTATTCTAGATGCTCTAAAATACCACAAATATCTACATCTTCAGGGAAAATTTTACCTACATAGCCACCAAAGTAGTCTCATGCTTAGGCCACTTTTTTTCCCTTTTCTATTTGGATGGGGTGAAATGGGTCTGGTGTAACTTTAATAGCCATGTGTATTTTTTTTCCAAATCCCCAGATTTTGAGGAGTGTTTGAAACATATTACAAACAAGCTATGAGTAAAACAAAATGGTTTATATTTTGTGTTTCATGTGGCTGTCACAGAAATCTGCTCGGTAGCTGTAGCAGGTGCAAAGAACATGAAAACATCTTGCAAAAATCCCTAAAATCTGGGGATTCAGGGCAAATTGGCCATTGTATAGTTGCACCAGACCCTTTCCCTGAGTTGGTATAAACTTATACAGTGGATGCTGGGGACCAAGGATCCTGGGACTGAGGACCCAGGGACCGAGGTACCCAACTTTTCTTGGAAATTTACACTTTTCACAATGTTTACACATTCTATACTTGTACTAGATATGTACCTTTTTAAGCTACAGTGGCTAGTCTCCATTGCCAGACCACTATTTCTCTGTCATGGTTCCCTTGATCAATTATAAAATATAAATGCCTGCTTTTGCACCTAGGGTCTGGATTGCTTAGCATAGGCCACTCATTCTTCACACCTTCAGTGCACCTTCAGTGACTGGGGGTATTAATCAAGGACTTGGTACAGTGGTCCCTCGATTATCCGGCCATTGATTATCCGGCCATTGATTAACCGAACTTTCGGTTATCCGAACTGTAGCGATGACTGCTCTATTAGAGTATTTTATATAAGGTGTGTGTTCTATTAGAGTAATTGAGCCAGGCTCTATATATGAATGAATGGGCTTTGATTATCCGAACTTTTCGATTATCTGAACACACTCAGGGCCCAACGAGTTCGGATAATCGAGGGACCACTGTATTAAGAAATTCTAACAAGTCTCTGTCTTTGTGTGGCACATGGCACAATGTCTCTTTGTTTGTAACTTGTAGTGTTCACTGGAGCTATTTCCATGGAATATTTGTTTGTACAAAGTTTCTGAACTTTAGTAAGTAGACAACATACGTATGTGTAATTTGCCAATGTTGCCAATATTACAGGCATGTAGTGTGGTCTCTATAGAACATGTCGAGTGTAACACTATGGGATTTAGAGACTATGTTTTCAACCAATCAAATTTCAGTATCAAACTTGTTGGATATTAACTGTAATAGTTTAAGTATACAATGTATAAACATTGTGAAGTATGCGAAATACCATTTTTCCTTTTGTATTGTAACAAAATAGTTTGTCACGAGTATCTAACTAGTTTAGACACCTACCCATGGGTATCTATTGGATTTTAAATACCTCATTAATGACTAAACTTCAAAGCATACTATGCGTGCCATAGTCTAATTCATAGCGCTGGCACTGTACTTCTAATACTACAGAAATGTGTGCATTATTACAGGAAGGGAAGGTGCCACTTCAGGTGGCTGCTGACAATGACAACAATTCTGCAGTCAATTATTTCATCAATGGTTGCAAGCAAGACATCTCAACTATCGATCAGGTTGGCATTGTGAATGCATACGTAAGAGTAAGTATCTAGATGAATAATGAGAGATTCTTTCCTTGGGATGATATGTGGCTATGATTGGTACAATTATAGTACATGCACTTGTACATATGTAATTTTATTATGTACTTAGAGAGCACTAGATGTTTCAATGGTTGTCCACACTGTATTATATTGCTTACACATACTTAATGTTGTTTATGGCTACTGTGTTCATATAGGAGTATCAAACAAAATTCAACACAATAGTAAGAGAACATGAAGAACTACTACAATACAAGCTTGAAATAATGGGGAATAATAAGCTACCTGAAGGTGTGTGTGTTGTGTGTATTTAACTATTGTATTTCAACAAGAAATTGATAAGTGTGCAACAGTAGCTATTAGCTGCAGTTGAGTCTATTAAAATTATCAATTGCTTGATGAGGTTGGTCCCACATATTATGCATTGTGCATAATTAGTATGATTAAGACCAAGACCCTTTGGTAATTAGAGAATATCGAAAGGTTTGTTAACACGTCTACAACAGTTGACAGTTTTAAGTACAGTTACTTTTTAAGAATAATCCCATTGAAAAGTTAAAAAGTGATACAGTATATTAATGCACCAACTCTATAGCAGTCATCACTTATACACCACTGATCTTTTTAATTGATTATGGTTGTAAAATATAATATACGTTCATTTGCATGCAGTATCACCTGTTTTCAACAAACTTGCGGACGGTCTACAAACAGTGAAGAAGGAAGCAGAGGAAAAATTTGATTCACTTAGTCAAGCTTTTAGATTTCAAAGAAAAGAGCTACAAGATATGAAAAGAGATACCAATCAGTCACTGTTTAGACTGGAGAAGGATAGCAACACAGGACTGAAAACAGTGAGGGCTGAGTCAGAGCAACGGGTACAAGAGTTACAACAGCAGCTACAAAAGCAAAGTAACGTCTTTCATATTAAAACAATGTGTGTTTTAAACAATGTGTACATTATACAGTAGCTAGATACTGTATGTGGTGTAACAATTCATTTAGAAAATTTTGGTGTGATGTGGGTGGTACAGGTGTGCAAATTGAAGGATGCTGATACTAGGAAACCTGAGGGCATTCCCCTAAGTGTCAATTTGGTAGCATTCAACAGTACATCTCTGTAATTGCATGGATAAAATAGAGTGTTTGGCTCTATCAGAATATCTTGGCCTTTATATGAAGTGTGGTACACAAATTGTGAACATTTGTTGGTTTTGATAAAGGTTCATCCAAATCTCAGCAAGCTTTTTGCATGTTTGGTTTTCATGTAGAGCAGTTATCATGCATGAAAGTAAATGATCTGAAGTCTGTGGTTGGTTGTCTCTGATGTCTTTTAAGTGGATCAGTATAGGGTTTTCTTCTCATAACATGTTTCTCCTTAAGTACAATAATCCCAAATGTAGTTTAAAATTCCTTGTGTATTCATGCACCTCAGTAATAACACATAACCTACACATAATAATGTGTCATTGATATTTATCTACAGACAAACTTCTGATAACCTTAGAAGGAAAGATGCAAGGGCTGCACAAAATGGACGAACAAAACAAAGTAGAAATCCAATCTTTAAAAGAGATGCTACAGGACCAAGAGAGAAAATCAAAATTATTTTACAACAGAGTGGGATGGTTGTGTGCATTGCTTGTATTGTTTTGTTTTGGCTGTATAAGTAGTGTTATTATAAATTCTTTATTGTCTTAAATGTACAAGTGCTTATTTTTCTACTTCAAACTTATGCAATACAGTTTTCCATAAGTCAAGTTGTTATCATTACTGCATGTTTCTGCACAGATATAAAAATGTGACCAGGTGTGTAATAAATGGCCACCTGGACATGTTGGCAGCTGAATAATTTGAGTTACACCTGCTTTTTCAAAGATTCGATTTGTAACTCTCTTTTTTTATACCACTTTACTGTAGTCATCCTTATGTGGGCATGCTACTAATTCCTATGGCTTGACATTGTTATCATTAATCTCTGCTCTGTTTCCATTCCCTTTTCTCTCAGATGTGTTTGTGGTACTTAAAAATCATCATCTCCAGTTAGAAGTACTGACATAAGACTTGGTTTAGTGTTTTAGAATAATTCTACCAATTTTGAATCTGGTCTCTCAGTTTTAGTTTTGTGTTTCTTAAACTTTGTTCTCTTATACCAAAGTATGATAATATTTGTAACAAAAATTTTGAAGTAAAATTTGGAAATATTTATTCAAATGAGTTATTTTTCTAGGAAACAGTATTCTCTTCTTTTAAAGCCATAGTAATCATACCTAAAAATCTGTTACCGTACTTTTTAAAGATAATACCAATACAAACATTTTTGGGGAGTTTCACAATAATGTAGCTGTAGGAGAAGAATCAATTTTAGTGTAAAAATTACAGTGTTTTGTAACCACTTGACGTGTACATTTTCACTCGGATTTCTGCTAAGCAGAAGTTTAATGTCTCATGTGTTATTCATCAGGTGGCGACAGTATTTATGTTGGCTTTACAATTTCAAATAATGGTACACATTATTTTATATATGGAAGCCATAGGACATAGTTGCTTGCTGCCTTAATTATTAAATTGCTGCCTTAATTTTTAAAATTTTGATTGCTACTGTAATACAAGATAAAAGTTACGGAATTCTACTGCTGTATGACTTGTTTTGTTATATAATACGGTGCCCATGTGTGTTCAGTTTTCGCAAGCCTGATCAGCAATGGTATACGTCTATCACTGCATCTCACACAGTTAAAGTAAAATATACCAGAAGGGGTCTTGTAGCCTTTCCAAACTGTCAAGTTTGACTAATTATAACTCTTCGTGTTTTCAGCCTATCACCTTCATATTACACCAAGCCATAGTGCTATGTTAGGGGATAAGGGGACCACATTGCAGGGTGATACCACATTTACAAGTCACATTACAGGTTCCCAAGTACATGCAATTGAAAAGGCTATTAGACCCCTTTTTGCGCAGACTGGGTCACACATTATGGTACAATTGTTATTAAGCCATATTCTCAATGTGTGCTGTACTATATAACTAATATATTGCAGGCTGTGAAGTACCAAACTTCACAAATCATTATGTACAATGGTGGATCCAGGTTGCCCCTCCCCTCCTATCCCCCTTCAGCCTTGCCTCTTTTTGATATATAGAACTACTATGCAGACCAAAATCAATCAAGAAACCCACCATTAGGGACCCGCCGATTATGCTCATAATCTTACCTATTATGCTATGCTGCACTGCTCAAAAATTTACCTGTTATGCTTAAATATATGCTCAATACTTACCCATTATGCTCAAATTATGCCCAATTATTTATACTTCAGTTCCCATGCTCTAGTAATAATTTCCAATTTAATAAGTGGCTGAAGCACAAACCTACTTGTAACGATATACTCTAATAGAACAGTCAGTTATATTATTGTTCTATTAGAGTTACTGACTGTTCTATTAGAGTATATCGATCTTTTTGTGATAGCTATTTTGATAAGCAAGAATTCATACTATTACACAAATATTCTACCTATTATGCTAGCATTATGCTCAATGCTTTGAGACACCTATTATGCTCATAATTATGCCAGCATAATCGGCGGGTCCCTACTTGGTGTTGTTGTGTTGTGTATCAGCTGGTAACAGGCTTAAATTGTTGGGAGAATCATAGCATGCTGACTGGACAGGTACAAGAAAACACATGTAACAGTACAAGAGAACATAGAAACAACACACTTAACAACTGGCGTACCTGTAAGCGTATGCATAGTTTTGCTGACTAATGGCGATATTTTCCTGAACCAAAAATCGGGACTGTCAAACTAGTTAACATTTTGTATAAACAGACTACTAGTTTGGCTACTTGTCTAAGTCCTGACGGAGCCATTTGTCAGACATAATGTTTCTAGTGCTTGTGATATCTAATTTTGTGATCAGTGTCTTGCTTTAGGCCATATTGTAGTCATATTTCAGCAACTATACACATTATTCACAAATCCTCTTGTCAGTCCCTCACAAGTGATGTTCTTCAAACCTTAGAATTGTTAGTAAGTTCTCATGGTTCTTCATTGGTCTGATTTTTGGTTCATAGTTTTCACTAATTGGCATGGGGACAACTCATGTTTCCATAACAACATTTGAATTCCATGTCGATTAATGAGAAGTTAAGAATGCATAAATATTTGATAACAATACATTAAGAAAAATCAAACCCCTAATCATGAAAAATGATTGATAGTGTACATGTGGGGTTTATAGTATCCCGTAACCTTAATAGCTATAGCAAGTGCTCAAGTGGCAATTAGAAATATTATCTTGAACCTCGGTTTTGTTAACTAATACTACGGACTATATATTTATATTTTTATCCACTGTTGATAAAATATGAACAGTTCAACCACAACCTATATTGCTGTGATTGTAGTCTCCAATCTGTGAATATATCCAAATTTACTAGTAATTAGTTATGTGAATTACTACATAGCTATGTGAGAAATGCTTTCAAATTATGACATGGGAGGCTTCTCCTTACTATAGTGATGCTTTGTGGGAAGGATTTGGATGCTCCAAAAGTTACTGCTGTGATAATACTGCATGTGCAGCCATGGTTCATCTGTTCCTTGGAAAAGTCATCCTTTGATGATGTAGAAGTCAGAAGATGTGACTGGATCTGCGAAAAGGAGTCTTATAGCCTTTCCAAATTTCTATGTTTGACTTCTCATAACTCCTTGAGTGTTTATCCTGTCACCTTCATATTACAATGCTAAATAGTCCTATGTTAGGAGTGCAATGTAACCAAATTTCAGGGCGGTAACATATTCACAATTCAAGTTATGGGTAGCCAAGTACACGCAATTGGAAAGACTATAAGACCCCTTTTACAGATCCAGTCACATATATGATGATAATAATAAATATTCCATAGCTGGTACAATATTGATTCCTTGGAACTCAGCATTCTAAAGTAGTGAAATTTATAAATACTTAGCAATTAGATGTGAAGATTTTAGTATAAACAATAATTTACTGCCACATTGTACATAATTTGCTTTATTTTCACGCAAAAAAATCTTCGTAATAACTGGTTTTTGTATGGTTTACGTGAATGACTGCTTTATTAGAGTAGTTTGATCTTATGTAAAATATTTAGTTTTGCATATGAAAATTATTTTACAACGAAAAAAAAGCAAATTGCAGTATTAAACACTTTGATGGGTTTTTCAAGCCTTTGTTTATTCATTGGATTCTTTGTCCAAGATACGATTGGTAATTTTAGTGGTATGAATCATGATCAATTGCAAACAAATGTGGCTTTTATACAAAAAGTGAGTTTTTTTTGCTTAGCTGTCAACTTTTTACAACATTTTTAATACAATAGAATTTATTACATACAGATAATAACTGGCTAAAAGGAAAACCTCACAAAGAAAAAAAATCTCAGTAAGAAAACACCTTAATGGATTACAATATTTGACATATCTAATAGCTACATAAATGTTATTTTGTTGAACATGCATATAAATCTACTCTGATCAGTCCCGTAACTAACTATCTGATGACGCAGCTAAATTGGTTTAGTGTACACATTCATCTTTGGTGAAAACAGCATAAAGGCCATTGTAGTTTCCTTTCTGTGATCTTCCTTCTTTAATGTCTTCAATAGTACTTCTGATTTTTGCCAATGTATCAAATTGTGTTACCCATGGAATTGGTATGCATCTAATGGCACCACAGTTCACTGCACAAGTCATCGCAAACCACATGTTTTCTTCTCTGCTCATAGAATTGCCAAGAATGCACAACATTTCCAGAGTATCGTTAGTTTCCAAAGCATGTTTTAGGTAAGGGAGATGTGAACCTTTGTATTTTATCTTATTGTTGCAGAAATGCACTGTTTTTAAGCCATGAATGAACTTCAATGCACTAATGATCCGAATCATCTCGTCAATTTTCAAGTTGCACTGACGCAGGCATAACTCACGAAGTGATAGAGCAGATCGTGCTATAAAACTGGCTAGGATTTCTGTAGGTTGCATCTTTACAAACCACCCATCTCCCAGATCATTTTCACATAGATGGAGCACACATAATGAATTGTTGTTTAGTATCCACTCCAAATTAGTCTTAAGAACACAGCAATCCTGAAGCTTTAATGTATGAATTCTTTTAATGGGGATTCCAATAAATGAAATTTCCATGGGATTGTATGATACATCTAAGCATTTTAGACTATTCACATTGAATAGCCATTTTAAATTTTCTACTCTGCCATCATTTATATTACAGTTTCGTAGTGTGACTGACTTGAGTTTCTGATGTTGCTGAAAGTTTAATGACATATCACAAGTAAGTGTGTAACCAGAAATATCCAATTCTTTGAGTTCAGTTGCTGAAGTCATTAGCTTATGGAGGACTTTATCTATTGTACAACTTGGGCCACAGGAAGTTTGACCAATATTCAGAATTTGCAGTAACTTCAAGTCCATAAAATTTTCAAATAAATTAACAATAAACGATTCCTCTACAACATTTTTTGAAATATCCAGTTCCAAGAGTTCTAATTTTTTACGTGATACTTCTTCCAACAATGCACTGTCTAAGAACATTGTGTTATTAGCAGCTTGTAATACCTTCAAATGAGAATTAGCATGACTAACTAAAGCATTTAGAACTCTGTGAAATCCAATGTTTTCGATTGAATTGTCACTAATATCTAAGAATTCCAGAAGAGCATTTTGACCTATTAAGTTAGCTAAATTGCTTGTGTCAAAGAATTCAATATTGCACCTTCTTAAGCAAATCTTCCTTAATGTTGAAATGTTGTTCATTCCAATCAGAATTCTGTCAATTTGTAAATTTGCAAGAGAAAGATCTATTTCCTCTAAAACATTGCAGTCCTCCAAAACAGAGATGTAGTCATTGGTGTCACTGTTACTAGCTCCAGTACAACAAACATTTAGTTTCTTTAGCTGTTTTCCCTTCAATGATGTAGCTATGGAAGGGTTGCCATGACTAATGCAATCTTCACACAATAACTGATTGTTTGATAAATCAATGTCTTGTAAACTGACATTATTTTCTAAAACAGTAAATAAACTTTTAAAAGCTGCACTGGAAAGCTGGTTGCCACTGACATTTAACATTTTAAGTGATTTGTGGTGTTGCATGGCCTCAAAAATTTTTGATATACTGTCACCTATTTGATTGCCACTTATATCAAAGTATTCTAGATCAACATTGTTTGCTATTATTTCACTGAGATTTGCAACTGCTTTCTTGCTCATGCCAATGAGAGCACGACTTAGTTTAAGTGTTGTTAATTGTGTCAACCTTCTCAAAGATGCTGAATAAGCCATTTCATTAATACAAATATCTGAAAAATCGATTTCCTTTAATCCATGGTTATTTTGCAGGACAAGTTCTATAGCAGTGAAGTTCTTATCTGTAATTTCATTACTGCTTATATCAATTGATTCCAAAGATGAGATACACACTAATTTTTCTGATATTTTGGAGAAATCACTGTCAACTATATTATTACCAGATATATTTAAACGCTCAAGATCAATATTGGCTGCTAATATACCAACAATGCTTCCAGATATATTACATACTCTTGAAAGTTCTTTATTGCAATTAATGCACAGTGCTCTGATACTTGAAAATTCAACAATGAAGCTTAAAAAATCCTTGATTACATCTACTACACCGTCCATTGGCAATAATACTTGAAGATAAAAACATGCATTTTGTAGATTAATTAGTTTCTTTGGTATAACTTGACATGAGTTAACAATTATCTTTAAACTTGGATAGTTACACCTTAATGGATGCAAAGCAGTGGTTGAGATAGTGAAAATAATATCTAATGCCGTCTCCATCAAGCTGTCTTTTTTGTAATAATCAAACACTCTATCATCACTAAGGATGTACAATTCTTCATAGTTTCTTGATCTAATTATTTGATCAATGAAATGTGATGATGTGGAGGATCTTGCGTTGATATAAACCTTTGTGTCTGCCTTTTCTAGGATGCTTTGTTCACCACTAATTACTTCTTCACCATTAACAACTGACACCGTTAGAAAATAAAACGTGTCATTTCCACGAATGACCATAATAAAATTGTCTGCTGCTTGCTTGCAATAGTCTTCCTTGTTTAAAGATAAAAAGTGATCCACGATCCTTTCAATTACCATTCCACTATGGTGGATGTATTTGGTTTTGTTGTTCAGTTTGAGATTTAGTTTTTGGAGATGGCTTGCTTTCATGGAAGCTTTGACAATGTTTTCCATGCCTTCAGGTGAAATTTGATTGTCATTTAAATACAATTCTCTTATCTGCCAGTTGTTGATCAAATCTCCAATAGTTTCAGCTGATTGTGAGGTAATCAAATTATGAGATAAATCTACTATTTCTGATTCAATTTCAACTGAAGTCAATGATTTTACCAAGGTTTTACAACTTTCATCATCAAGGTAACACTCTCTTAGTTGAAAGTATTTCCAATGTTTGTTAATGGTATTGAGTAATTCAGTGGCAAATTCTTGCTCATAGTCAACAAAATCACAGGCAATAAAACGAAGAAATTTCAAATGACGTTCCCGGGACTCACAGAGAGCTATGTTTATTAATTCTACATGGTGACAATTTTTTGCTCGTACAGCAGGTTTTGAAGCAATCACAATTGGACACTGGGCAATCTCGAATATTTGCTTTGCTATTTTGTCATTGAGGTTTTCCAGAACAATAAATAGCTCTTTGACATGGATATTAATTCTTTGTATATCAAAAGTACTGATATTACAAGTTCCACGTAAATATAACCGTTTAAGTGTAAGTGCTAATGTCTCTGTCAATTGCTCAATACTAAAGTTGTGATTGATAATATACAAGTCTTCTATGTTACCAACAAATTGATTCACTGGTGGCAATATTCCATAGAATAACTTTGCATTTTCGTTAATTACTACTTGCATCAGTTCACTTCTAGAATTACTTATGACTTCATATTCTGTAATACATTTAGTGTTGTTACCTTTGAATTCTGCATAGCTCAGGCAATGTTTACATTTACCTAGTTTTTTAGAAAAAAGTCTAATTCCACTATCACACAGTCTGTTATTGTTTATATATAACTTTTCTATTTTCAAAGCACAAAGTAAATCAACAATCTCAATTACAGCTGAAGAAGTAATTAGGTTACCTGAAACATTTAAGGAAGTTACTTTGCAGCATGTGCTACTATTGCACAATGACTGTGATAAGAGTTTGCAATTTGCACTTGTAACTTGACATCCAGTTAAGCTTACTTCAGATATAATGTTGGTGTTCTGGATCAATATAGCAAGTATGAAAATCACTCCATCACTGATACTGCAATCTTTTAATCTGATAACATTTACAGTTGATATTTCACTTAAAATAACTTCAATCCAATCAGCTTGTTGCTTATGTGCATGAATTTCTCCGTTCATTGCAGTAACATAAGTAGCCTCTGAATTGCTCCCACAAATAACTTGTACCTGGTTAGTAATCGTAGATATTTCACCGGCATTGCATGAATTAACATTGCAAATTACAATTTCTTTTAATTCACCTAATTCTTCTTTTACATAGTCAACAATGTCATGGCCACAATTGAAAACATAACAATGTGTTGTAAACAATGGTACATGCTTGAGTTCTCTTGGAATTTGTGATGCACCTTGTACAAGCATTGATCTATCCATAAATAAACAAAAGATTCTGTTGAAAAATATTTTATGAATTTTAAGTACCATAGACTTTATGGCATTGTATTCCACAAGATTTCCACTCATATCTAGAAAATCAAGCCTGCAACATTTAACTAAATCTTCTATAGCTATCAAATTGCTGACAAGTCTTTTTATTCCTTCATTTTCAATTTTGTTGTCACTAAGACAAAGCTGTTTGACTTTTAAACAAATAGCAAAATTTACAATTAAATCCATTGTAGCAGAATCTAATTTATTCGATGATAAGTCAACAGTTTCTATTGAAATGTTAAATATTGGTTTGATGGGTGATTTCAAAATATATGAAATATTCTTTTCAAGAGAGCAACAAGATAAATCTAAGCATTTTAGTGATCTTGGTTGTGTAGAAGTCCACAAAAATGTATTAAGAAGTATTAAACATTCTTCGTTCATTATGCAATGGCCAACTTTGATTGTGTTAAGTGCTACACATGACGGTAAAAGAGAAACTCCTTCAGTGATAGCAAGCAATGATGCAACTTTGTTAGCCATAATTCTGTCTGATGATACAATTAATTTCAATTGGCATGAAGAAGTCAACTGTTTAATAATGAGTGGGTCTGATAACCAGTTCTTTGCATATAGATATAGTTCAGTTAGGTGACGATTTTTTAAGCAAGTAGAAATTATTGATTGGTCACTGATATCTGTTATTAAATATAACTTATTCAACATTATTGTTTTACTTAATTGATGAATTACTTCATCACTATCATTGCTTTGAAGAAACAAAGAACTCCTTGAATTGGTAGAATTTTTGTCAGATAAAGTAGCACAATTGTTTGTATTAGGTGATACACAAGTGGTAGTTGCATGTTTCAAGACAATGCAGCTGTAATGCTTTTCTTTTAAAGTCATTTGACAGCAGAAAGAAATCTTGGAATTTAGAAATATTTCTTCACACAATTTTTCAGCACTTGAGCAATCTATGGTATTGTACTGTATGTCTAGTACCCTCAAAGAAAGACTACCACTAGAGCTTGAAATAATCAATCTTTCAAATCCAGAATACTGTAAATCATTGTGGCTAATGTACAGCTCTCTACTTCTCCACATATCAAGTAAACTAACAAGCTTATCTACCGCTGTTGAGGTTAAAGCATTGTTGGATAAATTAACACAATGTACCAAGGTTGTTAGTTCTTTCATGTACTCATTACATCTTTCTGAAAAGTAAGACAAGTGTTCATCACTTAAACTGCAGTTGCAAAATGACATGCAGTCCCACTCTTTGTCTCCACCATGTTTACATAACAACAAACTAAACTTGTGCAATAGTGAAAATGATAACTTACAGTTATAAACCTCAAATGATTTGATGGAATCTCTAGAGTAATTTAAAATATTTGCCAATTCTTTAGTATCCTTACAATTAGCTGCATAAAGAGATTCACTCGTCAGTATCAGGACAGATTTGTATTTGTCATGCTGGCAAAACACGTCTAAGGCTGCGCTGTTTAAGGAAGGAATACACAAATAAATTTCCTGTGTTACTTCTAACAAAGGAAGTATGTATGTGATTTTCACCTCTGGCCTGTTCTGAAGCAACACAATATAAACCCTTGAAAGGTCATCAAGTTTCATGGAACCAAAAATGTTCTGACCGTTTATACTACCTAACGTTTTGTCATTTCCGATATACAATGAACACAATTGAATGTTTTCATAACTCCATTCATTGCCTTGATTTACAAGGTCTCTTGCAATTAAGATTCCATTTTCAGTTAAGATAAAGCTAAATTGAAATTTGCAATCAAAGAAGTATTTCCGACAGTCATTATCTGCACCAAATACATCGTTGTCACTGATGTTAATGAAATTTACATGTTTCAATGTTTTCAAATTTTCCATTACCATTTTAGCACCATCAATGTTCACTTGATTACCTTCTAATATCAATTCCTCAACTGGGCATGATGACAACAGCTGAATTAGCCTTGGCAATGAAAATGATGTTAGCTTATTGTGACTCAAGTTAAGATAACGTAATGATGTTAGATGGTTTAATTTACTGCATACTTGTAGAAATCTTCTGTTATCCAAGTCATTACCTGTAATATTTAATGACTCAAGATAGGTATTACTGGATGTCATTTTGGAAACAGCAGTGACATAATCACTTGAAAAAGAGTTAAAAATTAATTCTCTAAGACCAACAATATTGTTGACATCATTAAGCAAGTATCCTATTGCATTATTGACATATGATCGTTGTGTTACATGTAAAACTATGAACAATTCTGTGATACCTGATATTATACAGAAGTTACATAACCTGGGGATGATGTTACTTGAATTAATTTGGATTTTAAAGCTAGGATAATTGACCATTGCCATTTCCTTTAATGGAGTTTCCTTTGAGTAAATTAATTTTATATTCAGAGCTGAATTTGTTGCCATTGGTTCATTATAAAACTGTGATAATGTTCCATCATACAGTATAAAAAATTCTTCCAAACGATGATACAAATTTGGAATTGCTTTAAAAATTCCTTTAACATAATGGAATGATGTTAAATTCCTTGCATTTACATAGATTCTTATGTTTGCCATTTCAAGACTGCTTTGTTCACCTTCCAAAATGGTTCTTTCAGAAGTGTTTACTGAAACTCTGAGAAAGTAAAAGGCTTGCAGTCTACAAACAACCATAATAATGCAGTTATTGAGGCTCTCATTAAAATAAGTCCTTGAATCCAAGGATAAAAATTTGCCAACAGCTCTGTCTATTACTTCGTTAGTTTGCTGCAGGTGATCTACATTAGCATTGCCTTCAAACATTATGTCTTGAAGATGGTACGTTAACACGCAAGTACTAAGTATGCAATCTACTCCTTCCATTGACATTTGGTTGTAATTTACACATAATTTTTTGATGTGCCAGTCTTTGACCATAGTTCCAATGATTTTTGCTGATTTGGCAGTAATTTGATTATAGGATAAATCCACTACATCTGATGTAATTCTGATCAAAGTCAACAGTTTAACCAATGCTGTAAAGTCAGTGTCATTTAAAGAACAATTTCGCATTTGAAAATCCTCCAAAGTTTTGTCACACACACTATTCAGTTGTGATGCCAGTTCTTCAAAACATTTAGTTACATTACAACTATCAAATAAAAACTTCTTTAAACAGTGTTTTTTACACTGCCGTAGAGCTACATTAATTAATTCAGCTTCCTTAATATTTTTAGCTTGTATTGAAAACTTTGAGACTATCACAATTGGAAAATCTGTTTGTCTAAAGATTTCAAATGCCAGCTTGTCATCACAATTCTTTAAAACAATTATCATTTCTCTTGCCTGTATAACCGTACTCTTTGGGAGAGAGCTAAATTTACCTACACTTGTATATAAAGTACCAAATAAGTGCAAGCGATTCAAATTTAGTGATAAAACATCTGCTAAACTCTGAATGGAGAAAGTGCACTCAATACAATAGAGATTATTGGCCGTATCCATGTCTGCAAGGAAAAGTGGCAGAGACTTGTAAAGTTGCTGTGTACCAGGGTTTATGTCCACAAGAATGGTAATTTCTGTTACATCACAAAGCCTGTTGAATTCATATTCAGTCATGTAATGTGTATTGTTTCCTGTGAGCTTTACATATCGAAGGTTGTGATTCCCTCCTTTTAAATTTAACGCCAACCTTTCAATACCATTGTCACCTAATTCATTGTTATCCAAATGTAAATTTTCTGTCTTCAAAATGCAACATAGCTTGCTCAAATCTTCCACAGCAGATGAAGTAATGTTATTTGAGGAAAGAATTAACGAGTTCACCTGTAAATTATTAGTATCCTTTAACAGCTCTAACAGAAATTTGCAAAAGTCATTTGATAAGTTACACCCTTTCAGACTCAGCAACTGTAAATCTCTATTATGCTGTATCAAATGTGCAATCTGAATTAAAAGATTATTGCTTACTTCACAAAATGTAAAATCCAAACTGTTAACTTTGATGCTTTCATTTAACACCATCTGAATCAAGGTTAAGCTACAATGTTGTGCTATAAGTCTTTGGTCAAGTAATGTTATAATAATGATTTCTTTATTTTTATCTACAGCAGTCTCTACCACAGCTTCTGAAGAAATACCTTCAATAAACTCATTGTTGCACACAACAATTTCATTTATACTTGCTAGGTGGGGTTTAACAGAAGAAATTACCTCTTGCCCGCAATTAAAGCTGTAAAACAGTTTTGAAGTTTGTATGATTGAAGTCCAAATTAAACCACTGGGAAATCCTTGTGTTTCCTGAACTAGTATTGCATCATCCATTGACAACACCAACTGCCTACTAGATAAGGCTTTGTGAACTTTAATTAAACTACTTCTAGCTTTGTCTAATGTAACACCATTATTGAATAAATTCAAAACAGTTAGTTGACATTTCTTGCTGTATTTGCATACTTCGGCAACAAGTTTATGAACTCCAGTGTCTCTTAAATTGTTGTCATTAATAAAGAGTTCCTCAGTGTTCCAGTGGAGTATAGTTTTTATAATTGAGGCTGCTGTAGTCTGTTGCAGTCCATTAAAAGACAACCTGACAGCTTTTACAGTGATTTCACCAGATAAAGGTTGTAAAATATGTTTAATGTTGTCACCAAGTGAACAATGAGATAAATCAAGACATTCCCATAAATGGCCATGTTCCAGAATATAATTTAGGAGTGTTAACATTTCAACACTAAGGGAACAATGATTTATTATAATAGTGTGAAGAATGGTTGTAGTAGAAGACAAAATCTGTAATCCCTTATCAACATAAAGGAGACCTGCATTCTTTGCTACAAACACTTCTGCTGTTAAGAACACTGTTGTTTGACATGGAGCAGGTAAATTTTTGCTTATCTCTTTCAAAGAACAATCTATTATGCTGTTCACGTACAAATAAATCTCAGTAAGATATTTATTCTCTTTTAGATTAGACACCAGCCTCTCTTGATCCTTCACTGGAGCCACTATGCATAATTTGCTAGCACATGTCCATACTAATGGATCAATTGAGTCATAACCTGTCTCAATAAACAAGGAGGATTGAGAGGCACTGTGTTTCTCCTTATCCTTTGACCGATAATGAGACTTAACAAAGTCATGTGTGTATGAACGGATTCCATTATAACTAGTAAATGTCGGTTTGATTACTAGGAAATCAAAATTGTTTTCTTTTAACCTTAAGCAATCGATCGAATAGACTGAATCAAAATACACTGTTTTGCACAGTTCTTGTGCTTTTTCAATCTCTATAAAATTTTGAAATGCGTGTAATGTCTTTATTGGCGACTTTCCAGTTCCAGTTGCACAGACTAACATTCTAAAGTCATCAAAAGTAATTTCATTATCTTTGACGAACAGTTCATCAACATTCCAACAATTAACAAAACTGATAAAGCTGTTCAGAAATGTCATGGTCAAATTGTTGTTAAATAAAGTGATGGATTTTATCCGTACTGTAATATCTTGTTTGTTCAGAATGGTTGAATCTATTTCACAATCATCAGTGTCACATATTTCCAGATGATGTAATTCTCTGTTATTTATTAACACTTGGGTTAAATTATTCATAATCAAAGGAGATAATTTACAATTTATTAGCTGAATATTTACCACCAAACTACGGCAGTATTCAAAGGCCCTAAGTAAAACATTGCTACTATCTTCGCTTTCAAAGTTCTTTGCTTGCAATGCTTCTTTTGAAAGTAACAATACTTTTTGCTTGTCACTTTTACTTTGACAATATTTTCCCCAAATGTTTATTCTACTTTTACTACCTAGCAATGGAGTAAACAGACAGAGCTCTTGGATGTCCACTAAATACATCTGATCTGAATTTAACTGCAATTCACTGTTTTGTAGTAATACCATGTATAGCTGCTTAAGCTTTTGGTTTGATTTGATTATGATGTTCTGCAATTCAAGACTAGACAACAAACCTTTCCTTGCCAAATACACTGAAGAAAATGATGTTAAATATTTATCCTGCCATATAGCTGGATAATCTGTGAGAAATCCTTTAGTAATTATAATACCACTGCTAGTGGCCAAAAAGCTATATTCAAACTTTAGATCAATAAAATATTTTTGACAAAGAATTTCTGGTTTATAAATTTCATTTTGGCTCATATTGATGTACTTCACAGTACTCAAGTTCACTGTCAATTCTTCAACAAGCAATACAGCCCCAAAATATCCAATTTTATTACCAGCCAGTATCAATTCTTCAACTCTAGTAATGAAGACAGTCTTAATTAAAATTGGAATACAATGGGGTGATAATTGATTAAATGACAAATCTAATTTTTGAAGTGCTAGCATGTTGAATGAAGCCTGCTGCAACTGTGAAGAGATTGTCTGAAGTAATACATCAAACTTGGAATCTGTACTGCAGCAGCTTGATAAACTTAGATGCTTTATCCGTTTGCATTGGCAGAAAAGAAAGTTAGCAAGGAGATGCACATCTTCATGGAGTTTAGGGCTGTTGACAATGGAAACGTGATCTACATCATCACAGCTAATATAATCCAACAGTTCATTTATCATTTTACAATTAGAATTGGAAATCCACACCTTCTTTTGTGAAAACAATTCTATTTTGATGGAGGATGTAAAAGATGCTGCCAATTTTGAAAATGTATTGTCTGGCAGCTTTTCTGCATAAACTACTAGTTTATTTGATATTTGTATTCTTTGAAGAATGTTTAGAATATTCTTTTCTAAATCAAATGGACCATTGATGAATATAAACAGACTTTCCAGCAAAGAAAATGATGATAATAAGTTCTTTAGATACTTCACGTATTTATTTCTCTCACGAATTGATGAAAACAATTTAATGTACAGTTTTGTTAAGCTCTCTCCTTTGATCTTGCTTTGAATTTCTTCAGTACAAGCAGTTACATCTACTACCATACTCTCAGCTATAAGAAAAAACCAAAGTTTAAAACTGTGATCTAAGGCAACCTGTTTGCATAGTCTGTCTGCATCGGAGTGAGTGATATCATTGTGTTGTATTGACAGATATTTTAAATTGTGGTAGTCATGTTTAATAACATTTAACAGCATAAAAATACCATCAGAAGATAATTTGTTATTGCTAATCACTAGACACTCAGGCAAAAATGTATGAACCATTCTCTGAAGATCACTCAATGATGCCGAAGACAATAAATTATGTGACAAGTCTATTTCTTTGATCCTCAATTTACTTTTATCATCCAAAGCATTTATTAAAGTTTTGAAATGGTGATCTTCTAGGTAGCATTTCTTCAGACTAAGTGCTTGGAATAAATTTCTGCTGCTACTGTTAACTATCATAGCCAAATACTGAATGGCCCTCGGAAAATTGATCATGCAGTTGATTAGTTCAACAATCACAACAGAATTTCTACAAGTTGACAAACCTACAAAAGTAAGCAATTCATTGCTATTAATTATTTTTAATTTAGTTTGAGAGACAATTACACAACCAACTAACCGCTCCCCAAAACCATCTGCTATGGCATCAGCATCTTTTCCTGCAAGGTTTTCAACATGTAGATATAATTCTTCTAATTGATGAAGAGATTGCAAAGAGCTTTTAAATTCATCACTGCAAATTTGACTGCAAGCAATATACAGATATCTTAAAGAGCCACAATTTTGTGGTAAGAGCAAGACATTAATTTCTGGGCTTTCTTTTAAGCTCCTAATACATATATACAAACCTTTTACTCCTTTAAAGTCTCTATGCACCTCACTGATGTGTTGTACAGCAAACAAGCCATTGTCCATCAGTACAAAACTAAACTTGTTGTGCTCTTTAAAGAAATGTTCTTCACATACTTCGTTCAGTTGTAAACTAGAATCATTATTGGTAAGATCAATACTCCTGACATTATTACGCTGTACTACACACTTAACAATGTCATTAATTCCGTTATCTTGCAAATGATTACTGTGCACAGACAAATGTTGTACTCTCCAGAAACATAATAGTTCATTAATGTTAGGAGCCGCTAATGGTGATAAAGCATTACCAGATAAACTCAGTACTTTAATGAAAGGCCAATGCTTTTTCTTCTTCATCAACAACAACCTAAGATCAGCATCATGTAAACCGCACTCGCAAAGACTAACCATCTCAAAATTTTGATTACTGTTAGCAATTGTTTTACCAAATTCATACAGAACATCTTCCTCTAATAAGCATTTATAAAGATCCAAGCTTATTATTTTATCTTGGAAAAGAAGCAAACTTCTTTTTATTCTAAAATTATTTGCGATCAGACTTGTTCTCGTTTGTACACATAGAGATTTATGTGTAAACATTGTAAATAAATCATCAATATCTCTATCAGCCATTACTGCGGTATTCAAATAAAGTTCAAATGGTTTGTTTACTTGCATTTGTACCAACAATGAAATGCTTTTGTAGTCTATATTAGAAGAACACATATATAACTTTCGGAGCAATGTCTTTGTACACAAAGTAGCAATAGCTTTTAATGTATCAAAGCAATCAGATACAGGTAGCATGTAGAGATTAAGCGACCTGTTGTTTGTTAAATGCTGCATTATTGCAGTTGTGTAGGAAATTCTTTTAGATACAACATAGTCACCATTTAATAGTGTCAAATTTACTTTGTATTTTACATCCAATAATAAATGCTCACATAAACCTTCCAATTCAGATATATTGTTATTTCGTACATCAAGAATGTCTAGTTCAAGATTTCCACTTTTTGCGAATACAACGATCTCCATGAAACCAGGGTATTGCAAATCATTGCACGCTAAATATAGCTGCTTAGTTTTCCATTGATGCAGTAAATTATTAAGGCTTCCAGCATGTTTTATATTGTTTCTCATCAGATTAAGCGTGCGCACTGTAATTTGCTCTGATGGACACAGGGCATCATACAGGTGATTTAGTTCGTCATCACCAAGGTTGCATTCAAACAGGCTGATTAAGTTCCAATGCTTGCTAGTTACAATCGCAGCTGCTAACATTTCAACATCAATGTTACATTTCTGTACTGATAAAGTGCATAGTGACTGGAAATTAAATGTGTGAAAGTTTGCAAACAGTGTTTTTGCATTTAGAATAAACTTTGCCTGAAATGTGGATATCGATCTCAACTTTACTGAACAATCTAATTTCTGAGCAATTTTATCTGTTATGTCATCAGTTAAATGACTGATGTGTACTTCTTTAAGGCTTCTCATATTTGTAATTAATGAATGCACCTTTTCAGAATGTTTTGGGTTTACAATGAGATGCAATTTGCTAAGGCTCAACACTTTCATCCATGCACAAATAATATCCAAGTTGTTGTTTAGAGTGCAATTTAGATATAAAGATCTGAGACTCACATTTTCAAACTTGCTGTCAATATAATTACTTGATTCACTGGAATCCATTGTTAAAATTACTGAAAAAGAGTGATAGTCAAATTTAAGTCTATAGTAGCAACAAGTGCTGTGTTCCTTTTTTACACATGCACAGTTACTTAAACAAACAGTTTCTTTAGAGAATACTATTGACAGATCACTAGTTGTGTTATAAAAGTAATTCAACAAAGCCGCATCTTCTGACAAAATATTATTACTTGAGATGTCTAGAAAATGTAAGGTGGAACATTTCTGGATTAACTTTGATGCACTTTTACAGCACAACTGGTTGCCAGACAACATTAATGCTTTAGTGTTAAATTTTACTATTAAATCTACAATAAAATTTACTGAAAGCTTGGTAAGTTGGTTTTCAGAGAGATTCAAAACTCTAATAGTGAAGTTGGATGGTGTTGAAACTAATTGAGTGTGGATGTACATGCAACCATCATCCCCAATTCTGCAATTTGCTAAGTTCAGTTCAGTCAAGCAGCATTCTAAAGAATGAATTATAGCAAAACAAAGTGTGTTGAGACTTTCATATAACATATGATGATTACTCAAATCAACAAATTCATCAAAAAGAAAACCACTGATCATTTGGCAACAATCTTTATCCTCAGCTTCCATAAAACACTGGACTAAATGCAAGCACTTCATTTTGTCATCCAGGATACTCGGTAATTTGGCTGCTTTATAATACCAATCCTTTTCCCACCAGGTTTGCTCTGTGATAAATTCTACAAATGTACATTGTTTTCCCTTGGTGATACCAATATAAAACACCCACATGTTGAAGAACCTCTCATCCCAGAAGTACTGATCTAATATTGATTTTACTTCTGGTGAGCTCCACAGAAGATCCTCCTCAGATAAATACCACGCTGCAAGATATTCCTGAATGCTCACATGCAAAAAGCTGTAGGAAATTTCCTGAGAACCTGACCAACGTGAAATCCGTAACAAACCATATGGACATTCCACATTATCTTGCTTTATTTTAAGATATTTTCTACATGTTATTTGAAGGTCTTGATGTGAAAAGGCTAACTTATTAGCTTTCAAACACTGAAAGGATAATTTACCAAATTCTTTCAAAATTATACGAAACTCTTTATCAGTTTTGGGTTTGTGTATATACTCAGGTAAACCACCTGACTTGCTACTGAAATGAGACATGGTAAAATGAATAAACCTTCCAAATATTTCTGTTTTCGTTGTTGGAAGACAACCCTTTTTGCAATGTAAATACAGCAATATGTTCAAGTTGAATGGAATGCGACTATGGGCATCAATAGCTGGATATTTTTTAATATGCTCGATAATAGCAGCATACTCATTATGCTCACTTAAGGAAACTTTAAGATAATGGTCCCTGTCTACTTTGGAAAATCCCAATAGTTCAACCCTCCTGCAGGATGATAACATATGCAAGTTTTTCGCAACTGAAGGTTGAGAAGTGATGACTAATAAAGAAGACTTTAAGCAAGACCTGCTGATAATCGAAGAAACGAATGAAGTCTTAATAAGGTGACGGGGTAGTTCATCATACCCATCAAATATGATTGCAAGATTAGCCCCATTGTTCATCAATATCAATTTTTCGAAGTCATTGATACTAGTAGATAGTTCATCATTTCGGAATATAATATGTAATAAATCACTTAAATTCTTAGCCTTTTGTACCTGAGGATCTTTGAGATATATTAGAAACAAAAACTCTCTATTGCATAACAGTGGAATGCTTTTCCATTTTGAAGCAATTTCATTGGCTAGCATAGTCTTACCAATGCCAGGAGCACCTTCAATTAGAATCGTATTGGGATTGATCAACTTTGGTTTGTCCTTCAATGGAGCAAATAAATCTGATATACTTTTAGGATGTTCACTTAAATTATTTGCTTCATCTTTGGTACCCCTTCGAATGCTAGCATTATTGTTCTTTTGGTTGATTGTACTACAAATCTCCAGTGTAGTTTTACAGATATATTCATTATTATGGTAAGTTAGAATTACACTTGTAATAGTACTAGACTTATAAGGAGGCCATTGTGATTGAACTACCTCAGAATTATGGATTATGTTTTGATGTTGTTTTTGAAGACACTCTGATACTTCTTGCAGCAGTTTACCTATGTAATATATTATAAGACATAAAGTGACATCTTAAACAATTTGGAACAAACAAATTAATGTAGTGTTACACTACAAAACATGTCAGGTGGTAAATTTGCACTAAATAATACTGTACGTATACTAATATACATCATGCATACAGTATGATAGTACTGTATAGTAGGGACCACAAAGGTTCGGGCATGGCACATGAAAAACCATCACCCAAAACCAGCCTCATGATGATGAAGAGGCAGTATTGGTTAGGTAAAACTAAGCCCAAACTAGCCTTCAAATCAACCTGAAACGCTTTCAACAAGTTTCTATAGAATTAAAAAAAAAAAAAAAAAAAACTTTAATGGATTTTCTAGTGACTGACTGGCTGAGTTGACTGATGCCTTCAAGCAAGTGTAATTTGATAACAACTAAGGCTATGGGCTTGATTTTTGCACTGTTTGACGTTGCTTCAGCTGCACACGCGTCTTTGGTTTTGGCATACTGTGGTATGTACAATGCATTCTTCATGGACTTACCAGTGTCCTTCTTTGTATCCAATTCATCTTTGCTGACAGCGAAAGATGTTGATTTGGCAGTAGTACGTGATGGCTTCCCTTCATAATGAAAATCATCCGTATTTTTCATAGTGGCTACTTTGATATCAGAGACGCTTTTCGAATAGTTCTTGATTCATACTGCTGTGTAACGGGTTGAACATAGCTGACAATGAATCGTAATGGATACTTCACTTTCAGACGATGATTGGTAGCTGGGGCGAACAGCACCATTTCTTTCCTTTGGTGCGGTATGTGTGGGTTCACCACTCATCATAATTTAATTTTGCAAAAAAAAAGTTAAGTACACAAAAATTAGAATTTTCAACCACTAAGATAGCACGGTTGATCACATGTGTGACACTGCAAATTGCTAAAACTAGCCTAACTAATCCTATTAGTTAGTTCCACGACTAGAAATAGATTATATGAACACTTACTGATAACCTGATCACTGGAAATCACAGCGGTTTGAGTACTAGAGAAAATTGCTCTGATGACCAGGAAGTACAATATAATTATCACTTAAAGCACCACCTATGTTTGTGTATACGAAAAATACAGCAATCGGGGGGTGGTGGGGGTTTCTCAAGGCAAATACAGCACTTGGCTTCGCCTTGTGCTGTATTAGTCTCTCAACACACCCTCTTGTGCTGTATTTTCCATACACATGTGCGGCAGTGCTTTAACTATAACATATGGTATCTTATGCATGGTAAGGATTCAACACTTCTTATTTTTTGTTACTGTGAATCAATGTCGTGCACTACTCTGGCTTGTTTCAGTACTTTTTATCGATGTCTTGATGGAGAGAGTGAAACATTGTAATGAAGCATTCATCACATACAGCACTTGAAGGGATAAAGATAGGCACAAATTTTGTAGCACTTGTTTATGACTATGCTGTGTTATGCTTCTTATTGAGATCATGAGCAAATTTTCACCACTGCTGTGTAAAGAAGTTCAATGGCAGTGAAGATGTGGATAAAGGGACGAACAATGCTAGATTGCTAGATTTTTACAGTGCTCAGAAGTCATTACAGAGAACGAATGATATAAACCCACGAACCCTTGCTAATACATAAACACAATTTATGATTATCAGTAAAAAGAATTCTGGTGACAGTTGGAATTTGACAACCATGTATAGAAAGCCTTATATGGATTTTAACTGTACTATTGTGCTTTGCGATGCTTATGGGTTTCTAGTATTGCTTATTAAGACTCCAATGTTGATTCACTCTCACATCTTCGTCATACATGTAGTTATCATCATAAACACTATGCTAGCAAACATTTAGGGCATAACAGGCTATAAAGAGCATTGAGCAAAAGCTGTGCAGGCTTACTATCAAATAACATGTTCACATTTGCATACTTTAATACTGTAGAACATCTTATCCTAGTAGTGCAGTCACATGTAGCTAACTTTGAATGTATGTGTTTTGTTGTTTTGATAGAATATTCAAGTACAGTAGTGTCATACAATAGGTAGTACTGTATATTAGGGATCATTAAAGTTTGTAGTTTCCCATAATAGATTGACCAGAAACTATCCTCACAATACTTTTGCAGTGCCTCTGCATTATAGGTCAGGTATACTCAAGCCCAAAAGTGTCTTTAGTGCAACCCAAGATGATTCCAATAAGTTGCTGTGAAGTTTAAAAAAAAAGAAAATTATCTGCTGAATGACTGACGGATTGATTCATTCAGAGAAGCCATTTTTGTTGTTCGATGTTTCAGCCCAAGGTGTCTTGGCATACTACATTGCATAAAATGCATGCATCATGGACTACCCTTATCTTCCTTAGTGTCCCATTTCGACTTGCTGACAGCACAATGTGTCATTTTGTGGTGGTGCACCAGTGGCTTTGCATTGCCGATCACTTAGAAAACAAAAACTATCTGCATTTTTTGTACTGCATATACAACAGTCATAGTAGCTAGCTTCTTGTACTGTTTTCCGTATGTAGAACCTCTAATGGGAAGGACATTATATGTCGTGGTTGAAAATTATGTGAAACTGTTACACATTACTTTTTATTAATTTGATTGGGGGCGTGCTTTTTGTCATACAATAATGTTTTGATTATATCCAATGCTGCCAAGTCATTGTGGTGAGGCTGATTTCTATTTGATATTTTGCTAGCTGTTATGATCTTTAATATACAAGTATACAAAAATTGGAATTTTCAACTAGAGTAGATACCATGGCAATAGTGCGTCATGCAGTCAAGTACAGCTGGTGCAGGCAGGTGACAGACAAGTAGGTATGTATTTTACAGGAACCAAGAAAATGTCGTTTTCATGTATGCATAGCACGATAGTGCGTGGAAACTCCCTTGGAGTAGGGAATCTCCCATTCCAAATTTGAGTTGAATCTGGCTGCATTTTCAAAGTTTGTATTGCTTTCTTTGTATTTATCTTCAATTCTCTTTTTCTTTTTGCACACTTTACAAAAAACCAAAATAACTAGCATGTGCTATGGTCGATGTAATGCAAATTAACAGGGAAGTAAGATCATAACACAGTCAGTGGTGATTGTAGACCTGACCTGCAGGGGACCAAGTAGGGAACAGCATAATTATTGTTATTTGGCTGTAATATAAAACAAAATTTCAGGGGTCTGGGGGTGCAACCCCCAGAAGCTGTAGGATTTTTGCAATTTAAAGACTTGAAAACAGCCTAAAATTTATGCGAAAAACATGAAAAATGCTAATATAAACAATGCAAATCTATAACGCAAATTTCCAAGATTTTAAAAAGGTTTTGTTTCAGCAGGTGGAGGGGGCATGGCATGGCCCCCTTTAGAACCGCCTATGAACACAGCTTATACAGTCCAATTTTCATACAGATCAGATAAAGAACAATGGAGTTATACACAAATGTGAGGTTCTACATATGCCATGTGAGGTTCTACAGAAACACATGATCCTGATAAGTGGGCATGGCCCACAAAAGAAAATGGGTTGCAGCAGGACCTGGATATTCTATGTCATTTCAGACCTGGATGACCTGACCGCAGATGCATGCAGTAACTGAATCCATAAGATTAACAATTCAGCACAAAAAGGATTATATAGCATGCACGCTTCATCCTTCTGTCAGTTTAGACCATGTACAATCTTGTGTGCAGTGATATGTCATCAGTTTTCAGTGAGAGCATTTGGCCAAATTAAAATCTCACCAACTGCAATTTTATAGCAAACTGCCAAATATTAGTTTTTCCAACATTTCATACATTATGATTCACTCAGTACAGTTCAGCTTCACCTAGTAGAGAGTTACAAGCCACCCAGCAGAGAGTTTAGCTACTTAAAAGTCACCATTAGAGCTACATTATAAGTCACCTAGTATAGTGCTACGTAATATAGGCTGTAGGTTTGAGGCTGCCTAGGTCCAGTCATGGATTTTTTCTGCTTTCTCCACCTTTTCAAACACACTTTCTGTAACAACCTTAAACAGGCTGTAGGACCAGAGACCTTCAGCACTCATGCTGTAAAGCCTTAATAAATAAATATACTGAGTATTTAGTTAAACCATGGTATCTGTTTACTCCATCTAATTTCTTAACACCGCAATACCATGGATTTTACAAAAACAGTCTTTAAAGCTTCACTATTTGTATGAAAGGTGTACACATGAAAGGACATACAATATTATACTGCAATATAAGTTTGCTAACACAATTGTGTCTCAAGTAAAACTGTACTTTTATCTGGATTTAGTAGTAGAGGTCTAAAATGACTAGTGTTGCACCGATAATCGGTTGAATTATCGGTAACAACCGATATTAGCTAATTTTACAAGTATCGGTATCGGCTACGAAGCGGAATAATTTGCCGATTAACTGAAACCCACAATCAATCGTTAAATTGATGGCAATGAACAGGTGAAAGTAAGGAAGGTGGTGAAGTAAGTGGTTTGCTGTAACTAATTTGTAACTGTTTTTGCTTGTTTGTTTGCACAAATATGGTTGCAAGGCTATACGTAGTAGGCTGTGTATATTTATTGACTGCCCACGCAATTAGTTGATCACTCTTCACAAAGGGTCTGTAGTCCCATTAAAAACACTGTTTGATAAGCTGGCTTAGCTGTTTTATAGCTACTTGGCTTCCTTTTCCATGAAAGGAAATAGTAGTAAAACTATATAAAATATTGTAAAAGTCGGCCGCCCACACAATTAATTACAAATGCAGTTTATACACATAAACTTTAGGTGATTTTCTGCTCCTCCTCCCCTGTTCTGAAGAATATCGGCATATCGGTTACGGGAATAGGCAAATAATCGGTATCGGCAAATGTGAAAAAATGCATATCGGTGCAACACTAAAAATGACATCTAACTAGATAATATAGTTATACCGCAATATCAAGTAACAATATTGTACTGTCTATGAAATATCAAAACCGCTAGTCGAGAGTTCAACTACAAACAAGTCACCCTGTAGAGAGACATTTTAAGTCACCCAGTAGAGAGTTCAACTAAATCAAGTCAGCCCGTAGAGAGTTCAGCTTTATTCAAATGACAACATTATAAGTCACTCAGTAGAGTTCAGCTCTGTAAAAAGTCACCCTGTAGAGATTTCAGCTACATACATTAAAAATCTCCTGATAGAGAGCTCAGCTATGTTACAAGTCACCCAGTATAAAGGTCATGATGAGATACAAACAAGTCACTCTGTAAAGAGTTCTGCAGGAGCTATATTACAAGTTACCCTCTTGATTCAGGTTAATTTACTTTATCACAACTATAATTTTAACAACAAAATAATCATTTCAAAGCAAGATTTTTCTTTTCTTCCTAAAGGTAAAAAGTCAGTTCCAAAGCTGGCATGTGACTGGTTTTGGGACTTACACTTACAGTAAGAAGCTATACAAAAAAAAAATAACTGAACTGTGAAAAAGAATAGACCAGGGTAAAAAGTTGTGAAATCAAAGGTGGTGGCCAAGAAATGGCTGCAGTGAAACTAATGTGTTTCAAATTCAATGATACCTTATCACTAAAGATGGTGGATGCTAGCATCCTTGCAGCCATTTCTTGGCCACCACCTTAGATTTTTTGACCTGGCCTTTTGGGGGTCGCACATTTTTTCTCAGCTCAGCTATAGATTAAACTTGACTGTTCTATTAGAGTAAGTTGACAGTATAGTGATGTAAAGAACTAGTATTGATACTAAGTACAATATCAATACTATCATAGTATTGCACAGGGATAATGTATATTGGTAAAGCACAGGAAGTGTATGGTGGCCTACCAACAAGGCTCTGATTGGCTGAAATCTACTGAAGTTATGTATATGTTAAAGCATAGCCGCGAGTGCTATATGAAAAATAAAGTACGAGGCGTGCGGCCGAGATGCTAATAAAGCATTAGGCTTCGCCTCGTGCTTTATTAGCATCTTGGTCGTGCGCCTCGTACTTTATTTTTCATATAGCACGAGCAAGGCTATGCTTTAAATGATTTATGGAACTTTCTAGTCGTGTAGCTTCACCATACACTAGGACTCGTAATTAACACGCGTTGCATGAACTATTAGCAGCCTGAATGCACACAAACTAGTTTAACAAAGTAACTCACACGTATTTCACCATAGTTTGGCATGGTAGACGTTCATCTCGTATTTTGGTAGGTTTTACTCGCAACCCACAATTGATTCTATTGTGAGTCACAGTGAAATAATTCCGTGATATCTCCAGGACTTGTCCGTTTACATTTAAAAACGTAACAGCAACGTTACCTTCTCCCACCCATCATCGAAGCATTTAGGTATGTCTATAAAAGCAATCCAGTGGTGAAACTCGTATTGGCTGGGGTGATTGATCACTCAGCACGGCGAGGCTATCAGCCATCACTACCGTGGGTGATTAGTCGTACTGGCGCGAGCCCCGCAGGCTATTAGCCTGCAACAAGGCACGTGGGCAACCGTGCTTTATTGCCCACAGAGTGCTTTATTGAACGAATAAAGCACTCTTTGCGGTGCAATAAAGCACTCTTTGTGGTCATGAAGCACTATTGGCCGGCTGAGAGTGTACTTTATGAAATTTAAAGTACACTTTTTCCTTTGATCTTGCCCACGCAAAGTACTATTAGATAATGTAAAGCACAGTAAGGCTTGTACTTGAAGCAGCATTCCATAGTCTACACACTTGAAAACTTGTGCAATTGTATTACAGTGTATATATTTACAGGTGACTGTTCTATTAGAGTGTTTGACTGCTTGTAAAATATACCGTGTATAGCTGGAAATTTTCGTGGTACATAATTTTTACAGTTTTTGTGGTTAGCAAAGCTACCATAAAATTTTATCACATGAAAATTATGCATGAGTCATGACTGTTGACAAGTGCAGTGAAGAAATAACAGCAATTTGATGCTAGTACTATGTGGATATCACATATAGGATGTTTGGCTTTCTCTGTATCAGTCACTTTGATTATCAACTCTCACATTTATTACCTTGGTCATCATTCCCCACAGGGATTGCTGCTACAGTGCTACTTGGTTCAGACATACTTTGGCAATCAGTATGACGCTTGTAGTAAAAACCAATCCATACTCTTCGTAGCCATTTGGTTGAGAACAAAAGTCTTTGAATCAAGCAACAGTGTTCTGTGATCTTTACGTAATCCCAACAAAGTGCATAAAATATCATGAAAAGTTCCAGGTATACCATTGGAGCTATATTACAAAGTATGTGAATGGGATTGCAAAAACAGGGCTTGTGGACTAATAAAATTTGCTTACTTTTACAAAATTTCATTGTCCATAACCTTTTTGTGCCATCACGCCATGGCCATGCAATTATCAGTGTGTGTTTTAACATTTAATCATCATTTTAATACAAGTTGCAGCATTCAAATACTGTAGGATGACTTATTTTAGAGGATAAAAAACTTCGAGGATTTCGTGGAGTCATTAAACCACGAAAATAAACATCCTTGCAATTTTCTGCTTCTCTCGTACCATGGAACTGAAAAGTTTTGGTGGTCACATGGTGGTGAAATGGCACTGTGGAAATACTTCAAGGCAGAGGTCAAGACCCCTTTACTATCACTTACTGGCAGTTTGCCTAAGGCACAACATCTACGAATGGAATAGTCACCGCTATTAAGGAAGTTCAGCACATGATTTAACTCCAGTAATGATGGGGAATTGCTTAAGAGGGGCCCATACAAACATTCTTGCGCTACGTCCATTGATAGAGCAAATACCAACATTTGCAGTAGTGCATGATTGAATTGTGTAATGCTAGTGCGGGGTGTCGGCATAGCCTTTGATCAATACTGCATAATGCAAGAGGCTGAGTGTACATCACGCTAACCATTACACACGGTGCTATGCAGTCATGCCCTACTTGAAAAGAGATGCAAACATCAGTAGTAAATTTTCGCGGCTTGCCCGTAACCCTTGGATTTTTTTCTAAACAAAAAATTAGAAATTTTAGATTCTCGAAAATAATAAGTTACCCTATGGTAGCCTATTCCAATACTGAGATATGTCCTGTCATGTGATGGAACGAGGGGGAGGAGGACAAATATCCCCAGTTAGTGTCTATCCATTACTGGCTGAATATCACACCTTAAAATAGTTGTTATGTTAAATAACGAATAGGCTCTGTTAATTCTGGGGGGAAGGAGTATGCCCCCTGTGTACCCTCTTAATCTTAAGGTTAGAATTATAGTTTGACAGCTACTTCTCGAGGTATTGCTTAGTAGTGATATGTACAGTCCCTAGCCTCATGTAGTAGTAGTTTGTTACTGGATACAAAAGAATATATAATTTTGTTTAAGTTCTCACCCATTTTTGCTACCAAAATTTTTACTTGGTACAGTGGAGTGTCAATCACCTGAACTAATATGGGTAGAGGTGTGTTCATATAGTTCATTAAATTAACACCTATTGATTTATATACAGAGCTCTGTTCAATTACTCTAATAGAGCATCCACTGTAACAAAATACTCTAATAGAACAATCATTTAGGTTTTCAGGTAATTGACAGTTCGGTAGATTGACGTTTAGATAACTGATTCTCCACTGTATTCCATAAATGAGATATGGCAAAAAGTATGCCACAGTGTAACTACCTGGGCTCTGGTGAACTGCCTCCATTAGTGGGTTGGTTTTAGTATGGCATAGCCTTGTTTGCTTATGCGATGCAGAAGTGTCTGTAATGATTTTCACAAAATCTTTTGGGAACCACCCCACTCCATGCTTTCCTCTGCCCAACCACCATTCTTCATCATCACTATTAAGAACCATAATGTCTTCTCCTAATTCTAATTGTAATTCATTGCCTTCTTCGGCAGGATATCCATCAATTACAGTGGCCTTAAATGTTTCATTTTCTAGTATAATAGAAATATGCATGTGTATTATTAATGTTAAATACACAATGGAATCAAGCATCAGTTACATGGGATTTCATTTAAAATCAAGCAACAAACCATTAATTAACATGTGTGGAAGATAAATGAAAGGTGACAAAACACAAATCATACAGTACAATAGTAGGGACCAAAAAAGGTTTGGGTATGGTCCATGAAAAACATCACCCAAAACCAGCCTCACTTTTCCCTGATGACATAAAACTAAGCAAGCCTTCAGATTGACTCAAAATGCTTTCAACAAGTTGCTACGGAATTTAAAAAATAAAATATTTGACGGAATTTTCTAGTGAATGACTGGCTGAGTTACTGACTGACTGATGCCTTCAGACAAGTACAACTCGATAACGGCTAAGGCTATGGGCTTGATTTTTTCACTGTTTGACGTCACTTCAGCCGGACACATGCCTTTTGGCATACCACAGTACATACAACGTATTGTTTATGGACTATCAGTGCCCTCCTTTGTGTCCCGTTCATCTCTGCTGACAACAAAATGTGTCAATTTGGTGGTAGCACGTGATGGTTTCCCTTTGTAATGAAAATCATTCATATTTTTCATAGTGGCTACTTTGATTGCAGAGGTGCTTTTCAAACAGTTCTTGATTTGTAATGCTGTGTAATGGGTTGAACATAGCTGACATGGATGCGTACTGGATACTTTGCTTTTCAGATGATAATTGAGGCATGTGGCACCATTTCTTTCTTTTGATGCGATATGCGTGGATTGCAGAGGTGCTTTTCGAATAGTTCTTGATTCATAATGCTGTGTAATGGGTTGAAAATAGCTAACAACGAAGCGTAATGGATACTTCACTTTTCAGGTGATAATTTATATAGTTAGGGCATGCGGCGCCATTTCTTTCTATTGATGTGGTATGCGTGGGTTCACCAGTCATAATAATTATTATTTACAAACAAGTCAACAAACACAGTAAAACAATAAGAAGTAGTATATCCCTACTGTGCTCAAGATACCATAATGGAAATGCACAGTAGGGATGTAACACTTCTTATTGTTTTACTGTGATTTAGTATCGTGCACTACTCAAATTTTTAGTGTACTTGTGTGTGTATATATATACACAGTGGAACCTTCCTTATCCAGACTTCTATTATCTGGGCACCTCCATTGTCAGGACAGCCCAAATTGGCCATGTGGCTTGTAGTTCATTGACCATAATGAAGTTTGGTTTAGATGAAAGCACAAGGAGGGAGCCTAAAACTTGCTGTTTATCTGTTTGGTGGCTTGTTTATTCTACTAATAATAACTACCACTTGGTTGCTAGGTGATAATGCATTTTTTACAGCTTAGGAGAGTAACCATGAATGTTTTGTAGTGACTTCCCCCTCTACCCACTAAACTTCATACCACTAACTGATAGCAATAACAACATTACTTGTAGTCACTTTAACATAATAGCATGTTATTCTTAGTTGCGGACATTTCTGAGATACGGACCAATCAGATGTTTTAACAACTGTTCCACATGTATTTTGCAAAACTGCCATTTTATTGATCATCAGGGTCAGTAAAATTAATCGGCTAATTCTTCTAATAATTACCGATATTGATAATGCTAAAATTTGGCCAATAATCCGACTTACAGTTGCTTACCAGATAATTTGTGCAATAGTAATTGATTACCTTTCAAACAGCTTCTGTTATGCTTGCCACTTCGTTCCATTTCCCTTAGTGGATATGTGTGGTCGCTCCTGTGCGACACCCCCACAGCACACCTGTCAAACAAGTGAAGGGTGAGTTACATACATATGTGTTGGCATACACAAAGACATACGTATGTAATAGTTGCAACATGGAAACAAGTGATTTGTCTGAAATATACGCATGAGCATGAGAGCTGCTAGTATAAGTATAAATGTGCATATTTCAGGTAAATCACAAGTGCCCATGTTACAGACTAATATATTCCACTTGGGTGACTCATCTGCAAGTGTGGGAAACTACAGAAATGCTTCACAAGTGTATTTATATGGAACCATGTAAATTTCGTTGTGGATAACATATGCAAGAACAATCTCTGCTGAGGCCAAACATAATTGTATCAATACGAGCATGTAGATAGCTTTGATTGCGGGTATGCAAATAAACAGAGAAAGCTGAAATGCGAGCTCGTAATGTTTTAAGGAACTAATTGGGGGATGTTCATAAAATCGAATAGTGCGTAAAATCAAACATCTATACATTCATATACTGAACTTTGCTCAAATACTCTAATAAAGCATACATTTGTTGACAAAATACTCTAATTGAGCAGTCGATTTGGCGTTCAGATAATCGAGTGTTCGGTTAATCAGTGTTTGGATAATCGAGGTTCCACTGTACTTACTAGCTATGAATAACTAAAGTAGTGAATATGTTTACAAAGCTATCAATTAAGTGCCACACCAAGTTGAGATTGCGTCAGATGTTTACAAAACAACAAAATAAAGACGAAAATGCAAGCCCACTTGAGTCCACTAAAGTATTTACATTACTAGACATGATTAAACTAAAGTAGTTAATGTCGAATGGCCTAATCAATTTAGTGCCATGCCCAGTGCTATATGTGACATCATGCCAGGTGTCAAATATAATCAAAACACTAACCTGTGACCTTCATTCAGTCATTCAATAAAGCAACAAACTATCCATGTCTACATGTTTTCATTTTACAAAACTTATAACCCACAATCGATCCTGTGAAATGTCACTATATTACAGCAGAGGAGACACCACAGTTTATGATTCCTAAGAATACCTGGGATGCATTAATGAAGTACAGTGTATATCAAAAAATTAGATTACGGCACGCACAGTATACTTTTAAGTTTAATCGTTAATGAGGTATTTAAAATCCATTGGATACCCGCGAGTAGGTATCTAGACACCTGTGACAATTCTTTTTGTCATGTGCTTTGCTGGATTCCAATCACAACAGCCATCAGAAATCATCACTAGAATGTAAAGAAAGCATCATTGGATCATAAAGATGATCGTATTCATCTAGGAAGCCTACTAGTGAGTTATTTTAGCACTAATTTGATCAGGAAGTCGCCATTACTGGCAGTGACCAGAGTGGCATGAGCCATAGTCTAAATCATTTATTGCATAAATCCACGGTATCTTTGCTATTTTAGAGACATTTGACATGGCACATAATCACATCAGGCTTCACCCTCAGTCATTATTGTGCCATTCCTCAGGTCTCTAAAATAGCGAAGATACCTGGATTTGTGCAATAACCTATACATATTCCCTCCTATAGTAAACTGTCAGGTATTATTAGGCCAAGCCCAAAGTAAACTGAGGTTTTAGGTTTCTATGTAATATCAGCCACTTGTCTCAACTGTATAGCAGTAGTAAAATTTACTTAAAACCTGTTTACCATGAGTAATTTTTACTTGTGGTATACATTTTAACTTTACATTTTAGCCTAGAATAAGCTGTATTTCAACACTTATGTCACTAACGTGAGTCATTTAATAATGATGAAGATGAGTGTTAGTGTTATTAGTCTATATTGGATCAGTTATCGGTATCCGCTAATTCTGTTACTTGATATCGGTTATCAGAATAATCGGCTAATTTTGCTATCAGTGCAACACTACAATGGATACCATATTTTGATGGCCTACCCATAGGAAATGTATGGTGAAAATTTTGATTGGCCATAAATATTGTGTTGGGCATTTGAATGAAAATATTTTTAGCAGGTCAAACAGTGTTACAAATGAGCCAAATTTCAAGATCGTGTGTAATTTCATCCATGAGTTAATAAACGTTTTTGAGGATTCATCTCAACACCTACGTACATACTATAATAGGGAGAACCACTAACCTCTACTTCGAAAAATTCAAAGTTGGGGTTTGGATTCAGCTTTAGCTAGTAAATTCAGTTAGAGATAGGGTTTGGGTTAAAATCATTCTTTCGACCACTAGTGATACATCAATACCACATTTTCACTACCAATACTGAGTACATTTTAGATGAAAATGGCCGATACTGATCTGATCCTGATATTTTGCCACACTGAAGTATTACTCACGAAACAGCTATGTAATACCAATAGTAGTTGATAGACTAACTTACTAAACATTTCACAAACTGCAGTTTGCTGGTTTTATGGCCATCAAACACGAGGATAACAAGGAATTATATTTCATGGCTTACTATACGATTCTTTCAAAGAATTCGTGGCTTATCACTTTCGCTTGATGCACTATGTATGCCACCATCTTAAAAAGCAATCAGATGATGTCATACAAACTTTACAAAGTATCGCTTGGTATCAGACATTTACAGCTTTACCAATACCAGTCCGATATCACCAAATAGGGCCGATACCAATACTACTATCAGTATCGGTGCATCACTATTGACCACTGTATTGTCTAAAATTCAGGGTTCCAGCAGCTGGTATAGCTAGCGGTGATACGGTGGTTACAACTCTGACGTATTACAAAAATTGATAAAATCGAGCTCTCTCCTATTTTTCTTCAAGTTTTAAGTTGAAGTCACAAAGACATCGAGTGTTGTTAAATTAGCACTATACCATTTAGTATTAGTATTTATTTACTACCAATTTAACACATTAAAGGGAAGGAGCAGTACAAAACACAAGCCTGTACAAGGTACTGTCCAAACACAACTATATGTACTTTATAAAACATGACAACACACACCATACAAAACAACAAAATTAATTACACATCATATTGAATTTATTTGGTTAATAATCAATACATTAATATTGAAAGGGACACGCCCCCAAAAGTACGTAAAATGCATAAAATGGTGTAAAAACACAGTGATTTTCATGCATTTTCGAAGTGCCCACAACATTACGTAGTGATACCAACAAAAAAGGTCTGCTAATTACGCACATACCTCTAAGGAATACTCCACCTTATTTTCAAGACTGTAGCTGCAGCGGATACGTGGGCCCAGCACTGTTTCTGAACCCGGTTCGTCATTTTTCCCAATGCGTAATGTATTGTGGGATTCACCTGTTACCAAGACTATGGGAATTCACCTTAAACTAATTAGTCTAAACAAAAAAAACGGTCTGGAACATTGTGTACATCAATAATACTTCAGTAATTCGAGGGAATTGTACGAAGAGTTGTTACCCTCGAGCGGGCCATTCAGTTTAAAGACAAAAGTTAAGGAAAGCCACTTCGAGAAAGTGCCGCATGAGTAACTTAGTTTAGAATAGCTTTGTTCTAGTTTCTGTAGGCCTATATAAACAGACACCATGTTTCCTAAGCCAACGTTTAGTGGGTTTCTCCATAGATAATATATACCTCCGGACGCGGGATTGGAAACGCTCATAGAGCTCCGTAGTGACTATCTGCGCCTGTTTATAATCGTCACCTCCAGGTGGTAAGTTTAGTACACGACATAGTATACGAGAATGTACCGAGTGTTTTAGGTGCGTATTTGATGGCCACGAGACAGTCTATTCTCTGGATTTTGCAACGATTTACAGTAATTTGACTCCTGAAACTCGATTCTATTGGGATCATTCTTTCTGATATAGATGGAGGATATCTCTTTTGCGATCAACAGCGAGATTTGGTAAGCAATTCCATTTTCAGTGTCGTTCCATCTTTTGCGTACCCATAACTCTTCATTCTCGGCATCAATTCCACTGGATTTTAAATAGAAAGGACTGGTTTATGAAGCTTTATAAGGAAATACCATTAAATCAAGTATTGTATCTTTGTCTCAGTGGTAAATGGCATTTTTTACAAGTTCCAACTTACTACTTTGTGTACCTTGTGCTGCCAGCCAAACGATATTGTAGCTGTCTAAATAAGTTTATAGCTTAGTTTCAAGTGTGCTATATGAAGTTTTATAAATTTAAAGTAAAACACAGTGATTTATATTGCTTTTTTGCTTCCAAAGGAATGCCACGTAAGTTTAAGAAATATCTACCTAAGGGATACTCACGGAATGCTTCGAAGCAGACTCAGGATGAGCCTGAAGACCAGTGTGAAATTGTAACTGCTGATTATGGTTCCCAAACAGATAATGTTGGATCCACTTCAGTTGAGACACAAACTGAGATTGTCACTGATATGAAAAACGTTGCAACTCAGAACATTGAAGAGACTGACAGAAATTTTGTGAGTGATGTGGAAAAACAGACTGATGGAAATAGACATGACAATTTCTGCATTGGTAACAATGATGAAAAATTTGCTCAGCATGATGGTGTCTTCAAAGACGTATCTGGTAAGTTTGCATAACTAAAATAGCATGTGTTTCAACATGTATAATGTTATACCAATGCTTACATGTCAAAACAATAATTATTGCTGGTCATCTGAAACTATTGCTTATTATAGGGAAGAGTGTTGTGACATACTATGACTACCGGTTTGCCACTATTAGACATGTCAACTGCCAGTTCAATCTGCCAGAACCTATAAGCCGGTGTGAACACTGTAAGAATTTTTGAGACAATGTCCTGAGGAGTGGTTTGAGTTGACTACTAAGAAGTGAAAATGAAGAAAATGATCCTACTAAAGCAGACAGCCAAGCAACTTTTCGATCCCTAAATTCATCACAAAAAGATGAAAGAATGAAGAATCTGCGTAAGGTGATTCAATGTAAAGATAAGCAGATTCAAACCTTACAGAGCAAGCTGGAAAGTGCAGTACAATCAGATGGTATCAAGCTTGACAGTGCTACTCACCATGATTTTCTTGCCATAATGAATTGCCACAAGGATAAATACCCAGAAACAGATAATAGTTTTGCTTCGATATTTTGGAACCAACAGCTAAAAGTGGCTCCACTAAAAGATAGTAGATCGATCCACTGGCATCCCTCAATTATCAGGTGGTGTCTCTACCTACACCATCGGTCAAGTGGAGCATATTCCACTTTACGCAACTCTGGTTTGATCCAGTTACCATCTGAACAAACTTTGAGGGATTACCGACACTGTATTCCTTCAGTGATTGGATTTTCAACACAGACCGACAGAGATTTTTTACAAATAGGTCAACAATCGCGACCTGCTCACTTGGCTAAATATGTGACTGTTGTACTTGATGAGATGTATGTTAAGGAAGGGTTGGTGTTCAATAAGGCTTCTGGCTCACTGGTTGGTTACCAAGATTTGGGTGATGTCAACAACATTATTCATGATGCAGAAACCCGGTTTAAAAGTCCTGGTGATTCACAAAGGCCACTAGCTAAAGTTATGTTAGTGTTTATGATTCGTGGGTTGTTCACTTCTCTAAAGTACTCATATGCTCAATTTCCAGAAGGGAGCCAATCTATTTCCTCTGTTTCGTAAGGTTTTGTCTCGTTTGACTCGGCTTGAAATCTGTGTGATGGCAGTGACATGTGATGGTGCTAGTGACAACAGAAGGTTGTTTTCTTTGTATGGCAAGGCTTGCAGTTTGACATACAAGACTGTGAATGTCTACAGTAAAGCCAATGATGCTGTCTACTTCTTCAGTGACCCCTCACATTTGATTAAAACAATTCGAAACTGTTTTCTGAGAGGGAAATTGTGGGTAAGTATTTTATTGTTTATTTATTTTGTTTTGTTACAGTGCAATGGAAGTGCAATTGATTGGAACCTTATTGTTGAACTGTACAAGAGGAATGCAGGTGTCACAACTTCCACCCCTGGATTGTCATTAGTGCCCAGGCTTAACTATGAACATATTTATTTGACCAGTTACTCGAAGATGCGGGTTGATTTAGCTGTGCAGGTATGCACAGTACATGTGTTGTGTTGAATTTTAATGTCAATACAAAAGGTCCTTAGTGATACAGTTTTGAAAGCACTAAAGTTGACGGGTGGTGCAATTGCTTTCGAGACTGCCTATTTTATTGAAAAGATGGACAAGTTTTTTGAGTGCTTCAATGTGTCATCTTTTACTGCTGGAAAGAAAAAGCGTAAGCTTTTTTTACAGCCGTACCGTTCTGGGAATGACTTCAGATTAACTGTAAGTTTGTAATTTTATTTCTAATTCATAACCATGGTATATAACATGCAGTATTTGAGAGAGCTATTGGCATACTTGGATCACCAGAAAATCACAGTTCACGGAGGAGAAGGTTACAGTGATGAGGACAAAGAGTCTATGCTTCTCAGTAAAATGACTGAAAACGGAATTCGAATTACCAGTAAGCATTAAGTTGACACGTAAATTTTTGCATTTCACTGCATAATTTTTAGTATTGTCTTTCTTGGAATTGATCCCAGAGATTTTTGACATCAGTGGAGTTGTCTGTTTCTTGAGCGAGAAGCTGTCTCAGGATGCATTAGAACAATTTTTCGGGTGTCAGAGACAGTGTGGTAGGACCAATGAGAATCCTCGGGTTGCTGAATTTTTGAAGAACACCCAGAGTATAAGAGTCATCAATTCTATTTGGGTGAAGGATATTACGGGAATTTGCCGGGGTTGCAAGAGAAAGAGTTATGACTTGGAGTCCACTGATTTGAATCAACCTCTTAAGAAGCGAAGAAGATATAGATCTAACTAATTACATACATAATACAATCTCATTACATTTTACAATTACAATAATTTTTTGCATTTTAAAATTACAGTGATTTGTTATGGTTAATCAATTCAACTCAATTTACTCCGTAGTGATCTAGACTTCTTTGTTGACTTCTGTTCTTTTTGCTTGTACATTTCAACTGCATTTTCAGCAAATCCAAATCCTCGGATGGATATCCATAACTCTACAATACTTTCCAAACATTTTTGTGCAAGAGTGTCATTTTCATCCTGGCTTGCCATACACCAACTAAATAGGACATCATCATCATGTAGGATACAATTATTAACATGGCTACGAAATGTGTCATCCATACTTGTCACATTGTTTGTGTGGAAATATCTCTGCGTACACAATTCAATTGTATAACATAACTGGTAAGCATCTGTAGTAATTTTTGTCAATCCTCCACTGTTAATAATGGCAATCCAGTCATTTGCTGGATCCTCTGGCTCATTTTCATTGTTGACTCCATCTTGCTCACTTTGTGGGCTGTTATCTGTTAGCTCCTCAAGAATGTGACATACATTCTCATGTTTCCTCTGTTGTTTTAAAGAGCGGATCACATACCCACCAACAAGCAGACAGCATTTTCCTCTTCAAATGTTAACATTCCTATGTTATCCTCACTACGTTTATCAGGTTCGGGAATTGTTGAGCTAACTAGCTCTTTAATCCTCATCTTGAACAACTCATCGGTTAAATGCTGGTAAAGTATGGGCTCTTTATCAACTTCACAGTGCCCCAAAAAATCCAACCATTTCTCATTAAATAACTGTGAAATAGTGAGCTAGTGATACTTGCTCCAAAGTTTGTCCTGGTTAATCATCCCAGAACGTTTTTTGGATTTAGTGACCACCTCATCCAAAATGTTAACTAATCAAGAGGCAAACCTCTTAGACTCAATGGATGGCTGATGGAAATGCTTGATTAATTCTTGCATGATTCTCAAGGAAGTCTTCATTTCATCCGTTGCTATCGCAAAGGATTCGTCAGACAACACTCCAGCTAGTACGCCTCTAATCAAACGGACAGACAAACTAACACTGTTATTATTTCTCGATGATTCATCTCGAAGTTCGTCAGCATCAAACAACGAAGAAGTGAGTTCGGCCATCTTTATTTTTATTCTGTGTCACGAAATGGATACTACAAATTACGTTTACGGTAGGTCGGGGTGTGGATATAGGTGATAAAGTGTGAGCGTTTCCAATCCCGTGTCCGGAGGTATATATTATCTATGGTTTCTCGTACGTTTTTGAACTTACCATGTCGGTAGATATGCGGAATTCCGCAAAAATCAGTAAATTTTGTTAGGTTCGCAATCCCAATGGCTAATTTCAATGTTTACAAAAACAACAAAAATGTTTTCAAGCGGCATGCATGGCGATGGATTTCGATTAATTTCAAGATGTTGATTGGTACCTTGTTCCAAAACTGGGGCAAAGTAAACTTCAACAAACCTGAGCTACAATAACATTAATTTTGTACCTACGGAAGAGATTGTGTAACTATACTGTGACGTCACCTGTTTACCGCTCTTTTGGTTTTGCAAAATCTTGTCACATGTTTAATAAACTTGATTGAGTGCGCAAAACTGGTGGTGATAAAAGTGCTGTAAAGGATCACTGTCAGACATTGGACACCCGCTGGGCCAGCAAAATTAGCAGGCAGCGTAGAGTGGCCGTCATGTGCACTGCAAGGTGCACTCGTGCCCGTCTGGGACCGGTTTAATATCAAGGAGGCAGAGCCCTACTGAAAACGTGATTCTACATAAACTCACCACTGTCCTTCTTGGCTGTGAGGCACAAACAATCACTTTCTCAACTCTTTACTGTCAACAAAACACTCGCAGGGACGAGAGCCGGTCAGAATTAAGCGCGCTCCAATCCCAGTCTTAATTCACGCGCACGGGCTTATATCGTTTTACAGTCGATTGCACTCCGTAGGCTCTATGGCAGCTGTATGGTCAGTAAGACATGTTAAGACCATGATTGTAATTTCACCCTAGCTATATGATATTACTTTTCTAGTGTGGTTATTGGTAGGTGCCATTTTACTGCTATTCATTTCAACAGGGGAGAACCCTATTACCAGATACAAGAAAGTCCTATATATGCAATCAATCCAGCCACTGTAATATTATGGTACTACTATCAAGTTCCATTATAAATGTGATAGTCAGCATAAGGTGGTCATTACATGATACCTGCTATTCAACACTCAGGTGGTAGTAGAGAAAAAAAGGAAGACCCATTGTACGTAGCTGTTGTGTTAAGCGAAAAGGTACGACTCAGGCCAAGTGACACAAGCAGTGAAAAACTCAAGCCCATAGATTTACCTGTTGTCAAGTTATGCATGCCTGACTACAAATAATCAGTCTGTCAGTAGAAAATTCAGTTTAATAGAAATTCCATAGAAATGTTTAGCATTATACCCTGAAGCCACTGAAGGTATAACCAATAATACAAAAGCTGTAGTGAATGAAAAGTATGTTGCTATTTTTTTGGTACAGTATTACTGCACTGTGTGTGTGTATGTGTGCAGTTGGAAGGCCATTACACTTAGTTCAACGTTACAATTGTTATTAGTAGTTTGGATGATACATAACAGAACAGCCCGGCTTTTCTGTTTGATGTTGTGTGGCGGTACCTCAGTTCAAAGCTTTGGGGTATATCCTACATATTGTGTAATTACAAACCTGCATTAGCCAATTCAGATTATGTGGGTAGCTGCAACTGCAGCTGGATCATTTAAATAATTTTCCACCCACCACCCTACTGTAGGTGCAACATTTGTGGCTGTTCCTGTGAAAATAGAACATGTGGGTAAATAAAATGTGCCTTCTTTTTAAAAATTTCATGACTAGAAAGCTAACATGTCAAAGCCATGCAATTTGGATTAATTGGTTTCATAATGCAAGTAACAGAATACAATTTATTCCAAATATTGAGAAATGATCTGTTGGGTGACAACATCTACAGGTAGTATGTTCAATCATACCCTATATTTTCTCCAACCTGGTTAACTAGCTTACAAGAGCAATAAGGTGTCATGTATGGTGTACAAGAAAAACTGAATACAGTCAGTGAAGGAATCCAACATTACAACAAGTTAGAATGAATTTTGCTACAATGTGATGGTTCAAAATTTAGTTGCAGTTTTGTATGTATATTTGTGCATGCATAATTGGTGAAAAGCTGCCAATCCAGAATAACCCAATAATATGGATATGGATAAAGTACCTTCCTATATTCTTAATTATTATACAGTGACATGTAAAGAGGGAAATATTCAGCTGGTTAATGGATCTATACAATCTGAAGGACGTGTTGAGATATGTTATAATGATACTTGGCATATTCCACAATCTGATTATAACTGGGAGATGGCAGAAGCTAATGTGGTTTGTAGACAACTTGGATATACTGGTGCTACATTAGCCCTTGAAATTTCCTTTTATCCAGAATTGATATCAGAGGAGAATATATTAGACCGTAGATGGCATTGTGTTGGAGATGAATTATACTTACATCTGTGTCCATATAATCAATTAATGCTTATTGGCAGTTTGCTGGTGTTGTATGCCTTAATATAAGAGGTACATTTTAATTATTAATTTATGTACTTGCTGGCATATTTACAAGAAAGTGTGTTTTTATGTACATACGTATGTATGTATGTATGTATGTACGTACGTATGTATGTATGTATGTACGTATGTATGTATGTACGCATGTATGTATGTATGTATGTATGTATGTATGTATGTATGTATGTATGTATGTATTTATGTATGTATGTACGTATGTATGTATGTATGTATGTATGTATGTGTGTATGTATGTGTACATATGTATGTACATAGATGGGTATATATGTATGTATGCACATAATTACATACATAATTATATTATATATTTATCATTACCACAATTTATTATTATACTCAGATGGATGTACCATCTACCCAACCTAAGTTGCTGAAGAATGTGTGGAGACATGTCCATCAGGAACATTTGGAGTAGTTACTGGAAGTGTTGGTGATGTGACCACTGGCTGGTTGAGGAGCTGTGAACCATGTTAGTTACAATATACACTTTACCGCAACCCTAGGCCTTTTATCCTGTTATCCAGCATTTTCTGACAAAATGCTGTTGCTGTTGTTGTGGAGAACTATTCATACCATAACTTCCGATCCCTTGACAATTTGCAACTTTTCAATGAAGTATATTGTTACATGAACTCCATTGCAGAGAGTTGAAATTTTCGCAGAACAACTATGACGCTATATTATACCAAATTTTACTGCAATAAAAGTTGCCAGAGATAAGAAGTCTTTTGCTAACTGCATTATCTAAGCCCTAGTGGCAAGCCCTATAAGTGATTTGAATTGTTGATGGAAGTCTGTAATGGTTGGATGTGCTATGTGGTATTAGATAACAACCTGAGTGTGCTGTGTATAAATATTTTATCTAGTTACGTATGAATGGCCCATAATTTGGCTTAATTCCTTGCTGTCAAATGGCCCATAATTTAGCTTAATTCCTTGCTGTCATTTTCCACTCTACCTTTCTTCAGTAATAATGAGCCTGGTTTCTGCAGCAGCCTTTATCAGATCCTGTGAAAATGCCATTCTGTGGTAATGTGTTGGAATAGTGTGTAGTGAGTTGTAAGCCTTGGAGCTTTTGTTATTTGTGTTCTCCTACACTTGGAAGTGATTTGTGTGGAAGAAGGGTTCATGGAGAGTCCACATTGTACACACCTCCCCCACCCTCCGCCCTTATTTGTATTACCTGTGATGTTATTGCACACACACAAAAAAGCTGCCCATATTTTGGGCATCAGTAACTTGAACATCCACACATTAGTTTCTAATAAATAGAATAATTGGTACAAAGTTTGTTTGCATAGCTTTAGTCACTGTGAAATCACTACACTTTAAATTACCATATCTACAAGCAAAGCTTTGTGCATTGAAACCAGGTTTCGTAAAATTCAAAAACACATAGTAGTGTGACAAGATTTTTCTAAGCAACTTCAGTAGTACACATATCAAATTTTAGTATACGATTGGCTTATTATAATTACTTTGCTTTTCTTCTCGGCTTGCACACTTAGTAAGTAAAGTGCAAATGAGTTATCCGGCTGATTTCAGCACAAGTAAGTGAGGTTCAAAAATGAATCTTGGTACCAAGTTGGTGTGAATACAATAATCAATTATAGAGTGACTATTCAGAAAAATTACATCAATATGTTGTCATGACTACAGTGTAAACTGAAACAGTTTGAAAAGAGAGTGGCTATTATAGATACCTAAAGCTGCATGATTTAATTTTGTGCAGGTGCAAAAAAACAAACATACACTAAATCTAGTAGCTAGTTTGCAACATCCTAGTTACAAACATAGCTGTATAGTAGCTACTACATTTATGACTGTATGAATCTTCTTGAGTATAAACAAATTGAGTCCCTAAAATACCCATAAAGTTCAATCTCATTGCACTGTTTTTTCATCAATTTTCTGGAGGGGCATGCCCCATACCCCCTGGATAGAGTATGCATATGGAATGTTTGGACTTGCACGTGACTAATCATGTGTATAAAATTAAAACATGATATATATAGGGGCCCCACTTCAACTCTTTCCCAGGGCCCCTTAAATTCTCTGAGCGGCCCTGCAAGTCATCCTTGAGCTGGTTAAAAGTCACCTTTTAGATAGCTCATCTAAATTACAAGTCATCCTTTAGAGATTTCAGCTGCATTCAGTACAAATCACCGACAGTTTGGTTATTTTACAAATCACCCATAGAGGGTTCACCTAGGTCACAAATAACCCTGTACAGAGTTTAGCTTTACTACCCAACTCATCCTGTAGAAGAGAGTTCAGCTATAGGTAACAAAGTCACCGTGTAGAGATGTTATGCTACATGTCACCCTATAGAAAGTTACTATAGAAAGTTTAGCCAGGTTGTAAGTTATTCTGTAGTGAGTTCAATTACATTAGTTACAAGTCACCCTATAGAGAGTTTAGCTACTTGTAGGTTGCAAGTCACCCTGCAAAGGGTTACATAAGCAAAAGTCAGTCACCCTGTAGAGAGCTCAGCTAAGTTCTGTAGATTGTTCAGCTAGGTTACCTGTAGGGAGTTCAGCTAGGTTACAAGTCACCCTGTAGAGGTAACTAGTTACAGTATAAGCTACCAGAAAGACACCATGTAGAGAAATCTCCATGTATAAAGTTTGGAACACCTGGTAGAGACCTCAACTACAAAGTAATCCTTCAGTAGAGAGTTCAAATGGATGTACAGATCATAATTCTCTCTTCCTCAATCCTGTAGCAAAACAAAAGAAGCCTTAAAACTGGCCATAGGCCAGCTTTACTTATAATGGTAATATTTCAGATGACCTAATAAAACCAGATAGAACTATCATACCTATTCAAGTAAGCTGTACACTTGTAGCAATTGACGGATCTATCAATAACTTTGGTGACAGCTGGATAATACCAGACCAAACAAACCCTGATTAGGTGAAGAAGCACTTAGGAAAAGAAACGCACCAGGTATTTCTGAGTGTTCTGCTGATCCTAATATATTAGAAGGACAAACTCTAATATATTAGAAGGACAAACTAGGTGTGGTGATTTGGAACAAGACCCTTTTACTGCCTGTCATGATGTAGTTAATGTCACACAATATGTAGCCAATTGTCAATTTGACTATTGTTGTTGTAATGAGACACAATGTGAAGATTGCTACTGTGATGAATTATCCAGTTATGCTAGTGTTTGTGCTGATGCTGGAGTGGCTATATCAACATCTGATATTTGTCGTAAGTTGAACACTGTATGTTTAGTTACATACAGTGAATTATCTGTGAATACAAAACATGTTACAAAGGAGGTATCAAGTGACCGGGCTTGCTAAAACAGCAGTACTCGTGTCAACATGCTATAGTCATAATTATAATTTTTAGCCCTTATTAAATATCTACTTGGCTTTATAGTGCATATTACATATGACCTGTTCTGTTATGTGATGTACATTGTGTCCACAAGACGTGTTTTGCACATACAGTAGCTATATTCATCAATGATAAGTATGCAGAGTTACAAATTAAGAAGTGCTATATATGTAACTATAGTCATTGTATGTAACATTTTAATTGGACAAAAAGTTGACAAGAGATACACTATTATAAAGGATCTTACAATTTTTTTTTGTTTTTGTTTTGAAACATCTCATGCTAACAGATGCTTATAACATGTTGCCGTATATTCAAGATTTCACATTGACTCACTTTTCACTACTATTGCTAGATACATACGTTTGTACATATCAAAAGCCATTGAAGGCAATTGTGAATGGCGGAGTTATTATAATAACCATGCTTGCACATTTCTTAAATTTTTTGGCGTACATCCACAGCTGGCCTTTGGACGGATGTGGCCACGTGCCTGGTTTACTGAAATTGTTTTCAGAAAAGTGTGTGTGTATGTGTGTGTATCTTCCAATCTGCTATGTTAGTCTGTACACACCCATGTGAGCAAAAATGTTAATGGTAAAAGCAGCTTGCACATAAAAAGTAAAAGTGAAATGAAGTCTGTATTAAACTTCCAAATAGGTGAACTTTGCTCTGATTTTGTCTCTACTGGGTGACTAGTTACTGTGTATAGCTAAATTCTCTCAGGGAGAGACTTGTAATATAGCTGAACTCTCTACTGGCCATGGGTGACTTTTAATGTAGCTGAACTCTGTACTGGCCATGGGTGACTTTTAATGTAGCTGAACTCTCTACTAGGTAGCTTGTAATGTTGCTGAACTCTCTACCAAGTGAATTGTTACAGGTGTATGTACGTACATAGCTGAAATATTTACAGGGAAGCTTGTAACGTAGCTGATCTCTCTACACTGCATGGGTGATTTGTAATGTAGCTGAATTCACCACTGATTGATGTGGCTGTACTCTCTTGTAATCTACTATAGCTGAACTCTTTATTGGAAACATGTATAATGTAGCTGAATTCACTCTGTAGAGGGAGACTTTTGTAATGTAGCTGAATTCTCTATACTGGGTGTCTTGTAGATTAGCTTAACTCTCTGCTTGGTGTCTTGTAATGTAGCTGTGTTCTCTGCTGAGCTGTAATGTACTGTATCTAAACTCTTCTCCAGGGTGAGTTGAAATGTAACTGAAAAGGGTGACCTATTTGTAGCTTAATTCCCTACAGCATGACTTGCATGAATCTGAACTCTTCAAAGGGTGATTTTTTGTGGCTGAGTACTTTTCAGGGTAGCTTAAAACACTTTACAGGATGACTTGAAACATACTGACCTGTCAAAAGGAGACTTGTTCATAAAGCTAACTCTCTATAGGGTGATTTTTTTGTAGTTAAACTCTCAACAAGTTGACTTGTTATGTAGCTAAATACTCTGCATTGTGAGTTGCTAAAGCTGGGCACTTTATATATTATTAAGTCTATAACAGAATGTGTAGTTGATTGCTCTAATAGGGTGACTGCACTAATAGAGTATTTGATCAACCTCTTGTTACAGGTTAGTAGTTGGTTTTTCATTATAACTCACAGGTTCTTAACCCAGATGTGATAGTTCAATTTTCAGGTTTGTCTGATACATAAGCTAACGCTGTGTAAAGGGTACAGCATAGTTGAAAACAAAGCATAATGACCATCTCCCTTCTGTTACATAATTTTTGTTAGGGGTGTGTTCTGTACAAACTTGATTTATGTACAGGTTCATTTATCATAATTTTGTTATAAAAGTAAACAAACAAGTAGAAAGAAGAATTAGGAATTTTAAGTTGGATCAGGGATAAAAAAATTTGTGAAACAAGGGAAGTGGTTGCCAGTCAGTTGTATGCAGAGATTGGCTGATGAGCAGTTATTAGAATCCCAGTGTGAAGAGGACGAAGATGACATTAAAACATCCAACAAAGCAAATTTGGTTCTTTTAGACTAAAGGAAGGCCCACTATGACTCAGTGCCTCATAAGGGTTTGTGAGTAGTTTTGAGGAAATTAGATGTAAAAAGTATGGTGCTAGTAAACATCAATAGATAATTTCACATGACAACAGGATAATTTCTGTTAGGAACTATTGAATTACGGATGTGTAAAACGTAATTTTCTTGTTTCCTGTAAACTACATACTTGTCTGTCACGCTCCCGCATTGGCTGTACTTGTCCACTGTCTCGATGTAAACACAAACTAAGTATACTTGCTATAACTATGTCAGGAGTGAGCATGCTTAATAGCAACAATGTAAATAATCAACAAATCTATATAGTTACAGTATAGATGCATTTTTGCAAAGGGATAACCAACACAAGATTAATATCTGTATGATTTTTGTTAAAATTTCTGAGACAGAGTAGGCTAGTCTAATAGCACTGACAATACTGTTCGTGTAAACTACCGTAGCTAGATTGAAACACCAATAACTATAACAATATTGAAGTGGGTAATGTTTGAAAGTTCTAGTTGGTTATACCCAATAAAATGCTGTATTGCTAACTAGTGGTTCAGTCAATATTTATTTGAGCAAACATGAATTTTTAATGTTGTATGTTAATATAATGCTGCTAAGAGTGCTAACTTGATATTGCTAAGACTACCTTTCCTTACATCATTAATAAAGTGATGTGAAGGAGTAGATCTGTTCTGTTCATTTTTAACAGCATCAGGAATGCAAGCAAAACTATAACTACAGTAGCAAACTAATTGCTGCTGCAGCACTGATTAATTTGGTCTTTTAATAATTATGTATTTCCAAACATTGCTAGCAAGACATTTTGATTATTAATTCTACTGGCTAGATTTCAATTTTTGCCCATACCTCAGCACATCACAAAAATTTTATTATGACTTGTTATTCATCTAGTTAGTTATAGTTGGCCAACTATATTCTATCTTCAAAAAAATCACTTTACGTAATAAGGAAAAACAGAAGGAGAAGCGTTGCTTGAATATTATTGTACATAAAGTACCAGAGTCCTCATCAGAGGAAAGTCTAACTAGAAAGAATAAAAACATATATAGAATTTGTGATTAAACTATGCGAATCTCAATTCTTGAAAATGTGTGCACTCGCCAACATTGTACATAATAACCCTAACTCTCCAAATATAGCAGGTGACTTTAACTTCCCTATTATTAATTGGAATATGGCTCAATATCTGGACACCACTACCCCCACACCTTTTGATGAACTCCTTCTAGACTTTATTAACACTGATGGCTACACACAAATGATTCGATTCCCCTACCAAAAAACATCATAATTATTTTGGATCTGTTCCTTATGAACCAACCATCTTTAGTCAAATCATGTAAAGTTATTCCAAGGTTTAGTGATTATGAAATTGTACATATATGCCCACTTGTGTGTCAGCATCTTGGAAACTTAATTACCACAAATAACAGCTCAAATCAAAAGATTATCATGGCAAAGCAGCATAGATACAACACTGCCAGCACAACCAACCTCTCGACAAAGGACTGGGAAAGCTATTACTATATAATCTGAAGAAAACATTACAATGCATTTGTCATAGATCTCATAACAACTACTTTTCATCACTGTTAGAATCACATAACAAATGTACTAAAAGATTTTGGTCTCTTGTTAAAGTAAATGAAAAGATCAAGTTAGTACGCCCTGTATATTAACACACTATGTTTTCATGGACATACATATATAGATAGTAGAGATAAGGCAGACATTTTATTCATCAGTATTTGCTAACTGATTCATTCCCCACCATCCATGGATCCCCTTAATATCGATCCAAGGGGCATACAAGAACTGTTAGAAGATCTAGACATCCATAAACCATCGGGGCCAGACAATATACCACCAAGATAACTAAAAGAAACTGCTAGTCAGATGGCCCCCTATTAACCTTTATTTTCCAAGCCTCTATTCAACAAGGAACTGTCCCTGACGAGTGGAAGAAAATGTTGTGTCAATTCACAAGAAATGATTAAAAAGAGACCCAGGTAATTAGTGACCTGTCTCATTAACCAGTATTTGCTGCAAAACTCTCAAACACATTATTTATTCCTTTATCTTTACACTTCTTGATAGACATAACTTTTTGTGCAATGGTCGGCATGGCTTCCGCTGTAAGTGGTCATGTGAAAGCTAGTTGCTGGGTGTAGTAAATGGTTTTGCTATAGCTTTGAACTCTGGAGAACAAATTGATGCTTTGTTTCTTTACTTCTCCAAAGCATTTGATGAAGTGCCTCACAAAAGACTGCATCAAAAATGATCTCCCCATGGAATAAATGGTAGAATGGACCAAAACTCTTTGACAGACAGAACTCAAACAGTTGTTATCAATGGAGAAAGCAATCCTTCTACAGCACTTTCTGGTGTGCCACAAGGTACAGTTTTAGCACCCTCACTGTCTTTAATATTCATCAACGATATCATACAAGACCTCCACTGCACTGTCAGATTCTAGGCAGATGATATCTTAATTTACAACACTATTCATTCTCCCAGCAACTCTGAGTGTTTTCAACAAGACTTGTTTGTTTTACAAACAAGGGCCTAAAGGTAGAGTTTAACCCAACTAACTGTAAAAATACCTGGTGAAATCACAATCTTTTCTGGTGACATTCACTAACTTTAGTTTCACTACCAGGTAATGAAATTATTTGTCAGTGATGGTCACTAGCTTGACAGTGACCATCACTAACTTTCAAACTATAGTGACAAAAATGTTAGTGAAATCACTAAGTTGTCTAGTGGATTCACTAACATACTAGTGAAATTATTTACTTGTGTAGCGAAATCATTAACCTGGTAGCAAAATCACTAAAATACTACAGTAAATGATTTTCACTGTTCATATTATGTTGTGAACATCCGCAAGTAATTGAAAGTGTGAAGCATCATCAGTAACTTCACTACCTTACAAGCATCACTATACAATGAAAAGTGTATAAGCTAGTTCTAGAGTTGCACCGATAATCGGTTGAATAATCGGTAACAGCCGATATAAGGTGATTTTGCAAGTATCGGTATCGGCTACAAAGAGGAAGTTATTTGCCGATAACCTAAACCCACAATCAATCATTAACGACAGTAATAAACATGTGACAGTACTAAAAGAAAGCAGTGAATGCAGTGGTAAGTGGTAAACATTTATTTGCTGTACCTGTTTATAACTATTTAGGCTTGTTTATGTGTGAATAGTGTGGCTGCAAGGCTATAATAGGCTGTGTATATTTATCGGCCGCCCACTCAATCAACCAATCACTATTTGGAAAGGGTCTGGAATCCCACCAAAACTCCGTTTGAGAAGCTGACTTAGGTGTTTTATAACTACTTGGGGTTAGTGGCACACTGGTAACAAACATTGTAGAATTGGCCGCCCACGCAAGTAATTAAATTATTTCAACTAATGTTATACACGCACATAAACTTTAGATGATTTTTGCTCCTTCTCCCCTGACCTACAGAATAGAAGAATATCGGTAAATATCGGCATATCGGCTACAGGAATGAGTGAAACATCGGTATCGGTAAAAGTGAAAATATGCATATCGGTGCAACACTATAAGCTACCTATGTGTATGCTAAATAGTGAACACAAGAGACAATAAGTAACTCATGCAAAGAGCATGTCTATCACTGTATCAGTTTATATACCTGTATAGTCAAATGATAGTCTGACAACCTGTGAGTAAGTGTGGATCGTTGGAAAGCATGCATGCAGTCGCACAACTAAAGTTCTTAAATGTAGTGTTACACTAAATCAAATAATAAAACAAAAATGGCACAAAACTAATACAAGAGATATCAGTGACTATCACAAGCATGCAGGTTCTTTAAAACAACATTGCAAAATAGTTTTCATGAGTGTTAGCAAATATAGTACATCTGCAGGATGCTACAGTAAAGGTTACAATATCTTGATACCATCAATCGCAGATCATAATATTTCATCTCCACTCTGATGCACACACTAGCCAAGTATACAGTATACATTGTGACAACTACAACAGAAGAAGAAAATAAAAATACATCATAAATTTCTCATGTGCATTTCACTGATTACTATATACATACACTACAGTATACAATACAGTACTAACATTGAAGCTTTAAGATTTTACAGTTTCTAATAGACATCCCATTGTCATAGCTATAATCAAAAGGACCACCACAAAACATCTATGAATAATATTTGACAAACATCTTACTTGGAAAAACCATATTCACAACATCTGTCATAAGGCTAATTCAGCTTTAGCTTTTCTGAGGAGGAATGTTAATCATTGTCCAATTATTTCTGCCAAATCTCATTGTTACAAATCCTTCGTTAGACTAGAATATGCCTCACCCATATGGGCTCCTCACCTATAATTTGATGTTTATGCTATAGAAAAGATTCAATGTAGTGCTGTAAAGCATACAATGAACAATTACTCATGGAGAAGTAGTACTACCATAATGCTCACATCACTCAACTGGCCCTCTCTTATATATTCTAGAATTATGATGTACTTATTGCAAACTATCCATGTTCTATAAGATAATTAATATTAAAATGGAAGTACCATCTATTTCATTAACATCAATGTCATCAATTACTAGAGGTCACTCTCAATGTTTCAGGATCTCACAAACCAGAATTAGCTAAATCTTATTCTCCTTCTTGCCATCCACTATTAAATTATGGAACCAGCAATTTGCCAGAAGATATTGTCAATCAGCCATCTATAAAGGACATATTAATAAATCATTTAATGTCAATTTGATTACCACCCTTTTTTCATCAATGTGGGGGGATAAATGTCATAATAATTTGACAATTACATGGTACAATAATTACAAGGGGTCAGGAGTCCATTCTCAGGATTACAAAGTTACTAAAATAAGTAATAATGACTGGAGCCCTGACAAGACAAGAATAAAATAAATGTAGCTACTTATAAAACTAAAGTTACTAAACAATTAAATGCATGGCATATTAAAGTTCAAAAAATTGACTGCATTCCAAGACAGATGCGGAAGCTCAAGAGTTAAATATCCTGTATGAAAAGGAGATGGCAATTAACACAAGCTGCCTGCTGAAGTATGCAACGTATCAGTAGATAATACACATTGCTAAACTTTGTAACAGTCGCTGGCATGAAATGGCCTAGACAGCCAACTTCAAATGTCACAAGATCAAGCAAAAATCCAGCATATTGAAGATCAAGCAGCATTGAACCATAGTGATCTTCTTTATGGATCCTTGCAACCAAAAAGTGATGCTGAGTATTAGTAACCACAGAGAATTCTAATATTAAGCACGATGGAATCTGTGGAAACTAGCATGAGATCAGGTCTGCTTAGAGTAGATGTGATATGAGGTGGAATAGTATTGGGAGACTACGTACATATATAGCAGGTCTGTCAAGTCACATGCATTCAACCTTCTCTCATGCTCACATGCACACAGTCATCAATCTCACGCAATTCAAAAGTCTCCTCAGCAGTTTGGTGAAAGCAATGAAACCCTCGAGGTGTGCATTATTTAAAGTAATAGTCACATGATCCGTGGATTTACCACCTTGTACAACTAGTCATATTACTGTAGTTACTTTAATCTACTGCATAACTTAGTTACAAAAGTAGCTGAACTTTCTACTATATCATTTGTTTGCAGCTGAATTCTCTGCCGGGTGACTAGCTTATAGCTGAACTTTCTACAGGGTGATTTGTTTGTGTAGCATAAAGTAATGAGCAGGAAGAGAACCAGAAATTATCAGACAGGAAACTTCATAGTTTTGGGTGACCTCAAAATCCCATTATTTTATTCCAACAGTTTTTTTGATAGTTCTCTGAAGTCAAGATTAGTTGCACACAATTCCGACAGTATGGGATGGTGAAACAATGTACAAGGGATTGCAGACAGATATGAATCTGCATTGAAAAGTTCAGAGATTTCTGCGAATAGCTATATAATTGTACAAGGATTGTATGCAGTTCTCAGTGAATTGGATTATGCTAGTGCACGTGAGACCAGCCAGGGAGTACAGTTTATCTAGGTAGGATTAACTAGTTCACTAGTTCAGATACCACACTCATAATATATTATTCTGTAATATACCTCCACACATAGCTGTAGCTAGTTATAGAATAGCTAGCCACAGTACAGTGTAAATGTATTGGTTAACAATTTTGATCTTACAGTTCCAACACATTGATAAGTATTCTATTCAGGCTGAATATAAGGCATGGATTTTGAAAAACCTTATGTCTTCTGTTCTACATTTTCATTTTGCTGTTGAGAGGATATTGAAGTTTGTGAAAAATTGGTTGAACCTCCCCCGAAATTGCACTCCTGGAACTGCTTTCACCCGAATGTGTTGAATCTACCTTTTTTACCTCATCTGAAGTATAGTCAGCTAAGTTGTCATACGTTCTGGCTATTGAGCAGTCAGTTGATCCACTGATTGTAGAGCTGCGATGTTCTGTACTAGCCAACAGTCCAGATGTCTCTCCCACTGTCCTTAACTGTTTATCTGCTGCTAAGGCTTCAGCTGCCAATGTCCTCTCCACTACGTTCAAGAACCATACACATCATGATTTATGTTGTACTCATGTTTTATGGGATTCAAAATTCGAAACATTAACTGTAATTTTTAGACATTGTCACTCTGGAGCAAGCTTGTCCTTTATGGAAGAGACTGATTGATGTATGGCCTCCTTGAGAAACAGCTGTCCTTCTCACTACATGCTGGTTGCGATACTCTACCAACTTCTATGAACCTGGCTAGGTCGAACATCATTACCAACCTTAAATGTGCTCTTTGTGAAGCTCCCCAGCCCACAACAAACCATATCTTGACTGGATGTCCTGTTTCTCTTGATCAAGGCAGGGACATGGTTCAATCCTACACGTTCTCACTCACAGACTCCAATAGCACCTACCTGACAATTATAATCTTTTAAACAGCCATAGCTACTGATTTTCCTTCCTAGCTGAGTTTGTGTTGCAGATTAGCACACAAGAGAGGAACATCGGTGATCTACTTACTTCCCCTACACAATCTAATCCATCTGTAACCAATCTGCATCATGAACAGAGAAAGGACCCCAAGCTAACAATGTTCTTTGATTATTTAGAGATTGACATCCTCCCTCAAGATGAGATTCTGCATGCCATAAATAGCTATTATTTTTGTATTGTAAGTTAATAGCAGTGGTGGATTGGGGGGGGTGTGTGTGGGCACGTCCCCCACCCCCTTCCTTCATCCCTTTCAAAATAAATTGCATACAAGATCGAGATACTCTACTAGAGCAGTCACTCTATTAAAACAGTCACAGTGTTCTCATGAGGCATGCAGTGTAGCTTAACTATGAAGCTATGAATAAGGATCTTTATATACTTAATAGTAAATACATTTGGTAAAGGGCAGCCATTATTGCTAACTTTTTTTTCTTTCTTCAACTTTTTAGCAACCCTTTCCAAACTCTGGATCCGCCCCTGAACCCTTTCCAAATTTTTCAGCAACCCTTTCCAAACTCTGGATCCGCCCCTAAGTCTTGCCAGGGCTCCTGTACTGTCCATCCAGTGCATGGTACCTCTGAGTCTAGACTCTACTGAGACCCCTGTACTTACGTTGTATTGTCTAAACAAATACGGACGTCTCTCTCTCTATAATCTAGACAGAGAAACCCGCATGCTGATATAGCTAATGACATGGAATCAGTGGCTAAAAAAACTATTTTTTACAACTAGCCCAAACCTGAGACCGGGGGGAGAGGGGGGTAGTGGTACATATGAACCAAATTTTCTTTTGTGTTTGAATTACATATTTTGTGTTCTATTTTGTCACGATTGTTGTGTAGCAAAATGTCAGTGAAGGGAATGATTGAAGGGATTTCAGGGGAATGTGGGAGCATATTCACCTATAGTTGAAACATAATTGTGGCAAGACTGAGATCTGGAACTAGGAAATAGCAGACAAACTTACAGTGATGTACAAACCAATAATTTTTTAGATCAAACTGTTGTTTTATAGGATTTTAAGGTGATCATTTTATATTAATAGTGGACTATGAAAATGACCATAACTGATTGTAATTTTAGTGGATCACAAATGGAAAAAATTTGAAAATGGTAATCTCAAGACTGGATCTTGAGGTACTTTTCAGTAGTCAAATCCCTGCAAACATGCACAGCACAAGTATGTAATTTTTGACTTGATTCTTTTCTGTGGTACAGCTTATCATTTAATCTTGACTTTTACAACTAGCCAAATCACCATTTACGGGAATTGGTAAAACCGGGAGGGGAGCGGGAGATTGCTTGGTAAAATCAGGAACCGGGAATCGGGAGATCACGTGTCAATCTTTGCTGTCAAACCCCAGGGGCGGATCCAGGAGCTAGCAAGGGGAGGGGCACAGACAGGTTAAGTTGTAAGTGGTTGGGGAGAGCCAGCTAGATCTCTAGTTCAGTGCTGCATTTTTGAGTAGCAAATAATCACCTCTTAGTGGTCTCTCACTGTTTGATTTTAGCCATTTTGGTCTTTTCAGATGGTTGTGAAGTCTTAAAAGCTGTTTAAAAGGTTCTGAACTGATGCCTTAAACAACAGCAACACGATAATTATTTTTAAAAGGCACTTAGTACGCACGAAGGGTCTGGATGAGAATTTCACAATTAGTTTGACTTTGGTTTGCAAGTGAATTTGTAAATTAAATGCTAGTAAAATGTTCATATTTTCATGAGTTTCTTGGCTTGACAAAGTTTAGTAGCTATTTAATCAGAAGTACTGACATGTCATATGGCTGCATGGTTCCTCCACACTGGATCCGCCATTGAACCTAGCATACAGTTATGTAGCTATGTATCCATTTAAGAAATGTACAAATGCAATCCCTTATGTGATACTACAGAGCATGCAGTCTGAGCAGAGTCCTTTGTGCTTAATGGTATTAGTGTCTGTGATGTTGAAGAATACAGTGCAGAAACTTCTTGAGAGCTTGTCAATGAGAATGTGGATGTAGGATGGTTGTTTTGTTCATGTCTTTACTTTAATTGTTTGGACAATCATGGCAATATGTTACTCAGTTCAAACACTATGTTACTCCCGGTCTCAGGTTGTTCCTACCAGTAAGAATCATAGAAATTGATAACCCCGAACAAGGTTTACACACCATTTTTAATTTGTTAATGTTCTGTACTGATTGTGCACTATCCTGCATGACCACATCAGCTAGACTGTCTGGTCAGTAATCATAAAATAAATATAACCTCTGAGAATTAGGAGCACGCTATAAAGAGTTAAGAGGTGGAACTGTGAAGTTTAAAGCATACAACAGGCAGACATGGATGGCATTCTGGGGATCTGGGGCCATGTCCCCAGAAAATTTTCAGCTCTTAAATACCCTGAGATAAGATTTCAGACAATTTTTTTAATTTGCTAACTAAATCAAATGTGACTGTTTTTTAATTTTTTATTAATGCTTTACAGCACAAGTACTGAAGGTCTGTAGGACACCTGGTCCTACAGCCTGCTCTAAGACTTTAGCTACAGAAGGTGTGTTTGAAAAGTTGGAGAAAGGAGAAAAAATCCATGACTGGATCTAGGTAGCCTCGAACCTGCAGCCATCCAATTTACGCTCAAACGTTTACAGGGTAGTTGACTGCTCTTCTGAAATTCTAACCCCACCCCTCCCCCCCCAAATCCCCCACATCTGCCCTTAGCCTGAAGAAATGAAATGGTTGAAAAATCACTGAAAAGAAAGAAGATGGGTGTATATACACATGTATGGTTGACATTGTTAATATAGCTTCTTGGCTAAACATTACTATACATTGTATAGCATACTAAGCTACTGTATAGGAGCCATAGGACTGGGAGCATGCATGTGATTGAGTCTGACAAAACCAGTCTTATAGCCCAAAAATACATACTGTATGTTGGCTTAAGATTGTGTATCTCCTTTACTGTATGGAACAGCTAATATTCAGGAAAATCTCCAGGGATTATCATAAGTTGTGAAAATGTTACTTGTTCAGAGAGAACTTCAAAATATTTGATGGGTTATAAGACTGTTTTTGTCAGACCAAATCGGTTTCTGTAAGCTATATAAACTACAGTGTTTAACTAGCTACAACGAATTTGAAATTATTTTATTTATACGTATTTGATTATAGAACATAATTATTAACTTCCCAGTGATGCATGACACTATAGCTAATTCTTGCACTGGACTTATGGTACTGACTTTACAACAGAATACGTGTGCTGTATATAGTTTACAATGCATACATATACAAAACCATCTGGTTCATAAGTACTCATACATACATGTACATGCATGGTCTATACTGTAGAGGATGTTAAATATTGACAACCTTTAATTCATTAATTCTTTTATCAAGAAGGTTGGCCCTCATAATCACATTTTGCTGGAATGGAAGTTGTTAGTATAAGGTTTTTAATTCAACAGTATACCTTATGTACAAAGTTACCGCCAACACAACTGCATGTAGCTAGTATTGTCATTGCATTAATAGTAAATGGGGGTATTCCTTTGAGAAATCACTGGCAATGGTTTAAGATCATACAAGTTACAAATTCATTGACAGCTAGTGGATATAGTCTGGCAGTATACAAATGGTAGGGCATAGGCTTCAGTATAGCTATGAATTTCATATTAATGACTTTACAATGAAATTGAGCAAACCATCACCTTGCTGAGTGTGGATGTTAAGGGCTTCCAACATCACTTATAAAACAGTAATAGGTGTAAACAGTACCACAGTAGTTGCGTGTCTAAGTATTTGAGCTTGTGTACAGCAGGAGTGACATGGATTACTCTGGTTCAGGATTAGATCAGGATCGAGGCTCTGTTCTCCCAGGATATGTTGCCTACCTATCCTTGTTGTTCAAGATGATTGCTACTACTGTCAACCTTCTACTGTCTGGCTGGGTGGTCGACACTATCAAAACCACAAGGAGCTTACACAAGCCTCATAATTTATTTCTTGCTAACTTGCTGGTATCTGGTGTGATGTTTACCGGAGTTGGCAGCCTCATTACTAGCACCATGATGATTTCTTACCAGTTAGGAGTAGAGTCTCCCATCAGCTGTTATCCTTCAAAGATTCAAGTGCTCTTCTTTATCGTCTACCAGATATCATTCGTGATGATAGCAGCTGACAAGGTGGTAGCAATAAGATTTCCTTTCAAGCATAGAAGAATGATGACACCACGTGTTGTAGCTGCTGTTATCTGTGTAGTGTGGTTGCTAGCTGCCATACCTGCCATTTATGTTTTCATCAATGATGTGGATGGTGTTACCGAGGTGCCAGAGTTTGGAATTTGTCTGTTTGAAGGAAATGGCTTCACTGAATTGGTTTTGCTTGTCTTTGCACCACTGTTTCTGGCATCCATTCTTACTATATCTCTCAATGTCTTCTTAGCCATTAAGGCTTACCAGGTGCACAAACAAATCGAGGAGGAGACAAAGTTATCGGGACACAACTCCCAGTCTGAAAACCTTAAAACCTTGAAGAAGAAACAACAGAACATCAGACAGAACAGAAAGCTCATAATGACATTGCTTGTGGTCATTTCTAGTCATGTATTAATTAATCTCTTCTTTACACCTTTATTGATTTTAGGTAGGCTTCTCATCACTTCCCAAGGATATCAAGACTTTCTCAATTACATATTTTTTCCAAACAATCCGCTTGTGACACAATTTTTTGATGTGCTGGTCTATGGGATGTACTTCAAGCAAGTCCGTGAACCAATGATGAGGAATGTGAAGAGATGTTTGAAAATGAACAAATTCAACTCAGTTGCCCCAAAAATGTGAAGGACTAGAATTGTATGTACACTTTATGTAGTGTACCTTGTCCAGTTATGCATAAATATGTACCATATTTTACTGCTGCTTTAAAATGATCTCTTAATGTAAACAAATTATTTGTTAGTATTGTTTGGTATTCACAACTCCAATGTTTGAACGAATGGCAGTTCCTGCATGATAGTTTAGTTCTGCATAATCAGGGTCACTGTAACTTGATACAACCTACAAAAATATATTGCAGTAAACGCTATCTATGCATGGATATTGTTATATAATACCTCTACTCTTGGTGTTTTATCTTCCTTATCGTTTAAACGTCTCAAAAAGGCTATTTGATTACTCCTTTTCATCTGAAGTACTGCAATCTTTCCAATGTCAAGATCAGTAACTTCCTAAAGGAATGATAAATTTTAACAGAGGCTACATATTATATGAATGAAGATATAATTACCTACCTTGTCAATGCTTGGTTGCAAAACATAATTGTACAGGAGAATATCTTGACAGACAACTTTTAACTCAGATAAGAATCGGTCCCAACAAAATTCTTCATTTAAAAACTTGACTCTTCTTTCACATCTCCTTATTTTAGCACTACTGCTGGCCTTTTCCTTTAATTCTAGCAGAAACTGAGTTAGTGGATGATTTGGTACACAGGCCTCTTGAGGTGGACTTGAATCTGTCTGATGTACAAGGGTTGTGGCACCTAATAAAATTTGCATGTACAAAATTTGCACGTGATTACAAGTGAGATGTTTAGGAGAAGTTGCACGTGATCTCCCGATTCCCGGTTCCTGATTTTACCATGCAATCTCCCGCTCCCGGTTTTACCAATACCGCCATTTACAACTAGCCAAAAGTCATTTACAACTAGCTTTTTGGCCGGCCACAACTAGCCCCTTTTTTTAGCACCTGCATGGAATCCTAGACTGCTGGTTATAAATTTAGGCCATTATTTGGTAGTTGGTTGCATGAGGTGGCTCCATCGAGATCATGGTTTGGAAGAATCTCACTCATTCTGGATTGCTCAACTTGACAGTCCTGATGGCCTAGCTAGGCTATTCCCCCCCCATTCACATTCAGTTTTTTAAACAAACGGGCGCCACGTACTTTACAGTAGTCTAGCTGTGCATAGTAAGTTAATAGTAAATATATATAGTCTATATCCATACACTTCAGCGTTCGATCCGCTCTGGTCTGCTTCATTAGAATTCACATCTGTAGCTAAACTTCCTGCGCGTAAATTAGGACAGTGCGTTTTAATTTTTTATTTATAAATTGTGTTGTTCATTCAGTTTTTTTCGAGGTTTTTTTGTTCTGATTCTTGGAAATAATTAACTAGCGTAAGCGATCGATTGTCGACCAGCGTCCGCTTACCTTCGGCGGTGCCCGTACTATACCAGGCGCACTACGATTTATTAGTTTTACAATACCTTTAGTACAAGCATAGTCTCTGCCTGTACTTAAACAACAGTTTCTACGTGACAAAAAGTAGTGACAAGCGATTTCCTTTCTCTCCATTTTCGACCATGGATATATTAAGTCGACCGCTATACATTTTCCAATATCTCAATGTCGACCACCCTGGTTTTCCCCTTTGCCATAGTAATTACATGTACGGAGTTTCACTATTATTCATACTATGGTGTTCTATAAATAGTAAGGTGTAAGTCCATATATAGTGTTACTAAAAAATAGTGTTGTGTTAATATTGTATTCTAGAGTTTTCGGGAGTCAGCTGTTGTGTGAACGCGAAGGAGACCTTCGCCTTCGTTCAGATGATCTTTCATCGCCAGATTAACGCAGCTACTATGAATTAAGTAAGTGTAATAGTCGCTATAACCACTTCCTTTAATTTGAGGCTCCCCACAGCGTGATTCCCGGCCTTGTTAAGCTTCCTGCACCTCAGCCACTCGACTTGTTCTGGGTCCTCTTCGTGCAGCCCAAAGCAAACAGCACATTCATCCTCTGAAATCTCACGATGCTGAATACCACTTTCAGGACAATTGTCTTCTCGTTGCCGTTTCGCTGCTCTCTGACTGTGTGATGATGCGTTTTGCCTTTTTGATCCAGAATTGTTTCTTTGGTCCAACCTTCTTTGCTTTTCAGCCTTCTTCTGCTCTCTTTCCTGCACTTTGCGCTTCTTTTCTTCATCTCGAAGAACTTTCTTTGCCTCTCTTTCTTTTTTCTTTTTGTCTTTTAAGTCTATTTCTTCTTGCTTCTTACGGGCTTTCTCTTCCAGCATAGCAATAGATTTTGCACTAGTCAAAACCCGGGCACAGCTCTTTGGTTTCGATTTCCTTTGTGTAGGAGTTGGATATACGAGGAGCTCTGAAAAAGGAGATCTTGCAGTTGTAGAGCTAGTAGCAGTACCCACGGTGCTTGTAGAGCCAGTAGCAGTACCCACGGTGCTTGTAGAGCCAGTAGACATACTCACGGTGCTTGTAGAGCCAGTAGCCATACCCACGGTGCTTGTAGAGCCAGTAGCAGTACCCACGGTGCTTGTAGAGCCAGTAGCAGTACCCACAGTGCTTGTAGAGCCAGTAGCAGTACCCACAGTGCTTGTAGAGCCAGTAGCGATACCCATGGTGCTTGTAGAGCCAGTAGCAGTACCCACGGTCACAACATCAGCATCCAAAATCTCTACAGCACCAAAGTAAACATGTACATACATAATCACACAGAATGCAAAGTTGTACTAACCAGGAGGGAGATGGTCAGGATGATACATCCGCATCCACTGCACATAAGCTGGATCTGTATAGATGTTGTACCCATTCTCAAATCGTCTTTCAAATTTCTTGACCGTCTCTGCCGAAAAGGTGACTGGTTTAGCCGGATTAAATGGGCAAACACTTGTAGTGCGGAAGCCCGTAGCAGTACCCACTGTGCTTGTAGAGTCAGTAGCAGTACCCACGGTGCTTGTAGAGTCAGTAGCAGTACCCACAGTGCTTGTAGAGCCAGTAGCGATACCCATGGTGCTTGTAGAGCCAGTAGCAGTACCCACGGTCACAACATCAGCATCCAAAATCTCTACAGCACCAAAGTAAACATGTACATACATAATCACACAGAATGCAAAGTTGTACTAACCAGGAGGGAGATGGTCAGGATGATACATCTTGTTACCATGAATAACTCGCCCAGACAACCTGTCTTTCAATGTTGTCGGTGGTATTTTTGTAATCTCGTGCTGCCTCATTAACGCCAAGAATTCCAGACTGTACGGCATTCAATGCGCGTACCATACCATCATCAGTCCATTGTCGTAGCTTCGATGGCCTTTTACTGGCCGGTTTTTGTACATTATTCAGGCGTCTTTCTCTTCGCTTCTTCTTCTTCCTCTTACGCGCCATAGCCTTTTTAATACGCGCCAATTCAAGAGCAGTAAATTTACGGATAACTTCAAGTCATTTCTGTGGTCGACTTTGTAAACACCTGTGGTCGACATAAGATACCGGTCGACATTCGGTCGCTTACGCTAAGGATGTTTGTTGCAGTTCTGTTCTTCAAAGAATCCTCGAAAGAATCAAAGTGATTGTCTTGAGTTGGCCTTACAAAACTTAGAAAAGTAACTGTGGTGAGTTTATCTAACGGCTTGTTGGTGCGGGAGAAGTTACTTATGGCCACTCCAATTGGTATGTACCGGTTATTATATTATTACTAGTTGTTAAAGTAAAGAGCTCAGTATGAGTATGATGTACAAATTATTTAGAGATAAGACAGACACCTCAACTCTCACGCATTTTAATACCCGTGAGACACACGCATTGGATTGTTGTCTCACGCATGGTTTTCCGTCTCCGCCGCATTGCAATTCCTGGAAAATTAATTAAGCTCTTCATGTCAGTTAATTTCACTTCAAACCTCTTGGAAAAACACTAAACAGTGCTCTAATGGCTAAAGATGGAGAGGAATAACTGAAAATAGCCAAAGAAAGTTAAGAATCAGTTCAATTCACACAATGCAAATTTTACAGGAATTTTTCTACTAAGACAAGACCTCACACATAAACAAATCTCACTCATTTTAACATCAGGTCTGACTCTAAGTGCACTTTCTAGGTTGAGGTCTCTGGATAAGATTTATAAAAATGAGTGTTTATAAGAGTTAACCCTGGTTGCTGGTTTCTGGTCCCCGGCCCGCACTAAAATATCAAAAATCTCTAGATTAGTCATTATTGCTATTATTACGATTATGCTGCTTGTTACATATGTGCCTACTGACTCTACTTAATGTCTGTCCTGCTTATTGGCACATGTTGCATTGCTTTCTGGTGTCATGAACTAACTGTAGTAGTTAACTGTATATGTAGAAATTATGTAGTAGGTAGTAATGCACATTTGTATTGATTGTGGTGTACGTATGCATGTGGGATGGCTTTCAATATGGATGACTAGTGTAGACCACGCATTGGCATAATCTGTGGGAACCTTGATGATCCGTTTGGGAACTATGAACAACTAGACTATCATTGCCCCTCACAACATTTCTGGTGCTGTGACTAAGTGAGATGTCACCTTTCGGTTATCCTAACCAGAGTCGTAGAAGTTGTGGTACCGTGGCAGACATACCGATTACTGTATCCCGAAAGACAAACCATAAACAGCACCCGAACACTTGTTTGTTGTGTTTCCCATAGATAATTGCTACTAACGTGGTCATCAAGTCATGGGGGAAGAACTCAAGCGGCTTCGACTCACAACAAGGATTTTGTGCCCACCTCGCCACACTAACCACCTCACTCATGGATATACTTCAGTGATGCAAGGAGCATCCACTTAAGGAAAACTTTATCCAATTTATTGTAACAGTTCAACTGCAAAAAGAAAATTATTTGTGGACTAGACGAGAAAAATATTAGCAGTAACAGATGAAAAGGACCTAGAGGCAGAAATTGTGGTGTCTGAAGAAGCCCTCACCTCTATTAACCACCATATCACACAAGTGAAATGCCTGCTCAGCACCTCTGTTTCTACTCAACCCAGTCAGAAGGGTGTGGTAGTTGCCCAGAGTGATGAACACACCCCTCCCTACACAAGTAAGGATAAGGAAACAGTGGCAGGTGCAGCAGCCTGAGAGAATGTAATTCGATTACCAACCCACATTTGCAGGAGAAGCTCTTTCATGGGAACCATTCTGGGAAAGCTTTGATGGGGTGGTGCACTCCAATTCAACCCTGAGTGCTGTACAGAAACTCACATATCTCAGGTAACACAGTGCAGCCCAAGCCATATCAGGACTCACATTAACTAGTGGAAACTATGAGCTCTCAATAATTTATTCCTTTTGAAAGACAGATTTGGTCAGCCACATAACTTGAAGCATGCCCACATGTAAGCCCTGCTCAACCTTCCCAGTCCCACAGACACTCTCAGTAGTCTTTAAGCATTTTATGATACTGTGGTAGGCCACGTCAGAAGCCTAACTTTACTTGAGAAAAGGATAAAAACCTATAGCGACCTGTTAGTAACCATAATCAGGAGCAAGCTTCCATCCAAGACATGGAAGAATACTGCACGAGTACATGGAAGTGGTGACTTTGGAGGCATTACAACGAGCTATTAAACAGGAGATCCGTATACTTGAATTAGAAGTACAAACAAACCAAACCCACTCACATCCTACAGCTTCATTCCACACAGGTGCTTCAAAGCTTCCTTACAAGCCGTGACAGCCAGAATCAGTGAAGAAACACCCGTATGTATTTTGTAAAGGTCCACACATCCTAACTGAGTGTACTGTAGTGACAAACCCTGAACAGAGGCCGAGATACAATCAGAGACCAGAAACTATGCCTCAACTGTCTGGGCCAACACAAAGTGTCCCAATGTACATCAAGGAACCGTTGTCGTAAATGCCAAAGAAAACATCACACTAGCATCTGGTCCACCCCAGAGAACAATGATCTACCCAGAAGTTCACAAGGAGCACATAACATTTCTATGGAGCCCAACACCACTACAACTTCTATGTTGCAGCACAGACAACTCCACCCCCTCAACAACAGACTACAGGGTTGACACAAGCAGGAATGCACCTAGTCACTGTGCCACCAAGCACATCAACAGTAATAGTTTCTCATGGCTGCTTTTACGTTTGGTAGGTCTATTATGGTGTAGCGCCTAATTAACCCCAGCCTGATTTACCACAAATTGCGTAGTATATGGAATGTTACATCATTTGTATTTGCTTTGGTTTATTGTGTGCATCGCCACCTTTAACAGCATTAATGTGTAGCATGTTTGTGTATAAGCCAGATATTCTTGTCACATACTGTAATTTATAATATTGTTAATATCACTGGAAGTGTAAGTCGATCCACACATTACTGAAGACAGTGGTCTTGTTAATATTTCACTATTACTTGATTGACCAAGTGTTGTTCCCATCACTATTGTTGCTACTCCACAAGTGAGGTCACCACCAAGTGCTACAGGTAACAGTAACTGATCAATGATACTATGATGATATTATGGTACTTGTTGTAGTGGATGATTTTGATAATAGTACAGTAACTGTTGTTATTGTTATTAGAACTTTATTAGAGCTTTAAATTACAGTGACCAGTACTGAAGGTCTGACAGTAACATGTGCTGCAGCCTTTGGATTACCTAACCTAACAAACTGGAACTAGACACTTAAACATTACTTAATCTACAGTAGCTACAATAAGGTGAAACAGAAAATGGACAAAGAAAGGAAAAATCCCTTCTATTGTTTGAAAAAAAAAATCCCTCCTATTGTGGTGAATCCTGGAGAAACTAGAGCTTTTGTATTGATTGGAATAGTTGATGATGACCTATTCGAGATATTGGAGTTTTTTGAAGTACACTATGAAATTGAAAAACCGAGCAATGCCTGAAGTCATATTTGAACTATTTGGATTTACACTTGTAGTTACTGCTAGTGATGATGGTTAGTTTGGGGTATTATATGTAAATCTCCATTTTGTATGGACAATTGTACATTAAGTCTTGAGCAGCTGTTGAGATAGCTATTACAGAACCAAAATTAATATGTATACTGTTTTTATTGTGATAGACCTAACTGGGTTCTCAAGACGGCCATTGGCAGCATCTCTGCCAACAGTCATTGTGTGGAAGTGAATGTCCTCTTTGACGAAGGCTCCCAATAGTCATTCCTTGCAAAGAGCCTAGTTGACAGCTTGAACCTTCATTCACACACAACTGAGACTGTTGCCCTCTCTACATTTAGAAACCAAGGTGCCTGTACCATGAAGGTCGACGTCACTACTGTTCAGCTCATTACACTGTCTGGGCAGAAGGTTCCACTTTCTGTGTCCATTGTCCCACTATTGCTGCACCCTTACAGCGTATAACCCCCAACTTGAAGGAGTTGCCTCACTTAAATGGGCTATGTTTAGCACTCCCAGTAACTACAGGAGACTGTTTTGAAGTAACACTACTCATAGGAGTAGATCACTATTGGGATGTTGTAGAGGACCATATAATATAATCAAGGGAAACGGACCAACAGCAATGCAAACAAAACTAGGATTCTTACTATCAGGACCAATATCCACATCCCCAGGTATGAATGACATTTCCACCACTGTATTACATGTTGCTACTCAACACATACCAGAGAATATATACTCTTGAGAAATTTTACCTTGGGGATCACTCAGCAAGATGACAATCCTAACAAGGCTTTCATGGAACACTACATCAATACATCCATACTGCATCATCCAAATGGGTCATACACTGCTCGTGGAAGGAAGATCATCCACCTCTTCCAATTAATTACTTTACATGTACTTGGGGACTGCGAACATTACTATATACCTAAGCTGAAAGCAACCCCATCCCTGTTTGCAATGTACAGTGAAATTCTGGTTGACCAGGAACAGTGTAGATTTATTGAGAACAGACAATTGCCACTACACATGCCATAAGGAAAGACTTATCCACAACTCCCTTATGAATTGTATATGATTGTAGTTGTCTTAAATCTAAGAGCCTACCTAGTCTTCATGGCTGCCTCCTATCTGGACATCCACAACTGAATGACCTCTGCAGTATCATATTGCGATTTTGTATACACAGATATGGAATATGCACAGATATTGAGAAGGCTTTCCTTCATGTACACCTGAACCAAGAAGACCATGAGTACACCAGATTCCTGTGGCCAGCCAACCCCAACCATCCCAACTGTGAGTTACTAATGTACCATTTTAAGGTAGTGCCATTTGGGGCAAACTTTTCCTCATTTATATTGAATGCCACACTGTTGTTTCATTTGTCCCAGTATGTTGCAGGTACCTCAAAGGATATGTTGAAGAATTTGTATGTAGACAATATTGTGACTGGATGTAACTCAGAGGAAGCAGCTGCAGCTTACTACGCTATGGCCAGAGCAGTTATATAGGATGCCAATTTTAATCTCAGAAGCTGGGCATCAAACAGCTACAGCTTGATGGAGCGGGCAAGGAAGGATGGGACAGCTGCAGAACCGGGTCGTATTAATGTTCTGGGATTACACTGGGACACTGCCAATGACACAATATCACTCACTCTGAAGAGTCCCATTCTGACTCACCACACCCTAGTGACAAAGTGAGAAGTACCGTATAGCTCCAAATTTTCGTGGTCTTAAATTTTCGTGAGCGATGGAATAATTTGACAAATGTAAAATTTTGTGATAAAATTTTTGTGAATTCAGCAACATTTCGTGAACGAATAATTCTTGTGGGTGCTACTCAAAGGTTGCTGGTAAGATTCTGTGAAGGAGTTATCAGCAATTGCGCTATGAATATGATTTAAGTAACCATTATACAGACAGCTGGCTGCTATGCCATAGCTACATGCGTGTAGGTCACGAACCACCATGGGACGATCGCGACACCAGAATCCATTTCAGTGCCATTTTCAATAAGTGTGTGAGATACTGAACATATCAATCAGTGCTATAGCTATACGAGGATGGATGATGCTAGCCTTGCAGTGGTAACATACGAGTATAATTCGAAAATTCGAGGTTACCATGTATATCAAGAAGTATGGACACCTTTTCTTGGTGAAACTCTGCCATGCTCGCCAGAAGATGGAAACTCACACGACCCATTCTGTGTGAAAGTAACCAAAAGAGATGTTGGAACTGTTGGACATCTGCCAATAACAATAAGCTCTTCATGCTCAGTGTTTTTGCAGATGGGAGGAGCAATCTCTTGTAGAGTTACTGGAAGCAGATGCTATTCTCGAGATTTAAACCAAGGTGGGTTGGAGATACCGTGTGTATTGGTGTTTCAGGGTAGCAACTGTCTTGTCTCTAAAGCAAAGAAAATGTTGCAGCTATGTGAGCAAAACCCAAATAATATAAAAGCTACTGCTGCACAAGACACACCAAAGGAAGCCTTAAAAGATGGGGAAGATCTCCCAGGAAATCCAGCCAAAAAAATTAAAGTTGAAGAGGAGGAAAGTACATCGAGATGTGACCATAATAATGAAGATGTTTGGCTGCATCACAAAATCCGACTGTCTTTAGAAGATAGAAATGCCGTGTCCAATGGACGACAGTTAAATGACAAGCACATAAATTTTGCTCAGATTATTTTGAAGGAGAAATTTCCAGGCTTACAGTTAACATTGCTACAAACTAAATTCAAACTTGACATTCGTACGCCATTGGATCAAATTCTGCATGTCCATGGTAATCACTGGATAACATTTTCTAATCTACAGTGTGAGGCTGGGAAGATTTTAATTTATGATTCCATATTCAACACAGTTGATTCTCAAGTAAGGCAGCTGGTTGAAAATATTTGTGGTTCAGATATCAATACCAGCATCCATGGTAAAATGCCAAAGCAAGCTGGGACCACAGATTGTGGTGTCTTTGCTATTGCTACTGCTACCTCACTTCTACATGGAATAAATCCTAGTGAATACACACAATCACTGATACGATCTCATTTAATCCAGTGTTTTGAAAATCTTGATTTAACACCATTTCCTTAAGTTAAATATAGCTACATGTACTACAAATAATATTAATTATTGTACTATTACTGTTGTAACCATACATTTATGTGATGTTTTAATAAATACAAAGCTACTTGTTAAGAAGCTACTTGTTAAGAATGTCTAAAATTCCAACATGCCTAAAGCCATTGACAACAATCTCAGGTCTAGACTTGAGGTAATCGTACAACCCAATCATCCATCTTGCTCCTACAGGTTTCACAATGCTTAACCTGAGATCCACAGGTTGTAGTCGTCTGCTCAAAGGGCCACTTCCGAGCTGCTCAGTTATTTTGGCAGCATACCATTCATTAAACTTTGCACGAAGGAAGTCCTTAGCTGGTTTATTAACGCTGACATCTAGAGGCTGCAACGTATCTGTACAGTTGGGTGGCACAATTACATAAAAGATGTTATTGGCTTTTAGTAATGACAGCACCCTATCGGTAACTTGACCACTGAATTCATCGAAGATAACCAATGAAGGGTAGGTTGGTGGGAGTTTCAAAGTTGTCTTCTTTTCTTGTAAATAAGGAAAAATGATTTTGCTGATATATTCCACCATTGTATCCTCGTTGCACCAGTGGTTGTGTGTTGCTGTGATGTGCCATTTCGGTGGAAATGAGACAGAAGGAAGGCATTTCGTTGTTGTTCCTTTGTAAACAAGTTGAACAGGAAGAAAATCTCCTGTTAAACTCCCAGCAAAAACTGCAGTTATCTGCCTCTTATCGTTAATGCCAGCAATCTCTACCCTTTTTGATCCCTCCTTCTCCATCGTCCATTCTGACACTGGGATGTATTTAATCCCTGTCTGGTCCCAGTTTATTATTAGATCATAAGGTATCTCTGCCATTTCCACAACTGCCTTGGTGTCAAGCAGGAACTGGTATCTTACTTCTTCAAAATTCTTCACAACCAACTTGGACTTTGTTGTTGCCTTTCGCTTAACAAAGTTCATTTTCCCCAAGAAATACTTTGCCCAACTTTTCTTCAAGGCGATGTGACCACCATTGCATTCTAATGACATCAGCTCTCGATGCTGCACTATTCCAGTTCCTGCAGCTATTACAATGGAGGTATTGACAACCCCTCCAGCTTATCTTATGGTCCGGATATATAAATGTAAATCCTTGCTTAGCTTGTCACTTAACATTGCTGGCCTACCCCTCTTCTTTTTTTCAAGTTCGTCAATGGAAATTATCTCGTTAGTTTCTTTTCTGTGCGATTCAGTAGTTCTGATGATCTCCCTTTTCCAGTCATTTACTGTACTCCACTTTAACTCTGGATGCTTTGTGGCAAAATGCTTGATAGCTGTCGCTGTGCCGTGTTGGACGGCATAATTACCAATGGCAGCTCTCTCTTTGTCAGTATAAAAGGCATAACTCCCTCGCTTTCCAATGCCTGATGGATGGCAGCGAGAATCATCACTAACAAACTTTTGTACCGCGTTATTTGCTGCCTGAATTGTAGACGATGGCACAAGCTTCGACAGTGGTCCATCCGGACTGGGCAGGACTGCGGCCACAGCATTGGAAGACGAGGTGGCAGATGAATTTGAAGACTTTGGCTTAAAATACTTGTAAAGAGACATCACTTCCGTTTGAACACTGACTTTCTAATAGCTATTGTAAAAATTAAAATTTCGTGAATAATATTTTCGTGATCACATGCAAATTCACAAAAATCACGAAAATTTGAGACCACGAAAATTTGGAGCTATACGGTATTACGTGAAACATCCAAGGTGTTTGATCCTATTGGTGTTCTCCAGTGACAGTGAAAGCTAAGATATTCATGCAGCAACTGTGGCAAAAAGGCATTGACTGGCAGACACAATTATCAAGACACACGGTAGTGTGTTGTGCGGCCAAGAAAGCCGGCGACCACACCGTGAGTATATTAACAGAAAGAAAGAAAACAGCATTTTCATGCTTGCATAGCTCCATGGCCCCTTTTCCAAAGCACACCATTATAGCATTATAGCTGTCTCCCAAGTAGGGTATGCAACACAGCAAATTTGATTAAATTTTGCAACAGCCATTTGCGAGATATGGGTGTTCAAAACTTCGTTTTAATTTCTTTGTTTTTTTTCTTCTTATGCTGTACGGGGGCTTTGATTTTTTTTGCACACTTTGCAAAAATTGCTATAAAATGCAAACACGTAACTTGATTGCCTCAATCTTTGGCACAAATGATGAGCGCATAATGGTGGACTCATGTACCACATTTGTTGTGAATCTGAGGAATATTCAAGGAGTTATGAGCGTTTAGTCACGGCTACAGGGTAAACTGAGTATAGAAATAACTTGAAAATTGTTGTGTAGATAGGCTGATCATCGTAGCAGTGCCTTTTGATAGTTTGAATAGCAATAGAGTTACAGCGACAAAGTTATAAAGCAAAAACCAAGCAAGTGTAAAATAGCGGGATCAAAATACTCTAATAGAGCATTCACTACGGGGTAAAAAAGGTGTGCAAAAAATGTTGAAAAAAAACCTACCAGAGCTTGAACCAGGGAGCTCCATACCTAACACCTGCATTTTTAACCGCTGAACCACTGCTGCTTTCGCTGATCACCTCACTTAATTTCTGCTTTATAAATGGAATTTCTAGTTGAAATCTACTTATAATCAAATGTTTGTAATTTCATGGATCTACCAATAGAAGTACTAGATTGTTCTAGAACATTCTATGTATGTTCTATTAGAAGTCCTTAAAAAAATGCGCACTCTATTAGAGTGTTACAATATATTCTCTATTAGAGTGTTACAATAATATTTGATTATTATCAAATATTGAATTGAATCATGCAATGAAATACATTTATAAGTCTGTCTTCAATAATCATCATTGTATCTATATAGAAAAGAAGAAATGTGAGTAAAAACAAACTTCAAAGTCAGGCATAGGCTGATTTTGGGGCCTTATAAAGTACAAAAAGAAGTGAAATCCACACAAAAACAGCCAAGTGGTAAAAAAATTGGTGCGGCCTTAAAATGTCTGGGTGAAAAAAGTTGTGAAATCAAAGGTGGTAGCCAAGAAATGGCTGTAGTGATGTTAATGCTAAAAATTTTTGATAATAGCTGTGTGCATTGTTAAAATTTATTAGCATTAACATCACTGCAGCCATTTCTTGGCTACCACCTTTGATTTCACAACTTTTTCACCCAGGCTTTTTAAGGCCGCACCATTTTTTCACAGCTCGGCTGTTTTTGTGTGGATAATTATTTGAAGTGGTCAGACACTTTGTCAGTCCATGCAAAAAAATGATCTGACATATTATCATGATGGTCAGATATGGCAATGGCAGGGGAGACACATAGGCATGCTTTGCATGTCTTTTCTAGTGGAGTCTGGGGTATCCCCCCCCCCTCCCCCCCCCCCCCCCCCAAGGAATTTTTGAAAAATGAGTACTGTAAGATTGATGTTTTTCAAACTTTTAGGGATATTATTACTAATACTGAGTGTGGCCCCGACTAGACATTGGGTGACCTGCAGTTCGAATCCTGGGGTTGGAGGGATTTTTTTCCTTACTTTGGCCCCTTTTCTGTTACACCTTTTCAGTCAGTCAGTAAGTCATTAGGTCTAAGTCCCTGAAATTAGGTTAGGTAATCCTAAGGCTGCAGCACATGTTGCTGTCAGACCTTCAGTGCTGGTCACTGTAAAGTGCTAATAATAATAATAATAATACGTCAGTCATTTTCATACAGTCATACAGCTGGACCCAGCACACCATGCCTGATCTCAAGTTCTATAATTGTAGGGTATTTGGCAAATGGGATGCTTTCTGTAGCCCATCATATAGCAAATGTCAAACCTTTTCCTCATTCTCTGCTTATAGTGTCGTCGTCAAGATTTAAAAGGGACTGACCAATGGCTGAGCTTTATACTATAGATCACTTTTATCTTACCTGTTCATCCTTCAGTTTTGACATAGTAGTCTTGTATGCATCACTTGTGGCATGATCAATCACATTACTTAAGCTTTTTTTAGCCAGTAATCCAAGCTGGGGAGAAGTTCCTTTGCAAGTGTATGTGTCGTTCAAACCTTTTACATACAGAACAGGGAAGTGATGCAACTTAACTTTTGTCCCTCTCAAGTTCACAGCATAGCCATGCATGTCATTGTCTGGTGAGGTACTTCATTTTCCCTCTTCCACTTGTCAAAAAAGCCCTTGAGAAATTTCTCACTTTCTGGCTTGAACTTGCAGATGATTCCATTACAGAGAAACTACACTTCCTACTTGCCATCTCAATTATATTGAATAGAGATTTACATGTTAGAGTACAAGAAAAAAAATACTAAAATGAAATAGATTGTTATTACAGTGGTTATACAGCCTTCCCAAGTAGCCCAATGAATAAACTTAAGAGTTTATATTATGGTTTTGGCTAATAGAGTTAGGAAAATCTGCCTACACAAACCAAGATTAATGACCAGACATTGATGACAGGTCAAATAGCTTAATGGACTGCCGAACAGTTCAATTAGGCTGACAAATATCCAGTGACCTGGGATGAACCTCTGACCACTGTGGCAGAAGAAGAATAGCTATTAATTGCCTCTGACATACAAGATTCCATGTCTACGTCCTTCATACCGCAGTACCTACCAGCCAACACCTCAACACAACCGACACAATTGGTATGTTTTTGCTGACGCCAGCCTATGGGCTTATGGAGCAGTGGCCTTCATCAGTGAGAACAACTATGTTTCCTTTGTGATGGCAAAGAGTATAGTGGCACCATTGAAACGAGTATTTCTACCCAAGCTGGAATTAATAGCAGCTCTCGTTGTAGCGAGACTCAGTAAGTTTATCAAGAGGCACTCCACTCAATGAACCTCACTCTCCACTTGTGGACAGACAGTCAAATTGTGCTATATTGGCTATAGAGCAGCAAGAAGGTCGACACATTTGTAACCCATCAAGATACTCTAACTGACTGGAGATGCCAAGTGGAACTTCTGTACAACCACAGACAATCCTGCTGATCTGTTGACACACGAAAGCTCAACAGAATTGTTGAATGCTGCAGAAATGTTGATGCTCATGATCAGTTGTCACCCAGATGGTAAGAAGTCTTAGATCCTTTCCAGATTAATAGCATTGACATCCAACCATATCGAAACACTATGAGGTAGAGTTGGCTTCTCTTGCTTAGGGTGCATGGTAGTTTGAAATTGAAAATTTATTTCTTTGTTAGTTTTTTTCAAAGCAAGCAACCCTGTACCGGACAACCAGCATATCATTTGCTTATTACTGTGCATACTTTTTGACTACAACTTACAACTCTGGATATAAGTCCTTGTTATTAGGGAGCCAACTTTGTTATTATTAGTATAGCCATAGTAATATAAGTAGGTATGTAATTGTAATAAGTAAATATAATTTGTGTGTATGTATGTTTACCCTGGCTGTCGGTACATGTTGCCCACAGGCCATTAATGCAACCTTAACCTGCATTAAATAATAGTTAGACGTAAGAACCAGTGTTCTATGGGATTTAGAAAACTCAAAAGGTCCTGGGCTGTAGCACCATCACTACGCTTGGGTGCTACTAAGGGCCTGAGGGTTTTCTAAATCCCGTAGAACCCAGTGGTTCTTGACGTCTAACTTATTTAGACTACAACTTGTTATTGTACCCTGAGTTCATAGCTGCTTGTAAATGAGAAATGTATCACTAATCGCTAGAAACAAGCCCTCTACACCTCCCTACATGACGGTACCTCAGTGTGGCTGTTGCTTGTAGCTGATTCTCTACAGAGTAACTTGTTTCTAGCTGTTGTCTCTACAGGATGACTTGTTTCCAGCTGATCTTTTGACAGGGTGATTTGTTTGTAGCTGCATGATCTCTGTACAGGGTAACTTGTTTCTAGCCGAACTATCTACTTGGTGACATGTTTCTAACTGATCTTTCTACATGGTAATTAATTTCCAGCACATATTTCTACTGGGTGATTTGTTTGTAGCTAATCTCTGTAGGGTAACTTGTATCTAGCTGATATCTCTACAGGGTTACTTGTATCTAGCTAATCTCTCTACAGGGTGATTTGTTTGTAGCTGATCTCAATACGGTTTACTTGCAGGGTGACTGCTCTATTAGAGTATCCCAATCTTGCACTTGCTACACCAAGTTGGATTTCGTGTTGCAACTCTGTGACTTTAAGTCTGATTCTTCTACATCATCGAGGTGCCTTTCTAAGATGATTACTCCATCTGTACAGCGATTTTATAAGCATTACTCCAAGCGGTTTTTCTGGTAGGCGTGGCAAGTAGTCTTTTTTAAATAGCTAATCTTGATTGCATAATTGTTACACATTGTTAGTTTTTTTTTGTTGTATCTTCATTGCTCGATTTCTTTCAAACCGCAAAAGGTTTGAGGTTCAATAGTTAACATATTCACCCACCAATTTTCAGCTTCTTCCCATAAGCAGTTTACCTTGTAGGCGTGACAACTTATTGGTGTTATTTTTTGTGAATAATCACTATGACTCCTTCACTGTTTATCATATTTCAGCCAAACTTGCTACCAAGATGCACTTTTATATTCTCCTTTTGTGTGCCAAATTTCAACACAATCGGATATGGTGTTTGTGTTTTATGGCAGTTTGTGTAAGTGTGCGAAAAGAAAAAAATTATTATACAACCAAATACTAAGAATAATACAAAATGCGGTTGAAATTACGTCATTAATAATGAATGAATAAATAAATAAGTAAATAATAAACAATGTTTGAGAAAACTACGAGACCTAGAGACATGAACTAAGTGGGGATAGATTCGCCTGTGAATGAAAGCACAACCGTATAATAAGTACGCCTGTTCGTGCTGATGACTTTACCGTATATGTAATTCTATATAACGCCATGCACCACACCCTTGTTTAATTACAGATTGCTTGAAGGAGAAGAGTAGTAAACGTCCACGGAGAGGCCAGAGGCCACTTTACTGGTAAACACCAACATTACAAGTACGTTTAATGTTTGTAACTGTGTATTTTGTGTGCAGGATATGCTGGTGCTCCAGGCGTCATGCAGTGAACAACCAGCTGATTACCAGTTGGGATACCAGCTGATGCGCTCATAAACAACCAGCTGGAACAACAAGGTAATGAGTAATGTAATACTTGTACCGGTGGTAGTTGTATTATACATCTTCATCCTTCATCTGGTTTGCTAGCGGCTGAAATTATTTTCCACTGGACTTATCTACTACTCTACTGTGAGTCTGTATAATAGCTAAACAAGAAGCCGATGCAGTGCTGCATATACAACAATGTGTAACTATCTCCTGTATGTTGTGCATGGCTGTATGCATAATATTATAGACTGTGATCACTGTGCCAATGCCACACCGCTGATATACTGGCACATCACCTGTGGCCTCTAGTTACAACAGAGTCTGTTGTGCCATATTGGCTTGATTGGGATCAATTGTTAATTGTGCCTTCACCATGTCCCTTGTTCTGCATAGCCTCACTTCACTGCTGAGTCATCTTGAGAGACACGTCACACCTACAATATATATTTACTTTCAATATAGCTTGGTTTTTGTGTGGGTTGTGGTTTTCTGATGCCAGTTAAACTCCCTTACCTGTGTACGTATGCATATGTATCATTTCCACCGGTACACACACACTGCTCTGAGTGCTGCCTATGGCACTGTTTATACTTGCCCAATGGGTAGGTTGCAACGTTGGTGTATGCACTTGGTTGTATGTGACACGGTCCTAGTAAGAAAAATAATAGTAATAAGAAAAAAAAACCTAAGAAACTAAGCCAATTTTTGAAGTCGCATATCTCGGGAACGCTTGAAGCAGTTTCACTCAAATTTGGTATGTGGAGTACTAAAGTTGGCAGACATGTCCACCGTCTTGTTTCGAAAAGGCGGCACAGAGCTACAGAGGTGTGAAAGTCGCATTTTATTTCTTCCTGTCAATATACTCACAGTGTCGCATGCTGACTTCTTGGCCACACAACACACTACCGTGTGTCTTGATAATGTATACTGATTGTCAAGTATCACTACTTTACAAATACTGTACGTATAGCATTTTTACTGATGAATAATTGCAGATAGTATTATAATTGCCCCAGATGGTAGCCACCTTTCAACTTTGAATTATTCTTCGGAGGGGTCATTTTCATATCAACATGTAATTGGTATACTGTAATTACAAGGATGTGACAGCCATTTTTAAGAGTCACATGACTAGTTACATAAAATAATACATTGTGCCTAGTAAAGCAGTATGCGATCTCATTCCAGTGCCTTTTTTATTTGGCTGTGACAGTAGTTGGTATTACATTATGGTGAACAATGCAGAGTTAACAAAGAGAGTTGAGATTCTTACAGCAAATGTCAACTCCATGCAGGACTAACTTATGATGAGGCCATACAGTATGTATTGGTGCAGTCCTGCAGTTAGTACAACAAGAAGACTAGACTGGAGGATGACAAAGAGGATTCAGAAGAGGAAGTAGAAGTTGACACTCAACAAGGTCCACTTATCCTGAAGCAGCTACTGCTTTGAATGCTTTCCTGGAGGCATCAGGAAACTGCACAATAAGATGCGGGTGGCAAAGGCTTAGGCGAATGGTATTCTGGATTCACGATGGATAAGATTGTAATAAGTGTGACCAAGGAGAAAGATTCAAAGAGATCCATGTTAGCGCCACTTTATATTCACTTAATATCAAAACTATCATGCATGCATTATAACATCATAAAACTACACAAACATTACACACCATATACCATAATCCTAAGAGTACATACACTACAAAAGGAAATATAAAGGGCTATAATATATTACAAAAATAAACACACACTTATAAAAAGTAAATATCTCAGTCTGTCTGATGGTACACTATTTCATGTGGGTGGTATGGGTATGCTGTGTTGTAGTTTTTCTGTACAGCCACTAGTATGTGGATACCCCATGAATGACTCAGTACTTGTTTTAGGTTTGTCATCTTCCTGAGGACTGTCAGTCATTTGTTGTAAATGGTCAATGTACGTTTGACCTTCAGACACTTGAACTAAATATGATAGAGGACCAGTTTGCTCTATGTTGCAGGAACCCATTAAAATTTTGTCACCAAGACATGAACAGTATTTCGAACCATCACTCATTGTCCCACAAACAGTTCTCTATTGTGAGCATAACTGTCATGCTGGAACTTCTGTTTTGAAGCAACATTTCTGTTAACCTGCCTGTCTGTTCATATCTGGTGTCAAACTGGTTCATGTGATTAACTCATGTCATCTGTGCCACATAGGTTTTGTGATCTGTGCTGGCCAACCTTCCTTGGTATACATCAATACTTTACTCGCACTCATCCCTCTCTCTGGAGTGGCTGCTGCTTCCCGGAGGCACATTTTAATAGGCAACTAAACAATAGGATTTAGGTGCCAAAGGCTAAGGTGAATCATACTCTGTATTTGCAATGGATATGATGCATCCCAGTTGGATCTTGTAGTATCAGCAAACTTGCCAACTGATGCAAGAATATCAGAGAGAGCAGCTAGTAAGATACAGAACTTCTGGTTGGATGCAGCTACCCTTATTTTTTCATTAGAAGGCAAGAAAAACTATCAATTCTAGCAGAAATCATCACTGTGACTCAGACCTCCCTACAGTTGATGGGTAGTGCCAATAACCAACACTTAATGAACTGTAGGTATGCCCTGATGATGTAACTCAACCTCAAGTTAAAGCGGCTGATCAATCATAAGGATTTTAAGAATGCTGTACCCCTTTTTGGGGAGAGATTTGAAGCTGTGGCCTAGGGGTGTCTGGGGGCTGCTGAAGTTCTCAGAAAGACCTTGTCTTCAAATAATTCCAAATGGAGTTTTTAGAAAGGTTATTCTCAAAACTGACTCAAGACCAGTGGGTACTGCAAACTGTGGCTGGTTGTCATTTGGAGCTGACAGAGACTTCTATTCAAGCCAGGCATGCCTCCAGTTAAAAGTTTGTCAATCTCCTGTGGTGCCTGATACATCACTGCCTTACCAAAGTGAGAAAAGAAGCAGCAAGAGTAGTACTAATAACATGTATGTGGAAAACTCAACCATGGTTCTCACTAGTACTGGAACTCCTGAAGGACTACCCTTGGACAATTCCTCAACAATCAGACTTGATATCAGTGCTACTGGGACAAGAATTTATGATGCAACAGAGAATATTCGTATCTCAGGCAATCCTATGTATCACGAGGATTGCTTTGCATTGTTCAGACATCATGCTCACATCATGGAGGGATAACACTAACTCCAATTATGGTTCCTCATTCTCTAAATGAGCTATATAGCTAGTATCAACAGAGGGATCAAGATTCCTTTGCGAGGATGTTGTGGATTTCTTAGCCAAGTTACATTCTGAACCAATCACTAAATGCTTATCATTTAGCAATATCATTTACCCTTGGATGGAGCCAGCATGGGAAATAACCCTACAGTGACATAACTCTTTCAAACTCTAGACCACCACACCCAAGAAATACTTCCTTCTGGGATGTTGCGGGGGGTAATCCAGCACATCAAAGGTCACAAGGACTTAAGTCTTAAACAGCTGACTATGAATACAGTGATGTTGTCATCACTATTGGCTGACCTGTCCGAGTTGAGCATACAGATGAGACCCTTTAAATTAAATGGTTTAAGCCAACCCATTTGGCCAAACAGATTAGGTAGACTTCAAGTTTTGCTGAAGATATTATCGTATGGATATCCCTGTGGTTCTACAAGGTGATATGTTTGTAGCTGAAATCTATACAGGGTGACTGGTATGCCTGTGCCGATTATGCCAGCATAATTTGGGGCATAATAGGTAGCCAAAAGCATCAGCATAATGCCGGCATAATAGGCAAAATTTTTGTGCATTGGTCATCAGAGAAGCTGAAACTCTGCCTATTTTTGCATGATGCAGAATGGGATAGTGTGCAAACATGGTAAAAATCAGATTTACAGCTACGTTGTGAAAAAGATTAGTTAAAGATTGATATACTCTAATAGAACAGTCACCGCATAATGAAATATCCTAATAGAACGTTCACAGATGCATTAGGTACTGTAATAGAGCAGTCAAGGCACAATTTTATATGAGCATATTTGGAGCATAATGGGACGTAACTGGGCATAATTGGAGCATAATAGGAGAAATTTTGGAGCAATGCTCAAAAGCATAATAGGCAATTTCAAAAGCATAATACTAGTGACTTGTTTATAGCTGAACTCTCTACATGGTGACTTGTTTGCAACTGAACACTCTACTGGTATTGGGTGACTTTTAGGCCTGAGCCTATTATGCTCAAAATTTTACCTATTATTCTTTCCAGAATTTCCCAAAAATTTCTCAGTCCTATTATTCTTTTTGTTATTCTTGTATCTAATCAAAAACAGCCAAGCTGTAAAAAAAGGAGTGCGGCCCTTGAAAAGGCTATGGTGAAAAAAGATGTGAAATCCAAGGTGGCGGCCAAGAAATGGCTGTGATGGTAGGTTAATGGTAAAAATTTTAATAACGACAATTCAGGTGAATTTGGTGCCGCTTGGTCAATTGGCACAAAATTCACCTGAATTGTCATTATTAAAATTTTTACCATTAACCTACCATCATAGCCATTTCTTGGCCGCCACCTTGGATTTCACATCTTTTTTCACCATAGCCTTTTCAAGGGCCGCACTCCTTTTTTACAGCTTGGCTGTTTTTGATTAGATTTCACTTCTTTTTGTATTTGTATACCCCAAAGCCGGCCTATGGCCAGCTTTGGGGCTTTTTAACCTATATATTTTTCTTTACCACAAGAAAAAGAAAAAGATGAAGCAGATTTTATAAACACTTTAACTCATTCTGATTTTATCAGTAAATGTACAAATTATATATATAATGCATATATCAAGAGTTCATAATATAAAAAGAGAGCATATATTTATTACATGTCAATTAGTCTCCACAGGATGATTTGCAGCTGATCTCTCTACTGGGTGACTCGAAATGTAGCTGAAATCTCTACAGGGTGATCTGCTTGTACGTAGATGAACTCTTTACAGGATTCTCTCTACAGGGTGACTTGATTCTAGCTGAACTCTCTGCAGGGTTATCTGTTTGTAGTTGAATTCTCTACAGGGTGACTTGTTTGCAGCTGAACTCTCTACAAGGTAACTTCTTCTAGCTGATCTGTCTACAGGGTGACTTGTTTCTAGCTGGTCTCTCTACAGGACGATTTGTTTGTAGCTGAATTCTCTACAGGGTGATGTGTTTGCAGCTGAACTCTCTACATGGTGGTTGCTTTGTAGCTGAACTCTCTAAAAAAGGTGACTTCTTCTAGCTGAACTCTCTACAGTGTGATCTTTTCATAGCTACATGAACTCTCTACAGGATGATTTGTTTGCAGCTGAACTCTCTACATGATGATTTCTTTGTAGCTGAACTCTCTACAGGGTGATTTGTTTGTAGCTGAACTCCCTACAAGGTAACTTCTTCTAGCTGATCTATCTACAGGGTAATTTGTTTGTAGCTGAGTTCTCTACAGGGTGTTTGTTTGCAGCTGAATTCTCTACATGGTGGTTTCTTTATAGCTGAACTCTCTACAAGGTGACTTCTTCTAGCTGATCTCTCGACAGGGTGATTTGTTTGTAGCTGAACTCTCTACAGGTGATTTGTTTGTAGCTGAACTCTCTACAAGGTGATACTTCTAGGTGATCTCTCTACAGGATGACTTGTTCCTAACTGAACTCTCAACAGGGTGATCTGTTCATAGCTGAACTTTCTACTGGGTGATTTGTTTGCAGCTAAACTCTCTACATGGTGGTTTCTTTGTAGCTGAACTCTCTACAAGTAGGGATGTCAAAACCCCCGCAAAATTAAGGAATTTCTTCTCCCGTAAATTTCATTAAAAAGTGGCACAATAATTGTGCGTCTTTCAGACAGTTTAGGCACTAGAATTTTTCGTTTCGTAGTGATGAACTGGTGAAGGTAGTGCTCTTCTGGTGAGTTTCCTCGTGATTAGAGTAGCTAGGTGCGTTTGTTAGCCCAAATGTTAGTTTCCTGCCTAGAAAATGTATGGAAATGACAACAAGCTAGTTTCGTCGACCGCCATGCACAACAGAGTTCCAGTTAATCGATAGGTTGGTTTTCAGTCAGTGCAAGATGCAACTTGAACGCCTGTATTAGTTTTCTGGAAATTCTACGCAATTGATAATACAAAGTGGCGTAATCACCCATACGTCACTTGTTTTTGTTTTGTGCCATGGTTACCAATGGTGCTCAATAGAGAAGTCTGGAGAATCGCCTATTTGTGGGTAGTTGGAAAAGGCGGATACGGTCGGACACGGACGCGGACACGGACATTTTCAAAAAGCACTTTTACATTTATGCAGTATATGCTTTTACATTTATGCAACTTATTTTTCATACCTAATGCTGTTTTTACAGCAGTCTTCGCTTCGAGACCCAGGCGTCGATCCTTTCATAGCGCTTATCCATTTATAAGCGCACGTGCGAAGGACTAAACCAGCACTCCACAGCATGCCAAAGACCATAATGGTGTTGTACACATGTTCTAAAGTCTAATACAGAGTTATATAGTTGTAGACATTAGCTTGTATGCCCCATGCAACTTAGCTTAGCAGGCCAAATCCACAATCTTACGCCTTTTAGTATAAGGCGCAGGCGCTTATACCAAGTGTTGAGGATTTCAAGGACCTGGCCTACGAGAGTAAGTTGGGACATGCTAGATTAATCTCTGTGACTCTGAATTAGATTTCTAGAGCACGTATACAACACTATAATAGTCTTTAGAGTGCTAGTCTATCCTTCGCACGTGCGCTTATAAATGGATAAGCGCTATGAAAAGATCGACGCCTGGGTCTGGAGGCGAAGACTACTGTAAAAACAGCGTTAGGTATGAAAAATAACTGTTATATAAATGTAAAAGTCCTTTTTGAAAATGTCTGTATCCGTGTCCGCGTCCGTGTCCGCATCCGACTGTATCCGCCCTTTCCAGCTACCCCCTATTTGTTTATTGAACAATTACTGGCTACCACAAAAGCAAATGTGGCAAACCAATATATCAATCTGCAGCATTTTTCGAGCTCTACATGATGCCGTGGCTAAAACATGCATTTGTCAAACTTTTAAAAATCCGTTTGACATCCCTACTACAAGGTAACTTATACTACCTGATCTCTCTACAGTGTGACTTGTTTCCAGCTGATCTGTGATTTGTTTGTATCTGAACTCTGTACAGGCTGATTTGTTTGCAGCTGAACTATCTACATGGCGGTTTCTTTGTAGCTGAACTCTCTACATGGTGACTTCTTCTAGCTGATCTCTCTACAGGGTGACTTGTTTCTAGCTGAACTCTCTACAGGTGATTTGTTTGCAGCTGAACTCTCTACATGATGGTTTCTTTGTAGCTGAACTCTCCACAAGGTAACTTCTTCTAGCTGATCTTTCCACAGGGTGATTTGTTTGTAGCTGAACTCTCTACAAGGTAACTTCTTCTAGCTGATCTTTCTACAGGGTGATTTGTTTGTAGCTGAATTCTCTACAGAGTGATTTATTTGCAGCTGAACTCTCTACAAGGTGACTTCTTCTAGCTGAACTCTCTACAGAGTGATTGATTTTTTTGCAGCTAAACTCTCTACATGGTGGTTTCTTTGTAACTTCTGCTCTATTAGACTATCGCCATCTCATCTTACATGAAATTGTATACTATGCGAATTATGCTCTTAAATCACTTCAAAATTCCAGAATAATTCCCGATTTTTTTAACCCATCATTGTGCTCAAAATTACGCATGCATAAATCTTGGACCCCTACTTGTTTGTAGCTAAATACTCTAATGGGTACCTTTTTTAGCTGAACTCTACAAGTGGCTTGAAATCTCTACAGGGTGACTTGTTTGCAGCTGACCTCTCACTAGGATAGCTTTTTAAAGCTGAACCTACAGGTGACTTATTTTTGACTGAACTCTCCGCTTGGTGATTTGTTCATAGCTGAACTCTGTACATGGTGATTTTATTGTAGCTGCAGGGTGAGTTGCTCATAGTTCAACTCTTTACATAGTGATTTGATTGTAGTTGAATGTTTTAATAATAAGAATGACTTATTATGTAGCTGAACGTTCTATTAGAGTGACAGCACTATCGATCATGACTTGATGCACCTAGTTGACTTTTGTATTAAGTGGTTTTTAATCTGATTCCTTGTAAACTACTAATAAACTGTTATAATCTACCTTTCTACCTATTTTCAGCTGATTCCATTAGCTAGTTTGCCTGGTAGGTGTGGCAAGTAATTCTATTTATTAACAAAACTCAATTGTGGTTACTCCATGTACAGACGGATGTTCAAGTTATTCTGTCAAGCAGTTTACCCTGGAGGCGTTTCCCTGTATATTCTTGAAAAATTGTGCATAACTCCCTTGTCCTTTGTCTGATCTGTACCAAAATTATACTGTAAATTTGTAGTACTTATTATGTTCTTATGGCCCTCCAAAAGTTAAGTGAATTGACCTAAGCGCTTGCAAGTTAGTACGATTTTCTAAAGTGTGCAAAACGAAGGAAAAAAAGATTAAGAAGAAACACGTGAAGAAAATAAGACAGACTTTGAAGGCTTGTATCTTATTGATGGATGGGTGGATTCACCTCAAATTTGGAATGGAAGGTGCCCTACCCCGAGGGAGTTTCCACAACAAAAATGGTTACGTCTAACCATCATTGAGCTATGAATGCATGAAAATGGCATTTTCTTTGTTCCTATTAAATACACTCTTGTCTGTCATGTGCCTGTTTGGCCACACAACACACTATCATGTGGCTTGATAATTTATTGCAAAGTGTCTTGTAGTGTACCACTACATTGCAATTGTGTTATACGTTTTTGCTATTTATTGTATAGGTGAAATGCTACAAGAAGTATCAGAGTATCTTCAAAAGCTACATCAAAACATCATCCATAATCATAAGGTGACTCAAGCACAGTGGCTTCCTTTTAAGTCTAGTACTATTAGGAGTGTAATTGTAACTTATCATAACAATGTATACGTCAGCAAAACCACACTACAAATTTGCAGTGCAGTCAACCAAGAGAATAATAAAGCTAAGTTTGCAGAAAGTAGCCATGATGAAGCAACTAACTCTATAAGTGAATATCCTAAAAGTATATCAGATTTATTTACTCCATTGGTAGGAAAACCTCCTAATACAATTCTAATTGAAGGTGCTCCTGGCATTGGTAAGACTACCTTAGCCAATGAAATAGCTTTAAAATGGAAAAGCATTCCACTTTTATGTGATAGAGAGTTTTTGTTTCTAATATATCTCAAAGATCCTCAGGTACAAAAGGCTAAGAATTTAAATGATTTATTACATGTTATATTTCGAAATGATAAACTATCTACTAGTATCGATGACTTTGAAAAATTGATATTTATGAACAATGGAGCTAATCTTGCAATGATATTTGATGGGTATGATGAACTACCCCGTCACTGTATTAAAAGATCATTCATTTCATCGATTATCAGGAGATCTTATTTAAAATCTTCTTTATTAATCATCACTTCTCGACCTTCATTTGCAAAGAAGTTGCATATACCATGCTGCAGAAAGGTTGAAATATTGGGATTTACTGAGGCAGACAGGGACCTTTATATTAAAAGTGCTTTGAATGAACCTGCCATTATCATCGAGCATTTTAGAAAATATCCAGCTATTAATGCCTATTGTCGTATTCCATTCAATCTGAACATGCTTTTATATCTATATTGTCACAGTAATGGTTACCTTCCAGTTACTAAAACAGAATTGTTCAAAAAGTTTATTGATTATTCCATGTGTGCCAAGCAAGCTTGTTTACCTAAATATACACACAAAACCAAAACTGATGAAGGGTTGCAACAGCTTTTGAAAGAGTTTGGTAAATTATCCTTTGATACTTTGAAAGCTAATAAGTTAGCTTTTTCACATCAAGACCTTCAAATAACATGTAGAAAATATCTTAAAGTAAAACAAGGTAATGTGAAATGTCCATTTGGCTTATTACAAATTTCACATTGGTTGGGTTCTCAGGAAATTTCCTACAGCTTTTTGCATGTAGGCATTCAGGAATATCTCGCAGCGTGGCACTTATCTGAGCAGGGGCTTGAAGTAAAAGCAATGCTAGATTACTTCTGGGATGAGAGGTTCTTCAACATGTGGGTGTTTTATATTGGTATCACAAAGGGGAAACAACTTGTGATAGATTTTGAAGGCTTTATCAGAATTCAAATCTGGTGGAAAAATGATTGTAAAACTACCAGATTATTACGATTCAATATCATAAATGACAAAATGAAGTGCTTACATTTAGTCCAGTGTTATATGGAAGCTGAGGATAAAGATTGTTGCCAAATGATCAGTGATTTTCTTTTTAATGAATTTGTTGATTTAAGTAATCATCATATGTTATATGAAGGTCTCAACACACTTTGTTTTGCTATAATTCATTCTTTAGAATGCTGCTTGACTGAACTGAACTTAGCAAATTGCAGAATTGGGGATGATGGTTGCAAGTACATTCACACACAATTAGTATCAGCACCATCCAACCTCACTATTGGAGTTTTGAATCTTTCTGAAAACCAACTTACTGGGCTCTCAGTAAATTTTATTATAGATTTAGTATTAAAGTTAAACACTAAAGCATTGATACTATCTGGTAACCAGTTGTGCTGTGATGGTACATCAAAGTTAATTCAGAATAGTTCCACCTTGTATTTTCTAGATGTCACAAATAATAATGTTCTTTCAGAAGATACTGCTTTGTTGAATTACTTTTATTCGAACACTACCAGTGGTATGTCAATAGTGTTCTCTAAAGAAACTGTTTGTTTAAGTAACTGTGATTGCGAAGAAAAGGAATACGGCACATATTTACCTAAATTTTACTATCACTCATTTTCAGTAATTTTAACAACAGATTCCAGTGAATCAAGTAATTATATTGACAACAAGATTGACAATGTAAGTCTCAGATCTTTATATCTAAACTGCACTCTAAACGAGAACTTGGATATTTTTTGTGCATGGATGAAAGAGTTAAAGCTTAGCAAATTGCATCTTATTATAAACCCTAAACACTCTGAAAAAGTTTACTCGGTAATTACAAGAATGAAAACTCTTACAGAAGTGTGTATTGGTCAGTTAAATAATGACACAGCTGATAAAATTGTTAAGAAATTAAATATTGCTGTAATAGTAACATCATTATCCAAATTTCAAGCAAAATATAGTCTAAATGCTGAAACTTTGTTAGCAAATTTCCGTACATTTAGTTTCCAGTCATTGCATACTATAAGGATAGAAAATTGTAGTATAGAAATTAACATGTTAGCAGCTGCAATTGTATCTAACAACCATTGGGATTCGATTGGCCTGTTGGAATGCAACCTTGGTGATGAAGAACTAAGTAACCTATGTGATGGTGTGTGCTCATCAAAGCAAATTACGGTACACTCTCTTAATCTGAAACGGAACAATATAAAACATGTCGGCAGCCTTAACAATTTACTGCATCAATGGAAAACTAAACGGTTAAATTTAGAATGCAATGATTTACAATACGCGGGTTTTATGGATATAGTTATTAGTGCCAAACAAGGAGATCTTGAACTTGAGTATCTTGATATGCGAAATAATAGTATAACTGGATTAGAAGACTTGTGTGAAGACTTATTATTTGATGTCAAATATAAAGTAAACTTGTCACTATTGAGTAGTGAGTATATTGTGTCTAAAAACAGAAAGTTTTACACAGAGGCTTTGTGCTTCTTAGTGAACTGCAGCTCTCTTAATCTTTACATTCAACCTGTATCTGATTGCTTTAATACATTTAAAGTTCTTTCCAACTTACTAAGAATTACTTCAATTCAAAAGTTATATGTAATTGCCTCAGCTATTGACTTCAAAAGCATTTCATTGTTGATACAAATGCAAGCAAGCAAACCATTTGATCTCTATTTGAATGTGAGAGCAATGGGTGATAGAGATATTGATTATTTAGTTAAAAGATTTCCACATAAATCAATTTATGTGCAATCGGAAACAAAACTGACAGCATGTTACTTTAAGCTTAAAAAGAATTTTTTCCTTTTGCAAAGTAAAATAATAAGCTTGTCACTTTATCAATGCATATTGGATAAAGATAGTCTCAGTGTAATTGGTAAAATAATTGCCAATAGCCATAAAACCTTTCAGATGATTGATCTTTGTCATTGTAGTTTATGTGATGCTGATCTTCAGGTATTGTTGAAAGAAAAGCAGAATTACATGCCATTCATTAAGGTGTTCAGTTTATCTGGTAATGCTTTAGCAGCTTCAAGCATTAATGAGTTATTATGTTACTGGAGAGTAGAGCATTTGTCTGTATGTAGCAATCAACTGCAAGATAGCGGAGTTAAGGACATTGTTAAGTGTGTAGTACAGAGTAATAATGTCAGGAGTGTTGATCTTACTGATAATGATGCTAGTTTACAACTGAAGGAAGTATGTAAAGAAAATTTTTTTGAAGAACACAACAAGTTTAGTTTTGTACTGATGGACAATGGCTTGCTTGCTGTACAACACATCAGTGAGGTGTGTAGAGACTTTAAAGGAGTAACAGGCTTGTATATAAAAGAAAGCCCAGAAATTAATGTTGTGCTCTTACCACAAAATTGTGACTCTTTAAGATATCTGTATATTGTTTGCAGTCAGATTCACAGTGATGAATTTAAAAACTCTTTACAATTTCTTCATCAGATAAAAGAGTTATATCTACATGTTGAAAACCTTGTAGAAAAAGATGCTGATGCCATAGCAGATAGCTTTGGAGAGCAGTCAGTTGGTTGTGTAATCGTCACTCACACTAAATTAAAAATGATGAATGCTGATGAATCACTAACTGTTAAAGGTTTATCAACCTGTAGACATTCTGTTGTGACTGTTGAACTGAACAACTGCATGATCAATTTTTCAAGGGCCATTCAGTGTTTGGCTAAAATATTCAACAGCTGCAGTGGAAGTTTATTCCAGGCATTTAAACTGAACAAATGCTGCTTAGAAGATCATCATTTCAATACTTTACTAAACACTTTGAATGATAAAAATAAATTGATAGTCAAACAATTAGACTTGTCGCATAATTTATTGTCTTCGGTGTCATCAGATGATGTTAAAAAAATGTATAATTTCTTTATGCCTGAGCATCTAGTAATTAGCAATAACAGATTATCGTATGATAGTGTTTTGATTCTTTTAACCATTGACTGCACCAATTTGAAGTATCTGTCATTGCAGCACAACAATTTTGCTCACTCTGATACAGACAGGCTATGTAAACAGGTTGCCTTTGATCGCAGATATAAACTTCAGTGTTTACTTATTGCAGAGAGTTTGATTGTAGATGTAACTGCTTGTTCTGAAGAAATTTGGGACATAATCAAAGGAGAGGTGTTAAAGAAATTGTACATTAAATTATTTTCATCAATTCATCAGAGCAATAAATACACCAAGTATCTAAAGAAGTTGTTATCATCATTTTGTTTGCTGGAAAGTCTGTTTTTATTCATCAGCGGTCCATTTGATTTTGATAAAAATCTTCTCAACGTTCTTCAAAGAATACAAATATCAAAGAGATTGGTACTTTATATAGAAAAACTGCCAGATGATACATTTTCAAAATTGGTTGCATCTTTTACATCCTCCATTGGTATAGAATTATTCTCACAAAAAAAGGTGTGGATTTCCAATTCTGATTGTAAAATGATAAATGTATTGTTGAAATACATTAGCTGTGAGGAGGTGGATTGTATTTTTGTTGCAAACACTCCAAGTATTCATGAACATCTGCATCTCCTTGCTAACACTCTCTTGTGCCAGTGTAAACAAATAAAGCAAATTAGTTTGGCAAGCTGTTGCAGTACAGATTCCAAGTTTGATGTATTATTTCAGACAATATCTTCACAGTTTCAGCAGGCTTCATTCAACATGCTAGCACTTACAAGATTAAATTTGTCTTTTAATCAATTATTACCATATTGTATGCCAAGTTTAATTAAGACTGTCTTCATTACTAGAGTTGAAGAATTGATACTGACAGGTAATAAAATTGGATTCGTTGGAGCTAAAATGCTTATCGAAGAGTTGACAATGGATTTAAATACCGTAAAGTACATCAATATAAATCATAATGAAATTTATAAACCAGAAACTCTTTGTCAAAAATATTTTATCAATCTAAAGTTTGAATATAGCTTTTTGGCCACTAGCAGTGGTATTATAATTACTAAAGGATTTCTCACAGATTATCCAGCTATATGGCAGGATGAATATTTAACATCATTTTCTTCAGTGTATTTGGCAAGGAAAGGTTTATTGTCTAGTCTTGAATTGCAGAACATCATAATCAAATCAAACCAAAAGCTTAAGCAGCTGTACATGGTATTACTACAAAACAGTGAATTGCAGTTAAATTCAGATCAGATGAATTTAGTGGACATCCAAGAGCTCTGTCTGTTTACTCCATTGCTAGGTAGTAAAAGTAGAATAAACATTTGGGGAAAATATTGTCAAAGTAAAAGTGACAAGCAAAAAGTATTGTTACTTTCAAAAGAAGCATTGCAAGCAAGGAACTTTGAAAGCGAAGATAGTAGCAATGTTTTACTTAGGGCCTTTGAATACTGCCGTAGTTTGGTGGTAAATATTCAGCTAATAAATTGTAAATTATCTCCTTTGATTATGAATAATTTAACCCAAGTGTTAATAAATAACAGAGAATTACATCATCTGGAAATTTGTGACACTGATGATTGTGAAATAGGTTCAACTATTCTGAACAAACAAGATATCACAATACAGATAAAATCCATCACTTTATTTAACAACAATTTGACCATGAAATTTCTGAACAGCTTTATCAGTTTTGTTAATTGTTGGAGTGTTGATGAACTGTTCATCAAAGATAATAAAATTTCATTTGATGGCTTTAAAAAGTTAGTCCGTGCAACTGGAACTGGAAAGTCACCACTAAAGACATTACACACATTGCAAAATTTTATAGAAATTGAAAAAGCACAAGAACTGTGCAAAACAGTGTATTTTGATTCTGTCTACTCAATCGGTTGCTTAAGGATAAAGGGAAACAATTTTGATTTCCTAGTAATTAAACCGACACTCTCTAGTTATAATGGAATCTGTTCATACACAGATGACTTTGTTAAGTCTCATTATCAGTCAAAGAGTAAGGAGAAACACAGCACCTCTCAATCCTCCTTATTTGTTGAGACAGATTATGACTCAATTGATCCACTAGTATGGACATGTGCTAGCAAATTATGCATAGTGGCTCCAGTGAAGGATCAAGAGAGCTTGGTGTCTAATCTAAAAGAGAATAAATCTCTGTCTGAGATTTACCTGTATGTGAACAGCTTAAAAGATTCTTCATTGAAAGAGATAAGCAAAAATTTACCTGCTTCATGTCAAACAACAGTATTTTTAACAGCAGAAGTGTTTATAGCAAAGAATGCAGGTCTCCTTTATGTTGACAAGGGATTGCAAATTTTATCTTCTACAACTATTCTTCACACTATTATAATAAATCACTGTTCCCTTAGTATTGAAATGTTAATGCTCCTAAATCATATTCTGGAACATGGCCATTTATGGGAATGTCTTGATTTATCTCATTGTTCACTTGGTGACAACATTAAACATATTTTGCAACCTTTATCTGGTGAAATCACTGTAAAAACTGTCAAGTTGTCTTTTAATGGACTGCAACAGACTACAGCAGCCCCAATTATAAAAACTATACTCCACTGGAACACTGAGGAACTCTTTATTAATGACAACAATTTAAGAGACACTGGAGTTCATAAAGTTGTTGCCGAAGTATGCAAGCACAGCAAGAAATGTCAACTAACTGTTTTGAATTTATCCAATAATGCTGTTACATTAGACAAAGCTAGAAGTAGTTTAATCAAAGTTCACAAAGCCTTATCTAGTAGGCAGTTGCTGTTGTCAATGGATGATGCAATACTAGTTCAGGAAACACAAAGATTTCCCAGTGGTTTAATTTGGACTTCAATCATACAAGCTTCAAAGTTGTTTTACAGCTTTAATTGTGGGCAAGAGGTAATTTTTTCTATTAAACCCCACCTAGCAAGTATAAATGAAATTGTACTGTGCAACAATGATTTTCATGAAAGTAATAATTCAAAAAATTTAGCAGAGATTGCTTTTAAAAGTAAAGAAACCATCATTATAACATTACTTTACCAAAACCTTAAAGCACAAAATTGTCACTTAACCTTGATTCAGATGGTTTTTAAAGAAAATGTGAAAATTAACAGTTTGGACTTTTCATTTTGTGAGGTAGATAATAATCTTTTAACTCAGATTGCAAATTTGATACAGTGTAATAGACATTTACAGTTGCTGAGTCTGAAAGGGTGTAACTTATCAAATGACTTTTGCAAAATTTTGTTAAATCCATTACAAGATACTAATAATTTACAGGTAAACTCATTAAATCTATCCTCAAACAACATTCGTTTATCTGCTGTGGAAGATTTGAGCAAGCTATGTTGCATTTTGAAAACAGAAAATTTATGCTTGGATAATAATGAACTGAGTGACAATGGTATTGAAAGATTAGTTAATGCCCTAAATGGAGAGAATCACAACCTTCAGTATATAAAGCTCACAGACAACAATACCCATTACTTGACTGAATATGAATTTAACAGGCTTTGTAATACAACCTGCACTGTGGAAATAAACCCCAGGACACAAACACTGTACAAGTCACTGACACTTTTTCTTGAAATCATGGAAACAATTGATAATCTATATTGTATAGAGTGCACTTTTTCCATTCAGAGCTTAGAAGATGTTTTATCGCTTAAATTGAATCGTTTGCATTTGTTAGGAACTTTAGATACAAGTGTAAGTAAATCTAGTTCTTTTTGTGGTAAGACCACTGTTTTACGGGCGAAAGAAATAATAATTGTTTTGAAGAACTGTGATGACACACTAGCATTTGAACTCTTTAGAAAAGCAGATACAATTCCAATCGTGATAGTTTCAAAAATTTCAATACTAGCTAAAAACATCAAGGAAGCTGGACTAATTAATATAGTTCTACGACAGTGTCAAAAACACTGTTTAAAGAAGTTTTTGCTTAACAGTTGCAATGTAACTAAGTGCTTTAAAGAACTTGCATCACAACTGAATAGTGTGAGTAACAAACATTTGGAGGATTTTCAAATGCGAAATTGTTTTTTAAGTCACACTAGCTTGATAGCATTGGTTAAGTCATTGACTTTAATTAGAATTACATCAGATGTAGTGGATTTATCCTGTAATCAAATCACTACAGAATCAGCAGAAATCATTGGAACTATGGTCAAAGACTGGCAAATTAAGAAATTGTGTTTGAATGACAACCAGATGTCACAAGAGGGAATAAATTATATACTTAGTGCTTGTGTGTTAATGTACTATCTTCAAGACATAACATTTGAAGGTAACATTGATGCTAAAGATCTTCAGCAAGCAGAAACAGTAGTAGACAATGCTGTGAGCAAATTTTTATCCTTGGATTCAAAGACTTATTTTAATGAGAGCCTCAATAACTACATCATTATGGTTGTTTGTAGATTGCTGAATTTTCACTTTCTCAGAGTTTCAGTGATTACTTCTGATGAAATTGTTTTGGAAGGTGACCAAAACAGTCTCAAAATGACAGATATAAGAGTTTATATAAATGCAAGGAATTTAGCATCATTTCATAATGTTGAGAGGATCTTTAAATTAACTCCCAATTTGTACCAGCATTCAGAGGAAATATTTATACTATATGAACTTGCATTATCACACCTTTATAGAGAAAAATTGGTGACAAATTCAGCTATGAATGTAAAACTAGTTTACTCAAAAGAAACACCTTTAAAAGAAATGGAAGTGATCAGATACCCTTGTATTAAAGTACGAATGAATTCTATCAAACTTATTCCCAAGTTGTTTAATATCTGTATGTTATCAGGTATCACAGATGTAAGTGTAGTTATAGATGTAACTAGTATACTTTTGGAAGGAGCACAGCAATCATTTGTCAATAATACAATACGATGCTTCCTTAATGATGTCAACAAAATTTCCTCGCTTAAAGAACTAATATTTAAATCTCAATCTGTTGCCATTGATTTTTTAACAATTGTTCCTGAATTGATAACCAGTAGTCCCTGTCTTGAATCAATGAATGTTATGGGTAACGACTTGGATGACACAAGGTTTCTGCAGATAGGCAATCAATTACACCATTTGATGTCACTACATTATCTTAACTTGAGTCACAATGGATTATCCTCATTTTGTATGCCAAGGATAATTGAGTTGATGTCATCATGTCCAATTAAGGAATTGATATTAAAAGGAAACCAAGTGGATGTTGATGGAGCTAAATTGATGATGAAAAATCTGAAAATGTTGAACCATATAAATTTCATTGACATTAGTGACAGTGATTATTCTGTTACAGATAATGACTGCCGGAAACACTTTTTAAATTATAAATTTGAATTTAGCTTTATTTTAACCAAAAATGGAATCATAATTGCAAGGGGACTTCCTATCAAACAAGACAATGAGTTGATTTATGAAGACATTCAATTGTGTTCATTATATATCGGAAATGAAGAAATGTTAAGTAGTATAAATGGTCAGAACGTTTTGCATTCTGTAAATCCTCTTCACAAGCTATCAACGGTTTACATTGCGTTGCTTAAGAACGAGCCAAAAATGATTCAGAATATCACAAACATAATGCCTCTGTTAGAATTTACACAAGAAATTTATTTGTGTATTCCTTACTTAAACAGTGCAATAGAAGCCCTTTTCCAGCATGACAAATACAAATCTGCCCTGATACTGACGAGTGAATTTCTATATGCAGCTAATTGTAAGGATACTGAAGAATTGGCAGATATTTTAAATCACTCTAGAGATTCTATTAAATCACTTGAGATTTATAACTGTAAATTATCATTTTCACTACTGCACAAATTTAGTTTGTTGCTATGTAAGCATGGTGGAGACAAAGAATGGGAACGCATGTCATTTTGCAACTGCAGTCTAAGTGACGAACACTTCTCTTACTTTGCAGAAAGATGTAATGAGTACATGAAAGGACAAACAACCTTGGTACATTGTGTTAATTTATCCAACAATGCTTTAACCTCAACAGCGGTAGATAAGCTTATTAGTTTACTTGATATGTGGAGAAGTGAAGAGCTTTACATTAGCCACAATGATTTACAGTATTCTGGATTTGAAAGATTGGTTCATTCAAGCACTAGTGGTAGTCTTTCTTTGAGGGTACTAGACATACAGTACAATAACATAGATTGCTCAAGTGCTGAAAAATTGTGTGAAGAAATATTTCTAAATTCCAAGATTTCTTTCTGCTGTCAAATGACTTTAAAAGAAAAGCATTACAACTGCATTGTCTTGAAACACGCAACTACCTCTTGTGTATCACCTACTACGAACAATTGTGCTACTTTACCTGACAAAAAAATTTCTACAAATTCAAGGAGTTCTTTGTTTCTTCAAAGCAACGATGATGATGAAGTAATTCATCAATTAAGTAAAACAATGATGTTGAATAAGTTATATTTAATAACAGATATCAGTGATCAATCAATAATTTCTACTTGTTTAAAAAATCAACGTCACCTGACTGAACTATATCTATATGCAAGGAACTGGTTATCAGATCAACTCATTATTCAACAATTAACTTCTTCATGCCAACTGAAATTAGTAGTATCATCAGACAAAATTGAGGCTAGCAAAGTTACATCCTTGTTGGCTATCACCGAAGGAGTTTCTCTGTTACCTTCATGCGTAGCGCTTAACACAATCAAAGTTAACCATTGCGTAATGAACAAAGAATGTTTAATACTTCTTAACACATTTTTATGGACTTCTACACAACCAAGATCCCTAAAATGCTTAGATTTATCTTGTTGCTCTCTTGAAAAGAATATTTCACATATTTTAAAATCACCTGGTAAGTCAATATTTAACATTTCAATAGAAACTGTTGACTTATCATCAAATAAATTAGATTCTGCTACAATGGATTTAATTGTAAATTTTATGATTTGTTTAAAAGTCAAACAGCTTTATCTTAATGATAACAAAATTGAAAATGAAGGAATAAAAAGACTCGTCAGTGATTTAATAGCTATAGAAGATTTAGTTAAAGGTTGCAGGCTTGATTTTCTAGATATGAGTGGTAATCTTGTGGAACACAATGTTGTAAAGTCTGTGGTACTTGAAATTCATAAAATATTTTCAAACAGAAAATTTTGTTTATTTATGGACACATCAGTGCTTGTACAAGGTGCATCACAAATGCCAAGAGAACTCGAGCACATACCATTGTTTACAACACATTGTTATGTTTTCGATTGTGGCCATGATATTATTGACTATGTAAAAGAAGAATTAAGTGATTTAAAAGAAATTGTAATTTGCAATGTTAATACACCCAATGCCGGTGAAATACCTACAATTACTAACCAGGTACAAGTTATTTGTGGGAACAATTCAGAGGCTACTTATGTTACTGCAATGAACGGAGAAATTCATGCACATAGACAACAAGCTGATTGGATTGAAGTTATTTTAAGTGAAATATCAACTGTAAATGTTATCAGATTAAACGATTGCGGGTTAAATGAAGGAGTGATTTCTAAACTTGCTGTATTGATCCAAAATACCAACAATATATCTGAAGTAAGCTTAACTGGATGTAAAGTTACAAGTGCAAATTGCAAATTCTTATCACAGTCATTGTGCAATAGTAGCACATGCTGCAAAGTAACTTCCTTAAATGTCTCTGATAATCTCATTACTTCTTTAGCTGTAAATGAGATTGTTGATTTACTTTGTGCTTTGAAGATAGAAAAGTTATATATGAACAATAACAGACTGTGTGATAGTGGAATTAGTCAGTTTTCTAAAAAGCTTGGTAAGAGCAAACATGGCCTGACCTATGTAGAATTCAAGGGTAACAACACTAAACATGTGACAGAATATGAATTCATAAATAATTCCAGATATGAATTGATGCAAGTTACAGTTAACAAAAATGCAATGTTCTTTAATGGAGTGTTGCCACCAGCGAATCAATTTGATGATAACATTGAAAACTTGTTTATTATCAATTACAACTTCAGTGTTGAGCAATTGACAGAGATATTAGCACTTACACTCAGACGATTATATTTACGTGGAACTTGTAACATCAGTACATTTGATAACAGTATTAACATACAAGTGAAAGAGTTGTTTATTGTTCTAGAAAATCTCAATGACGAAGCAGCAAAGCAAATATTTAAGATTGTTCAATGTTCTATTGTTATTGCTTCAAAATCTGCCATACGAGCAAAAAATTGTCACTATGCAGAATTAGTCAACATAGCTCTCCGTGAGTCTCAGAAATGGAATTTGAAATTTCTTCATTTTATTTCTTGTGACTTTATTGATTGTTATCAAGAATTTGCTGCTGAATTACAAAATACAAATAACAAACACTGGAAATATTTTCAACTAAGACAGTGTAATTTTAATGATGACAGAATTGTAGCCTTAATCAAACTGTTGACCTCAGCTGGAATTAAATGTGAAGTAGTGGATTTATCCTGCAATTTGCTAACGTCACAATCAGCTGAAACAGTTGGAGATATGATCAAAAGCTGGCAGATAAAAGAATTGTATTTAAATGACAATCAAATTGGTCCTGAAGGCATGGAAAATATTGTCAGTATTTCCATGATGACAAGTCAAATACAAAATCTAAATTTCAAACATAATAACAAAACCAATTATACTGAAATTGCTATTGAAAGAATTGGAAAACAATATTTTTCTTTAAACAAGGTAGACTGTCTTAAACAATCATCAGAATGCTGTGTTATTATGGTCATTTGTGGAAATGATACGTTTTATTTTCTAACAATACCAGTTATTGATGGTGATGTAGTTATTTGTGATGAACAAAGCGACATCCTAGAGAAAGATGACACAAAGATTTATGTCAATGCAAGATCCTTTACATCATCACATTTCATCAACCGACTAACTAAGTCAAGAAGCTTTGAAGAATTGTATATACTTAGCAATGATAATGTCTTTGATTCTTACAAAAAAGACCCATTAATGGAAACAGAATTAGATATAATATTTACTATCTCAACTACTACATTAGATACATTGCAATTTAAAGGATGCAACCATCCAAGCTTTAGAATTATAGTTAACTCATGTAAAGTTCTGCCAAAGAAACTAATCAATTTACCAAACATGTACATCTTGCTTCAAGTATTGCCAATAGAAGGAGTGGAAGATGCAATGAAAGATTTTTTAAGCTTCATAGTTGAATTATCAAGTATCAGAGCACTGTACATTAATTGCAATAAAGAATTTTCAAAAGCATGTAATCACATAACTGGGTGGATTGTTAGTATTCTAGAACTGAATTGTGATCTGGAGGTTTTAAATATATCCGATAACGAAATAGGAGATAGTGATTTCTCCAAAATATCAGAAAAATTAAAGTGTATCTCATCTTTGAAATCAATTGATATAAGTAGTAATGAAATCACAGATAAGAATTTATTTGCTTTGGAACTTGTCCTGCAAAATAATCATGGATTAAAGGAAATCGATTTTTCAGATATTTGTATTAATGAAATGGTTTATTCAGCATCTTTGAGAAGATTGACACAATTAACAACACTTAAACTAAGTCGTGCTCTCATTGGCATGAGCAAGAAAGCAGTTGCAAACCTCAGTGAAATAATAGCAAACAATGTTGGTCTAGAATACTTTGATATAAGTGGCAATCAAATAGGTGACAGTATATCAAAAATTTTTGAGGCCATGCAACACCACGAATCACTTAAAATGTTAAATGTCAGTGGCAACCAGCTTTCCAGTGCAGCTTTTAAAAGTTTATTTAATGTTTTAGAAAATAATGTCAGTTTACAAGACATTGATTTATCAAACAATCACTTATTGTGTGAAGATTGCATTTGTCATGGTAACCCTTCCATAGCTACATCATTGAAGAGAAAACAGCTAAAGAAACTAAATGCTTGTTGTACTGGAGCTAGTAACAGTGACACCAATGACTACATCTCTGTTTTGGAGGATTGTAATGCTTTAGAGGAAATTGATTTTTCCCTCGGAAATTTACAAATTGACAGTATTTTAACTGCAATGAACAACATTTCAACATTAAGAAAGGTTTGTTTAAGAAGGTGCAATATTGAATTCTCTGACACAAGCAATTTAGCAAATCTAATAAGTCAAAACACTTTACTGGAAGTCTTAGATGTCAGTGAAAATTGGATTCAAAAAATTGGATTTCAAAGAATTCTAAGTGCTTTAGTTAACACTAGTCATGCAAATTGTCATTTGAAAGTATTACAAGTTGCTAAGAACGCAATGTTTTTAGAATGTCCCTTGTTGGAGGAAATATCACCAAAAAAATTAGAACTCTTGGAACTGGATATTTCAAATAATTTTGTGAAAGAATCTTTTTTTCTTAATTTATTTGAAAACTTCATAGACTTGAAATGTCTAAAAACTCTGAATATTAGTGAAACCTCCTATAATATCAAGCCCTCCTATAATATCAAGAGCAGTACGGTAATAGATAAAGTCCTCCATAAGCTAATGACTTCTGCAACTGAACTTAAAGAATTGGATATTTCTGGTTACACATTTACTTGTGATGGATCGATAACATTTCGGCAACATCGGAAACTGAAGGAAGTGACATTACGAAACTGTAACATGAATAATAGCATTGCAGAAAAATTAAAATTGTTATTTGACTTGAACAATCTAAAATACTTAGATGTATCAAATAATCCCATTGAATTCTCATTTGCTGGAATTCCTATTAAAAATATCCATACACTAAAGCTTCAAGATTGCTGTGTATTTAAGACTAATGAGTGGATGCTGAACAGCAATTCATTACGTGAGCTCCATCTATGTAATAATGATTTGGGAGATGGGTGGTTTAATAAACCTACAGAAATCCTAGCCAGTTTTATAGCACAATCTGCTCTATCACTAAATGAGTTATGCCTGCGTCAGTGCAAACTAAAATTCAATGAGATGATTCGAATTGTTTGTACATTGAAGTCTATTCATGGCCTAAAAATAGTACATCTGTGCAGTAACAAGATACATTGCAAAAGCTCAGACCTCTCTAAGCTTAAAAGTGCTTTAGCAGCAAACAATACTTTGGAAATGTTGTGTATTCTTGACAATCCTATGAGCAGAGAGGAAGCTATTAGCTTAGCGATAACTTGCGCAGTGAACTGCAATTCCATTAGATGCGTACAACTCCCACGGGTAACACAAGTAGATGTATTGACACAAATCAGAAGTATTATTGAAGACATTAAAGAAGAAAGATCAAAGAAAGGAAATTATAATGGCCTTTATGCTGTTTTCACTAATGATGGTTGTGTACACTAAACTGATTAGATTTTATTACATAGTTAGATAGCATATTTAATTAACTAATATTATTTTCTATTTTTGTGATTAAAATTGTATCCATTATTATTTTAAACAATAGGGTTTTTTCTTCTTTCTGAAGTTTTTCCCTAAGAAAAAAAGTTATTAGTTGTAGGTTTTTGTTTTGTATTCTGTATTTAAAAGGATTGTAAACATGTTATTGGATTGAACTTGTGCACTGTGCTAGAATAGTGTGTTCCCATTGAATGTACTAAGTAAACAACATCAATGTACATGGTAGTGTTATTAAATATACAGCTAAAGAAACCAGCATGCAACTCTGTTTCAGTGTGTTTTAACAGAACAATGAGGAAACGGAGCCATGTTAGGCATGGGACTATTGTGGTCCAAAAATTGAGCATTATGCTTTTGAGAAGTGCCCATTATTCTCAAAATTATTCCACCATAATTGGCCAGTTTATTGCTGTATCAGACCATTTTCATTGATGTTTAAGCTTCAAATGGTCTTGAATTCTTTAACTGGTTGCTGTATTAGACTATTTCATTCAATGTGACTGCTTTATTAGAGTAAATAATATTCAGTGACTGCTCTATTAGAGTACCTCGATCTTTTTTAACGGAATTGCGCAATCTGCAGTTTCCTACTGTTAAAGCTTTATAATCACCTCAAAATGCTAGTATAATTCCTGATTCCCACACACACCTATTATTCCCGAAATTATTCCTGCATAATCGCCGCATCCCTGGCCATGTGCCACCCCACTTTATGAACAGTCACCTTTATAAGCTCTTACTAAGTTCAGTAGTTACTTACTTTACATAAAAATTGTCTAAATATATATCAAGACACACGGTAGTGTGTCGTGCGGCCCAAGAAGCCGGCGCACAACCCCGTGAGTATATTGACAGGAAGAAAGAAAACGCAATTTTCGCACCTCCGTAGCTCTGTGCTGCCTTGATGAAACAAGACAAATTTTGCTGTGCACATTCCCTCCAACTTCAGTACTCCACATTCCAAATTTGAGCGAAATCGCTTCAGGCATTCCTGAGATATGCGACTTCAAAAATTGGCTTAGTTTCTTCGTTTTTTTCTTCCTCTTTTCGCACACTTACAAAAACTGCTATAAAACGCGAACGCGTTATCCGATTGCCTTGAAATTTGGCACACAGAAGGGGGGTATAAAGGCGCATCTCGGTACCAACTTTGGCTGGAATACCATAAACAGACAAAGAGTTATGAGCGATTATGCACGAAAAATAACACCAATATGTTGTCACGCCTACAGGGTAAACCGCGTATGGGAAGAAGCTGAAAATCGGTGGGTGAATAGGTTAACTATTGAACCTCAAACCTTTTGTGGTTTGAAAGAAATCGAGCTAAAAACCAGGAAGATACAGCGAAAAAATCAACAGTGTGTAACAATTACGCAATCGAGATTAGCTAATTTTTAATATTTTTATTTTATTATTATTATTATTATTATGCTTGCCACGCCTACCAGATAAACCACTTGGGGTAATGCTTTGAAAATCGCTGTACAGATGGAGTTATCATCTTAGAAAGGCTCTTCAATGGTGTAGAAGAATCAGACTTAAAGCCACGGAGTTATAACACGAAATCCAACTTGGTGTAGCAAGTGCGAGATCGAGATACTCTAATAGAGCAGTCATCCTAATAGAGCAGTCACCCTGAACAGAATTCAAGAGATCAGTTAGAAATAAGTAACCTGTATAGAGATCAGCTACAAACAAATCACCCTGTAGAGAGTTCAGCTACAAACAATTCACCCTGTTAAAACATCAGTTAGAAGAAGATTTCTTGTAGAGAGTTCAGTTACAAACAAATCACCCTGTTGAAAGATCAGCTAGAAGATGTCATCTTGTAGATAGTTCAGTTACAAAGAAACCACCATGTAGAGAATTCAGCTACAAACTAGTGACCCTGTAGATACATCAGCTAGAAGAAGTTACCTTGTAGAGAGTTCAGCTACAAAGAAACCATTCTGTAAAGAGCTCAGCTGCAAACAAATCACCTATACAGAATTCAGCTACAAACAAATCACCCTGTAGAGAGATCAGCTAGAAGAAGTTACCTTGTAGATAGTTCAGCTACAAACAAATCATCCTGTAGAGAGATCAACTACAAATAAATCACCCTGTAGAAAGATGAGCTAGAAAAAGTTACCTTGTAGAGAGTTCAGTTACAAAGAAACCACCATGTAGAGAATTCAGCTACAAACTAGTGACCCTGTAAAGACATCAGCTAGAAGAAGTTACCTTGAGAGAGTGCAGCTACAAAGAAACCATCATGTAGAGAGTTCAGCTACAAACAAATCTCCTTGTAGAGAGATCAGCTAGAAGAAGTTACCTTGTAGAGAGTTCAGCTTCAAACAAATCACCCTGTAGAAAGATCAGCTAGAAGAGATCACCTTGTAGAGAGTTCAGTTACAAAAAAAAACCACCATGTAGAGAGCTCAGCTACAAACTAGTGACCTTGTAGAGACATCAGCTAGAAGAAGTTACCTTGTAGAGAGTTCAGCTACAAAGAAACCATTCTTTAAAGAGCTCAGCTGCAAACAAACCACCTGTACAGAATTCAGCTACAAATAAATCACCCTGTAGAAAGATGAGCTAGAAAAAGTTACCTTGTAGAGAGTTCAGTTACAAAGAAACCACCACTGCTTGAAGTTTCTTAGTTTACTAGAGTGGTATATCCCCAGTATATGGAACAGTTAATTGTTTGGAATTTTAGTAGCTTTTCAGTAAACCTGCATTCACTGATGTTTACTGAGAATTTAAAACTTAGTAAAACAATTATGTTCCATATACTTAAAGTTACTGACATTTTACTATCAGTATAACTGGGCACAACTACAGTAAAGCAGCTTAACAAATTAGTAAACTAAGAACCTTCAAGCAGTGCACCATGTAGAGAATTCAGCTACAAACTAGTGACCCTGTAAAGACATCAGCTAGATGAAGTTACCTTGAGAGAGTTCAGCTACAAAGAAACCATCATTTAGAGAGTTCAGCTGCAAACAAATCACCTGTAGAGAGTTTAGCTACAAGCAAATGTCCCTGTAGAGAGATCAGCTAGAAGAAGTTACCTTGTAGATAGTTCAGCTACAAACAAATCACCCTGTAGAGAGATCAGCTAGAAGAAGTTACCTTGTAGATAGTTCAGCTACAAACAAATCTCCCTGTAGAGAGATCAGCTAGAAGAAATTACCTTGTAGAGAGTTCAGCTACAAAGAAACCACCATGTAGAGAGTTCAGCTGCAAAGAAATCACCCTGTAGAAAATTCTGCCAGAAACAAATTGCCCCCGTAGAAAGATCAGCTAGAAGAAGTTACCTTGTAGATCGTTCAGCTACAAACAAATCACCCTGCAGAGAGATCAGCTAGAAGAAGTTAACTTGTAGAGAGTTCAGCTACAAAGAAACCATCATTTAGAAAGTTCAGCTACAAACAAATCTCCCTGTAGAGAGATCAGCTAGAAGAAGTTACCTTGTAGAGAGTGAAGCTACAAACAAATCACCCTATTGAAAGATCAGCTAGAAGAAGTCACCTTGTAGAAAGTTCAGTTACAAAGAAACCACCGTGTAGAGAGTTCAGCTACAAACTAGCTACCTTGTAGAGACATCAGCTAGAAAAGTTACCTTGTAGAGAGTTCAGCTACAAAGAAACCATTCTGTAAATAGCTCAGCTGCAAACAAATCACCTGTACAGAATTCAGCTACGAACAAATCATCCTGTAGAGAGATCAGCCAGAAGAAGTTACCTTGTAGATAGTTCAGCTACAAACAAATCTCCCTGTAGAGAGATCAGTTAGAAGAAATTACCTTGTAGAGAGTTCAGCTACAAAGAAACCATTCTGTAAAGAGCTCAGCTGCAAACAAATCACCTGTAAAGAATTCAGCTACAAACAAATCACCCTGTAGAGAGATCAGCTAGAAGAAATTACCTTGTAGAGAGTTCAGCTACAAAGAAACCATCATTTAGAGAGTTCAGCTGCAAAGAAATCACCCTGTAGAAAATTCTGCCAGAAACAAATTGCTCTGTAGAAAGATCAGTTAGAAGAATTACCTTTTAGAGAGTTCAGCTACAAAGAAACCATTCTGTAAAGAGCTCAGCTGCAAACAAATCACCTGTACAGAATTCAGCTACAAACAAATCACCCTGTAGAGAGTTCAGCTCCAAACAAATCTCCCTGTAGAGAGATCAGCTAGAAGAAGTTACCTTGTAGATAGTTCAGCTACAAACAAATCACCCTGTAGAAAGATCAGTTAGAAGAAGTTACTTTGTAGAGAGTTCAGCTACAAAGAAACCATTCTGTAAAGAGCTCAGCTGCAAACAAATCACCTGTAAAGAATTCAGCTACAAACAAATCACCCTGTAGAGAGATCAGCTAGAAGAAATTACCTTGTAGATAGTTCAGCTACAAACAAATCACCCTGTAGAAAGATCAGTTAGAAGAAGTTACTTTGTAGAGAGTTCAGCTACAAAGAAACCATCATGAAGAGAGTTCAGCTGCAAACAAATCTCCCTGTAGAGAGATCAGCTAGAAGAAGTTACCTTGTAGATAGTTCAGCTACAAACAAATCACCCTGTAGAAAGATCAGTTAGAAGAAGTTACTTTGTAGAGAGTTCAGCTACAAAGAAACCATTCTGTAAAGAGCTCAGCTGCAAACAAATCACCTGTAAAGAATTCAGCTACAAACAAATCACCCTGTAGAGAGATCAGCTAGAAGAAATTACCTTGTAGATAGTTCAGCTACAAACAAATCACCCTGTAGAAAGATCAGTTAGAAGAAGTTACTTTGTAGAGAGTTCAGCTACAAATAAACCATTCTGTAAAGAGCTCAGCTGCAAACAAATCACCTATACAGAATTCAGCTACAAACAAATCACCCTGTAGAGAGATCAGCTTGAAGAAGTTACCTTGTAGATAGTTCAGCTGCAAAAAAATCTCCCTGTAGAGAGATCAGTTAGAAGAAATTACCTTGTAGAGAGTTCAGCTGCAAAGAAATCACCACTGTCCAAATTTCAAGGCAATAGCTCTTTCTAATCTGAAGTTATCAATTGTCAAAGTTGGCAAATTGGATGTGTGTGGAAGACCCCTTTTCGCAAATCCGATCACATATGTATTATATATATAATTTGTACATTTACTGATAAAATATTTAAAGTACATCTACTTCATCTATTCTTCTTCCTGTAGTAAAGAAAAAAACATAGGTTAAAAAAGTCCCAAAGCTGGCCATAGGCCGGCTTTGGGGTATACAAATACAAAAAGAAATGAAATCTAATCCAAAACAGCCAAGCTGTAAAAAAAGTGTGCGGCCCTCAGAAAGGCTATGGTGAAAAAAGATGTGAAATCCAAGGTGGCGGCCAAGAAATGGCTGTGATGGTAGGTTAATGGTAAAAATTTTAATAATGACAATTCAGGTGAATTTGGTGCCGCTTGGTCTTGGCACAAAATTCACCTGAATTGTCGTTATTAAAATTTTTACCATTAACCTACCATCACAGCCATTTCTTGGCCGCCACCTTGGATTTCACATCTTTTTTCACCATAGCCTTTCTGAGGGCCGCACACTTTTTTTACAGCTTGGCTGTTTTGGATTAGATATATATATTCTTAGGGCTTATTAGGAAAATTTTCCCGGGCCAGCCCCCAGAACCCTACAATGTTTATTCTAGGATTTCTACTTTGGGGGGTGACCAAGTGAAAGTCTGCTATATAGTTGTCCAAGTTCACAACTATGTTAAACACTTGAAATAGTTGCCAAACACTAGTTAGTCATTTAACGTTGTGTCATGAGTGTTGATTTTGATATTTGTGTTTGGGTTAAGCCAGATTGTATGATTGGGCTTTCTGAGATTAAATCTGGTGGGTATTTGTGGTGACTGTGCATGCCATTTTGAAAGCAGAAATTTTTACAAATTACACTTTCTGAGATTGAGTTTAAGGACAATTTTCAGAGTTAAGCATGCTAGTTGGAAAATACTGGGTAGACTTGGGCTCTCAGATATTGAATAGCCATCACTATATGCATGTACCCTAGCAGATGTTTAAAAATTAATTGATCTGATACTGAATCTGATAGCATTTTAAGGTTGCATTTGCAATTTTTAACCTGGGAATTTTTTTCATATTAACCACTCTGAGAATGAATCTGAGAGCATGTTTGGTGTGCCATTTTAAAAACAAGCTTAACCTATAAGTATAGTGTAGTATAGTAGTCAATCACAATTTTAGGGGGTGAGTCTGAGATTTTAGAGGGGAAAGTTCCCCCCCTAACAGCCCTAGAATAAACACTGGAACCCTATAAATAACAACTGCTTCAAATTTCACTGTCCAAGTTGGCTCAATCACTTCTCCACCGCCCAACACAACTTCATAATTATATCCTACCAGTATTAACTACTTTGAATTATTATGTGTATGCAGGGGGTTAAATATAATTTAAGTCTAACTAGGTACTGCCAATTTGCAAGTTTTTTGGTGCAGAGCTGATAAACACTGACTGTATTATTAATACTTCAGTCCATGCAAATTCTTGCTGTTAATGCATGATTTACTTCAAAATTCCTACACATGCCTATTAGTATAGGTAATCACACACATTTGAGTGCAATTAGGGAATAATTGTACGAGTAAAAGTCAAAATTGCACGAGGCGAAGCCGAGTGCAATTTTGGCTGTTACGAGTACAATTATTCCATAATTCGTGTGATTGCCTACTAATCACATAGTGACCACCCTTCATGGTTTGTAGTACACATCTATCCAGTTCTATGTGGCCATTAACTTCTACTAGGTGATTGCATCATCCTTCTTTGTATTACATCATTTGTTGTTGCACTTAAAAGGCTTCACGTGTCAGCAATTCTGATTGGCTACTCAAAACGTCTACATATGTTGCACTTGAAAGGATTCTATTTGTCAGCTTCTTTGATTGGCTGTTCATTATATCACTTTCTTGTTGCACTTAAAAGGCTTCTGTTATTCTGCTATTTTATTGGCTACTTTACAGTGCAATTACAGAAACAAGGCCATGCGATTTGGGATTAATTGCACTCCTACTATTGAGACTAATGTATGGCAAATTAAATCACTATGTGATTATTCTTAAAAATTATGTAACAGTTATATCACAGCTGCTACAAGGGATAAGTTTGCTGACTAAATTAAATATATACATGCACCCAAAACCAGAGACTAAAAAAAATGGTTTATGGCAAGTTTTTTTGTGTTTAATATAATTATTTGACCTTAATAATTAACTTTTAACATACAACTCTTTTAATGTTTGTATTGTTGTATATTTTGGGGATTCCTAATCCTACTAAAGATTCCTAATCCTACTAAACAGTACGAGACTTCTAGATTCTTAGGTGCAAGAGATGCCTGGCTTGATAGTAATGATACAGTCTGTGATTTACTTTGATGTTCAAGTGCAAATGGAAACTAACACTACGCTGGAAGATGAACATTGATGAACGCTCCAATCAATTTTGTTCGGCGCAATTGGCTTCATTATTCCTGTGAACTCAACACATATTATATGGGATGTCCAGGGCAGAAATGCTGTGATAAAGAACCTGCCCAGCTGCAGCAAAGGCTTTAGAAATAATAGATGGTGAAGCTTTTACATAATTGCAAGAGGGAAGGAAATGGTGCAGTGATCTACAATGGTGCATGATGTGGTGATGCTTTACTTATGCTTCAAGGAGAGAATGATAATGATGACACAAGTCTCATTTTTTTCCTGGAGTTGCTCCACTAGCCTTCCTTAGCTATGCCATTTCATGCGTATCCATACACTAACTGTATTGAGTTTTGAAATAACTAACTGTGCACAATAACTTTTGATTTTGTACTTTGCATTGACCATGCATATTTGACTAAACCAGGCTTCCACACTTATCCAATTCTTTGACTTTTTAAACACTTGTAACTTGACCACTCAATATGATAGTGACCAACACTTTAAAGTCATAAATATGGATGTTTGTGGAAGCCTGATTTAGTCAAATCTGGTCACATATAATAATACAGTAGTTGAAATAATGTACCTGTATGCATTGTAATTGTTTTCCAGTAACATCAGTAATATATTAGTTCAATCTTAAAAAATATCCATTGTCATTACACCACGCACACTGCGCCTGTACTAGTCTTTAGAAGGAATTACAGGATATGTATATACCTAGGTGGCCAAATGCCCTTTTAGCCTGGTAGATTTTTGTCAGTACATACAGCTAAACTATTTGGGTCCATAACATGTACATAATACAATTGCCACCTGAAAATGGATGGCTTCATAACAAAGACAAGCCATACATTTATGTAGTGTGGGTAGGAAGTCAATAAGTACATACATATGTACGATATAACAAGCTGGTTTATTAAACAACAAAAGCATTATGGAAATCTAACATCTATAGCTTTAAGAGAGCTCGAGAGGGAAATTGCTACCTTGCTGAGCAAGTTATCCCAAATTAAGTAAAAGCCAGACTGGAATCATCATACAAAATCTGACACAGAACTTTTTCAGTGTATGTATTGAATTTGATTTTTGTTGGAAATCAAGACTCATGATCAGCAATTACCAGCAGACATTAAAATTCACTTAGGTTTATTAAACAGCAGAGACATCGTTACGTTTCTTTCAGACCACATGCAGTTATACTTTGCATTGCATGTGATCTCCAGCTACTAAACTGTACAAGCCAGGAAGTAGATGTAGTCTACATGATCTCACTGATAGTCATGATCATGTGTATAATATACTTAGGTAATAATACCAATAATCACATAGCTAGTAATTATAATAATGTGTCTATGTCTGTTGATAACCAAATATTTTTATCATTATTACACAGTGCTACAAACATTGCTAAACATTTGCAACCTGGATCCTTCTTACTATAATGCCTAGCCTTTGTGTGGTTCTCATTTAACAATATACAGTAGCAATTGTAACAAAACAAAATAATGTGACTGAATATTGAAAAAATCAATCATAAGGATGCATTGTTGATTCACAGAAAAACATATTTTAAAGTATTGTAACTCACCAATCCTGAAAACTAAACATATGGAATTTTCACTAAATTAAAGATGGATATATTCATGACCTTTAAGAGTAACTGCATGGTGGGCAAGGTGGCTAATGCTTGTAGAGTTCCCCATCATTTAGGTATTTTATTCACCTGTATTGCTGCTACTGTATCACGACTCCTCAAAAGACAGACTTCAAAAAGGACAAGAATAGCAATTAGCCACAAAACAGTCTGTCAGAGGAAGCTCGTAGGCTGAAACCATACAAAACAGATATATAGTGCACACATTCAGCTCCTTATGTTTATGTCCAGAGTGTTTGAACCCTCTCCAGCACATCCCTGCATGGTATTCCCAGAGCTGTTGTGGATGTACAGGCTGCCAGAAATCTATCTAGCTATACAAAAAGCAAATCCAACGAGTTGAGGGCAAGAAATTACAATTGTTAGCTTGATTGTGCAGTAACTTTATGCTGGTGTTTCAGGTGTATTTCATTTTAGGGTTTTGTACATTATGATTGATTTTGAATATCTACAGTATACGTGTACCATTCAAGTGTCAACATAGAGTATGCTGAGGCAAATGTGGCTGTTCTGTTTACATACATGGTACAACCAATAGTGTCAACTAGGGTGTAATATCAAGACACACGGTAGTGTGTCGTGCGGCCCAAGAAGCCGGCGCGCAACCCCGTGAGTATATTGACAGGAAGAAAGAAAACGCAATTTTCGCACCTCCGTAGCTCTGTGCTGCCTTGATGAAACAAGACAAATTTTGCTGTGCACATTCCCTCCAACTTCAGTACTCCACATTCCAAATTTGAGCGAAATCGCTTCAGGCATTCCCGAGATATGCGACTTCAAAAATTGGCTTAGTTTCTTCGTTTTTTTCTTCTTATTTTTCTTCCTCTTTTCGCACACTTACAAAAACTGCTATAAAACGCGAACGCGTTATCCTGTTGCCTTGAAATTTGGCACACAGAAGCGGGGTATAAAGGCGCATCTTGGTACCAACTTTGGCAGGAATACCATAAACAGACAAAGAGTTATGAGCGATTATGCACGAAAAATAACACCAATATGTTGTCACGCCTACAGGGTAAACCGCGTATGGGAAGAAGCTGAAAATCGGTGGGTGAATAGGTTAACTATTGAACCTCAAACCTTTTGTGGTTTGAAAGAAATCGAGCTAAAAACCAGGAAGATACAGCGAAACAATCAACAGTGTGTAACAATTACGCAATCGAGATTAGCTAATTTTTTATTATTATTATTATTATTATTATGCTTGCCACGCCTACCAGATAAACCACTTGGGGTAATGCTTTGAAAATCGCTGTACAGATGGAGTTATCATCTTAGAAAGGCTCTTCAATGGTGTAGAAGAATCAGACTTAAAGCCACGGAGTTATAACACGAAATCCAACTTGGTGTAGCAAGTGCGAGATCGAGATACTCTAATAGAGCAGTCATCCTAATAGAGCAGTCACCCTGAACAGAATTCAAGAGATCAGTTAGAAATAAGTAACCTGTATAGAGATCAGCTACAAACAAATCACCCTGTAGAGAGTTCAGCTACAAACAATTCACCCTGTTCAGACATCAGTTAGAAGAAGTTTTCTTGTAGAGAGTTCAGTTACAAACAAATCACCCTGTTGAAAGATCAGCTAGAAGATGTCACCTTGTAGATAGTTCAGTTACAAAGAAACCACCATGTAGAGAATTCAGCTACAAACTAGTGACCCTGTAGATACATCAGCTAGAAGAAGTTACCTTGTAGATCGTTCAGCTACAAAGAAACCATTCTGTAAAGAGCTCAGCTGCAAACAAATCACCTATACAGAATTCAGCTACAAACAAATCACCCTGTAGAGAGATCAGCTAGAAGAAGTTACCTTGTAGATAGTTCAGCTACAAACAAATCATCCTGTAGAGAGATCAACTAGAAGAAGTTACCTTGTAGATAGTTCAGCTACAAACAATTCACCCTGTACAGAGCTCAGTTAAAAGAGGTTTCCTTGTAGAGAGTTCAGCTACAGACAAATCACCCTGTAGAGAGATCAGTTAGAAGAAGTTACCTTGTAGATCGTTCAGCTACAAACAATTCACCCTGTAAAGAGATCAGCTAGAAGAAGTTACCTTGTAGAGAGTTCAGCTACAAAGAAACCATCATGTAGAGAATTCAGCCGCAAACAAATCACGTGTAGAGTTCAGCTACAAACAAATCTCCCTGTAGAGAGATCAGCTAGAAGAAGTTTCCTTGTAGAGAGTTCTGCTACAAACAAATCACCCTGTAGAAAGATCAGCTAGAAGAAATCGCCTTGTAGAGAGTTCAGCTTCAAAGAAACAATCATGTGAGAGTTCAGGTACAAACAAATTGTCCTGTAGAGAGATCAGCTACAAAGAAACCATCATGTAGATAGTTCAGGTACAAACAAATCACCCTGTAGAAAGATCAGCTATAGAAGAAATCACCTTGTAGAGAGTTCAGCTACAAAGAAACTATCATGTAGAGAGTTCAACTACAAACAAATCACCCTGTAGAAAGATCAGCTATAGAAGGAATCACCTTGTAGAGAGTTCAGCTACAAAGAAACCATCATGTAGAGAGTTCAGCTACAAACAAATCGGCCTGTAGAGAGATCAGCTAGAAGAAATTACCTTGTAGAGAGTTCAGCTACAAAGAAACCATCATGTAGAGAGTTCAGCTGCAAACAAATCACCTGTAGAGAGTTAAGCTACAAACAAATCTCCCTGTAGAGAGATCAGCTAGAAGAAGTCACCTTGCAGGGAGTTCAGTTACAAAGAAATAAATCATGTAGATAGTTCAGCTGAAAACAAATCACCTGTAGAGAGTTCAGCTAGAAACAAGTCATCCTGTAGAAAGATCAGCTAGAAACAAGTCACCTTGTAGAGAGTTCAGCTAGAAGAAGTCACATTGTAGAGCTACAAAGAAACTACCATGTAGAGTTCAGCTGCAAACAAATCACCCTGTAGAGAACTCAGCTACAAACAAATCGCCCTGTAGAAAGATTAGCTAGAAGAAGTTACCTTATAGGGAATTCAGCTATGAACAGATCACCCTGTAGAGAGTTCAGCTACAAACAAATCACCCTGTAGAGAGTTCAGTTACAAAGAAACCACCATGTAGAGAGTTCAGCTGCAACAAAAATCAAACACTCTGTTGAGAGTTCAGCTAGAAGAAGTCACCTTGTAGAGAGTTAAGGTGCAAATAAATCACCCTGTAGAGAATTCAGCTACAAACAAATCACCCTGTAGAAAGATCAGCTAGAAGAAGTTACCTTGTAGAGAGTTCAGCTACAAAGAAACCAACATGTAGAGAGTTCAGCTGCAAACAAATCACCTGTAGAGAGTTCAGCTAGAAACAAGTCACCCTGTAGAGAGATCAGCTAAAAACAAGTCACCCTGTAGAGAGTTCAGCCAGAAGAAGTCACATTGTAGAGAGTTCAGCTACAAAGAAACTACCACGTAGAGAGTTCAGCTGCAAACAAATCATCCTGTAGAGAGTTCAGCTAGAAGAAGTCGCTTTTTAGAGAATTCAGCTACAAAGCAACCACCATGTAAAGAGTTCAGCTGCAAAAAACTCAATCACCTTGTAGAAAGATCGGCTAGAAGAAGTTACCTTGTAGAGAGTTCAGCTACAAAGAAACCACCATGTAGAGAGTTCAGCTGCAAACAAATCACCTGTAGAGAGTTCAGCTAGAAACAAGTCACCCTGTAGAGAGTTCAGCTAGAAGAAGTCACATTGTAGAGAGTTCAGCTACAATGAAACTCCCATGTAGAGAGTTCAGCTGCAAACAAATCACCCTGTAGAGAACTCAGCTACAAACAAATATGCAGTGTAAAAAGATCAGCTAGAAGAAGTTACCTTGTAGAGAGTTCAGCTACAACGAAACCACCATGTAGAGAGTTCAGCTACAAACAAATCACCTGTAGAGAGTTCAGCTAGAAACAAGTCACCCTGTAGAGAGATCAGCTAGAAACAAGTCACCTTGTAAAGAGTTCAGCTAGAAGAAGTCACATTGTAGAGAGTTCAGCTACAAAGAAACCACCATTTAGAGAGTTCAGCTGCAAACAAATCACCCAGTAGAAAGTTCAGCTATGAACAGATCACCCTGTTGAGAGTTCAGTTAGAAACAAGGAATCCTGTAGAGAGATCACCTAGAAGTATCGCCTTGTAGAGAGTTCAGCTACAAACAAATCACCTGTAGAGAGTTCAGCTACAAACAAATCACCCTGTAGAGAGATCAGCTAGAAGAAGTCACCTTGTAGAGAGTTCAGCTATAAAGAAACCACCATGTAGAGAATTCAGCTGCAAACAAACACCCTGTAGAGAACTCAGCTACAAACAAATTGCCCTGTAGAAAGATCAGCTAGAAGAAGTTACCTTGTAGGGATTTCAGCTACAAACAAATCACCCTGTAGAGAGTTCAGCTACAAAGAAACCATTCTGTAAAGAGCTCAGCTGCAAACAAATCACTTGTACAGAATTCAGCTACAAACAAATCACCCTGTAGAGAGATCAGCTAGAAGAAATTACCTTGTAGATAGTTCAGCTACAAACAAATCACCCTGTAGAAAGATCAGTTAGAAGAAGTTACCTTGTAGAGAGTTCAGCTACAAAGAAACCACCATGTAGAGAGTTCAGCTGCAAAGAAATCACCCTTTAGAAATTCTGCCAGAAACAAATTGCCCTGTAGAAAGATCAGTTAGAAGAAGTTACCTTTTAGAGAGTTCAGCTACAAAGAAACCATTCTGTAAAGAGCTCAGCTGCAAACAAATCACCTATACAGAATTCAGCTACAAACACATCACCCTGTAGAGAGATCAGCTAGAAGAAGTTACCTTGTAGATTGTTCTGCTACAAACAATTCACCCTGTAGAGAGAGCAATTAGAAGAAGTCACCTTGTAGAGTGTTCAGTTACAAAGAAACCACCATGGAGATTTCTGTAATCAATATATGTGACCGGATTTGCGAAAAGGGGTCTTCCACACACATCCAATTCCATAAATGTAGGAGACCATAACTCAGTGTTCAAGTAACATATTAACCTTTCACCATGTATTCAGCTATAGTGGTGATCACCACTTTCTAAATTTCAAGGCAATAGCTCTTTCCAATCTGAAGTTATCAATTGTCAAAGTTGGCAAATTGGATGTGTGTGGAAGACCCCTTTTCGCAAATCCGGTCACATATGTATTATACAGCATATATAATTTGTACATTTACTGATAAAATATTTAAAGTACATCTACTTCATCTTTTCTTCTTCCTGTAGTAAAGAAAAAAACATAGGTTAAAAAAGTCCCAAAGCTGGCCATAGGCCGGCTTTGGGGTATACAAATACAAAAAGAAATGAAATCTAATCCAAAACAGCCAAGCTGTAAAAAAAGTGTGCGGCCCTCAGAAAGGCTATGGTGAAAAAAGATGTGAAATCCAAGGTGGCGGCCAAGAAATGGCTGTGATGGTAGGTTAATGGTAAAAATTTTAATAATGACAATTTAGGTAAATTTTGTGAAGCGGCACAAAAATTCACCTGAATTGTCGTTATTAAAATTTTTACCATTAACCTACCATCACAGCCATTTCTTGGCCGCCACCTTGGATTTCACATCTTTTTTCACCATAGTCTTTCTGAGGGCCGCACACTTTTTTTACAGCTTGGCTGTTTTGGATTAGATTATTATATCATTAATAATTTAGATTTTTGTCTCATACAATAGTCATTTCTTGCACGGCTCTTGCACTTCCTTCCTTAACAGGTGTAAATGTTTCCAAATCTATTATAGGTATTCTAGTGGATGACACCAGTTTGAAGAGAAGTGCTGTGAGGGGTTTAGCATTCTCAAAGATGACAATAAGACAAAAAGACAGCGTGAAGGTAAATGTAGCGTGCTCTATCAATTTGTTCACTTCATCAATAAAATATTCTAACTAAATAACATTAACACACAAGCAAGGTTTATACTTTCTTTCCCTGCTATGTTAGCATTATGCTTATTATATGCTGAAGATTATGGATTCTTATCATGGGACAAGTGAGAATGGACTACAACCAAACCACCCAGGGCCGTAGGCAGACCTTTAGGTTGGTAGGTTCTTTTGAAGAAAAAGTGGACCTTTTAGTGTGATGCTGAGGTGTGCGAAGCGCACAAAACTAGTGGGGTCTGGGGGCATGCTCCCCCAGGAAATTAAAAAAAAATTCATGCTGAAAGACTGAATTTGAGCCACTAAAATAGCACAATTATTTACTAATTCTGCACCATAATTATGCATATGGTGTGATATGGTGTGCGAAGCACACCCAGCATGCGAAGCATGCTAAAACTAGGGGGGTCTGGGGGCATGCCCCCCCAGGAAATTTTTTAAGGAATACATGCTAAAAGACTGAATTTGGTGACATTTCAGCCACTAAAATAGCACGATTTTTACTGATGTGTCAATTTTGTACCATATGCATTGCAACAAGGGACTATGTAGTTATACACATAATAATATTATCATGATAGAGAATTTGTACACTATAAAAGTGTTAATTGTTATCGCTATTAAACTGTAAGTGGTTTAAAAAAATGTTACAAGTGCCAAATCATAATAATAATTATGTGAATTTCAGGGCAGTGAATCCAGCTCGAGTCTACGTGGATGTTGTGTGGCAAAAGTATCTACTACACTGTCAAGATCTATTGGAGTGTCATAGTGTATATGCATTAATGCCAAATGGGAGAGCCGATCTTTTCCCATTGATGCCCTTAGAAAATTATTTAAACGCCTCAATCCACTTGCACTCCTCTCACATTCGCAGGATGTTACTGGAATGGTACAAGCAATCTGTAAAAGTACAAATATGTTGGGAAACATATCCTTGTCACACTCCTTTAGTGCTTCTCCAGCTGATGATGGTCTTTCTCTGGTTTTCTTACCAGTATAGCGATTTTTCCAACGCTTAAGTTCCATTTGGAATAGTTCTGGGGATGGAAGATCTGCACTGTATTTGGAAACAGCTGTTTCAAGGTTAATATTCTTTCTGCAAATAATAGATGGCACAAGCCCTAACAGCATAATAGCAGTAACAGATGAATCACAGAACTGCTGGTCCAAGAAAGAAATTATGTGGTCCAGCAGTGGTATTGCTACATTCCTTTGAAAGTATTCACAAGGATTATCTGCTGCAGCATTGCTACGATGCTTCTGCCTAGAGGCAATGCGTGGCATTTGAATGGTGCAATCTACTTTTTCTGCAACTCTTTTGCTGTGTTCAAATATCTTAGCAAACCCAGAGTCAACATTTTTCCGCTCAAGGCTGTAAGTTTTGGTAATCTCTGTAATTTCTTCATGAGCTTCAATAATATCAAGTGTACGTTTCTGTAGCTTTACTGTGATACCAGCTAAGTGTGAGAGATATTGGTAAGTTGTAAGAAAGACTACAATAAATTCAAAGCTGATGATTCCTGCTAGCAGTTGTTGTGCATCACTACGGCTTGTTGTACCCCAATCTGAATAGGTGGTGCCATACTTTTCCATGTGCCGTTTGTAGCCGATCAGCTCCAAAGCCTCAGTAATGAACACATATGCCTGATAGAAGTGTTGATAAGCACTCTGCCGTTCTGCCCATCTGGTCCTGCAAACATCCAACAAGGGTTTTCTTCTTGTCTCATCAACCACATTTTGCCTTATAATGAGTTCTAAAACACCCATTCGCTTTGGACTGTACAGAAAAAACTTACTGCAGCTTTGCATCCGATCAAGAACATTGCGTACTTGTGGTAATTTACAACTTTTGCTGATAACTAAATTAAGACAATGGCCATTACAATGTACATACGTAGCTAATGGGGCTGCCTGCTTAATACGTGCTTGGACACCTACCGAATCTGAAGCCATGTTGCTAGCACCATCATACCCCTGACCACGCATGTTTGATGCTGGAATTTGGTTCTTACTTAAGAAGCCTAATATGACAGCAGAAATTGCCTCACCTGTTATTCTTACTAAGGGCAGAAATGCCAAAAATTCTTCCCTGATTGTATTCTGCTTATGATCAAAAAATCTGACACATAAAGCTAGGTACTCCACATTGTGGGATGTTACCTCATCTGCCAGAATAGCATAAAATGGAGATGCATTGACATCATCTACTATGCCTTGGAATATTTGCTCACCTATAACCTCAATCAAATCATTCTGACTTTGAGGAGAGATGTATGTTGCATTTCTCATTGCAGGAGTTTCCAGATGTTTCCTTAATATATCATCATTTGTAGCTAGCAATTTTAGTAGAGCAAGAAAATTTCCTGGATTACCTGGTGTTTCAGGTTTCTCTGCATCTCCTCGCAAGGCTATGCACTGTTTGCCACAAAACAGCACAGCGCTAGCCAAAGATTTCAGAATGCTACGGTTGCGTTCGATATTTGCAGCTTTGCGAGCATCTACCTGAGATGTGATGGAGACATCCGGATGCTCAACATTATATTTGAAGCTATCAGCCAGTTCCATGCACTTTTGATGATACAAAGAATTTTCATGCTCCTTAGCCTTTTCACTTTTTTTGTTCCATGCATGGAATGGCTTGTTAACAAAGCTTCCTTTGGACAAATCAGTGCAGAAAATGGCACATATGATGCAGAATACTCCATCAACCTGCTCACTGTACACCATCCAAGGATGCAGTGAAAGCCATGCAGGTTTGAAACTGCGATTGCAACCACCAACATGCTGTGTTGGAAATGCATGGTCCTTGTGTGGAATTTTATGGTTTGTAAGCAATTCATACTTTTCAGCCACCGTCAGCGAGTGCACTGCAGCAGAAAAATCAGCAGGTGACGTAGCCTTAGAATAGATTATGCCAATGTCCATTTGGACAAGGCTTGGTGTTTTGCTAGGTTGTGGCACATCAGTTGCTTTCACCATTTGAGACTCAGAAGCTGATGATGATGCAGGGGTAAGTAGTGATGGTGGAGTATGGCTACTGGTAATATCTTCAACCGGATTTAAAATGACTTCCGTTCCTATAATAGATTAGAAGAATGATTTATTGTGAGCCATCAGTTTCATACTACGTATTACGTACTCATACTATACATTACACTGTATTTCTACTATACATGGTATACTGAGTTGATAATTTAATGACAATTAAAATTATTAGCACAATCTATTGTTTATATGTTGTGCATTGAATTACAGCATCCTGGAGTAATCAGTAACTGACAGTCTGTTGTATAGTAGATAACTGACAGGCACAAGCCACGCCACGTTTGCATGAGCACAGTAGAATCATTTTACACTCAAAACCGGGTAATTTAATACTTGCATTTACGAGAATTAGAATGTTTATCTACTATCTATTCACTATAGCAAGCTAACTATATAGCTAGCTAGCTATATTACCAGAAGGTAAGGAGGGAGTAGAGCTGGTCAAAACATCTTCAGCGGAATCGTCGTCAGAATTACTATCAATTGCAATCACCTCTTCTTCAAATACCTTGCTCTTCTTCGCAAAAAGTTTATCTAGTCGCTGACAGGAAGAAGCTGACCGCTTCCTCTCACGCTCTTTCTGTTTCGCGCGTCCCATCACCGTTGTTTACATAAGGTGTTAAATCACGTGTATAATGTAAAACCACAATCGATTGTTATCAGCTTTAGCGATTTGGGGACTTTAAGGAATCGATTCCAGTTTGCTGTAGACTTATATGGACTTGGAATTGTGGACCTTTTTACTGAAATTGTGGACCTTTTTCCCAAGAGGGCGGTTCGTCCGAACCTACCGAACCCCCCTTGGCTACGGGCCTGCCACCCTGTAGAGATATCAGCAAGAAACAAGTTACAGAGATCAGCTAGAAGAAGTCACCTTGTAGAGAGTTCACCTACAAATAAACCACCATGTAGAGAGTTCAACTACAAAGGAACCATCCTGTACAGAGTTCAGTTAGAAACAAGTCACCCTATAGAGGGATCTGCTAAAGTTTAGCCACATGCATGCTTGCATGATTTGTATAGCTGTTGCAATAACCTTTCAAAGACAGTTATTTATTACCCAATTATTATCAAGCATGGGGCAAGTGCATGCCTTAAGCACTTGCTTACTAGTTAAGCACAAAATTAATGCTTAAATATATATATATATATAAGGGAGACTTTATAAGATAAAGGCTGGTAGCCTTTGTGCTGTTTTGCATAAAGGGCTAAGTACCAGCACAAGCACTTCAAAACAAATGCTTAAAGTGCTTACCCTATGCCCAATTATTATCGTGTATAAGTTGAACTGGTATTGAGTTTACAATGACACGGTTATGGTTTGCTATGCTTCACTAAATTATCCAGCTTATCTGGCACACATTAGTGTATGCATGCTCATCACATTACAAATCTAACATTAAGCATAGAGCATATGCACCTGCAGTATACAAGTCAGTAGCCTTTTATAAGTACCTGTAATTGAAAATTACTTCAAGCATTATAATTGTGAAAAAGTACAATCAATAATTTGTGCATGCTATAGATAATTACAAGTTGTGGATACAAGAAATGGCATGCTTCTGTTCCAGTATTCAATCAAATGACCAATCCCACATTGTAAAAAGGTCTAAGTTATGCTTTATCGTCAAATCACGCAGCTCTTCACTAAAGAGCTTTCTTTTTATCAAACGGTAGCTACCACACAAAAACAATTTCCTATGAGAATAATTTTTCTCTAGCGTAGACTTGAAATCTTTTGGATTAAATGATATACGCCACACAGCACCAGATGGTATATGAACATGGCAAGTTATCAGGTGAGGAGAGTTTTCTATTAGAGTAGCAATACCATTCTGGGAAACAAAATGTACACTCAAAATTACATGTACCAGTTGACCGTGAGCAGATATACTGTCCATAAAACCATCAGGAAGAGCTAACTGATCTGATAATATACACAACTGTTCCAAGTGGCAATTCGCTAAAGACCAAGAACAAGATAAATCATCACCAGTATACTGCAAGTATCTCAGCCTCTCACATACATCAACAATGTCAATATATTTTGTTATGCAATGGATCAGTGATGGAAAGTTAGACAGCAACAATGGTTCCTTATTTTCAAAGCACATGGTACAATTATTGCAACAGTATGATTCTAATGCTTTCATCTTTAAACATTTTTGGTGAAAGGTCCACCTAGTTTGGTCATCTCCTTCAACACATTGCAAACAACATAATTCAATGGCTAGATAGGTCAGCTGCAAATCAACTAAAATTTCCCACAGTTGTATACAACTCTCCACTTCGTCAACCGAGATGAATAATATGTTTAGACCTTCTAGTCTTTGACAACAAGTAGCGATTGTACGTAAGCCTTGCAGGCATTTCAAACATTCAACATTACCCATTAAACTAAGTTCTTGCAAGTTGGGACAAGCAACAGCTAGTTGCTCTAGATGGCCTGAGTAAACGTTATGACAATTTGCGGTACAAAAATGTGTCAAAAACTCAATATTCACAATTCCAGTGTTTGATGGGCCACGCAGGACATTATCATGGCTCTGTATCATCACTGCCTTGTATAGTACATGACCATCTCTAACTGTACGGTCACTTAACAATAAACGATCTTTATCCAGTCCTAACAACCCATACATGCTAGCATTTATACATGAAACAAAGCCGTTTTGTCCTCCAAACTGTAATTGGAATTTGGGAAGTGTAGGAACAGAACCAATGGCAATCTTGAAATAAGTATACACCTTTAGATGGCCGGTGTAACCAACGAGTAAGGCAAGGTTGGAAGTTAACCACTGTTCAAGTACATCAAACACTTGTGTAACAGCAGTGGTAACAAGGTTTAATGTTGGTGGAACTGACTTTAATCTTGCCCACTCACTCAGCAACAAATACACTGCACCATAAAGTGATGAATCAGTCACTTGCACTCTGATAGTAATTTCTTTGAGATTAGCACCAACTGATAGCAGATGCTTAATGTCATTTTTTGATGTCCACAAAACATCTAGATATTCTAGTTTTTTCAAAGACTTCACAACTATCCTTAGTTGGTTACGGTTTAGTTTAGCTGATGGCAAACTAAGTTGTACGAGGTGACAACAATGCTGCAGGATTTTGAGAGGCACCACGTGATCTGGAAAAGATAATCTCTTCACATGTTCTCCACGGGACTTCAATGCACTATCAACAGAACGCTTCTCACGAATATCAAAATATGGCCAGGAAAAGTCCCTCCACAACGATGGGGTTTCCACTGCTGATCGTAGTCGCTGTGAAACATAACGTAATTTCACTCTGTCACGTGTGGTTGTAACAAATGAGATTATATACACTAGTAACTCTATCGGAAGAACCATCAAAGTATACAAGGGTTCTCTTAACAATTTGGAAGGTGTATCATGGACACTTTGCTCCATTTCCGAATTTCACATCGCGCAGGAGTTAATCGATTGGAAAATAATAAGCACCTGGCGCTTCCAGTCATGTCAGTTCGCCGTCAAAAGCGAGCAAGATGTAGATGTCAATCCCCAGTAGATGCCGGGGGGGGGGGGGGGGGGGGGAGGCTTGACGTTGATAGGTGTATTTTCACTGAACCAAAAATTTGCTTGCTAGCTAAATCCCTTGATCCTCCCCTCCAGAAACCCCTCTTTTGAGGTGGCGACATAGTGGGATTTTCACAAATATCTTAGCTCCAGTACTGGGGAATTTGACACTAGACTTTGTCAAAGCACTTGTTAGACCTCACTTAGAATATGCTTGACTGTGCAGTATGGTCTCCATAGCTACACTACCCATGATATTGGTTTACTGGAGTCAGTGCAACATAGAGCTGCTCGCTGGATCAAAAGTTTTTGGAATTCGTCTGCTAATAAATGTTCCAAATCTCCTATTGTTTGTGTAAATGAAATGGGGTGGCCTTCACTCAAAATGTGTTGAATCTACCTATTTTGACTCTCCATCTTTCATAAGAGAACAGCCATTGATTTTCCAAATATTTTCATATTAACAGGTTAACTACCAGGTCACATTCCTTGACTTTGAACCTAGTGTCATCTACCTCAAGGCACTCCTTTTTGTGGCTGTACCACTGTTATGGAACTCCATAGTCCATACCTTGTGGTTTTGTCTCAGCCGACTGCAGGCAGTTTTAAGCATATAAGCTTAAGCATCTTCTTTTTTGTAATTAGGTATTTTGTTTCTTAGTTAATTTTTGTTTTGTACTTGTCTGTGTCTATCTGTATGTGTGTATGTATATTCTGTGTTGGGGACCACCTTGTACAGGCTTTTGTGCTACCCTTCTTTGGAGAAATTGATAATAATAATAATAAATCCCCTGTATTCCTCGCCCTACCAGGGGGGTGGTCGGGGGAATACTGAAGAGGTGCAAAAGTATTATGATGGAATTTATGGCTGCCAGAGGCCATTCCAATAAAATTTTCAGTTCATTGTTTCCCATAAAATCAGAATGTTGAACCATACAGGCGTGCAATTAGCTAAATGATTGCAGAACTGATTTGTTAGTGTGGAGCAACAAAAGTTTTGAATGATACACTAAATTTGATATGGTGCAGTGACCTCAGAAAAACTTTCCAGAAACTCATCAAGTTTTTCCAAATAGGGGTGGAGGTTTTCTGTGGCCGACTCCAACGGAACCACTCCTATGGGTGTTGTGATTTACCATGTAGTTGATAAGGTTTATAAGCATCTTTTCGAGTTAGGCTACCTCCAGGCATGATAGCAATTCATAAATATCATATGAAACTGAATGATGCATGCATGTGCTATGTATAGTGTTTATTCAATAGGTTCCTTTCAAATTAGTTGGTATTATGTTTCATGCTTACTGCATGGAGAATTATTTTTATTTTCAATTTTACTGTCGATTCATAAAACACTATGAAAAGTTTCTGTTGATAAAATTTATAGCGTTAGTTACTCAAGGAGTGACAACATGGACTAAAAATCAAACAGTGCTCTGTAAATGGCAATGCTCTGCTATAGCTACTGTATACAGTAGTTGATAGCCATGTCAACATCACAGCATGATTGTGTGATTTACAATTGTATGGACAGTCAAGAGGATATATGTGACCGCATTTGCAAAAAGGTACCTTTTTTACACTCAGAATTTGAACTTTACAGCCTCATAACTTTTTAATCATTACATATAATCATTTGAAATTTTCCATGAGTGTAGCTACAGTATCTGATTGGATTTTGATGCAAAGAGCAACTTAATCAGTATAAGAAGTTAACAGTTATGACATTTTGTTTGCTGGTACGTAAAATGTGTGGAAAAGGTACCTTTTCGCAAATCCTGTCACATATAGTGGATAAAAGTATAACGCCAAACTGAATGCTAATTATGTCCAGCCATCTAAATTTACAGACCACCAGCTAGTGATCAAGTCAAAAACTTTTGTCTCTATGTACGGTGGTAACTAGTAAAGTAGCTGTTACAAAAATTTTATCTAAGTGTGTCCCTCTAGTTATGAATAGTTCTGATAGTGCAGAGAAGTCAGTTGTCATATAAAGGCCATACTGACCACTGATGGACTGGCTAATATGAACTCTCGCTAATAGAGTATACAGCATTTTACTTTTAGTAGCTTTAGAATTTACCAGATTGGATACACACTTACTTGTGATAGCAGATATATTTACTTTAAACAGACCAGGTGTCCTAGACACCTTCAGCACTTGTGCTGTAAAGTCTTTTAAAATACTAATAAAAAGATAGAGCATTAATTAACCTTTCAGCAATATCAGACAAACTCATTCACATTATAAAACTGTAATATTAATAATGGCATTGCAGAAAATTTAAAATTCCCATTTGACATTAATAATCTAAAATGCTTTGATGTATCATACAATCCCATGGAAATTTCATTTACTGGAATCTCTATTAAAAGAATTCATACATTAAAGCTTCAAGATTGCTGTGTTCTTAAACATACAGTGTATCAATTAACAAGGCTTTGTGCATTCCCTATGTTTCGTGCTTCTAGGACAGAGTTTGTAATATTCAGTCACTTAAATACCTTCTATATAGCCATGAGGCTACAATGCTCATAACATTGAGAATGATGTTTTTAAGTTTTTAAGCAGTGCTCAAAAATGACCTATTATGCAGAAATGCCCATTATCTCAAATTATACCACCATCAATGTCAGATTGTTATACTAGCCCATTTACATGTTTTGATGCTTCAGTATAGAGTATTCTATTTTGTATAATTATTACATTAATGCTTTTTAGTATAATTGCATGGTGGCTCTGTTAGTATTTCTGACTGCTCTATTTTAAGTATCTAATGGAATTGTGCAGATTTTGGTACTGTTATAGATTTACTTATGATTCCAAATTCCCAAACATACCTGAAAGTATGCTGGCATAATCGTCACATCATTGATAACTTCAGTTTGTGCCATAACAGTTTTAGTTAGTTGGCCCCAAATTTAATATGCTCTAAAATTTACCAGAACCAAGGATATTATGTAAATCAAACCAGAACTCAATACTGTAAGACCATGATGATATAGTTATGGTCTTTTAAATAATTAATCCCATAACTTTTGTACTCCATGATGTATAACTCATGACACATCAAAGTACACTCACCACATTGCAATCCTGAATAACATTATACGTAATACCTACAGGGGCATAGCCAGGATTTTTTGAAGAAGGGTTCCAACAACAGTATTGAGTTACCAGAAGCTGGGGGCGCAGCCCCCAGCCGCTGAGAGACTTTCCATATTTTAATAAATCAAAACTCAGCAAATTACTATATTTTATGCAAAAAAGCTGGAGTACATTAATTATAATGCATACAAGTGCCCCTGGGGTGAAGCTCAAGTAGTACTAGGTAAAGCTATAATACCATGTGCATGGAAACAGACATAACTGTAAGCTTAGAGACACATATAGATAATTGCCCCACTAAAGTATAGGATTGGAACCAAGAATCGACTGATACAAATAGAATGACTTACAATCAAAACATTATAACTACAAACATGCATAGCATGGATTCCGACATTCTGCATGCCCAAGTGATGGAGTTCTATATCTTTTAACCAAAGTGTAAATAAAGGTCATGCTCAGTTTTGCATTCAATAGAATGTCTTAGAAACTCCGAAAATGAAGTCCTTTAAAATGGATATTACAGTTAGAGTATAGGTGACTGTTCTATTAGAGTATTTACCTGACTGCTCTATTAGAGTATATCGATCTTTTCAAAAAGTTTCCAAGAGGGCCCAGTAAATCCTTCCAGTGCAAGCTTTATCAATTGTTGTGCTGTGACATACACTATTACTCACTCATTTTGTTGCACTGCATGTACTAAATGGTGCGGAGTCCTGCTGAAAACCCAGAAGCCTGAGTCTGAATTTTTTACAGGGGGTTCCTGAACCCCCCGAACCCCCCCTCCCTACACCCGTGACCTAGTATACAAATAGCTAAATAAAATGTACATGTACAGGGCCGTAGGCAGACCTTTAGGTTGGTAGGTTCTTTTGAAGAAAAAGTGGACCTTTTAGTGTGATGCTGAGGTGTGCGAAGCGCACAAAACTAGTGGGGTCTGGGGGCATGCTCCCCCAGGAAATTAAAAAAAAATTCATGCTGAAAGACTGAATTTGAGCCACTAAAATAGCACAATTATTTACTAATTCTGCACCATAATTATGCATATGGTGTGATATGGTGTGCGAAGCACACCCAGCATGCGAAGCATGCTAAAACTAGGGGGGTCTGGGGGCATGCCCCCCCAGGAAATTTTTTAAGGAATACATGCTAAAAGACTGAATTTGGTGACATTTCAGCCACTAAAATAGCACGATTTTTACTGATGTGTCAATTTTGTACCATATGCATTGCAACAAGGGACTATGTAGTTATACACATAATAATATTATCATGATAGAGAATTTGTACACTATAAAAGTGTTAATTGTTATCGCTATTAAACTGTAAGTGGTTTAAAAAAATGTTACAAGTGCCAAATCATAATAATAATTATGTGAATTTCAGGGCAGTGAATCCAGCTCGAGTCTACGTGGATGTTGTGTGGCAAAAGTATCTACTACACTGTCAAGATCTATTGGAGTGTCATAGTGTATATGCATTAATGCCAAATGGGAGAGCCGATCTTTTCCCATTGATGCCCTTAGAAAATTATTTAAACGCCTCAATCCACTTGCACTCCTCTCACATTCGCAGGATGTTACTGGAATGGTACAAGCAATCTGTAAAAGTACAAATATGTTGGGAAACATATCCTTGTCACACTCCTTTAGTGCTTCTCCAGCTGATGATGGTCTTTCTCTGGTTTTCTTACCAGTATAGCGATTTTTCCAACGCTTAAGTTCCATTTGGAATAGTTCTGGGGATGGAAGATCTGCACTGTATTTGGAAACAGCTGTTTCAAGGTTAATATTCTTTCTGCAAATAATAGATGGCACAAGCCCTAACAGCATAATAGCAGTAACAGATGAATCACAGAACTGCTGGTCCAAGAAAGAAATTATGTGGTCCAGCAGTGGTATTGCTACATTCCTTTGAAAGTATTCACAAGGATTATCTGCTGCAGCATTGCTACGATGCTTCTGCCTAGAGGCAATGCGTGGCATTTGAATGGTGCAATCTACTTTTTCTGCAACTCTTTTGCTGTGTTCAAATATCTTAGCAAACCCAGAGTCAACATTTTTCCGCTCAAGGCTGTAAGTTTTGGTAATCTCTGTAATTTCTTCATGAGCTTCAATAATATCAAGTGTACGTTTCTGTAGCTTTACTGTGATACCAGCTAAGTGTGAGAGATATTGGTAAGTTGTAAGAAAGACTACAATAAATTCAAAGCTGATGATTCCTGCTAGCAGTTGTTGTGCATCACTACGGCTTGTTGTACCCCAATCTGAATAGGTGGTGCCATACTTTTCCATGTGCCGTTTGTAGCCGATCAGCTCCAAAGCCTCAGTAATGAACACATATGCCTGATAGAAGTGTTGATAAGCACTCTGCCGTTCTGCCCATCTGGTCCTGCAAACATCCAACAAGGGTTTTCTTCTTGTCTCATCAACCACATTTTGCCTTATAATGAGTTCTAAAACACCCATTCGCTTTGGACTGTACAGAAAAAACTTACTGCAGCTTTGCATCCGATCAAGAACATTGCGTACTTGTGGTAATTTACAACTTTTGCTGATAACTAAATTAAGACAATGGCCATTACAATGTACATACGTAGCTAATGGGGCTGCCTGCTTAATACGTGCTTGGACACCTACCGAATCTGAAGCCATGTTGCTAGCACCATCATACCCCTGACCACGCATGTTTGATGCTGGAATTTGGTTCTTACTTAAGAAGCCTAATATGACAGCAGAAATTGCCTCACCTGTTATTCTTACTAAGGGCAGAAATGCCAAAAATTCTTCCCTGATTGTATTCTGCTTATGATCAAAAAATCTGACACATAAAGCTAGGTACTCCACATTGTGGGATGTTACCTCATCTGCCAGAATAGCATAAAATGGAGATGCATTGACATCATCTACTATGCCTTGGAATATTTGCTCACCTATAACCTCAATCAAATCATTCTGACTTTGAGGAGAGATGTATGTTGCATTTCTCATTGCAGGAGTTTCCAGATGTTTCCTTAATATATCATCATTTGTAGCTAGCAATTTTAGTAGAGCAAGAAAATTTCCTGGATTACCTGGTGTTTCAGGTTTCTCTGCATCTCCTCGCAAGGCTATGCACTGTTTGCCACAAAACAGCACAGCGCTAGCCAAAGATTTCAGAATGCTACGGTTGCGTTCGATATTTGCAGCTTTGCGAGCATCTACCTGAGATGTGATGGAGACATCCGGATGCTCAACATTATATTTGAAGCTATCAGCCAGTTCCATGCACTTTTGATGATACAAAGAATTTTCATGCTCCTTAGCCTTTTCACTTTTTTTGTTCCATGCATGGAATGGCTTGTTAACAAAGCTTCCTTTGGACAAATCAGTGCAGAAAATGGCACATATGATGCAGAATACTCCATCAACCTGCTCACTGTACACCATCCAAGGATGCAGTGAAAGCCATGCAGGTTTGAAACTGCGATTGCAACCACCAACATGCTGTGTTGGAAATGCATGGTCCTTGTGTGGAATTTTATGGTTTGTAAGCAATTCATACTTTTCAGCCACCGTCAGCGAGTGCACTGCAGCAGAAAAATCAGCAGGTGACGTAGCCTTAGAATAGATTATGCCAATGTCCATTTGGACAAGGCTTGGTGTTTTGCTAGGTTGTGGCACATCAGTTGCTTTCACCATTTGAGACTCAGAAGCTGATGATGATGCAGGGGTAAGTAGTGATGGTGGAGTATGGCTACTGGTAATATCTTCAACCGGATTTAAAATGACTTCCGTTCCTATAATAGATTAGAAGAATGATTTATTGTGAGCCATCAGTTTCATACTACGTATTACGTACTCATACTATACATTACACTGTATTTCTACTATACATGGTATACTGAGTTGATAATTTAATGACAATTAAAATTATTAGCACAATCTATTGTTTATATGTTGTGCATTGAATTACAGCATCCTGGAGTAATCAGTAACTGACAGTCTGTTGTATAGTAGATAACTGACAGGCACAAGCCACGCCACGTTTGCATGAGCACAGTAGAATCATTTTACACTCAAAACCGGGTAATTTAATACTTGCATTTACGAGAATTAGAATGTTTATCTACTATCTATTCACTATAGCAAGCTAACTATATAGCTAGCTAGCTATATTACCAGAAGGTAAGGAGGGAGTAGAGCTGGTCAAAACATCTTCAGCGGAATCGTCGTCAGAATTACTATCAATTGCAATCACCTCTTCTTCAAATACCTTGCTCTTCTTCGCAAAAAGTTTATCTAGTCGCTGACAGGAAGAAGCTGACCGCTTCCTCTCACGCTCTTTCTGTTTCGCGCGTCCCATCACCGTTGTTTACATAAGGTGTTAAATCACGTGTATAATGTAAAACCACAATCGATTGTTATCAGCTTTAGCGATTTGGGGACTTTAAGGAATCGATTCCAGTTTGCTGTAGACTTATATGGACTTGGAATTGTGGACCTTTTTACTGAAATTGTGGACCTTTTTCCCAAGAGGGCGGTTCGTCCGAACCTACCGAACCCCCCTTGGCTACGGGCCTGATGTACTTGCCTGTAAAGTTACTCAAATCTCAATTATTACAGTCAGCCAGTGCCATCATAATACTCATATTAAACAATCAAAGTGCAACTATAGGAATGAGTCCTTCAATCATGCTCATAAAATTGAGCATTGCGCTTTGACTTCTGAGAAGTTCCAAAAAAAATCACCCATCATGTCCATGTGAAGTGCCCATTGTTCCAATACTATTATGTGACTCTGGTTTGTCTTATAAACGTTCCAGTGAATATAACCTGACAATTCATAACTTGTCTGAAGAATGAGGTGACACCTTAGCACTTGGTTGGCTTATAGCACAATAATATGACAAAGTCGCTAGTAGGTTCATATAATAACATGTGGAGACGTATGAGTTACTGGACTTGGATATCCTGAAGGCCAATTACAATGATATTTTTGCTTTCTATTCTTATATCTGGTCAGTAGCATTAGTATTAATTTTCATATACTTCCTGAAGTGACTGCTTTATTGGAGTAGCAACTGTTCTTTGGGAAATTCTGACTGCTCTATTAGAACATAAGGAATTATTATCAGAATATTCTTACTTACTGTTTGTGCTCATCATTCAACATAATATACCTCTAGCATAACTCCTACATCTCTAATACAACCACATTATAATGAAGCATATTACAAGCTGTATATATGTACAGTATACAGTCTACAATAATATTTTCCTCATATGTTTTGTATTCTATCAAACTACAACATGGTAAGGTCTATGTTTTGCTTTATCATCAAATTAATCACATGGCCCATCACTAGAGATTTTCCTCTTACCAAATGGTACAGAAGCAATTTCCTAAGCGAGTATTTCTGTCTGGTTGGACAATGATTTAAAATCTTTTGGATAACATAGAATACATCAAACAGCATCTGTTCATATTATGAACATGGCAAGTTAAGAGGTATGGAAATTTTTTATAAGAGCAGAATACCATTCTGTGTGACAAAGTGTACACTGAGAATTAGCCAATTGTTGCAATTTGCTAATGACCAAGAACATGATACATCTTTACTAATTACAGTATCTTGGGTGCTCACACTGTCACCTGTGAGGCATGGTACAGTCTTCTACTACTGTTCCTGCCTAGAGAGGATTTTCCTACATTGACTCACTACACCTTAATAGTACACAGGATATTCCAGTGCTGGTTAACCGTTACTGTTCTAGCATGGTAACCAAAAGCTTTGCTTTGACTTTGTATGCATGTGTCACATAATGTGTGTATATAGCTTGGGGAGAGTATAACATTAACAGGTCATGGACACTGTGGCTAAATAACTTATTTATTATAACAATCCCTAGCTTAGGAAGGGGGAGCATTTGCTAAACATGATAACTATGTACGTATATTGACAAGCAATTTGTGCTCTGTTGTCTCATGATTCAAAATTGAAGTGTCAAAACAGTTACAGTAAAAGTATGGCTTATGTAGATAGCTAAGTGTAAGGGAATTACTACTAGTGTGGCATGAATATGCACCAGTTAAAGGGGAAGGCTAGGAAATGTGAAAAGCAATTTTAATCAACTATTTACTGAAAATGGTGTGAAAAAGATGGAAATTTTGTTGAAATTTTAAAGACTGAAATGAAAGTTAATAGGTTGAGTTTGGAAGAGCTACATAATTATTTATTTTACTGTAAAAAGAAAATTAAAATGCATAGCTATGAGTACATTAGACTCAGTGTAAGTAAATGATAGACCACAAAAGGGATTTTTACCAATATGTGACCAGATTTTACAGAACCGAACCAAATCGCACACCAGGCAAAATCAAACTAACACCACCAGTGGATAGCTACACTATCGTACTACAAGTTTTGACCGGCCTCAGCACTACTCAAACTACACGAGGCTGGTTTTAATAGACGTCTCAGTTTTCTGGGTGGTGTGGGGTGCCCAAATGGCGGTTTCAGGCCTTGTGAAGGACCTGGCTTGGCAAGAATCAGTGGTTTACTGGTGGACAGCCTTATAATGTTGGCCAGACGTGTTCTCTGTAGATTTTGCTACATATCAGCCACTAAGGAGCCAGCACAGCCCTGTAATCTCGTGTCTGGACTCCAATCGTGGTCTGCCTCCATTTTGAGGTCTATCTCTTGCCCTCCCCGCCACCCCCCAGCCTCCCCGCCACCCCCCAGCCTCCCCGCCACCCCCCAGCCTCCACCCCACCCCCCAGCCTCCACCCCAATTTGTGAGCACTCGTGATACTACTTCGCTCGTCCAACTGCTCAGATTTTTTCTTATTTGGCGGGAAACTGTACAAGCAGCTACAAGTACTGGAAGTGGCTTGAAAGGTAACAGATTGATGCATCTTTTGAGTAAATTTCATACGCGTGCTTGCTATCCTTGGAGAGTTATGCCGCTGGCTTCAATTCTTTAAAACCGTTTATCTCGAAACTTCTAATGTGCGATTTGGATCGTTTTTCCAAAATCCAGTCACATATAGCTATCAAGAGACTAGATCTTACTGCACTTTTGGTCAAATGTTAGATTGTTAAAGATGGTTAAATGCACACACAATGCAGGGGCGGATCCAGAGTTTGGAAAGAGGGGGGGCACCTTTCTGAAAAACAGTTGAAGACCAAAAAAACTTGCTGAAAACCAGTTGAAGACCAAAAAAAAAAGGTCACGACAATAATAGCTAGTTATCTTTACCAACTATATCACGTCTGTTATGTAAAATAAAATCCTATTTATAGCTTCATAGGTAAGCTACACTGCCTCATGAACATTGTGACTGCTTTATTAGAGTAATTGACTGCTCTATTAGAGTATCTCGATCTTGTATGCAATTTCTTGAAGGGGGGGGGGGGGGGGGGGGCATTTGCCCCAAATGCCCCATCCTGGATCCGCCACTGCAATGTAACTTTGACTTTATACCATTCTGTGGCACTACATGCAAGGTTTGCTGTTTCTGTCTGACTATCATAACTGATTCCCATTTACAACTACCCCAAAGTCATTTATAACTCCTTTTAGTCCTTGTGTGGCTGCTTCTCGGTGATAAAATTGATCACCAAATTCTAAAGTAGTCTGCTAGATGTAGACATGTTTGGCTTGCACTGATAAAACTGAGTCAGTTTAGATATAATTAATTCATATTCATATGGTGTGTACACCTGTGCAACCTGAAACATTTGTTTTTGTAGGTGTCTTTGCACATAACTATCTCACAATAACTAGTAATTTGTGATAGGTGAGATACTGACAACAATAATACAATTGGAAGAGCAACATGCACATGATGAAGGAATGAGGCAAAAACCAGCCTCATTAAAGCTGATGATGGTTGATAACACATCATAACTATAGCTATCCACAGTTTAGAGTCATGGAAGTATCTCAGACTGCCATTCGTACTTCTGTCAGCCTCATATAAAAGCAGAGGCAAAGCTATTGACTAGTAGTGAGAAGAAAGGTATACTAGGTTATTGCTCTATGATTGTACCTATCAAAAGTTGAGGTGATATAACCTCAGAATTATACTAAACTGCATGTTGAAATTACTTGTGCTGTCATGTAGGAGTTTTCTAGATCCAGTCAAACATTGTTGTGAAAAGGTAGCTGTTACATATTAATTATGCAATTAATACATGTACAATATATTGCTGCAAGATACTTTAAATTTCAGTTCAGTTACCAAAATAATATCGATAGATACGGAATGCATTTTTAGAGCACAAAGCATAGCTAAGGTAGGCTGGTGGAGCAACTCCAGGACAAAAATCGAGACTTGTATCATCATTATCATTCTCTCCTTGAATAGACACATACAGTCCAGTATGGGGATAGTAAAGCATCACTACATCACCATTGTTGATTACTGCACCATTTGCTTTCCCTCTTGCATAAATGAAAAATGTCTCACCCCAGCATCTATCACTTGTAAAATTCTTTCCTTGGTCAGTTGTTCCTGGGCAGGTTCTTTTATCACAACGATTGTAATCTGGGCATCCCATCCATGTGTTTTGGTCATGTGGATAACGTAGCCGAATGCGATGGCCAGACTTAATTGGGCCATAGTTGGGACCTTCACCAATTATTTGGAATTCTTCTCCCCAACATCTCCCAGGGTGACGATATCTTTCACTTTCACTCGGGCATCGACGCAAATCGCATACATTATCAAGGCAACCAAGCCAAGCATCTCTTGCACCCAAAAACTGTAGTCTCAGCCAGTCTTGATCCCTTAGTTCTAAAGATTTATCTGTGATGGGAGATACAATATTATAGTCTCTTATATGTACATTAATACATGACACATACTTTGTTTTAACTCTTGAAATCTTTTCCCTCCAAATTCCAGCATCTCCTCAACTGAAAGTGCTTTAACTCCCAAAATTAGCCCAAGTAAAATGATAGGTACCATGGTTGAGATCATTCAATCAGCAGCAGTCATTCAACTCTTCTTAAACTTACTACAGCATAGTGAACTAGTGCAGTCTTTATATACAGATACCTACACATTTGTATGGAATCAGTGGTTAGCCACATGTAGGAGAATGATGAGTGATTTAATGTACTGTGGGTTGAGAGGTAGGAGTACAAAGTTGATCAGTAATGATTTCTGTGATTGTTTATGTAATACATGCATAATGTAGTAAATTCTCACTTGTATCTCCTTCACAGTGTATATGCATGTATGTACATATTATGAAGATGACTACATGAACAGTATACTAGTTGACTACATGCTTCACACTATATGTTTTCCTATTATGTTATTACATGATCAACCTTTCAACCAAATTGCTTATAAGTTTGTCCCTGGGGTCATATCTCTTTCCCTTTTATGTCTACTATAACGTTATGATCTTATATGATACCATTACTGCTAGCTACAATTTTAACAGGTCAGGTGAATAATTATGCTAGCTTTATAAGTACTATACGTGATGCTAATTAACCATAATTTGTTTCTTTAGTACATTTTTAATAGTCCCATGTACACTACAACTCCTAGATAAATACATTTTAGCTCACTGTGAACAAATTGCAACAGTAGCAATATGGTTAGTTGATGAAGCCATATTCAAGTATATGTGGTAGTGTTGCTAAGATACTGTACTATCTGTCATGTCTACATGTCTGAAGTAAGATCCTTTATTGTACCATAAAACTTCTGCTGGTCAACCATTACAAATTATTTCTGAACCAATGTACTAAATGATATAGACAGTTTCTACAGTAACTGGTTGACTATCATGTTGCTACAGAAGTGACCACGTAGAAAACTGCTGAATTCACTGCTTTGTATCTAATCTAAAGGTAGCAAAATAGTTTGATTCATGGCCACTATGGATGTCATTGTAGACCCACTAATAAAATTAGCTGATGTGGGTGTCACATTACTATTTTATAGTTAGGTGATCACATGGATCATTTGTACATTAAGTCATCTCAGTAGTACAACTGTATTACAGTAACAGTAATGTAGCAGCTCAAATGTTACTCACATTGACGAGGAGTACCAATCATAAGCACCAGTGATGGTAGCTAACCTTATAGCACTTTTGTATAGTAGAAAAAACACACAAAAAAAACAGCACTGCACATGTACAGGTTGAATTTTACATGTTCTCTGCATGCATGTAAGTTTAAGGGGAAGGTTGCTCATGTCTTTTGTGTTGTTCCTCCTGACCAATAGATGACCTTATTCAGCAAACTTATTTTACCGTGCACAGTGATGTACTAGTATTACACATTACATATATACCTGAAACTTAATTTATCAAGTGAGGGGGGATTAATTAGTGATATAGCTAGCAGAGGCATGTTCAGTTATTCCCTATAATCAATTAACCTCCACTCCTCCAGCGTGTCTTTGTTTTTATCAACTTTACCAGTCAGGCACTGGAGGGTGAACACTAGTGTGCACATGCATGCAGTTATGTGATAATTGCTACATAAAGATTTTGGTACTCAGATAGTAAAACTGGTACTCGAGATGACCCAGTTCACCTGAAGTTTGTCATTCTGAATGACACTAGTTTGACTGATGATAAGCCTAAAAATATTCACAAGACCAGGTGCATTTCATTTCTTAGCATGTTATTTGGTGTAGCTAATTTAATTGTTAGGAACACAAAAATTAGCACTTTAATACAGTGCGTGTGTGTGTGTGTGTGTGTGTGTGTGTGTGTGTATCATTGTTGTTACTTGAAATAGCTACTTTTGCAAACTACAGTACAGTTAAGACCTACAACAGTACACCGCACATGCCGGCATGACATTTCGAGTGGAAACAAATGCCGTGCATGTACCTATAATGCATAACGGGCTTGGACTGAATCACGTTAAGACACATGCATTAAGGAATATCCCACGCGTGACCTCCAGAGCATGGATTTTATATCGATCTTAGCTGTTACAATGCTAGCTACGTACTCAGGTTAAACTATTATTGCTAAGTAACAGGACTGGAGGCAGCAATTCAAGATTTTTTGGCCAATAAGTCTTTGTGTCTGTGTTACTTAGTTAGGGCATAGATATAGCAATTATCCATGGTTAGGGTTTCCACTCAAAATAGAAAGATGTCTCTTTTTGTTGCTTACCTATTTGACCTTTAAGGTAAAAGAAACAAGTAGCTATGATTTATTACTGGACTACTTTTAGTGCTCGATGTTAACACCCATAAATATCTAAAAAGTGGCATGTAACCACTCATGCGTGCTGTGATGCTGCAAGATGTAAAATCGTTATTAAGGTTAAAATATAAATTATAGCAATAACTTTTGTCACCCTTAAAACTGGATATACATACACATAGTAGGGCAGCTTAATGAAAAATTTTTAGTGGATGTGGACATTCCGAACAAAAGCACCAAACTTTCTCCAAATGTTGTTTACCCTTTCACCTTTCAATTTATGATAGGAACCAGATCACACTTTCATGGCTTCCCAACTCTTTGTGCATTTAAAGTACTTGATGTAATGAAACCAAGTGAACATGAAGTCATACATGTGTTCCCATGTGTTTTCTCATCATAGTGTCAATATTAATATTGCAGAATGGCCAGAATCAGCTGTAGTAAAGCAGCCACACATATGGTTGTCATTGACAACACATATAGTTACCATTGACAATTACCTTTTACTTGTGAAACCACTGACATTCCAACTCAATGCAAAAGGGAGACAGGTAGTATACAGCTCATTTCTCACTAATATTAGCGCTTGGAACATTGCCAATTGTCCTAAAGTTCAGTAATGATTTTACAACTGAAGAACTAGTGCAAAACCAGGCAGCATGGCATAAGTATTGTTATGTAAAATTAGCAATGAGAAATGAAAGAGAGCATCCCAAATTAAGGAAGGTACTGTAGGAAGCAGCATTTTCAGGTGTGAAGTCCTGTCAATAGATAAGATGGCTTGTCATGTCTTGTCTTACTTATCTTACCAATTGTATATAAGGAAGTTGTATAACCTAGGTGTTTAGAAGGAGATAAACAGAGTTTGATTTAGGGAGAAAGTTCTAGCACATTTTCCATAAGCGCAAGAACAAAACAATGACAATAATAAAATTATAGTTTATGAGAAAGGTATACAGGAGATGTTAAAACAGGCTGCTACACCAGATCAAATGGTATTGTTGGCAAGATTGTGTGAAAAGACATTACAGGTTACAAAGTATTTTTTTTCATGGTAAGTTTCCACCTGACTGTTAGCAACAGTCAGTGCCAGACTCTATACTAAATGGTGTTTACTTACAATGTCAAGATTCCACCAATTCACAGGTAAGCTTCGCAATCTCACAAACATTATTTTTAAATTTCAGTAAGCACACACCAGCTACTGTTAAGTCTCATCATTTATTGGAGAGACAACCTCCATTACCTCTCTATCATATATGATTGGGATGAAAATTCACAGAGGCTAGGTCTAAATAGATAGTAAACCATCTATATGACTTAGGTCTAAGTGTATAAGCTAGGACAGGGTTCTTGAAATAGGAACCCAGTTAACAACTGCTGTTTGCAAGGAATATATATGAAAAGAAGGGAGTTGTAAATTGTCGGTTTGCTGTTGGTGCACTTGACAACCTTGATCACAATCCCTCAAATACCACAGCCAAAGGTCCATTTCACAGAACAGGAATCTGTCTCTTTTAACAATCAATATAGAAGCTGACACAAGGCTGATTATCCGAAGCTCTTATGAACGGCCACACCAACTACACTGTTGATACAGATTTTAATTGACAAGTTCCACGATCTTGTAGCTTTCTGTCAAAGCCTTAATTTTATTTGGGTGGCTTTTAATTTAATAACACTTTAACTACTATCACATAATTAAGTGCAATTTGTCAAAAAGCTTGGTACAGAGAGGTTCATTGCTCTATATACCAGTTTTTAATATATATGTAGTTTCATAGGTTGTGACACTACATCTTCTTTTTATGGTAAGGGTAAAAGATCAGAATGGGAGGCATGGAATTGTTTCAGTAATGTGATACAAACAATCACCTACATGACACTCCATTCTTTATCTACTGTAGATGAACATTTTATAGTAATAATGTATGACAAAACAAGTGAGCTATAATTATACAATGTGTGCTGCATGAATGAAGCTAGAAAGGATTTATTTTACCACAAGGGCAGGATGATGGAGATGCTACCCCCAACCCAGGAAGCACTGTTGCAGTACACAAAACAAGTGGCATACCAAGCTGCAATACGGTGCTCCAGTAAGCAATATAAGCTACAGAACCCACCTCCAGAAGGCTGGGGATGGACACTTGATGAGTACAATGTCTGGGTTCCGGTGTGGAGCACATTACCTATAACTGCTAAGCTTGTAGTGAACTAGTCAAGTGCAAATGTAAGACCAGATGTTCATGCAGAAAAGCTGGTTGGTAGCACACAGAGCTCTGTAACTGTCACTGCTTAGATTGAGAAACATACAATAGCTAATACTGACAGTGACGACGCTTGATAGATCACTAATATCACTTAAGTTTTCATATACAGTAAAATTTAGTAAATTATCATTCTTGGTTGTATGTATTTAGTTGGATATTGATTCATTCATTGTGTACTGTTTTCTAATAGTACAAGTATCATCGACTGTTTTCTGATATTTGCTGAGCTATCATGATAATGAATAAAGATATAGAACTTGTGCAGTTTTACATATGGATTATAATACTATTGAAAACACTATACTGAGTGTTTTCAATGTTTCTTTATGGTATGGTTAGGTTTCTATGGTAACAGATAAGTGTTTAGGTTTCTATGGTAACATTCTACATAAAATAGATGCCTACAAACATGTCTTAATAATGAACTGATCGGGAATTAGGCATCAAAAACAAACTTCATTGTATTTGTAATTAAATGCGTGGAGGGACCAATTTGATGGGTTTCTGGTTTATATAAATGATCACAACTCTGCAATGGAACAAACTATTGACTTCAAATAAAAACAAGTTGTTTGACAAAGTAACCCCTATACTGTGATGCCAAATAGTAACAATTTAAACAATGCCTAAGGAAGAAATAAACAAAAAGCCACATACTTTACTAACCATGGCAGCCATCTTAAAATGCTTTAGCAAACCATCTCAGGGTGATTGGATGAATTGGTTCCTATCAAAAACTGAAAGCTACCAACCTGGGTAGCTTGTAAAAAATATTGGTGCTTTTGTCCAGAGTGTCTACTTCCACCAGCTAAGCTGCATAACTTTTGAATATGACTACATAATATAGCTATTGTGGGTTTTTTTTGGTTATATGCCACTTGAATAATTATACATATTAAAACTACACTGACATCAAGTACTAAAACAGGCCAAGGGGGGCTTCCAGGGTTTTCAGAAAACCTCTACTGAAATTGTCAGTGGCAAGCAAACCTCAGGCCAGTGTGTTGCTGCTGATTTGATCAGTGACGAGCACAAATTCAGTGCGAGTACATCAATAGACATTATTACAGTGGTGGATCTGTGGGGGCACAGCCACATACAAAGTATGTGTGTGTGTTGTGTTGTGTGTGTGTGTGTGTGTTGTGTTGTGTGTGTGTGTGTGTGCTGTGTTGTGTGTGTGTGTATGTACATGTGTGTGTGTGTGTGTGTACATGTGTGTGTGTGTGTGTACATGTGTGTGTGTGTGTGTACATGTGTGTGTACATGTGTGTGTACATTTGTGTGTACATGTGTGTGTACATGTGTGTGTGTGTGAGTGTGTGTGTGTGTGTGTGTGTGTTTGTGTGTGTGTGTGTGATAGTGAGATCATCAAACATGTAATTACATAGGCCACTTAAGTAACTATAAAGTTAACCATAATTATACTTATTATGTTATGTACTCAAACTGCTGGCATTTGACATTGTACAAAAGCAAGCTTCATTAATATCTGGGGGCTCAGTGTGTGTCCCGATCTACTTTCAAGTGAAAACTCCATTATAAAAATCCTATAGCCGGGCATGCCCCTGCTAAAAGTAGTTCAATAATAAAACAGCATTTTAACTGAGGTCAAGGGTCAGGTACTAATGGTAAAGGCCAAACTTTATGTATAGTGGGTATAGCTACTGTACTTTTATAGGCTGTACCAACAATTCAAATACTTACCAGAAACCTGCTAGTCTGGTGCCGCCTGCCCCTTCACAACAAGTAAGGGTCTAGTGAAATACAGATACCATACACTGTAGTGGATACTGTGACAAATAGTGAATGTCACTGGAAATTCTTACTGACAGTAACTAAAATGTGCAGTGACCTTCACTATTTGCCACACTATTCATTACTTTTTTTTACAGTGTATTGATCATTTCAAACAATTCAATTAGAAACATTTCATTGCCAAAGCAATTTGGGTGTAAACATCTACCACCAAATGAGTGGTAGAAATGGTTTAGTATCTGTATTTCACCAGACCCTTACTTTTGTGAAGGGGCAGGCATCGCCAGACTAAATTGATGTCTCAAAATTATGACTGCCACAAGATGCTGTACTGGATTGTATGTAGCAAAAAGGAGGACTGCAGCTTGATGATTTGAAGTCTCCTCCACGGTATGGCTGGCATGAATGCCTGGCTGGTGCACGATGACATTGATGAAGAATTTGCGAAAGTAAGGAAGTGTAGGTATCAATCTACATGTATAGCTAAGAAAATATTACAAGGTGAACACATACCTGTACTTGTAGTATTATATCAGCTTGATATAATTTGACTTAGAATCAAGTTGTCAATTTTTGGCCACACTGTATATTAGTGATATGTTACCTGCAGTTACTCAGTATGATGACATGCTTCACAGTATGATATAAATGCATGTACATCATTATTATTTTTGAAGTATGTACACCATACTAAAGTTTCCTCACCATTAATTTACAGTGTTTTACTGTCATCATGTGTGGCATACTGCTCATACATTACTAGTCACAACTGCATCACATCTACAATCAAGCTTTTCAAGATAATGAATGTAATAACATACCAACATTTCTCCTGCATCATATAGTATTGCTGACTATGACACATTTTCCAAAAAAAATTTACTATTTCTTTTAATCTGTAATTAACTTTGTATATGTAGCCATAGTTTTACTAATTTTTGTAATTGTTTTTTCATACCTTGCAGCTGTTCTGTCTACCCATTAATCATAATAGATAAAATAGCACACAAAATGTGCCATGGGAATCACTGTGTGGCAAACACATCATGTCTATGCTGTGTGGTTGCATGTCACACATGGAGCCATGGGTAAAATGTGAAATTATAAGTGCATGGACCATACTGTCGCTACATGCTGTACATCCAACAATGTAACAACAACTGACAATCATTTGCAAAGGTATGGATTTTATTTTACAAATAAGGTCATTTGCCAAATTTTAGCTACAGTGTACTTCCATCAAAGCTTCTCTCTATAATATGGTATAATAATTTATGTGTTACAGTGTAGCACATTATGTGTATAATATGCACCTCACATGTGACTTAGTTTATTACCCAAAAATTGGGTGACTGTTCTAATAGAGAAATTTCTGATATTTCTATTTGTTTCTCCAAAATAATTTCAGCGAAACTTTGGATACACACTCAGTCGTCCATACTTGCAACTGTCATAGGTTATGAAATCCTTATTAGAATTCATATGGCTTCTGAGGATGCCTTTTTAAAGTATTCATTCCTCAAAACTTTTCAAGCCACTATTTATAGCATCAATAAATTTATTACTTACTATGCTGCCAATTGCATTATTCTTGGGGGCCATGCAATAGTGGAATTCAATAGTTATGGCTGGATCAGATAATTCCAAGAAATAGGGACTGTAATAGAGTATTCAGAAAGTGACTTCAGTTTCAGCTAATAAAGTAATGAGGTTGAGATCATGGAAACTTGTCAATAAAACATTCAACTCATAAATTATAGCTGCTGCATTTACCATTTAGATATATAATTACTATAGACATGTCAAATTTGTCTATACAGTTACTACTAGTTATATATTGAATGTAATCCATGCAAATCCGTCCAAACTAAAAAATGGTGTATAGTAGCCTTCAGAAACCAACAATGGCTACTAATAAATGGTTGCAATTATATAGCACAGTAGCATATTGCCATGTTATTTTCATTGCCATGTCATTTTCATTGACATTAACATCATTTCAACTCTTTCTTGGCACCCAACATTGATTTGCAGGTTGGTTGTTTTGGCACAGATATCTTGTGCCATATAAAGCCAACTCATAAATGGATTTTTATAGAATAATATTTAGCTATATATGTAACTTTTGTAATAGTTTCAATTAGTCACCCTAGTAGAACTAATACTGCAATTATTTTCTAGAAGTGTCAAGTACTTTCATTGTCAATATTGGGGAATTAACTTTCAACTTTATGTCTACTGGAGTTTTGCATTTCAATCTACATGACATTGAGAAAGTATATGTCAATATCATTTACTTTAAAATTCCTATTTAAAAAGAGGCCTGTATTGTGAATGGCTAGAGCAGCTTGCAGGGTAATGATAATTGTGATGTGTTAAACAGCTACTAATGCTAATACCTATAGCTATACAATAGAATAGGTCAATTGGGAATAACCAGAGACTGCATGACACAAAATATTTCTGAATCATAAAGTCTGCCAGCAACTTGTTCTTTTTTAAAACTACAGTAATTGTTGTTTTTCTGAAGATGTGGCTCACTATGTATTATAACAAGCCCACCCTACATATAAACTTAGATTTCAAGTACAGGGGGTAAGATAGTGCTTACATTTAGTGATTATTAAAGATTGATATAGTGTAGAGCATTCAAAACTGATCATGAGGGGTCTGCAAAACTCCAATATAATTATACATAAAGCAATAAGGTACAACTATCCATATTCGTTACATGTAACCAGGCATGTGAAAAAAAGGGCACGTGGAGAGAAATCTGGTAATCAACAACATGTGTTAAAATAGCACATATATTTAGCTATAGCTGTGAATTAATTAATCATAATACTATACAGTGACAGTTACACTTAGTCCTTGTTATCTTTATCTCAAAAGTTCAGTACTCCCAAACATTTATATTTCATACTGTATAGCTATAGCTACTGTGATCAGTACAGTAAAATATGATGTGACCCAGTCTGATAAAGCCTTTCCAATTAGCATGACTTGATAACACAAAACATTATCAACTTGAAAAACTTGTTCAGTTTTGAGACTGTGTAACTAAGTGGCAATTGCAAACTGATCCATTAAAGACTTGGAAATTATGGTTTATAAAACTTTCCATGGATATCAGGAAAGATTATATTATGTGACCGGGCTTTCAAAAACAGGACAAGTGGGCAAAAACTACACCCTATCACACAACAGGTCATAGCTTAGTATTGGAAAAGAGATTAGCATTCTATAACATGTGCTATAGAACCATTTATTATAAATGAGTAATTTGTTATAGCTTAATGGTATCAAAAGTTATGAGGCATGAAAACGTGAAAAGTTAGGCAAATTTTATGTACCCACATGCTCTATTATTGCAGGCCCAGTAAAATATATAAGACTGGTTTGTCAGACCTGGCCACGTATTTCAGTTAACAAGCTTAATTCATAGTTGGCTCTACCCAACATTGTAAAATGAAAGATGAATGCCTTAACAAAAATTAATGTTGGTTCACTGCATGGAAGTGTTAACAATGTTGATGCATGATAAACATTGTTAACAATGTTGATTCGCCAGACTAGCAAAACAGGTAATTAGAAAGAAAGTGCATGTGTGTGCCACATTGGTCAGTTTTGCCTAAAAGCTAATTGTAAGTGACTTTTGGCTAGTTGTGAACAATGATCCATTCAAATACAGCCATGCTGCAAAAAACCCTGGGTGGAAAAAGTTGTGAGACCAAAGATGACAGCAAGAAATGGCTGCAATTAATTAACATCATTGCAGCCATTTCATATTTTTAAAGGCCGCACCTTTTTTAACATGGCAGTGCCTGTTTTCAGCTTATTTTTGTATTTTACGGCATGGATCCAAAGCCAGCCATACCTAAAGTCACTATGGTTGGCTTTGAGGTTGGTATTTACTCACATTTCTTTTTATTTACAGAGCTTAAGTTTATACTTTAAACTATTTATGACAATACAGAGTGAAAATTACATACTTAAAATTTGCCACAAATGTTAATTTTGTTTACTGTCAACCAAGTGTAGCAAATACACCTCCTCCCCCATCTTTAGGCTATAGGACTAGTGGTAAAAAAGATATTTAGTCAATGGCAAGTCATGATCATGCATGCATATGCTTCACATTCAGTACAATCTTGATCCAGGCTAGACATTATGCAGTTTACTATCCTGAAAAACTTTTCCCTATACAACTTGTGCACAAAGTACGTAGAAGGCAGTATTATCTGAACCCGTCTGTGAAGATGAAGCTCACTGTGGGCCGGGTTTTTCAATTTGTGGAAATGTCAGTTTTGACATCTTTTACTGAAGTGAGTTTTGTGTCTTTAATATTATATTAATTGAAGCTTTAAACATACTGTCACATTGGAGGTATTCACGTGCAATAGGCATTCTATTATCCAAGATTTTGAAGTAAACTGTTCTCTGTAATTTCTCAAATAAGATTCCAGCACAAAATTACTATGCATGTGATTGTTTCATTATCACAATATAAAACTCATTTGGGGGTTTTAAATGCATACATTGAACAATGTATAAACTTTAGTTGTATCATCTGCATCATGTTGCTGTAGACTTTCAGTGCTGGTCACTGTAAAGTGTTAATAATAATAATCACTTCTAATTATAAGTAAGTTTCATTTCATTTCTATATATAGTGAAGAGGACTTTGAACTTTTGCATTTACTTATTATTATTATTATTATTATTATTACTTTCAAGTTGGTTACAAAGTTACTTACTTTGCTTTGAGAGATCCCAATAGCTACTGATTTACGTTTCTCATTGATAAATTTACTTCTATGAATGATGTACACATGCATGAAAAGAACAACATAATATAATTATGATAGCTAACTGACTCTTGCACTGTTTTGCAACAGTAATGTGGTTCATTCAAGAGTTCATCTATTGGCATGATGAAAGACTGGGTGAATACATTACATATGTATCTTTTGCAAGCTACTATATAAATACTGTTGTGAAATGAGAAAGTCATAACAGACAATGACTATAGTACTATGAGCATATAATATTATAATATGTATTATGAACTCTTGGTTTGATGGAGATGGAAGCCTGTAGCTACACTACCTATAAATGAAGGACTGCTGACTCCCAGTGTGCTGTTATATTTACAATGGTGATGAAGAATGTTTGATAAACTTTAATTTGTACCAGCTTCCTACTGTATACTTAGGTAGTACGTGTAGGTGTTGTCAGTGGTAATCATGATGTTGTTTGGTATAAAATTTGCTCATAGTACTATAGTTATTGTCCGTTATAACTTTCTTATTTCACAACAGTATAGTAACTTGAATTTCTTGCAACAAACACATAGCTCTGACCTGTAATGTGTAGTATATACTACTATGACATAGTGGACATACCTTAATGAATTTAGAAAGCAACACACTAGCTACAAACAGAAACAGAAGTCAGCTTATAATGACTGTCATTGCGTACACCCCCTTAAATTGCTCCAATTCCAGATGATAATAAAGTGTGGATTACCACAGGCCAAGCAACTATATCTGGTCGGATAAACAATCAGGCAGACACCCCTTGATCATATGTTGTGGACACTCCACAAGGCTAGATCAGACGTAACTGTTGCCATTTACGTGTTATGCCAGAGAACACAGTGTCAGGAACAATACAACAACACAGTGGCACAACATACCTCAAACTCATTCCACCTTGTTTCCCGATCAATGACTGAGACCGCCATCCAGCCACCAAATAGAGTGAGACTGTAACCCAAAGAAAGAGAGATGTAGTGTACTACTGTGACATTGACACTTGCACATAGACGCACCTTATATCACTATTGATTTTTATACCAGCACTAAGATTTTAAATAGTACACGTGATTGTATTATTGTGATTGTATTATTGCATGTGACTGTAAAATTGACACTTTCTAATAACAGCACATAATGTATTCACCCAGTCTTTCATTATACCAATATTTCATTGAGGAAGTTGTTGTTGTATTATTTTCATCCTATTATGACATAAACACTAATATTTCTGAACTGTTTATATGCATGTCTACATAGTTCACAACAGCTAATTAATTAACTTTTTATCTTTTGCCACAACTATTTGGTCACTCACCACATTTCCACATGTGATTAACCACTGACCTCTGCCACAGAACTATATAAAGGTAAGAGTTGTGCTATGCACGTTATAGTGCATCCAGTGTTATTAGAGGAGTTGTCTGCTGTGGTTGTACGTGCAAACTTAATCATGCTGCCAGTTATTTTGCTTGGACTGATTTTGGGAGCTGAAGCACTTTCAGTTGAAGTTGAACAGACATTGAAGGATGGAGGAAAGAATTTTCAAGAGCTAAAACAAGGTAAACTTTTAAGAGCTATAGATGACAGGACTTATTTATTACATTATAAAACACAGATAAATCACTGCCACTAAGAGACCATGATTACCTGAAGCTTCAGTTCTTAGGGGCAAGAAATGCCTGGCTTGGTTGTCCTGATAGTAATAGAGTGTGTGATCTACGTCGATGTCCAAGTGTAAATGAAAATTATCGCTACTTTGATGGAAGATGCTGGGGAGAAGAGTTTCAGATAATTGGTGAAGGTCCCAATTTCACTCCAATTAAGTCTGGCCAGCGCATTCGACTTCGCTATCCTCGTGAACACAACACATGGATGGGGTGTCCACAGAACAAACGTTGTGACAAAAGAACCTGCCCAGGAACAACTGCAACTGCAAAGGATTTTTCAGGTAGATGCTGGGGTGAAGTTTTAAACATTTATGCAAGAGGAAAAGCAAATGGTGCAACAATCAACAATGGTGATGTAGTGATGCTTTACTATCCTCGTGAAGGACTGTATGTGTCTATTCAAGGAGAGAACGATAATGATGATACAAGTATCAACTTTTGTCCTGGAGCTGCTCCACCATCATATTTTAGCTATGCTATTTGCTCTAAGAATGCATTCCGTATTTATCGGAAAGTTTAACTAAAATCTGCACTGTGAACTAATAATTAGCTTTTGATTTTGCACTGCACTTTAGATATACAAGTACATAAATATGTACATATACCTGTACGTAATGCAATTGTTTTCTAGTAGAAATAATGCATGGTCAATACAGGAAATTGTGTGTATCATACAGTTGTGCATGTGTTTGCAATCCTTAATCGTTATACTGCAGTCATCAGTAGGTATTGCTTTGATATTGCAACTGCATGCTACTGTGCTATGCATACACTTTCAGTTAATAACCACAGAGATTCAAGAGAAGTCAATTAAGTACCCAGGAAGTAGTTAGAAAGGATGAACACTTACGCAAATGTGTACGTACGTACAACAGTAATATTATTGTCAGTATATCAGGAAGACTTTTGATTAAATGCAACTGTCAATCTTTTGGATCAGTTTACATTTACCAGTCAATAACCCACAATAGTCGTTGCATAGTACATAAGGTTTGAGTCTGGTCCGCGACAGACTTAGCCACTTGTTAGCTGGCAAAATCAAACCTAAGGAGTCTTAACTGTCTCTGATAACAACTTAGTCTTTAATTATAAATCTTCATTCGCTAATACTAATAACTACGGCATGAAAAGACCATCCATTGCACTACACTGGGTGTTACCTAAATCTCTGCAATCGAAAACCTTAATACAATAACTATTATTATAACGGTGATGTGATAAACAAGGAAATGTCTACTGCGGTGGGCTGTAGCAGCAATGTGATAATTGAGAAACAAGGAAATGTATACCACAATGAAATAAGATAGCTACAGAAGCACAGGGAAACGTGGATAGAGTGTTATTACAGCTGAGGTGGAAAAGTCTTCTGCGTGATAAACAAAGAAACAGCGAGCGCCGCTATAAACTCATTAAAAAGCATGCATGTGAGACCTTTGGTGTTTGGTCACCATATGCCCTATCATAGGGTCCGCAATCCGAAAAATCAACTTTCACAAATCAATCCCCATACCATTGTGGGATGTTCATTGTAGTATCCCATTGCTAGATCCACCATGAAACCGGAGGCACGATTGTTGTCTTCACAGAAATATCAATTTTAGTATTTCGTGATATGTAAAAATTATTTTTAAAATTTCGTGCACCACACAAAGAACAGGATAGAACTTGCTGCTTAGCTAGGTATTATCTAGAGTTAATGTAGTTTAAAAGTACGCACAGCAATAAGCAAATGATTCACTGGGTTCCCGGCACAGGGTTACTTTCTCTCAAAAAGCAGAAAACAAAACATGAATTTTCAAATTCAAACTGCCCTACCAGCCAAGATTAGAAAAGTCAACTCTTCCTCATAGTGATGTGATAAGGTTGGATGCATAGTCTGTCTATGCTGTTAGTCTGGAAAGGATCTGAGACTTCTCACCATCTGGGTGAAGAACGTCAAAATTTTCGTGCGTCATTTCAAGGGATTCTCTCAATGGTACCAAAGTGCTTTCCAGTACTTCTGATGCCACACTGGTCACTTAATTTTGTTTAGAATGATAATAAAATATGGTTCAAAACGTTTGGTAGTAGTATAGTAGTTGGTATTTCTGTAATTTCATATGATGCAGTATACCAGCAGTTCACCAGGAGCTCCACCCAGCTCGAATCAAAAATGAAAGATTTTGTGAATTTTTCGGTTTGTTTTGGGATGTTTTGCAGCATAATGGTGATGTAGGGTGATCTAGTAAAAATTTGAAGTTGCTGTGGAGCGTGAGAGGTGAAGTCAAATTTGGACGATTTTGCTGCCTCCCTTGATGCATAGCTTAGAGCGAGGCGTGGAAGCTGCGGATGAAATAATAATTGACAACCGCTATTACCAAACGTTCAGGGACATCTTTTGCCATAGTTTTAGTCTATAATTGATGGTTGTTGTGGCTGCAGAAGCGCTGGAAATGGCTAGAAAGCGAAACACAATTCTTTGATGCTGCAGAAAATTTTGACGCTCGTCACCCAGATGGTGAGAAGTCTCAGATCTTTTCCAAACTAACAGCATAGACAGACTATGCTGCCAACCATATCGAAACACTATGAGGAAGAGTTGGCTTCTCTTGCCCTGGGTGATAGGGCAGTTTGAATTCGAAACTTCGTATTTCTTTGTCTGTTTTTTCAAAGAAAGCAACCCTGTGCCGGGCACCCAGCAAATCATTTACTTATTTCTGTGCGTAGTTTTCAACTACAACAACTCTGGATACGATATGGCTAAGTAGCAAGTTTCATCCGGTCCTTTGAGTGGAGCACGAAATTTTAAAAATAAATCTTGCATCTTATGAGATACTGAAAATGATATTTCTGTGAAGACAACAATCGTGCCTCCGGTTTCATGGTGGATCAAGCAATGGGATACTACAATGAACATCCTACAATGGTAGAGGGATTGATTTCTACAAGTTGATTTTTCGGATTGCGGACCCTACCTATCAATTCTAGGATCTATGGCAGACAGAACAACTGTTAGAAACGGTTAGCCTCGAAAGTTTGCTAGGCGCCAACTTCTTCAGCTTGTGGCTCGCGTAGCTACAATGCGAAGATGGTACTCGCCCCGGGCGAATTATTTTTTTGGACGCACTTCTGACTTAGAAAATTTTTCATGTTTTGTGACCTTCCCGTTTTTCTTTGCTTTACGGAAAGCAACATTGTTTGCGGAGAAGGAAAAGGTCACACTGAAACTATTAGCCCCTCTGTATTAAGTGTGTTGGTCGTCTTCAAAGATGTTGTGAACAACAGACGAGACCTACCTGGATAGACATTTCTTCCCTGCCGCCCTCCTGTCATCTCACAACACTGGCTTGACTCGATCGCTGAAAACTTCCGAGTGCACTGAGGCCAAGGTGAAGGCATGAAAGGATAGAAGGACACTTGTAAGAAGGTGTCACAAGTAATAAACACAGTTGGGAACTGAATGTGTAGTATGTGACTGTAATATCCTTGTTTGCTGTATGCACTCTGAGAGTGAAACTACCTATAGCTATCTTGTACTGTGACTTGAATTGTCATTATGTATGTATCCAGGTTGTGACCACAGTAGTTTGTTTGTTCTGTGTAAAGTTAACATCATTTTCATTACGCTATGTACTGTAGTATTGTGTGATTGAACAAAGTTTGCAACTAGCACTCACTTTAAGCATAGATAATAGAGTAAAGGGATAGGAAACGCAATAACGTGACGTCACAAAATACGTACATTTCTATTGGAATTCCGTGTAGTACGTCACGAACATACTCGTTACGCTTGCTGCGCTTGTATCAAAGAGAAACAAATTGTTGTAACGACAGAATTTTGTAACCAACGACTGTGAAACTTCGCTACAGTGAACTCAAGTAAGTAATCGAGGGAAATAGGATGGTACCAACCCTCAAGGAAGTTATACGCAAAATTAAAGGAGATTGAAAGTGAAAAAAACGGCCCAAAAATTACTTTAAACCACTTTACTTTCTTCGTAAATATATTCTATCCTTTTAACTGTGATAAACCTATTCCTTACCATTTAACAGAGGGAACCAGAGGAAATATCGGAGCAAAACAGGAACTGTTGCTTGAAGAAACGACTAAGTATCTTCCATTTTTAACCAAAAGCTTAAACCACCTTGCAGTACAACGCAACGGTAAAAGACTGTGTTGGTGACACGCCTAGCTTACCACAAGATTCGAAAGTGGAACCGGCTATAAAAGAAGCGGTATGGACGAGGCATGAAGGTACGATGAGCGAAAGTGTGACAGCGTGTAACAATCACGGTTAATGCGATACGCTTTGTTACAAAATCTACGGTCTGAATTCTCTCGCCAAAATCTCTCACATACGCCTAAATACTTACTGTAGTCTGTTGGATTACTATTTACGCTGCTTAGAACACTAATTCTCACAAAACTGTCTTGTCCTTTCAAGTCACGCGTAACGGAAATCAAACCGGAAATCGCTTGCGTTTCCTATCCCTTTACTCTATTATCTATGCTTTAAGACACTTCAAATAAATTCTGTTTCCCATCCACCACTCACATCTCTTTATTCCCAGCTCTAAGATGTTCCATTATTCCGTATTATTCCATTATTTTCTGCATACTGTATAGGCTTAATAAAATTGATCTTGTAAGGTTTGCCAGCTCACATGTCAGAATGTTATCACTGTTCATGTTTGTGTTATTCTTGCAATGTAAATGATGAAGGTACAAGCTGAAAATGTTATTACGTTGTTTGCTATGGCTGTACCTAGGAAATAATAACTTGAAAAGCTGCCAATTTCATAATAGAATAATGGAAATATATGGACCGCCTGCCCGCATGCTAAGAAAAGCAGAGAATTTATTTGGAGTGGCCTTACTAAGTAAGCTTCATTCAAAGTCTGCAAAATACAAATGGGATCCACACTGTAAGAGTTTTAAATATTGTGTTGTGCCACATCTTTGGCTCTCTGAAGAATTTTGTTTTTGTTCTACAATTGCACTGCACCCTTGAATACTGCTTTGTGAATTCATGTTACTGATGCTGTTATTCTTACCAATGTTGTAAGTGCCTTCATCATTTGGGTTACATTTTATCCAGGTTTAGCAGGTCTCATCCGCTTTTGAATAATTATTGGAATGACCACAAATTAGCTAGTAATTACAGGAATAAATCCCAGACCAGGTAGTGACTTGATCCCCAGACTTACTGCAGTATCCATGATCAAATTAACATATGTTAATACTAACCTGTGACCAAACATCATGCCAATAGCTATCTATAGCTATCCAGTATGCAGTTATGAATCATCAATTTGGAAGACCTATTTCACAATGTGGTCACATAATGGGCATTCAAAGGTAGCATATTGCCTGGGAATGTAATTTGCTTAGGCTGACTGGTCATGAAATTATAACTGTTTTGGCTTTTTACCCAAAACAAGTCAGCCGTCGACCAGACCATGGAACAAGATTGTTACTTACAATGAAGAAAAGTAACACTTAGTCCTAACTACTTAACTTTACTACTCAAAATTTAGTCACACAGTTATACTTTAGACCACATGTAATTATTGTTGAAGGCCTTGGTTTGATAATTTATATGGACTATCAATATAATTGGCAAGAATCAGTCAAATCATTGTACTGGCTATTTCACCGACAAAAGAAGAACCACTACGTCCATCTCTTTTCCACCCAATAATCAAACATGTAAGGGTAACGATGAGACCAAAAAAATGTAATCAACTGTCAATTAGCCAGCCACTGGAGACGTGTGCATACACATTGAATTCAGCTGCTACACATTTGGAGATAAGATGAACATCATTGTAACAACCATTAATGATTGGCTGGATATTGAGGTCGTGCTGCACATCTACCAATTAGTTGATACTTACTTGGGGTCTTACTGGCCCACACTACTTCTATAGATTTTAAAAATATATTTCTTGCTATATATTGATTTGCAATAATTATCTGATTGGATCTACCAAATCTGACTATTAGCACAACTTGCAATTCTGGTATACTACCCCACAACTTGATTGCTACATCCATACATAATTTCCCTTGCTCCACTTTAGCAATACATTCAGCTGCCTTTGTACAAGGCTGTCAAACGTAAGATGTCTTCAAGCAGCCTGGTTGATTTGGAGGTATAAATGGAAATAGCTTTATTATTATTGAACACTTTAATGTGATACCTGAGAATTTCACGAGCATGTACGTACTTACGTATGGGAGCTAACAAATCTAGTCGCATATATTAATTATTACATCGATGTTAAGAATATTCTATGAGTCAGTGATTATTATGTACAACATTATATAGTTATGTAGTATACTCTTTAGCAGCTTTTTAAAACAATGTGATAGCATTTACTTTTCCTAGTACACTATTTTGCAGACCTCATACACACACTCCAAGTTGTCTCATGTATGCATATACAGTAATGCGTAAGTATTGTACTGGCTTCTTGTGTATATGCGACTGGCTCTTCATGATTTTCCAGCTCACTAAACATCATGTACAACAAAGCCATGGCTACAGAAGTGCCAAAGCTGCAGAAACCAGACTCTCCAGTTCCGTAAAACAAAGAGCAGAATGTGGTGGTCTATTTAGCCAGCAATTCGAAAGATGAGTTTGATTTTGTGTTTGTGGAAGCCAAATCAGTATGTGAACATGACAAGTACATACATACACAGTGATCCCTTATAATGCTTAATATAGTAATACTCACGTTGAGTAACAAACATAGTTAAAGTGTACTCGACAACCTCATTGAGACCACCTCATTATAGTGACGATGTCTAGTATGTCCCTAGTTAAAGATGTACTGCATGACCTCATTAATAAGACTACCTCATTTTGGTCCCAAACATAGCTAAGGTGTACTTGACAACCTCAGTAATAAGACCACCTCATTATAGTGACCATGTCAAGTAGGTCCAAAACATAGCTAAGGTGTACTTCATGACCTCACTATTAAGAACACCTCATTACAGTGACCATGTTGAGTAACTAGGTGCTAAAGTATACTCGACAAGCTCATTAATAAGATTATCTCATTTAAAGTGACCAACTCAAGTAGGTCCCAAACATAGCTCATGTGTATTTTAAGACCTTGTTGAAAGATCACCCCATGATATAACGTCCATGTTAATTAGGTCCCAAGCGTTAGCTAAAGTATAATTATATACTTCATGCATAATACAAGTACCATTTTACATAGCTAAACACCACACCACCTTTAACAGTGGCCGAATTTGAGCAGTGTCATAATAAAAAACAACAACATTGTTTTATACTGAGTAGTGGTCAAGTTTGAATAGTTATTGCATCAATTTTGTGAACAAGTGTATATGCACAGTGAAACCTCTATAACCCAATGCTCAAAAGATTGTATATTTTATTAAGGCTAAATCTGAACTAAAATTATAATCAAGGTTGCTTGACTATCAAGGTATAGTGTTAAATGATTTGCCCACTGTTCGGGACCAGCTGCCACTGAATTACAACAATATTGCTCACCATAATATACCAACTGCTACATATTCACCACTAACTTATGCAAGTATAAATTCTCTGTTTCCCGTCCTGGACTCAAGCATATTTACATGCGGGCGGGCGATTCATTTCTATTACTTCATTATAAGATTGGCAGCTTTTCAAGTCATTATTTGCCTAGCACAACCATAAAAGCTGCATAAAAGCATGCTTAAGCTTGTTCCTTCCTTTTTAAGTTGCAAAAATAGCACAAAATAATGTGAAGTTTGTGCTGACTTGACAGCACTGCTGACACTGTTTCAAAATGGCTTTTACTGAGTCTGTCATTATACAAGAATAACCGGAAGAATACGGAATAATGGAACAGTTAGAGCTGCCAGTAACTAGATACAGGCGGTGGACAGGAAACAGAAAATTTATTTGGAGTGGCCTAAGGCCCCACACATTTTTTCCTAAATTCTCTGGACCTAACCTTGCTTCTTGTATTCTAAACCTGGGTACATCCTTGATGATTGATGGAACAGGCAGTACAGTGCTAGACTACTGGATAATAGATGTGTCCAATAATAAAAGAGGTTTCACTGTCGTAGAGCTCCACAGATGTTATAGCAAAAAAACACTATTCCTATGCTATAGTATACAAGTAACAAAAATTTCAAATCCACTGAGTAGCTACATATTGTAAAATTAGTGACATGCATGCAGACCTTCAGTTCTGGTCACTAAAGATAACAAACATTTAGATACCCAGAGTCTACCATTACAGCTCTCAATAGTCACATAGTACACATTCAGTTCCCAACTGTGTTTATTACTTGTGACACCTTCTTACAAGTGTCCTTCTATCCTTTCATGCCTTCACCTTGGCCTTCACTCAAAGTTTTCAGCGATCGAGTCACGCCAGTGTTGTGAGATGACAGGAGGGCGGCAGGGAAGAGATGTCCATGCATCCAGGTAGGTCTCGTCCGTTGTTCACAACATCTTTGAAGACGACCAACAGACTTAATACAGAGGGGCTAATAATTTCAGTGTGACCTGTTCCTTCTCCACAAACAATGTTGCTTTCCGTAAAACAAAGAAAAACGGTAAGTTCACAAAAACATGAAAAATTTTCTAAGTCAGAAGTGCGTCCAAAAAAAAAATTCGCGCTCGGCCCGGGGCAGACCTCTCAACTATCAGAGTCACGATTTGGTCGTGAGACACACGATTTCAGCCTTGATATCACGACCGCTTGCTGATCTCACGATTTTCAAAAAAATTTCCTAAATCTCTTTGATTTGCTGTAAGGCCCAAAACGTCTTGTACCATGTATCACGTGATCATTTAATTACAATATCGGGGCGCCTCTAGGAACTTTTGGCGGTTTTCCGTGTTTTTGACTGTGTCTCGAGTGAATATGCTGTCAGACAGGGTATTGGTAAAACCGAGAGGGGAGCGGGAGCTGGAGATTTCTTGTTGGAGATCACGGGTACACAATACTACAAGCAACTGTTATTTTTGCACTAAAGATGGTTTATTGGTGCAGAATAGGACTCATGCAAGTAGTCTCCCCTCCTTCCAAACATGAAATATTATACGAACCAGCTATAAGCTAGGGAATTGCAATACTTTTTACAAAAGATCGAGATACTCTATAATAGAGCAGTCAGTCACTCTTATAGAACAGTCTCATAATATTATATTCTGTCTCTTAACTGCCAGTAGCTTGTTAATTTATTTGTAACAACAAGTGAAAAGTCTAAAAGTATAGCCTTAGAGCAACTTAAAAAAAGATTATGCTGGGTGGGAATCATGCTCCCAGAAAGTCACCCATCACTGCCTGCATTTTGTAGCTGTATGCTTCAAACTCCATGCATGTGTGACTTTCATTGCTATAAGAATTTGACCTGCTCCACCTCATGCTTTTCTACTTAATGGCTCTACTAAATCAAAATTAATCTTGGGAAAAATTGTCATTTCAAGTTCTGTCTCCATGCACAGTCCCTGAAGTGATGCATGCTGGTGTGAACACTATATTCTATAAGTCCAATCCATTAGTATTGTCAGACTCACTGTTGTCCTTCTCATGCTATGGCTTGTTCCACTGACTTAATGGTGGAAGCTATACCAATGGCGCATCCGGGATGGGGCATTTGGGGCAAATGCCCCCCTTCAAGAAATTGCATACAAGATCGAGATACTCTAATAGAGCAGTCAATTACTCTAATAAAGCAGTCACAATGTTCATGAGGCAGTGCAGCTTATTTATGAAGCTATAAATAGGATTTTATTTTACATAACATACGTGATATATTTGGTAAAGGATCACTAGCTATTATTGTTGTGACCTTTTTTTTTTTTTTTTTTTTTGGTCTTCAACTGTTTTTCAGCAAGGTGCCCTCCCTCTTTCCAAACTCTGGATCCGCCCCTGTACACTGTATTAAATGCATTTGCCTGGCAACATCTCAGTTGTTCTTTACATGAAATCCATCCTGATGAATTGACATCATTAATGTGACCCAACTTTGGAAAACCAAACAGTAAAAATGAGTAGTGAATAGCTACCATGGCGAATAGTGAGCATCACTAAGAATTTGTAGTGAAGTTCACTATTTGCCACAGTATTCACTACTCATGATTTTTAAGGTGCATGTATCCTTTTTCAGTTTGGCTCAATGGTCAATTTTTCTCTTTTGTTGTTAAAATATAAGGCACTGAATATTTATCTATAATTATCTTGTGTTAAATATTGACTTGATACCTTGAAGCATTCCAGAGATATGGCCAATGTAGCTATATAAACAATGATACATGATATTTTATTTAAGAAAAGGACCAAGAACGTAACTATCAGAAATCTCTTTTATATAATTATTAAATGGTATGGGAATGGAAATTTGTCCTCAAAGTCATGGTAGCTACACCAAGCCAAGATAGATCATTTTCAGTCATCAGTGTTGCAGAGCAAGAATTGTCCACAAAAGGCTTCTTATATGTAGTCATGCATTAATAACATAATTGGAAGAATTGATACCATAAGAGCAGCATTGAATGATTCATTTACTTCAGACTCTCTTAATCAACGTTTCAAAGCTGTAGCAGTGATGTGTCACTTCATCACGCCAATCTGCTAGCTGACAAATTTGCAATACCTGCTACTTCATGTGATACTAATTCATTCACTTTTGCTGAGATTTCTGCATCTTTGGTCCTCTCTCATCTGAACTCTCTGGATCCTAGGAAGTCCACAGGTCCAGATGGCTTGTCTTAGGTTCCTGAAAGAGATAGGCTGCTCCATTGGGTACCTTATACTGTTAACATTCATTGCAGAGTGGAGTTGTTCCTTCAGACAAGAAGTGCTCACATATACTCCAGTTCATAAAGGTGCATGGTGCTTTGGACAATCCTGGCAACTTCAGACCAATCTCTGTTGTGTCTGTTAATTCTTGCTGTTTTTTGTTCGTGCATTTTTTCAGTCATTCTTATAATTTGCCTTAAGTTAATTGTTGCATTTGTATCCACGTATATTTGTTTTGTATGCATGTGTTAGTTTGTACTTGTTAGCTAGCTATGTTCATTAATTTTGCCTGTACTGTATGCTGCTCTGGCAAGGAAGAATGGTAGTTGCCAATTGACAGAGACTCAGAGGGTAATTTATAAATCAATCAATCAAATCAGTCTGATAATTTAACAAACTTTTATTGCTAACTCACGAAGAAAATTTCTTGCTGTACAAACTCCAAAATTAATATTTATTGAATTTATAAACTGACAATAGCTAACAGTGAAAGTGCATGCACTGTCTGGTCTAACAACTGTCTACACAACCAGAGCAACAATAACGCGGTAGAATAAAATCAGTGTAGCAGGTCAAAGAGTCTGGATAAACTTATAGCAATGAAAGTCATACATGGAGTGAAGCATATACAGCTACAAAAGGGAAGACAATGATATTGTGGGTGACATTCTGGGAGCATGATTCCCACCCAGCAAGATTTCTTTTAAAATTTGAAAGCATTAAAACTTTCACCTTGTTATTAAAAATACATTAACAAGCTACTGGCAGTCAGTGGCAGTTAAGAGACAGAATATGAGACTGTTCTATAGAGTGGCCGGCTGACTGCTCTATTAGAGTATCTCGATCTTTTGTAATATAAGTTCGTATAATAATATTATCTCATGTTTTAAAGGAGGGGAGACTACTTGCATGAGTCCTCTTCTGCATCAATAAACCATCTTTAGTGCAAAAATAATAGTTGCTTGTAGTATTGTGCACGTGATCTCCCAGCTCCCGGTCCCGGTTTTACCAAGAAATCTCCCGCTCCCGGTTTTACCAATACCCGTCAGTTTTAAAGACTCAAAGGTAAAAACATTTGGAAACAAAAGATTCAACACGCACTTAAGGTGAGAAATAAGGTGAAATCCTACCAGTGGTGTTATTCGTTTATTGCTTAGTTTCAGTTGTTGTGTAGCCACTGGTGAGGTGTATTGTCCGGAGAATCTGTGCTGAACACCGAATCTACTGCTGTATACTGATTACTCAAGAAATGAGAGGTGATTTCGACGACGAATTATTGCTGAACTAGTGCATCATAAGTTGAAAGACTGAGACATCACGTGATTCTACGATGGAGTAGAGATACTGCTGTAACAATATTCACTCACTGCTGTAACAATATTCACTCACTGATGAACAGCGTCTACTACACTTTCAGTGTTTATAAAAATGGCTAGTAAAATTTTGGCGAATCCGCCAATTTCGCCAAGATTTTCCGCTATACAGTACATGATATAAACAAATTTTGTAGCAGCTTCATTTTAGGTCATACTGAAGGTACTTCTTGGTCTTAGTTTCATCTAACCAATACTGCCAAGGTACAAGGTATTGTGTGTGTTCAATACATCTGAAACATTCAGTTTTGTCTGTGTAGTTTTTAATATTATTATGTATACTAGTAGTCAACAAATTTGCAACACAACTATAGCTTATCTCTGGTGCACCAATTTGATAGCTATAAAGCTGTACATTAAGTGCATGTAAAATATTAGCTATAAATCTGCAGTACAATTCCTTAGCTACCTTGCATGTATATTGTACTTTTGGGTGGAAGTGACTGGTAGAGTTGCTGCCTCAACCACGTGCATGCTGTTTTGCCATCTGTAAAGTGCTAAATGCATGCAACTATTTTAGTGCGTGGCCTTCTGCAAAGGTAACCTTAGGGTCTTGTTCAATTGTGCTATTTTGGGATTTTAAGAGGCAGAGAAGAGACAATTACTTAGACACTAATCCTATATAATATTATAATGGATTTTTAAAAACCAAGTGTTTATGAGATCTTCATTGCAGGGAAAACTGCACACAAGACTATGCTACGTAAATAAAAACTATTCCCATTAATTTTAAAATTCTCCTGGAATTGCTACTGGGTCATTCCATGTCAAATCAACCAGGAATTTAGGGTCACCTCTCAGATTTTGACGAAACTTGGTGTGGTTGTAGTACCTGTGGTGCTTATCACTGGTGCACATTTTTAGCTCCACACACTGCATAGTTTCCGATTTACAACCTCAAATATATTGAATATTTCATGAAAAATTGGTTCATCTGTAGATACAAAATCAATCGTAACTTCACACTGATATTTTTAAACACAATTTTCAAATATGGAAGACTGTTGATTGACCTTTCCAGTGATCCCTAAATTATGGGATGTCTACTTAATTATGGTTTTAAGGTACTTTATTGAAAACTTTAATCCTTTATATTTCAAAATTCTGCTTGAAACTCTTCAAATTTTTTTTATGAATAATTATTCGGTCATGATCTCTGTTTGATGAAATTTTTGTGGTGGGACCACAATGGGTTCAAGAGATATATTGTTGTATGCAGTGGAATTTTGTAGTCTACTATTGCTGTATGGGAGTGTATACCTCCAATAGCCACTCACAACAAAGCCATGACAAATTTGTCTTACAGAGTGAAGGTGTCTAGGTACAGTGCAAACTGTATTAGTGACCACCTGTATTGAAAAACCACCTATCTGCAGTTTATCTAATTGGATATTAATGTGCAGCACCAAAGTATTAACCCTTTCTAGCAATCCAAAAATGGTCCTTATTAGACAGGTGGACTTTAAATGAGACCACCATGCATCCATAAACACATGAACGTTGTACCATCCCTTTGAAAATACTTTATTAAGTCAAATTCCACCATAGTGCACTTACATACTTAGCCACACTATTCAAATTACATACATGGGTGCATAGGTACAACAGACCTCCTTGAAAAGGGTACATGGACACTTTATGTGTTCATGATCTCGTTTTATAATTCTACATACAATTGGACCCAAGACAAGTCTGGTTTCTCAAAAAAACAAAAACACTATCAATGGTCCAAGGAATACACAGCATACAGTAGATGCATTACTTGTACCAAAAGGTTTTTATAAGCACCTCAATGTGTGATTTATAGAACTGTCATTACTAAATGGTTTTTCGAAGTATTTTGCATTCATGCTTTGAAGATCAAGTACAGGCAGATGTTAAATACAGAACATTTTTACCTCAAAAAAGTGGTGAACATGAATTTATGACTTGATTTTCAAAGTGGTTATGAATGTAAAGTAACTTAGTAATTAATTTCACACATTGAGGTGCAAGTAATGCATGTACTGTATATGGTAAAACCCCTCCATTCCTAGAACCATAATAATAAAGTGTTCATACCACAGAAGCCACAGAAGTATCTTGGTCTATATATATTATTGTAAAACTAGAGTGGGACTATAAACAGGCGTCCTGGTTATCAAGGTGTCCCGGTATCCTTTTTGAGGAGTTCTGTTGTATACGTACCTATGCAGTCACATATGCAACTTAAATAGAGCTACTGTAAGTCCACTACAGTGGGATTCAACTTAATAAAGAAGGTATTTGTAAAGAGATGATGTAACATTCACATGTGGACACATGGTGGTTATATCTGTAATATAAAGTCCACCTGTCTAATATAAGGACCATTTTGGATTTGCTAGAAAAAGTTGATGCTTTGGTGCTATACATTACTATCCAATTAAAGAACTACAGCACATAGATGGTCTTTCAATACAGGTGGTCACTAATACAGGTTGCACTGTACCTAGACACCTTCACCCTATAAGACAAACTTGGCATGGCCTTGTTGTGAGTGGTTGTTGGAGGTGTACACTTCCATACAGCAATAATAGACTCCAAAATTCCACTGCATACAACAACATATTATCTCTTGAGCCCATTATGGTCCCACCACAACAAATATAGAGATAATGACCCAAATCATTATCCATAAAAAAATTTGACTGGGCAACTGCCCCCAAAATATGTCATACCTTCATATATATGTGCTGATGTGTGCATGTACAAAGATTGTGTTAATTACCACAAAGGCCTATTACAGTTGTATGTCAATCAACAGTTCTTGCTATACAAAATAATGCTACAAAAATAGATTATAGATACAAAACTACACAATACAATTATTCAATCACCGTTACACTAAGGCAGCTACAAAGCATCAGTTCGATGCTTAAAGTTTGCATTGTGGGTTTGAATTAGAGCTGCTTAAAGTTTTGCATTATGAGTTTGAGTTAAACATATTGGTTTAGTTAGGGGCATTGTTGTGAAGCCAAAAGAATTAAACGAGTCAGCATTGCACAGTTTAGTTACTAAGCATCACTAAATAATAATTTTTGCAATGTGGGGATTGTTTTTCCACAGAGTACATTTCAACTGCATGAAAAGATGCCTAAAAACATTCCCAACCTATATGTCGAAGTGTTTATTATAGTACCTTAGGTTACTTTATTCATCCACAAAGTGGTTATTTGGTTTAAAATGGTATCACTACAACCAGTGAAGCCCACAATCATTTCTTTTTTGTACCCACAATTGATGTTTGCAAACCTCTGTATAAAAGTAATGTGGTGAATACAGGTTTGTCTTCCTTCACCTATTAGGTGAGCATACCAGAGTGATATATATTACTTATACCATGGCCATGCGGGATTTGCCTGATATGTATGCCCAAATCCAAGAGCCAAAGCTGAAAAGCCGTCTGACTGTCATGCCGCTTACTCACCGAACTCGGTGCGAATCGACACAATCTGTGCTGATAATGAAGAACTCATCATCCAGCTACTCTAAGATTGTTATCACGAGTTCATGCGTGCTTCCGTTCATTCTCTACAGTGCAGAAGCATAGATACTATATGCTATGTAGCATATAAGATCTTTGGTAGAAGGCCAAGATGTAGTCATTCCTTTGAAAGCCACAGCACATACTATTCAAGTGGTATGTATAGAACGCCTGACTAGCATGTAAGAGGTCGTGGGTTCAAAACCATGTGTGTGGCATATTTTTTTTCTTTCTATTCAGTATTGTTTTGTGCACACCTTTTTAAAACATGACTTTTAGCTCATCATATCTTTCTTCTCCCCAACAACTTACACACCTACAAGAGGTCACAATTTCAAATTATATAAGGAGAGTTTTAACAAGTTTGCAAGGGCTTTCACATTTTTGAACAGGCTAGGGTAGGTAATGACTGGCCTATTACATTGTTAATACTGATTCATTAACTTCATTTAATAACCTCTTAACATTGGACTGATTATCATTATTTTTATAATAGTTGATTTGTATACATGTAATTGAGCAGGATTCACAGGCTATGCCTTTTCCTGAAAATTAAGAATATCTACATCTTTGTTTTAAGCACATAGGTGTGCACTGACATGCAAAGCTGTTTGTTCAGATTTACCTCATTACTGCTGTAGTAAATAGGCAGCTTGCATGATTGTACAGATACTATTGTGCATCTGGAAAATGTTAATACTGGAACCATGCAGATACCGCAGTTTACACTGAGGCAACTGTGTCTGACCTGGCACAACTGTTTTACTATAATCATGCTTACGTGCTGTCACTTTAAAGGATTATACATTAACAAAAACTGAGTTTTTATATGGCAAGAGGTATATGTGTCACTGCAACATCAGAACTGAAAGTGCATAGCATAGGACACGTTCTGAACCTTTGCTTGCTATGCAGTAACTGTAATTGCAAATTGTGTTGGCTTTAAATTATGCCCAAGTTCATTTTGCTTTGTGACAGTTGGTAAGGTAAACATCATCTAGAAACTGAAACTGTACCATGTGTACACCACCTGTAATGTAGGTATACTGTATATACAGTTGCCTTAGCTTGCATGCAGTTTAACTAATTAGCCTTGCATGCTCATTATTTCACTATATGTACTGCATAAGGATCATGTACTTTAAAGCACTATCGACACACATGCTACACAGCAAATGTAGGACACTAATATTTATGCTTGGTTCCCAATATATTATTGTTGCATTAGTTGTCTTGCATGTAAAGCAGCGAAGGTTTTGTTTGTTCTTTACAGCACATTGAAGTCACTGGTAGGGAAGACACACTGAATAATTGAACTACATTCCTCAAAACCACAAACAATAAACTTTAGTGTTTTGCATCATTAGTTTCAGCACGATGGCATAAAGAAACCTCATGCTCTTTAAAATTGTGACATCACCATGTACTCTACATAGCTACATGAGCAGTGCTTTAATGTGGAGATGGTCCTGCACGTAGAGCAGGTACCAATGCTAGTTCATGGATATAGCCAATTTTATGTGTAGTTTAGTACTGTAATTACTGTACGCATACCCTAGAAGAGATTCCATTTTCTGAATTAGCTAGTAATGAGTTGGAAATAATATGTACTGTCTTATTTGTCATTGGGTATCACATTTCAGCAGATAAAATCTACTATGTATTTCTGGTGAGTGAAATGTTTGTACCTACAATACAATTTATTACATTTTCTTACTTTCTTTCTGATATTAAAAGATAGCCATGGCAAGTCACAACATGTTCTGGTAACTTTGTGTGGTATGTGTGACTGTGACCTCATACTGTGTAACACAGTATTTTTAAATTTTGTGCAGAGTTAATCTAATCAGAAGAATTCAATAATGTCTTGTTTTATGGAAACCCAATTTACTTTATGATAGTTATATTTCTCTAGGGTTCTGTTTATCTAGGGTTCTGTATATGTATTTCGGACTGTGTTTCAATACAATATCGTGATCACCAAGGCCAGATAAAATGTCAATAGTATAATATTATTATTTATTGTTGGGAAAAACGAGTCAAGTATACTTTGATGTCGAGTTGGTTGGATTACTATTAAATTCTAAACCATGTTCCTGTATTATTATCAATAAGAGAGCAGTGGGTAGTAACATGTGTTCTGTTTAAGAAGAGAGACATAGCTAGCTTCCCAGTCTATTCAAGGTGCAAACTGAGTATGCTATTCTCCTCTTGTAAATTACAGAATCTACAATTTAATTGCATGGAGGGAAGAATCTTCTGAGTTTCGGAAACAGCAAACTAATAATTATTTTACGTATAATTATATATTTAAGTCTGGTCACCAGAGTACCCAGCTAGTTAATGCACTAGCCACCACCCCAGCACTGGTGGAAAGTACCTGATAGCTGCAGTGGTAGCAGATATACCTATGCCACTACTAGCCGCAACAACTCTTGTCTGTACCCAAACTTATAACCAGAGTTAATATGCATATGATACAACACAACACAAGTGAGAAATAGGAATGTTTCTTCCATTGGTCTGTTTTTATTTCTTGTTCTTAATACACATTCATCATTCTCTACATAAGATATACTTTAGCATTTCTATCAGAGATCGCCTAACATGTTTTTTGCCAAAATCCTACTGTAATAGAACACTCACCTAAACACCACCTTAAGAACCCCCCCAAGAAACCTTAAAAGTTATTTATGGGAAGTATAGGTCCTCTGGAAAATATGAAGTCAATATAAAAGCATTTTTTTAAATAACTGCAATACGTATGCCATTTTGTTCATCTTATTATTTTTCCACAGGCTAGAGCAAAATGTGAATACTTTTTGGAGATAAAAACTACATAAGTTACCTTCCTATGAATTTCTTCACATCCATGACCTATTTTTAGATGCATAATATTACAATGATAGCACCCATTCTTAAGCAAATTTGCTTCTTGTAGGTTCACTTTGTCATTGATCTTCTGACTTACTGTAGTCTCTGCAAGGGTAACAAATGTGTTATTGTATTGTATTGTATTGTATCAGTGCTTTACAGTGAAAATGTTAATAAGTATCCAATATTTTCATGTTAACACGTTCATTTAGAAACTCTATATCATTACCTATATTAAAACTAAGTTCATACCAGAGCAACAATGTTGTTGTGTACCACTGTGCACTTGACTTACTGTGATCACAGCTGCACAAGTGTGCATGCCTATATGATAAATTAGAAACCACACTATTGTTGACCACAGCATGCTATACACTACCTATAGTTGGATATGTCAAAGCTGTATACAAAGTGTAAGGAAACAATACACTGGTGTTTGCTAACTCTGATTGTTAACTCAACACGCCAGCATACTAAACACACAGAGATCTCTATTTGGACTCAAATAAACATTTATACAGAAACACTATTAGTACTTATCTGATTTATGGAGAAACTACTGTTTTTTTTCTTAGTTTCTACCATATCCATTGAGTCCAAATAGAGATCTCTGTACGTGTGTTTAATATGCTGGCTTGTTTGACTCTTGTTTCTCTATTTTATTTAGTAATTTTTATTCCTATGTTTTAATTTTAAAATTATTTTTACACTAGTACCGTATTAAAGGAGCAGAGTAGGAAGCTATCTAGACTACCCGTGGCTAAAACCTCTCATCTCAGTGAGAACTTACTGTTATTCAGTTCCTAGCCTGACTCACCAATCACACACAATATCACTCTAACTCACTGCCTCAACTCCTTCCATCCTCACTACTAGGTGATACAAGAGAGGTTGCCTATACCTGAAGATATCATACTCTACTAGTGGACATTTAATCATGGATGGAGAAAGTGAATTGAAGTTATAGTTATGCCACAGGACTTTGTAAAATGGGGAATTTGGAATAGTGGAATAACGGAATAAGCAAAACTTACCTTCTGCAGACTATGCAAATAGTCATATACTCTATTGTAATTATACTTTTTTAAATCTTGTAACAGCTTTACATGGCACACCACGATGATGGATAGGTGCATTTTGGTTGTCAATGTTGTACATTTGGTGTTTAACACCATTCATACTGGACAATATAATCACAGTTATTTCCTAGGCAATAACTACTGTACTGTCCAAGTAAAATTCTTTGAAGTATGGCTTCATAGGGACATAAGTAGGGATTAATTGTCCACTAGTATATAACTTCAGGTGTAGGTAATCTCCCTTGTTTTATCCCTAACTGAACTTTAAATTGATATTTTACTTGTACTTGTATAGAGACTATTGTATGCTGCTCTTATGTACAAGTGAATGTAAAATGACAGGATTTATTTACTTTGCTACATATAGTTTACAGCAAAGTAAATAAATCCTCTCATTTTTTACATTCACTTGTACATAAGAGCAGCATACAATAGTCTTTATACAAGTACAGGTGGAAGGCAAGCAAAAATTCATTTTGGATTGACATCAGCTGCACAAATGAGAACATATGCAGGTGCCAGTGAATGGTTAATGTTTCTCGGTTTTGCATCTCTGACATAATTATACGTAACTACATAACTGAAGGAATGCTGGTTTACATTGGTGCTTTCAATGGTTACATTTCTGTTTTCAAATTTGGTGTTTCCTTAGACCTAGTACCAATAATTATTTTCAATGTTTACATTTGGTACTACTGCAATATTTCAATGGTTCCAGTGGCCAGGTGTTTTCAGTGTTTCAATGTTTACATTAGTGATCCAGTGTGTGTTTACATTGGCCATAAGGCATGTCTGGCATGAGCAACTATCCTTATAATGGCTATCACACAATAGTGTATATTATACAATGGTGCCTAATTGTTAAGACTAAATATTATGCCACACATTAAATACTATGTCATGCAGTTGAAGTCATGAGCCTGAAATAATATTATGTTTTTATTTGCTTATTATTAATTTTTCTGCTGCTGCAAGACTATTCTTGTCCATAACCTTGTTATGTCATTGGCACATGTCAAGCCAAAGTGATACCCGAATGCGAAATAATTAAGCAATAAGGATGTTCCGTTATCTGCTATTACTGTACTGTAACAGCTTAAATATTTAAATAAGAAAATTGACTGATTTTGAGGTTTTGGTGGCTAACAACAAAAATTTATCCTTGAAATATTTATACCTCCATTTTTATAGTCTACTACCAGGAGTTACTAACATGGAGAATGTTATCAACTCTTCTTTGGAATTGTTTGCAAATCTGCATTTTTTTTTTTAAATTTGGTACCATTGCTCAACCTCGAAAATATTGCCGCTCAAAATATTTTGGCTGTACATGGTAAGTGTCAGTCAATCAGTCAGTGGAACTGAAATAAAAAGTGAGCTGTTTTAAAAATCTATAGGATTGCCTTGAAGGCAAACCAAAACCCAGCATTTACCTAATGACAGATGATGTTGTTAAAAAGAGGTGAAAGTGTTAGTTGTACTCTATTATGTAGATGCATGGATGATGAATCTGGGTATGGCTGTCAGCACAAGTATATACTGACTCATTGTAGTAGATTTTTTCTGGTTACATGACATTTTCATGTTTGCAGCCATTCTTTTAAAAAGTGCTGTGTTCAGTGTGATATCAGAAGATTTCCTATTACCAGGAAACCTGTTAACAGTAACCCTATTCCTGTTAACAGGAAACCTAGCAGGAAACCAACATATGTTGTTGCATGTATAAGTATATAATGTTTAATGACTGTAAACACTTAGCTTCACATTGTTGCATAAAGCAGCATGCTGCAACATAGCCATTATACTGACGGTAGATAATTTGAAAAAAATTTATCATTGGGATATTATTCACGGGTGGTTTAAGTTACTAGCAAGGGTGCAACTTCCAGACAGTAAATATTGCAAAACTGGAACCAATGAAATTAACTGTAACAAATCCATTCTAGGTTACTATACTCCATCAAAAAAGTGGAATGCAGAATATGTACAATTTTTTCTAACAATCATTTGATAAAATCACTTTTCCCCCACAAATTCAGTTGTAAAATCACTGCTTTAATATTCATTTCTACAAAATCATCACTCAGATAACTTTTAGCACACTAAAATAATAATAATGTATAGGTAATAGGTCTTGTAGCTTGCTTCTGTATACAGTGGAACCTCCCTTATCCGGACTTCTATTATCCGGGCACCTCCATTGTCCGGACAGCCCAAATTGGTCATGTGGCTTGTACTTTGTTGACCATAATGAAGTTTGGTTTAGATGAAAGCACAAGGAGGGAGCCTAAAGGTTGCTGTTTACCTGTTTGGTGGCTTGTTTAATAACTACCAGTTGGTTGCTAGGTGATAATGCATTTTTACAGCCCAGGGGAGTGACCATGAATGCTCTGTAGTGACTTCCCTTCTGCCCACTAAACTGCATAGCACGAACTGATAGCAGTAACAGTAATATTTGTTTTTTAAATTAGTTACTTTAGCATAATAGCATACTATTCTTAGTTACAGACATTTCTGAGATATGGACAGTACTATGTACCAGACCGCCTGGATAAGAGAGGTTCCACTGTAGGTTCTATCCTTAAGTATAAGTCCTATATAAATTTAGTGCTAAGAAGTGCTAACTGCATACATATTTATTTACTGCATATAGAAGAGCAACCACTCAAGGCTGATTTTCCAAAATGCGGTCACAATTTATGTGTTAAGTGTAGATACAACTCTTCACATCAAAATAATCATGTAAGGGATTTTCTGCCTTTTAATGTCACATTTTGACAACTCACATATTTATGACCAAGGCGGCGCATTTCAAACTATTAATCAATTTAGTTCAGTAGTCAGTAAGTATAATTACGCAAAAAATTTGACGAAATAACTCAACAGGTACATAACTGTCTCAATGGGAGCACAATGAGTATATTCATTCATATGTTACATTAAGACTGATTATCCAAAATCCAAAATCCAGTCACAATTGCTAATTGTTTACACATTTTATCATTGCTGATTAAATCACTCACCACATGCTTACATATGGTTAAACAATTCAGTACAGTACATAAATAATGCACCAGTGTGCATTGTGGTTGTTTCCAATAGAAATAGGTACAACAGGTCATCATAAGTACAACTTAAGTTTACATTAATACTGGATTACACTGTATGTACTGTAGCATGAATTTCAGGACATACAGAGATATTCACGTGTGCAAATGCATGCCCCCTTTCTTAGTCAGTGTCAATGTATTATTAAAATGACTTCATAATAAAGATAAATATAGTGGTGATAAGATACGTACTCGCATTCAGTGTAAAAATATTACAATGTAATATGGACATTTGGACAATGGCAGAGGAAGTAGTTGGTGTGTGGGGGGCTGACCATGCAGAGTATAGAATGTTTGGTCTAGGCCGGGCTGTGCTTCCCAGATGCTGCAGTCATTTTTAGCATTTTAAAGTTCACCAGATTTAATCTCTAAGAACATTTCAACTAAAACTTAGTCAAAAGTATTTAAAACAGGCCATTTTTGTGGTTCCAGTGATGCTACATGCGTATTTCATTTTTTGCACTTGTCACTATCAAATTCTGTGGAAGAGACAAGACTGGCCATGGGGGACCGTGTCAAAGGCTTTACAGAACTTCTAACTAGCTTGAGCGGGTACTGTACATGTCATTTGCCCTCCAGAGCCTAACTTGTAAAGTTGATGATAAATAAATTGTAAATCATATCAGGCAGAGCAAGAAACCTATTACCAATAATGATACTTTAAATTTCTGGATGTCACTGCAAACTTTACTTGTTGTATCACCTACAAATGTCTTGGAAGTTCTTTCAATAGTTAATAGTTAAAGAATATCTTGTACCTTATACATATACACTGTATCAAACAGTACGATAGTACTGTTTAAGTAGGGATCGGGGTGGATTTGGCGCGCGCCTAGTATACATAGCACCAAAGCTGTTATACTTACTATTTTCACATGTGTATGTACAAAGGAATTTTGTATGCAACCATACAGGATTGCAAAAATGGTTATCTACACAAAGTTGATTTCACTTCAAAAAGGTAGCTACATCTATCTAGTATGGGCTTCAAATTGCAGAAATCACTTCAAATCAGAGAAAGCCAAAAGCTGTTGTGGGAGAAGTCCACAAACAGGATTGCCACTTGGAATGGCCTTAGACTACATAAGCATACTTTTTGTATTTCTGCTATATTAAAGGAGTACAGCAGGATGCTTACTAGACTACCCTTGGCTAAAAGAAAGACTAGACCAAAGTATTCGCCCCTCACTTCGTCTTTAGTGAGAACTGACTGTTTATTCAGTTCCTAGCCTCACTCACCAATCACTCTACCGCACATTCATGGTCAGAATAAGCATAACAATAAGTTGAGTCATACAAAAAAGTAAACAGACAAGTACAAGTAATAATTAGGAATTATAATTTCAATTCAGTAGGGATCAAAGAAGTTGATAGAAGGGAAGATGCTTATACCTGAAGATATTAATCCCTAATTCAATCATGGTATAGACTGAAGTGGGAATTAAATGTCCACTAGTAGTATATCTGCAGGTAGAGGTGACCTCCCTTGTTTTACTACTTTTTATTTCTATGATCCCTAAACAAACTTGTATTTGCACAAAAAAAATTTATTGAGACTCTCGTAAGCTACTACTCTTATGTTCAAGTGAATGTAAATAATGAGAGGATTTATTTACTTTGCTGTAATTGGTGGAAGACACATTCACCTAGCAAAGCTTCATTTCAGATATAGAAATCATGTATATGGTGAATGGTTGCTGCTTCTCAGTTTCGATTCTCTGACATATATATATATATATATATATATATAATATACCTATAGTAACTATATTGTATATTATTATTATAATAATAAGAACCACATATAACCGAAGAATTGTGGATAAAATTGGTGAATCATAACTAAAGGATTGCTGGCTTGGTGCTTTCAATGTTTACATTAATTTGTGCTTTCAAGTTTGGTGTTTCCTAGTACTACTGCAATATTTCAATGGTTACACTAGCATTTTCAATGTTTAATGCTTACATTGGTGTTTCCTAGTAACTACTACTGCAATATTTCAATGGTTCCAGTGGCCAGGTGTTTTCAGTGTTTCAATGTTTACATTAGTGATCCAGTGTATGTTTACATTGGCCATAAGGCATGTCTGGTAGTTTATACTGGACTTCGTACTATTGAAAATTAAATATTGCTTCTTATACAAATGGCATTAGAGCTTTGTGCATTTGGGACCCAATCAATACTACTAAGACAACATGAAGGTAATTAAAAAGGATATTTGTGACCGGATTTGCGAAAAGGGGTCTTCCACACACATCCAATTTACGATCTTTGACAATTCATAACTTGAGATTGGAAAAAGTTATTGACTTGAAATTTGGTCATAGGTGAGCGCCAGCAAAGGTTAATGGATGGAGAAAATTTCAGGATTGTATCTTTCTTGAACACAAAGTTATGGTCTTCCAAGTTCATAGAATTGGATGTGTGTGGAAGACCCCTTTTCACAAATCCGGTCACATTTGCTGATGGCAGGGAAAACACAAACTTTCGTGATCTTTCCTCCATTGATTGTTACCGTGATAGCCATGAGTAATTTTTTAACAATGCATTATTACCTATAGCACGCAGTAAATATTATTATTATATATTACATACTTATTTGTTAAAGTGAATCAGATTTTAACATTATGCCACACATTAAATACTGTATCATGCAGTTGAAGTCATGATCAGTTGAGCCTGATATTTGCTTACAATTAATTTTTATGGACAAGTGTTGTCCATAACCTTGGAACATGTCAGGCTAATGTGATACCCGACCGAAAAATAATTAAGCCTTTCAATTAGCTACTATCCTGTCAGTCAGTGCAACTGGAAAGAAAAAGGAACTGTTTTAAAATTTTACAGAATTGCTTTGAAGGCAAACCAAAACTCACTATTTTCCTAATGACAGATTTGTTATAAGAGGTGAAAGTGTTAGTACACTATTATGTAGATGGATGATAAATCTGGGCATGACTGTCCCATTGTAGATTTATTCAGTCTGGTTGTATGACATTGTCACATTTGCAGCCATTCTTAATTAGGCCACATAGTAATCATTTAAATCATACTGTGTCCAGTTGTGTTATCAGAAAGATTTCCTGCTACCAGGAAACCAGAAAATTTATTACCAGGAACCCTATTCCTGTTAACGGGAAACTTAACAGGAAACCAGCACATGTTGTTCTGTATATAACTATATGATTGCAAAGCTATTAATAGTGCACACAATATGCACCAAGAGTTCATAATATGAACTCTTGATAGCACTGATTAATTGCAGTAGCATACACAAATAATACTTAAAATACCACATTTCCTTCACTACTACTATTTTAAGTGAATTAACTGCTGTATAAGTGCTATATAGAACTATTATAATGCCTATACATGCATGGATCAATGAGACAAAACACATCACAAACTTAATTATCCCAATATTATTCAGTATTGGAATAGTATTATGTGGTCTCCTCAATCTAGGTAGTGTTTGGACTATATAGTATATAGTTCTAATATATAGACAGTACTGGCACATGATTTTTGCTGAGCTGAATCTTACATTAAAACATAATACAAATAGCTAATTATAGAAGGAAGTTACCTGCAATAGATGGTTTTATGACCCTTGATGTATGGTTTGCACGTATTGGCCATAACATTGTTACTGTTAGCTCTATCCAGAAATGTTGCTTGCCTATCACTTAGGTAGGTAAGAGCTTTGTACTTTCCATCAACGAAATGAGTTGGTTATACAATTTGTTCATACTAGGTAGTGATTTTTCTTACATCACAACTGTACTTTGTGCAACTATCACTTAGCTATAGCTTTAATTTGCTGCATGAGGTAGTCTGCTGCAATGACAGTAGATAATTTTTATTATTATTTTAAACATGAAAAAGTTTATTATTGCAGCATCATTTATGGGCGGCTTAGTTATAGTTCTCAAGCAGGGTTCTAGATCTGGTGCAACTTCCGGACAGTGAGTATTGTAAAAATGAAACCAACGAAATTAACCATAACAGATCCATTCTAGGTTGGTAGCAAACTTACTACACTCCATTAATAAGTGGAATGCCAAGAAAATGATCTATGTACAATTTTTCTAACAATAATTGGATGAAGCTAAATCAGTTTCATGGGATTTAAACGATTGTTTAAATGAATTAATGTTGGAAGGAGCAACAGGCATATAGCAAAACAGGGGTATTACAAATGAATCAGCACAGGGAACAAGCGTGCACAAAAGAAAATTAAGGTGGGTTCCAAATAGAATGCTCAGCGCACGTGCACTGAACACGTTTAGCACAAACACCTCGTGCCCCTATCACCTTGTGTCCTACACAGTTATCCGCGATGCCAAAGAGAAAGACCGCCGCGAAGAAGACCATCCAGAGATCTGCGAAGGGCAAATCGGCAGCCGCAACACCGACGTCTCGAAAGAGAACAAGGCAGAGCAGTAAAAATGGCGACGAAGCACGGACAAACGCCAGCGTCGAACAGAGGAGGAAAGCACAGCCGAGAGTCTCACCGCAGCTGACATCCCCAATATTGTGACCACCATACTCAAATCTCTTTCTGCCAGCGGCTCAGACCGAACGTCGGACAGTCGACCCAGTAATTCCGCGACACCCGCGAGCAACAGTCCTTCTACCACGTCGGACTCCACAAACGGATCTACCGATAGCCAAGTCTCCCCTTCGCGTCCTTTGACAGCAGAAGACATTTCCGCTATTGTCACCTCCATTGTTAAGAGCGGCGCCAACCGGAGTACTCCCGCCAGAGATTCAGCAGGGTCGCCAGCCCCGGAGCTTGGTCATCCACAAGGGGCAGCCACACTTGCTTATAGTAACATCCAGCAGCTACAAAGCCAAGCCCAACAGTTCATCACTCTTGGTTTAGCTCCCACAACAAGATCAACTTACTCCGCAGGCTGGAAAAGGTTTACAAGCTTCTGTGCAGAATTTGGACTGCTGTCCACGCCAGCAAGTGAACACACCCTGCTGCTGTTTGTCACATCATTGGCGGTTAGCAATCTGTCATATGGCACTATTAAAGTATATTTATCTGCTGTTCGCCACATTCATGTTTTGTCCGGCTTTCACACAGACCTCAACAACCAGTTTACCCCCAAGCTTCAGCTTGCACTAGTTGGAATCAAAAGAAGTCAAGCAGCTGCATCCCCCCAGCGAACACGATTACCCATCACCCTCCAAATAATGCAGAAAGCCAAACACTTGCTCTCCCAGAAATCGTCTTATGACAACACAATGCTTTGGGCAGCCTGCTGCCTGGCTTTCTTCGGCTTCCTGAGAGTGAGCGAGTTTACAGTGCCAACCCAACATGATTATGATGCATCAACACATCTATCTCTAAGCGACATCTCGGTCGACAACCGCAATAACCCCCAGCTCATCAAAGTACACATCAAGCAGTCAAAAACAGATCCATTTAGGCAGGGCACGGATATCTACCTGGGAGCAACCGACAACTCTATTTGCCCTATATCCGGGCTAATACCTTATCTCTCCATAAGGGGAGCTCAACCTGGCCCATTGTTCATCACCAAGGATCATAGATATCTTACCCGCTTGCTGTTCAGTCAAAAATTAGACACTCTCTTAGACCATCTCCAAATAAACACACAGCAATACAATACTCACAGCTTCCGGATAGGGGCAGCTACAACCGCAGCTCAAGCACTCATACCAGACGCCCACATTAAGATGCTTGGAAGATGGAGAAGTGATGCTTACCAGCAATATATCAGGACCCCACCACGACAACTTGCCCACCTCTCCAAGCGCCTGGTATCAGCACCTATCTCTCAAGGTGGCAGCAGCCATGCCACTTCAAGTCATTAGTTACCTTACTAATGTGTTACGTACTCATTTAGTTTATTGCATTGTTATAGCTCATATCGTACACAAAATTATTCAATCACAAGTGATGAATGATTCAGGTACTTCATTATATAAAAGAATAATAGTAATTAATGTGTTGTTGTTTTTTTTGTCTTTCATTTTTTGTATAAAGGAATAATACAACGACCACCCAAACACCAATCACAATCAGATCCTTGGGTGAAAGGTCACCTTAACTGCTCCCTTTCTGTGGCTTAAAAAAGTTGCAAGAGTCTGGGGTGGGACTAGTGCTAGTCTTGCCCCCAGACATCTTGCTCCCCAAGTATCTGTGTTTTTAAAAATCCCGATATTAACGGCTCAACACTTTCTCCCCTACATTACAATAAACAAAGAATATTTCAAAAAAATAAAATATCCTACAGCTGTCGGGGCCTTGTACATTTACCAAACACCTCTACAATCATTTGATTGGGAGAGGTCTGTGGCAACTGCCGCAGGAAGACGGGTGAAGGACCACCAGATGATTAGCAGCGGAGTAGTAAGCAGTCGCGAGTCAGCAGTGTAAGGTGAGTGAACAACATTAACCCCACAAATTCAGTTATAATATTGCTACTTTGATCCAAAACCATCACTCCCACAACTTTTATCACACTAAGTGCCTCTAATAACTAACAGGTCTTGTAGCTTGCTTCTATTATGGCTTCTTTCTATTCTTGGGTATAAGTCATGATACATTTTGTGCTAAGAGGTGCTATTATGTATGTAGATAATATTGTAGAAGAGTGAAAATCAGCCTTAATGTCACATTTTGACAGCCCAGATATTTATGACCAAAATGGCACATTTCAAGTACAATAAATTAATTGTTTCATGTGTTACATCAAGACTGATTATCCAAAATCCAGTCACAATATATTATGCTGATTGTTTATACATTTGACTACTGCTGATTAAAATCACCTAGCATGTGGTTAACCAATGATTTCGTACAAAGTACTACATCACTCACCACACACCTACAGTACATGTGGGCAAATGCATAGCTACTGATTCCATACAAATGAATGTGAAGGACTAGCTATATAAAGGCTGTTGTGCTACAGTCTGGTGTATCCTGCAATAAGTGTTAAAAGAAGAATTGTCTGTTGCTGATCAACTGACCTCAACCATGCTACTTATCATTTTACTTGGGAGCTAAAGCACTTTCAGTTGAGGAGGTGTTGGAATTTGGAGGGAAAAGATTTCAAGAGTTAAACCAAGGTATGCATTGTGTTCAGTGCTAGACAATAAGGCATGCTGATGTATTTTCACAAACTACAGATAAATCACTGCCATTAAGAGACCATGATTACTTGAGACTTCAGTTCTTAGGGGCAAAAGATGCCTGGCTTGGTTGTCCTGATAGTGATGATAAAGTGTGTGATCTACGACGATGTCCAAGTGTAAATCAAAACTATCGCTATCCTGGAAGATGTTGGGGAGAAGAGTTCCAAATCATTAGTGCAGGTGTCAACTTTACCCCAATCAAGTCTGGCCAACAAATTCGACTGCGTTATGCTAGTGAAAACAACACATGGATGGGATGTCCATTTAACAAACGCTGTGATAAAAGGACCTGCCCAGGAACAACTGAAGAAGGAAAAGAGTTTGTAATGGGTAAATCAGCTAGATGCGCTGGTGAAGCTTTTTATATCTATGCAAGAGGGAAAGCAAATGGTGCAGTAATCTACAATGGTGATGTAGTGATGCTTTACTATCCCCACGAAGGACTGTACGTGTCCATTCAAGGAGAGAATGAACTTGATAATACCAGTATCGACTTTTGTCCTGGAGCTGCTCCACCAGCCTACCTTAGCTATGCCATGTGCTCTAAGAATTCATTCCGTGTGTATCGATACACTGACTGAATTGAGCTTTGTAACTAACTCTGCATTATAGCTTTGACTTTGCAAGTACAGTACATAAATATTGTACCACCTGTATTCATTGTTATTTTTTCAAATAGAATTAGTAATATGTAAGTTCAACAGGTATCATCATAAGTACAATTTAATTATACTTTTATGATTACACTGCATGTAGGCACTGTAGATAAACTGTCTATGATTTTCAGGATGTACCTACATATTCACATATCCAAATGTCTGACAGATCTTAATGTAAAACAACTCTCACTTGAAAATGACAAAGACAGTGGTGATAAGATACTCCTATTCAGTATAAAATAATTCCAATGGACATTTGGAGGAAGTAGTTGATGTGAGGGGTCTGACCAGAGTATAGAATCTCCGGCAGCAGCCAGGGGATCTGAGGGACTGTGCCTCCCAGATGCTGCAGCCATTTTAGCTTCAAAGTTCACCAGAAGTATAATTATTCATAAGAGCATTTCAACCAAAAAACCAACCTTTTAGTCAAAAGTATTTAAAACTGGCCATTTGTGGTAAATAAAAATCTCTATTGGCAAAGTTTCAACTGTTGACTGGGTTATAATAAACATACAGCATTTATAAGCACCTGGAAACACATCGTACAATGGTAAGATACCAACTCTCAAAGTATAAGTGGTTGGATTACTGCTGTAGGCAAAGCTTCCTTCATTTTTAGAACACCTTTCTATGATGCACTTTGATTTCTCTTTTAGGGAATTTGAGTATTCTATAAAGAATATCAATCTTTTTCATGGTTTTTAGCCCCACTTCAAGAAGGATAATATAGGCGAGATATCATTCTGAGGAGGGATAAGCCCCCTCAGTAGATTAGCCCTCCTCAGCAGACCAAGGGAGACTTCAGCCGCTAGCCCTATCTTCCCCCTTTTATGCATTTGGGTAAAGTTCTTACAATAATAAACTTAATTTAGTTCATATGAAACACACAGCTGCAGTGTATACATAGAGGACACCTTATCCTGTAATGCACGTAACCATGTATGTATATTGTATATATAAGCAAAAAACTTCAATCTCAATTTTCAAACAGTAGTTTTCCTTACCATTATATGTATTTTGTATACAAGCTGTATACATGAAACCAGCTCATGCCATTTAACATGCTGATTGGTGTGGCAACACCCCAGGGCAGTGTGTACTCAGCATATTCGAGCAGTGCACATCCCCGGGGTGCAATTACCACTTATCATGTATTTAGTATGTGTGCATACAAAACATAGACATGACAATAATAATTGTGATGTTTTCCTAGCTATACACACCACCCTTCCACCGCACCTAGCTCTATTGCCTACTTTTTCCTAGTTCTAACCACAATAACATTTTCCACAAAGCCATAAAGTGTACGCAACAACACCAAACAAACAAACACTCATGCAAATATCTACCACATAACATATTGCACAATTGCCATAAATATACATAACAGCACAAAATAATACAGATATCTATACACAAGTACTTTGGGGAAAGGGCAACTGAGGAAATTGTGGGAGTGGGGCGTAATAACTTTTGCATATTAAGCTATGCAGACAAGCATTGTGGATATGGCATTGTGGATATGGCACAACACATAACCAGATTTAACAGTTGACCATGAAGCAATATGTCTTCCAATTAGTACAAGATTGCAGCAACACACCATATATGCATAGCAACACAACGTGATAGCAGCAACGGATGAATAATCATACAAGTTAAATTTAGCGTAATTGATTCGGTTTGGCCATGCACAGATAATTAGCACTTCATCCACCTGCCCTTGGACCTCAGTTGTCATTTAACTATATATGTGTATCTAAGTTCAGTATCAGTAATTGGACGCACAACAACCAAGCAAACAATGTAACTAAGTTATACATACAAAGGTTCAATTTTAATATGTGGACAACCATACAAAGAGCATACAACAATATATGCACTGGAACACATACTTAATGCATGGTTTCGGGTAGGAGGGAGGGAAGAAAGTTTTCTGTCCGCGAACACACCATGCACTATGGCATGATCTCGTGATCTCAAACCTGTTAATCCAGTTTATTACAATGAATCATTATGATGTCATTACGTCTCATGTATCCTACAAGATTGGTTCAAGTTTTACCTGAAACAAGTGTTGATTTCAGTTTGTGGTGCTAGCACTGCTAATATACAATGCCTCTCTAATGGACCTTACAGTCAACTCAAGGATTCTGTGTTGCTGGATTTAATTACTTTACTCGAAAGGCTAGTTTATCAATAAAGGATGCTGGCTTTATTTACCATGGTATGATACATGGGTTTGCACTGTATCCATTCTACACCCACACCAAGGCATGTTAATTTCAGTTTATTGCATTGCAATGAATTACATTAAAACCATTTTGGCCCCACCATTATGTTGTGATGGTTGAAACTTTTACCTGTGAAAGGTGTAGTCACTGCCATGGAGAGCAAGGGACTTAATTAGTGTAAAATACCAAAAATAATTTGCATTTCAAGTTCAAATTTAGTCTAATAAAAATACTTTTCTGGATGTCACTGCAAAGTTTACTTGTTGTGTCACTTATACATTAATGTCTTTGAAGTTATTTGCAGCTCAAGAGTTTCAAAGATTGATAAAAACCTACTATTACTATAGTCAGTAGTGCACATACTTTAAAAACACAAAATGTGATCCGGTCTGCGAAAAAGGGCCTTATAGCCTTTCCAAATTGTCAAGTTTGACTATCCTAATGTTTTCAACCTATCACCTTAATATTACACCAAGCCACAGTGCTATGTTAGGGGTATAGGGGACCAAATTGCAGGGTGATACCATATTCACAAGTTATGTTACAGGTTGCCAAGTAAATGCAACTGAAAAGGCTATAAGACCCATTTTCGCAGACCGGGTCACAAATATAGTCTCGTATATAGCTACCTGCCAGTTGTCTTTAGTATTGTGTGGTGAAGACATGGGACAAAAGCATGCAGTGGATTGCAATCCTTTTAACAATCCTAGGCACAAGAAGACAAGTTTAAGGTTAGTGTTACATTGGATGTGCAAAAACATTCCTATACTCTTATATACCCTTGACCAGAGGATATATGATACAAGACACACAACAGCACAGCAATTGTCGTATGTACATAATGTATCATATTATAATGCTACTTGAAGTATAAGGATAACATACACTTAGAGTTTTGAGCTGATAATAATAATCAGAGCAGTACAATAGATTACATACAATATTTGTACAATAACAGATGTGAAGCTATAATAAAAGTACATGAATGAAGTTCCTAAAAATCCACATTCTTAATGATTGACATTATTAAATATTCATCTCTCTATATACATACACCAAATTAATGGCAAGAAGATTTCTCTAGATTTTAATCGCTAAATTCACCATAATCTTCTGATCTTGTATACGTGTAGTTTTTATTTATTTTTATTAAGGCTTTACAGCACAATTGCTGAAGGTCTGTAGGACACCTTCCAGTAACACAAATCAAAGATCAACAAATATGAACAAGCACAATTAGACATGTAGTGTATTCAGTAGCATGCACCAAAACAGCAGGTAAGGGTACAATGTGGTGATTTGTGTCTTTATCTATAGTGCAACATATAAGTTAACGTGTCTACAAAATTACGGTGTGTGGCACAAACTGCATCCCATCACTTAACAGGTCACAGCTCTGTTCTGTCATGGTATAGAATATTGACATTCTGTAAATTATTTGTATCAAAAAGCCAAATAAGGGCTGAAAATTACATCACCATAGTATAATGACATAATAAAGATATGAGTCATATAGCTATGGTTATGTTCTATAAACATCATATCAACAAAATGATTTACATTGAATGTACTTAGAAATACAGCTTAGTGTCTGCGGAGTTCTATAATAGCAACAGGTATAGGCCTGAGTTAAATATACTCAAAAGTTTGCCCAAAATGCGTTCAGAACTTTCCAAAAAAATTCACCTATTATGCTCTTTCAAATTGGTGTTCCCATTATGCTTGCATTTATGCATTATGTTACATGTACTAGGTTATTAACAACATTTTTTACAATTACAAGCATCTTGGAAAATGCTAATCAGTGAATGCTCTATTAGAATGCTTCACAACAAAGTGACTGTTCTAATAGAAGAGTATCGATCTATTAAGGAGTATTGGTCTATCAGTCTATTGCCATGGATATGGCTTTGCTACTCAGATCAATAGCTATTCAATATCTAAGTGAACTAAATTTGCATCAAAGTGGATGTCATCATTGCAATATGCATTTAAATATAGGTCATAGACATGGAGAAGGTTTGTGTTTATAAGGTAGGAGTTTAGTGGCAGATCCATGCATTCCATTTTGACTCTAGCCCTTGCTCTAGCCAATTGTAGCTATATACAGTAGTCTGGGAATGTGATAACTAATAATCACTCCTCATTGGTCTTTCACTGTCCCAGCATGGTGTTTACAGAACTTTTAAAAGTGGATGGCTGCAAGAGATAAAGTTAACATGAGGGGGCCAGGCCAGCTGTAAGTTGAAGACTAAAAAAAAAAAGGTCACAGCCTGCTGACAATAGCTGCTCTCCATCAATTATATCTCCTTAATCTCCTTATTTATAACTACACCTACACATACGTAGCTAAGTAGCTAGCTACATTGCTTCTCTGAATACTATATGACTGCTCTATTAGAGTATCCAGATTCCTGACTGTTCTATTAGAGTATCTCGATCTTTTCTTGTAAACAGTGTCCCATAAAAGTGGGGGGGGGGCGATGGTCCCCCTGGCTTCCCCGTCCCCGCTGCCTATGTAGAAATGCAACTACCGAAAATCGGTCAGTGAATTGGACAACTGTCAATTGCCCCGAGGGGTGGGGACAAGAAGCAGTGTCAAATCCCACCTGGGGTGTGGGGACGCCCGGGGTGGGGCATGAAATTGACAAGTGCACTCTTTGGCCTGCTCCACCGTCCCTGAATTTTCTAAACAATAAAATCGCACTTTCTATTATTTTACTAGCTACAGGTGTACCAGGTTTATTACTAGTCTCATGCATGAAATATGCGCTTAGTCATCCTTGAGGTTAGTCTGGCGGCGCCCGCCCCTTTGCATAGAGTAAGGGTCTGGAATGCTTAGTATAGTAGAGTTGAACCGGATTACCAAAAACTGGTGCAACCAATCAGAACGCTCCTCGTTTAATCAGCGCATTTTTGTTTATGTTACGTCAAAAGAATGAATCAAATGCCCAACTAGGTGATACTAAGCATACCAGACCCTAGTCTCGCGTGGCCAGACCGCTGTTCCGCGCAGGGGCTTATCGATTGTAGATTATAAGCGCCCGCGCCGAATAGGGTCTGGTACACTTCCGTTGTGTTCGCACTTTATTTAACAGTAATATGGCGTTGACCAACTCGTGCTGGTCTTTGCGCCTGTATTTGAGTGATGGACTCGAGGTAGATGGAGTCTTGTGCTCTGTGTTTACAGCCTCAGTGTGACACTGACGGTTCTCGAAGATACCGCAAGTTGTTATATGGAAAGGCAAACAGTTGTTCAAATGAGCTGGCGATTTTGAATCGACTTATTTTTGCCACATGGCCAGGATTGTCAGTGAATTCTTTTGAGAAGCTAACTGAAGAAAAGGCATACTTCTGTGCACATTGTCAGAGAAACTTGATAAACTACAACAAAGCTGTTGTGAAAGTTAACCAGCTATCCTCTGACATTCTTTCTAATTTAAGTGCACCACCACAGACAGAGTTGTCTTGTTCCAGGCCACACACAGGAGAGAAGCGATCTGCTGAGACTGCCCAACTAGGGGAACCTGATCAAGAAAGAGAAGCTGATGAAAATGAAGCCATAGTAAGCAATTTTTATGTACCAGTATGCTCCTATACTAAATAGTCAAATAGAACACCACATCAACAGTATCCACAGGACCCAATACTCCAGAAGTAACTGTGAGTAGCTATGCATGTTTAAAAATCTATCGAAATCATTATTTTGTAGGTGAAGATTAAAGGCAGAGATGGCCGCGTAAGGAACCACCGTATTACACCAAAGCGTAAACCAATTGTAACATCCCTAAGCAGAAAGTCGTACAATGCTACATCAGAGAAAGTTGTTGAGTCAGAGGACCTACATGACTGCACAATAAAAGCAATGGCCAATAAAGCTCGTGAAGAGATGAAGGTATTGAATTCTCCAACACATAAATCAATGTTAAGGGAGTCTCCAAAACAACTTGAAAAGTTTAGTTGGGAATTATTGGGCTTAGAATTGAAGGAGGCTGTTCCTACACTTTGGATGTTCCTACATGATCTACTGCCTAATGCTAAGGAGAAGTTTATCTGTTTCATAGTTTCGATGGTATTGAAGATGCAATGCAAACAACTTGCCAAATTCAAAAGGCTGTGTCAATGATGTTATATGCAAATGGAGTACACAAGCAGGTATTAATGTTGTCTGTTTAATGACTCTTCTACTATTTGTAACAGGTTTTTCGATGCTTACAACCATTTATGATCACCGTATCAGTGACAGCAACTGCTAACACTGTTAGAAAACTGTCTGATAATCATGATGCAGATGTGATATCTTGGGTGAACAAGCTATTGATGACTATTAAGGTTAGACATGTTCATAATCTCAAACTTTTTAAACACACCTTATCGTCTTAACATCTTTAACAGGCTGTAGGACCAGGTGACTTTTAGCACTATAATAAAATAAATAAAAAATAATGGTTATTAGCATTGAAATTAAAATACTTTTAGGTATCCGATGACCAGCCACGGGCCAATAGTGACCCATTACTTTGTTTGGATATGGCAAATGATGGAAACGACAGCGACGAAGATGATGATTGCAGCTGCTGCAGTGACTCTTCATTTGGAGATTTTTTATCTGATGATGACTTTGATCTCAACGATGATGATGAATTTGATCTGGATGATGACGATGACTTTGACCTGAATGATTTGCAAGATGCGAATACTGAGAGTGCTATAAATGAGAGTTGTCATCCAAGACATGATAACGGTGTCACGGCAGCAGAAGTGCACCAAAGTCCTATGTTGATCCAGTCACCAGTTAGCCCTGATGAGATCAGCTTAACTGTTTCTGCCAACCAGCCAGTGAATGGATATGTCATAGTAGGGGACAACATAGATAAGAATGTACGGCCTTCGTTCCAACGTCATGACCGTACTACACGGTCATTGCATTATTTTCATTCATATGCTGTGCAGAATAGAGTCAACACTGCTGAAATATCAGATGATTGTCCTTCTTCTATTGACATATATCCTGATAATTTTTTGCCTAGCTCGGATGATGTGGAGAAGTTACTCAGTGAATTTGAAACCCTAGTAGCAAGGTGTGTATTCTGCTGCTTAGTGTCTCTTTGTAATACATTGATTATTGTAGGATTTTGGTGCAAAGCATGGAGCAATTCAAGGATCAGCAAAGTTTGGTGACATGGCATATCCCCAGTGCATTTTCTAAGGAAATGGCTTGCAAGTCTGAAGTGGTATGTATATTCATATATAACTGATTCTATAAAATTTGTACAGTAGATAGGTATGTGTCATGGATTTGTTGTATTAGATATATAATATACTGTAGGCGACGTAATCTAAATTTTCTGATACTTGTGATATATGTAATATCTATCTGCATCTAGGTACCACTTGGTGTGATTCTGAAGAATGAAGCTCTGCTGAAGGAAATGACTGAGGTGTTAGATGATTTGAGTAACTATGTTCCAGTGCATGTTGCAACCAAGACAGTGTCTGTAGAGGGAAAAGATTATACAGTTGATGACTCAAGATTAATCAAGATCTTGCTTTTTGGTGATCAGTTAACTGCTGCTCGTGCTAGAGGTGCCATTACATTACGGGATGATGACACATCAGCTTTACATCGATTGGAGGGTTTTGTTCCTGCTGTTGCTGACTGGCATGCTAGAATGTGTCTATTACAGGTAACAGGTATATTATTTGAGTACAAGTGTTACTAATATACTACAGGCAATGTGGAAGCGACTATACACCAAGAAGTCAAGTAAAGATAAAGGCACGCTGTATCAACTTAGGAACTTAATCAACCGTACTGCCGTTAAGAGTGATCCTTCTAAGTGCATGAAGGCAACAGAAGATTTTTTGATGGTTGTGTTGCACGGGTACATTGTTGCTGGTGCCACAAAGCTTATGAAAGATGAGCCATCCAGAGTTTTTACTTGCAATGATGTTGCCAAATGCGTAGTTCGAAATTGGATCAAGATGAATTTATTCTCAAGCAACTCAAAAATACCACCCAAAGGAACTGACTACAGTTATGCACTGGATGTCATGAGTTTAGGCTTGCTGTGGCATGGCTTCCATGATGCTGTACAAGAGGGTGATGGCGATCACATTATTAGATATTGGCGGTTTCTGATGCCTGTATTTAAACATACTGGCCGCCGAAATTATGCTTTGGAAGCATTCAAATTATTATCTCAGACTATGGTGATGTCACCTAGACAGGTTACTGAGCTAAAGTGGGGGAGAACTATCAATACTGTTGGAAGAATTGGACACAATATAGCTTGCGATCTACATATGGAACATTTAAATGGGCGTGTGAAGTCTATGATGGAGAACCTGGGTTCAAATTTGAAGCCCCAGTGCATACAAACTGTAGGACGTACACTGGGCATTATCAATAAGCTGTGTGGTCGTTTTGAAGATGAGGCTGATGCTAGTAAGAATAAGGACTATCACACATTTCCTGCATTTAAAAAAAATTTGGCTATGATAGTATCTCAATAATTGGTGTCAGATGATGTGTTCAGTGAAAGTAGTCAACAGAATCTCCAATCGTACAAGAGGAGTCCTTTATTCCAAACATTTGATTGGAAAGCAGTGACTGAGTGGCTTAAAGAGAAAATTATAAACTTAGATCTTTAAAATTGTATTTTAATTATTGTTTTTACACTTAGCACAAACACACAATCGAGCACACAAATCACAACATCTACATGCAACAATATCGTGTTTGTCAACATCACTGAAAAGAAAATCTTTGAACAAGAGCGTTCTTCTACAGTGAGATTGATTCTCTCCATAAATCTTAACGGGCTTTGAAATGTGTGTCATGGCTCCTTTCCCATAGTATAAAATGGATTCTGCCTCACTACTATCTCGTCCAGCTCTACCAGATTCTTGAACCAATTCTTCCAAGGAATTGGGTGCACCCCAGTTGATGATTCGAGTTATATCTCGACAATCCACCCCCAAGCCAAAAGCAGTAGTGGCAATGATCAACCTTAAGTTGGTCTTTTCTTTACAGAATTCTTGTAGGGTCTTCTCCTGTATCACTGTTCTAGATGCCGATGTAAAAAGACTGAGCATTCGAAAAGGAAATATACTGGGAGCTGTTGGTGGTATAGCAATGTTCTGTTTTAGTAGCCTCTTGATTCTTACATGGAAATCACCACACTGCGGCAAACTTTGACAAAACAAAACTGTTTTAGGCATGTCAGCCTTCATGCTTATAAGCTCCTGAGCTAGTATTGAACAAAGATCAGCCATTTTAGGCATAGGGACAACAAAGTACTTGATGTTTGGCCTCTCAGGAGGAAGTCCGACCATTGTAACATTAGTCATTGACAAACGTTCAAAGATACTCTTCACTGTTTCATGTGTAGCAGTGGCTGTGAGAGCAAGAATGTTTACTTCCTTATTAATCAAGCTCCGGATTGTCCCTATCTCAGCAAACGTCCTCCGAAACTTGTCACCCCTATATTTTGGAAAACAAATGTGTAGTTAAAATTAATCACGTCTACCTAAAAGTGTAGGTGGTACACTAAAGAGGTCTGACACCCCTTTCACCCTTGTAATTACTGCTATAGCAAATTATAAATCAAAAACATGTGGTGGAACTGTATCAGATATCTCGGAAGTTGCCACACCCCGGCTAAGAGCTGGCTTACCATATCTTCACACAGTGAGCCTCATCTACAACAAATCCTACTAAGTTTTGGGAGTACACAGAAGTCAACAACATTTTCCTGATCTTTGCATTGCCCAGTAAACTTTCTGGACTGATATACACAAGTTGTACTTTGCCTTTCAATACATCATCTATGTTTTCGAGTTTTTCTCCAACATACTCCACTGATAGGCCTTTCTGAGATAAAATTCTTTTTTGATCCATCATCAGGGCTGTCAAAGGGCTTACAACTAAAACAATGCTTTCCATTTGGCACCCTGTAAGTAAAATAAAACCACTGAACCAAATTACTTACTGATTAGTCTTACCTCTCAGTTTATCAAAAATCAGCGGAAGAACTGCATATATGAGAGACTTCCCATAACCAGTCGGCAAAACAACCAACGTGTCATTTCCAGACAAGAAGCTTTGTATCGCATCGCGCTGCTTGGGTTTGATGGTGTCTAAACCTAGATCTTGAATGGAATCTTCAATTGCTGCATCTATAATAGACGAACTTCCACAGACATGGGCAGTCCTTTCCATTTCTAAGTCTTAAATAAAATCTATCCGGCGCCTATAGGTGGATGGAAATAATTTACACCCAACATTTTGCTGGGTCGCGAACACAACTGGCCTATTGGAAGTGTACCAGACCCTATTCGGCGCGGGCGCTTATAATCTACAATCGATAAGCCCCTGCGCGGAACAGCGGTCTGGCCACGCGAGACTAACCAGACCCTTACTCTATGCGAATGGGCGGGCGCCGCCAGACTACCTTGAAGTGTTGTCTAATCCCCTACTAGGGGGTGGGGGACCTGGGGGCCTAGCCGGATTTGACAGCCGATTTTGCCCAAGTAGTGGGGAATTTGACACCACGAATTGTCAAATCCCCTGTATTCCCCCACTGGGGGGGGGGGGGGAGGGTGGGTGGGTGGGCATGATATTGACAAGTGCATTTAAAAGGTGCTTATCCAGTAATGAGGTGCCTATCCAGTAATGAGGTGCTTATCCAGTAATGAGGTCATTGAGGTGTAGGAATTAATAAAGATATTGCAATTAGGCCGCCGCATAAAAATTAAATTAAAAATATTGTAATCATTACTGTTCATTCTCAGTAAATAGTAGCTATAGGGTCAAAAACTGTGGTTTTGTGACCAACCACTGGCTAACAAAAGTTTGATAGTTTACTTTTAAACAAAATGAGCCCCCACCTGGGCTACATTTATACGTCCAGTAGCTAGCCAACATGAAAAAATATAGTAATGAAAATTTTAAATAAGGTTCTTTTAAGACTAATTTAGGGTCAAGGAATCCATTTTTGATGTTATTTTTTGATTGGGTTTTCCACTAACCAAGTTTGGTAGCTACCGGAAAAGACAACTCTAGCTAGTAGCTGTTTAAATACTCATCCACTTAATAGCATAAAGCATTCTTTCAGCTGCACAGTCAGTAGCTAGTACCTTTCTTGACAGTGCACACCTCCTGAGAGTTAGTTAGCTGACTTAAACTTGCCCAACTCTGCACAGACTTGCACTGCTCATTCATACCATTTAATGTCTTGCTCATCACTGGTCCTATATATAAAAGGCAGAGACTTTTACTGATTTTTGTCCTTCATTTTGTGCATTAAATCTTTACTAAATGTTACCTCCATTCAGGGGCGGATCTAGGATTTATAAAAGGGGGGGCTAACTCAAGGTACCAATCTCTTGGGTAGAGGTGTGCGAAGCATATTGGAACTAGGGGGGTCTGGGGGCATGCCTCCCCCCCCCCCCCCCCCCCACCAGGAAAATTTTGAAAAATAGACGCTAAAATACTGCAATTTGGAGACATTTCCTCATAAAATTCATAATATTTTCTGCCTGTAGATATTTTATATACTGCCTTTATAGATATGGCTCTCTGAAGCATTTTGCTAATTGAAAAGTTTGGGAGACAACCAAGTACATGATGCACCCTCTCACAATTGTACAACACTGAATAGGTGCATGTTAGAATAATAATGTTGAAAGTGGAAAATTTTGAAGTTTGAACAATACAAGATTGAATCTGAGAGCATTTTCAATGGAAAATGTGTACCTGAATTAAGTATTGCCATACATATTAACTACACAAGTAGATGAATGAAACGCTTTAAACAGACCAATGCACTTCATTGTATGTATAGGTGTAGGCAGATTTGGAAAATTCCATAACTGAACCAACTATATACATGTTTCCAGTGAATGTTCTATTAGAGTAGTTAGCTGACTGCTCTATTAGAGTATCTCGATCTTGTACACCTCCAATGCTGATCCGGGTCCTTGTTGCATAAACTTTAACATAAATCCACTGATAATACCTTGGAAAGATGTTTATAAGGTGGTTTTATGAGTATTTGTATTATTAGTGATCATATAATTATGCTAAGACAAAATTTCAATATAATACTCAGCATATTGATCAAATAAAGCCTAAATATGAAGGAGGGGGGGCTTCAACCCCCAACCCCCCCCCCCTCCCCCCTGGATCAGCCCCTGCCATTTTAAGTCTCCAACAAGTGTACATCACAGGGCTGAAAGTTTGGCTTCAATGCCTATGGTGGTTAGTTGTTTTCTTAACCTAACAATAGTAAATTTCTGTCACAACATGTATAGTGAACTGAACCACAGAGACATCAGTATGTTTCTGTGGGACTATAGTCATATGTTGCATTGTTCATGATCTTTAACTGGCTGTATGAGTCAGCTTGCTGGTAGTCTTGTTTATGCTATGATCACATGTTATGGACATGGTGATGTGTACATATTGGTTTACTAATCACATAGCCATTATGTTCTTGCTACAGTATAATTATATGTAAAGTAACTAAATTCAATATGACAAACTTCGATTGTTGTATAACTGTGCATAACGGGTTGTACATAATATAGTATGTACAAGTTGAGCTGGATCCTGAACAACAGCTAAAAATTAAAAGTGGATATTTTCTGATGATTAGTGGAGACAGCAAAGGTGTCAATAACATGCACATATGGTTTGGCTACATTACAAGTTTGGGAAAAGGCTGTAGAATGGACACTGTACTTTTATGGCCTCCCCATAGGAAATGCTGTATGATGAAAATTTTGATTGGCCGTAAATATTATGTCAGATATTTGAACGAAAAGATTTTGAAATATTTTTAGCGGGTCAAGCAGTACTACAAATGAGCCAAATTTCAAGATCGTGTGTAATTGCATCCATGAGTTATTAAATGTTTTTGAGGATCCAGTTCAACGCGTACATACTATAGCTGAAAACAAAGCATAATGGCTACTTTGGATGCATGTAGTTGGAATGTGTGTTCAGATGAAAATGATAAGCCTGGCGCCATTCTTTTGATGCAGTATACAGGGGCGGATCCAGGAGGTGGCAAGGGGAGGGGCACAAACAGGCTAACTGGCTAAGTTGTAGGTGGTTGGAGCGGAAAGCCAGTTAGTTGCTGCATTTTTGAAGCAGCAAAAAAATCACCACTTAGTAGTGTCTCACTATTGATTTTTGACATTTTGGCTTTTGTAGATGGTTGTGGAGTCTTAAATACTGTGTGAAACGCTATGAATCTCTTAAACGACAGCAATACGATAATTATTTTTAGAGGCGCTTAGTACGCACGAAGGTGCTGGAGGCAATTTCACAGCTATATAGTTTGTTTTGGTTTCAGGTGAATTTGTAATAAATGCTACTAAAATGTGCATATAGTTTTCATGAGTTAATGGATCTGGCCCTGACATAAAATTTTGTATTTTAATCAGAAGTATATGGTTCCTCCAAAAGGTTAGGAGGAGGGGGGGCATTTGCCCCAAATGCCCCATCCTGGATCCGCCATTGAGTATATTTGGATTGACCTTTACAGCTACAAAGTTCATTCTCACAACACTGCACTTTTATAGAGTAAACATTAATGCTATTACAGCCAATTATATGAAGCCAATTAACATATATTGTGTATGTGGTAGAGTTTGAATTGTATTTGCTTACAATTTTACTTGTGTCATAGCTTTCAGTCTGTAAACAGGAAAACTACAGGAAAACTTGACAACTGTACACAGCATGATAAAATTATTTAAGATCTAGCCTTCAAATATGGCAATGTCAGCATTCATCTACAATGTGACTGAATGTGTCAGATTGCACTAGCTATAGCTAACACAACATACACATAAACAAAGCAACCACATTCCCTTCGACAGGTTAACCAATTTTACAGTGGATGCTACACCATACTGAGCCAGGTTAAAAAAAACAACATTCAAAACACTGCACAGAACTGTCTGTATATGCAGGGTCTGCATGGAGGAATGCCCCATGTTTTTTAAAGATGTATGTTTTTGTGATCTTTTTTATTGCAATTGAATAAAAATGAAAGGCTTTGGCTTGTTTAAAAGAGTAACAACAGGAATTCATTATTTTTTTGCAATGATACAGGAAAGTGTAAAATTATGTAATTGAGACTCATATACTTGTGCATGTGGATCAAACTACAGTACATTAAATTATAATAGTAGTAGTTAATTAGTTATCAGCCAAGTTCATACACTATCTAACAGGAGGAATGGTGACTCCTGATGTTTGGATTAGTAATATACCACATGTTGTTCTATTGACTCTGAATATATACACCTGTATACTTTTGTGGTGTGGGAAAGCTTTACCTATTGTGAGAGCAGTACCATTATGAACAATTAAGCTGTAAGGGACAGCACAAGATTCTAATCTACCCAAGCAATATATAGGTAAACAAATTTGTAATTAATACTTATAGCTTTAACTTGTTGCATGAGATTTTCTCCTATAAAGTATAGCTCCAGTAGATAATCTCTTGTATTTATTAACATACAAAAGAAAATATTATTCAGGGATGGTTCTAGAAAAGGTGTGCCAGTTGCAGATATTAGTTCTTAGTGAGGAAACTTGTGGTGCAATCCCCAGATACTGAGAAAGGGTCACATTCTAAACAAACGACTGATGAAATTTAACATATTAATCAATTTTATTATACAGACTCATAAAAGATGCAATATTTAGATTTCATAGCCGTCCAAAATTTGAATGGATTCAACAGAAGTTGTGATGGGCCTGGTATACAGCCAAGATGTAACCAGTATGTAAACAGATTTCTTTCAAACTTCACAATTGCTTAAATCATGTTGCAAAATCACTATTTCAATGTGTATTTTAAAACCACTCCCCAGCTACATAGTAAAATAATAATTATTGTCACATACATGTATAACAGGTATTTTGTAGCTTTCTATGAAAGGTTTTCATCTTTTCATGCTGTGCCATTCAGGGTCTATATTATTTAGTACCAAGAGCTGATTCGTATTGATACATTTATAGTACGTAGAAGAGTGTCAACTCAAAAAGAGCAAAATCTCTCTTTATACATGATTATTATATTTTGATCATGTGAAGATGTAATCTGTAACAGGAGATATACAACATATACACATAGTTCAATGCTGGCTGCCTAGCTAGCTAGTTAACCTCAATCACCACATTCCTATAAGTGGTTAACCATTTCATACAAGTGCTGCATCACTAACCAGAAGCCTACACCTGGACAAACGATTCCCTACAAGTGAACATGAAGAACAAGCTATATAAGGCTGCTCAGCTACACTCTGAAGTATCAAGCAAGTGCAAGGTGCTTTATAAACTGTTGCTGATTGTTTGAACTCAACTATGCTACCTATCATTTTACTTGGGCTGATTTTGGGAGCTGAAGCGCTTTCAGTTGAGGAGATGTTGGAACTTGGAGGGAAAAGGTTTCAAGAGTTAAAGCAAGGTATGTATCGGGTGCAATACTAGTTAAAAGCAAAATACTGTTATATTTCACAAAACACAGATAAATCACTGTCATTAAGAGACCATGATTACCTGAGGCTTCAGTTTTTAGGGGCTAGAAATGCCTGGCTTGGTTGTCCTGATAGTAATAAAGTATGTGATCTACGTCGATGTCCAAGTGGAAATGAAAACTATCGCTATCCTGGAAGGTGTTGGGGAGAAGAGTTCCAAATAATTGGTGAAGGTACCAGCTTGACTCCAATCAAGTCTGGCCAGCGAATTCGGCTGCGTTATCCCCGTGAACACAACACATGGATGGGATGTCCACAGAACAAGCGTTGTGACAAAAGAACCTGCCCGGGAACAACCATTACAGCAAAAAACTTTAAAAGTAATAGATGCTATGGTGAAATATTTGTTATCTACGCAAGAGGGAAAGCAAATGGTGCAGTAGTCAACAATGGTGATGTAGTGATGCTTTACTATCCTCATGGAGGACTGTATGTGTCCATTCAGGGAGAGAATGATAATGATGATACAAGTCTCAATTTTTGTCCTGGAGCTGCTCCACCAGCCTACCTTAGCTATGCTATGTGTTCTAAAAATTCTTACCGTGTTTATCGGTACACTAACTGAATTGAACTTTGACACTCACTGTGCATATTAGCTTTGATTTTGCACTGCATTATAGTTGATAGACAAGTACAGTACATATTGTACCTGTATGTATTGTCATTGTTTTCTAATAATATTAGTAATGTATAAATTCAGTATACAGGTATCACAAGCACATTCACATGGATGACACTGCAAATTAGAGGTGTATGATAACTTTATAAACATATATACCAACATCTCAATATTTCTTGAGTATCTAGATATTCATAACAATTTCATGTTTTTGTCAACTGCGCGCCATATCATGGCAGGTGAAGTAAGTGAATTTCAAATAAATTTGTGAATGGATCTGCAAAAGGCAATCTTATAGCCTTTCAAATGGCATGCACCTGGCAACCCTTGTGAATAATGTACAACACAACGTACCACTAATGCTTGGTGTAATATGAAAGGTGATAGGTCAAACCCACGAGGAGTTATTATTAGTAAAACTTGTAAAATTTGAACTGCTGGAGTGATTTAGTGAAAGTGTCCTAGCTGATAATTACATACACACCATAGCTTTCAGAAACATAGCAACAAGTAGTCTTTAATCTTTGTTTATATACATCATGTTCAGCTGGTTATCACGCTAGCAATAGTAAATTGTAGTCACAACATGTATAGTGAAGCTATCTAGGTTTATCATTACTATAGCAGAGACTTCAGTATGTTTTTTTAGAGTATATATAACTGCTCATGAACTAGTCAGCCAGGTAGCCTTGTTTACACCATGATCACACATTATGGGCATGGTCATGTGTACATATCAGTTTACTATTCACATCGGATGGCTGCAGGTTTGGGTCCAGTCATGGATTTTTTTTTCTCCTTTCTGCACCTTTTCAAACATACTTTATATATTATTGGAATTTTCAACTAGAGTAGGGACCATAGCACATCAATAAAAAGTACTGAAACAAGCTGATGTAGTGAATGATATTATATAAATCACAGTAAAACAATAAGAAGTGTTATATCCCTACTGTACATTTCCATTTTGGTATCTTGAGCACAGTAGGGATATAACACTTCTTATTGTTTTAATGTGATTCCAAATTTTTCTGTGTACTTATTTGTTAACTTATTTTTGTAAACAATTATTATGACTGGTGAACCTGCGCATACCATGAAAGAAATGGCGCCACATGCCCCAGCTATATCAATTATCATCTGAAAAGTGAAGTATATCCATTATGCTTCATTGTCAGCTACATTCAACCTGTTACACAGTGTTTCGGATCAAGAACTGTTCGAAAAGCACCTCTGCAATCCATGCGTACCAAAAGAAAGAAATGGTACTGCGTGCCCCAGTTATATCAACTATCGTCTGAAAAGTGAAGTATCCATTATGCTTTGTTGTCAGCTATGTTCAACCTGTTACACAGCAGTACAAATCCAGAACTGTTCGAAAAGCACCTCTACAATCAAAATAGCCACTATGAAAAATACAGATGATTTCCATTATGCAGGGAAGCCATCACGTGCTACCACCAAATTGACACTTGAACTCTCTCATCTGAACTCTCTGGATCCTAGGAAGTCCACAGGTCCAGATGGCTTGTCTTAGGTTCCTGAAAGAGATAGGCTGCTCCATTGGGTACCTTATACTGTTAACATTCATTGCAGAGTGGAGTTGTTCCTTCAGACAAGAAGTGCTCACATATACTCCAGTTCATAAAGGTGCATGGTGCTTTGGACAATCCTGGCAACTTCAGACCAATCTCTGTTGTGTCTGTTAATTCTTGCTGTTTTTTTGTTCATGCATTTTTTCAGTCATTCTTATAATTTGCCTTAAGTTAATTGTTGCATTTGTATCCACGTATATTTGTTTTGTATGCATGTGTTAAGTTTGTACTTGTTAGCTAGCTATGTTCATTAATTTTGTCTGTACTGTATGCTGCTCTGGCAAGGAAGAATGGTAGTTGCCAATTGTCAGAGACTCAGAGGGTAATTTATAAATCAATCAATCAAATCAGTCTGATAATTTAACAAACTTTTATTGCTAACTCACGAAGAAAATTTCTTGCTGTACAAACTCCAAAATTAATATTTATTGAATTTATAAACTGACAATAGCTAACAGTGAAAGTGCACACACCGTCTGGTCTAACAACTGTCTACACAACCAGAGCAACAATAACGTGGTAGAATAAAATCAGTGTAGCAGGTCAAAGAGTCTGGGTAAACTTATAGCAATGAAAGTCATACATGGAGTGAAGCATATACAGCTACAAAAGGGAAGACAATGATATTGTGGGTGACATTCTGGGAGCATGATTCCCACCCAGCAAGATTTCTTTTAAAATTTGAAAGCATTAAAACTTTCACCTTGTTATTAAAAATACATTAACAAGCTACTGGCAGTTAGTGGCAGTTAAGAGACAGAATATGAGACTGTTCTATAGAGTGGCCAGCTGACTGCTCTATTAGAGTATCTCGATCTTTTGTAATGTAAGTTCGTATAATAATATTATCTCATGTTTTAAAGGAGGGGAGACTACTTGCATGAGTCCTCTTCTGCATCAATAAACCATCTTTAGTGCAAAAATAATAGTTGCTTGTAGTATTGTGCACGTGATCTCCCAGCTCCCGGTCCCGGTTTTACCAAGAAATCTCCCGGTCCCGCTCCCGCTCCCCTCCCGGTTTTACCAATACCCGTCAGACAGTTTTAAAGACTCAAAGGTAAAAAAATTTGGAAACAAGATTCAACGCGCATTTAAGGTGAGAAATAAGGTGAAATCCTACCAGTGGTGTTATTACAAAAAATGTTTATTGCTTTAATAGTTTCAGTTGTTGTGAGGCCATAGTCTGGCGCCGCCCGCCCCTTCGCAAAAAGTAAGGGTCTGGTGAAATACAAATACCTAATCATTTCATAAGGAATTCAATTAGACAGCGCACGTAATGCTTGTTACGTCAGATAATTGCACTTCAATTCGAACAAAAGCATTGTGTTGCCAAGGCGATTTCTGTGTGAACGTCATTGGCATGCACTAATTGGCTAGCGCCGAATCTGGGCGCTAGAAATGATTTAGTATCTGTACAGTCTATTTCAGGTTGGTTGTCCACGCAAGCCAAATGCAAAAATATCACGTGAATAGAAATAACCAATGAAATTTCACGCCAGGCGGACGGCGCTAGTTTAAACTGAAAGCTACTGATCTCATTGGCTACTTTCAAGCACGTGACTTTTAACACTTCGTTTCTCTAGTCAACCAACCGGAAATAGACTGTATTTCACCAGACCCTTACTTTATGCGAAGGGGTGGGCGGCGCCAGACTAGTGAGGCCACTGGTGAGGTGTATTGTCCGGAGAATCTGTGCTGAACACCGAATCTACTGCTGTATACTGATTATACTCAAGAAATGAGAGGTGATTTCGACGACGAATTATTGCTGAACTAGTGCATCATAAGTTGAAAGACTGAGACATCACGGGATTCTACGATGGAGTAAAGATCCTGCTGTAACAATATTCACTCACTGCTGTAACAATATTCACTCACTGCTGTAACAATATTCACTCACTGCTGTAACAATATTCACTCACTGCTGTAACAATATTCACTCACTGCTGTAACAATATTCACTCACTGCTGTAACAATATTCACTCACTGATGAACAGCGTCTACTACACTTTCAGTGTTTATTAAAAAATTTGGCGAATCCGCTAATTTCGCCAAGATTTTCCGCTATACAGTATATAAACAAATTTTGTAGCAGCTTCATTTTAGGTCATACTGAAGGTACTTCTTGGTCTTAGTTTCATGTAACCAATACTGCCAAGGTACAAGGTATTGTGTGTGTTCAATACATCTGAAACATTCAGTTTTGTCTGTAGTTTTTAATATTATTATTATGTATACCAGTAGTCAACAAATTTACAACACAACTATAGCTTATCTCTGGTGCACCAATTTGATAGCTATAAAGCTGTACATTAAGTGCATGTAAAATATTAGCTATAAATCTGCGGTACAACTCCTTAGCTACCTTGCATGTACATTGTACTTTTGGGTGGAAGTGACTGGTAGAGTTGCTGCCTCAACCACGTGCATGCTGTTTTGCCATCTGTAAAGTGCTAAATGCATGCAACTATTTTAGTGCATGGCCTTCTGCAAAGGTAACCTTAGGGTCCTGTTCAATTGTGCTATTTTGGGATTTTTCCAATAGAAAGAGGCAGAGAGGAGACAATTACTTATAAGTTATAACTCCACTAATCCTACATCAAGACACACGGTAGTGTGTCGTGCGGCCCAAGAAGCCGGCGCGTAACACCCGTGAGTATATTGACAGGAAGAAAGAAAACGCAATTTTCGCACCTCCGTAGCTCTGTGCTTCCTTGATGAAACAAGACGATTTTTGCTGTGGACATTCCCTCCAACTGCAGCACTCCACATTCCAAATTTGAGCGAAATCGCTTCGCGCGTTCCCGAGATATGCGACTTCAAAAATTGGCTCAGTTTCTTCGTTTTTTTTTTCTTCTTATTTTTCTTTTTCTTGTCGCACACTTACAAAAACTGCTATAAAACGCGAACGCGTTATCCGGTTGCCTTGAAATTTGGCACACAGAAGGGGGATATAAAGGCGCATCTTGGTACCAACTTTGGCTGGAATACGATAAACAGGCAAAGAGTTATGAGCGATTATTCACGAAAAATAACACCAATATGTTGTCACGCCTACAGGGTAAACCGCGTATGGGAAGAAGCTGAAAATCGGTGGGTGAATAGGTTAACTATTGAACCTCAAACCTTTTGTGGTTTGAAAGAAATCGAGCTAAAAAACAGGAAGATACAACGAAAAAACCAACAGTGTGTAACAATTACGCAATCGAGATTAGCTAATAAAAAAACGACTACTTGCCACGCCTACCAGATAAACCGCTTGGGGTAATGCTTTGAAAATCGTTGTACAGATGGAATAATCATCTTAGAAAGGCTCATCAATGGTGTAGAAGAATCAGACTTAAAGCCACGGAGTTATAACACGAAATCCAACTTGGTGCAGCAAGTGCGAGATCGAGATACTCTAATAGAGCAGTCATCCTAATAGAGCAGTCACTCTGAAGAGAATTCAAGAGATCAGCTAGAAACAAGAAACCTGTATAGAGATCAGCTACACACAAGTCACCCTGTAGAGAGATCAGCTAGAAGAAGTTACCTTGTAGGGAGTTCATGCAACTATGGAAAGAGATAGTTCAGCTAGAAAAAATTACCTTGTAGAGTTCAGCTACAAAGAAACCACCATGTAGAGAGTTCAGCTACAAACAAATCGCCCTGTGGAGAGATCAATAGAAGAAGTTACCTTGCAAAGAGTTCAGCTACAAAGAAACCATCATGTAGAGAGTTCAGATACAAACAAATCTCCCTGTAGAGAGATTAGCTAGAAGAAGTTACCTTGTAGAGAGTTCAGCTACAAAGAAACCATCATGTAGAGAGTTCAGCTACAAACAAATCTCCCTGTAGAGAGATCAGCTAGAAGAAGTTACCTTGTAGAGAGTTCGGTTTCAAACAAATCACACTGTAGAAAGATCAGCTAGAAGAGGTCACCTTGTAGAGAGTTCAGTTACAAAAAAACCACCATGTAGAGAGCTCAGCTACAAACTAGTGACCTTGTAGAGACATCAGCTAGAAGAAGGTACCTTGTAGAGAGTTCAGCTACAAAGAAACCATTCTTTAAAGAGCTCAGCTGCAAACAAATCATCTGTAAAGAATTCAGCTACAAATAAATCACCCTGTAGAAAGATGAGCTAGAAAAAGTTACCTTGTAGAGAGTTCAGTTACAAAGAAACCATCATTTAGAGAGTTCAGCTTCAAACAAATCACCTGTAGAGAGTTCAGCTACAAACAAATCACCTGTAGAGAGTTCAGCTACAAACAAATCTCCCTGTAGAGAGATCAGCTAGAAGAAGTTACCTTGTAGATCGTTCAGCTACAAACAAATCACCCTGTAGAGAGATCAGCTAGAAGAAGTTACCTTGTAGAGAGTTCAGCTACAAACAAATCACCCTGTAGAGAGATCAGCTAGAAGAAGTTACCTTGTAGAGAGTTCAGCTGCAAAGAAATCACCCTGTATAAAATTCTGCCATGAACAAATTGCCCTGTAGAAAGATCAGTTAGAAGAAGTTACCTTGTAGAGAGTTCAGCTACAAAGAAACCATTCTGTAAAGAGCTCAACTGCAAACAAATCACCTGTACAGAATTCAGCTACAAACAAATCACCCTGTAGAGAGATCAGCTAGAAGAAATTACTTTGTAGAGAGTTCAGCTACAAAGAAACCACCATGTAGAGAGTTCAGCTGCAAACAAATCACACTGTAGAAATACAGCCACAAACAAATTGCCCTGTAGAAAGATCAGTTAGAAGAAGTTACCTTTTAGAGAGTTCAGCTACAAAGAAACCACCCTGTAGAGAGATCAGCTAGAAGAAGTTACCTTGTAGAGAGTTCAGCTACAAAGAAACCACCATGTAGAGAGTTCAGCTGCAAAGAAATCACCCTGTAGAAAATTCTGCCAAAAACAAATTGCCCTGTAGAAAGATCAGTTAGAAGAAGTTACCTTTTAGAGAGTTCAGCTACAAAGAAACCATTCTGTAAAGAGCTCAGCTACAAACAAATCACCTGTACAGAATTCATCTACAAACAAATCACCCTGTAGAGAGATCAGCTAGAAGAAGTTAACTTGTAGAGAGTTCAGCTACAAAGAAACCATCATTTAGAAAGTTCAGCTTCAAACAAATCACCTGTAGAGAGTTCAGTTACAAACAAATCTCCCTGTAGAGAGATCAGCTAGAAGAAGTTACCTTGTAGAGAGTGAAGCTACAAACAAATCACCCTATTGAAAGATCAGCTAGAAGAAGTCAACTTGTAGAAAGTTCAGTTACAAAGAAACCACCATGTAGAGAGTTCAGCTACAAACTAGCCACCTTGTAGAGACATCAGCTAGAAAAGTTACCTTGTAGAGAGTTCAGCTACAAAGAAACCATTCTGTAAAGAGCTCAGCTGCAAACAAATCACCTGTACAGAATTCAGCTACAAACAAATCACCCTGTAGAGAGATCAGCTAGAAGAAATTACCTTGTAGATAGTTCAGCTACAAACAAATCTCCCTATAGAGAGATCAGCTAGAAGAAATTACCTTGTAGAGAGTTCAGCTACAAAAAAACCATTCTGTAACGAGCTCAGCTGCAAAACAAATCACCTGTACAGAATTCAGCTACAAACAAATCACCCTGTAGAGAGATCAGCTAGAAGATATTACCTTGTAGATAGTTCAGCTAGTTAGAAGAAGTTACCTTTTAGAGAGTTCAGCTACAAAGAAACCATTTTGTAAAGAGCTCAGCTGCAAACAAATCACCTGTACAGAATTCAGCTACAAACAAATCACCCTGTAGAGAGATCAGCTAGAAGAAATTACCTTGTAGATAGTTCAGCTACAAACAAATCACGCTGTAGAAAGATCAGTTAGAAGAAGTTACTTTGTAGAGAGTTCAGCTACAAAGAAACCATTTTGTAAAGAGCTCAGCTGCAAACACATCGCCTGTACAGAATTCAGCTACGAACAAATCACCCTGTAGGGAGATCAGCTAGAAGAAGTTACCTTGTAGATAGTTCAGCTACAAACAAATCTCCCTGTAGAGAGATCAGCTAGAAGAAATTGCCTTGTAGAGAGTTCAGCTACAAAGAAACCATCATGTGGAGAGTTCAGCTGCAAAGAAATCACCACTGCCCAAATTTCAAGGCAATAGCTCTTTCCAATCTGAAGTTATCAATTGTCAAAGTTGGCAAATTGGATGTGTGTGGAAGGCCCCTTTTTGCAAATCCGGTCACATATGTATTATATATATAATTTGTACATTTACTGATAAAATATTTAAAGTATATCTACTTCATCTTTACTTCTTCCTGTAGTAAAGAAAAAAAAACATAGGTTAAAAAAGTCCCAAAGCTGGCCATAGGCCGGCTTTGGGGTATACAAATGCAAAAAGAAATGAAATCTAATCCAAAACAGCCAAGCTGTAAAAAAGTGTGCGGCCCTCAGAAAGGCTATGGTGAAAAAAGATGTGAAATCCAAGGTGGCGGCCAAGAAATGGCTGTGATGGTAGGTTAATGGTAAAAATTTTAATAACGACAATTCAGGTGAATTTTTGTGCCACTTCACAAAATTTACCTGAATTGTCATTATTAAAATTTTTACCATTAACCTACCATCACAGCCATTTCTTGGCCGCCACCTTGGATTTCACATCTTTTTTCACCATAGCCTTTCTGAGGGCCGCACACTTTTTTACAGCTTGGCTGTTTTGGATTAGATAATATTATAATGGATTTTTAAAAACCAAGTGTTTATGAGATCTTCATTGCAGGGTAAACTGCACACAAGACTATGCTACGTAAATAAAAACTATTCCCATTAATTTTAAAATTCTCCTGGAATTGCTACTGGGTCATTCCATGTCAAATCAACCAGGAATTTAGGGTCACCTCTCAGATTTTGACGAAACTTGGTGTGGTTGTAGTACCTGTGGTGCTTATCACTGGTGCACATTTTTAGCTCCATACACCACATAGTTTCTGATTTACAACCTCAAATATTTTGAATATTTCATGAAAAATTGGTTCATCTGTAGATACAAAATCAATCGTAACTTCACACTGATATTTTTAAACACAATTTTCAAATATGGAAGACTGTTGATTGACCTTTCCAGTGATCCCTAAATTATGGGATATCTACTTAATTATGGTTTTAAGGTACTTTATTGAAAACTTTAATCCTTTATGTTTCAAAATTCTGCTTGAAACTCTTCAAATTTTTTTATGAATAATGATTCGGTCATGATCTCTGTTGATGAAATTTTTGTGGTGGGACCACAATGGGAATGGGCTCAAGAGATATATTGTTGTATGCAGTGGAATTTTGTAGTCTACTATTGCTGTATGGGAGTGTATACCTCCAATAGCCACTCACAACAAAGCCATGACAAATTTGTCTTACAGAGTGAAGGTGTCTAGGTACAGTGCAACCTGTATTAGTGACCACCTGTATTGAAAAACCACCTATCTGCAGTTTATCTAATTGGATATTAATGTGCAGCACCAAAGTATTAACCCTTTCTAGCAATCCAAAAATGGTCCTTATTAGACAGGTGGACTTTAAATGAGACCACAATGCATCCATAAACACATGAATGTTGTACCATCCCTTTGAAAATACTTTATTAAGTCAAATCCCACCATAGTGCACTTACATACTTAGCCACACTATTCAAATTACGTACATGGGTGCATAGGTACAACAGACCTCCTTGAAAAGGGTACATGGACACTTTATGTGTTCATGATCTTGTTTTATAATTCTACATACAATTGGACCCAAGACAAGTCTGTGGTTTCTCAAAAAAAAACAACACTTTATCAATGGTCCAAGGAATACACAGTATACAGTAGATGCATTACTTGTACCAAAAGGTTTTTATAAGCACCTCAATGTGTGATTTATAGAACTGTCATTACTAAATTTGACTGAATTTGACAAAACAAGGCTTCGACGCACAAAGCTTTGTTAGGAGATATGGCGATTTTAAGGAATCATTGTGTAATAACTTCCCAGTGCCTACAGCTGTGCAAACAAAATTTGCACCAATTGTTCCTTTGTTCACTAGCTATCACTGTGTGGGTGTATACATTTCTGATACCCAAAATTTTCCCTGTTTTGAGCAACTTTTTTCGAGCGGGTAATAATATCACAGGCGGTAGTAATAGGGTGGGAGTAGTAGTAGTAGTAGTAGTAGTAGTAGTAGTAGTAGTAGTAGTAGTAGTAGTAGTAGTAGTAGTAGTAGTAGTAGTAGTAGTAGTAGTAGTAGTAGTAGTAGTAGTAGTAGTAGTAGTAGTAGTAGTAGTAGTAGTAGTAGTAGTAGTAGTAGTAGTAGTAGTAGTAGTAGTAGTAGTAGTAGTAGTAGTAGTAGTAGTAGTAGTAGTAGTAGTAGTAGTAGTAGTAGTAGTAGTAGTAGTAGTAGTAGTAGTAGTAGTAGTAGTAGTAGTAGTAGTAGTAGTAGTAGTAGTAGTAGTAGTAGTAGTAGTAGTAGTAGTAGTAGTAGTAGTAGTAGTAGTAGTAGTAGTAGTAGTAGTAGTAGTAGTAGTAGTAGTAGTAGTAGTAGTAGTAGTAGTAGTAGTAGTAGTAGTAGTAGTAGTAGTAGTAGTAGTAGTAGTAGTAGTAGTAGTAGTAGTAGTAGTAGTAGTAGTAGTAGTAGTAGTAGTAGTAGTAGTAGTAGTAGTAGTAGTAGTAGTAGTAGTAGTAGTAGTAGTAGTAGTAGTAGTAGTAGTAGTAGTAGTAGTAGTAGTAGTAGTAGTAGTAGTAGTAGTAGTAGTAGTAGTAGTAGTAGTAGTAGTAGTAGTAGTAGTAGTAGTAGTAGTAGTAGTAGTAGTAGTAGTAGTAGTAGTAGTAGTAGTAGTAGTAGTAGTAGTAGTAGTAGTAGTAGTAGTAGTAGTAGTAGTAGTAGTAGTAGTAGTAGTAGTAGTAGTAGTAGTAGTAGTAGTAGTAGTAGTAGTAGTAGTAGTAGTAGTAGTAGTAGTAGTAGTAGTAGTAGTAGTAGTAGTAGTAGTAGTAGTAGTAGTAGTAGTAGTAGTAGTAGTAGTAGTAGTAGTAGTAGTAGTAGTAGTAGTAGTAGTAGTAGTAGTAGTAGTAGTAGTAGTAGTAGTAGTAGTAGTAGTAGTAGTAGTAGTAGTAGTAGTAGTAGTAGTAGTAGTAGTAGTAGTAGTAGTAGTAGTAGTAGTAGTAGTAGTAGTAGTAGTAGTAGTAGTAGTAGTAGTAGTAGTAGTAGTAGTAGTAGTAGTAGTAGTAGTAGTAGTAGTAGTAGTAGTAGTAGTAGTAGTAGTAGTAGTAGTAGTAGTAGTAGTAGTAGTAGTAGTAGTAGTAGTAGTAGTAGTAGTAGTAGTAGTAGTAGTAGTAGTAGTAGTAGTAGTAGTAGTAGTAGTAGTAGTAGTAGTAGTAGTAGTAGTAGTAGTAGTAGTAGTAGTAGTAGTAGTAGTAGTAGTAGTAGTAGTAGTAGTAGTAGTAGTAGTAGTAGTAGTAGTAGTAGTAGTAGTAGTAGTAGTAGTAGTAGTAGTAGTAGTAGTAGTAGTAGTAGTAGTAGTAGTAGTAGTAGTAGTAGTAGTAGTAGTAGTAGTAGTAGTAGTAGTAGTAGTAGTAGTAGTAGTAGTAGTAGTAGTAGTAGTAGTAGTAGTAGTAGTAGTAGTAGTAGTAGTAGTAGTAGTAGTAGTAGTAGTAGTAGTAGTAGTAGTAGTAGTAGTAGTAGTAGTAGTAGTAGTAGTAGTAGTAGTAGTAGTAGTAGTAGTAGTAGTAGTAGTAGTAGTAGTAGTAGTAGTAGTAGTAGTAGTAGTAGTAGTAGTAGTAGTAGTAGTAGTAGTAGTAGTAGTAGTAGTAGTAGTAGTAGTAGTAGTAGTAGTAGTAGTAGTAGTAGTAGTAGTAGTAGTAGTAGTAGTAGTAGTAGTAGTAGTAGTAGTAGTAGTAGGGTGGGAGGGTGGGTGTGGACGGTGGTCTTAATATACGGGTATAAAATGAAGTAAGAAGACGATTGGAATCCAGAGGCCAAGTTTGGGCTCTCCATGGCCCTCCATGGCCCTCAGATTACTCCAAATTGACTGAGAACACTATTGGCGAGCTCTCTGTGAAGTCCCAGCTCACTACACACCATTGTCACAAAGCCATGGCCATTTAATGGTGCCAATCTCACACTCGTGGCTTTGACAGGGTCGGAAGAAAGCTGCTACAGAAACCAGACTTGTCAGTGCTGAAGGAAGTACAGTGTGAAATATGATAGTGTATTAGACCAGCAAACCATTTCTGGTAAAATCGTAAGTTTGATTTTGTGTGTGTGGAAGCCTTGTTATGTGAAATCCGGTCACAAATGGTTTTTCGAAGTATTTTGTATTCATGCTTTGAAGATCAAGTACAGGCAGATGTTAAATACAGAACATGTTTACCTCAAAAAAGTGGTGAACATGAATTTATGACTTGATTTTCAAAGTGGTTATGTATGTAAAGTAACTTAGTAATTAGTTTCACACATTGAGGTGCAAGTAATGCATGTACTGTATATGGTAAAACCCCTCCATTCCTAGAACCATAATAATAAAGTGTTCATACCACAGAAGCCACAGAAGTATCTTGGTCTATATATATTATTGTAAAACTAGAGTGGGACTATAAACAGGCGTCCTGGTTATCAAGGTGTCCCGGTATCCTTTTTGAGGAGTTCTGTTGTATACGTACCTATGCAGTCACATATGCAACTTAAATAGAGCTACTGTAAGTCCACTACAGTGGGATTCAACTTAATAAAGAAGGTATTTCTAAAGAGATGATGTAACATTCACATGTGGACACATGGTGGTTATATTTGTAATATAAAGTCTACCTGTCTAATATAAGGACCATTTTGGATTTGCTAGAAAAAGTTGATGCTTTGGTGCTATACATTACTATCCAATTAAAGAACTACAGCACATAGATGGTCTTTCAATACAGGTGGTCACTAATACAGGTTTCACTGTACCTAGACACCTTCACTCTATAAGACAAACTTGGCATGGCCTTGTTGTGAGTGGTTGTTGGAGGTGTACACTTCCATACAGCAATAATAGACTCCAAAATTCCACTGCATACAACAACATATTATCTCTTGAGCCCATTATGGTCCCACCATAACAAATATAGAGATAATGACCCAAATCATTATCCATAAAAAAATTTGACTGGGCAACTGCCCCCAAAATATGTCATACCTTCATATATATGTGCTGATGTGTGCATGTACAAAGATTGTGTTAATTACCACAAAGGCCTATTACAGTTGTATGTCAATCAACAGTTCTTGCTATACAAAATAATGCTACAAAAATAGATTATAGATACAAAACTACACAATACAATTATTCAATCACCGTTACACTAAGGCAGCTACAAAGCATCAGTTCTCTTTGATTATTTATATAAAGATGCTTAAAGTTTGCACTGTAGGTTTGAATTAGAGCTGCTTAAAGTTTTGCATTGTGGGTTTGAGTTAAACATATTGGTTTAGTTAGGGGCATTGTTGTGAAACAAAAAGAATTGAATGAGTCAGCATTGCATAGTTTAGTTACTAAGCATCACTAAATAATAATTTTTGCATTGTGGGGATTGTTTTTCCACAGAGTACATTTCAACTGCATGAAAAGATGCCTAAAAACATTCCCAACCTATATGTCTAAGTGTTTATTTTAGCACCTTAGGTTACTTTATTCATCCACAAAGTGGTTATTTGGTTTAAAATGGTATCACTCAACCAGTGAAGCCCACAATCATTTCTTTTTTGTACCCACAATTTAAACCCACAATTGATGTTTGCAAACCTCTGTATAAAAGTAATGTGGTGAATACAGGTTTGTCTTCCTTCACCTATTAGGTGAGCATACCAGAGTGATATATATTACTTATACCATGGCCATGAGGGATTGCCTGATATGTATGCCCAAACCCAAGAGCCAAAGCTGAAAAGCCGTCTGACTGTCATGCCGCTTACTCACCAAACTCGGTGCAAATCGACGCAATCTGTGCTGATAATGAAGCACTCATCATCCAGCTACTCTAAGATTGTTATCACAAGTTCACATGTGCTTCCGTTCATTCTCTACAGTGCAGAAGCATAGATACTATATGCTACGTAGCATATAATATCTTTGGTAGAAGGCCAAGATGTAGTCATTCCTTTGAAAGCCACAGCACATACTATTCAAGTGGTATGTATAGAACGCCTGACTAGTATGTAAGAGGTCGTGGGTTCAAATCCATGTGTGTGGCATATTTTTTTCTTTCTATTCAATATCTTTTTGTGCACACCTTTTTTAAAACATGACTTTTAGCTCATCATATCTTTCTTCTCCCCAACAACTTACACACCTACAAGAGGTCACAATTTCAAATTACATAAGGAGAGTTTTAACAAGTTTGCAAGGGCTTACACATTTTTGAACAGGCTAGGGTAATTAATGATCATGACTGGCCTATTACATTGTTAATACTGATTCATTAACTTCATTTAATATCCTCTTAACATTGGACTGATTATCATTATTTTTATAATAGTTGATTTGTATACATGTAATTGAGAAGGATTCACAGGCTATGCCTTTTCCTGAAAATTAAGAATATCTACATCTTTGTTTTAAGCACATAGGTGTGCACTGACATGCAAAACTGTTTGTTCAGATTTACCTCATTACTGCTGTAGTAAATAGGCAGCTTGCATGATTGGACAGATACTACTGTGCATCTGAAAAATGTTAATACTGGAACCATGCAGATACCGTAGTTTACACTGAGGCAACTGTGTCTGACCTGGCACAACTGTTTTACTATAATCATGCTTACGTGCTGTCACTTTAAAGGATTATACATTAACAAAAACTGAGTTTTTATATGGCAAGAGGTACATGTGTCACTGCAACATCAGAACTGAAAGTGCATAGCATAGGACACGTTCTGAACCTTTGCTTGCAATGCTGTAACTGTAATTGCAAATTGTGTTGGCTTTAAATTATGCCCAAGTTCATTTTGCTTTGTGACAGTTGGTAAGGTAAAAATCATCTAGAAACTGAAACTGTACCGTGTGTACACCACCTGTAATGTAGGTATACTGTATATACAGTTGCCTTAGCTTGCATGCAGTTTAACTAATTAGCCTTGCATGCTCATTGTTTCACTATATGTACTGCATAAGGATCATGTACTTTAAAGCACTATCGACACACATGCTACACAGCAAATGTAGGACACTAATATTTATGCTTGGTTCCCAATATATTATTGTTGCATTAGTTGTCTTGCATGTAAAGCAGCGAAGGTTTTGTTTGTTCTTTACAGCACAATGAAGTCACTGGTAGGGAAGACACACTGAATAATTGAACTACATTCCTCAAAACCACAAACAATAAACTTTAGTGTTTTGCATCATTAGTTTCAGCACGATGGCATAAGGAAACCTCATGCTCTTTAAAATTGTGACATCACCATGTACTCTACATAGCTACATGAGCAGTGCTTTAATGTGGAGATGGTCCTGCATGTAGAGCAGGTACCAATGCTAGTTCATGGATATAGCCAATTTTATGTGTAGTTTAGTACTGTAATTACTGTATGCGTACTCTAGAAGAGATTCCATTTTTCTGAATTAGCTAGTAATGAGTTGGAAATAATATGTACTGTCTTATTTGTCATTGGGTATCACATTTCAGCAGATAAAATCTACTATGTATTTCTGGTGAGTGAAATGTTTGTACCTACAATACAATTTATTACATTTTCTTACTTTCTTTCTGATATTAAAAGATAGCCATGGCAAGTCACAACATGTTCTGGTATGCTTGTGTGGTATGTGTGACTGTGACCTCATATTGTGTAACACAGTATTTTTTAATTTTTTGCAGAGTTAATCTAATCAGAAGAATTCAATAATGTCTTGTTTTATGGAAACCCAATTTACTTTATGATAGTTATATTTCTCTAGGGTTCTGTTTATCTAGGGTTCTGTATATGTATTACAATATCGTGATCACCAAGGCCAGATAAAATGTCAATAGTATAATATTATTATTTATTGTTGGTAAAAACGAGTCAAGTATACTTTGATGTCGAGTTGGTTGGATTACTATTAAATTCTAAACCATGTTCCTGTATTATTATCAATAAGAGAGCAGTGGGTAGCAACATGTGTTCTGTTTAAGAAGAGAGACATAGCTAGCTTCCCAGTCTATTCAAGGTGCAAACTGAGTATGCTATTCTCCTCTTGTAAATTACAGAATCTACAATTTAATTGCATGGAGGGAAGAATCTTCTGAGTTTCGGAAATAGCAAACTAATAATTATTTTACGTATAATTATATATTTAAGTCTGGTCACCAGAGTACCCAGCTAGTTAATGCACTAGCCACCACCCCAGCACTGGTGGAAAGTACCTGATAGCTGCAGTGGTAGCAGATATACCTATGCCACTACTAGCCGCAACAACTCTTGTCTGTACCCAAACTTATAACCAGAGTTAATATGCATATGATACAACACAACACAAGTGAGAAATAGGAATGTTTCTTCCATTGGTCTGTTTTTATTTCTTGTTCTTAATACACATTCATCATTCTCTACATAAGATATACTTTAGCATTTCTATCAGAGATCGCCTAACATGTTTTTTGCCAAAATCCTACTGTAATAGAACACTCACCTAAACACCACCTTAAGAACCCCCCAAACCACAAAAGAAACCTTAAAAGTTATTTATGGGAAGTATAGGTCCTCTGGAAAATATAAAGTCAATATAAAAGCAGTTTTTTTAAATAACTGCAATACGTATGCCATCTTATTATTTTTCCACAGGCTAGAGCAAAATGTGAATACTTTTTGGAGATAAAAACTACATAAGTTACCTTCCTATGAATTTCTTCACATCCATGACCTATTTTTAAATGCATAATATTACAATGATAGCACCCATTCTTAAGCAAATTTGCTTCTTTTAGGTTCACTTTGTCATTGATCTTCTGACTTACTGTAGTCTCTGCAAGGGTAACAAATGTGTTATTGTATTGTACTGTATTGTATTAGTGCTTTACAGTGAAAATGTTAATAAGTATCCAATATTTTCATGTTAACACGTTCATTTAGAAACCCTATATCATTACCTATATTAAAACTAAGTTCATACCAGAGCAACAATGTTGTTGTGTACCACTGTGCACTTGACTTACTGTGATCACATAGCTGCACATGCCTATATGATAAATTAGAAACCACACTATTGTTGACCACAGCATGCTATACTCTACCTATAGTTGGATATGTCAAAGCTGTATACAAAGTGTAAGGAAACAATACACTGGTGTTTGCTAACACTGATTGTTAGCTCAACACTCCAGCATACTAAACACACAGAGATCTCTATTTGGACTCAAATAAACGTTTATACAGAAACACTATTAGTACTTATTTGCCCCTGATTTATGGAGAAACTACTGTTTTTTTTCTTAGTTTCTACCATATCCATTGAGTCCAAATAGAGATCTCTGTATGTGTGTTTAATATGCTGGCTTGTTTGACTCTTGTTTCTCTATTTTATTCAGTAATTTCTATTCCTATGTTTTAATTTTTAAAATTACTTTTACACTAGTACCGTATTAAAGGAGCAGAGTAGGACGCTATCTATGGCTAAAACCTCTCATCTCAGTGAGAACTTATTGTTATTCAGTTCCTAGCCTGACTCACCAATCACACACAATATCACTCTAACTCACTACACCTCAACTCCTTCCATCCTCACTACTAGGTGATACAAGAGAGGTTGCCTATACCTGAAGATATCATACTCTACTAGTGGACATTTAATCATGGATGGAGAAAGTGAATTGAAGTTATAGTTATGCCACAGAACTTTGTAAAATGGGGAATTTGGAATAATGGAATAAGCAAAACTTACCTTCTGCAGACTATGCAAATAGTTATATGCTCTATTGTAATTATACTTTTTTAAATCTTGTAACAGCTTTATATGGCATGCCACGATGATGGATAGGTGCATTTTGGTTGTCAATGTTGTACATTTGGTGTTTAACACCATTCATACTGGACAATATAATCACAGTTATTTCCTAGGCAATAACTACTGTACTGTCCAAGTAAAATGCTTTGAAGTATGGCTTCATAGGGACATAAGTAGGGATTAATTGTCCACTAGTATATAACTTCAGGTGTAGGTGATCTCCTTTGTTTTATCCCTAACCGAACTTTAAATTGATATTTTACTTGTACTTGTATAGAGACTATTGTATGCTGTTCTTATGTACAAGTGAATGTAAAATGACAGGATTTATTTACTTTGCTACATATAGTTTACAGCAAAGTAAATAAATCCTCTCATTTTTTTACATTCACTTGTACATAAGAGCAGCATACAATAGTCTTTATACAAATACAGGTGGAAGGCTAGCAAAAATTCATTTTGGATTGACATCAGCTGCACAAATGAGAACATATGCAGGTGCCAGTGAATGGTTAATGCTTCTCGGTTTTGCATCTCTGACATAATTATACGTAACTACATAACTGAAGGAATTCTGGTTTACATTGGTGCTTTCAATGGTTACATTTCTGTTTTCAAATTTAGTGTTTCCTTAGACTTAGTACCAATAATTATTTTCAATGTTTACATTTGGTACTGCTGCAATATTTCAATGGTTCCAGTGGCCAGGTGTTTTCAGTGTTTCAATGTTTACATTAGTGATCCAGTGTATGTTTACATTGGCCATAAGGCATGTCTGGTAGTTTATACTGGACTTTGTACTATTGAAAATTAAATATTGCTTCTTATACAAATGACATTAGAGCTTTGTGCATTTGGGACCCAATCAATACTACTAAGACAACATGAAGGTAATTAAAAAGGATATTTGTGACCGGATTTGCGAAAAGGGGTCTTCCATGCACATCCAATTTACGATCTTTGACAATTCATAACTTGAGATTGGAAAAAGTTATTGACTTGAAATTTGGTCATAGGTGAGCACCAACAAAGGTTAATGGACGGAGAAAATTTCAGGATTGTATCTTTCTTGAACACAAAGTTATGGTCTTCCAAGTTCATAGAATTGGATGTGTGTGGAAGACCCCTTTTCACAAATCCGGTCACATTTGCTGATGGCAGGGAAAACACAAACTTTCGTGATCTTTCCTCCATTGATTGTTACCGTGATAGCCATGAGTAATTTTTTAATAATACATTATTACCTATAGCATGCAGTAAAAATTATTATTATTACATTCCTATTTGTTAAAGTGAATCAGATTTTAACATTATGCCACACATTAAATACTGCATCATGCAGTTGGAGTCATGATCAGTTGAACCTGATATTTGCTTACAATTAATTTTTATGGACAAGTGTTGTCCATAACCTTGGAACATGTCAGGCTAATGTGATACCCAACCGAAAAATAATTAAGCCTGTTCAATTAGTTACTATCCTGTCAGTCAGTGCAACTGGAAAGAAAAAGGAACTATTTTAAAATTTTACAGAATTGCTTTGAAGGCAAACCAAAACTCACTATTTTCCTAATGACAGATTTGTTATAAGAGGTGAAAGTGTTAGTACACTATTATGTAGATGGATGATAAATCTGGGCATGACTGTCCCATTGTAGATTTATTCAGTCTGGTTGTATGACATTGTCACATTTGCAGCCATTCTTAATTAGGCCACATAGTAATCATTTAAATCATACTGTGTCCAGTTGTGTTATCAGAAAGGTTTCCTGCTACCAGGAAACCAGAAAACCTGTTACCAGGAACCCTATTCCTGCTAACGGGAAACTTACATATCAAAACATATGTATGGGATTTGTCAAATCAAGCATTTTCAGGTGGTCAACATTAAAAGTTTTCAAAACAGTGTGTTAAACCTTTGAAAATTAAGAATTATGCATTAAATAAATCTAATATCTGTTTAATATCTTTTTTGAAACCTCAACTTGGTAAAACAGGCTGATCATAAAATCTCATCATTCCTTGTCATTTATTGTCCAATACAAAATACATGTATTTTACACTACGCACAAAAACACTAATTTACAACCTTTAACTCACAAAATTTCTACAGCACACCATACAATAAAAGAAAGCCCTTGAATTTCTCTATCCAATTCCGACCGTACAAATGGGAAAATGTTGCCATAGCGACAGTTATTTACTGCTGATAATGACATAATAAGCGCTCCATACATTAACATATTGGAAAATTTAATTATCTCGGCGGGAAAATCCCAATTTACAAGTTGTTATCCTCAACCAAATTCGCTAAGTTTGGTATCACTCTACGCAGCGAAGGATGCTTAATAAGACTCCGACCGTACAAATTGTTAAACAGGTTAGTTTAAAGAAATATGTTTGAAAACACGTGTTTTTACGGGCATTCTGAACACGTAGATTTCGCGGTACAAGACTCATTTTTAGCTTCCCCTTCGTTACTACACAAAGAACTTACACATGAATCGAATCGCCTTTCAACAAGGAATCTGATAAACCAAACTTCGTGTCTGTCAACCAAAGTACGCAGAAGTTATGGCGCCTTGTTTAGAAGACGGTGTTATTTTATACGAAACGGGCGTAACCCATTCGGAAATCCGGAATATCTTACACAAGTTTTAATATGAACAGGAAACCAGCACATGTTGTTCCGTATATAAATATGTGACTGGATCTACGAAAACCGTTCTTATCGCCCAAGACAGGAAGTTTGATTTTTTCACACAAACACAAAGCTTAATGAATGCACTATCAAGTTTCACTGCCACAGTCGACCAGAGTAAAGTGGTCTGCTTTTGCTGGCTGCTTTTCTAGAGCACAGTGGCGAGCCGTACGAGTGGTCTGGGGTCTTGATGGAGCCCTGGCCAACCAGGAGCCCGATGGCTGTGTGTGGCTGTACAGCTCTGTGGTGTTGGACAATGACCTGTGTTGTAAATTTCCTTTCATTTTAGCCAGTTCTGAGCCCTGAATGGCCTATAACTTGGCCTAATTCATCCCAGCACGTCTCTTTTCAATTTTTGAACACCATCTTGTCCGCCTTCCAGGGCCCCCGTCTCCCACCCTTGTGGAGCTCGCCTCCCACCCTTGTGGAGCTCACCTCCCACCCTTGTGGAGCTCGCCTCCCACCCTTGTGGAGCTCGCCTCCCACCCTTCTGGAGCTCGCCTGATACAGACAACCTCGGTTTAAAAACTATCTAAAATGGCAGGAAACTTAGCTGTTGACTACTTCTTCAGTGGATGATCAGGAAGGTAAGAAATTGTTGTGAAACGTGTGAAAATTTGGTATGCGTAGCTACCACCATTGGCCAGCTACAACACACAGAATATTTAAAAGCGACGTTTCTCGATACTTTTAAATGGGCGATAAGACTGGTTTTCCCAGAGACAGTCACATATATGATTGCAGAGCTATTAATAGTGCACACAATATGCACCAAGAGTTCGTAATATGAACTCTTGATAGCACTGCAGTAGCATACACAAATAATACTTAAAATACCACATTTCCTTCACTACTACTATTTTAAGTGAATTAACTGCTGTATAAGTGCTATATAGAACTATTATAATGCCTACATGCATGGATCAATGAGACAAAACACATCACAAACTTAATTGTCCCAATATTATTCAGAATTGGAATAGTATTATGTGGTCTCCTCAATCTAGGTAGTGTTTGGACTATATAGTATATAGTTCTAATATATAGACAGTACTGGCACATGATTTTTGCTGAGCTGAATTTACATTAAAACATAATACAAATAGCTAATTATAGAAGGAAGTTACCTGCAATAGATGGTTTTATGACCCTTGATGTATGGTTTGCACGTATTGGCCATAACATTGTTACTGTTAACTCTATCCAGATATGTTGCTTGCCTATCACTTAGGTAGGTAAGAGCTTTGTACTTTCCATCAACGAAATGAGTTGGCTATACAATTTGTTCATACTAGGTAGGGATTTTTCTCACATCACAACTGTACTTTGTGTAACTATCACTTAGCTATAGCTTTAATTTGCTGCATGAGGTAGTCTGCTGCAATGACAGTAGATAATTTTTATTATTATTTTAAACATGAAAAAGTTTACTATTGCAGCATAATTTATGGGCGGCTTAGTTATAGTTCTCAAGCAGGGTTCTGGTGCAACTTCTAGACAGTGAATGTAGTTTGTTGCTTCAGCAACAAACAGAAGTTAACAGGCTAGCTTCCTGGAGTGGTGGGTCAGGAGCAGAAATCAACTTTTAGCACCATCTGTCATCTGGTTGCATAAGTGCATATCATAATTAAATTCCACATTCCTTTATAGTAGTGGAACTGAGTTGTATCTGCCACAATTGTCTAATTGTGTCATCTGTGCATTTGGTGCCCGGTTTTAGTTTCTCAGCAATCAGAGGTCTAACTAGAGAAGTTGGAGGTCTAACTAGAGAAGTTTCCCACCCACCCTCCCTGCTAGCCTGCTTTCTTGAGATGTAATTGGCAGCTGGGGTGGGGCGCAAATTGCTGAACTTAGTTAAAAGTAATTCAGTCCAAAGATGCGTGTGTTATCACTAATGCGACTTAACAATAAATGCTATGTTCAAACTGGTTTCGTTTGTTGTGACTAAATGTGCCTATGTTTGTTGTGGCTAAATGTGGTTATATGTTGCGATTATATGTGCTTATGTGTTGCGATTATATGTGCGATATTTGTTGCGACTAAATGTGGTTATGTGTTGCGATTACATGTGGTTATGTGTTGCGATTACATGTGGTTATTTGTTGCGATGTGCGTAATGTTTGTTGCGACTGAATGTTTGTAATGTTTGTTGCGACTAAATGTTGTAATGTTTGTTGCGACTTAATGTTTGTAATGTTTGTTGCGACTAGATGTTTGTAATGTGGGCTGTCACTGAATGTCGGTAGTGTTGTAATGTAATGTTGGGTATAGGTACTGTGGGCCGTGAGTACTGTTGGGTGTAGGCACTATTAGGTGAAGTTACAATTGGACATAAGTACTGTTGGGCGTAAGTACTGTTGGGCGTAAGCACTGTTGGGTGTATGTACTGTTGGGCGTTATTAATGTCTTGTAAGTTACATCATCAATGGTAGCATTAAGCGTGGCACGACTGGGACAGTGATAACACACGATTCTCCTTCAAGCAAATGCGCCTTACCTCAGTTGCCCTACCTCCCCCAAAGAGTTGTATGTACGTATGTGTGTACATGTATGTGAAGTGATGTTTCTATGTAGTTATCATGTGAAGTAATGTGTTTAGCGGTGGAAGGGTGGTTTGTGTAGGGCATGCCGTACCGTGCCGTGATGTGTCATGAAGGTAGCATGTTAAGTATTGTAAAAATGAAACCAACGAAATTAATCATAACAGATCCATTCTAGGTTGGTAGCAAACTTACTACACTCCATTAATAAGTGGAATGCCAAGAAAATGATCTATGTACAATTTTTCTAACAATAATTGGATGAAGCTAAATCAGTTTCCCCCACAAATTCAGTTGTAATATTGCTACTTTGATTAATTTCTACAAAACCATCACTCCCACAACTTTTATCACACTAAGCGCCTCTAATAACTAACAGGTCTTGTAGCTTGCTTCTATTATGACTTCTTTCTATTCTTGGGTATAAGTCATGATACATTTTGTGCTAAGAGGTGCTATTATGTATGTAGATATTATTGTAGAAGAGTGAAAATCAGCCTTAATGTCACATTTTGACAGCCCAGATATTTATGACCAAAATGGCACATTTCAAGTACAATAAATTAATTGTTTCATGTGTTACATCAAGACTGATTATCCAAAATCCAGTCACAATATATTATGCTGATTGTTTACACATTTGACTACTGCTGATTAAAATCACCTAGCATGTGGTTAACCAATGATTTCGTACAAAGTACTACATCACTCACCACACACCTACAGTACATGTGGGCAAATGCATAGCTACTGATTCCATACAAATGAATGTGAAGGACTAGCTATATAAAGGCTGTTGTGCTACAGTCTGGTGTATCCTGCAATAAGTGTTAAAAGAAGAATTGTCTGTTGCTGATCAACTGACCTCAACCATGCTACTTATCATTTTACTTGGGCTGATTTTGGGAGCTAAAGCACTTTCAGTTGAGGAGATGCTGGAATTTGGAGGGAAAAGATTTCAAGAGTTAAACCAAGGTATGCATTGTATTCAGTGCTAGACAATAAGGCATGCTGATGTATTTTCACAAACTACAGATAAATCACTGCCATTAAGAGACCATGATTATTTGAGACTTCAGTTCTTAGGGGCAAAAGATGCCTGGCTTGGTTGTCCTGATAGTGATGATAAAGTGTGTGATCTACGACGATGTCCAAGTGTAAATCAAAACTATCGCTATCCTGGAAGATGCTGGGGAGAAGAGTTCCAAATCATTAGTGCAGGTGTCAACTTTATCCCAATCAAGTCTGGCCAACAAATTCGACTGCGTTATGCTAGTGAAAACAACACATGGATGGGATGTCCATTTAACAAACGCTGTGATAAAAGGACCTGCCCAGGAACAACTGAAGAAGGAAAAGAGTTTGTAATGGGTAAATCAGCTAGATTCGCTGGTGAAGCTTTTTACATCTATGCAAGAGGGAAAGCAAATGGTGCAGTAATCTACAATGGTGATGTAGTGATGCTTTACTATCCCCACGAAGGACTGTACGTGTCCATTCAAGGAGAGAATGAACTTGATAATACCAGTATCGACTTTTGTCCTGGAGCTGCTCCACCAGCCTACCTTAGCTATGCCATGTGCTCTAAGAATTCATTCCGTGTGTATCAATACACTGACTAAATTGAGCTTTGTAACTAACTCTGCATTATAGCTTTGATTTTGCAAGTACAGTACATAAATATTGTACCACCTGTATTCATTGTTATTTTTTCAAATAGAATTAGTAATATGTAAGTTCAACAGGTATCATCATAAGTACAATTTAAGTATACTTTCATGATTACACTGCATGTACTGTAGGTAAACTGTATATAACTTTCAGGATGTACATACATATTCACATGTCCAATTGTCTGACAGATCTTAATGTAAAACAACTTTCACTTGAAAATGACAAAGACAGTGGTGATAAGACACTCCTATTCAGTATAAAATAATTCCATAACATAATAATGGACATTTGGAGGAAGTAGTTGATGTGAGGGGGGCTGACCAGAGTATAGAATCTCCGGCAGCAGCCAGGAGATCTGAGGGACTGTGCCTCCCAGATGCTGCAGCCATTTTAGCTTCAAAGTTCACCAGAAGTATAATTATCCATAAGAGCATTTCAACCAAAAAACCAACCTTTAGTCAAAAGTATTTAAAACTGGCCATTTGTGGTAAATAAAATCTCTATTGGCAAAGTTTCAACTGTTGACTGGGTTATAATAAACATACAGCATTTATAAGCACCTGGAAACACATCGTACAATGGTAAGATACCAACTCTCAAAGTATAAGTGGTTGGATTACCGCTGTAGGCAAAGCTTCCTTCATTTTTAGAACACCTTTCTATGATGCACTTTGATTGCTCTTTTAGGGAACTTGAGTATTCTATAAAGAATATCAATCTTTTTCATGGTTTTTAGCCCCACTTCAAGAAGGATAATATAGGCGAGATATCACTCTGAGGAGGGATAGCCTCCTCAGTAGATTAGCCCTCCTCAGCAGACCAAGGGAGACTTCAGCTGTTAGCCCTATCTTCCCCCTTTATGCATTTGGGTAAAGTTCTTACAATAATAATAGCTGCAAGAAAAGATAAACTTAATTTAGTTCATATGAAACACACAGCTGCAGTGTATATGTAGAGGACACCTTATCCTGTAATGCACGTAACCATGTATATATGTATATTGTATAAGCAAAAAACTTCAATCTCAATTTTCAAACAGTAGTTTTCATTCCATTATATGTATTTTGTATACAAGTTGTATACATGAAACCAGCTCATGCCATTTAACATGCTGATTGGTGTGGCAACACCCCGGGGAAGTGTGCACTCAGCATTTTCGAGCAGTGCACATCCCTGGGGTGCAATCACCACTTACCATGTATTTAGTATGTGTGCATACAAAATATAGACATGACAATAAAAATTGTGATGTTTTCCTAGCTATACATACCACCCTTTCACCGCACCTAGCTCTATTGCCTACTTTTTCCTAGTTCTAACCACAATAACATTTTCCACAAAGCCATAAAGTGTACGCAACAACACCAAACAAACAAACACTCATGCAAATATATACCACATAACATATTGCACAATTGCCATAACATATACATAACAGCACAAAACACAAATCACATTCATATAGATATCTATACACAAGTACTTTGGAGAAAGGGCAACTGAGAAAATTGTGGGAGTGGGGCGTAATAACTTTTGCATAAGCCACGCAGACAAGCATTGTAGATATGGCACAAAACATAACCGGATTTACAGTTGACCATGAAGCAAATGTGTCTTCCAATTAGTACAAGATAGCTGCAACACACCATAATATTATATGCATAGCAACACAACGTGATAGCAGCAACGAATGAATAATCATACAAGTTAAATTTAGCGTAATTGATTCGGTTTGGCCATGCACAGATAATTAGCTCTTCATCCACCTGCCCTTGGACCTCAGTTGCTGTTTAACTATATATGTGTATCTAAGTTCAGTGTCAGTAATTGGACGCACAACAACCAAGCAAACAATGTATCTAAGTTATACATACAAAGGTTCAATTTTTATATGTGGACAACCATACAAAGAGCATACAACAATATATGTGACCGGATTTGCGAAAAGGTACCTTTTTCACACACAAAATTTGACCCATTTTTTGAACTTTGAAGTTTCATAACTTTTGTATCTTTGCATGTATTTGCCTGAAATTTTCCATGAGTGCAGCTAAAGTATCTGGCCACAGTTTGAAACTAAGAGCAAGTTAATCAGTATAAGGAGTCAAATGTTGCATTATTTTGTTTGCTAACATGTAAAATGTGTGTAAAAGGTACCTTTTTGCAAATCCTGTCACATATGCACTGGAACACATACTTAATGCATGGTTTTGTGTGGGAGGGAGGGAAGAAAGTTTTCTGTCTGCGAACACACCATGCACTATGGCATGATCTCGTGATCTCAAACCTGTTAATCCAGTTTATTACAATGAATCATTATAATGATGTCATTACATCTCATGTATCCTACAAGATTGATTCAAGTGTTTACCTGAAACAAATGCATTAATTTCAGTTTGTGGTGCTAGCACTGGGCTGCTTTGCTAATGTACAATGTTGCTCTAATGGACCTTACAGTCATCTCATGGATTCTGTGTTGCTGAATTTAATTACTTTACCCGAAAGGCTATAGTTTATCACAAAAGGATGTTGGCTTTATTTACCATGGTATGATACATGGGTTTGCACTGTATCCATTCTACACCCACACCAAGGCATGTTAATTTCAGTTTATTGCATTGCAATGAATTACATTAAAACCATTTTGGCCCCACCATTATGTTGTGATGGTTGAAACTTTTACCTGTGAAAGGTGTAGTCACTGCCATGGAGAGCAAGGGACTTAATTAGTGTAAAATACCAAAAATAATTTGCATTTCAAGTTCAAATTTAGTCTAATAAAAATACTTTTCTGGATGTCATTGCAAACTTTACTTGTTGTGTCACTTATACATTGTCTTTAAAGTTATTTGCAGCTCAAGAGTTTCAAAGATTGATAAAAACCTACTATCACTATAGTCAGTAGTGCACATACTTTAAAAACACAAAATGTGACCCGGTCTGCGAAAAAGGGCCTTATAGCCTTTCAAAATTGTCAAGTTTGACTATCCTAATGTTTTCAACCTATCACCTTCATATTACACCAAACCATAGTGCTATGATAAGGGTATAGGGGACCAAATTGCAGGGTGATACCATATTCACAAGTTATGTTACAGGTTGCCAAGTAAATGCAACTGAAAAGGCTATAAGACCCATTTTCGCAGACCGGGTCACAAATATAGTCTTGTATATAGCTACCTGCCAGTTGTCTTTAGTATTGTGTGGTGAAGACATGGGACAAAAGCATGCAGTGGATTGCAATCCTTTTAACAATCCTAGGCACAAGAAGACAAGTTTAAGGTTAGTGTTACATTGGATGTGCAAAAACATTCCTACTCTTATATACCCTTGACCAGAGGATATATGATACAAGACACACAACAGCACAGCAATTGTCGTATGTACATAATGTATCATATTATAATGCTACTTGAAGTATAAGGGTACCATACACTTAGATTTTTGAGCTGATAATATAATTAGAGCAGTACAATAGATTACATACAATATTTGTACAATAACAGATGTGAAGCTATAATAAAAGTACATGAATGAAGTTCCTAAAAATCCACATTCTCAATGATTGACATTATTAAATATTCATCTCTCTATATACATGCACCAAATTAATGGCAAGAATATTTCTCTAGATTTTAATCTGCTCTAAGTCATCGCTAAATTCACCATAATCTTCTGATCTTGTATACGTGTAGTTTTTATTTATTTTTATTAAGGCTTTACAGCACAATTGCTGAAGGTCTGTAGGACACCTTCCAGTAATACAAATCAAAGATCTACAAATATGAACAAGCACAATTAGACATGTAGTGTATTCAGTAGCATGCACCAAAACAGCAGGTAAGGGTACAATGTGGTGATTTGTGTCTTTATCTATAGTGCAACATATAAGTTAATGTGCCTGCAAAATTACGGTTTGTGGCACAAACTGCATCCCATCACATAACAGGTCACAGCTCTGTTCTGCCATGGTATAGAATATTGACATTCTGTAAATTATTTGTATCAAAATGCCAAATAAGGGCTGAAAATTACATCACCATAGTATAATGACATAATAAAGATATGAGTCATGAAAGTATGAAAAGCAGGCAGATTTTATGTGTCCACTAGCAACTGGCAACATTACAGATATGTATACCAACATTTCATATAATTATCATATGTCAGTTCAACTCAGTTGTGAATGAATAATTCTGCCAGTTTCGGATGACAAGTTTTTTTTCAAATATATGTATATTGGTCACAGCATTATTTTTTGCCAAACAATTAGCAACTATGAGTATGGATGGAGTAAACCAATTTTGCCAGTTTTAGAAGAAAAAAAACTTCTTGCAAAGTTGGAGAAAAGTTTGAAGTAAATTTTAAATACTGAATTTTTGTGTTTTTATTACAAATTTCTAACAACTTATGTAACAATTAATTTTTGACAGTAGCTATCTATAATTACTTCTTTGTAAAGGACAATTCTAGTAGCAATCAGGAAAACAAAAAAAGAAAATCTTTACACTGTAGTTGTGCATGCATATAGCTATCAGTGGCGGATTTAGGGGGGTTTCAAGGTTTCCTCGGAAACTCCTTTGAAAAATGATTACATAACAATTAAATGTTTTATTTATTGCGGCGTGCGCCTCGATCGAGATACTCTAATAGAGCAGTCACAGTAGCTATTAAAGCAGTGTGTAGCAAGTTATTTAAGGTATTTTATGTACTATCAATAAGCTGTGACCTTTTGTTTTTGGTGTCACCTTACCAAACCAGACAATGTAGTGCAAACTTTTGTGTATCTCATGTCAGTGTATATCTCCACCTTCTAAACTGGAAACCCCCTTTATAAATTCCTAGATCTGCCACTGGCTATGGTTATGTTCTACAAACATCATATCAACAAAATGATTTACAGTGAATGTACTTAGAAATACAGCTTAGTGTCTGCGGAGTTCTATAATAGCAACAGGTATAGGCCTGATTGCCATGAATATGGCTTTGCTACTCAGATCAATTGCTACTCAGATCAATAGCTATTCAATATCTAAGTGAACCAAATTTGCATCAAAGTGGATGTCATCATTGCAATATGCATTTAAATATAGGTCATAGACATGGAGAAGGTTTGTGTTTATAATATCTTTCGATTGTGGAAGTGTAGTGACAAATTTCTATCTTGCCATGCCTAAACAACAAGGACGTAAAACAACCCGTCAAAAGGCTCGTAATAAAGGAAAACCTTACCCAAGATCTGAGCCAGGAGATGGTGAGGAAAACGGCACTGGGGAACCTTTACCCTGCCCCATCTGTGAAGAGGTCATAAAAGAATCAACGGACGACGCACCTGGAGACGAAGCTATCTTTTGTGAGGGTCAGTGTGAAGCGTGGTACCATCGAAGGTGTGCGGGAATTTCCAAGAGCGCTTATGAATCAGCAAGTGAGTCAGAGAATCCCTTTTATTGTATGTCATGCTTGCAAGTGCACTACAACAACGAAATTTCCCAATTAAAAGAGCAAATAGCCGCACTATCCTCAAAAATCCTTGGCCCTTCTGAAGGAGACAGCAGTCAACAGTCTACTCGAACCTCAGTATCTGGTCGTGGCAGCAACACGACTACCCAGTCCTCAAGTACAGCCCTGCCTAATGGTGTAACCAACTCATCTCACAAAATGGCCAGCACTGAGTCTACCTCAGCAAGAAAATTCAATGTCGTACTTTTTGGCATAGCAGAATGCTCCAAAGGCACTAAAAAGTTTGAACAAGATAATTTAGATTTAAATAAAGCTACTGCCATCCTAACTGAGGTGGATAATTCGGTGCAGCCCTTTTCTATCAGAGACACTGTGAGGTTGGGAAAATACAATCCTACAGGTCGTCCTAGACCAGTCTTGGTTACGCTTAACAGATCCTCAGATGTTGCTTCTTTGCTTTCCAAAAGGGCTCAAGTGAAGTCACCTTATGTTATAAAACCCGACCTTTCATGTGAAGCCAGAACTATTGAATCCCACCTACTCAAAGCCAGATGGTCTCTGCTTCAAGCTAAGACTCCAAAATCTGACATTAAAATCCGAGGAGATAAACTGTATGTGAAGGGAAAGCTATTTGGCCAAGCTGATACCACAGGCTTCACACCTGGCTCAGCATCTCCAAATGTATCCACTGTTGCTACCATGGATACTACCACTACAACTTCCTCTACTTGACTCCCTTCTGGGGTACAAATCTGCATGCAGAACTGTAGGAGCTTGACAAAAAACCTTCGATTTTTCCAAAATTTTATATATGCTTCAAATTTCAAAATAATTGGCCTGTCTGAAACATGGTTATATAATGCTGTGCTTGATTCTGAAATTTTGCCACATGGGTATACAATTTATAGAACAGATAGAGGTTCCCGTGGTGGTGGGGTGATGATTGCTGTTGGTCATGAGTTTCCAAGTGAACAGATTCCAAGCCCTCCTAATCTGGAGGTTGTTACTGTTTCTATATCATTGGTGCCGGCTATAATCTGTTGTATGGTGTATATACCTCCAAATTCCACTGTGGAATATCATACTGAACTTATTAACTATTTACAATCCCTACCCGGTCATGTAATAATATTTGGTGACTTTAATATGCCTGATATCGATTGGTCCACTCTTGCTGGAGGCTCAACAAGTTCTAACAATTTTTGTGAGTTCATATTCCAATCTAACCTTGAACAACTAGTGACTTGTCCAACTCATAAACATGGTAATCTGCTTGATCTAATTTTGACTGACAGTGCCGATAACATAGTTGACTTAACTGTTCACCCTCTGGAATACCAGTGCATTTCATCAGACCACCACTTGATTACCTTTGCCATCTGCTGTAAGAATATTATACCAAAGCCTGTCACTAAGGAGACATTTAATTATGCCAAAGGTGACTATGCTGGCCTTAATGAATACCTATTGAATTGTGACTTTGGTGTAATTTGCAATTTAACAGATGTAGAAGAAATCTGGAACATATTAAAGAACCATATCCTTTCCGGTATGAACCTTTTTATTCCTAAAGTGAAAATAAGAGTACGTCAATTTCCTGTATGGTTCACTTCTCATCTACGTCATCTTATTAAGTGTTTACGGACACTTCAGCGAAAATACAGTAAAGAACCTACTACTAACAATTTTCAAAAGTCCAGTGCTCTTTCCAAGATGCAAGCAAGGCGGCCAAATCTAACTACGAACGAAACCTTATCCAAAACTTTGCGACAAATAGAGATCCAAGAATATACAGATATATAAAACAATTTACTAAGTCTCATACTCTACCTCCACAGTTACATTTCAATTCTAATGTAGCCAACACTGATCATTATAAAGCTGAGCTTTTCAATCAGTACTTTTTCTCTGTTTTTACTAGAAGTACTTCCCTAGAACCAAATCCTAATGATTTAAGCATTCCAGCCAACTCCCTGGACACAATAAACCTAACAGAGTCTGATGTGTTTAATGCTCTTGTTAATCTTAATCCACACAAAGCAACTGGAATTGACTACATAGCTCCTAGCATTTTAAAAAATTGTGCCACCTCTCTTGTGGCACCACTGTTTCGCCTATTTACCACCAGCTTAAACACCAGTGTAATTCCAACTGAATGGAAGACACATAAGATTACTCCAATTTACAAAACTGGTGATAAGACATCTGTCAAAAATTACCGACCCATTTCCTTGTTATGCAATGTTTCAAAAGTGTTAGAAGACCTGATATATGTTAAGATGATTGGTACTGTGGCTAAGTGTATTACCCCTTGTCAATTTGGTTTCCAGAGTAACTCATCAACCCTACAACAATTACTTTTATATCACCACCAACTGATAACTTCCAAGGATGAAGTGGACGTTGTTCACATAGACTTTCGAAAGGCTTTTGACAGTGTGCCGCACAATTAACTATTGGTGAAACTCTGGAACATTGGGATCACTGGAACTCTTTGGAAGTGGTTTAAATCATACCTATGCAATAGGGTACAATGTGTTTCTATCAACAACTGTTTGTCTAATTGCTTACCCGTATTGTCAGGTGTACCACAGGGGAGTATACTTGGCCCCTTACTCTTTCTAATTTACATTAATGACCTTCCCTCTGCTATTCATTCATCCAATATGTTTGTCTTTGCTGATGATACAAAGTGCTTTATGAAAATAAAGTCTGAGTTGGACATCCATAGATTTCAAGAAGATTTGTCATCAGTTTCTCACTGGAGTAATAACAATAACCTTGCCTTCAGTGTTCCAAAATTTATATTTTTACGTTATCACAACATATTTAATTCATTTTATACCATCAATGGAAATACCATTCCTTGCTCTGATAGCTGTAAAGATCTTGGTATCTATTTCTCTGATAGTTTATCATGGAGATTACACTATCAAGACATTACTTCTAAAGCTTATAAATCTTTTGGATTACTTCGCCGCATATTTAAGGAAAGTTACTGTTTGGAGACTAGGAAGAATCTGTATGTTTCAATGATTAGATCTACTTTAATGTATTGTTCTTGCTTGTGGAAGCCATATTTACTATCTGATATTGAACTGTTAGAAAGAGTACAAAGGAGGGCAACCAAATATATTCTTAATGACTACACCAGTAACTACAAAGAAAGGCTTTTGAGACTGAAACTTCTTCCACTGATGTATATTTACGATTTAGCTGACATCATTTTTTTTTATAAAATCAGTAAAATTTCAATCTGAAAAGTTCAACATATTAAACTTTGTAGAATTTATCTCTGGACCCACAAGATCAGCAGGTTACAAACTTAGACACATGATAGCATCTAAAAACAGCGTAATGAATTCCTACTTCTACCGTATACCCAGATTGTGGAACAGCTTACCATTAATTGACCTATCCCAAACCCTCCTAACTATCAAATTCAAACTCAAGAATTATTTTTGGAATCATTTTGTTAACAATTTTGACAGTAATAACCTATGTACTTTTTATTTCCGTTGCCCCTGTTCCAAATGTTTAAACATTCCAGCTCCTACAAACTATTTTATTCTTTAACTTGTACTCTTTATAGCTACCCCTTGTAATTATTATTTGTAGTTATATAGCTTATTGTAATTTGTAAGTAATTAATTATGGCTACCAGTGCAAGACACTGGTAGACCTTCAGTTCTGTAATTTAATTGTTATAAGCTCTTAAATATTGTTTAATTTTGTTTATTGATCTGTACAGTTCTGTAAAGTATTAATAATAATAAGGTAGGAGTTTAGTGGCAGATCCATGCATTCCATTTTGATTCTAGCCCTTGCTCTAGCCAATTGTAGCTATATACAGTAATCTGGGAATGTGATAACTAATAATCACTCCTCATTGGTCTTTCACTGTCCCAGAACTTTTAAAAGTGGATGGCTGCAAGAAATAAAGTTAACATGATAATTATGCACTTGTCAATTTCATTCCCCACCCCGGGCGTCTCCACACCCCAGGTGGGGATTTGACACTGCTTCTTGTCCCCACCCTTCGGGGAAATTGACAGTTGTCCAATTCACTGACCGATTTTCGGTAGTTGCATTTCTACATAGGCGGCGGAGACGGGGAGGTCAGGGGGACCACCCCCCCCTACCCCCACTTTTATGGGACACTGTTTACAAGAAAAGATCGAGATACTCTAATAGAACAGTCAGGAATCTGGATACTCTAATAGAGCAGTCATAGTATTCAGAGAACAGTGTAGCAAGCTACTTAGCTACGTATGTGTATAGGTGTAGTTATAAATAAGGAGATTAAGGAGATATAATTGATGGAGAGCAGCTATTGTCAGCAGGCTGGGACCTTTTTTTTCTTTTGGTCTTCAACTTACAGGCTGGCCTGGCCCCCTCACTCTTTGGCCTGCTCCACCGTCCCTGAATTTTCTAAACAATAAAATCGCACTTTCTATTATTTTACTAGCTACAGGTGTACCAGGTTTATTTGTCGTAATTGTACATACTTATATAGTTAAGTAACTTAGGCCACTCCAAGTCATACCTTAGTTTCTGGTCACTCCCAAGCCTACAAATGGATGCGGGCGGGCGGATGATCAGGACTTCAGGGCTATAGACTCTATACTGTGACAATATACTGTATGGTATTATTATTTGCTCAATTTAGCAAATTCATGTTGATTTTATACTTAACCAACAACATAAGTAGTTGTGCTTCGGCAAAAAATGCACTAGGAAAGTTGTTGATGGATCATGGCTAGCTATTATTATTATTATTATTATTATTATTATTATTGTTACTGAGCAGACAGCACAGCTGATATGCTCAGGAAAAAAAAAAGCAATCATAAAATGAATTTAGCTACGTAGTTACAAAGATTACAGTTATTGGGTTCCATACAATGTTTGCAGTTCCGCTGAAAAAGAGTCAATATTGTTGCTCTCAATGATGGAAGATGGTAAGTTGTTCCAATCCTTAATTGATCTGGAGAAAAAGCTCTGTTGGTATGAATAGGTAGATGAATTTGGTAGAATAAAACGATGTGGGTGATATAGTCTGGTGGATCTTGTCATTGAAATAAAATGAGGAGGAATTGACAGTGAATAATCTTGATGTATAATTTTAAAAAGTGCTTGTAATCTGGATATTTTACGTCTCAGCTGAAGGCTTGGCCAAGAAAGATGCTGTAACATAGCTGTGACTGAACTGAATCGATTGAAATCATTTAGGACCCATCTAGCTGCCCTACGCTGTACTTTCTCTAGCTGTTGAATATTGTTATGGTGGTATGGGTCCCAGATGACTGCAGCGTATTCCATTGACGGTCGTACTATCGTAAGGTAGGCTGTTGCTTTGATGTTAGACGAGCAGCAACTCAGATTGCGTTTCAAGAAGTTTAATGTTCTATTGGCCTTAGCAGCTATATTACTAATATGTGGAGACCATGATAGTTTGTTATCCAATATAACACCAAGGTAGGAGTGTTGGTTTGATGTACCCAAGTTGTGATTGTTTAGCTTGTAGTTGAAAATGATTGGTGATAATGATCTGGTAAACTGCATAATAGTACATTTGGTTACATTGAATCTTAATTGCCACTTAGTTGCCCATTCGTGTAGTTGATCAAGATCATGCTGAAGTTGAATGGCATCCTCCTTGGTGGTGATAATTCTGTAAAGTAAACAGTCATCAGCAAATAACCGTAGTGGCGAATTTACATGTTCTGTTATATCATTAATGTATAGAAGAAACATCAAAGGGCCGAGAACCGTCCCTTGAGGGACTCCTGAGTGAACAGCTATCGAGTCAGAAAAAGTACCGTCCAAAGCTACTTGCTGTGACCTTCTGGTCAGCCAAGTATTGACCCACTGACAGATGTGATCGTTGATACCATAGTGTCTTAATTTAACTAATAGTCTTTGATGTGGGACACTATCAAACGCTTTAGCAAAGTCAAGGAGAATGACATCGGTTTGTTTCTGTTGGTCTAGAGCATGTGACAAGTCTTCTATCAGTGAAATAAGTTGGGTAACACAAGAGTGCTGGGATCTGAAGCCGTGCTGGGTATCAATGAGAATGCTATTTGAGTTTAAATGATTCATTATGGAATGATATATAATATGTTCCATAGTTATACACTGATGTATAGCATTTAAGTATATATTTATTTATTTATTTAGAATATACTATAGGAAATGTTTTGCTCATGTAGCTACTTATGCTTTCCAAGTGAAATAAATGTCTCATTAGCTATGTCAGGAAAGTATTACTATGACTTATAGCTAAGTTGTTCAAATGATCATGATACACAATGAAATTTAACTTCTATTTTCACATCAGAAATTCTTCATTCAAATGTAAAGTCTTAGCCCACTAGCTATGTGTTTCCAGCCTTCTATTCAGTAACCTTGAGAAAAGTAACTGTCAAAGTTTTGAGTCATTGAGTGCTCCAGACTACTGTTTTTTAGTGATCATCTGGGAATGTTTAAACTATAAGGGTTTCTACTTGCCAATCTAATTTTAGTTATGGAAAAGTTTAAGTTTAAGCTCACCGAATGTTGCCGGCTTTCCATACCCCTGTAGTGTTCAGTGATAAGGAATTAGACTAATCATTAGAGGACTACATTTGAATTATAAAGTTAAAGCTATGGCCCATCTGCATGGACTAGTAGTTAATGCTACTGAAATTACTTTGGTTACAGAAGCTTTAGTAACAGTTATAATCTGAACAGCTATATAATCAAGGACAAAACTAGCTATAGTTAGAAACATTTTATTAGTGTGGCATATATACCTAATATATACCTATATATTAGAGTTAAGAGTAGTGTGACTGCTCTATTGGAATCCCTGAATGCTCTATTAGAGTATATCGATCTTTTGCAGTAAAAAATAAGTGTCTTGCTGGGTCACGTGCACTTAAGCACCTGTAATATTAATAATAGTCCTCATAAACTAGGGTTTCAGGTTTACCATGCGGGCGGGTGACCAGAAACTAAGGTTTGACTTGGTGTGGCCTAATGGAAATTGTACACATGTAATTGCACATCAGCATTATACCCCGGGAGGGTCCTGCTGATTAACAATAAATAAATAAATAAATAAATATTACTAGTCTCATGCACGAAATATGCGCTTAGTCATCCTTGAGGTTAGTCTGGCGGCGCCCGCACCTTCGCGTAGAGTAAGGGTCTGGTATGCTTAGTATTATGATTATGATTATGATTATGATTAGATACTGGAAAGACAGCACTCAGTGCTGGTTACATCCAGGAGGGGGGGGGACCCTCAAAACAAAAAGGGGGTTAATTACAACAAATCTAGTCCAAAAATACAATTATTAAACTGTTCTAGTGACTCTGTATCGATGATGTGATTAGGGAGGTTATTCCATTGCTTGATAGTTCCTGGAAAGTAACTCTGTTGGTAAGCAAGTGTTCTAGTTGGAGGAATTATATATCTGTATTGGTGATGCAATCTAGTTGGATATGAAGTAGGCTTGAAATACTCAGGGAGCTGGATAGATGGCAAAGCGTGATGTAATACTCTATATAGTAAGTTCAAACGATCAATACATCTTCTGCTCTGTAGGCTCTTCCAATGCAGTTGATCCAACAGGTAAGTGACACTACTCATTGGATTGTAATCCGATGCTACCCATCTTGCAGCACGACGTTGTACCTTCTCTAAAGTATTAATTAAGTATAGCTGGTGAGGGTCCCAGACACAACTAGCATATTCCAGCAGAGGACGTATTGATGTTAAATAGGCTGTTATCTTAACTTCTTTGGAGCATTTACTTATATTACGTTTAAGAAAGTTGAGACTTTTAGTTGCTTTGCCGCAAAGATGATCGATGTGGTGGGACCAAGACATTGATTGGTGGAATATGACCCCTAGATATGGATGCTGACTCTTCAGTTCCAGAGCTTTATTGTCAATGCTGTAGGTGGTGAGCATGGGAGTTTTGCTTCTTGAACAACGTAGAAAAACACACTTTTCAACATTTAGTTTCATTTGCCAAGTTTTAGCCCAGTGGAAGACTTTATTTAGATCTTGTTGTAGGATACTATTGTCTTCTTCTGAATCAATAATTCTGTAAATAATACAGTCATCGGCAAAGAGACGAATCGAGGAGTTGATATTTGTAGATATGTCATTGATGTAAAGTAGGAACATTAATGGCCCAAGTACAGTGCCTTGTGGGACACCTGACTTTACTGGAACAAACCTGGAAGTTACATTATTTAGCACTACTCTTTGTTTGCGTTGTGTTAGCCAAGCCTTAATCCATTGATGAAGGTCTCCTTGTATTCCATAGTGTGATAGTTTCTGTAATAATCGTTTATGAGGAACTGAGTCAAAAGCTTTTGAGAAATCTAATAAAATTAGATCTATTTGTTTCTGTTGGTCCATTACCTTTAAGATTTCCTCTGTTAGCATTACTAGTTGGGATTGACATGAGTACTTAGGCCTAAAACCGTGTTGGCAATTATTGAGGATATTATTTTGGTCTACATGATTCATAATTGAGTGAAAAACAATATGTTCCATTACCTTGCAACAGGTAGAGGTAAGAGAAATTGGTCGATAATTATTAGCTGAGTTTCGGTTGCCTTTCTTATGTACAGGGACAACATTTGCTGTTAGCCAGTCAGTTGGAAGATTGTTGGTGGTAAAAGATTGAGTAAAAATTACCTGGAGTATAGGTGCAATTTCAGCTCTGCATAATTTCAGTATTTGCGTAGGAATCCCATCAGGACCTGGAGCCTTGCTAGTATCCAATTGTTGAAGTAAGTTTTCAATTCCTTCGGTTGAAAATATAATGTGGTCACAAATGGGATACGTAGGAATGTCTAGATTTGGAGTTTCGTTATCTTCGTCAGTAAAAAAAGTGTAGAACTGATCATTAAATGCATTAGCAATGTCAACAGAAGAAGTAAGCAGGGAGTCATTACTTTCTAAGGTGGTAACGTTTGGATGGTCTTTCTTTAAGTTCTTGATTAATGACCAAAATCGTTTTCTGTTGTTGCAGTGGGAGTCGTCAAATAGGTATTTACAGTAATTGTTATGAGCTTTATCAACTAAACTGTTAACTTCGTTCCTTAGCTTCCTGTACGCTTTCCATTCGTTTTCATTTTGTGTAGCCTTAGCTTTGTTGTACAATCTACGCCTTTTAGATATCTTACGTTTAATTTCTCGATTTAGCCATGGAGCTTCTTTGCGATTCTTGACCATTCTTGATGGAACGTGCCTGTTCGTCATTTCAAAAATCATATCTTTGAAATTATTCCAGTTATTTTCAACAGGTCTTTTGTAGGGATCACTCTGGAAGAACAGGTCTTTAAAAGCTCTAACATCTTCTAGCATTGATTCTGTGTTTGCTTTGTGAAAAAGGTAAGTTCTGTGCGGATTGTTATTAGGTGCATCGCAAGTTGTATACAATGTAAAAGTAACTGCTTCATGGTCTGACATTCCAGGTACAACCTTGATGTTGTCAATAAGATATGGTGATGTTGTCAGGACTAAGTCCAATACGTTATCGTTTCTCGTAGGTTCAAGTATCTGTTGTTCCAAGCTGAAATCATTAATTACGTCAACAAACAGGTTATTCACTTCTGCTCCATATGTTGGTCCAGGTTTAACATGACCGATTCCGTCACTCCATTCTATACTAGGAAAGTTAAAGTCCCCTGCTAGTATAATATTAGATTGGTTTCCTTTAGTTCTACTGATGTGTTGAAGGGCCTCTTTCAAACTTAGGATAGGGTTGCTTAGAGCATCAGGTGGCCGGTAAAATGAGCAAACAAGGCATGGCTCATTAGAGACTGGGTAAATTTCAGCCCATATCATTTCAGCATTTTGTGATAAGTTGGGTTGTTCTGTGAATTTCAAGTTTTTTGTAAAGGCGAGAAATACCCCTCCTCCTCCAGAGGTTCGGTCTTTCCTTATCACAGAGAAATCGTTAGGAAATATTTCAGCAGTGGAGTAGGTTTCATCTAGGTGTGACTCACATCCTATTATAATATGGGGTCGGTTTTCAAAAATTAAAGTTTGGAGCCTCCCTCTTTTGTTTAAGCTCCTTAGACTGCAGCAATTAAAACTAAGTACTCTCAGCTCAGATTTGTTGTTGTTTGTGCATGTGTAATTAGAATCATTTAGGGTGGGATTATCAGTGCTGGGGAGTGAGTTACTAGTAATTATGGTCTCCTCGGCACTATTGTGCCGTTTTTTATTATGTAATTCTTACCATCTTTGTTCATCTCATTTAGTTGGTTTCTTAACATTTTGTTCTTCTTTTGTTCAAGTGGCGTGCAGTCAGCAGATACGTAAACTGGCTTTTCTTGGTTTAAATTATTTCCATTCTTAAGTTTAGACTTGTTTCTCAAAATTGCAACTTTATCTTGGAGGTTGGAAACGGTGACTTTGAGTAAGCGGGCTCTACCACCTTTCTTTCCGATTCTGATAGCATTAGTAACTAAGGTTTCCACTCCTAAACTTTCGGTAAACAATGATGTAGCTGTTTTAATATCATCTCTCTTTCTGGTTTGTGGGTCTTCTTCCTTTGATTCTTCTATATTGTGCAAAATTAGATTAAGCTGTCTTTTTTCTTTTTCTTTCTGCTCAAAAATGATAGAAGAAGTCAAGTGGGCAACAGATTCTTCATCACTGGGGTCAGGGGTTATCTTTGACAAGGGTTTGTTGTAATTCTCTAATTGTTCATTTATTCCCTCCACAATTCCAGTGAGTTTTTCTTCTACTGCTTCAAGCCTTGCATTGACATTCTGCTGCTCCTGTTGGAGTGCGGATGTACCAGAATCTACTTTCAGTGCGAAAGCAACTTTTGTATAGCATAACGTACAGAAAAACATAATTTTCTCACTGCTACCACTCAAAATGTTATACTCGTTTTGAGTTAGACCTGCACATATTCTGTGTTCCCACTTACAGCACCACTGACATTGTACAGCATCTTTCTTAGCTTCTTTTTTACAAGTAACACATTTCTCGACTTGTGGGGCTTGTTTAGTTTTCTTACTATCTCTTTTGGGAGGTGAGGTGTCTTCTGGTAGCTTGCGTTTGATGATTGAGGTTTGGCTAGCCATCTCAGCGATGTTGTTCTAATTAATGCCCACTATGACCAAAAACAAACAGAGACAAACGCATGTACTGCAATAACAAACAACTGGCCTTTGGTGGTACCGTTAAAATCGCCACGGTACAACAGCTGGAGAGCTTAGGAGTCGATTTGACGAGTTGAGAATGTAGTATAGTAGAGTTGTACCCGATTACCAAAAACTGGTGCAACCAATCAGAACGCACCACGTTTAATCAGCGCATTTTTGTTTATGTTACGTCAAAAGAATGAATCAAATGCCCAACTCGGTGATACCATAGATATTATCTATGGTGATACTAAACATAGCATACCCTTACTCTATGCGAAGGGGCGGGCGCCGCCAGACTACTTTGAGGTGTTGTCTAATCCCCTACTAGGGGGTGGGGGGCCTGGGGGCCTAGCCGGATTTGACAGCCGATTTTGCCCAAGTAGTGGGGAATTTGACACCACGAATTGTCAAATCCCCCACCCGTGGGGTGGGTGGGTGGGCATGATATTGACAAGTGCATTTAAAAGGTGCTTATTCAGTAATGAGGTGCTTATCCTGTAATGAGGTCATTGAGGTGTAGGAATTAATAAAGATATTGTAATTAGGCCGCCGCATAAAAATTAAATAATATTGTTTTCCGAATTCCCACCTGTATCAAGACACACGATAGTGTGTCGTGCGGCCCAAGAAGCCGGCGCGCCACACCGTGAGTATATTTACAGGAAGAAAGAAAAACGCAATTTTCACACCTATGTAGCTCTGTGATCCCTTATCCGATTGGAACTAAATTTGTAGTCTGGCGCCGCCCGCCCCTTCGCATAAAGTAAGGGTCTGGTGAAATACAGATACTAAATCATTTCTAGCGCCCAGATTCGGCGCTAGCCAATTAGTGCATGCCAATGACGTTCACACAGAAATCGCCTTGGCAACACAATGCTTTTGTTCGAATTGAAGTGCAATCATCTGACGTAACAAGCAATTGTATTTGTATTTGTATACCCCTTTTTGTATTTGTATACCCCAAAGCCGGCCTATGGCCAGCTTTGGGACTTTTTTAACCTATGTTTTTTCTTTACCACAGGAAGAAGAAAATATGAAATAGATGTACTTTAAATATTTTATCAGTAAATGTACAAATTATATATATAATACATATATTGATTACAGAAATCTCCATGGTGGTTTCTTTGTAACTGAACGATCTACAAGGTAACTTCTTCTAGCTGATCTCTCTACAGGCTGAATTGTTTGTATAGATGAACTATCTACAAGGTAACTTCTTCTAGCTGATCTCTCTACAGGGTGATTTGTTTGTAGCTGAATTCTGTATAGGTGATTTGTTTGCAGCTGAACTCTTTACAGAATGGTTTCTTTGTAGCTGAACTCTCTAAAAGGTAACTTCTTCTAACTGATCTTTCTACAGGGCATTTGTTTCTGGCAGAATTTTATACAGGGTGATTTCTTTTCAGCTGAACTCTCTACAAGGTAACTTCTTCTAGCTGATCTCTCTACAGGGAGATTTGTTTGTAGCTGAACTATCTACAAGGTAACTTCTTCTAGCTGATCTCTCAACAGGGTGATTTGTTTGTAGCTGAATTCTGTACAGGTGATTTATTTGCAGCTGAGCTCTTTACACAATGGTTTCTTTGTAGCTGAACTCTCTAAAAGGTAACTTCTTCTAACTGAACTTTCTACAGGGCAATTTGTTTGTGGCTGAATTTTCTACAGGGTGATTTCTTTGCAGCTGAATTTTCTACATGGTGGTTTCTTTGTAGCTGAACTCTCTACAAGGTAGTTTCTTCTAGCTGATCTCTCTACAGGGAGATTTGTTTATAGCTGAACTATCTACAAGGTAACTTCTTCTAGCTAATCTCTCTACAGGGAGATTTGTTTGTAGCTGAACTCTCTACATGATGGTTTCTTTGTAGCTGAACTCTCTGCAAGGTAACTTCTTCTATTGATCTCTCTACAGGGCGATTTGTTTGTAGCTGAACTCTCTACATGGTGGTTTCTTTGTAGCTGAACTCTACAAGGTGATTTCTTCTAGCTGAACTATCTCTTTCCATAGTTGCATGAACTCCATACAAGGTAACTTCTTCTAGCTGATCTCTCTACAGGGTGACTTGTGTGTAGATGATCTCTACGCAGGTTTCTTGTTTCTAGCTGATCCCTTGAATTCTCTTCAGGGTGACTGCTCTTTTAGGATGACTGCTCTATTAGAGTATCTCGATCTCGCACTTGCTGCACCAAGTTGGATTTCGTGTTATAACTCCGTGGCTTTAAGTCTGGTTCTTCTACACCATTGATGAGCCTTTCTAAGATGATTACTCCATCTGTACAACGATTTTCAAAGGATTACCTCAAGCGGTTTATCTGGTAGGCGTGACAAACAGTCGTTTTTTTTTATTAGCTAATCTCGATTACGTAATTGTTACACAGTGTTGGATTTTTCGTTGTATCTTCCTGGTTTTTAGCTCGATTTCTTTCAAACCACAAAAGGTTTGAGGTTCAATAGTTAACTTATTCACCCACTGATTTTCAGCTTCTTCCCATACGCGGTTTACCCTGTAGGTGTGACAACATATTGGTGTTATTTTTCGTGAATAATCGCTCATAACTCTTTACCTGTTTATCGTATTCTAGCCAAAGTTGGTACCGAGATGCGCCTTTATACTCCCCTTCTGTGTGCCAAATGTCAAGGAAATCGGATATGGCGTTCGCGTTTTATAGCAGTTTTTGTAAATGTGCGACAAGAGGAAGAAAAATAAGAAGAAAAAAAACGAAGAAACTAAGCCAATTTTTGAAGTCGCATATCTCGGGAACGCTTGAAGCGATTTCGCTCAAATTTGGAATGTGGAGTGCTGAAGCTGGAGGGCATGTCCACAGCAAAAATCGTCTTGTTTCATCAAGGAAGCACAGAGCTACGGAGGTGCAAAAATTGCGTTTTCTTTCTTCCTGTCAATATACTCACGGGTGTTACGCGCCGGCTTCTTGGGCCGCACGATACGCTACCGTGTGTCTTGATAGCTGAAAACAAAGCATAATGGCTACTTTGGATGCATGTAGTTGGAATGTGTGTTCAGATGAAAATTATCAGCCTGGCGCCATTCTTTTGATGCAGTATACAGGGGCGGATCCAGGAGGTGGCAAGGGGAGGGGCACAAACAGGCTAAGTTGTAGGTGGTTGGAGAAAGCCAGTTAGTTGCTGCATTTTTGAAGCAACAAAAAAATCACCACTTAGTAGTGTCTCACTATTGATTTTTGAAATTTTGGCTTTTGTAGATGGTTGTGGAGTCTTAAATACTGTGTGATTTTAATCAGAAGTATATGGTTCCTCCAAAAGGTTAGGAGGAGGGGGGGCATTTGCCCCAAATGCCCCATCCTGGATCCGTCATTGGTATATTTGGATTGACCTTTACAGCTACAAAGTTCATTCTCACAACACTGCACTTTTATAGAGTAAACATTAATGCTATTACAGCCAATTATATGAAGCCAATTAACATATATTGTGTATGTGGTAGAGCTTGAATTGTATTTGCTTACAATTTTACTTGTGTCATAGCTTTCAGTCTGTAAACAGGAAAACTATAGGAAAACTTGACAACTGTACACAGCATGATAAAAATTATTTAAGAACTAGCCTTCAAATATGGCAATGTCAGTATTCATCTACAATGTGACTGAATGTGTCAGATTGCACTAGCTATAGCTAACACAACATACACATAAACAAAGCAACCACATTCCCTTCGACAGGTTAACCAATTTTACAGTGGATGCTACACCATACTGAGCCAGGTTTAAAAAAAAAAACATTCAAAACACTGCACAGAACTGTCTGTATATGCAGGGTCTGCATGGAGGAATGCCCCATGTTTTTTAAAGATGTATGTTTTTGTGATCTTTTTTATTCCAATTGAATAAAGATGAAAGGCTTTGGCTTGTTTAAAAGAGTAACAACAGGAATTCATTATTTTTTGCAATGATACAGGAAAGTGTAAAATTATGTAATTGAGACTCATATACTTGTGCATGTGGATCAAACTACAGTACATTAAATTATAATAGTAGTAGTTAATTAGTTATCAGCCAAGTTCATACACTATCTAACAGGAGGAATGGTGACTCCTGATGTTTGGATTGGCAATTACCACATGTTGTTCTATTGACTCTGAAAGTCTGAATACTATATACACCTGTATACTTTTGTGGTGTGGGAAAGCTTTATCTATTGTGAGAGCAGTACCATTATGAACAATTAAGCTGTAAGGGACAGTCAAGATTCTAATCTACCCATGCCATAGGTAAACAAACATGTAATTAATACTTATAGCTTTAACTTGTTGCATGAGATTTTCTCCTGTAAAGTATAGCTCCAGTAGATAATCTCTTGTATTTATTAACATACAAAAGAAAATATTATTCAGGGATGGCTCTAGAAATGGTGTGCCAGTTGCAGATATTAGTTCTTAGTGAGGAAACTTGTGGTGCAATCCCCAGATACCGAGAAAGGTTCACATTCCAAAAAACAACTGATGAAATTCAACATATTAATCAATTTTATTATACAGACTCATAAAAGATGCAATATTTATATTTCATAGCCATCCAAAATTTGAATGGATTCAACAGAAGTTGTGATGGGCCTGGTATACAACCAAGATGTAACCAGTATGTAAACAGATCTAGATTTCTTTCAAACTTCACAATTACTTAAATCATGTTGCAAAATCACTATTTCAATGTGTATTTTAAAATTACTCCCCAGCTACATAGTAAAATAAGTCACATACATGTATAAAAGGTCTTTTGTAGCTTTCTATGAAAGGTTTTCATCTTTTCATGCTGTGCCATTCAGGGTCTATATTATTTAGTGCCAAGAGCTGATTCGTATTGATACATTTATAGTACGTAGAAGAGTGTCAACTCAAAAAGAGCAAAATCTCTCTTTATACATGATTATTATATTTTGATCATGTGAAGATGTAATCTGTAACAGGAGATATACAACATATACTCATAGTTTAATGCTGGCTGCCTAGCTAGCTAGTTAACCTCATTCACCACATTCCTATAAGTGGTTATTAACCAATGATTTCATACAAGTGCTGCATCACTAACCAGAAGCCTACACCTGGACAAACGATTCCCTACAAGTGAACATTTAGAACAAGCTATATAAGGCTGCTCAGCTACACTCTGAAGTATCAAGCAAGTGCAAGGTACTTTGTAAACTGTTGCTGATTGAACTCAACTATGCTACCTATCATTTTACTTGGGCTGATTTTGGGAGCTGAAGCGCTTTCAGTTGAGGAGATGTTGGAACTTGGAGGGAAAAGGTTTCAAGAGTTAAAACAAGGTATGAATTGGGTGCAATACTAGTTAAAAACAAACATACTGTTATATTTCACAAAACACAGATAAATCACTGCCGTTAAGAGACCATGATTACCTGAGACTTCAGTTTTTAGGGGCTAGAAACGCCTGGCTTGGATGTCCTGATAGTAATAAAGTGTGTGATCTACGTCGATGTCCAAGTGGAAATGAAAACTATCGCTATCCTGGAAGGTGTTGGGGAGAAGAGTTCCAAATAATTGGTGAAGGTACCAACTTGACTCCAATCAAGTCTGGCCAGAAAATTCGACTGCGTTATCCCCGTGAACACAACACATGGATGGGATGTCCACAGAACAAGCGTTGCGACAAAAGAACCTGCCCAGGAACAACCATTGCAGCAAAAAACTTTAAAAGTAATCGATGCTATGGTGAAATATTTGTCATCTACGCAAGAGGGAAAGCAAATGGTGCAGTAGTCAACAATGGTGATGTAGTGATGCTTTACTATCCTCATGGAGGACTGTATGTGTCCATTCAGGGAGAGAATGATAATGATGATACAAGTCTCAATTTTTGCCCTGGAGCTGCTCCGCCAGCCTACCTTAGCTATGCTATGTGTTCTAAAAATTCTTACCGTGTTTATCGATACACTAACTGAATCAAACTTTGACACTCACTGTGCATATTAGCTTTGATTTTGCACTGCATTATAGTTGATAGACAAGTACAGTACATATTGTACCTGTATGTATTGTCATTGTTTTCTAATAATATTAGTAATGTATAAATTCAGTATACAGGTATCACAAGCACATTCACATGGATGACACTGCAAATTAGAGGTGTATGATAACTTTATAAACATACCAACATCTCAATATTTCTTGAGTATCTAGATATTCATAACAATTTCATGTTTTTGTCAACTGCGCGCCATATCATGGCAGGTGAAGTAAGTGAATTTCAAATAAATTTGTGAATGGATCTGCAAAAGGCAATCTTATAGCCTTTCAAATGGGATGCACCTGGCAACCCTTGTGAATAATGTACAACACAACGTACCACTAATGCTTGGTGTAATATGAAAGGTGATAGGTCAAACCCATGAGGAGTTATGATTAATAAACTTTTAAAATTTTATCCCTAGTGAAAGCAATCAATTATCGATTTCTGCAAATGTACCTTCGCCATCAAAAATTTAATAAATGTCCGATGAAATTATGAGTGCCTATAAATGACATCCATGCAAAATTTCAGCACCGCAATTTGAGCTTTTGTAAAACATGCACACATATAAACACACAATGGTCATTTAAGGGCTCTACAGTAATTAATAGTGGAACAACTAGCTCCCAGTCAATTGTAAGTGCTTCTCTTTGTTTTGTTCTTGACCATTCAGTGGTTTCCAGATGTTTTCTAGGGAAAGCATGGTGGCATACTTGAACTGTGGTCATGGAGATGAGTATTATGTAGGCTTCCTAAGCTTCTCAACAGTTGGCTAGTTGGCTAGGTGGTAGTATGTTATTCTGGACTATATTCTCACCAATCTTTGCCTACATTACAGCCTTGGGTCATGCCAGTTCATCAGTCAACTCCACTGTTGAAGTTTCAGTGAGTGCTGGTCTTGATCGTGGTTTGGCTGTTCCCTTTATATTGTTTGGTGAAGTAGAAATTAACATATAGACTGTCATGGGCTCTCAAAGTGACAAAGAGTAAATGCAATTGATGGCGCAGACTGAACTTGCTTTCAAAAGCACTATACATACAGAAGTTAATGAACTGTTCATTCCTTTATCAGTAGAATTAGCTATAACCTTTAACAAACATAACACACTCTTGTGAACTCCACCGTTTTTGTTAGTTTAACACCTGTCCGATGAAACATCTGTTTCTGGTATTTGAATCAATCCGATAAATGAATGCTTAGCTACACTATGACAAACACATCAATTGCTAAAATTTGTAACACTGTAACAGGCTGTATACTTAGCTGAAAACAAAGTGTAATGGCTACTTCAGTTTTTCAGTGATTGATACACGTAGTTAATGCCATTCTTTTGATGCGGTAGATATGTGCAGGATAATAATTTATCATTATATTACAAAAATGTAAACAAATAAGTCTGATTTAGAGTCACAGAAATAAAACGTAGTGAAACAAGGAGGTATAAAGCTGTCATCATGACTAGTTTAGCTGTAGCAGCTGATATAAGCAGTGCATTATCAAACAGTGCGGTAGTATATACTGTTTAAGTAGGGATGCCCCCAAAATGACATACGCCACCTAAAATTCCACCAATCCTAGAAACATCATCTTATGTGACGAATATCACCTTTATGACATAATATTAGTCCATCTAACATCAAATACAGTATTAAAAATAAGAAAACACATAAAATACAGGCAGCCAGATATAGAGTTAAAAAAAAAATCATTGAAACTTGAACTGCCTGACCACAGTTGCAAGGCTGGAGGCTAAACAAAGCAGCACACAGCCACCATTTTACACCACAATAATGCACCTATCAATGTATTGCCCCACCACCCCCCCCCCCCCTCGGGCGTAAGTGGGGCTTTACAGGGGGAATTGACACGAAACTGCTGCCCCACTATGGGGCAGTTGACGATCGTTCATTAAACGCCCAAATATTTTTTGTTGTAACTTTGCTTCGCTATGTCAAATCCCGAGTAAATCCCGCGTTGCAACTAGGGCCAACAGTGGGGATTTGACACGATAGGTTTGCCCTACTATGGGGCATTTGACATTCGGCTGTGTCAAATCCCCACTATAGCCCCATATATGCCCGAGGGGGGGGGGCAGTGGGGCAATACATTGATAGGTGCATAACAAACTCACCAGTGGGATATGCCGTTTAAGTTTGTACCTTCTGCACCTTGTCTTTCCTTTTATCAGACTGATTGCCTTGTTGTTGTTGCAACAAAACCATATCGAGACGTTTCTTTTCCATATCAACAATTTCCTTGAGCAGTATATTTAGACACCATAAACTTATTTAAGTGCTTACGGTTGGTAGATATACCTGTAACTTCACGATAGGTTCAATGTCACGCCTATTAATTAATTAATGCGATCTTGGTTGATTAATAACAATCAAGCACTGAGACCAAACCTCTTAACAATCTATCACAATGACACACCCCATCCTAGCTGTATTCATAATGCTAACACAATGAAAATATGTAATAGTCAGGGATGCGCTGATTTTGCCAGCAAAATGTTTGGAAAATACGTTGGTAAAAGCAAAGAGCAAAATGCTGGAAAAATAGGTGGAAAATTGGAAAAATGGGCACCAAGGAATGGCAATTTAACTTAGCACATTTTGTATGAAAAAGATCGAGATACTCTAATAGAACAGTCACGCATAGTATTAGGACAACCTATGCTCATAGGAAATGGTGAGTAAAGATCGAGATACTCTAATAAAGCATTCACTATGTATGAAATATTCTAGTAGAGCAGTCACACATGCTTGTAAGCTTGATTAATTTTTACTGATGCTCAGCAAAATCAAAAAATTTCGAGCAAAAATATTGAGCAAAATAGGGAAGAAATAAAAGAATTGCTGGAAAGAAAAATAGGTGGGGAAAACAGCAAAATGGGGTCATCCCTAGTAATAGCGACACATCCCCTAAAGCCTGACTTGAGATACTCTAATACAGTAGTCACTCCAATGGTACAGTCACACATGCATAACTGTATGCCATAACAAAAAACCTAACAAACCAGTATGTTAAAAATTTTTAAGGAAGTAAAGATCTAAGCAATAAAAAGTACTGAAACAAGAGATGAATGTTCCTTACTTTGGCATTGAACAAAATGATTGTTATAACATGCCTTCCCACCGAGCTATGCCATAATACCATCATTCATCTCTTGTTTCACTACTTTTTATTGCTGAGATCCCTACTTCATTTTTAAATTAAAAATGGTAGCATGAAATGAAGTTCTCCCTAAAATCTTCACACCAATCAAAATACAAAAACACTCTATACAACAACAAAGCAAACGTATGCACATAATGGAGTATCATACAATGTCACTTGAAGTGTAAGGGGAGATACACATAGATACTTATGAGTTGATAATAGTCAGAGTAGTACAATACAATGTTAACACAATAATAGATGTGAAATGAAACAAAAATGAAGTACCCAAAACTCAACATTCTTAATGTCTACCACACATTGTCAATAAGTATATTAAATCAAACAGTGTTGTATCCATAGTCATCAATAGTTGCAGCATCCATTATAGATTTGAATTTGTAATATTCATCTCTCTTACATACACCAAATGGCAAGAAGATTTCTCTAGAACATGTACTGATTTTAATCTGCTCCAAGTCATTACTAAAATTCACCATAATCTTCTGATCTTGTATACATGTAGTTCCAGTAATACAAATCATAAAGCTTTGAAGATCTATAAATATAAAAAACACAGTACTTTAAGCATTTTATTAATGTCACCTACGTATGTGGCATTAAATGTATTCAGTAGCAAAACAACAGGAAAGGGTCTATGTGGTACAATGTATATAGGACCTGGCAATTTGTGTGTTTAAAAATAGTAAACACCATACACAAATAGGCACCTTTTGGCTTTTTTTGGCTTTTGCCTTTTGGCTTACATTTTAAAGTTGCTACTGTATACAACTTGACAAACCTTCTTGTGAAAGACTAGAAATGTACTGCTTCAGAAATTCCATTGCAATGGGATCTTCATTGCCACTACCCACACACAACGCACTGACAACTTCATTAGCACTGATTTCTCCAGTGAATATAAACATTGGAGCAAATGCATTAGGGAAGCTCTGTATTAAGTCCAGCATTTTAACTTTTCTTAACCCAACTTTGAACTGGTCAAGTAGTATCTTTATACTGAAGAGTGCCTCATGTACCTTCAGCAACTGTATAACCTGGTCCTTGTTATCCAGCTAGAAAACATTAGTTTGTAGCAGTGATCAGCCACACACATACACTAATACTATTCATGTATTACATTATATATACCTGAGGTGACAAAGCTATTATATTATGAGATGACAAAGCTATTACTATGTTATGTTGTTTGACGGTTTATTCCTCTTAATTAAACCCTTTGAGACCAAATTATTTTTCAAGTATGGAGGAACGCATAACTTTTTGCGTTCTAAGTAAACCACCAGTCTTCTGTGAAATGAAGACGAATTACACTACGCAGTACTTGTGATGTAACAGGCAATGTTGTCTCTACTAAATGTCCTACGTATATTCTTGAGGCACGTAACCTTTTGTATACCAATTGAATTGTCATTATGTGCTGAGTCTAATGGTATTAACTTTAATGGGATGAGAAGCATGGTTGAGATATGGCTGATCAAAGTAATGGATGTACGTAGGGTAACGGCATTCTAGCTATAATGGAAAAGCTACTTTTTTAATTAAAGATTTTTTTCGAACAAAGGAATGCTTCATGTCATTATGTAGAAATTTCATGGTAAGTATTGTGGTGTTAGCAAATTGTTTCTACTGTGCAGAGATACAAAGTAATACGGTATATACAAGCCTATGTGGTAGCGTCCAATATATTGGACTTTGGTAGCCAAAGGCTAAGTTTTAACATTTACATATGTTAGAAATTGCACATTATTTGTGACCGGATCTGCGAAAACCCGACAAAATAGCACAAGCCTAAATTTCCAGTATAAAGTATTGAAAACTATTGGTGAAATATTTGTGTATTATCGAAAAAAATTTGTAAATTTTTTGAATGCCTTTTTCGTAGTAAAGGAAGGGACTAACAATAACAATGTGGATATCATCTTATTCACCTACGCAAGAGGAGTTAGAAAATGTTTGTTTCATTGTAGTAGACCCAAGGATTCACAAGTTATGAGCGTTTGTTCACGTCCCATCGAAGCGATCGTACTTGATGAATTTTTCTTCATACGAATTTCACCTTTGTATCCAGTGAAGAAAGGTGATAAAAGGACAAACGTACCCAGTAAATAATTTCCGTATTCATGGCAAACACAATGGTGAAAAGTTCAGCTCAGTACGTCCATCCTTTCGTAAGTTACAACCGTTTTAGTAACCACCTGTAATTTATTTTCCCTATACTTGCTGTACAAATCGATTTTTCTGTTGTTGCTACTTTGTAGGACTGTAACTCCACAAGTTATTGGCATATGAGGCTGAAACTTTGCTAGAGAACACACTTTGCTAGAGAACACACTTGGCTAAGCAGATTATAAATATTTAATAAACAGGAATTTGAAAACTGCACTATTGTGTCGGATTTTCGCAGATCCGGTCACATTAGAAAGTTGTATAGCCTTCATATCAGAAAGCAGAGATGCTACATACACATGTACCCCAACATAACGTGTATATAATATAAAATTGTGTGATGCAGACTATGATGTATTAGTAACATACATAGCTAGTTGACACTACACATGTACTGTAGTTACCATTCATTGCTCACCTTTACTTGCATGTTTACTTTAGCAGCTTCCAACAAGTCTTGTGCTCCTTCAGTATTGCATGCTGCAGCAACTTCATCAACAGTGCTAGCCTCATTGAGCTACAGTACACAATACACATGCACATGTACTACAGTTTTTAAAATCATAATGTGTTGGATTGAATATGAATATCTAACATAGAGATGCTTCAAGATCTATGCAAAAATGGCTTATCTTAATAAAAGTGCATAAATGTGCCACAATAAACAAGTGTGTTATTATCAGTCCAATTAGATTATGGTCATAAAAAGTATTTGCTCTGTAATGCGTAGCTATCTCAGTTTTAATAACCATCCATTTCCTTGAGACTCACTCATATGAAGCATGATTTAAATACAGTATCTGACAAGCCCCATAACTTTGGTCTATTACTGACTCAAGCATTTAAAATGTGTATTTATTGATAACGGATTCAGCTACCTGTATATCATTAAACAGAGGCAAGTATGGAAAGCTATATGTGTACATTAATTTTGTAAACACAAGTACTGTACACTTACGTAGATCTACTATAGTGAGTTGCAGTTAAATAATATAAAAATCTAAACTTACGTTTGTGGTAAGAAAATTACAAGCAGCCCCAATATCATCATCAGTATAGTGCAGCATAGCTGTATTTTTGCCTGCAGCAATGTACCAGTAGCAGAGGGGACTTAAATAAGGAAATCCAATGCCTTCTTGAATAATGCTATGTCCAACTATGCAACCCAGTACTTTAAAAATCTCTGTGTCTGTAGCAGATGCACTGTAGTATGGTCGAAGGCGATATTTTTTGCCTTGAAAGAGGTGACAGTGTTGATTTGCAGAAAGCTGTTTTAAAGTTCTGGTGTACATTTGACGCCGTACACCACCAGCATCAATGGTTGGAACATTTTGTAAGTGAATTACAATGTTAAAATTTGAAAAATCAACATCAGGATCTTTGTAAAAATCAATAAGATCAGAGCATTGTGTAGTTTGATTCATTTTAATGATCTTGACAGGATAATTCTGGGACTTGGAAAACAGTCTTATCAATATTTTTTGCAAACTGGGACCTGACGTAAGAAACTCCACAGCATCATTTACATCTTGATCAGTTAGTTCTAAAGTTGATATTATTTGTTTTCTTGAGAATTTGCTGTTACACACTTCCCATACTTGTCCGACTAATCTTTCATCACAAGTGTGATATGAATGATCCATGTTGTCACTGTCTATAACAATTTCTTCAGGTTGTTGGTCTTGATGATCATCTTGAGAGGCACTATCAGGTAGTGTACCAGTGTTAGCATCAACAGCCTCACTAAAACATCAAGTTGACAATAATGATATTAAGTTCATATACAGTGAATAACCTCAATAAGTAAAAAAAAAACATGGCAATATCTGAATGTTATGAGATTAGCTATGCATTCTTTACTGAAACAATTAAGGTGTAAAGGGCAAAGGTTAAAAAAAGGAGGCAGCCATGAAATGGTCACAGAAATGAATAAATTTAATAGCTTGTCTTTGCATAATATTGCAAGTCCCAAAGCCAGCAATACCCAGTTTTCCTGTCTTTTCTTAGACTACAGGATTAACGTAATCAAAATGAGTAAAGGATAATTATTAAACAGTATTGCTACAAAGGTTAATATCATCTACAGTGTACACATGTATGTAAAATTACATAGGTCAAACAACATTTGACACACAGTATAATCACTTACTTTATGGGTTCGTTTCTTACAGTATAATTATTATCTGCAGCAGAGAAAACTGAATCATCAAGAATTCTATATCGATGATTTCTAGAATTCCGTTTCAAGAGTTTCTATTAGAAATTAAAATACATTAAATCATGGTAGATTGTATGCCACTATAACTGATATATTACTATATGCAGTAAACTGGCTGTATATGAGCACTAACGTGTATAGCTATTATTGCATACTGGTTGGGTAAATGTATACACTGTAGCCTACTGTTTCCATATTTATTACATCAAATAATTTTATGAGACTGTACAGTAAATAAAATACTACAAGTGACATAAAAATTTTCATAACTGAGTTGCTTTTCCACGAATAAATTTTTCGATTTTCATACACACTCACATAACTGTACCGTACACACTTTAGGTACAAAAACCTTGCTGCAGCTGTATGGCCAATAAAGTGTACAACTCGATTAACTATTGTTATGTACAGTATGCTAAAGCACTGCTTTGCTTGGGGTAAGTAGAATTCTAGGAAATAAAAATGGGATGGGAATGGAAAAAACCAATGGAAAATGCATCATAATGCCAATGTAAAGACAGCACAATGCTCTTTGCAGCATTGTTGGTCCTTCTGCTAAAATGATCAAAATACTCTATTAGAGCAGTCAATCAAGAATGTTTTGTTTTTGTTAACTATCCCACCAGGGAGTATGTAACAGCTGCAGTATTTATCAAGCTGAGGTGGCTTCAATAAGCAGATTAAGGACAATATAAACAGTCATGTGCTTCAGCCTGACAAGCAACTGCTGCGTATTTCCCATCATTATAACTTCTTATATGGAAGCAACATACAAAGCTTGTAACAGGCACTGTCAGTTATCGAGAAGCTAGAATACTCTTCACGTTAGACAGTCAAATCTTTAAAATGATTTTGATTCAAAGAGTAACTACGTAACTTTCAGTGTTGATGACTTAGCTAGTCCAGCTAGACTCCATAATTTCACAGGTTTTCAATGCAGGTGCCTGTTGAGATAGTTCATCAGTCAATTTTGACTGCTCTGATAGAGTGTTTCAATGCAAGTGACTGCTCTACTAGAGTATTTTGAATGTTTTAGCGGAAGGATCCAACCATGCTACAAAGAAGCATTATTCAGTCTATATAATTGACATGATGACCTTTGTCAAGCATTTTCCATTGGAAGTTCCCTTTCCCATTCAAGTTCTCATCTTGTTCCTATTTTCCTAGAAATATAGTTATCCCTTTACTTGTGCTATGTGAAAATTTAAACAGGTGTCAATGATAATATAGTACTCAGGTACACACTCTGTGCTATATCAGCATCTTGGCACTGCATCTTGTACTAATTTTCTACGTAGAACTTGTACTTACGTAACTGCAAAATATGTGTACACAAGAGTAGTTGATAAGTGCATTGTGCAAATACTGCATATGGCATATAAAACAATACACAGATTCTTATCTCGATCATCACCAGTGTTAGAGTCTACAGTATAGTAAGTCACAACAACTCCTTACAACACTTACTCTGCTAATGCAAATGTAGACAATCACCAATGCAACCGAAGCTAAACATAAGCATAGCACTCCAACACCAATTCCAATATATTGTAGTAGACCAAGTTTTTGTTTACCACATCCATTATCTATAAAATTAATATAGAATGGTAAACACACGCACAATTAAACCGGTTATGGTATAATTAATGGTAATGTTTCCACGTTACAAGCAATTGATAATTACATAGGGTCTAAATAGCTAGACTTTAACCTATAGCTTACACTACCCCGGTATATGTAAATTTGTATCCTTCCAGGCCTTGCATTAGTGACTTCATTTTTGCTGTGGTGACACAGTAAGTACCTTTGTGCTACATAATAGTTATACTGGCACAATGTGGAGTGAAGGCCCGGGCTATAGGACACGAGTGAAATGAGGGCGCTACTAAGGGCCTGAGGGTTTATAAATTTCATAGACTCCACATTGTGCCCGTAAAACTGCTTTAGACTCTATTTCACATTACACTCAAATTACTTACTGCAATTCACTTTATTTTCGTGCAAATAATTTCTGTGATAAAAATTTTTGTGCAAAAATATTTTCATATAATTTACGTAAATGACTGCTCTATTAGAGTAATTTGATCTTGTATAAAAATTTTTGTGCAAGAAATTTTCGTATAAATTTTGCATACGAAAATTATTTTACAACAAAAAAAAAACCTAATTACGGTACCTCATCCATGGCTGTTTCTGCTGTAGGCTCAGCAAAAGTGGTTGGTTGTCTTATGATAATACTATTGTCATGGCAACTATGCATGCTCACGTGACAAAATAAGCTCCCTCGTTACATCACTGCATGTGAAAAGTGGATACTGATTGGATAAACCTAGTTTTGAGCATATGTTATATTGTGCCTCAAGGCGTGGAATATATTAGACAACAAGGTGGAGTAAATGAGATTTATTACCCACCTAAAACAGCCTAAATAGAGTCTAATAAAATGTAATTACATTCTGTAAATCCCTGTCATCTGGAGGGGCATTGCCAACAAAAAATTGCTATAAACAGATACATGTTCTGTGCTTTAGTTGCAACAGTTTTCAGTATTGCAACAGTATTGCAGCAAGATTAGTCGCCACATTTTCTGGTATGGAGCTTGTGTCAAGGAAAAGTACTAATGGGCCATATTAGTGCCAGATGACTAACCCCTCCTCCTACTCACTTCATTATTTCTAAAGTTTAATAATTTCTCCACTGCAAACAATTATTATTATAAATTGCTTGCTTCAGTGGCATATACCAAACACATATACAAATGACCCATCCAGTTCCTACCTGTAATATTCAAAATTGCAAAAGACGTAAAGTTATCAGGAGCAAGATCATCTGTACAAGTGTACACAGTTCCATTATCCTGTGGATGTGCATGATTAATCTGTAATCCTACTATTTGTGATGGACGGTTAGAGTTCTTCAGCAGGACATAGTTTGGTGATGAATGAGTAATGATGGTGCCATTCACTTTCCATGCTGCATCTCGTACAAGTACTGTGCCACCATCAAGTGTAAATGTAACTGTGCAATGAAGTTGGACACTAGTGTATGCACACACATGACCCGGACCAGTGGCTGGCTTTTCAAAACCTGAAAATGTATACTGCACATAACTATACATACAAGCATATACTGTATATATGTAACTGTTAAAATGGGATAAATTGTCTTGTGTTGCAGTACATGTCTAAGGTAATAGCTTCCTTTTTATATGTAATATCAGAACAGCTTTGTCACATTGTGTTCATATATAAACTGTACATGGCTGCTTTAGCATGGCTATAATGTAATATCATTTGGTGCCAACCATTATTCCAATATTAATTTTTAGCTACAAGGCTGTACATATAAGTACCTAGCTATTACACAAACCGTTATTTGAAAACTGAGATTATATAACCTTCCCATAACCCAAGACTCCAGCTTGCTTTGCATACTATTTCTGTCTTGCAATACAATGTACGTATCTAGCTACTGAAGCAAAGGCAAACTGTGATTGTGTCCTTGAGCCCCAACTTGCTTTCATAACCTCTGAAAATAGAATGTAAATATACATCACATCAGAAATAAATTAGTTACGTAACTAAAGCACATTGTGTATAATTGTATAGAATTTACTTTATGGTGCTACATGAGTTTTCTAGATAATTATGTTACACAACATTACATATAAGTACAGTTAGTATAGTTACTTACTAAAAATCCCTGAACCTCTACTGCTATCTGCTACTTGCCAATTATTGCAAAGTAGACTGAACAACACCAAAGAAAACATTGAATCTACACATGCAAAAAAACATATGTATGGAGTTAAACAACTGCTGGGAATTATTGGCAATTTGACAAAATTTTCTACATTTTATTAATAATCATCCCCTCAACACCAAATTTGTAGAGACTGCAATCTACTGTTATAGCTTATTATAACCACACAATATTATAATTTATAATTATACAATTATACATAATACTTACTGTAGAACAATTAGGAATTCGATTATAGAGTTTTTTTAGACAATGGCAACTACAAAGCCATTATATAGTTATAAAGTACAAAAATCTGCCTGGACAAAACCACACATAAAATTTCACAACTTATCAATCTAGTATAACGCAATAAACATTGCTAGCCTGTTGACAGCTAAAGCAATTATCTCCAAGTCTGGTTTTCAGCAAGTGAAATTGTGCATAATATTATATGTATGCATGTGGCCACTGATTTGAGGCGTACTAAAGTAACTATAATCCTTCTCCTTACTGTTTCCCTTCATTAGTAGTGCTAATATCACTTTGAAAAATCATCTACAATGCTTATATAATCAACTATCAAAAAGTATGCAAAGATGTCACCTTTCCTGCAATTGTGCATGAGGGACCGGCTATCCCTGTTACAGTTCAATTAAGGATGTGACTGTTACAGAATAGTACAGGGGTTACTAAAACATTCGACATAAGCTAGAGAGCGTTTAGTAGGCAATGCTACAATCAATTCTGCCATATGGCAGTTGTGGCGGTGAGCTGGTCCCTTCTCTGTGATGTATCTAGCCAGTTTCATACAGTAGCTAGCATATTATATCACAGCAAACATTAATGTTGTGTGACAAAAGTGGTTGCATGCTATACATTTTCCTTAGATGATTAAGTTTAGATGCCACAAAACTATTTGAAGTGCTTACTTAAGCTACTGTATGAGGTAGAAGATATCTGTAGTTGCACTTATAAAACACTTACATGGTCCGAACACACCCTTAAATGATCAGAACACAGAGCCACACCTTAACATTCACACAATGTGGTGTCCATACCCTGTAAACATCTAGCTACAATCAGCTGCAATTTTGTTACAGAAAACAATACATAGCAAAGAAAAAATAAATTTAAAAAGAAAATACATGACATACAATACAATACACTTATTCACGACAAGCAGGGAATCAGTCTAATTAAAGCAGTCCCATCCATGTATACATAACATGTACAATGAAGCCACCTAACTTCAAAGGAAAATTTCAGGGTACGTATCTTATAAACCATGGTACATTTAAGTTAGGCCTTGATGTGGGACCAGTACCGCCGAATTCTTTATATAGAAACTCTAGCAGAAATTGATTGTGGGAAATTATTATTTGTCATGTGACGAAAACGATACTTTCGATTTTGCATCCTACAATACTCAGACCGAAGCGATTTGTCAACCTTGCCTTCCTATGAGTTGAGAAACGTTGGTTTAAGGTGTTATAGCACATTCAGAAGCAATTTGCCGTGTTTTGGAATGTGGACACACCCACTTTTTGAGTAACACAATATAAACACTCTACAGTGAAGCTTACCCCTATAGATGTTTAGTAAATGTTGTAAATAGTCTATAAAACAATGCAGCAGCTTTAAACACTCGTAAAATCGCTAAATTGAACTTTTCCAGGATACTCTTAGGGCTAGCCGGTTCATGTTTACAACGTAGTCACAACGTTTTGTACCACAATCGAACTTTGCAAGTTGGTCTATATAATGAATTCAGTGTTCTGACTCGTATCTTGGGTGGTTAACCACCCACGGGCTATCAGCCTGCATTGGGCATGGTACATATCAGTTGTATAATGTGCCCTCGTGATTTGCCTGATATGTACACCCACGCGCTCTCGGGCCTAACGGCCCTCGAGCCTGGGGTGTACATAACGGCCCAAGAGCTCGTGGGTGTACATATCAGGCAAATCACTCGGGTACATGATACAACTATTACATAAACAGGGTTTGAGTGATAAAAAACTAGTGCAACTCAGGGACAGATCTAGGATTTATAAAAGGGAGGGGCTAGCTCAAGGTACTAATCTCTTGGGTGAAGGTCTGGGGGCATGCTCTCTCCAGGAAATTTTTGAAAAATAGATGCTAAATACTGCAATTTGGAGACATTTCCACATAAAATGCATATTTCTGCCTGTAGATATTTTATATACTGCCTTTATATATATATATATATAATTATATATATGACTCTCTGCAGCATTTGCTAATGGAAAGGTTTGGGTAGGTTCAGACAACCAAGCACATGATGCACCCTCTCACAATTGTGTGTATGATAGAAAATAATGTCGAAACTGGAAATTTGAATGATACAAGATTGAATCTGATAGCACTATCAATGGAAATTGTGTACCTGAATTAAGTATACCAGTACCGGTAATAACTACACAAGTAGATGAATCAAGACTTTTAAACAGACCAATGCACTTCATTGTATGTATAGGCGCAGGCAGATTTGGAAAAATTCCATAACAGAACCAACTTTTATGCCCACACTAAATGTTCTATTAAGAGTAGTTAGGTGACTGCTCTATTAGAGTATCTTGATCTTGTACACCTCCAATGCTGATCCGGGTCCTTGTTGCATAAATTTTAGCATAAATCCACTGATAATACCTTGGACAGACGTTTATAAGGTGGTTTTATGAGTATTTGTATTATTAGTGATCATATAATTATGCTACGACAAAATTTCATTATAATCCTCAGCATATTGATCAAGTAAAGCCAAAAAGTAAAGCCAAAAAGTGAGGGGGGGGGGGGGCTTCAGCCCCCAAATCCCACTCCCTAGATCCGCCCCTGCCTAGCTATGTTGTAATAGCTACCTTTATTTACAACATAGCTATGAGGGAAAATCCCCACTTTGGTGGTAACAATTTAAAGATTTCCCACATAGCTGTATTTATACAGCTACTATCATTCATTGTTATATTGTTTCACTAAAGTTCATTGCTAGAACCCTAGTTCATTTAATTTTAATGATATATAGTTTCTTACCAGTGGAGTTTAGGTTTTGAATGCCAGCGTCGTAAGTCATCTAGATCATCCAGGTTATTAGGGTTACATATTTTGTCTGGGTCAAGTGGATTTCATGTGCTATATTAACATTTGGGTCTGACCCAAAAGAGATCGCATGTGATCATAAATTAACAAGCTCAACCGTATTGATGAAAATACAGCTGAACATATAATATGCAAACAAACTAACATGAAGCCATATCACTTTTCTGTATGGATACGTGAAGCCATGTCCATTTATTAGGACTCAATGTTGCTGCTAGTAGGCGCTGCCAAGGCCCACTTATGGGAAATATAGATTGTTATATCTGCTTGTACAATTATATGGAGCCACACCTACTTATTGATTGCGCTTTGGTAGCTATTTTTTTCCTAGCAGACAATCCTTTCAATTGTGCTAATCTATATGCTATCAATGCAGGACTAAATGGCAGGGCTTTAATAGAATTTTTAATCCAACATTTGGTGCATGCCTTTGATTTTATTAATGCAGTTCACAGCCTCATCCTGATTACTATTCAGGTCAGTGGGTCAACTAGATCAGTAGCACTGTCCCAATTATAACCCTGGCCTGTTGCATACAATGCATCCAATAAGGTAAATGAGGGTAATTCCGGACACTCTTTGATAAAATTACTATAACACTGCACTCACAACGAGTTAGCACAAGCTCTAGGAATCGTTTTAAAGCCTATCTTATGGTACATCTGCAGTACAAATTTCGTTTCGATACAATCAACTACTGAGGGGTTATGAGCCGAAATTTAACAGTGTGTAAAAATACAACATGCGTCTAATTCCGGACACTTCGAATAACAAACATGTAGCACCTTCTACAGGTTACCAATCCTCTTTAAAAGTGTAAAGACTAAAGTACCACTCATCTGGAGTTTATAAATCAAGTAGAAAGTTCATACTCTTTGGGAGGAAGCAGCAATACATATTTTAAAAAGTTTATGTAATTCGCGAATATTTTCTTTGTATTTCAATAGAACAGTTGCTGAAAAATCGACTGCCACTCAGACTGTGTTTCATGGATTCTTATGATTTTTGTTATGCAATTACCCGAAGGTATGATCTTCTTATAAATCTTTGAAAATCGAACATATGAGCTTGGGCTGCCTAACATTTTCAAAGTTTTTGAACAAAAATACCCTTGATTACGCTACAAATTTGTGCCAAACTTCGCGATGGAATAACGCATTCGCTTCAATTTTGGTTTTGTAGATAGGCCATAGGACACTGCATTAGCATACCAAATTATAGGCCCAGGGATTCTACTGTTGTTGAGAACGATCTAAGTGTCCGGAATTAGCCGCTGTCCGGAATTACCCGCACTTACCTTACTATGGTGCTTATTGTCTATCTAATGCCTCTGTAGGGTCACATACAGCTGGACTATTATCCTTGGCCAACTAACAATGGGTTATTTGGTTTAGAGTTTAATACCATACCTGTTTCACTGCCCATACAAAAGTCTCAATAGTAGCAGTGAAATTTATCCCGTATTTCACTGGTAGCAGTGAAAAAGTTGTAATTGCTATTTCATTGGCTAGAATTTATGTTAACTGTTAACAATGTTACGCTAATTAGTGTTGACGCATGTTTAGTACATAGTGACAAATTTCTACATAGCAACGCTAAATGCACAGCATGCGCATATGCAGCGAGTATGGTATTAACTGGGAATAGCATGGGTAGCAGTGAAATTTGGGATAAATACCACTCTTGTTGTATTGGAAATGGTAAATTTCACTCAGCTTCGCCTTGTGAAATTTATCCCCATTTCCAATACAACACTCATGGTATTTATCCCAAATTTCACTGCTACCCATGCTATTACTAGTACTAATCATGATTAGAGTGCCACACCCTTGGCTTTTCAAGCATAGCACATTTCAATCTAGAAAGGAAACTGAAAAATATGATTTCCCATCTTTTATACTCTTTTGAAAGACCTTGGGTGACAGACTGTTAATCAAATAATACATTAGTCTGCTAATCATGAGATATACTAGCTATAGACCTCGGTAGACCTATAGACGGCTATACAAATACTATTCTTTCCCAAATACAGAATGATTTATGTACACACACACACACACACACATACACGCATGATTTTAATATCTGTTAGTATAGACTGCATGACTTACTGCAGTTTGATTAACTCGGCATGGAACAAGTGCCTTCCTTCGGTCGTTAAAGTCAGGATGAAAGAATAACAAACTTCGTGGGACTAACAATCGAAACCACACAAAGTGTGGGTGAATACTAACAATCAAACCATAATGTGTTGGGGGGAAATAGTGGGAAACTCCCATGACCTCGCCCATGACACAGCTTGGAATAATTATATTAGAAGCGCTTGTACATTACAGTGATGAGTGTAGAAGTGACCTAGGAAATGACATAAGGTATGGTGGCAGGTAAAAATAGTTCATTTTAAGCTATTTAGCGATGACATTGTCCTTTTACGTAGCTACTAGCTAGACATGCTAGTCAACAATTATCTCCTCATGGCGCTTAATAATATTTTAACAGGCGCTTATTGACTTAAATTGATTAGTGGCGCGTGTGATTGATAGTGGAGAGTTTGTACACTTACGGACAATAAGATTCGTTGTCGCGTTCTACTGACCAAGAGATTGGGCGATTCTATATCCTTTTGATATAGCAGCCACCCATTGACAGATTTCAAGTCTTACTAGCTATTCAGTCACTGCAATCCGACTGGATGAATGAGATATCGAGACAACGGCTAGCAACGAGATAATCATATTGCTTGTAACTAGCAACTTGTGACCACTCAGTAAGTCGAAGCATATCAAGCCTATTGTAGCTATAATGTGTGTTTAGGTGACAGTATACCCATTGTGTATCAGTTTGTGTTGCCCCCCCCACCTAAACCGGCTGTAAAAGGAATTGGTGTGGAAACTGTAAACAAATGTTGAGGAAAGTCCCTAATTATTATTGTTATACCCATGCTAGTAAGCAGTATTTCTTGTTCTCGTCACCCGCCCACATCACCTTTCTACCCTTTTGCTTCAAAATTTGGTATTGCTAGCGCAGCAATGCATAGGAGTACAGCTTTAATGCTGAAAACTTAGGTTTGTATTTGTTTCTTCTTTTACCTGGGGGCATCAATCATGTGGCCAAGCAATGGCTGGCTCAGCTGTACCATTTATCTGCATTATTTGTGACCCCGCTGACCATAAAACCTGACTTGTTTGCATTTTCCTTAACTTCATTTTATGACTTTTTGTTGTCTAGAGAGAAAAACTGATGAGCTGTTAAGTTTCAGCCTTATCTGATAGAGCTTTCAGAGTTATAGCGATCAACAATATAATGAGCAGAGCAATCGATTTGTACAGTGCCTATGTAGGAAAAAAAAATACAGGTGCTCCTTTAATTGATCATAAATATCGAGTGCAACAAACTGCAGAGTTGGGACTTGTGTCATTCTATTCACCAGGAACTAGGGAATTCATCAAGGTATAGTTTTTGGTCTAAATGTATCCATGCTACCAAACAAGAAGGCTGTTCAAACTTAGAAATGGAGATAATAATTACGTTTTACTGCAATGTAAACAAAACAGTACAGAACGAAACAACAATATCCTTATTCTCCATGAAGAGACGGATCTATTGGTATATTAGATATTTCTTCCTACACTGTTTACTGAAACTATTAGAATGTGCATAAACTATTTATGTAGCATGTGGATTTTACCCAATGTATTTCAGTCATATTTATCTTGAAATAGGATTATGCAAATAAATTGGGTTTTCGCTCAGTGGGTCACATTTGGATCCTGCTGTTTTACTTGTTCCTGTCTGGATTATGGCCATCATATTTTACTTTAGCACTGCCAGAAGTCACTGATGCTCTTCAGCAACAGGTTGCTCGTATTTTTTATAACACTTTCTTGGAATCACTTTGATGTGCTGTAGCCATATCAGCTGCTGGATGATAAGGGTTGAAGTTATTAACAATCATTTTGCCCTCATTTTGTTACAAATGTCACTAGAAGATCTTCTTACTCTCAGATCCTGCCACTATTTAAATCCTATTACATTTAGATCTTTGGAAGATTTTCATAGAAGTTGGCACGCTGTAATTTCTACAGTATAGACCTGTCAGTTTGTTATTACAGGATGCCGTTCTGTACTGAATTTCTCCAATACTGTGGTTGTTGCTAAATGAATGCTTATTCATTATTGCCTTATTGTATTATTTACGCATGTTGTTGTACTACATAATGCTACTTTGTTGTTTTGTATGAGGTAATACAGTAAATAAAAGTAGCAATTACTTACAGCAAAATATTGTTTCTTCCTGTTCAACTAAATGTGATATGTGACTGGATTTGTGACAAGGTACCTTTTCCACACATTTTACATGCCAGCAAACAAATGATATAACACTTGACTCCTTATACTGATTAACTTGCTTTTAGTACAAAAATGTAGCCAAATACTTTAGCTGCACTCATGGAAAATTTCAAGCAATTATATGCAATGATAATAAATTTATGAAGCTTCAAAGTTCAAAATGTTGTGTGTGAAAAAGGTACCTTGTTGCAAATCCGGTCACCTATAAGCTCCTTTGATAATCCATGTAGTGACAGATGGCATCCTGTTGCCACTGTGATTTTGACTCCAATAATGAATATTAAATGATGACTACCCACCTGCATCAAATTGAGGAAGTAGCTGATGAGAAACACTGAATCTCATCAGCCTTTCCTCATTGTATTTACTTGTTTGTCCATAATTTTTACTAGCTTGCTTGACACGCCATCAAAGAAACTGGATATTCATTCCTGTTCAGAAAATGTACTAAATTCGTAAGCCTTTAGTAGACCATTTATAACCCTTGTATGATAAACAGTCTGTTGTTGGTATAATTTTGAGCAATTCCTTTAATATATGAACAATGATCACCTGCAATACTGAGTGATGAGGAATATACTTAGCATGATGCGGCCTTACAGTTACAGAATAGATAGAATAATTATAACAATGCATACATGCTCAGTCAACGACCAGGAAATTCTAGTTTATAATTTTATCTTTTCCCTTCAAAGACCAAGTTATTTTTCAAGTATGCACAATTGCATAACTTTGTATAGTTGGAACCCAACGTTTCAGCCTTTTGTGATGAATAGTCTTGGAGTTATAGTACTAGGTAGTTGGAAAAGCAAGAAATTTGATTTGTACAGCAACAATCTGGAAAATAAATTACAAGCACTTAATTAATCGATCACAACTGAAACAAGCTAAAGTTGGGACTTGGCTCAATTCATTCACCATAAACTGGCAAATCCATCAAGGTACTTATAGTGCTACTTCTGTACTCCTCTATGTGGACAAAGTGTAAGAAAGAGACGATAATAGTAACTTAATTTCTGCTGTTTACTGTACAAGTGAGCAAAGGTTTTCTTACTCCCCATGAATTGGTTAATTTCATGTTGTATAGGTTTTATTGATTTTAAAGCTTTGTTTCAATGTGTACTGAAGCAATTAAAATAAGCATAGTAGCATGTGAATTTTTACCAAGTTTATTTCAATAGCAAATAGAATTTTTCTAAAACTACCAATTTTTGCTCAGCCAGTCACATGTTAAATACGTAGCTTGTGTTGTCCATTCTGAAATACAGTGTATATGTTTTAACACTTTATCCATAGTTGGTAGTTTATACTACCGCTGGTACGTAAGTCATGGAAACTGTACTTTGTCACTGTTACTACACTATTTGCGTCATAGAAGTTAGATACTACACAGAAGGGTGTGTTGTGGATAAGAATGCTATTGGTCAAAATCTAGTGTCCATAATGTAAAAGGAATGTTGGTATTTCCCTTTATTACAAACATCTTTGTTCATAAACCACTATATGGTTTTAATGTTATTTTAACAAAAAGTCCCTTTACAATTATGGCATTTGGTTGTGTGATGTAATTTATTACTCCATACCACAATATAATTTTTATTGTAGATATCATGTGACAGTATGTATGTATACAGTAAGCTTTTAAATTTGCAACACTATTTTTATGTGCATACATACTAGAGTTGCAACAATACAGTGTGTAGATGTATCAATATATTGCCTCTGGTGTATCACGATACAGCGATGTATTGCGTGATACAAAGTGGAATCTAAGCAATGGTCTATGTTGTTATTTTAATGCTGTTTTTTAGTTTTTTAAGAGAAATAAGTGAGCTAATTTTTCGCATTACATACTTATCAGATTAACCACAATGTACAATAATTTGATTGTCAGCCATGTTAATAAACCACGATACGTTACAATTTTGGAATCGTTTAGTTTAGTTTACGATACAGTTTTACACGATACTTTTTATGGATGTGCTATGGTCCCTACTCTAGTTGAAAATACCATATTTTTCTGTGTACTTGTATAATATGTAGCTATAGGGATAGATGCTAGTATAATTGTATACATCGTATGTAGTCATGTTTATTTTCCGCAGTCGTGATGTATATCCTGATTTTGTTGATGATCACATTTAGTTTCTGGCAAGTTAGTGATGGCCAAGGATCATACAGTAAGTGTATACAGCCTGTACTTGTGTGGCTTACAATTTGTATTTGGCGAATGTACATGTATCTACTACCACAATTATTTTTAAGTCAAAGAAAGTTGTGTGTCAGTAACAAAATTTAATGCTAAGTGTTTGTAGGAGTCCTAAAGCACAATTTACATCTTGAAGATGTAGACTGTGCTTTAGGACATTTTGGCTGTCTTATTTTAACTCATTCACTGCTGTAGCCGCCGCATTATATTAAATCATGCGCAGAATAAAATCTAGATTCTCTACAAACTGTTTAAATGGACACGTCCATAGGGATCCTGCTTTTGAGATAACCAGATCCTTCCCAGACTATTGTGTGATTGTTATGTAATTGCGGGTAAGTATTTGTTACTAAATTAGGCAAGTTCAATTGTTCTTCAAGTTGAAATTATCAAGAAGAACTTATTGATGGAGATGGGGGGAAACGACCCTTCAGTCTATTATCCCAGACGTGGCATGGCATACACAAGTAGATATTTACATGCGCAATGCCTTAAATAGAACAAGTAGAAACCAGCGGTGAAATGGATCACACTATAAGTAAACTACATATGTAGAATAATTATATGGAGTGTAAGGCACCTTTGTAGACAGTTAGTTGGGGTTCCATTGTTTGTTTGGGCCATTTTTTGCCTAAGTCTAGACTTTGTCGAGTATTAATTTTGTTGCGGTTAGTATTGTGTAAACAAAAACAATCCAGTCGAGTTCCTTATTTCATAGCGAGTGTTTATAGATGTTTGTATGTTACTAATTGGTTCTGTGTACAGTAAGGGCAATATGATGCAATTCGGAAATTCGGCCAGTAGTCAGCTGTCAATGGGATAATTATTAAATTAATTAATTAAAGGTGTGGATTGCGAAGTAGGTCTTTGTGTGTGCCATTCTCACTGTTTATAAAGAGCTTGAAGTGAGAAATATAGGCATGCCAGATGATCAATAATACTGTGATGTATACTGGGCTATAAATTTCAATCATTTCAAATATATCAGATAGTCAGAATTTAATGGAAAGCATTTTTTCACAGAACACATGCAGTACATGTGCTCTTACATGTGTAGCTGAATCTGCAAGAAGCCCACATGTTTGTGTATTTTGCAAATTCCATTCTATCAAATCTAGTCAGCAAAATGACCAGAAGCCAAGAAATTTAGAAGCTACAAAGTAGTAATAATGATTTTTTACAGTGAAAATAGGGAAAAACAAAACTACAGGCACTTGTGCATGCAGTGATACATGGATTTAACTCTGTTTCCCATAAGCAAACCATTGCTGGTTGAGAACAAGTACTTAAGTCAATCCAATAAGGTACCAGTAACAGACTAACACATTTTAAATCTAGGAATAACAAGAGCGGAATGCACTCAGTTTCCCTTTGACTATTGAAAACTGTGAGAAAAAACTACACGTCCAATGCTGGGTAAATTAATGCTCGTATTTTGTATTTCCTTGGGTGTACTGATTTGAAACTAAGATTTTGGAGTTCCTCTTCATTTGGTAAACACAATGATACCATAAATTTTGCTGTTAGCACCTTCCTTCACTACGAACCATTTTTTCAAATGGTTTATGTCAGCGTTGTAAGTGGGTCAGTACTGTTGACCCGTTGACCCACTGACCCAATTAGTAATCCGGATGGGACCCGGATCTGACTCGCATGTGACCCGGTTTAATTAAAGTAGAGGTGCCCCAAGAGCTAGATTAAAAGTCCACAAGTTCCACTAGTCAGCCCTACATTTTTTTACACTATAAAAAAATTGTCTGCAAGAAGTGAGTAGCTACGTATTATCAAGTGGGTGTGGCTCCACATATGTATTATCAAGTGGGGGTACGTGGCTCCACGTACATTTACATGCAGCTACAGAATTTCCAGAAGTTAGTTGCCTACATTTCAAGTAGCAACACGAATCTGATGCCCACAGAGCACAGCTGGTACAATTCTGATCAGTGGGCATGGCTCTACATACCCCACACAGACAGCAAAGCATATTCCTGAATGGTGGGTGTGGCTCCACGTAAGTTTCTTGAGTGTGTACAACTGCATTTTCATCAATACAATCAAGCTTGTTAACTTATAGTCACTCGTGATCTCATCTGGGTCAGATCCAGATATTTAGTCAGGAGGATAAGACCAACTTGACCCGGACAAAATGTGACCCAATTGACCTGGATAATCTGGATGACCCGGCCCACTTACAACACTGGTTTAAGTTTTTTGTTTTACCCTTTGTATTCATTGCTTTCTACTGTAAAATTATGTAGGCTTGCATGAACATGTTGGATACTTGCAGATCTGGTACATAATACTGTACTAATAAATATAATAAGTTATACATAGTTACTGCATCATGAAAATAGTATACTGTACATATGCATTTGTACTTTTTTTTAGTATTTAAACTACCGGTTACTGCTCCTGATTATGTTTGTGTAAACCGAGGTGTTTTGTTGAAATGTGTTGTTCAGTTTTTATTTGATGATGGAAAAGCTGCCACATTAGATGCAGTTTGGGAAAGAGATGGAGATGTTGTCAATGGTTCAACTCCTCGTCATGAACTTATAAGAGATTCAATGGTTCCACCAAGGGTAATAGGTGTGTTAGTTAAGGATATCAAGGAAGATGATGATGGAGCTGAATATACTTGTACTGTCAGTCATGCACCAGATGATTTTAATTCTACAATTATTTTGAATGTGTTCAGTAAGGATATTTGTATGATAATGTACATGTTAATTCCTATGTATATATCACATAGGAATTAACATGTATTTATATATCACATAAGACTGCATCTTATGTAACAGTTTATGCCCATCAATTTTATTGTGGAATCTTACACTGAATATGTACACGTTTAGCTGAGCCCTCAGAAACATTTGATAACTCAAGGATGGAATTACACATGTTCTTGAAATTTAGCTCATTTTTACGCTGCTTGACCCGCTAAAAATGTTTTGAAATCTTTTCATTAAAATGTGGGGCACTTTATTTATGACCAATCAACACATTTCCTATGGGAAACTACGTATAGTCTGTTACGACTTAGCTCAACATGTACATACTAGTAATGCATTTTCTTTAGGCAAGAATGTCCATAATGAACTGTACTGTATGTGCTCTTGTTTTATTTCTCGAGCTTGATGGACTGCCCTTGCCTACCACACCCAGCACAAGAATGCTACATGCTGGACAACTACAAAATATATTTAAAAGTCAAATAACTAGTGCATAAACGAATGCTAAAATTGAGCATTTGAATGTTTGAATGAAAAATGAACTGCAGATTATTCAAATGTTTCTAACATTTAAAACCCACAATCAAATTTTTTGATTTATTGAATTTAAGGAGTAAGACTTATTGTTGTGAGGATTCTATGCACTTACTTGTTGAAATACTCTTTGATATAGACAGTAAAGTGAGTGTAAACGGTAGCGAAGCTGTAGTTTTATCTCTTAAAGGATTCAGATGTTATGAATTCATATTTGAATGCTCCCAAACAAATGAACATTCGAATTTCAGAACATTCGTTTATGCACTACAAACAACATAGCCAGCATTTTACTTGGACAGGTGGGCCTCCATTTGCACTAAATCCATCGTTGGTGAAGCCCTAGTGTGAACACCAATGGAATAGTTTGACTATATACATGTTCTTTAGGTTATCCTGAATGTCCCAAACATGCTCATACAGTAAATTATGTACATATTGTAAATGAATTCACAAATAATAATTACAGTTATGATTTTGTACTTGCAGAACATAAAAGTTGGCACATACGTATGTAAAGGCTGTGTAGCTTGGTTATTGAATTTACACAATTTCTGCTTGAACAGAATTCACTTTTTGCTCTTAAAAGCTATACATTACAATGAACAAATTATATACTTATGTAGTTTATTTTTATAGAACTGTAATGTAAACATGTAGCTACAAGGAGAAATTAAAAGTTTTCAACTCAAATAGGGATCATGGTAATACAATGAAACAAAAGAGGTTGCCATACCTGCAGCTATTAAATTCTTAAAACATTTTTTGTCAATAGTATAGCATTGACTAAATTACATACTGTAGGTATTAGGTCTACACTAGTATAGCTATAGCTGTAAGACCTGGTGTAGGCGACCTCCCTTGTTTCATTGCTTTATGTTTCTATGATCCCTACTCAAATTAAAATTTCTTAATTTCATGTACTTATTTGTTTGCTATTTTGTAAAAAAAATTTGACTGATGAACCAATGCATACCACATCAAAGATTAAAATAGCACCAGACTAGTGCTGCCACAATATAGGAAAAACTCTATATCATATATCACCAAGGTTTATGTCACGGTATGAACATATATCACGATATAGAACTAACTGTAACATTTTCAAGACAAACATATACATACTCTTCATTGTAAGTTTACATTTTTAAGTTGGATGTATACCACAAGCAAAAGTTACTCTTGTTTACCAGGTTTTAAATGCATTTTGCTACTGCTTTACTTTACAGTTGAGACAAGTGGCTGGCACTACACAGAAACCTTAAATCTGTTTCCTTTGGGGTTGGCTTGTTTACTACACTACACCATCAACACATAACTTAATTAAATGCCAAATACCATATGTCTGGCCTCCCCCACATCATTATACTAAGTGGTGGCACTATTGTGCAACCATCGATATAACTGATTAACTATATATATCATATCATATCATCATCTTGTTATATCGATACTATCGATGTATCGATGTCGTGGCAACACTACGCCAGACATCATAGTAGTTCCCATCTGAAGATGGATTGCGCAAACCTTCATGGTCCTACTGTACTGTATAATTCTTTAAAATTTAGTGATATGTGTTATATAATCAAATACTGCATTATGTTACATTTTGTTACACACAGGTAAATATTATAATTTTTGTGGTGGTGGTGATGATAACAAAAAGTCTACGGGTACAATAGTTGGTGCTGTTATTGGATCAATAAGTGGTCTAGTATCATGTTGCATCTGCAGCTGCTGCATTTGTTTTTGTTGCTATAAGGTACGTAAGTATTCAATTTGCTTATAAGAAGGTAGAGATTTAAGCTTTATGTAAGTGAAGTAATGAATAAAATTTTAGTGTGGCTAAAGATCTCTAATTTGGTTTGAAAATTCAAGTATATGTGACTGAATGTTTTAAAATCGTCAATCTACGCACGCACCATTGATTTTTACCATAAATGGACAACCGCACATTAAATGCATGAGTTCACACCACTGGGTTGCCAAGTCACTTGGACTGCTTTTCACAGGTACAGTATGTATATTTCTATAGACGTGTTCCAATCACAGGGAATGCTCGGGCACCTTGGGCTGCTGCTGGCTAGCTAGAATACATGCATGGCTAGAGGCATGAACACCCTTGGACAGTTGCCCAGGGATGATTTCTTTCACTTTGAGTAGCCTTTGGTGCTCTTTATTTATGAGCTGGAGACTCCATATGACCTGCTTGACCATTTTCTGTTGAATGAAAAAATTTGCTCGAAATCGGTTATATCAGTAGCTAGCTTGGTTTGTATTAAAGTTACTGTTTGTCTTATTCTTATTCACGAGGAACATGTTGTTGTTATCAAAATGATTTAATGCATGTATTAGCTCAGTAATGTGAGCACTGTTAGATAAGAATTGTGAATGGCATACACATATGTATGGTTATGTATATGCACAGAGGAGGATGGAAATGATTTAAAGTAAAACTTGTGAACAATGTAAAGAGCTTTCTTTGGTCATTGATATTTAGCCAACAAAATTGAATTGGTAACTAATGACATTACAAAATTATGTGAAGCTGGATACAGCTATCTGTAGCCTGATGGTCTCAGGGAATAGTAAAATTGTGAAATTCATACATTTACTAACTGTTCTGTTAAAGTACTCTAACAGAACATACACATGTACTTAATAGAACATCATTTCCAATTTCACACAAACAAAGGGTACGGATGAGGGTCTACTGTAATAGCCTTTGTTCATTACAGAGTAATGTCAAGATAATTGTGTTTCTTTGTTTAACATGTAAGTACTCTTGATGTTGGTCCACTTGTCCATACATAGTTCAGCTGATGTGAGTATGTGTGCTGGCACTGTCTGTGTAATTTGCTGAGAACAGTGGCAAATTACAGGGGTATCTCAGTGTTAAAGTTTAGACATGACAGCAAATTCCCAAAAATTTTAGTGTATACTTCTTACACATGTGTGGTTTCACATTATATTGCATAACCATTTTTCAAGCAGCAATGAGTTTCCACTATTGTGACTTATGACCGATCGTTTGCTCAGGACTTTGTCACACCTACAGTGTATGCTACTTAAAGGAGCTGAAAATTGTTCTGTAGATAGACTATACCCATCACCACCAAGTTTTACACAATGAAACATGCTAGATGTATATACTTACAAGCATTTACTCATAACTTTCAACATGAACTAGTCTCAAACACCAACTGTAATATTCCTAAAGTTCTAGTAATCCAAAAGTAGTGTTCCACTGATACAAAAAAATACCTACTAACAGATATTAATACCCAGTAGTGAATTTTACTGATACAAATGCCAATACTGACCATTTAATTTTATGTTTGCCTTTTCAGGGCTATCCGTAATATACTACTCATATTTATTTGTGCTAGTACTGTATACTTTAGTACTTTAAATACCTCCCAAGTCTGCATGATTGTCTATTATTTGCAGTGAATTTTCTATCAGAGTATCTCTATTTTTTCATGTAAAAGTGATAAGTTGCAGTTATTCAATGTTCAGCTAAATGAATCCTGCATTTTTTGTGCTAGAATAATACTCGATGCTACTTCCAGTCTTTGTTTGTTATGCCTTGAATTTTGTTCGTATAGCATTTATTATGATGATTATGATGACGACAATTGGTGCAAATGATAATTAATCAATGTAGGAATGGCTTAATAACCAATAACTATCAATTACAAAATGGTAAACTCATCTCTGATTTGATTCTGATCCAATTATTGGTGAAACACTATCCTAAAACCTAATTCTTTAGCCATTATGTAAATAACCCAGCTGCACTGTTATAGTGCAAAAAAATACAGATCTTCATATTGAGTCTGTAGGCAGCCGATCATTTTTCATGGTTTAGTACCAGCTATTACTCCACTGCATTGCGTACATAACAAGCTTATAAAGAGTCTAGTGAACAGCCAAGCTACACTGTATTGCACAAAACTATACCTTCACATTTCTGTGATAGTGCAATCAAAATATTGATACATGAGCATGATATCGGTAATGCAATACAGCTAGAGTATTGTAATATTCCAATATATTGATATGTACTGCACATTCACTAAACCTTTTGAAAAACACAAGGCAGCATATCTTTTCTGTGTAGATGTTTTTTTCCTAACAGAGCTACAACACACTCTGTCCACCAATTTTGTACACATGTATGTGATATCATCAGTTTACAATCCTATTTCATAAGCTGTCTATACTTTGGTTAATGGGTACATATCTGGTTAGTGATAGAATGTTATGTGCAAAAAAGTGTTTTACAGATTTCCAAGTTTTTTTTTATAAAACAAAATCCGCCTACGTGAAACACAATTTGAATATCTACTTCCTGTAACCCCAGTTCACATAATAACTTTAAGTAGTGCCTATAAAGCATCTCCAACCTCCTCTGATATAAAAGTAATGTATATGCATACTAAAATACGATGAATTGTACATTGCACTTTTGGGTTTTTGTATGTAGTTGATTGAAGACGACTGAAAACCAAGATAACTACATTAACGACTCATCGATTGCCACATTTAATATTACCCTGCAGTGACAGCATAATATGTAATGGAGTCATTGTGTTTGGATGTCATGCAGGCATATATATGTATAACATTTTTTTACGTTTTGTAAATGATGAACAAAGCTCCAGTCATTCATTACATTTGTTCTGTACAGGAATAAGTGATTGTCTATTTTCTTTTAAAACTGATTACTATAAACGGGGGATAATCTGCCATTATGATATAGTGCACCATTGATCAAATACATGAAATTTTGTTCACAGGCATGACAGCAGGTAGGTTACTTTCATTAGGGTTGGGGATTTTCAAGAAGTTCTCACTGGAAGTTTTCAGCTGTCAGGTCTCCCCAGAGGAAGTTGGACACACTTGAAGTGTCACTAAAACAAATTACAGAAACATTTTTTTATTGAGGTGGGTAATAAGCCGATCTCAGTGTAATTTAGTGAATCATCATTGTTCTGTTTATAGAATACGTTTGTGACAAGTCTGGTGAAGTTGTATATATACCAAACCACAACTTATTACTTTCATCCAGAATTCACAAACGCTTTTTACAGAACAAAGTACATTGTCTTGAAGCTTACGTGAAGCATGTATTGAATATTTAATGAACCCCATCATTTTTCAGTCGTGTATTGCGACTAGTGAGGGTTATATGCCAAAATAAAACAATGCATGCAATTAAGAATAATAATATTTATAGGTAGTGCTTAGAGCATGTCCAACCTCCTCTAGCTTCAAAAATAATGCTCAATTGCCAAGTTATATAAATTCAACAAGTAGCCATCAGGTGTGTGTACCATTTCATGATAGATCCTGAGTGGAGAGGCCCAAGCAGAATTACTAATGAAGTAATAAAGTTATGACTACATTTTCTTACACAAAAATTCTGCATGCTGTTAAGATAATAGAAGTAAACAGCTTTCAATGTGTATACCCTCGGTTCCTGATGTTTTTCAACTGCATGTGATAGTATCTAAGAGCATGCAATGGTTCACAAATGTTAAATTTCTGATGGCATAAACTGCTGTATCTTGTCACTAATATCTATACACATACTTTTGTTTAATTAAATTACCAGTTACTAAACCTGATTATGTTTGCATCAACAAAGATACTTTCTTCAGCTATTATTTGATTATGGAAAAGCTGCCACATTAGTGCAGTTTGGAAATAGACATGTTATCAATGCTTCACATTCTTGTCATGTTCTTGTAAGAGATTCAATGGTTCTAAATCATTAATTTGTCTAACAGGTGTTGTAGCAAAGGGGAAATAAATGGAGCTTCTATTTCGGAAGGACTTTAAGCTTATGCATCTGTAAAGTTCAAGATACTCTAATAGAGCAGTCACATAAACTCTAACAAAACAGTCAGTCACATGGGCAGCTGAATGATTATTTATTTTTTGACCTGCCAGGTCACTACTAGAGGGCAGACAATTGATCCATGAAACATTTTGCTATAGCCTAAGTACATACCATCTAATCCAAAACAGCCAAGCTGGAAAAAAAGAGTGCGGCCCTCAAAAAGGCTATGATGAAAAAAAGATGTGAAATCCAAGGTGGCAGCCAAGAAATGGCTGTGATGGTAGGTTAATGGTAAAAAGTTTAATAATGACAATTCAGATGAATTTGGTGTCAAAATCCAGCGGGACCAACTTCACCTGAATTGTCTTTACTAAATTTTTTACCATTAACCTACCATCGCAGCCATTTCTTGGCTGCCACCTTGGATTTTACAACTTTTTTCATCATAGCCTTTTTGAGGGCCGCACTCTTTTTTTGCAGCTTGGCTAGATCACTTCTTTTTGTATTTGTATTCCCCAATATGGCCAGCTTTGGGGCTTTTTAAACCTATCTTTTTTCTTTACCTCAGGAAGAAGAAAAGATTTGAAGCATATTTTTGATACTTTAACAATTTCTGATTTTATACAATTTATCACATGCCATTTATTCCCTACAGGATAACTTTCGTGAATGACTGCTCTATTAGAGTAACTCGATCTTATGTAAAAAAAATTTGTGTAAGAAATTTTCGTACAAGTTTTGTATACGGAAACTATTTTACAACGGAAAAAACAACAAATTACGGTAGTTAAGTGCGCATGCACTGTCAACAATCGTATGTAAAACGTTTCGGTGAATCAGTGTAGCACACCGGCTACTACGTGACTGACTATTTATTTAATGACTGAGATGTAAAGATGGCCCAGCTACGAAAAGCCCGTCTTGAGAACGACCTTGAAGTTGTAAGAAAGTTCTGCAGTTCATCTTCACTTTGTACGGTGTTGGGGGAATCCATTGATGAATTTTTGGAAGTTCAATTCGCTGACGCTACACTGAAAGAGCCGTACACAATCAGCTTTATACCGTTGGACTATCCTGATGGAACTACGTTGTGTCGTGGTAATGATTCAAGTGATCTGAAAGTGCTAAACGAGTCCATTCCATCAATATTTTACACCATCTTAACAGAGTTTTGCCAGAAGTGTGATTTGCCTATCCCAAACAATGTTCCTGGTGGTATAAATGGACCACTAGATGGACAGACATCAGATACTTCATATGAGACAGCAAGTGATGCTGACAGTGACATGTTAAGTGATGATGGTAATGATGAGATGGATGAAGATTACATGATATCTGGTCCACATCCTCTACTTAAAGCTGACCTGACCCGAGTCACTGAAAAGTTTGGTGAACAAGCAGTGGACTACACAATGTATCCCAGCATTGATGAGGTTGACCTCTACCTCAGCATTGATGTCCAGCACATTCTTGATGAAGATACAGCCAGTGCATGGGGTGTACAGATCACAGAGCCAATCATTGTGTTTCTTCAGTTCAAGCATATGTCATTATATCTTGATGGTTTAGTTCCTGAAATCAAGGTCTACCAACCATCTAATAGGGACAATTTTTGTCTTGGAGTACAGATAAAAAAGATTGTAGAACTGTTTATTACAAAGCAGTTTAAGGAACTGTCTTGTAAACTTGTGGAAACTTCTGCTGCTTCTAGTCCTCTGGTACTCAATATCAAGCATCAACAAGATCTCAAAGCAGACAAAACTTCAGCCAAATTTGATGAAAGCAATGACAGTCAGAATCCTAAAAGAATCCCATCACTAAGAAATGGATTTCTCTGTCAGTTGATGGATTACATTTTACAACGTCTAAAAACATTGAATGAATTCTGTGTTATATGTGATGAGAGGCATACTGGTATATTTGACTGTGCTCTCGTAAAGCCGTGTATATGTGCCAAAAGTCTCTGTGTGTTTTCATTCCAAACACTTGGCGTAATGTCTGATGCTGCTGAAACCATTGCTGCTGATGCTGAAGTGGTAGACTTGCTTATAGCCATGGCCAATGCTGCAGTATGTTCAAAAAGAAGAAATGTTATTTTTGATCCTTATCCTTCTATAGTGGATCCCAATAAACCCCACTTGTTAGCACTAGACCCATTGTTTAAAGATTATGATCAGGTGAAGAAGATACTTCAGGTAATCATTTCTTCTCGAGAGGCTGCTATTAGTGTGGAGGGGTCTCATTTAAAGGAAACCATGGACAAAGGAAATATTTGTACATTTCCACTAATGCAATGGATTCTAGCCAGCAACAGAGCTCACATCGTCTTGTTACCACCAGAGAAGAGGATACAGTCAATGAAGACTGATTATCAGTTTTTACTGGTCAGCAGCCCTCCAGCCAAAGAACAAGCTTTTCAGAAAGCAAAAACACAATATGGCAGTACCTATGCTTTTCATGGCTCTTCCATTGAGAACTGGCATTCCATTGTGAGGAAGGGTCTTCTCAATGCATCAGGAACAAAATATGAGATGCATGGACAAGTGCATGGTAGAGGGATCTACCTCAGCCCTGCATCATCAGTGTCTTTTGGTTACACACACTCTGAGATAGATGACAATTCTGAGATGAAATCTAAGGGTCTTGTTGGTAAGACTAATCTCACCTGCATAGCTTTGTGTGAAATTATTACAAAGGATATAAGCCAATATGATGTAAAGTGGGTTTGTCACGAAGGAGATCATGTGTGTACGAGACTCTTCTTTGTGTATGATAGTGGTGGCAGTTATGCTGACATTGACACGCGCACTTGTGAGATACAAAAAGAAATCAGCCATGCTGTAAGCACCCGGACATTGCTCAAGGAAACAAATGTATAAACAATTTGTGCTGCACAAGTACTAATTAATTTTCTCATTTACCAGTGAATTTATTGTAAGTTAATTAATTGTTGTAGTGATTTAATAAGAAAGTGAATCATACATGTGTTGTTGCTGTCATGGGTATCTAACCATACATCTACATACCCTTGGCTTTGGACACCAGCTGAGCTGTTGACTGGACAAGAGTGTGCTTCCAGGCATTAGTGCATGTAATTCAACCAGGAGTACAAGATGACTGATCCCGAAACCATTATGCTGACTGTGCTTCACAGAGAACTCACTCCTGCCCCTTACATTAACACTTTGCCTCGGTGTAGCTATTTCTCAAATAAGCACTGCATAATGTGATTCTGCACACTGTCTATTAGTCTATACAGCATTATAGGCAATGGACATTGTTATGCCAGGCTTTGAGTAAGTTGTGCTTGAATAAAACATCACATGATTAAATTTCATATACAAACAACAGTCTGGTGGAATTATATACTGATATTAGTCAATTATTACACTCATATTAGTAGCATGGTTTCTGATTTGAGTGAGGACTGGCTGCAGTTGTAGTTGCTGGTTTAGATGAACTAGCAGGTGATTCTACTTGCTTGCCTCTGTCTTCTGTGTAGTCTGAATCATTAACTGGAAACCACAACAACTAAGTGTATAGCTATCTCAAAACTCAGTAGAGAAACAAGAAAGGTCACCTACATCTGCAGATGTACTCAATGGCATATCTTGGGGTGGGCCTATATACATACCAAAGAATTTTGGAAAGTGAGATCGAGATACTCTAATAAAGCAGTCAATCACCCTAACAAAGCAGTCACTCTATTCAGAGCAGCAGTGTATATAGCAAACCATGCAGTATTAAATAAGCATTTTGCCAGTGATATAATATATTTGGATAGAGGTGTAGGGCTGTTATTGTGAACAGGCAATTACTTTTTTTTTTTTTTTTGCTTTTGGCCCTATCAACCTGAAAGTCTAGATATGCCACTGGATGTATGAGGGGACATTCAGTCCCTAATTCAGTATTAGCCATGTGGGGTATTGACTGAATTAGAGATTGAATGTCCACTAGCATGTTTACAGGTGTAAGAAACCTTCCTTGTTTTACTACTTTTAAAAAAAATCCTTAATTGAATTTCCTCCTATTGCTTACTTTTTTGCAATGTTATTATGATTGGTGAATCTGCACTTACTGCATCAAAATAAAGAATGATGCCAGATTTAGTGCTGTCATGTGAATGTACCCCAGCTATCGATTACTGTGTGAAAAGTGAATTGACTATTACCCCTTGTTTTCAGCTATATTCAGCCCATTACTGTAACATAACATTACAAGATTTTAATGAATAACAGTCTGAGAAGCACTTCTATCAATGTAGCCACTCTGGTGATTCTTGTCACAAATGTAGGGAAGCTATCATGTGCTGCTGCAAATTGCCATCTTGTGTTGTCAGCAAAGATAAATGGGACACAAAGGAGGACACAGGTACATGCATAGTACTGAAAGCAGTTTTTGGCTTGGTTATGCCTCACTGATTCTGCTAATGCACAGTGAAGGTGTTGTGAGGTTGCAATGGTTTCAATATTTTATTGTGAGAATGTGCACACCCCTAATACATAGTACTACCATACTGTATGGTAATAGAGTACACATTGTCATCCCCAATATACAACCTTATAACACTACACTCTCAATACAAAAGAAGTAATAAAGGTGACCTTAAAATTTAGACACACAGTTTATAAAAGTAAAGTTCAGGAGAAAATCTCAACAATACACCTTAATCTTTAATTTCATATAATGTTATGGCTGGTCTGCCTGCCTGGCTGGTCTTATTAACGATCATGAGTGGCCACTAAGTAGCTAATTAAGCTTTGATATTGCTGGACTACTTTCAAATTTTCATCTATAGCAATCTCTACAAATATTGCTGTTATAGTTTATGAGATTTAAACATTAGTTTCATAACTAAGAAATTAAACAATAACAGACTGGCAATACAGTGTGATTCCACTATGACATTGTACACAACACCCATGAAGGCAAAGGTTGGGGGTACAGGTAATTTAACACAAATTTGTCCTATTATCCTATCTCTAGGCAGCATAGGCCAGGAAGTCTCATTTTCTAAACTGATACGGGAGAGTGATCATTATTCATTATGGCTAAAACCATGGCAAAACAAAACGAACCCAGTAATGAAATAATGGAATTTGGTGAATATTTGAAAATTCACAAAAAAAAACTCATTCACCAGGGTACGCCCAATGCTTCAGCAGTCACGTGATTTCTTGTTTAAATTTTGGAAAGCGGTCAGAACTTGATGGAGATTGACTGCCTTTTAAACAACTACTGAGAAGAGTGACAAAACAATGTTTCAAGTGGTGCTGGAACTTTGAAAAGGTGCTAACTACAAACAGGATATAAATTTAAATTGTGTGTGCTGGAGTGTGATTGATTCTGTTGTGATGTGATCATGATAATAGCTAGTAATTCATCACCAGCAAGATAGCAAATAGCTACAAGATGATTGTAAGTTGTGTAGAATGCTCCGTAGTCCAGACCATGTGTGAACCAGTCTGAAACTCCACAATCATGATGTATAGCTTGCACACATACCATGCAATTATTAATATTGTATACACTTGTTAAGTTAGTGATACCAGAACTAGTGATGTAAATACATGTGCAAACACTTTCCATATAACTAGCACAAGGATGCCATGCTATAAATGTCAAGTATTCCTGAAGTGTTGGTTATATAATATAACTTTCACTGAGCTGATTACAAGCGTCAGAAAGATCTTACTGTAGGTTGGAGTCTCTGTTTACTCTGATTACTTTATTAGAACAACTGACTGTTCTATTAATGTATTTCGATGTTTCTACAAAATTAAAAGCAGGGACCTGGACTGCTATGCCTGTTTCACCATGGTCTGGAGGTGGACGGGTTGTAAAGTTACCATCATGCAGTAAGTTTAGCTAGCCATATAGGACACAAACTGAACAGGTTCCATTCTGTGTTATAGTCTCGTGCCTGGCTGAGACCGTTTTTGTGTGTGTGTGGGGGGGTGGAGAAAAAAGGATCTGGTGGATCTCCAATAGAACCTTTTTCTCCGCCCCCCACACAAAAAGAAAGAGAAAAAAAAGCGGTCTGGTCACGAGACTATCTCTACTAACGCAGCTAGCTATAGTAGTCTTTTGTGCAGGTTGCTCGAGGTTTGGGGATTTCCCCTACTCAAGGACAAGGGAAAAGCACTTCAGCTGGTAATACAAGATAAATGAATTCGAGCTATAAAGAGTTGACTCACTAACACACGTACACTGATACTCCTTGCCAACCCGATGTTGAAAACTTCATTCACGAGTCATTCTGTACTGATCAGAAACGATTTGTAGGTGCGGGTGATGTTTTGTATGTGCGCATGCGTACACATTGGTTGCCAAGGGGCAAGGCAGACACAAGCGCGAACAAAACAAAACTTCATGAGCGAGCTGAAGGTGACGTTATTTCGCTGGCTGGTGTACAGCAATTCACTGTCGTGTTTAGAAGAACAATGTGACGTAGAGAGTGGAAGTGGTGACCTTCACCAACGAGTCTACCGACTAGTGTTACCACTGGACGTGGCTGAGCTGCTGGACTACAGCGGTAAGTTAGTATGTTGTCAGTGTAGGTGTGTTGTGTTAGTAACATTAGTACTAAAGGGTGGGTAAAGAACTCTTTAAGTTTCTTCTGAACATTTCAAGGTCAAAAGTTGTCAGTAGAATGTCTAGCACAGAGCCACATAGGATAGTTGACAAAAGTATGGTGGTACAGTATATGTACCTGAAGGATATTTCAGGTGCACTCCATGTTTGGCTATCTACCTATGTTTGTCCGTATGCATCCAAGTGAGTAAACTGATAAAAGTAGCGAATTAATAATTATCACCGTACATAAAAAAACACGTTATTTAAGGAAACGCGCATTCTTTATTCCTCCACATAGAAAAACTTACTTATTGCTTACTTATTCCTGAGAAGAATTATTCATCATATCTTAGCATGGACATCTAAGTTTCATTCCTATATTATTTTCTGTTACAAACTTACAAAGTGCTTCATCCGCACAATTGTGTAGCGTTTTATTGGAATATGTTTGGCACCATGTTTGATTGTGCAACCATATCACGTGATATAATAGATCACCAGATGCAGATTTTAATACTATCTCTATTGAAACTTACTGTTTTTCTACAGAAAATGACTTATGAAGCATTTTCAAAAGGTGTGAAACTTTTCCTGTGATTTTTCAGTGCTATACAATAGTTCAGTGTTGCTTTACAAGGCAGGTTAATTGCTAGGGCTGTGCTTCTAGTGTCATTTTAATTGTTTATGGAGTTAAACAGTGGTAGTTGTGTGTGCTTACTGATGTTGGGTTGAACTGTAGGCCCTAAAGTCTTAACGGAAGTCAATAAAAATGCACTAGTGTGTCAGTAGGATTATGTGGTGTATGCTATAAAACACACTGGAGCATTCATGGTATCGAAGGGTTAAGTCAGTGCTAAACATAAACTTTGCTCTGGGGTGGTTTCTTCTTGGTGAGGTGTGGCAACTCTACAGACCTTTACTTTGGCTTTACCAGATGTTTATCAACTAAAGAACAATGTTGCAGGCCTCCCAGGCTACCAGAGGTGGTGTATCTGTTTGAGTTGAAAGGAGTGCATGCCGTACTTATGTGGACAAACATGGAGGGCAGTCTCGAGGGTTTTCTATGTGAGGCACTACGATAGACTGACTATAAAACTATTAAGTAGATACTGTAGTAGTTTAAGTGGTTTGTTTAGCGCTTCATAGCAACATATATATGTTAACTTATAATATCTGAATAGCCAATTTGCTTAGCAAGCAATTTGCTATTTTATTAACTGCAAAAATACTTAATTGCATGGTACATGTAAATGTTAATTCCCATTTGTGACTATCTCAGCAAAAGTCCAACCTGCACACAAGCATGCGTATTGAGAAAAAACAAAATTTAAGAATAATTCGTAAAATTATGCATGCTGCAAGGAAAAAATGCACAAGTTTTTATCAAGCCAGTACTCAAAGAAGGAAGACTCAAATCGATTAAAAGTATACAGCATCTTATTTGCCTGCTTATTGAGAGCTTGAAAATATTTGTTTTGTTTCTGTAGCCCCAATGGTATGCATGTCATGTGCGCTTGTTTATGATGCGGTAAACGTAAACAAGATCGTCATCATTTCTTCTACTAAACTGCCTTCATAGCCATATGCACAAGTGACTATAGGGCTAGCACTATACTTTGGGTGATGTGCTAATCCATGGTGAATATTTTAAGCCAAATTGAATGTTGTAGACTAATGCAAACAGAAGCTATGGTTACGAATGTAAGAACCTGTAGTTTATTTTCAGTATAGTCGCTGTACAAATCGATTGTCTTGCTCTTCCTACTGTCCAGCGCTATAATTACAAAACTACTTACCACAGAAGGCTGAAAATTTGGTGATATATTCCTTGGACACTGTAGATAATGCTGAGAAAAAGAAGAAAAAAAAGGAAAATTATGTTGGTTATTAAAAATAGCATATGATACCATCAACTTGTTTGGAGACACATTATCTGCAACATAGTAGCTCCTATAAATTTATCACTCATTCTATATAGACGGATTGCATGTGAATTTGCAAAATGTATGCAGCAGTATGATGTAAAAACTGTAAAATCTTCTAAAGTGCTTTTTACCCGTTGCATGTCAGACATTTATAAAAATGGTAGAAGCTTGCTAGATTAGTCATTTTATAAACTAGGATACTTAAAGTTGGTAAACCAAGTAGCCATGGTGACCAAGTAAGAGTGTTCATCCCATTACATTTAGTGCATTGAAGTACATGTATTTCATCCAAGTCTTACTTGCCAAAAAATACTTATTTGTCCAATTTGTCCACAACAAATTATTTCACCATGTGATATTCAGTGATCTTTCCCATTAGAAGGTGTGGTCAATAAGTTACATGGTCACAAGTACATCCTAGCCAACAAAAACCTGCCACCTAATCTACACAAGCAAACCAAATTTCAAACAATGCTGCAATTTTGCATGATACAAAGAAAATATACACAAGCTAGTTTTAATGAAGTTAGAATCAAGTCCCAATCCAACTAAACCAATTATATACCATCTTATTTGCCTGCTCACGGAGGGTTTGAATATCATTTGGTTTCAGTAGCTCCAATGGTATGTATGCGTGACATGTCCATTTGTTTATAATGACGTAGACATAAACAAAATTATTGTGTTATGTAAAACTATGCCGTGATTGGCTTGCCAATTCATGATGAACTTTTATGCCAAATCCCAACACTGTAGAACAATGCATACAGAAGTTATGGCTACAAATTTAATTTTATTTCCAGCGAAGTTGCTGTACCTACTGTCTAGAACTATAAACTAGTCAGGTGTTTTACTGAGGTGGTCACATATTATAGAGTATTTGTTTTATTATCCAGTTGAGTTGGGAGATGCCATTCTTCATCATCCCAGCAAGGCATGGTCATTGTTCCAGGAGGTGGTATACACTAGTGTAGTTGTGTTACAATGGCTACCTAGTCTGTCTGCACCTTCCCAACTGTTACTAGTCTTGAGATTATCTCAATTTCCACAATTACCAGGGTGAGTGTATGTAGATATGTATGTATTTATGTATATACTGTAAGTACATGTGTGTGTGTAGTGTTGTGTTGTGTTTGTTTGTTTGTTGGTTTGTTTGTGTGTGTGTGTGTGTGTGTGTGTGTGTGTGTGTGTGTGTGTGTGTGTGTGTTGTGTTGTGTGTGTAGTATTGTGTGTGTGTGTGTAGTGTTGTGTGTGTGTGTAGTATTGTGTGTGTGTGTAGTGTTGTTTGTTTGTGTGCGTGTGCGTGCGTGCGTGTGTGTGTGTGTAGTTTTGTGTGTGTGCGCGCGCGTGTGTGTATTGTCTATACAGTACATGTACATACTAATTCAACAGGTAATTATAATTGCAATTGTTTTGACCTTTTGGGAGATTTTGGAAGGGGAATTCAAACTATTGATTTTGTTATATAAGGTATCACATTAACTTTGATTATTTTGCATCAACGTACTTTCCTCATAGTACCTTCATTTCTCATCCAAACATCTTCTTGTATAGTATAACTGGTTCCATTTTTGAGTAGTGTCGTGCGGTTTCATTATTTCATATTTAGATGGTATATGATATTGCTATGGTATAACTATGATATTGGTATACCTTGGCTCAATGTATAACAATAATTCTACGTAGATATAGACTAGACAATATCTTCTAAACGTTTTCCTTATATATACACAGAATTGTATGTGCAAGTAGATTATTTATAGTACCTAATATCCATTCATACGTATGTACTAGTGTTGTTTTAGTACAGCAAATTCATTTTAGTTTAGTTCTAGTTCTTGTACCCATAGTCCACCATAGTTTTAGTTAGTTCTAGTTCTAGTACCCCAATTCCACCACAGTTTTAGTTAGTATTAGTTCTGGTACCCCATATTTTTGTAATTTAGTTAGTATTAATTTCATTATAGTTAATGTTAGTTTTAGTGTTAGATATCTTCACCTATACTAACCTTGGTAGCACCCCCTAGACTTCCAGAAACTTTAGATTTGGTGTTTTGATAGATTTTTCAATTTTATTTCCCATTTTATATCAATGAGGCAAACTGTACCGAGAATCCAATTCTTCAATTATTACACGGAATTTGCTGTTATCTACTAAATTCAGTGGTACTTTGTTAGCACCTACAAAGATTGCAAGATGAAATGTATAATAGCCTTATGTTTATTGTTATTAGGGTTGTACAATTTAGATCCTAAACTACGTATTGGCAAGAAGGACTGTTTCAAATGGCTAGAAGAACCTCTCCCTTTGTCTTCTCAATTTCAGCTGCTTCAAAATGTTTATAAGCATCAGTATGGCATGTCTTCAAATGCTTCTTCAAGTTTATAGAATATTGTCCTTTAAATTCTTTATATACCACAAATTAAACCATCAGTACTTTTCACAGTACACACACTTTTGTCCTTGATCTTATCATGCCTGAAGTGGTTCCACACTCCACTTGACTTAGGCCTTCCACCTGGTTCAGCACAACATCCACTTGCCATTGTGCACAAATGAACAGAAGCTCTATATAGAATGCTTAAATAACCTAAATCAGCAGAATTAATGCTGAATAACAATGTTTTATAGTTGCATTTGCAGGCATCACCATCTTCAAAGAAAAGTGTTAAGTGGTTTATATAGTGCACAATACCTTTTTATGTAGGATTGCTTGAGAAACCTTTCAGTTAGTTCTAGTTCTTGAGCTAAAAGTTTTAATGGTTTTGGTTTAGTTCTAGTTTTTGAATCAAAAATTGAAAGAATTTTAGTTTAGTTTTAGTTTTAGAACTAAAATAGACCACAATTTTAGTTTAGTTCTAGTGTACTAGAACTAGAATTAAATTGCTGTACTAAAACTAGATTTAGTTCTAGTTCCTTAGAACTAAAACAACACTAGTATGTACTTTAAGAACATTCTGAGGCAATATACAGCTGTATTGTCCATGGTGTTGTGGTGGTCAAAAATTAGACAGTATCAAAAGCAAATATCACGGTTCAACTGATATACTGGTCAGCACTACTTTTGTGTGAGCTAGCTATGTCAACAATGTAGCCTTATACTATTGCTTTGTACTGTATAAACTGTTGTTAACATTGCAAGATATGTACCTGTGTCATTTCTTCAAACAACTGCTCCTGTTTTGCTCTAATGTTCTCTTATTCTTTCTGGTAAATGGCAAGATAAAGACTTATCACAATTAAAAGTATTGACTATATTTGTAAAGCAAGTTGTGTGCTCCAGAGTATGTTTATTTTGTGTATAACTTTCTTGAGTGCTGGTACTATATTACTCATCTCAAGAGTTCATTGTAGCAAAGTTCTGACAACTATTTGAGCTGCTATTAGAGGGAGTAGATCTGTGTAGCTACACTTATTAAACAATCACATGGGATCATGTCAGCACTAGCAACAATCCACTGCAGTTTTACTATAGAAAACAAGACATGGCATTTAGCCACGCCCCTTAATCTATTGCGCAGCACAGTAGCGAGTGAGAGATACTTTAACAGAGTGGTTTAGCCATGTGTGTATATCATATGTAGCTATAATGGTTAAACTATTTGTTGAGAATTTTATATGTTTCAGTCATGTCCCCTCTTTGAGGGCATCTGCAACACAGAGAATATAAATCTAGGCCTTCAAGGTAATCTTCAGATGGTATATAGTTGAGCCATGCAGTCCTTGTAGACACTTGTTACGCATCTCTGAACTTTTTCAATAGTGTCGATATGACATCTCTACACAATATTCTATATCAACTGAAGTAAGGCTGAGAACTTGTAGAGTTGTAATTCCCTCAGAATTCATTGTGATTGAATATCACACGTTGATATGCTAGTCAACCTCTAGAATTGTGTTGGTATCTTTTCTATCCCTGCACTGTTTGTACATGCCCTATTGGTAGGTTGTCCTGTTGGTAATTGTACTTGGTTGTATGTGCTCCAGGCCTAGATAAGCCATTGCTATATAATTTTTAAAAATGAAGTTTTCAAAATGGTGAACAAGATAATTCATGAGTGATAATAACTTTGTGGGGGAAATCCCTACTATGGCTTCGATGAAGATTTTGTGGCATATGTCAATGTAGGGATTTCCACAAATAGCTGTTACACTATTGTATTGTACAGCGAAATGTGCCTGTCTGTAAAACTAAAGCAGACAGTGTGATCTAAAAGTGATTTAATTAGACATTATTTATTTATGAATTCTTATCAACAATTGAATGCATGTTAGGTATGTGATAAGGTCAACTAGTGATATTCCAGCAGTCAACAGTGAACCACATTTCATATCTCTCACTGGAATAGTAACCAGTGTTACTACACCATCACAATACACGTAAGAATACATTCTATATTGTGACTAACATTATATTTATTGATGTTTAGTACACTTACCCACCACCCCTTAATTTACCTATGCAATATTGGCTTATTGTTGATCTAGACAAAGTGCAAGTTTCCGATGTCCCCAGGAGGATTGTTTGGGTGATGGTGACTTTATCAGACTACATGTGGCTGGTGCCAGTGAAGCATCTACCATCAGAAGTGATCTCTATTGTGCAGTGTGTGGTCACAAGTTGAAAGAGAATATGAAATACCGCAGTCTAGGAGGTGTGTTGATAAGTACAAAAGGTTGATAATAATCACCTGACAAATTTCAGATAAGTTAGTCATCAATATGATACTGGTATCTTCACTACACATCAATTCATCAACATCACCACATAGACACCAGGCAATATCTGTTGTGCTCAGAGGTATGTGTGTAAGGAAATGTGTTAGTACAGTACATGCTGGACAGATTACCGTAAATGTTGAAAGTTTGACCACGGGGTGGATATATAAAATTTGGAGAATTGAAGAAATTTGCCTAACTGCAATTATCTACAGTAGTGCATATTATATAGTTATACAACGGCCACGAGTGCTCTGCCTGATATAAACGCACGAGCCTGAGGGCCGTTGCCCGAAGGCAAGTGCGTTTATACAGGCAGAGCACGAGTGCACGTTGTATAACTGTTATGTACCACTCACCTAATAGGTGGGGAGAGTCTCACAAGACAGCTGTAACACTTATAAACGCCAGGTTTCTAACATCGATTGTGGGTAACCAAGCCGGACGTTGCGATGACGTTCCCCCTGCAGTACTGCAGCCACCTGAGATATTGAAAGCTAGTACGCTATGGGTTATATCACTAACCTGCATTCGCTGTTCGACTCTCATCATGTAGTGCTCAGCATGCCAGCGTGATCACTCAATCGCCATATAGACTAAGCGCCAGACTAATCGCCATAGTGATTCTCTCGAGCAAAAAAAAGTAGCTAAATAGACGTTTTAAGTAAACAAAACCTAACTACTAAACGATGCTAGTCTAATTCTTACTATTCACACTGGCTAAACTCGAATCAGGTGGAATGACAAAACTGGTTACCACAATCGAACATAAAGGTTAGTATTATTTAGAATATATTTGTTTTATTGAGTCATTGTCGAAGTGGGCTACAGTTTAATCTGGGCTAAGATGGCACCAGACTAGTAAGGTGTATAAGTACGTTTGTATATATATGCAGACTAGAGTTGTGGCCACCCGTGTTGGATTTTTCGATCGCCATTGGCTGCTTGTAAACATTATACGTATTGGTGACGTTATGGCCCACAATCGACCTTTACATGTCAGGCTATAAAAGAATTCGAGTGATTTGTGAAGTGTCTTTCCACCTATTAGGTGAGGTGTCGTAGTGGTCTTCGCCACCGGTACTTGTGCTATGCTGCACAAAACCGCAGCCAGTGCAATATCTGTATATTGCACTGCGGTCGGTGCATTATAACTTATAATGCACTCGTTGTGGTCTAAACAACCGCAACCAGTGTGTTATAAGTTATAATGCACTCGCTGCGGTCTGCAGCAGTGCAATATACAAATTATAGCACTGGCGGTGCCTTTGAACTGCCCACGCAGAGTGGTACATTGTCCAATATTGCTGATTCGCCAAATTTTTTAAGTCACACCAAATTTTTGTTGTTGTGGTATATGGGTCTAACTCCTCACAGCCCATGTGTTTTATGAGTGATTTTAGAGTGACTAGTGTACTATTTAATGTATAAATTAAGGGTCACCTGTGTTGTTGTAGTTTAGAGTGAGTACATAGTATGTCTACCAAGTTTCATGGTCCATGAGATCGTCTCGCTGGCCATGCTGCAGTCCATGTATCAGTAAACAGCAGTTGTTGATCACCTGTAGATTGACCAGAGTTTTGAATCCTTATAGCATTGTTTCTACTGGCATATTATCATAGATAATATAAGTAGGGACTCGCAACAGTAACGTCATTTTCGTAGTTTTATGTATGGGCAATCCTCATTACAGGTTTGACTTGGTGTGCCATATCTCACTAACTCTACTTTGTTTCTTCTTGAATTTACCTTGACAGTTTCCTATTTACTATTAGATTAAGTGAGTGATATCAAATCATGACAGTTTGCAGCCAGTTTGTCAGAACTTCTTCGCTATGGTTACTCAGGCGTGGCACCAACAATTTTTGTGGTGCTAGTACTTAGGATTGTGACAAGGTATGAGGATTTTTTAAGCCTCATCTAAGTCCCCAATGACTGAAGATTGGTATGAAGGTTATATTTTGTGAAGTGAGGCTGATTCTGAACCCGTAACCACACTCAAAGTCCCTACCTGTAACGGGGATTGCCCATAGTGACATCACCGTTGTAAACCCCTACTTGTACTATATTATCTATGGTATTATCATACAGTATGTATAGCATTGTTGATCTGGATGATCCACTGACCTGGATAACAATCCAGGTCAGACCTAGATTTCACCTGGTAGATTAATTCAAACCACAGTGTGTACCAAGAACTATGGGTAGTCTCACTCACACAGGTCTGGCATGTGAGACTATGTTTTTGACTTTCAATCAATAGCATGTTAAGTAAACAGGTGGGTAGCTGTATGACTAAACAGGTAAGTTTTATAATTAACAATGAGTCAGTGGGTGTGGTTCTATGTATAGTTACAAACAGCAAAATGTTTTTCAATAAGTGGGTGTGGCTTCTTGCAAATTTCAACACACTGTACTGGTAAATTTGTAGCATCGCTCCGCATATGCATGCAAACAATATTACACATTCCCAGTATTAAAGTGGGAGTGGCTCATGAAAGCACATGGGCTACCGCTACACTAGAGTATGTCTCATATACAGTGCTCCCTTGAATATCCAAACCAAACACTTGATTATCCAACCGGTAGAAGTGACTGCTCTATTAGAGTATTTGAATATGGCTCTGTATATAAATGAATGGGCTTTAATTATCCGAACTTTTTGATTTTCTGAATATGTCTTGGTCCCAAGGGGGTTGGATAATTGCGTGTAATGACAATTGATTAGTAGGCATGGTATACAGCAACGGACATGGGTTTGTGCATACTTATAGGCTGAAATACATCCACCTACTGATATGTGGGACAATCCTTAATGTATGCCTGTAATGTTGATATGTGACACAAAGCTGGGGCTAGACTACGCATTACTACACTTCCACATCATTATACATTCATTTTGCACGTGATCTATTCTGAGTGAAACTCAGATAATCTGTAATGTGGGTCAGGCCTGGTTGACCCAATCCACTGATATATAGGCTTCAATTAATGTGAACATAATCACTTATCTCACACTATCAGGATTGAATTGACAAACAGGTGTTCAGATAAGGTATACCTGTAATCAATTTTGTACATAGTACAGCTGTATGTATTTTTAGTACCACATGTATAAACACATTATGATATTCCATATATACTATATTATACTATATTGTGTTGACAGATGAGCTGATGAAGGATGTGTTACTAGGAGGAATGTATAGTGTTATTGGTATACCTGTGTACGAACTATGTGGAACATCAGCTAGTATCAATGTCTCCATTGAGGTATATAAAACATGTTCTAGTTTACATAGTCTGTAGTTGTTCTCTATACAGGCCAACAACATTACTACAGTTGGGATCACAGCTAATGTCCCGTGTGTTCTATCATCTACTGTCAGGGAAATATATGATGGTATGTGGTGAACTGTTGTGATCTTCTCATTGTGTACTACCGTCTGTGTAGCTTGTTCCTACTCCCCTTGGGCTTTTGCTGCTACTATGGCATACAGCTTTGCAGGTATATATGTACTGTACCATGTTTGTGTACATGTGACTGTCTCTGTAAAACCTGCCTGCCTGCCTAGTTAACACAACTTCCAATTTCTCAGTATTATCTACAGTAGTGTTGTACTGATTCCCACTTTTTAGGCAAAACCAATATCTGATGTATTTTACCCTATTTTACTGATAGTTAACTGATACCCAATTGTAGGTCTCCACAAGTTACACTTGTGCATACTCCACTATAAGTACAGTGGAACCTCGATTATCCGAACATGGATTAACCGAATTCTCGATTATCCGAACACCAAATCGACTGCTCAATTAGAGTATTTTGTCAAAAATTGTATGCTTTATTAGAGTAGTTGAGCAAAGCTCAGTATATAAATATATGGATGTTCGATCTTACGTACTTTCGATTATCTGAACACCCTTTCCCCCAATTAGTTCGGATAATCGAAGTTCCACTCTACAGCCAGTAGAGCCAATGCTGTGATGTTGTACACTTACCTCAACTCAAAGTTGCTAGTCAGACAAGTGGGCTAGGGCTCCAACCATCACTGTTTATTATTGTGGTTACCACAAAACATAAACAAATTACTTAAGTACATACCAGAGCCTTTGACACCAGCCCTACCAGTGGTACTGCAGCTGCTCAAGCTGAATAGACTAATAATCTGCTGGCCACAGCCCATTACAACTGATTTCTGAATATGATAAAAACAGCTAATTATTGCCTTCTTCAGATTACCAATCTAATGATCAGTACAACACTAATCTACAGTGTCCAAGGGATTGGTTACCAAAATTTCAGCCTATTGTGGTGAGTAGTTTTGGAATTATAGCAATAGACAGTAGGAGGAGCAAGATAATTGATATAATTATGTAGTGACTATAAGGCAATTAAATTTGCACCCATAACTTCCATTTACATTGGTCTACAGAGTTGGGATTTGGCTTAAGATGTTTATCATGAATTTGCAAATCAATCGAAGTATAGTTTTATTTTGTTCACTTGTAAGGATGCACTGATTTTCCTGCAATATTTTGGAAAATTATGTTGGTAAAAGTAAAGAGCAAAGTCCTGACAAAAATAGGTGGAAAATTGGAAAAAATGGGTACCAAGGAATGGAAACTTAGTACAGTTTGTATGAAAAAATTGAGATACTCTAATAGAACAGTCATGCATAGTGTTAAAACAACATTATGCTCATAGGAATGGTGACTAAAGATTGAGATACTGTAATAGAGCAGACGCTATGGAAGAAAATATTCTAATAGAACAATCACACTTGTAACCTGAGATACTGCAATTAATTTTTATTGATGCTCAGCAAAATGCCATATAGCAGATTTTTACTGCACCTATAATTTATCACGAAGCTTAAAAGCACAACACAAATTTACAGGGCAAGAAGATACAAATATTGAAAACATGCAAGATAAAATAAGCGCGAATTTAATTACTGCAGCTAGCCACAGTTTACAAAAATAAAGTCTTCGTGGTAAAAATCCGCTACCGTATATATATATATATGGTAGAGAAATTTCGAGCAAAATATTGAACATAATAGGTAAGAAAAAGAGTTTCTGAAAAGAAAAATATGTAGGCTCATCCTTATTCACTTGTATGAAGGTAGTTACAGGTGTATATAAGAAATGGTAACAATCTTGTTTATATCTATTGCATTGTAAACAAGCACATGTGACATACTTACTATTGGGGCTGCTGAAACAAAAGAAACTCTCCAGAGCAGTTTAATAGGTGATATATATGTGTGTAGGTCTAATGGTTTTCAGCATGCATATTTCATATTTTCATTAATTTTTAATTTTTGTTCTCACAATGCATGTGTGTGTGTGAGCCTACATAACACCTATAGGACCAGTTGTCCTACAGACTTGTGCTTTAAAGCCTAAATAGAAAATATAAATAGGTGGGTGTTTGCTGAGATGGCCACACATGTGTCAGTCTTATATACTTTCACAAAGAAAAGCTAGTGTTTGATACTGTTGGTTGTAAGTTCCTAAATGATAACTGATGTATATGTTTATCAGCTTCTATAGTGACTAGTCAAAATTAATTACAGTATGTAGCAGTACACTCTTCATTCTTAGAAATGAAACATACATTTGCTGTACGAGAACTACTGTACAACATGTAACTACAACTTTATTATTGTGTATATTTCTATACGAATATTTTAACACTGCTACATATTTTCCATGTCCAGCACAAGTAACTCCTAGAGGAACATATCATCAACTGAAACTAGCTATGCTACTTAGTCTGGTGTGTTGTGGAGCAGAGGATTTGTTCTCTCTTTCCAGTGACCTCAATACTACCCTCAGTATAAACTGGTCTCCATCTCAATTGTTAGTGGATTGTATAGTAATGTGTTGGGATTGTACAGTGGTTCATTCATTATCCAAACTCATTGGACTCAAAAAAGACCTTGATTATCGAAAAATTTTGTTAAATGAAGCACACTCTTTTAATACAGAGCCTTGTTCAATTACTCCAATAGAATGCACACTTAGTCAAAACACTCTAATAGAACAGTCATTTCTTTTGTTTGGATAACAAGAATGTCTGGTGAATCAATGGTCAGATAATTGAGGGACCATTGTACAAATAATTTTCATGTTGTATAGAATAGCACACACATTTATCTTGACACCTTTTTGTGATGCATGGATTAATTTACTATGTGGTTTCGGTGTTGACCATTTAGAGTATTTTGTCAACAAACTTGTGTATTGTTTTTTTTCATATACACAGGTTAGTACCCATACTACATGCATACATTACACAGTTTCTCTAAATCTAATACTGTATGTTTGGATGTCATGTACATGCTTTCGCGTGCATATGTGTGTACTGTGTGTGTGCGTGTGCGTGTGTGTGTGCATGCATGTAGCAAGTGTGTATGTATGCTACATGTAATAGTTATACCATGGCTGCGAGGGATTTTGCTGATATATACACCCTCCCCTGATGGTGAAGTTGGTCTTCAGCTACCTCTTCTGTGTCTATAGCTAAACAAGTCAGTTTATTACTTCCATATAATCATTAAACATAGAGATGATGATGAAATAATGGCAATAGTGACAAAATATAAGATATAGCAATACAGGCAAGGATAAAATTTACAATAAGTGACCAGTTTACCTCATTCAGTACAGTGCAGTTATAGAAAACTCAAACAAAATACTCTACTTGAGCAGTCATGTAATTTGTTTTCCATAGTATTAACTTGTTATTCCATAGTGTTAACTTGTTACTGATTGGTGAAGATGATGTCATTATATCAAGACTACTTCACTATGGTAGCCAGTTTGCTCATCGTAGTGTGTTACACTCTCATCAAACTGACCTCACCGGTTGTGTCCACAAGGAGGATAAACACTACTCTATTGATGGTAAATTATACTTAAGTAATGGTCACCTTTTACATAACCGTATAGTAAAAAAACTTTGGCAAATTTGGCGAATAGCATTACAATTGCAGAAGTTTTATCTGCCATTTAATTTTGCAATCACATGAGCCGATTAGCCATGTTGAAAGGATGAGTATCAAAGTATTGTGACAGGTATCATGGGTATTTCCAAGTATTCCCTTTGATTGTCGTGAGGTTCATTGTTTCACAAGAGCTCACGAAAATCCAAACATTGCTCTTGACATTGCAATAACCAGCAAATGATGCTTACACTTGTACAGTAGCTACCACTCGAATGCAACGTTGCTATGTGCAAGTGTAAATGTACAAATAGATACCCTGAAGCTTCTTTTGAAAATAGTACCAAAGCTTCGAAGCTTTGTTATGTCAACAATTATTGCATGGTCATTAGGGTACATTGAGGTACAGGCTCCTGCACTTTGATGTAGCTCCAGTATGCCCATTGTTTAAACCATAACTATATACACCAAAAAATACGTGAATTACAGCTTCAAAAAGGAGTGACAATACTTGTGCAACTAGTTTAACTTTTTAGTATCGATGGTAGTGAAGCTTTGGTAGCATTGGAATTTATGAAACCAAACAAAGCTTCGGACTATTTGTCTCAGCCTAATATGTATAAATTCATGAAAACAACAAGGAGAAAATGTCCTAATGGCCTGGCAGACTCCTGTAAGCGTTCAAGTGTATATCGGAGTTTGAGACTGCCCAGGTCCAAATCATGGACTTTTCTACTTTATTCATGTATTTAATATAACATCTATAAACAGGCCGTAGGACCAGGTGTCTGCTGTAATGTCATATATAATAAATAAAAATAATAATTTTATTACATGTAATAATATTGTGACTGAATCTGCAAGAACCCCTTATTCATCACTCATTTATTGCTTACTCTTTGTGTGGAACTGTCAAATCATTCTATAACTAATATGAATGCAGTTTATGTAAATATGTAATTTTTATTTCTCTTCATGATCAGGTGAATCCATTGTTGGATAAGTTACTTATTACAGGTCCTTCCTATGACCACTGTGAGACAAAAGATGTGAGAAAAATATGCTGCATACTCAAATAAAACATTCACATATTCTCTCTCCTTGGGAGCACTGACATGAAGATTTTTCAACTACTCTTGCTTTGTGGAATATGGTAATATGTACCAAGGTTTTTGTCGATAGCAACTCTTTCATTACAAAAAGTTTACAAATTTTATATATATATATATATATAATTAATTTAGAATATTTCATTCCAATGTATTTAATGAATTCTATATACATACTGTGAAATTGAGCTTGCATGAACATGTGGGATCCTTGCAGATCAGATCACAAGTGTTAAACATGTTATTTTAAATTTCTCAGCTCATATGTACATTCATATGGTCAATTTCATCATATTTTGCATACCACATTATAATAGCTGGGAGCTTGTTATTGGCCAGTAATGGAGTATGTGTCATCAGAGACATCAACCTGTACAAGAAGGATATCAAGGAAACTGTACAAAGAGGTAAGAATTACATATTTGTTAAATCTCATAATTGAGTTCTACATTTGAAGTGCTATATTGCTAACATGGATAGCTGTTTAAGACCCTCAATTTTTGTTACCCAATAGTCCATCCTTTTGTTTGTCTGAAATTAAAGTGATGGTTCAGTTAAATTCTTTCAGTGAAGGTAAAAGTTTTATTTAGAGTAAATGTTTGTTTGATTGGAGTTCGGATTGGTATTGATCGGTATCGGTTATTAAACTATTCCAATACCGATTAATAACCAATTACACCGATCGTCATAATCATCTATACTATGCTAGCCAAACTTAGGGTATTGCAGGCTGGAAATCACATTGAACATTATTCTGGCGTAAAAGGTGGATAAACATATTTTTCAGAATGTGGAACAGTTTACCAGCATCAGTGGTTTCAGCAGAATCTTCCAATCAATTTAAGAACAATCTTTTTTAAATTAATTAATTAGTTTGTACATCATGCTCATTGAGTTCTGTACGTTAGTTCGTAACTGCAACTTATTACATTGCATAAATACTTGGAATCACTAAAATCTACAGTAAGTTAAAATATATCCAAATGCATAAGGACTTTTAGTCATTTGTATAGTATTCTTGTCCACTACTCCACTACTAGTACTGGTTAACAAATACTGTACTATAGCTGTATAGCAAAACAAAACTCTTCTTGAACAGTATTTCTACATAAAGCACAGTTGACTGTCACACTCCAAAGGTCTTATATTAACAAATAACACTCTTCTGAGATCACATTGTGACATTGTGTACAACCAGAGCTATCAGTTTATCATTGCCATGATTCTGTAACATTGTGTGAAATTATGTTCATAATTACAGTGTACAGATTAAAAAATGTGTCTAGAGTATCAACTTCTAATAACACATTTGATTGTATTTCTATAGTACTGGAGAGTAGACAAGTCAGTGTTAGTGGTGGTAGGAGGGAACAAGCTACTACAGGTGGTATCAATTACACCACTCCCCTCACCTGTACTATTTGGACTGCTTGTAATGGATATAATAAGGTGTGTAGTGGTGTACAGTATATATGTATTGTATTGGTTGATATGTATGTCTCACTATATATATAGTAGAGCTATCTATATTGTATATCATACATACTATACATTGTTGTGTACAGGAGATCAGCAGGACATTCACAGAGTAAGCTACTAGCCCCACAATACTAACTACTGACCTGCTCATTACAGTTGGTTTACACTAGTAGTGGACAACAATAATTCTTCATCAGAATGTGATGAGTTTGTTAGTGATCAGATGGTAATAGATATCATAACACATCACATCACTGGTCAACATCAGGATGATTTAGTATTGTCTCGTAATGACTTTGAACAGGTATGCACTGTATGGATGTGTTTTGTATGGATACTTGACTTCTATAAGGTGTTATTGTATTGTTTACTGTTTTTACAGTTGTTGGCTACATCATCACATATTGATGTGTCATTATCACCTGCTGCTCAGCAGTTAATTCAGTCATTCTATCTTGCTAGTAGAAGAGCCCGTAGTGGTAGTGACAGTGATATCCCAACCACTGCCTTTACCAGCTTGTAAGTTTGGTGTATATATCTGTAGCTATTGTTTGCATACCCTGTGTACAATGATTCTTTGCTACATATTTTATAGTATGCTATGCAAAGGAAGTTTCTGTAATCAGATGACTGCTTAGCTAACTACAGTGGGGCCTCCATTATCTGAACACCTCTGTGCTAATGAACAAGTTTTTGGATAAGTCTCATTCATTTATCTATGTTCATCTACTCCAATCAAAAACTTTGTAGATGTACCATGTATTATAATTGTAATCTATTATGCTGGTCTCCTGGATGCATCAGATACTGTCTGTCTGTCCAGTAAATCAGAATGAAAAATAAAAATCAATATACAGTATATAGTTGTAAAAATACTGTAATAGAAGAGTTGTGCATCTTGTTCAAGGTCCAGATAATTGAAGACCTACTGTATTTTAAAGTGATCAACTTGAAAGTTTCCTTCAAGTCAAAAGTGAATCAAACTCCTTGATAGAGTAAGAGGCCATAATTATTAAGACACATTGGTAGTTCAGTTTCTCAACACCCGTGTACCTATTCCTTCACAAAAGTGTTGATACATATATGAATTCATATTTGTAATTGATTTGAATACGTCATTCTGTTCAGTTACTTCAAGGAACATTTGTTACGTCTAATACACAACACACAACTAGTTGTCAAATGCTTAGAAAGTTTGAGGATCCACTTAATTTGTTCTTAGTGTATTATGTATGTGATGATGCTGTTAGTATTTCTGATCAGATTTGTATTTTATTTCACTCTAATTGTATAATTAGGCTGTATAAATGTAATGTGAAGAGTTTGTATGTGTCAGATAATTTAAATTGTAAATTCAAAGCCATTGATGGCTAAATTCTTTCTATGTACTTCTAACCATATTGCATCAATACACTAATACCTTAACCTACACAGAACTACAGTATGTATTAATTGGAATAGTTGCTACAAACTAAGAAGCTTGGCTATGTTGCTTCTGACACAATACAGACTATCTCAAAGATGTTTTACCAGAGAAGGATGTATCAACCCTTCTTTACCTGAAATTGAAAATAACTGTTCTATGTATTTTGAATACAGCTGTATGTTCTATTAGAGTATTTCAGTATATAAAATCAGTTGTCACTTATCTAAACACTTTTACCATTGCTGAGACACATTGGGGTTCGGATAACTGAGGGTCTACTGTACCTCGATTTTTTCACCAAAATTATTGTTCAGAACAATACTACAAGGGTTGCTATTGTGTGAGAAATAGGGCAGGGAGATAATTTAGGTAAAAGATAATCTAGATACCTAAATCACCTATTGTAAATTAGATAATGATTTTCATTATCGAGATAATCCGGAATCTAGTGCATATCAACCACAGTCAGATGAAAAACCTTTGGAAAGGTATTGAACTAAATGAGGAACAGGTAAAATTTCTGACTTGACAAGGACTTTATGTCAACAAATATGTAAAGCTGTGCTTACAATATTACATTATTATCGAGATAATATCGATTATCAAGATAAAATGGTTGTCACTTATCGAGATACAGGTTTTACTATTATCGCATAATCCTAGTGAGAAACTATTACTTAACTATGGTAATAGGTCTAAAATTTGTCCTGTTTTATAATAGATTCCAGATTCTAGAAACCTGAAGTTTTAATTTCTCAATCTTCCAAATGGTGTGTAAACCCAAAGGGTTCCCACCTCCCCAGTATACCCCTGACTATTCTATATACATAGTTTACTCCATTTTATGGCTGGTTTCTTCACACTTAATTATTTTAGTGCTGTGCATATCAGCATTGAAACCATGGTCGGGTCATCCAGGTCAACCTGGTCACATTTTCTCCGGGTCATCCGGGTCCGACCCGGTTTACAAATTATCCGGGTCTGACCAGGATTGGATCACGTGAGAAACGAAATTGTTCGTTTGACAACGTGGAAACTTATAAATGCTATCGTGTAGCTCTTTCATGAGCCACGCCCACTTATTGTGTTACAAACATATACTCAGCCACGCCCATTTAGTAGTAAGTGCAGTCAGTAGCACGAAACTGTGTCCGTTGGCTGTCTGCAAGCTTATGTGGAGCCATGCCCACTAATTGATTATTGTAAGAGTTGTATATAGTCAAGTCTTGCAGCAGGATAAGTATTTTTGTGAGCCACACCCACTTCAATATATCGGGAAATTGTAATACTGGATATGCACGAAGCCACACCCAATTGCTGTCTGTAAACTCGCAGTAGCTACGTGGAACCAAAACCCACTGACTGATTTTAAATTATAAACTTACCAACTTAGTTATCACATAACTACTCGTTTACTCAACATGAATCGAACGCTCAAAACGTAGTCTTGCTCGCTTGAGACTACCCGAAACATAGCTCTTATCGCATGCCTCAGCTTTAATTAATCTGGGTCAAATCCAGGTCTGACCCGGATTGCTATTCGGGTCAGTGGGTCGTCCAGGTCAGCAGTAGTGACCCGGTTTCAATGTTGGTGCATATACTCGTGTCCACCCTGCCTCATCTGGTATATAACAGTCAGAGATCATCTATCTCACTACAGTATAACAATGTCTTCTTTGAAATATAATTGCTTTCAACTTGAAGAATAATTCAGCTTACATAATCAACTACACTGTAAGAAATGCTTTACAAAATTATGTAACATTTGCCTACTAGGATGTGGCTATCTTACAAATGGGACTCCTAGCTGTGAGTGCCCATTTTAGCACCAACATATCTTGCTATAAAATACGCAATTAAATTTTATTTTCTTCCATGATTTGTAATATAAATCACTCTGCTGCCATATAGTGATTACAGCTGTTTATGAGTTAATTAATTTATTATTGCTTTTGTATGCGTGATTATCTGTATTTCAATTGTTTCATTACCAGGTGTTTGCTAGCCATAGCTCATGCTAGACTGAGCCTACGCAGTGAGGTATGTTTAATTGTTGACAATGTAGATTGGAATAATTGTTAATTCAGTATCAACACTAGTTGCTACTATATAATTTCACAGTTAACAACTCCTGTGTTTTTATTTAGCCTGTTGATTAGTACGTAAAGCAGCAGTAGAAAATGTATACAGTGCAACCTGTTATATAATCAGGAAATTGAGAATAAGCACACCTGCATAATCTAAACACTTCGTGATGGTCCCAAAATATTGTTTAGCATGTAAATTGACCTAAAAATCAGGACACCTTGTTAATTGGGATACTTCTGGTTCCTTAAGGTGTCCTTAGTATGCAGGTTCACTGTATGTAGGTTACTTGCTGAATACTATTGTATCCAAAAAATTTGGCCATTGCCATATATATGCAAATCATTTCTTATGGATAGCATGTGACTAAGTTTTGTGTTTATGTTGCATACCAACACAGAGGTTCAAGTTAACTACCTTGTTGTCTGTCATATGTGTCACCACTGAGTGAAAATCTATATTTACTTGAGCTTTTTGAAACTCTGTAGAAATGGCTACTAAGAAGATATATCATAGACACACTGGCATAACTTACGTTTGCTTTATGGTACAGAAATAAAACAAAATTACATATATTCCCATGAAGAAACAGATAAAAGATAGGTTTTGATTAAAATGTACATAAATTATTTTAAATGTGTAATGTTCACTAACTGTATTTCAATATGGTCTCTTTCAAAATTATGCAGACTACAGTAGTTGAGTGTTTGCTCGGTCACATATAGTATGATACTTGCTGAATTTTGTCTATAATTAAATGTGTATGTACATGTATACAGGCTGTTGAGGAAGATGCAGTATTAGCAATATCACTCTATGAGGAGTCCCTCACTAGTAGAAGTGGTATGTATATCATGTGGTACTGGTTACTGATAAGTGTACATCACTGACTTCAGGTTATTCTGTACTGAACATTGTTCCCATTCCTCACTTCAGAGATAGTAACACTGGAGCTTACATTGGACAACAGGTTTGTTGTGTACATTCAACATGACATGAGGGTGTGTATACATTGTGTGAGTGTGAGTAGTGTTTAGCACAATACGTGCGTCATACCCATATGTGTACTGTATGTAAACGTGTTCATCTTTGTAATGTGTAATGTAACTATATTCATCTCTCAGTCTTTTGTAATCTACTGATCTACTGGCCTGATCCCATATACGTACGTAGTTACCAGCATAATATCAGAATTGAACACCAAGTTTTGAATAAATACTAGGTCTCAAATGAACACCTACATTGTATGTAGTGTAGTCATATTTTTCTGTAAATTCTTGAAGGATGAAGTAAAGACTGTTACATAGGTTTCCTTTTATGCTTAAATCTGTGAAATATACTGAGGTATGAAGTTGATTCTAAGAAATATACACACAAATGCTGAACACACAAATATGGTAGCCAGTCTCATATAGTTGCTGGAGTCTATATTGCCTCAAATACACTTTTTATCGATTTCAGTCTACAAACACAAATATGGTAGCCAGTCTCATATAGTTGCTGGTGTCTATATTGCCTCAAATACACTTTTTATCGATTTCAGTCTACAAACCTTTACTAATTCATGCTCCATGGCTTGCCTGACCTCACATCTTGTGCTCGCTGAAATACCCTCGGTGTTTACAGTGGGAACTCTCTGTACTAACTCACAGCTTCTACGCCATTGTCTAAAACACTTAGACACTCGTAATAAGTGTCTTCAAGGATTTAAAAACCTGAGGTGACATCAATAATTACCGAGGCACAAGACACCTATTATGAGTGTCTAACTATTACATACTATACCTTTAAAAATATTTGTCTTTTGAATTATTTAAGTATTTCTATCCACAGTATGATGATAACATGACTCAACTACATCAACAAATCATTAAATTCAGTAAACTCCATCAATATGCTGGAGTATATATGAATGAGGAATAATAATATTATAGTATTGTACTGTACAATGTATGTGTGAGTTGTGTATGTGTATCTAGCAAATAGATTTTACTGTAAGGTGAATGTGAAATAATCAGCCATAACGACATTATCAGCACTAGTATTTATTTCATTATTATCATACAGTACACTATTACAGTACATAATGGGTTTGGGATTTTCTGATCAAATTTCACCCAAAAACCAGCTTCACAATACCTAAGGTGGACACAGCTTTATTGGCTAGGTATAACCAAGCCCAAAAGTGCCTTCAGTACACTTCCAATAGATTGTTATGAAATTTAAAAAAAAATATTGCCTGACTGCCTGCCTGATTCCTTCAGACAAGCATAACTAGATAGCGGATAAGACTACGAGCTGGATGTTTTACTGTTCAATGTTACTTTGTCCTGAGATGTGCCTTTTGCATACTGCACAGTTGTACAATGCACACATTATGGACTTACCTTTGTCCTGCTTTGTGTCTTTTCTTTTTGCTAACAGCCCAAGATGTTGATTGGCGGTAGCACAGTGCATGGCTTCTTCACTGTTACTATATAGCATTGTTTGTTATGTAAAATTTCAGTTGCATAATGTTTGCACAGCTCTTGTGCAACTATATATTTGTGAGAACTTGCCCAGGCTTTCCTCAATTATCCACCAAGATTCTTAAATGTGACTATCTGAGATGGAGTTTAGAAGTAGCATAACATCATCTTGTTGTGTATGTATGTATAAAGTATTATAAATACTAACAGAGCACTCTAGGGTGTCTGAGTATCTTGACTGCTAGCTTGTTATACATGTTTGGTTTTTGTATTAGGTTGCAATTTCTCTTTTTATACCGCTAAAGGTATTCTACTCACAAATAATTACAATCGTGCATTCCTTTCAGCATTTTGCCAGTAAATTGCTTTTTTTGACACATGTGTAGTTGTCATATTATACTCCATGGCCATTATCTTTGAATTCTTTGAAATCACCATGCATCAGATTAAATTATGATGGTTATCACTAATTGATGGTAGCTATGGTCCTGTTCTGATTGAAAACAATTCAATTCATGCATGACAAGTTCTATAATCAAACAGTACAGTAGTACTGTTTAAGTAGGAATTTCCCCAAAGTGATGAGCGCCACTAAAACTCCACCTTTAATAATCATCCCAGAGACATCTTACGTGATGAAAATCACTTTTATGGAATAATATTTATCCATCTGGCATGAAATACAGCATTAAATCAAAACAAAAAAGGCAGCCAAATAATTATTGCATTTAAACATCACCAAAGCTGAAATGTTGGTCTTCCTGCCTGACCACAGTTGCAAGGCTACAAGCATTTGGCCACCATTTTACACCACAATAACAAACTAGTGAGGTGTGCCTGTGAAAACAGAGTACAGGCACACAAAAATTTACCTACTTTCACCACTCATATCTTTTTTAATCCATTTAGCTATGACCATACAATTTTCAGCCCTACTTCAACATTTAATTGGCCTTGTAACACAAATTACAGAATGCAGCTATCTTAATCCAACACTGAGATATGACCTGTTGTGTGATGGGATGTAGTTTGTGCCCACATGCCCTGTTTTTGCAGGCCTGGTCACATATTTAGATGCTGGCACCCCAAAATTATTTCAGAAAGTGCTTACTGTATAGCGGAAATTTTGGTGAATTGATCATTGACAGAAATTGGCGAATAATATTTTGGCAAATGCATCACATTACTTTGCCCATGCAACAGCGTTGGCGAAGAAGTTCTGCAATGTCTATGGATGAAGTACTACAGTTCAAGGCCTCTCATTCGAATCAATGCACTCTTCTTATGTAAATAGCTAGCTAGCTATAACAAAAACAGCATGCACTACTGATCCTGACAGTCTAATCAAGACTGGAACGTACATGGCGAGGCATGTGCATGGGAAGCTGAATTGCCCATCTGCCTGAGCTATTACCTACTCTAAAACCATACTGTATTCAATGAGATACTTGCAGAAAACTAACCACTCAACAATATTCACTCACTGATGAAGGGCAGCATCTACTACACTTTCAGTCAGGTCACTTTCAGTGTTTAGAAAAAATGGTGAGTAAAATTTTGGTGATTCTATGCACACTCGCCAAATTTTTTCTCCGCTATACAGTATGCTACTGTAAGAGGTACTGGAGACACCTGGTAGACATCTGTCAGTAACTGTTTGACTGATTCAAGATCACACATTAATTAACTACCATGATTTGCTTTATTTTCATGCAAAAACTTTCCATCATAAAAAAAATTCATGTAAAAATATTAATTTATGATTAATGTGAATGACTGCTCTATTAGTGTAGTTTGATGTTATGTAAAAAATTTCTTGCAAGAAATTTTTGTACAAATTTAGTATACAAAAATTATTTTACAATGAAAAAACAAAACAAATTGCAGTATCTAGATAATGACTAGATTGACTAATAATGATTGAGTAATAATAATAAAGATAGAGACCACACCTCTTAACGATCTATTTACTAGAACACAATGACCTCACCCCCTTACTAGTTTAGCTATATGATAGCACAGTAAATCACATCTGTTGGTAGACAAGAGGCTGATTTGAAATACTTTACTAATATGACAGTCACTCTAATAAAAACAGCCATGTGCAATATTCTAATAAAACAGTCACATGTGTATAGCTGTACACGGTTAAAACTGAAGTGCTATATACATTGATGTGCTATGGTAGTGTTGTGATATAATAATCTAATCCAAAACAGCCAGCTGTAAAAAAAGTGTGCGGCCCTCAAAAAGGCTATGGTGAAAAAAGATGTGAAATCCAAGGTGGCGCCAAGAAATGGCTGTGATGGTAGGTTAATGATAAAAATTTTAATAACAACAATTCAGGTGAATTTTTGTGCCGCTTGGTCTTGGCAAAAATTCATCTAAATTGCCATTATTAAAATTTTTACCATTAACCTACCATCACAGCCATTTCTTTGCCACCACCTTGGATTTCACATCTTTTTTCCCCATAGCCTTTTTGAGGGCCGCACACTTTTTTTACAGCTGGCTGTTTTGGATTAGATTTCACTTTTTGTATTTGTATACCCCATAGCCAGCCTATCCGGCCATAGGCTGGCTTTGGGACTTTTTTAACCTGTCTTTTTTTGTTTTCCACAGGATGAAGAAAAGATGAAGCAGATGAATACTTTAAATATTTCTGATTTTATCAATAAATGTACAAACTATGTATATAATACATATTACAGAATTCTACATGATGGTTTCTTTGTAACTGAACACTCTACAAGGTGAGTCCTTCTAGCTGTTCTCTCTACAGGGTGGTTTGTTTGTAGCTGAATTCTGTGCAGGTGATTTGTTTGCAGCTGAGCTCTACAGAATGGTTTCTTTGTAGCTGAAATCTCTACAAGGTAACTTCTTCTAGCTGATCTCTCTACAGAGAGATTTGTTTGTAGCTGAACTCTCTACAGGTGATTTGTTTGCACCTTAACTCTCTACATGATGGTTTCTTTGTAGCTGAACTCTCTACAAGGTAATTTCTTCTAGCTGATCTCTCTACAGAGAGATTTTTTTGTAGCTGAACTCTCTACAGGTGATTTGTTTGCAGCTGAACTCTCTACATGATGGTTTCTTTGTAGTTGAACTCTCTACAAGGTAACTTCTTCTAGCTGATCTTTCTACAGGGTGATTTGTTTGTAGCTGAACTCTCTACAAGGTAACTTCTTCTAGCTGATCTCTCTACAGGGAGATTTGTTTGTAGCTGAACTCTATACAGGTGATTTGTTTGCAGCTGAACTCTCTACATGATGGTTCTTTGTAGCTGAACTCTCTACAAGGTGACTTCTTCTAGCTGACCTTTCTACAGGGAGATTTGTTTGTAGCTGAACTCTCTACAGGTGATTTGTTTGCAGCTGAACTCTCTACATGATGGTTTCTTTGTAGCTGAACTCTCTACAAGGTAACTTCTTCTAGCTGATCTCTCTACAGAGAGATTTGTTTGTAGCTGAACTCTCTACAGGTGATTTGTTTGCACCTTAACTCTCTACATGATGGTTTCTTTGTAGCTGAACTCTCTACAAGGCAATTTCTTCTAGCTGATCTCTCTACAGAGAGATTTGTTTGTAGCTGAACTCTCTACAGGTGATTTGTTTGAAGCTGAACTCTCTACATGATGGTTTCTTTGTAGCTGAACTCTCTTGTAGAGAGTTCAGCTACAAAGAACCATCATGTAGAGAGTTCAGCTGCAACTGCAAACAAATCACCTGTAGAGAGTTCAGCTACAAACAAATCTCCCTGTAGAGAGATCAGCTAGATGAAGTTTCGTTCAGCTACAAACAAATCACCCTGTAGAAAGATCAGCTAGAAGATGTTACCTTGTGGAGAAGGTGACTTCTTCTAGCTGACCTTTCTACAGGGAGATTTGTTTGTAGCTGAACTCTCTACAGGTGATTTGTTTGCAGCTGAACTCTCTACATGATGGTTTCTTTGTAGCTGAACTCTCTACAAGGTCACTAGTTTGTAGCTGAACTCTCTACATGGTGGTTTCTTTGTAACTGAACTCTCTACAGGGTGACTTCTTTTAGCTGATCTTTCTAGAGGGTGATTTGTTTGTAGCTGAACTGTCTACAGGTGATTTGTTTGCAGCTGAACTCTCTACATGATGGTTTCTTTATAGCTGAACTCTCTACAAGGTAACTTCTTCTAGCTGATCTCTATACAGGGAGATTTGTTTGTAGCTGACCTCTCTACAGGGTGATTATTTTGTAGCTGAACTTTCTACATACAAAGTGACTTGTTCTAGCTGGTCTCTCTACAGGATGACTTGTTTCTAGCTGATCTCTCTGCAGGGTGACTTGTTTCTAGCTGAACTCTACCGGGTGATCTGTTCGTAGCTGAACTCTCTACAGGATGATTTGTTTGCAGCTGAACTATCTACATGGTGGTTTCTTTGCAGCTGAATTCTCTACAAGGTGACTTCTTCTAGCTGAACTCTCTATAGGGTGATCTTCTTGTAGCTGAACTCTCTGCAGGGTGATTCGTTTGCAGCTGAACTTTCTACATGATGGTTTGTTCATAACTGAACACTCTACAAGGTAACCTCTTCTAGCTTATCTCTTTACAGGATAACTTGTTTCTAGCTGAACTCTCTACATGGTGATTTGTTGGTAGCTAAACTCTCTACAATTCGATTTGTTTGCAGCTAAACTCTCTACAAGGTAGCTTCTTCTAGCTGATCTCTCTACAGGATGACTTGTTTCTAGCTGAACTCTCTACAGGGTGATCCTTTCGTAGCTGAACTCTGTACAGTTTGATTTGTTTGCAGTTGAACTTTCTACATGGTTGTTTCTTTGTAGCTGAACTCTCTACAAGGTAACCTCTTCTAGTTGATCTCTCTACAGGATGACTTGTTTCTAGCTGAACTCTCGACAGGATGATCTGTTCATAGCTGAATTCTCTACATGGTAGTTTCTTTGTAGCTAAACTCTGTACAAGGTGACTTCTTCTAGCTGATCTCTCTATAGGGTGATTTGTTTGTAGCTGAACTATCTGCAGGGTGATTTGAACTTTCTACAAGGTGATGTTTTCTAGTTGATCTCTCTACTCAGTCTGGATGACTTGTTTCTAGCTGAACTCTCTACAGTGTGATCTGTTAAGTTTCTATCTGATCTCTCTATAGAGTTATATCTTGTTTGTATAGCTGAACTCTTTTCCATGGTGGTTTTTTGATTGGTTACTGAACTCTCTCTCCACGGTGACTGGTTTGTACTACAGAGTGACTTGTTTGTAGCTGAACTCTCTACAGAGTGACTTACTTGTAGCTGAACATTGCATAAAGTAATTTGTTTATAGCTGATCTAGATGAACTCTCTACTAGGTAGCTTTTTTTGTAGCTGAACCCTTTACGCAGTGACTTGTTTGTAGCTGAATTCTCTACAGAGTGACTTGTTGTAGCTGAACTCTCTACAAGGTGACCTGTTTATAGTTGATTCTCTTCAATGTGACTTATAATGTTCTGAATCTCTACAGCAACATATTTGTAGCTGAACTCTCTACAGGATGACTTGCTTGTAGCTGAATTGTCTATACGATTAACTGTTTGTAGCTGAACTCCCTACAGAATAACTTGCAATGCCATATAATTCTATAATGGAGTAAGTTATAAACGTAGCTGAATGCTTTATTAGAGTGATTGTTCTATTAGAGTATCTCGATCTCGCATATGCTACACGTAGTTGGCTTTGGAATCATAACTCAGTGGTTTGTAATCCGATTCTTCTGTACTACTGCAAGGACTTTCTATGATAATTATTTCAGCTACACACCGATTTTCAGCTCACTGTTCTAAGCGGTTTGGCTGGTAGGCGTGAAAACTAATAGTTTTTTATTCATAAAAGTTGATCGCGTAATTGTGACGTAGGTTGGGTTTTGTGTCATATCTCGATGGCCTTTAACTGGATTCCTTTCAAACCACAAAAAGGCACTCCTACGATAGTTACTCCATCTACATAGCAATTTTCAGCTCATTCCTTCAAGCGGTTTACCCTGTGGGCGTGACAGACCTTCGACCTCGCCTTCGACCTTATTTTACGCAGATAATCGGTCATAACTCCGTGAATGTTCATCGGATTCCTACCAAACTTGGTACTGAGATTCGCCTTAATGAGCCCTTTAAGTGTGGAAAATTTCAGCCCGATCCAAGAACGAATTCGTGTTTTATTGCGGATTTTGCAAAATGTGCGAAAAGAAGAAAAAAAACCCAAACTTTGGCCGCTCGTATCTCGGAAATGGCTGGAGCGATTTTCTTCAAATTTGGTATGTGGACTCCCCTACCTCGCCGGCATTTCTGTAGCAACTTTGGTTTTAATAGGATAAGGAATCACGGAGCTACAAAGGTGTGAAAATCGCGTTTACTTTCTTCCTGTAAATATATTCACGGAGGGCGCGCCGGCTACTTGGGCCGCACGACACACTACCGTGTGTCTTGATATGTTTTGTGTTTATTTACTGCACATATCCAAAGATTTAGGCACTAGTTTCCCTGGACTAAATTAACTATGGTTATATACAATGGCTCAGGTTTACCAGAAAGCCTTTACATCAAATAATTTTTTAAAAATTATTACTAGTGTTTGACATTGAGGAGAATACTGACACAAGGGTATCTGTGCCTTTCTTTTGGAGCTACCACTATACGTAATTTAGACTCAGCACAGCAAGGTGAAATGATTAAATTTCATTGGCTACTTATATACCTATAATAATACCTTATACCTGTAATAATTATTATTACAGGTATCTAAATCCAATAGATTCCTTGTTTATGTCTCAATAGATCCCTGTCTCTGGGGTGATACAAAACATGACTATTACATGCCTAGGTTAGTGCCATTACAGGTTACAAGGCGGTACATTGGGCTTGTTTCTACACACTATTATATTTCTCGTGGCACTAGAGGCTGTGAAGGTATATACAACAAACTGTGGTCTAAATTAGTTAGACATTGAAATGAAACACAGGGTGCCATGGAATTTACTGAGAAACCCTCAGCTCTGTATTATAGAAATGCCCTCGCTTCACTCATACTCCACAACACAGGGCCTTTCAGGTAACTAAATACCATAGAACTCTGTATTTTGAAGTCTAAATATTATGTAGATGCTTTGGAAATTGTAGCCATAAAGATCTATGGTTGACGTATGCACATAATTGTATAAACAAAGTGGCTAACATGAATCATTGGGGTGGTAATGAAAACAGCATTCCTGCTTTTAAGCTGTGGTATACAATAGATAATTTATAACCATCTTAAGTAATCCCTTTTTGAAAGCAATGTACACAGCAATGCATGAAACTATACAGTATTTATAAGAAATCTAGATGTATGCAAAAAAGTGTCTAGAAGCAATTATTATAACTATAGAAAACTAAGCAGTCTCAGCAAGTTTATAGGGATAAATGCATAAATTTTAAAACAATTGTACCTAGCAACACTTAAAGCAGCATCTTTTATCTACAGTAGCTTTATTTTGTCTCCTTTTATCTTGTTTCTCTTGTTTCACTTGAATTTTTACTCTTACAGCTGCAAGCAAATGTAACAGATTTGCAAATCGATGGAATATCATGGCAATAAACTGAATAATAATGATAATGCTAAACACTGCCAAAAATAGCAAGCTAAAGGCTCTGTGTGGTAGGTTGTATTTAGTCAACTGTGGGAATGCCAAAGCATATAGAAACACTATCCACATGACATTTGTCAGAAGTAGCACCATTACACTGTAGTTGCGAAGATTTGTTAACTTCTCCTTCAGTTCCTTTACTTTGCTTAAATTAGTAGACTCAGGTTTTAGATAATCCTTAACCAATGATGTCCAAAATTTGGTCTCGTCATCAGATTGCAATCTTTTTGTTGGTATCTTGTCCATGTCACTTCTAGTCTTATTATTGCGAATATCAACTAAGGAGTATAGAGACAACTGTAAAAATTATGTTCTATTGAACAAACATGTGTAAAAGCCTGCACAGTGCACACAATACTACAAACTACAATATGTCATATATGTTTGTAAACCAGTAATCCATGGTCTATTTATGTTTTTTGTGGACATAGCAACTGCTGCAGTTGAGGACAACTCTTAATGGGAAATTCTAAAGTTCACGTCACCAATGCACAAAAGATCATGCCTAACAACTCAACCAGCAAGATCAATTAGGTCAAGCAGTCGCCATAACATGAATAATCCCTTGCAAATGTCAACAGTCACTCAACAATTTTACTTTGATCTTAGCTAGGAACTTCTAGAAAATCATACAGTATGATAGTAACTGTATAGTAGGGACCACAAAGGAGTAGACGTGGCCCACAAAATAATATCACCCAAAAACCAGCCTCAATTTTTCCTGACGACGATGAGGCAGTATTGGTTAGGTAAAACTAAGCCCAAACAAGCTTTCAGATCGACCCAAAATGCTTTCAACAAGTTGCTACAGAATTAAAAAAAAAATATTTGATGGAATTTTCTACTGACTGAGTAAGTAACTGACTGACCAATACCTTCAGACAAGCGTAACTCAATAACGGCTATGGCTACGGGCTTAATTTTTCCACTGTTTGACGTCGCTTCAGCCTGACAGGTGCCTTTTGGCATACCGCGGTACATACAATGCATTCTTCATGGACTTTCCAGTGTCCTCCTTTGTGTCTCATCCATCTTTGCTGACAGCGAAAGGTGTTGATTTTGTGGTAGCACGTGATGGCTTCCCTTCGTAACGAAAATCATCCGTATTTTTCATAGTGGCTATTCTGATAGCAGCGGTGCTTTTTCAAACAGTTCTTGATTCGTACTGCTGTGTAATGGGTTGAACATAGCTAATAGCGAAGTGTAATTGATACTTCACTTTTCAGATGATAATTAATATAATTGGGGCGTGCGGCACCATTTATTTAGGTATGTGTAGATTGTAGAGGTGCTTTCCGAACAGTTCTTGATTCGAAATGCTGTGTAACGGGTTGAACATAGCTGACAACAAAGCATAATGGATACTTACTTTTCAGATGACAATTGATATAGCTGGGGCGTGTGGTGCCATTTCAGATGCGGTATGTGTGGGTTCACCAGTCATAATAAAATTATTTACAAAAAAGTAATAAACAAGTACATGAAAAAATTTGGAATTTTCAACTAGAGTAGGGACCATAGCACATCGATAAAAAGTGCTGAAACAAGTTGGAGTAGTCCATGATATTAAATCACAGTAAAACAATAAGAAGTGTTATATCCCTACTGTGCTCAATATACCATAATGGAAATGCACAGTAGGGATATAACACTTCTTATTGTTTTACTGTGATTTTAATATCATGCACTACTCCAACTTGTTTCAGCACTTTTTATCGATATGCTATGGTCCCTACTCTAGTTGAAAATTCCAAATTTTTCATGTACTTGTTTTTGTAAACATTGTGTAGTATAGAAGACAGAATATGTAACACTTATAATAAATTAAATAATTAGACTTAAATTAAAATAATGCGACCCAATTTTGGAAAACCATCCTTTTTGACACATAGGTCAATTTCTCTTTTCAAGCTAAAATGAGGCACCGGGTGTTTATTATCTTTTGTTAAAATTTTAGCTTGATATCTTAAAAGGTTCCAGAGATATGGCCAATTTACTATCTACTGTATTACAAATCACTTTGGTTACAAATAATTCCATTCGTACCAGGAAAGAAATTATAATTATTATAATAAGAAATCAATTGTTCCTGGTTCTTTTCTTCAATTAAATTACATGGATTATTGTCTAAATACTTAGTTTTAACCATTCCACCATGTATCACTCTACTCAGTGAGGGATGCTCAAAATTGTTAAACAAATTAGTTTACAGAGGTATGTTGAAATGGGCATTCTGAACATGCAAATTTTGTGGTACAAGGTTCCTTTTTACTGTAACTTCCCCTTTATTACTACACAAAACTTACACATGAATTGAATCGCCTTTCATTGAGGGATCTGATAAACCAAACCTCATCTCTGTCAACCACAGTACACTGAAGTTATGGTGCCTTGTATAGAAGATGGTGTTATTTTATATGATACGGGTGTAACCTATTGGGAAATTTGGAATATCGTGCAAAAGTTTTGATATTAATTAATGTCACTGCATGGAAAGGTCAAGACACCTACTGAGGTTACAGGGTCAAGGTCAGAACAACAGATTGAAGGTACAAGTGTAGTACCATTCAAGAGATACCCACCATAGTGATAGTAGTGGCTCCAGTGGTGATAACTATACTAGTGATAGTAGTTCATCTCCACAGAGTGTTCAATTACCTGGTAGACAGAGCAGGAAATGTTACCATCTAGGCCTATGACCATCATCCTCCTGGATTTCATTCTTTCGCTCTCTTACTAGCAGAGTTGACAAGTTTAGTGGCAAACAATTAAGGTGATGATGACTTTGAGGTTTTGTTATTACATTTTATGCTAGTGAAGTGAACAATGATTGTGGGTGGAGTAACCAACAATGTGCTCAGTGGTTTTCATGGTTTCTAACCGATTCTACCAAAGCAACTTGGCAATGTACTCGGAAAGGGAGATCTATCATGGACAGTACGGTGTTCATCTTGACCCATGCACAGCTTATCAGTACTTCAGTACAGTCAATTTGGATCTGTCCACGGTCAGCAGTACTACATTGTTGTTACAACTCGTTTGGCAGGAACAATGACAAGATCAAGAATTGGCGCAGCTAGTGGATTATTTGGAGAACAGGTCCTTACCTGATGATGTACAAGCTGCCAGACACATAATAGGTCCAGCTAAGGTTTTATTTTGATTGATGCTAATCTTTACTACAAGGGTGGAGAATTCCCTGATAAGCTTCGATAGTAGTCCCAGCCCATTTACAGCAAAAGATCATGGATGAACACCATGATGCCAATTTTGCAGGTAATTTTTTTTTCTATGAAGAAAATGAGTAAGAGAATTGGATGCCACTTTTACTGGAGAGGTATGAATGCTGATGCACTGAAAAAGTGTAAGTCTTTTGCAAGTTGTGCTTCTGTTCAGAGTTGTATTTATGGGTAAGTTGCTTCTAGTACATATGTGTTCCTGTGGTAGGCCCATTTGAATTATGCCTATATAGGTATATATGGATTTTGTGGAGCTTGATTTGAGTGAAATTGGAAAGAGATATGCTTTAGTTTTCCAGGACTATCCCACTAAATGGCCTGAGGTGCATGCTTTGTTTGATCATAAAGCAGAAAGTGTGGTTCAGTGTCTTGTGGATTTAGTTTGGCATCATGGAGTTTCCAGTAGAATTATACATGATAGGGTACCAATGTTTATATTAGATGTATAGCAGGAAACCCCCCCCATAATTTGAATTATATACTCAGTCACCTACTTCAGGTGGTCACCCACAAGCAAACGGGCTTGCAGAACATTTTAATAGGACTTTAAAACAAACGTAACATTGATATATAGTGACCACAAAAGGCAGAAATTAGAACAAAATGCTTGGAGCTGTTCTGTTGGCTTATAGGAGTACACCACATCAGTAAACAGGAAACACCTTTATATTAAGTGTATGGCAGAGAGCCTAATGTTCCAACAGTACTGAATTTTCATGTTCCTGTAAAAAGGTTCCCTGTGGTAGAGACTGTCTGATTGTGGTGCTGCATTAGTGATGGAACTGAAGTATGCCCAATCACTTGCCAAGAAGAACTCAGAAGCTTCCCAGAAGTTACAGAAGAGGTATTATGAAAAAAAGCAAAGGACCATGATCTTAAGGTTGGAGATCTGGTAATGCTTAAGGTACAATCTAAGTTTAAACTTGATCAACATTTTCAAGGACCATTAATGTGATTGCTTCACTTACAGCAACTGATACTGTCATACAAGTCCAAGGAGACAAGGCTGGTGAGTCAATGAATGTGTCAAGACAGAGAATGTAATCAACAATTGGGCAAAGGCAAGACCCTGGTTAGGCCAGTCAGGAAAGTTAAGGAAAAACGAACTATTAGGAAACCAAGATCACAAGCCCAAAGTAGAGTGACAGCTGATAATATATTATATAGTGGACACTCACAACCAACTAAGTATGTGATAAGATCAGGCCATACAGTAAAGAAGCCAGTGAGATTAATACAAGACTTTCACGAAGTTATCCACGAAGGGCCATCTTTAAAAGGAGGGGAAGTTGTGCAAACTCACGTGATACCATGGACAACTGTGAAGGCTCACGAGAGAAACACAGGAATCATTTGAGCAGAAAGTTACAACCAGAACTTTTTGATTTATATTGTTGAATATTAGCGGTGTGTGTGTGTGTGTTTTGAAGGTTTGCAGGGACCTGGGCTTCAGGGAAGAAGTGCTACTAAGTCCCTATAATGTGTACGTAGTGTTGTAAATTCTCCCTCCCTTGTAATTTTCCCTTCTTCCTGGACATACATAATCGGTAATTACTGCCTTCCCAATAATGGTGACAATTGAAGAAGATACAAAGCATCGTCACTTCATAGCTATCAATAGTGAAAAGCCTCATAGGAGTACTGTATCAGTAATCATACCATACTGTTTAAGTAGGGATCTCATGAGTTGCTCAAAAAAATAGTCGCTTTAAAAAATCACCCTAGAGACATCTTACACAACATAATTATAGGATTTGCAAAAAGGCATCTTCAATTTATAAACTTTGACGATTCATTACTTCATATTAGAAAAAGCTATTGACTTGAAATTTGGTAGTGATTATGCAGCTAAACAACAGAAAGAGCCACTGAATGGCACTGATGTCACCAGCAATACCAACAACACCATGGGCTATTCTAGCAAGACCTCTTTACATTTGCAGGAAATTGAATAACTATAAATAACTATAATAACTTGAATATCTATTTTCCATAGTGGCTGCGTTGATTGCAGAGGTGCTTTTTGAACAGTTCTTGATTTGTAATACTGTGTACTGGGCAGAACATAGCTGACAATGAAGTGTAATAGATACTTCACTTTTCAAATGATAATTGATAGCTGTGGCGCATGGCACTATTTTTGGTATGCGTGGGTTCACCAGTCATAATAATGTCACAGAAAAAGTAAGCAAAGAAGTTCAACAAAAATTAGGAATTTTAAAGTTTGATTAGGGATCACAGAGAGAAAAGTACAGAAACAAGGAAGATCACCAATATCTGTAAATACAAGTGGACATTCAATCGTTAATTCAGTAAAGTCTTTTCCACAGGAACATCTAAGAGGCACTATGATATAGATCTGAAAGTCTGGTGCTGAATCTGTTGAAGCTTCAATGAGGTACTACGAGAATTCTGGTATGTTTTGCATCTTAGATACATATATATATATGGCTGAAAGTGCCTGAATATCCCTAGTCACTGCTGACTGACTTTCAAGGGCATGTTATGATGTGACCATTGGGCTGCCCTTACAGCCATATACCGAGGAGATTATTGAGCCAAAAACAGCCAACTGTCAGGATAAGGCTAGGGCAGACATTTATGCCAGGTGCTGAATCTGCTGAAAGCACAAAGAAACACATATAGCTTTATTGGAAATGTCCATGCATCATACTAATAAAATATCTTCCCATCACTTCAATCTTATATACAGCTCTTCAACAATTGTTTGGTGTCATTTTATGTGCCTTGTGTTGCTGATCTTTATAAAGCTACGTGTATAAAACCTGCAAAAAGAACTGCATGGCTGAAACAAAATTATGAGTCACATCAAAGAATACAAGTAGATGGTAAAATCAGGTATTTTAAATTTGAGTAGAGACCATGTACAGTAGAAAAAGGTAATGAAACAAGGGAGGTTGTCTACACATGTAGCCATACTAGTGCAAATTTATCCCTACTTTATTATAGTCATTTCAGGGTAGCTATATAACCATGACTAAAGTAGGAATATATTTGCACTAGTATGGTTACATGTGTAAGCAACCACCCTTGTTTCATTACTCCTTCTTTCTACTCTATGTGGTCCCAACTCAAATTTAAATTTCTAATTTTTCCATCTACACTAGCTAATGTAATTATGCACATACTACAGACAAGTTTGCATCAATATTATAGTGTGAACTCCTCAGATAAGGCACCCTGAAATGAGCATTAACCAGGACTCTTGTCCATAATATAGTTTCATTTGCATTAGTATAGATTATAGATATTAGACCCCTAAAATCATAGCCCTACTTTAGCAAGTAAGCACCAGCATGGTCCCAAAGTGTCCCGAACAGATTGGTTTCACTGTATACACTATACGTAATATATGTAAATTACCTTCTGAGGGATATTGCAAATATTTGAGGTGTGTGAGTAATTGGTTGATATGAGCTACATGAAATACAATGATAAAACACAATGATTTTAATTTCAATGAAACTTTCCTATAATAATAAATTATAGTATAGTATACCTATTTAGTTTATAATGGATTCCATTGTACTATATACCTGTACTATACCTACGAACACAATTTAATGTACCTAAGTTTTTAAAAAGATTACAGGTGTAATATAAATACGTAGATACAGTATTATGATGGGTATCTACTCTTCATGCACTTGGTAGTACCTCAAACAAAATTCATTGCTGTATATTAATTATATCCATATTGTCTTGTCTTTCAAACAAAATAAGGATTCATGGTGGTAATCTAGCCCCTGTCTCTATTACAACGGTTTTAAAGGACTTCGTCATCTCAAGGACTATAGCTGATGTGATTCAACTATTGTCATATTCCTTTTAGAGCACTCTTTGATTTAATTCCCATACTGACTACAACAGTCAACAATTTGTAATTGTGGTATTACATTAATTAATTAAATGAAAGGATGTATGTCATTTAAGTACTAGAAATTACTTACTAGGTCATGATCTAAAATTCTACCCAATTTTGTATCTAAAAATTCACTCAAATCTGCCTCACTAGAATAAACTGTCGAAAACATTTTAGGAGTCACAAACTAGCACCCACACAGTCATAGACAAATTGTTGAATGAAGTTTGCTTGCATAGTTTAGATGCATTTTGCCCTCAAATTATGTTTGGAAAATAGGCTGGACAGTAAAAGCAATCACCAAAATTCTGGCATGAGTGGATTTTTGGAAAAGTGAACATCATGAAATAGTGAACACTGAGGAGCACTTTTTTGCATGAAAAATAAAAAGCTCAAATCATAGGCGATTCTAAGGGGGGGTGCCCCCTACCCCCCTTGCTGAAAAATAACAAAAAATCTTGGGGAAAATCACGGTATAGATTGGCACTGTTATTTTTAGCATTTTTCATGTTTTTAGTAAAAATCCTGCAGCTTCTGGGGGTTGCTCCCCCAGACCCCCTAAAATTCTGCTTTATATTACAGTCCATGCAACAATAGTCATACTGTTCCCTACTTACTCCCCCCCTTCCCTGAATCCCTGTAGATCTTGTCTAGAACCACCACTGGCTCAAATAGAATGGTCACACAGTATTATATCAGCAATGTAGATATTTTTTTATGAAGATGGGTTTTAGAGTCATGTATATGGCTACTAATTCTGACCTTTAGGAAGAGCAGAACTTGATTTAATAGACAAATTTCCTAATAAGGTTTTATAATAACCATTACCTCTAGCAACCTGAATTTCCCATTAGTTTTAGGTGATAATGTCTAAGGTACCGTCACTAAATTTTGAAAGGATAGCATATATATGTCATAAGATATGATATTTTGAAATTTGAGTTTTCCCATACATTTCTATGTAAGGGGGCTACAGTTGCCCCTTCTGGGCAATCATATAAATGAGGTATTTCAACATATTATGGAGAAACCAAAATTCCAAAGAATTCATATATCAATTTTACATAATTTGTAGGTGTGAATGTCAACAATCATCTCTCCAAGTTTTAAATGGATAGTATGTAGATCTTAAGATATGACATTCTTTGAATGCTATGACTTGTGTGATTACCAAGAAGGGGAAACTGGTGTCCCTTTCATAGACAATGCATGGGAAAATTACAACTTCAAAATGTCATATATCATAACTTATATCTGCTAGGCACCGGCCTATTATGCCCAAAATTTTACCTATTATGCTTTTGAGCATTGCTCAAAAATTAAGCCTATTATGCTCAAAATTATGCTTTCAAAATCAAGATTATGCTCTAGAGCTGACTGTTTTATTAGAGTATATCAGCATTTCCTGACTGCTCTATTAGAGTAAGTGACTGCTCTATTAGAGTATCTCGATCTTATTTCTGCAAAGTGTGAATAACCAACAAAGAAACGGTTTAATAAGTTATATAACGTGTTTTTAATTATAAAATGCACTAATAATACTATTGGCAGTGAATATTTGCTTTCTTTCAGGCAAGCGTATTGCGCATTTAATTAATTTTTCAAACATCGTCCCTATTATGCTGGCATTATGCTTGATGCTTATGGTCACCTATTATGCTTTAAATTATGCTGGCATAATTGGCCGGTGCCTAATATCTGCTATCCTTTTAAAACTTGGAGAGGTTGCTTTAGACATTGTCACTTACAACTAATGTGAAAATTTGGTTGCTAGGGGCAACAGTAAATTTTTGCTTTATTACAAAATTTGTCTATTCTTTAGGAGCCAAGGACAAATGTCCTTATATTTCACAATTGTAAGGACATTGTACAGACATGAGTTATAAAGAATACTTAACACTGCTGGAATTGGAATAGGGAGTTTCCATAGTACTACTTTCGTTACTATGATTGAAAGTTTTGAGGTTAACCACAACCACATAGTCAGTAGTACACTAAGGGGAGGTGGCATTGGTGGTTGGAAAAATGTAGTATATATCTCCTAGCAACCAAGTGACAGTTATTGTTAGCACTATAAACAAACATGCACATAATTATCAGCCTTTATGTGCCACTATAGTTTTGGTTTTGCGATGACATCAATTTTGTGACTGCCCAAAACATTGTGCTATTTGTGTGGATTTTTCTGTTGATCGACCATTAATTTAAAGTATGAAGAGTATAGGAGAGCACTTTGATATCTTTCATGTAATTTTCAAAACTTTTCCTGGGAGGCATGCTCCCAGACCCCCCTAGCTGCAGCATGCTTTGTATGCTGGTTGCTACAGCTTGTACGCATACAATGGTGCCCAACCAATCCTTCTGTGCTAGCTACGCCACTGATCAGTACAAATTTTAAAAGACTGCACTATTCCTCTAATAGTTTTGAAAACTAGTGCTGGAATCCAACATGTACAGAGCAGGGAATGTATAATATGAAACCTGCACTTGTGTTAAAAGATTATGGTAACTAAGACCATTACATCTGTTACATACAGTACCTCTCCTGGTGATTCCCATCTCCTGAAGGTCATCTTTGTTTAAACCTTTGAGATTTTCCACATCAACATCGTCTGAATACCCTTTTGATTCAAATAAGTTTGTGTATTGCTCAAGCTTCAGATTTCTCAACCATTCTTCAACATTTTGCTGTGGAAATCAAAGTAATACGCAGTAACATAATGTGTGGTTTGTGCATAAATTATCATTATTATATATCATTTACCAATACTGCCAAGATAACATTTTTGGGCAAGAAATTGAAAACTACCATGATCCCCAATATACGGTACTACCATATAGTGTACTGTATGATAACCAAACTATATGTGACCGGATTTCATATAACAAGGCTTCCACACACACAAAATCAAACTTACGATTTTACCAAAAATGGATTGCTGGTCTAATACACTATCATATTTCACACTGTACTTCTTTCAGCACTGGCAAGTCTGGTTTCTGTAGCAGCTTTCTTCCGACCCTGTCAAAGCCACAAGTGTGAGATTGGCACCATTAAATGGCCATGGCTTTGTGATAATGGTGTGTAGTGAGCTGGGACTTCACAGAGAGCTCGCCAATAGTGTTCTCAGTCAATTTGGAGTAATTTTAGGGCCATGGAGAGCCCAAACTTGGCCTCTGGATTCCAATCGTCTTCTTACTCCATTTTATACCCGTATATTAAGACCACCGTCCACCCCCACCCTCCCACCCTATTACTACCATCTGTGATATTATTACCCGCTCGAAAAAAGCTGCTCAAAACAGGGCAAATTTTGGGTATCAGAAATGTATGCACCCACTCAGTGATAGCTAGTGAACAGATGAACAATTGGTGCAAATTTTGTTTGCACAGCTGTAGGCACTGGGAAGTTATTACACAATGATTCCTTAAAATCGCCATATCTCCTAACAAAGCTTTGTGCGTCGAAGCCTTGTTTTGTCAAATTCAGTCACATATGATAATATTAATATTCTCAGTAATTGATAGTTGGAGCACCCTTTAATCATATTGATTTTTCTTAGCATTTAAACTGGATTGCTTCAATTGTAATGCTGTATAACAGGTGAAGAAATGTATAGGAAAATCCGGGGTGGAGCATTTAGGGTGAATACCTCGCATTCCTTTTAGGAAGAGCTATATATAAAATACTGACATTGAATACTTTTAGTTTAAAGGGCAGGTAATTTACAGTACCTTCCTTCACTAACAATTCACCTGAAACCAAACAAACAATCTCAAAACTATCACCCAGAACCTTTGTGCATACTGAGTGGAGTCCCCTTTTAAAATGATCTACTTGTTTACACTTCTCCCTTGCCAATTCCTAGATCCCTTTGGTATGACCACATCATTTCCGGATTGGATACTCGAGTGTATGTTTAGTTGCTAAAATGGTTTTTATAATAAAATTATATCTGGCTGACACCATTCATTCTATTGATGTGGTATGTACCAAAGGAAAATTATGATGCAAAAAAGTAAACAAACATGTGTAAGGAAAATTGAATCATATTTGAAATAAAGATCATAGAAATAAAAATCAATGAAACAAGGGACATAAGCTACACCTGCAGCTATACTATTGGACATTTAATTTCTATACTTCAGTCATGACATACACTGTAGATATCTGGCTGCATAATTATGTGAACGGATTTACAAGAATTCCACACGTAAACACAAGCCTAATTTTACAGTAGAATACAGTCAATGGAATGGGTGAAATGTTTATGAAGATAAATATATGATTTTTTGAGCTATGGTTTTGTGATGAAGAAAGGTATTACTGTAATTCACTTTATTTTTGTGTAAAAAATTTTGTAATAAATTTTTTGTGTAAAATATTTTTGTATGATTATATGTGAATGACTGCTCTATTAGAGTAGTTTGATCCTATGTAAAAAATTTTCATGCAAGAAATTTTCATACAAGTTTTTGCATACGGAAATTATGAAAAAAAAGCAAATTATGGTAACTAATGGCAAAAACTTTGGTAGCATCATGTTCCCCAAAGCAACAGGAGTTCAAGGCCCTGGAAAAATAACTTACCCAGCAGTTGATTTGCCTGTTTAGGGAGAATGTGATGATTCTTGTAGAATACTGAATTCGTAAAGTAATGATGGCATCTGTAGTTTATTTTTCATAATGCCACTGTACAAATCAATTTTTCTGTTGTTACCACTTTGTGACACTGTAACTTTGAAAGTTTTTGGCTTCTAGAGCTGAAACTTCGGTTGACCTTTGTCACCTTTCCTTTGGCTATCCAGATGTAAAAATGTATGGTTATTTGAAGAATGCATTAACATGTGCTATTCTTGGTACATATGACTGAAGTAGGAATAAAAATTAATGTGCACAGTAGAACATTGTTTTGCTTGATTCTCTCTTCGCCAAAGTTTTCCTCCACATTATATGCACATACTATTACTCACAGGGACATTTGAATTTAACTCTGGAGTGGGAAGTGTCTTTACTGCCTTTTCCAGTTTGAGTAGAAATCCTCTTTCTTGTATTCCGATGGCTTTCAAGTCCTGTTGAAAAACAACAAAATATTATCATAAATTATAGTATGGTAGTACTGTATGTTAGAGTTAAAGCACCACCACGCGTGCCAGTGTACGGGAAAAAACAGTACGAGGGGGTGTGCCGAGAGGCTAATACAGCATGAGGCGAAGGGGTGTGCCGAGAGGCTAATACAGCACGAGGCGAAGCCGAGTGCTGTATTTACCTCGAGATAACCCCCAAGTACTGTATTTTTTGTATACACAAGCAAGGCGGTGCTTTAAGTGTTATATTGTACTTCCTAGTTGCGTCTGGCTCGGAGCGATTTTCAGTGATAAGGATATCAGAAAGTGTTTACTATTCTATTTCTAGTCGTAGAATGAACTAATAGGATTAGTTTGGCTAGTTTTAGCGATTTACAATGTCACGCACGTGATCAGTCGTGCTGTCTTAGTGGAGTCGTGTTTTAAAAGCTTCGTGATCAGATGATCAGTAAGTGTTTATACAATCTATTCCTAGCTGTTGAATGAACTCGTAGGATTAGTTTGGCTGGTTTTAGCAATTTACAGTGTTGTTTACGTAACATTCCAAAAATAAATGCTTCGCATAATTGTGCTGTATTTGCCCAATTTAGTGGATAACTGTACTGTATGACTCATACAGTACAGTTATATAGTTGATTAGTACTGTATGGAGAATACGATACACGACTCCGCTTTGATCCTCCCACGCAAAGTAAAATATAAAATATGAGGTTTGGGTCTTTCTTAAACAAAAAAAAATTACCCAAAAGCCAGCTTCACAATACTACGTATCTTGGTGACTTGGCAGTATTGGTTGGTCCTAAAAGTGCCTTTTGTAAGACCCCAAAATGCTTCCAAAAGATCGTCACAAAAATTTATTCAATGAAAATTTCTACTGACTAACTGTTGCCTGCCTACCTGATTCCTTCCGGCTAACATAAATTGATAACAACTAAGGCTACGGGCTTAATTTTTTCACTGTTCGACATCGTTTTGTCCCGAGACATGCCTTTTGGCATACCGCAGCGTGTAAAATGCATGCATCATGGACTTAACTTTGTCCTCCTTTGTGTCCCATTCCTTTTTGCTGACTGCCCAAGGTGTCTATTTGCGGTATGGCAATGCATGGCTTCTCTACAGTTGTAAATGGAAATTGTCTGTATTTCTGTGGTGACTGGATTGATTACAGAGGCACTTTTGATACTGTACCTCATTTGTAAAATGAAGTAATGGGCTGAAAATACTTGAAAGAGAAGCATAATGGCCATTTCACTGTCGAGTCAGTAACTGATTGTTGTGGCACACAAATTGTCGTGGTTACTGGTCAGGATTGATTGCAGAAGCACTTCTAAATCTACTATTGTAGCACTGTGTAACAGGCTGAACATAGTTAATAGCGAAGCGTAATTATCACTTCACTTTCGAGTCAGTGATTGATAGCTGGGGCACATGTTCAGGTAAAAACTTTACCAAAACATTTCTTTTCTTTGATGCGGTGTGTGCAAGTGCATTAGTCATAAATTACAAAAAAAATAAACAAACAAGTATAAGGAAATAATTATTAGGAATTTCAAGTTAGAATAGGGATCATGCAATCAAGAGTAGGGAAACAAGGAAGGTCACCTGCAGATTAGGGCATGAACAAATGTCAAACATTCATTAGAACGTTCAATCAGCTTAACATTCAAATGTAAATTTCAACATTCGAACATTCGTTAGCTTGTACACACTCATTATAAGAGTAAGTTTTTACTTTTATATGGTTGTTTTTAACATTAATTTGAGGTAAAAGATTTCAGAAATGTATGCAAACCTATCTTAGGTACATGTTCATAATGCATAATTATTATTTAATCCAAAACAGCCAATTGCAAGCTGTAAAAAAAAAGAGTACAGCCCTCAAAAAGGCTATGGTGAAAAAAGATGTGAAATCCAAGGTGGCGGCCAAGAAATGGCTGTGATGGTAGGTTAATTGTAAAAATTTTAATTACGACAATTCAGGTGAATTTGTGTTGCCTCCTCCATGTTTAACTAGGGTTCGGCACCAAATTCACCTGAATTGTCGTTATTAAATTTTTTGCCATTAACCTACCATCACAGCCATTTCTTGGCTGCCACCTTGGATTTCACATCATTTTTCACCCTGGCCTTTTTGGGGGCCACACTCTTTTTTTTATAGCTTGGCTGTTTTGGTTTAGATATCACTTCTTTGTGTATTGCAAGCCACAAAGTCGGCCATCAACTGGCTTTCGTGCTTCCTTTTAACTTGTTTTTTTTCTTCACTGCAGGAATTGTGGAGCAAAAGCCAGAAGCAATTATGTGCATACCTTTTTGTCTGATTAGTAGCTGATCTCTCTATAGGGTAACTTGTTTCTAGCTGATCCTTCTACAGGGTGATTTGTTTGCAGCTGATCTCTCTACAGGGTGACTTGTTTCTAGCCGAACATTCTACTGGGTGATTGAACTCTCTACACGGTGCTTTCTTTGTAGCTGGACTCTCTACAAGTTAACTTCTTCTAGCTGATCTCTCTACAGGATGACTTGTTTCTAGCTTATCTCTCTACAGGGTGACTTCTTTGTAGCTGAACTTTCTACAGGGTGATCTGTTCATAGCCGAACTCTCTACAGGGTGATTTGTTTGCAGCTGAACTCTCTACATGGTGGTTTCTTTGTAGCTGAACTCTCTACAAGGTAACTTCTTCTAGCTGACCTCTCTACAGGGTGACTAGTTTCTAGCTGATCTCTCTACAGGGTGACTAGTTTCTAGCTGATCTCTCTACAGGGTGAATTGTTTCTAGCTGAACTTTCTGGGGTGAACAGGGTGATTTGTTTGCAGCTGACCTCTCTACAGGGTGGTAGCTGAACCCTCTATAAGGTGACGTCTTCTAGCTAACTTCTCTACATGGTGACTTGTTTGTAGCTGCATGATCTCTCTACTGGGTGACATGTTTGTACATGTAGCTGAACCCTTTACGAGATGATCCTTCTATCTGATCTCTCTACAGGATGACTTGTTTCTAGCTGAACTGTCTACAGGGTGATTTGTTTGCAGTTAAACCTCTACATGGTGGTTTCCTTGTAGCTGAACTCTCTAGAAGGTGAGTTGTTTGCAGCTGAATTCTCTACATGATGGTTTCTTTGCAGCTGAACTCTCTACAAGGTAACTTCCTTTATCTACAGGGTGACTTGTTTCTATCTGATCTCTCTACAGGGTGATTTGTTTATAGCTGAATTCCCTACATGGTGGTTTCTTTGTAACTGAACTCTCCACAAGATAACTTCTTCTAGCTGACCTCTCTATGGGGTGACTTGTTTCTAGCTAAACTCTCTACAGGGTGATCTGTTCATAGCTGAACTCTCTACATGTGATTTGTTTGCAGCTGAACTCTCTACATCGTGGTTTCTTTATAACTGAACTCACTACAAGGTGATGTCTTCTAGCTGATCTCTCTACAGGATGACATGTTTCTAGCTGAGCTCTGTACAGTGTAATCTATTAAGTTTGTAGCTGAGCTCTCTGTTGTTTCTAGCTTACCTCTCTATGGAGTTTGCATAGCTGAACTCTTTACAGGGTGGTTTTTTGTTTGGTTGCTGAATTCTCTATGTGGTGACTTGTTTGTACTACAGAGTGACTTGTTTGTAGCTGAACTCTCTACAGAGTGACTTACTTGTAGCTGAACATTGTATAGCTAAAGTAACTTTTTTGTAGCTGATCTCTATAGGGTAGCTAACTGGTTTATGTAGAAGAACTCTTTTGTAGCTGAATTCTCTACAGAGTAACTTGTAGCTGAACACTCTACAGCGTAACTTGCTTGTAGCTAAATTATCTATAAGATTAACTATTTGTATCTGAACTCCCTACAGAATAATATGCAATGTAATATAATTCTATAATGGAGTAAGTTATAAACGTAGCTGAATGCTCTATTAGGGTGACTGTTCTATTAGAGTATCTCGATCTTGCATATGCTACACGTAGTTGGCTTTCAAATCATAACCCAGTGGTTTGCAATCCAATTCTTCTGTACTACAGCAAGGACTTTTATGATGATTATTCCAGCTACACACCGATTTTCAAGCCATTACTCTAAGCGGTTTGCCTGGTAGGCGTGAAAACTAAGTTTTTTTATTCATAAAAATCGATCGCGTAATTGTGACACAGGTTGGGTTTTCAGGGGCGGATCCAGGGGAGGTTCAAAAGGTTCCATGGAACCCCCCTTTTGAAAGAGTCTCTTTTACTCGAGATACTCTAATAGAGCAGTCACAGTATTCTTAAGAGGAGCAGTGTAGTAGAAAAAAGCTCATATTATAAATCTTTAGTAGTACCGGTTATCGAATATGGATGCACAGTGTGGGATCCGCACACTCGTAAAGACATCGACAAGATTGAAAAAGTTCAAAGACGTGCAGCTAGATTTGTTAAAAATGACTATTCATGGAATACAAGTGTAACTGGTCTTATAAATGATTTAGAATGGCAGAGTTTACAATCAAGAAGATCCACCCTAAAAGTGACGATGATGTACAAAGTAATTCATAATTTAGTATCTATTCCCAGCCATTACCTCGTCCCAAGTAACTCTAACACGCGACATCACAATTTCACCTATCAACTACCCTACTCCAGAATAAATAGCCATCTGTACTCATTTTTTCCATCAACAATTCGACTTTGGAACAGCTTAGATCATGAATTAGTTAATAAATCTTCCTTACAACAGTTTAAGATTACACTACATAATCATGCACTGTAATTGTATTTTAAGTAATCACACACCACACTTTTGTGTTTTTGCACTCACCATGCACTGCATCATTATAATTTGTGTTGTGCACTCACACTCTTTAGAGGTTCTGCACACTATTTAATAATAATAATAATAGTAGGCTACATGTGAAGTTATAAATAAGGAAATAATTATAGTTGGTGAGGGGCAGCTATTGTCAGCAGATTATGACCTTTTCTTTTTTGTTTGTCTTCGACTTACTGAAGTAAGTGAAATTGCAATTCCAGACTGGAACCCCCCTTTTAAAAAGTATGGATCCGCCCCTGGTTTTGTGTCATATCTCCATGGTCTTTATCTCGATTCTTTTCAAATCACTAAAAGGCACTCCTACGATGGTTACTCCATTTACAGAGCAATTTTCAGCTCATTCCTTCGAGGGGTTTACCCTGTGGGCGTGATAGACCTTCGACTTTATTTTATTTTACGTGAATAATCGGTCATAACTCCGTGAATGTTCATCGGATTCCTACCAAACGTGGTACTGAAATCCGCCGTAATGGGCCCTTTAAGTGTGCCAAATGTCAGTCCGATTGGAGTACGCATTCGTGTTTTATGACAAATTTTGCAAAGTGGGCGAAAAGAAGTAGAAGAAAAAAAAACCAAACTTTGGTCATTCGTATCTCGGAAATGGCTAGGGCGATATTCTTCCAATGAGCCTTATCCGCAATTACGTCACAACGCGAAAATGGCGAAAAGTGTGGGGGCCTTTTGTACAGAAAGCCATTGGGAAGAAACCAAAAGCAGACCGTAGGACTACTCGAGAAGTACGAAAATGCGTGCCCCTACATAGTAAGATAGTTAATAAGCCTCACCAGAGTTTTCTCATGCTTTCTTCACGTGGAACATCTTGAAACGTTATCCCTTCCATACAAAGTATCCCACTTGGCCCCCACACTTTTCGCCATTTTTGCGTTATTTTCGCGTTGTGACGTAATTGCGGATAAGGCTCATTCTGTATGTAGACTCCCCTACCGCGCAGGCGCTTCTGCAGCAAATTTAGGTACAATCGGATAAGGGATCACGGAGCTACAAAGATGTGAAAATCACCTTTACTTTCTTCCTATTAATATACTCACGGTGTCGCGCGCCGGCTTCTTGGGCCGCACGACACACTACCGTGTGTCTTGATATCCTACAGGTAGACTAGCTGCATAGGCGGCGGAAAGATGGGGGGGGGGGGGGGGGGGGGGGCTAGGGGGCCTAGCCCCCCCTCAGAATGATACCACGCCGAAGTTATCCTTCTTGGAGTGGGGCTGAAAACCGCGATAAAGATCGAGATACTCTAATAGAGCAGTCACTCTAATAAAGCAGTCACAGTATTAAAGCAGTGTGTAACGAGCTATGTAAGGATTTTTATGTAGTTTATCAGCTATTAATGCGTAGCTGGTGAGGTGGGCAGCTATTGTCAACTGGTTGCGACCTTTTTTACTGTGACTGCTTTATTAGAGTGACTGCTCTAATAAAGTATCTCTAATGCGTAGCTGGTGGGTGACTTGTTTGTGTGAATTGGTTGTAGCTGAAATATCTACCCATCCAAAAACAGCTTGTAGCTGTAAAAAAAAGTGCGTCCAAGTAAAGCAGAGTTAACTGTGACAAAAGTAATGATATCATAATGCGGCCATGTGTGGGATGTATAAGTTGTAAAATTAATATTAGCTAATCAGATAATACAATATTATTGTTAAAGTGTTAATGAGAACTATATATGCTAGATTTTAAGTGTGTGAGCATCTTCATAAATGCAACATAAATTTATTCTCAATAAAGCAATGTGTATAGATTCTCTGATAGCAATAAATAGTTTGAGTTTGGCCACCTTTCCTTTGTTTATAGTATTGCCGTACACAGGAAAAGCGGCCAAACTCAAACTATTTATTGCTATCAGAGAATCTATACACATTGCTTTATTGAGAATCAAATTTATGTGGCATTTATGAAGATACTCACACACTTAAAAACTAGCAGCATTACATAGTTCTCATTAACACTTTAACAATAATATTGTATTATCTGATTAGCTAATATTAATTTTACAACTTATACATCTCACACATGGCCGCATTATGATATCATTACTTTTTGTCGCAGTTAACTCTGCATTACTTGGACGAGAACTTTTTTTTTACAGCTACAAGCTGTTTTTGGATGGGATTTCAATACTTTTTGTTAGAGTAAGCATACACTGTTGAAAACAATAGATGAGTTTCCATGGTTTTGACAGAAACTCCAGATTACAGTGATAGAATATTAAAATACAACTGTAATTTTAGTGGCATGCAACTGCAGTCAACTAACACCTATTTTAACTAGTAAACCCTAAGTAACACTTTGTCTTTCATCTTGTACTGCATCAACATACTCTAATAGAGCAGTCACAAAATAGCTGTAACACAGCAATCAATATTACAGCATATTTACAACTTCTGCCTAACACTGGATTGTATAGTTTAAATTACTAGCTACTTACAGACTTTACAATATAAAAATACAGCACTTGTAGACAGCGGCGGAGGAAGTAGTTGATATGAGGGGGGGGGGGGTTGGGCTGACCCAGACTTATTTCTATAGTTTGGTAAGGTGAGACCAAAAAAAAAAAAAAAAAAAAGGTCGCAACCAACTGACAAGAGCTTTCCACCTCACCAACTACCATTTCTAGCTGATAAACTACATAATAATCCTTTCATAGCTCGCTACACACTGACTACTTTATTAGAGTGACTGCTCTATTGGAGTATCTCGATCTTTATCACGGTTTTCAGCCCCACTCCAAGAAAGATAATTTCGGTGTGATATCATTCTGAGGGGGGGCTTTAGCCCCCTAGTCCCCCCCCTTTCCGCCGCCTATGCTTGTAGAAACGTGATTGTTCTGTTAGAGCGATTGACTGTTCTATTAGAGTATCTCGATCTACTTCAAACATTGACTAATTCAAGCAGGGAAACCACGCCCTTGCCCATATCAATAGGAACTCTTGTGAAATGAAATAAGAACAGTAGAGAAATGGCAAGTATGTACAGAGACAATAGAGGGGCGCGTAATTATGTCCTGTTGTAAATAAACGCCCTTAAAATTTATATTAGGCCTACTACTAAATAAGCGCACCAGAATAGGCTGTGATCTTTGAGAGGCTGTTGTCTCATTGCTTGTCTTTTCGTGTAGAAGGGATTTAGTGCTACTGAGACACAATTGGTGAGTCTAACTATACATGTATTTGTGTTGTAAAACTTAATTGTAAAAAGGCGATTAGCGCATACTGGCATGATAAAACATGTGTTTGTACCTCGGTTTGTACAGTAGAGTCTCTCACGATTATTAGAGATAGAGTGGTAAGACCTGACATCACAGTCGTTACATAATCACTTCCCCGGGGCAGAAAATGTATGCATGCCATTGGGGCACGAGTTTACTTTGCCTGAGGTTTGTTGAGACTTTCTTTCTAAATGAAATCACGTTGTCAGGAACAAGGAAGAGAGTAGTATAACAGATATTTAAGTAGTGCAGGTTAGTTTGATCCGTGCTGGGCGAGTTATGGCTGATAATTGCGTGGGAAGCCGTTTATCCTTTTAACCTGGGTAAAACCAACCTGACAACAAGATTGGGCAGAGTTTGCCTCTGTGCCCACTGTTTGAACATTTATATTATTATTATTATTAGCACTTTACAGTGACCAGCACTGAAGGTCTGACAGCAACATGTGCTGCAGCCTTAGGATTACCTCAGGGACTTAGACCTAATGACTTGACTTACTGACTAACTGAAAAGGTGTAACAGAAAAGGGGCCAAAGTAAGGAAAAAAAAATCCTTCCATCCCCAGGATTTGAACTGCAGGTCGCCCAATGTCTAGTCGGGGCCACACTCAGTTTTCCTCCAGGAGGGATGGATTATTATCAAAGCTACTAGCTATCTTTTAAACCAACCTGATGCCCAAGTGATGTTTTTCATCATCTTTCCCAACTTCTGATCTATGTCCTGAGTAGGTGTCATGCCGAATGGAGCACCAGAAGCCAAGTTGCAGCCTCTTGAAGGTGCTCTGCCAGTGAATTTGCCCCAATTTTTGCCCCGCAGAAGTTGTGGTTACACATTTTAACATAATTTTGTGACAAAAGTTATCGCTCTATTGGACCGGGATAAAAATTTTACTGCTATATTTAGAGGTTGTAGCATTTGTATATCTTAGTATCTTAATAAATAATCCTCCATGATCACTAATCACTAATAGTACAGTGAAAACTGGTCATTATTCAGGTACAGACAAAATTTTCTGACCTAGCTTATTAAGGAGGTGGCTGCATTTTGCGGCCTTAAAATGGTAAGAAGCATGCTGTTCTAACTGGTTATAGAGATGGATTTAGTGTGAACAGCGTATGAGACAGTGAGTACTGGCAGCAAGGTGGCAGCCAATCTGTTAGAGCACCAAAGGCACTGCTTCAGACATAGGCAGTTGGCTGTCAGCTCAATGTGTAAAAATTTTCACTTTTGGTCCTTATAAGCGAAAGTGATGAAGTCATTATCCATAGGATATTATATTATATTTTTCAGAGAATCCCTTCAGTTCTACTATATAGTAGCCAAGCATAAGAACATAACACAGCATTCCAGTGGTTTAGTGGTGACCACAACACTGCCTGAGTTAAACTATGGTGAGATTTGAGACTACCAGAAGCCCAGGAATGCCTTGAACACATGAAATACCAAATATCTAATGCCTGGCTTTCATCTACAGTGGACCTGTCTTGGTGGCCACTTGTACAGAAGGGGAACAGCTGCCACACAGTCTTGCAAGCGAAACAGTTGCCATACCCCTTAATTATCAATTTTTAAAATTTTAAGCAAAATTGTGCGTGCAAGCAAGTGCGATGCTGTGCTTCAGCAGTGCCGTGTATATGGTAGCCATATCAGATACTGCCTAGCAGTGACACATCATGAGTATTTAAGTCATAATGTATTACTTTATCATCCATCTAAATACAATCCCTGAATGTGTCATTTTGTGTACAGAGCAATCTGCCACAAGAAGTGACCTGAGTAAGGTTTCAGCGTATTATTGTTAACCATTAATATTGTTCACCATTGTTAACCATATGTATAGTGAAATCTCACTTAAGGTGGCGATAAAGCAATGACGCACACAAGAAGCCATAGCAAATACATATGACGTACCATATCATATACTACGCAATTGTAGTCAAAACCATAATAAACTTACCAAGTGTAAAAACAGCCATGAATAACAGGTGAGTTGTTAGCAAAAACAACAAGCAGCTGCTGTTCCACAGTTCAGGTGGAATGTAACTCACCTTTACAACAAATTGACAACCTTGACAACAAGCCGCGCCACTAATAATTATTATTTGTTTCGACTCAACTTACAGCCTGTTACAAACATTATCTTTTCTCTGTAGACACGGGTTCAACAGCCACAAAACCTCGTATGAATGGTAAGCAATAGCGTTTGGATAATTCTACGTATCGGTATATCATATATCCATTCTATGGCTTCTTCGCTTGGTGCAAACGGTGAAACAAAGCTATCATCTGCTTGTAAATGCCATATATTTCGACTTGTAAATCGCTTCTACTTATTGATACGTAAGATGATTCTTGTAATAGTATGCTTTCATCATGTGAAGTATTGGAGCTAAAACGTGAGGTTATTGAGAGATAACGCGTCTTCTGTGGTCCACTAAGTACCACCGATTTCTTGGTTTGAGAGCAGTTCTACGCTTTATACTCTCTACGAATGATAGATTCCTGTATGCATAGTTTATTTGTATGCAAAATTAAGTACTAGCTTTCAATATGTCTTAAATTGAGACCATGTTGAGACACAGCAGATTGTTGTCAAGAATGCGCGTTATTGCTTTAGCGCCACCTTAATGTCCACCTCTTTACTAAGACCACCTCATTATATTGGCCACCTATAGAAGGTTCAAAATATAGATAAACAGTACTTTATGACCTCATTAATAAGGCCACCTTGTTATTCAGGCCAAGTTTTTTTTGGTCCCAGAGCTGGCCCTATAAATGAGGTTTCACTGTATTTATGTACATTTTTATTTTTTTGTAACTTTTTTTCTTCAGGTTTACTGATGGGCACTATGAAGCATTGTTGACTGATTAATGTGGTGACTTGAAATGCTAAAACGGTACGTAGCATGTCCACTTGTTGTAATGTGTTGTAATGTGTCCACACGTCTTAAAAAATAATTATAACTGTATTCTCTATAAATACAAGTACCACTGGGTCATAAGTGGGTTGAGTATGGATCATCCAGGACAATTTGGGTCACATTTTGTCCTGACCAAGTAGATCTCATCCACTGACAGAGTATACAAGATCAGATCACTTGCATAAATTACGGTGAAACTTGTTTATTGCCACCTTCACTCAATAAGCAGGTAGCAGTGTATAAATTCTCAATTTGGAATTGGCTTTTCAGGAGAGGTTGTTTTTCTATACTGGTGGCCCATTAAGACAGGTTGTACTGATGGAGTGTACATACTAGAGATGCAACAATATCCTCCACTTAGGGTCGTTTGATAGTGATACAATGGAAACTATGTATTGTTATATTTAAATACTATACTATTATATTGCAACTCTAGTGCATATTTATAACAGGAATGTTTGTTAACTGTTTAGACATACTGGAGCCACACCCACTCATCTGGATTCTACAAATGGAGTCATACCAACTTGTGACTGCACTTACTCATTACTCCCATTGTGTTTGGATGAATATACATGCCGTCGTGTGAGTCTTGCTACCATGGCAGGCCACTGGAGAAGATTTTCATACAGTTATATCACAGTCATTGTTGTACAATTCTTACATTACTGTTGTGAAAACTATTTGGTATTCATGTGTCCTCTGTATGTTGTAATTTCATGTGTAATTTTGTGTGGGGGTGCTATAAAATGCATGGTGACAATTGTAAAATTTTCAGGTCGTTTTGCACACTTCCTTCAGCTACATGTGCTAATTACTTACAGTTTGTGTCAACAACTGGTAACCGCAGTTGTGCTCTGTGCCATTCTTTAAGCCGCGCCCTTAGAGAGTAAATTACGTGGGGGTGACTAAATTCAAAATCGAATGATGGTATGCAGCACCATACACTTCTGTTTGTGGCTACATTTACTGATTAACTACACACAGCGCCAGTTCATCAATAACCAAACAACCAATGACCACAGTTGTGCTCTACGTCATTCTTTTAATTCCGAGTTAAATTCTAACAAGGAGCAAATTACGTGGGGGCGACTAAATTCAAATTTCAAACTATATAGCTAGCCATTCTCGAAAACATATGTTTCAATGTCAACAAAATTTTTTTTACATGTCAAGCGAGTATTGTGGAAAACAACAATATGGGGTTTGTATTTGGCCTCTAGGTTGACTGAGGACGACTGAAACTTCATTTAGTGCTGAAATTACGACTGTAGGGTAATGATGTATGGTGAAATCAATGATGTGAATCTTGAGATGATCGAGATAGTACTGAAGCGATAGCAGGGCGATCAATGTTCGGAATGCAAAAAGGAACGCAATGCATGCACATGTGGTTGCATCTAACCGCTTGCGAAAAAAACAAAAACAAAAAAAGCGAAACATCCCCTTTCATGTTGGCAATCTCGATCACGAAACGGTCGGCATGGATTTGCTTCACTGCTTGTGTGGTAGTTACTAGTGGCACGATGAGTTTAACTCTAGAGTTTCAGAGCGATAGTGTAAATGACGGGTGAGTTATAGACAAGCCAAATTAGACAACGTTCGTTCCTGTAAAATCCTCATGTATAGTGGTCGCGTCATTTATTGTCTTCGGCACGCGTTTCTGCTTTGACTCACTACTGTGAGTCTTGATAAGGTGACTTATTTGTGGCCGAACGTTCCACAGAGTGATTCTTTATAGCTGAAATCTCTACAGGGTGACCTGTTTGCAGCTGAACTCTCTCTAGGGTGACTTTTTAGCTGAACTCTACAGGTAACGGCTGAATTCTCCACAGTGTGATATGTTTGTACCTGATCTTTCCACAGGGCTATCTGTTTGCAGCTGAGCTCTCTACAGGGTGACTTGTCTGTAGCTCAACTCTCTACAGGGTGATTTGTTTGTAGCTGAACTCTCTATTAGGCCAATGAAACTTGATTACCAGTTTCTCGCTCAGATTTTTGAAAATTTGATGCGGGCGGGCGGTTCAGTATTATTCATTATTCACTATTTTTCCAAAAGCACAACACACATCCAAACATGACGATTTCTGTCAAATAACAGTGATATCTACACTGATTATTCTTGCATTAAATAGCTAAAGTACGTTACTAATCTATAACAAGTGATTTTTCCATTAGAGTATAGCTGATTGCTCTATTAGAGTAAAAGTGACTGTTCTATTAGAGTATTTCGATCTGAAATACCAATAATGAAATTCCATGCGGGTGTATCAAAAGCATGCGGGCGATGACGCGAAACTGCTAATCAAGTTTCATTGGCCTTATACATGGTAACTTGTTTGTAGCTGAACACTCTACTGGATAAAATTTTTAGCTAAACTCTACTAGTCACTTGTTTGTGGCTGACCTCTCCACAGAGTGGCTTCTAAAAAAATGGTGACAGTATATTCATGCTACCTATTCCAGTATGTATTTGATAGTAACATTCCTGGTCTACTTTTGTTTTGTCTTCTTGACAGCAATTCTGCATTCCTTGAAATATTAACTTCAAGGGTGTTGCTATCAACATTTGAGTATTTTCTGTGCTCTCTGCTTGTTGCTTTGTAGAGATTTGCATACCAATCAAGGTCCAGTACAATATCCATGTGGCGTCTGCTGCAATGGTGTTAGAACCAATTAGAAAGGGCTACTTTGTGATTGATGTGACAGGTGGTTTCACATTCGTTGTGTGTGTGTTTCTGATGAGGCATATGCTCATTTCTGTGGAATGAATGAATTCAATTCCAGTCTATTCCAAACTCTACCAAACTGTGACCTGCATGACTGGAGTGTTGCCGACTGTCATTGCATCATCAGAAGATAATTTGCCACTACCTTTGGAAACAGTTGGTATTCCAGTTACTGGTCTTAGAATCATCCATCATAATGATTGTGGTCTATTGTCCAAGTTTCCAGAACTTTCTCAGTGACTTTTCCACAGTCAGAATTTGCCTACTATACTCTGCTGCAGTGAGACATGGCTTGGTATTAATGATCTACTTCCTAATGTTTCCAGATATGATGTATTTTGTTCTCCTGTGTTACTCCATCCTGACAAACCCAAGAGTATATACTACCTGTAGCTGGCCCCTGTATATTTGTATCTAGAAATTTAAATTAAAATCATCCACCTCAGGGGCGTAGCCAGGAATTTTTTTGAAGGGGGGTTCCAGCACCAGCATTGAGTTACTAGAAGCAGGGATCTGCGCCCCCAGCCGCTGAGAGACTTTCAATATTTTAATAAATCAAAACTCAGCAAATTGCTATATTTTATGCAAAAAGTACACTAATTATGATGCATTAAGTGCCCCTGGGATGAAGGTAGTACTAGATAAGGCCACCTAGTGGAAACAGACAGCATAACACATAGAGACACATATAGTAATCTGTAAGTGATGGTTATATCTCACTGTGGTATATATAGGAGCCATGAATCCACTGAAACAAATGACAATCAAAACAATATAACTATACAAATATGCATAGCATGAATTCATTTTGTATAACACAAGTGATAAATTACTGGAGCTCTATATCTTTAAACACTGCACACCAAAGCTATAGCAGTATAAGATCGTGCTAAGTTTTGCATTTAATGTTGGAATGTCTGAAAAACTTCATATGGACATGGATATTTACATGCATGTTCTATTAGAGTATACCTAACTGCTCTATTAGGGTATATCGATCTTTTTAACAAGTTTTGAAGAGGGCTCATGTTACCTCCGTAAATCCTTCCCTGAGAGATGAATGTAAGTTTTATCAATTGTTGTGCTGCGCCATTACACTTATATTTCTCACTCATTTTGTCCTGCCACACTAAATGGTAGCTAGGGTCCGCAATCCGAAAAATCAACTTCTACAAATCAACCCCTCTACCAATGTGGGATGTTCATTGTAGTATCCCATTGCTTGATCCACCATGAAACCAGAGGCACGATTGTTGTTTTTACAGAATATCATTTTCAGTATCGCACAAGATGCAAGATTTATTTTTAAAATTTCGTACTCCACACAAAGGACCGGATGAAACTTGCTACTTAGCCAAATCATGTGCAGAGTTGTTGTAGTTGAATACTACGCACAGAAATAAGTAAATGGTTTGCTGGGTGCCTGGCACAGGGTTGCTTTCTTTGAAAAAACAGACAAAGAAATACGAAGTTTCGAATTCAAGCTGCCCTACCACCCAGGGCAAGAGAAGCCAACTCTTCCTCATAGTGTTTCGGTATGGTTGGGTGCATAGTCTGTCTATGCTGTTAGTTTGGAAAAGATCTGAGACTTCTCACCATCTGGGTGATGAGCGTCAAAATTTTTGCAGCATCAAAGAATTGTGTTGTGAATTCTACCCATTTCCAGCGCTTCTGCAGCCACAACAATCATCAATTATAGACTAAAACTATGGCAAAAGATGTCCCTGAACGTTTTGTAACAGCGGTTGTCAATTATTATTTCATCTACAGCTTCCACGCCTCGCTCTAAGCTATGCATCAAGGGAGGCAGCAAAATCGTCCAAATTTGACTTCACCTCTCACGCTCCACAGCAGCTTCAAATCTTCACTAGATCACCCTACATCACCATTATGTTGCAAAACTTCCCTAAACAAACCGAAAAATGCACAAAACCTTTCATTTTTTATTCGAGCTGGGTGGAGCTCCTGGTGAGCTGCTGGTATACTGCATCATATGAAATCACAGAAACACCAACTACTACTACTACCAAACATTTTGAACCATCATTTATCATCATTCTAAGCAAAATTAAGTGACAAGTGTGGCATCAGAAGTACCGGAAAGTACTTTGGTACCATTGAGAGAATCCCTTGAAATGATGCACGAAAATTTTGACGTTCTTCACCCAGATGTGAGAAGTCTCAGATCCTTTCCAAACTAACAGCATATACAGACTATGCATCCAACCTTATCACATCACTATGAGGAAGAGTTGGTTTTTCTTGTCTTGGCTGGTAGGGCAGTTTGAATTTGAAAATTCGTGTTTCGTTTTCTGCTTTTTGAGAGAAAGCAATCCTGTTCCGGGAACCCAGTGAATCATTTACTTATTACCGTGCGTACTTTTTAACTACATAGATAATATCTAGCTAAGCAGCAAGTTCTATCCTGTTCTTTGTGTGGAGCACGAAATTTTAAAAATAACTTTTGCATCTCACGAAATACTAAAATCGATAGTTCTGTGAAGACAACAATCGTGCCTCCGATTTCATGGTGGATCTAGCAATGGGGCACTACAATGAACATCCCACAATGGTAGGGGGATCGATTTGTGAAAGTTGATTTTTCGGATTGCGGACCCTATAAATGGTGTGTTAGCATCCTGCTTGCAGAAGTCTAGATTTTACAGGGAGGTTCCTGAACCCCCCAGAACCCTCCCTCCCTACGCCCCTGCACCTGTCTATGATGCCATTGAAAGATCATGCTCATTCCTGAATCTTTCATGTTGTTTAATTTCTTATAAGTCTCATTGTACTGTTCTTGCTTCTATCTATTTTTCTCCTTCAGTTGGGTATGTGGATGCCATTTGTGAGTTACAATTTGTTCTACTATAGTTGTCTTCATGTGTGCAGTATATTACACTGGCTGGGGATTATAATATTGATCTATTAGCCATCTGTAACATCAAAGCTCAGTACTGTAACCCTTTAGCTGACTTTCATTTGACTCAACACATTAAAGAACCTTCTTGTGAGTGTAATCTCTCTGCCACATTGATAGTGACTCCCTTAGTGCCCTTAGTGTCATACAGACAACTCAAGCTAGTAGACTGAGTGATCATCAAGTTGATGTCAACATAATTATTCCCATTCAGTAATGCTCTTCAAAAATTCTGTGGATTAGGTCCTTCAGGAAGTGTAATTAGGAACAGCTAAAAGATATAGTGCGCCATGCCCCTTGGCAAGTGATGTCAACTTTTGATGAGATAGATAATGCGTGGGATTATTTCATGGTATATTGCAGCAAGCTCTTGATACATTTATACCACTGTAGATTTTCAAATGTAGCAGGTGCAATCAGATGGCAGGTTCAACTGTACTCACATCACAAACAGTATTATCTATATAATATATTATCTAATCAAAAACAACCAAGCTTTAAAAAAAGAGTGCGGTCCTCAAAAAAGCTATGGTGAAAAAAGATGTGGTGGCCAAGAAATGGCTGTGATGGTAGGTTAATGGTAAAAATTTTAATAATGAAAATTCAGGTGAATTTGGTGCCGCTTGGTCTTGGCACAAAATTCAATTGAATTGTCGTTATTAAAATTTTTACCATTAACCTACCATCACAGCCATTTCTTGGCCAAAGCGGCACCAAATTCACCTGAATTTTCATTATTAAAATTTTTACCATTAACCTACCATCACAGCCATTTCTTGGCCACCACCTTGGATTTCACATCTTTTTTCACCATAGCCTTTTTGATTTTTTTACAGCTTGGCTGTTTTGGATTAGATTTCACTGCATTTTGTATTTGTATACCCCAAAGCCAGCCTATATATGTCTGGCTTTGGGGCTTTTTTAACCTATATATTTTTCTTTACCACAGGAAGAAGAAAAAGATGAAGATTTTAAGTACTTTAATAGAGTACAGGGTCACATTTCTTAACAATTTTGCTGTTTACGTAACAGTAAACAAGATGACCTCACCCCTTATTGATCTAGCTAGCTGCACACCTCTTGGCTGACTCGAGATCTACTCTAATACAACAGTTAACTGTGCTACAGCAATAAACTAAACAAACTAATATTTTAAAAATTGTTAATGTAAAATACTAGTATCAAACAGTACTACCTTGCATACTGTTTGATATTGAATGCATGAAGTATACAATTAAATTCAGGTTAACTCACTTCCATTTTCATTGTGGCAATAAAATCTAGTTCCGTGTAGCCTTCATTTTGAAAATTTTCCATGTAATCCTGCATATAAAGTAAATAGCAAAAAATCCAATTTAATAAACTGTTTTAAATGCTTTGCATAAAATACATAGTTTACTATAATATATTCCTCTCAACATAGATGAATAAGTGTTACATTAAGTATGTATATCCTTTGTAATGATCCTATTCTTGTAAACTTACAAGCGGTAAACAAGGACTCTGAGGTTACAACATCAATATAAATAAGCAAATCTTAAAATTGATAATATCTGTAAACACTTTGGGCATAGCTATAGTAAATTACCATAGCAACAAGGCAATTTAGCTTCTTACAAGAGTTAAAGTATAATTATGTCAAACTTAACCATAAATCTCTGTAAATCACAGCCTATTTTTATTCTCATAAAGTGTTGTTGACAATTTCAGTAGTGGTGCAACATTTGATACTATGCTTGAAAAATTACAGATTATTCCTTCCAGCACTTGTGATTTTTTTCCTGTATACCTTTACTGTGCATGAAAATTTAATTAACATTAACATAGTTAAAAACTTAACTTAGCTTGATTCATTTCACACCTGTTCATTACACAGTCCATGCTCAGCCTCAGAGTAAAATATATTTTACATAACCATTGATTAAGGATGTGACAATTATGCTGGCATAAGTTTGGGGATCAGAAATTGTGTTGGAATTTAAGAAGTAATTAAAAAGCTTTAATTTGACAGTAAAAAAATCCATAATTTGCACGATTACATTAAATAATTGAGATGCTCTAATAGGGCAGTCAAAAGTTTTAATAGAACAGTCACATACGTTATGCTACTCTAACAAAGTATCAGTGATAAGTTGCAAATATGTAATGAAATACTCCCGATATGGTAACCAAGTAAAATGATATTTCTCAAAAGTATAATAGGTGACATTTTTAGCAATGCTCAAAAGCATATTGCTCAACTTTATGAGAAGAATAGCCTCAAGCCCACCATTGACATATGATAATGCATTTGCAAGTAATCAAGACACACGGTAGTGTGTCGTGCGGCCCAAGAAGCCGGCGCGTAACACCCGCGTGAGTATATTGACAGGAAGAAAGAAAACGCAATTTTCGCACCTCCGTAGCTCCGTGCTTCCTTGATGAAACAAGACGATTTTTGCTGTGGACATTCCCCCCAACTGTAGCACTCCACATTCCAAATTTGAGCGAAATCGCTTCGCGCGTTTCCGAGATATGCGACTTCAAAAATTGGCTCAGTTTCTTCGTTTTTTTTTTCTTCTTTTTCTTTTTCTTGTCGCACACTTACAAACACTGCTATAAAACTCGCACGCCATATCCGATTGTCTTGAAATTTGGCACACAGAAGGGGGATATAAAGGCGCATCTCTGTACCAACTTTGGCTGGAATACGATAAACAGGCAAAGAGTTATGAGCGATTATTCACGAAAATTAACACCAATATGTTGTCACGCCTACAGGGTAAACCGCGTATGGGAAGAAGCTGAAAATCGGTGGGTAAATAGGTTAATTATTGAACCTCAAACCTTTTGTGGTTTGAAAGAAATCGAGCTAAAAACCAGGAAGATACAACGAAAAAACCAACAGTGTGTAACAATTACGCAATCGAGATTAGTTAATAAAAAACGACTGATTGCCACGCCTACCAGGTAAACCGCTTGGGGTAATGCTTTGAAAATCGCTGTACAGATGGAGTTATCATCTTAGAAAGGCTCTTCAATGGTGTAGAAGAATCAGACTTAAAACCACGGAGTTATAACACGAAATCCAACTTAGTGTAGCAAGTGCGAGATCGAGATACTCTAATAGAGCAGTCATCCTAATAGAGCAGTCATCCTAATAGAGCAGTCATCCTAATAGAGCAGTCACCCGAAGAGAATTCAAGAGATCAGCTAGAAACAAGTAACCTGTATAGAGATCAGCTACAAACAAGCCACCCTGTAGAGAGATCAGCCACAAACAATTCACCCTGTAGAGAGATCAGCTAGAAGAAGTTACCTTGTAGGGAATTCATGCAACTATAGAAAGAGATAATTCAGCTAGAAGAAATCACCTTGTAGAGTTCAGCTACAAAGAAACCACAATGTAGAGAGTTCAGATACAAAGAAACCACCATGTAGAGAATTCGTTTACAAACAAGTCACCCTATAGAAAGATCAGCTAGAAGAAGTTACCTCGTAGAGAGTTCAGTTACAAAGAAACCACCATGTAGAGAATTCATTTACAAACTAGTGACCCTGTAGAGACATCACCTAGAAGAAGTTACCTTGTAAAGAGTTAAGCTACATAGAAACCATTCTGTAAAGAGCTCAGCTGCAAACAAATCACCTGTACAGAATTCAGCTACAAACAAATCACCCTGTAGAGAGATCAGCTAGAAGAAGTTACCTTGTAGGGAATTCATGCAACTATAGAAAGAGATAATTCAGCTAGAAGAAATCACCTTGTAGAGTTCAGCTACAAAGAAACCACAATGTAGAGAGTTCAGATACAAAGAAACCACCATGTATAGAGAATTCGTTTACAAACAAGTCACCCTATAGAAAGATCAGCTAGAAGAAGTTACCTCGTAGAGAGTTCAGTTACAAAGAAACCACCATGTAGAGAATTCATTTACAAACTAGTGACCCTGTAGAGACATCAGCTAGAAGAAGTTACCTTGTAAAGAGTTCAGCTACATAGAAACCATTCTGTAAAGAGCTCAGCTGCAAACAAATCACCTGTACAGAATTCAGCTACAAACAAATCACCCTGTAGAGAGATCAGCTAGAAACAAGTCACCCTGTAGAGAGATCAGCTAAAAACAAGTCACCCTGTAGAGAGTTCAGCTAGAAGAAGTCACATTGTAGAGAGTTCAGCTACAAAGAAACTACCACGTAGAGAGTTCAGCTGCAAACAAATCACCTGTAGAGAGTTCAGCTAGAAACAAGTCACCCTGTAGAGAGATCAGCTAAAAACAGGTCATCCTGTAGAGAGTTCAGCTAGAAGAAGTCACCTTTTAGAGAGTTCAGCTACAAAGCAACCACCATGTAAAGAGTTCAGCTGCAAAAAACTCAATCACCTTGTAGAAAGATCGGCTAGAAGAAGCCTTGTAGAGAGTTCAGCTACAAAGAAACCACCATGTAGAGAGTTCAGCTGCAAACAAATCACCTATAGAGAGTTCAGCTAGAAACAAGTCACCCTGTAGAGAGTTCAGCTAGAAGAAGTCACATTGTAGAGAGTTCAGCTACAATGAAACTCCCATGTAGAGAGTTCAGCTGCAAACAAATCACCCTGTAGAGAACTCAGCTACAAACATATATGCAGTGTAAAAAGATCAGCTAGAAGAAGTTACCTTGTAGAGAGTTCAGCTACAACGAAACCACCATGTAGAGAGTTCAGCTACAAACAAATTACCTGTAGAGAGTTCAGCTAGAAACAAGTCACCCTGTAGAGAGATCAGCTAGAAACAAGTCACGTTGTAGAGAGTTCAGCTAGAAGAAGTCACGTTGTAGAGAGTTCAGCTACAAAGAAACCACCATTTAGAGAGTTCAGCTGCAAACAAATCACCCAGTAGAAAGTTCAGCTATGAACAGATCACCCTGTTGAGAGTTCAGTTAGAAACAAGGAATCCTGTAGAGAGATCACCTAGAAGTATCGCCCTGTAGAGAGTTCAGCTACAAACAAATCACCTGTAGAGAGTTCAGCTACAAACAAATCACCCTGTAGAGAGATCAGCTAGAAGAAGTCACCTTGTAGAGAGTTCAGCTATAAAGAAACCACCATGTAGAGAATTCAGCTGCAAACAAATACCCTGTAGAGAACTCAGCTACAAACAAATCGCCCTGTAGAAAGATCAGCTAGAAGAAGTTACCTTGTAGGGATTTCAGCTACAAACAAATCACCCTGTAGAGAGTTCAGCTACAAAGAAGCCATTCTGTAAAGAGCTCAGCTGCAAACAAATCACTTGTACAGAATTCAGCTACAAACAAATCACCCTGTAGAGAGATCAGCTAGAAGAAATTACCTTGTAGATAGTTCAGCTACAAACAAATCACCCTGTAGAAAGATCAGTTAGAAGAAGTTACCTTGGAGAAAGTTCAGCTACAAAGAAACCATTTTGTAAAGAGCTCAGCTGCAAACAAATCACCTGTACAGAATTCAACTACAAACAAATCACCCTGTAGAGAGTTTAGCTATAAGAAGTTACCTTGTAGATAGTTCAGCTACAAACAAACCTCCCTGTAGAGAGATCAGCTAGAAGAAATTACCTTGTAGAGAGTTCAGCTACAAAGAAACCACCACGTAGAGAGTTCAGCTGCAAAGAAAACACCCTGTAGAAAATTCTGCCAGAAACAAATTGCCCTGTAGAAAGATAAGTTAGAAGAAGTTACCTTTTAGAGAGTTCAGCTACAAAGAAACCATTCTGTAAAGAACTCAGCTGCAAACAAATCACCTATACAGAATTCAGCTACAAACACATCACCCTGTAGAGAGATCAGCTAGAAGAAGTTACCTTGTAGATCGTTCAGCTACAAACAATTCACCCTGTAGAGAGAGCAATTAGAAGAAGTCACCTTGTAGAGTGTTCAGTTACAAAGAAACCACCATGGAGATTTCTGTAATCAATATAATATTATGTGACCGGATTTGCGAAAAGGGGTCTTCCACACACATCCAATTCCGTAACCGTTGGAGACCATAACTCAGTGTTCAAGTAACATATTAATCTGAACATTTCACCACGTATTCAGCTATAGTTGTGCTCACCACTGTCCAAAATACAAGGCAATAGCTCTTTCCAATCTGAAGTTATCAATTGTCAAAGTTGGCAAATTGGATGTGTGTGGAAGACCCCTTTTCGCAAATCCAGTCACATATGTATTATACAGTATATATAATTTGTACATTAATTTTACTGATAAAATATTTAAAGTACATCTACTTCATCTTTTCTTCTTCCTGTAGTAAAGAAAAAAACATAGGTTAAAAAAGTCCCAAAGCTGGCCATAGGCCGGCTTTGGGGTATACAAATACAAAAAGAAATGAAATCTGATCCAAAACAGCCAAGCTGTAAAAAAAGTGTGCGGCCCTCAGAAAGGCTATGGTGAAAAAAGATGTGAAATCCAAGGTGGCGGCCAAGAAATGGCTGTGATGGTAGGTTAATGGTAAAAATTTTAATAATGACAATTTAGGTAAATTTTGTGAAGCGGCACAAAAATTCACCTGAATTGTTGTTATTAAAATTTTTACCATTAACCTACCATCACAGCCATTTCTTGGCCGCCACCTTGGATTTCACATCTTTTTTCACCATAGCCTTTCTGAGGGCCGCACACTTTTTTTACAGCTTGGCTGTTTTGGATTAGATATATATATCAAGACACACGGTAGTGTGTCGTGCGGCCCAAGAAGCCGGCGCGTAACACCCGTGAGTATATTGACAGGAAGAAAGAAAACGCAATTTTCGCACCTCCGTAGCTCCGTGCTTCCTTGATGAAACAAGACGATTTTTGCTGTGGACATGCCCCCCAACTGTAGCACTCCACATTCCAAATTTGAGCGAAATCGCTTCGCGCGTTTCCGAGATATGCGACTTCAAAAATTGGCTCAGTTTCTTCGTTTTTTTTTTCTTCTTTTTCTTTTTCTTGTCGCACACTTACAAAAACTGCTATAAAACTCGCACGCCATATCCGATTGTCTTGAAATTTGGCACACAGAAGGGGGATATAAAGGCGCATCTCTGTACCAACTTTGGCTGGAATACGATAAACAGGCAAAGAGTTATGAGCGATTATTCACGAAATTAACACCAATATGTTGTCACGCCTACAGGGTAAACCGCGTATGGGAAGAAGCTGAAAATCGGTGGGTGAATAGGTTAATTATTGAATCTCAAACCTTTTGTGGTTTGAAAGAAATCGAGCTAAAAACCAGGAAGATACAACGAAAAAACCAACAGTGTGTAACAATTACGCAATCGAGATTAGCTAATAAAAAACGACTGATTGCCACGCCTACCAGGTAAACCGCTTGGGGTAATGCTTTGAAAATCGCTGTACAGATGGAGTTATCATCTTAGAAAGGCTCTTCAATGGTGTAGAAGAATCAGACTTAAAACCACGGAGTTATAACACGAAATCCAACTTAGTGTAGCAAGTGCAAGATCGAGATACTCTAATAGAGCAGTCATCCTAATAGAGCAGTCATCCTAATAGAGCAGTCACCCGAAGAGAATTCAAGAGATCAGCTAGAAACAAGTAACCTGTATAGAGATCAGCTACAAACAAGCCACCCTGTAGAGAGATCAGCCACAAACAATTCACCCTGTAGAGAGATCAGCTAGAAGAAGTTACCTTGTAGGGAATTCATGCAACTATAGAAAGAGATAATTCAGCTAGAAGAAATCACCTTGTAGAGTTCAGCTACAAAGAAACCACAATGTAGAGAGTTCAGATACAAAGAAACCACCATGTAGAGAATTCGTTTACAAACAAGTCACCCTATAGAAAGATCAGCTAGAAGAAGTTACCTCGTAGAGAGTTCAGTTACAAAGAAACCACCATGTAGAGAATTCATTTACAAACTAGTGACCCTGTAGAGACATCAGCTAGAAGAAGTTACCTTGTAAAGAGTTCAGCTACATAGAAACCATTCTGTAAAGAGCTCACCTGCAAACAAATCACCTGTACAGAATTCAGCTACAAACAAATCACCCTGTAGAGAGATCAGCTAGAAGAAGTTACCTTGTAGGGAATTCATGCAACTATAGAAAGAGATAATTCAGCTAGAAGAAATCACCTTGTAGAGTTCAGCTACAAAGAAACCACAATGTAGAGAGTTCAGATACAAAGAAACCACCATGTATAGAGAATTCGTTTACAAACAAGTCACCCTATAGAAAGATCAGCTAGATGAAGTTACCTCGTAGAGAGTTCAGTTACAAAGAAACCACCATGTAGAGAATTCATTTACAAACAAGTGACCCTGTAGAGACATCAGCTAGAAGAAGTTACCTTGTAAAAAGTTCAGCTACATAGAAACCATTCTGTAAAGAGCTCAGCTGCAAACAAATCACCTGTACAGAATTCAGCTACAAACAAATCACCCTGTAGAGAGATCAGCTAGAAGAAGTTACCTTGTTGATAGTTCAGCTACAAAGAAACCATCATGTAGAGAGTTCAGCTACAAACAAATCTCCCTGTAGAGAGATCAGCTAGAAGAAGTTACCTTGTAGAGAGTTCAGCTTCAAACAAATCACCCTGTAGAAAGATCAGCTACAAACAAATCTCCCTGTAGAGAGATTAGCTAGAAGTTACCTTGTAGTTCAGCTACAAAGAAACCATCATGTAGAGAGTTCAGCTACAAACAAATCTCCCTGTAGAGAGATCAGCTAGAAGAAGTTACCTTGTAGAGAGTTCAGCTTCAAACAAATCACCCTGTAGAAAGATCAGCTAGAAGAGGTCACCTTGTAGAGAGTTCAGTTACAAATAAACCACCATGTAGAGAGCTCAGCTACAAATTAGTGACCTTGTAGAGACTTCAGCTAGAAGAAGTTACCTTGTAGATAGTTAAGCTACAAAGAAACCATTCTTTAAAGAGCTCAGCTGCAAACAAATCACCTGTAAAGAATTCAGCTACAAATAAATCACCCTGTAGAAAGATGAGCTAGAAAAAGTTACCTTGTAGAGAGTTCAGTTACAAAGAAACCACCATGTAGAGAATTCAGCTACAAACTAGTGACCCTGTAAAGACATCAGCTAGAAGAAGTTACCTTGAGAGAGTTCAGCTACAAAGAAACCATTATTTAAAGAGCTCAGCTGCAAACAAATCACCTATATAGAATTCAGCTACAAACAAATCACCATGTAGAGAGATCAGCTAGAAGAAGTTAACTTGTAGAGAGTTCAGCTACAAACAAATCACCCTGTATAGAGATCAGCTAGAAGAAGTTACCTTGTAGAGAGTTCAGCTACAAAGAAACCACCATGTAGAGAGTTCAGCTGCAAAGAAATCACCCTGTATAAAATTCTGCCACGAACAAATCACCCTGTAGAAAGATCAGTTAGAAGAAGTTACCTTGTAGAGAGTTCAGCTACAAAGAAACCATTCTGTAAAGAGCTCAGCTGCGAACAAATCACCTGTACAGAATTCAGCTACAAACAAATCACCCTGTAGAGAGATCAACTAGAACAAATTACTTTGTAGAGAGTTCAGCTACAAAGAAACCACCATGTAGAGAGTTCAGCTGCAAACAAATCACCCTGTAGAAAATACAGCCACAAACAAATTGCCCTGTAGAAAGATCAGTTAGATGAAGTTACCTTTTAGAGAGTTCAGCTACAAAGAAACCACCCTGTAGAGAGATCAGCTAGAAGAAGTTACCTTGTAGATCGTTCAGCTACAAACAAATCACCCTGTAGAGAGATCAGCTAGAAGAAGTTACCTTGTAGAGAGTTCAGCTACAAAGAAACCACCATGTAGAGAGTTCAGCTGCAAAGAAATCACCCTGTAGAAAATTCTGCCACAAACAAATTGCCCTGTATAGAGAGATCAGTTAGAAGAAGTTACCTTTTAGAGAGTTCAGCTACAAAGAAACCATTCTGTAAAGAGCTCAGCTGCAAACAAATCACCTGTACAGAATTCAGCTACAAACAAATCACCCTGTAGAGAGATCAGCTAGAAGAAATTACCTTGTAGAGAGTGAAGCTACAAACAAATCACCCTATTGAAAAATCAGCTTGTAGAAGTCACCTTGTAGAAAGTTCAGTTACAAAGAAACCATTCTGTAAAGAGCTCAGCTGCAAACAAATCACCCTGTAGAGAGATCAGCTAGAAGAAGTTAACTTGTAGAGAGTTCAGCTACAAAGAAACCATCATTTAGAAAGTTCAGCTTCAAACAAATCACCTGTAGAGAGTTCAGCTACAAACAAATCTCCCTGTAGAGAGATCAGCTAGAAGAAGTTACCTTGTAGAGAGTGAAGCTACAAACAAATCACCCTATTGAAAAATCAGCTAGAAGAAGTCACCTTGTAGAAAGTTCAGTTACAAAGAAACCACCATGTAGAGAGTTCAGCTACAAACTAGCCACCTTGTAGAGACATCAGCTAGAAAAGTTACCTTGTAGAGAGTGAAGCTACAAAGAAACCATTCTGTAAAGAGCTCAGCTGCAAACAAATCACCTGTACAGAATTCAGCTACAAACAAATCACCCTGTAGAGAGATCAGCTAGAAGAAGTTAACTTGTAGAGAGTTCAGCTACAAAGAAACCATCATTTAGAAAGTTCAGCTTCAAACAAATCACCTGTAGAGAGTTCAGCTACAAACAAATCTCCCTGTAGAGAGATCAGCTAGAAGAAGTTACCTTGTAGAGAGTGAAGCTACAAACAAATCACCCTATTGAAAAATCAGCTAGAAGAAGTCACCTTGTAGAAAGTTCAGTTACAAAGAAACCACCATGTAGAGAGTTCAGCTACAAACTAGCCACCTTGTAGAGACATCAGCTAGAAAAGTTACCTTGTAGAGAGTTCAGCTACAAAGAAACTATTCTGTAAAGAGCTCAGCTGCAAACAAATCACCTGTACAGAATTCAGCTACAAACAAATCACCCTGTAGAGAGATCAGCTAGAAGAAATTACTTTGTAGAGAGTTCAGCTACAAAGAAACCACCATGTAGAGAGTTCAGCTGCAAAGAAATCACCCTGTATAAAATTCTGCCACAAACAAATTGCCCTGTAGAAAGATCAGTTAGAAGAAGTTACCTTTTAGAGAGTTCAGCTACAAAGAAACCATTCTGTAAAGAGCTCAGCTGCAAACAAATCACCTGTACAGAATTCAGCTACAAACAAATCACCCTGTAGAGAGATCAGCTAGAAGAAATTACCTTGTAGATAGTTCAGCTACAAACAAATCACCCTTAGAAAGATCAGTTAGAAGAAGTTACTTTGTAGAGAGTTCAGCTACAAAGAAACCATTCTGTAAAGAGCTCAGCTGCAAGCAAATCACCTGTACAGAATTCAGCTACAAACAAATCACCCTGTAGAGAGATCAGCTAGAAGAAATTACATTGTAGATAGTTCAGCTACAAACAAATCTCCCTGTAGAGAGATCAGCTAGAAGAAATTATCTTGTAGAGAGTTCAGCTACAAAGAAATCATCATGTGGAGAGTTCAGCTGCAAAGAAATCACCACTGCCCAAATTTCAAGGCAATAGCTCTTTCCATTCTGAAGTTATCAATTGTCAAAGTTGGCAAATTGGATGTGTGTGGAAGGCCCCTTTTCGCAAATCCGGTCCCATATGTATTATATATATAATTTGTACATTTACTGATAAAATATTTAAAGTACATCTACTTCATCTTTTCTTCTTCCTGTAGTAAAGAAAAAAAACATAGGTTAAAAAAGTCCCAAAGCTGGCCATAGGCCGGCTTTGGGGTATACAAATACAAAAAGAAATGAAATCTAATCCAAAACAGCCAAGCTGTAAAAAAAGTGTGCGGCCCTTGAAAAGGCTATGGTGAAAAAAGATGTGAAATCCAAGGTGGCGGCCAAGAAATGGCTGTGATGGTAGGTTAATGGTAAAAATTTTAATAACGACAATTCAGGTGAATTTTTGTGCCGCTTCACAAAATTTACCTGAATTGTCATTATTAAAATTTTTACCATTAACCTACCATCACAGCCATTTCTTGGCCGCCACCTTGGATTTCACATCTTTTTTCACCATAGCCTTTTCAAGGGCCGCACACTTTTTTTACAGCTTGGCTGTTTTGGATTAGATTTATATTTCTTGTTCATATTGAACACTGTTCATAATCAAAATTGTTGCTGGATAATACCATAGTTATGTAGCTATTTCATTTCATACGTACTTTGCACTTATTATTTTGCAACCAAGTTTTAACTTCTCCACTTAATTCATTGAATGGATGCAGATCATCTTCAATGTGCACTTTTCTTGAAAAAGGAAGAGAGTAAGGCTCATCAGTAGAAGGGTTTTCACTTAATTGAAAGCACAAATTTGTCTTAATAAATGTAACTAATTTATACCACAAATCAAGATAATATTCAAGCCAACTCTGTGATTTATTGCTTGCAATGGTTGCTCCTTCCCTAGTTCCCCAACTCCGATTGTTGATATTGCAGAAAGCATAAATCATGAGAAATAAGTAGCCAGATGGTAAGCAAAGAAGATACCATATGGAATGAAGCAATCCAAAGATTTCATTAGCATGAAATATTCCAGCAATAATGAATGTAACAGCAAAAATCCCAAGGTATACAACACTGACATCTACTGGAAATCTGAAATGGCTACTTGTGCTGTTCGTGTATACTGATTGATCTCCTTTAGTAGCCACATCAATTGTTTCTGTTAAAATTCCTGATATAACGATAGCCATTATAATTGAAAACAATAGTGTTAGAATCATGGCTATATTGATTTGTGTCTTCTCTGTGGCATAGATGCAAACCACACCATATAGCACACTTATTACACTCAATGCAACAAGGAGAGCTTCCTCACTTAAGCTTGAATCTATTGATTTAAGCCCAGTAACAATTACAAGGATAACAGTTGCCGGAGATATCAACGTCGAAAAAAACATTATAACCTGATATAGTATAAACAGTATGGATATGGAATCATTATTTGTGGTAATGCTGTGATAGTTTCTAATTACTTTTGCCATATTAGCTATAGTAGATGCTATCCATCGCCGTCGCTGTTTGTAAAACTCCTCAAAAGTTTCAGGACAGTATGTGCTATCTTGTGATACTGCTGAGTACTCTAATCTATATCCATTTTGTATTAGTAAGGTGCATAACCATCTATCCTCACCCATATCTTTTATCAAGAAATCAAACCCATTTTCTACAGTGGTTGCATATTCTTCCATTACCTTTTTCAATGCACTGCCTCTAAATGCACTGAAACATCCTGGACAACATAAAACACAGCCAAGGATATGTTCTGCTGCTTTTTGAAACCAATGGCCAACAGTATAATCAAAAGTCTGGTACCATACTAAGGGGCCAGAACCTAAAGGATAAGTTCGAGCACAAACTGCACCAACTTTATAATCACGATCAAGAATGTCAAGGAGGGCTACAACAGAGTCATATGTAAAATCAACATCTGCATCTGTAGTTAGAATAAATGATTTGTTGCTGTCAATGTCTGTACGATGCTTTAGCACATACTTCATGTACATCACTTGACTCCATCGCTTTTTATTCTTCACTTTGTTGTTATCCTTTAAATGAATGTGAAAAGGAATGTCCCTTTCAGCATTTTTATTATTCACTCTTGCATATTTCAGTTGCATTCCATATGGAGTCTCCATCTTTTCAACTTCATTTGGTTCGAGACTGACTGTACTACTGAGCAAGCCCAGCAGCTGAATGATCCATTGGTTTAATTGACTACCAGTGCAAGCATTGTCAAAGAAAATGTGAGACTCAAAAATATACTGCCTGTCACTATCTTCAGGAGCTAATGCAATGCGGTTAATAGAACGTAACAGCTGACTCATTTCAGCCACATTCTCATGAAACATGGTTGAGCATATAAAAACAGTACAATCTCTTGTTTTGTCACCAGGACTCTTCACGATAATACTTTTGCTGTTTATATCTCCAGTTATTGCAGTTTTCCTGTTGATTATCAAATGCTGTTCCACAAATATACTGTTGTAACGTGGCATCCAAAACAAATCTGCATCGTTTGTTAAGACTTTTGAGTTTTGCATTATATGACAGCCAAATGCCATGAACTGTGAAACCCAGAACAAAAAAGCCACTGAAGGGATGATGAGTGCAATATCCCAATCAAAAGAATAATCTTTCACAAACGGAAATGCTTCATTTAGTTGTACAGTACATGCAAACCATCCAAATGCCACTGGTGTACATGGTAACACCGAGAGAAAAAAAGAAAATGATTGTAAGGCACATGTTATCCATGCAAACAGATAAGCTATAAAACTCATGAATATGTTTGCCATAAATATGCCAAGTTCATGGTTATCAAATTCAAAATTGTTAACATCCAAATTTATTTCAAAATCTAGCAACCATACTGCAAATCCATATGATGAAAATAGAATCAATACTATTCTCATGGCACTAGTAATGAGCCCTACAAAATGACAAATTGTATTTTTTTTATTTCTGTAGATAATTTGTACATAAAATAGCAATTACATATATATTACGTGTATATATCACATCATTAGCTTACCCCTTAACCTTCCAAACATTGTGCAATCATTTTATACTACTCCATTATTACTTTATATCTCCTAAGCAATCATCAGGAAACTTCAGGACAATTTCTCTATAATATTCCAGCAATCAACTGAGAACATTACATAGAATGATCCACTTACTTAATAGGAGGTGATTAAAATGTAAAAAAAAATTAATGCTTATCACCAAATGCCAGAAGCATTTTTTGGTGTTTAATTGGATAGCAACAATATTCAGCTACAAGCAGAACAAATAGATGTTACGCTACTTCTAAAACCCAGGCAGCGATGCAATTAATACTATGCCTATAAGGTAATTAACCAGCCATGCCGGTATATATTAATGCTATTGCTATAAATGCTAGATTTGTAAATACTGCAATTTATTGTATTTGGTATTTTTTGAATTATGTTGCAATTTGGTAATTTTTACATTGCTATGCACTTATTCACTCTAACAAACCACTTTACACTGCAAATTACACACAGAAGCATCTTCTCAACTGTTTTATAGTTTGTCTATCATGTGTTCTCACGTGGATTGTTTAGGGAAAGCCTTGGAGGCTGCCCTCCATTTTAGTTTGCGTGTGTATGCCAAGTTACACCCCATTTTCTTCAAAAAATTGCTATATCATTTTTATGACTGCATGGGTCTGCAAAAACACGGCATGTGGGCACAGACTACACCCCTCACACAACAGATCATATCTCTGTATTGAAGTAAACTATTGAGTAGGGGGAAACTTTTTTCTCCCTACTCAATGACAAAGAGATAAAAGTGGTCTAGCCACATGAGACTAGAACATTATAATTATGGTCATAGCATGATGAAATAAAACAGTATGGATAGTTAAAGTTTGGAAAAGTACAAACTTTTCTTTGAAGGAATTTGTTATTTGAGACCGGGCTTGCAAAACTGGAGCACAAACTACACCCCGTCACAACAGACCATATCTCCATATGTGACCAAAATTTGGAAAATCACCCATATAGGTGCATTTGACACCTAAAATATTTAATGATCAAATCACAAACTTTATAGCGCAAATCTACTTGTTAGTAGTTGTAAGCCATTCTCAATACCTTATATTACAAGAAAATTCTTGAAATGTTTTAAAACTGGGCCCTGCTCTTATTAGCAACCCACTAATCATGAAAATTCTAATTATTTCACATGCACCCATATGGGTAAATTCATGCACATATTGAAGTAAACTATTAACATTCTGTAGTTTGTGTTATAAAACCAATTAAAATTTTAATTAGAAAATGGTATGCATAATATGCTTTGATCTTTGGAGGATAATGAAGCCTTTAAAATCCACTAAGAGACCTGCTAGCAGGTTCTTAAAATGGTTAGTAACCTGCTAGCAGAAAAGACCTCAAGTATCACAAATCTCACTTTCGATCTAATCAGGCTGATAGCCTGCAGTGGGTGACCAGTCACCCAGGCCAACATGTGGTCAACCACTCTATTCATTTTATAGGTGTACCTAAAAGAATTCGATTATGGGAGGTACAATCTAACGTCGCACGCATGTTTGTCGTGATAAACGGAGAAATCCAAAAATATCACGGAAAATTCCGTTTAGCGCCCATCTGTTTGTAGAGTGTTTTATGGCTGTTTTCGTCGACTATGGATGGACTTTACCAAGACCTAACTAGGTAATCTTCCTTGTAGAACGTTATTTTTCGCTACGTGTAATGTGGGTGTGGTCCATATTAGAAACCGTGCATGTTCTTCGTGCTACTGTGGGGTCACCAACTGATTCGAAATCTCGTACACCTTCAATGAAACCCTGCCTGAAATATAAAATCTTATGTTCTAAGTATCGTGATTCTGATTGTATACTCGTTATGGTACCGTAGCTTACACTCAACTGCTCAGTCCTGCACAAAAGTAAGAATGAAATCCAATGTTCCGCTCCGCTTCGAATTTGTATTAAGTGAGTTGTGGAAGCCACACAAAACCAGGAGCTGTGTGAAAGAAGCCTTACAAACCAGGAGATAATCCATACAAACTGCTGAAAAGTAAAAATGGAAACCGATGTTCCGCTCCGCTTCGGATTTGTATTAAGTGAGTTGTGGAAGCCAAACAAAACCAGGAGCTGTAGGAAAGAAGCCACACAAAACCAGGAGAGAAACCATGCATGTGGCAAACTGCTCAAAGGTAAGAATGAAATCTGATGTTCTGCTCCACTTTGGATTAGTATTAAGCCAATTGTGGAAGCCAAACAAAACCAGGAGCTGTGGGAAAGAAGCCATACAAAACCAGGAGATAATCCATACAAACTGCTCAAAAGTAAGAATGAAATCCGATGTTCTGTTCTGCTTTGTATTAAGCGAGTTGTGGAAGCTAAACAAAACCAGGAGCTGTATAGGAAAATGAGAAGCTGCACAAAATCAGAAGAAACCATGTAAACTGCTCCTGCACAAAAATAAGAATGAAATCCGATGTTCCGCTCCGCTTCGGATTTACTTAGCAAACTACAAAAACTTAGCAACACAAACTTCGCAAAACTTCATATTCATAAACTTATAGCAACACACAAACTACAAAGCAACTTAAGCATACAGATGCTCCTGGTTTTGTGGGGTTTCACACCAGATAGGGCTTTGACAGTTTGCTCCTGATTTCTCACGGAATTTCCCCTGAATGATTGACCTTGTTTCCCGGTTTTACAGGGCTTCAGCTGCCTGGTTTTGTATGGTTTCTTTTAATAGTTATGTCTTTGCTTTGCTCCTGGTTTTATATGGCTTCTCAATTTCATGAAGCTTTGCTCCTGCATGAACTTCTATTTCTTTCTCCCACTTTTTTTTGGTGTTTCAGAACTTGTCACTCTACACCAACCTGTAATTTAAAATCAGATTTTGCAGCTCTTGTTCGATTTTGTAAAATCCTTTGAAATCCGTGAAATCTTGAGAAATTTGTTCAAGATTTTGAAATCCGTACTCCTTTTTCGTGAGTTAGTGACCCCTTGGGTGCCACTGAAGGCATAACTTGTGACAACTCGTTTCCATCGTATAAATCCACACAAGCTGCTTCTTCAACACACGTCTTCTTTACACTGCTGTGACGCCATAGGCACTGGCTACTGCTAACCCGGCTCGACATTATTGATCACTGCCGTTTCCCAGCTGTGCCAGATCCAATTAGTCTAGTTTGCAAAAGGAAGCGGTGCAAGCTTCGATTTTTTTTTCAGTATTTCAACAAAAACATGTTCAGTCTTTCGTGATTATTTTAACATTGCACGACGATTTCAGTACCACATATAACCCAATCCCACAATGACTCCACCTATATGCCTATATATATAATGCATAAGTCAGTTAGAGACCACGCCCTCGGATCTTGGTGTATTTAAAAAACCCGAGCAAAAAGATCCTCGTGCTAGGTCTCTAACCTACACGTAATGCTGAAAATTGTATGCACATATTGAAGAAAATTGTATGGCCATAAAACATTATGAGTGGTTAGCTAAAGTTAGGAAAAGTAGGCAAATTTTGTCTACGAAGCCTATTATGCTGTTTTTCGGTTGTATTATGCCGACATTGCCCATTGTGAAAGGCATTCATAATGTGTTCAGGTGTTTGCTTCACTTGTTTTCAAGCTGGCACTCCTCAAAGTGAAGGCTTACCTACTGGGAAGGTTTGTACTGGTTCTGTGCAACCTTTATTTCTCACATACAGGCTGCTTTTAGCATAAGCCACTTTGCTCACGTGGGTGCAAAAAGACAAATAAACAATTATAAATACGTACCTGGTACATACAAACACATACACATTTTTGTGTAAACAATTTCAGCATTATAAATCACCCTGGTTTAAAAATTTGTCTAAGATCCATATTATGGAAAATTTAGATTTCCAACTTTTGCTAAGAATTTAAGTAACTGATTCAATAAACATAAGTGGTATAGGACTTTCCATCTCGAAAAAAATATTTCAAGTAGTTGTAAAAACTAGATTAAGGATTACCTTTGAGACTGGTTATTATAATAACTTTACAAAATGTCCATCCACATAACCTAAACCAGGCATACATGTTTGAAAGCTCAGAACATTCCATATATTTGATGTTTTTACTTGGAAACTTTGACACAATACAACAGGTTTAGCTGGAAAAATTTCAAACTACTAACTAGTTAAGCTACAACCAAATCATTCTGTAGAGAGCAGCTAGACAAATTATCCCTGTAGAGAGCTCAGCTAATAACAAATCAACCAGTAGAAAGTTCAGCTACAAAGAAATCACTCTATAGAGAGTTTAGCTACAACCAAATTCTTGTAGAGAGTTCAACTACACACAAATCATCCTGTAGAGATATTAGCTAGACAAGTAACCCTTAGAGAGTTCAGCTACAACTAAATCATCCTGTAGAGAACAGCTACACACATTAACTCTGTAGAGAGTTCAGCTACAAAGAAATAATATTGTAGAGAGTTCAGCTACAACTATATTCATCCTGTAGAGAGCAGCTAGACAAATCAACCCTGTAGATAGTTCAGCTACAAACATATCACCCTTTAGAGAGATCAGCTAGACAAAGTAACCCTGTAGAGAGTTCAGCTACAAAGAAATAGCAGTGTAGAGATTTCAGCTAGAAACTAGTCACTCTGTAGAGAGATTAGCTAGAAATAACTCACATTTTAGAGAGTTCAGCTACAAACAAATCAAGGATCAGCTAGAAACAAGTGACCCTGTAGAGAGATCAGTTAGAAATAAGCCACCTAGTAGACAGATCAGCTAGAAACAAGTTACCCTGTAGTGACATTAGCCAGAACAAGTCACCCTGTATAGAGTTCAGCTACAAACAAATCACCCTGTTGAGAAATCACCTACAAACAAATCACCATGTTGAGAGATCAGCTACAAATAAATCACACTGTAGAGAGTTCAGCTACAAACAAATCACTCTGTAGAGAGATGAGCTAGACAAAGTAACCCTGTGGAGAGTTCAGCTACAATGAAACAACATTGTAGAGAGTTGACCCACAAACAATTCACTCTGTATAATATAAACAAATCACCCTATAGAGAGATCAGTTACAAACAAATCACCTGTAGAGTTCAGCGTTAAAAGTTACTGTGCTACAAACAAGTCACCCAATAGAGAGGGTGACTGGGTGTCTTGTTTGCAACAGAGCTCTCTAAAAAGTGACTTTTTGCAGCTGAACTCTCTACAAAGTGATTTGTTTGTAGCTTAACTATGTAGAGAGATCAGCTATGAATAATCTGTGTGAGTTCAGCCACAAACAAATCATCTGTATGGAAAAGAGATTTTAGCTTCAATCAAGTCACCCTGTAGAGAGCCCAGCTACAAAATCACCCTGTGGATAGTTCAGGTCACCTTGTAGAAAGTTTAACTACGAACAAATCACCCTGTAGAGATTTCAGCTCCAAACATAACACCCTGTGGAATTTTAGCCACAAGCAAGTCACCCTGCGGAGAGTTTGGCTACAAACAAGTCACCCAGTATGGAGTTCAGCTACAAACAGATCACCCAGTGGAAAGTTCAGCCACTAATAAATCACCATGTAGAGACTTTAGCTACCAACAAGCCATCTTGTAGAGAATTCAGCTGCAACGTGTAGGTTCAGCCACAAACAAGTCAACCCTACAAACAGATCACGCTGTGGAGAGTCTCGCTACAAAACCCACCCAGTAGAGCATTCAGCTACCAACAAGTAACCCTGTAGAAAGTTCAACTATAAAACAATCACTCTGTACACAATTCAGTATTAAACAAGTCACCCAGAAGAGATTTCAGCTATAATAAGTCACACTTTAGAGAGTTCAGCTACAAAAAAAATTACCCTGCAGAGAGTTCAGCTACAAATAAATCAACCTGTGAATACTTCAAGTAACCCTGTATAGAGTTTAGCTACAAACAAGTCACCTGTAGAATTCAACTACAAAAAGACACCCAGTAGAGCTTTCAGCTACAAACAAGTCCCCATGTAGAGATTTCAGCTACAAACAAACACCTTGTGGAGCATTCAGCTAACATGTCACTTTGTATATAATTCAGCTACTCTGTAGAGAGTCCAGCTATATTGGAAGAAGTCATTCTGTAGTGAGTTTAGCTACAAACAAGTTACTATAAAAAGATTTTCTACTGCAAGCTAGTCTACCTGTAGGAAAGAGGACATGTGATAATTTTCATACAGTAATAATTTTTGTAAAAAAAATGTATCATTTTAAAAGAATTTAGTTCTTGATGTCTTCCTCTTTTCTGCAATAACAAAAAAGACAAGTAAAAGAAACTCCAAAGCTGGCCATAAGCCAGCTTTGGAGTATTTATACAACAACATCCAAACTATGAAAATGGTGCAGCCCCCAAAAATCTAGGGTAAAAGAAGATGTGAAATCCAAGGTGGTAGCCAAGAAATGGCTGTGATGGTAGGTTAATGGCAAAAATTTCAATACCAACAACTCAGGTGAATTTGGTGCCAGGAGAAGGCAACAAAATTCACCTGAATTTCTGTTATTAAAACTTTTGCCATTAACCTACCATCACAGTCATTTCTTGGCTGAAACCATTGATTTCACATCTTTTTTACCCTGACTTTATGGGCTGCACCTGTTTTCACAGCTTGGCTGTTTTTGTGTAGGTAATATGACCGGATCTGTGATTCATTATTTCATCATGTAATGCTCTAATATTCATTCACGTAACATGCACATTTTAGTTACTGTAATGTCCTTGTAGTTATGAGCTCTAAATAGAACATTTGTCCATTGGTCTGTCTATTAGCAGTGGTGACTTTTGTCGACTATTATTTAGATATAGATCTAAAGTCAGGAGAGTTTTCGAATATTACTACATCATTGGAACTTTTTTCAATCTTAATCAGCCATCTATATTGGACAAGATTAGCTAACAGAATGCTGATTCCAGTGTGGATGTAACTGTTTAATGTTGTTAGTGTTTGTTAATTATTTGCCAATGCGAGGCGCATTAAATTTGTTTCATCCGTACTGGAACAGGGTGAAAGCTCAAGTGGCTCGAGCTAGGCTAATGCTTTTGATGGAGTTTGCAGTGATGTATTTGTGCTCAGACTATTTCCAATTCTATACCTGAGAAAATAAGGACAAAATATTAAATGATTTGGTCAACTTGGCAAATGTGAAAGGTTTAAAGTGACACACAGTGATATTGAGTCAGCAAAAAGGTATTTTCATGAATACAAACATTGCTTTAATGTTGTGTAAGGGCGTAGGCAGGGGGGGTTCGGATGGTTCGGACGAACCCCCCTTTCAGAGGCAGATTTTTTTATAATTAAAAATAACACCAAATCTTTCAGTCCTGGAGTTCTCCGTAGCTACGCGCTCCTCTGCACTACTCTTAGGGTAACATCACATTAATGCTGAAATCATATCTATTGCATCACGTGATCAATTGCGCACGTGATGCATGGTTGAAATGGCGCGAGTAAATGGCGAAGGACTGTTCAATGGTTGGTTGAGACATGTTACAAGGGAGGAGCTGCTAAACTTATTATACATGTGTAAACTGTGTTGTTGATGTATATTTACCTGATGAATGGTTTGTTTATTTGTTACACGTTGTGGGCACGTAGTCTGGCGGCGCCCACCCCTTCGCATAGAGTAAGGGTCTGGTATGCTTAGTATAGTGGAGTTAATGTTTAGTTACGCTACCACTCACCTACTTATGTGGTCTGTTCCTCAGATCTTCATTCTTCACCTTTAGCAATCCATTGATTGAGGAGGGGGTTTGGTAAGTGCTAGGGGCCTCATCTGCCATGGTATATGGCCTAGGCAAGGTTATGTAATTCCAGCAGGGCCAAAGTAGGAAGTACTTTTGGATTATTGATGCTTGGGTAATGAAAGAGTTTAGAGCAGAGAAGCGTCTCTGTCCTAAACTCTTTACAATAGAGGCAAACGGGAGAACCTAATGGATAAGGCAGATATCCTAAGTAAGGCCCCTTTCTGTCTCAGACTCCTCTAAGGAGAATGGACAAACTGCTTATAGCAGCGGTGGGTGATGTGTTGACCTGCTGGTCACCACTAATTTGTGTCAAATGGCTTTAGCCAGATTGTGACAGCATCAACACCTGTGCGCAGGTGATACAATGGTCAGGGCGTGACTGTTGTTCTCAGAGTTGTCAATATCCACTGTTGAGAGTGGCACTGTCTTAAATAGCATCAACACTTGATAATAGCACTGTGGTCCCTCTATGGTGGTTAGCTGGTTGGTACTCTATAGCTGGGTCATGTTTGATAGTGTTCATGACAGAAAGTGTCTTCTGGCAGATGGGAGAGTGTCTCCTGATAGTGATCTGGATGGGAGAGCGTCTCCGGCTAGCAATCAAATTGGGAGAGCATCTCTAGTTAGCGATATGAATGGGAGAGCGTCTCCTAATACTGATCTGGATGGTAGAGCGTCTTCGGCTAGTGATCTGGTTGAGAGAGCATCTCTAGTTAGCGATTTGGATGGGAAGGTATCTCCTGATACTGATCTGGATGGGAGAGACAAGCAGCTGTTAGCAACACTAATTGGTGTCACGTGGCTTTAGCCAGATTGTGACAGCATCAACACCTGTGCGCAGGTGATACAATAGTCAGAGCATGACCATTGTTCTCAGAGTTGTCACAATCCACTGTTGAGAGTGGCACTGTCTGAAATAGCATCAACACTTGATAGTAGTACTGTGGTCCCTCTATGGTGGTTAGCTAGTTGGTACTCTATAGCTGGGTCATGTTTGATAGTGTTCATGACAGAAAGTGTCTTCTGGTAGATGGAAGAGTGTCTCCTGATAGTGATCTGGATGGGAGAGCATCTCCGGCTAGCAATCTGGTTGGGAGAGCGTCTCTAGTTAGTGATTTGAATGGGAGAGCATCTCCTAATACTGATTTGGATGGGAGAGCATCTTCAGCAGCTAGTGATCTGGTTGAGAGAGCGTCTCTAGTTAGCAATTTGGATGGGGAGACATCTCCTGATACTGATCTGGGTGGGAGAGGCAAGCAGCTGTTAGCAACCTGGTTTCCTGATGACACTCTGAACTAGAGGGCCTGTCTGTGACTGCAGGCAGGATAAAAGAGCATCTCTCCAGACAAAAATTTTAAACTGCGAGCATCCCTCAATAGAAATCTCTACTTGTGGTAGCAGCTGGCATGGTGAAGGAATCCAGTCAGACCTGCAGCTGAAGAACTCACAACAAAATGCATATAATAGCAAATAGTCTTTCATGTAAATGTTTCTGAGTAATTGAATGCAGGCACAGTGAAGTACAGAGTACAACAACATTATGTGTCTACTTGCTCCACTGCTTACACTACAAATGTACATAAGTACCACTATTGACAGTGGAATACTAACTAGAATTGTTATCTGCTGGCATACAATGCCAATTAACATAGAGCACCTGCTTATAGTGAAGTTTGTGAACTGGTAAGTGGGTAGGGACAGGGTGGGGAGATTTCTTACAACAGGTATGAATTACTGCCAACGTGTTCTGCTCACGATGCTGCTCATGCGTTGTTCTTATTAGAGCCCACTGTTGCATGCTAATATTTTGGATACTTGCATGGCCTACGCTTCACAACATTAACTGTGTTTAATAACTTAAACTTTATTTGTACCGGATTACCAAAAACTGGTGCAACCAATCAAAAACGCTCCACGCTTAATCAACGCATTTTTGTGTATGTTACGTCAAAAGAATGAATCAAATGTCCTAACAGTACTGAAAGAAACAAAAGGAGTTAACTAATAAAGAACAAAGAGAAGAAAGTGGGAAGGGCTTTTCGCCTTGTTTGATACGCGAAAAACCCGGGCTACGCTCTGATTTCCTAGGTAGGGAGACATACGTATTCTATAAAAGTAGACCAATCCACTTTTGCCTGTGTAAAGGCGAAGAAAGTTCAATATCTCTGCCACAGTTTTGGGTGAGGCACTTCCGTTAAGACCATTTTCGTAACGTCATTACTTTCAAATTAAATTCCTCTAGAACAACTCAGTGATACTAAGCGTATCGTAATTTGCACAACCGTTGTCATCAAAGTCGATGGTGTCACATGAAAACAAGCCAATCAAATCGAGATTTGAATGGCTATACTTAAACTTGATTGGCTTTTTCAGTCGAATCCATAAAAATATGTGACTACGGTCGTGAAATTCGTGCTACCAGACCCTTACTCTATGCGAAGGGGCGGACGCCCCCAGACTAGTGGGCATGTGATGTCTCGAACATATTGGAGTACAAGCCAAGTGTGAAGTTAATGACCAACAGGAGGACCAGCTGAGAATAATGTATACCTGGAAAGAAGTATTGCCAACTAAGGGACTCGAGTGTGGAGGGCTTCCATGTGCTAGGAAATTGAAGTTGGCTGTCAGTATGCTGTCTGAAAGTGAAGATTAGTTAGTTTTACAATAGGTTTATATAGTTCTATAAGCGGCATAAATAGCAGTGTGTAGGTTTTAGCTAGTTAGATTCACAAACAGCACCTTTTTATACTACTGCCTAAGGGAACATTTTGTGTATGAATTGTTTTCATTCAAACATACATGGTCTAGGGAAGTACCCAGGCCTTCCCCTTAAGACATTCCACTTTAAATCCGAACCCCCTTCAAAAAAATTCTGGCTACGCCCCTGTTGTGGTACGTATATTGATGGCCATCATAGCTACTACCCTGTCTAACCATGGATGTGACATCTCCAAATTTTATAAAGGATACAATACACCTGAGTTAAGCATAAGAAGCACCAACATGTAAATTTGTGTACTGGTATTTACAATTGTACAAATAATGAAAATTGAAAAATAACTTCCTGCCCGCATGCTCTTTTTTTAAAAACTTGGATGGTAACTGTGAATCAATTTTACCTGGCTGTAGGAGGCATATGTATTAGAGCAGGGGTCTGGGGGCAAGCTGCATAGCAATTGATATTCAAACAATAGCAATTGCTCAGTATAATACATAACTAACTCGCCTTTGCAGCACAATGCCAAGAGCATATTAGCCTCCTGGGGATAAACACTAACTTGACTTAAATAGCTCTCTTTCTCTCTGCGATGACTGTTCAATTTTAGCTTCCTAGTCTAAATTGACTTAAATAATTCTCATTCTCTATTGCATGTGATGACTGGTATATTGGAGTGTTTGTTCTATTCAATTTGTTTTGAAATAGGTATTTTCTTGGTTGATATTAACTTCAGTCTTACTACAGACCTTAAGAGACTTGACTATTGTCTATGACCAGACATTCATTAGCTATCTGACTCAATACTAACTTTACGTCATCACAGCCTCCATTGTATTGTATTCCAATAGTCATAGTCATCACATCACATTTTATTGAGAATCACATGATGAGGTGCATTAGATAATATGATTGAAACTCATATAAACTGCTTTGCCATGCCTTGGTACTAGTTGGCACATGACTGCATGTGTCCTATAAAACTCAAACCCACAATGAAAAGTATTCATTCTGAAGAGTATAAATTGTATATAGTAAGACATATTTCTATTCATTTTCAGGAATCATTTCACCATACAAAACAGGTTACCAGACTTTGTGATTGTTATAACTGCAGACAGGGGTGGTTCTAGAAAAAATGCTGACTGGTTTCAAACTTTATGGTAGGGGTAGGGTTCATACAGTAGGGTATTGGTATTAGAACCTACTATATAGTAACTATGAGTAAAAATCACCCTAAAATGTAGAATCTGCTAATTATGCCTATAAAGAGAGATTTACAAGATTGTAATACCTTATAGAGCAGATACAGAAGTTCTGAAATAAAAACGATATAATATTTTTTAGAGTTGCTTAATTGCTTGAAGTTGCATTTTGGATCGTTTTGTGGTGGAGAGAGTAATTTTGATCATTAATAGTTATCTATAAACTGTGCTAGTAGTTAAATACATTATTTAGACTTAAAGTTCATTAAGTGTTTTAATTATTTTTCGATCTCAAAAGCTAACTGGTTTCTGGAAACCGGGGAAACCGTTTTACAACCGTGCCTGGCTGCAGATGTTATACCTATTGTGGTAGAAAATTACCAGATTATGCTGCTAATTATTCTCCATTATGCCAACAGCTTTCATTCCCTATTATGCCAAAAGTTATGCCGGCATAATGTGCAAAACACACAACAAAACACTTCATGTCACTTGCCAAAGTGCATCATATCTATGAACTGATTGGTAGTCATAGCCATTAGCTAACCACATTCCCACAATATGCCCGGGAAATATGCAAGCTAAACCCTGATATGTGCCTTTTTAACACCCACACCAAAATGGTATATGTGACTGAATACGAAAATCACTCATATGCTTGCATTGGTGATTGTAGAAAAAATGTTTTTTTTCTCACCAGCCCTGACAGGTACATGTACAGGTTTTACACCAATGATGGGACAATATGACCTTTAAGAATGTCTATATAGTGGCCAAGGTAATCCTTGTAGAGTTTTCCACTAGATTTTTCACCAGTGTTGCTGTATCATGAGCCCTCAAAAAGGGGTGGAAGGTGGGAGGTGGCAGATGGTAATAGTAACGTACCACAAAACAGCCTGTTAGAGGCAGAAAATAGGCTAAATCTCACAAAACAAACGTCACTCACATGCTCCTTGCTCATTTGTCCAGAGTATTTCAGCCCTTACAACACATCCCCTCATGTTAACAGACCTGTACAGATGTCTGGCATGATACAGGCTGCCAAAAAACTGTCCACCAAAAGCTAACTTGACAAGTTGAAGGCGTGGAAATTGCTAGTGTGATTGTTATATCAGTTTAGGCTCTCGCACTCATATGAGTGATTTCGCAAAATTCAGTCTTGTCTGTATATACGTATGCATAATACACTTTTGAATACAGTTTAATGTATACCTGGTTTAAGTCTTCTGTCAGTATGTTTCACCTTTTCACTGTCATTATTAAGATTTTCATCATTTTCGTTTGATGTTATTGTATTTGTAATCTTTTGAAACCATTCAGTGATCCAGCCAGACCAAACAAGTGAAAGAAGAAATAATGAAATGGGGATTAAAACAGGGACAACCAAGCTGATTTCATTTTCATCTATAGTCACCAATAATACTGGAATGATTATAAGCATAGTCAATTGAATGAAAAATGCCAAAGTCTCCAAAACACTTAACACCCAAACACAGCTTTTTGGCTTTGCAATGGTTTCAGGTTTGCCTTCTTGACAACAAAGGGGCAAACATTTTTTAATATAGTTACTCCTTCTTAATTTATGAATCAAGTATCTTCCAGTAGGAAAGCAAAAGCAGCCATTTAGAAGTACAATGGTTAATTCAGGAGGTATCTTGCAAGCAACACCAAATACAAATAAGCAAAGTGCAGCAACTTCTACACAGCTTCTAGCAAATTCCTAAAACAACAAAAAGAAAGGTAATAAATAACTATCTGCTTAAAGATACCGTTGCATTGTATAATGTATACTGTAATATGAAATCTATACCAAAACTTGCAAGAATTGTTGAAAAAGACAAAGAATATCATTAATTTTTGTCTACTTGAAATTAATTAGTACACAATGGCCTATAATTGTGCCTAAGTCATAGTTACTCATAATTTTTTTGAACAATCTCTTATCCTCCTTCCACCACCCTCATTCACCTGATACAGTCAACAGCGAGTTTAATAAAACTATCTACAACAGGCTGTTGGCTCTTTGTACAGTAGATGGTCTGGAAGGCAAAGAGTTGTAGCAAAACCTGTCACAGTGAAAATTTGGTAAACATACCATAGGCATTTTAACTTGGCCCAGAGACAGTACAGTCATATACTATCTAATCAAAAACAGCCAAGCTGTAAAAAACGGTGTGGCCCCTAAAAGTCCATGGTGAAAAAAGATGTGAAATCCAAGGTGGCAGCCAAGAAATGGCTGTGATGGTAGGTTAATGGTAAAAATTTTAATAACGACAATTCATGTGAATTTGTGTTTCGAATTCATTGTCGTTATTAAACTTTTTACCACATTAACCTACCATCACAGCCATTTCTTGGCAGCCACTTTGGATTTCACATCTTTTTCACCATGGCCTTTTAGAGGCCGCACCTTTTTTTACAGCTTGGCTGTTTTCAGGGCTGGAGCCCAGAGATTTTGAGTGGTCAGGACATTCATGGACTGCAATGGAGGTCATAGTCATGCACACTACATTTTATTGATTTGAAATTTAAATCACATTATCTACTGTAATGTTTTTGTGTGTGCTAGCTACAGCATGCATTAACATGCTAAGCTAAGGAAGTCTGGGGACATGCTCCCTGGGAATATTTTTGAAAATACATGTTCTGAAATGGCATCTGGAAGCTATTTTACATACACGGTCTCTTTCGGGTTTTTTTACACCAAGAATATATCCAGGTAATTTTGAGCTACTGTATACCAATTAATTCAATTTAATATGTAGCTAGTAGCTAATTTTACTTTCATGATACAAAGTGAGTTTAGTTTTTTTGAGATACAGAAGCAATTTTGATTGTAATTGTTAATGCATAACATGCATTATGAATTAGCCTATTGTGCAATTCTATGCAGATGGTTCACTAGAAAGTAGCTAATTTAAAGACAATTAAAATGGATATAATGGCTTATATCAACCAGTGTAATAAGAGTATTGATATTGTATACTGAATGCTCTATTAGACACTCACGATGACTGTTCTATTAGAGTATAATGTGATGACTGCTCTATTAGAGTATCTCAATCTTTTTGCAAATTCAAGTGGCTGAAAAGTGGTCCGGCATCCAGCCCTGGCTGTTTTTGATTAGATATCACTTCTTTTTGTATTTATATACCCCAAAGCCGGCCATAGGCTGACATTGGGACTTTTTAAACCTATCTTTTTTCTTTACCACAGGAAGAATAAGACAAAACAGATTTTTAATACTTCATGCCTAATCCATGTCTTAATGGTGGAAACTGTGTAAATATCACTGGTGGCTACATGTGTAATTGTGTAGCAGGATTTACCGGTGTTAACTGTACTACAGATATTGATGATTGTGATCTTGATCCTTGTGATAATAATGGAACTTGTATTGATGAAGTTAATGGCTACACGTGCAATTGTAGAGCAGGAGTTACTGCATCAGCAAATTTTTAGCTCAGATTTGATTGTTGCTAATATCAAGAGACAGCAAAGATGATATACATCTCAATGCATTGGCAATAGTTTTAAGAGTTGGCACAATTTTGCTAAATGACTGTAGTTCAAACACACAATGTATTATGATTTTGTTGCTATGAAATACTTTATCCAGTTCAATGGCAGTCATTTTGACTATAAAACTGTAACTAACCTCAAAATAAGACAAACACTTATTGTTTTGTAAGACTTTGAAAACTGCAACAAGGCTAGCAGCATCAATGAGATATGTTGAGATGCCTCAGTTTTACATTTGCTCTAATTACTTGCACAAAAGTGTCTGCATTTACAATTGTATTCCCACTGATCTTTAGGTGACAGTATTTCATTCAATATTGACATACTAGACTGTAGTATGCTTATCTGATAAACCCATTCAAAATTTGAAGAAATCCAGACTCTGATAAGTAGCAATATGATAAATCAATGTATTCTAACTGTGAGTGATCAACAATTGATGCTATGATACCTTCTGTAGAAGGTGTGATGATGTTTGAGCTCAAATTCAGGCATTTCAATGCAGATTTTTGTCTAGCAGCTGAAAGTATAATTGAACTTGTATCTGGTCTTAAGCAGTTGTGAAGGTACAACTGACTTATTGCATGATTACTATAAATAACATCTCCAATCTTTGTGGCTGCCTGTTGTGTGATGCAGTTGTTGCCGAGTACACTAAAGAATTGATTTTTACCAATGCATCAGCTATTGCTACAACCGCATGATCTTGTAAACTGCAATCATTTAAATTTAAATGTTCCAACATGTTATTGCTGATAACTGAAGCTATTTCACCAGCAGATATAGTGTCTATTATATTAAAACTCATATCCAAATACTATACAACATTGGAATACCTTGACATATCAAATTGTAGAAACTAGACTGCTATCTTTACTTGCTTCAGTTCAAAATACTATTTTCTTACAACATTTATGCCGAAATTTATGCTTAAATTCAACTAAGGTTACTACACAATTGGTAGAGGCAATGGCAGAAATTCTTTGCAATAGTTATAAATATATGAATTATCTCAGTTAGCAAAAATGTGAATCGTCAGCATCTCAAATAAAATTTTTTGCTAAAGTGCTTTAAAAAGTGTCAAGTCTTGCTGAACTCACTACACGGTGATTTGTTTGTAGTTGATCTCTCTCCAGGGTGATTTGATTATAGCTGAACTCTCTGCAGGGTGATTTTCTTGCAACTGAATTCCCTATATTGTGTCTAGTTTCTAGGTGATCTCTCTACAGAGTGATTTGTTTGTAGCTGAACTCTCTACATGGTGATTTGTTTCTAGCTGATATCTCTACAGGATGGTTTCTTTGTCACTGAACTCTCAACAAGGTGAGTTGTTTCTAGCTGATCTCTCTACAGGGTAATTTGTTTCTAGCTGATCTCTGGTTTCTTTGTCACTGAACTCTCTACAAGGTGATTTGTTTCTAGCTGATCTCTCTACAAGGTGACTTCCTCTAGCTGATCTTTCTACAGGTTGATTTGTTTGTAGCTGAACTCTCTACAGGGTGATTTGTTTGCAGCTGAACTCTCTACAGGGTGCTAGCTGATCTCTCTACAGGATGGTTTCTTTGTCACTGACTCTCTACAAGGTGACTTGTTTCTAGCTGATCTCTCTATAAGGTGACTTCCTCTAGCTGATCTCTCGACAGTGAGGGTGACTTGTATATCTAGTTGAACTATCTACAGGATGATCTGTTTGTAGCTGAAATCTCTACAGGGTGACTTGTTTCTAGCTGATCTCTCTATAGGGTAACTTGTTTCAAGCTGAACTCTCTACAGAGTGGGTTCTTTATAGCTGAACTCCCTACATGGTGCATGACTTCTTCTAGCTGATCTCTCTATAGGGTGATTTGTTTGTAGCTGAACTCTCTACAGGGTTATTTTTTTGCAGCTGTACTTTATGCAGGGTGATTTGTTTGTGGCTGAACTCTCTACAGGATGGTTTCTTTGTAGCTGAATTCTCTACAAGGTGACTTGCTTCTAGCTAATCTCTCTAGATTGTGACTTCTTCTAGCTAATCTCTCTATAGGGTGATTTGTTTGTAGCTGTAATCTCTTGTTTCAAACTGAAGGTTAACTTGTTGTAGCTGAACTCTCTACAGGATAGTTTCTTTGTAGCTGAACTCTCTACAGAGTGATTTTTTTTGTAGCTGAACTCTATATAGGGTGATTTGTTTGTACCTGAACTTTCTACAGGGTGATTTGTATATAGCTGAACATTCTGCAGGGTGATTTGTTTGTAGTTGATCTCTCTACAGAGTTTCCAGCTGAGATCTCTACAGGGTGACTTCGAGCTCTCTCTTGTATCTAGCTGATCTCTCTACAGAGTAACTTGTTTGTATAGTTGAACTCTTTACAGGGTGGCTTTGTGGTTGCTGAACTCTCTACATGGTGACTTGTTTGTAGCAAACTTCTCTACAGATTGACTTGTTTGTAGCTGAATTCTCTTCAGAGTGACTTACTTTTAGCTGAACATTGTATAAACTATAAAGTGACTTGTCTGTAGCCGAACTCTCTACAGGGTTACTTGTTTGCAGCTTATCTCTATAGGGCCACTTGTTTGTATAGATGAACTCTCTACAGGGTAGTTTCTTTGTAGCTGAACTCTCTACACAGTGACTTGTTTATAGCTGATCCCTCTTCAGTGTGACTTGTAATGTTCTGAATCACTACAGCAATATATTTGTAGCTGAACTCTTTATAGGGTGACTTGCTTCTTGCTGAACTGTCTATAAGATTAACTGTTTGCAGCTGAACTCTCTACAGAATAACTTGCAATGTAATACAATTCTATAATGGAGTAAATAAATTAGCTGAACGCTCTATTAGGGTGACTGTTCTATTAGAGTATCTCGATCTCTGATTTGCTACACAGAGTTGGCTTTCGAATCATAACTCAGTGGTTTGTAATCTGATTCTTCTGTACCACAGCAAGGACTTTCTATGAAGATTATCCCAGCTATACACCGATTTTCAGCTCATTGCTCTAAGTAAGGATTTCCAACTAAATTAAAAAGTTTACATTCCTTAAATTCTTTGGTATGGCAAATATTGTGCATTCTTTTAGAATCGTTTTAATGCAAACCTCACCTCAATCGGTGGTTCCAATCAATAGATACAAGCAAAAGAAGTTGGTAGAGCGGTGATTTTTGTGTACGACATTTTTAGGGCTTTTCTGTACATTAGCATGGCACCAGGCACAATATCCAAAGTGTCATAACTTTTAACAGGAATCTTTTGATAACATGAAATTTTCACCACGTAACTACTCAATGTAGTAAAATGTATGAGGTAAGTAAAACCTTTCTAAAGTGACCGATTCTCTGTAGAATGACCAGTTGTAATATTTAATGGTTGAGTTAGTAATTTGCTAAGATTAATGCATCCTGTCACACAATATCACTAGTTAATTATCTCTAAATGTAAGTGCAGTACCTGTATATAATTAATACTGCACAGAATATGACCTTTGGCATCACAGGTCATAGTTAACAATTACTTCGTAAAAACATGACAATCAGATTGCAACGTACATGATCAGTAATGTTCAATGCTATGGCAAGGTAGCATTTTTAAGATACTACTTCACTTTATATGCGACACTAAATGTATGGAGAATACTATTATTGTTATATAATATGATGACATCACTACTTAATAAAGAACAACAATAAGCTGTTTCTGACAAGAATTTACAACCATTGCAGCTACAAAATAATTAACAATAACAGCAGTAGTATATCAGAATATTACAACAGGTAGTTGAGAAACTTTACAAGGTATGTATCATGTGCCTAACATTGATTTTTTTTTAAAGTTATGCATGATGTTGCATGCTATAATGCTATTCCTCACAACACAACAAACTGCTTACTGTTAAACTATACTTGGACTGATGCGGATGGGTGTCTTGAACACCAGGGTGGTTGTTACGCAGGATTCTTAACAGTACTAGATGGTGGTATACCTTTTTACAAGACATATTTTCGTCGTGGGCGACCGGAAAACATCTCTTCACCAAAAAAACGGATAGTAAATTCAAAATCAGTATGTCCACTTCGCCCAGGATGACTTTTTTCAGCCTCACAGGTCACAGAAACTCGCGGAAAACTTGATAACTTATGACAACAAGTGGTGCCGTAAAATCCCGTACTTTTCCATACATTACATCGTACAGATTTTTTGTATGGGCTTCCTATGAGGAATTTTAATTTTAGAACTTTGATTTCGCATATTTCAATAAATACTGGATGAAATTTAATTCGGTAAATTGCGTTACGAAGTACGAAGCATTGGCTATCACATAATAGAACAGCAGCTCGTAAAACATTTATTGAATAGTTGTATTTTGATTAGCAAAAGTATATGTGAAAAATCAGGAGGTTGGAAATCGCTACTCTAAGCGGTTTGCCTAGTAGGCGTGAAAACTAATACTTTTTTATTCATAAAAAATCGATTGCATAATTGTGACACAGGTTGGGTTTTGTGTCATATCTCCATGGCCTTTATCTCGATTCCTTTCAAACCACCAAAAGGCATTCCTACGATGGTTACTCCATCTACAGAGCAATTTTCAACTCATTCCATGAAGCGGTTTACCCTGTAGACGTGACAACAAATCGATCTTGTTTTATGCGAATAATCAGTCATAACTCCTGAACCATTTATCGGATGTACACCACATTTGATGCTAGGATTCGCCTTTGGACTCCCTTTCTGTGAGTCAAATTTCAAGGCGATCGGAGTACGCATTTGCGTGTTATAGCAATTTTTGCAAGTGTGCGAAAACATGAAGAAAAAAAAATGAAAAAATATCGAAGCTTTAGCAGCTCGTATCTCGGAAATGGCTGGAGCGATTTCCTTCAAACTTGGAATGTAGACTCCCCTGGCTGGCGGGAAACTCTGTAGGAAAAATTTGGTTCCAATTGGATAAGGAATCACCGAGATACAAAGGTGTGAAAATGACATTTTCTTTCTTCCTGTCAATATACTCACGGTGTGGCGCGCCGCTTCTTGGGCCGCACGACACACTATCGTTTGTCTTGATCCTGTCAATATACTCACGGTGTGGCGCGCCGCTTCTTGGGCCGCACGACACACTATCGTTTGTTTTGATCCTGTCAATATACTCACGGTGTGGCGCGCCAGCTTCTTGGGCCGCACGACACACTATCGTTTGTCTTGATCCTGTAACTAAATCCTCTACATGGTGTTATGCAACAACTTGTCCTATACTGTATAATTATGTATTAGCTATGTTCTATACCATATGCGTATTTTGTACCATACGCGTATGGTACATACCATGTGCGTATGGTACATACCATGTGCGTATGGTACATACCATGTGCGTATACACATACGGTACAACCATACGTGTATGGTACGGAAAATCATACCATCTGAGTATAGGCTACATATAGCTATAGCTAACTTGCTTTGCATATAATATCAAGCAGAAAGTTTTTGTACTGCCTATGCTGGATGGCACTCTGCTTTCATTTCTTTTCGGGAAAGAGGGAGGGGGAAGGGGCTAGTCTCGCTTAGCAGTGGTTTCTGTAATTCAGTGAAGATCGAACTAGCTAGGTATATACCTCTATAGAGCAATCATAGTTTGGTCTGATTAGCTATTCTATTCTCTAGATCTGAGATCAGTGTATTTTGCTTTACTGTAATTAAGATATAATTTGCTTTACTGCATGATGCAAACCTACACTGTTAAAACTGATGTGGTCATAGCACACTTAACCAGCAGCACATCCTTGGGGTGCAGGCACACTTTCAGGATACAGTGTGTGAAGCACACAAGACAAGCAGTGTGACCGTATATTGGTGTACATGGCATCCTTTATCATCAGTTAGAGGTAGTATAGGATGTATAGAAAAGCATCAATTTTATTGAATTTATGTGCTATAAATAAACTTATTTTGTGCTAAGTCAGTACACAGACACACTACAATAAAATGTGTATTTGTGCATAATTATGTGGTATACTCTAAATGTGCTGTACATAGCATGCACTCCTGGGTGTATGTGATATGTAGGAGATGATTGTCCACATTTGTCCATTAGTTAGCAAATGTGAACCATCATCTCCTACACATCACATACTCCACTGAAGTATGTGATGTGTGTGTGTGATATGCACAAAAACACATTTTATTGTAGTGACAGTTCAAGTCGGTGAACAAAGCCAGTATGTTTGTATCAATAAAGTAACCAATTTGCATTAACCAATAAATTATTATATGTTTTTAAAAATATATAGTTGTTTGTGTGCTGCTGTGAATTTTCGTGTGAATTAATTTTACGCAGTTAATTTTAAGGCTACTTATGATGGGAGGGCAAAAGGTGTTGATGATGAGGCAACCAGCACTTTTCATGGTAGGGCAAATGCCTACCCATGCCCACCCCTAGTTACGCCTATGGTTACAGCCCTACAAAGTAGCAACAACAGAAAAATCGATTTGTACAACAAGTATAGGAAAAATAAATTACAGCATTGTAACTTACCAACGGATTGAGGTACGGAGCTAAATTTTCACCATAGTGTTCACCACGAACAGGGGAATCAGTTACTGGGTAAGTTTTTCCTTTACTCGCCCTTCTTCACTGTATACAAAGGTGAAATATGTGAAGAAAAATCGATCGCATACGATCGCTTCGACATTACCTAAACAAGCGATCATAACTTATGTATCCTTGGGTCTACTGCACCGAAACCAAGATTTTCTATCCAGGTTTGTATTGTTAGTCCCTTCCTTCACTAAGAAAGTGGGGCTTACAAAATTTACGGATTTTTTTCAATAATATGTATATGCAAGGTTTTCGTATGGTAAATTTAGACTTGGGCGATTATGTCCCTTTTTTGCAGATCCGGTCACAAATAGTAACTAGCACAATGAGAATTAGCTTCTCCTGCAAAATAAAATAGCTCATGCACATGCACATAGTATTGAATTCTATTCAGTGTTGCATGCAGTTATGTGATCTATAATATACACAGCAGTGGCGGTTACAGGGGGGTTGCAATGGTTTCAGCTGAAACCCCATCTGAAAATAGCGCGTGCCCCAAATTTATTGACGAGTCGTTGTGTCAGTGATAAAATTGCCACGTGTGTTATAGAAGGATTCTCAACTGGCAAAAATCTTCATCTTTAGCTTTTGAAATCACAACTATAACGTTCTACAGCAGGTTGTGACCTTTTTTTCTTTTTGGTCTTCGACTTACAGAGGCTGAAGTTGAGTAGAATCTGAAACTCCCTCTGAAAATTTCTAGATTCACCACTGCACAGCTATTAATTACACTGATGAGCATACAGTCATGCAGTGCATGCATTTGATTTGACAAAGTTAGTAACAGTAAACCAGAACTAATACGTACCTACACTCCTTCTTTCCCTCCACCATCCAACTTTGGAACACCCTCCCAGAACATATTGTTACATCACCAGACTTGGACAAATTCAAAGCACTTTTAGAAAATTACTTATTTAACTAATCACTCTCATGTTTACATGTACCATAATATTCAATTCTGAGTCCTGTACATTACAAATAAATAAATAAATAAATAATTTATGTAAGTCAGCGTTGAAACCGGGTCACTACTGCTGACCCGGATGACCCACTGACCCAGATTAATTAAAGCCGAGGCGTGCGATAAGAACTATGTTTCGGCGAGCGAGACTACGTTTTGAGTGTTCGATTCGGGTTGAGTAAACGAGTAGCTATGCGATAACTAAGCCGGTAAGTTTATAATTCAGTGGGTTTGGGTGCCACGTAGCTATTGTGAGTTTACAGACAGCAATTGGGTGTGGCTTCGTCCATGCATACCTAGTATTACAATTTCCCGATATATTGAAGTGGTTGTGACTCACAAAAGTGTTTTGTGAGCCACAACCACTTTACTGTTACTCTAAAGGAGCATGTGTTACTCCTTTAGAGTAATAGTAACTCTCCAGGAGTGTTAAATCCTGCTGCAAACTACACTGTTAAAATGAAGAGTAACCACAACTCTTAAAAGAGTTTTCAGTGTAGGGAGGATTTAACACTCCTGGAGAGTTACTATTACTTTAAAGGAGTAACACATGCTCTGAAGGTGGTGTCACTTACTCTTCAAAGTAATGATTTATATTCTCTTCAGAGTGTTGGTTATTCTCCAGGGGTGTTAAATCCTCCCTACACTGGGAACTCTTTAGAGTGGTGGTTACTCTTCATTTTTAGACTATATCCACCCTAAAAACACCTTCGCTGTAAAAAAAGGTGCGCCCAAGACACTACAAGTACCTGGAACCCAATGTAAAAAATAAAAAGAAAAAACAGCTCAGCTGAAGTGAAAAGTAACTGGTAACTTAAAGAGCTGATATCTGAAGTGGCCATGAATACAATTACTAAAGTTTAATCCATGCAAGAACACCTTGGCTATAATACAGGTGTGCACATGAAAGTAACTGGCAACTGAAATGGCTGATATCTGAAGCGGCCATGAATACAATTACTAAAGTTTAATCCATGCAAGAACACCTTGGCTATAATACAGGTGTGTACATGAAAGTAACTGGCAACTGAAATGGCTGATATCTGAAGCGGCCAAGAATGAATGGTAATATACAACTAATTCAAAAATTTAACACTGAACCTTTATAATTCAGCTGTGTTCTATATTCACTCTTGCTGAATTGTAAAGTAATTTCTTTTAACTCTAATTGGCTGGTAATTTGGCTGGTAATTCCCTTTTTAATAGTCAGTATAATAGAGCAAAAAAAGGCTGCTAAATTAACAGCCAATTAGAGTTAAAAGAAATTACTTTATGATGCAGCAAGAGTGAATATAGAACACAGCTGAATTACAAAGGTTCAGTGTTAAAATTTTGAATTAGTTTTATACGACCATTCATTCTTGGCCGCTTCAGATATCAGCCATTTCAGTTGCCAGTTACTTTCGTGTACACACCTGTTTTATAGCCAAGGTGTTCTTGCATGGATTAAACTTTAGTAATTGTATTCTTGGCCGCTTCAGATATCAGCTCTTTAAGTTACCAGTTACTTTTCACTTCAGCTGAGCTGTTTTTTCTTTTTATTTTTTACATTGGGTTCCAGGTACTTGTAGTTTCTTGGGTGCACCTTTTTTACAGCGAAGGTGTTTTTGGGGTGGATATCACTCATTTTTGTCAGTGATAGACTCTACATTTGGTTTAAAAAGTAATTTTTTTGGAAATGAGCAATTAACATTAATGCAGAATATTATCTTGGAGAGTCAGTAAAATCCATATATAATAATGATTGTTTCATAAAACTGTAAATTCGGAAGTATATGAATTTACAGTGTAGTATGACTGTTCTATTAGAGTAAATCTATCTAATCCAAAACAGCCAAGCTGTAAAAAAGTGTGCGGCCCTCAAAAAGGCTATGGTGAAAAAAGATGTGAAATCCAAGGTGGCGGCCAAGAAATGGCTGTGATGGTAGGTTAATGGTAAAAATTTTAATAACGACAATTCAGGTGAATTTTGGTGCCGCTTGGTCAATTGGCACAAAATTCACCTGAATTGTCGTTATTAAAATTTTTACTATTAACCTACCATCACAGCCATTTCTTGGCCGCCACCTTGGATTTCACATCTTTTTTCACCATAGCCTTTTTGAGGGCCGCACACTTTTTTTACAGCTTGGCTGTTTTGGATTAGATTTCACTTCTTTTTGTATTTGTATATCCCAAAGCTAAAGCCGGCCTATATGGCCTGCTTTGGGACTTTTTTAACCTATCTTTTTTCTTACCACAGGAAGAAGTAAAGATGAAGCAGATGTACCTTAAATATTTCTGATTTTATCAGTAAATGTATAAATTATATATATATAATACATATATTTATTACAGAACTGTCCATAGTGGTTTCTGTGTAACTGAACACTCTTCAAGGTAACTTCTTCTAGCTGATCTCTCTACAGGCTTATTTGTTTGTAGCTGAACTATCAACAAGGTAACTTCTTCTAGCTGTTCTCTCTACAGGGTGATTTATTTGTAGCTGGATTCTGTACAGGTGATTTTTTTGCTGCTGAGCTCTTTACAGAATGGTTTCTTTGTAGCTGAACTCTCTACAAGGTAACTTCTTCTAACTGATCTCTCTACAGGGAGATTTGTTTGTAGCTGAACTCTCTACAGGTGATTTGTTTGCAGCTGAACTATCTAGATGATGGTTTCTTTGTAGCTGAACTCTCTACAAGGTAATTTCTTCTAGCTGAACTGTCTACATGGCGGTTTCTTTGTAGCTGAACTCTCTACAAGATAACTTCCTCTAACTGATCTTTCTACAGGGCAATTTGTTTGTGGCAGAATTTTCTGCAGGGTGATTTCTTTGCAGCTGAACTCTCTACATGGTGGTTTCTTTTTACTGTAGCTGAACTCTCTACAAGGTAATTTCTTTTAGCTGATCTCTCTACAGGGTGATTTGTTTGTAGCTGAATTCTATACAAGTGATTTGTTTGCAGCTGAGCTCTTTACAGAATGGCTTCTTTGTAGCTAAACTCTCTACAAGGTAACTTCTTCTAGCTGAACTCCCTACATGGTGGTTTCTTTGTAGCTGAACTCTCTACAGGTGATTTGTTTGCAGCTGAACTCTCCACATGATGGTTTCTTTAAATTTGTAGCTGAACTATCTACATTGTGGTTTCTTTGTAGCTGAACCCTACAAGGTAATTTCTTCTAGCTGAATTATCTCTTTCTATAGTTGCATGAATTCCCTACAAGGTAACTTCTTCTAGCTGATCTCTCTACAGGGTGAATTGTTTGTGGCTGATCTCTCTACAGTGTGACTTGTTTGTAGCTGATCTCTATACAGGTTACTTGTTTCTAACTTATCTCTTGAATTCTCTTCGGGTGACTGCTCTATTAGGATGACTGCTCTATTAGAGTATCTCGATCTCGCACTTGCTACACCAAGTTGGATTTCGTGTTATAACTCCGTGGCTTTAAGTCTGATTCTTCTACACCATTGAAGAGCCTTTCTAAGATGATAACTCCATCTGTACAGCGATTTTCAAAGCATTACCCCAAGCGGTTTACCTGGTAGGCGTGGCAAGCAGTCGTTTTTTATTAGCTAATCTCGATTGCGTAATTGTTACACACTGTTGGTTTTTTCGCTGTATCTTCCTGCTTTTTAGCTCGATTTATTTCAAACCACAAAAGGTTTGAGGTTCAGTAGTTAACCTATTCACCCACCGATTTTCAGCTTCTTCCCATACGCGGTTTACCCTGTAGGCGTGACAACATATTGGTGTAATGTTTCGTGAATAATCGCTCATAACTCTTTGCCTGTTTATTGTATTCCAGCCAAAGTTGGTACAGAGATGCGCCTTTATACCCCCCTTCTGTGTGCCAAATTTCAAGGCGATCGGATATGGCGTTCGCGTTTTATAGCAGTTTTTGTAAGTGTGCGAAAAGAGGAAGAAAAAAAAAACGAAGAAACTAAGCCAATTTTTGAAGTCGCATATCTCGGGAACGCTTGAAGCGATTTTGCTCAAATTTGGAATGTGGAGTGCTGAAGGTGGAGGCAATGTCCACAGCAAAAAGCGTCTTGTTTCATCAAGGAAGCACAGAGCTACGGAGGTACGAAAATTGTGTTTTCTTTCTTCCTGTCAATATACTCACGGGTGTTACGCGCCGGCTTCTTGGGCCGCACGACACTACCGTGTGTCTTGATCTTTACTGCCTGCATGTGACGAATATATCTCATATCTGTGCATGTTAAATGTTTCAGACACCTAATTAAACATGCAAGTGCCTAATTAGTTCACAGTTGCTACACAGCTATAAATACATTTGTAATTGTTATCTAATCCAAAACAGCCAAGCTGTAAAAAAGTGTGCGGCCCTCAGAAAGGCTATAGTGAAAAAAGATGTGAAATCCAAGGTGGCGGCCAAGAAATGGCTGTGATGGTAGGTTAATGGTAAAAATTTTAATAACGACAATTCAGGTGAATTTTTGTGCCGTTTCACAAAATTTACCTAAATTGTCATTATTAAAATTTTTACCATTAACCTACCATCACAGCCATTTCTTGGCCGCCACCTTGGATTTCACATCTTTTTTCACCATAGCCTTTCTGAGGGTCGCACACTTTTTTTACAGTTTGGCTGTTTTGGATTAGATTTCATTTCTTTTTGTATTTGTATACCCAAAAGCCGGCCTATGGCCAGCTTTGGGACTTTTTTAACCTATGTTTTTTTTCTTTACTACAGGAAGAAGAAAAGATGAAGTAGATGTACTTTAGATATTTTATCAGTAAATGTACAAATTATATATAACACATATGTGACCGGATTTGCGAAAAAGGGTCTTCCACACACATCCAATTTGCCAACTTTGACAATTGATAACTTCAGATTGGAAAGAGCTATTGCCTTGAAATTTGGGCAGTGGTGAGCACCACTATAGCTGAATACATGGTGAACTTTTGAGGTTAATATGTTACTTGAACACTGAGTTATGGTCTCCAACGTTTACGGAATTGGATGTGTGTGGAAGACCCCTTTTCGCAAATCTGGTCACATATATTGATTACAGAAATCTCCATGGTGGTTTCTTTGTAACTGAACACTCTACAAGGTGACTTCTTCTAATTGCTCTCTCTACAGGGTGAATTGTTTGTAGCTGAACGATCTACAAGGTAACTTCTTCTAGCTGATCTCTCTACAGGGTGATGTGTTTGTAGCTGAATTCTGTATAGGTGATTTGTTTGCAGCTGAGCTCTTTAAAGAATGGTTTCTTTGTAGCTGAACTCTCTAAAAGGTAACTTCTTCTAACTAATCTTTCTACAGGGCAATTTGTTTCTGGCAGAATTTCATACAGGGTGATTTCTTTGCAGCTGAACTCTCTACATGGTGGTTTCTTTGTAGCTGAACTCTCTACAAGGTAATTTCTTCTAGCTGATCTTTCTACAGGGTGACTTGTTTCTAGCTGAACTCTCTACAGGTGATTTGTTTGTAACTGAACTCTCTACATGGTGGTTTCATTGTAGCTGAACTCTCTACAAGGTAACTTCTTCTAGCTGATTTTTTAAACTGCATATTTGTTTGTAGCTGAGTTCTCTACAGGGTGATTTGTCTGCAGCTGAACTCTCTACATGGGAGTTTCATTGTAGCTGAACTCTCTACAATGTGACTTCTTCTAGCTGAACTCTCTACAGGATGATTGAGTTTTTTGCAGCTGAACTCTATACATGGTGGTTGCTTTGTACCTGAACTCTCTAAAAGGTGACTTCTTCTAGCTGAACTCTCTACAGGATGATTTGTTTGCAGCTGAACTCTCTACATGATGATTTCTTTGTAGCTGAACTCTCTACAGGGTGATTTATTTGTAGCTGAAATCCCTACAAGGTAACTTCTTCTAGCTGATCTTTCTACAGGGCAATTTGTTTGTAGCTGAGTTCTCTACAGGGTGATTTGTTTGCAGCTGAACTCTCTACGTGGTAGTTTCTTTGTAGCTGAACTCTCTACAATATGACTTCTTCTAGCTGAACTCTCTACAGGGTGATTTGTTTTTAGCTGATCTCTCTACAGGGTGACTTGTTTCTAGCTGAACTTTCTACAGGTGATTTGTTTGCAGCTGAACTCTCTACATGGTGGTTTCTTTGTAGCTGAACTCTCTACAAGGTAACTTCTTCTAGCTGATCTTTCTACAGGGTGATTTGTTTGTAGCTGAATTCTCTACAGGGTGATTTATTTGCAGCTTAACTCTCTACAAGGTGACTTCTTCTAGCTGAACTCTCTACAGAGTGATTGATTTTTTTGCAGCTGAACTCTCTACATGGTGGTTTCTTTGTAACTGAACTCTCTACAGGGTGATTTGTTTGTAGCTGAACTCTCTACAGGGTGATCTGTTCGTAGCTGAACTCCCTATAAGGTAACTTCTTCTAGCTAATCTTTCTACAGGGCGATTTGTTTGTAGCTGAGTTCTCTACAGGGTGATTTGTTTGCAGCTGAACTCTCTACATGGTAGTTCCTTTGTAGCTGAACTCTCTACAATGTGACTTCTTCTAGCTGAACTCTCTACAGGATGATTGAGTTTTTTGCAGCTGAACTCTATACATGGTGGTTGCTTTGTACCTGAACTCTCTAAAAGGTGACTTCTTCTAGCTGAACTCTCTACAGGATGATTTGTTTGCAGCTGAACTCTCTACATGATGATTTCTTTGTAGCTGAACTCTCTACAGGGTGATTTATTTGTAGCTGAAATCCCTACAAGGTAACTTCTTCTAGCTGATCTTTCTACAGGGCAATTTGTTTGTAGCTGAGTTCTCTACAGGGTGATTTGTTTGCAGCTGAACTCTCTACATGGTAGTTCCTTTGTAGCTGAACTCTCTACAATGTGACTTCTTCTAGCTGAACTCTCTACAAGGTGACTTGTTTCTAGCTGATCTCTCTACAGGGTGACTTGTTTCTAGCTGAACTCTCTACAGGTGATTTGTTTGCAGCTGAACTCTCTACATGGTTTATTTCTTTGTAACTGAACTCCCTACAAGGTGACTTCTTCTAGCTGATCTCTCTACAGGGAGATTTATTTGTAGCTTAACTCTCTACAGGTGATTTGTTTGCAGCTGAACTCTCTACATGATGGTTTCTTTGTAGCTGAACTCTCTACAAGGTAATTTCTTCTAGCTGATCTCTCTATAGGCCGATTTGTTTGTAGCTGAACTCTCTACATGATGGTTTCTTTGTAGCTGAACTCTCTACAAGGTGATTTCTTCTATAGCTGATGTTTCTACAGGGTGATTTGTTTGTAGTTAAACTCTCTACATGATAGTTTCTTTGTAGCTGAACTCTCTACAAGGTGATTTCTTCTATAGCTGATCTTTCTACAGGGTGATTTGTTTGTACCTGAACTATCTACATGATGGTTTCTTTGTAGCTGAACTCTCTACAAGGTAACTTCTTCTAGCTGATCTCTCTACAGGACAATTTGTTTGTACCTGAACTCTCACATGATTGTTTCTTTGAAGCTGAACTCTCTACAAGGTGATTTCTTCTAGCTGATCTTTCTACAGGGAGATTTTTTTGTAGCTGAACTCTCTACACGTGATTTGTTTGCGACTGAATTCTCTACATGATGGTTTCTTTGTAGCTGAACTCTCTACAAGGTAACTTCTTCTAACTGATCTCTCTACAGGGTGATTTGTCTGTAGCTGAACTCTCTACAAGGAAACCTCTTTTAACTGAGCTCTGTACAGGGTGAATTGTTTGTAGCTGAACTATCTACAAGGTAACTTCTTCTAGCTGATCTCTCTACAGGGTAATTTGTTTGTAGCTGAATTCTGTATAGGTGATTTGTTTGCAGCTGAGCTCTTTACAGAATGGTTTCTTTGTAGCTGAACTCTCTACAAGGTACCTTCTTCTAGCTGATGTATCTACAGGGTCACTAGTTTGTAGCTGAATTCTCTACATAGTGGTTTCTTTGTAACTGAACTATCTACAAGGTGACATCTTCTAGCTGATCTTTCAACAGGGTGATTTGTTTGTAACTGAACTCTCTACAAGAAAACTTCTTCTAACTGATGTCTGAACAGGGTGAATTGTTTGTAGCTGAACTCTCTACAGGGTGATTTGTTTGTAGCTGATCTCTATACAGGTTACTTATTTCTAACTGATCTCTTGAATTCTGTTCAGGGTGACTGCTCTATTAGGATGACTGCTCTATTAGAGTATCTCGATCTCGCACTTGCTACACCAAGTTGGATTTCGTGTTATAACTCCGTGGCTTTAAGTCTGATTCTTCTACACCATTGAAGAGCCTTTCTAAGATGATAACTCCATCTGTACAGCGATTTTCAAAGCATTACCCCAAGCGGTTTATCTGGTAGGCGTGGCAAGCAGTCGTTTTTTATTAGCTAATCTCGATTGCGTAATTGTTACACACTGTTGGTTTTTTCGTTGTATCTTCCTGGTTTTTAGCTCAATTTCTTTCAAACCACAAAAGGTTTGAGGTTCAATAGTTAACCTATTCACCCACCGATTTTCAGCTTCTTCCCATACGCGGTTTACCCTGTAGGCGTGACAACATATTGGTGTTATTTGTCGTGCATAATCGCTCATATCTCTTTGCCTGTGTATGGTATTCCAGCCAAAGTTGGTACCGAGATGCGCCTTTATACCCCCCTTCTGTGTGCCACATTTCAAGGCAATCGGATAACGCGTTCGCGTTTTATAGCAGTTTTTGTAAGTGTGCGAAAAGAGGAAGAAAATAAGAAGAAAAAAAAACGAAGAAACCAAGCCAATTTTTGAAGTCGCATATCTCAGGAATGCCTGAAGCGGTTTCGCTCAAATTTGGAATGTGGAGTACTGAAGTTGGAGGGAATGTACACAGCAAAATTTGTCTTGTTTCATCAAGGCAGCACAGAGCTACGGAGGTGCGAAAATTGCGTTTTCTTTCTTCCTGTCAATATACTCACGGGGTTGCGCGCCGGCTTCTTGGGCCGCACGACACTACCGTGTGTCTTGATCATCATAATAATTTATCATGTTATAACCATTTTTTAATATTTTGGTCACAACTTCAGGATTAGAGCAGTAGAGAAAGGAATAGAGGACTCAACCATCAAGACTTGTATATGGGAGATGGAACAGTATTGCGATGGACAATGCCGGTACTAACCCCTCAAGGGTGTTGCAGTACAGTATAGATGCAAGACCAGAGCCTCGATCGTCACCTTTTGACTGTGGTCACAACTTCAGGATTGGAGCAGCAGAGAAAGGAATGGAGGAATCAATCATCAAGACTCGGGGAGATGGAATAGTATTGCCATGGACAATGCCAGCACTAACCCCTTAAGGATGTCACAGTGCAGTATCGATACAACCACTCCAACCAGTACATAAGACCAGAGCCTCGATCATCACCTTTTGACTGAAATTTTTATACTTGATGAAGCAATTAAAACAAAAAAGTTGTAGCACTTATACTTTCCTGAGGGAGCATGTTCCTAGAGTCCCAGACTCCCTTGCCTGTTCAGCAGAATAATTTACTACCACTTTCACCTTTATTCTTGGCCCGGATGTACATATCAGCAACATAATACAGTAGCTGCAGATAACGCTAGTTAATGCCCCTACGCAGAGCTATAGGGGTGGGAATTTTTCCCTATCACAGTAGTTCTTCTCGCAGTTCTTTGCCTGGCCATCATCAACTGTTGTCAAAACATTGAGTCTCGTCCCCCAAACCTTTTCTCAAGTATGCTCATCACACAAAAATAACTTAGTTTAGCAGTGCACAAACAATTATTGACAGCTTATACTATATTAAAGTACACTTACCGCATTGTTGAACCATGTATACCACCAGAATCCACCGGATTGACAACTAACACGTGATCTATTTAGGGGAAATCTCGTGGAAAGTCCCTAATTACCTTAAGCGGACACTCGCAGCACTCGTGATACGTGGTTTTAAACTGAATGATTTAAGAATGTAACTGGATGGTGAGGCGTACTTTAATCGGCTCGACTTTAATGAGAAACTCGAGCCCCTCGTGAGAAACTACATCGCTTGAGCAAAAATGTCACGCTTGAAGAAGTAAGAGTCAAGAATGCTGAGGTTATCTATGATATATGCCGGTCTTGCCGGAAGGCTAACGAAACGAGGAGTGAAGTTTGTGCAACGTGTCACATCGCCACACACTGATTCACCGTGTTTGTGCGATAGGGTTTTTGGACCTGTCCACCAGATGTTGAAAGGAAATTCATTCCACCACATGGAAATTCATTTCAACCACAGTTGTGAAGTTATTGATATACTCATTGTTGGGGTCCACGGGGACATCGATGATCATTTACCAGTCAGCTGTAAGTAATGTCACAACAGAAGGAAAGGAACCATTTCCATACCCCTATGGCATACTGATTTTCCGGTTCAGTTTATGTACACTCAACCACAGAAATGTAGAACTTTGGTTGCAGGTGGAAAATAAACACCTTTTTACTTAGTTACAAGAGATTCACCCAGCTGGGATAAAATGTTGAAGTGAATGTCATTAGTACCAACTTGTTCATCAGGTATTGGACAATTCCAAGTGTCCAGATTATGCAGTTGTCCTCATGTTCAAGTTTACACGTTTGGGCAAGTTCCACAACATCCTATAATCTATTACTATATCAGTGTGGAATAATGCTTATATAATATTTTTCATATTCCAGGCTTTAGGTGTATTGTATTTAACACCTGCTTGTTGGTTTTTGCAGGCCATCTGGTCATACTGGTTTATCCACTAGCAGTTGAATGTGATCGTGGTATATATATAAGTTGAGACCATGCAGGAACAAAGATACAGGTGTCATGAATTTCATGTCAGTTGACGTTCAGAGGAATTGTATTATTGCAATTGTTCTTTTTGTAGTTATCAATCATCAGTGACCAGTTTGTGATAGCGTACTTTTGTTTGACTAATGACTTAATGTTCTGGTTTACATGCTTACCCAACAGTTATGTTACCTGCATATGACATATATATTATTATATTTTTAGTTCATTTTGATTATCCATCTGGTACAGCCTAGCATATTGATTTTTTGCTCATTCTCTTTTTAATTCAGTGCCTGCTGGATTGTTTTGTCAGATATCGAAACAGGTGTCTTTGGTGTTGCGACCGATGTTCCAGGTCAGTTGCATGTGTGTTTAATTTAAGGTTGACTTCAGTGCCTGCTTATTCTTTTACAGGTCTTGGTATCGAGTGTCATGAATTTCAGATCAGTTGAAGTACAGAAGAATTGTATTATTGCAATTGTTCTTTTTGTATTTATCAATTATCACTGTATAGTAGTGACATGGAGGGCGTGAATTTGCACGTCAGTCTATTCAGATGTATCCGGCATAGTGTTGATGGGTTCAAACAAATATCCAGTGTAGACTGTAGTGGCATCAAGGGTGTGTCAGTTTACATGTTGTGATGTTAGTGATTTTTTCCTAGTACCCAGATGTTAAGTGTATTGTATTTAATGCCCGTTTTAAAATTATGGTATGTCAGTGTGGACAGTGCAACAGTAAGCCTTCTGTGTTGTAGTAACTATTTGTTTCATAATTATGCTGTTGTCCCGGAATGGCACAATTTTTTGGCAACCGGTGTGAAGTCCAGTGGTACAAACATTGTATTATTACCAAGTTGTGATAACGTACTTTTGTTTGACTAATGTCCTAATGTTCTGGTTTAACATGCTTACCCAACAGTTATGTTATTCATTCACTTAGCCTGGGATATAATTTTTGTTCATTTTGATTATCCATGCTATTATTGATACAACCCGGCATTTAGATTTCTCTTTTAATTCAGTGCCTGCTGGATTGTGTCATCAGATATAGAAACAAGTGTTTTTGGTGTTGCGACCGATGTTCCAGGTCAGTTGCATGAGTGTTTAATTTAAGGTTAACTTCAGTGCCTGCTTATTCTTTTACAGGTCTCAGTATTGTCATGCTGACGTACAAGAGATCATCACTATTGGTGGAACTATTTTTAGTAAAGTCTTGATGTGATGATTAACGTTGTTACACATTGTTGTATGTTTACCATATGGCAAGAAATTTTCATGGCCATCATGAAGTTTGAATATTGTATAAGTTGTGTGGAACAACCCCAACTCATACATGGTCACTGGCAAACCATGAACCACATTCGAGCCACAACATCACCAACCACATTTGAGCAATCCATTACAAAATTTTGTTGCACCATTTGTGTGTGCATAATACTTAATGAAAGCCACAACACAAGTTACATGGTACACACTACATAGAGGTGGTAACCCCTAAAGGCTTGTTACCTTTTGTATTCACCTTACCGGCCTTTGTGGTTAATCTATTAAAAATTACATGTAAATAGAGAATTGAAGAGTATGCTTAAAGCACCTTCGCTAGTGATTTTGTTCTTCACACCATAAGACAACTGGCGATTTATAAATGCTCGCATATGGTGTGGCACTAAATGGAATTTAAAAGATTTCTGCTTAAAATGCCATCCCTAGGGAACTTACAGTTCAGCACGCTGTCACAACTTGTTTATCAGGCATTAGAGTTTGTGTCCATGTCGTGTCTTTAAAAGTTGTTGTAGGGATCAGAGGTTTGATTGAAGAAAATACGTGTATAGGCAAACCAGGCTTGGATAATGTCAGTGCTAGATGGACTATACAAACACGGCTATGTTGACTGGTACAACGTGACAGTAGTTGTAACATAAGGTAGAGAAATAAAGTGAAATACGCCTATTTTTTATTTTGCGATGGCTACTATTTTGTTTGATAAATCTGAGGCTCCTTCCTTTAATGTACATATTTGAACTTCAAGACATACTGTTTGCTATTAAATCTATCAAATCACTAACTAATCAGTTCAACATCAATAACTACATCACTTTCAACTCTACCAATACTAGATCAGGCTCCAGCAACAAACTCTTGTTACCTCAACATCTTAACAACATATCGTGAAATTCTTATTTTCATCATTTACCATCCCTGTAGAATGCCATACCAATTCTAGACCTAAACATGTCAGTTTGTTTGCTGAAATCTAAACTGAAATCGTATCTGTGGGACCATTTCCTGACTAACTTTGATGAAAACAACAACTGCACTCTACATTACTTATGTCCATGCTCCAGAAGTCACCAAATTAAATTAAACCTCCAACTACCAATTTTAATCACTTATAATCTTAACTATGTAATTATTTAAGTAGTTAGTATTAATTGTATGTATTTTATGGCTGTTGGTTGCTACCAACAGACCTTTGGTGTTTTTTTACACCATAAAGCCTAAATAAATAAAATAAATTTTAGCGGGGTCGAAAGAAAACTATGATGACGACTCCTAAAGATTTTTTTATCACGTAACGCAATACAAATCTATTGAGGCATGTTGCGTAATCTAGGACCGCTAATATTGCGAAACCGGCCCTACACGTAAATAACTCACAGTAGTGGCCGCGCGTCTTTTAATTGGGTGTGCGTTTTGTAGTTTCTTGGCCGCGCGACTCACTACCGTGAGTCTTGATAGAACTCTTACAATAATCGTTTAGTGGGCGTAGCTTGTAGACAGCCAATGGACACAGTTTCGTGCTACAGACCTCACTTACTAATAATTGGGCATGGCTGAGCGTATGTTTGTAACGACGCGAGAAGTGGGCGTGGCTCACGAAAGATAAGTTTATAAGTTTCCACGTCTCAAACGAACAATTTCGTTTCTTACGTGATCCAATCCCAGATAATTTGTAAACCGGGTCGGACCCGGACTATGATGACCCGGAGAAAATGTGACCGGTTGACCCGACCCGGTTTCAACGCTGATGTAAGTCATGCTGACTATTTCATGCAACCAGTTCATTGACCAACCTACTCAACAATAACTAAAGCAGATTATACAGTTGTTACTTGCCATGCTGTTAAAAAGCAATAGAACTATGATATTATTAATTCTGCATGCACTTTGCATGGTAAACATATTGCATGTTCTTACCAATAAAATCAGCTTCCAGTTTGGCCAAGGAAATGTTTTGGTGGTTTTTCCAATTACACCCCAAATTAAGCATCGGAAGAAACTTACAAACTCTGGAATAATCATTATGGCAACTAACTGAACATAGAGCATGGATCCAGTCTTTTCATCTGCTACACCTGATTCAGTGGAGTTGGAGAGGCTATACATTCTACCTGTAATGCTGACCAGAGTTACTTTGTTTATGATTATTCCTAGCCAGGCACAAACAACAACAAAAGCAATAGCAGTGTATTTTGCTATCCTAAGGAACCACAGCTGCGCCTTCCCTTCTGTGTTGACCGTCGTTTTTCCTTCATTACCAAGTAAACTTCTTTGCTCTTCTTGGTTTTCATTTTCTGGATTGCTATCACTTTCAGTCTCTATTTCGGATTTCATTTCACTACCAAGTAAACCTGTTTGCTCTTTTTGGTTTCCATTTTCTGGATTGCTATCACTTTTATGCTGTAGCTTTACATCTTCAGGATTTAGTTCTGATTTGGAACTGCTGCATTGAGCATTAACTGCAGGTTCAATACCTGCCCCCTTGGAACTTGGTTCAGCCATAGTGCAATATCAGTTGTACCCGTGCACTGACAAAAGTCTAAATTGTAATAGTACAGTACTCAAAGGAGTTGGTAGCATTATAACGAATATTAATCAAAGGTAATGGCTTGCAGTAACATTGTTATTTATATAACTCTATTTGCATGCAGCCATATACATGCATGCTACATGCACATAGGCATGTAGCATGCAAATTGTTCGTTTGAGACGTGGAAACTTATAAACTTATCTTTAGTGAGCCACGCCCACTTATCGCGTCGTTACAAACATACGCTCAGCCATGCCCAATTATTAGGCCTGACAAGGTAGTTTTGAAGTTGGGGGAGTTTGATTTTCTTGTCTTTTGCAGTGAGAATGCTTGCTAAAAAAATAGCTCGAAAATCTTGTTTTCACTTTGTCCATGCACTCATCAGAAATGTTGCTGCCATCTAATTAAGTACAATAAATCTGGTGGTGTTAGCTTGTTGATTCTGACACCATGTGATAGATACTCTCAAAAAGTCTTAGAATAATATCAATTGTGTAATGTGTTGCATGTGTCCATATCAGTTAGTGTCAAGTAATATGCGTTGTCAGTGTTTTTCAATACATAATTGTCATTTAATGCACATTGTATTTTCTGCATGGTAATTTATATTGATAAAATCTGTAAAATCAATATGCAATAATATCATGCACAAAAATAAAATAAACGATGAACAATTATACAATTTCAATTATAGTGGAATCATCTTTCAGTTCCTTGCTAAATCTATCTGAAATATAATCTTTATACCATTATAAGCTAAATAAAGTAAAACCATGTATACATCTGCATACTGTGTATCTGAATGTTTGTTTACATGCTTACATGTTTGTGCCATGCATATTTTCAGGATGATCATGCATTGAAGCGAGGTGGTACCAGACATAGGCAACTAAATTTGTGACCGGATTTGCAAAAAGGTACCTTTTTCACACATAAAATTTGACCCATTTGTTCAACTTTCAAACTTTGTAACTTTTGTATTAATGCAAGCACGTGTTTGTAATTTTCTATGAGTATGCCTACATCATGTGGCTACATTTTGATGCAAAAAGAAAGTCAATCAGTGCAAGGAGTCACCAGTTATGACCTTTTGTTTGCTGGTATGTCAAATGTGTGAAAAAGGTACCTTTTTGCAAATCCGGTCACATTTTATGATAGTGTAGAGGATGACATGTGTGGTTGGGTATAAGTGGAGCTCAGCTATACAGCTAATGGTCTTATCCTATGATAGTGTGCATAATTGACTAAGCCTGCAAAAGGGACAGGAGAGCACAAACTATACCCTATTACATAAAACCAATATCTCATTATTGGCAGAGAATATCTGCATTCCTTCAACATTATTTTTATGAAGCCAATTAATTTTTAACATTCTTTAACAAGCCAATTATAATTTTACTCCATAACATAATGGTATGGAAGGTTATAAATTGCAAAAAGTTTGAAAAAGTAGGCAAGCTTGGACACATAATGCTTTCTGATGTTTCACCAAACGTAATCTCTATTTGGTAAAATTGGATGTTTGACTAGATATCCAGGCAAACTGTCAAAAGGGAATTCGGCCTTCACACCTGCATGGGTTAGTAAATCAAGGGTGGTTTAAATTTGAGTCCCTAGTTTGAATTGGCTATAGAATTTTAAAGTGCTTCTTGAATTCAACCAGCTGCAGGGTCCAAGTCCATGGTCGAAATAGCTATTGATTTTTACTAGCTACATGTGTTTCATGAATTTACTCTATAGGTCTTAATTTGAGTTCCTGGTTTGATTGGTTATTTATTTTTTTTCTGTATGGTTTCTTGAGTTTAGCCAGTAGTCTCAAATTTGAGTACCTATGGCTATATATATATAAATTTGAGACTACTGGCTAAACTCAAGAAACCATACAGAAAAAAACTAAATAACCAATCAAACCAGGAACTCAAATTAAGACCTAGAGTAAATTCATGAAACACATGTAGCTAGTAAAAATCATATATACGTATATTGACTTTTACTGTGCTACTTGAGTTTAACCAGATTGGTTTAATTTGGGTCTCACATTTGACTCCTTGGTTTAACTTAGCTTTCACCATTTTTAGATAATGCTCCCCAAGGAAAATCAATAGTATATGTATATATCTATATTGATTAAATTTAGCTAAACAATTTTGCTTGCTTTAGTACACTATCCACTCTATTTTACAACGTACACGTTTGATGCACAACAAGGGTACTCAAAGGTTTTAGTAACGGCAAATATTGGTATTTTTAGCTATAGCTGTTTTACTTCAGTTCTAAAGTGCACCTTATTGTTACACTGTACAAAAATCCTACAAAAGTTTTTCTGTTAAAATGCATTATTTACTTCAAAGGGCCTGTGTATTTGTTATAGCTTTGTCACAGGAGAAGATTTTTTGCCTCACATTTGTGTCCATAACTAAGATATTCTATGACTACTCTGATATAACTGGTTTATATCCAAGTAAAAAATATATTGTTACTGTACTTTTGGTGTATACTGATGGCTTCATATACAGCCACACCACTGCTGTGATATAACTGGGTAAAAGACTGTGGGCACTTTGATGCATATATAGCTTCATATTCTGCTTGCATATGAAAAGGCTTATGCTGACACTGCATTATGATTGACAACATTAATTTTGGTGCTTCAAACCTTTTGGACAACATAGTATAGTTTATTGCCTGATAACAACTACCATATTGTCCAAGTAAATCCTTTGAAGTATGGCTTCACTTGGATATAATTATTAGAGCAGGAATCAAATATCTTAGGTATTGGCACAAGGAGAGTATTTATATATGTAGTAAGGATAATCCACATCTTGTGTGATGTAGTAGGGTTATGTCCAAGTGAAAGTGTATGGTACCTTGATGTATATAACTTCTACCATTACACTTTTGGAATTTCTCTGCATATATGTAGGTTAGCAATTATCATAGTATTGTTAAAGGAAATGATTAATCACCTTACTGAACTGTATGGTGGTTGCTGTCCAGTTGATACAGTTCCAATAAATTCTTTTAAGTATGGTTTCACTGGGATATAATTCTGGTTTTAAATGTGGTTTCACTTTAGTGCGGGACTTATACACACTGAAAGCACTTCAGTTTCAAGGTTTACACTGCCTTAGTTTCAAAATAAAACCACTAAGGGTAAATGCGACAGCCTCATTTTATACTTACTCAGATAACTGAAGAACAGAACTGACTATATGATGCTGTTCATTATATATGGTAAATGCATCAATCGCTATTTAAACTCTATTTAGCTAAGCTGTTTTGGGTGGGTAATAGCTAAATCTCATATACTCCACCTTGTTTTCTAATATACTCCACGCCTTCAGGCACAATATAACATATTATGCTCAAAATCTAGGTTTATCCAATCGCTATGCATTGTTCAGGTGTAGTGATTTAACGAGCTCGATTATTTTGTCACGTGAGGACGCATAGTTGCCATGGCGCTAGTATTATCGCAAGAAAACCAGCCGATTTTGCGGAGCCTACAGCAGAAAGAGCCGTGGATGAGCTAGGTAATCTGAGTGTAACGTGAAATAGAGTCTAAAGCAGTTATACGGGCACAATGTGGAGTCTATGAAATTTATACTATAACCCTCAGGCCCTTAGTAGCGCCCTCGCTTTGCTCGTGCGCTACAGCCCGGGCCTTCTGGTTTATAAATTTCATAGACTCCACATTGTGCCCGTATAACTACTATATAATTGACCCAATTTAAGTATAAAGACAGTTTTAGCAATCCTTTGTAAACTGTAATGATGGTGTATTTACACATTCCAAGGTATGTGTTGTGATGGCAACTCAATGTTCATGGAATCTCAGCTATTGAAGTAGAGTCTCATTACCTTAATACTTCAATTAACAAACATGTGACATTTAATTAATAAGACAGATATACACAAGAAAATGAGCAATGGATTACTTAATATATAATTAATTGGTATTATTTTACATGTGCATTCAAAAGCAGTGGCAGATCTAGAAATTTTCAGAGGGGGTTTCAGATTCCACTCAACTTCAGCCTAGCTGTAAGTTGAAGACCAAAAATAAAAAGGTCGTAACCTGCTGTAAAATGTTATAATTGTGATTTCAAAGGCTAAGTTATGAAGATTTTTGCCAGTAGAGAATCCTTCTATAACACACGTGGCGATTTTATCACTGACACGATGACTCGTCAATAAATTTGGGCGCGTTCTATTTTCAGAGGGGGTTTCAGCTGAAACCATTGCAACCCCCCTGTATCTGCCACTGAAAAGTATTTGTCTACTTTTATGGATATTGTATAGAAGTTTTACAGAGTCTTTACAGTCTGAATTTGTTGGTGGCTGAAATATTTTATCAGATTCTTCCATGTGGCATATGTTTTTATCTACATGGTTTGATAAACACGCTTTATAGTGCAACTGGGAATAAACTTTCAAAAAGTTAAATTTCATATTTTTTTATAACTTCAAATCTACATCAGATAGCTATCTTAATTCTGTTTTTGTACATCATTGTCCTAATGTAACTGTATCTACTTGTACACAGGTTACCATGGCAACAACCACAATTATGCTGAGATTTGTATCTATTTTATAGTTTTAGTTTTTGTAAATAAACATTTCCAAGTCAGAGATTATGTTTTGATGCACTAAACCTATGAAATCCACTGAAACTTTACCAATGCATATTTCATGAAATCAGTTTTCATAGAAATGTTCACTGGTTGATTTGTTGGGCCAACAAAAAAGAAAATTCCTTGTCGCCAGCAAAAAGTTGGGTTTTTTTGAAAATCTTTGTTGTAGAGTAGCTAGCAGGAGTGCTGTGTGAAACATGCCTGCCCGGAGATCGAAGTTGTACTGATGACTGCCATAGTATATAGAAGGATAAAAGTAAAACAAAATTGCACATAATTATTTTATGGCTATATATCAATAATTAGCTAGCTATATTACAAAGATTTCTTCTTAAATTAATTTGAAGTGTTTTGGCTGTGAAAGAAATAAAGCTGTTGTCAAAAAAGGCAGTGGAGACACTTATATTTAGGGGGGCTGGGGATCTAGCTTGGTGATTCCATGGCCTAGTCGTAAGTCGAAGACTAAAAAAAAAAGGTTTTATACCTGCTGGCAATAGCTGCCCTCTACCAACTAGACTACATACTATGACTGTTCTATTAGAGTATCTCGAATGATGTTATTAAGCTAGGCTCTCCATCACAGCTACAGATAATTTTAGGGGAGCTAAGCCCCTCATAATTTTTTTCACAGGGGCTGCAGCCCCCCTTGCTCCCCCTTCTCCGCCATCCCTAGCTGTTGTTGTATCCCACCGAGGTCGCATGATTTTTAAAAGTAGAAGAAAGTCGATTTTTAGCTACAGCACCTTGTAGAGCATGAAAATGAAAAATTCTGCAAATTGATATATAGGTTTGCCACATTTGCTTCTGTAATAACTAGTAACCGTTAAACAAACAAGTAGGCAGTTCTCCAGACATCTCTATTGAGCACCATTGGTATCCATGGCACAAAACAAGAACAAGTGACGTATGCGGAATTACGTCACTTTGTATTATGAAGTGTCTATTATTATTATTACTGTGTAGAACCTCACAGGGAGTATAAACACACAGATACAATTACAATTAAGTGCTAGTTATAACAAAACATGCTGTGATAGTTGATCCTTAAAACTGGTTAAGTTGTCTATCATTACTAGTGGCTCAGGTAGCTCATTCCACAGTTTGGTAGTCTAGCATCGGCAATAAACTATTGTATACATTCAAGTTGTATCCAAAAACCATGTAACCCACGAGCTGGACTACTTCTGCACGTAGCAAACAATGATGCTCTTCTCCCATATGTTTTCTATGGTAAAAACCGTGACGTGCGCTAAAGCTTAACCAAAAGCCTTTCTGCTCTGATCACGAAGAAACTCACCAGAAAAGCACCATATTTATTAAGTCAACACTATGAAACCAATGAACCTACCGCCTAACCCGTCTACAGAACGTGCAACCATTGTGCCACTCCAGCGGTGCAATACAATTTATGGGAGAAAAAATTGGTGGGGACTATTCTACGGAACGGAACGGAACGGAACGGAACGGAATGATGGACTAAACCACGGAACGGAACGCTTTCTCAAATTGAAGCTTGCAACTTACCATTGCTGAAACTTCCCTTATAAATTAGCAGTGGCATCTCCAGTGGGTGATTAAACATAAGATAAAAAGAATTAACGGATCGATTGTGGGTTTTTGTTGGTTGTCATTAGTAACGAAGTATTATTGTGGGATGAGCTGTATCAGTGATGTTCATCCATACGGAAGGGAACTTTATGTGAGCTGTTTTTCTTGTTTAGACTTTAGAAAACAGTCTGGGCCGGTCTTTCAAGTCATAAGTCAGTGTACAAATAAAGCAAGCAGGAAGATACTGGTAACAGGAAAGAGCCAGCTGAATTAAAACTTGAAGAATTTTGTGCAGTGTGTGAAGAGCAAACATTCAGATACCTCAAGGAGGCTATATTGTGTGAACATCAATGATTCATTAACAGAGTAGTGGACTATTGTCAGATATCTCAGCCTGAGTACTGAGTTGAATTCTGGATGGGGTCTATTTTACAGAATGGAAGGCTTTCTGAATCAACTTGCAGCTTGGCTAGCTGCTATCATTGCTGAAATTGCATTTTATCAGTGAAACCTCCAGGAAAATGGAATAGGATAATTACAAAACATTAATTAAGTGATTGTTTAGGTAATCATGACTTTATTCAGTCTAATAAACAGAATATATGGTTGATTGAGTGAGGTATCACTTTCAGAATGTTCAGACGACTAGTGATGAGATGCATGGATTCATCAAATTTTTGTTGTGGTTGGAGACATTAAATATCCAAAAGCAAACTGACTATAATATTAATTCACTTTCTTTATATTTTCTCAATTTTGAGCCTGTATACAAATAATTGAATTTTCCTTGTCAATAGAAATCCTAGAATAAGATGGGAGAGAAACTTATCTTTGTTTACCTATACTGTACAACCAAGAGTTCGTAATACTGATTTGTATGGGGGAGAGTGTCTAACTCTCAGTATGGCCTGTACAAACACCCTGCGTAAAGTTCACCTTTCATCAAATCAACACCTTTACTGCATGGGGGATAGAAAACTGTTGATTAGTGTTGCTGAAGAAGGTAAAGCCTTTGTTCTGAAATAAGGCCGAGGTGTTACTTTAAGCAGGGTGTTTGGTGAATGCATTCGAGTTAGACACTCTCCACCTTATTATGAACTCTTGATACAACTTCAAAGGAAAATGAAGAAAACATACAGATGAATCAATAAAATCACTACAGTAAGGTGAATTACAGACTAGTGAGATCTTGGTTAATTAATGACAGTGGTTGGAGATTAAGTGTGGTAGCTTCTTGTTCTTGAATATGTTGCAAAGTGGAAGTACAAATCAAAATGGGATATCAATTTCATTATGAAAAATTTGTATACATAAATAATCTAGCATTACTATTTCATTTGTCCTCCACTTAAACATGCTACAACAGTACTAGTGTCAGTACATTGGCAGTGAGTCTACCTTGAAATTTCAACTCTAGAGTAGATCCAACACAGGACAGCCCGCACTGTAACAAATACATGTGATCCCATTGTAATTTCATTGACCAGCTGGACTGGGAATCACTTGAAAATAGACGAACAAATTTAACCTGTTTTGTTTGAAGTGAAGCATGTGAAATGTTACACTTAAGAAATCCTAGGATTCTTAGGTGGTATGTAATTAATGTGAGTGTTCCATTTCAGGTCTGACTAGATACATTGAAATTACACACACATCCTGGTCCAAATCACGTTTGCCTGGTGGCTACGGGCATGGTTTCACATGCAGCTTATAATAGAGATTTGGCTGATCTTGGAGTTTTGGCATTTAGCCTGATTCAAGGCTAGCAGTCAGACACATCCTTGAATTGTGCAACAGATAAAATCAGCTCACTATTGAATACGGCATTAGTCCACTGCACCAGCTGTTAATATATAAATAACTCTATGCATACACTTCAGTGATGTTTGCAGAATATACCCTCCTTGTGGTCTGCCAAAATATTTGCTCCTCACACACTGCACAAAATTCTTCAAGTTTTAATTCAGTTGGCTCTTTCCTGTTACCAGTATCTTCCTGCTTGCTTTATTTATACACTGACTTATGACTTGAAAGACCGGCCCAGACTGTTTTCTAAAGTCTAAACAAGAAAAACAGCTCACATAAAGTTCCCTTCCGTATGGATGAACATCACTGATACAGCTCATCCCACAATAATACTTCGTTACTAATGACAACCAACAAAAACCCACAATCGATCCGTTAATTCTTTTTATCTTATGTTTAACCACCCACTGGAGATGCCACTGCTAACTTATAAGGGAAGTTTCAGCAATGGTAAGTTGCAAGCTTCAATTTGAGAAAGCGTTCCGTTCCGTGGTTTAGTCCATCATTCCGTTCCGTTCCGTTCCGTAGAATAGTCCCCACCGAAAAAATTCCACAATTTCGCGGGGGTATTGACATCACTAGACTTGTAGTCACTTTTCCGCTATGGTTGACGGAATGCACCAGAGAGGGGATTTCAGATTCAGGAACTATTCAGTAACTGTGAGTCCCAGACTAGGCCAGATGGGGTGAATAATACTATAGGCGGGGCCGCCGTGGGTCCCAAAGTTATGTGTGCATGCGGGGCGAAGTTTTGAGAATGGCACTCTACTCTGTATACGATAACCGACGAAAAGGTGATGTCGATACTGTCGTTTGCACCAGTGTTCAAATCCCGTGACTCTGTAGCATTGTGTATAGTGGTTATTTTATCACGATAAGCCCAGTATGGCATAACAACCACCCGTTACGTTAGCGTGATAAAATAACCTCTACGCAGTCACGCAGGATGTTACTATATTCGAACACTGAAGCAAACGACAGTACTGATGTTTTCATCAACGTTTGGATCTGCGTGACGCTGTGTACATAGATAGCATGCATGATGGCTAAAGCCGCTGTGGAGTGTGCAATCACGCTAACTGCTAGCTATACACTCACACACGGCATCACGCAGATTCTAACGCTGGTGAAAAGTAGTCTGGTACATCGCAGACCCTATCCGCTAGTGCTTATCAATATAAGCGCCTGTTTATAATCTCTAATCGATAAGCCCCAGCGGATAGGGCTATCGTTTTGTTCACTCATGTTGAGTCTATAAGCGCCAATAAAAGTAATGACATGCATATTACTGAGCGCTATAATTAGAATCGATATTTGAGTCGTCTGTGAAATCTGATAAGCCCAGTTAGAAGCAACAGAACTGCAACTGTCAGGACAATTGAGGTAGCTATGGGAAACTTTGTGCACTTGTCTACTATCAAAAAGATTGCTGATATCCTACCTGGGTTGAGCCCTAGCACTACCTGGGTATACTATGATGACCAACATTGGGGCTTGGCAACTGTTGGGTACAACATAATTGTATTACCATTATAGAGAGTGTGTATTGATTTTGGTATCATAACTTGATAGCCACATTAACTATATTTTGCTTTCTGGAACTGCTGTTGTTCCCGTACTTAAAACTTATGATTGGAGCTCCGCTAACAACTTTAGGCTAAACTAGAGTTAAACTGCAATCATGCAGTTGTGGTCTAGCAATAGTATGTAAATATATACAACCATCCGACCCTTGTAACATGTTGCCTTACATCTTGGGACATATATAAAGCTTCAAAGTGTGACTACCATTTTATAGCATGTTCCCCCATGGAATGCAAGTGAATCCAATAAGGCAGGTAATTTTGTGTGTGACTGTCTTTCCCTAATTCCACATTAAATGTCAAAATGTGCCTGTATGTGTATTTTACAAATTCATGGCCATAAGTATACTTTTTTCCTACCATATGAGGAGTTTTATAAACTATATAGTCTGGTTGCCCAACAGTTGAATTTCCAAGCACTGGTCACCTCATCCATAGCAAGTCAGCAACCACTTCTGGGAAACTCAGTGTTGATTTGAATATATTTTCACACTTAGTATGTACACTCTATTTTTAGTGTGCATAGTGTCTTCAATTACAAAATCCTTTACACCCCTGCATGAGATAGGAATCTCCACATACTTGCTGTACTTTGTGCTGAGACTATATCTGCACCATTTATTAATTGGTGTTGACCGGGTGAGAAAAGTTGTACTGATACAATTATGTTGTTATACCGTGTGAATCTTGTGTTGTTTGCTTCAGTAATCTTGTCCTTTACTGTGAGCCAAAAGGTGATTTTGGAGGCAAATTAGTACCGTATGCAAGGAAATTTTGACATCAAAAAATTTGACAAATTCAGACTTTAGCAGATTTGATGAATAAAATGTTGACGAAAATCAAGAAATTGTAGGCAAAACCCGTACCTTTAAGGGCGCTTATAAACATTTGATGAATTTAAATTTGACAAATTAAACCGATTCGTCAAATTCGTCAAATTTTTTTGACGTCAAAATTTCCTTGCGTATGGTAACAGTGACAAAGATCCAAAAAACTGAACTTTGGCTGGCTGTAAGTCTCGAATCATTCGTTGTATGAATGTCAAACTTCAGTCTGTAAGTATAACTGGGTAACCAACAAAGTCATTAGTCCATTTCTTTTTTTGGCAGTGCATATTCAAATCCCACCACTCAAACGATGGGCAAACTTTGGCTAGCTCTTCTTAGCTTACACTTTTTGTGTACTTACCAATTCTTTGTTAATTGAACTGAAGTAAAGTAAACTCATCATCCCTACTGCCACTGAACAGAGAAATCAGCAGATTCCAATCCCCAGGGTGTAAAGGATCTATGCTTCAATCAACAAAATATCCCATGGCAATACAATAAAATGACATCACACTTCTAATGTAGTTTTGTCATCTACTATAGTGGTCCAATTATAGTCTAGTGTGATTATTAGTCCTGCTAAAAGTTTAAAAGTGTTCGTAGTAAGTAAAAAGCTAGGTGCGCAAAAATTGACGGTTTAATTTACAAAGCATGATCATGCAGCCAAATTTCAAATCACAAGTAGCTGCAGAAATGTATGTATGTATGTATGTATGTATGTATGTATGTATGTATGTATGTACGTACGTATGTATGTATGTATGTATGTATGTATATGTGTGCATGTATGTGTGTGTGTGTGTGTGTGTGTGTGTGTGTGTGTGTGTGTGTGTGTGTGTGTGTGTGTATGTATGTATGTAAGTATGTACCATGTATTGGAATTTATCAGTTTATTTATTGCAATAAATAAAGTGCTGGTGTGATTGCCAACACGGCAGATAACATGATAAATATTATTATGTGTTGCAGATACACAATACGTATGAGAATCCAGCCTATCAAATATAGCTAATGGTGAAGCTAGGCTAAATTTGATGTAATAAACTTGTCCTATTGCACCTCAAGGTTGCAAATACAAAAAGATTGGGATTCATCATTGTCCTTATTTAGAACCTACAGAAGGTCACCATAAGCTTGACATAAGGTGTTTTCATTGCATACAGTATCCTATGAAATTGCTAAGCTAAATGCAATACATAGTAGCACACGTATAGCTGTCAGCAACTTTTATGCAAGTACTTTGATTTAACCATGGAATGTCATGGTTATTATGTGCACACACACTACACCCACTACACTACACTACACTACACACACACACTACACACGTACACACATGTACGCACACTACACATGCATACACTACACACTACACAAGCACACTACACACACACACACATACTACACACGCACACACCACACACTACACGCATACACTACACACACACACTACACACACACACTACACAAGCACACTACACACACACACACACACACTACACACACACACACACTACACAAGCACACTACACACACACACACACACACACTACACACGTACACACACTCATGTACACACACACACGCACACACACACACACACACACACACACACACACACACACACTACACAAGCACACTGCACATACACTACACACATACACACACACTACACAAGCACATATGTATAGTTCAATATTATGTGCAATTGCTATATACTCTATTTGTGAAAGTTAATTGAAGAAACTTTGAACCTTGAGTTAAAAGAAAAAAAAATACATGGTCATACATATAGCTAGCATTGTACTTTCCCAAATTCAGGCTATCCCCTCAAGTCAATCACTAAGATCTGTTTAGAATGTCCAACAAATTTGGTAATATACATGTATGCAAACATATAATAATGGCATGCATGTAAGAATGACTGAATTTTTCCTGTAGCTCTTTATTCTTCACTGGGAATATTTTTTGTTACAGTATCTGCTGTACTGCCATACTCCTCAGCATACTGTAATATATATACACTGTATGAGTGGAATAAATGTTTGTTTATTAATGCAGGCAGCAACAATGTCTTCATCCAAAGTCTGGTGTAACTGACGATCGCTCTCATAGCAGCTGCAAATGGCCACTACCTCGATCAATCATTTATCATTTGAAGAACACTGTCAGCATCATGAGGAAAGCATTTTCATTGGACAGGAGCTATTCAGATATAACAAAATGTATTTAACATTAGTTTGCTGGTAAAATTACTTTAAACCAACAGATATTTATTCATGAGCAACAGTACATGTGCACACTTTAAATAACATTATTGTAAGTATGGTTCATTATAAGTCCATGAGCATCACAGAAGGTGTTTTCACAATGCAGCAGGGATATTTATTGCTACAATTGCAGCGTTAGTGTTACTATCCCATGCTACAGTGTTGTATTGCTGCTTATCCTTTTATACTACGCAAAGCCAAGTCTGATATTTTTATGTATTATTGAGCAACAATTAGATAACTGATTTTTTTACAATTACACTAGGGGGGGCATGCGTGATGGCCATGTTGGAAGTTTACTTGTTCCCTGTATTGTTGTGCGAAGTACTGTATCTTAGCCTCACAAAAACTACTTTGCTGACTGGCCATGGCCATGTAACTTTCCAAAATAAAGACACAGACAACGACAAACACGCTACTGGTATACACACTTACTTTAATGATCATCCCACATGGAATCTAAAGAACATGTTAATATGTACCCTTAGATAGTAAGATTTGGGTTCCCACTGTTGTGGCTCCTTTGGAACGTGCCTTTACAATCGTGTGCTTAGTCTCCAGAACCGTAAAAAGTCCTATCATTGCAACAATAAAGAACCAAAGAACAAAGAAGTGACTCCTTGAGATGCAGAGTGATCAATAGTTTGGCACAAACCAAGTCTGCACCAACTGAGAGTTCCCAATCTTATTCTTTCAGAACTACAGAGGACCTCCCTAAAAAAAGACTATTTTTGGCCTATTTTTGTGACAGTATGGAGTTTATCCTTTTTCAAAGATAAAATATATTATGATGCTAGACCAAAATCCTTGTTTGGAGAGGTTTTTTCTATTGTGTGCTTAGCTTAAGAGTGGTCCCACTCTACATTAATTTATCCACTGCAGTTTGGGTTCATGACATGACCTATATATCCATTAAAAGCTTCATAAATATAGTCACTGGTGAAATATAGGAGACGTCAATAATTCTACTCTATCAACCAGTGCATATGATGCTGAACCAGTTGCACACCACACATAAACACACCCTACATACATTACACTCACAATTATATTGCCACAGATAGTTGGATTATAACCATGTTGGAAGTCCACATCACTAGGTGTTACTAATCACTGGACTTAACTATTGGAGATATGACTGGATGTATTGTACATGTACCAAAAGTAACTGCTATATAGTTAAAGCACTGCCATGCATGTGTATGGAAATACAGCATGAGGGGCATGCCAAGAGAGTAATACAGCACAAGGCTTCATGAAGCCAAGTTCTGTATTTGCCTCCACTCAAGACACCATTTGAGTGCTGTAGTTTTCGTACTGAAGGTCTGTAGGACACCTGGTCCTACAGCCTGTTTAAAGATGTTAAATCAGTTTTTAAACTGTTACATTGTACTTCCTTGCTTGGAGTGATTTTCTTGAGTACCTAAATTCCTTCGATTTTTGGTGATCAGACTACAATGCAATTATGCAGCTAACTGGGCAAAGACAGTGCAGTTATATGGATAACTGGGCAAATACAGTACACTTGGACAAATACAGGGGATAGGGCTGTGTGCCGGGGCTCAAACTCTGGACTACTGTAACTGTAGGCAGTGTGCTAACCACTGTGCTACTGCTAGCGCTGCAAGCTACCCACCACCCCTACTTTTCTACCTTATAAATGTTACTCGCATAGCAGTCTCACTATATATAGTAAGAAGAACGTAACCTAAAGGTGAAAAAGGAACCAAAGCTGAACTCAACCTAACCCTAACTACTTTTTTGTGTCCCCTAAAGTCAAATGCTCAGGGAAACTACTAGACGCATTTCCTAAAGTTGAGTGCTTGGGGCAACTACTAGATGCAAAAATAAAAACTTTTCAATTCAGTAACCGCTTCCTTAAAACAACAGTAGTTGTATGACTGAATGATTCATTGTGCATTGGAAGTTGAAACAACACTGAAACTAAAGTGGTAACTGGTAACATATTGAAACTAAAGAGGTTTGGTATCTGGTATATACAGGAACCCATTATTCCCACAAAGTGCAAAATGTAGGATGATTTAACTAGTAAAACACACCTTTGCTGATTTTTTTTGTAGCCATCATTACCTTATCTAATAAACCAAGATGCTCCGATCCTGAGTAAGTATAAACCAATAATTGTATCTAATTTGTGCTGCGTATTTTGTTTTATTGGCTTCAATGCCCAAGCCATGTTATGGCTTCTTGGTTTGGTTTTGTCTGACAACAACAAGGGTGTGGTTAGTGTTGAAGAACGCTAACAGATGATACAAAGACACCACAAACTCATTAATGCAATTCACAACCATCCTTATAAGGAATTGCACAGTATGCTGGTGACTGTTGGAATTCAGCAACAGCTCACAGAGTGCTCCTTACAGTGTTTATGGGCTCCTATACACAAGAATAAAAATCACAATCTACACATTTTGTTATTCTTTCACACTTATAATGATGTTCTCACGACTGAATCTATTGTTCCTCTAGGGACTTATAGGATACAATGCGCACGTGGAGCAGGGAGTTAGAAACCTGAACCCGTGAAACCATATTATATAGAATGCAGAAAAATCCCAGATGGTGATTTGTTCCACAGACAGCTTGCCATCTATATAGGCAAGTGCATGAGGAACCACGCAGACTAGGATCCAGGATATTCTGCCAGTTTTAAACATCATGACTTTTCAATTTTTTCATTAAAGGTTGATTTATTGTTCAACTATCGTTCTAGAGTGCTGCAAGGAGGCTACAATTAGCAACCTGAATGCAGATAAAATCCCAGACAAATTAGTGACTTGATCCATAAACAGCTTGTAGCTAGTACAAGTGATAATATTGATGATATTGTTGGCATCCGTTACATCTTGTATATAGATAGCTAAGGCCAATATGATCACTTTAATAGAATAAGTACTAGAGGTTGTCAAATAACTGGAGATTGTCAAAGGCATAGATTGTGGTTTATTCTTGTGTGGCACTCAACCTCTTTAGGTTCATTGTCTTACCACTTTAATTTCAGTATGTTACCAATCTACTTTCAGTGTTTACTTTCAGCATTCCAATAAACTTCCCAGTGTTATGCAGCTTTATAACTGTACAAGATTTTGACATGCATTCAATGATCTACATACTGTAGTGTACAATAAATATGATCAGGTATAGTCTTATAGCCTTTCCATATACATGTCCAAGCAGGGCAGCCTGAATGCAGATAATCCCAGACCAGGTGGTGACTTGATCCATAAACAGCTTGCAGTACAAGTGATTGTATTGATGATATTGTTAGGATCTATTATATTACATATTGTATACAGATATGGCCAATATTATCACTTCAATAGAATCAGTACTAGAGACTGAGATTGTCAAATCAGTAGCTGGAGATTGTCAATAATAACAAAAGCATAGATTATGGTTTATTCTTGTGTGGCACTCAACCTCTTTAGGTTCAATGTCTTACCACTTTATGTTACCAATCTACTTTCGGCATTCCAACAAACTTCCCAGCTTTATAATATAGTTACACCAGATTTTTGACTTACACCAGATTTTTGACTTACACGTGTAAGAATGTAACTATTAACAATGCATATACATGTGACATTGTAATTGTATTTACTGTATATCTCACCCTGTATTTATCATTAGTTCAATTATACTTTACACCTACAGACTGTTTTGTATCACATCTGCAAGACACCTTAGGATTATGGTTGTGTACCATATGTTGTTTTGATCTTTTTTTAGGGTTTTTTTATGTCTGTACTTAGGTCACTGATCATGCATGCTCTCTTTATTTTTGTATTGCATAACTCTTTACATACATGACTATTTATAAATAGCCTTGTACCATTTCATATATTCAGTAGTCGTATTACAGTTGTGTTGAGTTACCGACTTAGTCAAGTGCACTGTAGCCTCTTCTACACCTGCATTCAATGATCTACATATGTATATTGTTTTGTACAGTAAATGTGACCAGGTCCAATAAAACTCAGTCTTATACACATAGCTAGCCATATGTGTGACCAGATCTGTGAAAAGGGGTCTTATAGCCTTTCAAGTTTGACGAGTCATAACTTATCGTGTGTTTAACCTATTGTCTTGATAGTGCTGTGTTAGGAGTGTAAAGTGACCAAATTTCAGGCTGGTACCATGCTCACAAGTCAAGTTATGGATTGCCAAGTACATGCAATTGGAAAGGCTATAAGATCCCTTTTTGCAGATCCGGTCACATATCCAAGCAGGGGCGGTTCCATGAGTTAGCAAGGGGAGGGGAACAAACAAGTTCAGATCCACACCATCAAAAAGAAGGACTCTTCTCTGAGCAACTAGTACTGTAAATAGCTAGCTACAGTCTGTAATATAAGTAGTTGAGTGTAGCTACACATAGTCATTTATCATTGTGGTTCACAGTTGAAATTCACCATTAATTGCAGAAGGTTGGGAAGCTATAAAAAGCTGTTACAAATGCTATGAATGCCAACTGCCACACAATGATCATCTTTAATGGCACTTAGAAGATGCTGGGCAACAAATTTCAGGTGAATTTACAGCAAAGGGAGGTGTAGCTATTGTCTGCTTTTAAAACTAAGTATTCAATATGTCAGCATTTCAATCTTGAATGATAAACTTACTTTGGCTTTACTGTGGAACTCACAAGATAAAAATTTTCCAAAAGGAAAGGACAGAGAAGGGTCTCTTCCTAAAGGGAAAGGGCAGAGAAGGGGGGAGGTATTTATTCCAAATACCCCAAGCTGGATTTGCCATTGCCAAGGTTAATAATTTATATCTCCTTATATGTGACTGGATCTACAAAAAGTGGTTTTATAACCTTTCCAAATTTCCAAGTTTGACAGCCGGTCATAACTCTTCATGTGCATAACCTATTGAAATTACATCCAGCTATGTTAGGGGTATAAAGCGACCAAATTTCACTGGGCTGGTACCATACACACAAGTCAAGTTATGGATGGAATTTGAAAGGCTATAAGACCCCCTATTTGCAGGTCTGGTCAAATATTATGTCTTTCATATAATTATAAACTTTGTCACAGTATTGTATTATGCAATAGCATTACACTTTAATGTTTTGAAAGTTACCACTTTATTCACAAGGAAAGTTATGAGTAGTTGTCAAGTTGTGCTGCTTGGAAAGGCGTATAGGACTGGTTTATGTCAGAATGGGTCACAAATGATAGAAATTGACAATTTAGCAATATGTTCTAATGCATGATTTCCACCTGCTGTAAAGCATTTATACTGTAAATTAACCAATGATTGAAATAATATTATTATAATCTAGATCTATGTACTATAATTTTATGACCTTCCTTGTAACTGTTTAACAAAGTCATCTTAGAGAGAAATCAGTTTGTATGCAAAGCTTGAAGCAGCTGTTTGAGTATTGTTGAGATAATTTGAAGCAATCAAATAATTTATATTCTTCTAATCATCAAATTCACCAGATGTACAGTAGACATACATTATAGATCTATACCAGTTGATTCTGCTAGTATGATGTGTAACTAACAAGGGGTTATATGAGCAGAATGAATTATGATATTAAGAAATATAGCTATAGCATATTCTACAACTGGTGTGATGTAGCTAGCTTACTGGAAATCTAAGTAAAATTGTGTGGTACAGTACTTTGATGTACATATTGCCTACATTGCAGTCCGAATTTTGCTGCATATGCATGTTTGCAACAAAAACACTTCTTTTGTCAAAGGAAATGATACTGGACTGTATTATTATTATTATTATTTATGACGTCACTTATTATTATTATTATTACTTGGTTATGTAATTATTATTAGTGCTGTATGGTAGTTATTGCACAGTATACCATACAGTTCCAGTTAATTCTTTGAAGTATGGTTTCACTGGGATACAATTCTGGTTTTAAAAGTGGTTTCACTTTTATTGGTGGAGCTACATGTAGCTATAAACATTGAAAGTACTTCAGTTTCAATGTTTATACTGTTTTGGTTTCAAAATAAAACCATTAAGGGGTTGAATGTTACATGCTTCATAGCTAGAACTTGTACCATCCTGTTAACTCCCATGCCTATCGTACACATCATTGCTGGGCTAATTGACATTATTTTAGCTAGTGCTCAAACAGTCTGGTGCTAAACTTTGCCGATTCAGAAACTTTATATAAAACTTTCGAGCTCGAAAACTTTACATAAAATTCAGTATAAAAACAGTTTTGACAATCTTTCAGAGAGCAAACAAAGCAAATTCGACCCATGCTGCAGTCTGGGAAAACCGGTCTTATCTATTCTCGCGTGGCCAGACCGCTTTTTCTCGGCACGGCGCTTATCGATTGCATTATAGCTAAGCACCTGCTTAGGCGCTTATAATGCAATCGATAAACGCCGTGCAGAGCCGAAAAAGCGGCCCGGTCTGGCCACGCGAAATCAGGTCATATCGCCCATCTGAAAGTATCGAGAAACGCCGCGGTTTTAAATATTCAGAGTGTTGTAGCTTGCCAACGGTGGTAGCTACGCGTACCAGATTTTCACAAGTTTTATCCAGATCATCCACTGAAGAAGCTAAGTAGTCAACAGCTAAGCTTCCCGACATTTTAGCGATAGTTTTTAACCGAGGTTGGCTGTATCAGGCGAGCTCCAAAAGGGGGAGGCGGGATGCGTGGAGGCGGGAAAAAATACTGTTAACCTGAACAATCGAAGCGAAACGTTTCAATTAGGCCAAGTTATGGGCCATTCAGGTCTCCGGCAAAACTGGCTAAATAAAGGAAATTCATAACAGATATAGCTATTTATTCAACACCACGGAGCTGTACAGCCATGCACATACAGCCATTCCCAGGCTGACCAGAGCTCCATAAAGGCTCCACGCCGCACGTATATATATATATATATATATATATATATGGATCGCCACTGCATGGGTTTGGGAAAAGTAGCCAGCAAAACCAGACCACTCAATCAAGTCTAGCTGATTTTGATTGTGAAATTAGCTAGATCATTATTATTGGTAATACTATGCAGACCTCTATTAGGGTATAGTGCACAGGTCACAACATACATGCAAGTATACAAATTAAATAATTGCTAGTTTTTGTTTGAACTGATCAATATCATTGGAGTCAATCACATTTTGGGGTAGATCATTCCAGATTTTGATTGCTGAAGGGAAAAAGGAGTACATATAAGAATCAGTCCGTGTCATTGGTTGCATAAATCTCATATTATGACCTCTGGTATACTATGTACAGTGGATATGGGTGTCAGAAACGGATTTACTGGGATGTCAACAAGGTGGTTAATTATTTAAACATCATTATGGCTTTCAGTTCATCTCTGCATCGTGCAAGACTGCAAGTGTAGGCCAATTAAGGTCTGTAAGCATTTGCGTGACACTAGTGTAATAGGAGTAGTTGCTGGTCACAAATCTAGCTGTTTGTCATTGTGTTCTCTCAATCATATCAATATCCCTCTTAGTATGAGGTGCCCAGACAACAGCTGCATACTCTATAATTGGCTTAACCATTGCTTTGTACAGCCTATCTTTAATTGTTGGTGTGCAATTGTGGAGGTTACGCTGAAGGTTACGCTGAAGAAAACCTTTAGTTCTGTTAGCCTTGGAAGTTATTTGTTTTATGTGTTCTGACCAGGATAGATTTTGGCTTATTGTTACACCCAAGTATTTGGCATGGCTGACTTCCTTGATTGGTTTATTTTGAATATTATACTGAGCTAGTATTGTGTGTTTCTTGTTAGCTATCCTAAGAAATTCGTATTTTTGTGGGTTAAACACCATTTTCCAATCGTCTGCCCATTTTACCAGTGCATCTAAATCCTTCTGCAACTGATTGCAGTCTTGTTCTGTGCGAATGGTGGCATTAAGTAACACATCGTCAGCATATAACTTGGTTTTGGATGATATGTTATTTGGTAAATCATTTATGAAACAGAGAAACAAAAGTGAAGCAAGGACAGTACCTTGAGGAACACCAGAGGTAAATGCTGTTAAGTGGCTCTGTTGACCTTCAACTACCACACACTGAGATCTCTGCAGTACAAAGTCTTTAATCCAGTCAAGTAAATTACCTTGGATACCGTAATGGTGGAGTTTATGGAACAGGTGTTGATGGGACACTTTGTCGAATGACTTTGAAAAATCTAGTAGTATGACATCGGTTTGATCATTGTTATTTAAGCTTTCGGCAAAGTCATTGATTGTCAATAGTAGCTGAGTTTCACACGAGCGACCTTGTCTAAACCCATGTTGTTGATCACACAGAAGATTATATTTAGCAAAATGGGAGTAAATACACAATGTGCTCTAACAGTTTTGAACAGATACATGTTAATGAAACAGGCCCTTTTCCAATCTAAAGGTAGTGAACATTGTTGTAATGAGGCTTGAAAAATGAAGACTAAGGAGGGAGAAATGATTTCTCTAGTTTCTTTCAGTATAGATGGGCTGGTATTCCATCAGGTCCACAAGCTTTATGGATATCCAAAGATTGCAGCAGCTCAGAAACACCATTAGTATCAACTATGATAGGGTTTACGTCCGGCGCAGATCGGACATGTAACTCTGGAGGAGTCTCTGTTGTAATTGGAGTAAATACTGATGTAAAGTACTCATTGAGTGTTTGTGCTTTAACTAAGCTATCATTGATTACAACATCATTAACCTTTAATGGTGCCACACCACAGTGGTCTTTCTTTTGACACTTGATGTAAATCTAAAGTTTTTTTGACACAGAACTATTTGAATCAACTAGCCCTTCTATATAATCATGGTAAGCTTTACAACATTCCTGTTGAATTATGTGTTTAAAACTATGATAAGTACCCAGTGATGATTACAATTTGAGTGCCTGGCTAAGTTGTAAAGTCGTTGTTTTTTACGAGATAAGCGCTTAATGTGAGAGGTCACCCATGGCTGCTTTGTATTAGTGGAAGAAAGCTTAGATGGTAGCTACTTGAGCTAAGCACTTAAAGCACATTTGTTTGAATTCATTCCATAACACCTCCACTGGTGTGGACAAAGAGTATTTACTTAAAATTGACTTATGATTTCTTTTATAACTACCATATCTGCTCTATGCCAAAGAAATGACTTCGGGCTGCTGGTGAGTGATTGTAACAGAAGATTCAGTTAAAATAGCCTCACTCTGAATCTTCTGTTACAATCACTCACCAGCAGCCCACCAAAAGGAAGTCATTTCTTTGGCATAGATATGGTAGTTATAAAAGAAATCATAAGTCAATTTAGTGATGATTTTTTTTTTTATAAATACTCTTTGTCCACACCAGTGGAGGTGTTATGGAATGAATTCAAACAAATGTGCTTCAAGTGCTTAGCTCAAGTACCATCTAAGCTTTCTTCCACTAATACAATATGAGTAACCATGGGTGACTTCTCACAATAAGCGCTTATCTCGTAAAAAAAAAACAGTGGATATTGTGCCGGTACCGGTTAACAAGCACGAACGGCTATTGTGCCGGCATAGTAGTATGCCCTGAGTATTCAACTTTGTGGCACGCGACCAGTAGTTTGCCTCGAGTCTTGTACATTAGGGCACGCGACAAGTATAGCGTTAGGGTTAGGGTCGGGTTCAGCTTTGATTTCTTCTTCACTTCAGTTGGACATTTATAAGGTAGAAACTAAAGCAAACCGGTAGATTCGGCGCCAGTGATACAGTGGTTACGAGTATAGACTACAAGTACGGAAGCTAGGGTTCCGCGAATCCCAGCTGAGGCAACTTTTTTCACTTTCTTAGGTTTTTTGTACAAGTTTTTTTTTTTGTTGTTTTTTTAATGCACGTAACATTCTAAGTATTATACCCTCTACTGCCAGCATAATAGCCGGCAAAGCAGTATAACTGGTGCCGGCTCTATATAACCTGCCAAAAAACAAACATTTTACAACTTAGCCAGGTGCTCAAATTGTAATCATCACTGGGACACTTATCATAGCGGATGCGGCGATAATACCAGCATAATTTCAGGAATAATAGGTATGTGTGGGAATCAGGAATTATGCTAGCATTTTGATAGTCTCGCGTGCCAGACGGTTTGTGTGGGGGCGGTAAATAAACCGTCTGGTCACTGTTGCACACATTCCGGGACCACTGCCGGAATGTTGGCAGAGCCAATCAGATCGCTTCGCGCACTCTGTGACGAAATAACCACTAATAATTCAAATTCTTAGTGTAATAAAGAACTGAATCTCGGCTACAGATCACTTTTTCGAAAGTTTAACAGCGCCATGGGCTTAGGATCTTTGTTTCCCTAGTACAGGGCTCTTAAAAGCATTCGTATAAGAACGATCGTGGTTCCCTACGGATTTGTGAAACGACAGAATTGTCGAATTGATTGCATTGTTGGTCACCATTTGCGCTTCAGACCCTTCGTACCATCGCTGAACGCACCACAGCCAGAAGTGGTGCATCAACCAAACAGGCTTGTAAACATTTGTTACAACAACTTTCTGTTTCTTTATGGACGAACAATGCCCGTATGATTTTACGGTACTGGGCTTTGCAGTGTGAGGACTCTGATTTTCTTTTCCCCAAACCCCTGTTGTAGTTAATTGTGTTTGTAGTTTAGTTGTAGAGTAATTTGTATTGTAACTGTAAAAAAATAAATAAATAAAAAAAAGAATTGTCGAGGAAGACGTTCAGCAATGTTTCGAATACGTCACCAGGACATTACCAGTACAATTATTCTTAGTGTGCTCAAAGAGGTGATTGGAACGATTATTGCATCATCCTTGGCACAAAACAATGCCGTGATGTAATCTAATTGCATTCCAGTGAGTTCACGGAAAGTGTGCAACAGTGACCAGACGGTTTATTTGCCGCCCCCCACACAAACCGTCTGGCACGCGAGACTAGCATTTTGAGGTGATTATAAAGCTTTAAGGGTGCTCTGTACAGTTCGTACAAAGCTTCCCAAGACATAGTCTGTTTTGCACTAAAAGAAATATTATGGTCACTTAATTAGTCTGTGACATGTTGACACATTTTAGTATCCATAAATTAGGTATCCCATAGCAACAAGCGCATGCATCTTGCTATTCTACACCCTCTCACTCAAATTAGAACTACTCCATCATTTTTAATCCAATGGACATGAAATTTTCACACAAGCTACTTTAGCAATTTTGCCAAAGAAAAGCGTTTGCCATTTTTAAATAGCAAGTTCAGATGATGAATAACATGGAAGTAAAGAAAAGGATTTCTGGGAGTGTCAACCCAAAAGATAAATATGTGATGAATGAGAAGCTAAAAGACAAAAATAAAAACGCACAATGGTTTGTGCTGTTTAGCATAGTGTATCATAAAAGTATCAAGGCTCTAGTGTGTAAACTGTAGGACTAGTTCTAGTATAAAGGGAAAAACTGTAACTCATGTTCTAAAGCAAATTTAGCAGTTGGGTTTGGACTAAACTGTGTACTAGGGTTAGCATATTTCCAGTAAAAAAGTACAGAAAATTTGCTAAAACCATTTGTAAGTTATAGAACAAATTAAATTTCACGGGAAACCATATAAGTGGACTGTACAGAGCACCCTTAACAGTTGGGAAAATCTGCAGATTGCACAATTCCATTAAAAGATCGATATACTCTAATAGAGCAGTCAGAAACTCTAATAGAACAGTCACCGAATATTATTTACTCTAATAAAACAGTAGTATTGAAATGAAATACTCTAATACAGTTACCAGTTAAAGAATTCAAGACTATTAGAAGCTTAAATATCAAGGAAAATGGTCTGATACACCAATAAACTGGCATTATTAGCCAATTATGGTGGCAAAATTTGGGGAATAATGGGCAATTTCAAAAGCTTAATAGATGATTTTTTGAGCATTGCTCAAAAGCATAATGCTCAGTTTTTGGAGCATAATAGCCTCATGCCTGCTAGACAATTTAGTCATATAGCTTTGTGTTCTGTGTGAAAAAAACGAATCTGCTGACATGGGCAATAAGACCGGCTTTCCCAGACTGAGTCACATGTACAATTAATGATTAAGTTCAGCTGATTAAGTTGAACTGTCATTTAACTGATCAACATGAATTGATCAATGGTGTATTTGCACATTTCGAGCTACATACTTTGATGACAGTTCAGAGTTCATGCATTATCATTCTTGTACCTCAGCTGTTGGAGTATAGAGTCTCAAAATCTTAATACTTCATCGCACTTACAAGCATATGTGACAAATCCACAGTTTAGAATAAATTAAATGCTGAACCCAGGTATACATAGGAAAGGCAATGGATGAATTAATTGTATTATGTCATGTACACGTGCATCCCGTGGCCAGATGTACTCATGTACATTCTAAGATATATATATTATTTGTCTACTTAATCATGGAAGTTTTATAGAGAATACAGTCTGAATTTGTTGGCCAAAATAGCCATACGTTTGTGGCATATATATGCTATAGCTTCTCCCATTTATACATCAGTTCCCATGTTCTTCTAGCGAATTTGCACTTTATGGGAAAACAATATGTTGCTGAAGCACAAATTCTAAATTCTTGCCTGTTAAAATGCATGTCACAGAGAGGATCGATATAGTCTAATAAAACGGTGAGCTGTCTGATTATTCTCTGACTGTTCTATTAGAATAATATTGATCTTTTCTGATATGTATTTTTGATAAGCAAGAATTTATGGTAATGCACAACTGTTCTGCCTCTATTATGCTAGCATTATGCTCAATGCTTTCAGGCACCTATTATGCTCATTATTATGCTAGCATAATTGGTGGGTCCCTAGGTAAATCCATTATGCTTGCAGTACATCTGGCTGTACACCAAAAAAACTAAGACCAAAAAGGCTAAGTTACGTGGAAACAATAAAGAAATCAAGCACAAAGATCTTAATTAGCACCATCTCATATAGGCTTGTCTTATCCTTGATGTATGTCTCCTATTAGTTTATAAAATTACTGTTTGTTCATTGTGTTTTGTAGCATAATTTATCATAATGAATCCATTTATCTTGTACAAGGGTTAAAATGTGACCCAATCTGGGAAAAGTATGCAGCCTTATCGTCTATTTAAAAGTATCGAGAAATGATGGTTTAAACTATTCAGTGTGTTGTAGCTCGCCAATGGTAAGAATGCTTAGGGATGAATTAGGCCAGTTATGAACCATTGTGATCTCAAAAGTGTCTAAAATGAAAGAACACTTACAGCACTGGTATTTATTCAACACTACAGAGCTGTACAGTCATGTACAGCCATCCCCAGGATGGCCAGAGCCCATTGAGGCTCCAGAGTGCTCGCCACCGTGCTTGGGAAATGCAGTCTGTGAAAGTAGACGACTGAAGGCTAGCTGGTTTTGATTATGAAATTTGATAGTTTATTCTGTAACTTTGTATTGTCAAATCTGCTGTCATGGGTCATAAGACCGGTTTTCCCAGATCCAGTTACAAATTGTCCTGCACATTCTAGATTTAAAAATTGGGATGATAACACATGCCCTACTGTACATTTCACTGCATCTTCTACCATGGTCACATGAAGAACAGTGCAATGACTTGGTGTGCTAAACAGGTCTTTAGTGTAGTAGTCTTGTTGTTGTTTCCGATGGGCTATTGACTAGCTAATATAGACCTCAATGTACTCTTCACTTAGCGAGATAAGGTTCTCGTTTTAATTACACCACTACCAGGATAGTGCATGCTTGTATCTCTTAAATATGGTACACCAAATATGGTACACCAAAATACTGCATGGTATTCCTGTGAATAAATCCTGTATTATAGCATTAGCCATTGTTGAAGTATGCTTTTCTGGATGAAAGACATCATTAATTTAGTCAATTTACCAGTACAGTTAATGAAAAATTTTGTCAAGAAAAACCTCTTCATTCAAAACTTTAGAAGTATTTTTAGGACTTGATTGTAACCTGTCAAGTTCCATGGTGTAATATTAGACTGATTTACGTTCTGTCATAGGCGGCGGAAAGGGGGGGGCTAGGGGGCTAAAGCCCCCCCTAGGTCTGCTGAGGGGGGGCTTAGCCCCCCCTCAGAATGATATCACACCTTTCTTGGAGTGGGGCTGAAAACCGTGATAAAGATCGAGATACTCTAATAGAGCAGTCACTCTAATAAAGTAGTCAGTGTATAGCGAGCTATATGTAAGGATTTTTATGTAGTTTATCAGCTGGAAATGGTAGCTGGTGAGGTGGAAAGCTCTTGTGAGTTGGTTGTGACCTTTTTTTTTTTTTTTTTTTTTTGGTCTCACCTTACCATTAGTTACCAAACTATAGAAATAAGTCTGGGTCAGCTCAGCGGAGCCCCCCCTCATATCAACTACTTCCTCCGCCGCTGCGTTCTGTATAATATTTTGGTGGAAACTATGTGCTTTAATTGTGACTGGATTTTGGAAAAATAATCCAAATCACACATTAGAAGTTTTGAGATAAACGGTTTTAAAGAATTCGAGCCAGTATAACTCACCAAGGATAGCAAGCACGTATGTGAAATTTACACTAACAATGCATCAATCTATTACCTTTCAAACCGCTTCCAGTACTTGTAGCTGCTCATAGAGTTTCCCGCCAAGAAAATTCGAGCAGTTGGACGAGCGAAGTAGTATCACGAGTGCTCACAAAGGGGTCAGTGGTGGGTGGCGGGATGGGCAAGGGTTAGACCTCAAAATGGAGGCAGACCATGATTGGAGTCCAGAGATGAGATTACAGGGCTGTGCTGGCTCCTTAGTGACTGATATGTAGCAAAATCAACAGAGAAAACGTCTGGTCAACATTATCAGGCTGTCCACCAGTAAACCATTGATTCTTGCCAAGCCAGGTCCTTCACAATCCCTGAAACTGCCATTCAAGCTCTATGCACCACCCAGAAAAGATGTCTGTCTAAAGCAGGTTGAGCAGTACTGAGTGTAAAAACTAGTAGTACAATAGTGAAGCTATCCACTGAAGGTATTATTTTGATTTTTCCTGATGTGCGATTTGGATTAGTTTTGCAAGGTCTAGTCACAATCACTCAATCATCTATTTATTAATGGTATAGTTGACTTGTAATGGTTAACAAGAATCTTAGAATTCCTCATTATCTTTCAAGTTACAATTATGTAGAACTTCAAAGGTGCATTTTAGTCACAAAAATATTTATACCTGAAGTGCATATATAGTACAGTAGCTATGATACCAGTCTGAATAATGAATTTTGTGACAAGCATGATAAATAGCTACTACAGACATAAACATGACCAGACCTGCAAAAATTGGGCATGTGGGTACAAACTTCATTCCACACACAGTAGGACATATCTATAAGTTCTGGAATAAAATGTTTGAATTCTACAAATTGCTTTATAAAGCCAAAGAACTGCTGAAATTTCAAGGTCATAATGTAATGGCACAAAAAGTTATGGGAATGAAAAGTATGCATATTTATATGTCCACATGCCTTATTTTTACAAAGAAAAGCCTGATCACAAATGTGACTAAATGTGTGAACTGGTCTGACAACATGGGGCTTATGGCCTGTCAAATTTTGACAAAGTTTGAACTTCCATAACTTTCTGTAGATATTATAACTACTTAAAGTTTTCATCACTCATGTAGAATTGTATGGAGATTTTACTGAAACTTACAGAATTGTTATAGCATGTACAATAATGGAGATACACAATATTTAGCAAACACATATATTTTCTGGCTATAAGTCCCATTTTGTCAGACTCGGTCACATTTTGGAAACTCACCCATATTGTCATGCATGAAATAATTAGAGTTTAATGTTTGGGTGGTACTGTTTAGTGTAGGGTCCAGTTTTAAAAATTATTTCAAAAGCTTGCTTGACGTGTAAGGAATTAATTGAAATTATAGTGCTTCATTAAAGTGATTGACTGCTCTATTAGAGTATCGAACTTTCATTTTGTAAACCTTGCTGTTTCAATGATACATACATATAGTACAGTTATTACACAGTCACAATAAATCTTTGCATGTCTTGTAAATAAGTCCTCCATCCATTTCTGTTGCCTTGTAATAAACAAATCATTTTAGGATGGAGAGCTGACTAAATCTTACACAATTTGCCGTACGCTTGGCGTAGCAAACAAAAGTTGGAGTACAAAACAGTCAGCAAGGTGCTCTGCAGATCTCATTGCTCTTCAGGGAAATGGGTTGCCAAAGTCATAACATTACAAAATGGGAGAGTTGAAGGAGTCAGTCCGCCATCATGTCCGCCATTTTTTCCAATGCAAAATGTGAGTGGATCTGTGAAAAAAGGGTCTTATAGCTTTTCCAAATTTCCAAGTTTGGGGAGTCATAACTCATCATGTGTTTAACCTATTGCCTTAAACTTACATCCAGAAATGGTGCTATGTTATTATTACATGTAAAGTTTCTGATTTTCAGGCTGCTCCCTGGAGCCACCCCTGACAATCATTAACATATACCTAGAAGCTTATTACTTAATCGTTAAATATTTTATGTGTCAAATACGCCATAAGAGTGATTTTCCTAAATTCAGGCTACCTATAACTAGCATACAAACATCAAGTTTCATTCACTTGAGCTTGAGCATTGTTGTTTCAAGGTGACTGTGATTCACTTAAGTTATTGTTAGCTATACAAAGGTTAAGTTTACGGTATGGTTGCTTTTAGATGCATATTATACTAACCTTGTTATTAACATGATCCTTAGTTAGCATTCATTTCAGCAAAAAAATCAGAAATATGATAATAAACTAAATCAACACACATTAGTGTAAAAAGTGATCCATATTTAATTATCATAATTTTTTAAATGACAAAACATTGTATGTATGTACAGAGTACAACTGGTTATTTCTAGATCTGTAAAGATGATGATGATTGTTGTTCTGATTGCGATTGTGATGATTTCTGTAATGGATGCTGTGATGACTGCTGTGATTGCTGATGATGGTGGTTTAATAATGCTAAACCTGTAATGAAAATATTGCAAATTGTGACAGTTGACTACGGTCTGTTTCAAAATAATAACTACTGTAACAGTATTTCATCACACTACCACATACTCGTATATAACTTTTCAACATTGTGTAACTCAAAAACAAAACTATCATGTGTATAATAGTGGGATTTGTTGTTAAAGGCGGACTGTACTTGTAGCTATGAACAAATTTTGCTATGGACATAATCTACAACTTCTAGTCCACATATCAGATTTGAGCAAAATCATACATTCCTGAAGATATTAGCCCTAACATCATTATTATGATAATTGTTGTTGCCATAATTTGGCAACTATATTTCATTTCAGTATGCGTATGCATGTTTTTAGAGGCCTTATATACCTTTTCTACAGCTTGTTTGACTGATTCAGTTTGCGTACATTAATCATGCATTCCACATCATGTACAGGAATCAAACAAGTACCTTGTAACTTTCTCAGGTCTATAATACAGTCTTATGTTATGACTTGGAAATCCAATGAGAGTAACCAATATTGGTGTGTATGCAGGTTGCTCACCTGACTCATGATCATAAGGATGAATTTATAATTCTTTCCATGCAATTTCCCACATGAGGTTGAATAGTCATTTGCATATCCAATCAACACACACACACACACACACACACACACATGATTGATGATTGATTGATTGTTTATTACCTCTGAACAGTCAGACACAAAGCCGCTCTTCCCTACCAGAGGGCCACACATACATACAACAACATAAAGTACAACAAACATACATAAAGATACTACAAAGACAGTAAACACAACAAACAGTTTACTACAACATGTACATACTACAAACCAAACTAAAATGTAAAATTTAGTAAATCAGTAATTTTCCAAAAGATACTGTAACGTTAATTTCTTGAAGCCATAATAACTATGTGGCTTAAAGATAAAGACAGTAAATTGTTTCACCAGTAAGTCCCTTTTGAACAAAGTAAATGAAAGTCTAAATCAACATGGGACAGCAAAATAAGGGGCAGTTTTGGTGTCATAGTTGATTGTTTGCCAAATTAATTGGCAAATATAGTATTTTCTATGTCACTATGATAATGGTAGTATAACAATGGTGTTGGATCAGTGATTGAACAGAAAGCCACCCAATCCTCCTCCGCAGAGGACTAACATGGTCATAGTTCCTCAGTCCATAAACTACCCTAACAGCATGATTAAACAACATCTCCAATCTGAACTGCAGGCCATGACTCAAGGATGGCCCCCAAAAAGACACTGCGTAGTGTAGGTGAGATAGTACAAGAGAATTTACAAGAAGTTTCAGAATAGCCACAGGTAGATTCTTCTGATGACAGCCGATTAAGTATAAATAATATGCAATTTCTTGCAAAGAGTTGAAATATGAGAAATCCACCGAAAGTCATTGTCAATTACAACACCCAAGTACTTCTGAGTAACAACCTTTATTAGAGGGGAGCCATCCAACAAAACTGCTGGAACCTCAATAGATCTCTGAGATCAAGCATTAAACCACATCACATTGATTTCTTACTGTTAAAACTCATTTGACTGTCTCTGACCCATGAATGTAGCATAAATCCTCATCTCGACAACAGATTAAACAACTATCATCAGCAAATTTAACTAAACTCCATTCTTTACTTGAAGGGCATATCATTTACACAGATAAAAAATAAAAGGGGTTCCAGTACACTTCCTTGGGGAATGCCACCCAACACAGTTTTCCAATCAGAGTATGAGTCACCAAACTTGACCCTTTGCTATCGATCAGCAAGATAATGACGAAACCACAACAAATCTGTACCAGATACACCGAGTTTATGAAGGCAATCCAAAAGGATAGTATGATCTAAAGAGTCAAATGCCTTCCTAAGATCCAAAAATGCTGCACAAACTGTAGATCCCTTACCAAGAGTACAAGTGACAATGTCTGTAACAAAGAGAATAATTGATCTGCTGAACGTCCACAATGGTAAGCTCCCTGATGATCATGAGGCAAACTATGAACTTCAAGATGACCACTAATTTGGATAGTGACTAGTTTTTCTAACAGTTTTGCTGTAATGGGGACCACAGAAATTGGCCGAAAGTTGCCTGGATCATCACAACTTCCTCCTTGTGAACAGGTGTGATGTTAGATACACACACACACACACACACACACACACACACACACACACACACACACACGCACACACACACACACACACACACGCGCGCGCACACACACACACGCACTCATACAAACACACACACAACACACAAACATACATATAAATACATAATGTTACATACAATTATGCTAAAAGTACAATTCAATTTTAATGACTTCCAAGTTTGTGAACTGTATTGGACTATAGTATGTTCACGTTGAGCTGGATCCTCAAAAACATTTAATAAATCATGGATGTAATTACACACGATCTTGAAATTTGGCTCATTTGCAGTACTGCTTGATCCGCTAAAAATATCGCGAAATCTTGTTGTTCAAATGTTTGACATAATGTTTATGGCCAATCAAAATTTTCACAATACATTTCCTATGGAGAAGCCATATAAGTACAGTGTCCATTAGAGCCCTTTCCCGAACTTGTAATGGAGCCAAACCGTACATGTCTGTTGTTGACACCTTTGCTGTTACCAATAATCATCTGGTTGGCAGAAATGTTAACTTTGTTGAGAAAAAAATCCACCTTTAATTTTTAGCTGTTTTTTCAGGGTTCAGCTCAACGTGAACATACTATACTCTGCATGCATGTTAGAATATAAGATGCATAAATTTTTGTGCTTAAACAATATATTACTTCATTGGAACTAAAATTATTTCAGTAATATGTGAAACAATTGAAAACCTCTTTAGTATTAGTATTAGTATTATTAATTGCCGGTAAAGGCACTGCCTGTAGACCGGATCAACACAGAATTTGTACAATCATAAGATGGTTATACAAAAATAAATCTAGAATTATTTTATTAGCTAAGTGAGAATCTAACAATGATTTAAAACAATTAATTGAATTAGCATTTACAACATAGTCAGGTAAACCATTCCAGTCATTGAAAATCCTGTTAAAAAATAATCACATCTACATTTTAATCTTGAAAATGATTTAAATAACTTAAATTGATATCCCCTTGTGATGGCATTAGTGTAAGTGAAGAAGTTGTGAAAGTCTGAACTAAAATAATTGTTTAGAATTCTATATAACAAAATAAGATCTTCTCTTAGTCGTCGATGAGCTAAGGATGACAATTGTAGTAAGGGTAATCTTTCAGAGTAGAATTTATCAGCCAGTGATGGTAACAAATGGGTAGCTCTTCGTTGGACTTTGTCGATTATACAATTATATCTGTTCAGATACTAAGATAATGTGAGCTGCATTATTCGACTATATAGTACAATTATAATTCATTACTAATGTTCGTGTATATTTCTACACAACATGTCTATAGAATTCATTGCACACACTTAAGTTCAAACCATCTGCTAAGGGATTATGCTGAGTTTTTGATTTGATTAAAAGTATGTATGCTGCTCATGGCATAGGCATTGAAGTGACATCAATGTGTCAGGAGTACTAGATCAATAATTACATTAAAAAAGAAAGCTCCCAAGTATTGTGTTAGATAGCACGCAGCAGTAACTGCTAGTAAAGCAAGAAGACTTTTGGATCTAATTAGTAAGTGCTTTATTAACTTAAGTGTTCAAACCTTTTCTTACTTATACAAATCTATCGTAAGACCATGTCTTGAGTATGGCAACATCATATGGGGTCCTAATTACAAAGTAGACGAAGATGCAATCAAAAAGGTCCAAAGATATGCAACAAGGCTGGTATCATCTATCAAACATCTACCTTATGAAGAACATCTAAAATGCCTCAAATTATCAACTTTAAAGTATCGGAGGCTTCGTGGGGACATGATCATGACCTACAACATATTAAATGGACATCTAAATGTGAATGAAACTACTTTTTTTACAAGAGCATGGACAGCAATTAGAGGGCACTCTTGCAAACTGTTCAAGCAATTTGCTTTTAGAGAGGTTCGACAGAATTATTTTTCTCACTGTGTAGTGAACAACTGGAACTCCCTTCCTAGTGGTATTGTGGAGGCTCAATCAACTGATGAATTCAAGAAGTTGTTTGACAACTTGAACAATGACATTATGATTAGCATAGATTTATTGTAACATAGGATCAGGATTTACAGGCTTTGCCTTTTTTAATTCCTGTATAATAATAATAATAATACTAGTAAGATCAGCATTACAATTCTATAAGCATGCGTACATACCCTCAGAGCAACATCTTGTGGCAAGGCTTTCCCAGTTGAAAGCTGTAATAGTATTCATGGAAAATTATCACACTTGCATACCAGTGACTATGATTTGTTGGTGTTTATCAGTACGTGTATACAGCAGTTGTGACCAGAAGTTGTTATTAATGTGGCTATGCTTGTATTGTACATTTTGTGTGAGAAAAGAGCACCCTATATACTATATTTACAAAGTTGTTTTAACTTAGAAGGAGATGAAATATAAGTCACGTTTCAGGTCATGAAAGATCCTAATGAGATTACTTAAACTACTTAATAGGCATGTAAGTGAGAAATCAATACAACATTTAAAAGTATTATTTTATGTACACATAGCAGTACATACAGTAGTCTAGTCACAATTTCAGATTTCAAGGCACTAGCTAACATGTGACTTACATGTTGTGCTATTTAATTGTTTAATACCCAGCTTGGGAAGCAATAACAACAGCAAATATTTCCCTCTTTGTAACCACTTACCACATATAAATGGAGGGACTAGCTTTGGAAAGTCCCAGTATAACTGTGGTAAATAACAGGAAACATGGTTACTTTCGATTTCAAAGTTTATAATTTATACCAGCATGCCAGTGTGTGTACAAAGTTACTGGATAGCTGGCTGAATACAAAAGTGTATGTACAAGATTGTTTCTTTAATTGCTTTCATAGTTTCTGAAAACTTTCTTGCATTTAGTTTGTATCCTACCATTAAAGTTAAAAGATGATCTTTTGTTATATTTATTGCATCCACATGTTTTAGTCCTTTGCTATATTGCACTGTTGCAAGTTATTCACCCAACTTCCCCTCAAAAATCATCCTTGATTATTTACTTGATCAAAATCACAGCTTTAAAATTAATTTGCTTATTGTGTTGGCATAATGCTTCATATTTTTGCCATCCTATAGGAGCTATGCTCAAAATTATGTAGCATAATGGTTATACAATTATGTTAATGATCTATTTGGTATAATAGCTATGCAGAATTTCACAGCTTTGTGTAAGATAAGGTTTATAGTCTCTTAAAACTATGTAGTGACCTTTTTTTGGTTTATTGGTATTCAACTTACAGTTAGACTGAAGTTGCAATTCCAGAGAACCTGAAACCCTCTCTAAAAACTTCTAGATCCACCCCTGTTTTAGGCATAATGAATAATGACCTTCCGCCCCCGCATAGTATTTTGAAAATCTTGAAGTGGGAAATCAGCATCAACTTTGCCTGGCCTTATATTTATATGGAGTATCTAAGCCTCAGCATGGCCTGTACAAAAACCTTGGGTAAATTTTACCAAAGTTCACCTTTCATCAAATCACCACCTTCACTGGAAATAGAGAACTGCTGATTGGTGTTGATTTATGTTGATGAGGGCAAAGCCTTTGTTCTCACATAAAGCTAAGCTGTTACTTTACCCAGGGTATTTGGTGAATGCATTCAAGTTAGACACTCTCCCCCTTATAAATATTATATACTCTTGCTATAGCTTACCTGAAAACTTAACGTTTTTGTTGTTGTTTTTGTTTTCATCTGCATTGCAAGTTAGGCACTGTAGGGCACATACGAAAGCTGCATTGACTTTAAACTAAATGCTTATTGCTGCAGGCCAGCATGAGGAAGTTTGAGGGTGTGGTCGTAGACTAATGTAATTTCTGTCTGTACTACTGCAACTTTATTAATTGTTTATTTAGAAGAATTCACAGGACGCATTAATGACTTCGGAAGGTGTGTTGCTTTGACCAGGCCTAGTTGTTGCGCTGGACTTAGCTAACATCTAGCTAATATGAGCAGGAGACATGAAGGCAAAACACGAGGTCGAAAAGCCGAAAGACCCGATATGACTACAAGGCGAAAGCCTAATGAAGTAAGCCCAATGAAGCGCTTAGTACGTATATATAATATTATTTTGCGTAGCTCATGTCGGATTTCTTGTATAGCTATTCCAGCTACCATGTTTAGATACAATTCGTCAAAGTGGCGGCAAAAGAAGTCTCGATTTAATTTTACAAAGTGGGTATAGTACTGGTATACCACCGGGTTATGAACGTAAACGGCTATTTTACCGGCACAAGTCCATCATTTATTGGACTATCAAACACACTAGTTGTATCTAGGCGAGCTAGGGTTGGTACGCATCCAATATGCGTCAGCGTCCAATATACCCCGAACATTCAACTTTAGGGGACGCGAAAAGTAGATCCTTAGCATTAGGGGTAGGGTAGGGTTCAGCTTTGGCTTCTTCTTCACTCTTGTTATATATAGAAGTCACTTCAGTCGGATGTTTATAAGGTAGAAACTGAGAATTCAACTACACTTTAGAAGTCACTCTGTAGATAGTTCAGTTCAACCTGTAAACAATTCAGCAACAGCATTAGAGAGTTTAGCTGGTATAGGTAAGACATGCATTGCTAGGAGTCTTCAGTGGATAAACAACCTGAAGGAATGATGTAATAATCACCGAGGCAGAGCCGAGGTGATTATTACATCATTCCTGAGGGGTGTTTATCCACTGAAGAATCCTAGCAATGCATGTCTTAGTAATTTAGACAATGGCTTGTGGTGACTGGAATTTTGTTATGAACCCACAAAGTATGCAATTTGTTTGTTGAAGTTTGTGGCTAGGTGTCTTACTAGGTTCCACCTGTTTACAGGTGTCTTACTAGAATAAAAACCCTGCATACTTTGCAAATATCAAAGCATTCTTGACATGCCATTGTCTAAGTGCAGTAAGACATGCTGTGCTAGGATTCTTTAGTGGATATAACACCCCCTAAAGAATGATGTAACAATCAGAATGGAGGTGATTATTACACCATTCCTGAGTGGTGTTTATCCACTGATCCAAAAGAATCCTAGGAATGCATGTCTTAGTTACATATTTAGACAATGACACATGTAACTGGAATTTTGTTAGCAATCTCCAAAGTTTTCAATTTCTTTGTCAAAATTTGTGGCTAGGTAGTGGATGTCTCTTACCAGACTAAAAACCTTGCATATAGTACTTTGCATATCAAAGCATTCTCTGAATGCCGTTATCTAACATAAGAAGTCACCCAGTAGAGTGTTTGGCTACAAACAAGTCACTCTGTTTAGAGTTCAACTACAAGCATGTTAGCCTCTAGAGAGTTTAGCAATTAGCATGCCTCACAGTAGAGAGTTCAGCAATACACTAGTCATCCTTTACAGAATTTGGCTACAACAACTCAAAGTTCAGCTACAAACAATTCACTCTGTATCAAGACACATGGTAGTGTGTCGTGTGGCCCAAGAAGCCGGTGCGCCACACCCTGAGTATATTTACAGGAAAAAAGTAAACGCGATTTTCACGCCTTTGTAGCTCCGTGATTCCTTATCTGATTGAAACCAAAGTTGCTACAGAAGTGCCGGCTAGGTAGGGGAGTCCACATTCCAAATTTGAATAAAATTGCTCCAGCCATTTCCGAAATACGAGCGGCCAAAGTTTGGGTTTTTTTTTCTTCGTTTTTTTCTTCTACTACTTCTTTTCGCACACTTCACAAAATTTGCCATAAAACACGAATTCGTGCTCCAATCGGGCTGAAATTTGGCATACGTAAAGGGCTCATCAAGGTGAATCTCAGTACCAAGTTTGGTAGGAATCCAATCAACATTCACGGAGTTATTACTGATTATTTGCGTAAAATAAGGTCGAAGGTATGTCACGCCCACAGGGTAAACCGCTAGAAGGAATGAGCTGAAAACTGCTATGTAGATGGAGTAACTATCGTAGGAGCGCCTTTTTGTGGTTTGAAAGGAATCCAGTTAAGGGCCATCGAGATATGACACAAAATCCAACCTGTGTCACAATTACGCGATCGATTTTTATGAATAAAAAACTATTAGTTTTCACGCCTACCAGGCAAACCGCTTTGAGCGATGAGCTGAAAATCAGTGTGTAGCTGGAATAATTATCATAGAAAGTCCTTTCAGTAGTACAGAAGAATCGGATTACATACCACTGAGTTATGATTCCAAAGCCAACTACGTGTAGCATATGCGAGATCGAGATACTCTAATAGAACAGTCACCCTAATAGAGCATTCAGCTACGTTTATAACTTATAGCATTGCAAGTTATTCTGTAGGGAGTTCAACTACAACAGTTAATCTTATAGACAATTCACTACAAGCAAGTCACCCTGTAGAGAGTTCAGCTAGAAATATGTCGCTGTAGAGATTCAGAACATTATAAGTCACACTGAAGAGAATTCAGTTATAAACAAGTCATCCTGTAGAGAATTCAGCTACAAACAAGTCACTGCGTAGAGGGTTCAGCTACAAAAAAAGCTACCCAGTAGAGAGTTCATCTAGATCAGCTACAAACAAGTTACTTTATACAATGTTCAGCTACAAGTAAGTCACTCTGTAGACAGTTCAGCTACGTATATACAACCAAGTCACTCTGTAGTACAAACAAGTCACTGTGTAGCTGGAGAGTTCAGCAACTAATCAAAAAAACCACTCTGTAAAGAGTTCAGCTATACAAAAAAGTTATAACTCTATAGAGAAAGTTATAACTCCATAGAGAGATCAGCTACAAGACATTACCTTATAGAGAGTTCAGTTACAAAGCAACCACCATGTAGAGAGTTCAGCTGCAAACAAATCACCCTGTAGAGAGTTCAGCTATGAACAGATCACCCTATAGAGAGTTCAGTTAGAAAAAGTCATCCTGTAGAGAGCTCAGCTAGAAGAATCACCTTGTAGAGAGTTCAACTGCAAATAAATCACCCTGCAGATAGTTCAGCTACAAACAAGTCACCCTGTAGAGAGATCAGCTACCAGCAGTTACCTTGTAGATAGTTCAGCTACAAAAAACCATCATATAAAGAGCTCAGCTGCAAACAAATCACCCTGTAGAGAGTTCAGCTAGAAAAAGTTATCCTGTAGACAGATCAGCTAGAAGGATCACATTGTAGAGAGTTCAACTACAAATAAATCACCCTGCAGATAGTTCAGCTACAAACAAGTCACCCTGTAGAGAGATCAGCTAGAAGAAATTACCTTGTAGAGAGTTCAGCTACAAAAAAAACTATCATATAAAGAGCTCAGCTGCAAACAAATCACCCTGTAGAGAGTCCAGCTACGAACAGATCACTCTGTAGAGAGGTCAGCTAGAAGAAATCACCTTGTAGAGAGTTCAGCTATAAAGAAACCACCATGTAGAGAGTTCAGCTGCATACAAATCATCTGTAGAGAGTTCAGCTGCAAACAAATCATCTGTAGAGAGTTCAGCTGCAAACAAATCATCTGTAGAGAGTTCAGCTGCAAACAAATCATCTGTAGAGAGTTCAGCCAGAAACAAGTTCACCCTGTAGAGAGATCAGCTAGAAACAAGTCACCCCATAGAGAGATCAGCTACAAAGAAACCATCCTGTAGAGAGTTCAATTACAAACAGGTAACCCTATAGAGAGTTCAGCTAGAAACAAGTCACCGTGTAGAGAGATCAGCTAGAATCAAGTCACCCTGTAGAGAAATCAGCTAGAAACAAGTCACCCAGTATAGAGATCAGCTACAAAGAAACCATCCTGTAGAGAGTTTAATTACAAACAGATGACCTTATAGAGAGTTCAGCTAGAAAAAGTCACCGCGTAGAGAGATCAGCAAGTTAGATCAGCTAGAAACAAGTCACCTGTAGAGAGGTCAGCTACAAAGAAACCATCCTATAGAGTTCAGCTACAATCAAGTTACACTATAGAGAGATCAGCTAGAAACAAATCATGTTGCAGATAGTTCAGTTGCAAACAAATCACCCTGTAGAGGGTTCAGCCACCCTGTAGAGAATTCAGCTAGAACAAGTCACCTTGTAGAGAGTTCAGCTACAACGAAACCACCAAGTAGAGAGTTCAGCTGCAAACAAATCACCCTGTAGAGAGTTCAGCTAGGAACAAATCATCCTGTAGAGAGTTCAGCAAGAAATAAATCACCCTGAAAAGAGTTCAGCTACAAACAATGAGAGTTTCAGCTACAGTTCAGTTATGTAAGAAGTCACCTTATTAACTACAGTATGTGATAATCATGAGTCAATGTTATATATACAAATATTTCATCAGACAAAAGCTATACACACTCCTTTGTTCCACAATTCCTGCAGTGAAAAAAAAAAAACAAGTTAAAAGGAAGCATCAAAGCCATATGGCCAGTTTTGTGGCTTGCAATACAAAAAGAAGTGATATCTAAACCAAAACAGCCAAGCTGTAAAAAAAGAGTGCGGCCCCCCAAAAAGCCAAGGTGAAAAAAGATGTGAAATCCAAGGTGGTGGCCAAGAAATGGCTGCGATGGTAGGTTAATGCCAAAAAATTTAATTACGACAATTCATGTGAATTTGGTGACGAATCCTAGTGGAGGAAGCAACGCAAATTCACCTGAATTTTTGTAATTAAAAGTTACCTGCCATCACAGCCATTTCTTGGCCACCACCTTGGATTTCACATCTTTTTTCACCTTGGCCTTTTTGGGGGCCGCACTCTTTTTTTACAGCTTGGCTGTTTTGGTTTAGATACAGTATAAGCCAAGAATTCAACTACAACACATCACCCTGTAGAGAGTTTAGCTACATGACCTACTGGAGAGCTCAGCTACAAAGCAAGTCAGCTTCACCCTGTAGACACATTGGAAGTCTTGCACCCTGTACAAATTTCAGCCACAAATATGTAGAGAATTGAGTTACAAAAAGTGACCCTGTAGAGAGTTCAACAACAATATCACCCTGTATAGAGTTTAGTACAAATAATTGATCCAGTAAAGAGTTCAACTGCAAACAAGTTACCTTGTAGAATATTCAGCTACAACAAGTCATATTTTAGAGAGTTCAGCTACAAGCAATTCACTTTTTGTAGAGAGTTCTGCTACATTATAAGTATCCATTTACGGAATTCAGCTACAATAATTCATCTTGTAAAGAGTCCAGCTACAAACAATTCACCTTGAAGAGAGTTCAGCTTCAAGTCACCCTGTAGACCATTCAGTTATAAACAATTCACTCTGTAGAGAGCTCAGCTACATACCAAGTCAATCTGTAGCGAGTTCAGCTACATTGGAAGTTTCCTTTTAGAGACTTCAGCTACAGCAAGTCACCCTGTAGAAATTTCAGCTACAGCCAAGGCAAGAGTTCAACTACAAGACATCACCCTGTAGAGAGTCCAGCTACAAACATTTCATTCTGAAGAGAGTTAAGCTACAAACGAACAATTCACCATTCATGATTTTCTAAATAGTTCAGATGAAACAAGTCACCCTGTAGACTGTTCAACTACAGCAAGATGCTCTGTAGTGGGTTCAGCTACCAGTATACATTATAACTCACCCTGCAATGAGTTCTACTACAAACTTTCCAACCTGCAGGAGAGAGTTCATGTGTGATAATTACAGTATTGTTAGTATTATTTTTAAAATTTTGAATTGAGAAGTATTCATAATCCAAACTTCAGCTCTACTCCTTTTTGCAGTGAAGAACAGAACACAAGTACAGCACCACCCAGAGGTAACGTTACACTCGTGAGCAGTTGATACTCGTGTAGCCCATTGTTGACCCATGAGTTTCTTTAGCATGTGTAGGCTAGCTAACCCACCACATGTAGCCACGACACGCGAGCTCCTCGGGTGACTGCTCCATTATCTACATGCCTTTGTATGTGACATATTCCAGTTGTGTGTTATGTCAAGTCATGGCCTGGATTTGAGCACTCATGAGGGATTGTAACGTTACCTCTAGGTGGTACTGTAAAAGCATAACCAAAGCAAGCCAAAGGATTGCTTTAGAGTATGGAAATGCAAAAAGAAGTGATGTCTACAATAATCTCAATGCTGCAAAGCTGTGTAGAACTCTAAAAATATCCATCATGAATAAAGCAAAACCTAAAGTCTTGGCCAAGAAATGACTGTAATGGTATCTAGGTTATTGGCAAATTTTTTAATAATGACAATATTGGTGAATTTTGTGCCATATACCAGTGAAACTTGGAGGAAACATGAATAGTTGTTGGTATTATATATATATTTGCCTTTAACTTACATTTACAGCCATTTCTTTGCAGCCAGATTAGATTATATTTTTCACCATGGCTTTTTTTGGAGGCTGCACCCTATTTTACAGCTTGGCTGGTTTTGAATTACATAACATGTAACATGGAATCAGCTGGTTTTACAAGGAACAGTTGTAACACGGGCATGAGAGCTTTGCCTGATGTGTATGAATGAATTACAGGCCCGAGGAAGGAGGGAATAAACATAGGCTAATACCCCATGGTTAGATCTGAGTCAAATATGTTCAAAAGTTTTCCCAAAATGCGTTAAGGAATTTTCACTAAATTTCACCCATTATGTTCTTATAGTATTCCTATTATGTTTGCATTATGTTCCTAAGTTAACAACATTTGTTACAATTATCTTGGAACATTTTAACCAGTGAATACTCTATTAGTGTATTTCACTATAAAGTGACTGTTCTATTAGAGTATCAATCTAAGGAGCTTTATATGATGCATTTGAGTGTTCTATTGTTGTTTGTAGTCTCCACTGACTGCAGAGTATCAATATATTTTCATGGAATGAATTTCCATACTTTGAATTATCTGCCTAATATGCCAACATAATGCTGGCATAGCACTCCAGCCTATTATGCTTTTTATTATGCTAGCATATCTACCCACGTTACAGATATTATGTCACACTTTTCATCCATAACAGGTTGGTAGCTTGATCAATCATCCAAACCAATATAAATACAACCACTAGATATTATTGTAATGCATAGCTAAAAATTTCATTATGGGACAGCAGATGGTTATGTTCTGGTTATGCTTGCTTATGAGTATAATAGACAAACTCTAGAGGTATCATAAATAGTGTTGTGCGATATGGCAAATTTTGTATATTGCCTATCACGATTATTGGTCTCTTCTTTTACCGCGATATGATAAATTATCACGATATACAAATTGCATGAAGTCATGGTAATGAATTGCTAGTATTTGAGTATAAAACATGCAAAATAGTCCCTAACTTGCACTTTCTTCTGCAAGTAAGTCTGTTACACTGTATAAAGAAATTAATACTGTCTTGAACATCATTTTCTGATGAAATAGCTACACCATCATATATCACGATATAACGATATTAATTTTTTTTTATCACAATTACAATATAAAAAGTAATATGTCACGATAATCAATATAATCGATATAATAGCACATCACTAATCATAAAGAATTTCACTTACATGAGTCAAATGATTTAATCAGTGTTACTGAATTGTTTATGGAATAATTTCAGAGTTTACTTAAGGCATATATAGGTAAGCTGGCTTGTAAAGTAGTAACTTCGTGTAGAGTGATAACTTCATGATGGGGTGTGGTCCCATTGTCTACATTGAGGATTGTGTGGAAATGATTGGCGAATAAGCTATAGCACTGGTTCACCTCAGCCAAATGTTTTTCAACTTGTAGGATAGCAAAGATAACAAAATGCTCTCCATCTGATTGGTTTGCATGGTGAAATCCGAGTCATGTATACCAATCACATGTCGACTATTTATCAATCCCACAATCTATTTCAGCCTTCATGTCTATGTAACTGTTACTCAGATGCAGCCCAATCTACATTTGTGACCTAATTTTAGAGTACTGTCGATCTAAGCACAATAGTACTTTTGCAACAAAATGCATTTAGAAACAATGGGTAACAAGTTGATGTGCTACTTCTAAAAACCAGGCGCCATGCAGCTAGCAACCTCATCTGGAATTAACCATAGATAGTATATGCAGTGTTGGGCAAGTTACTTTTATAAAAGTAACTAGTTACATATCATGACACACGGTAGTGTGTCGTGCGGCCCAAGAAGCCAGCACGCCACACCGTGAGTATATTTACAGGAAGAAAGTAAGCGCAATTTTCACACCTTTGTAGCTCGGTGATTCCTTGTCTGATTGAAACCAAAGTTGCTACAAAAGTGCCGGCTAGGTAGGGGAGTCCACATTCCAAATTTAAAGAAAATCGCTCCATCCATTTCCGAAATACGATCGGCCAAACTTAGGGTTTTTTTCTTCGTTTTTTTTTTCTTCTTCTTTTTGCACACTTTGCAAAATCCACCATAAAACACGAAGTCGTGCTCCAATCGGGCTGAAATGTTACACACTTGAAGGGCTCATAAGGCGAATCTCAGTACCAAGTTTGGTAGGAATCCGATGAACATTCACCGACTTATGACCGATTATTTGCGTAAAATAAGGTCGAAGGTCTGTCACACCCACAGGGTAAACCACTTGAAGGAATGAGCTGAAAATTGTTATGTAGATGGAGTAACTATCGTAGGAGTGCCTTTTTGTGGTTTGAAAGGAATCCAGTTAAAGTCCATCGAGATATGACACAAAATCCAACCTGTGTCACAATTACGAAATCGATTATTATGAATAAAAAACTATTAGTTTTCACGTCTACTAGGCAAACCGCTAAGAGCAGTAAGCTGAAAATCGGTGTGTAGCTGGAATAATCATCATAGAAAGTCCTTGCAGTAGTACAGAAGAATCGGATTACAAACCACTGAGTTATGATTCCAAAGCCAACTACGTGTAACATATGCGAGATCGAGATACTCTAATAAAACAGTCACCCTAATAGAGCATTCAGCTAATTTATTTACTCCATTATAGAATTCTATTACATTGCAAGTTATTCTGTAGGGAGTTCAGCTGCAAACATTTGATCTTATAGACAGTTCAGCAAGAAGCAAGTCACCCTATAGAGAGTTCAGCTACAGGTCAATTGTATAGAAGCTAAAAAGCAACTCTACATTTCCTTGGTTAATTCACAAATAATGTACTGCTCACAAATAAGGAGACCTCAACTAATAAGAGATAAGACTACCCTGGAACATGTGCAGCGTAGAGCTACTAAATTCATACTGAATGACTACATCTCACCTTATAAATCAAGGCTACAACAACTAAATTTATTACCGTTACTGTACATCTATGAACTGAATGATTTAATGTTTCTGATCAAATCCTTGAACACACCAACAGACAACTTTGACATCAGAAATTTTATCTCTTTTAACACCAACAGCACTAGATCTGGAAGTCACTTAAAACTATGCCATCCAAGGACAGTATCCACCACTCATCATCATTTCTATTTCAATCAAATTGTAAGACTATGGAATCATCTACCTGTTATAAACTTATCTTTACCACCTTATGTCAGCAAACAAAAGCTCACTAAACATCTATGGGACCATTTTACAGTTAACTTCAACTCTGATCAATCCTGTTCATTTCATTTCTTATGTCCATGCCACCGATGCTCAAGACAACCAATCTCCACCAATTTTCTCCCACTTTATATACTGAACTACAAATTCGTAATAAGTACATAGTTACTATACATAGTTAAGTAATAAGTAATTGTAGTGTAATTAATGTATAGCTGTACATTTCTGGCTGTGGGCACAGGTTGACCACAGACCTTTGATGCAGGTTCTCCTGCTTGAAAAAGCATTATAAATAAATAAATAAAATAATAAATAGATATATCGCTGTAGTGATTCAGATGAATCAGAACATTACAAGTCACACTGAAGATAGTTCAGCTATAAACAAGTCATGCACCCTGTGGAGAGTTTGGCTACACTCTCTAGAGAGTTCAGCTACAAACAAGTCACTGTGAAGAGAGTTCAGCTACAAAGAAACTACCCTGTAGAGAGTTCATCTATACAAACAAGTTAACCTATAGAGACCAGCTGCAAACAAGTAACCCTGTAGAGATTTCAGCTACAGACAAGTCATTTTATAGTTTATACAATGTTCAGCTACAAGTAAGTCACTCTGTAGAGAATTCAGCTACATACAAGTCACTCTGTAGAGAATTTTGCTACAAACAAGTCACAGTGTAGAGAGTTCAGCAACCAAAAAACCACCTGTAAAGAGTTCAGCTAAACAAACAAGTTATTCTGTAGAGAGAACAGCTAGAAACAAGAGAGAACTCAGCTAGAAGAAGTTGCCCTGTAGAGATCTCAGCTGCAAAGAAACCCTGTAGAGAGATTAACTACAAACAAATCACCCTGCGGAGTGTTTAGCTATAAACAAATCACCCTGTAGAAAGTTCAGGTACATAAAAATCACCCTATATAGAGTAAAAAAAAATCACTCTGTAAAGAGTTCAGCTACAAAGAAACTATCCTATATAGAGTTCAGCTACAAACAAGTTACCCTACAGTGAAATCAGTTTGAAACAAGAGATTTCATCAACAAACAAATCAACCTGTAGAGAGTTCAGCTATGAACAGATCACCCTGTAGAGAGTTCAGCTATACAAGTCACCCTGTAGAGAGATCAGCTAGAAGAAGTCACCGTCTACAGAGATCAGCTAGAAGCTAGTCACCTTGTAGAGAGTTCAGTGACAAAGAAACAATCCTGTAGAGAGTTCAGCTACAAACCAATCACCCTGTAGAGAGTTCAGCTACAAATAAATCAACCTGTAGAGAGATTAGCTAGAGACTAGACACAATATAGGGAATTCGGTTACAAGCAAATCACCCTGTAAAGAGATCAGCTACAAACAAATCACCTTGCAGTGAGTTCAGCTACAAACAAATTACCCTGTAGAGAGATCAGCTACAAACAAAATACTGTGTAGAAACTTCAGCTACAAACAAAACAACCTGTAGAGATTTCAGTTACAAACAAATCACCCACTGTAGAGAGATCAGCTACAACTAAATCACCCTGTAGAAAGATCAGCTACAACCAAATCACCCTGTAGAGAGATCAGCTACAAACAAATCACCCTGTAGAGAGATCAGCTACAATCAAATCACCCTGCAGCTACAAACAAATCACCCTGTAGAGAGTTCAGCTACAAACAATTCACCCTCTGGAGAGTTCAGCTACAACCAAATCACCCTGTAGAGAGTTCAGCTACAAACAAATCACCTTGTAGAGAGTTAAGCTACAAACACATCACCCTGTAGAGAGATCAGCTACAAACAAATCACCTTGCAGTGAGTTCAGCTACAAACAAATTACCCTGTAGAGAGATCAACTACAAACAAAACACCGTGTAGAGACTTCAGTTACAAACAAATCAACCTGTAGAGATTTCAGTTACAAACAAATCACCCACTGTAGAGAGATCAGCTACAACCAAATCACCCTGTAGAGAGATCAGCTACAAATAACCACCCTGTAGAGAGATCAGCTACAAACAAATCACCCTGTAGAGAGTTCAGTTACAAACACATCACCCTGTAGAGAGATCAGCTACAAACAAATCACGTTGCAGTGAGTTCAGCTACAAACAAATTACCCTGTAGAGAGATCAGCTACAAACAAAACACCATGTAGAGACTTCAGCTATAAACAAATCAACCTGTAGAGATTTCAGTTACAAACAAATCACCCACTGTAGAGAGATCAGCTACAACCAAATCACCCTGTAGAGAGATCAGCTACAAACAAATCACCCTGAAGAGAGTTTAGCTACAAACAAATCACCCTGTAGAGAGTTCAGCTGCAAACAAATCACCCTGTAGAGAGATCAGCTACAAACAATCACCCTGTAGAGAGATCAGCTACAAACAAATCACTTTGCAGTGAGTTCAGCTACAAACAAATTACCCTGTAGAGAGATCAGCTACAAACAAAACACCGTGTAGAGACTTCAGCTACAAACAAATCAACCTTTAGAGATTTCAGTTACAAACAAATCATCCACTGTAGAGAGATCAGCTACAACCAAATCACCCTGTAGAGAGATCAGCTACAAACAATCACCCTGTAGAGAGATCAGCTACAAACAAATCACCTTATAGAGAGTTCAGCTACAAAAAAATCACCCTGTAGAGAGATCAGCTACAAACAATCACCCTGTAGAGAGATCAGCTACAAACAAATCACCCTGTAGAGAGTTCAGCTACAAACAAATCACCCTGTAGAGAGTTCAGCTAGATAAAAGTCACCCTACAGAGAGATCAGGTCACCCTATAGAGAGATCAGCTAGAAGAAGTGATCTTGTAGAGAGTTCAGCTAGAAATAAGTTACCCTATAGAGAGATCAGCTAGAAACAAGTCACCCTGTAGAGATTTCAGTTACAAACAGATCATCCTGTAGATAGTTCAGCTAGATACAAGTCACCTTGTAGAGAAATCAGCTAGAGGAAGTCATCTTGTAGAGAGCCAGCTAGAAACAAGTCACCTTGTAGAGAGTTCAGTGACAAAGAAACTATCCTGTAGAGAGTTCTTCTACAAACAAATCACCCTGTAGAGAGTTCAGATGCAAACAAATCACCCTGTAGAGAGTGCAGCTACAAACAAATCAACCTGTAGAGAGTTTAGCTACATTTCAAGTCCCTTAGTAGAAAGATCAGCTGCGAACAAGTTATCCAGTAGGGAATAATAGACATGTAATAAATATATTCATATAATTACTGATAAAATCAAAAACAGTTGAAGTATTAAAAATCTGCTCTGTCTTTTTAATCTTCCTGTGGTAAAGAAATAGGATATTGTAGGTTAAAAAAGCCCCACATCCAGCCTATGGCCAGCTTTGGGGTATACAAATACAAAAGGAAGTGATACCTAATCAAAAAACAGCCAAGCTGTAAAAAAGGTGCGGCCCCTAAAATGGCCAAGGTGAAAAAAGATGTGAAATCCAAGGTGGCGGCCAAGAAATGTCTGTGATGGTAGGTTACTGGTAAAAATTTTAATAACGACAATTCAGGTGAATTTGGTGCCGCTTGGTCTTGGCACAAAATTCACCTGAATTGTCGTTATTAAAATTTTTACCATTAACCTACCATCACAGCCATTTCTTGGCCGCCACCTTGGATTTCACACCCTTTTTCACCTTGGCCATTTTAGGGGCTGCACCTTTTTTTTACAGCTTGGCTGTTTTTGATTAGATTATATAATACTTGCAATTGAACTATTCATTTACAGTTACATATTACCCATAAAATAAAGTAACTATAATAATATTACATATTATACTACTTTGTGTCCACAGCCTTAAGCTGTCACGTGTGAAACTACCACCTTATCACTTGACATGTTTGCATTGTTGGACAATGTGCAAATCTTGGTTATAAGTAAGAAGCTGGTGAGTAAGTTTCATTCAGTAGGCTTCATTACTTCGTTGTGGCTAGGCATTACTCAGTGGATTACTAATGAGATTAGTAACTTCATTACTTGTAGTAATAATATTATGCAATATTAGATTTATTACGGTAACTATATTACTTAGGTAACATGTTACATTTGTAAGTAAAGTAACTTGAGCTGTTTTTATAGCATATTTCATTATATTGCTTAGTTACCACAAAAGTAATAATATTATGTAACGCATTACATAAGTAACGCATTACATAAGTAACGCATTACTCACAACACTGGTATATGCTACTATGAATTAACCAACCCATGTATTACTATTTTATTGTTTTAACCAATAGGGTAGTTTTGTATTGTGCAATAATATTATTAGGGGTGGTCCACAATTTTCTGCTTTTTTGCAAGCATACAAAAAGTACTCTTTTCTAACCCCCTCCCCCCAGCCCAAAGCGTACTGTATAAATGTTGACACTTGGATGTATCGTATAGCAGAACAAACACATGGATACTTTTTTTTAATATTGCAAAATTCATGTATAGTATATGTTTTGTCTTTTAGGCATCATATCATTTTGATGCTTTTGAAGCTGATACCCTGAAAGAATCATTCTTACACACAGCAGGCATTTATTTAGTACCTGATGCACATTTGCAAATGTGTACATACACATCATAGAAACAGTTATTTGCTATCTTCAACATGTTCATACAAAACCATCCCAATACTGGCAGTAGCAACAGTAGTACTAGTTTGTGGCCTAATGTATTTCGTGGACTGGACTCACGGACTGAACTCGCAGACTGGACTCACGCAATGAACAGGAAACAGCTTTTAAACAATAATCCAGACATTATCCATATCTTGCAACACTGGAGACACCACTATCGAGCTACAACTGCTGATACTGCTCTTCTTTACAAGTTAACAAACTATCACGTGTACTAATTAATTAGAATACACTTACGATACATGAGGTACTAGCGGTGATAAAACATGCATCAGGTACCATTGTTGTAGCTTAGATGTTTTTCCTTTGTTGCTCCAGTACTTAGCACTAGTGGTAGAACTGTAGTGATGAGCCAGTTTATTTGCATAGCCCCATCACCTCGCCGGGCGGTGCCATCTACAGCTACCCTGCTAAGAATTGTTACTGGCTCATCTCTACAACCCTAGCACTAGTACTAAAACAATAAAGGAAAACATCTACGCTACAACGATAGCCTCTATCACGCTTTATAACTGCCAGTACTTGTGTATCATAAGTGTATTCTAATTAATTAGTGCATGTGCTAGTTTGTTGACTTGTAAGGAAGAGCAGTATCAGCAGTTGTAGCTTGATAGTGGGGTCTCCAGTGTTGCAAGAGATGGATAATGTCTGGATTATTGTTTAAAGGCTGTTTCCAGCTCAGTGCGTGAGTCCAGTCCGCGAGTCCAGTCCGTGAAATACATTAGGCCCTGGTTTGTTGGGTATTCACCATAGTCTGAGGTGGACTGGAGTCACAAGATGTGGGTCCACTCTGCAGAGACAGGTTTTCTCTATAGGCAACCCACAACTACCACAACTATGTGGTGTAAACAAATTAGTACCCACATAATCCAGCCTCCCATACCCAACAGTATTCCTAAACCCACAACAACACCTTCTGCAGGTAGAAAACAAAGCAACAAGCAGTGTAGCTACAAGCTATTCAGTTGTAACCATTTATCAGTGTTAATTGCTAGGCTAAGACTAAAGAGAAAGAAAAGTAAGTGCTGTTATAAAAGTATATAAAGCCTATAGTACGTGTTATCACGCTGATAAGATTCAATGAGCTTTATCTTTCCTATAGCTTATATAAAGGTACTTTTCATTGGTAGCTAACCCTAGCTACACTTGGCTTGGACCCATGCATTAACAGCATCAACTCGCTTTAGTCTGCCGTTTATAATTGAACACATAAGTAGCAGTAGAGGTTTACTAACGGAGCCTTATCACTACATTCGGATTTCTCGCCAACTCACGTGATCAACATTTTTAAAAAGTGTACATGTGATTTTACCCCCCCCCCCCCCCCCCCCTAGTGTACGGTTTATACGCTCAAGAAAAAAACAGAAAATTGTGGACTTCCACTCAGCTAATTCTCTGTTTTGTAATTCATGAAATTTTTGTAATTTGTTCATATTTGTTTAGGTTTTATAATGTTGCTAAGTAGATGTAGCTTGTAAGTAGTTTAGTTTCTTGTAATTAGTTTCTTGTAATTAGTTAGGTAGTTTGTAATTAACTAGTCTTTGTAATCTTTTGTGTTATATGCTTATTATGTTGCTATGCACTGCTAATGAAGCGCTTGTTAAACAAACTGCTTTTACCGATGTATTATGCACAGAAGTATCTTCTAAACTGTTTTATAGTTTGACTATTGTGTTTTTTCAACATTTTCTCTTGACAAATCCTCAAAGCTGCTCTTCATTTTCATTCACATACATAAGGGATACGCACCCTTTCAACTTGAAGCAATAGGCTATTCCTGGTTTTGCTCCCACACACTGCTCAGTATAGTGTGAACAGTACAGTCTGTTACAGGCGTGCAGAGTTAGAGAAGAGAAAATATGTGAATGAATTTTGTAAATCACCCATATGGGCATGCATGAATAATTAGAACTTTCATGTTTAGTGGGTTGCTAATAATAGCAAGACACAGTTTTAAAAATATTTCAAGCAACCATTAATAAGTAGATTTACACTATAAAGTTTGTGATTTTATCATTAAATATTTTAGGTGTCAAATGAGCCCATATGGTTGATCTTCCAAAATTTGGTTACATATGCAGAGAGGATTCGTGAAGTAGAACATGGGACATTGTTTTCATGCACTAGAGGCATGGGTCCTTTGGCCGCAGTGGTGTACAAGAGAATAGCCACTCCGCTGTCAGAAAAAAATGGTTAAGACCCTGTACTGGCTAAGATGTAACCTGAGTTTTTCCCTACTTCAAACAGCCATCACAAAAACGCAAGCTCCAGAAAAGTTTAAGAAAGTTTTAATCATCTTGCTGGTTGGTGAATTGACGCTCCAGTGGATAAATACTGGGCATCATCGTGTTCCCCTGTTCATAGGGAGTTTAAAAATCCTTGTTTCATCTCCATAAACATGTGCATGGGTTTCTGAATTACAGATGTTTGTTTACGTTGTGGTGACGAAAGAATTTACAACTATTTTTCTTCAATGAATTCGCCTTCCTTCTGGATCACAGAAGAATACCTTTGGCACAAACTATACCTTGGTGGATTTAAAAATTCATGACGAATACAATGAGCTAAGATACATTTCCACACACCGTTGTATCAATAAGTTATGGTCATTTATGTAAGCACCTGTAGATTATTTTCTCAGTGTCTTCTGTACATGTGTGACTGGATTTAGCAAAATCAACCATATGGGTGCAAAAGCCAAAAGTGAGATAACACCAGCATGAAGTTGCTGCACTATCAGGCTAACAATTTTCATACCAAACTCACCTTCAACTTGTTAGGTCTGCTTTTGGTGGACTGTTCTCTGGAGGCCTGTATAACCACACCAGACGTCTGTCGGTGACAGGTCTGTGAACAACAGGGATGTGCTTTGGGGGGTTTACACACTCTGGACAGACAACTATGAGATGAGCAGGGAGCTGAATGTGTGATGTATGTCTGTTTTGTGAGAATTCAGTCTATTCCTACATCTGATGGGATGTATTGTGGTCTGGTGCCTTCAGTTACCATTCTCGTTGATTTTGTAGTTCATCTCCAACCTGCTCCACCACCCCCACCCCTTTTTGAGGATTCGTGATACAGTAACACTGGTGAAAAAACCTATCTAAAATGGTGGGAAACTTTACAGGGATTACCTTAGCCACTAGCTGCTCTTAAAGTTTGTGAATTGCTCCATCTTTGCTGAAAAATCCAAACGTGTAGCTGCCAAAGCTGGTGTATAACAAAGCTTTAAATTATTAAAATATGTTTTTCTCTGAATCAACAATGCACCCATAAGGGTGATTTTCCAGAATCCAGTCACATATTGATTTGTTTGCTCCTCCGGCTGTCTACTGTTTTTATTCCCACACTGCTTAACTTATGGAGCTGAAACTTAGCCAGTCCATTCCTCTGACCCTGTAGACAACAAAGAACCAATAAAACAAATTTTGATAAATGTGCATATATCAACGGTTTTCTAAAATTAGGTTACCTTTTTTATGTAGCCCAGCTAGCTGGGCTATTTACGAAATGTAATCTGGGCGGTTCATTTGATCTGAGGTGTGAAAAAGTTACATATTTTGTTTTATTACTTTATTTGCAAAGTGTATTAGTAGGCTTGCGCCAATTATGCCGGCATAATTCCGAGCATAATAGGCTAGCAAAAGCATCAAGCATTATACCAGCATAATAGGACGACTTTCAAGAATTTTAATTAAAATGCACAATGCGTGTGCCAAAAATACTGTACAACATGAACACACTGCACATTATTACTGCATTTCATATCCAAAACCTTGCAGTGTTATTATTTTTACTATTTCCTGACTGATTATTTACACTTTATGGAAAATAAGATCAAGATACTCTAATATAGCAGTCACTTACTCTAATACAGCAGTCAGGAAATGCAGATAAAACAGTCAGCTCTAGAACATAATCTTGATTTTGAAAGTATAATTTTGAGCATAATAGGCTGGATTTTTGAGCACTGCTCAAAAGCATAATAGGAAATTTTCAAAGCATAATTAGTTCAAGCGTAGAGCAAAATAATTACTGTATGTAAGCCCATAAGGTTGTTCTTTGGCCATTTACAGATGGTACAAATGAATTACCTTTTGCTGCTGTATGATCCCTAATTTCATACACTAGCTGTTGTTAATGTACATTCCACTGTACAAGTATACTTTTGATCACAGGAACAGTCAGCCAGGATAATATTAGCGGTTCAAGGTGGCAATATCACTGTGCTACAGAAGTTACACTCAAAAGGGATCGATGTGAACAATGTCATTGATCAAGTGAGTGGCTACCTGTTGTCTACATTAAAATGAGTGAATGTGGAATGTATAGCTTTTGAGCATATAAACATAACACCAGCATGGGATAGATGTACTATCTAGCTAACAATTCTCATGCTCATTACATCATAGACTTGCAATGTTTGCTTTGTTATGCATTTCAATTACCATATACATTGCCTAACAGCTTTTTGAAGACACCAGGAAGACTGTCACAAGCTTGGATTAAATGTGACCCAATTTTGGAAAATCACCCATAATTATTGTTTTGTATAAAATAATTATCATTTTAATGTTTAGGGTGATACTGTTTAGTACAGGATCCAGTTTAAAATAATCTAAAAGTATCTTGCAATTGAAGGAATTGAGAATTGATTAAAATCATTTAATATAACAAGTGGATTTACACAAAGAAGCTTATTACTGAATCAAAGCCGATATTATAGCTATTTTGATACAGATGGGTGGTATAGTACACTACTATTAAGACCTACTCATGCCAATCGTCATCATCATAATCATCATATCAAGTGCTATGCTAGTAAAACTTGTGATAACAGGTTGTAAATTGTATTGCAGTGTAATAGATAAAGGATATGCTTGTTAAAAATTAAGCAACTGCAACTCATCATATTTTGCATGAAAAATCAAGATACTCTAATAGAACAGTCATTACAAAATAGATATTTCTCTGTAAAACAAAGGTAGCGACCATGAAATGGCTACAATTATGTTAATAGTAATAAACTTTAATAATGCACTAAGCAGTATTTTTTATTATCATTAACATCATTGCAGCCACTTCATGTCCACCACCTTTGATTTCACAACTTTTTCATTCAAACTTTTTGAAGGCTGCACTCTTTTCATGGCTGTTTTGTATATTTACTGCAAAATGAAACAGTCAGTAGTGTGCATGCCTTTTATATCACTGTCATACAAGAAGGCAGTAATCAATAGGTGGATTTCTGACTCTCCAAGATAACATTATGTATATTTAATTGCTTATTTCCCAATTTAAGATCATCTAAATGAATGTTTCCCAGTGAGCTGATCACTGAGAAATATCGACACCTTCACTGTAAAAATGAGGTGTCCAAGATACTACATATTTACAAATACCTGTATCCCAATGTAGCAATACCTCAATTGTAACAAAAGACCTCATCAAAGTAAATAACTGGTAATTTAAAGAGCTGATACCTGTAGTGGTCAAGAATTAATCTTAATGCAACTATATAACTATAATTTCCGAAGTTTTAATCCATGAAAGATCAACTTGACTCTATAACAAATGCACCCATGAAAGTAAAGTAACTTGCAACCAAATCAGCTATATGTCTGAAGTGGCCTATGATGGGATAGGTAAAAACAGTGGACCCAGGGACCAAGGACCCGGGGATCCACGGAAATTCAACTCTGCTTGGAATTTTATACACTTCACAATATTCTATACTTGTACCAGGTACCTCTGCAAGTAGTCTTGCATGGCCAATCCACTTTTTCCCCCTTGTGGCATCTCACACGATGTTTACACCAATTAGAAAATAAGCACCTCTGAAAAAGTGTCTGAAGCTTATTGCATTTATAGGCCACTGCCTGCTGCACAGTAAGCATACTAGTTTATTATTCTGCCTAGCTAATAGAGTAGTTTAGGAACATTGTGCCAATGTACCATAACATATGAAGAGCTGCTGGAACTTGCTTAGCTTGGTTTAGCTAGTAATTGCTTGCCTGCTGCACAATGAGCATGTTAGTCTATTATGTCAGGTAGGTAAAAACAGTGGACCTGGGGACCGAGGACCCACGGAAATCCTACTCTTCTTGGAATTTTATACACTTCAAAATCAAGACACATGGTAGTGTGTCGTGCGGCCCAAGAAGCCGGTGTCACAATTACGCGATCGATTTTTATGAATAAAAAAGTATTAAGACACACGGTAGTGTGTCGTGCGGCCCAAGAAGCCGGCGCGCCACACCGTGAGTATATTTACAGGAAGAAAGAAAACGTCATTTTCACACCTTTGTATCTCGGTGATCCCTTATCCGATTGGAACCAAATTTGCAACAAAGTTGCCCGTCAGCCAGGGGAGGCTACATTCCAAATTGGAAGGAAATCGCTCCAGCCATTTCCGAGATACGAGCTACCAAAGGTTCGATTATTTTTCTTCGTTTGTTTTTTCTTCTTCGTGTTTTCGCACACTTGCAAAAATTGCTATAAAACGCAAATGCGTGCTCCGATCACCTTGAAATTTGGCACACAGAAAGGGAGTCCAAAGGCGAATCCTAGCATTACATTTGGTGCAAATCCAATGGATGGTTCAGGAGTTATAACCGATTGTTCGCGTAAAACAAGATCGATTTGTTGTCACGCCTACAGGGTAAACCGCTTCATGGAATAAGTTGAAAATTGCTATGTAGATGGAGTAACCATCGTAGGAGTGCCTTTTGGTGGTTTGAAAGGAATCGAGTTAAAGACCATGGAGATATGACACAAAACCCAACCTGTGTCACAATTACGCGATCGATTTTTATGAATAAAAAAGTATTAGTTTTCACGCCTACTAGGCAAACCGCTTAGAGCAATCAGCTGAAAATCGGTGTATAGCTGGAATAATCTTCATAGAAAGTACTTGCAGTAGTACGGAAGAATCGTATTACAAACCACTGAGTTATGATTCGAAAGCCAACTCCATGTAGCAAATGCAAGATCGAGATACTCTAATAGAACAGTCACCCTAATAGAGCATTCGGCTAATTTATTTACTCCATTATAGAATTCTATTGCATTACAAGTTATTCTGTAGGGAGTTCAGCTGCAAACAGTTAATCTTATAGACAATTCAGCAAGAAGCAAGTCACCCTGTGAAGAGTTGAGCTCAAATATATCACTGTAGAGATTCAGAACATTACAAGTCACACTGAAGAGAGTTCAGCTATAAACAAGTCATGCACCCTGTAGAGAACTCAGCTACAATTAAGTCGCTTTCTAGAGAATTCAGCTACACACAAGTCACTGTGGAGAGAGTTCAGCTACAGACAAATCACCCTGTAGAGAGATCAGCTACAAAAAAAAACACTTTGCAGAGAGTTCAGCAATAAACAAATCAACTTGTAGAGAGATCAGCTAGAAACAAATCAGTTTGTAGAAAGATGGTTACACACAAATCAACCTGTAGAGAGATAAGCTAGAAACAAATAACCCTGTAGAGAGTTCAGCTACAAAAAATCACCCTGTAGAGACATCAGCTAGAAACTAGACACAATGCAAGGAGTTCAGCTACAAGCAATCATCCTGTAGAGAGTTCAGCTAAAACAAATCAACCTGCAGAGAGATCAGCTACAAACAAATCAACTTATAGAGAGTTCAGCTACAAACAAATTACCATGTAGAGAGATCGGCTACAAACAAAACAACCTGCAGAGAGATCAGCTACACACAAATCAACTTGTAGAGAGATCAGCTACAAACAAATCATCCTGTAGAGAGATCAGCTAGAAACTAGACACAATGTATGGAGTTCAGCTACAAGCAAATCACCCTGTAGAGAGTTCATCTACAAAAAAATCAACCTGTCGAGCGGTCAGCTAGAAACAAATCACCCTGAAGAGAGGTCAGCTACAAAAAATCACCCTGTAGAGAGATCAACTACAAACAAAACACTTTGCAGAGAGTTCAGCTACAAACAAATCAACCTTTAGAGCGATCAGCAACAAACAAATCAACTTGTAGAGAGATTATTTAGAAACAAATCAACCTGCAGAGAGATCAGCTACAAACAAATCAGCTTGTAGAGAGATCAGTTACACACAAATCAACCTGTAGAAAGATAAGCTAGAAACAAATAACCCTGTAGAGAGTTCAGCTATATGCAAAAAAAATCATCCTGTAGAGACATCAGCTAGAAACTATACACAATGTAAGGAGTTCAGCTACAAGTAAATCACCCTGTAGAGAGTTCAGCAAAAACAAATCAACCTGCAGAGAGATCAGCTACAAACAAATCACCTTATAGATAGTTCAGCTACAAACAAATTACCCTGTAGAGAGATCGGCTACAAACAAATCAACCTGCAGAAAGATCAGCTACACACAAATCACCCTTTAGTGAGTTCAGCTACAAACAAATCAACCTGAAGTGAGATCACCTACAAAAGTACACCTTGTACAGAGTTCAGTTACAAACAATTACCCTGTAGGGAGATCTGGTAGGAAAATTCACCTTGTACAGAGTTCAGCAACAAAGAAACCACCGTGTAGAGAGTTCAGTTGCAAAGAAATCACCCTGTAGAAAATTCAGTTACAAACAAATCACCCAGTAGAAAGATCAGCTAGAAGAAGTTACCTCATAGAGAGTTCAGCTACAAAGAAATTACCCCGTTGAGATTTCAGCTAGAAGAAGTCACCTTGTAAAGAGTTCAGCTACAAAGAAACCATCATGTAGAGAGTTCAGCTACAAAGAAACCACCATGTATAGTGTTTAGCTGTTAAAAATCACCTGTATAGAGTCCAGCTAGAAACAAATCACCCTGTAGAGAGATCAGCTAGAAGAGGTCACCTTATAGAGAGTTCAGCTACAAAGAAACCACCACATAAAGAGTTTAGCTGCAAATAAATCACTTGTAGAGAGTTCAGCTACAAACAAATCCCCCTGTAGAGGAGAAGCCACCTTGTAGAGAGTTCAGCTACAAAGAAACCATCATGTAGAAAGTTCAGCTACAAACAATTTACACTGCAGAAAGATCATCTAGAAGAAGTCACGTTGTAGAGTGTTCAGTTACAAAGAAACCATCATGTAGAGCGTTCAGCTACAAACAAATCACTCTGTAGAGAGTTCAGCTGCAAAGAAACCGCCATGTAGAAAGTTCAGCCTCAAACAAACCACTCTGTAGAGAATTCAACTACAACAAATCACCCTGTAGAGAAGAAGTTACCTTGTAGAGAGTTCAGCTACAAAGAAACCACCATGTAGAGAGTTTAGCTGCAAACAAATCTCCTGTAGAGATTTCAGCTAGAAACAAATCACCCCGTAGAGAGATCAGCTGGAAGAAGTCACCTTGTAGAGAGTTCAGCTACAAAGAAACCATCATGTAGAGAGTTCAGCTACAAACAAATCACCCTGTAGGGAGTTCAGCTACAAAAAAAATCACTCTGTAGAGTGTTCAGCTAGACGAAGTCACCTTATAGAGAGTTCAGCTACAAAGAAACCATCATGTAGAGAGTTTAGCTGCAAACAAATCACCTGTAGAGAATTCAGCTAGAAACAAATCACCCTGCAGAGAGACCAGCTAGAAGAGGTCACCTAGTAGAGAGATCAGCTGCAAAAAGAATATCCTGTGGGGAATAATGAGGATGTAATAAATATATGTATATAATTTGTATAATTATTAATAAAATCAAAAATAATTGTATTATTAAAAATCTTCTTTTAAGTTCTTTTCTTCTTTCTGTGGTAAAGAAAAAAACACATGGGTTAAAAAAGCCCCAAAGCCAGCCATAGGCTGGCTTTGCAGTATACAAATACAAAAAGAAGTGATATCTAATCAAAAACAGCCAAGCTGTAAAAAAAAAAATGCGGCCCCCAAAAATGCCATGGTGAAAAAGGATGTGAAATCCAAGGTGGCAGCCAAGAAATGGCTGTGATGGTAGGTTAATGGTTAAAGTTTAATAACGACAATTCAGGTGAATTTTGTGCCGCTTGGTCTTGGCACCAAATTCACCTGAATTGTCGTTATTAAAATTTTTACCATTAACCTACCATCACAGCCATTTCTTGGCCGCCACCTTGGATTTCACATCTTTTTTCACCATGGCCTTTTTGGGGGCCGCACCTTTTTTTTTACAGCTTGGCTGTTTTTGATTAGATTAGTTTTTACGCCTACTAGGCAAACCGCTTAGAGCAATGAGCTGAAAATCGGTGTATAGCTGGAATAATCTTCATAGAAAGTCCTTGTAGTAGTGTAGAAGAATGGGATTACAAACTAGTGGGTTATGATTCGAAAGCCAACTCCGTGTAGCAAATGAGAGATCGAGATACTCTAATAGAACAGTCACCCTAATAGAGCAGTCACCCTAATAGAGCAGTCACCCTAATAGAGCATTCAGCTAATTTATTTTCTTCATTTATAGACATTCTATTACATTGCAAGTTATTCTGTATGGAGTTCAGCTGCAAACAGTTAATCTTATAGACAGTTCAGCAAGAAGCAAGTCACCCTGTGGAGAGTTAAGCTACAAATATATCACTGTAGAGATTCAGAACATTACAAGTCACACTGAATAGAGTTCAGCTATAAACAATCATGCACCCTGTAGAGAGTTCACCTACAATTAAGTCACTCTCTAGAGAATTCAGCTACACACAAGTCACTGTGGAGAGAGTTCAGCTACAAACAAATTACCCTGTAGAGAGATCAGCTACAAACATAACACTTTGCTGAGAGTTCAGCTACAAACAAATCAACCTTTAGAGCAATCAGCAACAACAAATCAACTTGTAGAGAGATCAGCTACAAACAAATCAACCTGCAGAGAGATCAGCTACAAACAAATCAGCTTTTAGAGAGATCGTTACACACAAATCAACCTGTAGAGAGATCAGCTAGAAACAAATCACCCTGTAGAGAGTTCAGCTACAAAAAATCACCCTGTAGAGACATCAGCTAGAAACTAGACACAATGTAAGGAGTTCAGCTACAAGTAAATCACCCTGTAGAGAGTTCAGCTAAAACAAATCAACCTGCAGAGAGATCAGCTACAAACAAATCACCTTATAGAGAGTTCAGCTACAAACAAATTACCATGTAGAGAGATCGGCTACAAACACATCAACCTGCAGAGAGATCAGCTACACACAAATCAACTTGTAGAGAGATCAATTACAAACCAATCACCCTGTAGAGAGATCAGATAGAAACTAGACACAATGTAAGGAGTTCAACTACAAGCAAATCAGCATTGAAACCGGGTCACTACTGCTGACCCGGATGACCCACTGACCCAGATAGCAATCTGGGTCAGACCTGGATGTGACCCGGGTTAATTAAAGCCGAGGCATGCGATATGAGCTATGTTTCGGCTAGTCTCAAGCGAGCGAGACTATGTTTTGAGCGTTCGATTCATGTTGAGTAAACAGTGGCAGATCCAGACTTTTAAAAAGGAGGGTTCCACTTTGGAATTGTGCCTTCAGCCTAGCTGTAGGTTGAAGACCAAGAAAAAAAAAAGAAGAAAATAAAAGGTCATCACTTACTAACAATAGCTACCCCTCACCATAGATACCCTCAGTTTTGTGCTACATACTGCACTTACTAATAAATGGGTGTGGCTGAGCGTATGTTGGTAATGCGATAAGTGGGCGTGGCTCACAAAAGATCTACGTGATAGCGTTTATAAGTTTCCACGTCATCAAACGAACAATTTTGCTTCTTACGTGATCCAATCTGGGTCAGACCCGGATAATTTGTAAACCGGGTTGGACCCGGATGACCCGGAGAAAATGTGACCCGGATGACCTGACCAGGTTTCAACGCTGAAGCAAATCAGCCTGTAGAATGATCAGCTAGAAACAAATCACCCTGAAGAGAGGTCAGCTACAAATAAATCACCCTGTAGAGAGATCAGCTACAATCAAATCAGCCTGAAGAGAGGTCAACTACAAACAAATCAACCTGTAGAGAGATAAGTTAGAAACAAATTACCCTGTGGAGAGTTCAGCTACAAAAAAATCACCCTGTAGAGAGACATCAACTAGAAACTAGACACAATGTAAGGAGTTCAGCTACAAGCAAATCACCCTGTAGAGAGTTCAGCTAAAACAAATCAACCTGCAGAAAGATCAGCTACAAACAAATCACCTTGTAGAGAGATCAACTACAAACAAATCACCCTGTAGAGAGATCAGCTACAAACAAATCACCCTGTAGAGAGATCAGCTAGAAACTATATAGACACAAAGTAAGGAGTTCAGCTACATACAAATCACCCTGTAGAGAGTTCAGCTGCAAACAAATCACCTTATAGAGAGTTCAGCTACGAACAAATCACCCTGTAGAGAGATCAGCTAGAAACAAATCACCTTGTAGAGAGTGCAGCTACAAACAAATCACCTTGTAGAGAGATCGGCTACAAACAAATCATCCTGTAGAGAGATCAACTAGTAGCTAGAAACTAGATACAATGTAAGGGGTTCAGCTACAAGCAAATCACCCTTTAGTGAGTTCAGCTACCAAAAAATCAACCTACAGTGAGATCACCTACAAAAAGCACCTTGTACAGACTTCAACAAATTACCCTGTAGAGAAATCAGCTAGAAGAATTCACCTTGTAGAGAGTTCAGCAACAAAGAAAACCACCATGTAGAGAGTTCAGCTGCAAACAAATCAGCCTGTAGAAAATTCAGTTACAAACAAATCGCCCAGTAGAAAGATCAGCTAGAAGAAGTTACTTTGTAGAAAGATCAGCTGCAAAGAAACCATTCTGTAATGAGCTCAGCTGCAAACAAATCACCAGTACATAATTCAGTTACAAACAAATCTCCCTGTTGAGAGATCAGCTAGAAGAAGTTATCTTGTAGACAGTTCAGCTACAAACAATTCAACCTTTACAGAGATCAGTTAGAAGAAGTTTCCTTTTAGAAAGTTCAGCTACAAACGAATCACCCTGTAGAAAGATCAGCTAGAAGAATTCACCTTGTAGAGATTTCAGCTACAAAGAAACCACCATGTAGAGAGTTCAGCTGCAAACAAGTCACCCTGTAGAAAATTCAGCTACAAACAAATCACCCTGTAGAAACATCAGCTAGAAGAATTCACATTGTAGAGATTTCAGCTACAAAGAAACCACCATGTAGAGAGTTCACCTGCAAACAGGTCACCCTGTAGAAAATTCAGCTACAAACAAATCGCCCTGTAGAAAGATCAGCTAGCTTGTAGAGAGATCAGCTACAAAGAAATCATTCTGTAAAGAGCTCAGCTGCAAACAAATCACCTGTACAGAATTCAGCTATAAACAAATCACCCTGTAGAGAGATCAGCTAGAAGAAGTTACCTTGTAGATAGTTCAGCTACAAACAAATCACCCTGTAGAGAGATCAGCTAGAAGAAGAGTTGCCTTGTAGATAGTTCTACTGCAAACAATTCACCCTGTAGAGAGATCAGCTAGAAGGAGTCACCTCGTAGAGTGTTACGTTACAAAGAAACCACCATGCAGAGAGTTCTGTAATAAATATATGTATTATTGTATAATTTTTTTTGTATTAATTATATATATAATGTGTACATTTACTGATAAATTCAGAAATATTTAAAGTATTTAACATCTGCTTCTTCTTTTCTTCTTCCTGTGGTAAAGAAAAAAGATATGTTAAAAAAGCCCCAAAGCCGGCCATAGGCCGTTGGGTATACAAACACAAAATGAAGTGAAATCTAATCCAAAACAGCCAAGCTGTAAAAAAAGTGTGCGGCCCTCAAAAAGGCTATGGTGAAAAAGATGTGAAATCCAAGGTAGCAGCCAAGAAATGGCTGTGATGGTAGGTTAATGGTAAAAATCTTAATAACGACAATTCAGGTGCATTTTGTGCCAAGACCAAGTGGCACTAAATTCACCTGAATTGTCGTTATTAAAATTTTTACCAGTAACCTACCATCACAGCCATTTCTTGGCCGCCACCTTGGATTTCACATCTTTTTTCACCATAGCCTTTTTGAGGGCCGCACACTTTTTTTACAGCATGGCTGTTTTGGATTAGATATTCTATACTTGTGCTAGGTACCTCTGCAAGTAGTCTTGCATGGCCAATCCACTTTCCCCTCCCTCGTGGCATCTCACATGCACGATGTTTATACCAATTAGAAATTATGAGCGCCTCTGAAAAAGTGTCTGAAGCTGATTGCATTAATATAGGTCATTTGCTGTTTCCCCAGAATATTTGTTTGCATAATGTTTCTAAACTTTAGTAGCTAGGTGACATAATAGACTAGCATGCTCATTGTGCAGCAGGCGAGCAATTACTAGCTAAACCAAGCTAAGAAAATTCCAGCAGCTTTTCATACGTCATGGTGCATTTGCACAATGTTCCTAAACTACTCTAGTAGCTAGGCAGAATAATAAACTAGTATGCTTACTGTGCAGCAGGCAGTGGCCTATAAATGCAGTAAGCTTCAGACACTTTCTGAGGTGTTTATTTTCTAATTGGTGTAAACATCGTGCAAGACGCCGTGAGGGGAGAAAAAGTGGATTGGCCATGCAAGACTACTTGCAGAGGTACCTAGTACAAGTAGAGAATATTGTGAAGTGTATAAAATTCCAAGCACAGTTGAATTATCGTGGGCCCTTGGACCCAGGTCCTTGGTCTCCACGTCCACTGTTTTTACCTACCCCCAATAATAAAAGTTTGATATGTGACCGGATCTGTGAAAAGGGACATAATTGCACAAACCTAAATTTACAGTATAAATCATCAAATACATTGGGTGAAATACTTGCATATTATTGAAAAAATTCTGTAAATTTGTTTCACCCCTCTTTCTTACTGAAAGAAGGGACTAACAATAAAAACCCGAATATCATCTTATTCACCCGCTCAAGAGGAGTCAGAAAATCTTTGTTTCGTTGCAATAGCCCCAATTATGAGAGTTTGTTTATGTCATGTCGAAGTGATCATACGCGATCAAGACACACGGTAGTGTGTCGTGCGGCCCAAGAAGCCGGCGCGCCACACCGTGAGTATATTAACAGGAAGAAAGAAAATGCAATTTTCACACCTATGTAGCTCTGTGATCCCTTATCCAATTGGAACCAAATTTTTGCTAGAGACGTGCCGCCCAGTTAGGGGAGTCTACATACCAAATTGGAAGAAAATCGCTCCAGCCATTTCCGAGATACGAGCGAACAAATTTTCGTTTTAATTTCTTCGTTTTTTTCTTCTTCATTTTCTTCATTTTGCACACTTCGCAAAATTCGCCATAAAACACGAATGCATGCTCAGATTGGGCTGAAATTTGGCACACTTAAAGGGCTCATTAAGGCAGATCTCCATACCAACGTTGGTAGGAATCCGATGAACATTCACGGAGTTATGACCGATTATTTGCGTAAAATAAGGTCGAAGGTCTGTCACGCCTACAGGGTAAACCCCTTGGAGGAATCAGTTGAAAATTGATATGTAGATGGAGTAACCATCGTAGGAGTGTCTTTTTGTGGTTTGAAAGGAATCGGGATAAAGACCATGGAGATGTGACACAAAACCCAACCTGTGTCAAAATTATGCCATCGATTTTTATGAATAAAAAACTATTAGTTTTCGTGTCTACCAGGTAAACTGCTTTAAGGAACAAGCTGAAAATCAGTATGTAGCTGGAATAATCACCATAGAAAGTTCTTGCAGTAGTACAGAAGAATCGGATTACAAATCACTGAGTTATGATTCGAAAGGCAACTACATGCAGCAAATGCGAGATCGAGATACTCTAATAGAACAGTCACCCTAATAAAGCATTCAGCTGCATGTATAATTTACACAGTTATATTACATTGCAAGTTATTCTGTAGGGAATTCAGCTACAAACAAGTCACCCTGTAGTCAGATCAGCTAGAAGAAGGTACCTAATAGAGAGTTCAGCTACAAAGAAGCCATCATGTAGAGAGTTCAGCTCAAATAAATCACCCTGTAGAGAATTCAGCTATAAACAAATTACCCTGTAGAGAGATCAGCTAGAAGAAGTTACCTTGTAGAGAGTTCAGTTACAAAGAAACAATCATGCAAAGAGTTTAGCTGCAAACAAATCACCAAGTAGAAAGTTCCGCTATGAACAGATAACACTGTAGAGAGTTCAGTTAGAAACAAGTCATCCTGTAGATAGATCAGTTAGAAGAAGTCACATTGTAGAGAGTTCAGCTACAAAGAAACTACCATGTAGAGAGTTCAGAAGCAAACAAATTGCCCTGTAGAGACTTCAGCTACAGACAAATCACCTTGTAGAAAGATCAGCTAGAAGAAGTTACCTTGTAGAGAGTTCAGCTAGAAACAAGTCACCCTGTAGAGATTTCAGCTAGAAGAAGTTACATTGTAGAGAGTTCGGCTACAAAGAAACTACCATGTAGAGAGTTCAGCTGCAAACAAATTTCCCTGTAGAGACAAACAAATCACCCTGTAGAAAGATCAGCTAGAAGAAGTTACCTTGTAGAGAGTTCAGCTACAAACAAATCACCCTGTAGAGAGTTCAGCTAGAAACAAGTCACCCTGTAGAGAGTTCAGCTAGAAGAAGTTACATTGTAGAGAGTTCAGCTACAAAGAAACTGCCATGTAGAGAGTTCAGCTGCAAACAAATTTCCCTGTAGAGACAAACAAATCACCCTGTAGAAAGATCAGCTAGAAGAAGTTACCTTGTAGAGAGTTCAGCTACTAACAAATCACCCTGTAGAGAGTTCAGCTAGAAACAAGTCACCCTGTAGAGAGTTCAGCTTGAAGAAATTACATTGTAGAGAGTTCAGCTACAAAGAAACTACCGTGTAAAGAGTTCAGCTGCAAACAAATTTCCCTGTAGAGACAAACAAATCACCCTGTAGAAAGATCAGCTAGAAGAAGTTACCTTGTAGAGAGTTCAGCTACAAGCAAATCACCCTGTAGAGAGTTCAGCTAGAAACAAGTCACCCTGTAGAGAGTTCAGCTAGAAGAAGTTACATTGTAGAGAGTTCAGTTACAAAGAAACTACCATGTAGAGAGTTCAGCTGCAAACAAATTGCCCTGTAGAGAATTCAGCTACAAACAAATCACCCTGTAGAAAGATCAGCTAGAAGAAGTTACCTTGTAGAGAATTCAGCTACAAACAAATCAACGTGTAGAGAGTTCAGCTAGAAACAAATCACCCTGTAGAGAATTCAGCTAGAAACAAGCCATCCTTAGAGAGTTCAGCTAGAAGAAGTTACATTGTAGAGAGTTCAGCAGTTTAGCTGCAAACAAATCGCCCTGTAGAGAATTCAGCTACACCAAATCACCCTGTAGAAAGATCAGCTAGAAGAAATTACCTTGTAGAGAGTTCAGCTACAAACAAATCACCCTGTAGAGAGTTCAGCTACAAACAAGTTATCCGGTAGAGAGATCTGCTAGAAGGATCACCTTGCAGAGAGGTCAGCTACAAAAAATCACCCTGCTTCATCTTTTCTTCTTCCTGTAGTAAAGAAAAAATGACAGGTTAAAAAGCCCTAAAGCCAGCCATAGGCCGGCTTTGGGGTATACAAATACAAAAAGAAGTGAAATCTAATCCAAAACAGCCAAGCTGTAAAAAAAGAGTGCGGCCCTGAGAAAGGCTATGGTGAAAAAAGATGTGAAATCCAAGGTGGCGGCCAAGAAATGGCTGTGATGGTAGGTTAATGGTAAAAATTTTAATAACGACAATTCAAGTGAATTTTGTACCAAGACCAAGCAGCACCAAATTCACCTGAATTGTTGTTATTAAAATTTTTACCATTAACCTACCATCACAGCCATTTCTTGGCCGCCACCTTGGATTTCACATCTTTTTTCACCATAGCCTTTCTCAGGGCCGCACTCTTTTTTTACAGCTTGGCTGTTTTGGATTAGATCGATTTTTCTTCACTAATTTTGCCTTTGTATGCAGTGAAGAAGGACAAGTAAAGAAAGGAAAAACGTATCCAGTAATTGATTCCCCTGTTCATGGCGAACGCAATGGTCAAAATTTTAGCTCTGTACCTCAATCCGTTGGTAAGTTATAACTGTTTTTGCAAGCATTTGTAATTTATTTTCGCTATGCTTGCTGTACTTATCGATTTTTCTGTTGTTGCTATTTTGTAGGGTTGTAACTCCAAAAGTTATTGGCATATGAAGCTGAAACTTTGCAAGTGGGTACACTTGGCTGAGTATATTATAACTATTTAATAAACAGGAATTTGAAAAATATGCGATTATGTCCTGTTTTTGTAAATCCAGTCACATATAATTATGTACAATTAACAAAAAATTAACACTGAATATTTACTGCAAGAGTGAATCTTTCAGATTCACTCTTGCAGTATCCTAATTTCAACTCTAATTGGCTTTTAATTTAGCTGCCTTTTATTAATAGTCAGTGTATAGAGCAAAAAAAGGTGGCAAATTACCAGCCAAATAGCATTAAAAGAGATACAGCAAGAGTGAATATAGAATAGAGCTGAATGGTGTTACAGCTCAATGTTAAATTTTGGTTAATTGCAGTTGATTGCATACGTATAATATTTTATGCATATCAACAATAAAATTTTGTTCTTGGCCACTTTAAATATCAGCTGTTTCGGTTGCCAGTTACTTTCACTTTCATGGGTGCACCTGTTTTACAGCCATTGTGTTCTTGCATGGATTAAGAATTTGGTATTATTGTGTATGGTTGTATTAAGGTTGATTCTTGGCCACTACAGGGATCAGCTCTTTAATTACAAGTTACTTTTACTTTCATGAGGTCTTTCTCTACACCTGAGCTGTTTTTATATTGAGTTGCAGGTACTTGTAGTTTCTTGGATGCAACTTTTTTTTACAGTGGAAGTGTTTTGGGGTGGATTATCTAGACAGAAGCCTTCAGTGTACAATATTTCCTGAACAGCACTCACAATAGCAAACCCTGTGATTTTGTCATTGTGTGTATGGAAAGCATTTATGATGAATACTTTGTGTTGCTATTTCAAATATTAGTATGCTTGTCTCTTTCAGGAACGAATGACCCCAATTTTTTATGCAAATACTTGTGAAATGGTTTTATTGCTTATCAAATGGGGAGCAAATATTAATGATGTTGATGTGAGTTTGAACACATAATACTGTCAGTTTCACATGTTGTGCTACGTGTAGATCAACTACAATACATTGCAGCTAGTAGTTGATTCCCTTTTTAATGGTGTGAATGTAAATTTGTTTGTGCCCCTCCCCTTGCCAGCCCCTGGATCCGCCCCTGTTGGATGTGTTTATGCCATTTTAGGTCACTCTGAATTGTTACACTCATATCTTTGTAATTTTCAACAGGACATAAGAGGTTGTATTCTGTGTGGTGTAGGGTATGAGGCTCTCATAACAAAACATTTGTGACTGGATCAGCAAAAACCCGACACAATAGCCCAAACATCGAAAACAATGGGTGAAGTATTTTGCACATTATTAAAAAATTATAAATTTTTTGAAAGCCTCTTTCTTAGTGAAGGAAGGGACTAACAATAAACACCTGGGTATCATCTTATTTGCCTACTCAAGAGGAGTTGGAAAATCTTTGTTTCGTTACAGTAGACCCACAGATATGCAAGTTATGAGCGTTTGTTGACATCACATTGAAGCGATCATATGTGATCGAATTTTCTTCACGAATTTTGCCTTTGTATGCAGTGACAAAAGGTGTTGACAAATGTACTCAGTAAATGATTCCCATATCCATGACGAACACGATGGTGAAAATTTCAGCCCAGTATGTCAATCCGTTCCTAAGTTACAACCGTTTTTGTAAGCGCCTGTAATTTATTTTCCCTATACTTGCTGTACAAATCAATTTTTCTGTTGTTGCTACTTTGTAGAGTTGTAATTCCAAAAGTTATTGGCTTATGAAGCTTAAACTTTGCCAGAAAGTGTACTTGGCTAAGAAGATTATAAATATTTAATAAAAAGGAATTCAAAAATGCGCTATTGTGTCAGATCCGGTCACATTTAGACACATTCAATTTCATCAACCACTTTTACTGCCAATCTTGTAGGGAACGCTAGTCTTCATGTAATTTATTTGCATCATGAGCTATCCATATGTATAACCTTTTACAGTATGAAATCATCAGCAAATAGTTTTATAGAGCTGAGTATTATAGTTTTTAGTAGATTGTTTATGTAAATAGAGAACAGAGATGGGCCAAGGACTGTGTCCCGGGGAACACTTGACAGGACTGGACATCTGGGAGAGTAAACACCATCTAAAAAAACACTGTATTCTGCCATTCAAGAATGAGGAAATCCAGTTTTTAATGTTTCCTTGAATGTCTAATTTGTTTCTAGCTGATCTCGTGACTTGTTTCTATATAGTGGATATAAGGTGACTTGTTTCTAGCTGATCTTTCTATAGGGCGGTTTGTTTGTAGCTGATCTCCCTGCAGGGTAACTTGTTTCTAGCTGATCTTTCAACAGTTGTTTTAGCTAAACTATCTACAGAATGTCTGGCTTGTTTTTAGATGATCTCACTACAGGGTGATCTGTTTTGTAGCTGAACTCTATGCAGGATGTCTTTTCTAGCTGATCTCTTTACTGGGTCACTTGTTTCTAGGTGATCTCTCTACACAGTGACTTGTTTCAAACTGATCTCTACAGGGTGATTTACTTATAGCTGATCTTGCTATAGGGTGCTTTGTTTTTAGCTGGTCTCTCTACAGGGTGACTTGTTGTAACTGAGCTCTCGACAAGGAGACGTATAATGTAGCTGAACTCTCTACATGGTGGTTGGATTGTAGCTGAACTCTATACAGAGTGGCTTGTAACAGAGTTAATTTCTCTACAAGGCTAAGTTGATATCCTTATTTTATAGCTGATAGCTCTATTAGGCAACTGCTCTATTAGAGTATCTCAATATTGCACTTGTTACACAGAGTTCAATTTCGTGTTATAACTCTGTAGCTTTATATCTGATTCATCTAAACCATTGAAATATGATTAATGTATCTATGCACCGATTTTCAAATCATTCCCCTGAGGGGTTTGTCTGGTAGATGCAGCAAATTATTTTTTGATTGGCAAACTTTGATTGTGTAATTGTTACACCATAGATTTATTATAAACTTGGAGTTTATAAAATGAAGATTAAAGCATTTAAAACGAGTTAATGTTGGAAACTAACAGATGTAATACTCACTGTGATGCAGGTAAAAAAATACTAGTATCCAATGGCTATCAGAGTAGGGTATCAATAAGAGTATCAGTGCTGTTATTACAATACTGACACATGCGCAGTAACACATGCAACTAATCAAACGAGTCGGCAATTACTTTGCTGGCCCTACTCTAACATTCTTGCCTGCCCAAGTATTTGTCGCCTAATTTGTAATGTTACTCTTGGCCTTTAATCAAAAGTAAAATATCTTGATCCAAAACAGTCGAGGCCTTGCACACCTACAAACTCACCACAATCAACTACAGATCATGGTTGAGCTAGATGATTTTGGGAGACAAGTGAGGCTACGGATTGTGGCAGAGAATCACAGAATACAGTTGTCCAAGGCAAGGTTAGTGACAACATTAATGTATGATTAGACAATGTTGGGTTTTTTGCTGTATCTTCATGTTCTTTAGCTCAATTTCTTTCAAGCCACAAATGGTTTGAGGATCAATAGGTAACCCATCCAGATACTGATGTTCAACTTCTTTCCTTAAGCAGTTTACCCTGTAGGTGTGACAACATAGTTGTGTTAATTTTCGTGAATAATTGCTAATAAATCCTTGACTGTTTATTGTATTCTGACCAAAAGTGGTTCCAAAATACACTTTTATATCTTTCTCTTTGTGTGCCAAATTTCAAGGCAATTAGATAACGCATTCGTGTTTTGCAGCAGTTTTTGCAATTTATATAGAAGAAAAAAATGGGAAGTGGGACACTCATTCAGTAAGTGTAAATTAGAACAGTGCTACTCTGGAAGCTGAATCAAAGTTGTGAAACTAGCTTCTGTTAGAATTTCATCCAGTCCAGCTCTCATTTGCATTGCGAGCTTCATAAGGTACCCTGTTGACTTCATTAAATTAGTAAATTTATGTTGCTGGCACATACAAACTGAAGTGACTTGTTCTCTTTATACTTCCCATTATATGTTAAATGGCTCTCCTGTGACTTTACAACAAGGTAGTATATTTATCTTCATAATGCTGTGTTGTCAAGCCCGATGGCTGAACTGCAAGCTTGTCTAGAAAATTTTGAAATGTTATTATACGTATTAGCTGATTTAATTTGATTCACCTGCTTCCACAATTTTGCCTGCTTTACTGTTACAACCATGCTGGTCTGATATTGTTGTGTTTAATGAAGAACTGAAAGCTTTCTCATTACTGGAGCTCACCTCCCCATTTAATTCTCATACTGGCCTTACTGCTGCACATCAGGACTTTTGAAATTAGCTACCTTGGTCATTGCCTTGATGAGACTATTACAGCAATGAAAAAAACATTTGTTTCTCCCACTTCCAAATAACACTTGATCGAGCAGCAGCAATTGCTATCACCATGTTACGTTTAGGATTCAGAGTCCAACGAACAAGATAATAATGATTATTAACACAAAGCCATAACATTTACAAAATCTCTAAGTCTTTAAGTCTAAATATTAACAAGTTGATGTTGTGCTACTTCTAAAAACCAGGCGCCATGCAGCTAGCTAACTCATCTGTGCTACTATGAATTGACCAACTATGTATTACTACTTTACAATAGGGTAATTTTGGGTTGTGCAATAACATTATTAGCTAATTCTCGTATTTTGTAATTCATGAAATATTTGTAATTCATTCAATTACGTTGCTATGCACTGCTAAGGAAGTGTTTGTTAAACAAACCGCTTTTACCAACATATTTCGCACAGAAGTATCTTTTAAACTGTTTTATAGTTTGACGTACGTGTTTTTCCCACAAATTCTCTCGACAAAGCCTCAAAGCTGCTCTTCATTTTTGTTTGCGTACTTAAGGGATATGCCCTCTTTCAACTCGAAGCGATAGGCTATTCCTGGTAGTGTACGAGGCCTGCACCGTTGTTTTTCAGTTGCTAAACGCCTGAAAACCTAAAGGGGAAGGTAGTCTGAGGAAAGTTGCCACACCCGTATTTCAGTCCACCAAAAAGAAACCACCTCAGAGCAAAGTTCACCAGTGCAGAAGTTTAATACGGACTTCATTTCACTTTTACTTCTTACGTAAAAGCTGCTTTTACCATTATTAAATGATTTTGCTCACGTGGGTGCATACGGACAAAATAGACAGGTAGATAGGTAGATTGGTACACACACACACACACACACTTTTACGAAAACAATTTCAGTAAACCAAGCGCGCGCCCACAGCCGGCCTTTGGACGGCTGTGGGCACATGCCTGGTTTAAAAACATACACATGAATATATAGTAAATGAATTACACACAGTTACATCATAAGATTACACCATCATACAAATACATCATATTATAAAGCTACATCACATGCAATTACAATAAATATGTAACAGTTTCCTCCACACCAATTCTTTCAGTTCTTTATAGACATAATTTATCAGGAGGTCATCTGTTATTGTGGAGAGGATATCTTTTAGTTTGTGGACCAATGAACTCTTCAGATTCATTAAATGGTTGCATTTGTTCACTGGTGTTGTTGCTTGGGAAATCAACATAAATGTCAACGTTCTCAGGATGCGGAAACTTCACACGGCATAGCCGTAGCTGGTCAATATGTCTCTTTCTATTCCACATTTGTCCTCTGACTTTCAGAAGGTAATTGCAAGTACCAACTTTCTGTGTGATAATTCCAAGGAGCCAACGGGGGGGTACCATGGTAGTTTCGAACCCATACCTTCTCATCAATCTGGAAATTCTTTGAAGTTGTCTGATCTTTCTGTTTCGGTTTTGTCTGTTTGATCTCATCTAGGTGTAGCAAGTCAAGTCTTGTCTTTATCTGTCTATCAATAATCATCTCTGCTGGTGACTTCCCTGTTACTGAGTGTGATGTTGTTCTGTAGCGTAACAGAAATTTACTCAGATTCAACTGTACTTCTCCCTTCTTCTTTTGCATTGTTGTCTTAAAAGTTTGCACAAAACGTTCAGCTTCTCCATTAATTTTGAACTTGGATGATAAGGGGCAGTAAGGGTATGGTTAATACCATTGTTCTTGCAAAACTCTTCAAATTTAGTTGCTGTAAATTGAGGACCATTGTCAGTGCCAATTTCGTTTGGAATGCCCAAAATAGTTCTCAGCACAGTAACAATTTTAGTAGCAGTTGTGGTTGACAGTTGGACAACTTCCGGCAATTTGGAAAATGCATCTACTAGAATGAACCACATGTGTCCATGAAATGGTCCGGCAAAATCAAGGTGAAGTCGTTCCCATGGCTTCGAGGCTTGTTCCCACAGGTGTGGTGGTGCTCTGCTTGAGTTTCTGTGGTTCGCTTGGCAAGGTAAACACTCTTTAGTGCAGGATTTAATTTCAGCATCTATGTGTGGCCACCAAACATGTAGGCGAGCAATTAATTTCATACACACAATTCCCAAATAGGATGAATGGAGTACGTAGTTTCTCAGCATTGACCACTCGTAACCCTCTCAAAATACAATCATTATGTACTGTTAGTTCAGTTTGAACATGAAGGTAGGGATGTAATTGTCTGTCTATCTTCTTGGTTTATGGCCATCCATTCTTGATGTACAAGTAGAGTTTCTGGAGGACAGGATCAGCCTTTTTTGCCTTCTAGACTTCAATAGCTGAAACAGGTGAATCTCTCACTTGGCTGTCCTGGATCTGGTTCACAACCACATTCAAGCTCTGTTGGTCATCAAAGAATTGATCAGTTCCTGCTGGGAGTCTTGACAGCATGTCTGCATTGCCATGTTCTTTGGTTGGCTTGTACTCAATGTCATAAGTATATGCAGACAGAAGTATGGCCCATCTTTGAAGTCTGCTTGCTGTCATTGCTGGGATTCCTTTCTTAGGATTGAATATGGCTAACAGTAGTTTGTGGTCTCTAAGGAGAGAAAAGTTGTGCCCATACAAGTGCTGGTGAAATTTCTTAATACCAAAAACAATACTCAAAACCTCACGCTCAATCTGTGAATAGTTTCTTTCACTGTCTGAGAGTATCTTGAAAGCATAAGCAATCGGTCTCTCACTACCATCTGGGTACTTGTAGATAACTACTCTAATTCCTACAGCACTGGCATCACATGCTAGACCAATTGGTATGTTTGGGTCAAAGTGAGCCAAAACAGTTGTAGTTGTAAGGGCTTCTTTCAGTCTGTCAAAACAGTTTTGATGAGTTTCAGTCCACTCCCAAACTACATCTTTCTTAAACAAATTATTAAGGGGAACACTAAGGTCTGCCAAACACCTTATGAATTTATTATAGTGTTTCACCATTCCCAGAAAGGATATAAGTTGTGTCTGGTCACATGGTGGCTTGACCTTCGTTGTGTCTGATCACATGGTGGCTTGACCTTCAGTATGGCTTCTATTTTTGACTTGGAAGGTTGAATACCATCTTGTGAAATGACCTTACCAAAGTACTGTACTGCAGGCTGAAGGAAGTGGCATTTGTTCATCTTGATGGTAAGTCCATTTTCCTTAAAGCTTTTCAAAATTAACTCTAATCTGTGAAGGTGTTCCTCATCATCCTTCCCTGTAATGAGAATATCATCAATATGACAGATTATACCTGGCACTTTAGGAAGGATATTATTTGTTCCATCACACACTGGAAAATAGCTGGTGAGGAAGCCATGCCATATGGCAATCTATTAAAAGCATACAACCCTTTAAGAGTGTTTATTGTAGAGCAGATTTTGGCTTCCTCCTCTAATTCAATTTGCAGGTAGGCTTCTGATAAATCTAAAGTTGTGAACTTTTGACTACCATTCAAAGCAGAAAACAACTTATCAGGGTGAGGGAGTTGGTTTTTGGTTGACTTGTAGCCGTGGGTTTTGGGTGCTAGTGGGTTTAAGCCATTCAAGGGACAACCCACTTAACCACATGCGACTGTTACATTATAATTGGCTATATTATGCATACTCAAAGTATATATCCGTGTTAGGCGGCCGTGTTTTACACCAAAGGAATTGGCCAAGAAACAGCCTGTTTCGTTTGAAAACCATCACGAAAATGATCGTCTGGGTGTTCAAGAGTGACAATAGAGTGAATTAGCTTGAAAGTTAGTGCTAGTTTTGAAGATACGTACATGCGAACACAAGCCGAGACACAAGCTGATTTGAAGCCAACACACGTTCTTCCTGTGTTTTCTCGAGTGATAGTGTACACTGCTAAGTTATATTTGTATTGTACACCTGTTCTTAGGTAGTGACAATGTTCCAGCTGGATTTATCACACATAAAAAGACACTGACTGTGCATTACGAGGCGTTACCTATTGAAGAGCAGGCTTGGTGACTCCACAAGCAACAGGAAGGTGTCCCAGTGTGCAAACAAAAAGAACAAGATCTTTTCTTTTGTTCAGAACATCATTTATAACTTGTTATTTGATAAAGTTGGCATTTGTGGTTTATTGAAATTTGTTGTAATAACTGGTCAGCGTGCGCATGTTCTACACTGCCTGGTAAAAGGCGATATTCTGGAATACATGATAGTCAGATCTCTACCAAACTTTTGGTGGCTATCAGTGATAAATTTGCAAACTTTTAGCGCATGGAATTATAGTTTGTTGTGATCCAGCATGAAGTTACAAGGCACGGAAGTCGAAGTTTGCTCGCGGGCACTCACTCTTTGTTTTGTAGCTCAAGAAAGAAGAAGTGCAAAGACAAATCCCTTTGCTAAGTTTCCACAAGTTTGTTGAAGAATCTTCACAGCAAATTTGAGGCCTGTGCAAGCAGCCAGTACCTCAGAACAAGAAAAATGTACTGGTTCACTTAGAAGGACTATAGCGCGTGAATGAAACAAGGTACAATCTTATACTTTGTCTCTGTATAGTAGAAAGTTAGGTCAATCTTCGAAGCAGTAGCTTAGATTCCTGTAGCTTCTTTTTTGCCTGTATCAAAGGTAAAAACAACAGCATTTGTGTGGCTTCAAAAAGGTGCCAGCACCCTTAAGGCTAACTTGTAATCACCACATAATCTAATGGAGCCATTTGGCTTCACCACAGGTACAATTGGTGTGGCCCATTCAGAGACTTCATTTTTTCTCAATACCCCTCTCTTCTCCTGGCATTCTATTTCAGCTTCTACCTTAGGTTTGAGTGCCAAAGGAAGAGGACAAGCTCTACAAACTTTGGAGTGGCATCTGGTTTGAGATACAATTTAGCTTCAACATTTTTACAGTGGCCCAGCTTGTCATTTACCACATTCTCATACTTCTGTAGGAGTTCAGTCAGTTGTTTGGCTGCAGCAGTTGTATAGATGCTGTGTACTTGTGCCATTTCTGTCCAATCTAATTTGACTTCTTGTAGCCAGTTTCTGCCAAACAGGGATGGTCCTTGTACCTTAACCACCACTAAAGGAAGGTAAACTGCTTCACTGTTCTGTACTCCGGCTTTTATGGTACAGTACCCTAGCACCTGGAGCTTCCTGTTTGGAAAACTCTGCAACTTGAGTGAGGTAGTTTGTAGTGCTGGGCTGTTCAGTTGCGTGGACCATGTCTTCTCACTAACGAGAGATACTGCTGCTCCCATGTCTAGTTCCATCACCAGAGTTTTGCCATTTAGTTCTACTAGGACTTTGTAGCTTTCCGGAACTGTTAGTGACATGGAATGAACATGGATTATATCAGCTGGGGAATCTTAATCAGATGTCTTGGCATTCTGCTGTGGAGAGTCATTGTTAATGTGATCCACTCATTTGCCCTTGCTAGTTCTAGACTCTGGGGCATCTTTCTTGTAATAGTGGCTTTGCTGGGTTCTCCTCGTTGTGGCGGGAGCTTTGCTTCTACAAGCTTTGGCAATGTGACCAGTGTGAAAGCACTTGTTGCATTTTGCAGATTTAAATCGGCATTCAGACGGCAAATGTCCAGTTTCTAGACATCTACTGCAGGGTTTTGAGCTTCCGGTTCCCACCTGGTTTGTTAAGCTCTCGTTGCTCGCTCCGGCTGGGTGTGTTTACATCTCTTTGGCATCCTTCCAGGTGGCTTCCATCCCCTGAGCTAGCTCACACGCCTTTGACAAGTCTAGGTTTGGCTCTGAGAGTAGTCTCCGTTGCATTGCAGAATTGCTGAGCCCACAGATGAATCAGTCACACAAGGCTTCGTTTAGGAAAGCACCAAATTCACACGTTGTAGCTAATTTTCATAGCTCTGCCAAATACTCTGCCACTGATTCTGTGGTAAGCTGGTTATGCTTGTAGAAATGGAATTGCTTTGAAATTTTGATTGGTTTGGGCTTGTAGTGCTCCTTCAACACTTTGTGAATTTCTGCGTACTCCACTTCTCCAGATGACTTAGGAGCTACGAGGTTTGCTAACAGTTTAAATGTCGCTCCCCCCATCATTGCTAAAAACAAATGTTATAAAACGCGAACGCGTTATCCGATTGCCTTGAAATTTGGCACACAGAAGGGGGGTATAAAGGCGCATCTCGGTACCAACTTTGGCAGGAATCAAGACACACGGTAGTGTGTCGTGCGGCCCAAGAAGCCGGCGCTCCACACCGTGAGTATATTGACAGGAAGAACGAAAACGTCATTTTCACACCTTTGTATCTCGGTGATCACTTATCTGATTGGAACCAAATTTGCTACACAGTTGCCCGCCAGCCAAGGAAGTCTACATTCCAAATTTGAAGGAAATCGCTCCAGCCATTTCCGAGATACGAGCTGCCAAAGTTTCGTTTTTTTTCTTCGTTTTTTTTTCTTCTTCGTCTTTTCGCACACTTGCAAAAATTGCTATAACAAGCAAAAGCGTACTCCGATCGCCTTGAAATTTGGCACACAGAAAGGGAGTCCAAAGGCGAATCCTAACATCAAATTTGGTACAAATCCGATGAATGGTTCAGGAGTTATGACCGATTATTCGCGTAAAACAAGATCGATTTGTTGTCACGCCTACAGGGTAAACCGCTTCATGGAATGAGTTGAATATTGCTATGTAGATGGAGTAACCATCGTAGGAGTGCCTTTTGGTGGTTTGAAAGGAATCGAGATAAAGACCACGGAGATATGACACAAAACCCAACCTGTGTCACAATTACGCGATCGATTTTTATGAATAAAAAAAGTATTAGTTTTCACGCCTACTAGGCAAACCGCTTAGAGCAATGAGCTGAAAATCGGTGTATAGCTGGAATAATCTTCATAGAAAGTCCTTGCAGTAGTACAGAAGAATCGGATTACAAACCACTGAGTTATGATTCGAAAGCCAACTCCGTGTAGCAAATGCGAGATCGAGATACTCTAATAGAACAGTCACCCTAATAGAGCATTCGGCTAATTTATTTACTCCATTATAGAATTTTATTACATCACAAGTTATTCTGTAGGGAGTTCAGCTGCAAACAGTTAATCTTATAGACAGTTCAGCAAGAAGACAGTCACCATGTGGAGAGTTAAGCAAATATACCACTATAGAGATTCAGAACATTACAAGTCACACTGAAGAAAGTTCAGCTATAAACAAGTCATGCACTGTGTAGAGAATTCAGCTACAATTAAGTCACTCTCTAGAGAATTCAGTTACACAGAATTCTGCTACACACAAGTCACTGTGGAGAGAGTTCAGCTACAAACAAATTACCCTTTAGAGTGATCAGCTACAAACAAATCACTTTGCAGGGTGTTCAACTGCAACAAATCAATTACCTTTAGAGTGATCAGCAATGAACAAATCAACACAAATCTACCTGTAGAGAGATCAGCTAGAAACAAACCACCCTGAAGAGAGTTCAGCTACAAAAAATCACCCTGTTGATACATCAGCTAGAAACTAGACACAATGTAAGGAGTTCAGCTACAAGCAATCACCCTGTAAAGAGTTCAGCTAAAACAAATCAACCTGCAGAGAGATCAGCTACAAACAAATCACCTTATAGAGAGTTCAGCTACAAACAGATTACCTGTAGAGAGATCGGCTACAAAAAAATCAACCTGCAGAGAGATCAGCTATATACACACAAATCAACTTGTAGAGAGATCAGCTACAAACAAATCACACTGTAGAGAGATCAGCTAGAAACTACACACAATGTAAGGAGTTCAGCTACAAACAAATCACCCTGTAGAGAGATCAGCTACAAACTAGACACAAAGTAAGGAGTTCAGCTACAATCAAATTACCCTGTAGAGAGTTCATCTACAAACAAATCAACCTGTAGAGCAATCAGCTAGAAACAAATCACCCTGAAGAGAGGTCAGCTACAAAAAATCACCCTGTAGAGAGATCAGCTAGAAACAAATCACCCTGAAGAGAGGTCAGCTACAAAAAAATCACCCTGTAGAGAGATCAGCTACAAACTAGACACAAAGTAAGGAGTTCAGCTACAATCAAATTACCCTGTAGAGAGTTCATCTACAAACAAATCAACCTGTAGAGCAATCAGCTAGAAACAAATCACCCTGAAGAGAGGTCAGCTACAAAAAATCACCCTGTAGAGAGATCAGCTAGAAACAAATCACCCTGAAGAGAGGTCAGCTACAAAAAAATCACCCTGTAGAGAGATCAGCTACAAACAAATTGCCCTGTAGAGAGATCGGCTACAAACAAATCAACCTGCAGAGAGATCAGCTACACACAAATCAACTTGTAGAGAGTTCAGCTACAAACAAATTACCCTGTAGAGAGATCGGCTACAAACAAATCAGCCTGTAGAGAGTTCAGCTAAAACAAATCAACCTGCAGAGAGATCAACTACAAACAAATCACCTTATAGAGAGTTCAGCTACAAACAAATTACCCTATAGAGAGATCAGCTACAAACAAATCAACCTGCAGAGTAATCAGCTACACACAAATCAACTTGTAGAGAGATCAATTACAAACAAATCACCCTGTAGAGAGATCAGCTAGAAACTACACACAATGTAAGGAGTTCAGCTACAAATAAATCACCTTATAGAGAGTTCAGCTACAAACAAATCACTCTGTAGAGAGATCAGCTAGAAACTGGACACAATGTAAGGAGTTCAGCTACAAGCAAATCACCCTTTAGTGAGTTCAGCTACAAACAAATCAACCTGCAGTGAGATCACCTACAAAAAAGCACCTTGTACAGAGTTCAGCTACAAACAAATTACCCTGTAGAGTGATCGGCTACAAACAAATCAACCAGTAGAAAGATCAGCTACACACAAATCAACTTGTAGAGAGATCAGCTACAAACAAATCACCCTGTAGAGAGATCAGCTAGAAACTACTTACAATGTAAGGAGTTCAGCTACAAGTAAATCACCCTGTAGATAGTTCAGCTAAAACAAATCAACCTGCAGAAAGATCAGCTACAAATAAATCACTTTATAGACAGTTCAGCTACAAACAAATTACCTTGTAGAAAGATCGGCTGCAAATTAATCAACCTGCAGAGAGATCAGCTACGCACAAATCAACTTGTAGAGAGATCAGCTACAAACAAATCACCCTGTAGTGAGATCAGCTAGAAACTAGATACAATGCAAGGAGTTCAGCTACAAGCAAAATCACCCTTTAGTGAGTTCAGCTACAAACAAATCAACCTGCAGTGAGATCACCCACAAAAACGCACTTGTACAGAGTTCAGTTACAAACAAATCACCCTGTAGAGAAATCAGGTAGAAGAATTCACCTTGTAGAGAGTTCATTTACAAAGAAACCATCATATAGAGAGTTCAGCTACAAAGAAATTACCCCGTAGAGAGTTCAGCTAGAAGAAGTCACCTTGTAAAGAGTTTAGCTACAAAGAAACCATCATGTACAGAGTTCAGCTACAAAGAAACCACCTGTACAGAATTCAACTACAAACAAATTACCCTGTATAGAGATCAGCTAGAAGAAGTTACCTTGTAGATAGTTCAGCTACAACAATTCACCCTGTAGAAAGATCATGCTAGAAGAAGTCACCTTGTAGAGTGTTCAGTTACAAAGAAACCATCATGTAGAGAGTTCAGCTGCAAACAAATCACTCTGTAGAGAGTTCAGCTACAAAGAAACCGCCATGTAGAGAGTTCAGCCTCATACAAACCACCTAGTAGAGAATTCAACTACAACAAATCACCCTGTAGAGAAGAAGTTACCTTGTAGAGAGTTCAGCTACAAAGAAACCACCATGTAGAGAGTTTAGCTGCAAACAATTCACCTGTAGAGAGTTCAGCTAGAAACAAATCACCCCGTAGAGAGTTCAACTGGACGAAGTCACCTTGTAGAGAGTTCAGCTACAAACAAACCATCATGTAGAGAGTTCAGCTGCAAACAAATCACCCTGCAGAGAGTTCAGCTACAAAAAAATCACCCTGTAGAGAGTTCAGCTAGACGAAGTCACCTTATAGAGAGTTCAGCTACAAAGAAACCATCATGTAGAGAGTTCGGCTATAAAGACACCACCATGTAGGGAGTTTAGCTGCAAACAAATCACCTGTTACAGAGAGTTCAGCTACAAAGAAACCATCCTGTATATAGTTCAGCTACATTTCAAGTCACCCAGTAGAGAGATCAGCTGCAAAAAAAAATCCTGTGGGGAATAATGAGCATGTAATAAATATATGTATATAATTTGTATAATTACTAATAAAATCAAAAATAATTGAAGTACTAAAATTCTTCTTTAAGTTCTTTTCTTCTTCCTGTGGTAAAGAAAAAAACACATGGGTTAAAAAAGGCCCAAAGCCAGCCATAGGCCGGCTTTGTAGTATACAAATACAAAAAGAAGTGATATCTAATCAAAAACAGCCAAGCTGTAAAAAAAGGTGCGGCCCCCATAAAGGCCATGGTGAAAAAAGATGTGAAATCCAAGGAGGCGGCCAAGAAATGGCTGTGATGGTAGGTTAATGGTTACATTTTAATAACGGCAATTCAGGTGAATTTTGTGCCGCTTGGCCTTGGCACCAAATTCACCTGAATTGTTGTTATTAAAATGTAACCATTAACCTACCATCACAGCCATTTCTTGGCCGCCACCTTGGATTTCACATCTTTTTTCACCATGGCCTTTATGGGGGCCGCACCTTTTTTTACAGCTTGGCTGTTTTTGATTAGATACAATAAACAGGCAAAGAGTTATGAGTGATTATTCACGACAAATAACACCAATATGTTGTCACGCCTACAGGGTAAACCGCGTATGGGAAGAAGCTGAAAATCGGTGGGTAAATAGGTTAACTATTGAACCTCAAACCTTTTGTGGTTTGAAAGAAATCGAGCTTAAAACCAGGAAGATACAACGAAAAAACCAACAGTGTGTAACAATTATGCAATCGAGATTAGCTAATAAAAAACAACTGCTTGCCACGCCTACCAGATAAACCGCTTGGGGTAATGCTTTGAAAATCATTGTACAGATGGAGTAATCATCTTAGAAAGGCTCTTCAATGGTGTAGAAGAATCAGACTTAAAGCCACGGAGGTATAACACAAAATCCAACTTGGTGCAGCAAGTGCGAGATCGAGATACTCTAATAAAGCAGTCATTCTAATAGAGCAGTCACCCTGAAGAGAATTCAAGAGAAGAGAGTTCAGCTTCAAACAAATCACCCTGTAGAGAGATCAGCTAGAAGAAGTTACCTTGTAGAGATTTCAGATACAAAGAAACCACCATGTAGAGAGCTCAGCTACAAACTAGTGACCTTGTAGAGACATCAGCTAGAAAAAGTTACCTTATAGAGAATTCAGCTACAAAGAAACCATTCTGTAAAGAGCTCAGCTACAAACAAATCACCTGAACAGAATTCAGCTACAAACTAGTAACCCTGTAGAGACATCAGCTAGAAGAAGTTACCTTGTAGAGAGTTCAGCTACAAAGAAACCATTCTGTAAAGAGCTCAGCTGCAAACAAATCACATATACAGAATTCAGCTACAAACAACTCACCCTGTAGAGAGATCTACTAGAAGAAGTTATCTTGTAGATAGTTCAGCTACAAACAAATCACCTTGTAGAGAGATCAGCTAGAAGAAGTTACCTTGTAGAGAGTTCAGCTACAAAGAAAACATCATTTAGAGAGTTCAGCTTCAAACAAATCACCTGTAGAGAGTTCAGCTACAAACAAATCTCCCTGTAGAGAGATCAGCTAGAATAAGTTACCTTGTAGAGAGTTCAGCTACAAAGAAACCATCATTTAGATAGTTCAGCTAGAAGAAGTTACCTTATAGAGAGTTCAGCTACAAACAAATCACCCTGTAGAAAGATCAGCTAGAAGAAGTCACCTTGTAGAGAGTTCAGTTACAAAGAAATCACCATGTAGAAAGTTCAGCTACAAACTAGTGACCTTGTAGAGACATCAGCTAGAAACGTTACCTTGTAGAGAGTTCAGCTACAAAGAAACCATTCTGTAAAGAGTTCAGCTGTAAACAAATCACCTGTACAGAATTCAGCTACAAACAAATCACCCTTTAGAGAGATCAGCTAGAAGAAATTACGTTGTAGATAGTTCAGCTACAAACAATCACCCTGTAGAAAGATCAGTTAGAAGAAGTTGCCTTGTAGAGAGTTCAGCTACAAAGAAACCATTTTGTAAAGAGCTCAGCTGCAAACAAATCATCTGTACAGAATTCAGCTACAAATAAATCACCCTGTAGAGAGATCAGCTAAAAGAAGTTACCTTGTAGATAGTTCAGCTACTAACAAATCTCCCTGTAGAGAGATCAGCTAGAAGAAATTACCTTGTAGAGAGTTCAGGTGCAAAGAAATCACCCTGTAGAAAATTCAGCCACAAACAAATTGCCCTGTAGATAGATCAGTTAGAAGAAGTTACCTTGTAGAGAATTCAGCTACAAAGAAACCATTTTGTAAAGAGCTCAGCTGCAAGCAAATCATCTGTACAGAATTCAGCTACAAACAAATCACCCTGTGGAGAGATCAGCTAGAAAAAGTTACCTTGTAGATCGTTCAGCTACAAACAATTCACCCTGTAGAGAGAGCATCTAGAAGAAGTCACCTTGTACTATAGAGTGTTCAGTTAAAAAGAAACCACCATGGAGATTTCTGTATAAATATGTGTATTATATTTATATAGAATTTGTACATTTACTGATAAAGTATTTAAAGTACATCTACTTCATCTTTTCTTCTTCCTGTGGTAAAGAAAAAAAAATAGGATAAAAAAGTCCCAAAGCCGGCCACATTTGGGGTATACAAATACAAAAAGAAGTGAAATCTAATCCAAAACAGCCAAGCTGTAAAAAAAAGTGTGCGGCCCTTAAAAAGGCTATGGTGAAAAAAGGTCTGAAATCTAAGGTGGCGGCCAAGAAATGGCTGTGATGGTAGGTTAATGGTAAAATTTTAATAATGACAATTCAAGTGAATTTTGTGCCAAGACCAAGCGGCACAAAAACTCACCTGAATTGTCGTTATTAAAATTTTTACCATTAACCTACCATCACAGCTATAATGATAGTATGCACAAACTGCATCACATATGAGACCCAGAATAGACTCACATTAGATGATTAGTGCAATAGTCATTGCAATATGTGATAATATTGCAAAGGCTAAATGTACATGGATTTTGTCAGTTAGTAGTAGATAATTTACATAGTGGTCTGATGTGCAGTTGTTCTGAGATGTGATAGTCATGTTGGCATTATAAAGAGGAAAATACTAGAAGATGAGCGCAACAATGTATGCTGATGGGGAAGACAACTACGACAATTCTCGGTCAGACTCCTCGGATGCTGTTAACAAGTTGGACGAGCACATTAGAAAAAGCTGGTGCTGATATTAGTGAAATTTGAGAGAAATTGAAGTCGATGATTGAGTATGCTATTCAGTTAATTTCATTTTCAAGAATGGACTACAAGTCAGCATGGTGGCGATAGTTAAATTGCAATTCTTCAGAATGGCAGAATGTACTTCTTTTGGGAAAATATTGTTTTCTTTGCCAGCTTCTAATGGCACATTGCAAAAAGCTTTTTCACAAATATACCTATCAAGAGAAGTTTCTTTGCTCAAGTAGCTTGAGCACCCTAGTAACATTAATGTTGATAAAGCTCAACATCAGAACTTCTCAACAGATTATTCAATAGATTTGTGGTGGAAAGCTAAACAAAGAAGACTCTGTGATGGCCCACAGAAACATTAGAAGAAGCATTGCAGTTCTAGAGTTGGTCATAAGTTTTAATACATAGTAAACAGTAGCTGCGTCACAAGCACAAATAACAGAATCTACCCAGTCACTAAAACTAGTATAGTGTAATTTCACTCACAATTTTAGGGATATTTTGGAGGAAATCGCATTCTCTCCTCCAAAGCCTTTCAGTAATCACTGGCAGTATGCAAAACAATATTATGATGTGCCATAATCATGAACTACTTTATCTCAGATCTAATCATAAAATTGTTTTGTATGGTGATTAGTATGCCCTGTGCTACATGTTTATTTGCTTTTACTACTGCAGGACACCAATTCTACACCATTACACTGGGCAGCTCATAATGATATGCTTGATATTGTGGAATTGTTGGTAAACAATGGAGCAGATTGTACTGCAAGGGATAAGGTAAGATGATAAATTAACAACATTTATAAAATTATTACAATTGTAGCGTAATTCTTTAGAGAAAGGCTTGAGGCAGCCCTTAATCATTTTTATTGGTGTACGTAAAAGACACACTACTTTAACATTGAAGGAATTTATTATGCCCGGTAGTGTACGACTATAGCCATTTTCTGGTTGTTTTACACCAATTCAGTCTATTATATAAGGCATTCATAACATCTTCAGGAAATCACTTTACCCATATTTCAAGCTGGCATGAATAAACCACCTCATAGACAATACTTATCTACCGAAAAGGTTAATATCGGTGCTGTACAGCCTTCATTTCTCAGCTAGCAGAAACACTACCAACATGTAAATAATAAGTTAATTACTTAAATTTAATGCATATCCTGACACTCTAGCAACATAGTCCACATTCACATTTGCTGTATAAATTATTTGGTGTATTATGTATACTTACAATTTCCTTTTTACTTCAACAATGTTTGTTACTATGCACTTTGTAAGGTAGTATGCATATGAGCTCAACAATTACATTTTTATTGCAGTATGGCTATACACCATTAATCAGGGCTACTTATTTGAAATTCAGTCGCATTGTGTATTACTTTGTTCAAATTAAGAAAATGGACATCACTTTTTATGAAATGGTATGTTAAGTTGCTTGTTTGTTTCTATTATACATATATATGCATAGCTATTATTACTAGGCTGTTATTTATCATTACGCATAACTGAAACTGAAATCAAACTGCTGCATGTAAAAACAACCTGACTATAAGAAAAAGAGTAAACAGAGACAGCTAGTGGCAGATCTAGGTGAATTTCTGCCATTTTGACAGAAACCTTTGTAGTTGTTATGCACCAAGACCAAGGGAGCTAAGTCATTTAGTATCCCAGAGGGCCTAAGGCTGTATTGTTCTAAGTGCTACTAAAGGCCCGAAGGGTTACTAAATTATCTAGTTCCCACCCAATGGTCATGGGGTCTATCCAAAATATTGCATACCTTTATTTCCATGGCATGAGTGTGGTGAGAGAGAAATGAAGAGCAGCTTGACAGATTTTGCTTCTCATCCTGAAATTCCAATAGCCTCTGTAAAAATAATTATTTGGCAGGTAGGTACTGGTATGCACAGTAATGCTGTGGACATTGAGCTATGGTACCAATAAAATTCAATGTCATAACACACCAGTGCAAGCAATTTAAAAAATGTTAATTAAAAGGTGTGGTAATTCATAAGGTTAAATTTCTTGACTTTAGCCAATTAGTTGTTGCCTTGTACTGTGTGACTCAAAATTTTCGTAGTTCAAATTTTCATAAAATTGATCCATTTTTGGGATCATCAAAATTTTGCGAAAAATAAATGTGTGCACTTATAAAGTATTTTTCTTGAAACACACTTATTGAATGCACAGTTTCATCATGCATGTACTTGAGGTGTGAAATATATGGAAGCATGACATACAGTGATGGAATCTACTTTTGAGGCATATTTTGACAAGTGTGTGAGAGGCTTTCATAAGACAAATGGACACTTGTGCAGGTGAAAAACTTCCTTGTATTAGTGGGCTCAAAAGCACTACACATTATTTTGCCGTGAAAGTGACAAAAGCTAACTGTAGCTGAAGTAATGAATACATTGAAATTCCATGTACATGTGGATATACAGTATTGCTTATAATTTTTGTATCTTAATGTATCATAGAGATGGAAAGTGCAAATTGAGGAGTTGGTAAGGAAGGAAGAATCTAAGATTACTAATGCAAGGTACAGATGCACATTTTGATATAAATACCACATATGTAATGGGTAGGGACCAGTCTATTTTGCTTTTTTTTCTACCTATTTTTCTTTCCAGCAATTCTTTTATTTTTCACCTATTATGCTCCATATTTTGCTCAAGAATTATAAATTTTGCTCAGCACTGATCTTTGTTAATTGAATATTTACAAATGCAAAGCTACAGTTTCACCTTAAAGTGACTGTTCTATTAGAGTATCTCGATCAAAAATTCCTTCTAACATGTAAAGCAAGAAGCCAGCTAATATTGCTTAACATGTGTGACTGTTTTATTAGGGTACCTCGATTGTCACTTGTTGTTCCTGTAACAATTAGCTATGCATTGTCGATATTTTAGCGTGTCTGACTGTTCTATTAGAGTATCTCGATCTTTTGTGCAATTTTTATGTCCACTTCACAAAAATTGCACCTATTATGCCAGCATTTTGCTCATTGCTTTTACCCAACCATTATGCCAAAAATTTTGCTGGCGAAATTGACGGGTCCCTAGTAATGGGTTCAAATAATTATAGTAGTCAACAGCATTTTAAAATAATTTTAAAATTTTAGCTACATGATTGTGTTGCTAGTTCACTGCATGATATCAGTTGGAAAAATTGTGATTTAATTTATTATTAGTTTATTTATAGTTTAATGTCATGGTAGTCAGCAAAAGCTGTTCTTCCCTACCAGAGCACACACACATATACAACGCACCAATACACAATACACACAATACAAAACTAAATAGCTAGAAATACTACAAATATGTAACTAGATGTACAAGTGTATGTGTCCACACATGTCTATATATTTGTTAGGCTTGTGCCAATTTATTCAGCTATATACAATTTAATATAACTTCAAGTGTACAGTACATTGGTCACTCAGCTGAAACAACTATCAGGAAATAATAGATACACCATTACTAATGAATAGTCAACTCAAGAGCACAATCCTTAATATGAAAGAAATCATTTTAAACATAATAAACTTTATCTCAAGAATTGCTTAAAACTATTTTCAAAGTATAGCTGAATGAGAAATATCACAATCAAATACACACAAACAAATGTGTAGGTGAGCTGTCAATTCAGTAAACTATCCCATTTTGATATTAGTAAAACTGCAGGCTGCAACCTTAGATATGACATCATTTTAAATGTCACATTTTCACAACTTTTTCACTGCTTACAAACATATTTACTCACTTACTCATTCCCATGCTAACTCACTCACTCACTTACTTAATCACATGCATGCACACACAATCTGTACTTCTTGGTCCTGATTGTACTACCCGTACAGGTTACTTATTCCCTTAATGAGGGAACAAAACACTTAATGTGGGTTGCACAATCTTCTGTGGACAGCAATGTCACCAGCACTATTGAATTAACATTCATATTGTTCACACTGCATGCTCCACATTGTGAATGCATTGGTTTCTCTCTCTTTCTGGTGTGACATACAGAACAAAATACTTCTTGTGAAGCTACTGATTCTCTTTCCTCTGGACCATGCATACAAACACATGCACACACATGCACACACTTGGTTTTAACACATAACCTCAAGAATTTTACAAAATTTCATAACATTATTTATGTACATAAAATGAACTGTACTGCAAAAAAAACTTTGGATTTATGCACCTAATATGGAATATTTAGCACATATGTAAAATAAGTCAAATTTGCAACATACATGTCTGCAGAAATGTGCAGAATACTGTAGGTCAATTTTGTGACTATAGTACATCATGATCATATATACTTATGATGGAAATGGTATTTCAGCACATTTCCCCCAGTAGCACATACGTACATGTTTGCAACTTCACTAAATACGTGCACAAATGTATAGCAAAAAAGATGGCTATATGTGCTTTACCTGTGATAGGGTAGCTACCTCATAAAAGCTATAAATGCATATTTTTTTGCTGTGCTGGTTTTTAAACAAAATTAATCTACTGTATAGTAGTTTATGCATATAGTCTACATGTATGTGATGTTCACAGTTGGCTTACAGTATATTTTGTATAGGACGCATCTTTCATTGATGAATGATGGTACAAAGACACCTGATGTGGAGTCATTCAAAGGTACATTGTAAGCCAAATTCAAACTTCAGTGGTCTTACAAAATGTAGCAAACATGTTGAATGTGACAATACATCATACCATATGATAGTACTGTATAGTAGAGACCACAAAGGTGTGGGCGTGGCACATGAAAAAACCAATAACCAGCCTCACTTTTCTCTAACGACAATGAAGTGGTATTGGTTACGTAAAACTAAGCCCAAAGAAGCCTTCAGATTGACCTGAAATGCTTTCAACAAGTTGCTATGAAATTTAAATTATTAAATGGAATTTTCTACTGACTGATTGATGCCTTCAGGCAAGTATAACTCGATAACGGCTAAGACTATGGGCTTTATTGTTCACTGTTCGGCATTGCTTCAGTCCAAGAGGTGCCTTTTGGCATACTGCAGTATGTACAATGCATTCTTCATGGATTTACCAGTGTCCTCCTTTGTGTCCTATTCATCTTTGCTGACAGCAAATGGTGTTGATTTGATGGTAGCACGTGATGGCTTCCCTTTGTAATGGAAATGTCCATGTTTTTCATACTCGCTACTTTGATTGCAGAGGTGCTTTTCGAACAGTTCTTGATTCATAATGCTGTGTAATGGGTTAAGCATAGCTGACAATGAAGTGTAATGGATACTTTACTTTTCAGAAAATAATATTATTGGTAGCTGGGGTGGGCGACACCATTTCTTTCTGTTGATGTAGTATGCGTGGGTTCACCAGTTTTATTTTACAAAAAAAAAAGTTAACGAACAAGTAGAATTTTCAACTAGTTTAGGGACCTTAACACATCAGTAAAAGTACAGAAACAAGCTGAGGTAGTGCACAATATTAAATCGTAGTAAAACAATAAGAAGTGTTATATCCCTACTGTGCTCAAGATACCATAATGGAAATGCACAGTAGGAATATAACACTTCGTATTGTTTTACTGTGACTTAATATTGTGCACTACTCCAGCTTGTTTCAGAATTTTTATATATGTGCTACGCCTACTCTAGTTGAAAATTCCAATTTTTGTGTACTTGTAGACATTGTATATTCTATTGAATAATAATGTAAACAAGTACCTGTTGATAGCAAATGAAATGGAACTTTTATATATTCTAAAGTGTTGAAAATAAACCAGGTTAACAACTACGCAAAAGCCCAACGTACTGTACAGTTGAATGCTCTAATAGAATGGACATCCCAATTTTACTTAAGAGCGATGTTCTTATCAGTAAGCCTATCACCTTGGTATCAAAGCTTAACTTTACTAACACACTGTTTACACTGTCTTCTATCCTAGGTATATGTAAAACAAAGCACTGTTTGAAATAAACTGCAGTGTGAATTGATCATGCTGTGCCAAACTTGGCATGACAAAAACAAGGGCATAGGTTGGCTCGGGATAGGATGCAGTTTAAACATATTTCAGGACACTCAAACTCTGGTTAACAACTCTTTTTAGATGACACCCAAGATTTTCTATGTATGTACAAGCAAAAATCGTTCTACAGTATGGCTATGAGGTACTGTACATCCGTAGTCTCACATTGTGGTATTCCTGGCAAAAGAAATGCTTACTAGCTTAATAATGGAAGCCATAACATTGTATGCTTATTTCAGCTGTTTCATGCTTCAATTCTAGTACCTTTTATTGATCTGCTAAATAATCAAAACTCTGTTAATTATTATGGATTAATCATTTTGTTTTAGCTCATTATAATTAGGCACACGTCCTATCTATCTTGTTTCAGATGTAGTAGTGTGAACAAGAGCCAACCTCAATAATGAACATTGAAAACATTCTGGCTAACCCGGGATAGTATGAACAGGGTGTCAGAAGAGCTGTAACATATAAAGGGCTCAATACTATAATAAAAGCAATAATAGTATAGGGCTCAATATTCATAGCACAATTAGCCTCATACTTGTGGAACTGTACTTCCATAAATGTGTGCTTATAGGAGTTCAATAACTGTTTAGCAAGAAAACAAGTAAAAACATTACAAGTTAGGAGAGAGCTTTTAGCTTAAGGTTACAGTATATAGTAACAGGCAATCATTCAAAATTTAAATGCCTATTAATACTTTTTTGAGAAGGCCATAAAACCAATCTAGAGGCATGAAAAGTTTACAGTGAACATAAATCCCATCAAATTTATTGTTTTTGTGTAGTAGTTTGAGGCAGCAGAATCAATGAAACATTACAAGACACATGTTAGCCAGCCCATACATCGCTCACACTCCAGCTATCACTACCATATTTTCTTCCATCAAATGCAACAAAAGCTGTAGGAATTATGGACATCTGTGGGACATAGTGATACAGTTATTAAACTTACTACATCCTGTGGAAGCGTGTTCCAGTGATGGAGATAAAAACCTTCAAGAAGCATGTTTAACTCCAAGAAACTACTAAAAGTGCGTTCACAAAATAATAGTGATTTTAAAAATTACTTCCACAGGACCTACAGTAGATATTTTAGTTGTTTTGTTACTTGTACTGGATTCAGTGCTCCATTAGTCTGGTTTTTGGTGGTACGTTTTAGTAAACATCGCTCTATTGTGGACCGCACACCCAAGAGCAGTTGTTACTCAGCAGTAAAAAGAAACATATACAAATAGCATTGCTACCACAACACAGTTGTTGAGATTATTTATCCCTACTTGGGTAAAATCAGATTTTGTAATTTGTCTCCCCCTTGCATTTATTATACCGTAGCCTTAAGCAATGGAGACCGTCACTTGAATGAAGGTCAAATTAAATGTTGTTTTTAGCTATAGTATGCCAGTTTATACCGTATAACGGGAATGATTCGCGGAAGAAAACATTCGCAAATTTTGCAATTTTAGGTGCATTCGCGAATGTTTTCTTGCTAAATTTTTCCTACAATTAAAAAAGTTTTTATCATGGATCAGTTGATGTAGCATTTGTATAACGAGTGCATAAGCGGGTAGCTACTCGCCTTGCTACTCTCTAAACTGTTATATATGCGTAACGATATAGCCAGTGACCGTGGAGCGCGAGGTGGCATGTGATTCGAACAGAGATGCAAACTTCAGTGACAGTAGAAAAATCAGTGCTACTAAATGGGGCTAGTAGAATTGCAGCCCAACGATTCACTGTGCCAGAAATGGTGTGTTTTAGCCTCAGTTTTAGTGCCGCCCCAAGGCTATAGGCGTCCTATCGTCCGCGCTCATTATCGTGAATGCCTACTTCTCCAGCGAAGCAGCAATCATGCATTGCTACTAGTATGCGTAGTGCGCAACATGTCAGAGTCAGCCATATAGTCGAACGTTCCCTAGCTATCCATAGGAAAAAAAGATTAATTTGTTGTGGGCGTGTGCCCAATTATTAATTACTTTATGCAATAAATTGTGAACGTTTTCTCGTGAATGAGGAAATAGTAGATCATTCGCGAATGTTTTCTTCCTCGAATCATTCCCGTGATATGGTATTGGCTAAGAGTGACACTAAGTACTTTGAAGTGATGATTTCCTTGTGGGAATGTGAATCCCATTCACATTAGCAACTCACAATTGTACTCAGAATTATTTTCATTAATGATTTTAGGTGATTCACTAGTAGCTGATGACCATACAGAAGATGTTTTAGACAGTTTTGCTGTGGATGACAATTCTGCAAAAGAAGATATTCCTCAGCTGCCTCCTGGTATTTTACCGAATGCTAGTAATAATTAATAATGATTTGCTCCCTAGTGGACCATACAGAAGACGTTTCTCATGATATTGGTGTGGAAGATAATTCTGTAAAGGAAGATTTTCCTCACCTGCCCTCTGGTATTTTACATGTACTTAGTGGGAGAAATAATAATTATTTATTTACTTCCTCTAGCTAAGTCGCCAGGTATTAAAATATGTGACATAATAGCAAACAAAAGAGTAAAGCTGACTTTATTGATTGAAGGTAAATTAAAATAATATAGCATTTTGGTGCATCCAGTCTTGAAATGTTTCAAAAGTAAAAATAACATACACTGCATGGTTAATGGCATGGTGCTTTGTCTCATACTCCATTGACATGTATACATTTGACAAAAACATAAGCATATTGATTCGGCCAGCATGCAGAAATTAATAATCTGCCTGTTTATATACAGTCACAAATTGCAGCTAAACTAGGAAGAAGTGTCTTTGCTATCATCTGTTACTATACTGTGTAGTAGGGATGATGAAGGTTTGAGAGGAATGATAAAGGCATCTTTATTCAATTAGTAGTGTTTATGCATCAATAGATTGTAGATCAATGGATGATGCGATATGCACTCCTAGCCCTTATCATGTGATCCATCTATCCATAATCTGTTGATCTTTGATCTGCTAAATACAAACACCCATGAAATACAGTTGTATCATAAAATAATGCCATTTGTGCATAGATTCATCAGTATCTTCAGATGATAAAGAATTGATAATCGTATCAGTGGATGCAATCTATGATCAAAACATGTTCACATACAATGAAGTTGTGGATCTTTGCCTAGCCAGTGGTCATACTAAGAAGAAACTGTTAGATGATAAACTTGATACATTATTCTCAGGTATGGTACTGTGTTATTATACAATGTAGTAGTATTGTATAGTAGGGATCATGAAGGTTTGCACTTCCTTACCAAAAAAAATTAAAACCTGCCTCAGTTTTCCTTCATAACAGCTAACCTGGAAGTATTGGTTAGGCATAGGCATTCCCTAAGCCCTTCCAACAGGTTCCCATTATATTTTATTTTGTTTCATTGAACTGAATTTTCTGACTGCCTGACCGATACCACCAGTGAAGCATAGCTCAACCATGGTCAAAGTTTTAGGGTAGAATTCTTTTTTATTCAGCATTGTTTCACCCAAAAAGTGGTGCTTCTCATATTATTTTGTGTTTGTAAATCAAATGGAAAATACCTGAAACTGAAGCAGCATGGTCACTCCACATCATTGTGCACTTCTGCTCTTGGGGTATCTGAAGGCTATTACATGACTGTCTCTGAGAAAACCGCTCTTATTGCCTATTTAAAAGTATCGAGAAATGCCAGTTTAAATATTCAGAGTATTGTAGCTTGCCAATGGTGGTAGCTACATGTACCAAATTTTCCACGTTTTATAACAATTTATTACCTTCCAGATCATCCACTGAAGAAGTAGTCAACAGCTAAGTTTCAAATAGTTTTTTAACCAAGGCTGACTGTAATAGGTGAGCTCCAAAAGAGTGGGATGCGGATTCCTGGAAGGTGAGTAAGATGCTGTTGAAAAATTGAAGATGAAGGTGTTGCGATAAATTAGGCCAAGTTACAGGACATTCAAGGCTCAAAACTGGCTAAAATGAATAGAAATTTATAGCACAGGACTTTGTCCAATACCATGGAGTTGTACAGCCCCACACAGCCATCTCCTGGTTGGCCAGGGCTCCATCAAGACCCCAGACCACTTGTACGGCTCACCACTGTGCTTGAAAAACAGCTAGCAAAAGTATACTGCATTACTCTGGTCGACTGTGACAGTGAAATTTGATAGTGCATTCATAAAGCTTTGCGCTTGTGTGAAAAAATCAAGCTTCCTGTCTTGGGCGATAAGACCAGTTTTCGCTAGGCCTCCACCTATTATGCTAGAATAATTTTAAGAATAATAGGTCACCAATTTCGTGAGAATGATTCCGGAATAACAGGATGGTCACATGCATAATTTTAGAGCTATTGGACATTCACGGGAATAATCAGTGTAATTAAGGGGCATGTCTGTTCTAGAAGAAGGAGTTAAGCTACTAAGAATGATATATAACTGGCATTATTATACAAGTGCTGGCTTAAAAGTCTCTAAAAAATCGGTATACTCTAACAGAACACTCAAACTCTCTAATAGAGCAGTCAGATCGTTTTATGTGAACAATCTGCAGCCAGCACCAGGGATTTAACTGTGCAATTCTGAAACTTGTACATCTTATACCAGTGTATCTTCTTGAAGTGTTTTGAACATAATTGATATCATTATCTATCTAACTTAACATGTAGCTATAGCTACAGCTTTAATACACTAATAGTTGACAGCACTTGAATTATTACTGCACACATTCGAAGTCTTTTGTAACTATTTATAGCTAGAAAAATAATGTATAAGATGGAATGCTTCATTTATGGCTGTTAATTAATTCTGGTAAAGCTACCTATAGCAACATCTTGAAACTAAGGGACTAGCCACAGAAACTAAAATTAATAAGCGTTATTATGGAATAATAGGCTAGATACAAGAATAAAAAAAAGAATAATAGGAGAAAGTTTTGGGTAATTCTGGAAAGAATAATAGGTAAAATTTTGAGCATAATACGCTCAGACTTATTTTTCGCAGATCCAGTTGCATAATGTGTGTGCACTCAGCTTTGCCTTGTGCACTATTAGCCTCTCAATACACACTTTATGCTGTATTGTCCATACACCATATGCCAGTGTTTTAACCATGATGTGCACTGCATACATGTAGCCCATTTCTAGGCTTAAGTCTATTATGCTCCAAAATCTATCTATTATTCTTTCTGGAAGTTCTTTTTTTATCCACCTATTATTCCCAAAATTATTCCTGAAATTAGTGCCAGATATAAGCATATTAATTACGAATTTATATAACTGACTGTTATAATAGAATTATGGACTCAAAGTTGACTGCACTATTAGAGTGAATGACTGCTCTATTAGAGTAAGTGACTGCTCTATTAGAGTATCTCGATCTTTTCAACCGTTTTTATGCTTGCACTGTTTCAGTGGTGTTTTCGTAAGATTTTTATATCAGGCTACAAGGAAAACTTATAATTTTGTACCAATTATTCCTAGAACTCATCCGATTATTCCGGAATATTCCCCAATTCTTTCAACCACCTATTATTCCCGAAATTGTGCCGGCATAATAGACGCATGCCTACCCATTTCATTGTATTCAAAGATGTTCAAGGGATAAGTGTAAAGGTGGTTACAAACAAGTGCATAACTGACTGTATCATGGTAAATTGTACAATTCTATTATTACCAGAACTTATCTTTCTCTTTAGATTGTTCTAAAAGTGAAACTGATGATTCATCTGCGCTGTGTAGTTCAAAAACTCCTACACCAAGTGTAATATGGAGTGAAAGTAAGGCATTACAATTAGTAAGCTTAGCTATAATAATGTTTGTGCTGCTGTTCTGCAGATTTGTCCTTGTTTAAATCAAAGTACTCTGACATTCTTCAATCATTTCCTGACAACTATCTGCAAACACTGCACATATTGCAAGATTCATTTACTGATGATCTAATAGTCAGTATAGTGAGTACTCCCAATGCCGCTGTTGCTAACAAAATGATACTGGATTATTTTCTGGATGGCTTAAAATGTAATGATGACCTTATTCAGTTATGCGATCTACTGAAAACATTGTCTGACTCCCCAAAATTGTTGCAAGTCATTGATGAACTTCGGAAAGGTAGAACTTACAGCAAAACCATATGTATAGGTTATACAGTCTTTTTATAGATCTCATCAACAAGAAACAGGATGATCACTGCAGTGAACTAGAGCACCTAACTACTATACCCAACAATGGTAAATATTTAAAACTGATCAAGACACACGGTAGTGTGTAGTGTGGCCAAGTACACCTAGTGCAGATGTACAACAGCTAAGTGTGTATTTTACAGGAACCAAGAACACACTGTTTTCATGTATTCATAGCTCAATAGTGCCTGAACGGAAATTAACCAGTTTTGTTGGGGAAATTCCCTTGGTGTAGAGCACCTCCTGTTTAAATTTGAGTTCAATCTTCCCAGTCATCAATGAGATATGTGCCTTCAAAGTTCACCTTATTTTCTTAAAATTTTTCTTCTTCTGCTTCATTTTTCTTCTTTTTACTCCACTTGCTATAACTCATGCATGCTTTCGTTGATTGACTTCACATTTGGAGGACAGTAAGAGCATAATGCAGAACATTTAGAGCCCATTTTTTATACAGATCAAACTAAGAATAATGGAATTATGTGTGATTTGGAAAACATACAAAAGTTATTTGTTGTCACACCTACAGGGTAAATCGCTCTACGGAATAACGTGAAAATTGGTCTGTGCATGAAGTTACTATCATAGTGCAAATTGTGGTTTGAAAGTTCCAAGGAGATAATTACATATAAAGCAAAATCAAACATTTGAAAAAAGTGTAATCAAGATAATCTAATATAACAGTCACTGAGATGTAAAAAATGTGTGCAAAAAAATGTTGGAAAAATCCTCCAGGTTTTGAACCAGGGACTTCTGCACCTATATTCCCAAACTCTTACCACTCTTACCACTCTGCCACTGCTGTCAGTTGCTCACCTCACATAAATGAATGTTGTACATTGGAATGATAACTCGTAGATCTGTCAGTGGAAATTCTAGAATGTTGTATTGAAGTGCTCAGAAAATAATGTGTGCACTCTTAGAGTACTACAAAAATTATGAAAATCAGTAGCATGTGTCGTGCAGCTGGTGCAGGTGGGCAACATACTCGTTTTACAGAATCAAGAAAATGCCATTTACAGTGTGCACTGTTAAAATTTATTAGCATTAACATCATTGCTGCCATTTCTTGGTCACCACTTTTTATTTCACAACTTTTTTGACCCAGGCTTTTTAAAGCAGCACCTTTTTTCACAGCTTGGCTGTTTTTGTGCAGATTATAACTGTATCTTAAATATTTGGATTTAGAACATTACAATACACAAGCTGCATATGTGTGTGTCACAACTATTAGTGTGTCAGTCTATCAATATTTGTTTCAAAGATTAGCAGAATAAACTTTATATCAAGGGTCTCATAATATGTTAACATAGAACACTTACTGTAATAACATAAATTACCCCCTTTTAATCCACAGCCACTACTAGCACAGACACAACAATTATAGTAACTAATGATGGTCACTGTTCACACACTATTTCTACTCCATTATCAACTGACGTGACGACCAGTCTTACAAGGTCTGTAACATCTCCATCATCTGTGGCCACTGATGGTGAAATTGATCATAACTCACGATCACAAGGTAATGATAAGTTACACACCATTTACACATACAAGGTCATTCATTGAGAATGAAAGAGAAGAGAGAGTACTCATCAACATATACAAGTGTACATGGGGTAAGGCTATATGTTGTGAATTTGCTTTTCATCTGAGTTTCGTTGAAAACCACATTTAATTGAAATCACGCATATTTGCTATTAGCACTATGCATGTGTAGTGATATTACTCTTGAAATTGTAAATAGAGATTTTCATAAGGCTTCTGGGGAAACTTTATTAATTTTCAAGACCTCCATCACAATCATTATTTTCTTTTAAACCAAATGTGTGCTCACAATCAGCTGCAGGATGACTGTGGGTGTGCACCTGTTTTAAAGCCTTTTTTGTTTTTGTTGTATTAACTTCTTCTAGCTAGACGTAAGAGAAAATGTGGGAATTTTGTTTCTGTCAGCATAAAAACTAACCCGTTGACTTATTATGTTTCTACTTCTGTTCTCTCCAATGTACTGTATGTGAGCAAAATGTTTTGTGCTTACAGCAGCTACAACAGTACATGACAAATTAAAATAAATTGTAGCTGCATGTATGTGGCCCATATTACAAGAAAACCTTTATTCTAACATGGCTTACATATTAGTGTCAGTTTAAACGATGAGTATTAACAGGTATCTGAAGGCATTCTGTATTCCTCATCCAACTATATAGCTAGATAGACAGTTAATGGCTAAAACCAGTGTAGCTAGTGTCGTAGGCTACTAGGATGGGGGTATCATTTCAAGATGAAGGAGTGTGCCCCATGCTTCTATGTACAAAAATGAGGAGCAGCATTGCTGGACAATTTGTGTGTGATGATATCAGAACTATTAATAAAACAAACTACGGTAATTGGTGGAATCAGACAACCATAACAAGATGTAGCACAGTGGGGATATTCACTTCTTATTGTTTTATTTAGACATGACATACTACTCCACATCTCCAATCTAGCTTGTTTCAGTGCTTTTTATTGTAGCACTATACATGTCCTTACTCTAATTTAAAATTCCAATTTTTTTCTTATACTTGTGTAGTGTGGTGTATTACACGAGCACGGCGACACAGCAACTCTGATACTAATTACAAGAAAATGTGTAGAACAATGCATATGCATATATTATAACCATACGTGCAATTACAGTGATAACAATGAGTATCTATATAGTTATACGAGTGTTACATTATTCTCCCTCCAAGTCTTTTGTGCTCACAAGTTAAGGTGGCACAAAATCACTGTAACAACTAGGGGGTCCACAGTTGCATCAAGGTCAAGTGGTGACAGAAACAGTTGCATCGGGAAAGAATTATTGCTAGAGCTGGCATATCCTCCTGTCGGTTCTGGTTCTGTATGGCAAACTACATCGGTGTATGAGTGTTGGGTCAAGGTCAATGGTGCTTGTGTGAGTGTAGAGTGTTCAGGTATGCCGTAGCATAGTTTCAGCTTGTTATGATGAACAACCATGTCCTTGACAGGAGATACAATTAATTTGATGTGGTAGTTGGTTGGGCTAATTTTCTCCAAAACTGTGTAAGGTCCATGCCACTGTGATGAAAACTTCTTAGACCTACCAGTCTTAACAGCAGGGACATGAAGCCATACTTGGTCGCCAACTGTATAAGGAAGATAAGGTTTGGCAGCATTGTATCTGCTTGTTACGTTCATGAGCTGACTGGATGTGGCTCCAAACTGTAGTTTAAGTTGTGTTAAGTGACTTGTACAGGTCACCAATGTATGCTGGAACATCTTTAGGCTAATGGTGTGGAAGGGCACCCAGCATTACATCTACTGGAAGAGTTGGTGAGTGACCAAATACAATGTGGAAGGGGCTAAATCCAGTGGCTGCATGAAGAGCAGTACGATAAGCAAAGAGCAGCTTTGGAAGATGTAAATCCCAATCAGTTTGATGATCATTGATAAAAGTTGCCAATATTGCTTCTAAAGTGTGGTTAAATCTTTCAACTTGTCCATTCTCTTGGGGATGGTAGGCACTGGTATGAGTCTGCTCAATGTTTAAATGTTTACACAAAGTAACCATTAGATTGCTAGTGAGGTTTGCCCTTTGATTGCTGTGCAGGCAGGAAGGTACTCCATATCTGCAGATAACTTCAAGTTTTGCTAAAGTTTCTGAGCCTGTTGATTTTATGGGGAATGCTTCTAGTGTACTCTGAATGGTATCTAGTGGTGCCTGCTGAGCTGTTGGGGTGGCTTCTGTCATTGATTCCTGGATCTATTTTGCAACATCTGCCTCATATCCTGGCCAATAGTAATATACTTTTGCTACTGTCTTCTGCTCTCCAAGATGAACCGAATGGTCATGAAGTTGCTGTAAACCAGTACTCTGTAGGCTTGTTGGGATGAGTATCTGGGTGTGACAATTAGTTGATGATGATGACTGAAACGGTCTACACAAAACTCCATCTTGCAGGAATACATGCCTAAAGCTTGGGGCAACATTTGCAGAGATTGTGCATGCACTGGTCAAGGCCTTCATCAGGTCAGACAACATTGTATCAGCTACTTGTACAGTTCTGATTGCATCCAAGTTGACAACAAGCTGATGTAACACAGGAAAAACAGGGTTGGGTGCTCTACACAAAGCATCAGCATTGCATTGAAACTTACCAGAACGGTGTTGAAATGTGAAGTGAAACTGTTGCAAGTATAGCATCCATCTCGCCAGTCACCCACCAGTATCCTTGAGATCCTTTAATGAAGTGAGGGGATTGTGGTCAGTCACCAGTGTGATTGGAATCCGAGAGAACTCTTTCACTGCACCAATCACATCCAGGGCCTCGCATTCTACAGTAAAGTAGTTCCATTCTGCTTTAGATAACTGACGGCTCCAGTAACTGATAATAGTCTCTTTGCCAGATTGAAGTTGGCTGAGAACAACACCGATGGCATTTGCGGATGTATCAGAATGGAGTATAAACGGCTGGGAGAAGTCTGGGTAGCCGAGTATTGGTGAAGTAAGATTTGATTTGAGGAAATTAAATACTTGTTGACGTGATGGGGTCCACTGGAATTTCTTGTGACCTTTCAAGGCTTGATGTAATGGCTCTACAATGCTGGCATAATTATGGATGAATTTCTGATAATAATTAGTGAGCCCTAGGAATTGTCGGACTGGTTTAGTCTCAGTAGGTTGGGGAAACTGGAGAACTGCAGCCACTTTCTGCAGATCAGGGGTGATACCATTGGCAGACACAACATGTCCAAAGTAGACCACTTTTGTGCAAGCAAAGGAGCACTTGGACAGTTTCAACTGAAGGTGTGCCTCCCGGAGAGCAACCAAGACAATGTGAAGGCAACGTAAGTGCTCATCAAAGGTAGAACTGAACACAATAATATCATCCAGATAAATGAGGCACTATTCATAGATTAATCCAGCTAAGACACACTCCATTAGCCTCTGGAATCTGGCAGGTGCGTTAGTCAAACCAAATGGCATGACATTAAACTTGAAGTGCCCATTCATTGTGGAGAAAGTAGTCTTCTCCTTGTCAGATTCCTCCACAGCAACCTACCAATAACCAGAGGCTAAATCCAGTGTAGTAAAGTATCGACAACCTGTTAGGAGAGTCCAAATAGTATCGATTCTAGGAAGTGGATAGGCATCCCAGTGAGTAGCTGAATTCAGCTTCCTGTAGTCGATACAGATACACCCCGACCCACCTTTCTTACACACCATAACCACTGGGGATGACCAGGGGCTTGCACTAGGTCTGATGATGTCACTCTCCAGCATATATTGTACTTCATTTAGTCTGGACTGTCTCTTTCAGTGCCTCTGGGTGCCGATGCACAGGCTAACAAATGGGTGGACTTGTTGTAGGAATAGTGTGCTTAACAGCTGTGGTGAAAACTCTGGGACCTGTGACTGGGGCAAAATATCTGAAAGTTCAGCTAAAAGACCAAGGAGTGTAGATTTCTTGGTTTCTGACAGGTTTGGAAAGGGAAGGTCATAAAAAATAGTCCTGGAGCATGGGTCTCAGTGCTCTCCTCACAAACAAGCAATGCGTCATCTCCTGGTGTCACCTTACCCAAGCTCATTCCCGTATAAAGTGTGACAGGAGATGGACTGACATCACGAACTTGAATGGTGACCTGGTTATTACAGCATGAACTCACCGAGCAAGCTACGTACATGTAGTCGGTGAGGAAGGGTCTCCATTGGCATGACTGTAGCACCTGCACTCGGAGAGTCAATGGTTCCAACAATAAGTTGTACCGACCTTGCAGGTATCTCCAAGTCCCGTAAGGACCGAACAAGGTGGACCGCATGTGAGGCCTTACACGGCAAAGGTTATTGCTTAAGAGCGAGAGGAATAGTCACCTTAGGTTCTCTGTCTAGTGACAATATGTTGTGGTCACACTCTAGAATAGCAGCACAGTGCTTCATGAAGTCTACCCCCAGCAAAGAGTCTACCGTGAGGTTACGAACAGCAACAAAATTATGATCAATAATGAAATCACCAAGTGCTATAGTTACCATAATCTGACCTACAATATCTAAGGGACTACCATTAACACACACTGCACAATGAGATGTTTGTGTAAGCTGCATGTCTTTTACTAAGTTATAATGTACCACTGACAAGGCCACACCAGACTCGACCAAAAAATCCACTGGTGTGTCACCAATGTAGCCATTAACACTGTATATACTATAAATACTAGGTAACGTGTAAAGGTGTGTTGAGGTCGATGGGAATCACTTATGGTCTTGGCCACCCACACATTGATTGCACTGGCCTGTTTAAAGGACAGTAGCGATGCACGTGTCCTGGTTCTCCGCACAGCCAACAAGTTCTGGGGTTGTCAGTGTTTGGTGGCCGCTGTCTTCCTGAGTATTGCTGCTGGTTCTTGATAGCTGAATCCAACTTGTTCTCAAGTTCTGTCATCTTTTTTGTCATAGATTCCACCAGAGTGTGAATCTTTTGTGAGTCGCTATTGTCTGGTAGGGGGCGTGGCTTATGAATGATGTTGACCTCACTGCATTCCTCAGACAATGGCTTGAATTTTAAGGCATATTCAACTCTAGTGGCATCAGTGATAGCTCAGTAAAAGTTGACGGCATATGGGTGGAGCAAGACCAGTTAAAGTCTTTACAAGAGAATGGGCGATGCTTGTGCCTCCTCCAGGTAGGACTCCTTGAATAGCTTCAGGATGTTGGCCACATAATCCTTGACTATTTCACCAGCAGATTGATGTCGATTCATATATGCCTGCCCTGTGGTTAACGGATCATGCACAATTCCCACACCCTCCATCAATGCCTTCTTGATATTGCCCAAATTTGCATGAGCAGTTTTGTACATTAACATCAACTAGCTTACCGTGGAGAATAGTCGGTAGTAGCTATTAGCTCCTGCTTAACTCTTTGGCTCTTGCAACCAATTTAAATATAGTCCAGGAATTCTGGAAATCATTAGCAGTTATCTCTGGTAGCGGCAAATCCAAGCTCTGTGCCATCGTAGTACAGCAGTGTAAGGAGATCTACAAGGTATCAAAAGCCAAAGAACAAAAATTGTAATTAACAAATGGACTGGCCTGTTCTGGTACCGTTAAAGAAATCACCACTGTACCACAGCTTGATCTCTTGTCTTCCAATGTGGCGTGGTGTATTACACGAGCACGGCGACATAGCAACTTTGATACTAACCACAAGAAAACGTGTACAACAATGTGCATGCATATATAACCTTACGTGCAATTGCAATATAGCAATGAGTATCTATATAGTTATACGAGTGTTACACTTGTTTGTGAACTTTTTTGCAAGCTCATGACTACTAAAATACCCTGGAAACCAGTCACAGTATTATTCTAGAGTTAATCACATCTTTATATATTATGCACTAGCATAACACATGTGCACCACTACTGTATATAAATTGTTAAACTGTAGCAAGTTGGATTCACGTAACTAAGCATAGTTTATCTTGGCGTTTAGAAACACAAGCAACTTTGCCAGTTGTACGTTAGGTACCACTTGAATGCGACATCGCTACATGCAAGCGATTGAGACTTGCCACTTAAGGGGTGTGGCAGCCATTACCATCATGAGTCGTCACTCCTTTATTGTGTGGGATAAAGACTCGTGATCGAAATGGCTGCCATGCCCCTTAATTGGTGAGTTGTTTAATCACTTGCACTTGCGGGTATACAGTACGTGGTACCTACAGTCTATCATAGATTATAAAAAAAATTCTGGTGAAGCGCCATTCGACAAAGTTTTTTTTGCCAAGTTTGAGAGTGAGCCATGTGTGTTCAAACAGTTTGGTGTAGCACCATCTGTATTCGAATAGTTTGATGCAATGCAGTACAGCAGGAGATGCAAGCCCTACTGTAGTTTATTAACACTATCAGCAGAGAATCTTCGCTGATGGCCATGATAAAGAAAGATAAAAGGAAATACAATCGCACACTCGTTGTATGCTTATCAATATACCAAAGGTTTTTTTTCTTTAGCAAAGTAGAAACATTTCTGTGAAAGAATTAGGGCAGTAGCTGTAGCCAATTTTCCGCTATGCTAGACTGAGGGCGTCAGGCAGGCAGGCAGGCAGGCAGGCAGGCAGGCAGGCAGGCAGGCAGGCAGGCAGGCAGGCAGGCAGGCAGTAGAAAATTCCATAGATTTTTTTTTTATTCTGTAGCAACTTGCAGAAACGTTTTGGGTAGATCTGAAGACACTTTTGGGCTTGATTTTACCCAACCAATACTGTTGTTGTCAGGAAAAATTAAGGAAAGTTTTTGGGTTATATTATATCCACACAAAAACAGCCAAGCTGTGAAAAAATGGTGCGGCCTTAAAACGCTTGGGTGAAAAAAGTTGTGAAATCAAAGGTGGCGGCCAAGAAATGGCTGTTAATGCTAATAAATTTTAACAATGCACACAGCCATTATTAAAAATTTTTAGCATTAAAATCATTGTAGCCATTTCTTGGCCGCCACCTTTAATCTCACAACTTTTTTCACCCAGGCTTTTTAAGGCCGCACCATTTTTTCACAGCTTGTTTTTGTGTGGATTTCACTTCTTTTTATACTTTATAATGTCCCAAAACCAGCCTATAGCTGACTTTGAGGTTTGTTTTTGCTCACATTTCTTTTTTCTATGTGGATACGATGATGATTATTGAAGACAGACTTATAAATGTATTTCATTGCATGATTTAATTCAATATTTGATAATATTATTGTAATACTCTAATAAAGTGCACATTTATTGAGGACTTCTAATAGAACATACATAGAATGTTCTAGAACAATCTAGTACTTCTATTGGTAGATCTATGAAATTACAAATGTTTGATTGTAAGCAGATTTCAACTAGAGATTTCATTTATAAAGCAGAAATTAAGTGAGGTGATCAGCCAAGGTAGCAGTGGTTCAGTGGTTAAGGATGCAGTTGTTAGGTATGGAGGTCCCTGGTTTGAACTCTGGTAAGTTTTTTTTCTCGACATTTTTGCACACCTTTTTTACCCCGTGGTGACTGCTCTATTAGAGTATCTCGATCCCGCGATATTACACTTGCTTAGTTTTTGCTTTATAACTTTGTCGCTATAACTCTGTTGCTATTCAAACTATTAAAAGGCACTGCTACGATGATCAGCCTATCTACACACCAATTTTCAAGTCATTTCTATACTTGGTTTACTCTGTAGCCGTCACAGAAGTTTGATCTTTTTTATGTGAATAAATGCTCATAACTCCCTGAATATTACTCAGATTCACAACAAACTTCAAGTTGGTACGTGAATCCACCATTACACACTTATCATTTGTGCTAAAGATCGAGGCAATCGAGTTACACGTTTGCATCTTATAGCAATTTTTGCAAAGTGTGCGAAAATAAATTGAAGCCCCCGAAGGTACGGCATAAGAAGAAAAAAACGAAGAAATTAAAACGAAATTTTGAACGTCCATATCTCACAAAAGGCTGTTGCGAATTTAATCAAATTTGCTGTTTGGCATACCCTACTTGGGGGACAGCTATAATGCAAAAATGGTGTGCTTTGGAGAAGGGGCCATAGAGCTATGCACACATGAAAAAGCTGTTTTCTTTCTTCCTGTAAATATACTCACGGTGTGGTCGCCAACTTTCTTGGCCGCACGACACACTACCGTGTGTCTTGATCACAGGCCACGCCCACACCTTCTATGTCTCTACTATACAGTACTACTGTACTGTATGATAGAATACCATACAGTACTACTGTACTGTATGATAGAATACTATACAGTACTACTGTACTATATGATAGAATGGTTAAAGCAATTTAGTTATTTTTCTTAATGAGCTTCTCAAATCAGTAGTATTAAAAGGTGATACATTGTAGTATAATGTTGACCTGTATGATTCAAGTATGTGTTTTGTACCCTTAAGTTGTATTTCTACCACCAGCACTGATTTAATTTGAAAAATAAATCTATTGTATTTATAATTGCATAAGCAAGTTTGTGAAATAAAATGTTGAAAATTAACATACATAGATACATACAGTGCAAGGTCAAAGCTGAAAATTTGCTGCAATACTATAGGGTTGAAATTTGTACATTATTAGTATGATGTAATCTCACTGTAATCTCACTCTAATCTTTACCTGTCAATTTTATGCTCTACCTAGCAGTTATTCACAATAAAACTATTAATGTACCACTGTTACCACACGAACGTTTTGGTAACAATATTATGTCCTGGTGTTTTTTTCCAGAAACCAAACTGTTCAAAGTTGTTGTTAATTTTTATTTTCAGATGTTGCCATAAAGACACAGCTGTCACTTGCAGACAGTGTATAACTAGTTTAAAATTGTATAAACTATTAATTAAGACAACTCTTTAATAAACTATAATAAGCATATGCCTAATTTGTGGTTTATCAGTGGCAAACTTCATTATTGAAAGTGGTTCATATATTAGTACGTGTAGAATACACCTTATAGCAAGGGTATATATAATTTATACATAATATAGCAAACACTCTATTAATTTAAATTGCCCCTTTTAATCCACAGCCACTACCAGATCACACACAACTACTAATAGCGAAGTTACTAGTGATGGACATCATTTACACACTAATTCTACTCCATTATCAACTGATGTGACGTCCCATGTTACAGGGTCTGTAGCATCTCCATCACCCGTGGCCACTGGTGGTGGAATTGAACACAATTCACCAGGTAATAATTCAGTGTATTATATGCATACCACATTATCATATGCACATGAGAGTACTCATCACCAAAAGTTATAATTATAATACTCTTCTTAGGCTGGTACCAATTATGCTAGCATAATTTGAGGCATACCAGCTATATAGGCAAAAGAATTGAGCATAATACAGTATAATAGGCTCTATTTGTGTGCATTTGGTATTGTAGAAGCTGAAACTCTGCATATTTTGCATGATACAGATTGAGATAATCTAATAAAATAGGCAAAAGCACTAAAAATCAAGACACACAAAAGTGTTATGCAGCCAGGTACAGCCAGTGTGGGTGCATGACAAACAAGTATGATGATTTCATGATCCATCTATTTTACTTGTTTGAACTAACTATATAATTATTTATACTAATACCCAACAACATTTATTGGCAGGAACAGCTTGGAAGAAAGATTGATACGGCTCTTTATAACATGACCTTCAGTGTTGTTGACCTTATCTCTATTCAGATTGTATGTTTAGGCCATTTTATGCCAAGCACATTCACTGAAGTGGCTAGTACTTTTGATGTAACTAAGAAGACTGTAAGATTGCTGTTTGTGCAAGCTGCTTGTATTACTGTGTCCTGAAGAATTTTTAGTTTTTCTGGACCAGGATCTATTGGTTCATCTGATTTGAACTTTATTTATTACTGCATGTTATAGCTAAATTTGTAAAGTAATTCAATTAGTGTGAGCTTTGCTAGGGCTTCTATACTGACTACTCTTTGGCTATCAGTGCATGGTACTCCTGAGTTTAGGCCCCTATTGTATTTATTGTGTTTTGTCTTAATCATTAAGACATCTTTCTCTCTACTTTATAGGAACCAAGAAAATTCCCTTTTCACGCATCCATAGATTGATAGTGCCTGACAAAATTTAACCAATTTTACTGTGAAAACTCTGTTGTGGTGGAGCATCTTTCAGTTCAAACTTGAGCCAAACGAATTTCCTCATCCATCAGCAGGGGCAGCGGAGAAGGGAGCTGTAGCATCTGTCAAAAAAGTATGGAGGGGCTTAGCCCCCCTAATATTATCTATAACTGTCATTGACAGCGAACTCGACAGCATCAATAATTCGAGATACTCTAATCTAATCAAAAACAGCCAAGCTGTAAAAAAAGGTGCGGCCCCCAAAAAGGCCATGATGAAAAAAGATGTGAAATCCAAGGTGGCGGCCAAGAAATGGCTGTGATGGTAGGTTAATGGTTACATTTTAATAACAACAATTCAGGTGAATTTGGTGCCAAGACCAAGTGGCACAAAATTCACCTGAATTGTCGTTATTAAAATGTAACCATTAACCTACCATCACAGCCATTTCTTGGCCGCCACCTTGGATTTCACATCTTTTTTCACCATGGCCTTTTTGGGGGCCGCACCTTTTTTTACAGCTTGGCTGTTTTTGATTAGATATCACTTCTTTTTGTATTTGTATACTACAAAGCCGGCCTATGGCTGGCTTTGGGGCTTTCTTAACCCATGTGTTTTTTTCTTTACTACAGGAAGAAGAAAAGAACTTAAAGAAGAATTTTAGTACTTCAATTATTTTTGATTTTATTAGTAATTATACAAATTATATACATATATTTTTTACATGCCCATTATTCCCCACAGGATATTTTTTTGCAGCTGATCTCTCTACTGGGTGACTTGAAATGTAGCTGAACTATATACAGGATGGTTTCTTTGTAGCTGAACTCTCTACAAGGTAACCTCTTCTAGCTGGTCTCTCTACAGGGTATTTTGTTTCTAGCTGAACTCTCTACAGGTGATTTGTTTGCAGCTAAACTCTCTACATGGTGATGTCTTTGTAGCCGAACTCTCTACATGATGGTTTCTTTGTAGCTGAACTCTCTATAAGGTGACTTCGTCTAGCTTAACTCTCTACAGGGTGATTCTTTTGTAGCTGAACTCTCTGCAGGGTGATTTGTTTGCAGCTGAACTCTCTACATGATGGTTTCTTTGTAGCTGAACTCTCTACAAGGTGACTTCGTCCAGCTGATCTCTCTACGGGGTGATTTGTTTCTACCTGAACTCTCTACAGGTGATTTGTTTGCAGCTAAACTCTCTACATGGTGGTTTCTTTGTAGCTGAACTCCCTACATGATGGTTTCTTTGTAGCTGAACTCTCTACAAGGTAACTTCTTCTCTACAGGGTGATTTGTTGTAGTTGAATTCTCTACAAGGTGGTTTGTATGAGGCTGAACTCTCTACATGGCGGTTTCTTTGTAGCTGAACTCTCTACAGAGTGATTTGTTTTCAGCTGAACTCTCTACATGATGGTTTCTTTGTAACTGAACACTCTACAAGGTGACTTCTTATAGCTGATCTTTCTACAGGGTGAATGAATTGTTGTAGCTGAACTATCTACAAGGTAACTTCTTCTAGCTGATCTCTATACAGGGTGATTTGTTTGTAGTTGAATTCTGTACAGGTGGTTTCTTTGTAGCTGAACTCTGTACATGATGGTTTCTTTGTAGCTGAACTCTTTACAAGGTGACTTCTTCTAGCTGAACTCTCTACGGGGTAATTTCTTTGTAGCTGAACTCTCTATATGATGGTTTCTTTGTAACTGAACTCTCTACAAGGTAACTTCTTCTAGCTGATCTTTCTACTGGGTGATTTGTTTGCAGCTGAACTCTCTACATGGTGGTTTATTTGTTGCTGAACTCTCTACAAGGTGAATTCTTCTACCTGATCTCTCTAAAGGGTGATTTGGTTGTAACTGAACTCTGTACAAGTGTGTTTTTGTGGGTTGATTTGTTTGTAGCTGAACTCACTAAAGGGTGATTTGCTTGTAGCTGAACTCCTTGCATTGTATCTAGTTTCTAGCTGATCTCTCTACAGGGTGATTTGTTTGTAGCTGATCTCTCTACAAGTTGATTTGTGCGTAGCTGATCTCTCTGCAGGTTGATTAATTTGCAGCCGATCTCTCTACAAGGTAATTTGTTTGTAGCTGAACTGTCTATAAAGTGATTTATTTGTAGCTGATCTCTCTGCAGGTTGATTTGTTTTAGCTGAACTCTCTACAGGGTGATTTACTTGTAGCTGAACTCCTTACATTGTGCCTAGTTTCTAGCTGATCTCTCTACAGGGTGATTTGTTTGTAGCTGATCTCTCTTCAAGTTGATTTGTGTGTAGCTGATCTTTCTACTGGTTAATTTGTTTGTAGCCGATCTATCTACAGGGTAATTTGTTTGTAGCTGAACTCTGTACAAGGTGCTTTTTTGTAGGTGATCTCACTGCAGGTTGATTTGTTTGTAGCTAAACTCACTAAAGGGTGATTTGCTTGTAGCTGAACTCCTTACATTGCGTCTAGTTTCTAGCTGATCTCTCTACAGGGTGATTTGTTTGTAGCTGATCTCTCTACATTGTGGTTTCTTTGTTGCTGAACTCTCTACAGGGTGTTTTGCTTGTAGCTGAACTCTCTACAGGGTGATTTGTTTCTAGCTTATCTCTCTACAGGTTGATTTGTGTGTAACTGATCTCTCTACAAGCTGATTTGTTTGTAGCTGAATTCTCTGCAAAGTGTTTTGTTTGTAGCTGACCTCTCTTCAGGGTAATTTGTTTCTAGCTGATCTCTCTACAGGGTGGTTTTTTTGTAGCTGACCTCTCTTCAGGGTGATTTTTTTCTAGCTGATTGCTCTGCAGGTTGATTTGCTTGTAGATGAACTCTCTACAGGGTAACTTGCTTGTAGCTGAACTCCTTACTTTGTGTCTAGTTTTTGTAGCTGATCTCTCTACAGGGTGATTTGTTTGTAGCTGAACTCCTTACATTGTGTGTAGTTTCTAGCTGATCTCTCTACAGGGTGATTTGTTTGTAGCTGATCTCTATACAAGTTGATTTGTGTGTAGCTGATCTCTCTGCAGGGTGATTTGTTGGTAGCCGATCTCTCTACAAGGTAATTTGTTTGTAGCTGAACTATCTATAAGGTGATTTGTATGTAGCTAATCTCTCTGCAGATTGATTTGTTTTAGCTGAACTCTGATTTGTTTTTAGCTTATCTCTGTACAGGTTGATTTGTGTGTAACTGATCTCTCTACAAGCTGATTTGTTTGTAGCTGATCACTCTGCAGGTTGATTTGTTTCTAGATGATCTCTCTACAGGTTGATTTGTTTGTTGCTGATCGCTCTAAAGGTTGATTTGTTTGTAGCTGAACTCTCTGCAAAGTGTTTTGTTTGTAGTTGATCTCTCTACAAGGTGATTTTTTGTAGCTGACCTCTCTTCAGGGTGATTTGTTTCTAGCTGATATCTCTACAGGGTGATTGTTTGTAGCTGACGTCTCTTCAGGGTGATTTGTTTCTAGCTGATCGCTCTACAGGTTGGTTTGTTTGTAGCTGAACTCTCTACACGGTGATTTGCTTGTAGCTGAACTCCTTACATTGTGTGTAGTTTCTAGCTGATATCTCTACAGGGTGATTTATTTGTAGCTGATCTCTCTACAAGTTGAATTGTGTGTAGCTGATCTCTCTGCAGGTTGATTTGTTTGTAGCCGATCTCTCTACAAGGTAATTTATTTGTAGGTGAACTGTCTAAAAGGTGATTTGTTTGTAGCTGATCTCTCTGCAGGTTGATTTGTTTTAGCTGAACTCTCTACAGGGCGATTTATTTGTAGCTGAACTACTTACATTGTGTGTAGTTTCTAGCTGATCTCTCTACAGGGTGATTTGTTTGTAGTTGATCTCTCTACAAGTTGATTTGTGTGTAGCTGATCTCTCTGCGGGTTGATTTGTTTGTAGCCGATCTCTCTATAGGGTAATTTGTTTGTAGCTGAACTCTCTATAAGGTGATTTGTTTGTAGTTGATCTCTCTGCAGGTTGATTTGTTTTAGCTGAACTCTCTACAGGCTGATTTGTTTGTAGCCGATCTCTCTACAGGGTAATTTGTTTGTAGCTGAACTCTCTACAAGTTGATTTGTGTGTAGCTGATCTCTCTGCAGGTTGATTTGTTTGTAGCCGATCTCTCTACAGGGCAATTTGTTTGTAGCTGATCTCTCTACAGGGTGATTTTTTTGTAGCTGACCTCTCTTCAGGGTGATTTGTTTCTAGCTGATCTCTCTACAGGGTGATTTGTTTGTAGCTGATCTCTCTACAAGTTGAATTGTGTGTAGCTGATCTCTCTGCAGGTTGATTTGTTTGTAGCCGATCTCTCTACAAGGTAATTTGTTTGTAGCTGAACTGTCTATAAGGTGATTTGTTTGTAGCTGATCTCTCTGCAGGTTGATTTGTTTTAGCTGAACTCTCTACAGGGTGATTTGTTTGTAGCTGAACTCCTTATGATCTCCTACAGGGTGATTTGTTTGTAGCTGATCTCTCTACAAGTTGATTTGTGTGTAGCTGATGTCTCTGCAGGTTGATTTGTTTGTAGCCGATCTCTCTACAGGTAATCTGTTTGTAGCTGAACTGTCTATAAGGTGATTTGTTTGTAGCTGATCTCTCTGCAGGTTGATTTGTTTTAGCTGAACTCTCTACAGGGTGATTTGTTTGTAGCTGAACTCCTTATGATCTCCTACAGGGTGATTTGTTTGTAGCTGATCTCTCTACAAGTTGATTTGTGTGTAGCTGATGTCTCTGCAGGTTGATTTGTTTGTAGCCAATCTCTCTACAGGTAATCTGTTTGTAGCTGAACTCTCTATAAGGTGATTTGTTTGTAGCTGATCTCTCTGCAGGTTGATTTGTTTTAGCTGAACTCTCTACAGGGTGATTGCTTGTAGCTGAACTCCTTACATTGTGTCTAGTTTCTAGCTGATGTCTCTACAGGGTGATTTTTTGTAGCTGAACTCTCTTCTGGGTAATTTGTTTCTAGCTGATCTCTCTACAGGTAGATTTGTGTTGATTTGTTCATTGCTGATCGCTCTAAAGGTTGATTTGTTTTAGCTGAACTCTCTACAGGGTGATTGCTTGTAGCTGAACTCCATACATTGTGTCTAGTTTCTAGCTGATGTCTCTACAGGGTGATTTTTTGTAGCTGAACTCTCTTCTGGGTGATTTGTTTCTAGCTGATCTCTCTACAGGTAGATTTGTGTTGATTTGTTCATTGCTGATCGCTCTAAAGGTTGATTTGTTGCAGCTGAACACCCTGCAAAGTGTTTTGTTTGTAGCTGATCACTCTAAGGGTAATTTGTTTGTAGCTGAACTCTCTCCACAGTGACTTGTGTGTAGCTGAATTCTGTGTAACTGAATACTCTAGAGAGTGACTTAATTGTAGCTGAATTCTCTACACAGTGCATGACTTGTTTATAGCTGAACTTTCTTCAGTGTGACTTGTAATGTTCTGAATCTCTATAGTGATATATTTGCTTAACTCTCCGCATGGTGACTGTCTTCTTGCTGAACTGTCTATAAGATTAACTGTTTGCAGCTGAACTCCCTACAGAATAACTTGTGATGTAATAAAATTCTATAATGGAGTAAATAAATTAGCCTAATGCTCTATTAGGGTGACTGTTCTATTAGAGTATCTCGATCTCGCATTTGCTACACGGAGTTGGCTTTTGAATCATAACTCAGTGGTTTGTAATCCGATTCTTCTGTACTACTGCAAGGACTTTCTATGAAGATTATTCCAGCTATACACCGATTTCCAGCTCATTGCTCTAAGCGGTTTGCCTAGTAGGCGTGAAAACTAATACTTTTTTTCTTCATAAAAATCGATCGCGTAATTGTGACACAGGTTGGGTTTTGTATCATATCTCCGTGGTCTTTATCTCGATTCCTTTCAAACCACCAAAAGGCACTCCTACGATGGTTACTCCATTTACGTAGCAATTTTCAACTCATTCCATGAAGCGGTTTACCCTGTAGGCGTGACAACAAATCGATCTTGGTTTACGCGAATAATCGGTCATAACTCCTGAACCATTCATCGGATTTGTACCAAATTTGATGCTAGGATTCGCCTTTGGACTCCCTTTCTGTGTGCCAAATTTCAAGGCGATCGGAGTACGCGTTTGCTTGTTATAGCAATTTTTGCAAGTGTGCGAAAAGACGAAGAAGAAGAAAAAAAAACGAAGAAAAAAGAACGAAACTTTGGCAGCTCGTATCTCGGAAATGGCTGGAGCGATTTCCTTCGAATTTGGAATGTAGACTCCCTTGGCTGGCGGGCAACTGTGTAGCAAATTTGGTTCCAATTAGATAAGTGATCACCGAGATACAAGGGTGTGAAAATGACGTTTTCGTTCTTCCTGTCAATATACTCACGGGTGTGGCGCGCTGTCTTCTTGGGCCGCACGACACACTACCGTGTGTCTTGATAGAGCAGTCAGAGTATTGTTCAGAGAAGCAGTGTAGCAAGATACGTATGTAGTTATACATAAAGAGATGTGGTTGGTGGGGCAGCTATTGTCAGCAGGTAGCAACCTTTTTTTTGGTCTATGACTTACAACTGCATCACTTAAATAAAGGTGTCTCCTCCTCCCCTGACCTGTCCATCACTGAGATACACGCCTTCAAAGTTTATCTTATTTTCTTCATAATTATATTTCTTCATCCTATTACTTTTCTTCTTTTTGCAACACTTATAAAAGTTGCTATAACTTGTGCATGCTTTGGTTAATGTACTTTAAATGTGGAGGAGAGTAAGAGTTTAAAGGAATAACTTGAAAATTGGTCTGTACATGGAGTAACAATCACAGTGCAAACTGTTTGTAGTTTGAAAAATTTGGATAATGCTTATGGAGTTATAACGTAACTCCAACCATGTGTAACAGACATACAATTTAGTTTTGTAGATAAAAAGTAATTTGTTGTCACTCCTACCAGACAAATCACTGATGAGAATGAGTGGAAGATTGCAATGTAAGTGGATTCATCACAGTAAAAGACCCTGTCAGTGGTTAAAAAAGAATCCCTGAGTTGTAATCCGAAAACTAACTACAATGCAGAATTGAGATACTCTAATAGTAGAGATACCATAATAGTACAGTCACCCTAATAGAGCATTTAGCTACATAATTATAAAGTTATCTTATTCTATTATAGAGATCAGCTGCAATAAAAGTCACCTAGTAAAGAATTCAGCTACAGGAATCCTATCTGCTGGCATACAAATCTTACATTAGACTACACTTGGAGTACTGTGTTCAGATGTGGAACTTTTATTTAATTAAAGACATTGACATAATAGAGAAAGTCCAACGCTGAGCTACTAATCTTGTAAAGAATATTGCTACATTACTACATGAGAACAGACTAAGATATCTCAATTTATATTCATTATTGTAGAAGAAAGTTTAGGAAATCTTATTGAAACTTTAAATCTTACCATAGAAATCAACAACAAAATTAATGCACATAAATGTTTGTAATTAGAGTACAACAACCATACAACTTAGTCTTAAATTCTTCACTTAATTGTCTACAATTACTCAAATAGCTATAGTAGCTGTCAACACTCACTCTTCTCTCCCTCTTGTCACAAAATGCAAAATTCTGGTTCTTCAATCAAGTGATAACTGGGCATTGATTGCTATAAATTAACCACAAGTAGATACTGATTTTCTCACTTTCATTGTGGCATTTAAGGTCCTGTAGTAATTGTTTGCTTTCTCCTTGATTGCATCTCCAAATTCATAACATTAAAACAGTAAAATACTCTATATGCTCATGCACTGCTGTAAGTATAGCACTCACATGTGGTCTTGAGCCAAATATAGCTCCCAATTTCTATATTATTTTGTCTCTTGACTACAGCCTCATGTTATATTTTCTGCAGTGCACTAGCCGCTTTAACTTATTCTATCCCAGTATCAAGATGTCACTTATTGTATACCAGGGTGTATGTAGTTTGTGCCCAAATTCCCTATTTTGGGTGCATATATATTGAATTCCAATGCTGGATCACATATGACATTGCATACAAAATTTTGTTGTCAAACAGTTTCAGCTGGAGAAGTAAGCCCTCCAAGAAAGGTTGTTACTAATACAGGTACGTTTATATACTTTTTTGTAAACAGCAATAATAGTGTTTGTGTATGTCATGTATGCAATTAGATTTTGCTCCACTCAAGACACACTATCATAGTATACTACAATTGTGACCGGGCCTGCGAAAATAGGGCATGTGGGCACATGATTTTTGCCTACTTTTTCAAACTTCCATCGCTCATAACTTTTTATACCATTATGCTATTGCAGTCCAATTTTCAGCTCTTGGTTAGCATTTAATTGGCATTATGATGCAAGTTACAGAATGCAGATATTCTGTACCAGTACTGAGATATGACCTGTAGAGTGACGGGGTGTAGTTTGTGCCCACATGCCCTGTTTTTGCAGGCCCGGTCACAATTGATGTCTGATAACTATGAACAAAGTGTTGGGAAGTTACAGAATTATATCAGTGATGACCAGATTTGTATGATCAAGACACACGATAGTGTGTCGTGCGGCCCAATAAGCCGGCGAGAGTATATTTACAGGAAGAAAGTAAACGCAATTTTCACACCTTTGTAGCTCCGTAATTCCTTATCCTATTGAAACCAAAGTTGTTGCAGAAATGCCGGCTAGGTAGAGAAGTCCACATAACAAATTGGAAGAAAATCGTTCCAGCTATTTCTGAGATACGAGCGGCCAAAGTTTGGGTTTTTTTCTTCATTTTTTTCTACTTCTTCTTTTCGCACACTGCAAAATCCGCAATAAAACACGAATGCGTGCTTGGATCGTGCTGAAATTTGGCACACTTAAAGGGCTCATTAAGGCGAATCTCAGTACCAAGTTTGGTAGGAATCTGATGAACATTCACGGAGTTATGACCAATTATTTGCGTAAAATAAGGTCGAATGTCTGTCACACCCACAGGGTAAACCGCTTGAAGGAATGAGCTGAAAATTGCTATGTAGGTGGAGTAACTATCGTAGGAGTGCCTTATTGTGGTTTGAAAGGAATCTAGTTAAAGGCCATCGAGATATGACACAAAACCCAACCTATGTCACAGTTACGTGATCGACTTTTATGAATAAAAAAAACTATTAGTTTTCACGCCTACCAGGCAAACCGCTTAGAACAGTGAGCTGAAAATCGGTGTGTAGCTGGAATAATTATCATTGAAAGTCCTTGCAGTAGTACAGAAGAATCGGATTACAAACCACTGAGTTATGATTCCAAAGCCAACTACGTGTAGCATATGCGAGATCGAGATACTCTAATAGAACAGTCACCCTAATATAGCATTCAGCTACGTTTATAACTTACTCCGTTATAGAATTATATGGAATTGCAAGTTATTCTGTAGGGAGTTCAGCTACAAATAGTTAATCTTATAGACAATTCAGCTACAAGCAAGTCATCCTGTAGAGAGTTCAGCTACAAATATGTTGCTGTAGAGATTCAGAACATTATAAGTCACACTGAAGAGAATTCAACTATAAACAAGTCACCTTGTAGAGAGTTCAGCTACAACAAGTCACTCTGTAGAGAATTCAGCTACAAACAAGTCACTGTGTAAAGGGTTCAGCTACAAAAAAGCTACCTAGTAGAGAGTTCATCTAGATCAGCTACAAACAAGTTACTTTATGCAATGTTCAACTACAAGTAAGTCACTCTTTAGAGAGTTCAGCTACAAACAAGTCACCATGGAGAGAGAGTTCAGCAACCAATCAAAAAACCAACAAGTAAAAGAGTTCAGCTATACAAACAAGATATAACTCTATAGAGAGATCAGGTAGAAACTTAACAGATCACACTGTAGAGAGTTCAGCTAGAAACAAGTCATCCAGACTGAGTAGAGAGATCAACTAGAAAACATCACCTTGTAGAGAGTTCAAATCACCCTGCAGATAGTTCAGCTACAAACAAATCACCCTATGGAGAGATCAGCTAGAAGAAGTCACCTTGTAAAGAGTTTAGCTAAAAAGAAACTACCATGTAGAGAATTCAGCTATGAACAGATCATCCTGTCGAGAGTTCAGTTAGAAACAAGTCATCCTGTAGAGAGATCAACTAAAAGATGTTACCTTGTAGAGAGTTCAGCTACAAAGAAACAACCATGTAGAAAGTTCAGCTGCAAACAAATCAAACTGTACAGAGTTCAGCTACAAACCAATCACTCTGTAGAGAGATCAGCTAGAAACAAGTCACCGTGTAGAGAAATCAACTAGAAGAAGTTACCTTGTAGAGAGTTCAGCTACAAACAAACCATCATGTAGAGAGTTCAGCTGCAAACAAATCACCCTGTAGTGAGTTCAGCTACGAAAGGATCACCCTGTACAGAGTTCAGCTGGAAACAACTCATCCTGTAGAGAGATCAGCTAGAAGAAGCTACCTTGTAGAGAGTTCAGCTACAAAGAAAGCACCATGTAGAGAGTTCAGCTGCAAACAAATCGAATTGTAGAGAGTTTAGCTACCAAGAAATCACCCTGTAGAGAGTTCAGCTAGAAACAAGTTATCCTGTAAAGAGATCAGCTAGAAGAGGTTACCTTGTAGAGTGTTCAGCTATGAACAAACCATCATGTAGAAAGTTCAGCTGCAAACGAATCACCCTACAGAGAGTTCAGCTACGAGAAGATCGCCCTATAGAGAGTTCAGCTAAAAGAAATCACCTTGTAGAGAATTCAACTGCAAAGAAACCACCATGTAGATAGTTCAGCTGTAAGCAAATCATCCTGTAGAGAGTTCAGCTACGAACAGATCACCCGGTAGAGTTCAGTTAGAAACAAGTCACCCTGCAGAGAGATCAGCTAGAAACAAGTCATCCTGTAGAGAGACCAGCTAGAACAAATCACTTTGTATGTAGAAAGTTCAGCTACCAGAAAAAATCACCCTTTAGAGAGGTCAGCTACAAACAAATCTCCCTGTAGAGAGATCAGCTAGAAGAAGTTACCTTGTGGAGAGTTCAGCTACAAAGAAACCATATGTAGAGAGTTCAGCTACAAACAAATCACCTGTAGAGAGTTCAGCTACAAACAAATCTCTCTGTAGAGAGATCAGCTATAAAAATTACCTTGTAGAGAGTTCAGCTACAAAGAAACCATTGTGTAGAGAGTTCAGCTGCAAACAGATCACCTGTAGAGAGTTCAGCTACAAACAAATCTCCCTGTAGAAAGGTCAGCTAGAAGAATTCACCTTGTAGAGTTCAGCTACAAAGAACCATCATGTAGAGAGTTCAGCTACAAACAAATCTCCCTGTAGAGAGATCAGCTAGAAGAAGTTACCTTGTGGAGAGTTCAGCTACAAAGAAACCATCATGTAGAGAGTTCAGCTGCAAACAAATCACCTGTAGAGAGTTCAGCCACAAACAAATCTCTCTGTAGAGAGATCAGCTAGAAAAATTACCTTGTAGAGAGTTCAGCTACAAAGAAACCATTGTGTAGAGAGTTCAGCTGCAAACAGATCACCTGTAGAGAGTTCAGCTACAAACAAATCTCCCTGTAGAAAGGTCAGCTAGAAGAAGTCACCTTGTAGAGTTCAGCTACAAAGAACCATCATGTAGAGCAGCGTTGAAACCGGGTCGGGTCATCCGGGTTCCGGGTCATCCGGGTCTGACCCGGTTTACAATTTATCCGGGTCTGACCCGGATTAGATCACGTGAGAAACGAAATTGTTCGTTTGACGACGTGGAAACTTATAAACGTTATCGCGTAGCTCTTTCGTGAGCCACGCCCACTTATCGCAATACCAACATACGCTCAGCCATGCTCATTTGTTAGTAAGTGTAGTATGTAGCACGAAATTGAGGGTATCTATGGTGAGGGGTAGTTATTGTCAGTAGGTGAAAACCTTATTTTTTTTTTTTTTTTTTTGGTCTTAAACCTACAGCTAGACTGAAGTTGCAATATTTACTCAACACAAATCGAACGCTCAAAATGTAGACTGGTTCGCTCGCTCGAGACTAGCCGAAACACGTCTTGGCTTTAATTAATCCAGGTCACATCTGGGTCAAATCTGGGTCAGTGGGTCATCCGGGTCAGCAGTAGTGACCCGGTTTCAACGTTGATGTAGAGAGTTCAGCTGCAAACAAATTACCTGTAGAGAGTTCAGCTACAAACAAATCTCCCTGTAGAGAGATCAGCTAGAAGAAGTTACCTTGTGGAGAGTTCAGCTACAAAGAAACTATCATGTAGAGAGTTCAGCTACAAAGAACCATCATATAGAGAGTTCAGCTGCAAACAAATCACCTGTATAGAGTTCAGCTACAAACAAATCTCCCTGTAGAGAGATCAGCTAGAAGAAGTTTCCTTGTAGAGAGTTCAGCTACAAACAAATCACCCTGTAGAAAAATCACCTAGAAGAAGTTACCTTGTGGAGAGTTCAGCTAAAAAGAAACCATCATGTAGAGAGTTCAGCTGCAAACAAATCACCTGTAGAGAGTTCAGCTACAAACAAATCTCCCTGTAGAGAGATCAGCTAGAAGAAGTTACCTTGTGGAGAGTTCAGCTACAAAGAAACCATCATGTAGAGAGTTCAGCTGCAAACAAATCACCTGTAGAGAGTTCAGCTACAAACAAATCTCCCAGTAGAAAGGTCAGCTAGAAGCAGTCACCTTGTAGAGAGTTCAGCTACAAAGAACCATCATGTAGAGAGTTCAGCTGCAAACAAATCACCTGTATAGAGTTCAGCTACAAACAAATCTCCCTGTAGAGAGATCAGCTAGAAGAAGTTTCCTTGTAGAGAGTTCAGCTACAAACAAATCACCCTGTAGAAAGATCAGCTAGAAGAAGTTACCTTGTGGAGAGTTCAGCTACAAAGAAACCATCATGTGGAGAGTTCAGCTGCAAACAAATCACCTGTAGAGAGTTCAGCTACAAACAATCTTCCTGTAGAGAGATCAGCTAGAAGAAATTACCTTGTAGAGAGTTCAGTAACAAAGAAACCACCATATAGAGAGTTTAGCTGCAAAGAAATAACCCTGTAGAAAATTCAGCCACAAACAAATTGTCCTGTAGAAAGATCAGTTAGAAGAAGTTACCTTGTAGAGAGTTCAGCTACAAAGAAACCATTCTGTAAAAATCTCAGCTGCAAACAAATCACCTGCACAGATTTCAGCTACAAACAAATCACCCTGTAGAGAGATCAGCTAGAAGAAGTTACCTTGTAGATTGTTCAGCTACAAACAATTCACCCTGTAGAGAGAGCAGCAAGAAGTAGTCACTTTGTAGAGTGTTCAGTTACAAAGAAACCACCATGGAGAGTTCTGCAATAATTATATGTATTAGATATATAATTTGTACATTTACTGATAAAATCAGAAATATTTAAAGTACATCTGCTTCATCTTTTCTTCTTCCTGTGGTAAAGAAAAAAAGACAGGTTTAAGAAGTCCCAAAGCCGGCCTATGGCTGGCTTTAAGGTATACAAATACAAAAAGAAGTGAAATCTAATCCAAAACAGCCAAGCTTTAAAAAAAGTGTGCGGCCCTCAAAAAGGCTATGGTGAAAAAAGATGTGAAATCCAAGATGGCGGCCAAGAAATGGCTGTGATGGTAGGTTAGTGGTAAAAATTTTAATAACGGCAATTTAGGTGAATTTTTGCCAAGACCAAGCGGCACAAAAATTCACCTGAATTGTCGTTATTAAAATTTTTACCATTAACCTACCATCACAGCCATTTCTTGGCCGCCACCTTGGATTTCACATCTTTTTTCACCATAGCCTTTTTGAGGGCCGCACACTTTTTTTACAGCTTGGCTGTTTTGGGTTAGATATTAAGTAGCAGTAACTTCACTACTGCTAATAAGATAATATTTGATTGTTTGATTGAGAAGATGAGCTGTAGAGAAGAATTACTTGATCTGTGTGATCAACTGGAGACTATTAGTACATCACATCTGTTAACAGTGGTGATTAGTAAACTAAAATCTAGTGCGTAATGATTTGCGAGTTTGGTGTTCAACAATGATATTGATTGGCTTATTAAAAAGCTAAATTCTATCACTTATAATTGTAGGAAACACTGACCTTAAACAGTGATATAATGATTTGGCTCTACACAATTCATCTCCCTTACTTTGCAATCGGTTATTATAATTCACTGAAATTCAAGTGTACATTATTTTGTCTTTGTTTTGCATTGAAATTTTGTCTGCCTCACTCACTCACTGACCACAGTCGCAAGCCTAGAGGCCTAATGGATCAGTGTACCACCACCACTTTACGCACAATAATTAACTCACCAGTGGGATGTGCCTTTTGGGGTTCCGACATGTATAGGCCCTTTATGCCTTGTCTTTTCTTTTATCTCCATTCAGGCTGCTTGTCTGTCTTCTTCACCCAACGAAACCTTATCGGGGCATTAATTTTCCGTATCAACAAATTCTTTCAGCAACACATATAGACACCATAGAATTATTTCAGAGCTGGATTTCAGAAGCTCTTCAGTCCTGGCGCTGCATAGATATGTGCAAGTTCGTAATTGGGATCCCGTTCGCGATAGGTTTGTGACCACGTCCATCAATTAAAGATCTAGGTGGACTAATAGTGATAGAGTATGGAGACCACACCTCTTAACAATCTAGCTGTTTACTTAACAATAAACAATACCTCAACCCTTATTGGTCTAGTTAGTTGTGCACCTCTTGGCTGACACGAGATAATATAATATTATACTCTAATACAACAATCATGTATGATATTCAAATAGAACCATCACAAGTTACACTGTAACTAGCTGTGCTGCAACAAAAAAAAGTAAACAAACTAATATTTAAAAAAATGGTAATTTAAAATTGAAGTAGGCAATAAAAAGTAGTGAAACAAGAGATGAATGATGATATTACAATATAGCTTGGTGGGAACGTCCCTATTTTGGCACTTTTAGGTATAATTTTATTCAATGCCAAAGTAGAAATTTTCCTACTGAGCTATGCTGTAATACCATCATTGATCTCTTGTTTCACTACTTTTTATTGCGTACAGTCGAATAGGTCTGAGCCTAATATGCTCAAAATTTTACCTATTATTCTTTCCAGAATTCTCTATAATTTTCTCCTATTATTCTTTTTTTATTCTTTTATCTAGCCTATTATTCCATATTAATGCTCACTTAATTTCTGTAGCTATGGTCACTTAATTCTCAAGATGCCGATATAAGTAGTTTTGTCAGAATTAATTATTTAATTAATAGCTAGCCATAAATAAAGCATTTCACCTTACACATAATGGTTATATCCATTACAACAGACGTAAAATAGCTACCAGGAGTATAACAAAAGAGTTTTCAATTATCAGTGTATTAAAGCTGTAGCTATAACTACATGTAAGTTTAGTGGATAATGATATCAATATGTTTGTTGAAAGACTTAAAGAAGATACACTGGTATAAGATGTAGAAGTTTCAGAATTGCAGATAATCATGTAGTTAAATCCTGATGCTGTCTGCAGATTGTTAACATGAAACAATCTAACTGCTCTATTAGAGCATTTGGGCATTCTATTAGAGTATATCGATCTTTTAAGGTTTTTCAGCTCCTTTCAGCCGGCACTCGTATAATAACGCCAGCATTCTATCATTCTTAGTAGTTTAGTACTTTGTTCTAGCTAATCAAGAATAGGCATTCCCTTAATTCCACTGATTATTCCCGTGGACGTCCGATGATTCTAAAATTATGCCTGTAACCATCCTATTATTCCAGAATTATTCTCATGGAATTGGTGACCTATTATTCTCACAATTGTGCCAGCATATTAGGTACAGGCCTACAGTTGAACCTCTCTAATTCGACACCTGCGTAATCCAGAATCCTCTCTAATCCGACCAAAATGTCACTTACCAACACTTTTGTATAGCAAACAAACGTTGTAATCTGACACCTCTGCACTCCATAATCCAACACAAAATTTGATTTCCTAGACTTGGAAATACATTGTTTTCGACCTTTGTAATCCGACAGAGATTAATAGTGGCATTAAAAACAATTACAGAAAATAATTTTTAAGCAACCAAAGTATTTAATTGGTTTACAGTAATAGAAGAAAAGCTGTAATGCTTGCAAATTCTGAAATTAATTCATGTTAAAAACATTGTGTGATCCATTTTACCTGTAATTTACTGCATAATCCGACATAATTCTGGATATTGTACGATGTTGAATTACAGAGGTGACTTGATAATCCAACAATCTCCTTAATCCCATTGAGCATTGGATTAGAGAGGTTTGACTGTAGATCCCTACCTCATTGTTAAATTAACAATTTTTAAAATACTAGTAAGTATAATAAATTTGCATACTGTAGATGATGATGACACTACTGAAGATTACAATGCATGCTATAATTATTACTGTACAGTGCAGCTGCTATAAACTCATAGAATAATTATTATAGTGAATGCATCTAATCATTTTGTGAGCAACTACACTTTAGACTGTATTCTTTACCACTTTTTAAAAAATATACTCAAATTGCATATGTACAAACATGTTATTAAGCATATTTTTAATTTTTCATGTCCTGTATAAAGCACCACAAAATTTATTTGCAAAAGCTTTTAATTGTGCATAAACAGTAACAGACAGTAGAATGTATAGTGCTTTTTACAATCATATGATTTTACTTGAACACATAAATATTATTTAAACACATTAAATATATATTATTCGTTTGCAACATTCTTTCATTAGATGTTCAACAAAGTCTGCACATTCCCATCAGTGCAATGTCCACTACTAGTACGCAGCTGTCATCAAGTGGTCTACCACATTATCAAACCTCAGTTAGTAAGTGATTCAAATGCCACTCATGCTCCATTTACACATACTGATTTAGGTTTGAAAAATCCATATTTTCAATATATCTTTTCTAATATGGAGTCACGTGTTTCTTCAAAAGGTACAGATTACTGTAAGGAGTGGTATGCGAAGATGTGTAATGGTTGTATGACATTCATGAATATGCATAATATAAAAATCCAAGTCCAAATTCTAAGACCTGAGGATGTGTGTACCCTGGGAAAAAGTTTAACACAGGGAAATGTTGTGGGAGAGTGGTTTGTTCATGGCTTTGGTGTCCAGCCAGTTCAAAAATATGTAGTAATAGGTGCTCACGTCAGGGCAACTAAATGTGGCAAGGGCCACATGGACAAGCGGTTGCTCACTGGTGAAGGAACATGTTTGTTGGACCACCACTTAAGCACAACTTGAGCACCACTGATTTGACTAGATTATTGTTAACAAACTAATGTAACTGGTTCTGCAAGAATCTCACATGTTAATGCAAGCCTGATTTTACAGTTGAATGCAACAAGATGAAATAATTATGAATCAAAACTCTGTAAATTCTATCTAATCCAAAACAGCCAAGCTGTAAAATATAAGAGTGCAGTCTCCAAAAAGGATATGGTAAAAAAACATGTGAAATCCAAGATGGCAGCCAAGAAATGGCTGTGATGGTAGGTTAATGGTAAAATTTTAAAGCAACGGCTCCTGTGAATTTGGTGCCAAGATTAAGCGGCACCAAATTCACCTGAATTGTCATTATTAAAATTTTATCATTAACCTACCATCACAGCCATTTCTTGGCCGCCACCTTCGATTTCACATCTTTTTTTTCACCATAGCCTTTTTGGGGGCCACACTTTTTTTTTTATAGCTTTGCTGTTTTAGATTAGATATCACTTCTTTTTACGTTTGTATGAGCTTTTTTTAACCTATCTACATGAGCAAAGTCTTTCACCCAAATGTGAGTGTAACATTTCATTAAATCTTTACCATACTGTAGTGCAGTACAAAATGGCAACATTATAAACCTGATCCGACCACTGTATGTTGAAATATTTAAAGAATAAGAAATATGAATGAGGTTCTGAAAACTATTGCTGTATCTCATGCTAGTAAAGCCACGATTGATCATCATATATTAGCATATAAAACAACCAGGGTGAGTGCTTACTAGTTCTTTAACGTAATTGGTAAGCATTCCCCGAGTGGTATACTGTATATCAATTACGTATACTATGACTGCTCAGCATTGCTGATACACCCACCCTCAGGCCTGCTACTTTTTAGTTTTGAATGTAATTCCTTGAACAGTTGTCTAAAGATATCTTCCAAAGAACTGTAGCAGAGATGTTGTATACGTACATGGCCATGATTGGTGATACATCTATACCCAACAATCCCAAAAGAACCTGCTACAACAGGTTTCCACTTCATATGGGCAAATGATGTAATGGTATTGTCTCAGGACACATATATACAGTGTACTTCCCCTTCTCCAAACTCCTGTGGATGTAATGTTATTTGTAAAATAGTAAAGATGTGTTGTTATAGTCAAATTATGGCAATTTGCGTATTTCTAATTTTATGTAATTCCTCATTTAAAGTTTTATGTAATAAAATGGAAATCAAAGTTAGCTATTTTGCATCTGATATTTTAAAAAATAATTTTTTTCTTCTGTTTTTAATTACAGTTTTGCAAGTACTGAAGAGAAACTATACAAGACTGTGTCAGTGTCTACCACAAAACTATGAGAAAACTGTTGATAAATTAAAGCAAATAATGCCTAACACACCTGATAATTTTATTGATCAGATGAGAGCATATCCAGAAACTGAAATAATCAATGAAGTGATAATGAGCCATGTTATATTTGCAATAAGATCAGATTATGGTGTATTGGAATTCTGTAATGCAGTGGATAAGCTTTATGATGATGTTGCTTCAAAGAAGTTTGTTGCTAGTTTAAGAAATGGTATGTGCATACATAGTTGTTGTTGTCATTGATGGTAATAATAATAGCAGTGGTCCCTCCCTTATCTGGTCATCAGTTCTCCCAACGTTTTGTTATCCGAGCAGTAGAAATTACTGTTCTATTGGAGTATTTGTCTATGAATGGAACTCTATGTAAATGAATGGGCTTCATTCATCTTATTATCCAAATGCACCTAGAGCCCAATCAGTCAAATAATACAGAGGGACCACTGTAATGCAAATAGCTATTAGTTTGGTGTAGTTACGTACAGTAGAGCTAAAAAAATGTCACAGTTAATTACATCACTGTACTCAGACTTGTAAATGCAGTTAGGCTCATGAACTTGTAATTAGAAATTGAACTGATACACAAAGAAATAGCTTCTTATAATATTGTTACTCTGGACTGTTTTATTAGAGTAGTTATGTAGTAGAATGTATGTGTGTGTACGTTGCACATGCATCAGGGTCCTAAACAATAAGAATCATCAAGTCACTGCATTGCCATTGTTGCTCCCATTGATTCCATCTGGAATCTATACTGTAACAGACTTGGAGGTTTGTCCAGTGAGAAGTTGTACTCTACTTGGTGTGAACTGTTATCTTGTCACCTGATCTACAGTATATCATTGTGGTAGTTGAGTTAACCTAGATCGCTAAACTTGAATTTGTGGCAATGGGTTGATGGTACCTGTTAAAATGATTCTACCAGTGTAGGAACAATTTTTGAGAGGTGGGAGCCATCATCAATCAACTGATTGATTTGTAGTAGCATCCATGCAGACACACTAGCAGTGTACCATGATAGGGTTCCTGCAGCTCAGTTCATACATGCATTTGTCTAAAGGTGTTGTTATTTATCTAATCCAAAACAGCCAAGCTGTAAAAAAAAGTGTGCGGCCCTCAAAAAGGCTATGGTGAAAAAAGATGTGAAATCTAAGGTGGCGGCCAAGAAATGGCTGTGATGGTAGGTTAATGGTAAAAATTTTAATAACAACAATTCAGGTGAATTTTAGTGCCGCTTGGTCAATTGGCACAAAATTCACCTGAATTGTTGTTATTAAAATTTTTACCATTGACCTACCATCACTGCCATTTCTTGGCCGCCACCTTAGATTTCACATCTTTTTTCACCATAGCCTTTTTGAGGGCCGCACACTTTTTTTACAGCTTGGCTGTTTTGGATTAGATTTCACTTATTTTTGTATTTGCATACCCCAAAGTCGGCCTATGGCCGGCTTTGGGACTTTTTAACCTATATTTTTTTCTTTGCCACAGGAAGAAGAAAAGATGAAGCAGATGTACTTTAGATATTTCTAATTTTATCAGTAAATGTACAAATTATATATATAATACATATATTTATCACATAACTCTCCATGGTGGTTTCTTTGTAACTGAACACTCTACAAGGTGACTTCTTCTAGCTGCTCTCTCTACAGGGTGAATTGTTTGTAGCTGAACAATCTACAAGGTAACTTCTTCTACCTGATCTCTCTACAGGGTGATTTGTTTGTAGCTGAACTATCTACAAGGTAACTTCTTCTAGCTGATCTTTCTACAGGGTGATTTGTTTGTAGCTGAATTCTGTACAGGTGATTTGTTTGCAGCTGAGCTATTTACAGAATGGTTTCTTTGAAGCTGAACTCTCTACAAGGTAACTTCTTCTAGCTGAACTCTCTACAGGGTGATTTGTTTGTAGCTGAACTATCTACAAGGTAACATCTTCTAGCTGATCTCTCTACAGGGTGATTTGTTTGTAGCTGAACTATCTACAAGGTAACATCTTCTAGCTGATCTCTCTACAGGGTGATTTGTTTGTAGCTGAACTATCTACAAGATAACTTCTTCTAGCTGATCTCTCTACAGGGTGATTTGTTTGCAGTTAAATTCTGTACAGGTGATTTGTTTGCAGCTGAGCTCTTTACAGAATGGTTTCTTTGTAGCTGAACTCTCTACAAGGTAACTTCTTCTAACTGATCTTTCTACAGGACAATTTGTTTGTGGCTGAATTTTCTTCAGGGTTATTTCTTTGCAGCTGAACTCTCTACATGGTGGTTTCTTTGTAACTGAACTCTCTACAAGGTAATTTCTTCTAGCTGATCTCTCTACAGGAAGATTTGTTTGTAGCTGAACTCTCTACAGGTGATTTGTTTGCAGCTGAACTCTCTACATGATAGTTTCTTTGTAGCTGAACTCTCCACAAGGTAACTTCTTCTAGCTGATCTTTCTACAGGGTGATTTGTTTGTAGCTGAACTCTCTACAAGGTAACTTCTTCTAGCTTGTCTTTCTACAGGGTGATTTGTTTGTAGTTGAATTCTGTACAGGTGATTTGTTTGCAACTGAGTTCTTTTGCAGAATGTTTTCTTTGTATCTGAACTCTCTACAAGGTAACTTCTTCTAGCTGATGTCTCTACAGAGTCACTAGTTTATAGCTGAACTCTCTACATGGTGGTTTCTTTGTAACTGAACTCTCTACAAGGTGACTTCTTCTAGCTGATCTTTCTACAGGGTGATTTGTTTGTAGCTCAACTCTCTACAAGGTAACTTCTTCTAGCTGATCTCTCTACAGGGTGATTTGTTTGTAGCTGAGTTCTTTTGCAGAATGTTTTCTTTGTATCTGAACTCTCTACAAGGAAACTTCTTCTAGTTGATCTCTCTACAGGGAGATTTGTTTGTAGCTGAACTCTCTACAGGTAATTTGTTTGCAGCTGAACTCTCTACATGATGGTTTCTTTGTAGCTGAACTCTCTACAAGGTAACTTCTTCTAGCTGATCTCTCTACAGGGTGATTTGTTTGTAGCTGATCTCTCTACAGGGTTATTTGTTGGTAGCTGAATTCTGTATATAGGTAATTTATTTGCAGCTGAGCTTTTTACAGAATGGTTTCTTTGTAGCTGAGCTGTCTTCAAGGTGACTTCTTCTAGCTGATCTTTCTACAGGATGATTTGTTTGTAGCTGAACTATCTACAAGATAACTTCTTCTAGCTGATCTCTCTACAGGGTGATTTGCTTGTAGCTGAATTCTGTATAGGTGATTTGTTTGCAGCTGAACTCTCTACACGGTAACTTCTTCTAGCTGATGTCTCTACAGGGTCACTAGTTTGTAGCTGAATTCTCTACATGGTGGTTTCTTTGTAACTGAACTCTCTACAAAGTAACTTCTTCTAGCTTATCTCTCTACAGGGTATTTTGTTTGTACGTAGCTGAATTCTTTACAGGTTATTTGTTTGCAGCTGAGCTCTTTACAGAATGTCTTCTTTGTAGCTGAACTCTCTACAAAGTAACTTCTTCTAGCTGATCTCTCTACATGACGGTTTCTTTTTAGCTGAATTCTCTACAAGGTAACTTCTTCTAGCTGATCTCTCTATAGGTGATTTGTTTTTAGCTGATCTCTCTACATGATGGTTTCTTTGTAGCTGAACTCTCTGCAAGGTAACTTCTTCTATTGATCTCTCTACAGGGAGATTTGTTTGTAGCTGAACTCTCTACCTGGTGGTTTCTTTGTAGCTGAACTCTACAAGGTGATTTCTTCTAGCTGAACTATCTCTTTCCATAGTTGCATGAACTCCCTACTTCTAGCTGATCTCTCTACAGGGTGAATTGTTTGTAGCTGATCTCTCTACAGGGTGACTTGTTTGTAGCTGATCTGCATACAGATTACTTGTTTCTAGCTGATCTCTTGAATTCTCTTCAGGGTGACTGCTCTATTAAGATGACTGCTCTATTAGAGTATCTCGATCTCGCACTTGCTACACCAAGTTGGATTTCGTGTTATAACTCCGTGGCTTTAAGTCTGATTCTTCTACACCATTGAAGAGCCTTTCTAAGATGATTACTCCATCTGTACAGCAATTTTCAAAGCATTAGCCCAAGCGGTTTATCTGGTAGGCGTGGCAAACAGTCGTTTTTTTATCAAGACACACGGTAGTGTGTCGTGCGGCCCAAGAAGCCGGCGCGTAACACCCGTGAGTATATTGACAGGAAGTAAGAAAACGAAATTTTCGCACCTCCGTAGCTAATCTCGTTTGCGTAATTGTTACATGCTGTTGGCTTTTTCGTTGTATCTTCCTGGTTTTTAGCTCAATTCCTTTCAAACCACAAAAGGTTTGAGGTTGAATAGTTAACCTATTCACCCAACGATTTTCAGCTTCTTCCCATACGCGGTTTACCCTGTAAGCGTGACAACATATTGGTATTATTTTTAGTGAATAATCACTCATAACTCTTTGCCTGTTTATCGTATTTCAGCCAATGTTGGTGCCGAGATGCGCCTTTATACCCCCCTTCTGTGTGCCACATTTCAAGGCAATCGGATATGGTGTTCACGTTTTATAGCAGTTTTTGTAAGTGTGCAAAAAGAGGAAGAAAAATAAGAAGGAAAAAAAACTAAGAAACTAAGCCAATTTTTGAAGTCGCATATCTCGGGAACGCCTGAGCAATTTCGCTCAAATTTGACATGTGGAGTGCTGAGGTTAGACGGAGTGTCCACAGCAAAAATTGTCTTGTTTCATCAAGGCAGCACAGAGCTACGAAGGTGCGAAATTGCGTTTTCTTTCTTCCTATCAATATACTCACGGGGGTTGCGCACCTGCTTCTTGGGCCGCACGACACACTACCGTGTGTCTTGATTAGTACTATCTGATAATTCTATAGACTGCCTACTCTCCACATCTTTAGATTACAACAAGTTTGATACTGAAATTTGATTGGCTGAACACTTGGTCTCTAAATCCCATAGTTCCATGCTCATGTCTAATAGAGACCACGCCCTGCATGAGGTGACATGAAACATGGAACTACGCTCCTGTAACATAGGCAACGCATGGGCATTTAAGTGGCTAATAACAGCCACACTAAATTAAGAGGGAGGTGTAATGGGCTTTTTTGTACTAATCAGTACTATTTTACAAGCAGCTGTCAAGGCACAACGATGGGGTGTAGTACAATCAGTTATACTTTGAAACATAACATGGCATGCACGCACCACAACATTGGCAAAACTTGGGCATTTAAATGGATAGCATCAGCCATGCTGGCTTGTTTCTACTAATTAATCAGATATTTTGCGTTTACAAGCAGTTGTCAACTCTGTGAATGCTATCCCACTAGGGGCCTGTGAGAAGGCTAAAGGGTGTGAATACAGGAAGTCATAAACATCTAACTAAATAATTCAAAAATGCAGAAAAAATCCCAGACCCAGTAGTGACTTGATCCCCAGCAACATGTAGTCTAGGCATGTGCCAGAGGAGCCACAACAACTGGAATCTGAGATTTTCTCTGTGTTCAACCTGTACCTAAACATCGACTTCTCACCTGCAATGGTTTTGTCTGTGAATGCTATCTCACTAGGGACCAATGAGAAGGCTAAAGCCTGTGAATACAGGGAGTCAGAAACATGTAAATAAAATGTTGAAGAATGCAGAACTCAAGGTACAATAATGAGTTGTAGTCTAAATAAGTTAGACGTCAAGAACCGATAGGTTTTACGGGATATAGAAAACCCTCAGGCCCTTAGTGGCTACATCCCAGGGCCTTAGAGTTTTCTAAATCCCGTAGTACCCTGGTTATTGACATCTAACCATTATAATGCATGTGCTCAGCTCAGCATGTAAATACCGTGCAAAATCATGTTCATGTCAAGGTTTTCTCTGTACATCTGTTTTGACACTGCAAGGATTATACATTAACAGCTGCTGTCAGCAAAGTGGGACATAGTAGTACAGTGTGATATTTCATGTATTCCCCAGAAATGTAGATCATGTGATTACCACACTACTTTCACCATTATTGACTTTTACTTTCAGAATCACTGCATGTCCATTATGTCTACTTTACTAATAATAATCATGACCAAAGCATTAACACAATCTTTCAAACTGATAATAATTATTAGCAGGGGCAGAGGAAGCAGTTGATATGAGGGGGGCTGGGCTGACCCAAACTTATGGAAATGATCTACATTGTCTCTGGTTTGGGAAGGTGAGACCAAAAAAAAAAATAAAGGTCACAGCCAGCTGACAATAGCTGCCCACCTCACCAGCTAGCTGATAAACATAAACTCATAGAATCCTTACATAGCTTGCTACACACTGCCCTAAGACTTTGACTGCTTTATTAGAGTGACTGCTCTATTAGAGTATCTCAATCTTTATCGCGGTTTTCAGCCCCACTCCAAGAAGGATAATTTCGGCGTGATATCATTCTGAGGGGGGATAAGCCCCCCCCCCTTCCACCGCCTATGATTATTAGTATTCAGCAGGGTTTGGAACACTCACATCTTACTGCCTTTTTTTCATATTTTTGGCACCTTACTAGCTAAACTCTTTGCCACCATGTAATATCACAGGTCTGGCACTTTTCACTGGAACCTCACCACCACTCCAGTTAGATATTTTAGCAAAAGATATCATGTGTAAAGTTTAATTAACTCCCGGCTGCCAGCACAGGTTGCTGGCAGACCATCAATGCAACTTTTTCTTCATCTATACCCACCTACACATGTATAATTATAATTGTATGTTGCATTGTAAAGCATTAATAATAATAAAAATAATAATAATAAGAAACAAAAATTAGCTGTGTTTTGGGTTGAACTGTATATGTTTTCGAGATAGCTGTATGTGTCTCATATGGATGTCGACTTGTCTGTACTGCATCAAGTGACCCTGGAACATTTACATGAAGAAGAGCTTATCTGAGATGAAGAAGGTAATGAACTAGAATCAATAGTGATACATTAGAACTGAAGAGTATCAAGAACATAGGAGAGATAGAGAGAGAATGCATTGTATATAAAGGAACTTGAAGTGAAAGAGAAGGAGCTGGCTATGTAAGTGAAACTGAAGGAATTAGAAGCTATATAAAGCTACCCAATCCTCTGAACCACTGAGTAGTGAGGCAGTAGGGTTTGATGTTAGGAAACACTTTCAATTTGTTCCCCTTTCTAAAAGCCAACCATAATTATTATGAAGAATTTGCCATAGACACAGAGAGACTGTTCAACAGGTGGTGTGCTGCTGACAAAGACTTAAAGAAGCTCAGAGAATTAATGCTTTCAGAACTGCTTGCCAAATGAAATTTGGAAATGACAATGCCACATCAAGCAGCAGTGAGATATGATGATTATTCCGTTACTCATACATCATCCTTTGGAAGAACTACACAGTACAAAGACAAATACAGGTGATAGTACATCCTGTAGAGGTCCCTTCATCAGCACCACAAGCCTCTCACTGAAGTCCAAACCTGAGATCTGCAGTGAATCAAAGAAATGAATTGAATGTTACAGAGAACTTGGTACTGTCCGCACAGATGCTAGTGAGGACCACCTAATGTTCTCTCCTCCCACAAATGGACTGTAGTTTATCATATTATCATAAAGTTTTGGGTCTCTTCTATTGACCAGGATTGCACGGCAATGTATTAAGAAACATGCCATGTATGTCAACCTGCAGGGAAACTACTTAGCACTCACCTGTGTCTCACCTTATTCCAATCTCAGCTGTGGAGGAGCCATTTAGTTGCATTATTGTGGATTACCACTACCCAAGACACCAGCTGGCAATAAATACTGTTAGTACATCCTTACCACAAAGTGTGCCTCTACTCACTTTCCAGAAGCCATCCCCCTCCATACTTTAAAGGCAGATAAGGCTGTGGTAAAATTCTTAACATTTGTAGGGCTACCAAAAGTGGTACAGTCAGACTAAAGATGTAACTTTATGTCTGGTTCAGCTAAGTATTTGCCTAGTAAATTCAAAAGCATATCACCCACAAAGTCAAGGGGCACTTTCACCAAACTTTGTTAACTATGATGAGGACCTATTATATGGCACTAAAACAGTATGAGTGGGTTGAGATAATTACCTGCTATTGTCTGCAGCTAGAGAATCAACTCAGGAGTACTTAGGATTCTCTAAATTTGGATTATAGTGTTGGTCATCTTCCCAGAGGCCCACTGAAGCTGCTCAAAGAGTCTTGGCTGAATAATAATAATAGTAATTCCACACCAACTATGATCACACATATCTCCAATGTTCATGAGAGACTGAAAGTGGCTAATGAATTAGCACAGAAGAACTCAACAGGGTCAAAACCAGGAGACCAGGTGCTGGTACTCTCACCTATGCATGGCCAGCCATTACAGGCACATAGTTGTGGTCCATATAATCAAGAGTTCATAATAAATACACTGAGGAGGGTATTCTGTCATATACCCCTGTAGAAAGGTGTATTGTGAAGTTATGACATAGCACTACTGAGTTTGCCTTGTATAATTAATGATGTCATTAGTTTAATATGATATCGCTAACAAACAAATTAACTCCAGCTCTGAGCATCTCTCGCCAAACTATAATCGTTCCTCCATGAGTTCAGACCGCTTCATAGGCATTTCTTGCTGGGCCATTTGCTAATATGGCTATCCTGAGCATCGCGAGTGTGAAGTAGTGTTAACTATTCTTGCACTTTTATGGCTGCACATTAGTGTTGTAATAGTAATGTGTTCTAAATTTTGTTATTGTTGTTGTTATTGTAGAGCTTCACAAAATACTTTTAGTTTTAATTATTAATTGTTAACAGTGAAGCCAGCGGGTACAATTTAGTTATTGTCAATATTTGTTATTGTTAATATTTATTACTGTTATTGTTACATTCAAAGGTAAATTACATATTCTATACGTATACATGTATTAAATGTACTGATCATTAGCCTTAATCAGGACTTCTCTCTCTAAATTAGTGTTGGTTAAACGATTGCGTCTACCAATACAGCAGTACCCTGCTATAGAAAAGGTGCGTTCTATTGGAGCACTAGATGCAGGTACTACCATTAAGTCTACTGCTAAGCGAAAAAGATTTGGTAATGTAGTTTCCAACTCTAACCAAAATGTAAGAGCATCTTTTTTACTGGGCGTTGGTATGTTGAACCGCAATTCATAAAATCTCTCAATTTCACTTTCAACAGTAGTTGCAGCTATACCTTTGTCAACCTGGTGTGCTTCTCGTAATCTTTGGCTTATGATACTGGATAAGTGACGAAATTTCTTTAGAGGAGGTTGTTCATCACTATTTGCTACCACAGACACAGTTTCTGTGCTTCCTGACTCAAGGGTGGTGTCAGTAAATTCTGATATTTCAGTTTTCAATGCAACTATAAGATGTGCCTTTACCACTGTGGTCTGTGATCATTCAAAATTAGCGTGTATTTTGGATCCAGAAATGTTGCAACTAAGTAATACACATCAAATCCAGCTGCAGAGGGATTCACATATTTATCAAAACGGCTTTTCAGCTCATTGTTCAACCTTTTTGATATGGTAGCCATTCCAGGCTTTGTAGACATCTCTTCTAAGTGATACTGTAATTCTACTACAATAGGTACAACTGATGATATAGTGGTATATTCTTCCCTACTACACAGAGTTGTGTATTCTGCAAAGGGTTGCAGCAATTCTTGAATATTTTCTAGAACTCTCCACGATTCGCTGTTCTGCAAACCATCCCAGCTGTGCTCATCAAGAACTTGTATAACAGAAGCCTTGACTGTTAAAAATCGATTAATCAGTAGATATGTAGAGCTCCACCTAGTTGGGCAATCTCCTAGTAGTTTTAAGCCAGCATTTGCAATTAGTTTTCCAGTTGCTTTTGTTGATTTGTTAAATTTGCTTACTATATTCTTGGCTTTTTTAATGGTGTGTCTAAATACACTACACTCATCAAATTTACTGACAACCAGTTGTAATGAATGGGCAAAGCAACTAAGCCTCCTATATCCAACAAATGCTATTTCATGTTCAAATTCATTTTCATCGAACTCTCTTTCTTGTTCATACATGTCTTGTTGATGTGATTCTTCGATGGTTTTTTCCTGATCAGGTAAAGAATCATCTAAGCTGCCAGTGTCCAATACATCTACGTTATCTGTATCACACAATTCAAAATCTTCCTCATCATCACCTTCATTTTGCATATTTTCTTTTTGTTGTAGCTGTAGAATTTTGAAAGCCTTCACCATGTTGCTCCCATTATCAGTTATTATGCTTCCAATCTTGTGATCAGGAATGTTCCAATCTTTGAAGATTTGCAATCTTTAATACTTCCTCTCCTGTATGAGGGCTTGGCATGCGTTTCACTGCTAAAGTGACATTGTGATGCTTGTGACTGGCAAAGAAATGAGCAGTGACACCAATAAAAGAAGCAGTCATTCCCTTCTTGCTCCATATGTCAGTACAAAAATTTACTTTTCTAGCTTGCAGCATGTGGGACAAAATATTGCCTTTTAAATCTATAAACACTTCGTCTATCTTCTTTGACATCATATACCTAGATGGAATAGAGTACCTACTGTCTAAATCTGTAATTAGTGAAGAGAAAGTTGGATCCTCAACCAAGCTAATAAGGGCACTAAAAATATAGATAACTTTTTTGTGATAGCCTTGCATTTAGGATCTTCATTTTTATACAGCTTGGGCCTCTTAAGAAAAGTAGTGATTTGTGGTTGATTACTTTCCATTGAAAAATTACAGGCAGCATTAGCTCTAGTACATGACTTCTTTTCATTTTCTTTCTCTTTGTTTTGCTTTTCCTTCTTAATTACTTCATCATAGGCTTCTCTATGTGATGACTTCAAATGCAACTTTAGGTTTGTGCTAAATTTTAGTCCTGAGAAGGTTTTCCCACACTTAGTCTTAGTTACTACGTTTGTTATAACCTCACATTTGCTCTTTTTAGCACTTTCATCATAGCTGAAATAATCCCACACTGGACTTGTTTTAGGTCTTCCAGTTACTGCTAGATCACTCATTGCTATCATTCAAAGTCAACTAGTTTTAGAGCTTAATTTACAAGTGAAATAGGTGGTTGGTAGCAAGTTATTTATGCCTTGGCTGACCCATCCCATAGTACATCTGCTTGTTGTGTTGTTTACACCTTCACAGAATGCATGGTAGCTAACTCCACCTGGTTAGTTAATTGCATGCTTTTCATAGATATATCCTATAATCATAAATACTACCAGGGGAAGTGAGCTAATTGTCAAAGCAAATCCTTAATGTTACAAAAACTCTGTGACCATTATTGTTATTGTTATTAATTGTTGCTGTCTATAAAAAATCTTTTAGTTATAGTTTTGTTATTGTTAACAATAAATTTTATCCCTTACAAAAACTGGTTTTTGATATTGTTATTGTCATCACATACTACAACACCTTGTTGTTACATCATAACTTCACTATACGCGCTTAAGCCATACCATGGTGGAGAAGGAAATAAAACTCCAGTGATGGATGCTATTAACTGTGTTGCTAAGAGGATGTTGTCACACAGGAGTGGGAATGGATAGGGAGAAGTCAAAGACTGAAGAACCTCTAATGTGTTGTTAAACTAAATTTTTTTTGCATAAATACCTTTGATGTCTGGAGGCTTAATGAAGTTACTAAAAGTGATAGAAACCTGTGGCAGGGTCGCTAACAAGTTAAAAATGTAACCCTGTGGTATAATCATGGCTGTTTACTGCATTCATCAATCAAAAATCGGCAAAGTTGTAAACAACATAGCCTAGTTGTTAGCTTACGTTCTGGAAAAGAAACTCAGTATTATCACATGATTACTATTAGTGCTGATGAGCAAATATGCCATGGTATGGTGCTGACTATCAGCCACAGTTCACCACTTTCTTTCACTCTTTCTTTTCCTTCTTCACTTGTCAGATTATTGTTGGCTTACTTTCTAGACAAGACAAGAATCATTGACCCCGATGCACTGTAAGTGTTACTGATGCACCTTGTCTGAAACTAACATGGCCAGTTTGCTACTTTCTTTCACTCATTCCTTTTTGTCCTTTACTTGGCATAGAAATAGCCTTACTGTTTGCTTACTTTCTAGACAAGCTAGACATCATTGGTGCTGATACACTAATGTCACAGTGTAACTCTGACAATATCAACTGCTGGAAGGCACAGCCAGGAGAATCTCGATACTAGCAACCACTTCTTCTGTTCCTGCTTCACTCAGAGAAATTTCTAAACTACTTAGAATAAGCCACTATTGGCTTCTACACCATTTAGAACTCTTCAGATGATCAGGGCTGACTACCCACTTCGTATTAGGGTCTCTAGGTCCCTAAATAATACATTAACCTTGTTGGCTTCCTCAAACTACAACTTTGAGCAGAAACTGAGCCACTTACATAGCTGTATAGGACAATGATATGCTGAATAAGTTGTTGTGAGAGCTTAATGTTTTGTTTCCTGATGTACCAGGAAATTCCTCTACTGCAGTCCACAGAGTTGTAGCAGCACCAGCAGAAGCCAGTGATTGACCCAGCTGAACCATCAACCAGGACTTTGAGGTTGACCCATCAACCCTGACACCTGACAGAGCAACTAGCTCAGTATACTCAGCAACTACCTCATATCGGACTAATCTCATAACTACATGAACTCATGCACACAGAGCACCTTAGGTCATTTTCATGTTTGCGTATAAATATGTTGTACAGTTGTACTTTTATTAGTTGTGCTCAAGTTGCGCTCAAGTGGTGGTCCAAAAGAACGCGCTTCTTCAATGCGAGCAACCGCTTGCCCATGTGGCACCTTGCCACAATTACCATAGAGCTATGAAATAGATTACATTTTACAGAATGGAAAAATTGAACCGAGCCAAAACTAGTGGATGCAATCACTCATGCACTATTCCACAGGTAGATGACTGTAAATTGGTCATGCCAAGTATGTAAGTAAATTTGATTTAGTGAAAGGGTACTGGCAAGTACGATTGACCAAGCTAGCTCAGCCTTTGTATCCCTCGATGGCTTGTACCAGTACTGTGTCATGCCATTTGGTATGCAGAATACACAGACAACCTTCCAATAAATAATGAGCAATGTGATTTCAGGGCTGGAAGGCTTTGATGCTTCCATAGATGACCTGGTACTTTATAGTGAACCTGAAAAGATCACATACAGCTATTGAGGAAGCTCTTTAGTAGACTCCAAAATGCATTACTATTAACCTCTGCAAGAGTGAGTTTTGCAGAGCATGGATGGTGTTCTTTGGCCACATTGTAGGCCAGTGAGAAGTAATTCCAGTAGCATCAAAGAAAATGACTGCCATTGTGCAGTTGACACTCATGTAGCCAATTTTTGACCCGCAATTTCTTTGGCATGTGTGTGCTAACTAACTCACCACATGTAGCCATGACATGCGAGCTCCCTTGGGTGGCTGCTCCAGTAACCGCGTGCCTTCGCATGTGATGTACTCTAGTCGTGTGTTGTGTCGAGTCATGACCTGGATTTGAGCACTCGTGAGGGATTGCAACATTACCTCTGGGCGGTACTGTACCTGTGATGCTTATCACTCATGAAAATTTTAGCTCCATACTCCCTTAGTTTCTGATTTATGACCACAAATATGTTGAATATTTCATGAAAAATTGCTAGTTACAAAATCAACTGTAACTTTGCATTGTGTAAATGTTTTTAATTTTCAGTTGTGGAAGACACACGTATGAAAAAATTATAACCAACAATCATGTGAGTGTATTATTTGGGATACCAAACTGGCTAATTTCAGGAGGTCTGGTATTGTTCATTTCACACTTGTCAGATGTTTGTAATACTTTGTAGGCTTGTAACATATAGAAGTTTTTATTTAGATTATTTAGATTGTAATTTTGTATTAGCACCGGTCTAACAATATTGCAATAACTGTAATCTCACTATACTGCATCTCTCCTGAAACAGAGTTGTTAGAAGCTCTCTCTACACCTACATTTTCTTCTACTTGGTTGCAACAGAATTATGGTTTGAGTGCATCTGGAATGCTACACACTTCAGATGATTCATCATTAATGGTTCAGACAACACCAGTAGTCAGTGTAGCAGAATCAAAAGCAGGTCTGTTATAATGTAGAGCAATAATAAAAATGTATTATGTATGTATGTATGTATGTATGTATGTATGTATGTATGTATGTATGTATGTATGTATGTATGTATGTATGTATGTATGTATGTATGTATGTATGTATGTATGTATGTATGTATGTATGTATGTATGTATGTATGTATGTATGTATGTATGTATGTATGTATGTATGTATGTATGTATGCACAGTGTGCGAAATAGCTTTTCAAACATGTCCTGACATACTGTCAAGACACTGTGAAAGTTGAGTGGACATCAAGCGATTTGACGACCGGACATTTTAACTTTTGTTGTTTCTCCTTTTCTGTGTTTCTACCAAGTTACAGTGGATGTTTGCTTTTGGGGCCACCCATGTACTGTAGAGCTGATTACTACTCAACCACTCACACTGATACTACAGTATTTTAAAGGGTAACTACTGGTCACATAAGAGAGGTTTTATGGAATCGATTCTATTACAAAGGAAAGGAGTCATAACAACTTCTGTCAAGGCCTTCTACATAGCTATATGTGGTCAAAACTTTGCTTATGCTACCGTTGTTTAGAATATTATTTGTATAATTTTATACTGGCTTTATCCCTAACACAGTGTATGAACATAAGAGATGCACTGATGTCTTGTTCATTCTAGCTTAAATATATGTACTGGTTGTGCAAGTGATCATGAATACCACAAGTAAAAGTGCTACTGGCAATCAGGTTATAAATACAATTTACTACTGCAGTTCAGGTGACTAAGACAAGTAGGCTGGCACAGCATAGTAAACTGTTAACCTCAGAGAGTACATCTTGGGCATACCTTTGTGGTCACCACAGACCAAAAATAAATAACTTAATTACATATCAATACAACATGTCTGGCCTCCCTCCTAGCTCAATATAAACTCTGCTTCACTTTTAAAGGACACTATTTCTGGACAAAATCAATTATGGCCTGACAACTAATGTAATTGACCAGAAATTGTCAGGTGTCCAGACGTTATTTTGCACTGATGTATGTATGTATGTATGTGTGTACGTGTGCACATGAGTATGTATCAAAAAGCTACCACTGCAAATCAACAAAATTATGATTTGTGACCTAATTTTGGAAAACTGTTGATCTACGGACATCAAAAAATTGTGAGATATATGATTTTAAACATTATTTGGAAGGTGAAAAGCTAAGAGTTTGAAATTTTCACCATGAATACAGCCAACCATTGTGTTTTCACTTCAATCCATAGCAAGCTAGCTATTGATATAACCGTGATGTTGGGCATCTTTTTCACGGCAGTATCTGTATAGCGAGCATGTCACCATGAGTGGCGACAGGGTGGTGGGAGGGCAATTGATATGTAAACAAAAAAAGGCTGAGCAAATCATATGGTGTCTCCAGCTTTACAAGGTGCCAGAAAGTTCCCAGTGGCTGGCACACGTCTCTATAAATCCACTCGTGAAAAGCAGTCTGAGCAAATAGAGGCATGGCTGTGGTGCATAAGTGTAGAGTATTGGTATGGCTATCCATTCATGCAGGGCTGTCAAGTTAAGCAATCCAGAATGAGTGAGATTCTTCCAAGCCATGGCCACAATGGAGCCACATCATGTAACCAGCTATATAATTTATAACCAGCTGCTTAGGATTCCATGTCATTATATTAGCATGGTTTTCCTGTGCTGGTTATAGAAAAATTGTTAACCAACACATTTACACCTTACTGTGGCTAGCTATTCTATAACTATCTACAGCTACATACGTGTGGGTGTATGTATTACAGAAAAATATATTATGAGCATGGTATCTGAACCAGTGAACTAGCTAATCCCACCTAGATAAAATGTACTTACTGGCCAGTCTCATATGCACTAGCATAATCCCATTCACTGAGAACTGCATACAATCGTTGTACAATTATGTATCCATAGACATCTCTGAACATTTCAATGCAGATTCAATTCTGTCTGCAAATCTCTTATATGTTGTTTCGCCATTCCATACCCCCAGATATTGTGCAGCTAATCTCGACTTCAGATAACTATCAGAAAACTGCTTGTATAAAAAATGACATTTTGATGTCACCCAAAACTATGAAGTCACCTGTCTGATAACTTCTGGTTCTGTTCCTGCTCATTACTTCGTGTTACATGGTAGTAACATCCATATTTGAATTTACAGATCACGTGACACTGGTACTTATTACTCTAATATTACTCCCACACCTCGGGAGTTTTGTTGCTTGCACCAAGGGGCACCCACTACTGAGAAGACTTTGAATTGCATGAGATTGATGACTGTGTGCATGTGAGCATGAGAAAAAAAGTTGAATGCGTGTGACTTGACAGGCCTGTTCATGGTGATAAGTGAACTTCACCATAGAAATACATCGATTTTGTCAGAATTTTTTTGGCTAGATGGGTGGGTAAAAGCAATGAGAAAATGCTGGCATAATAGATGCAATTTTTGTGAAGTGGACATAAAATTGTACAAAAGATCAAGATACTCTAATAGAACAGTCACACACAATAAAATATCAAGAATACATGTTACGGGAAGAACAAGAGGCAATCAAGTTATCCTAATAGAACAGTCACATATGTTAAAGCAATATTTGCTAGCTTTTTGCTATATGTGGCAAAATCAAGTACAGATTGAGATACTCTAATAGAACAGTCACTCACTATTAGGTGAATTTGTAGCTTTGCACTTAGAAATGGTCAATAAGCAAAGATTAATGCTGAGCAAAATATATAATTCTTGAGCCAAGTATAGAGCATAATTAGTGAAAAATAAAAGAATTGCTGTAAAGAAAATTGTGTGGAAAATAAAGCAAAGTAGACCCATCTCTAGTGTGCGTAGATCGATGAATATCGAAAATTTTGTCATGTTTATTGAACACTTGTAGTATTAAAGGCCACCCTTTTCTTCAAAATTTGGCATTTTAGCATGGATATTACTTTCATGTTGGAAATCCCCTCATTTTACATGCTTTAAGGTTACGGGATACTGCAAACCCACATGTGCACTACAAATCATTTTTCATGATTTAGGGTTTGATTTTTCTTTATCCAATGTCAGCAAATATTTATGCATTCTTAACTTCTCATTAATTAACATGGAACTCAAATGTTGTCATGGAAGCATGAGTTGTTCCCATGTGAATTAGTAAAAACTGTGAACTAAAAATCAGACCACTGAATAACCATGAGAACTTACGAACAATTGTAAGCTTTGAAGAACATCACTTGTGTGGGACTGACTAGGGGATTTGTGAATAACGTGTATAGTTGCTGAAATATAGCAACAATATTGCATATAACAAGATACTGTGGCCTCAAAATTAACTTTTAACTTCATATCACAAGCACTAGAAACATTATTTCTTACAAACCGCTCCATCAGGACCTAGACAAGAAGCCAAACTAGTCATTTGTTTATACAAAATGTTAAAAACTTGTTTGATGCTCCTGATTTTTGGTTCACAAAATATCACCATTAGTGAGCAAAACTACGCATGCACCTACAGGTGCGCCAGTTGCTATGTGTGTTGTTTCTATGTTATCTTGTACTGTTACATGTGTTTTCTTGTATATACCTTGTAGCTGTCCAGTCAGCACGCTGTTATTCTCCCAACAATTTAAGCCTGTTACCAGCTGATACACAACACAACAACACCAAGCCTGCCTTAATTTCATAATAAAAATTTTGTTGGACAGTCACTCACTATCCAGTAACCTTAAAGATAGCTTCTTCTGCTAATAAAAAAATGGTGACCTTCCAGAAGGTTGGTGACTTTCCATTAATACAGCAGCTGCAGAACCTTCTAGAAGGTTCCTGAACTGCTAATTTGTGATCTGATCTGCAAAAAGGAGTCTTATAGCCTTTCCAATTGCATGTACTTGGCAATCCATAACTTGACTGGTGAGTATGGTACCAGCCTGAAATTTGGTCACTTTACCCTCCTAACAAAGCACTATTCCTGAATGTAATTTTAAGACAATTGATTAAGCAAATATTGAGTTATTACTTGTCAAACTTGGAATTTTGGAAAGGCTATAGCGTAAACAACCATTTATCGGATGGGTTCAATTACCGGATATGTATGCTTCAATTATCGGATGGGTGTTATACTAATAATAACGGTAAAATTCCATGGTACAAAGAAGTGGCATGGTACACAAAGAGTGTGTTATGTTTGTTAAAGGTTGTAATTCTACTGATAAAGGATTGGACAAAGGTTAACAGTTTGTGTTACTTCCGCACTGTAGATTTAGAGCTGTTTTTAGAAGCGAGTTCAGCCTGCATCATCAGTGGTGTATTCTCTTCATCTCTTTGAATGCCCATGACAGGCTATTGTAAATTTCTACTTCAGTGCTAGTCGCCAAACAATAAAGGAAACAAGCGAAGCCATGATCAAGGCTAGCAGTCACTGAAACGTCCACAGAAAAACACGGTACAGCTAGTCTCGAACTTGGGAGTTAAACTGGCATAACCTAAGACAACATGGCAGATGTAATGAAGCTAAAGATTGGTGAGAATGTAGTCCAAAACAGTGTACTACCATCTAGCCGACTGTTGAGAAGCGTAGGGAACCTGAATCACCACGACTGGAGTTAAAGTAGCCATGCCACCATGCCCCCTACAAAGCTTCTAGCTAGAAACCACTAGATCAAGAGCCGAACCAAGAGAAGGATTTACAATTGGTTGGGAGCTACTGTTGAATACTGTAGGGCCCTTAAATGACCATTGTGTGTCTAGTTATCAAGCAATTTTTCTGTGCATTTTTACAAAACAAATCGTAGCTCATACATTACGCAATCTGACGTGCTGAAATTTTGCAGTCAGACCTTCATAAATATGCTGGAATTTTTTCAGATTTTTGTGAGGTACCAGCGCAAGGCCATGACCAATCATTGGATCAATGTCTGATAATTGATACACGCAAGCCTACGGAATTCTGGTGATTGAGCCATGGTTCCAATAAACGGTTACTTCGACTTTTCAAGTTTTCAGCTGTTACTGGTCAGGGGAAGCACCTTTTGACACCAAGCTTGATACACAGGAAGACAAAGTCAAGTGAAATATCTCTGCAAAAAATGTGTTCCAGGGATGTTCGTACGAGAAGGGACGTGCAGTGGGAAGAAACGTTCCATTAATTGGTTGCTTACGCTAAGACCCCTTTTTGCAGATCCAGTAACATTTCATTATTTAAATGAAACTTTCAGAAATGAAGGAAAGAAAAACAAATTGCAGCAGTCACAAAGTAGTTAAAATTTTGTTAGTTTAGGTTTAGAGTTCCTAGCTCGAATCAATGCCTAACCATTTCAAAATGTATGCACAGTTTCCAATCTCTTTGACTATACTATTATTGTATTGTGGGCATGCTTTTAACCTTTATTTTTATGCTACACACTGTAGCTTGATTTTTGCTTTATATCATCACAATTTTACTCTTGAAACTACAACAAAATTTTGTTACCAGATTTGTGTAAAGGGGTTTTCTACACACATCTATTTCTATTAACTTAGTTATCAACACTCTTTGTCTCACAGTGATTGGAGATTATGTTTTACAAGTCTAGTAATTATTGCACTGTTGATATTTCTCTTACTACAGAAGATTTGGGAGCTCTTGGTTTACCTTTGCCCACTGCAACCTCTACTACATCACTACCTAATAATGTTATCACCTCTTCATCTGGGTCACATTATGCTACAACACTACATCAGTCATTCAGCCCTTCTGATTCAACAGTGGAAGTTGTGTCAGCCCCAAATGTCAGTGGACCACAACCCAAACAAAGTTTGTAAAATTGGTACTGTAATAGCAAACACACATTATTTTTACATTACATATAGTAATATGTGAGCATACATAATTGTAACAATTATGTTTGCAATCGTCCATATGGATATTAAAGTAGAACCTAATGTTTAATGTTCAACTTGAGAGTATTTATGTACTTAGAAACAACCTGGAGCCCTTTGAATACAATACAGTAGCTACACCTACCTATTTAAACATGAAAAATTATGAATGGTTAATAATGTATGTGTACATCTATGAAGTAATGTGCGGATTTTCCAAATGGGTCTTCCACATAAGGAATATATCAAGATAAGTGTAACAAAGTATGGTAGTACTGTTTTAGTAGGATTCGTCCTAATACTAATAGCACAGACCAAAATTACATTGTTAAAATCCATCATAGAAATGTCATATGCACCAAATTTTACCTATTAGAAATATGACTGGATTTGACAAAACCCAGCTTCAATGCACAAAGCCTCAATGTCAACAATCATTATTACTCTGCAATTGTTTACCAGATTAACAGCAAATGCATTTTACAGCAACTTTGTAAAATGATTGAAAAACATTCGAATTTTTGTCCATGCACATCTCAGTGAACGTTTTGCTGTGCAACCTTCACTACCTATTAGGCAACTCTGCTGTAAGTCATTCCCTTCAGAGAAGTAGCTATACACAGTACATATGCATGAAATTGCATTCTACTTGTTAACTGAATAAGATACTGATCAATGTGGTATATATGATTTTCGACTGCATGATATACTAGTACTATACTATGTATGTCCACTGAAATGTTGCAGAAGCTTATCACTATAATGAATTTCAATGCTTTCAATGAAGCAACATCGTAAATAATGTGATAGGACCTACAAAAGACAGCTATGCAAGCACATAGCTTTAATAATAATAAATACTTAGGTTTAAAGGAAGAAAATCCATCCCTCCTGGAGGAGACTGAGTGTGGCGCTCGACTGGACATTGGGTGGCCTGCAGTTCGAATCCTGGGGTAGGAGGGATTTTTTTCCTTTCTTTGACCCTTTTCTGTTTCACCTAATTGTTAGCTAGGTCATGTAATCTTTAAATCTCCATTTCCAGTGTGTTAGGTTAGGTTAATCCAAAGGCTGCAGCACATGTTGCTGTCAGACCTTCAGTGCAGGCCACTGTAAAGCTTTAATTACATAACCAAGTAATAAGAATAATAAGAAATGACATCATAAATAAATAATTAATTAATGTACAGGACTAACTACGAAGTCCACAAACGAATACTCACCGGGGTTATGTTAAACGATACACGAACGTCAAAATTAACTATGGGTTTTTTCGCCAGTGCCTTAGTTAATGAGTTAGGTTTTCTAATAGATGCCTTCCCTTCCAGTTCTTAACAACCACCACGCGTTAGTTACTAGGCGTTCAACTCGTATAACCTGTTTGAGTAACTACGACCGCGTAGCAACCAATTTATATACACTGCGCGTAAAACCAAACATTGAACTCGTACAACCAGTTCGAGAACCAGATTTGCAATTCTTAGCAACCAGTTCATATGCGGTGCGCATTAAAATAAGCATTGGATACTGCAAAATTCGACTCGACGCTTCGACATGAGAACTCACCGGGTGGAGCTAGGGCAGCGTATTCTGTAAAAAGATCGAGATACTGGTATGAGAGACACTCGACCAAACAAAGGGAGAATACATGAGCGCCTTACACGAAGACAACAGGCTGGAGTAGAAGGTTTTGTTTTATAATAGGACTTAGACTGTGTGAATTTCTTTTAAATCATTTTCCCTAGGTTAACCGAGAAAATTTTGTTATTATGAAATTCATCCTAAAAGGGTGGGGCCTAAAAGGTAGCACAGGACGATATCAAACATGAAAATTTGTTATTTAATTAATGGAACCATATAAATAGTGGGGCCCTTGGGGTGGAGTGGGAAGGCTAGTGGGCTGAAGCCCTCCTCCTTCTGCTGAGCCCCCCTAAGAATGATATCACACTGAAATTATCCTTCTTGGAGTGGGGCTGAAAACCATGATAAAGATTGATATACTCTAATAGAATGTTCAAATACCCTAATAGAACAGTCAAGGTGCCTGCATAAAGACATGTTTCTCAAAGTTGTCTTATTTTTATTTTTAAAGTTGCCTATAACGGCAATTGAACCAGGTACCTCTTACATTAAGAAACCATTACGTCAAGTGTTTCCAGGTGCCTATAGGCTGTTTGTACTGCTTATATGTTCATTAACCCTGTAGTTAACAGCTTAAAGCTTTGCCAAAAAGATTTTATTAACTGTAAATAGCCTGTTTTAAGGTTACAGTATATTTTTAATGTGCGGACAGAACAATTTACAGAACCTGCTCTAAACCAGGCATGGGAAACATAATTTCACCAACTGTGTTGTGGAAGTAATACAACTATTTGTATTTGTTTGTTTATACTGCAGAACAACATTACTGTTCTTGGGTGTGTGGTCCACGATAGAACAATGTTTGTCAAAAATGTGCCACCAAAAACCAGACTAACAGATTACTGAATTCCTATAATTTTGACACAAGTAACTAAGCAACTACAATATCTAGGTATTGTGGAAGTGATATTTTAAGTTACTGTTTGTGAAGACATTTTATTAAACTTTTAGAAGTTTCTTCGAGTGAAACAAGCTCTTTGAAGGTTTGTATCTCTGTCACTGGGAAGAAATATGCCAAAAATGCTTCCACAGGACCTAATAAATTTAATGTACAGTATCGCCATGTCCCAGAACTGCCCATATATGGAGCCTACAGCTTTTGCTGCATTTGGCAACGGAAAAACATGGTAGTGACAGCTGGAGCTGAGTAATGTACGGGCTGGCTTACCTGTCTTGCTACAACAACTTGTAGTGTTTCACCTGCCTCAAACTACACTGTACTGTAGTGACGAAAACATTAAATATGAAGGGCTTTGTGTTCACTTAAACCTTTCACGCTGCTAGACTCAGTAGACTGATCTTATGGCTGTCTCAAAAAGTGTTGATAGGTATTCAAAATTTTGAATGATTGCCTGTGATTATACCATAACCTTAAATAGTTTGGACTAAAAGTTGGTGTTTTAGTTAAAATGCTTCAAATTGTACTCTATAAATTAATTTTGGTGAACTTTGAGATGTTGTGAAAGCTATAATGGCTACAACTTCTGGGGGGGGGCTGTGCTCCCCAGACCCCTTGCTGCCAGAAATTCTACTCTGGTCAGCCCCCCCCCCATATCAAATACTTCCTCTGCCACTGCTCCAATAACTATTTTCTACCCGTCTATACCTTTTAAAATACACACAGATACACAAAACACATGTGTGTACTTCTTTTGAAAGTGTTTGTCTACATGTTTTGCTTGTGTGTAGATGGGTATGTTTTTGTGCGTGCATGCATGCATGCATGTGTGTGTGTGCATGCGTGCATGTGTGTGTGTGTAAGAGAGGTGTATACAGGAATTAAGAAACCGAGTTTCCACTATAGATAAATGACTGCTATATTAGAGTAGTTTATTGCCTTACAGCTTTATTAGAGTATCTCAATGTTTTCACCAAAATTACACTTAGAACAATGGTACAAGTGTTGCTATTGTGTGAGAGACTAAGAATAATTTAAAATGTGTCCTGTTCCATGATAGATTCCGGCCTGAAGTTTCAACTTGTTAAGGTTTAAAACTAAAATCAAAAGATGCTTCCTGAAATCCCTGGAACCTCCTTGGTATACCCCTCTATGTGTGCATGCATCGGGCTATAGCCAACCAACTTTCTGATGGATAGGCATAGCTACAGTGGAACCTCAGTTATCCAAACCCCACTTATTTGGATTTTCAGTCAACCAAACTACAGAAATGACTGTTTTATTAGAGTAGTGACTATTATATTAGATAGCTGACAATTTTTAAATATGTTCTTATACAATTTCATACAATTTCAGTGATTTGGACTTTTCAGACTTACAGACCACACCTGGTGCCAAGAGGTTTGGAAAACTGAGGTTCCAACTTTATACATTAAAAAGACACACTCACGTTCATGTGAGTCATTATTGAAAAATAATAAAATTATATACACACAAGGTCTATAACTAGCTATGCTATAATGTAAACAAATGCTGCTTGCATGGCATGCAAATTGATACACTTAACTATATTATGCTATTCTATAAGTTGTAGCCCTAGCCATGGTTTGTAGCTACAGTATCCATTGGTGACAATCGTCATAGTTGAACATCATGTGACATCACAACTAGTAAGCCTTAAACAAGTATAAAAACAAACCATCTTATCTGACTTGCAAGCTACAGTCAAATGGAAGTAGAGACCTGTGATATACTCAAATAAACATTGTGTCCTAAATGAGCATGAAGGACAGGGGTACTAATGTTTGAACCAGCAAACTCCTAGCTGACATACTTATGCAGTATGCTGCTTAGTAAGCCTGTGACAAATGTATCAGTAAAATAAGAAGCACGATAGGATAGTGTGCTATGTCAGCATAATGCTAGCATATTAGGTAGATATTTCAAACTTAATACCATCGATATTCCCTAAAAGAGCAGACATTGAAAAATGCAAACTACAATGTAGTACTCAAATACTTTGTGCACACCTCCTTTGATCAATACTCTCTAATAGAACAGTCAGTGTGTAGTGAAATGCTCTAATAGAGCATTCGCTGATTAAAATATTCTAAAATTATGGTAAGGAATGTCGTTAACCTAGGAAGGGACACTGAAATATTTTGGGAAATTCCTGAAAGCATTTTGGGCAAAATTTTGAGCATATTTGGCTCAGGCCTATTTCTTAGTAACAAACTAAATTTGGTCCCACTGAGATGTACTAAATGTATGCTTTGCACAGATATAGTAGCTACATAAATACGGTTGGAAATCTTCACAATGATTTGATCTTCTCTCCATTTCCTGTTCCATCCGGCCCTCATGGCATATATCATAAATTGTATGTAGCAGAATTTTGTTCTTTTCCACTAACAGTCTATGTGCCTTGGGTGTGCAGCACTTTCTGTAGTAGACTACAGCACAGTTGAACTGAAATGTCAAGGCCAACTACTCGAGATTGAATGGTGGCAATTACGCTTTGCTCTTATATATTTCAGTCCATTACGCAATGCTACAAATGAAGAGTTATAGTATGTACAAAATAAAAGTGCATTTACTTGAGGTACGAAAAGGGCTTTCCAAGAGATTCTCCTAAATATATTATGTGATGTCAATCATGAATTCAGACCTTTGGTAAAATCATAATTCAAACAATGTGGTACATGCCATATTGCTGTCACAGGGTTGTGTGTGCTCTGCCATGAAACTAGTGTAGCATAACTAACATTAGTTAGTTGCTTGTGATGGCTGAGCCAAGGTTAATTGATGGGAAAGGAACTGCAATGGTAGGGCAATGCCTGCTCATGCCCACCCTGGCCATGGCTACACCTATGGTGTGTGAGTTTTTGTGTGTGTGTGTGCGTGTGTGTGTGTGTGTGTGTGTGTGTGTGTGTGTGTGTGTGTGTGTGTGTGTGTGTGTGTGTGTGTGTGAATTTTTGTGCCCATATGTGTACATAGTTTAGTGGGTGGCGATGATTTTGCGGTATCTATAGTCTGGCTAGTAGTTTTTTTGTATGATAATTGATGCCAGGGCCACCCACAGGGGGGCCAACTGGGGAATTTTTTCCCGGGCTCCAGCCTGAAAGGGGCCCTAGGAGGCCCCATGAAGGGCCCTTGAATACCTGTTTAAAAGATCGATATACTCTAATAGAGCAGTCAGATCTAGGTAGTCTAATAGAGCAGTCAGAGTATTCTTCAGAAGAGCAGTGTAGCAAGCTTATAAATAAGGAGATATGGTTGGCGAGGTCTAGCTATTGTCATTATCAGCATGTAATGACTTTTTTTGTCTACAACTAACATCTTGGGTGAAGTTGTGATTCAGAATGGGAAACCTCCTTGCCCCTGGGGCCCCACTTCAACTCTTTGCCCTGGGTCCCTTAATTTCTCTGGGTGGTCCTGCCTCCTACATCTTACTTATTGGGTTGAAAGGAGGGGATTTGTGCCATCATCTGTGAACCTCCTGCTGAATACTAATCTGTGAAGTACATGGTAATCAATAAAGCAAAGTGTAAGATTCTCTAGTAGCAATAAATAGTTTGAGTTTGGCCACCTTTCCATTGTACATAGCATTGCTGTATACACGAAAGGTTACCAAACTCAAATTATTTATACAAGGTAAAGGTTACCATAAATGCTATGCAATGGTGACATAACCAGCTGATACAGCAGGACCTTGAATCTTGATTATCCGAACTCTTTATTATCTGAACAGTGTAAGTGACAGTTATATTTGAGTATTCTGTTATTAGGTGAACGTTCGAGTAGAGTAAGTGTATGTTCTATTAGAGCAGTTGAACGGAACTTACTATATAAATGAATGGGCTTGATTTATACAAACGAATTCACTTATCTTAACACTTTTATAACTGAACTGACACACAGATGCTTGGATAGTGGAGGTCCTACTGTACTTACTATACATCAGTTAGAGAAACAGAATTGAAGTTGTCTTTTACGTAAACAATTCACTTGGTTATGTGTGACCCGGTCCTGTAATAATAATAATAATAATAACATTAAATTTGTCTACATAATTTTTCTATCATATAATGTGTTAGCCATACAATTTTCAGTCCTCATTAACATTTAATTTGTATTAGTAATATCATGGGTAGCAGTGAAATTTGGGATAAATATCACGAGTGTTGTATTGGAAATGGGGATAAACTTCACGAGGCGAAGCCGAGTGAAATTTACCATTTCCAATACAACAAGAGTGGTATTTATCCCAAATTTCCCTGCTACCCATGCTATTCCCAGTTAATACCGTACTCGCTGCATATGCTGCATTAGCTTTGCTATGTACACAATTTGTCACTATGTACTAAACACGCGTCGACACTAATTGGCACTACATTGTTAACATAAATTCTAGCCAATGAAATTGCAATTACAACTTTTCACTGCTGTCAGTGAAATACGGGATAAATTTCACTGCTACTATTGAGACTTTTGTACGAGCAGTGAAACAGGTATGGTATTAGTATTACAATACAGGCACAAAAGCTAAAATATTGTGCTCCTGTATTGAAATATAACTTGTTATGTGATTGGGTGTAGTTTGTGCCCACATGCTTGATTTTAGCTGGCCCAGTCACATGTATACTTTTAAAAACTACACATAGTTATAGTCACATACAGTGAATATCCTTACTTAGATGCATCAACAGAAGAAGGAAAAAGAACAGATGATGATATTAAGGCATCAAAAGAGGAATTAAAACTTCAGATGATGTATAAAAGTGAACGTTCAAAAAAAGGTTAGTTCTAATCTAGTGTGTGGGAACAGACATTTGTAATTTATGTGACCGCGGCTGAGCAAAACCAGTCTTTTTTAATTTCAATTCCTATTTATTGCTTCTGTGTTATCTATAGTAAAAAAGCAGTAAAAAGCCAAATTTTATGATGAATATCGTTGGAGGTATAGCACTAAATAGTTGAAAAGGCCATTTGTACAGCAACTATATGGCAAATAAAATACAGTGCTTATTTTAATTGATCATAACTTATGACAGACATACACTGCAAGCTACTAAGATGGGACTTAGTTCACTCTGTTCACCATGAACTGGAAAATCCATCAAGGTATAGTATTTTTCCTGACTTTTCAGTGTGAACAAAGAAGAAGGTCATTCCAACAAAGAAACGATGACAGTAACCCTATTTCTACCACATTGTAAATAAGCACTTATAACATATTTGCCTTTTGCTGTACGCACAAAAAAGTCTGACAGCTGCAACCAAAGGATTTCTATCAACTTCCAGTAGGCATAAATTGACATTACTAAATATGAGAAGGTATACCCTAAGTACGTAATAGAGTTTTCATACTGTCACACTCTGGGATAATCAGAATAAAGATTGTCAGCTCAACTAGTAGATTCCTAATTCATTTTGTATAGGGTGATCTGTTAGTGTACTTTGACATGGGGAAGCACTACCACTGTGGCATATTTCTGTCAAATTTTATTTATCATTGATAATACTTCTGCTCTTGCCAACTCTATGGATTGTGATCTGTTCACCTGGTTGATTATACCTAGCTAAGTTGTCGTGAAGGAGATGTGAGGCAGGTTTTCTATTGATATTAATATCTAATCCAAAACAGCCAAGCTGTAAAAAAGTGTGCGGCCCTCAAAAAGGCTATAGTGAAAAAAGATGTGAAATCCAAGGTGGCGGCCAAGAAATGGCTGTGATGGTAGGTTAATAGTAAAAATTTAATAACGACAATTCAGGTGAATTTTGTGCCAAGACCAAGTGGCACAAAAATTCACCTGAATTGTCGTTATTAAAATTTTTACCATTAACCTACTATCACAGCCATTGGCACAAAAATTCACCTGAATTGTCGTTATTAAAATTTTTACCATTAACCTACCATCACAGCCATTTCTTGGCCGCCACCTTGGATTTCACATCTTTTTTCACCATAGCCTTTTTGAGGGCCGCACACTTTTTTTACAGCTTGGCTGTTTTGGATTATATTTCACTTCTTTTTGTATTTGTATACCCCAAAACCGGCCTATGGCCATATTTGGGACTTTTTTAACCTATATTTTTTTCTTTTCCACAGGAAGAAGAAAAGATGAAGCAGATGTACTTTATTGATTTTATCAGTAAATGTAAAAATTATATATATATATATATATATATATATATATAATACATATATTTATTACAGAACTCTCCTTGGTGGTTTCTTTGTAACTGAACACTCTACAATAAAGGTGACTTCTTCTAGCTGCTCTCTCTGCAGGGTAAATTGTTTGTAGCTGAACGATCTACAAGGTAACTCCTTCTAGCTGAACTCTCTACATGGTGGTTTCTTTGTAGCTGAACTCTCTACAAGATAACTTCTTCTAATTGATCTTTCTACAGGGTGATTTGTTTGTAGCTGAATTCTGTGCAGGTGATATGTTTGCAGCTGAGCTTTTTACAGAATGGTTTCTTTGTAGGCTGAACTCTCTACAAGGTAACTTCTTCTATCTGATCTTTCTACAGGGCAATTTGTTTGTGGCTGATTTTTCTACAGGGTGATTTCTTTGCAGCTGAACTCTCTACATGGTGGTTTCTTTGTAGCTGAACTCTCTACAAGGTAATTTCTTCTAGCTGATCTCTCTACAGGGAGATTTGTTTGTAGCTGATCTCTCTACAGGGAGATTTGTTTGCAGCTGAACTCTCTATATGATGGTTTCTTTGTAGCTGAACTCTCTACAAGGTAACTTCTTCTAGCTGAACTCTCTACATGGTGGTTTCTTTGTAGCTGAACTCTCTACAAGGTGACTTCTTCTAGCTGATCTTACTACAGGGTGATTTATTTGCAGCTGATTTTTTTTTACAGGGTGATTTGTTTGCAACTGAGCTCTTTACAGAATGGTTGCTTTGTAGCTGAACTCTCTACAAGGTAACTTCTTCTAACTGATCTTTCTACAGGGTGAATTGTTTGTAGCTGAACTATCTACAAGGAAATTTCTTCTAGCTGATCTCTCTATAGGACGATTTGTTTGTAGCTGAATTCTGTACAGGTGATTTGTTTGCAGCTGAGCTCTTTACAGAATGGTTTCTTTGTAGCTGAACTCTCTACAAGGTAACTTCTTGTAACTGATCTCTCTACAGGGAGAGTTGTTTGTAGCTGAACTCTCTACAGGTGATTTGTTTGCAGCTGAACTCTCTACATGTAGGTTTCTTTGTAGCTGAACTCTCTACAAGGTGACTTCTTCTAGCTGGTCTTACTACGGGGTTATTTGTTTGTAGTAGATTTTTTTTACAGGGTGATTTGTTTGCAGCTGAACTCTCTACATGAGGGTTTCTTTGTAGCTGAACTCTCTACAAGGTGACTTCTTCTAGCTGATCTTTCTACAGGGTGATTTGTTTGTAGCTGAACTATCTACAGGGTAACTTCTTCTAGCTGATCTCTCTACAGGATGATTTGTTTGTAGCTGAACTATCTACAAGATAACTTCTTCTAGCTGATCTCTCTACAGGGTGATTTGTTTGTAGCTGAATTCTGTATAGGTGATTTGTTTGCAGCTGAGCTCTTCACAGAATGGTTTCTTTGTAGCTGAACTTTCTACAAGGTAACTTTTCTAGCTGATCTCTGTACAAGGTTACTAATTTGTAGCTGAACTCTCTACATGGTGGTTTCTTTGCAACCGAACTCTCTACAAGGTGACTTCTTCTAGCTGATCTTTCTACAGGGTGATTTGTTTGTAGCTCAACTCTCTACAAGGTAACTTCTTCTAGCTGATGTCTCTACGGGGTGATTTGTTTGTAGCTGAACTATCTACAAGATAACTTCTTCTAGCTGATCTCTCTACAGGGTGATTTGTTTGTAGCTGAATTCTGTATAGGTGATTTGTTTGCAGCTGAGCTCTTCACAGAATGGTTTCTTTGTAGCTGAACTTTCTACAAGGTAACTTTTCTAGCTGATCTCTCTACAAGGTTACTAGTTTGAAGCTGAACTCTCTACATGGTGGTTTCTTTGTAGCTGAACTCTCTACAAGGTGACTTCTTCTAGCTGATCTTTCTACAGGGTGATTTGTTTGTAGCTGAACTATCTACAGGGTAACTTCTTCTAGCTGACCTCTCTACAGGGTGATTTGTTTGTAGCTGAACTATCTACAAGATAACTTCTTCTAGCTGATCTCTGTACAGGGTGATATGTTTGTAGCTGAATTCTGTATAGGCAATTTGTTTTCAGCTGAGCTCTTCACAGAATGGTTTCTTTGTAGCTGAACTTTCTACAAGGTAACTTTTCTAGCTGATCTCTCTACAAGGTTACTAGTTTGTAGCTGAACTCTCTACATGGTGGTTTCTTTGCAACCGAACTCTCTACAAGGTGACTTCTTCTAGCTGATCTTTCTACAGGGTGATTTGTTTGTAGCTAAATTCTGTATAGGTGACTTGTTTGCAGCTGAGCTCTTTACAGAATAGTTTCTTTGTAGCTGAACTCTCTACAAGGTGACTTCTTCTAGTTGATCTTACTACAGGGTGATTTGTTTGTAGTAGATTTTTTTTACAGGGTGATTTGTTTGCAACTGAACTCTCTACAAGGTACTTCTTTTAGCTGATCTTTCTACAGGGTGATTTGTTTGTAGCTGAACTCTCTACAAGGAAACTTCTTCTAGCTGATCTCTCTACAGGGCGATTTGTTTGTAGCTGAACTCTCTACAAGATGGTTTCTTTGTAGCTGAACTCTCTGCAAAGTAACTTCTTTTATTGATCTCTCTACAGGGCGATTTGTTTGTAGCTGAACTCTCTACATGGTGGTTTCTTTGTAGCTGAACCCTACAAGGTGATTTCTTCTAGCTGAACTATCTCTTTCCATAGTTGCATGAACTCCCTACAAGGTAACTTCTTCTAGCTGATCTCTCTACAGAGTGAATTGTTTGTAGCTGATCTCTATACAGGTTACTTGTTTCTAGCTGATCTCTTGAATTCTCTTCAGGGTGACTGCTCTATTAGGACGACTGCTCTATTGGAGTATCTCGATCTCATACTTGCTGCACCATGTTGGATTTCGTGTTATAACTACGTGGCTTTATGTCTGATTCTTCTACACCATTGAAGAGCTTTACTAAGATGATTACTCCATCTGTACAACGATTTTCAAAGCATTATCCCAAGCGGTTTATCTGGTAGGCATGACAAGCAGTCGTTTTTTTATTTTATTAGCTAATCTCGATTGCATAATTGTTACACACTGTTGGTTTTTTCGTTGTATTTTCTTGGTTTTTAACTCAATTTCTTTCAAACCACAAAAGATTTGAGGTTCAATAATTAACCTATACACCTACCGATTTTCAGCTTCTTCCCATACGCAATTTACCCTGTAGGCGTGATAACATATTGGTGTTATTTTTTGTGAATAATCGCTAATAACTCTTTGCCTGTTTATCATATTCCAGCTAAATTTGGTACCGAGATGTGCCCTTGTACCCCCCTTCTGTGTGCCAAATTGCAAGGCAATCGAATATGGAATTCACGTTTTATAGCAGTTTTTGTAAGTGCGTGACAAGAGGAAGATAAATAGGAAGGAAAAAAAATGAAGAAACTAAGCCAATTTTTGAAGTCGCATATCTCAGGAACGCTTGAAGCAATTTTGCTCAAATTTGGAATGTGGGGTACTGAAGTTGGACGGCATGTCTACAGCAAAAATCGTCTTGTTTGATCAAGGCAGCACAGAGCTACGGAGGTGCGAAAAGTGTGTTTTCTTTCTTCCTGTTAATATACTCACGGGTGTTGCGCGCCAGCTTCTTGGGCCGCACGACACACTACCGTGTGTCTTGATTTGCATGCAAATGTTTGTGATTCATGCTATACAGCACTTTATTTATTCTTACAAAATAAAACTTATTGCTATTATTATTCTACAAAATAAAACTTATTGCTATTATTATTTTGTAGATGGTTAATTGATTTTTTTACTTTTCAGTAGGTATACTGTATGTTCAATGCCTGTTAGGCATCCCAATTTTAAATTGATGCAGCTACAATGTGATCTTTGCCACATGCAGTATACTGTGATACATATTTGTATATATTCTGCAGGAATAAGGTGTCCTTTACCTCCACTAAAACCCCCCAAGTATGTGTGTCGTGAAGAGATAATGGATGAAATGGTGACCAAACTACTTGGATGCACAACTAACCCAAATGAGTATGGGCCAAGTTTAACAATTACTGGAGCTGGTGGATTTGGCAAGACTACTATTGTTACTGCTTTGTGTCACCACCCTCTAGTGCAAGCACATTTCACTGAAGGCTTTGTGTTTATTGGACTTGGACCACAACCAGCTGACCCTAGTAGCAAGCTGAGTCAACTGTATCATTTGCTGACTGGTCAATATTTAAAACAAGGTGATGTCAATCATGCTGAAACAGAATTAAATTTGATAACAAGTCGTCACTGTCAGTATCTACTGGTCGTTATTGATGATGTGTGGCATGTTGAAGATGCAGAACCAATGTTAAGGGCATTCAGAGGCTGTAAAATAGTCCTGACTACCAGGATGAAAGATATAGGACAGCGTGTACCCACAATGGAGGTAGTTGAAGTAGGTCCAATGACATGTAATGAAGCAAAATCACTTTTGATTCATGGAGTGATTGATAATAGTCAGTTGTCATCAGAAGACATGGCCCTACTGACTGAAATAGCTAAAGATGTACACCTTTGGCCACTGCTTCTTTCTCTTATAAGAGGACAACTGGCTCACAATTTAAAAGACCGTTCTATTCATGATGCAATTAAAATTGTAAATCGTGAACTCAGTAATCAAGGCCTAACAGCATTTGATCGAAGTCAAATAAATAAATTCCACAAACATGCTGTGAAAGTATGCTTGGGAGTAACGTTAGAATTACTCAAGGAAGATATGACGATCAAACTTAAGCAGTTGATATTTTGGAATGGAATTGGAAATTCTTTGCAGAGAAAGTTGTTGCATATCCTTTGGAAGGTACCAGAATATAAAGGTACAGATATTATTGAAGTGCTTTGGTCATATGGACTTGTACAATTTTCGGATATCATTTTACATCCTTACAATAAAGTGATGCCTAGTGTTGAGGTTCATACCATCATAAGCCATTTTGTCATTGAAACATTGCAACCTTGTGAATTGCCAAGTATAATATCATTGATCAACTATGAGTCTGATATTCCGGATTCAATGGGTACAGAATTATCCAATCTGTTTAATGAGTGTTATCGACAAGATGATGTAGCACTTACTGATGTCAATGATCAGTTAAAATATGTACAGTGTGAAACAGAAAACTGTGAGATGCAGTCTTATCTAAAGCGAATTAGCATGTCCACAATTATTGATCCACATTTTATTAAACTTATATTAGAACAAATAAAACGTATACTGATGTCTTCAGTAGGTACGACATTCTCAAAAGAAATGGCATTTGATGAACTGATGATGGAGTGTCAAAAAACAACTCGAAGCTCATACAAATGGAGTAGAAAACTGATCACTAAAGTACAGCAGTGCATAACTCAAAGAAATTACCAAGAATTGCCACCTTTTCTGGAGGATTTTCTGCGTGACTTTCCTATAAGTTCTGTAGTAACAAAGGCATATTCCATGGTACAAGAATGCATTGCATGTTATGGAAATCATTTATCAAAGAATAAGCATCTCATGCTGTTTTGTGAATCTCTTCATGTTAACATGCCATGTAATCACATGATCACCTGGTTGTTTATACCATATTTAAAACTAGCTATTGATAAAATGGAAAAGATTTCCAGTGCACTGCAAAAAGGTCACCCTTACACAGAGGGCATGTTTTATACAATTGCACGCTATCATTACCACAAAAAAAGAGATGAGGTATACAATCAATATGTGAAGAAATTAGAGGAAATTGCTCCTATCACACATGAAGTACATCATTCAGGTATACATTATTAGTATCCTCCATGCAAAAACTGCTTGGATGAGGAAAGGGCATGTCCATGATTTATGGCAACCATAAGATCTTGTATATGGATTGGCCAAAAATGAATGCTAATGCAATTAACTTCAATAAGCAAAGTTTAATATTTATCAACTTGTGTTCTACTTTCAATTTTGCTTAATTCCTAATTAATTTGCTTTTAACTCTAATTGGAAAGTGATTTAACAACCTTTATAAATAGTTGATATAGAAAAGTCAGCCAAATTACTAGCATTAGAATAGTGTGATTAGTCAATATTATTCTCAAAAATGTGTGTGATTCTCTGCTATACCACCATTCGTGCTTTTTTAGTTTACAGTAACCATCCAGTTATATGTGGCTATTGACTTTTAACTGTGATTGCATCATACTCTCAGGCACTTTAGAAGTTTCTTAGTTTAATTGGCTAGATTAGTTGTTGTGCTTAAAAGTTTTTTATTCGATTGGTTTTTATTATGTTAGTTTCTTGTTCCTTCTGTGATTCTGTCATTTCATTGGCTGTCTTCATATTTATAAGAAATTAAGTAGGAATGCATCAAGATTTAATTTAGACACGCATCAAGGGGAAAAAGAAATGTAGCAGCACATTTTTTGTGCATACAGAATGGGAAATATTTACCACTAAGTTCTGTATCTCATAATGTACTGTATAAAAATTTATACTGATTTGCACTATTGTAGGTTGCCTATACACTAGCTACTCTTAAAGATATTGAATCAGTAGCTTTTATTACCATTACTGCAAAAACTTTTTGTTTACAGGGCAATTAGAAGATTACTCTTCACAGCCTAACTCTCCTATCTCTGACATGTTTCAAATGAATGATAGAACGAACTCATCTTCTTTGCAAGATAAATCACACTCAGGCTATGCACCATTGGTGTCCACATCTGCTCCAACTAGTGTTACACGTAATCAAGCACAAGGTTAGTAAAACTGATTGTACATTTGTCATAGGCTGAATGTGATTTCAGCACAAAAACAACCAAATTGTGATTTCTTCAGAGTTAAATGCATAAAGCAAAATACCTGTAATATTGTATGTACTGTAATTGTAATAATGTTGGCATATCACTGTTAACATTAACATTATCATACAGTACGATAATAACTGTATAGTAGGGACCACAAAGAAGTAGGCATGGCCCATGAAATAATATCACCCAAAAACCAGCCTCATTTTTCCCAGAAGACGATGAAGCAGTACTGGTTAGGTAAAACTAAGCCCAAACAAGCTTTCAGATTGACCCGAAACGCTTTCAACAAGTTGCTACAGAATTTTAAAATTTTTTTATTGAACGGAATTTTCTACTGACTGTGTAAGTAAGTAAGTAAGTAACTGACTGATACCTTCAGACAAGCGTAACTTGATAACGGCTAAGGCTACGGGCTTGATTTTTTCACTGTTCGACATCGCTTTGGCCTGACAGGTGCTTTTTGGCATACCACAGTACGTACAATGCATTCTTCATGGACTTACCAGTATCCTCCTTTGCATCCGATTCATCTTTGCTAACAGGGAAAGGTGTCGATTTGGCACAAGCACATGATGGCTTCCCTTCGAAACAGAAATTGTCCATATTTTTCATAGTGGCTATTTTGATTGCAGAGGTGCTTTTCAAACAGTTCTTCATTCGTATTGCTGTGTAACGGGTTGAACATAGCCGACAGCGAAGCGTAATGGATACTTCACTTTTCAGATGATGATTAATAAAATTGGGGCGCGGCACCATTTCTTTTGGTATGCGTAGATTGTAGAGGTGCTTACGGGAAAGTACTTGATTCGAAATGCTGTGTAACGGGTTGAATATAGCTGACAACAAAGCATAATGGATACTTCACTTTTCAGATGATAATTGATAGCTATAGCTGGGGTGTGTGGTGCCATTTCAGATGTGGTGTACGTGGGTTCACAGTCACAATAAAATTATTTACAAAAAAGTTGACAAACAAGAACTCAAAAAAATTGGAATTTTCAACCAGAGTAGGGACCATATCACATCAATAAAAAATACAGAAACAAGTTGGAGAAATCCGTGATATTAAATCACAATAAAACAGTAAAAAGTGTTATATCCCTACTGAGCATATCTTCTGTACTTTTTATCAATGTGCTATGGTCCCTACTCTAGTTGAAAATTCCAAAATTTTCGTGTTCTTGTTACATAAATTTCTTTGTTTTTACCCTGATCATTTTAGGCCAGACCTAAATTATGCAACATTTGAGTATTTCAATTAATTATTGTGGCGTGCACCTATAACAAGCGATGTGCATGCACAGCACTCCATAAATAGACTCTGTAAATATTTATTTTACAAATAATTTCATACTAAAATTGTTGCCAAATGCGGTCTCAGAACATCTAAATTTCAAAACTTTCCTGGGGGGCATGCCCCCAGAAAATGCATGCATGACACATGCATGCAACTCACCTATGTCAGTATATGTGTCCACCTTCTAAACTAAAAACACACTTTAGAAATTCCTAGATCTGCCACTGCCCAGTCCTCCTAAAAGCAGCAAGAGTTGCATGCTCAGTTTTAATCATGAACAAGCCTCCAGCTTCCATACAAGTGTCAGCTCAAATACTTTTGCATCCTCCAACTTTTTCATATTCCTCTGCCTCTGATAAACTGGACATACTATAACTAACTAAAACTAGAGTGCATGCTGGAACCAATACTAACTAAAATTGCAGGAATCTGGGGTACTACAACTACTACTAACTAAAACTATGGTGTAATTTGAGTACTAGAACTAATGCCAACTAAAAATAATATTATGATGAAATTGGGCTACTTTATGAAGAATTATTTCTTGATGGTGCTACTAAGATCAACATTTTTGCAAAAACATATAGGTGAATTTATCCCCTCCCATAGCGTACTCTCTGTGCTCTTGCAAAAATGCTGAAATAATGCATGGTTGATTTTTTACCCTCTAGACATTAAAAAACAGTAATCAATTAACTATAAATCTTTGAATATTATCCCATTTGTATTACAATGTCGATGATCATATCAGCATTTAGAATGCCTCAAGTATTCCTAGATTAATAGTTTATGTGGTTATTTTGAAATTGTGCCAAATGGCAAAAAAAGACATTAAAAGAATTTTACAAAAGTTTAATTTAGGCACTTGCCAATAATGCTGGCATGTTAGCTATGTGATTTTAAGGTGGCGATAAAGCAATGACGCATACGAGAAGTCATAGAAAATACATATGACGTATCATGCGGGATATATAAACTTACCAAGTGTAAAAATAGCCACGAATAACAGGTGAGTTGTTAGCAAAAACAACAAGCAGCTGCTGTTACACAGTTCAGGTGGAATGTGACTCACCTTTACAACAAATTGACAACCTTGACAATGTGAAAACAAGCGCCACTAATAATTATTATTTGTTTCGACTCACCTTACAGCCTGTTACAAACATTATCTTTTCTCTGTAGACACGGATTGAACAGCCACGAAACCTTGTATGAGTAGGCAATAGTGTCTGAATAATTCTACGTGTCAGTATATCATATATCCATTCTATGGCTTCTTCGCTTGGTGCGAACGGTGGAACAAGGCTCTCATCTGCTCATATACTTCGACTTGTAAATCACTTCCACTTATTGATACGTAGAATGATTCTTGTAATAGTATGCTTTCATCATGTGAAGTATTGGAGCTAAAACTTGAGGTTATTGAGAGATAACATGTCTTCTGTGGTCCACTATGTACCACCGATTTCTTGGTTTGAGAGAGTTCTATGCTTTATACTCTCTACAGATGATGATTCCTGTATGCATAGTTCATTTGTATGCAAAATTGAGTACTAGCTTTCAATATGTCTTAAATTGAGATCATGTTGAGACACAGCAGATTGTTGTCAAGAATGCACGTTATTGCTTTGGTACCACCTTAAACATTGGAAAATCACTGGTATGTCTGCATGGGTGATTCATAGTATATCATATTTCATTATTTGTGACCAGGCCTGCGAAAATAGCACATGTGGACACACAGAATTTGCCTACTTCTCAACCTTCCATAACTCATACCTTTTTTGTGGTTACGGTATTGCCATGTAATTTTCAGAACTTATTAAACATTTAGTTGGCTGTATAATACAAGTAACAGAATGTACATATGCCATTGTATTACTGAGATTGACTGGTTATATGATAGGGTGTAGTTTTTGCCTATATTCCCTATTTTCACAGGCCCGGTCACATTTATAAAATAGTTTTAGTGTCAATATTCTTACTCCAGCAACTTTTGTATATAAACAGGCATTAGTCATCTCATGATCACATACTCTTAACTGAATAGTACTTACAGGCAGACAAAATGTACAGATAGGCAGACAGACAGACAGACAGACAGACAGACAGACATTGTAACTCATTGGCCTTAAGTAGCACTAAGTATGAATTTTCTTTGAAGTGTTTGGTGACCAAGGTATCCTTGTAGAATTTCTCACCAGGTTTTTCATGCATTACAAGTCCATACAGATTTAATACAGGCCAAGAAGTTGGTGAGTTGGGAAACATCATTTAATTTGGACTATCACAGCCTGAAAAGGTGTGCATGAACAAGACCTTGCACCAAATCATCATCAAGCTCAGCTACAATTGTATGAGGTGCAATGTACCTGAATTTTTTTTGTAAACATATCTCTAACTCTGTGGAGAATGACCACATGGCACAAGGACAATAGTGACAACCTGCATGATGTCAAAAATAATGACCAAATTTAGGTGGTGAGACATAGCAAGGAGATCTGAAACATAAAATTGAAAATAAGTGGCCTAAAAATTTATTACCAAATACTAGCCAAATGCAAAAAGCAAAGAAATAGAATTACCATTAAATGATATATTGCATATACATATTAAAGTAAATGATGTTTCTGGCATAACTGAATTAAATATAATAACTATATAACTGGCATAATATGTATGGTATGCATAAAATTTAATAATGTTAGTTGTTGTTTTTGTTATAGCACATTGGTATTTGTGCTACATTCTTGGATTACAAAACACACTATCTCAATAACGCATGTTACACTTTTGTCCAGTTTTAACCACAATCTATACTTTTATAAGATTACATGTATTATTTTCATAGGTACAATCAATCTAGTATACCAAGCACTCTTTTCAGATAAATTGGTTCACCTTTCTCCTAAAGGTAAGTAATGAATGTGCATACATACATACATACCTTTAGTAGTTGATAGTTATGTGTACATATAAAAACTTCAGTGTAGTCAAAACCATGAAGTGGTGTGACATTAATGGTCCAATATAGTTGTTAAGTTTCTCTGTTATTCCATCATGTAATTATGACACTAGATTTGTAATGGATAAATAAAAAAAATTGTTTGTAATTTGTTTTGAAAAGCACCTACAGTAATGTGATAGTAAGATTAGTAGGTATTGTGCATGCTTCTGCTAAAAACAAATCTGCTATACTATCTGATATCTGCTATACTCTGTTATTATATAGTTCTGGATGTACTGAAGAGGAACTATACAAAACTTTATAAGAATCTTCCAAATGACTACAAAAAGACTATTTCTACCATTCCACAATATCTAATTGGTGCATCGTTAAAAGGTCTCCTGCAGTTAAAATTTGAACACATTGATGAAATGAACGCAGCGATTATTTGCAGACTGCTTTTATACATAATGAAAGACGAAGATGTTTTGAAGATCTGTGATGTTTTAGATTGCCTAAATGATGATGTTAGCTCTAAGCAAGTAATTGAAGTTTTCAGAAATGGTAAGCAAGCATGCAATTTATAAAATTATAAATGTAGCTGTCATTCAATGTGCTGTACAATGCTGTAAGGAAGTAAGGAAACATTTAATACATCTCCTTATAGTAGGATTCCACTATGAAGCAATGTTGAGTGTTACCTATAGCAAGACACACGGTAGTGTGTCGTGTGGCCCAAGAAGCCGGCACGCCACACCGTGAGTATATTAACAGGAAGAAAGTAAACATGATTTTCACACCCTTGTAGCTCTGTGATCCCTTATCTGATTGGAACCAAATTTGCTACAGTAGTGCCCATGCAGTAGTAGAGTCTACATACAAAATTTGAAGAACATCGCCCAAGCCATTTCCAAGATACCAACGACCCCAGTTTCGATTTTTTTTATTCTTATTTTTGCACGCTTTGCAAAATTTACCATATAAATAAATGCGTGCTCCAATTGGGCTGAAATTTAGCACAAGTATAGGGCTCATACAGCAGATTTCAGTACCAAGTTTGGTAGGAATCCAATGAACATTCACAGAGTTATGACCGGTTATTTGCATAAAATAAGGTTGAAGGTCTGTCACGCCCACAGGGTAAACTCCTTGAAGGAATGAGCTGAAAATTGCTAGGTAGATGGAGTAACTATTGTAAGAGTGGTTTGAAAGGAATCCATATAAAGGTCATGGAGATATGACACAAAACCCAACCTGTGTCACAATTACACAATCAATTTTTATGAATAAAAAACTATTAGTGTTCACACCTACCAAGCAAACAGCTTAGAGAAATGAGTTGATAATCGGTGTGTTGTTGGAACAATCATCATAGAAAGTCCTTGCAATAGTGCAGAAGAAGTGGATTGCAAACCACTGGTTCGAAAGCCAACTACATGTAGCATATGCGAGATTGAGATACTCTTATAGAACAGTCACCCTAATAGAGCATTTCACTACATTTATAATTTACTCCATTATAGAATTATATTACATTGCATAGGGAGATCTGATACAAACAGTTATTCTTATAGATAATTCAGCTACAAGCAAGTCACTGTGTATAGAGTTCAGCTACAAAAGAGTTCATCTACATAAACCAGTTAGCTACCCTATAGAGATCAGCTACAAACAAGTTACTTTAGCTATACAATGTTCAGCTACAAGTAAGTCACTCTGTAGAGGGTTCAGCTACAAACAAGTCACTCTGTAGTACAAACAAGTCACCATGTAGAGAGTTCAGCAACCAATCCAAAAAACCACTCTGTAAAGAGTTCAGCTATGCAAACAAGTTTAACTCCATAGCTACAAACTTAACAGATTACACTGTAGAGAAATCAGCTAGAAACAAGTCATCCCATAGAGAGATCAGCTAGAAGACATCACCTTGTAGTGAGTTCAGCTACAAAGAAACTACCATGTAGAGAGTTCAGCTGCAAACAAGTTACATCCTGTAGAGAGATCAGCTGGAAGAAGTTAACTTGTAGAGAATTCAGCTACTAAGAAAGCACTCCATAGAGAGTTCAATCACCCAGTAGAGAGTTCAGCTAGAAACAAGCCACCCTGAAAGAGTTCAAACTACAAACAAAAAGAGTTTCTGCTACAGTTTCAGTTATGTAAGAAATTACGTACCTTATTACATATGTTATATCATTCAGTGTAAAAATTTAATCAGACAAAAAGGTATACACATAATTGCTTCTGGCTTTTGTTCCATAATTCCTGCAGTGAAGAAAAAAAAACGAGTTAAAAGGAAGCACCAAAGCCAATTGATGGCCAGCTTTGTGGCTTGCAGTACTAAAAGAAGTGATATCTAAACCAAAACAGCCAAGCTGTAAAAGTGGCCCCCAGAAAGGCCAGAATGAAAAAAGATGCGAAATCCTAGGTGGTGGCTGTGATGGTAGGTTAATGACAAAAAATTTAATAACGACAATTCAGGTGAATTTGGTGCCAAATCCTAGTGAACGTGAAGGAGACAACGCAAATTCAGCTGAATTGTCGTTATTAAAAGTTTTGCCATTAACCTACCATCACAGCCATTTCTTGGCTACCACCTTGGATTTCACATATTTTTCACCTGGCTTTTTTGGGGGCTGCACTCTTTTTTACAGCTTGGCTGTTTTGGTTTAGATACTATATAGGCAGTAACAAAAAATTTACAATAGCTAGTTAATATGCCTCAGAATGGAATCACCTGCAATTGTGTTGTAGTTGATTACCTTTTAAGTAATGTGTGTCCATCTGGTATGTAAGTTCATTTGCATACATGTAAACAGATTTGGTGTCACACCTGCAGCACACATGTGATCAAATTTGCAAAAGGATGTCTTTCACACACATCTGATTGACCAATTTTAATGACTAGCTTACGATTGCAAAACTATTTGTGACCGTCTCAGCAAGAACCCAACTTTTCCGCACAAGCATGCGTATTGAGAAAAACAAAATTTAAAAATTATTCGTAAAATTATGCATGCAACAAAAAAATGTACAAGTTTTTATCAGGCCAGTACTTGAGGAAGGAAGACTCAAATCGATTAAAACCATACACCATCTTATTTGCCTGTTCATGAAGAGTTCGAAAATCTTTGTTTCGTTTCTGTAGCTTCAACGGTATGCATATCACGTGTGTTTGTTTACGATGCGGTAAACAAGATCGTCATCATTTCTTCTACCAAACTGCTTTCATATCCATATGCGCAAGTGTCTACAAGCCTAACACTATCTAGACCAAAACAGCCAAGCTGTAAAAAGAGTGCAGCCCCCACAAAGGCCAAGATGAAAAAAGCCAAGGAGGCGGCCAAGAAATGGCTGTGATGGTGGGTTAATGGAAAATCTTTTAATTACGACAATTCAGGTGAATTTGCGTTGCCTCCTCCTAGTATCATCTTGGCCTTTGTGGGGGCCGCACTCTTTTTTTACAGCTTGGCTGTTTTGGTTTAGATATCACTTCTTTTTCTGGCTTTGGTGCTTCCTTCTAACTTGTTTTTTTTTCTTTTCTGCAGGAATATTGGAACAAAGGAAGAAATGTTGTTAACAGTTTTTTGTCTGATTAAAAATATTTGTATAGTTAACAATGAAAGATGATTTTGTTTCCAACACATATTTCTACATGGTGATTTGTTTGTAGCTGATCCCTATAAGGTAGCTTATATCCAGGTGATATCTCTACAGGTTGACTTGTTTGTAGCTGATCTCTCTACAGGGTGATTTGTTTGTAGCTGAATTCTCTACATGATGGTTTCTTTGTAGCTGAACTCTCTACAAGGTAACTTTTTCTAGCTGATCTCTCTACAGGGTAACTTGTTTGTAGCTGAACTTTCAACTTAATGGTTTCTTTGTAGTTGAATTCTCTACAAGGTGACTTCTTCTAGCTGATCTTTCTACAGGGCGATTTATTTGTAGCTGAATTCTCCACAGGGTGGTTTGTTTGCAGCTGAACTCTCTACATGGTGGTTCTTTGCAGCTGAACTCTCTGCAAGGTGACTTCTTATAGCTGAACTATCTACATAGTGATCTTTTCATAGCTGAACTCTCTACATGGTGATTTGTTTGTAGCTGAACTCTCTACAAGATGATTTGTTTCTAGCTGATCTCTCTATAGGGTAACTTGTTTGTAGCTGAACTCTCTACAGGATGGTTTCTTTGTAGCTGATCTCTCTACAGGGTGACTTGTCTATAGCTGAACTCTCTACAAGGTGATTTATTTGCAGCTGAACTCTCTACTGGGTGGTTGTTTATAACTGAACTCTACAAGGTGACTTCTTCTAGCTGATCTCTCTACAGGACAATTTGTTTGTAGCTGAATTCTCTGCAGGATGATTTGTTTGCAGCTGAACTCTCTACATGACGGTTTCTTTGTAGCTAAACTCTATGCAGGGTGATGTGGTTGTAGCTGAACTCTCTACTGGATGGTTTCTTTGTAGCTGAACTCTCTGCAAGGTGATTTCTTCTAGCTGATCTCTCTACAATGTAACTTCTCACAGCTGATCTCTCTACGAGGTGATTTCTTCTAGCTGATCTCTCTACAGGGTGATCTGTTCATAGCTGAACTATCTGCAGGGTGATTGGTTTGTAGTTAAACTCTCTACAAGGTGATCCTTCTAGCTGATCTCTCTACAGGATGACTGGAACTCTCTACAGGGTGATTTGTTTGCAGCTGAAATCTCTACATGGTAGTTTCTTTGTAACTGACTTGTCTATAAGGTGATGTCTTGTAGCTGATCTCTCTACTGGATGACTTGTTTCTAGCTGATCTCTCTATAGAGTTATAAATTTCTCTATAGAGTTATAACATGTTTGTATAGCTGAACTATTTACAGAGTGACTTTTTTGATTGATGGCTGAACTCTCCAACTACACGGTGACTTGCTTGCACTACAGAATGACTTGTTTGCAGCTGAACTCTCTACAGAGTGACTTACTTGTAGCTGAACATTGTGTAAAGTAACTTGTTTGTAGCTGATCTAGATGAACTCTCTACTGGATAGCTTTTTTTGTAGCTGAACCCTCTACGCAGTGACTTGTTTGTAGCTGAATTATCAACAGAGTGACTTGTTGTAACTGAACTCTCTACAGGGTGACTTGCTTGTAGTTGAATTGTCTATAAGATTAACTTTTTGTAGCTGAACTCCATACAGAATAACTTACAATGTAATATAATTCTATAATGGAGTAAATTATAAACGTAGCTGAATGCTCTATTAGGGTGACTGTTCTATTAGAGTATCTCGATCTCGCATATGCTACACGTAGTTGGCTTTGAAATCATAACTCAGTGGTTTGTAATCCGATTCTTCTGTACTACTGCAAGGACTTTCTATGATAATTATTCCAGCTACACACCGATTTTCAGCTCACTGCTCTAAGCGGTTTGCCTGGTAGGCGTGAAAACTAATAGTTTTTTATTCATAAAAATCGATCGCGTAATTTTGACACAGGTTGGGTTTTGTGTCATATCTCAATGTAGTGCAGTACATAAGCCCTTAAAATTGACATAATCGTTCACTTTTTGATAAAAGCACCAATTTTTTTACAGGGTATATGGAGCGTGCACTAAGTGTTTTAAGAAGGGGAGGCACGTAAAAAGTCCTCAGGAACACCCCTATTTGCACCCTGACAAGAAAACCATTTGTTACTATTAAAAATCAATCATGTTTCTATCAAGTTAACTGTTGGGCCTAGTATCATACTAGTACAAAGCATACAGCTGGAACATAATAGCCTATTAGTAATCTATAAAAAAACAAATAGTTTTCCCACCTAGGCAGTAAACAAAATCACTAAAATTTCTATTTGCAGGGATTCTGTTAAAGTTTTGGACCTTCAATGCTGACGATTGTGTAGTACTATGTACAAGGATCATCCTGATGTGTATCGTTTCTTTATTAAAGGGGTATAACAAAAGTTATTTAATGCTAAAGTCACAGGTGGATAGCTCAACAAAAAACCATGAACTACAACAGTTCAATTATCAAGCACAGAGCTTGAACAAAAGGTCTCTTGTCCTTATACTGGGCACCATATGAAAGGTAATTAAATTTATAATTTAATGAAGGCAGTTGCAAGTTGTTTCAACATCTTGTTCTCAAGTTACAACACTTTCAATTCAGTGTAATATAGCATAAGCAAGAAAAGCACACAGATGAGTATTAAGGTATTTCTTAGTGCTGTGATAATGCTCAAAATAAGCATAAAGGAGCTAGGTTCCAATGAAGCGAGATTTTGAGCACTAAGAAGTACCTTATGACACTTCCTTGTGCTTTTCTTGCTTATACTATATTAAACTGAATTGAAAGCGCTGTAACTTGAGAACAAGATGTTGAAACAACTTGCAACTGCCTTCATTAAACTATAAATTTAATTACCTTTCATATGGTACCCAGTATAAGGACAAGAGACCTTTTGTTCAAGCTCTGTGCTTGATAATTGAACTGCTGTAGTTCATGGTTTTTTGTTGAGCTATCCACCTGTGACTTTAGCATTAAATAACTTTTGTCATACTCCTTTAATAAAGAAATGATACACATCAGGATGATCCTTGTACATAGTACTACACAATCATCAGCATTGAAGGTCCAAAACTTTAACAGAATCCCTGCAAATGGAAATTTTAGTGCTTTTGTTTACTGCCTAGGTGAGAAAACTATTTGTTTTTTTATAGATTACTAATAGGCTAATATGTTCCAGCTGTATGCTTTGTACTAGTATGATACTAGGCCCAGCAGTTAACTTGATAGAAACACGATTGATTTTTAATAGTAACAAATAGTTTTCTTGTCAGGGTGCAAAAAGGGGCGTTCCTGAGGACTTTTTACGTGCCTCCCCTTCTTAAAACACTTAGTGCATGCTCCATATACTCTGTAAAAAAAATGGTGCTTTTATCAAAAAGTGAACGAATATTTTTAGGCGCTGGACTAATGGCCTTTAAGTGGATTCCTTTCAAACCACAAAAAGACACTCCTACGATAGTTACTCCATCTACATAGCAATTTTCAGCTCATTCCTTCAAGCGGTTTACCCTGTGGGCGTGACAGATCTTCGACCTTATTTTATGCAAACAATTGGTCATAACACCGTGAATGTTCATCGGATTCCTCTGGTGCGTGCATCCATTAATGCCCAAGACTTACGCATTAGATTTTACACCATTCCATTCAAATTCTTATAACTCGACACTCGCTTGCACTGTTTCCACAAATCAACTGCCATTTTATTCCTTATAGATTGGCAATCGCGATGGTACCAAAGATCTCTTTCTTGAATAGTAGCAAGGTGTTAAAACATCGGTTTAAATCTAAATTATTCGTTTATACTTAGAAAACCTGCTGAAACTTCGTCCCCGTTTACACTATAGTGCTGCGATAAAGATCAAAAGACTCATCACGTCATGGCACATCATGCGGTATGTAGTATCACGTGATTGCAACTAAATAAAATGGCGGAGCAAGACGAAAACGCGATCGATGCAAAATGAATCTTGTCAATTACACGTGTGATAGAAGAGGAAAAAAGACCTTTCAAATTTAATGGAATTACTTCTATACTACTGTTTTGTGTTAGATAAATTATGTTCTGTGAGATTCAAGAACATTTTACTGAAATTCTTGTCATCTTTATTGTAAGTCAATAGCTTTTAATTGTATGCTGCTTGAAATTTCTTTTTATAAAAATGATGTGAATGTGACTGAAAGGCTACTGTTCTTTATGTAAAATATTTTCTGTAAAAAGTTATGTGATATGAAGGGGAATCTGTGCAAGAAAGGATAGCACCTTGAGATAAATGGTAGCACAGAAAATTCTCAAAACATATATTTGATGTTTATCAACCACGCCTCCAGGGGGTATATCATGACCTCACCCTTCAAGTATGTTATAAGTCAAGTCAGTTTCCACTTGGTGTCCAAAAATGATGTACTAATCTTTATCTAGAAGAAAGTTATGAGTGTTTTAAAATTTGGGCATTTATGGATGCAGGCACCATACCAAACTTGGTACTGAGATCCGCCTTAATGAGTCCTTTCAAGTGGCCCACATTTCAGCCCGATTGGAGCACGGATTCGTTTTTTTATGTCGGATTTTGCAAAGTGTGCTAAAAGAAGTAGAAAAAAAAAACCAAGAAAAAAAACCCTAAGTTTGGTCGCTTGTATCTCAGAAATGGCTGAAGCAATTTTCTTCCAATTTGGAATGTGGATTCCCCTAGCTAACAGACACTTCTGTAGCAACTTTGGTTTCAATCGGATAAGGAATCACGGAGCTACAAAGGTGTGAAAATCGCTTTTACTTTCTTCCTGTTAATATACTCACGGTGTGGCGTGCCGGCTTCTTTTCTTGGGCCGTACGAAACACTACCGTGTATCTTGATACATTGGCTGCTGTGCTGATCCATGTTGAACATTTTAAGCCAAATTGCAATGTTGTAGACTAATCCAAACGGACGTTATGGCTACGAATGTAAGCGTCTGTAGTTTATTTTCGGTATAGTCACTGTACAAATCGATTACCTTGCTCTTCCCACTGTCTATCGCTATAATTCCAAACTACACACCACAGAAGGCTAAAACTGTGGTGGTCCATTCCTTGGCACTGCTGATATTGCTGAGTGAATAAAAAAATTTTTTTAATGTGCAAACAAGTCAGGTTTTTGCTGAGACAGTCACATTTTGACTTGAAATTTGGTAAGTAGTGAGCACCAACATATAGCATAATAGATGGAGAAAATTTCAGGACATTATGTTAGTGGAACACTGTGTTATGGTCTCTTAAGTTTATATATTTGGATGTGTGTGGAAGACCCCTTTCACATAAATTATTATGCTTCTACTAATGCTTACAAATTTTGTGCAATACCGGGTGACAATGTTGATTTGTGACACATGTCAGTATCAGTACAAATATTAAGGAAGGAAGGTGGACCAATAAAGGCTGCTATGCAAGCTTTGCATGGTAAATATGGAAGGGAAAGTGGAAGCTATTCCTATAAACCAATGTATAATTAAGTCTGTTTTCAATCACATTGACTAAAAACAGTGACATTGACTAGTAGCTGCAGGCAAAAAATTTAATCAATCCATTCAAAAACCAGCTAAAATTCTTGTTGCTCATTTAGCACCTACAGTTAATATCCTTGATAAGACTAGACTAAGTCACAAATAATAATAATCACAGCCACATCTTGGCTTCCATTTAATTTTACATCTTTTTCACTGTTGCTTTTTCAGGAAATGCACCCATTTTACAGCTTGGGTATTTTTAGTATACATGTTGTAGATGGTAAAAAATATTGGTATTTAGCATGTGAAAATTGGTGCATATAGCCTCAAACATTGGCATGCTTTGTACAATGTGCAAAACTCCAAATGCTAATCTAGCGTTCTTGAAATTTAGAAAATTTAACAGGAAATTAGACTGGTTTTCCCAGACACTGTCACTTAGTATCAAGAAGTACAAATAATACATAATGAGAAATGCAACTGATAAATCTCTTAACAAAATGTGCAGTTTCTTGACTTCTATTCATGTATGATGTAGCTATATATGCAATCCTTATGAGTATAAAATTTTCAGTATAAAATCTTAAAGTACAACATACTGTATATATACATAATGAGATATTTTTCATGCTACAGAAGTGTTGGAAGCACTGTGTTCACCACCACCCGTAATCACTACTACCAGTACACCACAATCCAATAATAGCCTTAGCTCCACATCTGGATCACATCACCCAACATCACTGCAACAGATGTTGCATGAGGCATCAGCTAGTAATAGATCCAACTTGGCAGGCAGTACATCAGCATTTTTACAAAAAGCTGAAGGTTTGTACAGTGTGATTGGTGCTGTAGTGTACATTATGCCATTTAATAATAAATCTAAGATTATTTTGTGTAGTGCAATAATTATGTACAATAAATTGAATTTATTTATTTATTTATTACTGTGTAGGACTCCATCAAGGAGTATAATACACAGATACAAAACAAAATCAAAGTAAATTCAGATGGAATATTCGCTGTAGCTAAAATAATCAAATGTGATTGAGCAGTAGCTGCTATATACATTTCCACATTCTTTTTCCTATCAGGAGAAAGGTTGGGTCACCTATAGCTCTTGGTGAACATCTCACTTCTAATTATTGAGAGTCATATGTGGTATTTTGCTATGCAGGTAAGTGAGTTATCCTAGTCAGCAGTAGTGACCCAGTTTATAGGCTGAACAGGAGCAATTCATACATGTGATGAAACAAGCTGTAATAGAAGCTTTTATGGATTGTAAGTGGTTTTAAATTAGTTAGGAGGAAGTATACTAGAGATGGTACTAAAAGGATTGAGACACTCGTAGACTTATTATAGAACATTCAAAATGGTATTTTATAGAGCAGGTCATAAAAGACATTTATATGTATGAATAGTAAAATAAGAATGCACTACATGTACAATTGATCCATATAACCGGGTCTACGGAAATAGGGCATGTGGGCACATAAAAATTGCTTACTTTTTCAAGCTTAAATGTGTCATAACTTTGCATTCCATGACTCTGTGGCCATGAAATTTTCAGCAATTATTACATGTTTAGTTGGTATTACAATACAAGTTAATATTTAATCTCAGTACTGAGATATCACATGTTATATAATGGGATGTAATTTGTGCCCACATGCCCTATTTTCGCAGGCCTGGTCACATATGTGACTGGATTTTAGGAAAACAATTCAAATTGCACATTAGAAGTTTCGACATAAACAGCTTTAAAGAATTCAAGCCAGTAGCTATCCACTGGTGGTGTTAGTTTGATTTTGCCTGATGTGCGATTTGGATCAGTTTTGTAAAATCTGGTCACATATCGTACAGTACGATAGTAACTGTATAGTAGGGACCACAAAGGAGTAGGCGTGGCCCACAAATAAAAATCACCCAAAAACAGCTTCAATTTTCCCTGATGATGATGAGGCAGTATTGGTTCGGTAAAACTAATCCCAAAACAGCTTTCAGATCAACCTGAAATGCTTTCAACAAGTTGCTACGGAATTTTAAAATAATTTATTTAATGGAATTTTCTACTAGCTGACTGACTGCCTGATGCCTTCAGACAAGCGTAACTCGATAACGACTAAGGCTACAGGTTTGATTTTTTCACTGTTCGACGTCGCTTTGGCCCAACTGGTGCCTTTTGGCTTACCGCATTACATACAATGCATTCTTCATGGACTTACCAGTGTCCTCCTTTGTGTCCCATTCATCTTTGCTGACAGCGAAAAGTGTCGATTTGGTGGTAGCATGTGATGGCTTCCCTTCGTAACAGAAATCGTCTGTATTTTTCGTAGTGGCTATGTTGATTGCAGAGGTGCTTTTCAAACAGTTCTTGATCTGAAATGCTGTGTAACAGGTTGAACGTAGCAGACAACGAAGCGTTATGGATACTTCACTTTTCACACGATAATTGATATAGCTGGGGCGCGCGGCTCCATTTCAGATGTGGTATGCATGGGTTCACCAGTCAGAATAAAATTATTTACAAAAAAAAGTTAACAAACAAGTACACAAAAAAATTTGGAATTTTCAACTAGAGTAGGGACCATAGCACATCAATAAAAAGTACTGAAACAAGTTGGAGTAAGCACGATATTATATCACAGTAAAACGATAAGAAATGTTATATCCCTACTGTGCTTAAGATACCATAATGGAAATGCACAGTAGGGATATAACACTTCTTATTGTTTTACTGTGATTTAATATTGTGCCTACTCCAACTTGCCTCAGTACTTTTTATTGATGTGCTATGGTTCCTACTCTAGTTGAAAATTCCAAATTTTTTCATGTACTTGTATAAGGCATCTACTGAGCAGAGCATGTCTACTGAGCAGAACATATCTACTATAAGCTTAAGTGTGTATATACTTCTCCATTTATTGTTGCTCTATTTCACTGTTGGACATAGTAGGTTAGCACATGCTTTGCACGCATTGTGAAGTTGCTAAACATTGCTATACTTGTATTATTTTAATACAGTATGTGCTATTTAATAAGTACATCACCTTTTGGTAACTTAAACACACTATGTTATCATCACTGTAAATTACACTTATTTTTCTGCAGTGGTTGGTGTGTATGAATGATTAATTTTGCATAAGTATAAGGAACAATTAGGAATTTTTAGCTCTATTATGGATCATAGAAAAAAGTACGGAAGCAAGGGAGGTTGCCTACACCTGTAGATATACTAGTGAACATTTAATTCAGTCTAGCTATATTATACCCACAACTGAATTAGGGATTAAATGTCTACTAGTATATCTACAGGTGTAGGTAACCTCCCTTGTTTTGCAACTTTAAATTTTTCCATGATTCTAATCAAGCTTAAAATTCCTAATATGCTTGTTTGGTTACTTCTTTTTAAAATTTTTATGACTGGTGAACCTGCACATACCGCATCAAAAGAAATTAGAGTGCCAAAGTAGATATTTTATTCTGAACACATGTCTCAGCTATCGGTTATTGACTTGAAAGTGGATGGCCATTACGCTTCGCTTTCAGCTATGTTTAGCCAGTTACTGTACACAGCGCTACAATAGGAGAAGTGCCTCTGCAATCAATCCAGTCACCACAAAAAATACAAACAATTCTCACACCCCAACTATCAATAATTACTGATCCGTAAATGGCCATTGCACAAATGTTACAAATGAAGAAGAGGTGCTTCTGCAGCCACCATGGAAATACGGAAGATTCCCTTAGGGAAGCTATCATGCTAGTGTCAGCAAACTAAATGGGACACAAAGGAGGACAAAGGTAACTTAGGTAAGCCCGTGATGCATGCATTGTACATACTGCAGTATACCAAAAGTCACGTCTCTGGATGTAGCGACATCTAACAGTAAAAGAATCAAGCCCATATAGCCTTAGCCATTATTGAGTTACAGCATTATTCAGTCAGTCAGTCAATCATTCAGTGAGTCAGTCAGCTAGTCAATCAGTCAGCCAGTCAGTAAATAGAAACTTTCACTAAATATCTATAATTTTGAATTTTGTAGCAACTTTTTGGAAGTGTTTCAGGTTGTACTGAAGGTACTTTTGGGCTTGGCTATAACTAGCCAATACTTCCAAGGTGCCATGGAGTTATTGTGAGGCTGGTATTGTTGGAATTTTGGTCTGAGACTCTTGAATGTCCAAACAATAGAAGTGACAGTGCTATCAGTTATACATATATATGTGAAATGTACCTCCAGATCAAAGGCTAGTACAAGGCACATAATCAAAAAATTTTCAAAAATTGGTAATTAATGTGATGAAAAATTGATTTGATTTGTAATGTTATTATGTTCAATAATGACCATAAACTATAATAATGTTCCTTAACTATAGGAATAAAGCTACAACTGCAACCACCAATGCCACCCAATTATGTGTGCCGACAACAAAAGTTGGATACAATAGTTGCTGCATTGTGTCAAAACACTGCTAATCAAGACAGTAGTGGAACCACCGTGACAGTTACTGGACTTGGAGGATTTGGAAAAACTTCCATTGTCACGGCATTATGTCATCATCATAAAGTACAGCAACAATTTACAGATGGGTTTTTGTTTATAGAACTTGGACTACAAGCTACTGATCCATTTATGAAATTAAGTCAGTTATATCACTTACTAAAAGGTGAATACTTGAAGAAAAATGACAGTAACCATGCTGAAAAAGAAATTCAAGAACTAACTCGTGACCATGGCCGTAATCTTCTTGTCATTATTGATGATGTGTGGCATGTTGAAGATGCAGAGCCAATAGTGAGGGCATTTAGGTACTGTGAAATAGTCCTCACTACCAGGATAAATGACATTGACAAATACATACCTACCAAACAGGTAGTTTGTGTAGGTCCAATGGAGCAAAGTGAAGCTATATCCCTGCTTACTTTCAATGTGATCGATAGTGGTCAACTACCCCAAGAGGATGTAACATTACTCAATGAATTAGCTCATGATATATACCATTGGCCATTGCTCTTGTCCCTTATAAGAGGTCAACTACATCATTTTGTTAAACAACAAAATAAATCACATAAAGAAGCCATCAAACATATCAAAGCAAAATTAAATGCTGAAGGTCTAACAAGTTTTGATAAGAGTGACAATGAAAAAGGTCGCAAATATGCCACAAAAGTTTGCATTGAACTGACTTTAAAGTCACTGAGGGATATAGTACCAAATAAACTAAAATCATTAATATTATGGACTGGGATAGGAACTTCACTGCAAACAGCAGTTTTATGCTATCTCTGGAATACTACTGAACCCGAAGCAAATGATATTGTTGATGAGCTAAATAAATATGGTTTAGTCCAATTTACTGACATTAGGTTGCCTCCACAAAATAAACAACAACGTTGTGTGCAGGTTCATGTTGTCATCAGTCAATACATCATGGAGAGTATGGAAAGCAAAGAAGCACTTCTTTTGTCACCATTTGGTGGATTAGGTACTGCTAATTCAACTCTTGAAGGATTGAAACTGCAATGCAGGCTGTGTTATGGATTAAACACCTCGACACTTATAGAAACACTGCCAGCCATAGAATTTTTGAAATTTAGACTATATTATGTAGAGAATCTTTTGATACCATACTACCTCAAAACCGTCAATATGCGAGCGGTATCTGATCCACATGACATTATGTACAATTTAAATGCAATAAAACAGGCAGCAATGACTTCACTAATGGTAAGAATGTCTATACCAACACTCGGTAAAGATTTTGATTTGATAGTAAGTAAATGTCATGGATTATTGAAAAGTGCTCACAAAATGAGTCGAACTTTAAATCAAACTGTTCAACGATGTCTCACAGAAAAGAATTATGAGAAGATGATCCAATCACTAAAAACATACATGGAAGATTATCGCATAGCAGTTGTTGCAAAAGAGACGACTACTCTGGTAGAGAAAGTCATTCCATTCTGTCACGGTAACTTACTGGATTACATTAAAGATATGAGTGAGTCTATATATATGGCAACAATTAATTACCACCACATCACATTAAGTGTAATACCTAATATTGAGTCTTTCACAAAAGAAATTACTGACATTACAAGGTCATTACAGGCAGGATCAGCTGAAATAAAAAAGTTGCATCAAATTTACATCTCTGGTAAACATGATGAACAAGTTGATAAAACAAGAACTACCTACTATCACAAGCTGCTAGAAGTTGCTCCTAACTATGCAAAGAAACTAGCTCAACGACTTGGTTTACATTAGTTTGCTGCTATATATAAGGCATAAGTAACAATTTAGATATTTACAGCTACCCATTATTTTCTGCATAGAAGTAACCTTAACTAAATGCTGTAGCTAAGTATGCAAAATAGTTAAATGCTTTTCTTATTGTAGTTACTGTATTAGTAACAGTTTTAAGCACTATTGCTAGACTTAGAGCCTGTAAATGTACAGTGTATACAGCCAAACAAATTTTGCATATTTTTTGATGTTGAAATTATACAAACTTCAAGAAAATTAATTGGCAATTTGTAATCAGATTTAGAAGAAAAATTCCTCACACACCCACATCTATGATCTTGAAAGATGATAAAATAATGCAAACATGCATATAATATATCAATTTGGTAAACTATATAAATCATACATTGTTATACTTACTAGACACTCTGCTGACCAAATTTTCAGCCGATAGCTTGTTCAAATGCTATGTATTTGACTTGGTAGCTATATCATAGTTAAATGTGTATGGGCCAAATTTCTCAGATCTGGTCACATTTTTAAAGTTGTATTGGTGGTATACCATTTTTCTTGGGTTGAGTTATCTCAATTGTTGAGAGAAGTTGTCTGATTTGCAAGTGCTATGCCTCAGATGGATTTGTGAAGTTGGGTTAAGTTTGTGGAGCAGAGCTATATGCATAATTGATGTGAGTGCAAATGCAAAAGCTCCAAGCTGAATTTGTAATGTTCACTTACCTTGATATACAGCTACTACTGTAACTCTGTAACACTTGAAGCTGGAAGGAATATATACTCTCTAAGTTCACAATAAACTAAAAGGTTATTTTAACCTTAATTACACATTTAGTAATATTTCCATGCATTTGGCTGAGCTTTTACCAGCTGCAAGTATAATGCCACTATACAGCAAAATGAGGTTATATGTATAGAGTTATAACCAATAACAAAGTATTATATACACTTAGCACTAACCACTAATTGTTAAGCCAACAACATTGAATAGTCCATAACCTCAGCCAATGTGTAGTTTTCTTTTGTCTGACTCATTTAGTAGTTTTCCCAACCAAATGATGAAGGTTGGCTGGATATTTAAGACTAAACATGCTAATCTAATGATTTGTGTAGCGACTTTTATACCTGAACACTGAGCTACAGTGCATATAACTGGTAGGCTAGTAACATTTGCGATTGTGACAGGATCTGCGAAAATAGGGTATGTGGGCACAAACTTCACCCTGTCACACAACAATATGTTGCGGTACTGGAATTATCTGCATTCTATAACTTACATTATATATAAAGCCAATTATATGAGTGATACATGCAGAAAATATAGCCACAGCTTAATAGTATCAAAAAATTATGAGCCATGGAAGCTTGAAAAATTAGGCAAATTTTATGTGCCCACATGCCCTATCACTGTGAAAAAAGTGGGATATAATATTATGGTATTTCCAGTGGCTTATTGAATACAAATAAGCCTTAATATAAATCCTGTGTTATACTCATCTTATACTTTGGTATAATGCATACTATACTATTGCATATAATTATGGTTTCAGTTTATTTACCACATTACCTGAAATAGCTTATATCTAATATAATGCCCACATTATACCATCACATATATGGTTTTACGCATTAACTAAAGACTTACATGGGATTGTTAGTATACTACAGGTTATACCAAGCTTTTTGTATTCAATAAGCCACTGGAAATACCATCTTATATCCCTCATTTTTTGACAGAGTATTTTTGCAGGCTCAGTCACAATTGGTGAGTTAATTTGTTGGTCCAATCAAGCTGGTCTTCTTATGCTAGCTGGCAAGAGGCAAGGTATTATACTGTAATTCTATTTATGTTCATGCAAAAAAATTTCATGATAAAATTTTTGGTGTAAAAATAGTTTCGTATGATTTACGTGAATGACTGCTCTATTAGAGCGGTTCAATCTTGCGTAAAATTTTTTGAGTAAGAATTTTTTTTAATGCTATAAATACTTCTGTCGTATATTATAGGGAAATGGCTAGCAAACACAAAATTAACTCCACTACTACAATTACATAACCGCTACTACTAACTAAGGGTAAAGGGGATTGTCATCATCAGAAACAGAGCCCAGTATCTGAGGATCATTCTAGCATTGTTAGTCCATAAGGCAACAGACAGTTGCTGGAGGAGATATTTTCTTGCTAACTTGAGAGGAACACCACTATGGGGGGTAGTTTGGTCATTAAAAATCACAAAGCAAATTATCATACAAAGCCAGGTTTGATATATGAAAATTATTATACAATGAAAAAAAGCAAATTACAGTATGTATGTTATGAATAAAAATGTCAACCTTATCACATTATCAAAATATTTGGTCTTCAAAATACTATTCACTACCCTAGCAACACTCAAATATGACTCAAAACTCAACTTTTGTTTAAAGCTGGTTTACAAAATGGAAGGCTGGAAACACAATGTGAATAAGACTTCAGTCACTTAACATAATCAACTATGTATATAATATTATTTCACTATGCATATAACATTGGCTGCCGGGCCACATAATGTATACGCACAGTAGTAACCAATAATCAACAGGAAAGGAATGTAATAAGACAGTTACAACCTTTTTGGTACTAATATAATTTTCAAATAATCATAAGTAAACATTTTCTGCATTCATTTGCACCATGCTGACAATCAGTGTCAGCTAATGAAAGAGCATGCTTTCACATGTATATATTTCACCATTGCATACATTTCACCGTGCAGATTATGGATACCTTAATTATGTCCTCACTATATACGCAAGGCCTTAAGCTTCAGTTGCCAACCATCACACCATGACTTGAACATTACAGTATTAATTTGGGTTGCAAATGGGCCAATAAAGGAGCACAGTGCATTAATTTTGAACAAGGTTCAAAACATTACCAATTTACCATGTACAGGTGTTGCAGTATAATATATCTAATCCAAAACAGCCAAGCTGTAAAAAAAGTGTGCGGCCCTCAAAAAGGCTATGGTGAAAAAAGATGTGAAATCCAAGGTGGCGGCCAAGAAATGGCTGTGATGGTAGGTTAATGGTAAAAATTTTAATAACGACAATTCAGGTGAATTTTGTGCCAATTGACCAAGCGGCACCAAAATTCACCTGAATTGTTGTTATTAAAATTTTTACCATTAACCTACCATCACAGCCATTTCTTGGCCGCCACCTTGGATTTCACATCTTTTTTCACCATAGCCTTTCTGAGGGCCGCACACTTTTTTTACAGCTTGGCTGTTTTGGATTAGATTTCACTTCTTTTTGTATTTGTATACCCCAAAGCCGTCCTATGGCGTGCTTTGGGACTTTTTAAACCTATCTTTTTTTCTTTACCACAGGAAGAAGAAAAGATGAAGCAGATGTACCTTAAATATTTCTGATTTTATCAGTAAATGTACAAATTATATATATATAATACATATATTTATTACAGAAATGTCCATAGTGGTTTCTTTGTAACTGAACACTCTTCAAGGTAACTTCTTCCAGATGTTCTCTCTACAGGGTGATTTATTTGTAGCTGGATTCTGTACAGGTAATTTTTTTTGCTGCTGAGCTCTTTACAGAATGATTTCTTTGTAGCTGAACTCTCTACAAGGTAACTTCTTCTAACTGATCTCTCTACAACGAGATTTGTTTGTAGCTGAACTCTCTACAGGTGATTTGTTTGCAGCTGAACTATCTAGATGATGGTTTCTTTGTAGCTGAACTCTCTACAAGGTAATTTCTTCTAGCTGAACTCTCTACATGGTGGTTTCTTTGTAGCTGAACTCTCTACAAGATAACTTCTTCTAACTGATCTTTCTACAGGGCAATTTGTTTGTGGCAGAATTTTCTAAAGGGTGATTTCTTTGCAGCTGAACTCTCTACATGGTGGTTTCTTTTTACTGTAGCTGAACTCTCTACAAGGTAATTTCTTCTAGCTGATCTCTCTACAGGGTGATTTGTTTGTAGCTGAATTCTATACAGGTGATTTGTTTGCAGCTGAGCTCTTTACAGAATGGTCTCTTTGTAGCTGAACTCTCTACAAGGTAACTTCTTCTAATTGAATACTCTACAGGGAGATTTGTTTGTGGCTGAACTCTCTTCATGATGGTTTCTTTGTAGCTGAACTCTCTACAAGGTAACTTCTTCTAGCTGAACTCCCTACATGGTGGTTTCTTAGTAGCTGAACTGTCTACAGGTGATTTGTTTGCAGCTGAACTCTCCACATGATGGTTTCTTTGTAGCTGAACTCTCTACAAGGTAACTTCTTCTAACTTAACTCTCTACAGGGAGATTTGTTTAAAGCTGAACTCTCTTCATGATGGTTTCTTTGTAGCTGAACTCTCTACAAGGTAACTTCTTCTAGCTGAACTCCCTACATGGTGGTTTCTTTGTAGCTGAACTCTCTACAGGTAATTTGTTTGCAGCTGAACTCTCCACATGATGGTTTCTTTAAATTTGTAGCTGAACTCTCTACAAGGTAACTTCTTCTAACTAAACTCTCTACAGGGAGATTTGTTTGCAGCTGAACTCTATTCATGATGGTTTCTTTGTAGCTGAAATCTCTACAAGGTAACTTCTTCTAGCTGAACTCCCTACATGGTGGTTTCTTTGTAGCTGAACTCTCTACAAGGTGACTTCTTCTAGCTGATCTTTCTACAGGGTGATTTGTTTGTAGCTGAATTCTGTACAGGTGATTTGTTTGCAGCTGAGCTGTTTACAGAATGGTTTCTTTGTAGCTGAGCTCTCTACAAGGCAGTTTCTTCTAGCTGATGTCTCCACAAGGTCACTAGTTTGTAGCTGAACTTTCTACATGGTGGTTTCTTTGTAACTGAGCTCTCTACAAAATAACTTCTTCTAGCTGATCTTTCTACAGGGTGATTTGTTTGTGGCTGAACTCTCTACAAGGAAACTTCTTCTAGCTGATCTCTCTACATGGAGATTGGTTTGTAGCTGAACTCTCTACAGGTTATTTGTTTGCAGCTGAACTCTCCACATGATGTTTTCTTTGTAGCTGAACTCCCTACAAGGTAACTTCTTCTAGCTGATCTCTCTACAGGGTGATTTGTTTGTACATGTAGCTGAATTCTGTACAGGTGATTTGTTTGCAGCTGAGCTCTTTACAGAATTGTTTCTATGTAGCTGAACTCTTTACAAGGTAATTTCGTCTAGCTGATGTCTCTACAGGGTCACTAGTTTGTAAATGAATTCTCTACATGGTGGTTTATTTGTAACTGAACTCTCTACGAGGTAACTTCTTCTAGCTGATCTTTCTATAGGCTGAATTGTTTGCAGTGGAATTCTGTAAAGGTGATTGTTTTTTGCAGCTGAGCTCTTTAAAGAATGGTTCCTTTGTAGCTGAACTCTTTACAAGGTAACTTATTCTAGCTGATGTCTCTACAGGTTCACTAGTTTGTGAACAAATTCTCTACATGGTGGTTTTTTTGTAACTAAACTCTCTACAAGGAAACTTCTCCTAGCTGATCTCTCTACATGGAGATTTGTTTGTAGCTGAATTCTCTACAGGTGATTTGTTTGCAGCTGAACTCTCCACATGATGGTTTCTTTGTAGCTGAACTCTCTACAAGGCAACTTCTTCTAGCTGATCTCTCTACAGGGTGATTTGTTTGTAGCTGAACTATCAACAAGGTAACTTCTTCTAGCTGATCTCTCTACAGGGTGATTTGTTTGTAGCTGAATTCTGTACAGGTGATTTGTTTGCAGCTGAGCTCTTTACAGAATGGTTTCTATGTAGCTGAACTCTTTACAAGGTAACTTCTTCTAGCTGATGTCTCAACAGGGTCACTAGTTTGTAAATGAATTCTCTACATGGTGGTTTCTTTGTAACTGAACTCTCTACGAGGTAACTTCTTCTAGCTGATCTTTCTATAGGGTGACTTGTTTGTAGTGGAATTCTGTACAGGTGATTTATTTTGCAGCTGAGCTCTTTACAGAATGGTTTCTTTGTAGCTGAACTCTTTACAAGGTAACTTCTTCTAGCTGATGGCTCTACAGGGTCACTAGTTTGTAAACGAATTCTCTACATGGTGGTTTCTTTGTAACTGAACTCTCTACAAGGAAACTTCTCCTAGCTGATCTCTCTACAGGGAGATTTCTTTGTAGCTGAACTCTCTACAAGGCGATACCTCTAGGTGATCTCTCTACAGGATTCCTTGTTTCTAACTGAACTCTCAACAGGGTGATCTGTTCATAGCTGAACTTTCTATTGGGTGATTTGTTTGCAGCCGAACTCTCTAATGGTGGTTTCTTTGTAGTTGAACTCTCTACAACGTGACTTCTTCTAGCTGAACTCTCTACAAGGTGACTTGTTTCTAGCTGATCTCTCTACAGGGTGACTTGTTTCTAGCTGAACTCTCTACAGGTGATTTGTTTGTAGCTGAACTCTCTACATGGTGGTTTTGTTGTAGCTGAACTCTCTACAAGGTAACTTCTTCTAGCTGATCTTTTTACACTGCATATTTGTTTGTAGCTGAGTTCTCTACAGGGTGATTTGTTTGCAGCTGAACTCTCTACAAAGTAACTTCTTCTAGCTGATCTTTCTACAAGGTGATTGAGTTTTTTGCAGCTGAACTCTTTACATGGTGGTTGCTTTGTAGCTGAACTCTCTAAAAGGTGACTTCTTCTAGCTGAACTCTCTACAGGATGATTTGTTTACAGCTGAACTCTCTAAGTGGCAGTTTCTTTGTAGCTGAACTCTCTACAATGTGGCTTCTTCTGGCTGAACTCTCTACAGGGTGACTTGTTTTTAGCTGATCTCTCTACAGGGTGACTTGTTTCTAGCTGAACTCTCTACAGGTGATTTGTTTGCAGCTGAACTCTCTACATGGTGGTTTCTTTGTAGCTGAACTCTCTACAAGGTAACTTCTTCTAGCTGATCTTTCTACAGGGTGATTTGTTTGTAGCTGAATTCTCTACAGGGTGATTTATTTGCAGCTTAACTCTCTACAAGGTGACTTCTTCTAGCTGAACTCTCAACAGAGTGATTGATTTTTTTGCAGCTGAACTCTCTACATGGTGGTGTCTTTGTAACTGAACTCTCTACAGGGTGATTTGTTTGTAGCTGAACTCTCTACAGGGTGATTTGTTTGTAGCTGAACTCTCTACAGGGTGATCTGTTCATAGCTGAACTCCCTATAAGGTAACTTCTTCTAGCTAATCTTTCTACAGGACGATTTGTTTGTAGCTGAGTTCTCTACAGGGTGATTTGTTTGCAGCTGAACTCTACATGGTAGTTTCTTTGCAGCTCTACAATGTGACTTCTTCTAGCTGAACTCTCTACAAGGTGACTTGTTTCTAGCTGATCTCTCTACAGGGTGACTTGTTTCTAGCTGAGCTCTGTACAGGTGATTTGTTTGCAGCTGAACTCTCTCCATGGTTTATTTCTTTGTAACTGAACTCCCTGCAAGGTGACTTCTTCTAGCTGATCTCTCTACAGGGAGATTTGTTTGTAGCTTAACTCTCTACAGGTGATTTGTTTGCAGCTGAACTCTCTACATGATGGTTTCTTTGTAGCTGAACTCTCTACAAGGTAATTTCTTCTAGCTGATCTCTCTACAGGCTGATTTGTTTGTAGCTGAACTCTCTACATGATGGTTTCTTTGTGGCTGAACTCTCTACAAGGTGATTTCTTCTATAGCTGATCTTTCTACAGGGTGATTTATTTGTAGTTGAACTCTCTACATGATAGTTTCTTTGTAGCTGAACTCTCTACAAGGTGATTTCTTCTATAGCTGATCTTTCTACAGGGTGATTTGTTTGTACCTGAACTATCTACATGATGGTTTCTTTGTAGCTGAACTCTCTACAAGGTGATTTCTTCTATAGCTGATCTTTCTACAGGGTGATTTGTTTGTACCTGAACTATCTACATGATGGTTTCTTTGTAGCTGAACTCTCTACAAGGTATCTTCTTCCAGCTGATCTCTCTACAGGACAATTTGTTTGTACCTGAACTCTCACATGATTGCTTCTTTGGAGCTGAACTCTCTACAAGGTGATTTCTTCTATAGCTGATCTTTCTACAGGGTGATTTGTTTGTACCTGAACTATCTACATGATGGTTTCTTTGTAGCTGAACTCTCTACAAGGTAACTTCTTCCAGCTGATCTCTCTACAGGACAATTTGTTTGTACCTGAACTCTCACATGATTGCTTCTTTGGAGCTGAACTCTCTACAAGGTGATTTCTTCTAGCTGATCTTTCTACAGGGTGATTTGTTTGTAGCAGAACTCTCTACAAGGAAACTTCTTCTAGCTGATCTCTCTACAGTGAGATTTGTTTGTAGCTGAACTCTCTACAAGGTAACTTCTTCTAGCTGATCTCTTTACAGGGTGAATTGTTTGTAGCTGAACGATCTACAAGGTAACTTCTTCTAACTGATCTCTCTACAGGGTGATTTTTCTGTATCTGAACTCTCTACAAGGAAACCTCTTTTAACTGAGCCCTGTACAGGGTGAATTGTTTGTAGCTGAACTATCTACAAGGTAACTTCTTCTAGCTGATCTCTCTACAGGATGATTTGTTTGTAGCTGAACTATCTACAAGGTAACTTCTTCTAGCTGATCTCTCTACATAGTGATTTGTTTATAGCTGAATTCTGTATAGGTGATTTGTTTGCAGCTGAGCTCTTTACAGAATGGTTTCTTTGTAGCTGAACTCTCTACAAGGTAACTTCTTCTAGCTGATGTATCTACAGGGTCACTAGTTTGTAGCTGAATTCTCTACATGGTGGTTTCTTTGTAACTGAACTATCTATAAGGTGACATCTTCTAGCTGATCTTTCAACAGGGTGATTTGTTTGTAACTGAACTCTCTACAAGAAAACTTCTTCTAACTGATGTCTGAACAGGGTGAATTGTTTGTAGCTGAACTCTCTACAGGGTGATTTGTTTGTAGCTGATCTCTATACAGGTTACTTATTTCTAACTGATCTCTTGAATTCTGTTCAGGGTGACTGCTCTATTAGGATGACTGCTCTATTAGAGTATCTCGATCTCGCACTTGCTACACCAAGTTGGATTTCGTGTTATAACTCCGTGGCTTTAAGTCTGATTTTCTACACCATTGAAGAGCCTTTCTATGATGATAACTCCATCTGTACAGCGATTTTCAAAGCATTATCCCAAGTGGTTTATCTGGTAGGCGTGGCAAGCATAATAATAATAATAATAATAAAAATTAGCTAATCTCGATTGCGTAATTGTTACACACTGTTGATTATTTCGCTGTATCTTCCTGGTTTTTAGCTCGATTTCTTTCAAACCACAAAAGGTTTGAGGTTCCATAGTTAACCTATTTACCCACCGATTTTCAGCTTCTTCCCATACGCGGTTTACCCTGTAGGCGTGATAACACACTTGTGTTATTTTTCGTGCATAATCGCTCATAACTCTTTGCCTGTTTATGGTATTCCAGCCAAAGTTGGTACCGAGATGCGCCGTTATACCCCCCTTCTGTGTGCCAAATTTCAAGGCAATCGGATAACGCGTTCACGTTTTATAGCAGTTTTTGTAAGTGTGCGAAAAGAGGAAGAAAAATAAGAAAAAAAAAACGAAGAAACTAAGCCAATTTTTGAAGTCGCATATCTCAGGAATGCCTGAACCGATTTCGCTCAAATTTGGAATGTGGAGTACTGAAGTTGGAGGGAATGTACACAGCAAAATTTGTCTTGTTTCATCAAGGCAGCACAGAGCTATGGAGGTGCGAAAATTGCGTTTTCTTTCTGTCAATATACTCACGGGGTTGCGCGCCGGCTTCTTGGCCCGCACGACACACTACCGTGTGTCTTGATATATAGCTCTTTGTATGGTTATGATACATGTACTACTGCTTGTTTCAGTACCTTTTATCAATTCATTATTAATCCATACTCTAACTTAAAATTTCTAATTTTTCACTATACGTGTTATATAAATGTTTTGTACTTAGCAAGGGAGATTATTAACTGACATGGGGATCTGGTTTGTGAGCACAACATCAACTTTTTTTATTATTAATGCATTGCAATATAAAATTTTAACTATGTAAACTTTTTTAGTTACAACTGGACAACTTATTGCTAATATGGACTCAACTGAGAGGTCGTCTGGAACTGGTGAAGAAAACAATAGCAGAGAAGCTAAAAGATAATCAGCTGACTAGAAGGGATAAAATATTGAAGTTATGTATCAAGAAGCTGAAAAACTGTTTGTTGAGGGGTTTCTAGTTGATCCAACTAACGTAGGATAACCATTCCTAAGTTGGCAGTGAACAAATAGGCTATAGCGACAGTATTTCTAAAAAAAGCCTTTATACCGGTGTTGTTAATGATGGTGCCAGTCAAATAAATGTGTCGCTGACTGATCAGTCTGGACAATAGCACTACTGGAAGTAGTCAAAGCAGTCAGAAATGAAAGTTATGAAGCTGCGTTTGTTCCTAAGGTGCACAGAAATTATGTGTTATCTGTCCTGATTGGTGAGGAACATATTCCTGGCAGTCCTTACAAGTAAGAAAGTGTGTGTGTGTTTTGTGTAGGTGTCACGTGGGTATACTATACGTAGTTTTAGAAGGTTGCCAGATATTCTGTGTAATTAAGTTGGTAGTAGTGGGGATTACAAGAAATACAAAACAATTTTACAGAAATGTAGGCTACTTCAAGGGAATCCACTTTTATTGGTTGAACAAATTAAGCTTCCAAAGTGATTCTAGTCAATTTACATCAAGTTGCAGTTCATAGTTTACCCTGCACAAGTCATGATTCCTGCCAGTAATAAAGGCTTATACTTACTGCATAGTATAGAGAAGAATTAACTACTAGTATATTAGCCTACATGGCTACTTTGGCTATGTTTCATGTTTTTGAGATCCACTGTGAGAAAACGTTTTTTTTTTATCGGCAGTCGGCATACGAGGTAGTAAAGATGGACAGTTTAATTGCCCCATGGGATTGGCCTTCAGCAGTGATAACATATTGTTTATTGTAGACAGTGACAATTATAGAGTACAGGTAGTTCAACAGGATGGCACTTTTATGTTCTCTTTTGGTGGTGAAGGTAATGCCCCAAGACAGTTTCGATATCCTGTTAGGATAGCTCTTAGTGCCAGTCAGTGACCTGCATGGTAATTGTATTCAACTGTTCAGCCACACTGGCTCTTTCATCAGTAAAATAGAATGTCTTAGGCCATGGGGTATTATTCTTACTCCAGATGGTTACATATAGCTAGTGATGATGATAAGATCAAAGTATGGAACTCTGATCATCAGTTGACAGTACAATTTGGCAACAAAGTTGCTCAACAAGGAGAATCCTATAGCATTCTGGGAATGGCATTGGATCATAATGGCTATGGGAGTCTTGTATGTTGCAGAGGGAGTGAATGAAAGGCTACAAGTCATCTGTAGTGTTTAGTTGTTGTAATGGAATACTTCAAATAAGATTTTTGTAATATGTAGCCGTAAACTATATACTTGAAGTACATGTGCTTAGTATACAAACTAGTCAGGTTCACTATGTACTTTTGTTCAAAGTTTATGGAGATTAGCAAACCTATACATTTTTGGAAAGCTTAGAGCATGAGAAATCTGAAAATTAATGTTTACATTTGCACAGATTCCTGCAAGGTCAGCATTTTTAAATTTCAAAATGGCAGCCAATAAAGTAAGAAATTCCCGATATATCAATTTAAATTTAACATAAAAGTTCATCAATAAACTCAATAAATTCTCTGGTGACATTTTTACATCTCTATTTATTAGAGGTGATAGTTAATCAAGAATAATTAGAAGTTTTTACAAACGGAATATAAGAACATCCATTATGCTGCAATAACTCAAGAATAGTTCTAAGCGAAAAGAATTGTGGAATATTCCAGATTAATTTAATGAGATCTGTGTATAACTGGAGCAAAGTATAAGTTTGGCTTTCACTGAAACAGTTCAAGCCTAAAAACAGCAGAAAAATTGAGTTACTCTAATAGAGCAGTCACATACTCTAATAAAGTAGTCAATTTTGAGTCCATATTGCTAATGTAGCAGTCACATTTATGAAACTCCTAGCTAGTGTGCTTATGTTAGGCATAAATTTCAGGAGATTAGCTAATACTAGGTTTGAAAGTATAATTGTAATTTACATAAAATATTCTCTCTTAAAAGAAACTTTGTTAATTAGCAATTGGCAACTATGACTTCACCCTGACTAGATCCAAGAGCATTTTTGCACGTACCAGTTGGTGGCATTCATTGACACAGTTTACTATGTCAAATAACTTTGCTCAAAATTTATGGGCTTACATAATTATTATTAGAAAGATTAGAGCATGGAGATCAATGCTTACATTTATACAGATACCTACATGTTAGTTATTTAGCAGTTTGAAAATAGCAGTCCATATGAAATTTCTCCATATATCAGCCTCTTATTGACAGAGAATTGCAACAAACAATATTTCTATGTTCTCACACCCATGTAGAACCATTAATAGCCTCTAAAATGCTAAGAAACTTAAAAGTAATTCATTTGGCAAATAGTTATTGCATGAAACAAAGTGAATAAGTGAATTATTAACACTGAGATGTAGGGTACAGCTATGTATAAAGACATCATGGCTATGTACGTATGTACATGTGCATGTATTTATATCTATTACAGTTAATTCAAAGATATGAACCTTATGTCTACTACAGTTAATTCAAAGATATGAACCTAACAATCATCATGATCAACACTGTCACTGTTGTCATTTTTGATGTATTATATACAGTATGATAGTACTATATATTAGGGATCATGCAGAATTGAGCTTTTCCAGGTCAAAATATCACCCTAAAACCAGTCTCAATTTTCCTTCATGACAGCTTTGCAACATTGGCTAGGCACAGCCAAGCTCAAAAATGTCTTTAGACTAACCCCAAACTCTTCCAACAAAATTTCTATAGCATTTAAAAGTTTTTCTATTCAACAGAATTTTACACTGACTGACTGACAGCCAAGCATAATTTGACATATGGGCTTGATTTTGCCAACCACAGTACATACAATACACACATCAAGGGCTTGCCTTTGTCCTCCTTTGTGTTCCAGTTCTCTTCACTGACAATGCAAGGTGTCAATTTACACTACATAATGTGATATGGCTCAACTGTGGCTGTGTTAGCTTATCGCCGGTATTTTCCATAGCAATATGATTGATAGTGGAGACACTTTGCACACTGTTCTTTGTTTGCAATGCTGTGTAATGTGAAAAGCATAGCTGAAAATGAATCGTAATGGCATGCTACAAAATTGATAGTTGGGGGCTTGGGGCATATGTCCAGGTGTAAGGTTTTCCAAGTGCCCTTCTTCCTTTGATGCAGTATATGCGCGGGTTCACCAGTCATAATTATGTTAGTCCCACATTTAATCCCTATATTTCAGTCTATACAGTAGTGAACAAGAGAGGTTGCCTATATGCTGCAGTGGACATTTAATCCCTAATTCAGTCGTGGTTATAGACTGAATGAAGTATAGGTCCACTAGTATATCTGTAGATGTATAGGCAACCTCTCTTCTTTCACTACTTTTTAGCAACTCCCTTGTTTCTTCACTTTTTTGATCATAATCCAACTTCAAAAATTTTCATTTTTCGTTCTACTTGTATGTATAAATCTCCGTCACTTGTGCATCTGTACCACACAAACACAGTTCTGTGCAAGGTAAATCATTGCAATAGCACCAGCATTTTAGCATGGAGCAGTTACTTGTAAGCCTGCCATAAAAACATCTTTGCTAGATTTTTGTCATCTTCTGGATAAGAATCACTCCATCGACAATGGCAATATTTGAATTATTTAAAGATGGTAATCATTCTGTCACTGGAAAAGAAATTTACATTGGATTAACAGTTAGGTAACAGTGGATGCTAATTTTCAAGATCATGTATCAATTTTAACTTGATGGTGCATGTCTATCTGGTGCATAAAATTGCTCTTGGTGATCATGGTGAATTCATTGTTTATGTAAAAAAGAAACTTCCCTTTTAGGAGAGAGCTAATTCCATTTACTTTTAAAATGAAAATTCTTTCAAAATTCATCTAGTGCTAATTATGCTAAACATATGTAAGCATATTAGCAAAAAAATGGACTCAAAAGTTGACTGCCTTTAAGCGACTGCTCTATTAGAGTATCTAAATTTTCGGCTTTTCTAAGGTTTGAACTGTTTTAGTAGATTATACTTTGCACTAGTTATACTTTGCACCAGTTATACTCCAAATAATCCAGAATATTCATTAATTCTTTTCATTATAAATTATTCCTGAATTATTGCAGTATAGCTAATAGGCATTCTTCTATTCCCTTTGTAAAAACTTTCAATTGTTCATGATTAAATGTCTCACCTCTAATGAAAAGAGGTGTAAAAATGTCACTAGAGAATTTGTTGAGTTCATTTATTAAACTTTTATGTCAAATTTAACTTGATATATTAGAATTTTCTTATTTTATTAGCTGTCACTTTGAAATTAAAAAATGCTGACCTTGCAGGAATCTGTGCAAATGTAAACATTGATTTTCAGATTCCTCATGCTCTAAGCTTTCCAAAAATGTATAGGTTTGCTAATCTCCATAAACTTTGAGCGAAAGTGTATTTTTTGACATAGTGAACCTGACTAAACCGTACACGGTGGAAAATAAAATCAATGTGAAAATATCCCTCTGATTGGCGGTTCATCTATGATATGTATTCAATTAATCAACCTTTCCCTATATTTGTATGTGTAGAGTACAAAACTGACTGATTTGTAGCTATTACTCTGTATATTAGGGTTATCTCATTTTGTGCATTTGAATTTGTGAATCAATGCATACATTATATTGTAAAAATGTCATCTCCAGTTGGTGTTGACAGTGGATCTTATACATGTCTTTGTTACACATTCTATATAATTCCGGAGCCTTGCAAGATGCTTATAGGCCTATGCTAATACATACAGTAACTATCAGACTAGAGGCTTGTGGTTTATGCTGTAATAGTACATCAGATTTAGGAAAAGTGGTACTTTTGATGATAAAAGCATGAAATTTGGCACAGTATTAGGACAGGCCCTCAGAAATATTTTTCAGTTATAGCAGATTTGACCTTTTTGGCCTGAAAATTGGTTCTTTTATCTGCATCTCCCTTGGGCATGACTATTCATTGGACTGGAACACTGGATTGGACTACTATACTGGCATATTTTTTGTTTTTTGCACATTCTAGCTGGATTTATGGAGCCTTGTTAATAAACACCCTAAGGACACGTGAAGCTCACTTCTAAATGCTGAAGACTAGCAGTGGAATATTTATTTATTTATTTATTTATTTATTTATTATTACTTTATGGCTATTATTATTATTACTTTATGGAATGGATTCGTGATGATGGATTAATTGGTAGTAGTTTATTGTGTTTAGTGTTGTCTATTGTTTGTGTAGGACTGATTCTATAGCTGATCCAATTGATTGGCTCTTTGACTACACTAGCATATCTTGGTGAGTACGTGTAGTGTGAGTGTTGCTAGTTTGAGTGTTGTAGTATTGACTTGGTTATTGTAAGGGGTTCCTCTTTCAACACCAAGGTTCTGGTATGTATTAATGAAGGTTTGGGGAACAAACGCTCATTTGTCCACATCTTTTAAAGCAGGTGAACTTCATCAGCTGAAGCACTGACTTAAAACAGCCTCTTTTGGGATACTAGTCCTGCCCCAGTAGGATTTGTTTACACTAGAAGTGTACTGTTATCAGCAGCCCTTGGGGGGTTAGATTACCCGGACCGGACCAACTTAAGTTATTTGTTATATGCAGCTCACCTAACAACTTATTTCAAAATAGGTCTCTGTTTTGTTAAACAATCATAGACTGTCTACCTGTAACTGATCCATTAAATAGATATAAAATTCCATTTAGTACCCAGCCTCTTGCAAGACGTTCTATTTATAGCTCAGCCTCATATGACTATGAGAAGGTACATTTATAGCTTAATCTTAGCATAGCTCTGTGTCTAAAATTGTATTCTGTGCTATGTTTTTAATCTTCATGTGTGCAGTGTTGCCAAAGCTTGGAGATCAGCTTAAATGAGCTATCACTGGTAAGGATAAATTAAGCTATTGTTGTAGTTATAAACTGTTTGTCATAATAGAAGCCTATTTGTCAGTGACTCCAGGCATGGCTGGTAAGATTGGAGCTACTTAAAAAGGATGAATGTGCTGATATGGACTAACTAGCCAGCTCAACAAAATGGTTCAGCCTATGCTGAATTCTACAAAATGTGGAACGAATTATTGTACATGTTATATGCAGTTATGGAAATGTGGTATTGAAATTCAAGTATATCAACCAAATTATTAACACATGTATATGTTTACAAAGTAGTACTTAGTAGTGTCCAGTGTAGCCAAATTTGACAGCCAAGTAGTTCCTGTGGCTGTCAATCAAGTTGTGAGCACCCTTTGGAGGAATCACAAGAGACGTACGAATGAAATTTCGATTGGACATACTGTATAGCACAGTAATGAAAATTGGCTTCATAAATGTCGGCATGTATTTCAAAATCTGTTCCCAAATTATATTCAAAATGCCATTCTTTAATGTGTAGTTATGTTTATTCTTATATGGCCTACTTTATTCCATGGACTGAGATGGAAACAGCTTTTAGACTATGGTATGGCTCATTTACAGGTTTACCAAATCACTTAGTCACCTGACATGCTCATTTAGTCATCTACAAATGTTCACTTAGTAACCTGCCCTCAAGCAATTTTGTACATGATAATTCAAGACACACGGTAGTGTGTCGTGCGGCCCAAGAAGCCGGCGCATAACACCCGTGAGTATATTGACAGAAAGAAAGAAAACGCAATTTTCGCACATCCGTAGCTCTGTGCTGCCTTGATGAAACAAGACAATTTTTGCTGTGGACACTCCCTCCACCTTCAGTACTCCACATTCCAAATTTGAGAGAAATCGTTCAAAGCGTTCCAGAGATATGCGACTTCAAAAATTGGCTTAGTTTCTTCGGGTTTTTTTTTCTTCTTATTTTCTTCCTCTTTTCGCACACTTACAAAAACTGCTATAAAACTCGAACGCCATATCCGATCGCCTTGAAATTTGGCACACAGAAGGGGGTATAAAGGCGCATCTCTGTACCAACTTTGGTTGGAATACGATAAACAGGCAAATAGTTATAAGCGATTATTCACGAAAAATAACACCAATATGTTGTCACGCCTAAAGGGTAAACCGCGTATGGGAAGAAGCTGAAACTCGGTGGGTGAATAGGTTAACTATTGAACCTCAAACCTTTTGTGGTTTGAAAGAAATCGAGCTAAAAACCAGGAAGATACAACGAAAAAACCAACAGTGTGTAACAATTATGCAATCGAGATTAGCTAAAAAAACGACTGCTTGCTACGCCTACCAGGTAAACCGCTTGGGGTAATGCTTTGAAAATCGCTGTACAGATGGAGTTATCATCTTAGAAAGGCTCTTCAATGGTGTAGAAGAATCAGACTTAGAGCCACGGAGTTATAACACGAAATCCAACTTGGTGTAGCAAGTGCGAGATCGAGATACTCTAATAGAGCAGTCATCCTAATAGAGCAGTCATCCTAACCATAGATATTAGAGTACTTTAATATCTATGTCCTAATAGAGCAGTCACCCGAAGAGAATTCAAGAGATCAGCTAGAAACAAGTAACCTGTATAGAGATCAGCTACAAACAAGTCACCCTGTAGAGAGATCAGCCACAAACAATTCACCCTGTAGAGAGATCAGCTAGAAGAAGTTACCTTGTAGAGAGTTCAGTTACAAAGAAACCACCATGTAGAGAATTCGTTTACAAACTAGTGAGCCTGTAGAGACATCAGCTAGAAGAAGTTACCTTGTAAAGAGTTCAGCTACAAAGAAACCATTCTGTAAAGAGCTCAGCTGCAAAAACATCATCTGTACAGAATTCCACTACAAACAAGTCATAGAAAGATCAGCTAGAAGAAGTTACCTCATAGAGAGTTCAGTTACAAAGAAACCACCATGTAGAGAATTCATTTACAAACTAGTGACCCTGTAGAGACATCAGCTAGAAGAAGTTACCTTGTAAAGAGTTCAGCTACATAGAAACCATTCTGTAAAGAGCTCAGCTGCAATCAAATCATCTGTACAGAATTCATCTACAAACAAATCACCCTGTAGAGAGATCAGCTAGAAGAAGTTACCTTGTAGAGAGTTCAGCTACAAAGAAACCATCATGTAGAGAATTCAGCTACAAACAAATCTCCCTGTAGAGAGATCTGCTAGGAGAAGTTTCCTTGTAGAGAGTTCAGTTACAAAGAAACCATTCTGTAAAGAGCTCAGCTGCAAAAAAATCACCTTTACAGAATTCCACTTCAAACAAATCACCCTATAGAAAGATCAGCTAGAAGAAGTTATCTCGTAGAGAGTTCAGTTACAAAGAAACCAACATGTAGAAAGTTCAGCTACAAACTAGTGACCTTGTGGAGACATCAGCTAGAAGAAACTACCTTGTAGAGAGCTCAGCTAAAAAGAAACCATTCTGTAAAGAGCTCAGCTGCAAACAAATCACCTGTACAGAATTCAGCTACAAACAAATCACCCTGTAGAAAGATCAGCTAGAAGAAGTTACCTTGTAGAGAGTTCAGCTACAAAGAAACCATCATGTGGAGAGTTCAGCTACAAACAAATCACCTGTAGAGAATTCAGCTACAAACAAATCTCCCTGTAAAGAGATCAGCTAGGAGAAGTTACCTTGTAGAGAGTTCAGTTACAAAGAAACCATTCTGTAAAGAGCTCAGCTGCAAAAATATCACCTTTACAGAATTCCACTACAAACAAATCACCCTATAGAAAGATCAGCTAGAAGAAGTTACCTCGTAGAGAGTTCAGTTACAAAGAAACCACCATGTAGAAAGTTCAGCTACAAACTAGTGACCTTGTGGAGACATCAGCTAGAAGAAACTACCTTGTAGAGAGTTCAGCTACAAAGAAACCATTCTGTAAAGAGCTCAGCTGCAAACAAATCACCTGTACAGAATTCAGCTACAAACAAATCACTCTGTAGAAAGATCAGCTAGAAGAAGTGACCTTGTAGAGAGTTCAGCTACAAAGAAACCACCATGTAGGGAGTTAAGCTAGAAGAAGTTACCTTGTAGAAAGTTCAGCTACAAAGAAACCATCATGAAGAGAGTTCAGCTACAAACAAATCTCCCTGTAGAGAGTTTAGTTAGAAGAAGTTACCTTGTAGAGAGTTCAGCTACAAAGAAACCATTCTGTGACAAGCTTAGCTGCAAACAAATCACCTGTACAAAATTCAGCTACAAACAAATCACCCTGTGGAAAGATCAGCTAGAAGAAGTCACCTTGTAGAGAGTTCAGCTTCAAAGAAACCATCATGTAGAGAGTTCAGCTGCAAACAAATCACCTGTAGAGAGTTCAGCCACAAAGAAACCACCATGTACAGAGTTCAGCTAGAAGAAGTTACCTTGTAGAGAGTTCAGCTACAAAGAAACCATCAAGAAGAGAGTTCAGCTGCAAACAAATCTCCCTGTAGAGAGTTTAGTTAGAAGAAGTTACCTTGTAGAGAGTTCAGCTATGAAGAAAACATTCAGTAAAGAGCTCAGCTGCAAACAAATCACCTGTACAGAATTCAGCTACAAACAAATCACCCTGTAGAGAGATCAGCTAGAAGAAGTTACCTTGTAGAGAGTTCAGCTACAAATTTAAAGAAACCATCATGTGGAGAGTTAAGCTGCAAACAAATCACCTGTAGAGAGTTCAGCTACAAAGAAACCACCATGTAGGGAGTTCAGCTAGAAGAAGTTACCTTGTAGAGAGTTGAGCTACAAAGAAACCATCATGAAGAGAGTTCAGCTGCAAACAAATCTCCCTGTAGAGAGTTCAGTTAGAAGAAGTTACCTTGTAGAGAGTTCAGCTACAAAGAAACCATCATGAAGCGAGTTCAGCTACAAACAAATCACCCTGTAGAGAGATCAGCTAAAAGAATTCACCTTGTAGAGAGTTCAACTACAAAGAAACCACCATATAGAGAGTTCAGCTACAAACAAATCACCCTGTAGAAAAATCAGCTACAAACAAATCACCCTGTAGAAAGATCAGCTTGAAGAAGTCGCCTTGTAATGACTTTAGCTACAAAGAAACCACCATGTACGGAGTTCAGCTAGAAGAAGTTAACTTGTAGAGAGTTCAGCTACAAAGAAACCATTCTGTAAAGAGCTCAGCTGCAAACAAATCACCTGTATAGAATTCAGCTACAAACAAATCACCCTGTAGAGAGATCAGCTAGAAGAAACCACCACATAGAGAGTTCAGCTGCAAAGAAATCACCCTGTAGAAAATTCTGCCACAAACAAATCACCCTGTAGAAAGATCAGTTAGAAGAAGTTATCTTGTAGAGAGTTCAGCTACAAAGAAACCACCATGTAGAGATTTCAGCTAGAAGAAATTACCTAGTAGAGAGTTCAGCTACAAAGAAACCATCATCTAGATAGTTCAGCTGCAAACAAATCACCTGTAGAGAGTTCAGCTACAAACAAATCTACTTGTAGAGAGATCAGTTAGAAGAAGTTACCTTGTAGAGAGTTCAGCTACAAAGAAACCACCATGTAGGGAGTTAAGCTAGAAGAAGTTACCTTGTAGAGAGTTCAGCTACAAAGAAACCATCCTGTGAAGAGCTTAGCTGCAAACAAATCACCTGTACAAAATTCAGCTACAAACAAATCACCCTGTAGAAAGATCAGCTAGAAGAAGTCACCTTGTAGAGAGTTCAGCCACGAAAAAACCACCATGTACAGAGTTCAGATAGAAGAAGTTACCTTGTAGAGAGTTCAGCTACAAAGAAACCATCAAGAAGAGAGTTCAGTTGCAAGCAAATCTCCCTGTAGAGAGTTTAGTTAGAAGAAGTTACCTTGTAGAGAATTCAGCTACGAAGAAAACATTCTGTAAAGACCTCAGCTGCAAACAAATCACCTGTACAGAATTCAGCTACAAACAAATCTCCCTGTAGAGAGTTTAGTTAGAAGAAGTTACCTTGTAGAGAGTTCAGCTACGAAGAAAACATTCTGTAAAGAGCTCAGCTGCAAACAAATCACCTGTACAAAATTCAGCTACAAACAAATCACCCTGTAGAGAGATCAGCTAGAAGAAATTATCTTGTAGATAGTTTAGCTACAAACAAATCACCCTGTAGAGAGATCAGCTAGAAGAAGTTACCTTGTAGAGAGTTCAGCTACAAATTTAAAGAAACCATCATGTGGAGAGTTCAGCTGCAAACAAATCACTTGTAGAGAGTTCAGCTACAAAGAAACCACCATGTACAGAGTTCAGCTAGAAGAAGTTACCTTGTTGAGAGTTGAGCTACAAAGAAACCATCATGAAGAGAGTTCAGCTGCAAACAAATCTCCCTGTAGAGAGTTCAGTTAGAAGAAGTTACCTTGTAGAGAGTTCAGCTACAAAGAAACCATCATGAAGAGAGTTCAGCTACAAACATATCACCCTGTAGAGAGATCAGCTAGATGAAGTCACCTTGTAGAGAGTTCAACTACAAAGAAACCACCATATAGAGAGTTCAGCTGCAAACAAATCACCCTGTAGAAAAATTAGCTACAAACAAATCACCCTGTAGAAAGATCAGCTTGAAGAAGTCACCTTGTAGAGAGTTCAGCTACAAAGAAACCACCATGTACGGAGTTCAGCTAAGAGAAGTTACCTTTTAGAGAGTTCAGCTACAAAGAAGCCATCATGAAGAGAGTTCAGCTGCAAACAAGTCACCTGTAGAGAGTTCAGCTACAAACAAATCACCCTGTAGAAAGATCAGCTAGAAGAAACCACCATATAGAGAGTTCAGCTGCAAAGAAATCACCCTGTAGAAAATTCTGCCACAAACAAATTTCCCTGTAGAAAGATCAGTTAGAAGAAGTTATCTTGTAGAGAGTTCAGCTACAAAGAAACCACCATGTAGAGATTTCAGCTAGAAGAAATTACCTTGTAGAGAGTTCAGCTACAAAGAAACCATCATCTAGATAGTTCAGCTGCAAACAAATCACCTGTAGAGAGTTCAGCTACAAACAAATCTCGTTGTAGAGAGATCAGTTAGAAGAAGTTACCTTGTAGAGAGTTCAGCTACAAAGAAACCATTCTGTAAAGAGCTCAGCAGCAAAAAAATCACCTGTACAGAATCCAGCTACAAATAAATCACCCTGTAGAGAGAACAGCTAGAAGAAGTTACCTTGAAGAGTGTTCAGTTACAAAGAAACCACCATGGACAGTTCTGTAATAAATTTATGTATTATATATATAATTTGTACATTTACTGATAAAATCAGAAATATTTAAGGTACATCTGCTTCATCTTTTCTACTTCCTGTGGTAAAGAAAAAAGATAGGTTTAAAAGTCTCAAAGCAGGCCATAGGCCGGCTTTGGGGTATACAAACACAAAAAGAAGTGAAATCTAATCCAAAACAGCCAAGCTGTAAAAAAGTTTGCGGCCCTCAAAAAGGCTATGGTAAAAAAAGATGTGAAATCCAAGGTGGCGGCCAAGAAATGGCTGTGTTGGTAGGTTAATGGTAAAAATTTTAATAACAACAATTCAGGTGAATTTTGTGCCAATTGACCAAGCGGCACCAAAATTCACCTGAATTTTTGTTATTAAAATTTTTACCATTAACCTACCATCACAGCCATTTCTTGGCCGCCACCTTGGATTTCACATATTTTTTCACCATAGCCTTTTTGAGGGCCGCACACTTTTTTACAGCTTGGCTGTTTTGGATTAGATAATTATAACATGAAAGGAACACTGCAGTACTTAATAATACTGTTATAGTTTTGTCTCCATGTTCTACGAACAATTCTGGACAAATAGTAGACTAAACCAGCGTATGTACTGTAGCTCTAGCCGTTTAACAACTAGAGCTACAGCACATATAATACTTCAGTTACCGGTCGAATAATTCAGTATTTTGTGGACACTGTAAGGACTTCAGGAAGAAACCATTCCATTGTTCTGCATTGCTCTTTCACCCCACACTCATGCTTTTGCTATAAAGGTACGTACTTTAAACCATAGTCTAAGCTAGACACCGTAACCAATGGGAAATAAAGCAATTTAGTAATTCCTCTGGCCCTTATGCACCTATCAATGTTACAGTCGATTGCAGAATTCTTGAAAAAAGTATGCCGTACTGTGAGTGTTTCCGTAAGGCTCCTTGTGAGTAAATTTAATTGTCCTTGCTACAGATTCAACAGCAATTGTACCACACTAATCTTTTTTCTCAATCCGGCTGATCAGGCATCACTACAAGTAGTTTTCCAGCCAACGGAATGTTTACAGCACGGGAAGAGAAATATCAACAATTCTGCAATCAACTGTAAGCCCCACTACCCCTTCCCGGGATTACTATGGGATTAGTGGGGGATTTTGACCTGATTTGATCTGAAACTCTGCCCCACTAGTGGGGCATTTGACTGCTCAAAATTTTAGGTGTTTGTTTTAACTTGCAAGCTAAAGGAATTAATCTGTTTCCAAAAGTACCTAACAGCCATACTACATGGAGATTTTACCACTAGTCGTTCCCCATGGGTGGAGAATTTGATTTTTCAAAAAGTCAAATCCCCACCATTTCCCCCACTACTCTCAGGAGGGGTAGGTGGGGGATAACATTGATAGGTGCATTAGTAGTGCCCTCGCTACACTCGGGACTCTGCCTCGGGCGATCAGGGTTACTAAATTGCTTAGTTCCCTTGGTCTTGGTGTCTAACTATTATTTAAACAATAATCCAGGCATTATCAACACTGGAGAGACCACTATTGAGCTACAACTGCTGGTAATGCTCTTCCTTACAAGTCATAGGACACTAGCGCCTCAACTAGCACATGCACTAATTAATTAGAATACACATGTACTCACAGTGATAAAGTGTAGAGACTATTGTTGTAGTGTAGATGTTTTCCTTTGTTGCTTCAATACTTAGCACTAGCTAGCATTAGGGCAGTAGTAATGAGCCAGCATATTTGCATAGCCCCATCACATCACCTGGTGGTGCCACCTAGCTAGCTACCTGCTAAGAATAATTACTGGCTCATCTCTATAGCTGTAACACTAGTTAGTGCTAAAGCAACAAAAGAAAACATCTATGCTACAACAATAGCCTCTATCATGCTATATCACAGCTAGTAAACATATATCTAAGTGTATTCTAATTAATTAGTACATGCACTAGTTTTATGACTTTTAAGAGCAGTACCAGCAGTTGTAGCTCGATAGTGGTGTCTCCAGTGTTGCAAGAGATGGATAATTCCCGGATTAGTGTTTAAAAGCTGTTTCCAGCTCAGTCCGCGAGTCCAGTCCGTGGAATAAAGTAAGCCCTTTTATATACCTGTAGTCACAATGAAGCAAATTCCTATTAACAATGGGCATTACATTAAATTTGCCAAAATTGAAGGTGGGATCCACTCCCATAATACCAACAACTCTAACAAATTCTTTTCCTGGAACACTTGACTTATATTGTAGCATAACATGAGGTATGTTCCGTTCCAAAAATGGAAGGAAATGGTGGACCTATTATCATCCACTTTTGGAAGGTTATTACGCAGAGGAAATATTACTCCAAAAGTGGATGGAAATGACACTTTTTTTCCTATATAGTGACTAAAATGAGTAACAATCATCCATATTTGGATTGTTCTAGTCTTCCACTTTTGGATGATTCTGTTATCATGAAACAATCATCCATATTTGGATTGTTCTAGTCTTCCACTTTTGGATGATTCTGTTATCATGAAACAATCATCCATATTTGGAGTCTTTTAGTCTTCCTCTTTTGGGTGATTCTTTTATCATGAAACAATCATCCATATTTGGAGTCTTTTAGTCTTCCTCTTTTGGGTGATTCTTTTATCATGAAACAATCATCCAAATTCGGATACCTATAGTAAATTTGCTAGCACCGGCTTAGAAATGTTGCACCTATTGTCATTCATGCCGGCAAAAGTAGCTGTAATGGCAAATATTCATAAAATATTATTTTGAAATGACAGTTGTGACACTGAAACTTGTGTGACCATCAATTTGGATTTCACAACTTTTTCATGCAACTTATTTTATAAAACGTCTGTAATTTCACTGTTTTTGCGTGGATATAAATTTCGCTGTTTTTGTGTGGATATAAATTCTCCTTAGTTTTTTACAGCTTGTCTGTTTATGTGTAGATCTAAATTCTTTTTGTACGTGTGGGACTACACAGTACCAGCGTGCAAACAGATTCTCTTAACAAAATGCAAAAGATTATCGTTAGTAGTAGTGCACATATACACATAAATTATACACTTATACAATTACTGAAATTTCCTACAAATCTTTAAATTCTTGCATGCCAAAAACAGTTTGATATGAAATTTGAAATTTGGAGCCTTCATATATGCAATGTGGCCTTTGATCTTTTGCAATCCAGCATTTGCTTGTTCATTGATTTGGGAATTAAGGGATGCTAGATACTCTTGCTGATAAATGTCCATGTTATATCCACTTGAACAGCCGGTGTGTCCTCTCCAATGAAATCTATCCACCAAAAATGTAGTGTTTTGAAACATCACTGGCTCACGGTTCAGCACGTATTGATGAAGCTTACAACTGTTGTCGTAAATTATGTACTCGGGCATGCTGTGAAATCTTGTTAATATTAACTCAAATGGATGACGTGGAGACTCATGCTGTTTTAATATTTGAAAACCATAACATACACCATGGCTACAAAAGAGTGTAAAGATTCCTGGTGTTAAGACAGGATGACTTGAGGAAAACTTTCTGCAGGAGTCTCGATCTTCCTTGTGTAATTTCAAGTCTGCTGCATAATTTCGTACCCTTCGCACCAGTGGTAGGCTGGGAAAACAAGAAAAGTAGTCTTCATCCGGTGGAGACAAAAAATTATTAGGTGCTGAAACATTGTATGGTGCTAAGCACAAATCTCTTAACAGCTTGAAAAGATTACATACACTTAAAGGGATGGGCTCTGCCAACGTTAGCTTATTCAGGAAAACTGCGATAACAGGTGCACTCTTTTGCAAAAGTGCAAACTCTTTTTTTTGACCTGCCTGTCTAACGTCAATTCCTGAAATCACCTTATCAATTACTTCAATGACATCAGCCTTGCCTGCTATCTGAATCATGCCACATATGGCCGTGTTGCGAGCCAACTCAGAAAAAAATTCTCTGTAAGCATGAGGTGCTACTGTTGTTCCAGTTTCTTTATAGAGTTGATCAATGACACCGGCAAGCGCACTAGCCCCTTCGGCTCTCATCAATTTCATCATCGAGTTAAACTGTGGTAGAGTAAGATGCTTGGGAGATTTCACACACTTTCTGTCCTTTGTATAACCCGAGTACTGTAATAGTAATTCTCGTGACTTTACCGTTTTCAGTAACACTCTTTCTGAATGTCTAACTGTCACACACTGAATACTGTCAGTGGATTTAGTTTCCTGCACAGAAAGCCTACTCAGAAAGTCTTTGCGAAAACCAATGAGGGTGCCATCACACACAATGGTTTTAGGTGTATGTTCACATTGGGGACAAAGAAAGCATTCTTGATAATTAATATCTAGCAATCTGGCAAAGCAGTTCCATGCCTGACGAAGATGTTTGATTCCCACTGGGCGTGACTTGCTTAAGGCTGAAAAAGTTTGTTGCATGGATCTGTGAAAAGCTATCAACGGATTTTTTCCTTCTAACATGATGTGTAAATATGTAAACAACAGCCCATAGTAAAACAGATGCTTACCATCTAAATTTAATAGCAAGTGATCACGACCGTCATATTCCTGTTTACAATTGCAATCCCCCATTGTTGGTCTGTAAAAGCAGTGTCTTTGACTATCATGTATTGACACAGACTCTTTATGAATAATCACGTCTTTGGTAGATATCCAAGAATTAAGCACTGGGTCATCAGAACTAAACTTATGGCCATGCTCACATTTCAGTGTTTCATTATAATTAGGAACTAACTCTTTAGGAAATTTCCACTCACCACACTCATGTGCGTCATGAATACTTTGAAGTTCAGTTGGCAGTGGGTATGGGATTAGCTGTGATGATAAGCATGTAAATTGTTGCTCCTCAATGGATTCAGCATCTTGGTCAATGTATATGTCATTTACCTCGCACCAATTGAGGAACTGTGTTACGTGTTGACAGTGATCATGGCACAAATCACAATAGAGTCTTGTGCTTTGCCTGGAGCATATTAAGCCACATTCACTGCCATCATACACAGCTACTAACAGAGGATCAGTACATATAATATCAACAGATTCATCACTATCTTGCTGGTGACATATTTCACTAGCTGACTCAAACAATTGTTCTGTTGCCAAAGCATGTACACAGTAGCTCTTTTTTTCTTCAGAGGCCCTTACACGTAGGTTGCAATCAGAAAAATCACCATGGCAGTATGAATTGCATCTCTCCTTTTGAAACTTTGAGGAATCACACGAACACAACAGTATCACAATAGATTGAGAAAGGTACAGCTTTTGAACTAAACAATAGCCTGACTTGAGATTTCCTGAACTATCGCAATCAGCAATGACATATCTTTGACTATTTGACAACTCATAATATCGGCCTGAACTTTTTAGGCTTCTGACAAAGGCAGATTGTAGTGGAAATTCACCAACCTATATAGAAAAATCAAATTAAATTTTAGTAGGAAGACCCCTCTCTTAGTTGTCCTGCATGTAGGACAGGTACTGATGATAGTAGTATTAACAAGACAGACTGTGTCAAACTCAGCAAACACACTGTGTAGAACTATCAATAACTATATAGTGTGCAAAGGCTTCAACTTATTTAACACCTATCAACAGTTCTTTATAACCAGTAATGTTGTTTTTAACTTGCCAAAAGGTGAACTTTACTTAGTGTGGCTGTACTGGTAATTTAATTATTATTTGAAGCCCTCATTGATCTGGGGACTGATAAAACCCTTTTAAAAAACAGCACTCCAGACTTCGGGTTACTTATAAAAGCCTCCAGGACCTTTTCTACAACTTTTAAGACTAAATAAAATATTTTAAGCAGAAAGTTTCTCAATTTCGCTACGTAACCACCCAACCAAAGTCACTTATTTGACCACTTTTGAATCAGTAGAATCTACCTTTCGAGAACCTAGTAGGTTCTGGGTGTGTTAAGGTCAAGTCTTGGTTCTAAAAAAAAATTGAAACACCGTTGTGAATGCTCCTGCAAAGAGTAATCTGAATGCTAGTGATAACTACTGAATGCCTCCACACAATTACCATAATATTATAGAAGGAAGTTTAAAGGATCAAGCGGTAGTAAGGTTGCATACACACCCAAAGATGCTAGTGTACATTTAATCCTTAATTCAGAACCCTTGTGCAATTATTGTTACCTTCTTATGATCTAGTTGTAGGGACAAGCCATCATCACCATTTTCTTGTGACTTTGCTAATCTGGTTGACTATAAGAAAGAGATCATGCTTAAACTCTTAAGACTACTATAACTAACCTGTCTTTTAGTACTTAGCAGATTCCCTTTTCTCTGCTTCACTTTAACTTGGATTCCCTTTGTTGCTGCTGCCATTTCAACTACATGCACCAAAAACTAATGTCCACATAGCAGAATACTGGTCTGTGCAGCTGAGTAGACAGTTTTAATTCAAAGGTTTGTTTGTGTCAAAGACTTCAAAGAAGTGTGATTTTTGCTGTTTCAGCAACCTCAAACCCTTAAAATCTGAAGTCAGATTTTTATCAGTCATTTAGTAACAGTAAAGCTTGGATCTGAAGATGACTTCAAAAGTAGTAAATAACAATGCCAGGGATATCAAGAGAAAGTTGGATGTGATTTCTAAGAAATGCCAGGAATTGAAAGGTTTGGGAGTGGCTGTTGCTGTCGCATATTCTACCACAAAGACCAATGGTCTCTGTTTTTGGAGATGAAAGAATTTCCAAAGTGGTGCAGAAGTACAAGGATGAGATACTCTTAGATCCAGATTGGCAAAAGGAGGAGATGGAGAGCTCTAGTAAAGTTTTGTTACCCCCTTTGCCAGATTCATTATATAGCCTAAATGGAATTACAATGAAAGCTTTAATTCGGGGCATAATGAAAGATCTCAAACTTTCATGGAATTCTGACAAGCCAGAATGGTGGCCAGATACTGTGCCATTTGTCAATGTGACACAGCCTGCTCCAGAGTTTGAAGGTTAGTTACCACAATGAAAAAAGTTTTTGATGTGTATCAACATAGGGAATTGGAGCATTGCTCTACGAGAACTAATCACAGCATGCTATACTCATCATGGACTGGATGTTCGTACATACATTCAGCCAGATGCAGAGGATACACGTGAACGTGTTCCTGTTCCTCGTGATCTCCAAATTGAAGATGATGGATCTAGAGGTCCTCAAATAGAAGACGATGAATTTAGAGATCCCCAAGATGAAGATGATGAATCTGGAGGTCAACAAATTGGTAATAATAAAACCAGACAGAGAAAAAGACCGGATTTCACACCTTTGGCTGTTAGAAAACCTAAAAGGCAAAGACACCAACCACAAAGATTGGAGTAAAAGTAAAATACTTACTTTGTAGTCTAACCTCTTTATTTCAAATAGCTGCATATGCATCTTTAAATTAATTATAATTCTAGTATATAACATAAAAGCTGCGGTACATTATTCACTAGCAATAGACAAAGGGCTTGCACCGTAGCAATACATGTCAAGATCACTCACAACGAGATTCCTTTAAGGACTAGCTCCATCTTACCAAGTACAAAGCAAATCTGTCAGTAGCTAGGCATGTTATATCATGTATTCACAACAGGTTCTACTATGGAGGGATATTACTAATCACTGGACTGGACTGACATATTTTGGTTGTTACACATTCTGAGGTCATATTTGTTCTGTCTTTGCAAATCAAAGGCCTTCAGGGAGCCTTCTGCCCATTGCAAATCTTGGCAGAGAACTGCAGTATGAGAAAACTGCCATCTACATACACTCTTAGCTGTATGAATAGTTGATGATTAAACTTTAGGAGAGATTAGGTATAGCACAGCTTTAATACATAGTAAAACAGAACTGTAAGTTGTTCTTGGCATCGCAGCACTGCAATGGCTGTGCACTAAGGCATTTGAGTCTTGTGTAAGTACAAACAGCAATCAGAGGACTGCCTTGTGGAAAGAGGCAGTCCTCTGATTGCTGTTTAAAATTTAATATCAATTCAGTGGAAGGGCTTTCTGGCGATCTGAAGACATTTTTGAGCTTGCCTATGCCTAACCAATACTGCCTAGATGTCAGAAACTAAATATTAAGGGTTTTGGGTGATATTTTGGGGCAAGAAATCCCTAGCCTCCATGATCCCTATAGTACTACTGTACTATATGAGTACTTCTTGATTACTCTGTTTTTTTTTTAAATCATATGTCCAATCCCTATTCTACTTGTTTAAACTTTTATCCCCACTAAATTAAATGTTTTTCTTGTTTGTGAAGCTAGAAAATGATAGTATCAGCAGCATTTAGAGTCTTTTGTGAAGCTACCTTTTCATGCGAAGCATGAGTATAAGACAAATTTTGAAGAAAAGTTTTGGTGACCTCTGTATGTCTACTTTTGGGTTGATAAGGGGAAGGGGGGACTAGAACAATCCAGATATGGATGATTGTTCTACGATGAAAGAATCATCCAAAAGTGGAAGGCTAAAACAATCCAGATGTGGATGATTGTTTTATGATGAAAGAATCATCCAAAAGTGGAAGGCTAAAACAATCCAGATGTGGTTGATTGTTTTATGATGAAAGAATCATCCAAAAGTGGAAGGCTAGAACAATCCAGATATGGATGATTGTTTTATGATAGAATAATCATCCAAAAGTGGAAGGCTAAAACAATCCAAATATGGATCATTATTACTCATTTTGGTCACTATATAGGGGAATGCGTCATTTCAATCCACTTTTGGAGTAATATTAAAAACCTTCCAAAAGTGGATGATAATAGGTCCACCATTTCCATCCATTTTTGGAACGGAACATATATGCATAACATTGTATAGGACATCAGAAGTATGTTTAAATGATCTGTTTTTAGATTTATAATATACCATTTGTTGACGATTTTTTGACAGTGCAACTACACTTTGCATGATAATCATCCCCCCTACGTCATCGACAACCTCCATCTTGGTATCCTTGACCAAACTGTTACTGCTATAGTAGTCCGTTTTTTCTATGGTGCTCATCATGGTACGCACAAATGCATGTTTGCTTTTACTATTACCATGAGGTCTTGGAATAATTCACCATTTTCATTAGGTGGGTTGTTACATTTTTACTAACAGAAAACTTTTGTGATTTTGTCTTCGTTGCTCCAAACTGCTCTGTTCGAATCAATTATAGTATCAGTAGATAGTTCTGTGGTTGTTAAAGGTTGAGCTTTATAGTAATTTTCGTGACAAGATTAACACCTCACACATACGGCACCTTAACCGCTCAAGCAAGTTGAATTTACTCTGGTCTTTTGTACATCAGATTCTACATCTCTCCCTGTTCACAACTGTATCGCATCATAGATGATTGAAGTCGTTGTTTGAAATCTTCATCTTCGCTATTACTATCACAAAACATGGATGATGTTTTGACACAAACGTCTCCAACAGTAAACTAGCTCGCTACAATTCAAGCAGGAGGCAGACCTTCTGACACGAGGCTGAACGAGAGGCTGAGCTATAAATAGAACTTCTTGCACGAGGCTGGGCACTAAATGGAGTTTGTATTCTATTTAATAGATCAGTTAACCAGTAGACAAAGTCCTGATTGTTTAAAGAAACAGAGACTGATAAAGTTGTTAGGTGAGCTGCATATAACAAGTAACTAAGTTGATCCTGTCCAGTCTCGCGTAGCCAGACCGCTTTTTTCTTTTGTGTGGGCATTGGGAAAAGTGTCTGGTACACCTGCATTAAGAATTCTGTGTAACGTTCCACTGCAGTCAGTGATTGCAGCTGATTGGCGAAGTCCTAAACTTCTTAGACCTGTTAAAAGCGTCACGCGCCCTCAATACAAACAGCAATCAGGCTGCACTCCTAAGAAGTTTAGGGATTCGCCAATCAGCACGTACACTTATTGATTGTAACATACACAGCACTATTGTTGATTTTACATCCTAGGAAAACCAGCTGTACTGTCTGCCTAGTAATTAATAATAAAGAATAAAGATCCGGATACGATTACCCGGACAGGACCTAGTCTCGCGTAGCCAAACCGCTTATGCTACAATTACTAGTTGTGAACAAAAAGTTACAGTATGTATGTGTTGCATAAAAAAGTTGGCTATAGTGCATATATAGTGCATAACATAAATGGTTTCATTTGACTACTAATGGTATTACATTGATGTCACCTGTCCCTTATGTAGTCTCGTGCCCAGAGCGCTTTTTTAAATTTACAATCAAAAGATTGCAAGGGGGGCTCCAGTCCCTCTTCCCCCCCCCAGCTTGCTACGTCTATGACTCAGCAATATCTGCAGTGTCCAAGGAATGGATCACCAAAGTTTCAGCCTGCTGTGGTGTGTAGTTTTGGAATTATAGCGCTACATATTAGGAAGAGCAAGACAATTGATTTGTACAGCGACTGAAAATAAACTACAGGCGCTTACATTCGCAACCATAACTTTCGTTTGTATTAGTCTACAACTTTGCAATTTGGCTTAAAACATTCACCATGAATCAGCACATCAACCAAGATATAGTATTAGCCTGTAGATACTTGTGCATATGGATATGAAGGTGGTTTGGTAGAAGAAACAATGACAATCTTGTTTACGTTTACCACATAGTAAACAAACGCACGTGACATGAATGACTTTGGAGCTAGAAAAACGAAACAAAGATTTTTGAACTATCCATGAACAGGTGAATAAGATGGTACAGTGTACATAGTTTTAATTGATTTGAGTTTTCCTTCTTCAAGTACTGGCCCAATAAAAACTTGCATAGTTTTTATGTAGCATGCGTAATTTTACGAATTATTTTTAAATTTTGATTTTCTCAATACGCATGTTTGTGCAAACAAGTCGGGGTTTTGCTGAGACGGTCACATTTACTCTAGTAAAACATTCACCTATTTACTTAGTAATTTGTGACTACTCTATTAGAAAGAAGAGAACTGTGATTCCTGAATTACCTTATACCTAGCATACCGACTAGATGCTCATGAAGAAAGTTGACTATAGAACATCACTGTTACTCAGTTGTGAACACATTACTGGGGTCAACATTTGTGATCGGGCCTGCGATAATAGGGCATGTGGGCACATGATTTTTGCCTACTTTTTCACACTTTCATCACTCATAACTTTTTGTACCATTATGCTATGGCATTGCAATTTTCAGCTTGTAGTAGGCATTTAATTGGCATCATGATGCAAGTTACAGAATGGAAATATACATTTTCAGTACTAAGATATGATCCGTAGAGTGATGGGGTGTAGTTTGTGCCCACATGCCCTGTTTTCGCAGGCCCGGTCACATTTATAGCACTAGCAAGACTAGTATGCAGATCAAATCACATTTGAGAAGGCCTATCACTTCCTTTCTACTTAAAATTTGTTTAAGTTTGGCTGGAGTTGTGTGTTGAGTTGTGTGACATTAACGTTTTGCTAACAAAGTTGGACCTTACCAGTTTAATAGTTTGACTTATTGTTGATGTCAGTAGTTCATGTCCAACTGAACCTATACTGTGTCAAGTTCAAGTTTTATAGTATTGGTGTGCTAGTATTCTAGTTACACTGCCGTCTTATTAACAGGTGCAATGAAGAGAAGTGATAACATATTAGTAGTCAACCCTAATGTCCAGATGTTAGTATCAGTAAATTATGCAGTGGGATGTTGACTATAATACACTACTACACAATGATACTACTAGTACCATGGGCCCTCTAATTTCTCTGGACGGCTCTGTTTGTGGCATGCAACTGCAGTCAACTAACACTCATTTTAACTAGTAAACCCTTAACAACACTTTGCCTTTCATCTTGTACTGCATTGAAACGATCAAAATACTCTATTAGAGCAGTCACAAAACAGCTGTAACACAGCAATCAATATTTAGCATAGTTACAACTTCTGCTTAGCATCGGATTGTATAATTTAAATTACTAGCTACTTACAGACTTTACAATATAAAAATATGGCACTTGTAGAAATGTGACTGTCCTATTAGAGTATCTCGATCTATTTCAAGCATTGACTAGTTCAAGTGAAGAAGCTACGCCCCTGCCAAGAGATCTTGTGAAATGAAATGAGAATAGTAAAGAAAAGCAAGTATGTACAGAGACAATAGAGGGGCGCGTAATTATGTCCTGTTGTAAATAAACGCCTTTAAAATTTATATTACTACTAAATAAACCCACCAGAATAGGCTTGTGTGGCTGTTGTCTCCAAGGTTGTCTCATTACTTGTCTTTTCGTGTTGAAGGGATTTAGTCGCAATTGGTGAGTTTAACTATACATGTATTTGTGTTGTAAAACTTAATTGTAACAAGGCGATTAGCACATATCATGATAAACATGTATTTGTCACAGTAGAGTCTCTCACGAAGTCACGATTATTACGAGACATTGGACCAGGGTAAAAAATTTACTGCTATATTTAGTGGTTGTAGCGTTTGTATATCTGTCACAGCGGGGCTAACTGTCACGCTGGACTTTACTCGTAAATAGTCACTGAGCTTTGACTAACAAAAACTAACTTTTATTCATTGATTCAAAGTATTTATAGGTACAAAACTATGCACAAAATTCTATCCTATATTACAAAGCATGCATGCAGAAAAACAAACAAAAATTCCTAACCTTACAGTACACAACAACAAAATCAAAATTCCTAAAGCAGCATTACAACACCTACAAAATGTGCCTACTCTACAAGTTATGCAACTACAAAAATCACCATTACAAAAATCACACTAACAAATAAAACAGTTCAATCTCTTACACTCCTCCCTCCTTCTCCAGCAGCAAACTAGTTTGCTGCTACTCTTGATAGAGCATCAGCATTGCCATTAAGTATTCCTGCTCGATGCTCCACCACAAACTGGTAAGGTTGTAATGCTAAACTCCACCTTGCTAATCTTGGATTAGTGTCCTTAAGGCGGTCCAGCCACTGTAAAGCCCGATGATCCGTTTGGATTATGAATAAACGACCCAGTAAGTAGACTCTGAAAAAATCTGTGGCCAGTCTAATTGCCAGACATTCTTTTTCTACAGTGGAATAACGAACCTCTCTGGGTAACAACTTCTTGCTATAGTATGCTACTGGGTGGTCTTTTCCCATGTTGTCCACTTGACTGAGTACTGCTCCAACTCCTCTCTCTGATGCATCAGTTTGGAGGATAAATGGTTGGGAGAAATCAGGGCTTTTCAGAACAGGGGCTGAACATAGTAAATCCTTCAGTCTCTGCCAGGCTTGCTGACATTGTTCAGTCCAGACTACTCTATTTGGTGCACTCTTCTTGGTCAAGTCAGTCAGGGGGGTTGCCACTGAAGCATAATTTGGCAGAAACTTCCTGTAGTATCCAGTAATACCGAGAAACATTCTCACTTGTGTCTTATCAGTAGGGACTGGTAACTCTCTCACTGCTCTTAGTTTGTCAGTTTCTGGTTTCACTATGCCTCCTCCCACAATGTGGCCAAGGTATATACAGTGTTCCATAGCATACTGACACTTGCTTGGCTTGGCTGTTAAGCCAGATTCTCTCAACCATGACAAAATTGAGCGTAAATGTTCAAGGTGCTCTTCCCATGTTTCACTAAAAATCACTAGGTCATCTAAATAAGCAGCCGAAAATGATTGGAGCCCATGTAGGAGACAGTCCATCATCCTTTGGAATGTTGCAGGGGCTCCCTGTAGGCCAAATGGCATCATTCTGAACTGAAAGAAACCAAAGGGTGAGTGAAAGGCTGTCTTATCACGATCTGATTCAGCCACTGGGACTTGCCAATACCCTCGTGTCAGGTCCATTGTTGAAATAAACTTTGCTTTTCCCAAACGGTCTAATAAGTCATCAATGCGAGGCATCGGGTAAGCATCAACTCTAGATACACTATTCAAATGACGGTAGTCAACACATAGCCTCAATGTGCTGTCTTTCTTTTTGACCAACACTAATGGAGCTGCCCACTGACTGGATGATAGTTCTATTATCCCACTTTCCAGCATCTGATCCAACTCAGCCTTCACTGAATCACGATAAGCATGTGGTACACGATAAGGAGGGCGGCGAATTGGACTAGCATTTCCTGTATCAATAAAATGTTCCACTAGGGATGTTCTGCCGGGTTTGGATTGGAGCACATCAGTAAATTCCTCAAGCAGTTGCTGCAACTGGCTCTGTTGATTGCTCCGTAACTGTGACCCAATAGTTGGTTGTCCACTCTGTTGCTCAGTCCAGGCTGGTACTGTATCCTCCAGCATGTCATTATCTGATTCTCCTGACTGCTCCTCAACCCATAAACTGATCTCAGTGTTCTCTGTAAGGAAATGAAACAGTTTAAGCATGTTCACATGAAAAACTCGCCTCTTTCTCCTTCTGTCGTGCATGTCAATCAAGTAGTCCACTTCTCCAATACGTTTCACCACCTCATATGGGCCTTGCCACTGAGCTAACAACTTACTAGTAGAGGTGGGGAGTAGGACTAACACTTGGTCTCCTGGCTGAAATTCTCTGTGTCTTGCATTCTTATCATACCAGTACTTCTGATCCATCTGATCCTTTGTCAGATTCTGCTCTACTAATTTTGACATCTGTTGTAACTTTTCTCTAATGTCTAGGATGTATGACACCACACTAACATCTTGGGACTCTGCTGCTTGCCAGGACTCTTTTAATACTGACAGTGGTCCTCTGACACTCCGTCCATATAACAGTTCAAATGGTGAGAACCCTGTAGATGCTTGGGGAACTTCTCTGTAAGCAAAAAGAACATATGGCAGTAACTTGTCCCAATCTTTACCTTCCTTATCAATAACTTTCCTTAACATCAGCTTGAGGGTTTGGTTGAATCGTTCTACCAGCCCATGAGTTTGTGGGTGGTATGGACTAGTTCGTATTCCCTGCACCCTCAACAGTCTGTAGAGTTCCATTAGGAGTTTAGATGTGAAGTTGCTACCTTGGTCTGTCAAGATGCTCTGAGGAATGCCAACACGAGCAAACAACTTAATCAGTTCTTCAGCAATGTTCTCAGCATCTATACTCCGAACTGGTATGGCCTCCGGATAACGTGTGGCATAGTCACATATCACTAACACATAGCGATTTCCACTGCGGCTTCTGGGTAATGGACCAACTATGTCCATGGCTATTTTCTGGAATGGAGTTGCAACAATTGGTAGTGGCACTAGAGGAGCTTTGGGCACTTTCTTGTGACCAGACTTCTGGCACTGTGGACAACAACGACAAAACTCCTCCACATCTTTGCATAAGGTTGGCCAAAAAAATTGCTGTGCCACTCTCTGTCTAGTTTTGTCCTTCCCCAGATGGCCAGCCAACGGAATATTGTGAGCCAGTTCTAACACTTTTGAACGACATTGTACAGGTAAGACTAATTGTTCTATCACAAGTTCTGGTGCTTTCTGGATGGCTTCCACTGGTGGTATAGCAGCCCATAATTCCAATAGAAATCACCTACAGAGAGAGAATCAGGGTTAGTTGCAAACTTACGTGCTCCAGCCAAAGTAGTATCTTCTCGCTGTAGTCTCCTCAACTCATCTGTAGATACACTCAGTGGGGGTGTTGGTGCCTGCTGTGCTAATGTCTGATGATGTTGACAGTCTGCATGCTTCTGGCTTCTGGTCTTCTTAGGTTTATCTCTGGTTAACAAAAATAGTTCTTCATCAAATTCACTGCCAACAAGAGGCACACTTGGCTTCACCCCACACTGTTGTTCACTCTCTTCCATAGCCACATCTTCTTGTGTTTGTCTGAGAGACTGAACCCTAGTCACTACCATTAAACTCTGTTCTGAAGTATATGGCCGGACATCAGCTATACCCAACAATTTGTCCAACTCTGGCACATCGGTGCCTAACAATACTGGCACTGGGAGTGTTTTGGATACTGCTGCTTCCACACTCTGTAGTAGTCCATCTACCTCCATCTCCAGTTTAGCCACCGGATACAGTACGGTGTCACCATGGGCACATCTAATAGTGATAGCATCTCCTTTAAGGTACTGTCCTTCATGGACCAGGTCCTCTCTCACCATGGTTCTGCTACAACCTGTATCTAACACAATGTTATCAACAGTAATGTCACCAATTTGGCCACTCCGACACACAGAGGAAGCCTTACTAACTGATAATTGCTGCTGCTCACCCCTACAGAACATATTTGCCTTCGTCGGATTTGCCGGACAAGTGGTTGCAATGTGGCCTCCTTCTCCACTAGTGTTGCACCGATATCCAAATTAGCCGATTATTCCGATAACCGATATTAAGCAACAGAATTAGCCGATACCGATAACCGATCCGATGTACACCAATAACACTAACACTCATCCTCATCATTATTAAATGGCTCATATTAGTGACATAACCATTGATATACAGCTCATTCTAGGCTAAAATGTAAAGTTAGATGTATACCACAAGTAAAAGTTACTCATGGTAAACAGGTTTTAAGTACATTTTACTACTGCTATATACAGTTGAGACAAGTGGCTGGTACTACATAGAAACCTAAAAACCTCAATTTATTGTTGGGCATGGCCTAAACCCTGACAGTTTATTATGGGCATGGCTTGTAGTCACCGCTAAACCATTCACACATAACTTAATTAAAATGCCAAATAACTTATGTCTAGCCTCCCCCACATCATTATACTACACAGCACAGTGGAGATTAACATCGGCCTTGATTTAATCAAAACCGATTAATCGGCTAGTAACCAATATCGGCCCGATACCGATTATTGAACCGATTATCGGTGCAACACTATTCTCCACAATTGTAGCACTTCACATGGCTTAGTTCTGTAGACTTCCCCTTAGAGTCAGCTCCACTAATGCTACTCTTACTCTTTGGTTCCTTAGACACGTCCATTCTCACCACAGAATTGGCTTCTGTCTTTTTATTCTCACTTCTGTTCCCCGGACAGTCTTTAGCAAAGTGTCCTGTCCGATCACAACTATAGCATCGCCTCTGATTAACAACAGGCAGCTTGCGATCACTACCTCCTACAGCACCTACTGTTTGCCTGGTCTGTACATATTCATCAGCAAGTTCACCAGCCTCCTGGCAGGTTTTTGGCTTCTTATCTCGCACCCATGCCCGCATGTCCGGTGGTAGAGCTTCCAGCAGCTGTTCGAGGCCAACCATCTCCTTCATTTGAGCCATTGTAGTACATTCTCGAAGCCAATTGTTCTGTAAGTCCATCAATCTTATAGACAGTTCACGGAAAGACTCTTCACGGCCTCGAGTAGCAGTACGAAATCGTCGGCGATAAGCTTCTGTATTAATGTTATATCGAGCTAAGATAGCTGCCTTAACTGCACTGTAATCTCCCACGTCAGCTGGCAAAACAGCTGCATACGCCAGTTGAGCTTTACCAGTTAGTTGTGGGGCGAGGTGAATTGCCCATCGGTTTTCTGGGATCTCGTGAGCTTGCATGACGCGTTCAAAAGTCACTAAGTACGCTTCAATGTCATCCTTAGTTGAGAGGGGCACAAGCTTAACTTCTAATGAATTGCGGGGTGGTGGGGCTTTCTCCTTACTTGTTGCCACATCCATTAGGGCTTGCATGTGGTCCCGCATCTGTTGCATCTGTGCTGTAACAACTTTCTCCCGTTGTTCCATTTCAGCCTGGCGGAGTTTTCTCTCAGTAACAATCTCTTCCTCGCGAGAAGCACGCTCTTCTACTAACATTCGAACCATGTCTTCTAGGGCTGTAGTGTTTGACATCTTGGTGGCTGGTTTCCGGCGTGGCTTTGGCATACAGTCACGAAAGTAGCTAGCTGGGTAGCTAAAGAAACACTCCTGTCACCAAATGTCACAGTGGGGCTAACTGTCACGCTGGACTTTACTCGTAAATAGTTCACTGAGCTTTGACTAACAAAAACTAACTTTTATTCATTGATTCAAAGTATTTATAGGTACAAAACTATGCACAAAATTCTATCCTATATTACAAAGCATGCATGCAGAAAAACACACAAAAATTCCTAACCTTACAGTACACAACAACAAAATCAAAATTCCTAAAGCAGCATTACAACACCTACAAAACGTGCCTCCTCTACAAGTTATGCAACTACAAAAATCACCATTACAAAAATCACACTAACAAATAAAACAGTTCAATCTCTTACAATATCTTAGTATCTTAATAAATAATCCCCCATGATCACTAATCACTAATAGTACAGTGAAAACTGGTCATTATTCAGACCGTAGGGACAAAATTTTCTAACCTTGCCTTTTAAAGAGGTGGCTGCATTATGCGGCCTTAAAAAAGGTAAGAAGCATGCTGTTCTAACTGGCTATAGAGATGGATTTAGTGTATGACAGCATATGAGACAGTGAGTGCTGGCAGCAAGGGGGCAGCCAATCTGTTAGAGCACCAAAAGCACTGCTTCAGACATAGGCAGTTGACTGTCAGCCCCAAGTGTAAAAAGGTTCACTATTGGTCCTTATAAGCTCCTGATGAAGAAAGTGATGAAGTCATTATCCATAGGATATATTTTTCAGAGCATCCATTTCAGTTCTACAATATAGTAGCCAAGCATAAGATGAACATAACACAGCATTCCAGTAGTTTAGTGGTGACCACAACACTGCCTGAGTTAAACTGTGGTGAGATTTGAGACTACCAGAAGCCCTGGAATGTCTTCAACACATGAAATACCAAATATCTAATGCCTGGCTTTCATCCACAGTGGACCTGTCTTGGTGGCCACTTGTACAGAAGGGAAACAGCTGCCACACAGTCTTGCGAGCGAAGCAGCTAGTTGCCACACCCCTTAATTATCAATTTGTAAAATCTTTAGCAAAATTGTGTGAGCGAACAAGTGCGATGTGGCAGTGCCGTGTATATGGTTGCTGCCTAGCAGTGACACATCACAAGTATTGAAGTCACAATGCGTTACTGTATCATCCATCTAAATACAATCTCTGAATGTGTCATTTTGTGTAGAGAGCAATCTTCCACAAGAAGTGACCTGCAAGTTTCAGTGTATATTGTTAACCATTAATATTGTTGATGAACTATATGTACAGTGAAACCTCACTTAGAGGCCACCTCTTTAATAAGACCACCTCATTATATTGGCCACCTCTAGTAGGTCCCAAATATAGCTAAGCATTACTTATGACCTCATTAATAAGGCCACCTTGTTATTCAGGCCAATTTTTTTTGGTCCCACAGCCTGCCATATTAATGAGGTTTCATTGTACTTATGTGAATTTTTATTTTTCGTGACTTTTCTTCAGGTTTACTGATGGGCACTATGAAGCATTGTTGACTGGTATGTGTATAATGTGGTGACTTGAAATGCTAAAACAGTACGTAGCATGTCTTGTATGTACATGTAATGTGTTGTAATGTGTCCACACATCCACACATCTTAGAAATAAATATAATTGTATTCTCTATAAATAGTCAGTTCCATTGTGCCACTGGGTCATAAGTTGGTTGAGTATGGATCATCCAGGGCACTTGAGTCACATTTTGTCCTGGCCAAGTGGATCTCATCCACTGACAGAATATACAGGATCAGATCACGTGTATAAATTACGGTGGAACTTGTTTATTGCCACCTTCACTCATTCAGCAGGTAACAGTGTATAAATTCTCAATTGGAATTGACTTTTCAAGAGTGGTTGTCTTTCTATACTAGTGGCCATTAAGATAGGTTGTACTGATAGAGTGTACATACTAGAGATGCAACAATATCCTCCACTTAGTGTCGTTTGATAGTGATGCAATGGAGACTATGTATTATTGCATTTAAATACTATACTATTATATTGCAACTCTAGCACGTATTTATAACAGGAATGTTTGTTAACTGTTTAGACATACTGGAGCCACACCCACTCATCTGGATTCTACAAATGGAGTCATACCAACTTGTTGTCATCATACTTACTCGTTACTCCCATTGTGTTTGGATGAATATACATGCCATCATGTGAGACTTGCTACCATGGCAGGCCACTGGAAAGCATTTGCATAGCAGTTATATTACAGTCATTATTGTACAATTCTTACATTATTGTTGTGAAAAGTGTTTGGTATTCATGTGTCTCCTCTGTATGTTGTAATTACATGTGTAATTTTGTGTGGGGGTGCTATAAAATGCAATAATGCATGGTGACAATTGTATTAGGCGATTTTGCAAACTTCCTTTTAAGCTAGCTACATGTGCTAATTACTCACAGCTTGTGTCAACAACTGGTAATCACAGTTGTACTCTTGTGTCATTCTTTAAGCCGCGCCCTTAGAGGACAAATTATGTGGGGGGCGACTAATTTCAAAACGAAGGATGGTATGCAGCACCATAGATTATATCTATGGACTATAATCTATGGCAGCACACTTCTTGGTGGCTATATGTACTGATTAACTACATAGAGCGCCAGTTCATCAATACCCAGTGATCGCAGTTGTGCTCTGCGTAATTCTTTAAATTCCGAGTAAAATTCTTAGAGAGCAAATGACGTGGTGGCGACTAAATTCAAATTTCAAACTAGCCATTCTCGAAAACAGATGTTTCAATCTGAACGAAACTTTCAGAACAGTTTAAAGACACAATACCCTACATGCCAAGCGAGTATTGCGGAAAACAACAATCTGTGATTTGTATTTGGCCTCTAGGTCGACTGAGGACGACTGAAACTTCGTTTGGTGCTGAAATCACGACTGTAGGGTAATCATGTATGGTGAAATCGATGATGTGAATCTTGAGGTGATTGAGTGAATACTGAAGCGATAACAGGGCCATTAATGTTCGGAATGCACAAAGGAACGCAAGGCATACACCTGCGGTTGCGTCTAACCGCATGAGATAAAAATAATAAACTTCCCCTTTGATGTCGGCAACCTCGATCACGAAACAATCGGCATGGATTTGCTTCACTGCTTGTGTGGTAGTTACTAGTGACACGATGAGTTCAACTCCACAGTTTCAGAGGGATAGCGTAAGCCACGGGTGGATTACAGGAAGGCCGAATTTGACAACGTTCGTTCTTGTAAAATCCTCACTTACTGGTCGCGTCATTTATTGTATGCGGCGCGCGTTTCTGCTTTACTGGCAGCGCGATTCACTACTGTGAGTCTTGATCCTGGGATCCAGGTAAGGATCAAGACCCACGATAGTGTGTCGTGCGGCCAAAGAAGCCGGCGCGCCACACCGTGAGTATATTTACAGGAAGAAAGTAAACGCGATTTTCACACCTTTGTAGCTCCGTGATTCCTTATCCTATTGAATCCAAAGTTGCTACAGACATGCCGGCTAGTCAGGGGAGTCCACATACCAAATGTGAAGAAAATCACTCCAGCCATTTCCGAGATACGAGCGGCCAAAGTTTGGGTTTTTTCTTCGTTTTTTCTTCTTCTACTTCTTTTCGCACACTTTGCAAAATTCGCAATAAAACACGAATGCGTGCTTGGATCGGGATGAAATTTGGCACACTTAAAGGGCTCATTAAGGCGAATTTCAGTACCAAGTTTGGTAGGAATCCGATGAACATTCACGGAGTTGACCAATTATTTGCGTAAAATAAGGTCGAAGGTCTGTCACGCTCACAGGGTAAACCGCTTGAAGGAATGAGCTGAAAATTGCTATGTAGATGGAGTAACTATCGTAGGAGTGCCTTTTTGTGGTTTGAAAGAAATCCAGCTAAAGGCCATCGAGATATGACACAAAACCCAACCTATGTCACAATTACGCGATCGACTTTTATGAATAAAAAAACTATTAGTTCTCACGCCTACCAGGCAAACCGCTTAGAACAGTGAGCTGAAAATCGGTGTGTAGCTGGAATAATTATCATAGAAAGTCCTTGCAGTAGTACAGAAGAATCGGATTACAAACCACTGAGTTGTGATTCCAAAGCAAACTACGTGTAGCATATGCGAGATCGAGATACTCTAATAGAACAGTCACCCTAATAAATTATTCAGCTACGTTTATAACTTACTCCATTATAGAATTATATGGCATTGCAAGTTATTCTGTAGGGAGTTCAACTACAAACAGTTAATCTTATAGACAATTCAGCTACAAGCAAGTCATCCTGTAGAGAGTTCAGCTACAAATATGTTGCTGTAGAGATTCAAAACATTATAAGTCACACTGAAGAGAATTCAACTATAAACAAGTCACCTTGTAGAGAGTTCAGCTACAACAAGTCACTCTGTAGAGAATTCAGCTACAAACAAGTCACTGCGTAAAGGGTTCAGCTACAAAAAAGTTACCTAGTAGAGAGTTCATCTAGATCAGCTACAAACAAGTTACTTTATGCAATGTTCATCTACAAGTAAGTCACTCTGTAGAGAGTTCAGCTACAAACAAGTCACCATGGAGAGAGAGTTCAGCAACCAATCAAAAAACCACCATGTAAAAGAGTTCAGCTATACAAACAAGATATAACTCTATAGAGAGATCAGGTAGAAACTTAACAGATCACACTGTAGAGAGTTCAACTAGCATCCAGACTGAGTAGAGAGATCAACTAGAAATATCACCTTGTAGAGAGTTCAAATCACCCTGCAGATAGTTCGGCTACAAACAGATCACCCTATAGAGAGATCAGCTAGAAGAAGTCACCTTGTAAAGAGTTTAGCTACAAAGAAACTACCATGTAGAGAATTCAGCTATGAACAGATCATCCTATCGAGAGTTCAGCTAGAAAAAAGTCATCCTGTAGAGAGATCAACTAAAAGAAGTTACCGTGTAGAGAGTTCAGCTACAAAGAAACAACCATGTAGAAAGTTCAGCTGCAAACAAATCAAACTGTACAGAGTTCAGCTACAAACAAATCACTCTGTAGAGAATTCAGCTATGAACAGATCATCCTGTCGAGAGTTCAGCTAGAAACAAGTTATCCTGTAGAGAGATCAGCTAGAAGAAGCTACCTTGTAGAGAGTTCAGCTACAAAGAAAGAACCATGTAGAGAGTTCAGCTGCAAACAAATCGAATTGTAGAGAGTTTAGCTACCAAGAAATCACCCTGTAGAGAGTTCAGCTAGAAACAAGTTATCCAGTAAAGAGATCAGCTAGAAGAGGTTACCTTGTAGAGTGTTCAGCTATGAACAAACCATCATGTAGAAAGTTCAGCAGCAAACGAATCACCCTACAGAGAGTTCAGCTACGAGAAGATCGCCCTATAGAGAGTTCATCTAGAAGAAGTCACCTTGTAGAGAATTCAGCTGCAAAGGAACCACCATGTAGATAGTTCATCTGTAAACAAATCATCCTGTAGAGAGTTCAGCTACGACCAGATCACCCGGTAGAGTTCAGCTAGAAACAAGTCACCCAGCAGAGAGATCAGCTAGAAACAAGTCATCCTGCAGAGAGACCAGCTAGAACAAATCACTTTGTATGTAGAAAGTTCAGCTACAAAAAAATCACCCTGTAGAGAGGTCAGCTACAAACAAATGTCCCTGTAGAGAGATCAGCTAGAAGAAGTTACCTTGTAGAGAGTTCAGCTACGAAGAAACCATCATGTAGAGAATTCAGCTACAAACAAATCTCCCTGTAGAAAGGTCAGCTAGAAGAAGTCACCTTGTAGAGAGTTCAGCTACAAAGAACCATCATGTAGAGAGTTCAGCGGCAAACAAATCACCTGTAGAGAGTTCAGCTACAAACAAATCTCCCTGTAGAAAGGTCAGCTAGAAGAAGTCACCTTGTAGAGAATTCAGGTACAAAGAACCATCATGTAGAGAGTTCAGCTGCAAACAAATCACCTGTAGAGAGTTCAGCTACAAACAAATCTCCCTGTAGAGAGATTAGCTAGAAGAAATTACCTTGTAGAGAGTTCAGTTACAAAGAAACCACCATGTAAAGAGTTCAGCTGCAAAGAAATCACCCTGTAGAAAATTCAGCCACAAACAAATTGCCCTGTAGAAAGATCAGTTAGAAGAAGTTACCTTGTAGAGAGTTCAGCTACAAAGAAACCATTCTGTAAAGAGCTCAGCTACAAACAAATCACCTGCACAGAATTCAGCTACAAACAAATCACCCTGTAGAGAGATCAGCTAGAAGAAGTTACCTTGTAGATTGTTCAGCTACAAACAATTCACCCTGTAGAGAGAGAGCAGCAAGAAGAAGTCACTTTGTAGAGTGTTGAGTTACAAAGAAACCACCATGGAGAGTTCTGTAATTAATATATGTATTATATATATATATATACTTTGTACATTTACTGATAAAATCAGAAATATTTAAGGTACATCTGCTTCATCTTTTCTTCTTCCTGTGGTAAAGAAAAAAGATAGGTTAAAAAGTCCCAAAGCAGGCCATAGGCCGGCTTTGGGGTATACAAATACAAAAAGAAGTGAAATCTAACCCAAAACAGTCAAGCTGTAAAAAAAGTGTGCGGCCCTCAAAAAGGCTATGGTGAAAAAAAATGTGAAATCCAAGGTGGCGGCCAAGAAATGGCTGTGATGGTAGGTTAATGGTAAAAAATTTAATAACGGCAATTTAGGGGAATTGTTTGCCAAGACCAAGCGGCACAAAAATTCACCTGAATTGTCGTTATTAAAATTTTTACCATTAACCTACCATCACAGCCATTTCTTGGCCGCCACCTTGGATTTCACATCTTTTTTCACCATAGCCTTTTTGAGGGCCGCACACTTTTTTTACAGCTTGGCTGTTTTGGGTTAGATCTAAATACATACAGAGGGAATATTGAAATATTATAGAGCGAGATACTCTAATAGAGCAGTCAACAATGCTCTAATAGAGCAGTCAAGTGTAGTCTAATAGAGTATTCATACGAATGTGAAGTAGTTACTAACAGATTTGTCAGTTTGATAAGGGACTTATTAATATTTCTACACATTGTAGCATTATGTAAACTGTGGTGATGCAAAACTGAGTATGAGCTTCTATTGCTAGTCAGCAGTTTTTAAGTAACGCATGGGAATCTGTAGAACTCCTGAATTTATGTCACGTATTGGGTATACAGAACACATCCTCACTACAGTTAATTGTTTGTAGCAAAATTGAAGTCTTCCTGATGTCTGTATCTCAACGCATAGTTCAATGAATGGTGTATTATTAGGCATTCCAGTCCAATTTTTAAATTTTGGAAAATGCATTTTTTATATGCTCAATAGATAGAGTATTGATTGCCGATCTCAGAAATATGTAGTTTGTTGGGTTGGAATTAGCTACTTTGGCATGCACAATGCTTAAAATTGAAAAAAGGTAGATTTTTTCTCCGGGACTCCCCATACATTTTAAAGGGAAAATGGCACAATTGAATCAGGAAGCCATCTAGCAATCTGGACTATCTTGAAACTGCAGTTGCTTCTAGCTGCACGTTTGTACATGTAATGAGAGTAACTTCAGATTGTATGAGATCTCAGCGATCTTTGTATGCTTTGTGGTGAGCAAATATGTTTCACCTACTCATAGGCGGCGGAAAGGGGGGGGGGGGCTAGGGGGCTAAAGCCCCCCCTTGGTCTGTTGAGGGGGGCTAGGGGGCTAAAGCCCCCCTTGGTCTGCTGAGGGGGGGCTTAGCCCCCACTCAGAATGATATCACACCGAAATTATCTTTCTTGGAGTGGGGCTGAAAACCGTGATAAAGATCGAGATACTCTAATAGAGCAGTCACTCTAATAAAGTAGTCAGTGTGTAGCGAGCTATGAAAGGATTTTTATGTAGTTTATCAGCTGGAAATGGTAGCTGGTGAGGTGGAAAGCTCTTGTCAGTTGGTTGCGACCTTTTTTTTTTTTTTTTTTTGGTCTCACCTTACCAAACTATAGAAATAAGTCTGGGTCAGCCCAGCCCCCCCTCATATGAACTACTTCCTCCGCCACTGCACCTACTGCGCACTTCTCAATACAATGGTGTATGCCTATAGGCAAGAGGCTATGTCAAGTAAGCAAAAACATCAAGTTAACAACTTATAAAGGTAAACAACTAAAGTGGAGGTGTCACAATGATGCAACAATACCTAAGGTGGAGTTGTGGTTTCAATTATGGCATAATTATGCCGACTTTGAAGTGGTTTATACTTTTGAGCTGATGACACAGCCATCAGAAAATTGCTCTGGAGCTGAAAATCGCTAACCAGAGCGAAGTAACTACACACTGTAAAGTAAGCACCAGTGACTACCTTCCACCCGACAGTACGTTTTTTAAAAGTTTTAAAGTATTCTACATACATTACAGGGAAGTAGCCAGGATTTTTGAAGGGGGGTTCCAGCACCAGCATTGAGTTACTAGAAGCAGGGGTCTGGGGGCGCAGCCCCTAGCCGCTGAGAGACTTTCAATATTTTAATAAATCAAAACTCAGCAAATTGCGATATTTTATGCAAAAAGTACATTAATTATGATGCATTAAGTTCCTCTGGGATGAAGGTAGTACTAGATAAAGTCACCTAGTGGAAACAGACAGCATAACACATAGAGACACATATAGTAATCTGTAAGTGATGGTTATATCTCACTGTGGTATAGGAGCCATGAATCCACTGATACAAATGACAATATACTTTAGGTTTAAGGAAGAAAATCCATCCCTCCTGGAGGACAGCTGAGTGTGGCCCCGACTAGACATTGGGTTCCCTGCAGTTCGACTCCCGGGGTAGGAGGGATTTTTTTCCTTAGTTTGGCCCTTTTCTGTTACACTTTATTTGGTCAGTAATTTTAAGTCTTAGGCTCAGGTATCACTTTATTAGGTTAGGAGAATTCTAAAGGCTGCGGCACATGTTGCTGTCAGACCTTCAGTGCTGGTCACTGTAAAGCAGTACAATAACAATAATACAATAACAATAACAATCAAAACAATATAACTATACAAATATGCATAGCATGAATTCATTTTGCATAACACAAGTGATAAATTACTGGAGCTCTATATCTTTAAACACTGCACACCAAAGCTATGGCAGTATAAGGTCATGCTAAGTTTTGCATTTAATGTTGGAATGTCTGAAAAACTTCATATGGACTTGGATATTTAAATGCATGTTCTATTAGAGTATACCTGACTACTCTATTAGAGTATATACCTGACTGCTCTATTAGAGTATATCGATATTTTAAACAAGTTTTGAAGAGGGCTCATGTTACCTCTGTAAATCCTTCCCTGAGAGATGAATGTAAGTTTTATCAATTGTTGTGCTGTGCCATTACACTATATTGCTCACTCATTTTGTCCTGCCACACTAAATGGTGTGTTAGGATCCTGCTTGCAGAAGTCTAAATTTTACAGGGGGGTTCCTGAACCCCCCGGAACCCCCCTCCCTACGCCCCTGCATTACAAGGCTTGAAAAGATTGCAAAACAACACAAAACTTACTTATATGAAACGCGCACGATAAAACTAAGATTTTCATGATGATCAGTGTGTGGACAAATCCCACAGTGGTTTTCATCCTCATTAGAGCTCGGACGACGGAGCAATCCCAAGTTAAACACGAGTTGTTATTTTGTGCCAGGGTTCTATTGGGGAATATACGGAGGATTTTTTAATTAAAAAATCTCGGATTCTGGAATGCCTAGTATTATGTTACTTTGTACATCCATTCATGCTGCTGTATTCAGTGTATTGTCACTTGTGTAGGCAGGTGTAGTATAGAGCACCTGTCAATACATGAAAGAAATATCGTGATAATTAATAATATCGTGATATTTTTCCCATGATATATCGTGATAGTGAAATTTATATACCGTCCAGCCCTACTTGTTTGTAGCAGAACTTCTACAGAGTGATTTGTTTGTAACTGAACTCTCGACTTGTAATGTTCTGAAGTACTACTGTAACAGCAATATATTTGTAGCTGAACTCTCTATATAGAGGGTGAGTTACTTCTTGCTGAACTATCTATAAGATTAACTGTTTGCAGCTGAACTCTCTACTGAATAACTTGTAATGTAATAGAATTCTATAATGGAGTAAATAAATTAGCCGAATGCTCTATTAGGGTGACTGTTCTATGAAGCGGTTTACCCTGTAGGCATGACAACAAATCGATCTTGTTTTACGCGAATAATCGGTCATACCTCCTGAACTATTTATCTGATTTGCACCAAATTTGATGCAAGGATTCGCGTTTGGACTCCCTTTCTGTGTGCTAAATTTCAAGGCGATCGGAGCACGTGTTTTCGTTTTATAGAATTTTTTGCAAGTGTGCGAAAACACGAAGAAAATAATCGAAGAAAAAATCGAAACTTTGGCAGCTATAGTATCTCAGAAAAGGCTGGAGCGATTTCCTTCAAATTTGGTATGTTGACTCCCTGGCTGGCGGGCAACTCTGTAGCAAATCTGGTTGTAATCGGATAAGGGATCACCGAGATACAAAGGTGTGAAAATGACGTTTTCTTTCTTCCTGTCAATATACGCATTGTGTGGCGCGCCGGCTTCTTGGGCCGCACGACACACTATCGTGTGTCTTGATGTACTTATTCTGTATAACAATTTGACATTATGATACAGGGATAGATCAATTGACTGCCATGGGTTACATGCCCATGCAGGTCATTATTCTGAATGGCGGGGTTTATGTACAAGGTACAATTTGTGCAAATTCTTGATCCACTAAATTTTAGCTGCATGTTTTTGTATGAATTCACATATTTCGACTAAGCTTTCTGGATTCTACTTATATTCCATAGGCATTAGCACCATTCTTTTAGCCAAGTGTTCTATCTTATGTATACAAGTATGCAGTGCGTTTTACTGTGCAATGTACATTCTATGTCTTGAAGTTAATTTTGTAGAAATGTGGTCTCTTAACATAGGTGGTTACTATATGACAGGTTCCTACTTACAATTGTAAATGATTTTAACATATCTAACACAGCATCCAATAATTATGTTGGAAATACAAATCCGCACTATGTATAAGTGCCATACATGATATGTGTGGGCGGGAGAAAATAAGGCTTCTTTTTGCTCTTATAAATGGCTACAACTTTGCAATAGTAAAAGCTATGGACTTTCTTTAAGTGTTAGTGTACTCTTCAGAGCACGAGCATCAATTTGACATCAAATTTGTGAATTTTGAATCATTCATAGGTGAGACAGATGAAAAACTGGCTATTTAAAGCATTAAATTGGGTGTAAAGCCGAGGTCACCAAAGGTCAAATCTGAGGTGGCTCCCTATCAAAAAATAACCTTTATGATACATACAAATTATGTGGCAAGTTTCATGCTTTATCCAAAATGGCACAGAAAAAGGTCTTAGCACCCTAACTATTGAACTTATAATTTGTATGTAGTCTCTCTACAAGTGTCAGGTGCATAAAGCCTTTGCAACAGAAGAAAGGTACTATATGCCAATGTGAAGTTTGACAGGAGCTTGTGCCTGTCAATACTAGTGCTACCCCAGGTCACAGAAACAGTAGTGTTATCAATGTTGTGAGGAGTCTGACAGTCCTAATGCTGCTACCACTGTTGTTAGCAAAGTATCATGCAGAAGCTGGCTATAATCCCCATAGGACCCCTAACAATGAGTCAATGAGTATGGCTGAATACTAGGTGAAGGTGTGCCTTCCCATATGATAAGAAATGTCTGATACACCTCAAATTGGTTAGGTTCCCAAGTCCTTGTACAACTACCAAACCACCACCACCAACTGACAGTGGTATATCAACTGATCAGTGTTCAGTATGTTAGAGGTGAGCAAACTACATTAATTCATATAAATAAGTTGCCATTCACTGCATCAAGATACAAACAAATTCAAGGCACATGCTTTCAGTTTTAATTAAATTTTAAAATCATATCACAAAAGTACACAAAATGAAAAGCTAATTTAATGCTACATGGACATTAATGGTGACGATATATTATTACTACAAGCTACAATAATACAGGGTTTTCTTTATTGTGCTAAACTATAAAATTGAACTACTACTAAATAACTACAGTATAACTATTAGTAAACAAACTAGCCTAAAAATTACACTGCTTTAATATATGAAGGGTAGAAATTACTTTATTAATCTTCTGCACACCACTATATTCAAAGTTGCAGCCAGTAAAGTCCAAGTATTGTATTCCAGGGTTGTTGAAAAGAGCTAATGCGATAATATCAGCTGCCTTATCACTGATGTCTATGCCACCTAAATCAAGATGCCACAAGGAAGAAATGGTTTGTAGGGATTTTGCAATATGTAGCAATCCAAGTTTATCTAATTTGCACTCAAACATTGCCAAACTCTTCAATGGTAAATGATACTTAATAGCCAATGAGATTTCTTTTGCAGCTTCGTTGGGAATGCAATTTGAATTTAATGCAAGATGCTGTATGGAATGAGATTTCTTTAAAGCTTTTGCTATGAAAACAACTCCTTCTTGCTGTAATTTAGTCTTGGACAAATTTAAATGCGATAGGCGAGTGTTGTTAGCAATAACAGTTGCTAGAAGTTCTGATACTTGATTATTTATAGTACAAGACTGCAAATCCAAATATTGCAAAGAGGTCATGTTGATGAGTACAGATAGTATAGCATGTACTCCTATTTCTTGTAATAGAGTCCATGAAAAGTCTAAATGCTCAAATTGCTGCAGTGTTTCTTGTCAAAACTTTTGTTATTGCTATGGATTCTTGAATTTCTATTACATTGTGGCTCAAGTTTAAATGCTTTAAGTTTACACCAATACTACAGATAGTACTAAATAATTGGACAGATTTCAGTTCAGTATTTGAGATATTTAAATAGCTCAAATTTCTGTTACTTAAAGCAAGATTTGTTAGCTACTTAGCAACATTTTCAGTAATACTGTTTGATGCAACATTCAAATGTTTTAAAGTAAAATTGTGATTAAGTGCACTCAATATTGATAGAAATCCTGTTTCACTTATCTCACACTGTGAGAAATTAAGATAGTCTAACTTGGTGTTGTTATAATTGCAGCTGACATAATGGTGGCCATCTTGTCGTTAATAGGATTTTTGCTGTGTTAAAGTGCTTCATTGTTTTCTTTGTTCTTATAGCTTCAAAAATTGGAACACTATGCTCTCCAGAAAAACAGTTTGAGATATTTAAATACTGTATTGAAGTATAATAGTTTAAAGCAGTAGCTATTTTCTTTGCAGCATGGCTATTAATGGTGTTATTGCTAATGTCAAGAAAACGCAGGTATGAAACTTGTGCAAGAGCTTCAGCAATTGTCTTAATTCCATAAGCTAATAAATTACAATTACTGATATTAAAGTACTCCAGTGTATACTTTGTGTCACCTAAAAGAGTTGCTACATTGACTGCAGCATCATTAGTCGAATTGTTTTGACTGATATCCAAATGCTGTAAACTCAATAAGCTATGAACTTTTATAATCTGTCCAAAATGCAATGTATGTAAATTGCACTTAGAAATATTTAAGTGCTGCAGTTTAATGCTTTTGCTAAAGACACATGCTAACTTTTGTGCTACACTGTCAGTAACAGTATTTGATTCAATATTGACATACTGTAGTATGCTTATCTTTATAAACCCATTCAAAAATTGAAGAAATCCAGATTCTGATAAGTAGCAATATGATAAATCAATGTATTCTAACTGTGAGTGATCAACAATAGATGCTATGATACCTTCTGTAGAAGGTGTGATGGTGTTTGAGCTCAAATTCAGGCATTTCAATGCAGATTTTTGTCTAGCAGCTGAAAGTATAATTGAACCTGTATCTGGTCTTAAGCAGTTGTGAAGATGCAACTCCTTATCGCATGATTACTATAAATAACATCTCCAATCTTTGTGGCTGCCTGTTGTGTGATGTAGTTGTTGCTGAGGTTAAGGTACACTAAAGAATTGATTTTTACCAATTCATCAGCTATTGCTACAACTGCATGATCTCGTAAACTGCAATCATTTAAATTTAAATGTTCCAACATGTTATTGCTGATAATTGAAGCTATTTCACCAGCAGATATATTGTCTATTGTATTAAAACTCATATCCAAATACTCAAGACTTGACACTTTTTAAGCACTTTAGCAATAATTTTAATTTGATATGCTGACAATTCACATTTTTGCAAACTGAGATAGTTCATATATTTATAACTATTGCAAAGAATTCCTGCTACTGCCTCTGCCAATTGTGTAGTAATCTTAGTAGAATTTAAGCTTAAATGTTGCAAGAAAATGGTATTTTGAAGTGAAGCAAGTAAAGATAACAGTCTAGTTTCTTCTAAGCTACAATTTGATATATCAAGGTATTCCAATGTTGTATTAAGAGAAAATCCCTTGGACAGCAGTTCATCTTGATCATCAGAAATAAAAATTGAATTCATATGTAAAGTTTTTAATGCGACTGTGTTTTGAATAGCTTTAATAACATGAAAGCATCCATCTTTTATAAAGCAGTTGGAAAAACATAGCTTGTTAATGTAAGAGTTGCTACAAATAGCATTAGCAATTTCTAGCTCAATTTTAGCAGTAATTTGATTGTTGCTAATGTCAAGAGACAGCAAAGATGATATACATTTCAATGCATTGGCAATTTTCTTGATTCCTAATTCTTGTATATTACAATCCCATCCAAAAACAGCTTATAGCTGTAAAAAAAGTGCGCGTCCAAGTAAAGAAGAGTTAACTGCGACAAAAAGTAATGATATCATAATGCGGCCATGTGCGAGGTGTGCAAGTTGTAAAATTAATATTAGCTAATCAGATAATACAATGTTATTGTTAAAGTGTTAATGAGAACTATGTGATGCTGCTATTTTAAAGTGTGTGAGCATCTTCATAAATGCCACATAAATTTAATTCTCAATAAAGCAATGTGTATAGATTCTCTGATAGCAATAAATAGTTTGAGTTTGGCCACCTTTCCTTTGTTCGTAGCATTGCCGTATACAGGAAAGACGGCCAAACTCAAACTATTTATTACTATCAGAGAATCTATACACATTGCTTTATTGAAAATTAAATTTGCGTGGCATTTATGAAGATGCTCACACACTTAAAAATAGCAGCATCACATAGTTCTCATTAACACTTTAACAATAACATTGTATTATCTGATTAGCTTATATTAATTTTACAACTTGCACACCTTGCACATGGCCGCATTATGATATCATTACTTTTTGTCGCAGTTAACTCTGCTTTACTTGGACGCGCACTTTTTTACAGTTATAAGCTGTTTTTGGATGGGATTTCAATACTTTTTGTTAGAATAAGTAATGCACTGTTGATAACAGTAGGTGAGTTTCCATGGTTTTGACAGAAACCCCAGATTACAGTGACAGAATATTAAAATATAACTGTAATTTTAGTGGCCAGGGCCGCCCACATGAGGGGGGAGGGTAACTGGGGTATTTTGCCCCCTGCCCCAGCCCGAAAGGGGCCCCTTGAATACCTGTTTAAAGAAAGATCGATATACTCTAATAGAGCAGTCAGGATCTAGACCCTTCCTTGCCACTGGACCCCTCTTTAACTCTTTTCCCTGGGCTCTCTAATTTCTCTGGACGGCCCTGTTAGTGGCATGCAACTGCAGTCAACTAACACCCATTTTAACTAGTAAACCCTTAACCCTTTAAGGACCACAGTAATTTATGCAGTGCCTACCTTGAAAACCCGTAAGTTTTATGAAATTTGCGTATTCTATTAATTAGCAAGTTTGTAGCGTCACTAAAACCGCAAGAAGTAGGAAGGGATAATACAAACTGTAGTACAGATTCGCCTATCAATAATAAGCAGAAATATCCAAGTTATTAGTGTTTAGAACTTACCATTTTCAACTAGCAAAGCGATTTGTAACACCGGTGACGATCTGTCTTCTACACGATGCGATCTGTTACAAGCCATTGCTTTATCCCTTTTAAAGAGCGCCATCACGTGATCGTGTATATCATTAGATGCGTCTTTAATTGAAGAGCGCCATGAAGTTTGTTGTTGCTCAATATGAGCTACTAGGCGAAAGTTATGGACGGATTTGTACAAGGTTAGTTTTGTTGTTACGTAAATATAGTATACTTAAAATTAGAAGGCTAGTTCTTTCTAGTGTAGTTTCACGTAATATATTGGCATTGTATATCAAAAGAATCGCCTACTAATGGCGTACAAAATCGTCTTTGTTTAAAGTCCATAGCTTCTAATACTGCGAAGATATGGCTCTTTGTTTACTACTTAACATCTTGGACGTACATGTACGACGCTGGGCTTTCGCGTGAGGCTATATTTGGACGTACATGTACGACGCTGGTCCTTAAAGGGTTAATAACACTTTGCCTTTCATCTTGTACTGCATTAAAACGATCAAGATACTCTATTAGAGCAGTCACAAAACAGCTGTAACACAGCAATCAATATTTAGCATAGTTACAACTTCTGCTTAGCATCGGATTGTATAGTTTAAATTACTAGCTACTTACAGACTTTACAATATAAAATATGGCACTTGTAGAAATGTCACTGTTCTATTAGAGTATCTCGATCTACTTCAAGCATTGACTAATTCAAACGAAGAAGTTATGCCCCTACCAAGAGATCTTGTGAAATGAAATGAGAATAGTAAAGAAAAGGCAAGTATGTACAGAGACAATAGAAGGGCGCGTAATTATGTCCTGTTGTAAATAAACGCCTTTAAATTTTATATTACTAGCTACTAAATAAGCGCACCAGAATAGGCTTGAGGCTGTTGTCTCCAAGGTTGTCTCATTACTTGTCTTTTCGTGTTGAAGGGATGTAGTCACAATTGGTGAGTTTAACTATACATGTATTTGTGTTGTAAAACTTAATTGTAAAAAGGCGATTAGCACATATGATAAACATGTATTTGTCACAGTAGAGACTCTCACGATTATTAATACGAGACATTGGACCAGGGTAAAAAATATTTAGAGGTTGTAGCGTTTGTATATCTTAGTATCTTAATAAATAGTTCTCCATGATCACTAATAGTACATTGAAAACTGGTCATTATTCAGGCCATAGGGACAAAAATTTTCTGACCTAGCTTTTTAAAGAGGTAGCTGCATTTTGCGGCCTTAAAACAGGTAAGAAGCATGCTGTTCTAACTGGCTATAGAGATGGATTTAGTGTGTGACAGCGTATGAGACAGTGAGTGCTGGCAGCCAATCTGTTAGAGCACCAAAGGCACTGCTTCAGACTTAGGCAGTTGGCTGTCAGCCTAAAGTGTAAAAGTTTCACTATTGGTCCTTATAAGCTCCTGATGAAGAAAGTGATGAAGTCATTATCCATAGGATATATTTTCAGAGTATCCATTTCAGTTCTACAATATAGTAGCCAAGCATAAGATGAACATAACACAGCATTCTGGTGGTTTAGTGGTGACCACAACACTGCCTGAGTTAAACTGTGGTGAGATTTGAGACTACTGGAAGCCCTGGAATGCCTTCAACACATGAAATACCAAATATCTAATGCCTGGCTTTCATCCATAGTAGACCTGTCTTGGTGGCCACTTGTACAGAAGGAAAACAGCTGCCACACAGTCTTTCGAGCGAGCAGCTAGTTTCCACACCTCTTAATTATCAATTTGTAAAATCTTGAGCAAAATTGTGTGTGCGAGTAAGTGTGATGTTGTGCATCGGCAGTGCCGTGTATATGGTTGCTGCCTAGCATTGACACATCACGAGTATTGAAGTCACAATGTGTTACTGTATCATCCATCTAAATACAATCTCTGAATGTGCCATTTAGTGTAGAGAACAATCTTCCACAAGAAGTGACCTGAGGTTTCAGTGTATATTGTTAACCTTTAATATTGTTCACCATTGTGATTGTGAACTGTATGTACAGTGAAACCTCACTTAGTGGCCACCTCTTTAATAAGACCACCTCATTATATTGGCAACCTCTAGTAGATCCCAAATATAGCTAAGCAGTACTTTATGACCTCATTAATAAGGCCACCTTGTTATTCAGGCCAAATTTTGTGGTTCCGCAGCTAGCCATATTAATGAGGTTTCATTGTACTTATGTGAATTTTTATTTTTTGTAACTTTTCTTCAGGTTTACTGATGGGCACTATGAAGCATTGTTGACTGGTACGTGTATAATGTAGTGACTTGAAATGCTAAAACAGTACGTAGCATGTCTTGTATGTACATGTAATGTGTTGTAATGTGTCCACACATCCACACATCTTAGAAATAAATATAATTGTATTCTCTATAAATAGTCAGTTCCATTGTGCCACTGGGTCATAAGTTGGTTGAGTATGGATCATCCAGGGCACTTGAGTCACATTTTGTCCTGGCCAAGTGGATCTCATCCACTGACAGAATATACAGGATCAGATCACGTGTATAAATTACGGTGGAACTTGTTTATTGCCACCTTCACTCAATAAGCAGGTAATAGTGTATAAATTCTCAATTGGAATTGGCTTTTCAAGAGAGGTTGTCTTTCTATACTGGTGGCCATTAAGACAGGTTGTGCTGATAGAGTGTACATACTAGAGATGCAAAAATATCCTCCACTTAGTGTTGTTTGATAGTCATGCAATGGAGACTATGTATTGTTGCATTTAAATACTATACTATTATATTGCAACTCTAGCACGTATTTATAACAGGAATGTTTGTTAACTGTTTAGACATACTGGAGCGACACCCACTCATCTGGATTCTACAAATGGAGTCATATTAACTTGTCATCGTACCTATTTGTTACTCCCATTGTGCTTGGATGAATATACATGCCGTCATGTGAGAGTTGCTACCATGGCGGGCCACTGGAAAACATTTTCATAGCAGTTATATTACAGTCATTATTGTACAATTCTTACATTATTGTTGTGAAAACTGTTTGGTATTCATGTGTCTTTTGTATGTTGTAATTACATGTGTAATTTTTGTGTGGGGGTGTTATAAAATGCAATGTACAACTCTGCGTGGGCAGTTCAAAGGCACCGCCAGTGCCATAATTTGTATATTGCACTGCTGCGGACCGCAGCGAGTGCATTATAACTTATAACGCACTGGTTGTGGTTTTGTAGACCACAACGAGTGCATTATAAGTCATAATGCACCGACCGCAGTGCAATATACAGATATTGCACTGGCTGCGGTTTTGTGCAGCATAGCAGAAGTGCCGGTGGCGAAGACCACTACGACACCTCACCTAATAGGTGGAAGGACACTTCACAGATCACTCGAATTCTTTCATATCCTGACATGTAAAGGTCGATTGTGGGCAATAACGTCACCAATACGTATAATGTTTACAAGCAGCCAATGGCGATCGAAAAAGCCAACACGGGTGGTCACAACTCTAGTCTACATATATATAAACGTACTTATACACCTTACTAGTCTGGTGCCATCTTAGCCCAGATTAAACTGTAGTCCACTTCGACAATGACTCAATAAAACAAATTATATTCTAAATAATACTAACCTTTACGTTCGATTGTGGTAACCAGTTTTGTCATGCCACCAGATTCGAGTTTAGCCAGTGTGAATAGTAAGAATTAGACTGGTATCGTTTAGTAGTTGGGTTTTGTTTACTTAAAACGTCTATTTAGCTACTTTTTCGCTCGAGGGAATCACTATGGCGATTAGTCTGGCGCTTAGTCTATATGGCGATTGAGTGATCACGCTGGCATGTTGAGCACTACATAATGAGAGTCGAATAGCGAATGCAGGTTAGTGATATAACCCATAGCGTACTAGCTTTCAATATCTCAGGTGGCTGCAGTACTGCAGGGGGACGTCATCGCAACGTCCGGCTTGGTTACCCACAATCGATATTAGAAACCTGGCCTTTATAAGTGTTACAGCTGTCTTGTGAGTGGTACATAACAGTTATACAACGTGCACTCGTGCTCTGCCTGTATAAACGCACTTGCCTTCGGGCCTAACGGCCCTCAGGCTCGTGCGTTTATATCAGGCAGAGCACTCGTGGCCGTTGTATAACTATATAATAATGCATGGTGACAATTGGCTAGCTACATGTGCCAATTACTCAGCAGCTTGTGTCAACAACTGGTAACCGCAGTTGTACTCTGTGTCATTCTTTAAGCCGCGCCCTTAGAGGACAAATTACGTCACGGTGAGTGCGACTAAATTCAAATTTAAAAACGAACGATGGTATGCAGCACCATACATTATATCTGTGGACTATAATCTATGGCAGTACACTTCTTTGTGGCTATATGCACTGATTAACTACATAGAGCGCCAGTTCATCAATACCCAGTGACCGCAGTTGTGCTCTGCGTCATTCTTTAAATTCCGTGAGCAAATTATGTTGGGGCGACTAAATTCAAATTTCAAACTAGTCATTGTCGAAAACAAATGTTTCAATCTGAACGAAACTTTTAGAACAGTTTAAAGATACATTGCCCTACATGCCAAGCGAGTATTGCGGAAAACAACAATCTGGGATTTGTATTTGGCCTCTAGGTCGACTGAGGACGACTGAAACTTCGTTTGGTGCTGAAATTACGACGGTAATGTAATCACGTATGGTGAAATCGATGATGTGAATCTTGAGGCGATTGAGTGAATACTGAAGCAATAGCAGGGCAATCAATGTTTGGAATGCACAAAGGAACGCAAGGCATACACCTGCGGTTGCGTCTAACCGCATGCGATTAAAAAAAAAAAAAGAATGAAACTTCCCCTTTGATGTCGGCAATTTCGATCACGAAACAATCGGCATGGATTTGCTTCACTGCTTGTGTGGTAGTTACTAGTGACACGATGAGTTCAACTCTAGAGTTTCAGAGGGATAGCGTAAGTGGCGGGTGAGTTACAGGACGGCCGAATTTGACAACGTTCGTTCCTGTAAAACCCTCACGTAGTGGTCGCGTAATTTATTGTATGCTGCGCGCGTTTCTGCTTTGCTGGCCGCGCGTAGTGAGTCTTGATTGTTCAAAAGCAAATGTTGGAGAGATTGATTGTTTGTGATAGCAGGTGCAATTACAACAGCATCTTCATCAGTTATTTCATTGCAAGAAATATCCAAGTGTTTTAACATCGATAGCTTCATTATACTTGAAGTAATCTTCATAAGGTGAAGTGCAGATAACTTACAATTTGATAGATTCAAATGTTGTAACATTTTATTGCTTTCAATAACATCTGATATATCATCTGCCAAGCATTGAACATTCACAGTGCTGCTTAGATCTAATTGCATTAAACAATCAAATAGTTTTAGGGGTGGCACAAGTTTGCTAAATGACTGAAGTTCAAATACACAATAACTCAATAATAAATGTGTTATGATTTTGTTGTTATGAAATACTTTAGCCAGTTTAGTGTCAGCCATTTTGACTACAAAACTGTAGCTAACATCAAAATAAGACAAACACTTATTGTCTTGCAGAGCTTTGAAAATTACAACAAGGTTAGAAGCATCGATTTGACAATGAGATATGTTGAGATGCCTCAATTTTACATTTGCTTTAATTACATGCACCAATGTGTCTACATTTGCAATTATATTCCCACTGATCTTGAGGTGTTCTAAGGAACGAAGTGATGACATGCTGTTAAAAATGTCATTTAAGTGTTTATATGGAATTCCACAGTTAGAGATATCTAGATATCTTGAAGCAACATTGTTGTTTATTATGTATGCCAAAGTAGGAGTAACCACTTTACTAGAATGTACATCTAAATGATGTAACGATGACAGTTTATAAAGTGCAGATATCATTTCTGCATCATTACAGTTGGGCAGCACTATTCGCTGAATACATTTGTTATTAACAAGAATAGATGCAAACAAGTTGGCAGGATCAGTGCTGGGTTTATCGCTTGTATCACATTTAAAATTTAGTTCAATGCACTGTAAAGATTCCTTATCTGTCAAGCTCATCAGTATATCAACCATGACAACTCTGTTTAATTTACAGTAAAGTAGAGTTAAGCTCTCAATATGGTTGCAGCTATGCAAAACTCTTGCTAGATGAAATGCTACTTTGGCAGTGATAATATTGAAACTCAAATTCATTGTCTTCAATGCAGTGTTTGGTACTAAAGAATTGAGTATATTTATAAATTCTAGTTCCTCTAATTCACAGCCTGAAAAATCCAAAGAAAGTATAGGAGATTTTTCAAGCATTTGATGAATCTGTAATGAATCTTTAAAACTAGTTCGCTTGTTCAGCAATATGTCTGTGAATGTAACATTCTTCAGAGAGGATGCAATCATATTTATATGAGAAGCTTGAAATTTGCATAGTTTTATTTTTTTCAATGATGAAGCATTACTTTGGAATGTATTAGCTAATTCATTGACTGCTGCATCAGATACACAAATAAAATTAAGAGCCAAGTCTGTCATGGAAGTCACAGACTTTAGAGCTCTACATATTTCCTCAGTTATAATATTATTTGTATTACAATTTGAGATGGCTATCTGCTGCAAAGCTGTGTTACTAGAAATAAGAGATGCTGTAAAGTTTCCAGCAGATCTATCGATAGAACATGAATCAACATTAAAATATTCTAGTGATGTCAAGTGTGTTAGAGCTTCACATATTAAACTTAGGGATTCAGCATTAATATTTGATAGCTTGATAAATTCAATTGTCTCATTGGTTATAATGATAGTAGCCATATCCTTTGCTACATCATCAGCTATGTGACAATCTGTAATTTCAAACATGTGAAGCGTACCATTACTGAGTAACTCTTGTGCTATCTTAATCACTAACTTAAAATTTCTGATTGCTGTAAAATCCAATTTGTGTTTTTTCTGACACTTAGAAAATACAGAGGTCATAATCACTGGAATTTCTACAGTTGCTTGGACTGCTGCTTCTAAGTGAAAAGTGTCATCTTTAGAACCGACAATGGAATAAATCATTCTGCAGTCAGTCAATGCATTTTCATACTCCAAGCCTTGTTGTTCAATGTACAGATTAGAATATGATAAATCTTGGATAGCTTCTTTCATGTGTTGAAACTGATAGAAACTGTCATAGAAAAACAAGTGTGATTTATGATTAATGTTATCAAAAAGAGCATCATGTGTATCAAATTGTGTGTTTATTACAGCAATATTGGTCAGATGACTTGGGATGTTCATCATATCTTTGGTAGAACAGGTTGATGAACTATGTATAATTAAACTGGTAGTGTAATTATTAAAGATTATTGAACAAAACAGGTCATGATTTTCTGGTGAGTTTTCTTGTGCTGTGGCAATAGCATGAATAAGATCAACATCAAGTAATTCATTATGAGAAATGTCAATCACATTTACTCTGCACTTCAAAATAAATACAGCTAGAAGTAGAGCCAATTCTACTGATAATTTATTATGTGAAAGATTTGAAGATGAGATAGTGGATTCTTTATTCATAAAACATTTTTGCAGTTTTAAACATTCACGGTATGCAATATTACAACCAGTGAAATTAACCAGTTCCCAGTGTTTATGTAAATCTGATAAAGCTGTTAATTGATCCAATGGGTCACTACATCCAGTTAACTGTAATTGATCAATTGCTGGATTCTCTAGGAATTTTTTAATCAACCAGTGATCTGAACAATTGCTAAGTAACTTCTTTTCTGTGATGCAAATGTAGGTAACCTTTTTCTTTAAATATGCACAAAAGTATTGACAGATATCCAACACAACAGTGTCTCTTAAACATGGTTCTATGAAATACAATTCAAATTCTACATTGTGCATCAACAGATTTTGAAAAATTGCACCTGTATTAAACAAAACAATATTTTTGAAAAAGTGAAACAAGCAATTTACAATCTGATACTTAAGAACAATTGATCTAAATAGAGAAAGTTGATCATCAATTATGCAATTTCTCAGCAGAACCATAGAAAAAACTTTCATTTCACTCTGCGAGACTATATTGTTAATGATGATTAATGGTATTCCAACAACTAAATTGAGTATTTTCTTTCCACTATAATAATCATTAATAATAGAATTAGTAATCGTATTTCTATAAACTTTATTGTTGGAAATTATAAGTGTCTCCAAAATGCAATGCTGTAGAGTATTAACAATGTATTCTGCACAATTTGATGTGAGTTGATTGTGTGAAATGTCCAGTTTCTTCATGCACGTGGGTATAGATTGCATGGAAAATACAGAATTGCAAAACATACTGTAGACCTTATCTGTTAGCCCACATTTGTCAATAGTTACATTATTGCAGTATATCAATTTCCTGTACAATGATGGTCGTAAAGTATGTGCATTGTCTACAAAAAGTGTGCACTGTGATAATACAATTGTTACTAGGCTATCACTAGCCATTTCCAATGCTTGTAATAATAAACCTTGCTCTGCCTTGAAAGCAACTAATGTAACACTGGAGCTTATTATGTACTGAATTCTTCCATCAATTGTTTTGAGCTGATCAATAAACTCAACTGCTACTTCATTGGCAAGACCAACTTCAAATATGCTGATGTTGGCATAATCATCTGTACTCAGTATGGAGGAAATTGCATTCAAGGCATTTGTGCTTAAACAATTTGATATGAGCATTTCATGGAAGGTATACTTGTTTATTAACAATGCAAGAAATGACTTGGAAACATCATATTGCTGAAGACATGTCTGCGTAAAAATCTCCCAAGAATTTACCTTTTCCTTAATTTTCTAATAATACGCGTTTCCTTAATCACAGTAATTTTAATCCCATCCAAAAACAGCTTATAGCTGTAAAAAAAGTACGCGTCCAAGTAAAGCAGAGTTAACTGCGACAAAAAGTAATGATATCATAATGCGGCCATGTGCGAGGTGTGCATATTGTAAAATTAATATTGGCTAATCAGATAATACAATGTTATTGTTAAAGTGTTAATGAGAACTATGTGATGCTGCTAGTTTTTAAGTGTGTGAGCATCTTCATAAATGCCACATAAATTTAATTCTCAATAAAGCAATGTGTATAGATTCTCTGATAGTAATAAATATTTTGAGTTTGGCCACCTTTCCTTTGTTCGTAGCATTGCTGTATACAGGAAAGGCGGCCAAACTCAAACTATTTATTACTATCAGAGAATCTATACACATTGCTTTATTGAGAATTAAATTTATGTGGCATTTATGAAGATGCTCACACACTTAAAAACTAGCAGCATCACATAGTTCTCATTAACACTTTAACAATAACATTGTATTATCTGATTAGCTTATATTAATTTTACAACTTGCACACCGCGCACATGGCCGCATTATGATATCATTACTTTTTGTCGCAGTTAACTCTGCTTTACTTGGACGCGCATTTTTTTTACAGCTATAAGCTGTTTTTGGATGGGATTTCAATACTTTTTGTTAGAATAAGCAATGCACTGTTGATAACAGTAGGTGAGTTTCCATGGTTTTGACAGAAACCCCAGATTACAGTGACAGAATATTAAAATATAACTGTAATTTTAGTGGCCAGGGCCGCCCACATTGAGGGTAACTGGGGTATTTTGCCCCCTACCACAGCCCGAAAGGGGCCACTTGAATACCTGTTTAAAGAAAGATCGATATACTCTAATAGAGCAGTCAGGACCTTCCTTGCCCCTGGGCCCCTCTTTAACTCTTTTCCCTGGGCCCTCTGATTTCTCTGGACGACCCTGTTAGTGGCATGCAACTGCAGTCAACTAACACTCATTTTAACTAGTAAACCCTTAACAACACTTTGCCTTTCATCTTGTACTGCATTGAAACGATCAAGATACTCTATTAGAGCAGTCACAAAACAGCTGTAACATAACAATCAATATTTAGCATAGTTACAACTTCTACTTAGCATCGGATTGTATAGTTTAAATTACTAGCTACTTACACACTTTACAATATAAAAATATGGCACTTGTAGAAATGTGACTGTTCTATTAGAGTATCTCGATCTACTTCAAGCATTGACTAATTCAAGTGAAGAAGCTACGCCCCTGCCAAGAGATCTTGTGAAATGAAATGAGAATAGTAAAGAAAAGGCAAGTATGTACAGAGACAATAGAGGGGCGCGTAATTATGTCCTGTTGTAAATAAACGCCTTTAAAATTTATATTACTAGCTACTAAATAAGCGCACCAGAATAGGCTTGAGGCTGTTGTCTCCAAGGTTGTCTCATTACTTGTCTTTTAGTGTTGAAGAGATTTAGTCACAATTGGTGAGTTTAACTATACATGTATTTGTGTTGTAAAACTTAATTGTAAAAAGGCAATTAGCACATATCATGATAAACATGTATTTGCCACAGTAGAGTCTCTCACGAAGTCACGATTATTACGAGACATTGGACCAGGGTAAAAAAATTTACTGCTATATTTAGAGGTTGTAGCGTTTGTATATCTTAGTATCTTAATACTTAATAAATAATCTCCCATGATCACTAATCACTAATAGTACAGTGAAAACTGGTCATTATTCAGGCCGTAGGAACAAAATTTTCTAACCTTGCCTTTTAAAGAGGTGGCTGCATTATGCGGCCTTAAAAAAAGGTAAGAAGCATGCTGTTCTAACTGGCTATAGAGATGGATTTAGTGTATGACAGCGTATGAGACAGTGAGTGCTGGCAGCCAATCTGTTAGAGCACCAAAAGCACTGCTTCAGACATAGGCAGTTGACTGTCAGCCCCAAGTGTAAAAAGTTTCACTATTGGTCCTTATAAGCTCCTGATGAAGAAAGTGATGAAGTCATTATCCATAGGATATATTTTTCAGAGTATCCATTTCAGTTCTACAATATAGTAGCCAAGCATAAGATGAACATAACACAGCATTCCAGTAGTTTAGTGGTGACCACAACACTGCCTGAGTTAAACTGTGGTGAGATTTGAGACTACCAGAAGCCCTGGAATGTCTTCAACACATGAAATACCAAATATCTAATGCCTGGCTTTCATCCACAGTGGACCTATCTTGGTGGCCACTTGTACAGAAGGGAAACAGCTACCACACAGTCTTGCGAGCGAAACAGCTAGTTGCCACACCCCTTAATTATCAATTTGTAAACTCTTTAGCAAAATTGTGTGAGCGAACAAGTGCGATGTGGCAGTGCTGTGTATATGGTTGCTGCCTAGCAGTGACACATCACGAGTATTGAAGTCACAATGCGTTACTGCATCATCCATCTAAATACAATCTCTGAATGTGTCATTTTGTGTAGAGAGCAATCTTCCACAAGAAGTGACCTGCAGGTTTCAGTGTATATTGTTAACCATTAATATTGTTCACAATATTGTGAACTATATGTACAGTGAAACCTCACTTAGTGGCCACCTCTTTAATAAGACCACCTCATTATATTGGCCACCTCTAGTAGGTCCCAAATATAGCTAAGCATTACTTATGACCTCATTATAATAAGGCCACCTTGTTATTCAGGCCAAATTTTTTTGGTCCTACAGCCTGCCATATTAATGAGGTTTCATTGTACTTATGTGAATTTTTATTTTTCGTAACTTTTCTTCAGGTTTACTGATGGGCACTATGAAGCATTGTTGACTGGTACGTGTATAATGTGGTGACTTGTAATGCTAAAACAGTACCTAGCATGTCTTGTATGTACATGTAATGTGTTGTAATGTGTCCACACATCCACACATCTTAGAAATAAATATAATTGTATTCTCTATAAATAGTCAGTTCCATTGTGCCACTGGGTCATAAGTTGGTTGAGTATGGATCATCCAGGGCACTTGAGTCACATTTTGTCCTGGCCAAGTGGATCTCATCCACTGACAGAATATACAGGATCAGATCACGTGTATAAATTACGATGGAACTTGTTTATTGCCACCTTCACTCATTCAGCAGGTAACAGTGTATAAATTCTCAATTGGAATTGGCTTTTCAAGAGTGGTTGTCTTTCTATACTAGTGGCCATTAAGATAGGTTGTACTGATAGAGTGTACATACTAGAGATGCAACAATATCCTCCACTTTGTGTCGTTTGATAATGATGCAATGGAGACTATGTATTATTGCATTTAAATACTATACTATTATATTGCAACTCTAGCACGTATTTATAACAGGAATGTTTGTTAACTGTTTAGACATACTGGAGCCACACCCACTCATCTGGATTCTACAAATGGAGTCATACCAACTTGTTGTCATCATACTTACTCGTTACTCCCATTGTGTTTGGATGAATATACATGCCGTCATGTGAGACTTGCTACCATGGCAGGCCACTGGAAAACATTTGCATAGCAGTTATATTACAGTCATTATTGTACAATTCTTTCATTATTATTGTGAAAAGTGTTTGGTATTCATGTGTCTCCTCTGTATGTTGTAATTACATGTGTAATTTTGTGTGGGGGTGCTATAAAGTGTAATAATGCATGGTGACAATTGTATTAGGCGATTTTGCACACTTCCTTTTAAGCTAGCTACATGTGCTAATTACTCACAGCTTGTGTCAACAACTGGTAACCGCAGTTGTAGGACAAATTATGTGGGGGCGACTAATTTCAAAACGAAGGATGGTATGCAGCACCATAGATTATATCTATGGACTATAATCTATGGCAGCACACTTCTTGGTGGCTATATGTACTGATTAACTACATAGAGCGCCAGTTCGTCAATACCCAGTGACCGCAGTTGTGCTCTGCGTCATTCTTTAAATTCCGAGTAAAATTCTTAGAGAGCAAATGACGTGGGGGCGACTAAATTCAAATTTCAAACTAGCCATTCTCGAAAACAAATGTTTCAATCTGAACGAAACTTTCAGAACAGTTTAAAGACACATTTCCCTACATGCCAAGCGAGTATTGCGGAAAACAACATTCTGTGATTTGTATTTGGCCTCTAGGTCGACTGAGGACGACTGAAACTTCGTTTGGTGCTGAAAACACTACTGTAGGGTAATTATGTATGGTGAAATCGATGATGTAAATCTTGAGGTGATTGAGTGAATACTGAAGCGATAACAGGGCAATCAATGTTCGGAATGCACAAAGGAACGCAAGGCATACACCTGCGGTTGCGTCTAACCGCATGCGATAAAAAAAAAATAATAATAATAATAAACGAAACTTCCCCTTTGACGTCGGCAACCTCGATCACGAAACAATCGGCATGAATTTGCTTCACTGCTTGTGTGGTAGTTACTAGTGACACGATGGGTTCAACTCCAGAGTTTCAGAGGGATAGCGTAAGTGACGGGTGGATTACAGGAAGGCCGAATTTGACAACGTTCGTTCTTGTAAAATCCTCACGTAGTGGTCGCGTCATTTATTGTCTGCGGCGCGCGTTTCTGCTTTACTGGCCGCGCGACTCACTACCGTGAGTCTTGATCCCTATTGAACAATTTAATAGAGTTAGCTTTGATAAACGCTTTGCTTTCACAGAATTACTACCATTGGCTTTCATATTAAAATTTGAGATCACTAGTCTATTAAATTCATTAACTATCTTGGTGATGTCCACGAAGGATACAGAGAATTGTTGAAAAGTAATAAGCAATTCTATTAAATGTGCTTTAAAATGATTTTCAGATTGCAAAACAGTAATAAGTAGCGTATATCCAGTAATGGTGCACTCAGAAAGATCTAGCACAAGTGGGACTTTTTGTTTTTGCAACTCTAGGAATCTGGAAATGGTTCTGTTAATTTCAGTTGTTAATTCTTTTATTAAATTTTCATTAGTTGATTTGCACTTTACATTTTGACACTTGTATCCTGGCAAAGAGACTATATAAATCTTAGGTATGTGTTGGGTCACTGTAACAATAAAACCACTAATGTGTAAGTGTTCGTGATTATCAGTAATCACATATGAGAGACATTTTAATCCTCCAGATTGCAACTTGGAAATTTCATGATTTTCCTGAATATCACTGCCATAATATATGGTTTCAATCACAATCAGTGGAATCGTATGATCAAGGTTTTCAATCTGTTTCTTTGTACACAAAATTTCATCTTTCAACGTGGAATTTATTTTAGCTACTGATGTGTAAGAAAATATTAACTTTTTGACATAACAGTACTGTAGTAATTTGGCAATAGATGTAACACATAAAGATGTTAAAGAGTTATTCATCAATTTTAGCACATTAACAGAAATACTTTTTCTCCCACAATGTGCTTTTTCACACAGATCTTTACAACTTTCATCTCCTATTTCACATCCTGACAGATCAATAGTGTCCCACCGTCTAGAAACATCAACACTTTTGAATATAGACAAATCTGTCAATTTCAAATAACTTATTGATGGATTATCTTACAATAATGTAGTAATAAAAATAGTACTTTTTGCATTTGTAACCAAATGTTTTTAACATTAATAGAAAACTTATATGCTTTAATTTGCATTTGGCATTTATAAACTGAGCACTTTGGTTTAGAAGATCGTTGCTCAGATTAGTACTGTATAGAAAGATTGATATAATATTTGGCTGTTTAATTAATGTCATAGCTTTGTCTAAGTCACCACGCAAAACATAACTGTTCAATAAGTATAAAGAATAATTAGAAATATTGTACTCAGATGTGTCTTTGAGAAGACACTGCATATGTTCACAAATGCTTATTCTGCTTTTCATAAAAATTGTTGCTTTGACTCTTGATGAATTGTTCATATTTTTAAGAACAATTAGAGGAGTATGTGATACAAAAGTCAATGCTTCATTGCGTTTGTGGAATCCTGTGAGAATTGGGTCATCTACATATTCATCTGTACTGCAGGAAACAATAAGTCTTTGAATAACACCACACTGAATGTTAAAGGTCATATCTATATAAGAGGTAAACATTTTATCTGGAGCAAAATTAAATGATTTCACCAGTGCTAGTACCCTACCAAAACCATGAAACATCGCCTTATGCAGACTGTGGTATAAGTTTAGGCTAACATTACTTGTGTAGGCATCATATCCATACTCAGGCAGCAATCGGCCCTGAAAAACAGGTTGGACAACTACTGAAAATATTATATCTACTAACATCTCATTTTCAACACCTGCAATAAGGGCAGCAACTTTGATAAGTCTGCCATCAAATACAAAAGATGCTATATTTATTATTTCAGTAGTTTTGTCATCTATAAGGAAAAACTCATATAAGTGACCCTTATAATCTAACCTAGAGAGTTCCATGACTTGTTCAGTCAATGAGTGCTTTGATAAGTACACGCTGTAAACATTAATTATTCTGTCTCCAAAACATTTCAGAGTAGCATCTCTATTGACTAACAGTGGAATTTTATGCTTAAAGTTACAAATGTTCTTGTGTGAATGGTAGCGAAATTGCAACAATTTTGTTAAATATTCTCTAGAATTTTGTGTTATTAGATTTTCAATAACACAATGGGTTAGTAAATTAATGAAAATTACAACTGACACTGATGTCAACATGTTGCAAGACAGATTCAAAACTTTTATATAACTGGTTTTATCAAATTTGGAAAAACATTCACAAAAAGTTTCCAATCCTGTGTCACCAATATTATATCCTGATAAATCGATAGTGTTCCAATAGTCTGAATGACTAACAAAGACAGTTTTAAGCTGGGATATTTGAATATCACAGTTAACTACAGACAGAGAATTTAGTGCTGGTTTACTCTGCATTATTGCAGAAATAACTTGAGCATTTGAAATGTTGGAAAATAGTTTTGTAGTTGACACAAAAATGTAACTTGTCTGTAATCTAGAATGATCTTTTAGAAGTTCAACCATTGTCTGTGCTATGTCATCTTCCAGGTCGATCAAACACAGAGCAATTTTAATACAAGAATCAAATAAATTGTACTTTGGTAATGTACATGTATACAACACATTTTTGAGTTCATTTGTCATCACATTGCTCTTAAGAATATACAACATATGAGCAGAAATTTTAGAATCCGATGAATCATAAACAGTTTCCATTAGCTTACACAGAAATTCATCAACTTCATTGCTGTTTATGAGGATTGATGCATACCATTGCTGATTATTCTCTGATGATTTAACATGATTCATTAAAACTAGTGGAATGCTTAGATTCAAGTTGAGCAATGGAGCTCCAGTACAAAATTGTGTAAGAATAACACCAGCAATCATTTTGTCCAGCTTAAGAGAACTGTGTATCACCAGCTTTTGGATGGTGCAATGTTGAAGATATTGGGTGATTAGGTTATCTATGTCAATACATTGAGAGGATAATTTTAAAATTCTAACATGTTTTATTGAACATCTATTACCAAGAAAAGTAATCAATGCAATCCCTCTAACAACAGCATGGCATGCCAAAAGATCAAACACATTCAAAGATGTCAATTTATTATGAACTTTAAGGCAATACAATTTTTGCAAGCACCAAGTAATCAAAGGTAAACTTTCAGCACTTTCAAAGACTGAGTTAACTTTTAAAAATGAATTTTTTAGCAATACTTTCAGCACAGTAGATAATTCCTTCTTTTCATCCAAGACAATAATTTCATATGCTTGTCCACTTTATCTAACAGACATGGTAGCAGATCATTTTCATTAGGCTGATAATTTAGTAGATAAATGTTGTAAATATTAGTTGTGTTATTCACATCTGATCTGTTGATCACCAGAGGAATTCCACACTTAAAATTAGCAATACTTTGAAAGGATTGACAATGGTCATGTATTAGTTCTGTAAAACTGTCATCTCTAATAAAGTTATCTAATAGTATCAACTTCTCAATAACACAAAACTGAAGTATTTTAAGGATATGGTAAATGGAGCTTACAGTTAAAGAGTTGTTTGACAAATTTAGCACCTTAATATACACTGCGTTAGTGAATAATGAATTGTTTTCACTAATAATTTTAATGGTTTTATCTTCCATTTTACACCCAGATAGATCAATATCGTGCCAAACTCTTGAAACAGTGCTAAATCCACCAATTATTTGTCCAATTTCAAAATTGTCATTAGACACAGTTAAATTCACTATTGAAGGATTTTCATTTATTGCTGTAGCAAATAATTGCTCATTAGATGTGTCAGCAAATATTTTAGTTGCAGAAGTTATAAGATATTCAAGTTTTAATGTTCTCTGTAATTCTTTAAGGTACCTATAAAGTGTGACCACTGCTACATCGCACAGGTTGGTCTCCAGTATAAAAACACGTGCATAATTATGTACCAAGTAATGAAATAATGAGAGATCACTCTTTGGCAAATCATTTAGCATAACATAGCTATTCAAGAGAAACAGTTCATAATAAGCATCGTCAAATATTCTAAAATCTCCAAAAAAATTGCATGCATTTTTGTTATTTAAATCAAATTTTTTAAGGAAGACAGAAGCAAACAATTTGTCCTGTTCAGCACAATTGTTTACAACTACTAACAGAATATCTAAGATAAAATTCTGAATTCTCATTCCACCATAATAATATGCTGTGAGGATACATTCTTCAAATCCCTGAATGCCACTATGAGAAATAATCAGTGTTTCAATAACACAGTTGCACAAGCAATCAAGAATAGTAGTAGGCTTGAGTGAATTGTGGGAAAAATCTAATTCCTTAAGAAAGTTTATTGCACTTTGGTTTGAGAACAAAACTCTGCAAACATTTTGAAACATAATACTGTTCAGTTTATAGCAGCATATTTTTAGATTCCTTATGTATTTGCATTTAATAGAGATTGTGGCTAGTTTGTAGTGGTTAACAATGGTACAGTTCACTATTTCCAATGTTAATATTGATGGACAATTTTCTAAAACTTGCAATAGTTTGTGTTGATGTACTCCATAAGCAATCAATTCTTTTTGATTAAAAATTATAAAATCAACATTTCTTTTAAGAGTTGGTAATTTTATCAGCAATTCAACCAAAAGCATATCACAAACTCCATTCTCAAATATGAATATTTGGTGAAAATCATTGCTTAGAAGAAGCTGGCAATCATGCACATTGCTGATACAAAAAGAATTTATAATAACAAGCTTGTTTGCTGGTGCAGGATGGCAGATTCTTTGGCTTGTTTCAGTTGTAATTTTACAGTTGACCAAATAGCTAATTGAATGTACTGAGTCGCATGCTATGCTATTCTCTGAGTGGATAGATGTACAGAGGTTTATTATGGTTAATGGAATTCCATTATTGAAATTAAGTATGTTGTTTTTAAGTACAGTTTGTTAAAGACATAACCAGATGAAGAAATTTTAATCATTTCAAAGTGGCAGAATTCCAAGGACTTTATTAATGGATGTAAACAAGATACTGTCAATACATTTCCTGAACAATCCAGCTCTTTGATATAATGCAAATGTTCCCCACTAAAGAAAGACTGACATGTGGTGGTACATAATTTATATCCAATCAAACATGATGAAATATCAATTTTGTTTATTTGATTACTGTTACCAGGATAATTAAGTCTTGTTAGCTTTGTAATAACATTTACAGCTTTCTCACTCAATATAAAGCTGTCTTGAATTACATGAAGAATAATGTCCTGATTTGTATATAAAACTGCAAAGCTATTTTCCAGTCTGTGAAATATTCTGTTTGTAAAATAAATATTGAATAGCTGCACGTTTGAATCAAACAGTGATTCAAATTCTTCATCGATCAATGCAAGTGATATAGTATAGATGTCACATAGTAAATGTTGCTCAATTCTGTGTACTGATGAATACATTTTAAATTGTGGATTGCGTTTCCTTAAATTAGTCCCAATAACAACCAGTGGAACCCCAAGTTTAAAATTAAGAATTTCCTTATCATTGTCAAATTCTGCAACCATATGTCTTGTAAAATCATATCCAGTCCAGGTGTTGTTGGAGATTATTAATTTCTTAAGAACACCATAATTAAGTGCACCAATTATGGAAACAACAGAAGCTGTGGTTAGTTGAGTGTCGGACAAATTTAGCACTTCAAAGTAATTTTCACCTTTATAGTATGACCACCATTCACAAAGAACTTTGCAACCTTTGTCACCTAAATTACACCCAGAGAGATCAAGTGTATTCCATCTTCTTGAAATGCACCACATCACTGTATCTTTAAATCTGTGTTCTAGATTGCTACACTGAGATATTAGCAGCTGACCAATTGATAAGTTATTTGCTAGTACTGTAGTAACCAATTGATCACAATGTAAGTTGGTTATATCTCTTTTGTCAGAAACCATGACATATTGAAAACATTTTTCCTTTTCTTTTTTTATAAAGACAGAAAAATCTGTGATCTGTTGATCTGTTAAATTTGTTTCATATAAAACAAAGTTGACATTGTCAGGTAGCTGATAGTAAATATTTGATAAGTCATTTACGTTTGAAATCATATCTACAAAACAAACCCTAATTTTGCAATCTGTTAGTTGATAAATCAAGTTGCTAATGTCACTTTCTTTGATTTCATCCAATTTAAGAAACGCTGTACTAACAGCTTGTGGTGATTTCCTTAATCCTTGCACATTGTTTAGAATAATTAATGGGATTCCATTAAGTAAATTTTGTATTTTGAGCCCAGTATATATTTCGGTTAGGATACCCTCGATTACAGAATCATTATTAATAAAATTGTTTGAAATATCAAGCTTTTCAATGACACAGTATTGTAATGCCTTGGTAATTTCCTTCAAGTAAAACAGTCCATTATCTGAAATATTTAAAAGCTTGATGTATGATATTACACTTCTGCTAGAAAATACACTATTAGATAATGTTTGGAAGTGGTTTTCATTTAAACCACATTTGCATACATGGAGTTTCCTTAGTGCTTTAAATTTATTTGACATATAATCTCCGATTTCATAAATCACATCTTCAGGAATATCACAATCAGTTATTTCAACTGTAAAAACACATTCAGGATTACAAAGTTGAAGAGCTTTAATAATGTGATGATGTGCTACTCTAAACACGAACACTTGTGTGCTGGACAACAGTAAACATCTAATTCTGTTAGGATACAATTGAATAGGAATAATAATTTTTGTTAGGTCATCTTCTGAATTATCAAATACACCAACAGCGCAAAAAGGATTTGAATGTAAAAATGACACAATATCATCTAGTCGATTTGAGGTAAGGAAATTAAAGCATATGATTTCCTGAATGAGACAGTTACTTTCTGATAAAGCACACAACAGCTCATCCAAGTTATTAATTAGTTTGTAGTTGCTGACATAAACAGTTGCAGTCATTTCCAATTCCTGCAGTTCTACTTCAGTGACAGCTAAGCCTTTAGTGTTATTAATAACCATCAGTGAAATACCTGTAGAAAAGTTAGGAATCAGTTTCTCTGCAAAGTAGTATGATATCATGATGTCTTTAATTTTCATGTACATATTTTCATTGGAAATAATCAGCTTTCCAACACTGCAAGAAATTAGAAGTTTATTAAAAATGTCAAGAAATGCTGACGTAAGAGGGTTATTTGATATGTTCAGTTCTTTAATATGTTTCAGCTGACTGGATTTGCCAAAGAGTGATTCATAAAGTAATTCACAATCATCATCTTTAATGTTGCTTTTAGACATGTCAAGAACATTAATACTTGTCTTATTCCTAATCATAGTGAAAATTATCTCCAGAACAACATCATCAATAATACCTGATTTATAATAATTAATTCTGATTTTGGATTTGGAAACGTTATTCTCAACTGAAAAGACCACATCAAATTTAGTTTTCATAGCAAAAATATCACAAAATAGCTCAGTGCTGATCGTGAAGTAATCCAAATTATTACCAATTGTAGAAGAGCCACTTGGTACATAGATAGCTACATAATCAAACCCTGGAGTACTGGAGTTACTGACTGCAGAATGAATTGACATTGGAATTTTCAATTCAAAGTTTACTAGTTTGTCAAAGTATGAAGAAAGTGATTCATTGAAAGCCTTAATATTTATAGGGACTGGTGAAATAACAAGCTTTTTAATACTGCAAATTTGGAGTAGCTCAATAAAAGTGATTGCAGATTCTAATGTCAAACAGCTGTAGCCAATGTCTAACTGTTTAATGTGAATCCTACATTTCTTCAGTGAAAAGCATTCACAAATAGTTTTAAGTCCCTCATTTTTTATGCTGCTTCCTGACAGATCAATAGTATCCCAGACATTTGTATTACTTTCTGAAAAGAAGGTACAAAGCACTGATATTTGAATACCACGATTCCTTATTTGTACATAATTAACAGTTGAAGCACAATGTCGTAATCCTTCAGTAATTTGAACTTCATTGGCTCTAAATGCCATTAATTTTGTGTTGCCTGTCAATACAAAAGTGTGATTACTATTATTACCATCATTAAGACTATCTGCTAATGTTTGCACAGTGCTGTCTTGTAAATTGGACTGAAATATGTGAATTGTAGTGAATGAATTTTTGCAAAGCTGTAAAAGTTCACATATAATTTCTTCATCTTTAAAAGTATTATTGATAAGGAAAATATTATACAAAATACTGGTGTCTTTAAAGTTGATTATTGAATGTAATAATGACCTGTTCATTTCACAATTAACTAAAAACACATTAGTAAACAAAGAGGAACCCTTTGGTGTAGACTCATCAAAAAAGTCATTCAATATTATTAGTGGTGTTTTATTCTTGAAATTTAAAAAAATACTTTCAACATTGATCTTGGCTAAAATAGCATCACACAATGCCTTGTTAGGAATAGTATTATTTGTCATCACATTAAGATGCTTTATCAAGCAATGTTCAAGGGTCTGCAATATTGTTTTCAAGGAGGAATTAGATAGGTCGCACCGTGAGATGTCAAAAACATCAAAGTAAAGATTTTGGTTTTGTTCTGTCAAACATGAAATGAGTACTTTTAAATTTTCATCACCAATTTTGCAGTTCATCAATTTGATAGTTACTAAATCATCAATGTGATTAGCATGATGCTGCATTAAAAAATATTTGCATGCTTGGGATACTTTTTGCATATTAGAGTTATACGCTAACAGTTTTGAGTTGGATTGTAAGACATATTCAATGTTAACTAACGTGCCTTTAACAATAAATTTTTGAAGTCCTGATGAGATTTCAGAGGCAATGTGATCTTGCAAGTCAGTTTCGTACACACTCACTAAACTGAAATTAGCAAAAATATAACCAATTACCACTGGAAGATCATCAAGTTGAAAACCAGCATTCCAGAAATAGAGACTACAGTCACCATTTGTAGCACATAATAGCTTCATATCTTCCTTCCTAATAAATTTGGTGTAGATGAAATAAAAACTTGATTTAAAATTGAGGATTTTTTCAACATGAATTTTTGTACCTCTCTGTACAGTAACATACTTGGCAAACACAATATCGTCAAATGTTTGATAAGTGATGGTATTACTGCCTACAGCTAATCGTTCTTAAGAGTTTAGCAAAGATCAATGATTTTGTCAATCACTGAAGATGTTAAGTGATTGAAGGACAAGTTTATATATTTGATTGATATTTTTGTTTCAGCATTTCCTGTGCATATCCTATGGAATTCCCCTAGACCATTGTCTCCTATGTAACACCTCAATAAATTTAGTGAATTCCAAGTTTTTGTTGCTAATCGTGTAAGAAAGAAGCAAAAGTGTAAACATCACTGAGCAACAACGCATTTCCACTGAGGTCAATACTGTTCTCTGACAAATAGCTCCCAACAAGTTGCACTAAATGATCGTCACCTGCTTCCAAGAAACATTGAAATAAGTGAAGACAACTCACTTTGTTGCTTAAGGTTTCCTGTGCTATATTTGCAGTACCAAAAACTTTGCTAGCTAAAACAGACTTGCGTCCAGACAAGAAGTGTTTCAATGCAAATGAATTTCCACCAGTCAAACCGGCATACATAATACTGGTATTTAGAAATCTTGGGTGCCAAAATTTTTCTTTCAAGATTTGAATTTGTTTTTTTATCACTAGATGTTGTAATGTAATATGCAGCTAAAAACTCTTGAATTGAAAAATGTAAATAGTTGTAAGAGACATGAGATGATCCTTCACGAAAATTACGATATTCCACTACTTTTAGTAGACCTAATGTATTAAATTTTCCAGCATATTTTGGGCAATCAGTGGCTATATCACAATCATTGAAAACAAGTTTTTCCTCACCTAGAAAAACATAAGCTAATTTAGCTAACACATGTAGCTGCTGTTTGTAAGATGAAGGTAAACATTCTAGAGTGTGTCCCTTTAGCGCTACATTCTTTTCTTTCCATAAATATCTTGAAATTGTAATCATTATAAAAAGCTTGTTAATTTCAGTTTGGGTTTTTGGAAGGGCATTGTCAGATTCTAGTGACTCTTTAAACAGACATATTAATATGGTCATGTTGAGTGGAATATAGCATAAGCTATCGATAAAGGCATTCGTTTCTAGGTAGTGCTCCATTTTCTGAATTTCTTCAACATTACCTTTCAAACTTCTGTGAATATACTCTTTTCTATCTTCTTTGGTGAAGCCAAGAATTTCTACCCTACAGTCAACCATGTCGTGTAAAGAAGCAGAAGCAATAGGTCATGATGTTATAACCAACCCACAAAGCTTCAAAATTTTATGACTCATTATTTTACCAATAAGAGAATCTTTCCTTATGCTCTCAGAAATTTCAACATAGCCATCAAACACGATCACACAGTACTCCCCTGATGTGCTTTCTAAATACTCCATAACTGCTTCAACTGTTGAATTTTTTTGATAGGAATTTGTAACATAGCAAACAAACTGCTCCAAAGATTTGACCTGCTGTATGTAAGGATCACGTAGAGATACTAAAAACAACAATGCTTTTTCCTGTAAAATTATTTTATTAGCCCATTGAAATGCTATTTCTTTTGATAAAATAGTTTTACCAATACCAGGTGCTCCTTCTATTAAATTTATGTTAGGCTTGGTGTACTCTGTATTCTCATCATCAGAAATTTGTGCTGAAAAAATATCAGAAATATCTTTTGTTGCTTTGCAGGTTGCAAGGTATTTATTTGATGAAGAATCTTCTTCATAATCTTGAGGATGCACCACTATTTTTCCTTTACGCATTTTGTCCGCAACAGCAGCTACCTCTGTCTCTGTAGTATGCTTTTCCCTGTGATGAATTAGTGCTACAGTTGTAAAATGTTTTGGCTGATATGATGGCCAGTCATCTTCTGACATTTTGTATCTCTCTAGTTTAAATTGCTTTTGTAACTGATCAGTTACGTTTGCTATAATAACAGGCACAGTATTATATAATCCACTGGATATAAGCAATGCTGATGGGCTAGTGGATAAAACTGCAGCTGATTCGACTACTTCAATTACCTTATCCCAGCATGCATTGCAGTTCGCATTAAGCCATTTTTCCCACATTATATTACAGCAATCTTCTGCTTTACTATGATATTCATGGTCAATATTTTCCAGTATATCTTCCTCCATGCCCAATTGTATTCCAATCCTTCTCCAATGGGAAGCATACACTTGGGTAACAAAGCGATAGACGTCTTCCAGATCAACATTTGTGGTGGAGACTAGATGTAAAACGCAATTTTGTACTTTAAAGGAATAGCCCCTTATTTTGAATGATGAAAATGGAATATACATACAGACATACATACATGCAAACAGTACATTAATACAGTACACGCATATAACTATGTACATGTATATAAGCACAATCATACAAATCAAGACATTGTCATGGGGCCCAAGAAGCCAGCTTGCTACAGCATGGGTATATCGACAGGACTGAAGAAAGGAGACACGATTTCCACACATATGTAGCACCATGATCCTTAACCAATTGGAACCAAGGTTGTTGTAGAGCTGTCGAGGGGAGTTCATATAGGAAATAATATTGGTAATTTCTGAGATACAAATGGCCAAAGTTTCCTGACTTTGTTTCTTTCCTTCTACTTTTTTGTACACTTAGCAGAATCCACAATAAAACTTAAATGTGAGTCCTAATTAAGCTGAAAATTTGGCATTCTTTAATGTTAAAGTTGTGCTTTTCAATAATCATTACAGTATATGAGAATCTAATCCAAAACAGCCAAGCTGTAAAAAAAGTGTGCGGCCCTCAGAAAGGCTATGGTGAAAAAAGATGTGAAATCCAAGGTGGCGGCCAAGAAATGGCTGTGATGGTAGGTTAATGGTAAAAATTTTAATAATGACAATTTAGGTAAATTTTGTGAAGCGGCACAAAAATTCACCTCAATTGTCGTTATTAAAATTCTTACCATTAACCTACCATCACAAGCATTTCTTGGCCGCCACCTTGGATTTCACATCTTCTTACACCATAGCCTTTCTGAGGGCCGCACACTTTTTTTACAGCTTGGCTGTTTTGGATTAGATTTCATTTCTTTTTGTATTTTTATACCCCAAAGCCAGCCTATGGCCAGCTTTGGGACTTTTTAACCTATGTTTTTTTTTCTTTACTACAGGAAGACGAAAAGATGAAGTAGATGTATATACTTTAAATATTTTATCAGTAAATGTATAAATTATATATATAATACATATGTGATCGGATTTGCGAAAAGGGGTCTTTCACACACATCCAATTTGCCAACTTTGACAATTGATAACTTCAGATTGGAAAGAGCTATTGCCTTGAAATTTGGGCAGTGGTGATTTCTTTGCAGCTGAACTCTCTACATGATGGTTTCTTTGTAGCTGAACCCTCTACAAGGTAATTTCTTCTAGCTGATCTCTCTACAGGGAGATTTTTTGTAGCTGAACTATCTACAAGGTAACTTCTTCTAGCTGATATCTCTACAGGGTGATTTGTTTGTAGCTGAATTCTGTATAGGTGATTTGTTTGCAGCTGAGCTCTTTACAGAATGGTTTCTTTGTAGCTGAACTCTCTACAAAGTAACTTCTTCTAACTGATCTTTCTACAGGGTGATTTGTTTGTAGCTGAACTATCTACAAGGTAATTTCTTCTAGCTGATCTCTCTACAGGGTGATTTTTTTGCAGCTATATTCTTTACAGGTAATTTGTTTGCAGCTGAGCTCTTTACAGAATGGTTTCTTTGTAGTTGAACTCTCTACAAAGTAACTTCTTCTAACTGATCTTTCTACTGGGTGATTTGTTTGTAGCTGAACTATCTACAAGGTAACTTCTTCTAGCTGATCTCTCTACAGGGAGGTTTGTTTGTAGCTGAACTCTCTACAGGTGATTTGTTTGTAGCTGAATTGTGTACAGGTGATTTGTTTGTAGCTGAATTCTGTACAGGTGGTTTCTTTGTAGCTGAACTCTCTAAAAGGTAACTTCTTCTAACTGATCTTTCTACAGGGCAATTTGTTTCTAGCAGAATTTTCTACAGGGTGATTTCTTTGCAGCTAAACTCTCTACATGATGGTTTCTTTGTAGCTGAACTCTCTACAAGGTAATTTCTTCTAGCTGATCTCTCTACAGGGTGATTTGTTTGTAGCTGAACTATCTACAAGGTAACTTCTTCTAGCTGATCTCTCTACAGGATGATTTGTTCGTAGCTGAATTCTGTACAGGTGATTTGTTTGCAGCTGAGCTCTTTACAGAATAGTTTCTTTGTAGCTGAACTCTCTACAAGGTAATTTTTCTAGCTGATGTCTCTACAAGGTAGCTAGTTTGTAGCTGAACTCTCTACATGGTGGTTTCTTTGTAACTGAACTTTCTACAATATGACTTCTTCTAGCTGATCTCTCTACAGGGAGATTTGTTTGTAACTGAACTTTCTAAATGATGGTTTCTTTGTAGCTGAACTCTCTACAAGTTAACTTCTTCTAGCTGATCTCTCTGCAGGGTGATTTGTTTGTAGCTGAATTCTGTACAGGTGATTTGTTTGCAGCAGAGCTCTTTACAGAATGGTTTCTTTGTAACTGAACTCTCTACAAGGTAACTTCTTCTAACTGATCTTTCTACGGGGCAATTTGTTTCTGGCAGAATTTTCTACAGGGTGATTTCTGTGCAGCTGAACTCTCTACATGGTGTTTTCTTTGTAGCTGAACTCTCTACAAAGTAATTTCTTCTAGCTGATCTCTCTACAGGGAGATTTGTTTGTAGCTGAACTATCTACAAGGTAACTTCTTCTAGCTGATCTCTCTACAGGGAGATTTGTTTGTAGCTGAACTCTCTACAGGTGATTTGTTTGAAGCTGAACTCTCTAAATGATGGTTTCTTTGTAGCTGAACTCTCTACAAGTTAACTTCTTCTAGCTGATCTCTCTACATGGTGATTTGTTTGTAGCTGAATTCTGTATAGGTGATTTGTTTGCAGCTGAGCTCTTTAAATAATGGTTTCTTTGTAGCTGAACTCTCTCAAGGTAACTTCTTCTAGCTGATGTCTTTACAGGGTCACTAGTTTGTAGCTGAATTCTCTACATGGTGGTTTCTTTGTAACTGAACTCTCTACAAGGTAACTTTTTCTAGCTCATCTTTCTACATTGTGATTTGTTTGAAGCTGAACTCTCTACAAGGTAACTTCTTCCAGCTGATCTCTCTACAGGGAGATTTGTTTGTAGCTGAACTCTCTACATGATGGTTTCTTTGTAGCTGAACTCTCTCAAGGTAACTTCTTCTAGCTGATGTCTCTACAAGGTCACTATGTAGCTGAGCTCTCTACATGATGGTTTTTTTGTAACTGAACTCTCTACAAGGTGACCTCTTCTAGCTGATCTTTCTACAGGGTGATTTGTTTGAAGCTGAACTCTCTACAAGGTAACTTTCTTCTAGCTGATCTCTCTACAGGTAGATTTGTTTGTAGCTGAACTCTCTACATGATGGTTTCTTTGTAGCTGAACTCTCTCAAGGTAACTTCTTCTAGCTGATGTCTTTACAGGGTCACTAGTTTGTAGCTGAATTCTCTACATGGTGGTTTCTTTGTAACTGAACTCTCTACAAGGTAACTTTTTCTTGCTCATCTTTCTACAGGGTGATTTATTTGTAGCTGAATTCTGTACAGGTGGTTTGTTTGCAGCTGAGCTCTTTAAAGAATGGTTTCTTTGTAGCTGAACTCTCTACAAGGTAACTTCTTCTAGCTGATGTCTCTACAAGGTCACTAGTTTGTAGCTGAGCTCTCTACATGATGGTTTTTTTGTAACTGAACTCTCTACAAGGTGACCTCTTCTAGCTGATCTTTCTACAGGGTGATTTGTTTAGAGCTGAACTCTCTACAAGGTAACTTCTTCTAGCTGATCTCTCTACATGGAGATTTGTTTGTAGCTGAACTCTCTACATGATGGTTTCTTTGTAGCTGAACTCTCTGCAAGGTAAGTTCTTCTATTGATCCCTCCACAGGGCGATTTGTTTGTAGCTGAACTCTCTACATGGTGGTTTCTTTGTAGCTGAACTCTACAAGGTGATTTTTTCTAGCTGAACTATCTCTTTCCATAGTTGCATGAACTCCTTACAAGGTAACTTCTTCAAGCTGATCTCTCTACAGGGTGACTTGTGTGTAGTTGATCTCTATACAGGTTTCTTATTTCTAGCTGATCTCTTGAATTCTCTTCAGGGTGACTGCTCTATTAGAATGACTGCTCTATTAGAGTATCTCGATCTCGCACTTGCTGCATCAAGTTGGATTTCGTTTTATAATTCCGTGGCTTTAAGTCTGATTCTTCTACACCATTGATGAGCCTTTCTAAGATGATTACTCCATCTGTACAACGATTTTCAAAGCATTACGCCAAGCGGTTTATCTGGTAAGCGTGGCAAGCAGTCGTTTTTTATTAGCTAATCTCGATTGCGTAATTGTTACACACTGTTGGTTTTTTCGTTGTATCTTCCTGGTTTTTAGCTCGATTTCTTTCAAACCACAAAAGGTTTGTTGTTCAATAGTTAACCTATTCACCCACCGATTTTCAGCTTCTTCCCATACGCGGTTTACCCTGTAGGCGTGACAACATATTGGTGTTATTTTTCGTGAATAATCGCTCATAACTCTTTGCCTGTTTATCGTATTCCAGCCAAAGTTGGTACCGAGATGGGCCTTTATATCCCCATTCTGTGTGCCAAATTTCAAGGCAATCGGATATGGCGTGCGAGTTTTATAGCAGTTTTTGTAAGTGTGCGACAAGAAAAAGAAAAATAAGAAGAAAAAAACAAAGAAACTGAGCCAATTTTTGAAGTCGCATATCTCGGGAACGCGCGAAGCGATTTCGCTCAAATTTGGAATGTGGAGAGCTGCAGTTAGGGGCATGTCCACAGAAAAAATCGTCTTGTTTCATCAAGGAAACACAGAGCTACGGAGGTGCGAAAGTTGCGTTTTCTTTCTTCCTGTCAATATACTCACGGATGTTACGCGCCGGCTTCTTGGGCCGCACGACACACTACCGTGTGTCTTGATAAATATATAATAGATACATTATGAAGATACAGGTTTTTGCCATCATTGCACAGTGCTACACAACACATCACAAAGGTTTACCTGTTGTAGGAGATTCCCCTTGGCGGCTTAACGTCCGACTCTACAACTCTACTAAAGCACGAGGTAGCGTCACGTGCGATCACTTAATAATCTGATTACGTCATACGTATACATACAATATGCCACACTCCCCCCAGTTGACCACTGGTCAACTCGGTACATGTAATCATACACTAATAAATATTAAAAATCCTGTTGCTCAGTCATCCACATATGGACTTGCTGTCTGGACTTCCTTGCTGCTTCTCTCACAGGTTTAGAATTTGTGACAGTGTCATCCTCTTCATTACTGACCATCTCCACATCACTAATTGGCTTGGGATTGCTTACATCATTGTCAGTTTGGGGCATCACTTCCAGTGGGTACAGACAAGATGTGGGCCTACGCAGTTTTGTAGGCTTGCCATTTGTAATGACCTTGATCACTGCACCGCGTACCTGACCATCATTGCTTGCCATCAATTCAATCACTTTGCCCAATTTCCACTGACTACGTGGAGAATGCTCATCATGGACTACAACTACTTCTCCGACAATTGGCGATCGGGGAACTCCAATATTTCTTGTAGTGTGACTTCTCTCTCTGAGTTCAAGGAGATAGTCATCCCTCCACTGTACCCAATATTCATCGAGGGCTCTTGTGAGAAGTTGTAGTCTAGAATTGAGATTTTTAGGACCCACGGTGAAATTGTCATCATTGATATCTGTATCAGTTCCAGAGCCATCAGGAAGAGATAAAACTCGGCGTCCGGCTAACAAATGTGATGGGGTCAGAGGTTCCTTTAGGTCTTCACTAGATAAGTATGATAGTGGCCTCGAGTTAACTATAGCTTCTGCTTCAGTGAGTGCGGTCAACAGTTCGTCATATGACAGCTTGGCTCTACCTATGGTCTTCTTCAAGCATCGCTTCACAGATTGAACCATTCTTTCAAAAAATCCCCCCCACCAAGGCGCTTTCTCCAGGTTAAAGGACCATGTTACCTTGAGGTCTGTTAGGTATTGAGCTGCTGAAACAAAGGTCTTTGCATTGTCTGAGATGACTTGGGTTGGTACACCCCTTCTGGCTGTAAAGCGTTTGAATGCTCTAAGAAAGCTCTGGGTACTCATGTCTGGTACCAGTTCAAGGTGAATGGCTCGTGTCACACAACACGAGAATAAACAGATCCAAACCTTGTTATCTGACACTTCAGCTGTTGAAACATAAAGTGGACCTGCATAATCCACCCCACAATGTGAAAATGGTGGAGCTTCCTTTACCCTGAATTCTGGCAAGGGCGGTGTGGGAACTGCTTTAAATTGCAAGCCTTCAACTTTACGACACCTTAGACACCCATACAAGATTTTCCGAACAAACTGTCTACCTTTTGCAAACCAATACTTAGTCCTGACCTCGGTCAATGTATCTTTAACTCCACTGTGTCCACACCGTTCGTGAGCATGCTTCGTAACTAGGGTGGCAAAATAATGCTCCTTGCATAACAGAATTGGATGCTTCTTTGAAAGGGGGAGGTCTGCCTTGGATAGTCTCCCGCCACATCGCCACAGCTTATGTTTGTCAGAAAACAGCTGCAACTGAGACTTCCATGACTGGAACCGTGCATCCTTTTCCAAACAAATCTGGCTATCAAGTATCCAATCAAACTCTGCTTGTTCTATGTCAGCTACAGTAATATTCCAATCAATGACAGGTTTGCTGCCCTTAATGATCAACTTAAATCGTAGCACAAACTTCCGTACATATGCTGTCACTCGCAATAACTTGTGCAGCGTACTAAATCGCTTGCAGTCAATCAGTTCGCCAATTCCGCCACTCTTTACAGTTACCAACATGCTGCATGACGGCATGCTAGCTTTCACCTCCATTTCAGCAATGCATTCTTCTGATATGGTGATCTGTTGCTGCATTCTGACAGGGGCAATACTACTTAACCAGTCTGGTCCATGTCTCCATAGTAGGCTTGCATCCAATTCTTGAGGTGAGACTCCACGCGATGCCATATCAGCAGGATTGCTTTTGCCTGGGCAATGGAACCAGTGATCAGCTGGCATAAGGTTCCGAATCTCACTGACTCTATTATGCACAAATTGCTTCCATTCCTTGTCTTCCCCTTTGATCCAGTACAGTGCTACCATGGAGTCTGTAAAGCACTGGCTGGAACAAATCTCTATGACTGTTGCAAGTGCTGAACGTACGTGCGTGATAAGCCTTGCCAGTAACAGACATGACAACAATTCAAGACGAGGGATGGTCTGCGTGTGCAGTGGTGACACTCTGGTTTTTGATGCCACAAACTCTATTGAATCATTTCCAGTATGTAGGTACACAACGGCACCATATGCAACGGTTGAAGCGTCACAGAAACCATACAGAGAACAGGGCTGCTTGCTACCTGCAGAAGCGAAATAAAATCTGGGAATCAACATAACAGTACCATGAAATTTGGACACTATTCCTTTCCACTTTAACTCCAGCTCCTGTGGCAATGGACCATCCCAGCCAATCTTAAATCGACACAGCTCCTGGAAAAATATCTTCAAGGTGATTACTACAGGAGATAAAAACCCCAATGGGTCGTAAATCCGAGAAGCTACTCCCACTATGTTACGCTTTGTGGGCTTCAGTTCATGGAGAGATCTGGCAATGTTGGTTAAGTCAAATTCAAGATTGTCGCTAGACGTGTTCCACCTTACTCCCAGAACCTTCTGATCACCTGTTGCGCAGCTACCAGCAAGTAAACCGTCTGTGTACGTGGCATCTTCTTCCACAACTGTGTTGCTTGAGGCAATGTTGCTGCCTGCTTCCGGACTATTAGCATCAATTCTGTGCTGGAGACTTGCGGAACTTGTGACAAACTTACGCAAGTTGAAACCACCTTCTGCGAAAATCTTCCTTGACACTGTATGAAGTTCATACGCTGCATCATCACTATCTGCGCCATATGTCACGTCATCTACATATATAGATCGTGAGAGTGTATCCACTAAGGCTGGATGGCTGTTCTGGTATGTCAGGAGGTGGTGGTTGATAGTTGCATTAAGAAGAAATGGGCTTGATGATACCCCAAATACAACTCTGGTAAACCGCATTGGTACAATGTTAGGCAAATGATCATCTACATTGTCAACCCACAAGAATCTAAGAACATCTCTGTCTTGCTCACTAACCGATACCATCAAAAAAGCCTTTTCTATATCAGCCACTAGCGCTACCTTGTAGCTACGAAACCTCAAAATGATGTCGAATATGTTTTGAATAAACTTTGGCCCAGAGAATAAACAGTCATTTAGGGACGGGCCTCCTGCCCTCGCAGAAGCATCATAAACGATTCGCAACTTGGATGTTGTCTTGTCCCTACGGATAACTGCATGATGTGGAAGATAATGTACAGTCCCACTAGCACTCTTTGGTGAGTCATCAACCACCTTTTCAATGATGCCTTGCCTAAGCTGTTCTTGCATAACTGCATGATACTCCAGTCTCACTTCTGGGTCCTGACGAAGCCTTTTAAGGAGTCCTTCAAGACGTCGTTTAGCAAGGCAAAAATTGCTAGGTAGTTGCGTCATCTTGTTTGGCTTCCACGGGAGGCTTACTGTGTAACGACCATGGTCGAATCGAATGCTATCAGTGAAGTCATCGTACACTGAGGGTTCTGCTGTTGTGATACCCAGAGACTCTAAATCCCAGAATGCCTTTAGAGAATGATCCAAACGCTCTTCAGCTAAGCCAATGTGTAAGGAATGAGTAGTATGCAAGCTAACAGAGTCACCTTGGGTGGTGAAACTAGAGACCGGTCCTGAAAGTACCCAGCCCAGGTGGGTGTGGATGGCTGTAGGGCTGTTTTCTGTCTGAATAACTTTTCCAGTTGCTATTTGCCAGTAGTAATCAGATCCGATCAAGGCATCTATCTGCAATTCGTCACCAATCCGTGAGTGGTCAGCTAGATCAAGACCTTCGAGGTGACTGTACTTTGCCTTGGTGTATGCTATGGGTTGGCATGACAGGGGTTCACAGATCAAAGGCACTACTGAGAACGTCACCTGGATGGTGTCTCCAGTTCTAAGTGATATCCCAACTCTAACGACTTCAACAGTTTGGACAGTTGTGGTCTCTGATCCGAATGTTTTGATCTGCACTTGCTCAACATGTTCTGGTTGTAAGCCTAGTTCATCTTTGACTCTTTGTGTCATGTAAGACCGCTGGCTCCCCCCATCCAGCATTAGTCTGACTGTCATTCCATAGTTTGGTTCATTCAAGTTGAACATGTAAGCCTTGGCCGTTTGCAGCAATACTGGTACCTGGGTCTTCACACAATACAGCTGTGTCGTAGGTGTAAGCAGTTGTTCTGCAACATGAGTCTGTTGATGAGACGGTGGTTCTGACTGCTGCAAACTAGGTGGCTGAACTGTCAGTGAACCAGACTGTGAGGTAGGTGGCTGAGGTGATTGTGAAGTGGGTGGTAGCTGGGTAGGTGGCTGTCGCGTTGTAGCAATGTGATTCTGAGAGTTATATCCTTGTGTTCTGTTACCTTGGGAACCAGCATACTTATTCTTGCAAATACTTGTGTGGTGATGGCCATTACAGTGTGTGCATTTGACTGGAGAACGGCAGTCTCGGCTAAGATGATGTCTTCTAAGGCACACAAAACACCTCCCTGTTCGCTTCAGAATTACTTTCCTTTGATTAATGTCTGTAACAGCTGTGCACGAGGATGATGTATGACCTTGCCGGCAATAAGAGCACTTCGGTTGCCCTTCATTGGCTAGGAGTGCTGCCGCTGTATGCAACTGCGGCCCTCGTTGATCATGACTAGGACCAGAAGCTCTCTCACGTGCACTAATTTCCTTCTCAACAATACCCATCAAGTCATCAATGTTCCACTCGTCATCGCCAATTCCTCTATTGATGATCAGCCTAAGTTCATGTGGCAATCGGTTCATAAGAAGTGATGACAACAAATTTCCATATGAATCTACAGGAACCTCAAGTGATTTAAGACTGCGCACCTGAAATTCTACTTGGTCATATAGGCCACGAAGTGCCTTTATGTTTGATCCTGATTGAACTGACTCTAGCTCTAACAAAGAGTCCATATGTCGAGAGATAATCTGTTGCTTGTTGCCAAATCGTTTCTTGAGAGTATCTATAGCCTCATCATAATTGGGATCAGTGAGCTGTAATCCAGCAATAGCACGCAATGCAGGACCCTCCAAGAGGGAGTGCAGGTAGGTGAATTTATCAACTGCAGATAAGCTTGGGTTCAGGTGGATGGATGATTCAAACATACTCCAAAACGACTCCCACTTGGTAAGGTCACCATTGAAAGATTTTGGTGTAAGCTTGGGTAGCTTTACTTTACTTCCACCATCTCTGTCGCTTGGAAGTCTACTGGCGGGTGGAGGACCTGTCGGGGTTGTTGCAGACGGGGAACTTCGGCGAGTACTAGATACACTGGGTTTATTTAAAATCAGCTGCTCTATACGGCAAATCACTTCCTGTAACCTCTCTGAGAACACATCCGCCTGTTCTATTTCTTCATCGATGGCATCATTTTCAATCAGGGTTAAGATTTCGTCATCAAGGGTGCGTATCTTAGTCAGCTTTTCGGTTAACGAAACTTTCCACTGAAGTAGTTTGTCTCGCGTAGCGGCTGTAGTGTCGGTAGCCTCCTCTATTTGGCGCATTAGCCTCGTGGCCGAAGATCTATGCCCGCCTCTGACTTTCTTATGTCTCGCAAGGGCTTCGTCCGTCGACATATCAACACAATATGTTATAAGAAAACCCTTAATCTTACTACTAGATCAACTGCCACCGGAATCGGACGAGTCTTCGACGAATTCTAATTAGTACCCACCAACTGGAATCAGGGATCAATCTAAGGGAGTCAGCAGCGAAATACACATTCACACAAAACAATGACTAGCCTGATCGGGTACCGTTTATAACCCGGTACCAAGGTGTCCGCGTTTGTGGTTCAAATTATTCAGGAGTCTAGATTTCTGCTGTCTGACTTATCGCAGCACGTCCCTAGTTCAGTCTGCGGCTCGAAGGACCATGTAGGAGATTCCCCTTGGCGGCTTAACGTCCGACTCTACAACTCTACTAAAGCACGAGGTAGCGTCACGTGCGATCACTTAATAATCTGATTACGTCATACGTATACATACAATATGCCACACCTGTTCACTGCATTTCCCCCCTTTATTATGCCTATCTACCCTCCCCCCCTCCCCCCCACATACATACACACAGAGTACACGAATAGCTACAACACTCTTATCTATTATTTGCTGGTTTGTATGGCCTACCTAGTTCATCATACCCCTTTGGTATGGATGGATACTTCATTGTTTGCTTTTGGTGGCCTAGATAAGAATGGATATTTAGTTGTTTTGTTATCTGGAGCTTCTCAGATCTAGGATCTTGAATCCTCTATTACATCAGCATGCATAGTTCTTTATTCCTATCTCTGTCTTGTAATTAGTGCCATAGTAAGGCTACAGTCTTTCCCACCAAGCTGCTCATACCTACATGTAGGAACCCCACACTGTACCCACCAGTAACCGAAATGCTGATACATGCAGCCTTAGAAATCCCTTTGACTTCAATGTCATGAAACCCCATGTATTGTGTCTCCAAGCCTCATGCAATTGGGAGCCACAATTAAATTTTGTGGTTGATCAAAAGTCCTATTTGCATAAAATCATATGTGACCGGATTTGCAAAAAGGGGTCTTATAGCCTTCCAAGTTTGACGAGTCATAACTTATCATGTGTTTAACCCATTGTATCCACGAATAGTGGTATGTTAGGAGTGTAAGGTGACCAAATTTCAGGCTGATACCATACGCACAAGTCAAGTTATCGATTGCCAAGTACATGCAATTGTAAAGGCTATAAGACCCTTTTCTGCAGATCCAATCACATATAGACCATGGAATATATATATAAGAGTAAGTGTTTAAGTAAACTTGCTGAATTTATAGTCATGATGTTGGATTATGTACACCTCAGCCACACCACATAAAGTTTATCGGTAGTTTAAAGAGTTTATGATAGCAAAAGGTCCATCCAACTAACCAAGGCTAAATTCAACAGTGCTATCCAACAGTGCTTTGTTATTAAGGGTATGTTAACTGTTAGCTTAACAGAGCACCAGTAAACAGAGCATCAAACATCATAAATAAGAGGCAGGTGGACAGTTCTTTCTATATGTTGTGTGTGCTCCTATTACTAGTTAAAAGAGCATCTATAATTTCATGCAAACAGAGACAGGTATAGTTCAGTCCCTATAATATGTTGTGTGTGCTTGTATTCCAAATAGGCAGTATACTATCACTGTACTTGTATAATGACTGTTAATGATATCACAAGAGGTATACTGCCAGTATTAGAGGTACAGTGTATGTATGTGGTGCTTTAGGCAGCTACAGTAACTATTAAAAGGAGATTGGTGTCCTGATACGTACAGTGGTGACTCAGTGATACTCAATAACATTAACTGTGCACAAAAGTGGTGCAGATTTTTTTTGGCATTGTATAGCACTATATAAACAGCTTTATATGATGTATCATTATTGTTGACCACATATACCTTGCATACACAGGCTATCACCATTTGTGATCGGGCCTGCATAAACAGGGCATCTGGACATCAACTATGCCCCATCACACTACAGGTCATATCTCACTTTTAGAATAAGATAGTTGTATTCTGTAACTTGCGTTATCACACTAATTAAATGTTGAAGCAGGGCTGAATATTGTATGGTCATTATAGCTTAATAGATTAAAAAGGTATGAGTGGTGAAAATTTGAAAAAGTAGGCAAATTTTGTGTGCCCACATGCCCTGCTTTTGCAGCTCCAGTCACATTCGTATTATACATTGGGTGTGTGCACCCTAGCTGTCTGTGGTTTTTTTCTGTGACACACAGCAGTAAAAGAGGTGTAATGTGGCAATTATTGTGTACTTCAAGAGTGTGTATAAGTGCACTTTAGTGTACAGGCATCAAATTAGATGGACATGCTGAATAGGACTGAAATACCCTAACATTCAATTTCTATTTCTTGGAAGACATCCACAATGCAGATCTTTTTAATTTTGCTAGTGCTTTGTGGTATCATACAATGATGGTCAATACAACATCTCTGTGATTTCAAACAAAGTAGTTATTCAACACATTGAACATACTCAGTGTGATACTTATGGAATAATTGTGGACATGAGGTTCACATAGTTGTCCCGCAGTAAATGTTACATTATTATGTTATCACTACAACACTCATGCATCAAGCTTTATCAACCATAGGACTTCCAATCACAAAATATCAAAATCAACACTCATGACATAACCTTAAATGGCTAACCAGTTTGGCACCTATTTCAACTGTTTTACATAGCTGTGAACTTGGACAACTACACATAAATTATAGATCACCTGGTTACCCCCAACTTCCTAACCCTCCCCCCTCCCCCCCTCCCAACACACACACACACACAAAGAAAAAATCCAAGAATAAACACTGGTAGTGGTACAGTAGTACAGTGATTTGGGCTCTGATATATTCCAAAAAGTATTGAGATTGAGCTCAGATATCTCACATTTGAATCATTTCATTTTTTATAAGTTTTAAGCTAAAGTCACAAAAGGCATCAAGCATTGTGAAATCAGTGCCACACGTATGCAGCTACACTGTACTATGGACCATGGTGGCCTCTAGATCTCCTGAACTCATCCACTTAACAGCTCCCTTTTTTGTGTTCATGACCATGACTGAGTTTTATTCCACCAGACACACAGCTAATACTGTGGTTTTCTGTAATCTTGCCATTTTAATATGCATGCATATATTTATATATTTAATAAGTATGTGCATACATTTAAACTATCATGATTGAATTCAAGTGATGTAGAGCTGAAGATTTTCATTGTTACAGTAGAATCATCATAACAGAACTGTACATCATTAAAAGGCTCGCCAGAACTGCTGTTTTAAATCTGCACATGTATACTTGAAATAAATAATAAAATGCATATGCCAAAAGAGGTAAAAATAAATTATATATTTAGCTCAATGATTGATATCAATCCCTGGAGTTGATGACTGTTGAGGAGTAGTACAATGACACCTTGTGATTAACATGATAATTATGAAATTAATGCATTGATGGATCACTTTCCAAGTATTTTTACTGACTTGGCTATTTGATGTAGTAACAGCTCCAATTCTGAACCTGTAAGCTGCATAAAATGCAATATTTATGTGCTTGACATGCACAGGATAATAACCATGGTAGTGACTAGGGTAAAAAACTTGTGTGCTTAGGTATTTAACATTATGGCAACACTGTTTTGTGACCAAATAAGCATAGTCATATATGATAGTTTTAGGTTGGATGGTTTTATAAAATGGATTAGTTTTGGTTCAGGCCTGTAGCATTCTGTCCAAGCATAATGCAGGCATAAAGGTCTGGAGTGCTATCATGCTAGCACATTAGGTGAATATAGATAATTGATTAATACCTTAAAATGTAAACTTGTAATACAGCCCAAAAAGTTGCAATTTACCTACTAGTCTCTAATAGAACACTCATAATGAATGCAATAAAATGCTCTAATAGAGCATTCATAAGTAATAATTCAAGGATGATGTGTTAACACTAAAGATATATAATGAAACAAGTACACGAAAACTTTGGAATTTTCAACTATAGTAGGGACTATAGTACACTGATAAAAAGTACTGAAACAAGTTGGAGTAGTCCATGACAGTAAAACAATAAGAAGTGTTATATCCCTATTGTCATTTCGGTTACAGTATTTTGAGCACAGTAGGAATCAAGACATGTCGTGCGACCCAAGAAGACGGCGCGCAACACCCGTGAGTATATTGACAGGAAGAAAGAAAACGCAATTGTCGCACCTCCGTAGCTCTGTGCTGCCTAGACGAAACAAGACGATTTGTGCTGTGACCACTCCTCCAACTTCAGTACTCCACATTCCAAATTTGAGCAAAATCGCTTCACGAATTCCCGAGATATGCGACTTCAAAAATTGGCTTAGTTTCTTCGGGTTTTTCTTCTTATTTTTCTTCCTCTTTTCGCACACTTACAAAAACTGCTATAAAACATGAACGCCATATCCGATTGCCTTGCAATTTTGCACACAGAAGGAGGGTATAAAGGCAAATCTCGGTACCAACTTTGGCTGGAATACGATAAACAGGCAAAGAGTTATGAGCGATTATTCACGGAAAATAACACCAATATGTTGTCACGACTACAGAGTAAACCGCGTATGGGAACAAGCTGAAAATCGGTGGGTGAATAGGTTAACTATTGAACCTCAAACCTTTTGTGGTTTGAGAGAAATCGAACTAAAAACCAGGAAGATACAACGAAAAATCAACAGTGTGTAACAATTACGCAATCGAGATTAGCTAATAAAAAACAACTGCTTGCCACGCCTATCAGATAAACCGCTATGGGTGATGCTTTGAAAATCGTTATTATACAGATGGAGTAATCATCTTAGCAGGGCCGCCCAGAGAAATTAAGGGGTCCAGGGAAAAGAGTTAAAGTGGGGCCCTTGACCCAAGTTGTAAGGTGAAGACAAAAAAAAAAAGAAAAGGTCACAACCTGCTGGCAATGACAATAACTACCAATCACCAACCATATCTCCTTATCTATAAGCTTGCTACACTGCTCCTCTGAAGAATACTGTGACTGCTCTATTAGAGTATTTAGATGTGACTGCTCTATTAGAGTATATCGATATTTTAAACAGGTATTCAGGGGACCCTTCATGGGGCCTCCTGGGGTTCCCTTCAGGCTGAGACCAGGGGAAAAATGCTCCAATTGACCCCCCCGTGGGCGGCCCTGCATCTTAGAACGGCTCTTCAATTGTATAAAAGAATCAGACTTAAATCCATGGAGTTGTAAAACAAAATTCAACTTAGTGCAGCAAGTGCGAGATCGAGATCAAGACACACTGTCGTGCGGCCCAAGAAGCCGGCGCGCAACACATGTGAGTATATTGACAAAAAGGAAGAAAACGCAATTTTCGCACCTCCGTAGCTCTGTGCTACCTTGATGAAACAATACGATTTTTGCTGTGGACATTCCCTCCACCTTCAGCACTCCACATTCCAAATTTGAGCGAAATCGCTTCCAGCGTTCTCGAGATATGTGACTTAAAATTGGCTTAGTTTTATCGTTTTTCTTCTTATTTTTCTTTCTCTTTTCGCACACTTACATAAACTGCTATAAACGCGAACGCCATATCCGAATGCCTTGAAATTTGGCACACTGAAGCGGGGTATAAAGACGCATCTCTGTACCAATTTTGGCTAGGATACGATAAACAGGAAAAGAGTTATGAGTGATTATTCACGAAAAATAACACCAATATGTTGTCACGCCTACAGGGTAAACCGCGTATGGGAAGAAGCTGAAAATCGCTGGGTGAATAGGTTAACTATTGAACCTCAAACCTTTTGTAGTTTGAAAGAAATCGAGCTAAAAACAGGAAGATACAACGAAAAAACCAACAGTGTGTAACAATTATGCAATCGAGATTAGCTAATAAAAAATGATTACTTGCCAGATAAACCGCTTGGGGTAATGCTATGAAAATCGCTGTATAGATGGAGTAATCATCTTACAAAAGCTCTTCAATGGTGTAGAAGAATCAGACTTAAAGCCACGGAGTTCTAACACGAAATCCAACTTGGTGCAGCAAGTGCGAGATCGAGATACTCTAATAGAGCAGTCATCCTAATAGAGCAGTCACCCTGAAGAGAATTCAAGAGATCAGCTAGAAACAGGTAACCTGTATAGAGATAATCTACAAACAATTCGCCCTGTAGAGTGATCAGCTACAAACAATTCACCCTGTAGAGAGTTCAGCTAGAAGAAGTTACCTTGTATGGAGTTCATGCAACTATGGAAAGAGATAGTTCAGCTAGAAGAAATCACCTTGTAGAGTTCAGCTACAAAGAAACTACCATGTAGAGAGTTCAACTACAAACAAATCGCCCTGTAGAGAGATCAATAGAAGAAGTTACCTTGTAGATAGTTCAGCTACAAAGAAACCATCATGTAGAGAAATCAGCTGCAAAAAATCACCTGTAGAGAGTTCAATTACAAACAAATCTCCCTGTAGAGGGATCAGTTAGAAGAAATTATCTTGTAGAGAGTTCATCTACAAACAAATCACCCTGTAGGAAGATCAGCTAGAAGAAGTCACCTTGTAGAGAGTTCAGTTACAAAGAAACCATCTGTTAATACAACATCTCGTCTCCCACTTGGAAGCAGGAACAGCAATTTCTAATGTTTTTACACCGTTGTTAGTACTGGTAAGTAATTCCTTGTGATTAGCATGCTCAAGGAGTATGCACATGTGTTGCAGCCTGCAATCTTCTTGAAAATCGGTCCAACTATCCATAGCAACTGTTGCTAGGCAACAAAATGTAAACTTGACATAGTTACATGCTTTTTGGTGGTTGCTTAGCAACCGTTGCTATGGTGTCAAAATATTTTCTAAAATCAGTAGTGGTTATCTAGCAACGATTGCTAGGCAACGATGTTGTTACAAGGTAACAGGTATTTGTTACTATGGTACCAGCAGTTGTCAAGTCGGACATGCCTAACTGGTTAAACAACTAAACACTATCAAAAAATTTTAGCCAATCAGATGTGTACATCAAATGTACAAGTGATATACTGATTCTATTGGCTAGTTTGCTGTAGTATATCAAGCTGTTATTGGAGTTTTTGTACAGGACACGATGTTGATGTTGTATTAGTATATGTTATAATACAGATATCATGTTATTCGAAATATATACCAAAAGATATACATATTTTGGAAAGACTACTATAATGCGAGGCGAAAACATGATATCTGTAGTATAACATTATGATAATACAACATCTCGTCTCCCACTTGGAAGCAGTAACAGCAATTTGTAATGTTTTTACACCATTATTAGTAGTGGTAAGTAATTCCTTGTTATTAGCATGCTCAAGGAGTATGCACACATGTTTGCAATTTCTTGAAAATCAGTCCAGCAATCCATAGCAACTGTTGCTAGGCAACAAAAGTTAAACCTGACCTAGTTACATGCCTTTTGTTGATTGCTTAGAAACCACTGCTATGGTGTCAAAATCATTTTTTAGAATTAGTAGTGGTTGCCTAACTATGGTTGCTAAGCAACAATGCTTTTGTTAGGTAACAGGTATTGGTTACTATGGTACCCCACTAGTTGTCAAGTCAGACATGCCTAGCTGGTAAAACAACTAAACACTACCGAAATTTTTTAGTCAATCAAATGTGTATATCAAATATACAAGTGATATACTGATTCTATTGGCTAGTTTGCTGTAGTATATTAAAAATATAACACAAGCTGCTATTGGGGTTTTTGTACAGGACACGATATTGATGTTGTATTAGTACTAGTAATAGCATGGGTAGCAGTGAAATTTGAGATAAATACCACGAGTGTTGTATTGGAAATTTACCATTTCCAATACAACAAGAGTGGTATTTATCCCAAATTTCACTGCTACCCATGCTATTCCCAGTTAATACCATACTCGCTGCATATGCTGCATTAGCTTTGCTATGTACGCAATTTGTCACTATGTACTAAACACGCGTCGACACTAATTGGCACTACATTGTTAACATAAATTCTAGCCAATGAAATTGTAATTACAACTTTTTCACTGCTGTCAGTGAAATACGGGATAAATTTCACTGCTACTATTGAGACTTTTGTATGGGCAGTGAAACAGGTATGGTATTAGTACTAGTAATAGCATGGGTAGCAGTGAAATTTCAGATAAATATGTGACTGGATTTTGGAAAAACGATCCAAATCGCACATTAGAAGTTTCGAGATAAACGGTTTTAAAGAATTGAAGCCAGCATAACTCTCCAAGGATAGCAAGCACGCGTATGAAATTTGCACAAAAGATGCATCAATCTGTTACCTTTCAAGCCACTTCCAGTACTTGTAGCTGCTTGTACAGTTTCCCGTCAAATAAGATAGAAAATCTGAGCAGTTGGACGAGCGAAGTAGTATCACGAGTGCTCACAAAGGGGTGGAGGCTAGGGGGTGGCGGGTAGGGCAAAAGATAGGCCTCAAAATGGAGGCAGACCACGATTGGAGTCCAGACACGAGATTATAGGGCTGTGCTGGCTCCTTAGTGGCTGATATGTAGCAATATCTACAGAGAACACGTATGGCCAACATTATAAGGCTGTCCACCAGTAAACCACTGATTCTTGCAAAGCCAGGTCCTTCACAAGACCTGAAACTGCCATTTGGGCACTCCACACCACCCAGAAAAGACGTCTCAGTATTAAAACCAGCCTCGTGTAGTTTGAGTAGTGCTGAGGGTCAAAACTTGTAGTACGATAGTGTAGCTATCCACTGGTGGTGCTAGTTTGATTTTGCCTGATGTGCGATTTGGTTCGGTTCTTTAAAATCTAGTCACATATCACGAGTGTTGTGTTGGAAATGGGGATAAATTTGACGAGGCGAAGCCAAGTGAAATTTACCATTTCCAATACAACACTCGTGGTATTTATCCCAAATTTCACTGCTACTCATGCTATTCCCAGTTAATACCATACTCGCTGCATCATCTATGGCTGCATATACACATGCTGTGCATTAGCGTTACTATGTAGCAATTTGTCACTATGTACTAAACATGCGTCAACACTAATTGGCGCTACATTGTTAACATAAATTCTAGCCAATGAATTCCAATTACAACTTTTTCACTGCTACCAGTGAAATACAGGATAAATTTCACTGCTACTATTGAGACTTTTGTATGGGTAGTGAAACAGGTATGGTATTAATATCTAATCAAAAACAGCCAAGCTGTAAAAAATGGTGCGGCCCCCATAAAGGCCATGGTGAAAAAAGATGTGAAATCAAAGGTGGCGGCCAAGAAATGGCTGTGATGGTAGGTTAATGGTTACATTTTAATAACAACAATTCAGGTGAATTTTGTGCCAAGACCAAGCGGCACAAAATTCACCTAAATTGCCGTTATTAAAATGTAACCATTAACCTACCATCACAGCCATTTCTTGGCCGCCACCTTGGATTTCACATCTTTTTTCACCATGGCCTTTATGGGGGCCACACCTTTTTTTACAGCTTGGCTGTTTTTGATTAGATATCACTTCATTTTGTATTTGTATACTGCAAAGCTGGCCTATGGCCGGCTTTGGGGCTTTTTTAATCCATGTGTTTTTTTCTTTACCACAGGAAGAAGAAAAGAACTTAAAGAAGAATTTTAGTACTACAATTATTTTTGATTTTAGTAATTATACAAATTATATACATATATTTATTACATGCTCATTATTCCCCACAGGATTTTTTTTGCAGCTGATCTCTCTACTGGGTGACTTGAAATGTAGCTGAACTACTGTATATACAGGATGGTTTCTTTGTAGCTGAACTCTCTGTAACACGTGATTTGTTTGCAGCTAAACTCTCTACATGGTGGTGTCTTTATAGCCGAACTCTCTACATTATGTTTTCTTTGTAGCTGAACTCTCTACAGGTGAATTGTTTGCAGCTAAACTCTCTACATGGTGGTTTCTTTGTAGTTGAATTCTCTACAAGGTAACTTCTTTTCTACAGGGTGATTTGTTGTAGTTGAATTCTCTACAAGGTGGTTTGTATGAGGCTGAACTCTCTACATGGCGGTTTCTTTGTAGCTGAACTCTCTACAGAGTGATTTGTTTGCAGCTGAACTCTCTACATGATGGTTTCTTTGTAACTGAACACTCTACAAGGTGACTTCTTCTAGCATGATCTTTCTACAGGGTGAATTGTTGTAGCTGAACTATCTACAAGGTAACTTCTTCTAGCTGATCTCTATACAGGGTGATTTGTTTGTAGTTGAATTCTGTACAGGTGGTTTCTTTGTAGCTGAACTCTGTACATGATGGTTTCTTTGTAGCTAAACTCTTTACAAGGTGACTTCTTCTAGCTGAACTCTCTACGGGGTAATTTCTTTGTAGCTGAACTCTCTATATGATGGTTTCTTTGTAAATGAACTCTCTACAAGGTGAATACTTCTACCTGATCTCTCTACAGGGTGATTTGTTTGTAACTGAACTCTGTACAAGTGCGTTTTTGTGGGTGATCTCACTGCAGGTTGATTTGTTTGTAGCTGAACTCACTAAAGGGTGATTTTGCTTGTAGCTGAACTCCTTGCATTGTATCTAGTTTCTAGCTGATCTCTCTACAGGGTGATTTGTTTGTAGCTGATCTCTCTACAAGTTGATTTGTGTGTAGCTGATCTCTCTGCAGGTTGATTAATTTGCAGCCGATCTCTCTACAAGGTAATTTGTTTATAGCTGAACTGTCTATAAAGTGATTTATTTGTAGCTGATCTCTCTGCAGGTTGATTTGTTTTAGCTGAACTCTCTACAGGCTGATTTGTTTGTAGCCGATCTCTCTACAGGGTAATTTGTTTTTAGCTGAACTCTCTACAAGTTGATTTGTGTGTAGCTGATCTCTCTGTAGGTTGATTTGTTTGTAGCCGATCTCTCTACAGGGCAATTTGTTTGTAGCTGATCTCTCTACAGGGTGATTTTTTTGTAGCTGACCTCTCTTCAGGGTGATTTGTTTGTAGCTGATCTCTCTACAGGGTGATTTGTTTGTAGCTGATCTCTCTACAAGTTGATTTGTGTGTATATAGCTGATCTCTCTGCAGGTTGAATTGTTTGTAGCCGATCTCTCTACAGGTAATCTGTTTGTAGCTGAACTCTCTATAAGATGATTTGTTTGTAGCTGATCTCTCTGCAGGTTGATTTGTTTTAGCTGAACTCTCTACAGGGTGATTGCTTGTAGCTGAACTCCTTACATTGTGTCTAGTTTATAGCTGATGTCTCTACAGGGTGATTTTTTTATAGCTGATCTCTCTTCTGGGTGATTTGTTTCTAGCTGATCTCTCTACAGGTAGATTTGTGTTGATTTGTTCATTGCTGATCGCTCTAAAGGTAATTGATTTGTTGCAGTTGAACACCCTGCAAAGTGTTTTGTTTGTAGCTGATCACTCTAAAGGGTAATTAGTTTGTAGCTGAACTCTCTCCACAGTGACTTGTGTGTAGCAGAATTCTGTGTAACTGAATTCTCTAGAGAGTGACTTAATTGTAGCTGAATTCTCTACACAGTGCATGACTTGATTATAGCTGAACTTTCTTCAGTGTGACTTGTAATGTTCTGAATCTCTATAGTGGTATATTTGCTTAACTCTCCACATGGTGACTATAAGATTAACTGTTTGCAGCTGAACTCCCTACAGAATAACTTGTGATGTAATAAAATTCTATAATGGAGTAAATAAATTAGCCGAATGCTCTATTGGGGAGACTGTTCTATTACAGTATCTCGATCTCGCATTTGCTACACGGAGTTGGCCTTCGAATCATAACTCAGTGGTTTGTAATCCATTTCTTCTGTACTACTGCAAGGACTTTCTATGAAGATTATTCCAGCTATACACCGATTTTCAGCTCATTGCTCTAAGCGGTTTGCCTAGTAGGCGTGAAAACTAATACTTTTATATTCATAAAAATCGATCGCGTAATTGTGACACAGGTTGGGTTTTGTGTCATATCTCCGTGGTCTTTATCTCAATTCCTTTCAAACCACCAAAAGGCACTCCTACGATGGTTACTCCATCTACATAGCAATTTTCAACTCATTCCATGAAGCGGTTTACCCTGTAGGCGTGACAACAAATCGATCTTGTTTTACGCGAATAATTGGTCATAACTCCTGAACCATTCATCGAAGTTGTACCAAAGTTTATGCTAGGATTCGTCTTTGGACTCCCTTTAGGTGTGCCAAATTTCAAGGCGATCGGAGTACGCGTTTGCTTGTTATAGCAATTTTTGCAAGTGTACGAAAAGACGAAGAAGAAGAAAAAAAAACAAAGAAAAAAACGAAACGTTGGCAGCTCGTATCTCGGAAATGGCTGGAGCGATTTCCTTCAAATTTGGAATGTAGGCTCCCTTGGCTGGCGGGCAACTGTGTAGCAAATTTGGTTCCAATCAGATAAGTTATCACCGAGATACAAAGGTGCGAAAATGACGTTTTCGTTCTTCCTGTTAATATACTCACGGTGTGGAGCGCCGGCTTCTTGGGCCGCACGACACACTGCCGTGTGTCTTGATGTGACTGGGCCTGCAAAAATAGGGCATGTGGGCACATGATTTTTGCCTACTTTTTCAAATTTTATCACTCATAACCTTTTGCACCATTATGGCAATTTTCAGCTCTTAGTATGCATTTAGTTGGCTTTATGATGTAAGTTACAAAATGCAAATATTCTGCTCCAGTACTGAGATATGAACTATAGCATGACAGGATGTAGTTTGTGCCCACATGCCCTATTTTTGCAAGCCTGGTCACATATATATATATCAAGACACACGATAATGTGTCGTGCGGCCCAAGAAACCAGCGCGCCACACCGTGGGTATATTGACAGGAAGAAAGAAAGCGTCATTCTCACACTTTTTAAATCTCAGTGATCCCTTATCCGACTGCAACCAAATTTGCTACAGAGTTGCCGCCAGCCAGGGGAGTCTACATACCAAATTTGAAGGAAATCACTCCAGCCATTTCCGAGATACGAGCTGCCAAAGCTTTGATTTTTTTCTTCGTTAATTTTTTTCTTCGTGTTTTTGCACACTAGCTATAAAACGCAAAAGCATACTCCGATCGCCTTGAAATTTGGCACATAGAAAGAGGAACAAAAGGCGAATCCTAGCATTAAATTTGGTGCAAATCCAATGAATGGTTCAGGAGTTATGACCGATTATTCACGTAAAACAAGATTGATTTGTTGTCACGCCTACATGGTAAACCGCTTCATGGAATGAGTTGAAAATTACTATGTAGATGGAGTAACCATTGTAGGAGTGCCTTTTTGGTGGTTTGAAAGTAATCGAGATTAAGACCATGGAGATATGACACAAAACCAAACCTGTGTCACAAATATGCAATCGATTTTTATGAATAAAAAGTATTACTTTTTACGCCTACTAGGCAAACCACTTAGAGCAATGAGCTGAAAATCGGTGTATAGCTGGAATAATCTTCATAGAAAGTCCTTGCAACAGTACAGAAGAATCGAATTACAAACCACTGAGTTATGATTCGAAAGCCAACTCCGTGTAGCAAATGCGAGATCGAGATACTCTAATAGAACAGTCAACCTAATAGAGAATTCAGCTAATTTATTTAATCCATTATAAAATTCTGTTACATTACAAGTTTTTTCTGTAGAGAGTTCAGCTGCAAACAAATCTCTCTGTAGAGAGATCAGCTAGAAGAAGTTTCCTTGTAGAGAGTTCAGCTACAAACAAATCATCCTGTAGAAAGATCAGCTAGAAGAAGTTACCTTGTAGAGAGTTAAGCTACAAAGAAAGCATCATGTATAGAGTTCAGCTGCAAACAAATCACCTGTAGAGAGTTCAACTGCAAACAAATCACCCTGTAGAAAGATCAGTTAGAAGAAGTCACCTTGTAGAGAGTTAAGCTACAAAGAACCATCATGTAGAGAGATCAACTGCAAAGAAATCACCTGTAGAGAGTTCAGCTACAAACAAATCTCCCTGTAGAGAGATCAGCTAGAAGAAGTTTCCTTGTAGAGAGTTCAGCTACAAGCAAATCACCCTGTAGAAAGATCAGATAGAAGAAGTTACCTTGTGGAGAGTTCAGCTATAAAGAAACCATCATGTAGAGAATTCAGCTGCAAACAAATCACCTGTAGAGAGTTCAGCTACAAACAAATCTCCCTGTAGAGAGATCAGCTAGAAGAAGTTTCCTTGTAGAGAGTTCAGCTACAAACAAATCTCCCTGTAAAAAGATCAGCTAGAAGAAGTCACCTTGTAGAGAGTTCAGCTACAAAGAAAGCATCATGTAGAGAGTTCAGCTGCAAACAAATCACCTATGGAGAGTTCGGCTACAAACAAATCACCCTGTAGAAAGATCAGCTAGAAGAAGTTACCTTGTGGAGAGTTCAGCTATAAAGAAACCATCATCTAGAGAATTCAGCTGCAAAGAAATCACCTGTAGAGAGTTCAGCTATAAACAAATCTCCCTGTAGAGAGATCAGCTAGAAGAAGTTTCCTTGTAGAGAGTTCAGCTGCAAACAAATCACCTGTATAGAGTTCAGCTACAAACAAATTTCCCTGTAAAGAGATCAGCTAGAAGAAATTACCTTGTAGAGAGTTCAGTTACAAAGAAACCATCATGTAGAGAGTTCAGCTACAAACAAATTTCCCTGTAGAAAGATCAGCTAGAAGAAGTCACTTGTAGAGAGTTCAGCTACAAAGAAAGCATCATGTAGAGAGTTCAGCTGCAAACAAATCACCTGTAGAGAGTTCAGCTGGAAACAAATCACCTGTAGAGAGCTCAGCTGCAAACAAATCACCTGCACAGAATTCAGCTGCAAATAAATCACCCTGTAGAGAAATCAGCTAAAAGAAGTTACCTTGTAGATAGTTCAGCTACAAACAAATCTCCCTGTAGAGAGATCAGCTAGAAGAAATTACATTGTAGAGAGTTCAGCTACAAAGAAAGCATCATGTAGAGAGTTCAGCTACAAACAAATTTCCCTGTAGAAAGATCAACTAGAAGAAGTCACATTGTAGAGAGTTCAGCTACAAAGAAACCATCATGTAGAGAGTTCAGCTACAAACAAATTTCCCTGTGGAAAGATCAACTAGAAGAAGTCACTTGTAGAGAGTTCAGCTACAAAGAAAGCATCATGTAGAGAGTTCAGCTGCAAACAAATTACCTGTAGAGAGTTCAGCTGCAAACAAATCACCCTGTAGAAAGATCAGTTAGAAGAAGTCACCTTGTAGAGAGTTAAGCTACAAAGAACCATCTTGTAGAGAGATCAGCTGCAAAGAAATCACCTGTAGAGAGTTCAGCTACAAACAAATCTCCCTGTAGAGAGATCAGCTAGAAGAAGTTTCCTTGTAGAGAGTTCAGCTACAAACAAATCTCCCTGTAGAAAGATCAGTTAGAAGAAGTCACCTTGTAGAGAATTCAGCTACAAAGAAAGCATCATGTAGAGAGTTCAGCTACAAACAAATCTCCCTGTAGAGAGATCAGCTAGAAGAAATTACCTTGTAGAGAGTTAAGTTACAAAGAAACCACCGTGTAGAGAGTTCAGCTGCAAAGAAATCACCCTGTAGAAAATTCAGCCACAAACAAATTGCCCTGTACAAAGATCAGTTAGAAGAAGTTACCTTGTAGAGAGTTCAGATACAAAGAAACCATTCTGTAAAGAGCTCAGCTGCAAACAAATCACCTGCACAGAATTCAGCTGCAAATAAATCACCCTGTAGAGAAATCAGCTAAATGAAGTTACCTTGTAGATAGTTCAGCTACAAAACAAATCTCCCTGTAGAGAGATCAGCTAGAAGAAATTACCTTGTAGAGTGTTCAGTTACAAAGAAACCACCATGGAGAGTTCTATGATAAATATATGTATTATATATATAATATGTACATTTACTGATAAAATCAGAAATATTTAAAGTACATCTGCTTCACATTTTCTTCTTCCTGTAATAAAGAAAAAAGACAGGTTAAAAAAGTCCCAAAGCTGGCCATAGGCCGGCTTTGTGGTATACAAATACAAAAAGAAATGAAATCTAATACAAAACAGCCAAGCTGTAAAAAAACAGTGCGGCCCTCAAAAAGGCTATGGTGAAAAAAGATGTGAAATCCAAGGTGGCGGCCAAGAAATGGCTGTGATGGTAGGTTAATGGTAAAAATTTTAATAACGACAATTCAAGTGAATTTTTGTGCCACTTGGTCTTGGCAAAAAATTCACCTACACTGCCGTTATTAAAATTTTTCTCATTAACCTACCATCACAGCCATTTCTTGGCCCCCACCTTGGATTTCACATCTTTTTCGCTATAGCCTTTTTGAGGGCCGCACTGTTTTTTACAGCTTGTCTGTTTTGTATTAGATACTCTAATAGAGCAGTCATCCTAATAGAGCAGTCACCCTGAAGAGAACTCAAGAGATCAGCTAGAAACAAGAAACCTGTATAGAGATCACCTACAAGCAAGTCACCCTGTAGAGAGATCAGCTACAAACAATTCACTCTGTAGATAGATCAGCTAGAAGAAGTTACCTTGTAGGGAGTTCGTGCAAATATGGAAAGAGATCGCTCAGCTAGAAGAAATCACCTTGTAGAGTTCAGCTACAAAGAAACCACCATCTAGAGAGTTCTGCTACAAACAAATCACCCTGTAGAGAGATCAATAGAAGAAGTTACCTTGCAGAGAGTTCAGCTACAAAGAAACCATCATGTAGAGAGTTCAGCTACAAACAAATCTCCCTGTATAGAGAGATCAGCTACATAGAAGAAGTTACCTTGTAGAGACTTCATCTACAAAGAAACCATCATGTAGAGAGTTCATCTACAAACAAATCTCCCTGTAGAGAGATCAGCTAGAAGAAGTTACCTTGTAGAGAGTTCAGCTTCAAGCAAATCACCCTGTAGACAGATCAGCTAGAAGAAGTCACCTTGTAGAGAGTTCAGTTATAAAGAAACCACCATGTAGCGAATTCAGCTACAAACTAGTGACCCTGTAGAGACATCAGCTAGAAGAAGTTACCTTGTAGAGAGTTCAGCTACTAAGACACCATTCTGTAAAGAGCTTAGCTGCAAACAAATCACCTGTACAGAATTCAGCTACAAACAAATCACCATGTAGAGAGATCAGCTAGAAGAAGTTATCTTGTAGATAGTTCAGCTACAAGCAATTCACCCTGTAGAGAGATCAGCTAGAAGAAGTTACCTTGTTGAGAGTTCAGCTACAAAGAAACCATCATGTAGAGAGTTCAGCTTCAAACAAATCACCTCTAGAGAGTTCAGCTACCAACATATCTCCCTGTAGAGAGATTAGCTAGAAGAAGTTACGTTGTAGAAAGTTCAGATACAAAGAAACCACCATGTAGAGAGTTCAGCTACAAACTAGTGACCTTGTAGAGACATCAGCTAGAAAAGTTACCTTGTAGAGAGTTCAGCTACAAAGAAACCATTCTGTAAAGAGCTCAGCTGCAAACAAATCACCTGTACAGAATTCAGCTACAAACAAATCACCCTGTAGGGAGATCAACTAGAAGAAATTACCTTGTAGATAGCTCAGCTACAAACAAATCTCCCTGTAGAAAGATCAGTTAGAAGAAGTTACCTTGTAGAGAGTTCAGCTGCAAAGAAATCACCCTGTAGAAAATTCAGCCACAAACAAATTGCCCTGTAGAAAGATCAGTTAGAAGAAGTTACCTTGTAGAGCGTTCAGCTACAAAGAAACTATTCTGTATAGAACTCAGCTGCAAACAAATCACCTGTACAGAATTCAGCTACAAACAAATCACCCTGTAGAGAGATCAGCTAGAAGAAGTTACCTTGTAGAGTGTTCAGTTACAAATAAACCACCATGGAGATTTCTGTAAGCAATATAATTATGTATTATATATATATATAATTTGTACATTTGCCGATAAAATATTTAAAGCATATCTACTTCATCTTTTCTTCTTCCTGTGGTAAAGAAAAAAAAGATAAGTTTAAAAGGCCCCTAAGCTGGGTATACAAATACAAAAAGAAATGAAATCTAATCCAAAACAGCCAAGCTGTAAAAAAAAGTGTGCGACCCTCAAAAATGCTATGGTGAAAAAAAGATGTGAAATCCAAGGTGGCAGCCCAGAAATGGCTGTGATGGTAGGTTAATGGTAAAATTTTCATAACAACAATCCAGGTGAATTTTGTGCCAAGACCAAGCGGCACAAAAATTCACCTGAATTGTCGTTATTAAAATTTTTACCATTAACCTACCGTCACAGCCATTTCTTGGCCGCCACCTTGGATTTCACATCTTTTTTCACCATAGCCTTTTTGAGGGCCGCACACTTTTTTTACAGCTTGGCTGTTTTGGATTAGATATAAGTATTATAACACTTCTTATTGTTTTACTGTGATTTAATATCATGGACTACTCCAACTTGTTTCAGTATTTTTTATTGATGTGCATGTGCTATGGTCCCTATACTACCTACTCTAGTAGAAAATTCCAAAATCTTTCGTGTACTTGTTTGTTACCTTTTTTTGCAAATAATATTATTATGACTGGTCAACCCACACATACCGCATGTGAAATGGTGCCACACGCCCCAGCTATATCAATTATTGTCTGAAAAGTGAAGTATCCATTATGCTTCACTGTCGGATATTTTCAACCCGTTTCACAGCAGTACATATCAAGAACTGTCTGAAAAGTACCTCTGCAATCATAATAGCCACTATGACAAATACTGACAATTTCCATTTTGAAGGGAAGCCATCACATGCTACCGCCAAATTGACACCTTTCGCTGTCAGCAAAGGTTACCGGGCCTGCAAAAACAGGGCACATGGGCACAAACTATACCCTGTCACACGACAGGCCATATCTCAGTACTGGAATGGAATATTTTCATTCTGTAACCTACATCATAATGCCAATTAAATGCTTACTAATTGCTGAAAACTGTATAGCTATAGCATAATGGTATAAAACGTTATGTTTGATGGACGTTTGAAAAATTAGGGAAAAATCATGTGCCCACATGCCCTATTTTCACAGGCCCAGTCACATTAAGGTGAATGGCACACAAAGGAGGAGACTGGTACATGTAAGTCCATGAAGAATGCATTGTATGTACTGAGGTATGCCAAAAGGCACCTCTTGGGCCGAAGCGACATCGAACAGTGAAAATTCAAGCCCATAGCCTTAGCTGTTATTGAGTTATGCTTGTCCGGCTGACAGCGTCAGTCACTCAGTCACTCAGTCACTAAAAAATTCCATAGCAACTTGTTGAAAGTATTTCAGGTTGATCTAAAAGCTTGTTTGAGCTTAGTTTTACCTAACCAATAGTGCCTTATGGTCATCTGGGAAAATTGAGGACGATTTTGGGTGATGTTATTTTGGGGCCCATGCCTACTCCTTTGTGGTTCCTACTATACAGTTACTATCGTACTGTATGATATTCTTGAAGGGAGGCCATTTTTTATCAACATTACACAAATAATTTCCAGGTAGCTAGACTACTCTTCTCCATCCAGAAGGGGAATGGTGAAGTTGGTAGTAAATGATATGGAATTAAATCAAAATCTTGTGTCCTCTTCTTCTATTCTCTCACATCACATTATAGATCAGCAGCAGGCAAATTGTTGAAGAATAAGAAACTAATGTTGCCAAATCCATTTGCCATCAATATGTATTTTCAACATGCTATTAATTGTCCATCTATCTTCAACACGCTATCAATTGTCCATCTATCTTTAACATGCTATCAATTGTCCACCCAGAAAACCTATTCCAGCTTGAACAGATTCCCAAAACAAACACTATCCATCTTGTGTTGGAGGATGCTGATCCTTGTAAGCAGTTTGACATTCTGGAGACCACTACTAAAGCTGAAAGGAGCCATGAACCAAGGAAGTCTGTAACAACTACAGCCATTATAACTTGTGAGGAAGCCAAGAGAGGACAACACAAAATTAGAGCATGGATTGACCCCCCACGTCCCCCCCCCAGGATGTCCTAAAGACATGACTTAGTATGTAACATTTACTATGTATTGTGGGTTTTGTAGTCTAATATTGCTCACGTCTATGTGGTACGTCAATAAGAATAGTGTTAGCACGTTGTCGCTGTATGGCTCTACGGTACACTACTATGAACAATTATTCAAAGGAACTCCCTTCAAATTTCTAACATCGACACAATAGATTTTGAAACATTTAAGAACGCTGTAAGTAATATAATATAATGTGTGATTGTAATGCTCATTAGCGTGTTGCCCCTAGTGGGCTTTGCTAATTAACAATAATAATAATAATAATAATATACTAACAATCAAAGGGTAGGTTTCATTTTTCGCATGCGGTTAGACACAACCACAGGTGTAGTTCCTTACGTTCCTTTGTGCATTCCGAACATTTATTGCCCTGCTATCACTTACATATTCTCTCATTCGCTTCAAGATTCACATCATCGATTTCACCTTACATCATTGCCCTACAGTCGTAATTTCAGCACCAAACGAAGTTTCAGTAGGCCTAGAGGCCAAATACCAAACCCATACTGTTGTTTTCCGCCATACACGCTTGGCATGTAGGGCAATGCAATGGCGGATACAGGTGGTTGCAGTGGTTTCAGCTGAAACCCATCTGAAAATAGCGCGCGCTCCAAATTTATTCACGATTCGTGAAATCGCCACTAGTTATATATAGTGTGGTATAGAAGGACTCTCTACTGGCGAAAAATTCTTACTTTAGCCTTTGAAATCACAATTACGGCGTTCTGCAGTAGGTTGTTACCTTTTTTTAGTCTTCGACTTGCATCTAGGCTGAAGTTAAGTGTAATCTGAAACCCCTCTGAAAATTTCTTGATCCGCCACTGCAATGTGTCTTTAAACTGTTCTAAAAGTTTCGTTGAGATTGAAACACATGCTTTAGAGAATAGCTAGTTTGAAATTTGAATTTAGCCCCCCCACGAAATTAGCTCTCTAAGAATTTAACTTGGAATTTTAAGAATGACGCAGAACACAACCGCGGTCACTGGTTAATGGTAAACTTGGCTGTGTGTAGTTAATCAGTGCATGTAGCCATAAAAAGCGTGCTGCGTGCCATTGTTCAATTTGAAACTAGTCACCACCACATAATTTGCTCTCTAAGGGCGCGGCTTTAAGAATGACACAGAGCACAACTGCGGTTACCGGTTGATGACATAAACTGTGAGTAATTAGTATATGTAGCTAGTCTAAAAGGAAGTGTGCAAAACCACCTGATACTTCACAATTGTCACCATGCATTTTATAGCACCTCACACAAAATTATACATGTAATTACAACATATAGAGGACGCATGAATGCCAAACAGTTTTCACAATAATAATGTAATAATTGTACAATAATGACTGTTATATAACTGCTATGAAAATCTTCTCCAGTGGTTCGCCATGGTAGCAAGTCTCACATGACAGCATGCATATTCATCAAAACACAATTGGAGTAATAACGAGTAAGTGCAATGACAACAAGTAATTCAAATGTGCATAATAATAATATGCTATACAAAATTCTAACTAGCTTAACTACCAAACAACCTTAATTAATAGCCATCTTCTGGGTATAAGCCATAATGCCTCAGGATCATTTTGGCATTATATCGCCAGAGAGTAACTGACAAGCACTGAAGCAATTGTTTCCTTGCTAACTGTCTGGGAATACCACTTTTAATAGTGGTACGGTTGGCAATCATGGATAAGGTTGATAAAGCAAAGGGTGTCCAAACACCAAATGACTCGCAAACCAGGGGAAAAATTCACCACAATGGTTGTTAACAGTTTCCAAATACAAAGTTGCTAAACTGCTTACGGGATTTTACTATAAAGTGTATTATGTAGTAGAGTTCCAGAGGTTCCAGGGTTCCAGAGGTTCCAGGGTTCCACAGGTTCCAGAGGTTCCGGGGTTCCAGAGGTTCCAGGGTTCCAGAGGTTCCAGGGTTCTAGAAGTTCCAGGGTTCCAGAGGTTCAAGGGTTCCAGAGGTTCCAGGGTTCCAGGGGTACCAGGGTTCCAGGGTTACAGAGGTTCTAGGGTTCCAGAGGTTCCAAGGTTCCAGAGGTTCCAGGGTTGCACAGGTTCCACAGGTTCCAGGGTTCCACAGGTTCCAGAGGTTCCGGGGTTCCAGAGGTTCCAGGGTTCCAGAGGTTCCAGGGTTCTAGAAGTTCCAGGGTTCCAGAGGTTCAAGGGTTCCAGAGGTTCCAGGGTTCCAGAGGTTCCAGGGGTTCCAGGATTCCAGGGTTACAGAGATTCTAGGGTTCCAGAGGTTCCAAGGTTCCAGAGGTTCCAGAGTTCCAGAGGTTCCAGAGGTTCCAGGGTTCTAGAAGTTCCAGGGTTCCAGAGGTTCAAGGGTTCCAGAGGTTCCAGGGGTTCCAGGGTCCCAGGGGTTCCAGGATTCCAGGGTTCCAGAGGTTCCAGAGGTTCCAGGGTTCCAGGGTTCCACAGGTTCCACAGGTTCCAGAGTTCTAGAGGTTCCAGGGTTCCAGAGGTTCCAGGGTTCGAGAGGTTCCAGGGTTCGAGAGGTTCCAGGATTCCAGAGGTTCCAGGGTTAGAGAGGTTCCAGGGTTCGAGAGGTTCCAGGGTTCCACAGGTTCCATGGTTCCAGAGGTTCCAGGTTTCCAAGGTTTCCAAGGTTCCAGAGGTTCCAGAGGTTCCAGGGTTCCAGAGGTTCCAGGGTTCCACAGGTTCCAGGGTTCCAGAAGTTCCAGGGTTACAGAGGTTCCAGGGTTCCACAGGTTCCAGGGTTCCAGAGGTTCCAGGGTTCCACAGGTTCCATGGTTCCAGAGGTTCCAGGGTTCCAAGGTTCCAGAGGTTCCAGAGTTCCAGGGTTCCACAGGTTCCAGGGTTCCAGAGGTTCCAGGGTTCCACAGATTCCAAGGGTTCCACAGGTTCCAGGGTTCTACATGTTCCAGAGGTTCCAGGGTTCCACAGGTTCCAGAGGTTCCAGGGTTCCACAGATTCCAAGGGTTCCACAGGTTCCAGGGTTCTACATATTCCACAGGTTCCAAGGTTCCACAGGTTCCAGGGTTCCAGAGGTTCCGGGGTTCCGGAGGTTCCTGGGGTTCCGGAGGTTCCAGGTTCCAGAGGTTCCAGGGTTCCAGAGGTTCCAGGGTTCCAAGGTTCCAGAGTTTCCAGGGTTCCAGAGGTTCCAGGGTTCCACAGGTTCCAGGGTTCCAGAGGTTCCAGGGTTCCAGAGGTTCCAGGGTTCCAGAGGTTCCAGGGTTCCAGAGGTTCCAGGGTTCCAGAGGTTCCAGTGGTTCAAGGGTTCCAGAGGTTCCAGGGTTCCAGAGGTCCCAGGGTTCCAGAGGTTCGAGGGTTCCAAGGTTCCAGAGGTTCCAAGGTTCCAGATGTTCCAGGGTTCCAGAGGTTCCAGGGTTCCACAGGTTCCAGAGTTCCAGAGGTTCCAGATTGAATTAATTTAATAGAGAAGTCATTCACTTAAATCACATGAAAATAACATAAAATGTTATCATAAAAATTTTTGCACGAAAATATAGCAAATTACAGTACACTTTGTATCATCTCAAAATATGTTTAATTGTCAATCCAAGCAGACTATGTTTATTAAGTAGGTAACCACGATACAGTTTGGTTGCTTGTGAGCAATCTAGATTAGTGCGTACTTAGGCTTTACTCAAGCCTATGTATGCACTCATGTAGATTGCTCAGCTGTAGTGACTTAGATTTTTGAATAACTAAGGAACTTTAAAGTACTGGAATATCATATATCACTGAATCAATAAGCAGAGTATAATGTGTGGCTGATGCATTCAGACCAACGTAACTCAATAATGTATATATATTATATATAATAAGATCATGGGATCGATTTTTTTCACTGCTAGATGGTATACAAAACAAAATGCCCAATTCGCTGTTTATTAATTGATATTTGGGACGTACGTGTTAGACAATATTTTGTCTAATAGTCCACTTTCTTTTGATGCCGTATGCTTAGATTCATCAGTTATAGCAATGTTACTAAGCAAACAATTACAACAACAACAAAAAAACATTAAGAATCATATGTATGTACAAATATAAAGTAAGGAAGTGCCTACACCTGTAGATGTACTTGCAGATATTCAGTCCTTAAGGTTATGGGATACTGGGCAACTGTCAAACAAAAATTTTATTACGTAATTAAGGTGGGCTTGGTGTTGTGTTGTGTATCAGCTGGTAACAGGCTTAAAGTGTTGGGAGAATCATAGCTTGCTGACTGGACAGGTACAAGGTACAAGAAAACACATGTAACAGTACAAGATAACAAAAGTACAACACACTTAGCAACTGGCACACTTGTAAGTGCATGCATAGTTTTGTTGACTAATGGCGATATTTTCCTGAACCAAAAATCAGGACTGTCAAACTAGTTGTTAACATTTTGTATAAACAGACTGCTAGTTTGGCTTCTTGTCTAGGTCCAAACGGAGCCATTTGTTAGAAATAATGTTTCTAGTGCTTAACCACTGCATGTATTGAATGTACTTCATGAAGTGCTCGTCATTTAACTTCACCAAGCTTGTTAAACTGCTTCTAACTGCTGTTGTTTGTCATTTACAGCACGTTGAATGCAAGAGTGCTGCTAGAATTTTTGTGTAAACCACATGGTGAAAACCTATTAAAATAGTCATCTTATGCATGACTTTATAATTATGTTTACTCACCATCTAAACACAAGAGTTGTATAGCCAGTTTTTACAATTATGGTAAGATGATGAGTTTGAGCCCTGCCTGGATTGCATTACTATACTTTGGGAATCTTTGGTTATAACATATTTTTGGCATTTTTTGCATTCCTCGTTTCTCTTATTCTAAACCTTTTTGGTACAACATTATCATGTCACTACATATGTAACCTTTAATCTCACACTGTATATAGCTATGTTAACATTTTCACTAAGTGCATGTTTACATTTCTACTCAAAAGATACACTAATTTACAATAGAACAAATGGATAGTGCTATAGAAAGTTGTATGGTAGCACCTGGATTTAGTGCTACAGCCTGACATCGTTTCAATACTGTTGCTATAGATATGCTTTAATAAAAGCGTTAAAGCTTACAAGTATACTGAAATAATCTAACTATAGGCATGCACAGGTGCCAATGTCTTTCTATCACCTAGCTAACTTCAGTGCGTGGTGTGCAAAACAAAAAAATATTGCAGGTACAAAAACAATAAAATGTGGTTGTATTTGGTGCTTGCCCTACATTTCAGAACTGAGCAAGTTACTGGTTATTTTTCTGCTTTGTGTTCTTTCACTGAGTGTGTCATCTTTTCCTCTCATTTTACTGCTTAGTGTTTTCTGTTATGTTACTAACTAAAATTGTTGGTTGGTAACAGGTAGTACTCAATGGTATGTAAAATACTATGTGCACATGCAATTCCCTTAGCTTTATACATGGATTTATGTGTTCACATACATGATTTTCAACAGGTATGAACAGCATTGCATTAAAATTTCCATTACATTAGTTGTTTTTTAATTTTTGCAGATATGATAAGTTAGCTAGGTACCTGTATCAATGCTAGTATAAATAATTTCAATAAAGTAGATCTAATCTTATGTACAATAATAACAATTTTATGTAAGAGAGTTTTAGCATCTATAAAGGTATATAGTTATTATAGAGAACACCTACATTGGGAAGTCAGCATAGTGGCCGGTTATAAGATGGTAATTGCTAGAGTACACCTGAACCACATACACTCTCACAACCAGTCTTGTTCCTATATTATAGTAGTTTGTCTGAAAAGGTAACTTTACTACCCTACTCCAGCCATATGCTGACAAGGTTGCAGCACATGCAACAAGACAGAAAATAAAGGTTTTGATTGGTAGGAAAAGGACACCAATGTGCCAAGTAACATTTCTTTTGTAATTGGGATAGTGCTCATCAAACCTGAAGAAATTATAATAGAAACCAGTGGGCTAAAGAATAATAATTATAATATGAGCCTCATCAGGGGCATATAAATTTTAAATAGGTGAGGCAGATCTAGACTTTGCAGTGCTTATGTTTGACCATGAGATGTTGCACGTATACTAGTATGTGAAACACACTCAGCATGAATAGCATGCTTCAGCTAGGGGATCTTGGGTAATGAAAGTGAAAATTAGGTGTTACAAGTTAGAATCTTAAGGAAATTTTAAGTCATACTTTTTAGCAATTGCAAAGAATGCACATAGTATCATAATTATGCTGTGTTGCAGGCCTATATATTTCAGGCCTAATTACGCTATTCAAGTTATCATTAAGGATTTATTACAGTGAAACCTCAGTTATGTAGACTTCACTTATCCAGACTAATCCAGATTATTGCTCTATTAGAGTGGTGACTATTTTACTAGGGTAAATGATAGTAATGGTATTTTTAGGTTATTAATTGTATACACAGTTTCAGAGATACAGACTTTTCATACTTATGGACTACCCCTGGCTTCAAGGTGTTCAGTTCCACTGAACACCTTGAAGCCAGGGGTAGTCCATAAGTATGAAAAGTATATACTCTCCTATCAATATAGAATAGTCATTTGGAATTTCCTTCTTGGATGTAGTGACTCAACATCAACAATGTCATCATAGCTAACACATGTATACATACACACACAAAATATTATCTCAATACCGGTTCAAAAACTTTACAATTTGCTAACTGCAACAGTATTTACTGTTGTTGTTACAAAATAGTGACCTTCCATGGATGGTATGGGCAACTACAGAAATTTTATAATTAGTAGGGTTTTTTTGTGATGGTAGGCCCTAACTTAAATTATGCATAGAAAGACATATCAGTGTAATCACACTTACATTATTAATTTATTATTGCTATATTATAGTACATAAAACATGTAAATCTAGAGTGTATGGGGTATGCATCCTGGGTAAAAGTTTAAATTCTCGAGTGATCTCAGCAGTTTACAAAAAAACTAACTCTGGAAACTCTACACTATTACAAATGAAGAGTAACCACCACTCTAAAGACTTCCCAGGGTAGAAAGGATTTAATAACTCTGGAGAGTAAATAAACTCTGAAGAGAATAACCATTATTCTGAAGAATAAGTCACACCACCTTCTGAGCATGTGTTACTCCTTTAGATTAATGGCCACTTTACCTGGAGCCTCTGGAACCATGGAACAACCGGAACCACTGAAACCACTGGGACCTTTGGAATCACTGGGACCTTTGGAACCTCTGGAACCCTGGAACCTCTGGAACCTCTGGAACCCTGGACCATCTGGAAACCTGGAACCTCTGGAAACACTGGAACCTGAGGAGCCCTGGAAACTCTGGAAACCTGGAACCTCTGGAACCTTTGGAAACATGGAACCTCTGGAACCCTGGAACCTCTGGAACCTGGGAACCCTGGAACCTCTAGAACTTCTCGAACCCTGGAACCTCTGGAACCTTGGAACCCTAGAAACTCTGGAACCCTGGAACCTCTGGAACCCTGGAACCTGTGGAACCCTGGAACCTGTGGAACCCTGGAACTTGTGGAACCCTGGAAACTGTGGAACCCAGGAACCTGTGGAATCCTGGAACCTCTGGAACCCTGGAACCTGTGGAACCCTGGAACCTGCGGAACCCTGGAACCTGTGGAACCCTGGAACCTGTGGAACACTGGAACCTGTGGAACCCTGGAACTTGTGGAACCCTGGAACCTCTGGAACCCTGGAACCTGTGGAATCCTGGAACCTGTGGAACCCTGGAACCTGTGGAACCCTGGAACCTCTGGAACCCTGGAACCTGTGGAACTCTGGAACCTCTGGAACCCTGGAACCTGTGGAACCCTGGAACTTCTGGAACCCTGGAACCTATGGAACCCTGGAACTTCTGGTTCCCTTGAACCTCTGGAACCCTGGAACCTGTGGAATCCTGGAACCTGTGGAACCTGTGTAACCCTGGAATCTCTGCAATCATGGAACCTCTGGAAAACAGGAACCTGTGGAACCCTGGAACCTCTGGAACCTGTGGATCCTCTAGAATCCTGGAATCTCTGGAACCCTGGAACCTCCGGAACCTCTGGAACCTCTGGAACCCAGGAATCTATGGAACCCTGGAACTTGTGGTTCCCTTGAACCTCTGGAACCCTGGAACCTGTGGAATTCTGGAACCTGTGGAACCTGTGTAACCCTGGAATCTCTGCAACCATGGAACCTCTGGAACAATGGAACCTCTGGAACCCTTGAACCTGTGGAACCCTGGAACCTGTGGAACCTCTGGAACCCTGGAACCTCTGGAACCCTGGAACCTCTGGATACCTGGAACCTGTGGAACCCTGGAACTACTGGAACCCTGGAACCTCTGGAACTCTGGAACTTCTGGAACCCTGGAACCTCTGGAACCCTTGAACCTCTGGAACCTGTGGAACCCTGGAATCTGTGGAACCCTGGATCCTGTGGAATTCTAGAACCTTTGGAACCCTGGAACCTGTGGAACCCTGGAACCTGTGGAACCCTGGAACATCTGCAACCCTGGAACCTGTGGAACCCTGGAACATGTGGAACCCTAGAACCTCTGGAACCCTGGAACCTCTGCAACCCTGGAACCTGTGGAACCCTGGAACCTGTGGAACCCTAGAACCTCTGGAATCCTGTAACCTGTGGAACCCTGGAACCTCTGGAACCTAGGAACATGTGGAACCTTGGAATCTCTGGAACCTGTGGATCCTCTGGAACGCAGGAATCTCTGGAACCTCCGGAACCTCTGGAACCTCTGGAAACCTGGAAACTCTGGATGCCTTGAACCTGGGGAACACTGGAACCTGTGGAACACTGGAACCTGTGGAACCCTGGAACCTGTGGAACCCTGGAACTTGTGGAACCATGGAACCTCTGGAACCCTTGAACCTCTGGAAACCTGGAACCTTTGAACCCTGGATCATCTGGAACCATGAAACCACTGGAACCCTGGAACCTCTGGAACCCTAGAACCTCTGGAACCTGTGAACCCTGGATCCTCTGGAACCATGAAACCTCTGGAACCCTGGATCCTCTGGAACCCTGGAACCTCTGGAACCCTAGAACCTCTGGAATCTGTGGAACCCTGGAATCTGTGGAACCCTGGAACCTGTGGAATTATGGAACCTGTGGAACCCTGGAACCTGTGGAACCCTGGAACCTGTGGAACCCTGGAACCTGTGGAACCCTGGAACCTGTGGAACTCTGGAACCTGTGGAACCCTGGAACCTCTGGAACCCTGGAACCTCTGCAACCCTGGAACCTTTGGAACCCTGGAACCTGAGGAACCCTGGAACATCTGGAACCCTGGAACCTGTGGAACCCTGGAACCTCTGGAACCCAGGATCCTCTGGAACCCTGGAACCTCTGGAACCCTAGAACCTCTGGAACCGGTGGAACCCTGGAATCTGTGGAACCCTTGAACCTGTGGAATTCTGGAACCTTTGGAACCCTGGAACCTGCGGAACCCAAGAACCTATGGAACCCTGGAACCTCTGCAACCCTGGAACCTTTGAAACCCTGGAACCTGTGGATCCCTGGAATCTCTGGAACCCTGGAACCTGTGGAACCCTGGAACCTCTGGAACCCAGGAACCTGTGTAACCATGGAACCTCTGGAACCTGTGGATCCTCTAGAACACTGGAATCTCTGGAATCCTGGAACCTCCGGAACCTCTGGAACCTAGGAACCTGTGGAACCCTGGAACCTCTGGAACCTGTGGAACCCTGGAACCTCTCGAACACTGGAACCTCCCGAACCCTGGAACCTCTCGAACCCTGGAACCCTGGAACCTCTCGAACACTGGAACCTCTCGAACACTGAATCCTCTGGAACCAGTGTTCGAGAGGAACCTCCCGAACCCTGGAACCTCCCGGGTTCTGGAACCGTGGAACCTGGAACACTGGAACCTCCCGAACCCTGGAACCTCTCGAACCCTGGAACCCTGGAACCTCTCGAACACTGGAACCTCTGGAACCCTGGAACCTCTCGAACACTGGAACCTCTCGAACACTGAATCCTGGAACCTCCGGAACCTCTGGAACCTCTGGAACCTAGGAACCTGTGGAACCCTGGAACCTGTGGAACCTGTGGAACCCTGGAACCTCTCGAACACTGGAACCTCTCGAAACCTGGAACTTGTGGAACCCTGGAACCTCTGGAACCCTTGAACCTCTGGAACTTGTGGAACCCTGGATTCTGTGGAACCCTGGAACCTGTGGAATTCTGGAACCTTTGGAACCCTGGAACCTGTGGAACCCTGGAACCTGTGGAACCCTGGAACCTCTGCAACCCTGGAACCTGTGGAACCCTGGAACCTGTGGAACCCTGGAACCTCTGCAACCCTGGAACCTGTGGAACCCTGGAACCTCTGCAACCCTGGAACCTGTGGAACCCTGGAACATGTGGAACCCTAGAACCTCTGCAACCCTGGAACCTTTGGAACCCTGGAACCTCTGCAACCCTGGAACCTGTGGAACCCTGGAACATGTGGAACCCTAGAACCTCTGGAACCCTGGAACCTCTGCAACCCTGGAACCTGTGGAACCCTGGAACCTGTGGAACCCTGGAACCTCTAGAATCCTGTAACCTGGGGAACCCTGGAACCTGTGGAACACTGGAACCTGTGGAACCCTGGAACCTGTGGAACCCTGGAACCTCTGGAACCTCTGGAACCCTTGAACCTCTGGAAACCTGGAACCTTTTAACCCTGGATCATCTGGTACCATGAAACCTCTGGAACCCTGGAACGTCTGGAACTCTAGAACCTCTGGAACCTGTGGAACACTGGAATCTGTGGAACCCTGGAACCTGTGGAATTCTGGAACCTTTGGAACCCTGGAACCTGCGGAACCCTGGAACCTATGGAACCCTGGAACCTTTGGAACCCTGGAACCTGCGGAACCCTGGAACCTATGGAACCCTGGAACCTCTGCAACCCTGGAACCTTTGGAACCCTGGAACCTGTGGAACCCTGCAATCTCTGGAACCTGTGGATCCTCTAGAACGCTGGAATCTCTGGAACCCTGGAACCTCTGGAACCTCTGGAACCTCTGGAACCTAGGAACCTATGGAACCCTGGAATTTCTGGTTCCCTTGAACCTCTGGAACCCTGGAACCTGTGGAATCCTGGAACCTGTGGAACCTGTCTAACCCTGGAATCTCTGCAACCATGGAACCTCTGGAACTCTGGAACCTCTGGAACCCTGGAACCTGTGGAACCCTGGAACCTGTGGAACCCTCGAACCTGAGGAACCTCTGGAACCCTGGAACCAGTGGAACCTTGGAACCTCTGGATACCTGGAACCTGTGGAACCCTGGAACCTCTCGAACACTGGAACCTCTCGAACCCTGGAACTTGTGGAACCCTGGAACCTCTGGAACCCTTGAACCTCTGGAACCTGTGGAACCCTGGAATCTGTGGAACCCTGGAACCTGTGGAATTCTGGAACCTTTGGAACCCTGGAACCTGTGGAACCCTGGAACCTGTGGAACCCTGGAACCTCTGCAACCCTGGAACCTGTGGAACCCTGGAACATGTGGAACCCTGGAACATGTGGAACCCTAGAACCTCTGGAACCCTGGAACCTCTGCAACCCTGGAACCTGTGGAACCCTGGAACCTGTAGAACCCTGGAACCTCTAGAATCCTGTAACCTGGGGAACCCTGGAACCTGTGAAACACTGGAACCTGTGGAACCCTGGAACCTTTGGAACCCTGGAACCTGTGGAACCCTGGAACCTGTGGAACCCTGGAACCTTTGGAACCCTGGAACCTGTGGAACCCTGGAACCTCTCGAACACTGGAACCTCTCGAACCCTGGAACTTGTGGAACCCTGGAACCTCTGGAACCCTTGAACCTCTGGAACCTGTGGAACCCTGGAATCTGTGGAACACTGGAACCTGTGGAATTCTGGAACCTTTGGAACCCTGGAACCTGTGGAACCCTGGAACCTGTGGAACCCTGGAACCTCTGCAACCCTGGAACCTGTGCAACCCTGGAACATGTGGAACCCTAGAACCTCTGGAACCCTGGAACCTGTGGAACCCTGGAACCTGTGGAACCCTGGAACCTGTGGAACCGTGGAACCTCTAGAATCCTGTAACCTGGGGAACCCTGGAACCTGTGGAACACTGGAACCTGTGGAACCCTGGAACCTCTGGAACCCTGGAACCTCTGGAACCCTTGAACCTCTGGAAACCTGGAACCTTTTAACCCTGGATCATCTGGTACCATGAAACCTCTGGAACCCTGGAACGTCTGGAACCCTAGAACCTCTGGAACCTGTGGAACACTGGAATCTGTGGAACCCTGGAACCTGTGGAATTCTGGAACCTTTGGAACCCTGGAACCTGCGGAACCCTGGAACCTCTGCAACCCTGGAACCTTTGGAACCCTGGAACCTGTGGAACCCTGGAACCTTTGGAACCCTGGAACCTATGGAACCCTGGAACCTCTGCAACCCTGGAACCTTTGGAACCCTGGAACCTGTGGAACCCTGCAATCTCTGGAACCTGTGGATCCTCTAGAACGCTGGAATCTCTGGAACCCTGGAACCTCTGGAATCTCTGGAACCTCTGGAACCTAGGAACCTATGGAACCCTGGAATTTCTGGTTCCCTTGAACCTCTGGAACCCTGGAACCTGTGGAATCCTGGAACCTGTGGAACCTGTGTAACCCTGGAATCTCTGCAACCATGGAACCTCTGGAACTCTGGAACCTCTGGAACCCTGGAACCTGTGGAACCCTGGAACCTGTGGAACCCTCGAACCTGAGGAACCTCTGGAACCCTGGAACCAGTGGAACCTTGGAACCTCTGGATACCTGGAACCTCTGGAACCCTGGAACCTCTGGAACCCTGGAACCTCTGGAATCCTGGAACCTGTGGAACCCTGGAACCTTGCGAACCCTGGAACATGTTGAACCCTGGAACCTCTGGAATCCTGGAACCTGTGGAACCTCTAGAACTTATGGAACCCTGGAATCTCTTGAACCTTGGAACCCTGGAACCTCTGGAACCCTGGAACCTCTGGAAAACTGGAAACTCAGGAACCTCTGGAACCTCTGGAACCTCTGGAACCTCAGGAACCCTGCAACGTCTGGAACTCTGGAACACTGGATCATCTGGAACCCTGGAACCTCTGGAACCCTTGAACCTCTGGAATCCTGGAACCCTGGAACCTCTGGAATCCTGGAACCTGTGGAACCCTGGAACCTGTGGAACCCTGGAACATGTGGAACCCTTGAACCTCTGGTAACCTGGAACCTTTGAACCCTGGATCATCTGGAACCATGAAACCTCTGGAACCCTGGATCCTCTGGAACCCTGGAACCTCTGGAACCCTAGAACCTCTGGAACCGGTGGAACCCTGGAATCTGTGGAACCCTTGAACCTGTAGAATTCTGGAACCTTTGGAACCCTGGAACCTGCGGAACCCAAGAACCTATGGAACCCTGGAACCTCTGCAACCCTGGAACCTTTGAAACCCTGGAACCTGTGGATCCCTGGAATCTCTGGAACCCTGGAACCTGTGGAACCCTGGAACCTCTGGAACCCAGGAACCTGTGTAACCATGGAACCTCTGGAACCTGTGGATCCTCTAGAACACTGGAATCTCTGGAATCCTGGAACCTCCGGAACCTCTGGAACCTCTGGAACCTAGGAACCTATGGAACCCTGGAACTTCTGGTTCCATTGAACCTCTGGAACCCTGGAACCTGTGGAATCCTGGAACCTGTGGAACCTGTGTAACCCTGGAATCTCTGCAACCATGGAATCTCTGGAACCCTGGAACCTCTGGAACCCTGGAACCTGTGGAACCCTGGAACCTGTGGAACCCTGGAACCTGTGGAACCCTGGAACCTGTGGAACCCTGGAACCTCTGGAATCCTGTAACCTGTGGAACCCTGGAACCTCTGGAACCTAGGAACATGTGCAACCTTGGAATCTCTGGAACCTGTGGATCCTCTGGAACGCAGGAATCTCTGGAACCTCCGGAACCTCTGGAACCTCTGGAAACCTGGAAACTCTGGATGCCTTGAACCTGGGGAACACTGGAACCTGTGGAACACTGGAACCTGTGGAACCCTGGAACCTGTGGAACCCTGGAACCTCTGCAACCCTGGAACCTCTGGAACCCTTGAACCTCTGGAAACCTGGAACCTTTGAACCCTGGATCATCTGGAACCATGAAACCACTGGAACCCTGGAACCTCTGGAACCCTAGAACCTCTGGAACCTGTGAACCCTGGATCCTCTGGAACCATGAAACCTCTGGAACCCTGGATCCTCTGGAACCCTGGAACCTTTGGAACCCTGGAACCTGTGGAACCCTGGAACCTCTCGAACACTGGAACCTCTCGAACCCTGGAACTTGTGGAACCCTGGAACCTCTGGAACCCTGGAACCTCTGGAACCCTTGAACCTCTGGAATATGTGGAACCCTGGAATCTGTGGAACCCTGGAACCTGTGGAATTCTGGAACCTTTGGAACCCTGGAACCTGTGGAACCCTGGAACCTGTGGAACCCTGGAACCTCTGCAACCCTGGAACCTGTGGAACCCTGGAACATGTGGAACCCTAGAACCTCTGGAACCCTGGAACCTCTGCAACCCTGGAACCTGTGGAACCCTGGAACCTGTGGAACCCTGGAACCTCTGGAATCCTGTAACCTGGGGAACCCTGGAACCTGTGGAACACTGGAACCTGTGGAACCCTGGAACCTGTGGAACCCTGGAACCTCTGGAACCCTGGAACCTCTGGAACCCTTGAACCTCTGGAAACCTGGAACCTTTTAACCCTGGATCATCTGGTACCATGAAACCTCTGGAACCCTGGAACGTCTGGAACCCTAGAACCTCTGGAACCTGTGGAACCCTGGAATCTGTGGAACCCTGGAACCTGTGGAATTCTGGAACCTTTGGAACCCTGGAACCTGCGGAACCCTGGAACCTATGGAACCCTGGAACCTTTGGAACCCTGGAACCTGCGGAACCCTGGAACCTATGGAACCCTGGAACCTCTGCAACCCTGGAACCTTTGGAACCCTGGAACCTGTGGAATCCTGGAACCTGTGGAACCCTGGAACCTTTGGAACCCTGGAACCTGTGGAACCCTGGAACCTCACGAACACTGGAACCTCTCGAACCCTGGAACTTGTGGAACCCTGGAACCTCTGGAACCCTGGAACCTATGGAACCCTGGAACCTTTGGAACCCTGGAACCTGCGGAACCCTGGAACCTATGGAACCCTGGAACCTCTGCAACCCTGGAACCTTTGGAACCCTGGAACCTGTGGAACCCTGGAACCTTTGGAACCCTGGAACCTATGGAACCCTGGAACCTCTGCAACCCTGGAACCTTTGGAACCCTGGAACCTGTGGAACCCTGGAATCTCTGGAACCTGTGGATCCTCTAGAACGCTGGAATCTCTGGAACCCTGGAACCTCTGGAACCTCTGGAACCTCTGGAACCTAGGAACCTATGGAACCCTGGAACTTCTGGTTCCCTTGAACCTCTGGAACCCTGGAACCTGTGGAATCCTTGAACCTGTGGAACCTGTGTAACCCTGGAATCTCTGCAACCATGGAACCTCTGGAACTCTGGAACCTCTGTAACCCTGGAACCTGTGGAACCCTGGAACCTGTGGAACCCTCGAACCTGAGGAACCTCTGGAACCCTGGAACCAGTGGAACCTTGGAACCTCTGGAACCCTGGAACCTCTGGAACCTCTGGAACTCTCTAACCTCTGGAACCCTGGAACCTCTGGAACCTGTGGAACCCTGGAACCTCTGGAAACCTGGAAACTCTGGATGCCTTGAACCTGTGGAACCCTGGAACCTGTGGAACCCTGGAACCTTTGGAACCCTGGAACCTGTGGAACCCTGGAACCTCTCGAACACTGGAACCTCTCGAACCCTGGAACTTGTGGAACCCTGGAACCTCTGGAACCCTGGAACCTCTGGAACCCTAGAACCTCTGGAAACCTGAAACCTCTGGAACCTGGGAACCCTGGAACCTCTAGAACTTCTGGAACCCTGGAATCTCTGGAACCTTGGAACCCTGGAACCTCTGGAACCCTGGAACCTCTGGAAAACTGGAACCTCTGGAACCTCTGGAACCATGGAACCTCTTGAACCCTGGAACCTCAGGAACCCTGCAACGTCTGGAACTCTGGAACACTGGATCATCTGGAACCCTGGAACCTCTGGAACCCTTGAACCTCTGGAATCCTGGAAACTGTGGAACCCTGGAACCTCTGGAACCTCTGGAACCCTGGAACCTCTGGAACCCTGGAACTTTGGAATCCTGGATCCTCTGGAATCCTGGATCCTCTGGAACCCTGGAACCTCTGGAAACTTGGAACCTCTGGAACCCTGGAACCTCTGGAACCCTGGAACCTCTCGAACCCTGGAACCTGTGGAACCCTGGAACCTCTGGAACCTTGGAACCTCTGGAACCCTGGAACCTCTGGAACCCTGGAACCTCTGGAACATCTGGAACGTCTGGAATCCTGGAACCTCTGGAACCTCTGGAACCATGGAACCTCTTGAACCCTGGAACCTCAGGAACCCTGCAACGTCTGGAACTCTGGAACACTGGATCATCTGGAACCCTGGAACCTCTGGAACCCTTGAACCTCTGGAATCCTGGAACCTGTGGAACCCTGGAACCTGTGGAACCTGTGGAATCCTGGAACCTCTGGAACCCTGGAACTTTGGAATCCTGGATCCTCTGGAACCCTGGAACCTCTGGAAACCTGGAACCACTGGAACCCTGGAACCTCTGGAACCCTGGAACCTCTGGAACCCTGGAACCTCTGGAACCTCTGGAACGTCTGGAATCCTGGAACCCTGGAACCTCTGGAACCCTGGAACCTCTGGAACCTGTGGAACCCTGGAACATCTGGAAACCTGGAAAATCTGGATGCCTTGAACCTGTGGAACCCTGGAACCTGTGGAACCCTGGAACCTTTGGAACCCTAGAACCTGTGGAACCCTGGAACCTCTCGAACACTGGAACCTCTCGAACCCTGGAACATGTGGAACCCTGGAACCTCTCGAACCCTGGAACCTCTGGAACCCTTGAACCTCTGGAATCCTGGAACCTGTGGAACCCTGGAACCTGTGGAACCTGTGGAATCCTGGAACCTCTGGAACCCTGGAACTTTGGAATCCTGGATCCTCTGGAACCCTGGAACCTCTGGAAACCTGGAACCACTGGAACCCTGGAACCTCTGGAACCCTGGAACCTCTCGAACCCTGGAACCTGTGGAACCCTGGAACCTGTGGAACCCTGGAACCTCTCGAACACTGGAACCTCTCGAACCCTGGAACTTGTGGAACCCTGGAACCTCTGGAACCCTGGAACCTCTGGAACCCTAGAACCTCTGGAAACCTGAAACCTCTGGAACCTGGGAACCCTGGAACCTCTAGAACTTCTGGAACCCTGGAATCTCTGGAACCTTGGAACCCTGGAACCTCTGGAACCCTGGAACCTCTGGAAAACTGGAACCTCTGGAACCTCTGGAACCATGGAACCTCTTGACCCTTGAACCACAGGAACCCTGCAACGTCTGGAACTCTGGAACATTGGATCATCTGGAACCCTGGAACCTCTGGAACCCTTGAACCTCTGGAATCCTGGAACCTGTGGAACCCTGGAACCTGTGGAACCCTGGAACATGTGGAACCCTTGAACCTCTGGTAACCTGGAACCTTTGAACCCTGGATCATCTGGAACCATGAAACCTCTGGAACCCTGGATCCTCTGGAACCCTGGAACCTCTGGAACCCTAGAACCTCTGGAACCGGTGGAACCCTGGAATCTGTGGAACCCTTGAACCTGTAGAATTCTGGAACCTTTGGAACCCTGGAACCTGCGGAACCCAAGAACCTATGGAACCCTGGAACCTCTGCAACCCTGGAACCTGTGGAACCCTGGAACCTGTGGAACCCTCGAACCTGAGGAACCTCTGGAACCCTGGAACCAGTGGAACCTTGGAACCTCTGGATACCTGGAACCTCTGGAACCCTGGAACCTCTGGAACCCTGGAACCTCTGGAATCCTGGAACCTGTGGAACCCTGGAACCTTGCGAACCCTGGAACATGTTGAACCCTGGAACCTCTGGAATCCTGGAACCTGTGGAACCTCTAGAACTTATGGAACCCTGGAATCTCTTGAACCTTGGAACCCTGGAACCTCTGGAACCCTGGAACCTCTGGAAAACTGGAAACTCAGGAACCTCTGGAACCTCTGGAACCTCTGGAACCTCAGGAACCCTGCAACGTCTGGAACTCTGGAACACTGGATCATCTGGAACCCTGGAACCTCTGGAACCCTTGAACCTCTGGAATCCTGGAACCCTGGAACCTCTGGAATCCTGGAACCTGTGGAACCCTGGAACCTGTGGAACCCTGGAACATGTGGAACCCTTGAACCTCTGGTAACCTGGAACCTTTGAACCCTGGATCATCTGGAACCATGAAACCTCTGGAACCCTGGATCCTCTGGAACCCTGGAACCTCTGGAACCCTAGAACCTCTGGAACCGGTGGAACCCTGGAATCTGTGGAACCCTTGAACCTGTAGAATTCTGGAACCTTTGGAACCCTGGAACCTGCGGAACCCAAGAACCTATGGAACCCTGGAACCTCTGCAACCCTGGAACCTTTGAAACCCTGGAACCTGTGGATCCCTGGAATCTCTGGAACCCTGGAACCTGTGGAACCCTGGAACCTCTGGAACCCAGGAACCTGTGTAACCATGGAACCTCTGGAACCTGTGGATCCTCTAGAACACTGGAATCTCTGGAATCCTGGAACCTCCGGAACCTCTGGAACCTCTGGAACCTAGGAACCTATGGAACCCTGGAACTTCTGGTTCCATTGAACCTCTGGAACCCTGGAACCTGTGGAATCCTGGAACCTGTGGAACCTGTGTAACCCTGGAATCTCTGCAACCATGGAATCTCTGGAACCCTGGAACCTCTGGAACCCTGGAACCTGTGGAACCCTGGAACCTGTGGAACCCTGGAACCTGTGGAACCCTGGAACCTGTGGAACCCTGGAACCTCTGGAATCCTGTAACCTGTGGAACCCTGGAACCTCTGGAACCTAGGAACATGTGCAACCTTGGAATCTCTGGAACCTGTGGATCCTCTGGAACGCAGGAATCTCTGGAACCTCCGGAACCTCTGGAACCTCTGGAAACCTGGAAACTCTGGATGCCTTGAACCTGGGGAACACTGGAACCTGTGGAACACTGGAACCTGTGGAACCCTGGAACCTGTGGAACCCTGGAACCTCTGCAACCCTGGAACCTCTGGAACCCTTGAACCTCTGGAAACCTGGAACCTTTGAACCCTGGATCATCTGGAACCATGAAACCACTGGAACCCTGGAACCTCTGGAACCCTAGAACCTCTGGAACCTGTGAACCCTGGATCCTCTGGAACCATGAAACCTCTGGAACCCTGGATCCTCTGGAAACCTGGAACCTTTGGAACCCTGGAACCTGTGGAACCCTGGAACCTCTCGAACACTGGAACCTCTCGAACCCTGGAACTTGTGGAACCCTGGAACCTCTGGAACCCTGGAACCTCTGGAACCCTTGAACCTCTGGAATATGTGGAACCCTGGAATCTGTGGAACCCTGGAACCTGTGGAATTCTGGAACCTTTGGAACCCTGGAACCTGTGGAACCCTGGAACCTGTGGAACCCTGGAACCTCTGCAACCCTGGAACCTGTGGAACCCTGGAACATGTGGAACCCTAGAACCTCTGGAACCCTGGAACCTCTGCAACCCTGGAACCTGTGGAACCCTGGAACCTGTGGAACCCTGGAACCTCTGGAATCCTGTAACCTGGGGAACCCTGGAACCTGTGGAACACTGGAACCTGTGGAACCCTGGAACCTGTGGAACCCTGGAACCTCTGGAACCCTGGAACCTCTGGAACCCTTGAACCTCTGGAAACCTGGAACCTTTTAACCCTGGATCATCTGGTACCATGAAACCTCTGGAACCCTGGAACGTCTGGAACCCTAGAACCTCTGGAACCTGTGGAACCCTGGAATCTGTGGAACCCTGGAACCTGTGGAATTCTGGAACCTTTGGAACCCTGGAACCTGCGGAACCCTGGAACCTATGGAACCCTGGAACCTTTGGAACCCTGGAACCTGCGGAACCCTGGAACCTATGGAACCCTGGAACCTCTGCAACCCTGGAACCTTTGGAACCCTGGAACCTGTGGAATCCTGGAACCTGTGGAACCCTGGAACCTTTGGAACCCTGGAACCTGTGGAACCCTGGAACCTCTCGAACACTGGAACCTCTCGAACCCTGGAACTTGTGGAACCCTGGAACCTCTGGAACCCTGGAACCTATGGAACCCTGGAACCTTTGGAACCCTGGAACCTGCGGAACCCTGGAACCTATGGAACCCTGGAACCTCTGCAACCCTGGAACCTTTGGAACCCTGGAACCTGTGGAACCCTGGAACCTTTGGAACCCTGGAACCTATGGAACCCTGGAACCTCTGCAACCCTGGAACCTTTGGAACCCTGGAACCTGTGGAACCCTGGAATCTCTGGAACCTGTGGATCCTCTAGAACGCTGGAATCTCTGGAACCCTGGAACCTCTGGAACCTCTGGAACCTCTGGAACCTAGGAACCTATGGAACCCTGGAACTTCTGGTTCCCTTGAACCTCTGGAACCCTGGAACCTGTGGAATCCTTGAACCTGTGGAACCTGTGTAACCCTGGAATCTCTGCAACCATGGAACCTCTGGAACTCTGGAACCTCTGGAACCCTGGAACCTGTGGAACCCTGGAACCTGTGGAACCCTCGAACCTGAGGAACCTCTGGAACCCTGGAACCAGTGGAACCTTGGAACCTCTGGAACCCTGGAACCTCTGGAACCTCTGGAACTCTCTAACCTCTGGAACCCTGGAACCTCTGGAACCTGTGGAACCCTGGAACCTCTGGAAACCTGGAAACTCTGGATGCCTTGAACCTGTGGAACCCTGGAACCTGTGGAACCCTGGAACCTTTGGAACCCAGGAACCTGTGGAACCCTGGAACCTCTCGAACACTGGAACCTCTCGAACCCTGGAACTTGTGGAACCCTGGAACCTCTGGAACCCTGGAACCTCTGGAACCCTAGAACCTCTGGAAACCTGAAACCTCTGGAACCTGGGAACCCTGGAACCTCTAGAACTTCTGGAACCCTGGAATCTCTGGAACCTTGGAACCCTGGAACCTCTGGAACCCTGGAACCTCTGGAAAACTGGAACCTCTGGAACCTCTGGAACCATGGAACCTCTTGAACCCTGGAACCTCAGGAACCCTGCAACGTCTGGAACTCTGGAACACTGGATCATCTGGAACCCTGGAACCTCTGGAACCCTTGAACCTCTGGAATCCTGGAAACTGTGGAACCCTGGAACCTCTGGAACCTCTGGAACCCTGGAACCTCTGGAACCCTGGAACTTTGGAATCCTGGATCCTCTGGAATCCTGGATCCTCTGGAACCCTGGAACCTCTGGAAACTTGGAACCTCTGGAACCCTGGAACCTCTGGAACCCTGGAACCTCTCGAACCCTGGAACCTGTGGAACCCTGGAACCTCTGGAACCTTGGAACCTCTCGAACCCTGGAACCTCTGGAACCCTGGAACCTCTGGAACATCTGGAACGTCTGGAATCCTGGAACCTCTGGAACCTCTGGAACCATGGAACCTCTTGAACCCTGGAACCTCAGGAACCCTGCAACGTCTGGAACTCTGGAACACTGGATCATCTGGAACCCTGGAACCTCTGGAACCCTTGAACCTCTGGAATCCTGGAACCTGTGGAACCCTGGAACCTGTGGAACCTGTGGAATCCTGGAACCTCTGGAACCCTGGAACTTTGGAATCCTGGATCCTCTGGAACCCTGGAACCTCTGGAAACCTGGAACCACTGGAACCCTGGAACCTCTGGAACCCTGGAACCTCTGGAACCCTGGAACCTCTGGAACCTCTGGAACGTCTGGAATCCTGGAACCTCTGGAACCCTGGAACCTCTGGAACCCTGGAACCTCTGGAACCTGTGGAACCCTGGAACATCTGGAAACCTGGAAAATCTGGATGCCTTGAACCTGTGGAACCCTGGAACCTGTGGAACCCTGGAACCTTTGGAACCCTAGAACCTGTGGAACCCTGGAACCTCTCGAACACTGGAACATGTGGAACCCTGGAACCTCTCGAACCCTGGAACCTCTGGAACCCTTGAACCTCTGGAATCCTGGAACCTGTGGAACCCTGGAACCTGTGGAACCTGTGGAATCCTGGAACCTCTGGAACCCTGGAACTTTGGAATCCTGGATCCTCTGGAACCCTGGAACCTCTGGAAACCTGGAACCACTGGAACCCTGGAACCTCTGGAACCCTGGAACCTCTCGAACCCTGGAACCTGTGGAACCCTGGAACCTGTGGAACCCTGGAACCTCTCGAACACTGGAACCTCTCGAACCCTGGAACTTGTGGAACCCTGGAACCTCTGGAACCCTGGAACCTCTGGAACCCTAGAACCTCTGGAAACCTGAAACCTCTGGAACCTGGGAACCCTGGAACCTCTAGAACTTCTGGAACCCTGGAATCTCTGGAACCTTGGAACCCTGGAACCTCTGGAACCCTGGAACCTCTGGAAAACTGGAACCTCTGGAACCTCTGGAACCATGGAACCTCTTGACCCTTGAACCACAGGAACCCTGCAACGTCTGGAACTCTGGAACATTGGATCATCTGGAACCCTGGAACCTCTGGAACCCTTGAACCTCTGGAATCCTGGAACCTGTGGAACCCTGGAACCTCTGGAACCCTGGAACTTTGGAATCCTGGATCCTCTGGAACCCTGGAACCTCTGGAAACCTGGAACCACTGGAACCCTGGAACCTCTGGAACCCTGGAACCTCTCGAACCCTGGAACCTGTGGAACCCTGGAACCTCTGGAACCCTGGAACCTCTGGAACCCTGGAACCTCTGGAACCCTGGATCTTCTGGAACCCTGGAACCTCTGGAACCCTGGAACCTCTGGAACCTCTGGAACCATGGAACCTCTTGAACCCTGGAACCTCAGGAACCCTGCAACGTCTGGAACTCTGGAACAGTGGAAAATCTGGAAACCTGGAACTTCTGGAACCCTGGAACCTGTGGAACCCTGGAACCTCTGGAACCCAGGAACCTATGGAACCCTGCAACCTCTGGATCCCTTGAACCTCTGGAATCCTGGAACCTGTGGAACCCTGGAACCTGTAGAACCTGTGTAACCCTGGAATGTCTGGAACCCTGGAACCTCTGGAACCCTGGATTCTCTGGAAACCTGGAACCTCTGGAGCCCTGGAACCTCTCGAACCCTGGAACCTCTGGAACCCTGGATCCTCTCGAACCCTGGAACCTCTGGAACCCTGGAACCTCTGGAACCCTAGAACCTCTGGAAACCTGAAACCTCTGGAACCTGGGAACCCTGGAACCTCTAGAACTTCTGGAACCCTGGAACCTCTGGAACCTTGGAACCCTGGAACCTGTGGAACCCTGGAACCTCTGGAACCCTGGAACCTCTGGAACCCAGGAACCTATGGAACCCTGGTACATATGGAACCTCTGGAACCTGTGGAACCCTGGTACCTCTGGAATCCTGGAACCTGTGGAACCCTGGAACCTGTAGAACCTGTGTAACCCTGGAATGTCTGGAACCCTCGAACTTCTGGAACCCTGGATCCTCTGGAAACCTGGAACCTCTGGAGCCCTGGAATCTCTGTAACCTCTGGAACCCTGGAACCTCTGGAATCCTGGAACCTCTGGAACCCTGAAAACTGTGGAACCTCTGGAACCCTGGAACCTCTGGAACCCTGGAACCTCTGGAACCCTGGATCCTCCGGAACCTGTGGAACCCTGGAAACTGTGTAACCCTGGAACCTGTGGAACCCTGGAAACTTTGAACCCTGGAACCTCTGGAACACTTGAACCTCTGGAACCCTGGAACCTTTGAACCCTGGAACCTCTGGAACCCTAGAACCTCTGGAGCCTGTGGAACCCTGGAACCTCTGGAACCCTTGAACCTCTGGAACCCTGGAACCTCTGGAACCCTGGAACCTCAGGAACCCTGCAACGTCTGGAACTCTGGAACACTGGATCATCTGGAACCCTGGAACCTCTGGAACCCTTGAACCTCTGGAATCCTGGAACCTGTGGAACCCTGGAACCTGTGGAACCTGTGGAATCCTGGAACCTCTGGAACCCTGAAACTTTGGAATCCTGGATCCTCTGGAACTCTGGAACCTCTGGAAACCTGAAACCTCTGGAACCTGGGAACCCTGGAACCTCTAGAACTTCTGGAACCCTGGAATCTCTGGAACCTTGGAACCCTGGAACCTCTGGAACCCTGGAACCTCTGGAAAACTGGAACCTCTGGAACCTCTGGAACCATGGAACCTCTTGAACCCTGGAACCACAGGAACCCTGCAACGTCTGGAACTCTGGAACACTGGATCATCTGGAACCCTGGAACCTCTGGAACCCTTGAACCTCTGGAATCCTGGAACCTGTGGAACCCTGGAACCTGTGGAACCTGTGGAATCCTGGAACCTCTGGAACCCTGGAACTTTGGAATCCTGGATCCTCTGGAACCCTGGAACCTCTGGAAACCTGGAACCACTGGAACCCTGGAACCTCTGGAACCCTGGAACCTCTGGAACCCTGGATCTTCTGGAACCCTGGAACCTCTGGAACCCTGGAACCTCTGGAACCTCTGGAACCATGGAACCTCTTGAACCCTGGAACCTGTGGAACCCTGGAACCTGTGGAACCCTGGAACCTCTCGAACCCTGGAACCTCTGGAACCCTGGAACCTCTGGAACCCTGGATCTTCTGGAACCCTGGAACCTCTGGAACCCTGGAACCTCTGGAACCTCTCGAACCATGGAACCTCTTGAACCCTGGAACCTCAGGAACCCTGCAACGTCTGGAACTCTGGAACAGTGGAAAATCTGGAAACCTGGAACTTCTGGAACCCTGGAACCTCTGGAACCCTGGAACCTCTGGAACCCAGGAATCTATGGAACCCTGCAACCTCTGGATCCCTTGAACCTCTGGATTCCTGGAACCTGTGGAACCCTGGAACCTGTAGAACCTGTGTAACCCTGGAATGTCTGGAACCCTGGAACCTCTGGAACCCTGGATTCTCTGGAAACCTGGAACCTCTGGAGCTATGGAACCTCTCGAACCCTGGAACCTCTGGAACCCTGGAACCTTTGAACCCTGGAACCTCTGGAACCCTAGAACCTCTGGAGCCTGTGGAACCCTGGAACCTCTGGAACCCTTGAACCTCTGGAACCCTGGAACCTCTGGAACCCTGGAACCTCTGGAACCCTAGAACCTCTGGAGCCTGTGGAACCCTGGAACCTCTGGAACCCTTGAACCTCTGGAACCCTGGAACCTCTGGAACCCTGGAACCTCTGGAACCCTGGAACATCTGGAACCTCTGGAACGTCTGGAACCCTGGAACCTCTGGAACCCTGGAACCTCTGGAACCCTGGAACCTCTGGAACCCTGGAACCTCTGGAACCTCTGGAACTCTCTAACCTCTGGAACCCTGGAACCTCTGGAACCTGTGGAACCCTGGAACCTCTGGAAACCTGGAATCTCTGGATGCCTTGAACCTGTGGAACCCTGGAACCTGTGGAACCCTAGAACCTTTGGAACCCTGGAACCTGTGGAACCCTGGAACCTCTCGAACACTGGAACCTCTCGAACCCTGGAACTTGTGGAACCCTGGAACCTCTGGAACCCTGGAACCTCTGGAACCCTGGAACCTCTGGAACCCTAGAACCTCTGGAAACCTGAAACCTCTGGAACCTGGGAACCCTGGAACCTCTAGAACTTCTGGAACCCTGGAATCTCTGGAACCTTGGAACCCTGGAACCTCTGGAACCCTGGAACCTCTGGAAAACTGGAACCTCTGGAACCTCTGGAAACTCTGGAACCATGGAACCTCTGGAACCTCAGGAACCCTGCAACGTCTGGAACTCTGGAACACTGGATCATCTGGAACCCTGGAACCTCTGGAACCCTTGAACCTCTGGAATCCTGGAACCTGTGGAACCCTGGAACCTGTGGAACCTGTGGAATCCTGGAACCTCTGGAACCCTGGAACTTTGGAATCCTGGATCCTCTGGAACCCTGGAACCTCTGGAAACCTGGAACCTCTCGAACCCTGGAACCTCTGGAACCCTGGAACCTCTCGAACCCTGGAACCTCTGGAACCCTGGAACCTCTCGAACCCTGGATCTTCTGGAACCCTGGAACCTCTGGAACCCTGGAACCTCTGGAACCTCTGGAACCATGGAACCTCTTGAACCCTGGAACCTCAGGAACCCTGCAACGTCTGGAACTCTGGAACAGTGGAAAATCTGGAAACCTGGAACTTCTGGAACCCTGGAACCTGTGGAACCCTGGAACCTCTGGAACCCTGGAACCTCTGGAACCCAGGAACCTATGGAACCCTGCAACCTCTGGATCCCTTGAACCTCTGGAATCCTGGAACCTGTGGAACCCTGGAACCTGTAGAACCTGTGTAACCCTGGAATGTCTGGAACCCTGGAACCTCTGGAACCCTGGATTCTCTGGAAACCTGGAACCTCTGGAGCCCTGGAACCTCTCGAACCCTGGAACCTCTGGAACCCTGGATCCTCTCGAACCCTAGAACCTCTGGAACCCTGGAACCTCTGGAACCCTAGAACCTCTGGAAACCTGAAACCTCTGGAACCTGGGAACCCTGGAACCTCTAGAACTTCTGGAACCCTGGAACCTCTGGAACCTTGGAACCCTGGAACCAGTGGAACCCTGGAACCTCTGGAACCCTGGAACCTCTGGAACCCAGGAACCTATGGAACCCTGGTACATATGGAACCTCTGGAATCTGTGGAACCCTGGTACCTGTGGAACCCTGGAACCTCTGGAACCTCTGGAACCATGGAACCTCTTGAACCCTGGATCCTCAGGAACCCTGCAACGTCTGGAACTCTGGAACACTGGATCATCTGGAACCCTGGAACCTCTGGAACCCTTGAACCTCTGGAATCCTGGAACCTGTGGAACCCTGGAACCTGTGGAACCTGTGGAATCCTGGAACCTCTGGAACCCTGGAACTTTGGAATCCTGGATCCTCTGGAACCCTGGAACCTCTGGAAACCTGGAACCACTGGAACCCTGGAACCTCTGGAACCCTGGAACCTCTCGAACCCTGGAACCTGTGGAACCCTGGAACCTCTGGAACTCTACTACATAATACACTTTATAGTAAAATTCCGTAGGCAGTTTAGCAACTTTGTTCCAAGTAATGGTCATCCTTAGCCTCCTCACCGGCAGCAGCAGCTACCCCAGCCTTAGATGCAGCAGCGGAAATAAAAGAAGGCTGAGTTGTGCAACAAGTTGGTATGACCCCATTTATAGAATCCAGATGAGTGGATGTGGCTCCAGTATGTCTAAACAGTTAACAAAAATATGTACTAGAGTTGCAATGTAATAGTATACTATTTAAATACAACAATACATAGTCTCCATTGCATCACTATTAAGCGACACTAAGTGGAGGATATCGTTGCATCTCTAGTATGTACACTCTATCAGTACAACCTGTCTTAATGGCCACCAGTATAGAAAGACAACCTCTCTTGAAAAGCCAATTCCAAATTGAGAATTTATACACTGCTACCTGCTTATTGAGTGAAGGTGGCAATAAACAAGTTCCACCGTAATTTATACATGTGATCAGATCCTGTATTATTCTGCCAGTGGAAGAGAAACACTTGGCCAGGACAAAATGTGACCCAAATGTCCTGGATGATCAACACTCAACCCACTTACGACCCAGTGGCACAATGAAACTGAATATTTATAGAGAATACAATCATAGTTACAACATGTGAATACAAGATATGCTACGTACCATTTTAGCATTTCAAGTCACTACATTATGTACAGACCAGTCAACAATACTTCATAGTGCCCATCAGTTAACCTGAAGAACAATAGTTACAAAAAAATAAAAATGCATATAAGTACAGTAAAACCTCATTAATGGGGCCAGCTCTGGGATCAAAAAAATTGACCCTAATAACAAGGTGGCCTTAATAATGAGGTCATAAAGTACTGCTTAGCTATGTTTGGGACCTACTAGAGGTAGCCAATATAACGAGTTGGTCTTATTAAAGAGGTGGCCGCTAAGTGAGCTTTCACTGTACCTACCGTTGACAATGGTACACAATAGTAATGGTTAACAATATACACTGAAACCTTACTCAGGCTGCTTTACGGTCAACCTTGTAGCAGATTACTCTATACACGAAATGACACATTCAGGAATTGTATTTAGATAGACAATAAAGTAACGCATTGTGACTTGAATACTCATGATGTGTCACTGCTAGGCAGTATCTGATATGGCTACCATATATACGGCACTGCCGAAGCACAACGTTGCTCTTGCTCGCACGCACAATTTTGCTCATTCAAGATTTTAAACATTGATAATTTAGGGGCATGGCAACTGTTTCACTCAGAAGACTGTGTCTCAGCTGTTCCCTTATGAGAATTGCAGTCAAAACAATTGCCATGCCCCGTAATTAGTGATTTTTAAAATCTCAAGCAAACTTGTATGTGCGAGCGAGTGCAACATTGTAATTGAGCAGTAATGTACCTGAGTAAACCACATAAGTAGGCGCATCTTACAACACCAGAACTCCATCATATTTTGCGAATTCTAATCGAACATGGTTGTCTCAAACTCAGAAGTATGCTAGACATCAATGTACTGTAGTATAGAACAATCTGCTTCATAGATTGAAGGACCAATGTCATTTACAAACTTTTATGATGCCACCAATACTTATTTTTTGTCTTTTGAATGATTTTGTAATTGTTGTAAATAATTTACGTACATGTGTGTTGTATTCATTTTTTGTTTTGTTTTGTATGCGTATTATTGTTCTGATATTATGTATGTTTGGATTGTACTGTGTGTATTTTGCTTGTATGTATATGTTTATGTATGTGCTTGTATGTATGTATGTCCCTCCCTCCAATGAGGAAGAGCGGCTGTGCCGACCATTGAGAGGTTAAACTTATCAATCAATCAATCAATCAATCAATCAATCAATCAATCAATCTATCAATCAATCAATCAATCAATCAATCAATCAATCAATCAATCAATCAATCAATCAGTAAGATAGTTACTTTTAAGCCTAAGTTTCTTGGCTTATATATCTTCACCTTGTGGAGGAGCCAGCAATACTTCTGATTAAAAATTAAATTACTAAACTTTGTGTCAGGCCTTGAAACTCATGAAAATATGAACATTTCACTAGCATTTATTACAAATTCGCCTGAAACTAAAGCAAATCAAAGTCAAGCTAGCTGTGAAACAGCCACCCAGCACCTTTGTGTGTACTAAGTGCCTCTAAAATAATTATCATGTAGCTGTTGTTTAAGACATCCAGAACCTTTACAACAGCTTTTAAGACTTCACAATCATCTGCAAAGGCAAAAATGGCAAAAATCAACAGTGAGATACTACTAAGAGGTGATTATTTGCTGCTTCAAATATGCAGCAACTATCACTCTTGAAGATAATCTGGCTCTCCCAATCACCTACGACTTAGCTTGTTTGTGCCCCTCCCCTTGCCAGCTCCTGGATCCGCCTCTTACTGTGGAGGGGCGGATCCACGAGCAGGCATTAGATATTTGGTATTTCATGTGTTGAAGGCATTCCAGGGCTTCTGGTTGTCTGAAATCTTACCACAGTTTACTCAGGCAGTGTTGTGGTCACCACTAAACCACTGGAATGCTGTGTTACGTTCTTCTTATACTTGGCTACTATATTCTGAAACATATATATCCTATAGATAATGACTTCATCACTTTCTTTATCAGGAGCTTGTAAGGGCCAAAAGTTAAAATATTTACACTTTTAGCTGACAGCCAACTGCCTACGTCTGAAGCAGTGCCTTTGGTGCTGTACCAGATTTTCTGCCCCCTTGCTGCCAGCACTCACTGTGTCACACACTAAGGCCACTCCAAATAAATTCTCTGTTTCCCGTTCTGGATTCAAGCACATTTACATGCGGGCGGGCGGTCCATTTTCATTATTTCATTATAAGATTGGCAGCTTTTCAAGCCACTATTTTCCTGGCACAGCCATAAAAAAGCTGCATAAAGGTATGCTTAAGCTTGTTTCCTCCTGTTTAAGTTGCAAAATAGCACAAACGTGAAGTCTGTGCCAATTTGATAGCACTGCTGACACGTTAGCTGACACCATTTCAAGATGGCTTTTACTGAGCCTATCAGTATGCATAAATAACCGGAAATAATGGAAGAACATGGAATAATGGAATATTTAAAGCTGACAGTAACTAGATGCGAGTGGTGGATGGAAACAGAGAATTTATCTGGAGTGGCCTAATATCCATCTCTATAGCCAGTTGGAACAGCATGCCTCAAATGCAGCCACCTCCTTATTAAGCTAGGTCAGAAAATTTTGTCCCTACCTGAACAATGACCAGTTGTCACTGTACTATTTGTGATTAGTGATCATGAAGGATTATTTACTAAGATACTAAGATATACATACGCTACAACCTCCAAATATAGCAGTAAAATTTTCACCCTGGTCCAAAGTTGCTAATCGCCTTTTACAATAAAGTTTTATGGCACTAATAGATGTATAGTTAACAGGGGCGTATCTAGACTAATTCTGATTCCCGGGCAAACCACTAACCTTGCAAGCAACTAAATGAGCAACCTGTGGGATGTTCATACGTACACTCATAAAAATTTGTTTTTAGTGCAAAGCATGGCTAGCTATTCTGTATAGCTGCTAACTCTATCTGTATGGTGCATGAACATAAGCATTTATGCAGCCTATCTAGCTAATCGCTATTGTTACCTAATCGATTGTGGGACGTATATGTAGTAGTAATCACGTGCAGCGCCACAACACGCTTAAGAAATCTTGTGTGATAAGTCCTACATTGAAGATGTGTCTCTCTAAACATGACAATTCATCCACTGACTGGCTCTGCTTCAGTGAACTCAGGTCTACAAAAAATGGCGGCAAAACTGGCAAAATCCTGGTGATCTCCCACCACTGCGACTAATACAATTGTGTTTTAATAATAGCTCACATCACATATTACACTCCACTCCTAAATCGTACAACACTGACTCCATACCTCACTCCATAATGTTCCCCTTGTCACGTTGCATCTAAATAAATTCGGTCGCTATTAGAGGACTCTGTTTCACGCACCTCGCACCATCAAACAATAATCAGACAATATCCAACTAACAGCCAACTGTGAACACTCACACGTCACGTGGAGAACACATGGTGCCATTTTCTGATTTAAACTGAGCGCGCAGCGATAATTTACTTCATATATGAATTGTATGTCTCTGTAATCACTATAGCCTCTACTGTATGTAATTCCAATTCTGTAAAGCAATTATTAAATATTAAATTAAATTAAATATTGCAGCGCACCCCTTTTTAGAGAGGGTGCAAGTGTCGATGGAAGGCAGAAGCTGTTGGCTAATGGTGTAGAATTAATGTTAGCGGGGGTGGGGTAGGATTTATGTGCTAAACGCGATATTTTGAGTAGCTGTGTGGCCCAACCATTTTCTGATGCCCAGGCAAAGTGAAGTGATGCCCGGGTAAATTCCCGGGTATTCCCGGGGTTAGCTACGCCACTGATAGTTAAACTCACCATTTTATCTCTCAGTGGCATTAAATCCCTTCAACACTAAAACACAACCTTCAGGCGACGAGACAACAACCTAAAGACCTTAAGGGTCTCGCCGGTCGCGATTACAGCCTATTCTGATGCGCTTATTTAATAGTAATATAAATTTTAAAGCCTTTTATTAACAAAACTCAATAGGACATAATTACGTTCCGCTCTATTGTCTCTCTACATACTTGCAATTGCCATTTCTGTACTATTCTCATTTCATTTCATAAGAGCTCGTACTGATACGGGCAAGGCGTGGCTTTTCCGCTTGAATTACTCTATGATCGAGATACTCTAATAGAGTAGTCAATCACTCTAAAAAACAGTCACATTTCTACAAGTGCTGTATTTTTATATTGTGAAGTCTGTAAGTAGCTAGTAATTAAAGCAATGCTAGGTAGAAGATGTAACTATGCTTTAACTTTTATTGACTGCTCTATTAGAGTATCTTGATCGTTAAGAGGAAAGGTAAATTGCTACTAAGGATTTACTATTTTTTTTTGTTTTTTTAAAGATACTAAGACAATGATAATGTAAATAAACACTTAAACAGTGGGCAGAGAGGCTAACTGTGCCCAGTCCTGGGATGATGGTATTGTTTCCATTACAGAAGCAGCATTGCCACGTTGAACATCAATGGCAACCTTCTGAATCAAAAAAATTGGGTGGCCCTATTATCACCAGACTGTTCCATCACCCAGGAACTTATCCGCCTCACTAATGAGCGTGCACATGATCCCCAAGCACCCAAGGTCTCAACACATAAAGGGGAGAAGTGAAATGATGGAATCAGAGAAGAATACTTTCTGCACTTAGCTGACTCTGCACAGTTTTCCAGCCGGCTGGCACCACTTGCAGAAGTAGATAAATTAGATGAGGCTAGGGTGTCTGAACAGGTAATTAGTCCCAGAGCAAGGGTAAGCCCCGTGACCAAGGAATCAATGACATGGCATCTGGCCTCTTACCATCATTACGACACATACCGACTGGCTCCAAAACAGTAGGAACACCTCCAGACACCAGAGCACGACGAATAGTTTCATTCACTACAGCGTGCCGAGGAATACGGCCTCCATTACGCCTGCAAGATAAACCGTGAGTTCCAAAAACATCAACTTTATTGCCACAAACACACGTATGCTCGACAACAATGGGAATGTTCTATACCATATACGTATTTTGTACCATACGCGTATGGTACATATGCGTATACGCGTACGGTACAACCATACGCGTATGGTACGGAAAATCGTACCATCTGAGTATAGGCTATAGCTAACCTGCTTTGTATATAATATCAAGCAGAAGGTTTTTATACTGTCGTACCTATTGACTATGCCGGATGGCACTCTGCTTTCATTTCTTTTTTGGGAAGAGGGAGTGGGAAGGGGCCCGGATAGTCTCTTAGCAGTTTCTGTAATTCAGTCAAGATCGAGCTAGCTAGGAATATACCTCTATAGAGCAATCATATTTTGGTCTGATTAGCTATTCTATTCTCTAGAGCTGAGATGTATTTTGTAATTAAGATAGAAATTGCTTTACTGCATGATGCAAACCTACACTGTTAAAACTGAGGTGGTCATAGCACACTTAACCAGCAGCACACCCTTTGGGTGCAGGTACACTTTCAGGATATAGTGTGTGAAGCACACAAGACAAGCAGTGTGACTGTATATTGGTGTACATGGCATCCTTTATCATTTAGAGGTAGTAGGATGTATAGAAAAGCATCAATTTTTATGTGCTATAAATAAACTTATTTTGTGCTAAGCCATTAAACAGACACACTACAATAAAATGTGTATTCGTGTATAATTATGTGGTATGCCCTAAATGTGCTGTACATAGCATGTACTCTTGTGGTATATGTGATATGTAGGAGATGATTGTCCACATTTGTCCATTAGTTAGCAAATATGAACCCATTTGTCCATTAGTTAGCAAATGTGAACCATCATCTCCTACACATCACATACTTCGCTGAAGTATGTGATGCGTGTGTGTGCGTGATTTGCACAAAAACACATTTATTGTAGTGACAGTTCAAGTCGATGAACAAAGCCAGTTTGTTTGTATCAATAAAGTAACCAATTTGCATCAACCGAGAATAAAACTCTTGATTAACATTAACTCATAGAATTTCCATTAGATTAATCCAGTGAACAGTAGAGAGATGAAAAAGATAATCAGTGGGGGCCCATACATATCTTAAGGTAGCTTCAGCTGAGTGAAATTAAACCCACAATCAAACTCCAGGCTTGGTGATATAGGTTTATTATACATTTTGAAGCAATGTTTCGGATTGGAAAGCAGTAAGTTGCTGACTGACTAATAGTGTTGTGTACTGTTTGTAGATTGTTGACATTCCAGGAATGTTACACCAATTGTGAAACTGCAGATGATGTAATATTTCACAATTAATAATACTATGATGAGTGGTTGACTTTAATAATAAAGCTGTCACATTCCACCCTTCCACTCCTGAATGCATAAGTGCTTTTTTTCTCCACAGTGGAAATGCTATATATTACTTTGAAAGTACACAAGCTGGTATACTATAGTAATGTATGTTCTTTAGAATAGTCAAGTTAATTATCTAGCTGTTGCATAGCAACCATATACACTGAAAACGCATTGTAAATTTTTATTTTTATTTCTTCTTCCACGCAGTACATTGTGGCTGCAATTGCTACACATATATTACTTCCTATTGGATTCATGATCCATTGTTTAATTGATATAATGAAAATTCAAAAATCAGGCCATTATTACATAATGCTACTCCTCCTTCATACCTGTAATAGAGTTTATGATGTAATGTAATGATGTGACATGATGTAATAATTCATTATGCATATACTTGTAATATTAATATTGTGTGCTGTAGTTGTAAGAGTTATAGTTGTTATTGTGTGCTTTCAATTATTGATGAATAATATTATGTACAGTGGTCTGTTCTGCTTATAAAAGATTTGCCCAAGAGCCTACACTTCCCTACAATTATAGAACAATACCCACAATATGTGATAGCAGCCATATTAATTAATTTGCATCCATTGGAAATTATAGCCAATTTTTTACAGTCACATATATGTATATTATTTCATTAAATATTTTATTCTATTGTTGTTACATAATCTATTGTTTAGCTTTAATTTGTTAGTACACTATAGCTTCCACTTAAAAATGGGTATTTATGCCTGATGGCACGCACTAAAGGAGTGTTGAGTAGACAATTTTAATCAGATGAGCTCGAGAAGTACAATGTAATGATTGCTCAAACAGAGGAAGATCTGGAGAATTCTGATACAATAACATCGAGGGAGGTAGCAAAGAGATTTTACTGTAGAGAAAGCAATATTCCAGTTTGCAAATTAATGTAAATCTAGCTGTAGCGTAGCATTATTAGCATAATTAATTGCATGTGCAACAAATTCTTTTTAAACTGAATCTTTGCTATTGAATGAGGCATGCACATTGCCTACTGAGGAAAACATAACATGGCAGAGATTTGATGGTGAGTTTATGAGTTCTAATGAATATTTCAGTAACGAATGTATGTATATATATATATTATCTGGCATTGTTTGATTGTTAAGTGTGTTGTAACCACTCACTACTTACTGTGGATGGGACAATGTGTTTAGCTACTCTTATCTGAATGTATAGCTATACTCTTTAAAGTTAACAACATCCACGTTAATTTGTGCTGTAGGTCCAGTGTGATGAATGTGAGTGGTGGTACTACTTACAGTATGTACAAACAAGAAAAGTACGCAAACATAAATTGGATCCTCAAAAGAAGAAGAGTGTATATAATAGATAAAGATGCAAAGACAGTGAGGGGCCATGTTGCACAACTGATAACACTTACAAAGTTCATTTGTCAAGTTGTTAGCTTTGCACAAGCAGTGCAAAGCTAGAAATGTTTGTAAAGATAGCCCATTGTAGCTAGGTGATGGCAAGGCTAGACGACACTGAGAAAAGGCATAATACGCATATGGTACGTACCATACCAGTGTGCGAAATAACGTCCGGACACCGGACAATTTCCGGTCAATTACACTAGGTGTCAGGTCATCATTGAATTTGTCCGGAAATAATGTCCTTTCAAAGTTTATAATGTTAGCATTGGGCTAGGAGGGAGGCCAGACATGATGGTATTGACATGTAATTAAGTTATTTGCTTTTGGTTTGTACTGACCACAAGGGTATGCCCAAGATGTACTCTGAGGTTAACAGTTTTACTATGTTGTGCCAGCCTACTTGTCTCAGTCACCTGTACTGCAGTAGTAAAATGTATATTTAACCTGATTACAGTTAGTAGCTTTTACTTGTGGTATCCATGATCACCTGTACAACCAGTTTTTAAGCTAGAATGAACAAGACATCAGTGCATCTATTTATATTAGGGATAGAGCCATTATATATTCTAAGCCATGGCAGCTGCCAGCATAAGCAAAGTTTGACCACATAGCTTTATCATTCCAAGGCAAGCCCTGACTGAAGTCCTTATGGTTCCTTTCCTACAAAGGCCCAATTTATTGCATAGAAGCCCTTTCATGTGGCCAGTAGATACCTTTAAAATGCTGTACTATCAGTATCAGTGAGTGGTTGACAAGTAATCAGCTGTACAGTACATTGGTGGCCCCAGTGTTTGATACAAACATACAAGTGGTAGAAACATAGGAAAGGAGAAACAATAGAAGTTAAAATGTCCAGTCAAATTGCTTAATGTCCACTCAAGTTTTGCAATGCCCTGACAGTACGACAGGACATGTCTGAAAAGTTATTTCGCACACTGCCATACGCGTATACCTATACCGTACGCGTATGGTACGGAAAATCGTACCGTACGCGTACGGTACAAAATACGCATATGGTATAGAACAGGAACACCGAGACGTAGACCAAGAGCAATCCTCAAAGCTTCATTGTCCAGCTTAGTGCCCAAGGAAGTACAGGTAGAGAGAGCATCAAGCCACGCACCAGACTCTGAGGAGGAAACTGACTGTAGACGAGTTAAAATGGGTGTTAGTTGACTGCAGTTGCATGCCACTAAAATTACAGTTTTATTTTAATATCCTGTCACTGTAATCTGGGGTTTCTGTCTAAACCATCAAAACTCACCTACTGTTTTCAACATTGTATGCTTATTCTAGCAAAAAGTATTGAAACACCATCCAAAAACAGCTTGTAGCTGTGAAAGAAGTGTGTGTCCAAGTAAAGCAGAGTTAACTACAATAAAAAAATGATATCATAATGCGGCTATGTGCGAGGTGTGCAAGATGTAAAATTAATATTATGTAATCAGATAATACAATATTATTGTTAAAGTGTTAATGGGAACTATGTGATATTGCTAGTTTTTAAGTGTGTGAGCATCCTCCATAAATGCCACACAAATTTGATTCTCAATAAGGCAATGTGTATAGAATCTCTGATAGCAATAAATAGTTTGAGCTTGGCCATCTTTCCTGTATACGACAATGCTATGAACAAAGGAAAGGCGGCCAAACTCAAACTGTTTATTGCTATCCGAGAATCTATACACATTACTTCATTGGGAATCAAATTTTTGTGGAATTTATGGAAGATGCTCATACATTAAAAAACTAGCAACATCACATAGTTCTCATTAACACTTTAACAATAATATTGTATTATCTGATTATATAATTAGTTAATATTAATTTTACATCTTGCACACCTTGCACATTGCCGCATTATGATATAATTACTTTTTGTCGCTGTTAACTCTGCTTTACTTGGACGTGCACTTTTATACAGCTACAAGCTGTTTTTGGATGGGATTGGAATTTTCTAACTTAACAGCTGATAAATGGAATTTGCTTTAATCTATTGTTTGTGGGACTTGTTTACACTTGAGTCATGTGTGACAGTGTGAGCATCTGTATGCTGTGTGATACTGTTAGGATTATTGTTCAGCCATCACTTACAATTGCAGATATTTCTAGGCTTGATTATTTGCTAAAATGTCACCATCAGTGCTTTAAAAATGGCAGATTTCAAGTTTCAGTAAATTACCTCATTACACTTCATATACCAGACATGATAAAGAACTTTGGGCCACCTCATTCATTTTGGTGTTTTAGTTTTGAAAGAATGAATGGTGTTCCGTCTGGCCTTCCAAATAGCAATCGCTACATTGAATTGTTTACCAAGTTTCTTCAAGACATTATATGATATTGAATCTGTGTTGCCACAACTAGTTTGCCACACCGCAATAATATTATTCTGCCAGTTTCAATGGACATGTCATCTCCAGCAGTGCATCCTTCACTGTTAAATTTCCATGTTAAGTATATCTTTGCCACTTCTAGGCAGGAAGTATGACTTACAGAAGTCCATTGATAAAAGCAACACAACTATGTTTGGATTTGATTAGAAAGCCAAATATTTACCCCTTCATAGATTCAATGTGAAAATTAGCAAAGAATTTATCTAAAGTTACTCTTCTTCTATGAGCAGTTACATGAAAGAAGGTCAGTAACTGTCATTCTATGTAAATATTTGAATATTTTGTTCAGTGAATGCATGGTTTGTTACTTACTTTAGATCTCGGTGGGTCAACATAATAAAAGCATACTTTGCTGTTTTTGATTCAGAGCCCTATCCATATTATGGAATTGTCAGATTCTTTTTCAAGTCATCAGTGATGATAAAAGGAGACAATGTTCATTCCACTGAAACAATAAAATCACATGGCTTGACTTATGTACAGTGGTTACAATTCTACAATGACTCACAGCAACCTTTCGTTTGCGTAACAGATAATTATTATGAAGGAGATGAAATTATAAGTTTACGACAATTTTTATCAAGATGCATACAGTGTATTGCTCAAGGCATACAGTAACAGTGCATACAGGTTTGTTGTTGAATTGCCAGCATGATTATAGCTGTACTATGTTGTATAGTATGTAAGGCTACTAAACAGATGCATATGTATTATATAATATGTAGTTAATAATTCTACAAAGTTTCTTACTGTACACTAAAATTGTCTGTAAAACTACACTAAATTATTTGGCATTTGTTTGTAAATTGTAGAATTATTCTTTTTCCAAGATCTGACTGTGTAATATAACTTAGTAGTTTCTCTGTACTTTTTAATGTGCTGTGAAATAATTTGTATAATATTACTATGACTCAGAAGGAGGTTGGACACATTTTAAGTTCCCCAAAACAAATGCAAAACTAGTTTTATTGAAGAGGTTTATACATTGATCTTTGTTTAATTTGGTAAAGTATCATTGTTCTATTATAGAATATTTACATAAGAATTCTGGAGAAGTTCTACACACCAAACCGCAACTTGTTTATCTCACTGCAATCACCAAGCTCTTTTACAAAACAAAGTACATCACCTTGAAGCTTACACGAAGCACCATCTGAATATCTAATCAACCACAGCCAACCCCATCTTGTTTCAAATTTGTATTGTGAGACTACTCAGGGTCATGTGAAATACTAAATAAAATAATGCAATTAAGGGCAATATATTTATGTGGGCCTTAGAGCACATCCAAACTCCTCTGACTATGACTTATCTTAGTAGAATCCCATACACAATTCAACTGATGGTTTCTAAGTACAGAAGGATACCCTGCAAAAAAGTGCTTTCTATTCCTCAGGTACTTTTCTATGATGCTCTTGATGATAAGAAATTGGTGTATATCACGTGAAATTTGGTACACTTAACTTCTACCATTCGAGAGCTACAATCATACTGAATAATTAAAACTAGCATTTCTCAATACTTTCAAATAGGCGATATGACCAGTTTTTTTGTCAGACTGGGTCACATAAACATTTGAATCCAAATAGTCTACAACTAAAGTTTCCACAATTGCAAACTACAAATTAGAACCCAGAAAGTTTGTGTCTATCTATGTCTATCATGTCCTTATATTACATCATTATGATGTAATACTAATATCCTGTGGTAATAAATGGTATTATATTGGTAATATGGGTAATATGGGTAATACTGGTAATATGGGTAACATGGGTAATATGAGTACTACGGGTAATAAGGGTAATATCGGTAATATGGGTAATACCGGTAATATGGGTAATACTGGTAGTATGGGTAATACGGGTAATATTGGTAATGTTGGTAATATGGGTAATGCGGGTAATATGGGTAATATTGCTAATATGGGTAATACTGGTAATAAGGGTAACATGGTAATACTGGTAATATGGGTATTACTAGTAATATGCGTAATACCGGTATATAGGTAATACCAGTAATACAGGTAATATGGGTATTACCGGTAATATGGGTAATACCGGTAATATGGGTAATACGGGTAACATGGGTAATATGGGTAAAACCGGTAATATGGGTAATACAAATAATATTGGTAATGTTGGTAATATGGGTAATGTGGGCAATATGGGTAATACTGGTAATATGTGACCGAATTTTGGAAAATCACCCATATGGGCGCATTTGACACCTAAAATATTTAATGATCAAATCACAAACTTTATAGTGCAAATTTACTTGCTGATGATTTTAAGCTATTCTCAATACTTTAAATTACAAGAAAATTCTTGAAATATTTTCAAAACTGTACCCTGCTCTTATTAGCAACCCACTAAATATGAAAATTCCAATTATTTCATGCGTGCCCATATGGGTGATTTTCCAAAGTTCAGTCACATATGGGTAATACTGGTAATAAGGGTAATGTGGGTAATACGGGTAATGTGGGTAATTTAGGCAATGTGGGTAATATGAGTAATACGGGTAATATGCGTACACTGTTAAAACAGTTGATTGCATATCACACCAAACTGCAGATGATATGCTTCCTCACACCGAGCATTCCATTTGTTGTGTGCATTACTGACCATTCTACCCATAGTACGTAATGCACACTGTATTCCCGGTATGATCTACATCCATAATGCATTACTATAACCATTCTAGCCATTGTATGTAATGCAGACTGTTTTTTTGGTATGATTAACATCCATTTACAATTACAAATACATATTTCAAAATATTGCTAATTATATTTATTGTTCTAGGTTTCGACACTGCATATCTGAACATCTAAGATGAATGACATCCATGGGAACTGCATACGGCTATCACTATCTTCTATTTCTGCAGTTGTTTCTATGGCATTATGGTATGCATTGTGAACAGATAAAGCCAAGAAACAATGTACTTACCATGCATGGTTTAAATCTCTTTCAGAAGCAATGTATAGCTAATTCTGTCAATTAAATATAGATTATGAATTTTAATGTAAGAATTGTACAGTATAATACCTGTTGTTATTGAATCAGTTGTGTTTTAATAGCATAAGACTGGTCTTATACATTTACAAATCGGTGTTCTGGGAAGAAAAAATGATTGATAAATCATAGCATTCCATAATCTTACCATGTTTGGTGGTCTGGCCATCCCGACTATATAGCAGTATTTCAATCCATGTCACTAGAACTAATTGCAGTTTGCTAGAAAGGATATGATATGTGACATGATAACGCCTTTGTATTGTCCGTACCTGGTGTCACTTCATCCTGACCTGTCACTTCTGTCAACACTTTTCTGTCAGCATACCTATATACAAACTAAAAGCCACTGCAAGTAACATAGTTACCAACCTGTTATCAGTGCTAGTATGTAAACCCTCGGCCGCCGGAACTGAGAGAATGGCAGTTAATTGAACCGGCCCCCTGAGCCGCCGGCACAGGAGCCTGCGGAGCGCCTTCGTACAGTTCATGGTCGACTGCAGTATGTAGCCGCCTGCTAAAAAGTTTAGTCAAGCAAGAAATTATTATCAGTATAATGAAACAAACCGAATAGTCTGGTATGGTTCAACCCAGTTGCGGCAGAGCCGCTCAGTCCATAGATCTGTAGTCTATGCTCAGTCCAACACCGGCCTACACCATGCACCACCAGCTCCGACAACTTTAAGTACAGCCCTACTCAACAACCTCCGTTTGTGAATATTCGACTCAACGTCGTATGTCCAAACGGTTGCTAACAAATTGCAGCTGTCGATAGCATCCTCACGTGAGTGTTATAGGGATGGTGACAACATAGATAATAGACATATCTATGGTGAACACGGGATGGAACATCGAATCATGTGAGTACAACAAGGTTAGTTGTGATTCCAAGTATGTGAAATCTTATCTACTGTACGATTCCTTGTCAATGTAGAGTCAATTCACCATCACTTGAGGCGCCTACGCAAAAATAAACTGAGTCGGCTAGCTACCTGAGCTACCAGACAATCACTCGCTGCCAAGTTTGTGGCGGACTACCGCTACTATGCTGCTTTTATTCCTGGTAGATATACAGTACTCATGTTGAAAGTTTGCATCATCAGATTGAGGTCACTCTGCAATTGGTAGTCACTTCCACACTGCCAGTTGATGATGGGTGATGCACTTTCAACTGGAGTAATGAACTGTGATCATCAATATTTTTCCTTCTTGATCACCATTTTATATAGAGGTTTCAGAAGAATCTGGAAACACATATTTACAGAAAGCCATTACATTTAAACTCACGTCCGTCAATAGCCATGATGTTTTACAGAACTTAGGTCACTATGGATGTATAAAACATGGGGTGCTCTATTAGCATCTTGAAAACCACCACTGCAAATTGGCCACTGAACAAGTATGTCTTTAAACACTATAACATATCCATAATATTATTGTCTGAGGAGTATTGTAGCTTAATGTGGGCTGGTGGGACGAATTTCACATTTGACCGAAATCTTTTTGGCGACTAAAGCATACTTAGTCACTGACTTTTCTTCAAAATATAGTGCTGGATAATCTTTGTTTATATGTTTATATATAATACTGACAAGCATCTATCAAGAGTTCATAATATTATGAACTCTTGCTTCCATCCTTCACTGTTTCTTTACACAGTCTCCGAAGTCAAGTTACAAAAATTCATACGTCCGGAAGTCTGAATCACATCTATTATTTTCACATGACTTCCAATGTTTCTTATAGATTGTCAGGGCTATTACATATGACATAAGGTTAGACATAATGGTGTCCTGTGATAATACATGTTTACGGATTCTTCTGAAACCTTTATGGATTAAAGTGAAAAACTAGTGAATTATCCTAATTGTAAGGTCCAAGGTTGTGTGTTTCTGCAACACCAAGCCAGCAACAAAACAGTTTCATATACAGCCAAGCCAACCCACGTTTTGTAGTGACAGTACAGGGTCAGGGCCCGGAGATTTTGAGTGGTCAGGGGGTCATGAACACTTTTATTGATCTGATGTGGTATTTCATGTGTGAAGCATGTATATGTGTGATTGAATTCATCGCTTTTACATTACATTTTGTCACTTTTGCACAAGAATTCATCATAATTGCATCGTCTGCAGTAAACTAGCCGCTTATCACAAGGTGGATCATTTTACCATAGAGAATACCACTTGAGACACTAGATACGCAAAGGCCTTCAAGTTAATTAGTTTGTTGGCGAGTGACCACACCCATCACCAATAGTTAAGCAAAAATTGCAAAGCTGTTAAAGAAGCTGTAAGAAGAATTAAAGAGTTGTTTACAACAGTTGTGCTTTAACAAGATTGTCAAGCACTTGCTATAATCTTGTTTTCGTGTTTACTGCAGCTGCCAATCTTGTTAAGGATGATAAAATCAATAGCAAAAGAGAATTCTGCAAAAGTGACAAACTCTATTGCAAATGGGACAAAATCAATTGTAAAAACCTGTAAATTCAATTTCATGTCCTCCAGTAGATTGTATTATTCATGATACAATAAATTGTGAAAGTTTAGTTATTTGAGATTTGGAAGAAATTTGCTTTACTGACCAAACTAAGATGAAGCCACTTCAACTAAATCTTTTGTTTCTCGGGCCCGACCGACCCTATATTTTTCAGCATAAAATAATTATGTTAATCACGTGATCACCTTGCAAAGAGTGATAACGCCACGAAAGAATTGCAAATTTATCTTTAAGCTCTTAAAAAGTAAGTAACACTAAATATCTCAACATATAGCTGCCTACTCACAAGTGATACAGCAACCGTAATGTAGCTTAGCCACCGCTTGACTCGCAATATCACTCTTCAGCTAGCAAAATAGCCTATTTTTATTTTACCGACCTTTATTTGGCTGAATTTCGCCCGAGAAACAAAGATTTAGTTGAAGTGGCCTAATGGTACTACTTATAGTTGGATCCCAACCTGGCTTACTTGCTACCACGTGGTTCCAAACCCACTCTCTCCATTTTGAGATACCTTTTACTAGAACAAATCACTAATAAATTCAGCTATTACCCCAGATATACCTATGATTGGAATAACCTACTCATTGACACTATAGAATCTCAATCTCTGGAAACATTTTTAGGTAACTATAATATAATTCTTATTTTGTGATTTGTAACCTCCCCGAATATATCAGTTCTAACTGTACTCTTCAGTATTCATAATCATAAGTGGCTACAGCTATGGCCCTACTTTTTTTCACAGAAACACTTTTAATTCAATTAAGAAGAAACCTTTTGCATATTAATAACCATATAATATGTGCGCTGTTCTATTACTTTTAAACTTCCATATCTGGAACGGCCATAGCACAGTACGGCTTTGATCTCTGGGTATGTACCATTCGCAATGTATTGCACCAACATATTGGAGTACATGTGCCATGGATAGTTCAATCAATTGTGCTCTGTTGTAGATAAGAAGTCACCTACTACCAGGAGATGGACTGCTAATAGAATGGTTTGATAGTAAATTGCTTGTATATGTGACTGGATCTGCGAAAATCTGACACAATAGTGCATTTTCTAGTTCCTGTTTATTAAATTCTTATGATCTACTTAGCCAAGCGTATCCTCTGAAAAAGTTTCGGCCTCACATGCCAATAACTTTCGGAGTTACAGCTCTACAAAATATCAACAACAGAAAAATTGATTTGTACAGCAACTATAGGGAAAATAAATTACAGGCACTTATTACAACTGTTGTAACTTATGAGCGAATTGACGCACTGGGCTGACATTTTCACCATCGTGTTCACCATGGATAGGGGAATCATTTACTGGGTAATTTTGTCCTTTTATCACCTTTCTTCACTACATACAAAGGTGAACTTTGTGAAGAAAAATCAATCGTGTACGATCACTTTGACGTGACGTAAATAAACGCTCATAACTTGCATCTACTGCTACGAAACAAAGATTTCCAACTCCTCTTGAGTAGGCAAATAAGACAATATCCAGTTTTTTATTGTTAGTACCTTCCTTCACTAAGAAATAAGCATTAAAAAATTATGGATTTTTTTTCGGTAATATGCAAATATTTCACCCATTTCTTCAATGCTTTATACTGTAAATATTAGAATTGCACTATTGTTTTGGGTTTTTGCAGATCCGGTCACATATGATAATGCAAGACATGTACGATCAATTAGCCCAATGCCAGTACAGTAATAAAGTTTGAAAAGCACAAGAAAGCTAACATAGCTATAATGGCTCAGGCCAAGCAGCGTAATTAGCGCAGTGGATATATTGTACTGAATCCTCTATTAGAGTATCACGATGACTAGAGTTCATTGTGATGACTGCTCTATTAAAAAGAGTAGCATCTTGATTTTTTCCAAGTCAAGTAGGAAAAGCGGTCCAGACCAGCCAGACCGTGAGCTCTGGCCCTCCAGTAATTATGACAACTACGTATAAATGATTCAAGTATAAGGATGTACATTTGAGTAGAGATCATAGAAATATAAATCCTACTACAGTCAGAGTTTTAAATTCTACTACATTATCTAAGAAACCAATGGGTGAGTATAGGTAATTCCAGTGGGTGAGAAGGCATATATGTGAAGCCACAGTGCTATCAGTACAGTGTGTTCAACTCATTTACACAATAGTGGATCACTCAATATGCATCTTTTGGCATATGTCTCAGTTCTAATTAATACAAGTCACCGGGGTGTGTCCAGGGACAACAGTAGTGACACGGTAGCAATCCTGATATACTACATGTCAGTCCTATTGTACATCCTACTGTCAATGTCTCACACTGTTTTGTTAGTTGGCATGTGTATAGCTTAGCCAAGTGGCTAAAGAATTGGCTTGGTAATCAAAAGGTTCCAAGTTTGATTCTTGGTTAAGCCAAATTCATCTTCTTGTTGTCTCAAGAAAGTTTACTTACATTGCTCCAGTCTATCCAGTTGTGTAAATGGGAACTTGGTGGCCCGGTGTCAACTGGGGAAGTAGCCCACCCAGTTATAACACCTGCATGGTATTAACTGGGGAAAAATTCCTACTGTCCATACCTCACACAGCAGTTAAAGGTCCACTTCGGACTTTGGTTGCCGAAACCTTCACCTGTGAGATATGGTACAGCCTCCTGCAGGTTACTAGTCCTGCCCTTGTCTGTGCTGACTCCTAGCACCTAAGTAGCACACAAGGTATAAGTGTAATACTTCTGCAATTAATCCACACAAGGTACAAGTTATGTGTTACTAGTAAACCCTTATATCTTGATATTTCCTTTTGAACTTATCTTGATTGTCTAACACATTTAGACAATTGAAACAAATACATATATTTTAGTTAACTGCCAATAATGTAACTACTGTAGTAAAGTAAAATTTGAAGAATACAAAATGGTAGTTTTAACACTGTGCCCAAGAGTCAAGAGGCATCTACAATATCAGTTTTTAAGGTATACACTATTATCTAGAAAAACAATCCTATCATCCTTATCTTGATTCTAGATAATCGCACACCTCTACCGAAAAGTATGTCAATAGTCATTCAACGTTATTATATATAATAAAGTGTACACCTAATTGTCTAACAGAACAGTCATTTTGAATAAATCCACATTTATGTATTGTATACTATACAGTTGTCCAACCCCTTTGTTCTCAGGCAATGATAAAAGTGTTCAGATAAGTGAATTATTTGGATGTCTGAAGCCCATACATTTATTATACAGAGCTCTGTTAGACTACTCTAATAGAACGTACACACGATCAAATAAGTCATTTTCAATTTCGGATAAACAAGGGTTAGAGGTCTGCTGTACCCAGAAATATTTGCAGTATAATATATATTTCACAGTAATGCACTTTTTATACATTAAAATTCACAGCTCATCATGATGCCTTGTAGCTCAGAATTTTTACATTATTAATTTCAAAGCTTGATCCAAAGACTTTTATTTGCTACCACATGGTTGCAAAGGATTGCTTTACTTCAAGTGTCATACTGATACCCCTGATTCAAGAAGTAGTAGCACCAAAGTAGCAATCCCTATGAAGGAGAGATGAGTAATTGATGTGACATCCTTGTAGGTGTGATATCCAAGTATAGCACACAGTTAGTGTGTGTGGGCATGGAAAAACATCTGGTAACATTTTGTTGACACTGCCAAAATTTGAATCAAAATGATGCAATACTACTTGGCAATACCACTTGGAACTGTTGCTAAGGATGTTTGACAAATATGCTGGGGGAAAACATTAAGCACCTTGCCAACAAAATACTGATGAATGTTACTAGACGTTTTTATGTACACACATGACAAGGTTACATAAGGTTACTTTCAGTGTTGTTTGCTATAATAGTATTTAGATGTATTATGACAATGCTAATGTGAGCACATATCTAAACCATCCTGTTTATTATGGCACTTTACATATATGCAATGCTGTACTTGCTACACATGACTTTTGTAGATGAGGTCCACTTGTTAGAAACTGGTGCATGAGATACGAAGCTAAGCACAAGTACTTCAAGAAAACTGCCCAGAATCTTGGTAACTTTACAAATATTGGGAAGACTGTTGCCACTAGGCACCAGCGTTACATGTGTTATAAGATGACATGCAGCACAAACTTTCTAGGAGCAGACATTGCATACGGAACAGGTATACAACTACATAATTATGTATATAATTTAATTTTAATATATCACTTTATTAATTCTAGCAACAAGCACAACAGTGAATGATGTTGAATACCGGTCTGATCTTTTACAATACTCAGCAGAGTTGCATCTCACTTCCTTATTGCAAAGGTACTACTTGTACATAATTCATTAGATTTTTAGGGCTGAAGGAATCGTAGAGTTTTAGTTTTTGAATACTATCTCACGACCCAAGTTCAATGTCAGAGGAGGTTTGCCTTGAACCAAATGTTACAACACACTAAAGTGTAACAGCATATTGCATGCCATGACAATTGTTACTTCCTAGTTATAATACAGTACAACAATACCAAGAGTTAATAATAGTAGGGAGGGAAAGTATCTAATGCCCAATAGGCCTATATAAAATGAACGCATACACCACCAGGAGTATTTCCATATTCCTTTGTAGTTTTGAATGGTGTTAATGACTGCATTACACACGTTTTGTATGGCCTCGTAAAATCAAGTCAGCAATTGGGGTGGTTAGCAGTAGCCAAGGCAGTAACAGCAACACTATGTGAGATGTTATGATGGCAACTCCAGTGCGAGATTTAAGCTACGGAAGTGTCAGGGAAGTATCGTCTGCAATATAGCTCCTTCGAGAATCAACCCACCCCTTCATCTGTTGTGATTTTTTTATCCCTTATGTTCACATTGAGCTGAATCCTGAAAAACAGCTAAAAACTAAAAGTGGATTTTTTCTCAACAGAGTTAACATTTCAGCCAACCAGATGATTATTGGTAACAGCAATGGTGTCAACAACAGACATGTACGGTTTGGCTCCATTAAAAGTTTAGGAAAGGGCTGTATTGGACATTGTACTTATATGGCTTCCCCATAGGAAATGTATTGTAAAAAGTTTGATTGGCAGTAAATATTATGTCAAACATTTGAACAAAAAGATTTTGAAATATTTTTAGCAGGTCAAGCAGTACTACAAATGAGCCAAATTTCAAGATCATGTGTAATTGCATCCATGAGTTATGAAATGTTTTTGAGGATTCAACTCAATGTGAACATACTATCAGTCAAGGCTATAGGGATTAAACATCCACTGAGGTGTATAGGCAACCTCCCTCATTTTACTACTTTTTGTGATTCCTTATGGAGCTACTTTTCCCTGTACTTCTAAGTTGATATGCTTCATGTTAGCTGTGTACACCAACAAACAAACAGTAAAACCATTGATTTCTCTGCAAACAAAATGCAATTAAATGCAGGTCATTTTAAAATACCAAGAGATAACTCTTGATACTACTATGAAAGTAATTTGTACATTGTTCAGCTGTTAATTTGTGATGTAAATTCATAGGGTTTCATATGCAGAATACAACAGCACCAGTTATTCTAAGGGAACTGTTGTAATATGCACTCTACGTGAAGATGAGCCTATCTTTGGAAAGATACTTGACATCATCATAACTGAATCAAATACATGCTTGTTCATCATTGAACCACTCATCACAAACTGTTTTAACAAGCACTGCAACTCCTATGAAGTCAACTCACTGAAGCATACACACATAATTTGTAAGCATCAGGATTTGGCTGATTACCACCCACTTACCATGAGCAAGTCATTTAATCAACATCTGGCTGACAAAAGCTTTATAACAGTTAAATATGATGTTATTGAGTAAATTAAGTCCATGCAAAATCCAAATATGTATGTGTGTCAACATATGAACTGTTTGCTGAAACAATTGATATATGCTATAATTGTATCACCAATTAATCATACAATACGATAGTAACTGTATAGTAGGGACCACAAAGCAGTAGGTGTGGCCCACAAAATAATATCACCAAAAAACCGGCCTTAATTTTCCCTGACGACGATGAGGCAGTATTGGTGAGGTAAAACTAAGCCCAAACAAGCTTTCAGATTGCCCCGAAACGCTTTAAACAAGTTGGTATAGCCTCCCTCCCTTTAGAATCACCTAAAATAACCCATACAATCTTATGGCTATTACTTTTAAGCTAGCTACTTTCATCAGAAATACAAATTCATTGCCAGAGCATATCTGTCACAAAGTCTACTGGAAGAACAAGAACATCTTAGTGGCATTGTAAAATGCTTTTAGCATGTAGAAAATGATATGTATCTATCAATGTTATGTCCCAACTAACCAAATTGGGCAGAGGCAGTGATTAGCAAAAGTAATATCTTGCCGCATCAAAGTAAAATCTGAACTTATACTGTAAAGACAGCAAATATGGTCCCACCCCTGTGGGACCACAGGTGCATTTAATAAAAGCTGATTCAGGTATATTAAATTAGTGCTTACCAGTCTTATATTTGTACTTGTAGTAGAAATCCGTCTTTTCTTCCTTCACTAAGCACCTGAAAACGAAACAATTAGAATACAAACTGGATAAGATTCAAACTTTACTGTTAACGTTGACTGTTCAAGCATAGATAGCATAAGATAAAACAGTACATAATAAACAAATACAAGTGATCTTAAATAGATAGCATAGATTCGCGCCCTATACAATCTGTTTCGAGAGTCTGTGCAGATGAAAGCGGATGAACAGTAGTAGCTAGATACAAACTCGAGCCAGTACGAACGAGGTTAGCTACAAAGTAAACGAAGTGGAATTAGAACTCACCTTGGAGATCGTCCTCCCGTTCATGGCATCCACACGGAACTTGCTGGAGTTTGCTTGAGGCGTCTACATAATGGCTTATTAAGCGCACCCAAATAACTAGTAAGAGGCGCTTATCACTGATGGGTAGTGGTATGCATAACATTCTAGCGGTTCATACCTTGACAGTATTGCATATTCGTATGATATACTTACTCTTTTAGCGTGTAATGCATACTATTTAAGTTCACACCTTTTACTAAAACAACTCCGTATGAAATGCATACATTTTGGGTGTGAAATGCGCACAGGCTTTTTAACAGTGTAATACCGGTAATACGGGTAATACTGGTAATATGGGTAACATGGGTAATATGAGTAATACCGGTAATACTGGTAATACTGGTAATATGGGTAATACGGGTAATACGGGTAATAATGGGTAATATGGGTAACACAGGTAATATGTGACTGGATCTACGAAAACCGTTCTTATCGCCCAAGACAGGAAGTTTGATTTTTTCACACAAACACAAAGCTTAATGAATGCACTATCAAGTTTCACTTCCACAGTCGGCCAGACTAAAGTGGTCTGCTTTTGCTGGCTGCTTTTCTAGAGCACAGTGGCGAGCCGTACGAGTGGTCTGTGGTCTTGATGGAGCCCTGGCCAACCAGGAGATGGCTGTGTGTGGCTGTACAGCTCTGTGGTGTTGGACAATGACCTGTGCTGTAAATTTCCTTTCATTTTAGCCAGTTCTGAGCCCTGGATGGCCTATAACTTGGCCTAATTCATCCCAGCACGTCTCTTTTCAATTTTTGAACACCATCTTGCCCGCCTTCCAGGGCCCCCGCCTCCCACCTTTCTGGAGCTCGCCTGATACAGACAACCTCGGTTTAAAAACTATCTAAAATGGCGGGAAACTTAGCTGTTGACTACTTCTTCAGTGGATGATCAGGAAGGTAAGAAATTGTTGTGAAACGTGTGAAAATTTGTTATGCGTAGCTACCACCATTGGCCAGCTACAACACACAGAATATTTAAAACCGACGTTTCTCGATACTTTTAAATGGGCGATAAGACCGGTTTTCCCAGAGACAGTCACATATGGGTAATACTGGTAATATGGTAATACCGGTAATATGGGTAATACTGGTAATATGGGTAACACGGGTAATATGAGTAATACCGGTAATACTGGTAATATTGGTAATATGGGTAATACGGGTAATAAGGGTAATATGGGTAACACAGGTAAGATGGGTAATACCGGTAATTTGGGTAATATGGGTAATATGGATAATGTTGGTAATGCGGGTAATGTGGGTAATATGGGTAATACTGGTAATACGGGTAATATGGGTAATATGTGACCTGATCTTGGAAAACCTACCTTTTTGGCACATGGGTCAATTTTCTGTTTTATAACTTAAATGAGCTACTAGGTGCTCATCTATCTTGTGTTAAAATTTCAGCTTAATATCTTTAAGCATTCCTGAGATATGGCCGATTTTCTGTACTGTACATTACAAACTAACTTTTATGGTAATGTATTGAGTTCTGTGGGTGATTAAGGTTAACAAATGGTGACAAATCACTTTGTTTACTAAAAATTCCATTGTTACCATCTAAAATACTTTAAAAGACATTTCTGATAGTTTAATGAAGTATTCTTGGTACGTTTCTGCAATGAAATGCCATGTATCATTGTCTAAGACTAAGTTTTAGCCATTCCAGCACCTGAACAAATCACCCAATTTGTAAGTTACTTGTTGTCCCACGCATGTGAAATTACTACATGGTCTGATATAATCATCCATATCTCCTAGGAAAAAGAAGCTATGGGTATGAAACTTTACAGCAAGAAGGTTTAATAGTTGCTTTATCCAAATGTGCAAAAAAATTAATTTAAAAAATATTAATGAAATTTTCATTTGAGTTTTCCCAAAAAGTTCACTTGTGCCCAAAAGGTAGGTTTTCCAAGATCCGGTCACATATACGTAATATGGGTAATACGGGTAATATGAGTATTACGGGTAATATGGATAATACCAGTAATAGGGGTAATACCGGTAATATGGGTAATGCAGGTAATAATGGGTAATGTAGGTAATATGGGTAATACTGGTAATATGGGTAACGTAGGTAATATGAGTAATACTGGTAATAATTATGGGTAATGTAGGTAATGTGGGTAATACTGGTAATACGAGTAATGTAGGTAATACAGGTAATATGTGTAATACGGGTAATATGGGTAATACAGATAATAAGGGTATTACCGGTAATATGGGTAGAGTGGATAATATGGGTAATACGGATAATACGGGTAATACGGTAATAGGGGTAATACTGGTAATATGGGTAATAAAAGTAATACGGGTAATACAGGTAATATGGGTAATACTGATAATATGGGTAATACAGGTAATACAGGTAATATGCATGGTAATGCAGGTAATATAGGTAATGTGGTAATATGGGTAATGTGGGTAATATGGGTAATACTGATAATATGGATAATATGGGTATTATGGGTAATGTTGGTAATATTAGTAATGTGTGTAATTTGAGTAATATAAGTAATACGGGTAATGTGGGTAATACTAGTAATATGGGTAATGTGGGTAATATGGGTAATACGGGTAATGTGGGTAATATGGGTAATACAGATAATATGGGTAATACTGGTAATGTGGGTAATACTAGTAATATGGGTAATGTAGGTAATAATGGTAATATGGGTAATGTGGGTAATACAAGTATTATGGGTAATACTGGTGATGTGGGTAATACGGGTAATACTGGTAATGTGGGTAATATGGGTAATACAGGTAATATGGGTAATACTGGTAATGTGGGTAATACTAGTAATGTGGGTAATACAGGTAATATGAGTAATACGGGTAATATGGGTAATGAGGGTAATACTGGTAATATCGGTAACACAGGTAATACGGGTAACACGGATAATATATATATGGGTAATACAGGTAATATGGGTATTGCGGGTGCGTAATATAAGTAATGTGGGTGTACCTGAAAATTTCCAGCCTGTACAAAGCAACTACCCACCTGAATTGAGCATTAGTCAGTACTTCAGTCTGACTGCACATTTTTTGTACTCTTCTGCATACACTACAAAACTTTAGAAGTGTTTAATACGACACAAAGAAAGTAATGAGCTTGCACACACAAAAACTATGGTTTTCACAATGATCAGAAATCCTATACAATGTTTCAGGTACAATCACAGGTTAAATGCACTTTGTTATTTTGTGCCAGAGTGCTATTGGGGAATCTACAGAAACTTTTCCTGTTACAAAGCTCGGATACTGGAATGCCTAAACCCCAATGGCACTTGATATGATGGATCACCATCACGTGATTGTATTTACTGTCATATGCTACCACTGTGAATGACCTCCAGGATTCATGATGGCATTGAGTAGGATAGCATTTTCAATTAATGATGTGGTATGAGGCTACTGTATTTATAAAGATAATAATATATTATCCAGAAACTATATACTAATCATACAGGCTTTTGTGGCAGTGATGAGTGGAACCCACATGCATGGTACAGTACATAGAACATGTACTGTGGAAAATGTAAATCTAATTGTGTGCCATATCAGTATGCTGAGTTACTGGTCCAAGGCAGTATTCAAAGGATGTGCTATCTGTACTACAACCCTTCTGTCAAGATAGTATTGCTGTTTTAAGTTCCTTGAAATGACAGGCTCTATAGCTTTGAGAATTTAATGTGTTGACTTTTGTTTAACATACCTGTTAGAATTGATTTGTATTTATTATAGGTTTAACTTTGTTAGTGTAATTAGGATATAGGTTTTCGGTACGCATGTTTCAATCACGTGATAAAAAATGGCTGCCATGTAAGTGACCTCGTGTTCGTCGTGAGTTTCGGGCTGTTAGTTTTCGAAGATAAATCACAACATCTGGCGCCCAACGTGGGGCACGAGTAGGATTAACTGCTGTACGACTTCAACTAGAAGCAGCCCGGAGGAAGTTGATAGGCGATTCGACTTTTGATGAGACTCCTGCTGAACCGACTTCAGAACACTTTGTGTAGAAGATTCCTTCGTCATTTAAGGCTGCCTTTGCCACAATCAATCTTCTGAACCACCTGCTAAAACGCTGTTGTACCGTGGCGAACTCTAATCTAACGGTACCAGTAAAGGCAAGCCTGACTACATTCAATTAGTGCTGTTTTTTTTGTGTGTGTTTTCGTTTAGAGACTCGCCTGGTAATACTATGTCTGATGAGAGATCGCGTGCTATACGTGGAGGCCATCGTGGTGTCGTCACAAAGCTTGTTCGTGAAGCTGAGGAAATTACTAATAAAGCGGACCCTTTAGACTCAACGCAACGGATCAGACTTAGTGTGATTAAACAGCAACTGGATGTCAAGTTGAATTTGTTGAGTGACATGGACAAGGAGATTCTCACTCGTTGTGAATTGGATGCTATTGTTAATGAACTTGAAGAATCGGAAGCAGTCACTGCTAATATAATTAGTTGTAAGCAGAAGATTGAGGAGAAGTTAACAGTAGTTACTCCGGTTACTAGCACTCCCGTGTCACCCATGTTTCATGCTTCATTGCCACCCCCTTCTTCTATTGCCGTGGCAAAACCTCGACTGCCTAGATTGCAACTTCCCAGATTTAAGGGTGATGTCAAGAATTGGCCAGCATTCTGGGATTCTTTCAAATCGGCTGTCCATGAGAATACAGAATTATCGAAGGTGGATAAGTTTAATTACTTAAATTCATTGTTAGAAGGCACAGCCTTAAAGTGTATTCAGGGGCTTACATTGACTGATGACCATTATGACACTGCCATTGGTATGCTAAGAGAAAGATTTGGGGACCCCCAACAAATAATATGTTCTCATATGGAAGGGTTAATTAAAATTCCTAATTGCACAAGTGATCGCTCTGGTGCACTTCGTACAGTATATGACAAGATAATGGTCAACATTCGAGGCTTAGAGGCACTAGGAGTTACGTCGGACCAGTATGGAAGCTTCTTGATTCCAGTCATAATGACTAAACTACCAGATGAGATTCGTTTAAGAATTGCCCGTGAAGCCGGTAGAAATGCTTGGAAGATCAACCCCTTACTTGACATTTTGAAACAGGAAGTAGAGGCTAGGGAAGTGAGCGAAGGGTCTACCATTAGTACGATGAAGAACCCTGTTGCCCAGCCACCGCGGCGTGAACCTTCTTCCACGGGTAGTGCATTGATTGCCAATAATTACGGGATGCATTGTGTTTATTGTAATGGTGAACACTACTCAGCTTCTTGTTCTACAGTAACCAGTGTAAGGGATCGTAAAGACATACTTCTGAAGGCTGGTCGTTGTTTTAATTGCTTAAGGGCTAAACATAAGTCAAAGGAATGCAATAACCAGAGGACCTGTAGACACTGTCACCGTCGGCACCACCAATCAATATGTGAACGGGCACCCCCTGCAGTGAACACTGGCAGTGGTGGTACTGATTTACGCTTAACTGACAAGTCAACTGTTGATACAAGTATCGAAGGTGTCACAAGTACGACTAACTCTAACAAGGCCAGTACTGGCAAGGGGGTTGTACTCTTGCAAACTGCACGAGCCATTGCTGTGGGAGAGACCAAGAGAGTCCCAATAAGAATACTTTTAGATGGTGGTAGCCAACTGTCTTATGTCACTAAGTCATTGCAAGAACGTCTAGGGCTGAAGTCAATCCGAAGAGAGAAATTACGCGTTAATACCTTTGGCAGTTCCTCATTTGTGGCGAACCCGTGTGACATTATCAAGGTCCCCATTCAGAGTCCGTATAGTAATGAAACCTTCAACATTACAGCCTACACCTCACCTGTTATCTGCTGTCCACTTCCTCGTTTGGTTGATCCAAGTGCTTTCAGTCACCTTGCAGGGTTGCAATTAGCTGATGCCAGTGATTCTACACAGCAAATTGATATTCTAATTGGATCTGACTATTACTGGTCTGTAGTGACAGGAGAGACAATCGTTGGTAACCATGGTCCGGTAGCAGTGAATAGCAGGTTGGGTTGGCTCCTTTCGGGACCCTCAGGCAATAGTGATACTGTGAACTTCACACATTGTAATGTAATAGTGAACTGTGATGACTTAGTGAAAGTAAGTAAGAATGATGACCTTGTCAACACTTTAAGGAGTTTTTGGGACACCGAATCAATTGGAGTATTAGATGATTCCCAGGATTTGGCTGACGAAGATGGTTTTCTAGTCGGATTGAAGTTTTGCCATAGCCGCTATGAAGTAAACCTGCCTTGGAGGGAATCTGGTCCATCTATTCCTGATCACTTTGACCTTTGCTTGGGTCGATTGCGGCATCTTCATTCTCGATTATTGAAATCACCTGAGCTCCTCGAGAGGTATCACACAATTATCCAAGACCAAATAAGTAAGGGAATAGTTGAGTTAGTCCCTGATGATTCACGAGTAGCTACGGCAACAAGTAACACAGTACATTACCTCCCTCACCATGGGGTAATACGTCAGGACAAGCAGACCACTAAACTAAGAGTGGTATATGATGGTTCAGCAAAGACTAGAATGGATCCTTTATCGCTGAATGATTTCCTTGAGACAGGCCCAAATATGATTCCTCGACTATTTGATGTCCTTGTGAAGTTCCGTTGGCAGACGATAGCAGTAACTGCAGACATTGAGCAAGCCTTTTTAATGGTATCTATTGCACCCCAAGATCGAGATGTTTTACGTTTCTTATGGTTTACGGACCCTCTTGATGCTGCTAGTGATATTATTACATTGCGATTTGCTCGGCTGGTTTTTGGTCTACGTCCTTCCCCAGCCATTTTGGGTTCAGTCATATCGAAACATCTTGATAACTATCAGTCTCAATATCCTCAACTAATTCAGTCTATTAAGAACTCATTTTATGTCGACGATTTTATCTCTGGGGGAGCCACTGTTGAGGAGGTCTTTAATACCTACGTGGTTGCCAAGAATGTTATGGCTGAAGGAGGCTTCAACTTGAGAAAATGGGCTTCAAATTCACCAGAATTGATATCAAGGATTATCAATGCTGAATCTAGTTCATGTACTGATGCTACTCCAGGCCAGTCGAGTGGAGGAGATAAGTCACTTCAGTTTATTGTTGGGAGTGGTGACCCTCAGTCCAAGTTGCTTGGGGTGGGTTGGGACAGCTGTTCAGATGAGCTTCATTTCAATTTCTTAGAATTGACTGACCAAGCAAGCAAATTTCCTCCAAGCAGAAGATCATTGTTGAAGGTCACGGCAAATATATTTGACCCCTTGGGTATACTTAGCCCCTTTGTGGTCAAGTTAAAAATTTTGTTTCAGACATTGTGTTGTCAATGCACCGATTGGGATCAGCCGTTAGAGGGTGAGTGTTTAAGAGAATGGAACAAATTTTTGTCTGAGTTCCGTATCTTAAATGGAGCTCGAGTACCACGATGCTACTTCCAGAAGGGACGGGTTTTACGTCTCAGTGAGCTGCATGGATTCAGTGACGCCTCTGAGCACGCCTATGCTGCTGTTTTGTATTTAAGAAATGTCTACATGGATGGTACCATCTCTATTAGCCTGGTTGCATCAAAGACACGAGTGACGCCGGTCAAGAAACAGTCGATTCCGCGTCTTGAATTGTTAGGTGCCTTGATACTAACACGACTAGTAAACGCCGTGCTTGGGAAACTCCCAATGCAGCTAACCCCTACTTACTGGGTTGATTCGACTGCAGCTCTATTTTGGATTAAAAATCACAGACCATGGAAGCAGTATGTTTCAAGAAGAGTTGCTGAAATTCGTTCTCATACCTCACCAAGTCAGTGGAAGCATTGTCCAGGAGTTCTTAACCCCGCTGATCTTCCATCTCATGGATTAGGGGCTCAGAAGTTGTTGGATTCTGCCCTATGGTGGGGAGGCCCACCATATTTGAAGTCCTCAGAGAGTGAGTGGCCTGAACTTATCAACCCTCAACCTAATGATCATACTCTTGCTGAACTGGCCAAGAACCCGGCTCAAGATACAACACATGTGTTGACTACTGTTGCTTGCAATGGCTTGCTAAACCTGAACAATATAATTGACTGCCAGAAATTCAGCAAATGGAGTGTATTACTCAGGGTTACTGCTCGAGTACTGAGATTTATAGAAACATGTAAGGGTACTCCACTCAAGGCTCTCAATGTACAATATAGTAATGATTCTGAGTTGGAGGCAGCAGAGTTGGAGAGGGCTGAAACACTATGGATTCGTTCCATTCAAGGGGAGGCCTTTGAGAATGAGATTAAGTACTTGAAGAGCAACTCTGTTCATGGTAAGCCATTGTATGTTGAACAATTTGGTCTCTATCTAGATAAACAAATTCTGAAGTGCAAGGGGAGACTTGGCAATGCATTATTAGCTGCGACTGAGAGGCACCCTATTTTGTTACCCACCAAGCACCCATTCGTCAAGCTACTTGTGATGGAGGTACATAGTCGAGTGAAGCATGGGGGAGTGAATACTACTCTTGTAGCCACACGCGAGAGGTACTGGATCTTGAAGGGTAGGCAGTTGGTTAAAGGAATCATAAGAAGATGTGTAATGTGTAAAAGGATGGAAGGTCCTCCTTATGGCTTGCAGCCCTCTCCTGATCTTCCAGAGTTCAGAGTATCAGACAGTCCTCCCTTTACTCACACCGGGCTAGACTTTGCAGGCCCTTTGTATGTTCGAGAGTTAAGAAATTCAGACGTTTCTTCCAAAGTCTACATTTGTTTGTTCACGTGCGCATCTACCCGTGCAATTCACTTGGAGCTTACTCGTTCTCTTAATGTCGACACTTTTTTGCTGGCGTTTCGTAGGTTTGTTGGTAGGCGTGGCTTGCCAGCTACTTTAATCTCAGACAACGCAAAGACCTTTAAGTCTTCATCAAGAGAAATCAGTTCGATTTGTCGAGCTGCTGAGGTGTTGCAGTACTTGAGTAACCAGCGTACCACTTGGAAATTTATTGTGGCCAAGTCCCCTTGGTGGGGAGGCTTTTATGAACGGATGGTACAAACAGTGAAGAGACCCCTGAGGAAGATAATAGGAAGGTCAAATTTGCGATATGATGAACTGAACACCATCCTTATTGAAGTGGAGTCTGTGATTAATTGTCGTCCTTTGACCTTCGTATATGATGACAACGAAGGGGTGAGTTATTCCTTGACCCCATCACATTTACTGTATGGGCGACGGATGGCTGTTTCCCCATGTGCAGGACACTATGAAGTTGTTAGTACTAATGCTGCTCTGACAAGAAGGTCAAGGAATCACAAGCACGTACTCAATCAGATAATAAACAGTTGGAGGAAAGACTACCTACTTAGTCTACGTGAAGTACGGACAAGTAAGCTCAGTGGATCAGGCTCTTCTGTTCGAGTTGGAGATGTTGTAATATTAAAGGACGAACATATTAAAAGAGCTTTTTGGAAATTTGCTAAGGTAATTGAGCTTCTAAAGGGATCGGATGGAATTGCTAGAGCAGCTTTAATTAATGTGTCAACAGGAAGTGGACCCCCCAAGATATTGAAGAGGAGCACACGTCATCTAATTCCCATTGAGGTTGCTTGTTCAGAAGAAATTCAATCTGATGTTCCTCCCACAGTTGTAACAGATGGCTCGCTTGTTAATGATTCGGATAAAATGGCTGAAGGTGCAAATGATACTGAAGTCCCTCAACAGGATGACAATTCCAGGCTGCGTAGACAAGCTGCAATCAGGGGGGAACAGACACGAAGAACCTGGACTGGACATTGACAGTGTTTGCTCCCATCTGTGACCAAACAGGGGGAGTGTGTTAGAATTGATTTGTATTTATTATAGGTTTAACTTTGTTAGTGTAATTAGGATATAGGTTTTCGGTACGCATGTTTCAATCACGTGATAAAAAATGGCTGCCATGTAAGTGACCTCGTGTTCGTCGTGAGTTTCGGGCTGTTAGTTTTCGAAGATAAATCACAACAATACCCAATACACCCAAGGAGAGACTTGGACCAGCTCTCTGAGAGATCAATCATTCCACCATGCAACACTTTTGACCATGGCTTCTGCACAAGCAATAAATGTCTATGCATCTTTCTTTCCAGCTGACATCCCTAGCATAGCACTTCACTTGTTCATCCAGTTCATCCGCACCTAGTAAGAATGGCTGACCTTGTCTTTCCGATGGTATATTATGAACCATTATTATTATTCGCTCACCAAAGACTGTGCACAGAAAGAGAAAATTTGCTCAATTACAATAATGATTTAAAGTTATCTAGTATACATTTAAAGGAGTCAGTTGAACTATTTCTTCAAGAAACTGATCCTACACAGGGATAGTTCTTGATAAAACTGAATGCTTGGTAGAATGTTTTTTACTAGACATTGGTATCAACTTGTAAAAATTACTGTGCTGTGTAGTAGTTACAGTAGATAGTTGAACATAATGGTTAAATGGGATTCTTGCCAAGTTTGTGAAAGATTTAATAGAACATAAGTAAACTGGCTTTTAGACATTGGTCTTCCAAGATTTCCCATTTCAGGGAATCAATCATTTCACTTACACTGGAGGTATAGTCATAGTTATTGCTGACATAATGAGCTGAGTGACGCTGAACATTTTCAAAATCATTGATAAGATAATTTTGTCATGGTGACCTCACAGTAGATGCGTACTCTAATTTGGCTCTCACACAGAGCTTTTTAGGCAACTTCTCTTACGTGAGTTGAAGAAACCTTAATATTCTTATGTATCAAATCTAAAGTAGAATTGGCATTTATCACTTTCTCTCTGATGTGCTTATCCAATTTAAGATAAGATTGATTGTAGAGTAACCCCTAAGTACTTGCAGTGATCTGCAGATATTAGTGGGTACATGGTATGTTGTATCCACTTGGTACAGTTTAGCTTCAGTACATTGTAGAAAACAACTTTTAGATACATTAAATTTCATGAGCCACATGGAGGCCCATTTGGCAATTGCATTTATATCTTTTTGGAATAGGTAAGAGTCTTATTCACATTTGTCTGGAAATAATACAGCATTTGCCAATAGTCGCATAGTACTATGTTTAGCAACATCTGGCAAATCGTTTATGTAAATAAAGAAAAGTAGTGAGTCTAGAACTGGGACACTAGTACAAACAGAGACACAACATCATCTAGTAACACTTTTTGGAAACAGTTAGTTAGAAGTTTGTTATCCATTCATTGATTATCCCTTGAACATCATAACATTGGAGTTTCATTGGGTTCAAACTCTCCGACATTTTGCTTTTGATTCAGTATATTTGGACTTTCATGTGCTGACTGAACTTTCTGGGAATCCTGACACACAATGCTGTTTTGTAAAATGATGAATCATTCCTTATTTCCATGAGCTAAAGCAAATCTTGACCGTTGAACTCCTGTAGGCAACCTCACTATATATTCGCTTGTTTCACTACTTCTATTTTAATTTTTCCTTCTACTTGTACAGTAATGCTAGGATTACCAGTATACCATATAGTGGGTTATTTTTGAAGGGTATGTAATTTTGGAATAAATTATTCTCTTCAAAATTCACATCAAGACATTCTATTATACAAAAATATTCTAAAAATTGAATTATGTGGTTGTCATCAAGTGTACTTATTGCTGTATCTCATGACTCTTCGTCACTAGTTGAAATGAGTGTCAAAGAAACTTCTAGACTTACATGGGCCTTTATCTCAAGTAATACAATTAGCTTCTATTCAGGATGCCATTGAGACCTATCTGAAAACTGCTGCTCAATCCAAAGTGAACAAACCAAACCATACAATTACACTTATACCTGCAGAGATATATACTAGTGGACGTTTATTCCCCAATTCAGTCTATTATTACCATGATAGAATTAGGGATTAATGTCCACTAGTATGTCTGCAGGTATAGGCAACCTCTCTTGTTTCACAACTTTTTGTGATTCATTTATTTCACAACTTTTTTGATCCCTAATCCAACTAATGTTTTCCTTATACTTGTTTGTTAACTTTTTGTATTGAATTATGGCTGGTGAACCCATGCATACTAGTAATACGGGTAATAATGGTGATATGGGTAATATAGGTAAAATCCTGGCAACATGTGTAATACTGGTGACATTGGTAATGCTACTAGCATGAGTAATCTGGGATATACTGGTACTAATGGTAATATGATAAAGATATTGGGCTGGTCTTGTATAGTATCCTTGGAGCCCTAGGTGAACAAGATTTAGGGGGCCTGAGTAACCATTCAATGCTTATTGCATATTACTTCATACAGAGACATTGCTTGGTAGAAGACTGTCCATATGTACGTAGCTACACTGTCAGTGCTGTATGAAAACTATTCATAGCTGCATTACTATGGTCTTGAAATACTTACACAGGCCCGTAGCCAGGGATTTTGAAAGGTGGGTTCTTTTTGACCAAAAGTGTACCTTTACTTGCATGATGATTAATAAAGGTACTGAGACTGGGTGTGCAAAGCACACCCAATCTAGGGGGGTCTGGGGGCATGCCCCCCTCCCCCCAGAAAATTTTTGAAAATTGGAGTCTGGAGATTGAAACTGGTGGCATTTTCTGACTATTTTCTATATATAACTTATACTGCATATGGCTAACTATATTACAATATATAGTCATAAAGGAGTAGTATATATTGAAATATCACAGTGAATAAGAATGGGAAAGATTGAGCACTCTGCCATGATCAACAGGGGCAGTGGAGCAGAACAAAGAGTGTCTTAAACAATGAAATTTAAACATTGCATGGAGTTGAAGCATGGATGCTATTCGTGGGCTCTGCATGGAGGAACTTGTCCACTAAAATCTTATATTTTAATGAAAGCTCGGTTTAGACAATCTACATATAACTTAAGTAGCTTTTAAAAGAAAATGTAATTGTGACTGCTCTATTAGAGTAATTGTTCTATTAGAGCGGTTGACTGCTCTATTAGAGTATCTCGATCTTGCAATGCATGTAAAGAAGCACTGAATGAGTTACTCGGAGCACTTAATTTAGCTTTTTATTAGTGGTATCTAGTAAACTGTAGCTAATGGACTTTTCCTCCTGAAAATTTGGACTTGTATACTAAAATTGTGAACTTTTTTGGTTAAATTATGAACCTTTTTACTGAAATTGTGGACTTTTTTTCCAAGAGGGCGGTTTTTCAGAACCCCCCGAACCCCACCTGGCTACGGGCCTGTTACAATTGGTTGTCATAACACACAGTAACTATATGTAGCTGTGTAGAAAAACAGTTGGCTTTGTAGTATTTCTAACTTATGAACTTATGATTCTGGGCCCCTTTACTGAAGCCCTAGGCAGGTTGCCTTTATTCAACCTAATGGTAAGTACAGATCAGTGGCCACTGAGCCAGTTAGTATGATTTCATTTGAAGAAAATATACTCCGACCATATTTTTGATATATTACATAGCAGATTGCAAAGTTGTAGGACAAAAATTAAAAAAAAAATAATTACAAAATTGTAGAAATTGCAATTTTCTCAAACATATCTAAATTAACTGATAGATCAGAACCAGTCCTAAAGACAGTTTTATGTAAGCACTGTATAGCGACCACAAACACATCTAAACCAAAAACTGTGGAAGCAGAAAACAACCATCACTAACACTTTGTGTGTGAAGCAAACTTAGTAGTGTCTCTCTTTAATACAAAAGTTATGGCACATGTACATGTACTTCAACATTACATGTAGTATGTACCTAATGCTGTGTACATGCTTGTGGTGTGTATTTCATTGTACACATTTATTTTGCACTCTCATATATTTTAAATATCTATGGGTTTATGTACATTTCTTCAGAGATGATTGTAGCTAATGGGCAGTCATCCAGGATTTGTTAGGATAATAGCATTTTGGTATGACACATTACTGTTGTCAAATCAAAATGGAACCTATGGGTTGTAGTGTGCTAATTTGGTTGATTACTAACAATAATTGACCTTACTTAAGTTGCTAGGAGATAAACAATGAATGCACTACAGTAATGACTATGAATATAGTACAAGTCTATAAAATTAATGTAAAATGCCCTGCCATTACACCAGTTTTGAAGTTCGTTGTCCTGTTCAAATTCATGCATGCACATGTGACACGATGTCTGTGATTTAGCAGCTGAGATTTAGCAGCTGCTGTTACTGTGCGCATTCAAAATATTTGTGCTACACACATGTGTTTCGATCAGCAGAACAACGGACATGAAAATCGGTGTATAGTAGTTGTGAAGAACAGCAAGTGTGTTTTACTGAAATATGTAAAGTCATGCATGCAAAAATTTGATTTGACATGCAAAACATTAGTACTAAACTTGTCCTCTATATGTATTGTGTACCTATAAGTCAGTGACATGATGTATGGTTTGTATCTCATACACTGCTTGAAGTATCTTAGTTTACTACAGTGGTATATCCCCAGTATATGGAACAGTTAATTGTTTGTTATTTTAGTAGTTTTTCAGTAAACCCGCATTCACTGATGTTTTACTGAGAGATTAAAACTTAGTAAAATAATTATGTTCCATATACTTAAGTTTACTGACACTTTACTATCAGTATAACTACAGTAAGGCATCTTAACAAATTAGTAAACTAAGAACCTTCAAGCAGTGATACATGTAGGTTGCACCACATGCATACTTACTAGTGTAATAATTTGAAACATAGGAATAGAGATTGCTGAATAAAGTAAAGAAACAAGGGTCAAAGAAACCAGCATGTAAACACACGGAGATCTCTATTAATTTTGGACTCAATGTATATAGCTATATATATATGGTAGAAACTAATGAAAAAATAGTAGTTTCTCCATAAATCAGGTGAGATAAATACTGACAATGTATAAATGTTTAATTGAATTCAAATAGAGATCTCAGAGTGTTTAACATACTGGATTGTTTGACTCCTGTTTCTTTACTTTTTCAGCAATCTCTCAGTACTTCCGCCCATGTTATAATTTTAAAAATTATTTCTTACACTACTTTGTTAACTTTTTATAAATCCATTCATGTATAATGATTAAAGCACATCTCATGAGTACATCACATGTGTATCGTTAAGGTATACCTCATGAGTACATAAAGTGTGTATCACATGTGTATCATAAAGGTGCACATCATGAGTACATCATAGGTGTATCATTAAGGTGCACATCATGAGCACATGAAGTGTGTATCACATGTGTATCATTAAGGTGCACATCATGAGTACATGAAGTGTGTATCACAAGTGCATCATTAAGGTGCACATCATGAGTACATCACAGGGGCAGATTTAGCATTTATAAAAGGGGGGCTAACTCAAGGTACTAATCTCTTGGGTAGAGATGTACGAAGCACACTTCCAGCATGCAAAGCATGATGGAACTAGGGGGGTCTGGGGGCATGCCCCCCCCCCCCCCCCCAGGAAAATTTTGAAAAATAGATGCTAAAATACTGCAATTTGGAGGCATTTCCACATAAAATTCATAATATTTTCTGCCTGTAGATATTTTATATACTGCCTTTAGATTATAGGTATGGCTCTCTGCGAAAGCATTTTGCTAATGGAAAAGTTTGGGTAGGTACAGACAACCAAGTACATGATGCACCCCTCTCACAATTGCATGACACTGAATAGGTGCATGTTAGAATTAACAATGTTGAAAGTGGAAAATTTTGAAATTTGAACAATACAAGATTGAATCTGAGAGCATTTTCAATGGAAATTGTGTACTTGAATTAAGTATTGCCATACATATTAACTACACAAGTAGATGAATGAAGTACTTTAAACAGACCAATGCACTTCATTGTATGTATAGGTGCAGGAAGCTTTGGAAAAATTCCATAACAGAACCAACTACATGTTTTCAGTGAATGTTCTATTAGAGTAGTTAGCTGACTGCTCTATTAGAGTATCTTGACTTGTACACCTCCAATGCTGATCCGGGTCCTTGTTGCATAAACTTTAGCATAACTCCACTGATAATACCTTGGAAAGATGTTTGTAAGGTGGTTTTATGAGTATTTGTATTATTAGTGATCATATAATTATGCTAAGACAAAATTTCATTATAATGCTCAGCATATTGATCAAGTAAAGCCTAAATAAGAAAGGGGGGCTTCAGCCCCCAAAGCCCTCCCCTTGATCCGCCCCTGCATCATAGATGTATCATTAAGCTGCATACCATGGGTACATCATAGGTGTATCATTAAGGTGCACATCATGAGCACATGAAATGTGTATCATATGTGCATCATTAAGGTGCACATCGTGAGTACATCATCAGTGTATCATTAAGGTGCACATCATGGGTATATGAAGTGTTTATCACATGTGTATCATTAAGGTACAAATCAAGTGTGTATCACATGTGTATTCATCAAAAGTCCATGAAAGAAAAGAGAATGTCTACTCTGTCCTGTATGACCACATTTTATCTTATTCATGTCAAAGAAGCCTAGTGAGTTTTGACGGAAGCCCTTTAAACCCTTCCTCCCTTCATAACAAAGCTTCTTTGAAAAGAGTATAAATAAAATGTGGTCATACAGGAACAATTAACACTTCTAATTATTGATGGACAAATGCTGTATTAGACACTTTCTACTCTATTTTAGACTCTTGGTGTCATTACGGCATACCTCATGAGTACATGAAGTGTGTATCACATAATATCTGTAGCATTAAGCTCATGAGTACATCACATGTGTATCATTAAAGTGCACATCATGAGGCCATGAAGTATGCATCACATGTGTATCATTAAGGTGCACATCATGAGCACATGAAGTGTGTATCAAGTGTGTATCATTGAGGTGTACATCACGAGTACATGAAGTGTGTATCACATGTACACATCATGAGTACAAGAAGTGTGTATCACACATGTATTATTAAGGTGCACATCATGAATACATGAAATGTGTATCATATGTGTATTATTAAGGTGCACATCATGAGTACATAAAGTGTGTATCATATTTGTATCATTAAGGTGTACATCATGAGCACATGAAATGTGTATCACATGTGTATCATTAAGGTGCACATCATGAGTACATCATAGGTGTATCATTAAGGTGCACATTATGAGTACATGAAGTGTATCACATGTGTATCATTAAGGTGCACATCATGAGTACATCATAGGTGTATCATTAAGGCCGGGTGCACATCATGAGCATATGAAGTATGTATCACATGTGCATCATTAAAATTAAGGTGCACATCATGAATACATCATAGGTGTATCATTAAGGTGCACATTATGAGCACATGAAGTGTGCATCACATGAGTACCAATAAGGTGCACATCATGAGCACATGAAGTGTGCATCACATGTATATCATTAAGGTGCACATCATGAGTGCATCATAGGTGTATCATTAAGGTGCACATCATGGGTATATGAAGTGTGTATCACATGTGTATTCATCAAAAGTCCATGAAAGAAAAGAGAATGTCTACTCTGTCCTGTATGACCACATTTTATCTATATTCATTTCAAAGAAGCCTAGTGAGTTTTGACAGAAGCCCTTTAAACCCTTCCTCCCTTCATAACAAGGCTTCTTTGAAATGAATATAAATAAATGTGGTCATACAGGAACAATTAATATTTCTAACTTAATAGACTCATTATTGATGGACAAATGCTGTATCAGACACTTTCTTCTCTATTTTAGACTCTTGGTGTCATTATGATGTACCTCATGAGTACATGAAAATGTATCACATGTGTATCATCAAGGTACACCTCATGAGTACATAAAGTGTGTATGTGATAAAATCTGTAAAAAAGGTCTTATATTCCTATGTTTGACTGATCATAACTTCACATGTATTTGACCTATTGCCTTCAACCCCAAATGGAACCAAGTTCATTTGTTAAGGCTTTACAACAAAAGTGCTGAAGGTGTTGATTCATGATAGTGCAATGCAGATTCCCTCCGCTACAGTGGCTAAAAACTATTTTTACAACTAGCCAGCTGTAGCTAATCTGAGACTAGGGGAGTGGTATTGCCATGATTGCCCAAAAAGTTAAAGTAAAAAAGGAGAGGGCTTGTGTGACAAAGTGCAAGTAAAGAGGAGAACTGTAGGGACTATAGTGGGGTCTAGAGGAGGGAATTTTTGAAACATAGGTGAGTGTGGCAACGTTGAATTTGGAAGCAATTTTAGAGAAATGATTGAGATCTGGAAGTAATTTTAATAAAAAGCAAGCTGGAGGGACTAAAATTAAAGAATAAGAGTTGTGTACATGCAAGCCTTGTTTTATTAGAATAAAAATTTTATAGTGGACTGTAAGAAAGAAAATTAAAACTATTTGGATTTTAAGGCAATTCAAAGTGTAGGCCAGAAAAGTTTTGAAAATAGCTATCTCAAGATTGGATCTTGTGGTACTTTTAGTCAAATTCCTGTAGTACATTGAAGGGATCAGCGGCAAAAGGGGACAAGTGCCATTTGAAAATTCAGATGATCACAAGGTGGGCATTAAACAGGTATTTGGGACATAATTGAATTATTGTGATATTTGCTAAAAATTTATTTGAGACTGCCTTGAAATTTTAAATTCTGTCATTTCCTTAGTGACAACATTATCCAGTCATTTACGTACAAGTAGCTTTTTGGTCACAACTAGCCCCCTTTTTAGCCCCTGCTCTGCTAGCTAGCATACTTATCACATTTATTTTCCATCTCAATTGTATTGATTGCAGAAATACTTCTCATACTGTTCTTCATTTGTAATGCTGCGTTACGGGTGGAGCATAGCTGAAAACGAAGTGTAATGGGTCATCATTTGCCAGCAGAAAACCAGCCACTTTTGATCATCTACAGCAGAAACAGCCATTCATGGACAAGGAAGTAATCTGAGTGTAATGTAAAATACAGTCTAAAGCAGTTATTTATATATAATATGGTAGTCTATAAAACTTATAAACCCTTAGGCCCTTATAGCATGTAATAGCTCCTTTGCTTTGTTCGTGCGCTACAGATTCAGACCTTTGCATGGGTATATAAATTTCATAGACCCGATATTGCACCCGTATAACTATTATTTACCCCCATATTACCAGTATTTCTCACACTATCATATCCATATTACATATGTGACCTGATTTGCAAAAAGGTACCTTTTACACACACAAATTTTGACCCATTTTTGAAGCTTCATAACTTTTTAGTCAATGCATAACAGTGCCTGAACTTTTCTATGCATGCAACTAAAGTATCTGGCTACATGTTGAAACTAAGACCAAGTTGATCAGTATATGGAGTCAAAAGTTACATTACTTTGTTTGCTTGCCTGTAAAATGTGTGGAAAAGGTACCTTTTTGCAAATCCGGTCACATATATTACCTGCATGCATAATCAATATTATCTACATTACCAGAACTATCCATATGACCCGTATTACCTAGTATTACTCTTAATTATTACCTACAATACCTATATTACCCATATTACCTACATTTCTCGTACTACCCATATTACCAATATTACTTCCATTACCCATGTTACCAGCATTACCCGCATTACCCATATTACCCACATGGCATATTACCTATATTACCCATATTACCTACATTACCTACATTACCCATATTACTTTACATTATCCATATGTGACTGAATTTGACAAAACAAGGCTTCAACGCACAAAGCTTTGTTAGGAGATATGGCAATTTTAAGGAATCATTGTGTAATAACTTCCCAGTTCCTACAGCTGTGCAAACAAAATTTGCACCAATTGTTCATCTGTTCACTAGCTATCACTGAGTGGGTGTACGCATTTCGGATACCCAAAATTTGCCCTGTTTTGAGCAGCTTTTTTCGAGCGGGTGATAATATCACAGGTGATAGTAATAGGGTGGGAGGGTGGGGGTGGACGGTGGTAGTAATAGGGTGGGAGGGTGGGGGTGGACGGTGGTAGTAATATACGGGTATAAAATGAAGTAAGAAGACGATTGGAATCCAGTGGCCAAGTTTGGGCTCTCCATGGCCCTCCATGGCCCTCAAATTACTCCAAATTGACTAAGAACACTATTGGCCAGCTCTTTGTGAAGTCCCAGCTCACTACACACCATTATCACAAAGCCATGGCCGTTTAATGGTGACAATCTCACACTCGTGGCTTTGACAGGGTCGGAAGAAAGCTGCTACAGAAACCAGACTTGTCAGTGATGAAGGAAGTACAGTGTGAAATATGATAGTGTATTAGACCAGCAATCCATTTCTGGTAAAATCGTAAGTTTGATTTTGTGTGTGTGGAAGCCTTGTTATGTGAAAACCGGTCACATTTAATATTATGAGAGGCATCACGTGAGATCACGTGATCTGACAACAATACAGATTGCTTGTTTGGCTGCCTCTTGCTATTCCCTGTGTTCCATGGGTTGGTATTAAAGTGTGGCCCTGTTTTCAAGCGTCAATTGGTAAGTTACACTTTATATGGGCTATAATGCATTCAATTTTAATATTATGAGAGGCATCACGTGAGATCACGTGATCTAACAACAATACAGATTGCTTGTTTGGCTGCCTCTTGCTATTCCCTGTGTTCCATGGGTTGGTATTAAAGTGTGGCCATGTTTTCAAGCGTCAATTGGTAAGTTACACTTTATATGGGCTATAATGCATTCATGTGTGACTGAATTTGACAAAACAAGGCTTCGACGCACAAAGCTTTATTAGGACTTAAGTGATATGGCGATTTTAAGGAATCATTGTGTAATAACTTCCCAGTTCCTACAGCTGTGCAAACAAAATTTGCACCAATTGTTCATCTGTTCACTAGCTATCACTGAGTGGGTGTACGCATTTCGGATACCCAAAATTTGCCCTGTTTTGAGCAGCTTTTTTCGAGCGGGTAATAATATCACAGGTGATAGTAATAGGGTGGGAGGGTGGGGGTGGACGGTGGTAGTAATAGGGTGGGAGGGTGGGGGTGGACGGTGGTCTTAATATACGGGTATAAAATGAAGTAAGAAGACGATTGGAATCCAGTGGCCAAGTTTGGGCTCTCCATGGCCCTCCATGGCCCTCAAATTACTCCAAATTGACTAAGAACACTATTGGCCAGCTCTCTGTGAAGTCCCAGCTCACTATACACCATTATCACAAAGCCATGGCCGTTTAATGGTGACAATCTCACACTCGTGGCTTTGACAGGGTCGGAAGAAAGCTGCTACAGAAACCAGACTTGTCAGTGATGAAGGAAGTACAGTGTGAAATATGATAGTGTATTAGACCAGCAATCCATTTCTGGTAATATCGTAAGTTTGATTTTGTGTGTGTGGAAGCCTTGTTATGTGAAATCCGGTCACATTTAATATTATGAGAGGCATCACGTGAGATCACGTGATCTAACAACAATACAGTTTGCTTGTTTGGCTGCCTCTTGCTATTCCCTGTGTTCCATGGGTTGGTATTAAAGTGTGGCCCTGTTTTCAAGCGTCAATTGGTAAGTTACACTTTAAATGGGCTATAATGCATTATGAGAGGCATCACGTGAGATCACGTGATCTAACAACAATACAGATTGCTTGTTTGGCTGCCTCTTGCTATTCCCTGTGTTCCATGGGTTGGTATTAAGGTGTGGCCCTGTTTTCAAGCGTCAATTGGTAAGTTACACTTTATATGGGCTATAATGCATTCAATTTTAATATTATGAGAGGCATCGCGTGAGATCACGTGATCTAACAACAATACGGATTGCTTGTTTGGCTGCCTCTTGCTATTCCCTGTGTTCCATGGGTTGGTATTAAAGTGTGGCCCTGTTTTCAAGCGTCAATTGGTAAGTTACACTTATATGGGCTATAATGCATTCATGTGTGACTGAATTTGACAAAACAAGCCTTCGACGCACAAAGCTTTGTTAGGAGATATGGCGATTTTCAAAAATCATTGTGTAATAACTTCCCAGTTCCTACAGCTGTGCAAACAAAATTTGCACCACTTGTTCATCTGTTCACTAGCTATCACTGAGTGGGTGTATGCATTTCTGATACCCAAAATATACCCTGTTTTGAGCAGCTTTTTCGAGCGGGTAATAATATCACAGGTGATAGTAATAGGGTGGGAGGGTGGGGGTGGACGGTGGTCTTAATATACGGGTATAAAATGAAGTAAGAAGACGATTGGAATCCAGTGGCCAAGTTTGGGCTCTCCATGGCCCTCCATGGCCCTCCATGGCCCTCCATGGCCCTCAAATTACTCCAAATTGACTAAGAACACTATTGGCCAGCTCTCTGTGAAGTCCCAGCTCACTGCACACCATTATCACAAAGCCATGGCCGTTTAATGGTGCCAATCTCACACTCGTGGCTTTGACAGGGTCGGAAGAAAGCTGCTACAGAAACCAGAGTTGTAAGTGCTGAAGGAAGTACAGTGTGAAATATGATAGTGTATTAGACCAGCAATCCATTTCTGGTAAAAATCGTAAGTTTGATTTTGTGTGTGTGGAAGCCTTGTTATGTGAAATCCGGTCACATATTACCTGTATTACCCATATTACCAGTATTACCCATATTACCTGTATTACCTGTATTACCCATATTACCAGTATTACCAGTATTACCCGTATTACTCATATTACTCATATTACCTATATTACCCATATTACCCATATTACCTGTATTACCCATGTTACCCGTATTACCCGTATTACCAGTATTACCCATATTACTCGTATTACCCATATTACTCGTATTACCCATATTACCAGTATTACCCATATTACCTGTATTACCCATATTACCCATATTACCAGTATTACCCGTATTACTCATATTACCAGTATTACCCATATTACCCGTATTACCTGTATTACCCATATTACCAGTATTACCCATATTACCAGTATTACCCATATTACCAGTATTACCCATATTACCTGTATTACCTGTATTACCCATATTACCAGTATTACCAGTATTACCCGTATTACTCATATTACTCATATTACCTATATTACCCATATTACCCATATTACCTGTATTACCCATGTTACCCGTATTACCCGTATTACCAGTATTACCCACATTACTCGTATTACCCATATTACTCGTATTACCCTTATTACCCATATTACCAGTATTACCAGTATTACCCGTATTGCAATACTGGTAATATGGGTAATATGGGTAATACTGGTAATATAGGTAATACCGGTAATATGGGAAATACTGGTAATACTTGTAATATGGGTAATACTGGTAATATGATTAATACGGGTAATACTGGTAATACTGGTAAAATGGGTAATATGGGTAATACAGGTAATATGGGTAATACTGGTAATATGGGTAATACAGGTAATACGGGTAATATGGGTAATACTGGTAATATGAGTATCTATATTACCCATATTACCACTATTACCCATATTACCTGTATTACCCATATTACCTGTATTACCCATATTACCTGTATTACCCATATTACCCGTATTACCCATATTACCAGAATTACCCATATTACCTGTATTACCCATATTACCAGTATTACCCATATTACCCATATTACCAGTATTACCCATATTACCAATATAATACCATTTATTACCACAGGGTATTAGTATTACATCATAATGATGTAATATAAGAACATGATACACATAGACAGACCCGAAAGTTTAGTAGTTGAAATTCATGCAAATTTTGTGAATCAAGTTTCAGTTTGCAAACCTCATACAAATTGGACCTCGTACATAAATCCACCATTCAGAAAGATGACCTGGGTATGTAACCCATGGTAGTTCATTGTTCAACAGTATCCCTAAGTATTATACTTATTTAACATGCGTGGTAAATGAAAAGTATTGAAAACTTTTCAGTACATATTTTCAAGCAGGTATATGGGTGGGAGCAAATAGTGACAGGTTTCACAGCATAATTCATGCACAAATACTGACTGTATTTATTCCGTCTATGTTTTGGTGTTGGAACCAATAGTCCAAACATTCCACCTTGGCTCAAACAAAAATAGACCACAGCCCTCAATAGTGAATAACAGTAGAGTCATTTATAGATTTGAGGCTCATTTTGTCTTGTTGTAGGGAGTTTTTTAAAATAGTTGTTCCAATGCTGAATAAAGATGGGGCTAGAATAGGTAGCATTGGAACACTATTTTTGCTGTGGTTTTGGTATAAAATCACTGTAACATTAGAAGAAAGTAAGCTATAGACTTTCTGTAAAAACCAATGTATTCTTTAGGGCAAAAGCTTCAATTTTACAGCAAGTTTATGGATTTTGAATCATACAAATATGAAATAGAGAGAAACTGAAAGTTTTTGAACATTAAATTACCTGTAAGGTCAACAAAGATTAAATTTCACATGGCTCCCTATTAACAAATAATCTTTGTTATACACACAAATGTTGAGCCAAGTTCATGCTTTTATTTAAAAGTGCACAAAAAGTTCTGTTTTTAAAACTCTGACCAATCAGCATAGTTATCAGTTACAAATTTCTGGTTCCCTGCTAGGTTTAATGTTAGCCTCCTTGCAAGTCCCTAAAGGGATAGTTTTCTTATATTAAAAAGTTGTGAAATCAAAGATGGCATGATCAAGGATATTACACTGTATAGCTTCACTTAACAAGGTAACATAATGTGCACTTGACTGCACACAGGAAGAAACATAACCTTAAAAGTTATTAAAGCTTATATTATAGTGTCTACAGCTATGTGTTAGCCAAGCTTTCATATTTGAATTTTATTTAGCTAACTACCATGTACATGTAGTGCTATATAGACTCAATGCAGGTGAACTGCTGCCATAGCAACATCCACCATTTTGGAGTACAATCCATTTTGCAATCCTGATAGCGTAGGAGATAAATAAGGTTAACTCGGTCAATATTTGCCATAGAATGTGGAAGAAGCAGCTCTTGATCTACTTCCTGGGTATTGTTTTACTCTTATAGAAAGCAGTGCTATTAACATGTTGTACTCTAAGATTGCAGATGTTGCTATGGTAGCAATTCACTTGCAAAGAGTCTGTACTGCTTTAAACAGATTATAACCCTAGAGACTTTTGGAGACTGCACCTTTTTTCACAGTTTGGCTGTTTTGGTACAGATGACAGTAGATAACCTAGAGATTTAGTAGCACTGTTATACAGTGTTGTTACAGTGGCAAAATTATTTTTTTCAGTGAAGTGTTTGAAGACAGTAAGCTATATACATTGTAGTTGGTGGTGTAGTTGTAATAAAATAAAATTAATAAAGAGTGTATTAATTTTGGTAACAAACAGCCAAGTTTTCTCACAATTTAAAGCATTACTCATATATAGGTTGACTCATATCAAATAAGCTTAAATGGCTGTTTTGAGTGAGGGTGTAATAGAGACAGAATTTGCATATTGTATAACCCTGCATAATAGATTATATGAAATTTTGTTACTTTAGTATCATCTTATTAGCGATGAGTGTAAACAAAATCCATCAGCTTAAAATGTCTGTATGAGAAGAATTTCTCCAAGTAAAAAGATAAGCAAGTTGACTTCGCAACCACAGCCTCTAGAAAGTTATAGAATAATGAAGAATTAAGTAAATGGATGCACAGGCATATAAGAACAGATGGAATAAACAATAATGGTTTTTAAAGAGATGCATATTTACAATAATTAATGTTAGTTTATTCAAGTTGCATTTGGAATGAAATTTGATAAACTCATTAAATCAGGAAGACAGGTTAATTCAAACAAGTAATATAGCACATTGCAGCTAATTTGCAGACTACTTTAATAGCCACCATGAATAAGTAACCTTATTATACATTGACCTTGTCAGACTATTACTGTATATTTTGCTTAATACTGATGTGTATATATAGCTATAATGTAGAAATAAAATGCACGCACATATATGTATCAAATAAAGTATATGATATGCAAACATACAGTATGTGATTGCTAAATTCTGCACTCCTAGCAAAACAGTAATAATTATAGTGTTACGCCTTGTTAAAACTAGTGTCAGTGATGACAGCAGTCATCACACTCTTAAAGTTATCATAATCATCAATCTTAAAAGCTCCATATGGCATGCAGATTTCTTTGGAACATGTGCTTATTTTAATCTGATCTGTGTTGCATTGAAAATTCACAGCTATCCTTGATATATTCGTGCTTCCAGTTACACAGATCATAAAACTTTGTAGATCTGTGAAAAGAAAAGTTTGAATTGGTACACTGTAATTTCAAATATGTACAAATGATCCAAAATTTTGGGTTGTGTTACCTGCAATTCAAATGACCCATTTTTGGTAGTAATGACCAAAGATTTACTTGTTTATTTCACTTTGTGCCCAGATGTCCCATAGTTTCTTTGATCTCTAGTTAAGTATTTGAAATAACCTTGTTATAATATATGGTCCTTTTAACTAGGAGTGTATGAGATCAGGATTTTGATTTCAATACAATATTAATTGATAATCAGTAAAATATCGTGATATCAGTTCGATTTCGATAAGTATAGGTAATCACACACATTTGAGTACAATTAGGGAATAATTGTACGAGTAACAGTCAAAATTGCACGAGGCGAAGCCGAGTGTAATTTTGGCTGTTACGAGTACAATTATTCCATAATTGCACGAAAATGCGTGTGATTGCCTACTAATTACATAGTGACCACTCTTCGTGGTTTGTAGTACACATCTATCCAGTTCTATGTGGCCATTAACTTCTACCAGGTGATTGCATCATCCTTCTTTGTATTACATCATTTGTTGTTGCACTTAAAAGGCTTCGCGTGTCAGCAATTCTGATTGGCTACTCAAAAGGTCTACATATGTTGCACTTAAAAGGCTTCTATTGTCAGCTTATTTGATTGGCTATTCATTATATCACTTTCTTGTTGCACTTAAAAGGCTTCTGTTATGCTGCTATTTTATTGGCTACTTTACAGTGCAATTACAGAAACAAGGTCGTGCGATTTGGGATTAATTGCACTCCTACTATTGGGACTAATGTATGGCAAATTAAACCACTATGTGATTATTGGTTTAATTGTGTGGGTGGCAGAAATTATTATGTTTCACATTCAACAGATTCACTAAAACCATTACACAGCACTACTAACAAACCTATGAAACTAGTAGATAATCTTTTAAAACGGCTAAATTGCATAAAACTGACCTTCATTTGTAGCGCAATAGCATATTTACAGACCAAAATACAGCAACTTCAAAATTTTTATTATATTGATTAATATCTAATTAATTGATAAAATGTGACTGGATCTCAGAAAAGGGGTCTTATAGCCTTTCCAAATTTCCAAGTTTGATGAGTCATAACTCATCATAAGTTTAACCCATTGTAGTGCTATGTTAGGAGTGTAAAGCAACCAAATTTCAAGCTGGTACCATAAAGACACATTAAGATATGGATTGCAAATACAAGGCTATAAGACCCCTTTTCACAGATCTGACCACAAATATCAAAATCAGCATTTACAATATCGAAATCTATATGCTAACCATATCAAAAATTTATTGTAATGTCGATAACTTTTGATATATTACGCACCTCTAATTTTAACCATCTATTGTAAAAATTAATCCCATCCAAAAACAGCTTATAGCTGTAAAAAAGTGCGCGTCCAAGTAAAGCAGAGTTAACTGCGACAAAAAGTGATGATATCATAATGCGGCCATGTGCGAGGTGTGCAAGTTGTAAAATTAATATTAGCTAATAAGATAATACAATGTTATTGTTAAAGTGTTAATGAGAACTATGTGATGTTGCTAGTTTTTAAGTGTGTGAACATCTTCATAAATGCCACATAAATTTAATTTTCAATAAAGCAATGTGTATAGATTCTCTGATAGTAATAAATAGTTTGAGTTTGGCCACCTTTCCTTTGTTCGTAGCATTGCTGTATACAGGAAAGGCGGCCAAACTCAAACTATTTATTACTATCAGAGAATCTATACACATTGCTTTATTGAGAATTAAATTTATGTGGCATTTATGAAGATGCTCACACACTTAAAAACTAGCAGCATCACATAGTTCTCATTAACACTTTAACAATAACATTGTATTATCTGATTAGCTAATATTAATTTTACAACTTGCACACCTCGCACATGGCCGCATTATGATATCATCACTTTTTGTAGCAGTAACTCTGCTTTACTTGGACACGCACTTTTTTTACAGCTAAAAGCTGTTTTTGGATGGGATTTCAATACTTTTTGTTAGAATAAGCAATGCACTGTTGATAACAGTAGGTGAGTTTCCATGGTTTTGACAGAAACCCCAGATTACAGTGACAGTATATTAAAATATAACTGTAATTTTAGTGGCCAGGGTCGCCCACATTGGGGGTAACTGAGGTATTTTGCCCCCTACCACAGCCCGAAAGGGGCCACTTGAATACCTGTTTAAAGAAAGATCGATATACTCTAATAGAGCAGTCAGGATCTAGACCCTTCCTTGCCCCTGGGCCCCTCTTTAACTCTTTTCCCTGGGCCCTCTAATTTCTCTGGACGGCCCTGTTAGTGGCATGCAACTGCAGTCAACTAACACCTATTTTAACTAGTAAACCCTTAACAACACTTTGCCTTTCATCTTGTACTGCATTGAAACGATCAAGATACTCTATTAGAGCAGTCACAAAACAGCTGTAACGCAGCAATCAATATTTAGCATAGTTACAACTTCTGCTTAGCATCGGATTGTATAGTTTAAATTACTAGCTACTTACAGACTTTACAATATAAAAATATGGCACTTGTAGAAATGTGACTGTTCTATTAGAGTATCTCGATCTACTTCAAGCATTGACTAATTCAAGTGAAGAAGCTACGCTCCTGCCAAGAGATCTTGTGAAATGAAATGAGAATAGTAAAGAAAAGGCAAGTATGTACAGAGACAATAGAGGGGCGCGTAATTATGTCCTGTTGTAAATAAACGCCTTTAAATTTTAAATTACTACTAAATAAATGCACCAGAATAGGCTTGTGTGGCTGTTGTCTCCAAGGTTGTCTCATTACTTGTCTTTTCGTGTTGAAGGGATTTAGTCGCAATTGGTGAGTTTAACTATACATGTATTTGTGTTAAAACTTAATTGTAAAAAGGCGATTAGCACATATCATGATAAACATGTATTTGTCACAGTAGAGTCTCTCACAAAGTCACGATTATTACGAGACCTTGGACTAGGATAAAAAAAGTTACTGCTATATTAAGAGGTTGTAGCGTTTGTATATCGTAGTATCTTAATAAATAATCCCCTATGATCACTAATCACTAATAGTACAGTGAAAACTGGTCATTATTCAGGCCGTAGGGACAAAATTTTCTAACCTTGCCTTTTAAAGAGGTGGCTGCATTATGCGGCCTTAAAAAAAGGTAAGAAGCATGCTGTTCTAACTGGCTATAGAGATGGATTTAGTGTATGACAGTGTATGAGACAGTGAGTGCTGGCAGCAAGGGGGCAGCCAATCTGTTAGAGCACCAAAAGCACTGCTTCAGACATAGGCTGTCAGCCCCAAGTGTAAAAAGTTTCACTATTGGTCCTTATAAGCTCCTGATGAAGAAAGTGATGAAGTCATTATCCATAGGATATATTTTTCAGAGTATCCATTTCAGTTTAGCCAAGCTTAAGTTGAACATAACACAGCATTCCAGTAGTTTAGTGGTGACCACAACACTGCCTGAGTTAAACTGTGGTGAGATTTGAGACTACCAGAAGCCCTGGAATGTCTTCAACACATGAAATACCAAAAATCTAATGCCTGGCTTTCATCCACAGTGGACCTGTCTTGGTGGCCATTTGCACAGAAGGGAAACAGCCTTAATTATCAATTTGTAAAATCTTTAGCAAAATTGTGTGTGCGAGCAAGTGCGATGTGACAGTGCCGTGTACATGGTTGCTGCCTAGCAGTGACACATCACGAGTATTGAAGTCACAATGCGTTACTGTATCATCCATCTAAATACAATCTCTGAATGTGTCATTTTGTGTAGAGAGCAATCTTCCACAAGAAGTGACCTGCAAGTTTCAGTGTATATTCTTAACCATTAATATTGTTCACAATATTGTGAACTATATGTACAGTGAAACCTCACTTAGTGGCCACCTCTAGTAGGTCCCAAATATAGCTAAGCATTACTTATGACCTCATTAATAAGGCCACCTTGTTATTCAGGCCAAATTTTTTGGTTCCACAGCCTGCCATATTAATGAGGTTTCATTGTACTTATGTGAATTTTTATTTTTCGTAACTTTTCTTCAGGTTTACTGATGGGCACTATGAAGCATTGTTGACTGGTACGTGTATAATGTGGTGACTTGAAATGCTAAAACAGTACGTAGCATGTCTTGTATGTACATGTAATGTGTTGTAATGTGTCCACACGTCCATGCACACATCTTAGAAATAACACTGTGAAAAAAGAGGGATATAAGATGGTATTTCCAATGGTTTATTGAATACAAAAAAGCTTGATATAAACGGTATTATACTAACAATCTCATGTAAGGTTTTTGTTAATGTGTTAAACATGCTGAAACCATATATGTGATGGTATAGTGTGGACATTACACTAGATATAAGCTATTTCAGGTAATGTGTTAAATAAACTGAAACCATATATGTAATAGTATAGTACGTATTATACTAAAGTATAACATGAGTATAATACAGGGTTTATATCAAGGCTTATTTGTATTCAATAAGCCACTGGAAATATCATCTTATATCCCACCTTTTTCACAGTGTAAATATAATTGTATAGTTCCATTGTGCCACTGGGTCATAAGTTGGTTGAGTATGGATCATCCAGGGCACTTGAGTCACATTTTGTCCTGGCCAAGTGGATCTCATCCACTGACAGAATATACAGGATCAGATCACGTGTATAAATTACGGTGGAACTTGTTTATTGCCACCTTCACTCATTCAGCAGGTAACAGTGTATAAATTCTCAATTGGAATTGGCTTTTCAAGAGTGGTTGTCTTTCTATACTAGTGGCCATTAAGATAGGTTGTACTGATAGAGTGTACATACTAGAGATGCAACAATATCCTCCACTTAGTGTCGTTTGATAGTGATGCAATGGAGACTATGTATTATTGCATTTAAATACTATACTATTATATTGCAACTCTAGCACGTATTTATAACAGGAATGTTTGTTAACTGTTTAGACATACTGGAGCCACACCCACTCATTTGGATTCTACAAATGGAGTCATACCAACTTGTTGTCATCATACTTACTCGTTACTCCCATTGTGTTTGGATGAATATGCATGCCGTCATGTGAGACTTGCTACCATGGCAGGCCACTGGAAAACATTTGCATAGCAGTTATATTACAGTCATTATTGTACAATTCTTACATTATTGTTGTGAAAAGTGTTTGGTATTCATGTGTCTCCTCTGTATGTTGTAATTACATGTGTAATTTTGTGTGGGGGTGCTATAAAATGCAATAATGCATGGTGAAAATTGTATTAGGCGATTTTGCACACTTCCTTTTAAGCTAGCTACATGTGCTAATTACTCACAGCTTGTGTCAACAACTGGTAATCACAGTTGTACTCTTGTGTCATTCTTTAAGCCGCGCCCTTAGAGGACAAATTATTTGGGGGCGACTAATATCAAAACGAAGGATGGTATGCAGCACCATAGATTATATCTATGGACTATAAGCTATGGCAGCACACTTCTTGGTGGCTATATGTACTGATTAACTACAAAGAGCGCCAGTTCATCAATACCCAGTGACCGCAGTTATGCTCTGCGTCATGCATTCTTTAAATTCCGAGTAAAATTCTGAGAGAGCAAATGACGTGGGGGCGACTAAATTCAAATTTCAAACTAGCCATTCTCGAAAACATATGTTTCAATCTGAACGAAACTTTCAGAACAGTTTAAAGACACATTGCCCTACATGCCAAGCGAGTATTGCGGAAAACAACAATCTGGGATTTGTATTTGGCCTCTAGGTCGACTGAGGACGACTGAAACTTCGTTTGGTGCTGAAATCACGACTGTAGGGTAATCATGTATGGTGAAATCGATGATGTGAATCTTGAGGTGATTGAGTGAATACTGAAGCGATAACAGGGCGATCAATGTTCGGAATGCACAAAGGAACGCAAGGCATACACCTGCGGTTTTTTTTTTTTTTTTTTTTTTTTATCGCCTGCGGTTGTGTCTAACCGCATGCGATAAAAAATAAAAAATAAAAAATGAAACTTCCTTTTTGATGTCGGTAACCTCGATCACGAAACAATCGGCATGGATTTGCTTCACTGCTTGTGTGGTAGTAACTAGTGACACGATGAGTTCAACTCCTGAGTTTCAGAGGGATAGCGTAAGTGACGGGTGGATTACAGGAAGGCTGAATTTGACAACGTTCGTTCTTGTAAAATCCTCACGTAGTGGTCGCGTCATTTATTGTATGCGGCGCGCGTTTCTGCTTTACTGGCCGCGCGACTCACTACCGTGAGTCTTGATTTTCATCACAAAATATCTATTAATTTGTTTACAATAATGAATGAGAAAGTCATTCAGTGTTTATTCTAGAGTTGTTAGTGCGGAACTTCCCCCGAAAATCTCAGACTCACCCCCTATAATTGTGAACGACTGTTACATAGGTTAAGTGTGTTATTAAATGGCACGCAAAACTTATTAAAAATGCTATTAGATTCAATCTCACTGTGTTTAATATGTAAAATTTTCCCAGGTTAAAATTACAAATGCAACCTTAATCATACTCTCAGATTCAGTAGCTATCAGATCATTCTATTTATATAAAATCTCCTATGCAGGGTATACATCTAATAAAAATTACATGATGATGGCTATTCAATATATGTGGGCCCAAGTTTACCCAGGTAATTAGATTTTTCTATGCTTAACTGTCAAAATGTCCTTAAATTCAATCTAAGAAAGTTTACTGAACTTCATAAAAATTTCCAAGTCAGTTTACTATCAAAATGGCACACAGCCAGCAAAAACACTGTACCACCCTCATGCAGATCTTTTAATTTGCTACACTGTTAAAAATGAAGTGCTATGGTAGCACCTCTAGGTGCTATTTTTGGACTGGAGCAGTCAAAATATAGCACTTTTAGGTGCTACCATAGCATTTTAGGTGCTATAATAGCACTTCATTTTTAACAGTGTAGTGCTCTGTGATATCATACAATGAGGTCAATATTCAGTTATTCAAATTGTTTATTCAACAGATTCATATGCAGTGTACTATACTAAAAGAATAATTCTGCACATGAGGTGCATATGGTTGTCCTAGATATTACATCATTATGTCATCACTACTGCACTCATGCAGCAATCAAGCTCTACCAACTATGTATTCTTGTATTTTTGTATTCTATTTTAGTCATTGTTATGGAAGTGTGATAACTTTCGATCATTTTAATAAGAGACTTTTCACTGTGGTACATCTTCTGTCATCTTGGCAACATGGAGTGAGTATGAACTGTATTACCTGTATTTTTGTATTCTGTTTTAATAGTCATTGTTACAGGAGTGTGATAATATTTGATCATTAAAATAAAAGACTTTTCACTGCCATGCATCTTCTGTCATCTTGGTAGCCTGGAGTAAGTATGAACTGCATTTTTACATTCTGTTGTAATAGTGATTGTTAAAGGAGGGTGATAACTTAAGATTGTTGAAATAAGAGATTTTTTACTGTCGTACTTCTTCCATCATCTTGGCAGTATGGAGTGAGCATGGACTGTAATTTTGTTTGCTATTTTTTATTATGATTGTTACAGGCATGTGGCAACTTGATTGTTGGATTCAAGACTTTTATGTGAAGTGAGTATGATCTGTATTGATTTTATGTTCTATTTTTAATAGTGGTTGTTACAGGCATGTGATAACTTTTGATTGTTGAAATTAGAGGCTTTAGATGTACATCATGTACTGAGTGTGAACTGTATTTTTGTGTTCTGATAATATATAATGTTACAGGAGTTGATGAATTTGATAGTTAAAATAGGAGAATTTCCACTGTCATACGTCTTCAGTCATCTTGGCAGCATGGAGTGAGTATGAACTGCATTTTCATTTAATAGTGATTGTTATACAGGAATGTGATAGCTTTGTTGAAATAGGAGACTTCACTGTCATACATCATCAGTCATCTTGGCAGCATGAAGTGAATATGAACTGTATTTTCTATGTTCTATTTTAGTAGTGATTGTTACAGGGGTGCGATATCTATGATTGAAGACAGACTGTCAGTCTTCATAGTTTGTCATCACAAAGTTTCATCATTGCAGATTGTTAACTGGATGATTATTTGCATGCGCACTCAGTGTTATGTTTTGTGTAAATTGTAAACATTGCAAAGTATAGTTACCAGACTAAATAAACAGGTGTAGCTAGACCCTATATGCGTTAATGGAAAAGGAATATGAGCAGTGGACCGCACAGGCACCCTGTGACAGAGGCGTATAGGTGGGTGTTGGAAGCTGATGGAGTGGTGCTAGTACGGAAAATTTGGTGGGTGTAGATGCGGATAAGTCTGTGTAGGATGTAGCAGCAGCTAACAGCTAGCATCTTGCATCAGCAGAGTATATATGCAACAGCTGGCAGTAATAGCTAGTACTTAGCAGCGGACAACATCTAGCTTCTTGCAGCAGCTAGAGGAGCTCAGGTATTTCCAACCATGCACCATGTATTTTCGGACGCAATATTTTTCAGAGGAGCAACAAGACCATGTACTATTATTAAGGCCCATGACTATAACTTCCACATATAAGATATAAATACTATCCATTGTGCTCTGGTGTCTGGAGGTGTACCTGCTGTTTTGGAGCCAGTTGGTGTGTGTCGTAATGATAGTAAGAGGCCAGATGACATGTCATTGATTCCTTCGTCACGGGGCTTACCCTTGCTCTGGAACTTTACCTGTTCAGACACCCTGGCCCCATCTTATTATTTACTTCTGAAAGTGGTGCCAGCCGGCTGACAAACTCTGCAGAGTTAGCTAAGTTCAGAGAGTATTCTTCCCTGATTCTATTATTTCGTTTCTCCCCTTTATGTATAGAGCCCCTGGGTGCTTGGAGATCATGTGCACACTCATCAGTGAGGTGGATAAGTTCCAGGGTAATGGAATAGTCTGGTAATAATAATAGTGCCACCCAATTTTTGATTCTGAAGGTTGCCATTGATGTTCAATCACAGCTAAATTCGCTACAATTACGGAGGAAAATTCGCCCGTAATTCCTCCCATATTAATGAAGACATGTGTCAACCACGGGGAACGTCTGTAACCCCATGACGAAATTCGTGGTAATTTGTGGTAATATGTCCAGACGTGGTTACCCGTCATAATACATCGTATCTACCTATTTAGGCCTCGTGATAGAAGTGCCGTAACGTAACCGTGCACGTGATCCTGAAGGTACTGTAGGTACGAAAATCGGATATTGATTTAAATATAAAAAAATATGTGACCGTCTCAGTAAAAACCCGACTTGTTCGCACAATATTTAAAAAAAATTCACCTAGCAATATCAGCAGTGTCCAAGCAATGGATCACCAAAGTTTCAGCCTTCCGTGATGTATAGTTTTGGAATTATAGTGATAGACAGTAGGAAGAGCAAGGTAATCGATTTATACAGCGACTATACTGAAAATAAACTACAGGCGCTTACATTCATAACCATAACTTGCGTTTGAATTAGTCTACAAAGGTAAAATTTGGCTTAAAACGTTCACCATGGATTAGCACATCAGTAAAGGTATAGTATTAGCCCTGTAGATACTTGCGCATATGGATATAAAGGCGGTTTTGTAGAAAATACGATGACAATCTTGTTTACGTTTACTACATCGTAACCAAACGCACGTGACACGCATACTGTTGAAGCTAGAAAAACAAAACAAAGATTTTCAAACTCTCCATGAACAGGCTAATAAGATGGTATATAGTTTTAATTGATCTCAGTCTTCCTTCTTCGAGTACTGTCCCTATAATAACTTGCGGAAATTTATTATTTTTTAATTAATGACATAAGATAAACAGTACATAATAAACAAAAACAAGTTATCTTAAATATGGGCCTCAGCGACCTGCACAGCAATCGGTGCCTCAGCAATGGGACAGCGCAAACTGGACCTGGCACCGCGAATGCACATAATTGCAGACCTCAACAAAGGGAAGCTGAATTTACATCTCAGCCATCCCATCACTATTCCATAAGAAAGACTGTGCTTTGCACTCGAAAGGTTGGCCAATCTCTTATGAAACTGAGTAGCAGCATTACTCATTCCACCAGTAGTAGTAAAAATTAAGGGAGTAAATGAGGCACTTTCTACTTCGTGAACCCGTTGTTGGTATTCACGACTCTTTTCCTTGTCATGACGTCGGTATGCAGAGTGTAGGGGTTGATTTATTTTTTTGTAACATGCGTAATTTTACGAATTATTTCTAAATTTCGATTTTCTCAATATGCATGCTTGTGCAAACAAGTCGGGTTTTTGTTGAGACTGTCAGATATATGAAAAGTAATGAAATTCTGATCTTCATATTCACTTCTGTCAGTTCTTTCATACAGTATTCACTATCCTTCGGATTTCCTTCCCAATTTCTTTCGATTCTAGTGTGCATTGATTGAAAATGTTACAATGCAACAACTCTCAACATACCTGTTTTGTATTCACCACTTTCTGTGTTTGTGTAAATCGTTTCATCTCAAAAATTCTAAACAGGATACATTACTATATAGTCTGATAATTAAGAATTTCGCACGTACCATCACATTGTCTGCTCTAGTGCCATTATCTAATTCCGCTACTATCAGCAGCTTTGGTGCCACACTCTACACACCATGAAAACTGATGCAGGTCTCTCTTCTACTTGTATTATATGTAATAACCAGTTCAAAGCCAACTGGATGCGCTTCAACAACATGAGGTAACATTTCTCATTCACACTCTACGCATGCGCAAACAACAACAGTGCATCATATAGAATATAGGACAAATCATTATTAATAATAGTCCAGTTTTACACTATCCCCTCCTTCAAGAGAACTCGTCCGGAGTTCAGTGACGAACATAGTCGGTAAGACGACTCAGAGGGTGGCGGGTGCGAGATGGATAACGGCTAGAAGGCAATGAGCTTGCCTGTTGATCATCTTCATTCTCACTGTCTCAATCCTCAAACAGCTGTAAGGCTGGCTCCATGCTCTGTGATGTTGCAGGGTCTGAAATAGAGTTCTGGGATTGGCCATTGTCAGGCTTGTGCTGCATTGATTGTACAACTCCAGTGAATGGCTTTAGGCGATCAAAATACACAACACTACGCTTAGAACGGTTCTGGGTGTGCTGTATTCGGTAAACAGACTCGGAAAGTTTCTTCACAATGGTGTAAGCACCAGACCATGGCCTGTGGAACTTCTGGTGTTGTCCTCGAGTGGTAGCAGCAGTATATAACCACACAATGTCACCTTTGGTGTATGGGCGTCCATGGGTTCTGTGATCATAAAGTTCTTTCTGTCTGTGTAGGTTGTGTCTTAATTTCTCCCGGACCTGCTTGTAGGAGTCTCTTAAAGTGTCCTGCAACTGTGCAACATAGTTACTATGATAGACTGGGAAGTTGAAATGCTAGGTCCACTGGGAGTCTAGCTTGTCGTCCAAACATTAAAAAGAATGGTGTATAACCTGTACTAGAATGCACACTAGTATTGTAAGCATAACACAGTTGCCTTAATTTGTCTTCCCAGTCCAATGGGTGATCAGCTATGGTAGTGGACAACATAGATAGTAGGGTGCGGTTAAACCGCTCAACCAGACCATCTGATTGTGGATGATATGGCATAGTTCTAGACTTTTAATCTGTAAAAGGGTGCTAATTTATTTGATGATGGTGGACTCGAGCTGTCTTCCCTGGTCAGAATGCAACTGTTCTGGAAGAGAGAATCTGAAGAAGAATTCTTCAACAAGTTTGCGTGCTACTGTTTCCGGTTCCTGATTAGGAAGTGCATATGCTTCTGTCCATCTTGTAAATAATCGGCAACAACAAGAACATAAGAATTCTTGTGACAGCTTTCTGGTAGTGGTCCCTAGATGTCCATTGCTACTAGCTGGAGTGGGTAACCTGGATGAATACTGGTGAGTTGTGCTCTGTTCTTGGGAGCTGGAGTTTTTCTCTGCATACATTGTAGACATTGTTGGCACCAGTTGTGTAGATCCTCTGTATGGCCAGGCCAGTAAAATCTTTCTCGCAACCGGTTTAATGTCTTGTCCTCTCCTAGATGGCCACCAGCAACTCCACTGTGTAGACTATTCAGTACTTCTGTTTTCAAGGATTCTGGAACTACCAACTGTGCCGTTTCTCTTCACCCTGACAGTCTTCGTAGCGGCGGGACAAAAGTCCTTGATTAACATAGAGTTGCTTCCATTGTTGTAGTAGTAGCTGAAATTTCCTACTGGTTCCTTTCGTTGCACGAGAAGGTGGGCACTGTTAATCTTCCACAGACTTTAGCAGGGGACCAATAGTATCATCTTCCTGCTGTAGCTTCCTCAAATCTGAGATAGTGTGTTCACATAGTCCAGGAAGGGGTTCTTTGATGACTGGAGATACAACTTGAGGGCAATCATTGTGCACTGTGCTTGTTACATTCTCCATTGTTAGGGAATCAAGGTGGTGGGAAGGATATCGAGACGATGCATCAGCATTCTGATGGTGGTTGCCTTTCCGATGTTGAATGTTGAAGTTATATTCTTGCAAACACTCCAGCCATCTTGCTAACTGTCCCTCAGGTTCCTTAAGAGAGTGCAACCATTGAAGGCTACCATGATCCGTACGCAGCACAAAGTGCTTTCCAAGTGAAAACTGTCTAAAATAATTGATAAAAGTGACAGCTGCTAGTAATTCTTTCCGCGTTACAGAATACTTTCGCTCCGACTTGGACATTGCTCTGCTGGCAAAAGCTACCACTCGCTCAGTACCATCCTTGTGAATTTGAGACAGTACAGCTCCAATGCCACACTGGCAGGCATCAGTGTCCAAAATGAATGTTAATGAGAAATCTGGAAATGATAGAATAGGGCTAGTACTTAAGAGCAGTTTAAGCCTAGCAAAAGCATTCTCACATTCAATAGTCCGTTTGAAAATTCTGCCTCATTCCATAAGGCATTGCAATGGTTTGACAATTCCAGCAAAGTTCTGTACAAATCTCTGGTAATACCCTGCCAATCCAAGGAACCATTGGACTTCCTGTACGCTTTGAGGTGTAGGCCACTCTGTGATTCTCTGTGTTTTACTAGGGTCAGTAAAACTTCCTTCTGGAGAGATGACGTTACCCAAGTAAAGAACTTGCTCTTTAAGAAAGTTGCATTTCGACAGTTTTGCCTTCATATTGACTGCTCTCAGTCGTGCCAGTACAGATGATAAATGGCTGAGATGTTCTTCGAATGTGCGGCCAAAAATTACAATGTCATCTAAGTAGACCAAACATTCACTCCACAGCATGCCTGAAAGAGCAAGGTTCATCAGTCTCTGAAATGTGGCAGGGGCATTACAGAGGCCGAATGGCATAACATTAAATTCAAACAACCCATCATGTGTGATGAATGCAGTCTTTTTCCTGTCACTCTCTGCAATGTCCACCTGCCAATATCCGCTTAACAAGTCAATAGGACTAAACCACTTGGAGCCTGATAGTGATTGCAAGGTATCATCAATGCGTGGAAGTGGATACGCATCTTTATGTGTCACTGAATTCAATCTCCTGTAGTCTACACAAAACCGGGTAGAGCCATCCTTCTTTTTCACAAGTACAACTGGTGATGCCCAGGGGCTCTTTGATGGCCAGATAATTCTCTTCCGTTTCCCTGAGTAGTTTTCGTACTTCCTCTCGCTGTGCTGCAGGTATTCGTCGAGGAGGTTGTCTTATTGGTAGTGCATCTCCAGTATTAATGTTGTGTTGCAGTTTATCTGTCTTTCCCAGATCACCTGAGTCATCTGCAAATACATCAGCATAATTCAACAATACAGCATACAACTGCTCCTGTTCTGACTCAGTGAGCTTCTCTGCTGTAGGCTCCACTGCTTGCCACAGTTGTTGTAGTTTAACATCTGACACATCACACTGTGTAGGAGAGTCATCCTCAACAACTGCTAACATAATTGAGTTTCTGTCCAGAGCATGTGCGCATGCAACTCTAGTTCCCTTACGTACAGTGATACTATTTGCAGAGAGATTAAGTAGCCATATTGGCACCAGTGGGTTTATTGTATCCTCTTGTATGCTCACAACTAAATTGGCCAGCAGAAGAGATGACTTCTGTGGGAGAGGTTTTCGCTCAATCATCACGGTACCCTCAGCCACGTCTCCTTGTGTTACTGCTTCAAGTTCCATCTCTGTACATCCTGGAATGGATATGTCATTAGACAACACTACACTCACAGTCTCTCTAGTTTGATGACTTGAATTTCTAGCCCTATACAATGAGATTGTCTGGTTATTTCCACTTAGTTTCATTGTCCCATGGGACAGATCAATAGCACATTGGTGGGTTTCCAAAAAGTCGAGTCCCAATATACCTTCTGTTCTCAAATCAGCCACTACCATCTCTACCTGATACTGTTTTCCACCCAATTCCAATTGTAGCTTAGCTGTGCCACTAACTCTGAGTGGGGCGCCCCCAACTCCTATCAACCCTGGACTTTTCCAAGGTGTTAATAATGAGGTGCCTTAATTGTATTCCATGTGTTGGTGACCATTAGTAACACAGCAGCCCCTATATCTAGCATAAAATCCAGTACAAGAGTTAATAACACCATTTATGAGAAAAGTAGCATGTGGATTGAAAGCAAACAAATCTACAATGTTATTGGCCATGTTTGAGTAACCCTCCCCTGCCTGGCCAAAGGCAAAGGAGGTTTCTAGTTTCCCTGTCTAAATGGCGGCGCAGGGCACAGCTCCTGGCATAATTCCCCTCCTTCCCACATCGGTAGCAGATCACACTTGGCACCAGGTCTCTTTGCGGGTGCTGATTCAATGGCTTGCTATTATGACTGTAGTCTGGTCTGTTAATGCCCTGCTGGTTTATCCCCATTTCGAGCTGGGACATCCTCTGGGATAGCTACTCAATTGCTTGCGTCAAGGTTTGTTCTGATGATTGTTAAGGACCCGCCGATTATGCTCATTATTTTACCTATTATGCTATGCTGCACTGCTCAAAAATTTACCTATTATGCTTAGATTAGTGCTCAATATTTACCTATTATGCTCAAATTATGCTCAATATTTTTACCTCAGTTCCCATATTTTTCTAATTACTTTGCACTTTATGGAAAAGCAGTAAGTGGTTGAAGCACGGACTGTAAATCCTTGCTTGTCACAATGCATGTCACAGAAAAGATCGATATACTCTAATAGAACAGTCAGCTACCTGATAATTTTATATAGAGTTACTGACTGTTCTATTGGAGTATACCGATCTTTTTGTCGGATATGTATTTTGATAAGCAAGAATTTATAGCATTGCACAAGTTTTCTGCCTATTACGCTAGCATTATGCTCAATGCTTTCAGGCACCTATTATGCTCATTATTATGCCAGCATATCGGCGGGTCCCTAATAGGGACCCGCCGATTATGCTCATAATTTTACCTATTATGCTATGCTGCACTGCTCAAAAATTTACCTATTATGCTTAAATATATGCTCATTACTTACCCATTATGCTCAAATTATGCCCAATTATTTATGCGGCCTAGCCTGGCAAGTTAGCTTGCCTTGGCATCTACAAGCCCATTAAATAATAATAATAATAATAATAACGCCTCAGTTCCCATGCTCTAGTAATAATTTCCAATTTATGGATAAATAATAAGTGGCTGAAGCACAAACTTACTTGTCAAAATGTATATCACAGAAAAGATCGATATACTCTAATAGAACAGTCAGTTATATGATTGTTCTATTAGAGTTACTGACTGTTCTATTAGAGTATATCGATCTTTTTGTGATAGCTATTTTGATAAGCAAGAATTCATACTATTACACAAATATTCTACCTATTATGCTAGCATTATGCTCAATGCTTTCAGGCACCTATTATGCTCATAATTATGCCAGCATAATCGGCGGGTCCCTATATATGTAATGATCAGTACTTAATTTAAGTTATGGGATCTGGTACTTACCAGATTACCTTTAGTGCAATTGTATACAAACTCACTTTTATTGTTGTACAACCATGTACACCTGTAACATTGCACTATAAAGCTAATAATTGAATTGAATTGAAGTACAGACCCCTGAGGGACACCAGATGTCACTTCACAAATAGATGATATGGAGCCTTCCACTACAACGGCCTCGACAATGGCAGACAACCTACTAGTGGCATATCTGGTACTCAACATTTGTTATTATTATTATTAGTGATTATTGTACAGAACTCAAGTTGAGTGTAAAAGTACAAATTAATTATAAAGCGTTAAACTGTTCTTGAATTGAAACAAGAATTCTGACATTACCACGACACTTGGTAACCTGTTCCACATACAAATAGTTGATGGAAATAATGAATGTTTATATGAGTCAACCCTGGTAGCTGGCTGAATGAATCTATGAAGATGGCCTAGGGAGATGTTGTTTAAGTTGGAGTAGGTTAGTGGTAAATTGTGATGGATATAAATTAGTCCATGAATGATATTGTACATCATTATCAATTTCATCTGATCTCTTCTTTCATGTAAAGTGGGCCAGTCTAACTGTTATAGGATGCTTGTAACACTCTGATATCTTGAATAACAGTTAACAGCAAACCTAGCTGCTCTTCTCTGGACAGCTTCAATGAGTTGGATCTCATTGTTGCAATGTGGTGACCAAATACTGCATGCATACTCTAGAGTAGGTCTTACAAGACTTAAATAGAGTGAACTCTTGATGTTGGTTGGGTAAGTATTGAAATTCCGTCGTATAAAGCCGATGAATTTGCCTTTTTAGTTATAATTTGGATGTGGTCAGACCATGTAAGCTTGTTGTTTAGTGTCACACCTAAGTATTTGGCTTGCTGTACTTCTCTAATCTGTGAGTTTAGAATGGAATATTGGAACTTGACAATGTCTTTATTATTAGTAAATCTTAAGAATTCACATTTGGATGGGATGAAACACATGTTCCACTTATGTGCCCAGTTTTCAAGGATAAGTAAGTCTCTTTGGAGTATTTTGCAATCATCATCTGAATCAATACATCTATAGATTAACACATCATCTGCATAATTATAATTTTATAGAGGAAGAAATATCTTTGGTGATATCGTTAATAAAGCACAAAAATAAAAGGTGAGCTAGGACTGTTCCTTGTGGAACACCCGAGGACACCGTGGATACAGAGCTTTTTTCTCCATTTACTATAACCTGTTGTGTCCTATCAGTTAAAAAAACTCTTAATCCACTCAAGGAGGGGACCATTAATCCCAAGATGGCTCAGCTTATGGCAAAGACGTACATGGGGAACTTTGTCAAATGCCTTGGCAAAATCCAGCAGAATTACATCAGTTTGTTTACCTGCATTCATATTTTCCGCAATATCATTCACTGTTCTGATCAATTGTGTTTCACATGATCTGTTCTGTTGGAATCCATGTTGTTCTTCACACAAAATGTTGTACTTCTTTAAATGTGAAAATATATGTGAGTATATAACATGCTCAAGTAAGTTACTACACACAGAGGTGAGGGACACCGGTCTATAATTTCCTGGGTTACTTCTGTTACCTTTTTTAAAGACAGGAGCAATATAAATTTTGCTGTTTTCCATTCCGTTGGGATTTTGCACTGATGGAGAGAGGCTTGGAAGATTAGTGTTAGAGCAGGAATTACTGAGGTGGAAAGCCTCTATAGTAATATAGTTGGGATTTCATCTGGGCCCTTGGTTTTGTGCTCCTTAAGATTAGATAACAAGTTAATAATACCTTCATTGTGAATAATTACTGGGGAAATATTTGGAAAATTGGCATAATCTAGAGTCGGAATATTTGACACGTCTTCAGATGTATACACTGAGGAGAAATAATTATTGAGAATTTCTGCTTTGTGTTTTTGGGGTAGTAAAGGTTTTTCATCTTGTTTAAGAGGAGCAATTCCACAGTGGTCAGTTCTTTTAGATTTAACATAAGACCACATTCTTTTAGATACATTGTTGTTATCATCAATTAAACTCATTACATAACCGTTGTATGCTTTGCGGCACTCATGTTGACATTCTTTCTTGAGACGGTAGTACAAGGCCCAGTCATCTTGATGATAACTAAGCCTGGCCACATTGTATGAACGTTACTTCCTCTTAGATAATCTCTTAATAAATGGAGTGATCCAAGGGTCGGTACATTTGTTACTTGTGACATTGGAAGGGATAGTATTTAAGATAGACAGGAAGAAATTCTTTAATTCATTCCACATTTGATCTATTGGGGTATCAGTTGAAAAATCGGAAGTAAAAATATTACAAAAATATTTAGCACTGTCATGTATTTTGTCCCAGTCTGCTCTATTCCATTTATATACTGTTCTTCTAGCTGGTGATTGATGATTGGCTTTTATTAAAGAGTGAATTAAGACTGTCTCATGGTCACTTATTCCCGGTACTGGCTTACAGGTAGTAACTAATGATGGACGATTTGTGACAAAAATATCTAATATGTTCTGTCTTCTAGTTGGAAAATCAATAATTTGGGTAAGCCCATAATCTTCTATAAAATTTAAGAAGAGATTGCATAATGCAGCTGTGTAGGTGTTTCCGCTGATACAACTTCTTTCCCAGTTAACATTAGGGAGGTTAATATCACCAGCTATCCATATAGGAGAGTTAGGATGGTTTTTTGCAATGTCGGCCAGTATGTCACATAGGGTTTTCATGTATATGAGGTCATTATTAGGTGGACTATAAAGAGAGCAAATGATTAAAGGTTGGGATTCATTCTGATTAATATGACAAACAACTACCTCTGCATTAGTGTCAAGATTGAGCTATTCAATGATAATGCCACTTTGACATGCTACAAAAACTCCTCCATATCCATCATTTCTATCTTTTCTATACACTGTATATCCAGCTGGAAAGATTTCTTCTAAAGTAGAAATAGATGGAGATAGCCATGATTCACAACCAGCAATAATATCTGGTGAATGATCAGAAATAAAGTTATCAAAAAAGCCTTTTTTGAAGAAATACTTTGACAATTCATTACAGCCATACTAAAACCAGGGGTGGTAATAGGGTTTGTATTGTTGATGGGTAAAGGGGTAGAGTCAGAATCCACACTGCACATATTCATAATTGGCACATCCCTAGTGGCATTAGTGCGGAGGAGGGGCTGCAAATCTACTTCCCACCCCTCCGCACTATTTTCCCGTTTTTTATCATGTAAACATTTGAGACCTTGTTCATGTCTGCCAACTGTTGTCTCAAAGCCTTGTTCTTTGGTTGTTCAGAGGGAGATAGGTCTGGGGTGATATAAACTTTACATACCTTCTCTGAGTTGCTTGAATCCTTCAATTTCCTTTTGTTTCGCAGTATGTTAGTCTTTTCTTCAAGATATTGAACAGGAACTTTCAGGAGACGAGGCTTATCTTTCTTTTTACCAATACGAAAGGCCTTTGTAAAAGAACACGGTACCTTTATGACCGCCTGTAACACTTTGGAAACTTTAGCAATGTCCTCAGATTTTCTTTCTGGACCAGATGTAGCAGATGATTCATCAATGTTGTGAACAATGATATTGAGATGTCTCTTTTATGAGTATCTGCTCATCCGTAAAGCTTTACAGATCAGCATACTTTATTTCTTGATGACCACCTTGTGTCTCCCCTCCTGTCTCGCCGCGTGTCCCGCCTGGTGGCCGCACGATTATGTGCGTAACACATTATGAAACCATTCTATTTAGTGCCGCTGGGATGAAGGATGAAAAATACGATGCGGTGTAGTGCTGTTGGGCGTATTAAACCATCTTTTCAAGGCAGATTACAATAGTCGACAATCAAGTTTGTGTTTCAGTTCATATACGTGTCAGTGTTGTGGAAATCGTCAAAGTTGCGATTGAATAGGTGAACTAGACGTGTAATTCGGGTTGTATTTACCCACTGGAAACTGTATCTTGTAGATTTGTCATTTGTTTTGTAATTCCACACACTGACGTTTTAGTTGTGGTATTCGCTTTGTAATTTAAGCGCTGGCGACCTGTATCCAAGTCTTGTATGTATGTTAATTATGTGTTACTACACACTGTCGTTTTCCAGGTCTTGTATTGTTATTATTATTATTGTTATTATTACTAGGACCGCGTCACATGCAAACAAGTACATACACCAATGTGACAGTCCCCTGGTGAGGCTATTAGGCGGTGAAGGCACGATTCCCAAATCAACTCAATATGTCACAGTAGTGACAGATACAACACAATAATGGCAATGTAACTATAGGCCACCTGTAGCTGAGTGCCAGTACATCATTGGTGTGGTAATGGCACAGTGATGTGTACACAGTATATGTAATTATGTATACAAAACATACAGGAGAGAACTATACATTATTGCAGTATTGTATGCAGCGATACATTATAGGCAACATCAACAGATAAAAATTATTAGCCAATATACAGTAAGTATCAACATCAACTAGAGCTAAATAAGGTTCATCAGTGGTGTAGCAATGGCACAGTGACGGGTGACACACTATAAGGCCCCTATTTGGTGATTATTAGTTTCTCATCCACCGCCCGCATCCTTCTTAAGCTACCTCATTGTAAGCCATTATTTACTCTGCGCATGCTCAGAAGAACACGTGATACCAAACTGTTATAATTTTTGTTGATGAAAGCTACAATGCGCTATATATCACAAGGAGAACTGTTGTTTTCCTTGGCAAATTGCTGCAGTGCCAGTTGCAATTGTGCTCTATCGACTTCATTAAAGCAGGGTTTCAGTTGACTGTCGAAAAACAGTTAGCGATCACGAAAAGTAGAATAAGCTGGTGAGGAAATGTTTGTAGTAAGAAAGAAAGACAATTTGGACAAGGTCTGTACATCAGTGTGTTAATATTATAAAATAATGGAATAATGGTAATACCCTCCCGCCCGCATCATAATAATTCGAAAGGCTGGATGAGAAACTAATAATCACCGAATAGGGCCTAATTATGCATACACAACTTGCAGGAGATAGCTACAAAATACAGTAGTAGTATGCAAGACAAATGAACCAGATAAAGGAAGATAGTCAAGCCAGCCAGAACCTAGTAGCTAAGCCAGGTGAAGGCAAAAGGATTAAGCATGTATTGAATTGCCTGACACCAACACAAAGGAAGTTTGCAATGCCAGCTGCACAAGACACGATTGTTTATTTGCATTTCATATTGTAAAGAGCGTGGCATGTGTTTTAATGTTTTCTTGTATTGTTAATTAATGAAATATATTATGTGACTGGCAACTGGCATGGAGACTTGAGACGTTACAAACATAAACACTTATTTGTAATCTTCTTGTTTAGGTGTAAAGTGGCCTCTCGCTCTCCTGAAGTCACTTTACGGACATTCGCTAATCTTCTCCTTCGCACAATCTGTAATTAAGCAAGAGTGTGGTACTGGGTGTTATATAGAATTACAAGTATGGTCAAGTCATCAGCACGAATGGGCGCAACGATTATATGTTTGTGCCTTCGTTCACAGGCGAATCGATCCGTGGTTAGTTTATGTCTCTAGGCCTCGTAGTTTTCTCAAACATTAATTAGGTTAGCACAAACAGTAAATTGTTGATGTATATTTATCTGATCAATGGTTTGTTTATATGTGACATGTTATAGGCACGTGATGTCTCACACATATTGGAATATAAGCCAAGTCATCAACAGGAGGATCAGCTGAGAATGATGTATAGCTGGAAAGAAGTATTGCCAACTAAGGGATTTGAGTGTGGAGGGCTTCCATGTGCTAGGAAATTGTCAGTATTGTCAGTGTGCTGTCTGGAAGTGAAAATTAGTTAGTTTTTCAATAGGTTTCAATTAGTTTCTATAAGCTGCATAAACAGCAGTGTGTAGGTTTTAGCTAGTTAGATGCACAAACAACACCTTTTAATGCTACTGCCTAAGGGCACATTTTGTGTATGCATCATTCTCATTCAAACATGGTGTAGGGAAAGCACCCAGGCCTTCCCTTAAGACATTCCACTTAACTTGAAATCCGAAACCCCTTCAAAAAAATCTTGGCTATTATATGCCCCGGAATATGGTGTTATTTTCACCATAATGTAAGACTTACTGAAATATAATGATGTGGTGATAGAATGTAAGAGAAGCATTAGCATAAAAATATTTCGGTGGTACTGTGTCTTTTGGTACATTATGGGCCCTGTTACTTCACTTTGCTGCCATATTTGTGACCGAATTTTGGAAAATCACTCCTATGGGCATGCATGAAATAATTAGAATTTTCATTTTTAGCAGATTGCTAATAAGAGAAGTGTACAGTTTTGAAAATATTTCAAGAATTTTCTTGTAATTTAAGGTATTGAGAATGGCTTACAGCCATCAACAAATTGATTTGCACTATAAAGTTTGTGATGTGATTATTAGGTGTCAAATGCACCCATATGCACGATTTTTCAAAATACAGTCACATTTACAACTGTCATGTATAATAATATACTGTATAGAGGGAAACTTTGGCAAGGATAACTTTGGTATAGCCAGCTAAATTGCATTTGTGACCGGATTTGCAAAAAGGTACCTTTCACGCAGAAAATTTGATCCAATTTTTGAACTTTGAACTTTTATAACTTTGTTCATGGGATATAATTGCCTGAAATTTTCCATGACTGTAGCAACAGTATCTGGCTGCATTTTGATATTATGGGAACACAAATCAGCAAAAGGAGTCAAGTATTACATCATTTTGTTTGCTAGTACATAAAGTGTGTGGAAAGGCACCTTCTCGCAAATTCAGTCACATTTGGGGAAATAAACTTTGGCAAATTTGATCTCAATCTTTAGCTATGACAATGCTGATATCAGGCACTATACAAGTAATTGGCAGATTGAACTTTGGTGAATTTGTAGCAAATCCCCAAATTTGCCTCAAAGTGTTTCCCCGTCAAAGTGTCCCTCTATACAGTAGGCATTGACAACATACCTGCTTGTGACAAACTTCGAATATACTGCTGCAAGAATCTCATTGCAACATTATCTTCCTGACCACCCCTAGAGTTTAATGCCTTTACTACATCCTCGGCATTTGTATCTTCAGTACATGTAAACAATGGAGCAAACACATCGGGAAAGCTTTGTATCAAATGAAGCACTTTCAGAACTTTTAAACCTTCTTTGAACTGGTCAAGAAGTAGCTGTATTTTAAAAAGTGCTTCATGCATTTTTACTGAATGAACAACTACATCTTTGTTATCCAGCTATATAGAAATAACAAAATTACACTTTTGTGAAGTATATACGTACATGAACATAAAAGTGCAATTGAAAAGTTGTTCAAATGCTTTAGATAAAATCTGGTAGAGCAAGATATCTACCAAAATGAAATATCTACCAGTTAAGCTACAGAATGATCCCAATCTGGTGACGATGAACATCCAGTTGTATCTGTAACTGTGTCTGGGAAACTGGTCTTATTGGCCATGAAAGCAAGCCTGATATTTGCTACAAACACAAAGCATCAATAACACACTATCAAATTTCACTGTCATCATCCAGGATTATTTAGTGGTCTGCTTCTGTTGGCTGCTTCTCCAAGTCCAATTGTACAAGCGTTCCTATGGATTTATGGAGATCTGGCCAAACAGGAGATTACTCTGTGTGGTTGAATAGCCTATGATATTTGATAAAGACTTGTACTGTAAAGTTCATTTTCTTTTATTCACAATAGAGACATGAATGACCATAATGTCTCCTAATTTATCCCGGTGCTTTCTTAATTTAATTGTTAAAACTTTTTACTTTCACCTCTGCCTCACCCACTGCCAATATTAAAGCTTGTCTGATATAGTTGATGTCAGTTTAAAGAGAGGGAAAATTAGCAGTCAACTGAATGCACTGGAAGATAAGGACATGAGAAAAATTGACACAAACAATGCTCTGATGCTTTTGCTAGCCTATTATGCTCAAGATTATGCCAGCATAATTGAAGCAAGCCTACTTATCACTTCTTTGCAAATGCCAGTTTAACATATTCAAGTAGCTATTATGCAACAATAATTAGACAATTGTGCATTCTTGATTTTGAAAGCATAATGTTGAGCATAATTAGGTTGAATTTTGAGTACAGCTCAAAAGTATAACAGGATAATTTTCAAAGCACAATAGCTAGTGATAAGGGCCTACTTTATTCCACGGACACTGGACTGGACTCGTGGAATGGACTGGACTCACGGACTGAGCTGGAAACAACTTTTAAACAATAATCCAGGAATTATCCATCACTTGCAACACTGAAGACACCACTATCGAGCTACAACTGTGCTGCTGCTGGCTCTTCCTTACAAGTCATGACTAGTGCATGCACTAATTAATTAGAATACACTTACGATACATGTGTACCAGCAGTGATATGGCGTGATAGAAGCTATTCTTGTAGCACAGATATTTTCCTTTGTTGCTTTAGCACTAGCTAGTGTTACAGCTGTAGAGATGAGCCAGTAATTATTCTTAGCAGGTAGCTAGGTGGCACCACCAGGCAAGGTGATGGGGCTATGCAAATAATCTGGCTCATTACTACAACCCTAACACTAGTGTTAAGTATGGAAGCAACAAAGGAAAACATGTACGCTACAACAATAGCCTCTGTCAAAATTTATCACTGCAAGTACACATGTATTGTAAGTGTATTCTAATTGATTAGTGCACGCGCTAGTGTCATCTGACTTGTAAGGAATAGCAGTACCAGCAGTTATAGCTCGATAGTGGTATCTCCAGTGTTGCAAGAGATGCATAATTCCTGGATTATTGTTTAAAAGCTGTTTCCAGCTCAGTCCGCTAGTCCAGTCCAGTCCGTGGAATAAAGTAGGCCAGTGATAATACCAGATTCCCAGACACAATCACATAATAAATTATATATATTTCAAGGGATTATAACTTCAGACCTGTATTTACTTATTTTAATTTCTTATTTATATTCCAGCCTAAATGGCCTCATATCTCCTCTATGTCTCTCACACCATGGACCTGGTAAAGTAATGCCCCGGCCTTTATTTATGACAAGAATTTATGGCATTTATTTACGCGTATAGGGCCTCAACATATGTGAGAGCATGTGTCGTCATTGATCTGTAACAAAATATTTGGTACAGGTGCATAAACGGTCCGGCCGGACCAGCTATGACAGCAAAAATGGTCCTACCCGAGCAAAACTGGTCCCTGGTATAAATGTCAATGCTATTAAAGCTAAGCCACTCAATACTATTCTTGTTGTGATTAGATATACTGAGTGACAAAATAATTACCTAACCGAGGCTACTACCAACTTAACCAAAGTCAAAGTCTGGAGACAGTTCGTCCTCAGCACTGAGTTAGCGAATACTGGCGGAGTACCATCTTCGCACTGTAGCTACCTCCACAAAGTTACAGACAGTTCCTGAAGAAGTTGGCGCCTAGAAAACTAATTGCTAACTTATAGTTTGATTTTATTTAGATGTATTTGAGATTGGTTTTTATAAGACTTTGTCTTCCTTATACCAATTAACAAATAATAATATAGCTAGCTATTACTGTACACGGTTTCATTCGCGTCTCTTTGACAGAGGCGTAACTAGCCAGAACCCAGGCCACTTGGGTCCCAGGCCAGGCGGAATCAATTATTATACACTATAATAAATCAAGATCGAGATACTCTAATAGAACAGTCCCCTTACAGCAGTCTCGTCATGCACTTGTCAATTTCATGCCCCACCCCCGGGGGGGTTGGGGAATACAGGGGATTTGACAAATCGTGGTGTCAAATTCCCTACTACTGGGGCAAAATCGGCTGTCAAATCCCCACTATGTCCCCATCCCCATAGTAGTGGATTTGACAACACCTCAAGGATGACTAAGTGCATATTTCATGCATGCCACTAGTAATAAACTTTCCCTGTAGCTAGTAAATTATAGCAAGTGCAATTTTATTGTTTAGAAATGCAACTACCAAAAATCGGTCAGTGAATTGGACAACTGTCAATTGCCCCAGGGGTGGGAACAAGAAGCAATGTCAATTCCCTACCTGGGGTGTGGGATTTGACAAATCTCCACGCATTTATCGCTGATGAAGTACATAAAAATCCTTACATAACGCATTACACACTACTCTAATAGAGTGACTGCTTTATTAGAGTGATTGCTAGGCTCTATTAGAGTATCTTGATCTTAGAAAACTAAAATTTTTGGAGGGGGTCAAGTTTCGTATACCAGCATGCATTTTCAGGAACTACGCCGTGAGCAAGGGTTTAATATTTACGTTGTAGCTTCAACCATATTGCTTCAGATATGTTAACTTAGCTGCAAAATTCACACCAGCATAATTATCGGGTGCATGCATGACAAACTGGAGGCGGACCGTTTATGTTCAGCCCAAACCATTTATGCACTGGCATGGGTGGTCCGTGGGGACCAAGTATGTAGGCACAAGCGGTACGACCGGACATTTTATGATAGCATAAATGGTCCACCCCGACCTTATTTTCCCAGACCATTGGTGCGTTGACAGATCTGGACAAGATGGATTACTAAGTTTAGCTTGGGCCCGCAAAGCCAAAAATCGATATCCTCAAATCAACTATATAGTTATTGTAATGTATTAGGCTAAGTGTAACTTAAATAACACCAGCTTGGTAGCCAAGTTTGTCACTATCTTGTGGTAGATAACGATACAAATGTCTTAAATAAAGTGATTCTTTGTTGCAGCGGTTCATAGGGTTCTTCGTATGCCACGATATTTACTCTCAACATCATTCTAGTAGCGGTCTATAATACACACGGTGATTTTATTTTATTGGTTATTTTCTGGTGGCAGTATGATCTGTGTGGCTTTTGGCGACAAACAAAATGTTTCTTCCTCTGGAGCACAGGACAAGCAGAGCAGCAACTGCGCCATTTGTCAGCAATGACCAGAACTAGGTAAAGTACCTGCATGGGGAGTGTGGTGATATAAATGAAGCTTGTTAACCATCTGACTGAGCAATCTATATGCTGAAATTCGGCCAAAGCGACACAATATTTGCAAACAAATACCAAAATGGTTGATACATCAGTGAGACAGTCTCCAAAAGCAAGGATACGAACCTTATAAGCACCTATCAATATGGCTATCTAGCCCAGTAAACGCATAGAACAATCCAATGCATGAATTAGGCACTGATGTGATTGATATTCAAATCGTGGAAATATCCCCATAATCTATTCCAATGACATTAAAATCACTTAAAGTCAAATGACAATAAGATTGTATGCATTAGGTTCAGCATCTCAATTAGCCCAGTAGTCTAAAACTCTCCCTATGATGCCATCACAGCATAAAACACACATGCACTGGCTCAGACCATGCCTGAGTGAACAATAGAGAGAGAATACTATCAGTTTTATTGATGAAAATCACAGTATCAGTATAATTATATCCTCGGACATATGCTACTACAAATAGGGCAATATAAGCCCCACAAGTGGGCATGGCAAGGGTAACAAAAACAAAAAAAAAAACATTACATATACACTCAATTAAAAAGAAAAGTTAATTATATTATACAAATACAACACTCAAGTCTCCACACACCATTCTTGACAGTCCTTTGCCATAAATATCCTACAAGAGGAAGAGATTGATATCGCTGCCACTGAATCAAAGATCCTTTTACTTCTAGATTTAGTCATCGTAAACTCATTTGAATGAAATTCACACAGTTCGTAATAGATGACAATGAAATTGGTAGATAGTGGCCTAGTACACTCATCTCAATTGTATCGTAATAGCTAGCAATCCCGAGTCGATCTAATTCAGCCAAGAGTAGCCTGATAATCTTCCTTCCCAAGCTTACGGTCTCTTGCAGATTTGAGATGATGGACAGAGTCCAAAGGACAGGTAAGCTCTAGTTAGGCCACTGATTTACTTCTCTGACTGTGAACCACAATATCATGGTGGTATGGAGTAATAAGAAGAGAAGACGGAATTGTTGCCTGGTGAGAGTCTCTTGCCCGCAATTCAAGTAAGTCAGCAAAGATCCTACACTGATCAGCCAAAACCTTAGAAAGTTTAGTGATCAAACTGCCCAAAACTTGGTTGTGCCTATATGTGTAGCGGCCCTGTGTCAAAGTACTGGGACAGCCACCCAAAACATGGGTATATAGTGGTAGACGGGGTACCGCCACGCAATGTACATTTTGCATTACATGGGATGTTCCACCTTCATAAATTAACTGCTGTAAGGAGAGTTATCACAAATATTTACTAAGGAGCACACTGCATGATTCCTACTTAGAAATGAAAGTGATTTCATGGATATGTCCGCGATTTGAAATTCGATCACGTGACTATCTATTTTATTGTTTTTTTAATAAGACAAAACAAGACACCTTTTTTTCAAAACAACCAACAATGCACAATAACAACCAAAATAAATTAAATTATCCAGTCAGGTCCAAGCAACTCTCCACACAAACTAGGTCCACTGTTGACTGTCTATTGCATGCATTGCATTACTCTATGCGTTTACTGAGTGAGATAGCCGTACTGTTAGGTGTTTACTTTTCACTATATTTGTTAATGACATTCCATCAATTGTGTCTAGCCTGTGTTCATGTTTGCAGATGATACAAAGATTTTCCGTGTAATAAGAAACAAAGAAGACTATGTTACATTACAGAATGACTTAAATTGCCTTTACAGATGGTCACAACTCTGGCAATTGAAGTTTAACATCTCCAAATGTAAACATCTCCACTCCATTTTGGCCCAGCTCACCATCATGGCTTCTATTATCTTAATGGAACTCCAATTCATACAGTTACATCCTACAATGATCTCGGAATTCTCTTTGATGACAAGCTTAAGTTTCATGATCATACCACTAAAGCTACAACCAAAGCTAATCGAATACTTGGCACGATCAAGAAACCTTTTCAATATCTTCACTCGGGTATGTTGTCCAAGTTGTTTACCAAACTAGTTTGACCCATCTTGAAATACGGTAATGCCATTTGGGGACCAGTATTTACCCTTGATCAGAGAAAGGATGAAAAGGTACAACATTGAGCTACCCATCTCCTCCCATCATTACATGACAAATCCTATACTGAGTCTGTCAATACTATCCAAACCATCACTGTTGTATAGACGCCAGGGGTAGATTTAATTTTTCTATACAAAATTCTTAATGACTACTTCAGCTCTGACTATACAAAATTCTTAATGACTACTTCAGCTCTGACTTTACTAATCTATACACCTACTCCACTACTACTGCCAGGGGGCACCAGTTTAAATAGTTCAAGTAACATTCAAGATTATTATGCAGATCTAATTACTTTATGAACAGAGTGATTAATGGTTGGAACAGTTTACCTACCTCTGTTGTAAAAAGTACTTCAATTAACATTTTTAAATCACTGTTAGATAATTATTATTTTAGATTTGCTTTTGTATAATGTATTGATTGGGTATACAGACTTTGCCTTTACCTGTATTTAATCATAATCACAATAATTTTTTTAAAGAAAGAAGAACCAGCCCTAGTTGGCACTCCCATCCACCACACTCTACTCTACGCTAAGATGTTCTATAAAATAGGTTTAGCCTATCCTTACACCTACAGAGCTACTGAAACAAAACCTACAGAACACAGAATAGAAAAGAAAAAAGGAAATGGGGTTTAAACAGCCCCAAGACGCCCCTCCCCCAGTGTAAGGTCAACTGATCCTTAAAGGGATGACCAGAGGAGGAGTGAGAACCCCTTATGCACATGATGGCAGAGTGCAATAAGGAGAAGCCAAGACGGCAGCGAAGCCAGCTCATCACCCTACAGTAGGGTGATTTCCACTTACAAGATAGGAGGAAGGCCAGGCGCTTGTAAGCTACAGTGGTGGAGGCATCCATGCCTCCAGAAGTTGAAAAAGCAAGAGGGCTAAAATTACCGTGTTTCACCTCTCGCACTCTCCGCTTATACTGACGGTGCTTCGAAGTTTCATGCTGGTGATAGGGATTACAATGGTTTAAAGGGGCATAAGGGTTAAATATTCTAACATCAAAAACAGTAGGTTCAAACCGAGAACCCCAGAAGCCTTAATGTCCAAGCGAGCACCAACATCTTGGTTAGCTGCATGTAGGGAGAGAGATTTACCACTGAAGGGTTGAAGGGGAGGTCCAGTAGATACATTATGACAAACCTCTGACATTAATTCTGCAGTCAAATCTCGGATGTAATTGTGGCGGATGGTAGGGAAGGCTCCGTTTGGACAGCTGAGAGCCTGTTCAACGTTGTTGAATCTGCCACAGACACAGCTGACAGGAAATTCTTAGGAGACCAACCGTAATGGAGAGCTAATGCATCACACAAGTCACCTTTGTGGAAAGCAAATCCATGACATTCCAAAGGTAAAGTGGAAAGCCAGGAGGATGCACCCTTCTCACCAGCAAGTTTCAGGGACAGTTGGAGATTGTTGGACAAAGTTGAGAAAAACTCTGAAAATCTTTGAGAGAGATTCTGACGTTTGATGGTTAGAGCTTCTTGTTTAAGAGCACGCTGTTGTTGTAGGATGGAGGAATCAAAACAAGAAAGCTGATTCAAGATGGCAGATGCTAGGGGGGATGTAACAGATGTGTAAAACTGATAGTTGTCTTGGGAAGATTTACAAGGGTCAAATATGCCAAGGCCCCCTTGATGGATTGGCAAAGTAAACATAGCCCCTTCAGAGTCATTAGGGGCATGTAGACATAACTTTGGTAGCACGTGCAGATGAATAGCCTCCTCAAGAGGAGCGAGTTGAGAGGACAAATCACACACAGTCCTAGTTAGAAAGGTCTAACGAGATGACAGGCCGTGAATCATAGCAGAATATGCAGCATGTGGCTGACTGGAGACAAAATTGGAAAGCTGAATAAAGTCATTCTGCCATTGACATACCATTTCCTGAAGAATGATGGATTTAAATTCAGGGGAACCAAGAGAAGCTCCCAAGTAGGGACGACCTTCAGTTGTAATGCACAGGGAAGTGCCAGCAAATAAAGTGCAGGCAGTGTCATGATAACCTTCTTTAACGACCAACCAGGACTTGGAAGCATTCACGTAATACCCACAACCAGGATCATACTCTGCATGCAGGTACGTTACCTAGTAATTGTCATTTCTGATCCATGGCATAGTTGTTGCATTGCTTGTCCTGTGCTCCAGAAGAAGAACCATATTATTTATCACCAAAAAGCCGCACAGATTGTGCTGCCACCAGAAATTGAACAATAAAATTAAACCACAAATACTTTGAGTTGATCATAGACTACTATAACAATGTTGAGTGAATATCGTGGTGTAGAAATATCTGTAATTGTAATAGGCTTAACTGTATGAAATGTATTATTATTTATTATTATTATTGTATGATGTACAAACCTCAATCATGAGTATAATGTGCATGATTACACTGTTAAAACAGGGGAGTAGCAGTAACTATGGGGAGTAAAATATTTTACTCTGAAAGGGGAGTTTGGATTACTAGGAGAGTAACAGTAACCCACTAAGGGTAAAGAGAACTCCAAGTAAGTGAAGGCACCAAACTGAAGAGTTCCCATTACCAGCTAGCTAGTAGCTAAGGTGAACTCAGTGAGCCAGTACGGCTGAGGCCACATGATATGAATGAGCCACATGCAGGTTATAGCTGTTTCACTATGTTATTTTCTCCATTAACTAACCAGTTCAATTCTAGCCACTCAATGTAAAAAAAGGAAAGTAATTATTTAGGCTTCCTTTTCAATGGCAGCCATTTACTCATGTTTTATTTTACAGGCTCAACCAAGACATAGTGAGGAAACAGACAGTACGAAAGTAGGAGGACGAATTATTACTCAAGAGTCAAGAATATTTTGAAATACGTATGTATAATTATTAAATACCATTTCTATTACAGACGTATTGTTTAGAGTGAAGAGTATTACCATAGAAACGGCTTCTTTAACAACAGAGCCGTGTTGAGTAGTTGAAAGCGGTTTGCTTCTCTGAGGAATCGTAGTGCTTAAAAGATGATACTAAAGTGTTTACTTGTTCATGAATAATTACTGGACGTTCACTAGGGTCTATCTCATTCATTGTTTCTTTAGTTACGTTTGAGCTCATACCTGAGTCGTCTCGTGTGACACACCGGTTTATTAAACTGGCTCCAATGGAAGTCACCACTGCTCGTAAGGGTTTAGGCGCCATATTGTGACACGGCAGAAATAGTTCAAGACTCAGGGAAAGAGAATAAAATTCGGCGGACTCAGTCGTATCACTGACTGGTACGTACAGTATTCAGCCCATCCAAGCTCACTGCTAGCTACTAGTAGTCAGTGTGTAAGAAGTTGAAGACTTGAGGGAGGAGAGGAAAGCCACCTAGCTTAAACATGGCATATCGTGTCCGTCTGCCTTCAGTTGACGTTAGCAGCCGGACACAATGATATTGCCTGGTAAGGTCAGTAGCCTGTATCATTGTCTTTTTACATAATTACATGCAGATTCACTGGAATTAACTAGAAAGATGTATCGTCTGCAGTTAAAAGAATCTTTGATACAATATACATTGTGTGTCTTCGACTTCATCAACTTTCCAAGTTGTTCTTGAGATAATGTTTATAGTTACGTAAACACATATTTACTTTTTTAGCACGGATGTCTCAATGTCACTGAGAACATAGAATTTTTACAACATCCAGTAAGTGTGTTAACATACAGTGACTGTGCATCAATTTGTAAACATATATTACAGGTGCCACAAGAAATCAGTGAACAAATAGACAAACAAAATGATGAACTCCAGGTAGCAAAAAAGTGCTGTTTTGCATGATAGCAACTGTGCCTTTTTAGATTACACTACCAATGCTGCTGGTCTGACAGAATTGTTTTTACAACTGTGTGTGACGTACCTTCAGCCATAAAGGTAACAAGTATATGATTGTAGAATATTTCTTTACTATACTGCTATTTACTACAGCTGATAACATGTCATGTGGTAGGAAGTAAGTCCAGTGAAGTGGCAGTGAAGCGTCATTTGCTGATGATGAAGCGTCATTTGCTGATGATGAAGCCTTGCTACTGATTTCTTTTTTTCAGTGACTTTCCAATATTATAAAGCTGGATATTGTAAACATTTTGTTACAGTTTTGCTGTATGTCTGTAACATCATTAGAGATTTTACACGGAGCTATTTGCAGAATTTAATGGAGCAAAGGAAGCACCTTGCATACTTATGTGAACTCTCCTAGAGTAACTAGAACTCCCTACAATAGATTTTTCAAAGGGTTCCTGTTACTCATTTGCGGGGTGTTAGTTACTCTCCACAAAAATATAGGGGTGTTAAATCCTCCCTACAATGGAAACTCCCCTAGGGGAGTAACAGTTACTCCTTATTTTTAACAGTGTAGTTAACAAACTAAACATTAATAAACTTAATTACATGTAACTATAATAGTAAAGATATAAAAGTATCAACATTATCAGTTTCCACGAGGTGATCAGTAAGTGATTCCATAGTCTAATTGCTCTAGGGAAGAATGATTGCATGTAGGAATCAATTTTTGAGGGTAAATGTAGGTATTTCCTGCTACTACTATGGGTGGTGCTTGGGACTTTATGAAGGATATGATCATAAGGGATATCTACATACTGATTAATGATTTTGTGAAACATAACTAAAATTGAGTCATCTCTTCGCTTTTCTAATGATTTTCAATCAAGTTCATTTAACATTGTTGTAACACTAGAATGTCGAGAATAATCATTGAACACAAATCTAGCAGCCTTCCTTTGAATCATCTCTAATTGGTGGATGTTAGACTGTAAGTGGGGTGACCAGATGACTGCGGTATATTCACAGATGGGGCGGATATATGTTTGATAGCATTTAGTTTTAATGGTTTGTGTACACTGACCAAAGTTCCTTCGAAAAAATGACAGGGCAGAATTTGCTCGGCCAATGATTCCTGATATACGTGTGGACCAAGATAGGTTACCTGAGATTGTTAGACCAAGGTACTTTGCTGATTGTACTCTCTGTATTTCATAGTCATTCAACTTATATATTGGATGCATCCACATAGCTATTTATTAACACATACCTATGCATTTTATGAAACACAAAACCTGTAATAGGGACACAATAGATATAGTTTTGGAGTGTGTGATTGTACAGAGTTGTTTTAGTTTTGGTTGTTGGAGAACTACTGATATCAGTGCTGTCAGATTCGATAACGATAACTAGTTATTGCTACACTGGCGTAGTCGGCATTCAGAACCAAGCGGACTTCAGTGACGGAGTTGACATCCTAACCCCAGACCTGACGACCAACCTGGTACTGTGGATTAGTATTAGTATTAGTATTATTAATTACCAGTAAAGGCACTGCCTGTATACCGGGTCAACACAAAATTAGTACAATCATAAGATGGCTATACAAAAATAAATCTAGAATTAGCTAAGTGAGAATCTAACAATGATTTAAAACAATTAATTGAATTAGCATTTACAACATAGTCAGGTAAGCCATTCCAGTCATTGAGAATCCTATTAAAAAAATAATCAGATCTACATTTTAATCTTGAAAATGATTTAAATAACTTAAATTGTGTCCCCTTGTGATGGTATTAGTGTAAGTGAAGAAGTTGCGAAAGTCTGAACTAAAATAATTATTTAGAATTTTATATAACAAAATAAGATCTCCTCTTAGCGTCAATGAGCTAAGGATGGCAATTGTAATAAGGATAATCTTTCAGAGTAGGACTTATCAACCAGTGTTGGTAACAAACGGGTAGCTCTTCGTTGGACTTTTTCAATCTTTCTCTGATCCAAAATAAATGGTGGCCCCCATACAGAGTTACTATATTCCAGTGTGGGCCGTACTATTGACTCAAACAGTTTCACTAACATATCCGGCTCCAAATATTCAAAGGACTTCCTAATAATCCCCAAGAGACGATTAGCCTTAGCAGTAATCTGAATGGTATGATCATGGAACTTTAGGTGGCTATCGAATACAATACCAAGATCCTTATGAGATGTCACACTGTCGACCAGAGTACCATTAAGGTAAAAAGAACCATAACTGTGTGCTGTTCCAAAGTGAAGGTGTTTACACTTAGCAACATTAAAATTCAACTGCCACCAAAGTGACCATTCGTGTAGTAAGTTTAAATCCTTCTGGAGAGCTAAGTGGTCTTCCTCATTTCATATAACTCGAAATATCTTAGCGTCATCGGCAAACATAAATGTAAGGTTTGATACTATTGAGGGCAAGTCATTAATAAATATTGAGAACAGCAAGGGCCCCAAAACTGATCCCTGAGGGACACCACTAGTAACTGGTACAGTGCTGGATTTTCTCCCATTCAGTACAACCTGTTGTGTCCTGTTGGTAAGGAAACTCTTTATCCACTTAAATATATTTCCCTGTAGGCCAACTGATGACAATTTATGTATTAAACGTTGATGTGGCACCGAGTCAAATGCTTCCCTAAAGTCAAGGTAAATCATTTCAATTGAGTAACCATTATCTAAGTATTTCATAAGATAATCTAATACATGTAGTAATTGGGTAGCACATGATCTACCTGGTGTAAAACCAAATTGATAAGGTGAGATTAAATTATACCTGGTTAAATAATTCATAATGTGAACCTTAATCAAGGATTCCATCATCTTACTAAAAATGGAAGTTAAACTGACTGGTCTATAATTAGACTACAACAAGTTTGATACTGAAATATGATTGGCTGAAAACATGGTCTCTAAATCTCGTAGAGCCACACTCATGTCCAATAGAGACCACGCTCTGAGGTGATACGAAACATGATAATTACGCGCCTGTAAACATTGGCAATGTGTGGACATTTAAATGGCTAGTAACAGCCGTACTGAATTAGAGGGAGGTGTAATGGGCTTGTTTGTACTAATCAACACTACATTGCTAGCTTACAAGCAGCTGTCGAGGCACAACAACAGCAACAATGAGTTGTAGTCCACTCGAGTCCAGTCGCTGAGTCCAGTACTTTGATACATAGCACGCGCCTGTAACATTGGCAATGCATGGGCGTTTAAATGGGTAGCAACAGCCACGCTGAGGTCCCGCCATGTAGGGAGGTGTAGAGGGCTTGTTTCTAGTAATTAGCCATACTTTTCTCATTTACAAGCAGCTGTCAACTCAACGTACAATAACGAGTTGTAGTCTAAATAAGTTAGACGTCAAGAACCACTGGGTTCTACGGGATTTAGAAAACCCTCAGGCCCTTAGTAGAGCCCAGGGCCTTCGAGTTTTCTAAATCCCGTAGAACCCTGGTTCTTGACGTCTAACTATTATTTAGAAACCAAATTTCGTGCTCCCTTTTTGTGTATCGGTGTAACATGAGCACACTTCCAATCCTGCGGTAAAGATCCACTGTTAAATGATTTATTAAATATAATAGACAATGGAATGGAAATAAAATCACCCATACTTTTGATTACTTGGATGGGCCAGCCATCGGGTCCTGGGGATTTGCTGTTTTGAAGATTAGTAATTTTACTTAAAACAATCTCAGGAGTAATATCAATAGAATCAGTAATAGGAGGAGTACTAGATGGATAAGTTGTAGGGATAGTAGTGGTATCTTCACTTGTAAAAACACTAGAAAAATAATTATTGAAAAGTGCAGCCATATCATTATCAGAGTTCACCGAGGAACCATCAGGACAAAGTAACTCAAAGATAACTGGTCGGATCTTCATTTTTGAGTTAACGTAACTCCAAAAAGCTTTTGGATTTGAATTAGCAGAGTGGGCTAGTTGTCTCTCATAATCTTTCTTAAGATTGCGGGTTAAGCTCCTCAGTTGATTATTAACAGACTTGAAATTGGATAGATCACTAGCAGAGTGAGTTAAAATATATTTCTTCCATAACTTATTTTTCTTTTTCTTTAAAGTGAACACATTGGAATTAGTATAGAGGTTTTTCTTTTCTCTAGGTTTGTAAGTAGGGATACAATCGTCAATGATGTCTTGGAAAATTAACTTAAACAGTGACCAAGCTTTATCTATATCAAGAGGGTTCAGAAAGGAAGCCCAGTCCATGTTACTAAGAGAATGTCTCATCAAATCAAAATTTGCTGCTCTTATATTGTACTTAACATTATCAGACTTCTTTTGCTCCGAATAACACACTAAGTTGAACTCTATGCAAATATGGTCACTGTTACCAAGAGGTGGGAGATAAGACAAGTTATTGATCATGTCTGGTTCATTAGTAAATATTAAGTCTAATAAACTAGGTGATTCATTTTGTCTAAACCTTGTGGGTTGGCATACATGTTGAAATAAAAATAAATCATCAACCACATCCAAAAAGGGCTCGATATGACAGTTGTTTGTTGAACCTGACAGTTCAGACCAAGAGATCTCTCTAAAGTTAAAATCTCCACAAATTAGTAAATGGGTGTAGTTGTCAAGGGTGGATAGCAAGTTACAAAGGGAATCAACACTTGTATTGAGGTGACACGAGGGACTACGATACACACCACCAATTAGCAGTGAATCAGAACCTTGCAATTTGATATCGGCCCATACATGATCCATAAATGGTGTAGACTGTAAAAACACTTGGGAAGATTCCAGTTTATTTGAAACAAAGATTCCTACTCCGCATATGTTAGTTGAAAGGGAACTATAGTTGTCATGATCAAAATTTGTATAAAGGGAAGAAGAACTTATGATTGAGCTTGGAGCTTTTGGGAGCATCTCTGTAAAAACAATCATATTGGGAGAACTTTTCCCTGCAATTTGAGCTAACAAAAGATCACGTTTATTAACAAATTGATCAGCAATAGTATATAAAACTTGCAATGATTTACCAAGTATTACTGAGCCACCAACGACACTAACATCAGGAAGACTGATCGTGATCTAGAGCACAGCAGACTTGCAGGAAGTACTGCAACATTTACTGCAGTGATTACCTCCAAGTAAAGTACCTGTGTGCAGAATATGGTGTGGATTGAAGTTTGTTAACCATCTGGCTGAGACCAGCCTCGCCTGATTTAGCAAAAATTCCTCTGCGATCTAACAAATACTACAGTCTCGTGCACATAAGCACCTTTAAGTGTGTTGAATTATGGAAATGATTACTCAGTACAAGTACAAACTTCCAGCGAATGCTAGATTACGAACACTTTAATCAATTATGGCATGCGAAATGCGATTTATTGCACAAAACCAAGGCTCTCGTAACTAATATATAATTTTACAAAAATATTGTGAAATATACTTGACAACTACTCTGAGTGCATGCAGTTAAATAAGCATGTTTGTAATTGTTAATCAATTTCAGTGACATTATGTATAAAAATCAATTTCTGACTGTTCTATAGGAGTATCTGACTGCTCTATTTGAGAGTTTCCTTCATGCAAGTTATACATATTATGGCTATGTGGCGTTGGTGTAAATTGACCTATATAATTAATTTTAATGCTGGCATATTGCATGCTATAGTAAAATCTTTGTGCTTTTTCTGAAAATCTTCTTCCTCATATATACTCAACAGGGTTAAAGGTATAGTCTAGACATAGTATCTGCACTTTCATTTTGATATGCAATGTACTATTTGGTATATATATGCTCATCCCACTTATGCATGGGGGAAGTATTAGCAATAATTATAGCAACTATCAAAAGCAGAAACCAATTAAGAGTTTGCTCCAATTCCATAGTTGATGGTAGGGAAGAGTGGCTCTGCTGACTGCTGTAAGGATATGTAAAATAAATTCAAAAGTTGAGATATGCACCTAAAAGTAATCAACAGTTTAATGTAGCTACGTACATTTTGTAAATCCTATCTGTGTGGGCCACTCTTATACATTCCATGTAATGTTACAAACTACTAAAATCCTACCTCCAAAACTTCAAAATCAGGACCCAGTGCAGGACAAATTTTCAACTATTTGAATTTTGTGAACAGATCTATATGAGTATGACAAGGTCATTGTGATAATTACTCTAAATTCAGTGACATGTGACTACTGCTCATATTAAATGTTGATCTAATCCATTATAACTATGCCAATTTTTAAGTTCCGGTAAATCATCCAATTGGCATTTCATTATAACAATTAAAATCAAAATTTCTTCCAAATCACAAATATTTAAGTTTCATTTTTAGAGATTTTGTGTCATGGAAGTAACACTATGTTTTTAATGTCTTGCACAGGATAGACATGATTGAGACTGAATAAGTTGCAATTGGTGTTTTGGTACAAAATTAGCTACCAGGAAATATCACGGCTTTATATGATAGTTTTCCATGCAGATGTGATTTCAAGGCATGTAAAGACTTGTCTGCGGAGCATACCATTTGACTTTGCATGCTACTGCATCTGAGTAGTGCATAACAATAAATGATCAGATAATTATAAGCTCTAATTTAACTATCAAATAGGTGTGCATAATTATAACTATGCTGCATGACCTGCATAGCTATAGCTATATAGATCTGGCCATGCACTCAAGACTTCTGGACTCCATCCTTGCTACAGAAATGATCATATTACTGTGCTCACAGTGATTTATAATCATATCAAGTCAGTAACATTATGCTGAATTCTGTAGAACTTTCATTACAAGAGTTCTAGTTTTGCACCGGAAATAAATTGCATTATCGGCTAATTTTAAAATTTTCCGTCAGTAATCAAGCCATTGCTGTTAGTTTATACTTGCTCTGAGCAATCATTTCCATACTTCAGCACACCTAAAGGTGTTAAGTTGCATGAAACTGCAGTATTTGTTGGATCATGGAGGAAATTTTTGCTAAATCGGGCAAGGCTGGTCTCAGGCAGATGGTCAACAAACTTCAATCCACACCATATTCCACACACAGGCACTTGACTTGGAGGTGATCACTGCAGTAAATGTTACAGTATTTCTTGCAAGTTTGTTGTGCTCCAGATAACGAAATGTCTTTTTTTCGCTGATTGGCGATGCACACGACGCCACTACCAAATATTAATTATATTAAACTACCTATACTCTAAAATAAGAGTGGACAACCTCTCAAAGCTTGAGAGAGAGTTTTGACCCAAAAGAATCACATTGTAAATTACGACAGCAAAAAATTGATCGAGTTCAAGGTATTTTGTGTTATTTTCACTAAAAGACATGGACAAAATTTGCTGCCACTGTAGTGTTTTCTTGGTTAGACCTACCCCTACACATGACTATAGTTTGTAAGTTGATTTGAAGATATCGATTTTTGGTTTGCGGACCCTACCTATCATAAAAACGTGGATAACATCTTATTCGCCTACTCAATAGGAGTTCAAAAATTCTTTGTCTCGTTGCAGTAGACTAAAGGATACGTAAGTTATGGGAATTTGTTTACGTCACATCGAAATGATCGTACGCGATTGATTTTTCTTCACTGATTTCGTCTCTGTATGCAGTGAAGAATGGTAATAGAAGAAAAAACTTACCCAGTAATGGACTCCCCTATTCATGGCGATATAAGTTACAGCCGTTTTTGTAAGCGCGTGTAATTTATTTTCCCAATACTTATTTATTATTAACCATCAAAATTAATTATGATACACAAGGTGTATACAAAATAAAAGCAAGTGGATCCTCAGACAACATGCGACCACACAACTCACTGGTTATTGGGTCAGCATGCGGGCATGGCAAGGAAAAGAAAGACTATTTGCACGCACACAAATAGAGAAAAATTTATTACACACACAAAAATTAATTACAAAACAGATTTAGTAAATTTAAAAGCAGTCCGGATTGACAGTCCATTCCTTTGAGCTTTGACCAAAGAATATCTGCTTCTCTGAGAAGCAGATATTGAGGCTCCGGCCATCTCATTCAAAAGTCCTCTAATACTAGCTTTAGACAAAGAGAATACTTGTTGGGTGAAACAAGTTACGTCCTTGATTGCATGGATAGACTTAAAAAGTGACCCAAAACACTGACTTCTACAGTTCTATAGCAGGTAGAAATATTCAAATGATCCAGCTCAGCCAAAAGTTGCTGATATTCTGGTTTAAACTGTTTGCTGTCACAAGCTGATTCGATGTGCTGAACTGAGTCGAGTGGACATGTGAGTTCTACAATATCCATCAATGAGGAATGAGCATTGTATAAAACAACATCAGGTCTATAGAGGTGACTAAACCAGATGAAGGAATGGTTTCAGGTGGAGAATCATTGGAGTGAAATCCCTGTAGGTCAGCGTGGACCTTGACATCATGACAGTCAGCAAAGAGAGTTGTTAGCTTGGATGCCAGAATATGTAAAACTTTATTATGTCTATAGGCGTACTGTACAAATCAATCTTTCTGTTGTTGCTACTTTGTAGGGCTGTAACTCCATAAGTTTTTGCCATACAAGGCTGAAACTTGGCCAGAGCACACACTTGGCTAAGTAGATTATAAATATTCAACAATAAAGAATTTGAAAAATAGACCATTATATCAGGTTTTTGCAGATCCGGTCACAATTAATTATGTTGAATCATCCTTTTACCTATCTAATGCCTTAATACCATCAGCAAGTCATAAAAGTATCTAGGTGTCATTATCGATTAAACGGACACAACATTTGAACATGCATATGATCACTGCTAAAGCAATCTCAGTAAGAAGTCTTTTAAAATGGAATGTAGCAAAGTGTCCTGCAACAGTTAAATGCTACTGCTATATTACATTTGTTTGCCCTCATTCTAGAATATATCTGTACAGTGTGGTCCCCATGCCATGAAATAACATCTATAAAATCAATTAGAAATTGTACAGAGAAGAACAGCAAGCACAGCATATTTCATACACAAATACTGACTGTATTTATTCCGTCTATGTTTAGGTGTTGAAACTAATAGTCCAAAAATTCTACCTTGGCTCAAACAAAAACAGACCACAGCCTCAAATGTGACTGGGCCTGCAAAAATAGGGCATGTGGGCACATGATTTTTGCCTACTCTTTCAAACTTCCTTGGCTCATAACTTTTTATACCAAAATGCTATGGCAATGAAACTTTTAACAGTTAGTTAGAATTTAATTAGCTTTATGATGCAAGTTACAGAATGCAAATATTCTGTTTCAGTACTAAGTTACGACCTTTAGTGTGACAGGGTGTAGTTTGTGCCCACATGCCCTGTTTTCGCAGGCCCGGTCACAAATAGTGAATAACATTAGAGTCATTTATAGATTTGAGGTTCGTTTTGTCTCGTTATAGGGACTTTTTTTAAAAATAGTTTTTCCAATACTGAATAAAGACGGGGTTAGAATAGGTAGTATTAGAACACTATTTTTGCTGTGAAGGTTTGTGATGAATAACTATAATAGAACAGCTAGTGTACGACTATAATAGAACTGCTAGTGTTACAGGAATGTTAAACAGTTTACAATGGCACACAATGGAGAAGCAAAGAAATAATTTGAGAGCCTCACTAATGTATAAAATAATTAATGACATGGTAGATATTAATGTGCACCAACAGTTTAGACAAAGCAACACCATAACTAGAGGTCATCATTCAAAGTTTTCTGCAGTTGCCAACAAGGGTAGATGCTTATAAGAACTCCTTCTTTCCTTTTACAGTAAATTATGGAGCCAACTAGATGATCATATTATCCAAGCTCCATATCTTGATTTATTTAATAATTGTATAAATTTGTAAATAAGTAGCTAGATACTTTTGTACAAATATGCTCATGATTGTGTTTGTACATTAACAAATGTATACATATCATGATCTTTGTACACTAAAAATTTCTGGAGGGTGGTCAAGAGCCCCCCTTGACCCCCATGTATTCAACCCTGTTGTAGGTAGCTATGTATAGCTAAGTTATATATATGGTTATCTAGCCAGGGATGATAATTAAATCACTTCCTTAGCCATGCTAGTCAAGAGTGCCGCGTAGCTGAGGCTGGTATAGAGTAGTATGGTGGTGCCCACCCCATGTTATTATCACTGTTAAGTAATGGACAATTAAAGAAATCTAAGTTAAAAAATAACAACCATACTTTATTTAGTAAATAACCATGCTTTTTAATATTATAACATGAATAACCATGCTTTTCATAAAATATTATAACAATGCTTTTGTAAATAACCATGCTTTTAAGAATTCACTGATTAAAATGTTCCACGATAACTGTCACAAATGTGGCTAGCTCAGGAGCATAATGCAACCATAATGGGAACACTGAAGGAGCATAATGGGTGAAACTTTTGGGAAATTCCTGAAAGCATTTTGAGCAAAATTTTGAACATGTTTTACCAGTCCTACTACCCAGTTATTTAATAAATAATAAATACCATATTCTGTTCTCTCCTACATAGCAGTAGAAAGGGTCTATAGAGACAAAAATTGTGGCGGAGAGCTCTCAATGGTGACAGGAATTGTTTTGCAGTTGGTATATCGTCCATTCCTTGGAATGTGACAGCACAGTCAAGATTCAATTAAACATCAGAGTGCCCTAAAAGAAGGTCTATTTTAGCATAATAAATTTATTGAAACATACATAGGTCCTCAAAATAGCCTCTATAGCACCTAGGCATTATGTTCCTTTCCTGGTTGGTAGGCAGTTTACTTTATTCAATAGGCCCATGCAGCTGGAACCTCCTGTATACCTATTAAACACGCACCTAATAATTTGACTGCATGCTTGCTTACTCCAGAATCTACCCTGTGTCCAGGCACAGTGATTGAGGAGGGTAACAGCAAGGAGAAATATTAATATGCATTTGAAAGTAACTATTTATTCATTTAATTACTTTATTATGCAAAGAACAGTTCTAATTTTGTGATGTTTTAAAACAGATTTATGTTTTTACTGTCACTACTCACCTTTACTTGCCAATTGATACCAGCAGATTCCAACAAACTTTGTGCATTGTCAGTTTCACATGCTTCAGTAACTTCATCGATACTTGTTGCATTGTGTAACTACATAATCAATAATTGGTATGGACAGCAGAGTCATTCATAATATTACATACATGCCTATCAGAAATTAGTATGCTCATATGAAATTTTTGGTAGCATTTATAGCAGACATTCTCCCTGGAAATTGGAGGGTGATTGTCACCTATGGGGTGAAACTCTATGGTACAAACCAGCCAAAAGCATACCACATGCAAGTGTAACATAATAATGTGTTCTTTAAGCTGGTCACATTTTTACACTGGCGTTTGTCTTGTGTGGTGTGAGATCAGGGGTGGATCCAGGTTGGCTAGGGGAGGGGCGCAAACAGGTAAGTTGTAGGTGGTTGGGGAGAGCCAGAATCTCTTGTTAGTTACAGCATTTTTGAAGAAGCAAATAATCACCTCTTTAGTGTCTCACTATTGATTTTTACCATTTTGGCCTTTGCAAGATGGTTGCGAAGCCTTAATGCTGTTTAAAGCTCTGAATGTCTTAAACAACAGCATAGATAATATACCCCAGGGGTATATTATCTATGCAGAACAGAAACATGATAATTATTTTAACAGGCACTTGGTATGCATAAAAGTGCTGTGTGACATTTTACATTTAGTTTAACTTTGGTTCACTTTGGTTTCAGGTAAATTAGTAACTGTGCCAAAAACAGCCCGGCTGTAAAAAAAGGTGAGGCCAAGAATGTACAAATAGATGTTCATGGAGTAACCAAAAGACATGATATAAAAATCTGGCCAAGAAAGCATATACAAAATAGGCGCTTTTGTGCATTCATTTTCTATATGCTTCACATTATCACATCCAGCTAGTTATACATGTGTGCTTGCAATATATACAATACTACTGAGATGATAAAAGATATTACACTGCATTGTTACCAAAATTAATTTAACTAAAAATTTACAATACTTTCTACTTGGCCATCTTTTTATTTTAATATACAGTGCAAAAAGATGGCCAAGTAGAAGCCAATTGTAAATTTTTAGTTTAATTTATTTTGGTAACAATGCAGTGTAATATTTTTTATCATCTCAGTAGTATTGTTTTTATTGCAAGCACAGATGTACAGCTAGCTGGATGTGATAATGTGAACCATATAGAAAATGAATGCACAAAAGTGCCTATACTGTAAATGCTTTCTTGGCCAGATTTTGATATCATGTCTTTTGGTTACTCCAAGAACATGTACTTGTGCATTCTTGGCCTTGCCTTTTTTTAAAGCTGGGCTGTTTTTGGCACAGGATATCACTACTTTTTGTTGAATAGAAAACATACAGTTAGGTATTATAATTATTACATAGGAGACACTGCATGCATGCATGCATAATAACAGCTTCAGCAACAGATTAGCTAGCTAAATTGGTAGCAAAAGCTTCCAAGTTCAGTGTTTAGAAGTGCTACTAAAAGTGACTTGTTAAGAGAAAATTCATTCAAACTGAAATTAATGTTCAAATTCCAGCAAGGACTCAAGTGATATCTTGTGTGATGTTTCACGTAAATAAGAACCGGCAAAGTCAAGGTTACAGTCTTAACTGTTCTTGCTGAAGTAGAAGGTTGGTGATATAACTAGTCTAGTTGAAATCTGTGCGTGACAAGTGGAGCTGAATCATCTGCGAATGTAGCTGAATGTATGCCTCGGAATGGACATGAAGCCTGATGGCACTGAATGCATCACACTATTCTACCAGCAAATTGCCAGGTAAGTTCATGTATAGCCAAGTCAGTGTAAACGGCTATATAACTGCCATCGTAATTTTAGACAGGAATCTTCCATGTCATAGTAGCTTCCTGGGATTATTATGATTATGATTATGATTATATACTGGGTCAAGACCACATAGCTGATAATTGACCCAGGTAATTACAAACAAAAAAACATTTAACACATACATGCATACATAAAATTATTTATTGCGTGATGACAAGGTGGTTGGTAATACTATGCTTGTATAGGCCAGAGCCTTGTAGCTGGCGTGTTCTAGCTGTGTGGGTCAGACCATGAACAAGTTGAGCTGAACCCTGAGAAAACAGCTAAAAATGAAAGGATATTTTCTGAACATTTCAACCAACCAAGATGGTTGGTGATGACAACAAAGATGTCAAGAGCAAACAAGTGTTTCCACCAACAGCTTAGGAAAGGTTAATAGGCTATATACCTTTATGGCTTCCTATAATGTATGGTGAAAACTTTGGCTATAAATAATGTGTTAGGTATTTGAATGATTAGTGGGTAAGTCAATACTACAAATGAGTTAATATTTTTGAGGGCTCAGCTCAATGCATACATACAGTAGGCCGTAATTACTATGCATCGATTGATAGCTGTGATAATAACCCCCAAAAACACCTTTGCTGTAAAAAAAGGTGCGTCCAAGAAACTACAAGTATCTGTAACCCCATGTAAAACACATAAGCTGTAGAAAAACATTCCATGAAATTAATGGGTAACTGAAAGAGCTGATATCTAGAGCGGCCAAGAATCAATAATATTACTACAACTGACTATGATTACCAAAGAATACCTTGGCTGTAGAACAGGTAAATAAAAGTAACTGGCAACCAAAACAGCTGATATCTGAAATGGCCAAGAATAAAAGTTAAGTTGACACAACTTACTACAATTATAAACTTGCAACATTGAATCCTAATCAATCAACTGTGTTCTATACATTCACAATTGCTACATCCTAAATTAATTCTTTGTAACTCTAATTGGCTGGTAATTTGGCCACCTTTTTTCTTTACTCTGACTATTGAAAAAGGTGGCCAAATTACCAGCCAATTAGAGTTACAAAGAATTAATTTAGGATGTAGCAAGGGTGAATGTATAGAACACAGTTGAATGATTAGGATTCAATGTTGCAAGTTTATAATTGTAGTCAGTTGTATGAATTTAACTTTTAGCCTTGGCCGCTTCAGATATCAGCTGTTTTGGTTGCCAGTTACTTTTATTTACCTGTTCTACAGCCAAGGTATTCTTTGGTAATCATAGTCAGTTGTAGTAACATTATTGATTCTTGGCTGCTCTAGATATCAGCTCTTTCAGTTACCCATTAATTTCATGGAGTGTTTTTCTACAGCTTATCTGTTTTACATGGGTTACAGATACTTGTAGTTTCTTGGACGCGCTCTTTTTTACAGCAAAGGTGCTTTTTGGGGGGATATCACAAATTTTTGTCAGTTATATAATTTGTGACCAGATTTGTGAAAAGGGGTCTTCCACACACATACAATTTATGAACTTTAGCAATTCATTACTTGTGAATGGAATACGTTATTGCCTTGAAATTTGGACCGTAGTGAGCACCAACATAGGCTAATGGGTGGAGTAAATTTCAGGTTTGTATTGTTTTTGAACACAAAGTTACAGTCTTCCAAGTTCATAAAATTGGATGTTTGTGGAAGATTCCTTTTCGCAAATCCAGTCACATTTACAGACCCAATGTTCAAGCTGTGTAAAGCACTTATTTGCAAAGCATCCTTTTCTAGGTGATCTTGGGAATGCCATCATCTTGAAATAGCAACTCTGAGATAGCATTTGGGATCTGGGAGTGTTTTCAGACAGAGATGTAAATATTCAGCTATATGGTTCAATGACTGTTCTATTAGAGTATTTTATTGCCTGACTGTTTTATTAGAGTATTTATTGCTTGACTGTTCTATTGGAGTATATCAATCATTCTGTACTTGTCAATGAATAAAACCTGCTATGACCACTGCCAAAGTGCCCTGAGGACGACCTATCAACTTGGTTTGCCACTCGTAGAGCTAGATGCTTTGCTAAGGGTTATGAAAGAGATCACAAACATCATACTATTATTTTTATTTCACTACATACAAATGCACGCTTACATCATATACAAGCACAAGATGCACGCAAAATGTGCAAACACACATATTCACAAACATACACCACATATTGGTTGTACTCAAGTTAATATCACATCTCTTGTGAAATGCTCTTGTAGGAGAGATGGTAATGCCTTTACTTGGTGCTAAAAAGTTCTTGCAGAAAAGAAAATTATGTTGTAGATACTGTTTAGTGCCGGTTAATTACACATGTCACTCCATAGTTAAGCCATGAGGATATCCAAGCAAGTGTCTTTGGTGTTGCGACTGATGTTCCAGGTTAGTTGCATGTGTGTTTAATTTATGCCTGCTTGTTTTTCACAGGTCTCACTTAACCTTGTGTCGTCATGCAGACATCTGAATATTGTGCAAGCTGTGTGGAACAACCCCAACTCATATACACAATCATTGGCAACCACGAACCACATACATTCAAGCAATCTGTTACAAAAGTTGAAAGCCACAACACAAGCTCATGCCAGCAAACCACAAACCACATTCCAGCAATTTGTTACAAACTTTGTTGCACTATGGTATGTGCATAATGATCAATTAATGAAAGCCACAACACAAGCTCCATGGTGCATTAATGGAAATAAATAAGTTCCACCTGACTGACAATTATCACGTGACCTATTTAGGGGATATCCCTTGGAAAGACCCTGCACAGTAACACTTCAAGTGAACAGTGAATGACACTTGATACGCAATTTATATTGTTATTGATGGCAGTTCATATATGTCTTGAGAGAGAAGTATAATATTATTAAACACTAAAATCCATTAAAGTACGAGTACCGCATTGTAGAGCCATAACCAAGAACAAGTTCCACTTGACTGACAATGATCACATGGCCTATTTAGGGGAAATCTCTTGGAAAGTCCCTGTAACACCTCAAGTGAATACACGTGATACGCGGTTTACATTAATTATTGATGGCAGTCCATGTCTTGAGAGGACTGAATACTGCTAAATATTTGTTATATTGTAACTGGATTTCAATGGAGCAGCGAAGTGTACTTAACTGATTTGAAACTAAGATACATAGAGTCTACACCGCTTGAAGAAGAACGTCGAGTGGATATTAAAGAGTCACCGGCGAGAATACTGATGTACTCAGCTCTTCGTAGAGGTTCAGTAACGAAAAGAGAAGTGGAGGTTCAGTAATGAAACGAGGAGTGGAGGTTCAGCAACGAAAGGGAGGTGAAAAAAATGAGGCTAGTGTACAAAGTGCCACATCTATTCACACTGATTAACCGCGTGTATGCAATTGGTTTTTAGACTGTAAGACGTCTCCACTGACTAGTGTAAGTTCACTGAGACCAAGCTGAAAACTTCTGTGATGGTACCAAGTTGAGTAGCAGCAAGTACCATTATTTTCCGGCTTGAAATTATATCTCATGGATGGATTGTCAACAAGGTGTACTCGTACAGACCAAACAGCTTTCAGTATTGTCACTGTAGTGCCAATTTAGAAGTCCTGGAACTAGGTGGAAGAAGTAAGGTAATCTACATGATGCTTGTACAAAAAAATATTCTTTCACATTGCATACTGGTCTTTATGTACAGTGAAACCTGTCTAATCAGGACACTGTGTAGTAAGGTCACTGCTGGGCCAACTTGTGAATCCTCAAACATATTACCTCAAGATGTGATGAATTTTCAATTCTCCAAATCTGTCATTTGCGTAAAAAGTGACAGATTTTAGCTGTATTGTATTTAATGCCCTGTCAATTTTGCCGGTACAGGGTACTTGGTCATAACATGCGGTTCTCTGACTAGCAGTGGTACATATGTAAAGATCAAGGTTCGGGGGAGTAAGTTTATATATATATAGACAGAGGAATTATATAACGTTATGTGTGTTCTTTAGTTCTCAATTGTCAAGTGTACATGGACGATGAGGCCTGATAAGATCTTGGCATTATATCTCAGTTGATTATATACAATCTTCTGAATTTCCAGGATGAGGCGTACAGTTGCGATGGGACTAACTACAGTGGAACCTGTCTTAGCGGCCACCTGTATAGAAAGGCCACTTCTTTAAAAAGACCAACTTTAAATTTCCCTAGTGAGAAGTTTATACACTAATTTACCTGTCTAAAGCAGCCACCTGCCTATTAAGGCCAAGAAATCTTGGTCCGAAGGTGACTGGCTTAGACAGTTGCCACTGTATCTCATTTTGTTGTCAGAATTTTATTGTTAATGTCACAAACAATTAATGTGATATATTTTGTTATGTAACATATGTATTAATTAAATGACATGCATGACGAAAGCCACAATGGGAGTAACTACTTACTGTTAGGGTGGGTAATGCTATGTAACAAGCTGGTTTGAGCACCACCAGAACACACAATACACCATGTGTGGTGTGGCAACAAGAATTATGCTTGGAACACCTTCTCTAGTGACACTACGTTCTTGCCGCTTTCACACTTGTTTGTAAGACATCTACCAATCATCAACGCATGCATGAGGCATGGCACTAAATGGAGTTTAAAAGATTTCTGCTTAAAACACATTCCCTAGGGAACTTATGGTTCTACACGCTTTTACAACTTGTTTATCAGACATTAGGGCTTGTGTCCACATCGTGTCTTTAAAAGTTATTGTAGGGATTAGAGGTTTGATCGAAGAAAATACGTGTAAGAACAAACCAGGATTAGATAATGTCAGTGCTAGATGGACTGTACAAACATGGGTAAGTTGACTGGTATAAGATGACCCTAGGTGTAACACAAGGTTGAGAAATAAAGCGAAATATGTCTAAATACGCATTTAATACTGGTCGCAAGAAAATTACTACTACTACTACAAAAAAAGATTTTTTTAATTACGTAACGCAATACAAACTATTGAGAGATGTTGCATAATTCAGGACTAATATTGTGAAACCGTCCCTACATGTAAATAACTCACAGTAGTGGCCACGCGTCTTTTAATTGGCGTGCGATTTGTAGTTTCTTGGCCGCACGCCTCACGGTAGCCTCACTACCGTGAGTCTTGATATAAGTAGATCTGAGACAACCATGGACCCTACTATATAGTAACTGGGCAGATATATAGAGTAGTGTTTTTCTAGTACAGGTATACTGTTCTAGTACATTCTAGTTATAGTTCAGTTGCCAGAAATATTTTAAGTTAGTATTAGTTCTAGTATTGATTGTTTAAAACAATTTTTGTTAGTATTAGTTCTAGTATACCTTGTTAGAAACAATAATAGTTTGTAGTAGTTCTAGTATGCATGGCTGAAACAATTTTAGTTAGTATTAGAGTACCTGAAATTTAGGTAGTATTAGTTATAGTACAGTACTGATGCTAAGAATATAAATACTTTGTCATACTTATTCATTGTTTTTACAAAAAAATTGAACACTAACTAGGTGTATTAGAATTATCATCCTATACCACTGTGAGAAGTAGAACTTAATGAAAGATTTAAACAACATCCTACCTAAACAATATACTTCATGTTTCTCCATAAGATGATCTCTCTAAATTATTGTCTTTCACCTGTTTTGTTTCCCTGTTGTCACCTCTCCATGCACCGGAACAAAATATTTGAGCGGTGGTTGCTGAAATGTCACAAGCCACTCGAGATAGTAATGGAAAGTTGCCTTTGTTCTTACAAAGGTTATATTTAATCATCTTATGATTATGTTAATATATACTTCAGAGTCAGGCTTTAATGTGCCAGATAGTCAGTTCACCAATCAGGTTCCTCAAACAGCAATTGCAGTAGTAGTTGTAGTACTAAACGTTTTAGTTTAGTTCTAGTATTGGTACTATAAAGCTATAAATTTTAGTTTAGTTCTTGTTCAAAAACATAAAAACAACACTTCTAGTATAGTTCCAGTTTTTTAAATAGACTGTAATGGAATTATAGTGTAGTTCTTGTTCCTAGAACTAAAAAGAAAAGGCTGTACTAAAACTAATTTTAGTTCTAGTTTTAGTATACTAGAAAAACACTAATATAGAGTTATGTATACTCTGATATAATTGTTGAGTGTTGTAGTTTGTCAGTGGTCAAATTAATCAATTTAGATAGGTTTTTGTGATGTTGAAGGTGTTAGACAAACTCCAGTTAGGGGCAGGCAATAAAAGATTATGTTTCAAAACAGGAGAGGAACATGCTTAGGCCCGCAAGGTACAGGCTTAATTTACTTGCCCCAGTAGACGCACCATATATTATAATGCACATATCAATGTATTGCCCTACTACTGCTCCCCCTTTGGGAATATATAGGGCTATAGTGGGCACAACCGAATGTTAAATGCCCCATGGTAGGACAAACCTATTGTGTCAAATCCCCATCATTGGCTCCAGTTGCAACATGGGTGATTTGACATAGTGTAGAAAAAATATTTGGGTGCTTAATGGATGATTGTCAAATGCCCCATAGTGAAACATCAGTTTCATGTCAATTCACCTTGTAATTCCCCACTTACAGGCTTTACATCCAAGGGGGATGGTGGGGTAACACATTGGTAGGTGCATAATGAGTTTGCATCATAAACCTTGTGTTAAAATTTAGTCTGTCTTGCTTTTTTCATGCTTATAGCAGCTAATGTTCTTATTCTCAAACAATCAGGACTGGAAAACTACAAATTGTCTTCTACTTTTACATATCAACCATCCAGTCACTGCTAATTTATTAAAATTTCCTGTGCTGTTGTGTCACTTGTTTACTATTATGCTATAACCATTAGTCACTCCTAGTTTATATGTCTCCTAGCAACAAAAATTGTTATGTCAACAATGTAGGTGAGAACCACAAAACAAGTCAAGTAATATATTCCAAAATTGGTCATCAACTGCTGCAGTAAGCTGAATACATCTTGGGAATGGCTATGTGGGATGCTCACTTTAACAATAACCATAATAGTGGAATTAAGTGTTTGCTGACATGTTAGTCTGACTATATGAGTACATGTTTCTAGTTAGCTGTGCCTTACCATACTGTATCCCTTTCTGTATTTGTAGGGTGGATACTGATGTCGTGACTGTTGGCGGGTGAAGTTATGGTCAATGGACAAATCATGCAAATGGTGAAGAAAAATTCATATGTGGTACCAAGACCCCACTACTATATATGTGACCGGATTTGACAAAACCAGGCTTCCACACACATCCAGATGTGTGACTTTGAAGGACCATAACTCAATGTAGGAGTAAGCTATCACTTTCAAAGTTTTATCTGTTATTACATAATGCAATGAAAGACTGTTGTGAAAATTGTAGGTCAATAGCATACTGAGTGATCAAGTTACAAGTGATTAAAGTCAAAGAATTGGATGTGTGTGGAAGCCTGGTTTTGTCAAATCCGGTCACATATTATTATGAACTCTTGGTGGTACTTCATAGCCAAACACTAGTGTATCTGACTTCTTGTGCTATTGTAGTCATTTTTTAAATTTTATGGGTTCATCATAATGTAAATCTTTACTATTACAGTATATTCATGCTATCATTAAAGAGTTTCTATAATTGTGGGTTAAGTGATGAAAGGTGATGCGCTGATGCTGGCTTTTTAAGTGAACACTGAAGTTTCACAGGCACTGAACGGCTGGGGAGGGATTAAAGACGTGCACGGGTAATGTAGTGGTAAGTTATTTCAACTATATCACTACAGCGGTTATGAAACAGCTGGCTATAGCTATGTACGGCCCTGCATGGGCCGGAGTCACGCTATAACGAGTCAGTGGAGGCATACCGTGGCAAATTTAAAACAAATCAGAGATTGGACTCACAATTAAACCAAGAGTTGACAGCACAATGTCTATCAAATCAGCCAGTTCACTATAGCTAATGACCTTGCCCACTTCCACACTGTTTGGTTTGGGAATTGAGGCGGACGCCTCACATCTCGACATCATGGCAACAAGTTTGAATCTTCAAAGAGCACAAAAGCGATCTCATAAACTAATGAACAAGTTTTAGAGAATTTAAAAGTACAGATTCATTGTGTAAAAAGCCCCTGATAGCCGCACACAGTAATAATGAACTAGTGAAGGTCACTACTAATTTCTGCCACAATACTCACTATTTTTGTGTAGTGATGTTCACTACTTTTGTAGTGACCTTCACTACTTTTTTGTAATGATACCCACTACATAGTAGTGAATATCTCTACATGGTATATAGTGATGTTCACTACAAAATTGGTAGTGAACGTCACTACACAAAAAGAGTGAGTATTGTGGCAGACATTAGTAGTGACGTTCACTACATTTAGTAGTGACCTTAACTAGGTTGTTTTTACTGTGAAGCCTTTTACAATATGACTTCATGGTTGAAAGAAAATTGCTGCAATGGGATGCGATGATGAAGAAAACGAAAAAAGAACGATGCACATTTGAATTAATAATTTAATTAATGCATTGTAAATGGGTGGGCGATGGAACAAACTACTCCAATAATCTGCCTGACTGTTCATGTGGTAGTTACTCATTATACAAGGCTACATGCCCCTGGTTTCGAGGCAGAATCGTTTAGTAAGGCTGAGATTTTGCCATGCGGATTTTAAAAGATTGCAAAATCAATCCCTCATGTAAATGACTCACAGTAGTGGTCGCGTGTTTATTATTATTGTGGGTGTGAGCTTTGTGCTTCTTGGCCTTGCGACTCACTAACGTGAGTCTTGATAAATGCTAGCAAAATTTGCATGCTTCATGAGTTTTATAGCTAAACTGATTTTGGCCTGACATAAATATCAGTATTTTCATAATAAGCATGGCTGGCTCCTCCACTAGTGAGCGAGGGGGCATTTGTTCCAAATGCCCAATCCTGGATCCACCATTGGAGATTATGTGTATGGCTATAGATTCGCTAACTGTGTCTTTGGCCTGTTTATGCTCAGCAAGGTCAACTTCTTGTTCATCCTTAAAGTTTGTTTGAGGGTTGTATTTACAGTATTTAAAACAAGTAGCCTTGTAAATTGATAGTGGTATATTAAGAATGAATTTGGACCCTTATAACAGCACAGATTTTCAATGCAACACTACACTACACTACACTACACATGTGACACTGCACTACACTACACTACTACAATACTACACTATTACTGCTACACTGCAGTACTGCATTTCTGTAATTCTACATTTTTGCTACACTGCAGCACTATTACAATGTGTCAATTAGGTATGGTTCCACTGATACTGAAAATACCTACCGATCCATTTATACTGATATTTAGCAGTGAATTTTTACCGATATAGATATGGTAATTGCCCTACAATTTACACACCTCTTAAGTTACCTATATGTGACTAATCTATTACAATAATATTTTATTGTGCAGTGACTGTTCTATTAGAGTATTTTGATGTTTTTCATGCAGACATAGTAATGCTCAACACTATTAATTTTAGAACCTGCAAACCAATAAATCAACATTTACAAATCAATCCCCTACTATTGTGGGATGTTCATCGTAGCATAGTTACCATTGCTAGATCCACCATCAAACTGAAAGGACGATTGTTGTCATCAGAGAAATATCGAATTTTATATTGGTGGGGTCTATTCTACGGAACAGAATAGAACGGAACGGAATGATGGACTAAACCACGGAACGGAACGCTTCTCAAATTGAAGCTTGCAACTGATCATTACTGAAACTGCCCTTACAAATTATCAGTGGCACCTCCAGTGGGTGATTAAACATAAGATAAAAAGAATTAAAGGATCAATCATGGGTTCTTGTTGATTGTCATTAGTAATGAAGTATTAATTGTGGAATGAGCTGTATCAGTGATGTTCATCCATGGTTCATCTACGGATATATCAAGAAGGACACTTGTTCTTACCAAAGTTAATAGTATGTGAGCTGTTTTGCTTATTTTGACTTTAGTAAACAGTCTGGGGTGGCTTTTCAAGTCATAAGTCAGTGTACAAATACAGTAAAGCAAGCTGGAAGACACTGGTAACAGGAAAGAGCCAGCTGAAATAAATCTTGAAAAATTTTGTGCAGTGTGTAAGGAGCAAATATTTTGGCATACCGCAAGGAGGCTATATTCTGCAAACATTGAAGTGTATGCATAGAGTTATTAACAGCCGGTGCAGTGGACTAATGCGGTATTCAATAGTGAGCTGATTTTTTTTTCTGTTGCACAAATTCAAGGATGTGTCTGACTGTTAGCCTTGAATCAGGCTAAATGTCAAAACTCCAAGCCCAACTAAATCTCAATTATAAGCCTTCTACGCATGTGAAATCATGCCCATATATATAGTCACCAGGCAAACGTGATTTGGACCAAGATGTGTGTGTATAATTTCAATGTATCTAGTCAGACCTGAAATGGAACACGCACATTAATTACATATCACCTAAGAATCCTAGGATTTATAAGTATAACATTTCACATGCTTCATTTCAAACAAAGGTTAAATTTGCTTGTCTATTTTCAAGTGATTCCCAGTCCAGCTGGTCCATGAAATTACAGTGGGATCACATGTATTTGTTACAGTGTGGGCTGTTCTGTGTTGGATCTATTCTAGAGTTGAGATTTCAAGGTAGACTGCCAATGTACCAACACTGTTATAGCATATTTAAGTGGAGGTCAAATGAAAACAGGAGTGCTAGATTATTTATTTATACAAATTTTTCATAATGAAATTGATATCCCATTTTGATTTGTACCTCCACTTTGCAACATATTCAAGAACAAGAAGTTACCACCCTTTTAATCTCCAACCATTGTCGTTAATTAAACAAGATCTCACCAGTCTGTTTTTCCATCTACAACTTTGCTTTGGAGCAATACAGTAATTATCTAAAGGCTCTAATTCATATCAAGTATTTATGTCTTTAATTCACTATTTTACTGGTTTGTCTGTATGCTTTCTTCATTTCCTTTGAAGTTGTAGAAGTTGTTATAAGTAAACAAAGATAGATTTTCTCTCCCATATTATTCTAGGATTTCTATTGACTAAGAAAAATTTAATTATTTATATACAGGCTCAAAATTGAGAAAATATAAAGAAAGTGAATTAATATTATAAAATCAGTTTGCTTTTGGATATTTAATATCTCCAACTGCAATAAAAATTCAATGAATCCATGCATCTCATCGCTGGTCATCTGAACATTCTGAAAGTGATATCTCTCTCAATCAACCATATTATGTTTTTTAGACTGAATAAAGTCATGATCAACTAGCCTTTTCCTGTCACCAGTAATTTTTTAGTTAGTTTCTCTGGATATTATATGTTCTGAAACTGAAGAAATCGAGTGATTTTCTGAACTATTTATCTTGTCAAGATCAGCAGAAGCAACTGACATCCAATTGGCTGCTGTACTGAGTAACAAAACTTGCCTTGGTCATGCAATAAATGAATTGAAGAGATCTGCTTGGTATATCAGGTAGGAGAACAATCACTGCATGAGACAGCTATCAATATTTTATTATCCTATTCCATTTCCCTGGAGGTTCCACTGATAAAATACAATTTCAGCAAAGATAGCAGCTAGCCAAACTGCAAGTTTTGAGTCAGAAAGCATTCCATTCTGTGAAATAGACCCCATCCTAAATTCAACTCACTACTCAGGCTGAGATATCTAGCATTAGTCCACTACATTGTTAATGATATAACCTCCTTGAGGTATCTGAATGTTTGCTCCTCATGCACTGCACAAAATTCCTTTAGATTTTGCTTAGACTGGGTTGATTCAGCTAGTCACCATACTTGTTTCCATTGTAGTGTAGCTATACTACTGATTTATGCTGATTAGAAAGGCTGGGCCCCAGACTGTACATTGTAAAGTCAAAATAAGCAAAAAAAAACTGACATACTAGTCATGCATTAAGTTTCCTACTTGATACATCTGAAGATGAACACACTGAGTCAGCTATTCCCACAATTAGTATTTTGTTACTAATGACAACCAACAAACACCCACAATCGATCCTTAAATTCATTTTATCTTTCTTTGGGGTAGGTTTGATTACCTGGTGGAGTTGCCACCAATAATTTGTACAGCAATGGCAAGCTGCAAGTTTCAGTTTGAGAAAGCATTCCGTTCCATAGTTTAGTCCATCATTCCGTTCCATTCCATAAAATAGACCCCACCTTTTATATTTCACGAGATGTAAAATTTATTTAAAAATTTTGTGCTCCACACAAATGACCAGATGAAACTTGCTACTTAGCCAGATCTTATCTATGGTTGTTGTGGTTAAAAAGTACACATAACAGTAAGCAAACAATTTGTTTGATTCCCAGCACAGGGCTACTTTCTTTCAAAAATCATAAAATGAAGCATGATTTTTCAAATTCAAGCTGCCCTACCAGCCAAGACAAGTAAAGCCAATTATTCTTTACAGTATTCTGACAAAGTTGGGTGCATAGTCTATCTATGCTGTTAGAGTGAAAACGATCTGAGACTTCTCACCATCTGGGTGACGAGTATTAAAAATGTTGTGCTTCATTTCATGGAATTCTATCAATGATGCTGAAGTCCCTTCCAACATTTTTGCTGCCGCACTGATCACCTAACTTTGTTTAGAAAAATGATAAAAGTTGGACCAAAATGCTTAGCAGTAGTAATAGTTGTTTCTATGATTTCATATGATGTAGTATTCCAGCAGATCGCCAGGACCCCTAACTAGCTCGATTCTAAAATGAAAGATTTCGTACTTTTTCAGTTTATTTTTGAATATTTTGCAACATAATAGTGCTTTAGAAAAAATCTGAAACCACTGTGGAGCACGAGAGATGAAGTCAGTTTTGGACGCTTTAGCTGCATCCAGTGGACTAGAGCTTCCAATGACGCGTGGACGGTATCGATGAAATAATAGTTATTAATATGCACACACTTTATTAATGACTAATTATATATGGAGCCTACCACCCAACAGTTATAGGAATGGTGAATACTTTTCTACATTTCCACTCTAACAACTTCAATTTTAAATTCCATAGCTATAATATTTTATTTTGTTTGCTTTTCAACAACTTTCTGAGAAAGTCTAGAATCTCCAGGAATAGCAATATCAATTAGGTAGACTTCATTTGTTTCTTTTAATACCATACTGATATCAGGGTAGTTGTGTTGCAATGAGGTGTCAGTTACAATGGATTATTATTATTATTATTATTACTAGTACCACATCACATACAACCAAGTACATACACCAACGTGACAGCCCCCTGGTGAGGTTGTTAGGTGGTGAAGGCACGATCCCCAAATCAACTCAATATGTCACAGTAGTGACAGATACAACACAATAGTGGCATCGTAACTAAAGGCCACCAGTAGTAGCTAAGTGCCAGTACATCATTGATGTGGTAATGGCACAGTGATGTGTACACAGTATATGCATACACAACCTACAGGAGATGCACAATACTGTAGGAGTATACAAGCCAGGTGAACCAGATAAAGGAAGACAGCCAAGCCAGCCAGAGCCTAGTAAGCTAGGTAAAGGAAAAATGTACAATAATACAAGAAAACATTTAAAACACACCACACTCTTTACAATACATTAGTACAAACAGACAACCAAACCAACCAGAGCCTAGAAACCCAGAAAAAATATAAAATACAAGACTTATGTACATTACAATACAAACAAACATACCTATCCTTGTGCAGCTGGCATGTCAAACCTATTCAGGTGTCCTGCAGCCATAGATATACGGAGCGCATCCACTGGCAGCTGGCATGGCGACTTGAGACTTAGTGTGCCAGCTGGCAACAGTTTCAAACACCATTGAACAGCAATTCGCTCTTCTAAATAGCCATTTGAATCTGCTCGATTGGTAGTGGGTATATATCACGTGCTGTTTTGATCGGCATTAAATAGAATTGTCGTACGTTTCTATCACCTCCACGGAAACATTCACCCATTATACGATTATCTCTTCATACAACATGGATTCTATTCCCGGTGAGTGCAAAGCCTTAGGCCTTGTAGTTTTCTCAAACATTATTTATTATTTATTAACTATTTTTATTAATTTATTTATTCATTCATTATTAATGACGTAATTTTAACCCCGTTTTGTATTATTCTTAGTACTTGGTTGTATAACTAGGACCGTGTCATACACAACCAAGTACATACACCAATGTGACAACCACCTGGTGAGGCCATGCCAGAGGCGTAGCCAAGGGGAGGCATTTGCCCCCCCCCCCCCCCTCATCACCGTTTCTTTTTTTAAACCTCCGTCACAAGCTTACCAATATTAAACTGACACGCAAATGACTATAAATTATGTGCGCTACTACGCGTTACCACGCGGGGTTGCTAGTGAACGCGCACACACAACATTCATCTCGCTCGTGAATCCACCGAACGAAAATATTAGAGACACACTTCTATATTTAGCCTAGATTACTCACGTGATAGAGCATTTTCGAATCTAAAGAGTGACCCGCTCAAAGGACCTCGCTGCAGCAGGAGTCACTACTTATAATAGCGATTTCCAACCTACCAATTTTTCACACATATTTTTGCTACTTAAATTATACACCTTCAATAAACGTTTCACAAGCTGCCGTTCCAGAGAAAAGGTAGCCAATGCTTCGTACTTCGTAATGCATTTTACTGGATTAAAATCCATGCGGTATTTGTGACCGGGCCTGCGAAAACAGGGTATGTGGGCACAAACTACACCCCGTCATTCTACAGGTCATATCTCAATACTGGAATAGTATTTCTGCATTCTGTAACTTGCATCATGATGCCAATGAAATGCTTACTAAGAGCTGAAAATTGCAAAACCATAGCATAATGGTACAAAACGTTATGAGTGATGAAAATATGAAAAGTAGGTAAAAATTATGTGCCCAAATGCCCTATTATCGCAGGCCCAGTCACATTTATTGAAATATAGCAAATCAAAGTTTGAGAAATAAAAATCCCCATAAGAAGCCGATACAAATAATTGCGTACGTAATTCTAATTGGAAGAATGCTGAACTTTGCCTTACCACCCTCACTCGTCTGATAAACTTTTTGCTTTCTGGAAAAGCTTCTCCATCGCTTGCCCCTTGGTTGTGTGGTGCCCCTTTAACAGCTCTTCTGAAAAAGAACGGGGGTGTTCGCCCTATTGCAGTTGGTGAAATTCTTCGTCGTCTTGCCAGTCGTCTGTGCTGTCAGTTTGCTCGTCCCTTTCTCTCTGACTTTTTCCTACCTTATGGTCAAGTGGGTGTTGGTATCCCAGGTGGTCTTGAGGCAGCTATCCATGCTGTCCGTCATTCTCTTTCCCAATTTGGCAATGATGAATCTCTAGCTCTACTCAAAATAGACATGAAGAATGCATTTAATGAATGTAATCGCTCAGCTTTTCTTGATGGTGTGTGTAAAGAGTTTCCAGAGATTTCCCCCTGGGTGTATTGGTGCTACGGTCAACCTGCTGAGCTGAGGTTTGGCCACAGGCGTATTCTTGCTGCCACAGGTGTCCAACAGGGAGATCCTCTTGGTCCCTTACTTTTTTCTTTGGTGTTGGTGCAATTTCTTCGTTCCATCTCTTTTAGTGAAACATGTCTTCTTAACCTGTGGTATTTAGATGATGGCACATTTATAGGTACTAGATCTTGTCTTCACGCATTACTTTCACATTTTACTGAGTCGGGTTCCAGTTTTGGTCTTTACATCAATCTATCCAAGTGTGAACTATACTGGCCTTCTGGTGACAGTTCTTTTCCTAACTTTCATCCTGCCATCAAGCGTATCAACCCCAAGAACAGTGGTTTGGAGCTTCTTGGATCTCCTATTTGGGGACCTCCACAGTTTTACGATGCCTTTTTATCTGTTCAATTTGATAAAATAGTTGCAATTCAGGATAAATTGGTTGACCTCGAGGACCCTCAAGTAGAGTTGCATCTGCTTAGGAGCTGTCTTAACGTTTGCAAGGTCACTCACATTTTACGTTGTGTGCCATCTTCCTCTTTGGGTTCCTTTCCCTCACATTTTGACCTTAGGTTGTGAGAATGCCTTAGTAGAATCTTGTGTTGTGGAATTTCTGATAGTAGTTGGACACAAGCCACCTTGCCATTTAGGTTAGGAGGCTTGGGCCTACGTGAATCTGAGCGTTCTGCTGCTCCTGCATTTGTGGGGTCCTGTAATTCTTCCCGTATTTTAGTGTCGCGTTTAGTGGAAACTTTTGATGTTTTTATGCCATTTCCCGGGGAGGATTGTTCCCTGCTTTCTTCGAAGGTATGTCTGTTTCTGTGTTGCAAAACTCCTCTCAAACTGACCTTCAAGCCATTTTAGATGATTCACTTTTTAAACAGCTTGTAAGCAGTTCCACCATTCGTGATCAAGCACGTCTGCGTGCTTTATCACATTCTTCTGGCACCAGCAGTGGTTGGCTTAAAGCACTTCCACAGCCTGCTTTGGGTCTAGCTATTCCTCCTCACGATTTTACTATTGCTTTACGTTTGTGGCTTGGCATTCCTTTGTTCCCTTCTTTACCACTCTGTACTTGTCTATCTGTCATTGACCAGTTTGGTGATCATCTGCTGGGGTGCTCTCATGGTCCCTTGAGGATCCAGCGTCATAATGCTTTAGTGTCTGTTGTACACCATGCCTTGCTCCAAGATCACCCTGGTGTTCTTAGGGAGCAAGGCATTCCATCTGACCGATCTCGTCCTGGCGACATATACCACCCTGACTTTCATCTTGGTCGTCCTGCCTATTTTGATCTCTCCGTCAGGAGTACCACTCAGTCTGCTGTCATATCTTCTGCTTCTTCTCAGGCTGGGGTGGCCGCTGCTGTTGGTGAGATAGCTAAGGACAACCAATACCAGGACATTGTAAATGATAATGGAGGAGATTTTATCCCTCTTGTATGTGAGACCTTTGGTGTTTGGTCACCATATGCCCTATCAATTTTAGGATCCATAGCTGACAGAACAACTGTTAGAAACGGTTTACCACGAAAGTTTGCTAGGCGCCAACTTCTCCAGCAACTGTCTGTGACTTTCTGGAGGTACAATGCAAAAATGATACTCCGCCAGTATTCGCTTACTGCTGAGGACGAATTTCCTGACTTTGACATTGGTTAAGTTAAGTACGTATAGGTAGTAATAAGTATATAGTTAGGTAATAAGTAGTAGTATGTTGTAGTTTTCAGTATGTAATATTATGGCTTCATTTGTTATTGTATTCATTTGTATGCTCGTTTAAAGAATGCGGCACATGTGATAGCCGAAGTTTCCGAGTGTTTCCGCGTGAATCTGCTGCTGATGAGGACGAAGAAAGTGGTTCTGGGCAAACCGTATATGCTTATTTCGATTATGCCATGTGTTTTTTGATTGGAGGACGATTGATGTTGGATTGCGATGGAAATATGACCCTTTTAAAGGTAAATCGCCATCTATCACTGCTCAGAATTCAGCATTACAATCACCCTGGACTTCAAGACATCCCCCTGCATCGATGCAAGTATAGTTTGAAGGTGAGCAGTTTGTTGTCTTGCGCGGAATTGCAAAATAAGGTTCAAGGTTGAGCATAATCTTTTCAAAAGTGGAGACTGGCATGTGATACCAACCTTACATGGCTTCACACGTACCTTTTGTTATATTCTGGTGTATTTACTGCTGTTTTGATCCATTTTATAGCAGCTTTAGTGGTTGTACTTTAGATCAGAAACTATTTATAATTCCTCTTTGTAGTATAGTGATGTCATTGTGTTATATAATAATTATCATCCTTAGTGCTTACAATGTGACAAATAAAGCTGAGCAGTGTCCAAACAAATGTATTTTAAAAATAATGTTGCTCTTACATCTGATTGTCATGCATGTTTCCAAAGTACGTGTTAATTGTGACTTGTGATGCCAGTACTTGCCATTTATAAAATATTACTAATTTTTCTAGTTAGCTGTTCCAGAAAATGCATTGGGTACCTGTGTATACTTAGAATTACACAATACACACAGTTTTATTTGTGAATCACTTGCTTTATTCATGTAATATTCTGAGTGGTCAGTCTACAAAGAAGTGGTCACTTTTGAGAGGTTGTACTTAGTTCATATGCTTTTCTTCATAAAATAGATATGTGGTGTAGGCCTGCGCCGATTATGCCAGCATAATTTGGGGCATAATAGGAAGCCAAAAGCATCAGCATAATGCCAGCATATTAGGCAAAATTTTTGTGCATTGGTTATGTGAGAAGCTGAAACTTTGCATGATGCAGAATGGGATAGTGTGCAAACATGGTAAAAATCAGATTTACAGCTACGTTGTGAAGAAAAGGTTAGTTGAAGATCGATATACTCTAATAGAACAGTCACCGCATAATGAAATATCCTAATAGAACGTTCACAGATGCATTAGGTACTCTAATAGAGCAGTCAAGACACAATTTTATATGAGCATATTTGGACATAATGGTACACAACTGGGCATAATTGGAGCATAATAGGGGAAATTTTGGAGCAATGCTCAAAAGCATAATAGGCAATTTCAAAAGCATAATAGGCTCAGGCCTAATGTGGTGAAAATTTCATGTCGTTATTAGTTTCCTATCTAGATTTATGACACTTTGTATATTGTGTTTGGTGCCATGCAATATACATAAAAAGCATTGAAATGCTGTACACAAAAATCATCACACTGTCAACTTCTTTTCCTTATATCTTTTGATAGGAACCACTGATTGGGGTGGGGTTTGCACTAAAATGACCCTGAAACAATGCACAATATTTATCATACCAATGAATGTATGAAATGTTAATTATTTAATTTAGTTGGTAATCTCTACTTACAAGTGACAAAGGAGACCAGATGACGCTAAGAACCTACTGCCTATGAGGTCATAAAGTATTAAATGTACCAAGTTTATTTTCTCGAGTCGATCATACAAGATCTTTGTATGGCAGTACTGCCAGTGCAGTCGGCCTATTCCAAGAGGGCGGTTCTTCAGAACCCCCTAGCTACGGGCCTGGATCAGTCACAAGCTTACAAGTTCTGCTAGCAAGAAAGACCGGTGGGATTTCATGCAATACGTGGCATCTGAATTTCGCCGAGTTAAGTGAGTGAACATGTCATCCTGTCAGCAGTGTGCTAGGACTGCAACACAAGCTGTGGCTAACGTAAAGTAACTTGTATTAGCACTAAAATATTAACAATATAGCTCTACCGGACTGTGGATGAATTTGTTGGATTACAGTGGTGGCATGTGCGATGATGCTCGACGAATAGAGTAGAGGCTGGTATTATGGGACAGGGGGTAATATGGGTCACATAGCTTAAAACAAGTATACTGGGTTAAATCCTGCAGATTTAGCAGTAAAGAGATAGTACCTATTCAGATCGTCACATACAGTGATTATAAGTCAACCACAATTCTAATTAGGGGATAATATAGCTCCTAAAATTTGCTATATCATATTGAAAGACTGTCAATGATTGTCTTTGTACCACTCACTATGTTGTTAAGAGTACAAATATGTAAAGTACATTATGAAGTGAACTAATCTGCTTTGACTGTCTGCAGTGTCCCTGCTACCCTTTACATATAAAATTTGCCATAGTCAAATATGAAATAGTCAACTTACAAGCACAGCGTCTCATAATACCCCCATATGTCTCATAATACACACACCAACGGTGTTCCAGAAAAATGATCTTACGGACCACCAAATGGTATGAAAATTGTTGAAATTTTAGGATAATATAGTATATGGGTATACTTTTTCCTATTAGTGTTGTGAAATACCAGGGTTATAATTTTAGGTGATAGCAATGCTTTGAAGTTAAGTGTCTCATAACTACCACCACTACTCTATACCTCCATTGAATCATTGATAAAAGATAAGCAATCAGTACTGAAGTAGTTACGTAGCTAGTTGTGTGAGCTGTAATAATACAACACCGTATGTTGGCTAGCCCACCATTGGGTCATTAGTCCTTTTTGCAATCATGAATGATTTTGAGCATTTCGTGGGGGCATGCCTGCCCCTCCATCATCTTCTGGTTAGCTACGCCCCTGGGCTATGCATGCGACTAGGTGGTGAAGTCACAATCAAAACAATTATGATCTCAATATGTAACAATATTGACAGATATAATGCAATAGTGGCATCATAACTGGAGGCCACCAGTGGCCAAGTGCTGGTACATCATTGGTGTGGCAATGGCACAATGATGTGTACACAGTACATACATACAAAACATACCAGAGGGAACTATACATCATTATAGTATTGTATGCAGCAATACAGTATTGGCAACATCACCAAAGATGAAAATTATTTTGATACAACACAGTATCAACATCAACTAGAAGTCACAGGTAGCTAAATACAGTTCATCAGTGGTGTGGCTATGGACTTTGAGAACTACATCTACACTCAAAGGCTGATTTAGGGGGTGTATGGGGCTAAAGCATTTCCCCCTAAAATTTTTCTCTGTACTAGCAAAAAAGATAGTAGAAGTGCTAAACTCTCCTAGAAATCAACATGAGGTGCCAAACATCAAAATACTCTAATAGAGCAGTCAAGATCCAGATACTCTAATAGAGCAGTCACAGTATTTAGAGAATTATAGCAAGTTCTGTAGCTATAGCTATAAATAAGGGGATATAGTTATTGGAGGGCATCTATTGTTAGCAGGTAGGTACTTTCCTTTTTACGGTCTTGCTATACAGCTAGGCCTTAGCACCCCCCTTGGGAAATCCTAGATCTACCCCTGTCACTTTTATTTTAATTTTCACATGTCTTTTTCTGTGCTATTTCTCAGCTGGAGCTAGGTATACTCATTTAACTGTAGCCTTACACATACCACATAATATCACCTCCCTAATTTTTCTTCAATCAGTTAGTGACGGTGAATTCTCTAATTCCTTGCGTTTGATAGCCCCACTAGCCATAACAATGGTGACTATTACAATAGATGCAACAATGGTGACTATTCTAATAGATGCACACAACTACATTGAAACAGAAAAAGAACAACAAAACCAATAAAAAGGGGAGCAAACTTTCATAGGTAGGTCTACCATAATACAAGAGGATCGAGTCATGGTACCACAGCTGAAAAGAGTTGTATCTGCTGGCTATTGCTCTTCAATAGCTTGTGATTTTTATAGCTTGAATTAATCAAGTGCCTAATAATTAACAAACTGAACAGAATTTTGATTCTGACAACCATGCACTTTTTCTTTTGTCTGTCCCTGTTGTAATTGTAATAAGTCTCCCAAACCTCCCAACTTTGATCACCTGTAATCCTTGCTTTAAATGAGTTTATTTAATGTAACTATAGCTATTCTTAATGACTACTTACTCCAAGCCACTGGCACTGGATGCCAGTGGACCTTCAGCATACACTAGATTTTAAGGACTACTAATGTTTATACTGTACGTATTTTGTTGTATGTATGCTGTTAAGCAAATAATAAATAAATAACAGCATGTTTATTAAAATTTATTCAATAACACACCGAATTGATTTAGTATTGCAGTATTTTGTAATTAACTAATTATTACCTATTTTATCAAATACGTTGCAATCGATGGCTGCTATGAATTGTTAAGAAAGCGTATCTCGAACAAACCACTTTAAAATACAAATTACGCACAAAAGCATTTTCTTAACTACTTCATAGTTTGTCTATAGTGTTATCTTACGAAAATTTCCTAGACAAAGCCTCAAGGCAGCTGTTATTTTCGTTCTCGTACAAAGAGAACACATCCACATTTTACTCTCGAAAGGATGCATGAAGATACACTATTCCTGGTGTTTACAAGGCCTCTTACATTGATTTCAGTAGTTAAATGACTGTTTCAGCACATACAGAGGCCTCCAACTAGGTAGTTTCAATGACGCCAGAAGTCAACATGACTAACAAATCATTATATAGAACGCTAACTTAACTATCGCAACAAAAATACGTACCTAGTAAACAGCGGGAAGTTTTCCGAGTATTAAAATTTATCGTCACGAGAAACTCGTAGTTGTTACTAAGGACTCGAAATAGTTGCTAGTACAACTAGGAAGGCGCTATATGGAAATCTTCCTTTTTAAAGTACGGCACGGAGAGTCAATTCCTTCTTTTATTCTTCCCTTTTGCTGTCATTGAATTCAATACCGGTGAGTGATACTACGCTTCTATACCTTACAGTTTAGTCGTATATTATTTATGACGTATCATGACGCAACTTCTTATTAATTTTAGTACTTGGTTATATAATAATAATACTTATCAAGACACACGATAGTGTGTCGTGCGGCCCAAGAATCCGGCGCGCCACACTGTGAGTATATTGACAGGAAGAAAGAAAACGTCATTTTCATACCTTTGTATCTCGGTGATACCTTATCCGATTGGAATCAGATTTACTGCAGTGTTTCCCGCCAGCTATGGGAGACCATATTCAGAATTTGAAGGAAATCGCGCAAGCCATTTCCGAGATACGCGCAGCCAAAGTTTAGGTATTTCTTGTTTTTTTTTCTTCGTCATTTCGCACACTTGCAAAAATTGCTATAAAACGCAAGCACGTACTCTGATTCTCTTGAAATTTGGCACAGAGAAAGGGAGTCCAAAAGCGAATCCTATTATCAAATTTGATGCAAATTCGATGAACGGTTTAGGATTTATGACCAATTATTCGCGTAAAACAAGATCGTTTTATTGTCACGCCTACAGGGTAAACCGTTTCATGAAATGCGCTGAAAATCGGTTTGTGGATAGATCAACTATTGCAGGAGTGCCTTTTGGTGGTTTGAAAGCAATCGAAATAAAGATCACGGTGATATGATACGAAACCTAAGGTGTGTAACAATTGTTCGATCGAGATTCGTGAATAAAAATACCAAGAAGTTGCACGTCTACCAGGTCGAGATTCGTGAATAAAAATACCAAAAAGTTGCACGTCTACCAGGCAAACCGCTCAGAGCAGTGACCTGAAAATCGGTATGTAGCTGGAATACTCATCCTAGAAAGTCCTTGCAATAGTACAGAAGAATCGGATTACAAACCACTGAGTTATGATTCGAAAGCCAACTCCGTGTAGCAAATGCGAAATCGAGATACTCTTATAGAACAGTCACCCTAATAGAGCATTCAGCTTACTCCATTATAGAGTTCTATTACATTGCAAGTTATTTTGTAGGGAGTTCAGCTGCAAACAGTTACTCTTATAGACAGTTCAACTGGAAGCAAGTCACCCTGTGGAGAGTTAAGCTACTGTAGAGATCCAGAACATTACAAGTCACACTGAAGAGAGTTCTGCTATAAACAAGTCATGCACCCTGTAGAGAGTTCAGCTACAATTAAGTCACTCTCTAGAGAATTCAGCTACACACAAGTCATTGTGGAGAGAGTTCAGCTACAAACAAATTACCCTGTAGAGAGATCAACTACAAACAAAACACTTTGTAGAGAGTTCAGCTACAAACAAATCAACCTTTAGAGCCATCAGAAACAAACAAATCAACTTGTAGAGAGATCAGCTAGAAACAAATCAACCTGCAGAGAGATCAGCTACAAACAAATCAGCTTGTAGAGAGATCATATACACACAAATCAACCTGTATAGAGATAAGCTAGAAACAAATCACCGTGTAGAGAGTTCAGCTACAAAAAATCACCCTGTAGAGACATTAGCTAGAATGTAGATGCAATGTAACGAGTTCAGCTACAAGCAAATTACCCTGTAGATAGTTCAGCTAAAACAAATCAACTTGCAGAGAGATCAGCTACAAACAAATAACCTTATAGACAGTTCAGCTACAAATAAATTACCCTATAGAGAGATCGACTACAAACAAACCAATCTGCAGAGAGATCAGCTACACACAAATCAACTTGTAGAGAGATCAGCTATAAACAAATTACCCTGTAGAGAGATCAACTAGAAACTAGACACAATGTAAGGAGTTCAGCTACAAGCAATACACCCTGTAGAGATTTCATCTACAAACAAATCAACCTGTAGAGCGATCAGCTAGAAACAATCACCCTGAAGAGAGGTCAGCTACAAAAAATCACCCTGTAGAGAGATCAGCTAGAAACAAATCACCCTGTAGAGAGTACAGCTACAAACAAATCACCCTGTAGAGAGATCAGCTAGAAACTAGACACAATGTAAGGAGTTCAGATACAAGCAAATCACCCTGTAGAGAGTTCAGCTAAAACAAATCAACCTGCAGAGAGATCAGGTACAAACAAACCACCTTATAGATAGTTCAGCTACAAACAAATTACCCTGTAGAGAGATCGTCTACAAACAAATCAACCTGCAGAGAGATCAGCTACACACAAATCAACTTGTAGAGAGATCATCTACAAACAAATCACCCTGTAGAGAGATCAGCTAGAAACTAGACACAATGTAAGGAGTTCAACTACATGCAAATCACCCTGTAGAGATTTCGGCTACAAGCAAATCACCATATAGAGAGATCAGCTAGAAACTAGACACAATGTTAATAGCTCAGCTACAGGAAAATAACCTCTTTGAGAGTTCAGCTGAAACAAATCAACCTGCAGAGAGATCAGCTACAAACAAATCACCTAGTAGACAGTTCAGCTACAAACAAATTACCCTGTAGAGAGATCGGCTACAAAAAATCAACCAGCAGGGAGATCAGCTACACACAAATCAACTTGTAGAGAGGTCAGCTACAAACAAATCACCCTGTAGAGAGATCAGCTAGAAACTAGACACAATGTAAGTAGTTCAGCTACAAGCAAATCACCTTGTAGAGAGTTCAGGTACAAACAAATCCACCTGCAGAGAGATCAGCTAGAAACAAATCACCCTGAATAGAGGTCAGCTACAAAAAATCACCTTGTAGAGAGATCAGCAGAAACAAATCACCCTGTAGAGAGTTCAGCTACAAACAAATCAACCTGCAGAGAGATAACCTACAAAAAAGCACCTTGTACAGAGTTCAGTTACAAACAAATTACCCTGTAGAGAGATCAGCTAGAAGAATTCACCTTGTAGAGAGTTCAGCAACAAAGAAACCACCATGTAGAGAGTTCAGCCGCAAACAAATCACCATGTAGAAAATTAAGTTACGAACAAATCGCCCAGTAGAAAGATGAAGTTACCTTGTAGAGAGTTGAGCAGCTTGCATAAAGCAAGCAGCAAGATCGAGATACTCTAATAGAGCAGTCAGTGCCAAAGATCAATAATAACTATATACCTATACCAAAAAAAGTTAACAAACTAGTGAATTTAAAAGATTGTTAATTTAGAAATGGAAGTAGGGATCAAGCCATAAAAACTACTAAAACAAGTGATTTGAATGATGGCAACTATTACAACATAGCTTTGTGGGGAAATTCCTACTTTGGCATTGAACATATATGGTGAGGTGGTGAGATGCCAATGTAAGGATTTCCCCACAAAGCTATGTTGTAATAGTTGCCATCATTCAAATCACTTGTTTCAGTAGTTTTTATGGCTTGATCCCTACTTCCATTTCTAAATTAACATTTTTTTTAATTCACTAATATAATCTGTACATTTACTGATAAATTCAGAAATATTTAAAGTGTTTAACATCTGATTCATCTTTTCTTCTTCCTGTGGTAAATAAAAAAGATAGGTTAAAAAAGCCCCAAAGCCGGCCATAGGATGGCTTTGGGGTATACAAATACAAAAAGAAGTGAAATCTAATCCAAAACAGCCAAGCTGTAAAAAAAGTGTGCGGTCCTCAGAAAGGCTATGGTGAAAAAAGATGTGAAATCCAAGGTGGGGGCTAAGAAATGGCTGTGATGGTAGGTTAATGGTAAAATTTTTAATAACGACAATTCAGGTGAATTTTGGTGCCGCTTGGTCTTGGCACAAAATTCACTTGAATTGTCGCTGTTAAAATTTTTACCATTAACCTACCATCACAGCCATTTCTTGGCCGCCACCTTGGATTTCACATCTTTTTTCACCATAGCCTTTCTGAGGGCAGCATACTTTTTTTTACAGCTTGGCTGTTTTGGATTAGATTTCACTTCTTTTTGTATTTGTATATTATTATTGTCATATGTAACTCGGAACATACGTAGTACAATCAGAGGCGTAGCCAGGATCTTTTAAAAATGAGGTTCAGATTTAAAGTGGAATTTGTAACAATGTGTTGCGAATGTTCTGGAATGATCACATGTTAAAACGTATGAGATGTCATACAAATATCACATGTCCATCTAATTACATTACATCTCCCATTGTTACAAAAGTAAGTGTGTTATGTGTTATAAATTCAAAATTCCTTACAATGCTCTGATCATTTTTGAATGAAGCTGTTTAGTGTGTGTAATGTGTATGAGTTACAGTTACGAGTATTGATTGGCATATCGGACTGATGCTCTGATAGTTCTTTGGGAACATGTCATGGTTGGAATCGATAAGTCCCGTTAAATTACCGTGACAGTATCACAGACATGTTAAATGAACTAAATTGGCCATCTTTACAAGAACGCAGAAAGCAAGCACACCTCATCCTATTGTACAAGATAGTTAATCATTTATTACTAGTCCCAAATCGCTATCTGCCATCATTAAATCAAACTGCTACTAGAGCCCATAACGATCAGAAATTTAATCATATGTGACCCGGTCTGCGAAAAGGGCTCTTATAGCCTTTCCAATTATCCATGTTTGGCTAATCATAACTCCTAATCTACTAAAGCTATCACCATGTAATTACACCCACAGCTACTGCCAGGTTAGGGTTGTTGAGTGACCAAATTGTAGGCTTGTACCATATTCACCAGTCAAGTTATGGGTTACCATATATATGCAATTGGAAAGGCTATAAGAGCCCTTTTCGCAGACCGGGTCACATATACAATCTTCAGTAAGCACGTATCTCTATTCATTCCTACCCAGAACTATTCCCCATTGGAACGATCTATGTATCCCAAATCTATCTACCATTGATCTTAAAACATTTAAACAATCAACTACTCCTACTTTATAACTGTAACTTAGCACTTATTGTATTTATTGTAACTTAGCACTCACTGTAATTTAGTACTCAATGTAATTCTAGTATTTATTGTAACTTACCACTTACTGTAATTTAGCACTAATTGTAACCTAACACCTATTGTAACTTAGCACTTATTGTAACTTAGTACTAATCATTATTGTAACTTAAACTATAGGCACTTATGTTATTGTAACTTAAACTAGGCACTTATGTGTATGTACCGTGTACATTAGCGTAAAAACCCTGTCGGGTGTTTGCTAATCAATAAATAAATAAATTACCTACCCTGCCAATCATACTCTAGTACTTGATCTCAACATCCTGTTAAGTATCGCCACTATCTAGTATCCACCGACATATTTATATTGTTATTCCTTTTCCCCAAGAACTATCCCCAATAGAACAATCTCCCTATTAGCAACATCACTGGCTTGACTCTTGAACCATTTAAAGAATCCCTACATACTTTATTATCAAATTTATAATTGTGTATTTGTACATTAGCGTGTTACCCTTGCAGGGCTTTGCTAATAATAATTATGATTAATATGATTATGATTAAATACGGGTAAAGGCAAAGCCTTTATACCCGATCAATGTGTTATACAAAAGTAAAATATCTAAAATCTACAAAATAATTATCTAACAGCGATTTAAAAGTGTTAATAATAACTAATATAAACATATAAACAGGCGGAATGGATTTGCAGCTATCATAATGTCTCTGATCGGTTCACTTGAATTAGCATCATATAATTCATCATCTAGCCAACTTGAACCAATACATGTAACTTCAGTATCCTCAAATGTGTATGTATGTATGCATCTATTGTGTGCATAATTCTTCTTTGAGCTGGTCCCTTGGACAAATCGGCAAATGCTTCCTGTCCAGTAATAAATTTAAATCTAGGAAGTCGTCAACACTTGTATTAATGCTTGCACCACCTGTCACCTTTCTTAGATCTTTTCTGTTTCTGCGGTATTGTTGCCATTGTGTTGTCACAATATTATATGAACGAGGGCCAATTTGGTTGATACTGGCCACTTTGGCTGGCTTCCATTTACCAACTTTGTCGTCATCAGTACCGAGTCTGCCATATCAAGGTGTTTCAACAGTTTTGCACTTCAGTTATAATACAGTTTTTGTTTACTTCACTGTTTCTGAATCTCTTTTTGTACTGTTTTGGGGTTGTTGTTTCCGGTTTTAGCGAAGTGCTGGAAGTGGGTAAGAGAGTCTCTGTTCGTCTGCCCATTAGACGCTGGACTGGTGAGCCAAGTGTATCTCACCATGGGGTGTTACGATACTCTAGCAATGCTAGGTATGGATCATTTCCATCATTGTTACCTTCTTTATTAGCCTTTTAACTGCTTGCACAGCTTTCTCAGCAATATCATTGGACTGTGGCTGGTATGGGCTGGAGGTGTGGTATGTTGCTTTTGGCCTGAAAGATTTAGTTGTTCATTTGGTGCCTGCATCCCTAAATGCCCAAATTTTGAAACACTCATAACTTTCTTCTAGATAAACATTAGTACATCATTGTTGGACACCAAGTGGTAACTAACTTGACTCATAACATACTTGAAGGGTGAAGTCATGACACACCCCCTGGAGGTGTGGTTGATTAAATATCAAATATACATTTTGAGAAATTTCCGTGCTACCATAAATCTCAAGGTGCTGTCCTTTCTTGCACAGATTCCCTTCTATGACACAACTTTTCACAGAAGATATTTTACATACAGAACAGTAGCCTTGATTTATAACAATTTCAGTCACATTCACATCACTTTTATAAAGACAAATTTCAAGCAAGATACAAAAGCTATTGGCCTACAATAAAGATCACAAGAATTTCAGTAAAATGTTCTTGAATCTCACGGAAGATATTTGTCTAACACAAAACAGTTGTATAGAAGTAATTCCATGAAGTTTGAAAGGTCTTTTTTCCTCTTCCATCACACGCTTAATTGACAAGATTCATTTTGCATTGATTGCGTTTTCGTCTCGCTCTGCCATCTTATCAAGTTGTAATCACGTGATACTACATACCGCATGATGCGACATGACGTGATGAATCTTTTGAAGTTTATCCCAGTACTGTAGTGTAAAAGGGAACGAAGTTATAGCTGGTTTTCTAAGTATAAACAAATGATTTAGTTTTAAAACGATGTTTTAAAACCTTACTATTGTTCAAGAAAGAAATTTTTGGTACCATCGCAATTGCCAATCTATAAGGAATAAAATGGCAGTTGATTTGCAGAAATAGTGCAAGCGAGCGTCAAGTTATAAGAATTTGAATGGAATGGTGTAAAATCTTATGCGTAAGTTTTGGGCATTTATGGATGCACGCACCATAGTCGATCTGATAATGCTTGATGAACTGTTTTTGAACTCACGGCTAGAAAATTCGGGGCCATTGTCAGATATCAAAATGTCCGGTATTCCATGGCAGGAAAACTGAGACTTGCAGTGGTTTAACATCTACTCGCTAAACTACAAACTCACAAATTAGGGGGCCCTGACAACCTCCCCGCCCATTTTAAAAAAAAAGTTTCAGCTGAAATTGCTCCTGCTCTAACTATGATTTTTCAATCATTTCTTAATCAAGGTGTTCTGCCACATATTTGGACGTCTGGAGCAATAGTCTCAGTTCACAAGAAAGGCAGCCGTACTGAATGTGGCAATTACAGACCGATATCTCTTACCTGTATCTGTTCCAAGATCCTTGAACACATTATTGTTTCTAATATATGAGACCACCTGGATGCTTACCATGTCCTTTGTGATGAACGGCATGGCTTCGCCACCGTAGATGTTGTGAGTCGCAATTAATCTCTACCATAGATGATTTTGCTAGCTGCCTTAATGAAGGGGGCCAATGCGATGTTCTTTTTCTCAACTTCAGTAAATCTTTTGACAGGGTGCCTCATTCCCGTTTACTTTACAAACTCAACCACTAAGGCATACGTGGTCCTCTATTGAAATGGCTTGAATCATTCCTGACTAATCGATCCCAGCATGTTATCCTGAACAATTGTACTAGCCATGAAACCAGTGCATTATCAGGCATCCCATAGGGCACCGTCCTGGCACCCCTACTATTGCTACTTCATGTTAATGACCTTCCACAGTGCGTCCGCAACAAAATAAAACTCTATGCTGATGATGTTTTATTATATTCTGTTATACATTCTGAAGCGGACTGTGTCCACCTGCAGGAGGATTTGAAATTGTTACATCAATAGTCTATATTGTGGCAAATGGAATTTAATCCCTCAATTGTGAATTTTTGCGGATGACTAATAAAAGGAATCCTGTCACATACCAGTACTCCATCAGTGATGCAGTCATACAACAAGTAACACATGCTAAATATCTGGGAGTTACAATTGATGAAAAGCTATCATTTAATGAACATATTCTGAAAGTAACCAATAAGGAAAGGCAAGTTAATGCATTTTTACGTCGCAATATTTCTAACTGCCCTACACATGCCAAATGTAACATCTATAAGATCATGGTGCGCCCAATACTTGAATATGGCTCTACCATCTGGGACCCCCACACCCACCTAAATATTAATTTACTAGAAAGTATCCAAAGAACTGCTGCAAGATTTTGTTACAATAATTATTTTAAACTTTCCTGTGTTTCTAGAATGTTGAGCCAGCTCAGTTTACCTAATCTACAGCAAAGGAGAAAGATAAGTAAATGTATTATGACGTTCAAGATAATTCTTGATTGGCGTCACTCGTGTCTTTGATGCAACCAGGCTAATAGAGATGGTACCATCCATGTAGACATTTCTTAAATACAGTGTACAAAACAGCAGCATAGGTGTGCTCAGAGGTGTCACTGAATCCATGCAGCTCACTAAGACATAAAACCAGTCCCTTCTGGAAGTAGCATCGTGGTATTCGAGCTCCATTTAAGATACTGAACTCAGCCAAAAATTCGTTCCATTGTCTTAAACACTCACCCTCTAACGGCTAATCCCAATCGGTGCATTGACAACATGATGTCTGAAACAAAATCTTTAACTTGACCACAAAGGGGCTAAGTATACCCAAGGGGTCAAATATACTTGCCGTGACCTTCAACAATGACCTTCTGCTTGGAGGAAATTTGCTTGCTTGGTCAGTCAATTCTAAAAAATTGAAATGAAGCACATCCGAACAGATGTCCCAACCAACCCCAAGCAACTTGGACTGAGGGTCACCACTCCCAACAATAAACCGAAGTGACTATCTCCTCCACTCGACTGGCCTGTAGTAGCATCAGTACATGAACTAGATTCAGCATAGATAATCCTTGACATCAATTCTGGTGAATTTGAAGCCCATTTTCTCACGTTGAAGCCTCCTTCAGCCATAAACTTCTTGGCAACCACGTAGGTATTAAAGGCCTCCTCAACAGTGGCTTCCCTGGAGATAAGATCATCGACATAAAATGAGTTCTTAATAGACTGAATCAGTTGAGGATATTGAGACTGATAGTTATCAAGATGTTTCGATATGACTGAACCCAAAATAGCTGGGGAAGGACGTAGACAAAAAACCAGCTGAATAAATTGCAATGTAATAATATCACTAGCAGCATCAAGAGGGTCCTTAAACCATAAGAAATATAGAACATCTCGATCTTGGGGTGCGATGGATATTATTAAAAAGGCTTGCTCAATGTCTGCAGTTACTGCTATTGTCTGCCAACAGAACTTCACAAGGACATCAAATAGTCGAGGAATCATATTTGGACCTGTCTCAAGGAAATCATTCAGCGATAAAGGATCCATTCTAGTCTTCGCTGAGCCATCATATACCACTCTTGGTTTAGTGGTCTGCTTGTCCTGACGTATTACCCCATGATGAGGGAGGTAATGTACTGTGTTTCATGTTGCTGTAGCTACTTGTGAATCATCAGGGACTAACTCCACTATTCCTTTATTCATTTGGTCTTGGATAATTGTGTGATATCTCTCAAGGAGCTTAGGTGATTTCAATAATCGAGAATGAAGATTCCACAATCGACCCAAGCAAAGGTCAAAGTGATCAGGAATAGATGGACCAGATTCCCTCCAAGGCAGATTTACTTCATACCAGCCATGGCAAAACTTCAATCTGACTAGAAAACCATCTTCATCAGCCAAATCCTGGGAATCATCTAATACTCCAAATGATTCGGTGTCCCAAAAACCCTTTAAAGTATTGACAAGGTCATCATTCTTATTTACTTTCACTAAGTCATCACAGTTCACTATTACATTACAATGTGTGAAGTTCACAGTATCACTATTGCCTGAGGGTCCAGAAAGGAGCCAACCCAACCTACTATTCACTGCTACCGGACCACGGTTACCGACGATTATCTCTCCTGTCACTACAGACCAGTAATGGTCAGATCCAATTAGAATATCAATTTGCTGCGTAGAATCACTGGCATCAGCTAATTGCAACCGTGCAAGGTGACTGAAAGTACTTGGATCAACCAAACGAGGAAGTGGACAGCAGATCACAGGTGAGGTGTAGGCTGTAATGCTGAAGGTTTCATTACTATATGGATACTGAATGGGGACCTTGATAATTTCACATGGGTTCGCCACAAATGAAGAACTGCCAAAGGTGTTAACTCATAATTTCTCTCTTTGGATTGGATTTAGTCCTAGATGTTCTTGCAATGACTTAGTGACATAAGACAGTTGGCTACCACCACCTAAAAGTATTCTTATTGGCACTATCTTGGTCTCTCCTACAGCAATGGCTCATGCAGTTTGTAAGAGTACAACCCCCTTGCCAGTACTGGCCTTGTTAGAGTTAGTCGTACTTGTGACACCTTCGATACTTGTATAAACAGTTGACTTGACAGTTAAGCATAAATCAGTATTGCCACTGCCAGTGTTCATTGCAGGGTGTGCCCATTCACATAATGATTGGTGGTGCTGATGGTGACAGTGTCTACAGGTCCTTTGGCTATCGTATTCCTTTGACTTATGTTTAGTCCTTAAGCAATTAAAACAACGACCAGTCTTCAGAAGTACGTCTTTACGATCCCTTACATTGGTTATTGTAGAACAAGCAGCTTAGTAGTGTTCACCATTACAATAAACACAATGCACCTTGTAATTATTGGCAATCAATGCACTACCTGTGGAAGGGGGTTCACGCCGCGGTGGCTGGGAAACAGGGTTCTTCATCGTGCTAATTGTAGACCCATCGCTCGCTTCCTTAGCCTCTACTTCCTGTTTCAAAATGTCAAGTAAGGGGTTGATCTTCCAATCATTTCTACTGGCTTCACAGGAAATTCTTAAGCAAATTTCATCTGGTAGTTTAGTCATTATGACAGAAATCAAGAAACTTCCATACTGGTCTGAGGTAACTCCTAGTGCCTCTAAGCCTCGAATGTTGATCATTATCTTGTCATGTACTGTACGAAGTGCACCAGAGCGATCACTTGTGCAATTAGGAATTTTAATTAACCCCTCCATATGAGAACATATTATTTGTTGGGGGTCCCAAATCTTTCTCTTTGCATACCAACGGCAGTGTCATAATGGTCATCAGTCAATGTAAGCCCTTGAATACACTTTAAGGCTGTGCCTTCTAACAATGAATTTAAGTAATTAAACTTATCCATTTTCGATAATTCTGTATTCTCATGGACAGCCAATTTGAAAGAGTCCCAGAATGCTGGCCAATTCTTGACATCACCCCTAAATCTGGGAAGTTGCAATCTAGGCAGTCAAGGTTTGCCATGGCAACAGAAGAAGGTGGTGGCAATGAAGCGTGCAACATGGGTTACACGGGAGTGCTAGTAACCGGAGTAACTACTGTTAACTTCTCCTCAATCTTCTGCTTACAACTAATTATCTTAGCAGTGACTGCCTCCGATTCTTCAAGTTCATTAACAATAGCATCCAATTCACGAGTGAGAATCTCCTTGTCCATGTCATTCAACAAATTCAACTTGACATCCAGTTGCTGTTTAATCACACTAAGTCTGATCCGTTGCATTGAGTCTAAAGGGTCTGCATTATTAACAATTTCCTCAGCTTCATGAACAAGCTTTGTGACGACACCACGATAGCTTCCACGAAATAGCACGTGATCTCTCATCATCAGACAAGGCGAATCTCTAAACTAAAAACACAAAAAACAACAGCACTAATTGAACATTCAGGCTTTCCTTTACTGGTACTGTTAGATAGGAGTTTACCATGGTATAACGGCATTTTAATAGGTGGTTCAGAAGATTGATTGTGACAAAGGCAGCTTTAAATGACGAAGGAATCTTCTGCACAAAGTGTTCGGTAGCCGAGTGTCATCAAAAGTCGAAGTGCCTATCAACTTCCTCCGGGCTGCTTCTAGTTGCAGTCATACAGCAGTTAATCCTACTCGGGCCCTACGTTGAGTGCCAGATGTTGTGATTTATCTTCGAAAACTAACAGCCGCAACTCACAATGAACACGAGGTCACTTAAATGGTAGCCATTTTTTATCACGTAATTCAAATGTGCGTACCGAAAACCTATAACCTAATTACACAAACAAAGTTAAACCTATAATAAATACAAATAAACTCTCTAATAGGTGATGCACCGATGGTGGCTTTTAGTGAACACTGAAGTTTCACCGGCACTAAATGGCTGGGGTGGGATTAGAGACATGCACGGGTAATGTAGCAGTAAATTACTTCAACTGCAAACCAACACTACAGCAGGCTATACGCCGGTACAACCCTGCATGGGGGAGTAACGCTATAACGAGTCAGTGGAGGCATATCGAGGTGAATTTAAAACAAATCACTGACTGGACTCACAATTAAACCCAGAGTTGACAGCACAGTGTCCATCAAATCAGTCAGCTCACTATGGCTAATGACCTTGCCCACTTCCACGCTGTTTGGGTATTGAGGCGGGAGCCTCACACATCGACATCATGGCGGCAAGTTTGAATCTTCAAAGAGCACAAAAGCGATCTCATAAACTAACAAACAACTTTTAGCGAAATTAAATGTACAGATACATTGTGTAAAAAGCCCCTGATAACTGCAACCTTTTACAATACGACTTCATGGTTGAAAGAAAATCGCACCAATGGGATGCGATGATGAAGAAAATGAAAAAAAGAACGATGCACATTTGAATAAATAATTTATTAATGAATTGTAAATGGATGGGTGATGGAACAAACTACTACAACAATTCACCTGACTTTTTTCGTGTGGTAGTTACGCATTATACAAAAGTTACATTCCCACTGGTTTCGAGGTGGAATCAAAGAATGTTCATAATAGAGAGGTTCCACTGTAATAGTTATTACTAGTGATTGCCTAATATAAGCATGAGGGTTGCAAGTCTAAATGCAAGTCCATATAATATGTGACCGGGGCTGCGAAAACAGGGCATGTGGGCACAAACTACACCCTGTCACACTAAAGGTCGTAACTTAGTACTGAAACAGAATATTTGCATTCTGTAACTTGCATCATAAAGCTAATTAAATTCTAACTAACTGTTAAAAGTTTCATTGCCATAGCATTTTGGTATAAAAAGTTATGATCCAAGGAAGTTTGAAAGAGTAGGCAAAAATCATGTGCCCACATGCCCTATTTTTGCAGGCCCAGTCACATATACAGTACATATCAGGAAAATCACAAGGTTCTGTATGTGCCACTTGGGTGAATCACCTGCACGGGTGGGAATATGCAAGCATGCTTCACAATTGCATTTCTATAATTAGGCTGTTACTTTTGACGATTGAAATTCTATGTACTGTAATAATAATAATAACAAATGAACTACAAAGTCATGAATATGTTTACATTGCTTTGTACATTAAATACCATACTATGTGTTATATGTAACAACACCCTGGGTATAGATTGTCACTGAATCAAAACAGCAATATAAACTAATGTTTGACCTTCATTCAATAATACAATAAAAACTGCACTCACACCTAAGTTAGGGTCCGCAACGCGAAAAATTGATATCCTCCAATCAACTACCTAACTATTGTCATGTGTTAGGCTAAGTGTAACTTGAATAACACCAGCATGGCAGCCAAGTTTGTCACTTTCTTCTGGTAGAAAACGATACAAATGTCTTAAATCACGTGATTTTTCGTTGCAGCAGTTCGTAGGGTTCTTCGTATGCCACGATATTCACTCTCAACATTGTTCAAGTAGTCTATCATCAACTCAAAGTATTGGTGGTTTGATTATATTGGTCAATTTCCGGTGGCAGCACGATATGTGCAGCTTTTTGGCGACAGACAAAATGTTTCTTGCTCTGGAGCACAGGACAAGCAGAGCAGCAACTGCGCCGTGGGTCAGCAATGACCACTACTAGGTAAAGTACCTGCATGCAGAGTATGGTTATAATTGAAGCTTGTTAGCCATCTGGCTGAGCCATCTATATGCTGAAATTCGGCCAAAACGACGCGATTTTTGCAAACAAATACCAGAATGGTTGATACATCAGTGAAATAGTCTTCAACAGCAAGGATGTGAAGCTTATAAACACTTAACAATGCGGCTATCTCGTCCAGTAAACGCACAGAGTAATCCATTGCATGAAATAAGCACTTACGTGATCGAAATTCAAATCGCGGAAAATACTACCATAATCTATTCCAATGACCTTAAAATCACTTGGAATCAAGTGGCAATCAGTTTGTGTGCATTAGGTTCAGCATCTCGATTAGCGCAGCAGTCTGAGACTCTCCCTATTATGCCATCACAGCATAAAATATACCTGCACTGGCCCAGACCACGCCCGAGTGAACAATTAACACAAATATTTACGAAAGGAGTACACTGCATGGTTCCTATTCAGAAATGAAAGCGATTTCATGGGTATTTCGGCGATTTGAATTTCGATCACGTGAGTGCCTATTTCATGCATTAGATTGCTTTATGTGTCTACTGGGCGAGATGGCCGTATTGTTATGTGTTTATAAGCTTCGTATCCTTGCTGTTGAAGACCGTCTCACTGTTGTATCAACCATTGTGGTATTTGTTTGCAAAAATCGCGTCGTTTTGGCCGAATTTCAGCATATAGATGGCTCAGCCAGATGGCTAACAAGCTTCAATTATGACCATACTCTGCATGCAGGTACTTTACCTAGTACTGGTCATTGCTGACCCACGGCGCAGTTGCTGCTCTGCTTGTCCTGTGCTCCAGAGCAAGAAACATTTTGTCTGTCGCCAAAAAACTGCACATATCGTGCTGCCACCGGAAACTGACCAATATAATCAAACCACCAATACTTTGAGTTGATGGTAGACTACTTGAACAATTTTGAGAGTGAATATCGTGGCATACGAAGAACCCTACGAACTGCTGCAACGAAAAATCACGTGATTTTAAGACATTTGTATCGTTTTCTACCAGAAGAAAGTGGCAAACTTGGCTGCCATGCTCAGGGGCGGATCCAGAGTTTGGAAAGAGGGGGGGCACCTTTCTGAAAAACAGTTGAAGACCAAAAAAAACTTGCTGAAAACCAGTTGAAGACCAAAAAAAAAAAAAAAAAAAGGGTCACGACAATAATAGCTAATTATCCTTACCAACTATATCACGTCTGTTATGTAAAATAAAAAATAAAATCCTATTAATCCTATTTATAGCTTCATAGGTAAGCTACACTGCCTCATGAACATTGTGACTGCTTTATTAGAGTAATTGACTGCTCTATTAGAGTATCTCGATCTTGTATGCAATTTCTTGAAGGGGGGGGCATTTGCCCCAAGTGCCCCATCCTGGATCCGCCATTGATGCTGGTGTTATTCAAGTTACACTTAGCCTAACACATGACAATAGTTAGGTAGTTGATTGGAAGATATCGATTTTTCGCGTTGCGGACCCTACCTAAGTCCACATTTACTCATAAATCTATATCCTGTGTTTATTACATACAGAACCAAATTACAAAATCTACTGAATCCTGGGAATTCCTGAAACACAATTATAGAGTGAAATTGTGACAGTAATCACAGAATTTCAAAAATTATCTCCTATTTTAAAAAAACAACTCAAGGATATATTACCTCCATTTCTATTTAATGCATTCCTGAGCCCGTATAACAGTTCCATGATACAATATTAAGGCATTTATGTGTGAAAGTGATACATATTTCTTTATGCTAACACCTAATAAAAGATTCATGGATTAGAGACCCTCTTCAATTTAATTCTGCTGGATGTAATGACTTTGCTACAGAGAGTTTGCATACAAATTCTGCTCACTGCACTACATTTTATAAATTATTTATGCACTAAACAACAAAGGGCCTAAAGTCAACCTGAATATGTACTTGCCGCAATTCTTCATGCAAACTTGTCTTTTGCAGCATGACAAAATTTTCTTAGGAATACTTTATGATCCACAACACCATGACATGCCAACCACAGTTATAAACACTGCTTGAAGGTTCTTAGTTTACTAATTTGTTAAGCTGCTTTACTGTAGTTGTACTCAGTTATATTGATAGTAAAATATCAGTAACATTAAGTATGTGGAACATAATTGTTTTAATAAGTTTTAAACTCTCAGTAAAACATCAGTAAATGTGAGTTTAGTGAAAAACTACTAAAATAACAAACAATTAACTGTTCCATATACTAGGGATATACCACTCCAGTAAACTGAGAAACTTCAAGCAGTGAAGCCTTTGATTATATATGTTAAAACTTTAGGATGTATTTGAAGAAGATCCCAGCATACGAAGACAGACTTTTTGCCTCCTTGCAGATGGACATTATACTGGAAACAACATCTATCCTTCGAGGACGGAGTATATGATTATCCTAGGCTGTATGCCCGATATATCATATCAATTATTGTACTTTTGTGTACATGTGAAATTTTATGAAAATTGGTAGTAGTAGTAGTAGTAGTAGTAGTAGTAGTAGTAGTAGTAGTAGTAGTAGTAGTAGTAGTAGTAGTAGTAGTAGTAGTAGTAGTAGTAGTAGTAGTAGTAGTAGTAGTAGTAGTAGCAGTAGTAGTTGTTCCAGTTGTTTTTGGAGCCTCTGGAATAGTTTCAAAGAATCAGAAGAGCCATCTGAAGAAGATTCCAGCCTATAATGAAGTAGTTTTTGCCACCTTGCAGAAGGCAGCCATTCTTGGAACAGTTGACGTTCTTAGGAATGTTAATTTGTGTATGATGTAGCTTAGGCTTTGGCTTGTTACATCATTACTATTGTCTGTACAATGTGTTGTACATGTAGAATTTCATTAAATCCGTAGTAGTAGTAGTAGTAGTAGTAGTAGTAGTAGTAGTAGTAGTAGTAGTAGTAGTAGTAGTAGTAGAGATAGTGCAGATATCAATGTACTAACTAAGGAGCAAGAGAAATTGAATAAATACCTAACTCTTGTCCGAGAGATTTCCGAGTGTTATGGTCAACTTGTTGATCTTGTTCCTGTTGTGATTGGCCATTCTGGTGTGGTATCAACTAACCAACAAACTCATTTGAAGCGAATACCTGACTATAACGAAACATTGTTTAATAACCTCCAAAAGGCAGCTATTCTTGGGACTGTTAATATCTTAACATCTATTAACTTTGATTATACTTAAGCGAATGCCTGTATTACCAATATTATTCTGTACTATTGTACATGTGTGTCATTATTGTTCAATGAAAAAAGTAGTAGTAGTAAAAGCAGTCTAGTGCAGACTTAAAGACTCCCTGGTTGTCCCAATTGCAGGAAGAGTTTGTGGAGTCCTCACATGCAGTGCTGACACCTTGTATTGATAGTAATGTGTTTACCACGACCCTGAAGAAGCTGAGGAACTGGGCCTCCCCTGGGCTTGACGGAATTCAGGGTTTTTGGTGGAAACAATTTGGATCTGTTCATTCTTATTTGTGTCGTATTTTGATAGATTTCTACAAGATGAGCAGAGTGTTCCATCCTGGTTACCTCTTGGTAGAACTCTGTTGATACTCAAAACTAATGATCCAACTAATCCACAAAACTTTCATCCTATTACTTGCTTAAATATTGTATACAAGATCTGGACAGGATGTATAACTTCGTTGATGTTTGACCATTGTGAAGCTAACCAATTAATTCATTCTGCACAAAAGGGCTGTGCTAAGGGTCAATATGGATGCACTGATCACCTGCTATTATCTAATCGTGTCTGGCACCAGGTACACAGTAAGAATTGCTCCTTGTCAGTGGCATGGATAGATTATAAAAAAGCATTTGACTCAGTGCCACACAATTGGATAATTGAATGTTTGCATTTTTTAAATTTTCCTCCGGTTTTAATCATTTGTTTGCAGCTGCTGTTGCCTTTATGGCTGACAACTTTATTCCTTCACATGCCAAACACTACTCCAGTGCAGTTATCTACTGTGTCTGTCAGATGTGGCATTTTTCAAGGGGACACATTAAGCCCTCTGCTGTTTTGTCTTACTTTAAACCCGCTGAGTTATTTGTTGGACCGACTTGATGGTTATAAGGTGAGTTCTGATGTATACTTGATGCATCTTTTGTATATGGACGATTTAAAATTGTTTGCTTGGAATGATGAGAGTCTTTATAAGTTGGTGGATACAGTCCAGAGGTTTTCAGATGCTATCCAAATGAGTTTTGGAATTTCAAACTGTTGCGAAGTTGAACATCAAGAGTGGAAAGAGTGTTCAGACTGGCTCAATGCCTATAATGAATGGCCCTGAGATTCCTGAGTTGGAGACTGCTGGTTTGTATCGCTACTTGGGTTTTCCTGAAGAAGGTGGGATTGATCATGCCCACTCTAAGGATGTTGTACTTAATGAGTTTAAAAGTAGGCTTAATTTGATCTGGAGTAGTTTTCTACATGCACGTTTTAAGGTGCAAGCTACTAACTCTTTTTGTATACTAGTGCTATCATATGGCTTTGGGATTGTTGACTGGACTGTGGCTGAGATTACACAGTTTGATATTTTGGTACGTAAGATGATGGTAACATCTAGAAGTCTGCATCCATCGCTCTGCTGTGGAACGACTCTATCTTCCTCATTGCTTGGGTGGTAGGGGTTTGTCAAATGTTGAGGATCTTTATCGTCGCCGTGTCATTCTGCTGGCACATCATTTGAGAACATCTGATGATGCTTTAGTTAAAATGTGCCATCTGCTAGATGTGTCGTTGCCATCACGCAAATCAGTCTGCTCCAGGGCGGATGCTTATGTCGCAGCATTATCTGTTGATATTGATCTAGCTGAGGCTACAGCTGATGAAATAAAGAATTTAGTCTGTGATCGTCAGAAGGTGTCTCGTTGGGAGACTTTGAAGAATAAGCCATTACATGATAAGTTTATTAACTGGTGTGGTTCCAACCCTGTAGATCTATCTAGAAGTTTTCGTTGGCTTTGTAAGTTTTACATAGTGAATCAGAAAGCACCATCTTTGCTATTCAGGACCAGGTTATGAGGACTAGGGTGTATGAGGCAAAAATAATGAATCTGTCAGTATCAACTTTGATGTGTCACTTATGTAGCAGTCATGAGGAAACTATTCAACATCTGATGGCAGGGTTCCCAATGCTAGCACCAACAAGTTATATCCATCGCCATAACTTAGTGGCATCGGTGATTCACTGGCATCTATGTCATACTTTTGACATTGGCAAAATTGCCAATAATTAGTACTCTCACCAACCATTGCCAGTGGTTGAGAACGCCAGCATCAAGATGTTGTGGGACTCTGAAATCATCACCGTGTCCCACATCCCGAGCAATCGTCCAGACCTGGTAGTATTATTGAAGGAGACTCCAGAGAAGATTTTATTAATAGAGGTCTCTTGCCCGGCTGACATTAATGTACTGGATAAAGAAAATGAGAAGATCACAAAATATCAAAGATTAGCTGGAGAGATGTCAAGAACTTACTGTCAGCTGTCAGTGATTATTCCTGTTGTGTTTGCAGCGTCTGGAGTGGTTTCAAATAACCAGAAGAGACATTTGGAGAAGATTCCAGCCTTTACCCAATTAACTTTTGCTAACTTACAAAAGGCAGCCATATTGGGAACAGTTAATGTTCTTAATAATATCAATTTACGTGTGGTGTAACTTAGGCTTTGCTTGTTTCACCATTATTGTCTGTACAATGGTACATGTTAAATTTTATCAAATCCGTAGTAGTAGTAGTAGTAGTAGTAGTAGTAGTAGTAGTAGTAGTAGTAGTAGTAGTAGTAGTAGTAGTAGTAGTAGTAGTAGTAGTAGTAGTAGTAGTAGTAGTAGTAGGCAGCCATTCTTGGAACAGTTGGCGTTCTTAGGAATGTTAATTTGTGTATGATGTAGCTTAGGCTTTGGCTTGTTACATCATTACTATTGTCTGTACAATGTGTTATACATGTAGAATTTCATTAAATCCGTAGTAGTAGTAGTAGTAGTAGTAGTAGTAGTAGTGGACCATGTTGAGAGGTTTTCTGATGACATTGGCATGCAGTTTGGTTATCAGAAATGTGCCAAGCTGTCTGCAAGGAGGGGCAAATTAATTTTGACTGGACCTGTACCAACTTTAGAAAGTGAAATTAATGAGCTTGATTATGGTCAAACGTATCGATATTTGGGGTTTCCTGAGGCAGGAGGTATTGATCATGCTTGCAGTAAGTCAATTATAACTGCTGAATTGCACAGGCGTTTGAAACTAGTGTGGGGGTCTCTGCTTTGTGGTCAGTTTAAAGTCAAGGTAACTAACAGTTTTTGTATCCCTTTACTATCCTATGGTTTTGGTATTGTGGATTGGACCAAGGCAGAGATGCCCAGTTCAATGTTACTGTTCGTAAGACACTTACTGCTGCTAAAATCCATCATCCGCGATCAGCTATTGAAAGATTATATTTGCCTCATAAGTTAGGTGGAAGAGGCTTGCTAAACATTGAACACCTTTACCATCGGCGTCTAATCTTATTGTCCCATCACCTGCAGTCATCAAGGGATGACTTAGTGCAGGCCTGTTGTGAATTGATGATGCAGTTCCCGCCACATAAGTCATTGTTGTCTAAGGCTGATGATGTTGTATCTTCTCTGTTGTTGACTGATGTTTTAAGTTATGAGGTTGGACAATTGAAAACTGCTGTGATAGCTGCTCAGAGGAAGAAGCTTCAGAGTGTACTATGTGACAAGCCATTACATGGTAAATTTTTTACCTTCATACAATCTTCAACTATTGATGCTGTGAGAAGTTTCAAGTGGCTGCAATGTTCTCTCCATGGCGAGTCTGAAAGTAGTATTTTTGCTGTGCAGGATCAGGTGTTGTGCACTAGGGTTTACCAGGCAAAGATAATGCACACTCCGATTCAGTCAATCTTGTGTCGCTTGTGTCAGGAACAGGAAGAGACAATCCAGCATATACTTTCTGGCTGTCCTGTACTGGCACCAACTAGTTACTTCGCAGGCATAACATGGTGGGGAGGGTGCTTCACTTGCACCTCAGTAAGTCTTTCAAATTGCCAATATCTGCCAAGTGCTGGTATGATCACCAACCTTTGCCAGTGGTTGAAAATGAGGTTGCAAAGGTTTTATGGGATTTTGGTTTGTACACTGATGTCCACATTTCATCCAATCGGCCTGACATTGTGTTGTTTTTAAAGAAGGAAGAGCGAATAATTTTCTTTGAAGTTGCTTGCCCTGCAGATATCAATGTACTAACTAAGGAGCAAGAAAAATTGAACAAGTATCAAACCCTTGTCCGAGAGATTTCCGGGTGTTATGGTCAACCTGTTGATCTTGTTCCTGTTGTGATTGGCCATTCTGGTGTAGTATCAGCTAACCAACAAACTCATTTGAAGCGAATACCTGACTATAACAAAACATTGTTTAATAACCTCCAAAAGCAGCTATTCTTGGGACTGTTAATATCTTAACATCTATTAACTTTGGTTATACTTAAGCGTATGCCTGTATTACCAATATTATTCTGGACTATTGTACAAATGAGTCATTATTGTTCAATGAAAAAAATAGTAGTAGTGGATACTGTGCCTATTATTTTTGGAAATTCAGGTATTGCATCGGTTGACCAGCAAACTTATTTAAAGAGAATCCCTGGTTGCAATGAAAACTTGTTCAATAACCTCCAGAAGTCAGCTATTTTGGGGACCATTAACATTTTACGATCTGTCAACATTGGTTGTACTTAAGCTTTTGCTTGCATTGCCATTATTGTTCTGTACAATGTACATGTGTTTTCTTTTGTGAATGAATAAAAGTAATAGTAGTAGTGGTTGATTATGTAGTTGTTTGTGTAGTTGCATATAGTAGTTGATTAGAAGCCAGCACAGCCCTGTAATCTCGTCTCTGGACTAAAATCATGGTCTGTCTCCATTTTGCGGTCTAACCCTTGCCCACCCCACTACCCCCTACCCTCTACCTCTTTGTGAGCACTCGTCACAGCAAAAATAGCATTCCAATACTACATATTCTAACCCTGTCTTTATTCAGTATTGGAACAACTATTTTCAAAAACTCCTTATAACAAGACAAAATGACCTTCAAATCTATAAATGACTCTAATGTTATTCACTATTGGGGGCTGTGATCTGTTTTTGTTTGAGCCAAGGTAGAATATTTGGACTATTAGTTCCAACACCTAAACATAGACGGAATAAATACAGTCAGTATTTGTGTATGAATTATGCTGCGCGTGATACTACCTCATTCATCCAACTGCTCAGATTTTCTATCTTATTTTACGGGAAACTCTACAAACAGCTACAAGTACTTGAAGTGGTCTGAAAGGTAATAGAGTGACGCATCTTTAGTGTAAATTTTATATGCGTGCTTACTATCCTTGGAGAGTTATGCTGACTTGAATTCTTTAAAACTATTTATCTTGAAACCGTTTAAAACCGATTATCTCCGTTTATCTCAGTGCAGTATGAACATGGATAACATTATTAAGATACTGTAAGTAGAATAATAGAAGCCTAAGCGAAATCAATGTCTGTATTCATGTTTCATTAAAGTGATTACAAGTTACACATATAACCTTGAAGTGCTTTGGTTAAGGCCACTCCAACCTTGTTTCCCATGCATTTCATTGGCCTCAAAATACATGCTGCCAGGCGGTTGATTATCCATTATAGATATTTGCACTAATTTTCGAAATTCATAACTAACTTACAAATAAGAACGTTCAGGTTCTTAGTTTAAATATTTCTACTATATTCTTAGCTGTAATTTGATCCCCATTTCCCAACCAAATTATAGGTAAGAATACAGTTAAAATAAGAGCTTGAACAGTGAAAAGCTAGCTAAATGGGATTTCTGAATGCTAAACTAGTCACTGTTATGCAATCATAGGATAAATAGTGAATAAAATGTTTAGTTGACAGCAATAATGACTGACCATGTGGGAAGAGAATCTGTTTGCAGGCAGGAAATGGGAAACAATGAATTTTCTTGGAGTGGCCTAATACTTAGAAGCCACATGTGATTCAGCTGGTAGAAGCCATGGAAGGTGTGTAATGCATGTCAGAACACAGATTACAATTTAAAAAATCATCTTTAAGTAAAAATAAAACTTCTAGTTTAAAATAGGGGTTCGACTGAAACTCCCCTATACCTACAGGCCTGAGCATCCAGACCATTAAAATTACTTAAGGGAAACCCAAGCAATTGTTTTACACAAGTGAAAGCCACAGCATATTTAGCAATGGTGAGACCACAACTGGAATATGCTTCAATAGTATGGGACCCTATAGGCTTACATCAAATATGCCAGCATAATAGGGTGGAGTGCTATGACAGCATAATGCTAGCATTTAGGTGGATATTTCAACCTATGGAGCTTAACTCCATGAAAACAGATCAACACTCCCTAATAGAACAGTCAGTAGAAACTTTAAGCAGCAATAGTTCACTCAAATGCACTGTGCACATTGCTCCGTACATCAATACTTTCTAATAGAACCGTCACTTTGTAGTGAAACACTCTAATAGAACATTTACTAATTAAAATGTTCCAAGATAATTATTAGAAATTTTGCTAACCTAGGAGCATAATACAAGCGTATTGGGAACACTGAACAGCATAATAGGTGAAAATTTTTGGGAAATTTCTGAAAGCATTTTGGGCAAAGGACCCTGTTTATAACAGTGATGTACTTTAACTTGAAAACACTGAAAGAAGAGCAGCAAGATGTGTATTGAAAGATTACAGTAGATACAGTTTCACACTCCAACATATCTCATGGCCTGAACTTCAAACTTGACATAAAATATCAAGACTGCAGACATATTACAAAGCACTTCACAACCAAATTCTTTTATCTATTTCAACCAATTATCTTTGAATGACCAGAGAAACCAGGCAATATCATCAGCACCATTTCATACAGTACTCCTTACAACATTTACAACAGCTTAGCAAAAATGTTTTTATCCAGAACAGCTCAAGACTTGAACTCTTTGCAACAATTCCTAATTGATCTAAATGACTTTGACTAATTCTCAGTTGAAGTTTCTAATTATTGTAGTAATATATGTGCGATTTTGTTTTCCCGAGTACATCAGTAGTGCTGGATGCTCAGTAATAATAATTATTTAATAAACCACATAGAATCTAAGTACTTACATGCACTAACAAGACTACCTACATGTATGTAGTATTTGCAAATTGAATCATTACAGTCATTACACTACCTCATCATGTTCTTCAGCTAGGCCCATTTTTGCAATAAATTTTGCATACTTGTATTATAGCCCATACTTATACAACATGTTTGCTACGTAAACAAATGTTAATGAAGAGAGAATCATGACAATACAGCAAGGTGTCCGATAATACCCACTGTCTAATACCAGCACCTACACTATACTATATATTTTATTGATTAAGAATGATTAGAGTCTTTACACTAAGTTTTTCCGTATAATTACAGGTTGTCATGTAAATATGTGAGACAAGATCAAGTGAGTTACAAGCCAAAAAATGCTGGCAACAAATAAGTCCAGCTGTGTGCAGTGCTGAAATGATCAGCAATTTTTACTATTCATTTAGTTATGAACAGAACAACCGAATATTCGATTATTCTTTAAGGTTACGGTATAATAACGGGCAATCATTCAAAATTTTGAATGCCTATCAATACTTTTTGAGAAGCCCATAAAACCAGTCTAGCAGCGTGAAAAGTTTTAAATGAAGATGAAGCCCTTCATATTTAATGTTTTTTATGTAGCTACAGTGCAGTTTGAGACAGGTGGAACACTACAATTTGTTGTAGTAACACAAGTACATCGCTCAGCTCCAGCTGTCACTACCATGTTTTTCCACCGCCAAATATAGCAAAAGCTGTAGGCTCTATTGGCTTTTCTGGGGCATAGTGATACTGTATATTACATTTTTTAGGTCCTGTGGAAGCATTTTTGGCATGTTTCTCCCAAGTGACTTGGATACAAGCCTTCAAAGAGCTTGTTTCACCCGAAAAAACTACTAAAAGTTCAATAAAACGTCTATACTACCAGTAACTTAAAAAATCGCTTCCACAGGACCTAGATATTTTAGTTGTTTAGCCACTTGTGTTGAAATTATAAGGATTCAGTAATCTGTTAGTTTGGTTTTTGGCGGCGCGTTTTTATAAAACATCGCTCTATTGTAGACCACACACCCAAGAACAGTCGTTGTTCTGTAGTAAAAACAAACAAGCACAATTAGTTGTATTGCTAACACAACACAGTTGTTGAAATTATTTATCCCTGCTTGGTTTAAAGCAGGTTTTGTAATTTGTTCCACCCATGCATTTTAAACTATTCCGTAACCTTAAACTTGTACTTCTATTGAATAAGTACTGAAAATTTTTGTTACAGAGCAAGGTAAAGTCTAAGAGCTATTTCTATCTTTTCTAAACTAGAATTTTTGCAGTGTAAACACATCACTTCATTCACAATCTTAAGTTTCAAGGCTGGCTTTCCCATTTGAATACAGTGTTAAAAATAGTGTCATGTCAACCGAATAGTCAAATAACTAAATAATCATTTCAGCACTAGTATAGTTGTTGGGTTATTTCTTGTTAGTAACATCTTTTTGTAGCTTTAAGAAACAGGGTCATTAATCTCCAGTTGCCCATTGGTTTGTACCACAGAGATGACCCAGTTAGGGCTATGACCCCCAGATCCCCTACTGCCACACATTCTGTGCTCTGTTCAGCCCACTCCTTACCTCAACTACTTCTGCCATTATTTATATGCATGCTAGTATGTGAACTTATCTATTGCTTACCCTCGTGACAAAGTAACTACAGTCTTCACCAGTATCATCATCCGTATAGTGTTTCATTGCTACCTTTCTACCAGCAGCAATGTACCAGTAGCAAAGGGGACTTAAGTAAGGAAATCCAATTCCCTCTTGAATAATACTGTGTCCAACTATCATACCCAGCACTTTAAATATTTCAGTTTCAGCAGTATGTGCATTGTAAAATGGTCGCAGATGATTTGTTGGGCCTTGAAATAGGTAACACTTATTATTTTGAGAAAGTTTCTTCAGAACTGAGGTATATATATGCCGCCTAACTCCACCACAGTCAATGGCAGGTTGATTTTTTAACCGGAACATTGTTGAATGGCAAGAAAAATCAATATTGGTTTTTCTGTAAAAGGAAATAAGATCAGCACACTCTGTACTTTGATCGATTTCAACCATATTAGAATGAAAATGTTGACAATTTGTATGCCATAATTCTAGAATCTTTTGTAAAGTAGGACCTGTGATTAAGCATTCCTCAGCAAGTTGTATGTTTTGTTTAGCAAGATTCAAAATAGCAGATATCTGCATTTTGGTAAATTTTGTTTGAAATATTGCTAATAGTCGATCAACTAATATTTGATGGTTCTCATGAAGCACAAAAGAAACATTATTGTCAACTTCAGCAATGGTTGGTTCCAAAATGACATTATTTATTAATTGTTGCTCATCATGTGAGGAACTGTCAGTTGAGGCATCAGCAGGAGTGATAAAATCATTAGTATATGGCAATGTAGCTAGAGGTGTATCATCAGTAGCAACCATAGCACCACTGTAAAATTACATATTGTATGTTGTAAACTTTGTTGCATGGTTATCAATAACATTGCACATTCAAAAATTGAAAATTACTATATGAAATAGTAAAATTGCAACTAGAGGGCAATGCAGTTTGACTTCATTGAGATGTTGCTAAATAATATACCACTAGTTGCAAATTTCCTTACTTACACTGCAAGGTGCTGTTTTCCAGCAAATCAGATATTATTTTGCTATAATGCTTGTAACAGGTTAAATCATTTCCTGATAAAGGGGTTATTTGAGCAAAACCAATCCTGATAATCTCCTGTTTAGTGATTTAAACAATATTTGACACTGCTGACCAAAAGATTGGTCACAGGCATTACTGTTTTAGAGCACTAACAGATTCATGTTTGAATGAGTCATGCACAAGTGACACAAGTGATACAAATACCATGCTCCTACATTGCATAAATCAGCCTTTTAATCATGAAACTTGTGTACAGGTTAACAGTGCATGGATGATACACAGTATACACAGTGACGTGTATTCATTCAGCAACATAGCCAGAAAATATACTTTTAGATTCACTTACTTAGTTGGAGGTGTAAATACTACAGAAGAATCATCACAGTCTGTTAGTGTTGTATATCGGTTATTTCTGAATTTCCATTTCAAGCACTTCTGCAAATTTGCAAAAATCATATATAATGACTACCCAATAATAAAATCATACTTTGTGATAAGAGTTATATTGTGCAACCTTTTAACAACTAGCTCAGGTACCTGGCTGTTACTACAGTAAACGCTATTTTACAGTGCTTGGTTTACCTTATTATAATGGATTAAATATAAGTCTTTCAATTTCACACTTCAGATCAATGGAGCTACCCAGCAAACATTCGCAAAGTAGTCCAATTGGAGACTTTGTTCAGCTACATCCGAATGTACCATGGGCTAAAACTGGGCAGTGATTATATAAACGATAAACCAAGCTCAATTGTGGCAATCCATTAATACTCATGAAATTAATATCCCAAGCAGCACAAAAGTCTCATAGCTAAATTGTCACCATATTAAAATTTTTACCATTAACCCACCATCACAGCCATTTCTTGGCCTTCACCTTGGATTTCACATTATTTTCCACCACGACCTTCATGGGCCACAACTTTCTACACAGCTTGGCTGTTTTTTGATTAGATATCACCATTTTGTATTTGTATACACCAAAGCCATCTTATGGCCGGTTAACCTGTGTTTTTTCTTAGCTATAGAGAAAGACATTCAAAGCAGACTTTTGTATTAACTACTTTTGATTTTATCAGTAATTCTACAAATTTTGAATTATTTCTTTTCTACAGGATAACTTGTTTTTACCTGATCTCCATTGGGAGTCTTGAAATGTAGCTGAACTCTCTTTGTGGTGACATTAAATGTAGCTAAACTCTTTATGGGATGATTTGTTTGTAGCTGAACTCCTTACAGGGTGACTTGAAGTGTAGTTGGACTCAGTCAGTGCAGGGCAACTTGTTTGTAGCTGATCTCTTTAGTTTATATAGCTGAACTCTCTACAGGGTGGCTTATTAGTAGATGATCTCTCAACAGTATGATTTGTTTGTAGCTGATCTCTCTACAGGGTGATGTTTTATAGCTGAACTCTCTACAAGGTAACCTGATTTTAGCTGAACTCTCTACAGGGTGACTTGTTTCTGGCTAATCAACAGGGTGATTTGTTTGTAGCTGAATTTTCTACAGGGTAAGTTGCTTATAGCTGATATCACTTGGGTAATTTGTTTGTAGCTAAACTCTTTACAGAGTAAAGTTGCTTCTAACTGATATCACTAGGGTAATTTGTTTGTAGCTGAACTCTTTACAGGGTGAATTGGTTTCAAGCTGATCTCACTACAGGGTGACTGAATCGCTAGATTTATATAAAGGTAGCTGCATGATGACTGTTCAATTAGATTATCTCAATCTTGCTTTTGCAACAATAGTACATACTAAAAGTAGCTATTGGATTTATGAATATAATAAAATTAGATAAATTTATACATTTTAGCGGGATTCAGCATTTTATCCCACAATATAAGGCTCAAAACATACTAAACTGAACTCTAGGAAACATGAATCATAATGAAATAGCCTAGAAGAATCAAGAACAACAACTTCTTCAACAAATTAATTCAGTTACGCAATAGTTTCAAGGGTGAATTGATCATAAATCTTGTAAAAAAAAACTGAAAAGCACACCTTGGGAAAAAGACATTGGTCCAATTCCTACAAAATATTGATAATTAATGTTGATCGTTTAATAGAGAACCACAAACAATCAGACTTTTGTTCCAAGCTGATATTGTTCACTTGTCAACCGCCGTCCAATGATGGTGGTTGTTTTGGTAGTTGTGCAGGGTTCCATAGTTCTCCTATACAATTTTTCAATAGGACCATTGATATGATCAGCCACAAATTGTGGCTCCCAATTGCATGAGGCTTGGGAGAAAATACCTGGGAGTTCCCAACTTTGAAGCCACAGGGATTCCTAAGGCCATAGAAAGGCTACAGCCTTTCCCTCCAAGCCGTACATACATAGGAAGCCCACACTGCACCACTAGCCAAAACACAGATCCCTGCATTGATAACAAGGCAGAGATGGGATGTAACCTATAAGAATGAATGATTGTGCAAGATGATGTGATAGAGGATTCAAGAACCTGAGTCCCAGGTAGAAAATGTCCATTCCTCACTAGGCCAAGAGTAGGTAACGAAGTATCGATTCTTATTAAGGAGGCATCATGAACTAGCTAGGCCACAGACAGAAAACAATAGATGGGAGTGTTGCAACTATTCATTTACTGTATATATATATATTGGGGGGGGGGGGGGATAGGATCGATGACGGAGTTAATGAAATGAAGATAGGAAGTCCATGTAATCGTGTGCAATGTGTTGTAAGCACTGCACAATGGTGGCCAATATATATATTATGTTTTATGCAAGAGTAAATATAACTTGCTGCATGTTTTTTATTATATTTTATTTTTGACTAAAATACTAATATGCACTCTCTTAACCACACCATGTGAAGGCTATGATAATGAAAGTCCATCCAGCTAGCTGAGGCCAAATTCAGCACTGCCAACTAACTGACAGTGAGCACTACCAAGAGCACATAATAATAGAGTAGGGAGGAGAGTGTCCAACTTCAGTGGATTCACCAAACGCACTGCGCTCAGACCTTGCGCAATCAACTATAGCCACCAAAGGTGACAAATGGCTTGCTGTATGAAGGAGGTTGTAGCACTTCTACTGCTTCAATTAGGAAACATCAACAGTCTTCTCTTCACTTAAAGGTATTGATTTATTACTAGAAGTTTTATGGATTGAAGTAAGAGGGTTCGAGCGCAGTGTGTTTGTATGGATCATACCGAGAGTTAGACACTCTCCTCCCCCCTCCACCACCAAGCACTCTTGGCACTACTAACCACCAAAAGTGCCATAACAGAGTTCCAACCTATGGAGCACTAACAATCCCAATGGTGGACAGTCTTTACTGCACATACTAGGGCCAAACGGTATTGTCGTTTTAACGATATATCGCGATATTTTGAAAATATCGTTATCGAAATATTTTTTCCAACAACCATCGTGATACCATGCCTGCACACCACTGCTACTAAAATCCATTTGTTATGCAGTACTAGGCTAAGAATCTTTCTAAGTCATAACCTGCAGAGAGGTGTGAACACCATAACATAACCTCAAAAATGTTTTACAATAACTGTTAGGATGATAGTGATGTTACCTTTAAAGACTTCCTGCAGGAATGTCGAGCAGTACACTATGTAGCACCAGCTATGATTGACTTATTTGTAAGTATCGTGAACTATTCAGCATCATGAATAGTGGCCCCAGTATTGATCGCGATACCAAAATGGCAGTATCACTCAGCCCTAGCACATACTGCATGTGCTTGCATCCCTGTCAATAATTCCAAAAACAAAGACAGGTATAGTTCATTCCTTAAATATGTCGTGTGTCTTTGCATCAATGTGGGACACCCATTAGGACAATATACTAGCGATGTACTATATACTGACTGCTGAGATAATGGTGGAAGAGGTATAAACCCAGCATTTAGTAACATTATTTAGAGGTATAGTGTATGTGATATTATAAGCAGCTAGCTACGGAGAATATATATGCAGTGGTGACTGTCAACTGTGTTTGTCTGAATAATAATGGAAACTTAAACAACTACACAATCCTCAATAACGATAACTGTGTGCAGCAGTGTTATAGCCTATTCCTGTTGGTATTGCATAGTGTTAAATAGTAGTGTATAATGTGTCAATTGTTGATCAAATATACTTTACATACTCAATTTCCACCAGGATTCTACATTGGGTGTACACACACCAGCTGGGGTGCTTGTCAGTGACACAGATTGGTAGTGGTGACAATTATTGGACATGTATCTGTACTTGAGGAGTGTGTGTATGTGTATTGTTTGGAGAACATGTTGACAGTTCCTGCCAGTGTCGGATTGCAGGTATCAATATATAGTGTTAGGTATTTATGTAGGTACATATGAAGTGACCTTTATGCATTGATTATGGTAGTCACACTTTACATGTGCATGAATATGTGTCACACGCGTACAAAGTGTAACCAGTGTTTGAAAGAGAATGCTCACTGACACCAATGGCCAAGTGGGACTTTGGGTGATTGCCTTCATTCCTGATACATAATAATTGTTGTAGCTGTGCCTCCAGAATTTTTTATAGTAATCCTACAAGGCAGCTCCTTATTTTACCTAGGTGGTACTAACATTGATAACCACAAAGGTGAGAGCTTTCTTCAAGTTTGGGACACAGAGAGTAAGGGGGAGGGGGTAGGTGGGTAAGATAGCACTAATTCATAATCCGTGTCCCTGGCGGTATTAGCTAACCAAGTATGAATAGTATGCAATAAGATGATAGTGGATAATGTCATACAGCAGTTATATGTACCCAGTGTTAAGCGATACTTGCAATACTGTAATATTGAGTAATAACTACAGATACTGTTATATGTATATATATTTTTTTCCTTTTTTGGCTCACCTGGGCCCTCTAAGTACTATTAGTACTTTTACCCTGTTGTTATGTCCTTGCAGTAGTACCAGTGTTGTATCATGTAGTGCTGGGTGGTATTGCATTTTTGCTCCCTTTTACATCAAGCTGGTAATGTTTATTCATGCCCAAAACAGTCAGCAATTTTTTCTGTAGTTAAGAGCTACCACAAGTGAAAGCTATCTGCACCCAACAGGTTACAAATGTATTTTGCCAACTGTTATAGTAGGCTCGTACTACATTGTAATCAGTTCACTTTTTGGCAGGGCTTGTGGTCATCAACACATAATCAATCAAATGCCAAAAACCTGATGTCTGGCTTCCCTCACAGCATAACACACCTAATGGTATTCATCTCATCACTCCCGCATGTCGAAAAGTGAATACCTTCGACCAGCTAAGTGATAATACCATGGTATCCTGGTATATATATATCATCCAGCACCAGTGCAATGTACTGTTTTGTGCATAATTGTTGCCCAGTCTTATGGCCTCTACACTGAATATGAGTTATTCAAATACAGCTGACCTACAAACTGGGGAACCATCAAACTGGAAATGGACAAGCCAAGTAATATATAACCACTCGTTACTTGTGAAATTGAGAAACTGTAAATAGCTAGTAAGGAGAAACTTCAGATGAAGATAGCAGACCCACAAACTGTTGTACACACCGTATCTTTTGAGTCTGCTCGTCATTTATATTAAATTTGGCTCAAGGAATAGACCCATATATAGCTGAATACATACTACTATAACAAGTCACCTTTCCAGAACCATATACACTACATTGTTAACGATACTTCATGGGTACAATAACTTATGGATACAATAATTATATTACAATGAAAACCTGAAGGACCTCACCATTGTTGGACCTCACCATTGTTGGACCACTGACACTGCTCCACCAGTGGTACTAATATTTGCCATGCAATCTAAAGACCAAAGCATACAAGCTAGCCAAAAATCACTTTAATACATCCATAAAAACCATTTCGATCGACTTCTCTAATAGAACATTCGTTCATTGTAATAGAACCTGCGTATAGCTGAACAGTTTGGGTGGAAGACTGTATTATTCCCACGCATATGGTACAAATGCACATACCAACCCTGTTTCCTGCACCATTGTTTATGTTTGTTATGATATTGTACATATAGAAAATTGTAATTAAACGGTGGATCATATACGATGTAACCAGGTGGAGAGGAGGGGGCAGGGGTATTTATATATATATATATTTTTTTTTTTTTGTGGAAGGGGAGGAGTAGGGGTAGGCTGCTTTGTGACAAAAAGGAATTAAAATGAGGCCCCTGGAACACACACCACTTGCTTAATATTCTTTACTAACCCTTTTTAAATAATTTTCTTTTTTTTTTAAATATTATTTATTCTGTGAACCAACTCACTGGTGCCTGTACTACACAAAAAGTAAAAGGAGGGTCATGCCAGTGCCAGACTGGAACAGCATTGTGCCACACACTATTTAATACTATATCAAACTCAGCTCAAGTCATACCCTCATAGATAGCTGAATACATACCACTGTAGCAAGCCACACTTCATAATATACACCACATTATTATACAAGAAGTAGTATAATGGTATTACAATGAAAACCTGAAGTACCCTCCCATTATTAGACCATTAACCATAATCCGCCAGAGGCATTAACATTTGCAAGCACATACCGACCCCATTGTTTGCACCTTAATACAAATGACTATTGTTTGTATTCATTATGATACTGTACATATAGAAAATACGTAGTGATTCAGTGGTGGATTGCATACGATCAATGTGGCCGGTTGGAAGTACAGGATTTTTTTTAAAATTTATTTATTTATTTTTGTGGAAGGGGAGAACTGATCCAAAAATTAAAATGAGGGGCCAGCCAACTACTGGAGCACCCACCACTTCCTTAAAATTCTTTACTGACCAACATTTTTGTCCTTCAGTGAACCAACTCACTGGCATCTGTACTACACAGAAAAAAAAATTACTTAGGGCCATGTCAGTGCCGGCCAACTACTGGGTGCTTAATATTATTTACTAACCAACATTTCCTCCTCAGTGAACCAACTCACTGGCACCTGTACTACACAGAAATAAAAGAGCAATGCCAGTGCCAGCCAACTACTAGAACACACATAGCACTGGCTTAATATTCATTGCTAACCAATATTTTTTCTCCTCAGTGAGCCAACTCACTGGCACCTGTACTACACACTATTTAATGCTATGAAGGTACACACAGGGGTTCTACAAAGGTGCACGTGACCATCACAATTCAAACCCCAGGGCCCCCGAGACCAAGGAGTGTTAACTCACCAATGGACCCTTTGGGCACCTAAGGTAAAGTGGTAATTGCCTATAGCACAAATGATTCCTGGGTGCACCCATTAACACACCTGCTGGTCAGCTAGACTTATACTGTCAAAAAACATATGTAACTTGATCAATTGTACTGCACATAGTAAATCCCGGCAGTTTATTTTATGATGGTGTTCAGTTATTACACCACCGCAATACAGTGGACACTATGTTGATTACTGGCAAGTTTTATATTGCTAAGGATACCCGTGTCCCCTAATTCCAGTTGCCAACCTGGGTGGGAAACAATTACTTACAATATCAGTGTGACTGCTCTATTGAAATAAGTGCTTGTAATGCAGTATTAACTTCGCTCACCCAGCCCAATCATTATTTGTGTATTAACCACAACAGTCACATCCAGCTTAGTACCCTGTACCTAAACTACATGACGTGATTTTCGCGTCGGGCCACGCCCCCATTCGAGCCGGTTCGGCGACGCATGCATAGACAATCGTTTATGGTAATTATTGTCGAAGATTACCTTATTTAATGCCTAGTATACAACTCAAGACAAATAAATCTACCCTCTGCATGCCTACACTGAGTATCCCAAACGCGCGGGGCGTTCCGAAGCTTTTACAGCTGAGACGAATAACACATTGGTTTGCTGGCATACATACAAGTCGCGCACAGCAGTGCATGGAAAGAACTCACCGGACAGGCATTAAGGTAATTGGTTAATCCACACTACAAAAAAAAGTGTATTTGCTTCTGCAGTATAAATGTTGTACATCTGTTGTGTATGTCATATTTGATCATGTTGTTTACACATGTGATAAAGTGTGTATGTAACTATTTAATACATATGTGAGCCATTGTCTTTTTGTTTGTAGGCCAAATTTCAACCGCGTATGTGACTACTCAAATGTGAATCCTTTACCAGATGTGTCAGCAACCTTAATGTAATACATACATGTAATACATAAATATTATAAGCATTAGATTTGAAATAATTTTATGAAATTATTAATTTTATAAATGAGCACTAAAAGGAGGTTACACATGTACAGTCAGTGTTGTACATCAAGTACAAAATGTTAGAGTCATGAGAACAGTTCGATTGCCCATTCTGGGGCATTGTCTGGTTGTCTCCTGTCAGATACACCCTCCACCTTAATCTCAAGGCACATAGCCTTAGCACGATCAGATCGTCTACGCTCTAACTTTCTGTCAAGGCTATCAAAGACAGATTGCAACTCTTGGGATCTCCATGATAGCTTTTTTCTAATTAGTTTCTTTTTACTGGATTGCTGTTCACGATCATCCTCGCTGCCACTGCTGTCCGGATGCTCAGTAGAAACACTATCTACTTCAGATTCATCCGATGACATAAAATCCACTGTAAGAACGGCTCTTATTTCCTCTTTTCTTTCAGCATCTATCGACTTTGACAGATTTAAAGCCTTCAGCCTTGCATGTGCTTTCTGTATACAACAATCGGTAATTATAAAGTAAACCTAATAATGCTTTAAACCTTACATTATGTTTTCTTTGACGCCTACGGGCAGCTTTAGATGTAGATTGCTGTTTGCCCCTTTGTACCCTTTGATGGGCACTCTTTCGTGACTTAAAATATGTCCTAGCAGCACCTATCAACATCATGTGTCCATAAGGCCATAGCAAATTCACACTATCATACTTACGTTTTATTAACGAAACATCATACTGGGAATCCTGAGCAACTGCCTTGACATTGCGGGTTATTGAGCTGTTTACATCCTTATTGGACTGATCATCAAAGCTATACGTATCCAATAAAAGTATGGACGTACATTGATAGCAACATATTCATACCTGACTGCATAATTCCATTCACATTCTTCTTCGTCCACCATTTTCTTATATACATCTCGAACAAGAGTCTGAAATTGCAAGAGACATGTTTACATAATGCACACTGTTATATAGCACCTCACACTAAGTTCTCGGGGTACATTTGTGAGCTTAATACCAGCAGGATTCCCTTTTTCCTTCATCTGCTGCTTTAACATCTCTTCAATTCTAGCTGATGACGATTGCAGCTTTTTTTGCCGTTCTTGGAGATCTTTTTATTGCCTGTGAAACATCGATGTCCCTATTGAGATGGTCAACATTGGACAACTGAGCATTACAATGGCAGTACTAACCCTGAGTCTGAAATTGGATCGTTATCACTTATTCCATGAGAGTGAAGACCAGGTGTGGATCTTGGTGTGGATATTGGTGTGGATGTAGTTGCTCGAGATGTTGATGGAGGTGTCCCGTTTCTTGTGCAGTTACTACTAGTGCTGGTAGTTGGCCGAAATATTCCTCCATTAGCAGAAACGGCGCGGCTGGTGCTTGAAGTCGAAGCAGGTGACTCGGAGCTATCCACGATTCTCCGTAACGCGTCCCTAGGGTTTACACTTCTTGACGGATGACGGTTTCTCTCGGGTGTATCACTAAAAGAGAAGATTGGCGTTCTTTCCGGCGAGCTTCTTCTTGCCATCTTAAAAACGTCCAGCTGCCTAGCAGGTGCAGAGTTCACGTGGCATCAAATACTAGGGGTTACTATTGACAACCATCTCGGACCACAATAATACAAATGGCGACGTTTCCTAGGAAACGAACACGGCATTGTGGCCATTGTGATCAAGACGTTAGCCATCGTGTTTACAAGAGGCATAAAGAGCAATATTATGATTTTAATAATCGCACTTGGACACAACGCAAACAGAGACAGTTTGATGATGGTCACGATGAAGTCGTGCTGAATGACGTCATTGGAGCAGGTTCGAGTGCAGGTGAACATTCCGACTCACTATGCATGAACCAATGACATAATACTGTGCCAACTGTTACACTGAATAATGGTCCTATTTTTCATGTGAACAAATCTTCGCATTTCACGTAAGAGCTGAGATTTCAAAGAACACAGCTAGCTAGCTACTGTACACTGTACACTGTATAGCTAGCTATTGTGTTTTTCCTGCAAGGCAACTGATGAATCTGTAAATTTTGAGATCTCACTTTGCTGTTGAGGAATTTTCTTGGTAATAGAACACTTTAGCATAGAATTACTATCTGACTATGGATTTTATGTGAAGTTAGCTAACTAATGTTTCCACAAATTGAAATGTGCATGCGCACAAGTCATAATACAAGCACATGTACTAATGCATATTGTGTATTGGAGTTGGAGAATCTGTATAGAGATGTGACAGCTATGCTATAAATTAATCCTAACATAAAGTTTAAGTGTCAAATACCGTTAGCCCCTAATGCTACACATATAGCTAGCTACTGTTAATCCTTTGACAATATAGAAGCATATATTCTTCAAATAGTGTTGTTCCTTAGTCACTTCACTTTCTTTAGCAGTTACTGCAATAGCTACAGTGTATACTGTATACAAAAAT